>NC_083700.1:82918671-85746171 GCF_033118175.1 Dama dama
GTATAAATTCATGGCTAAAAGATGAGCTTTCAGAATGCTGTGAGTTTTCTATTAATTTTTGAGAGTTTGATACTGAAACTTCAACTAAAAAAACTTAATTTATCTACTTAAAAAAAACAACTGTAATATGTAGTGGAATTATATGTAACCTTGTTCTGTATTTTTCAAGTCTCCTCTAATTGTGTATCATACTCTCATAATTTAAAAAAATAAAAATTAAAAAAAGAATGCTATGAATTTAATACATGAGTTGGGCACAGTTGAACTGTTACGGTCATCTGGGGTAACTTGGGTACCTTCGAGGGATTTTCAATAGTGTGTCATATCAATTTTCATAGATTTCTAGGATATGTTTATTTTCATTCTAAAGGTACAAATAGACAAAACCCAGATTGTCTTTCTGTAGGCTTATATGACAAGTCACTCACCCTGGATTCACTGTTTACCTGGGCCAAATTTCCATATTGAAAGCAACTTATTTCCCTGCCCTTGTCTTTTTTGATATGCCTCAATCCTTGGTTAATCTCCATGGAAAAATAAGCCTGAACTTTGATACTCATCATGGCCTCTAGTCTAAGCATGGATGCATGCATGATTCTCTATGTCATGAACAGAACTGGAAATGAAATGAACAGATAATTGGCATGGGCTCAAAATAAAGTGTGTACTAAAAAGGGCATTATTTTTCTCCCTCAAAATGTAGGAGTGTCACTCTATTAGGTATTTCAGAAACTTCTTAACTATCCCACAAAATTTCCATAAGTACTAGTGTTCAGGCAAAATGAACTAGAAACAGAAACAATCTGAAATAGAAGGGGAACCCACCGATTCTCCATCCTAGCAGTATTCTTGTCCCATTAAACTGTTTCCCATTAGACTGAACATTTTTAATATGTAAGTTGACTTTGTCAATTCCAACCAACCTAAAATACACTGGGAGTGTTGATTATAGGAAGAATGGTCAGGGACATTCTTAGAGAACTTCATGGGACTAGAAAATGACTTCATGTTCAACAAAAATAACAAATATATAAAGAAAAACAAGATATTAGCTATCAATGAAAAGAAGTAAATGCATCTCACCTCTGGTGACATCAGACATAGACATCAGACATAGAGTCCCTATATTTGTGCCACAGGTGGCAATTGATGTTAGGCAAATAACAGCTAGTAGAGTCAATAGCTTCTTGGAAACTGTACATGGAACACAACTCAGGTAAACTCAGTTGGATCCTATTCAGTTAAATGGAAAAATGGTGGTTCAAAAGGGGGCACAGTTGAATTTTGTTTTTTCAAAAGCTGAATTCATATAGTAGGGTCTTGAGAAAGCTGGGAGTCTGAGTCTCAAGATTCCCATGCCTGCTCAAGAAAAGTAGAGAATCAGTTGTTTGGGTCAGTTGAATGACTCTTGAAAAATGAAGTTGTCCAGCAATTATCAGTACCTGGACTCCCTTTATTCATTTTTCACTTAATTAGTGTTGTAAAGTATGATATGCTGATTAAATTCCTTAACATATCTTAGAGGTTCGATCATTTACCCAGATTACAGATAGTCTCAGAAGTGAGTATCCTGCTCACATTCCATGAAGCTAAACAACCTGGTGATGTCAAAGATCACACAGGTTAGACATTTTTTTAATTAATTTTAATTGGAGTATAGTTGCTTTACAACGTTGTGTTATAAACTCTCCTTTTTAAGGTATAGACAGATTAGACTTTTTTAAGACCTTTCCTTTTCTCCTGTACTTTTTTTCCCAATTGATTTCTTTAACACGGGATTTTTTTTCCCTCTATGTTATGGCAGAAATGGTAAATATTCTTTCTCTCATGGACTGAGTAACCTTCAGGGACTCTCAAACTGCTAGTCTTCCTGTCTATGTCTCTGGAAGACAGTATAACTATAAGGAACATAGGCCCAAAGACTGGCTATAAAAACTACTGATCATAACTCTGTCACTAACTCGTCTTGTGACCTTGAAAAATCATTTTCCTTTTCCAGGTCACGATTTTCTCATCTGTCAAATGAAGGCACTCAATGAATAATTTGCAAGCACAATTTACAGCTTAATCATTCCTTAATTCAAAGCATAATTTGGGGTCTAGACTTCCCTAATACTTTTAGGCATTTCATTTATTCCAACAAAGATTAGACTTCCTGGATGTTAAGTACATTAGTATATTTGATGTCATGGATGTGGAAAAAGTCATTGTTAACTTTGTTAAAATTTGTGAACTTTTTCAAGTTTACTTTGGGTAACTTTGAGGAATTCTGAAAGAACTTATTTGCATATCCAACCTTAGTGGTCTGAGTGGTTTGAAACATGTGTCTCAGGTGGACAAATCAATTCATTCTCATAAATAGGTCAGTCCCTTCTGGTTCTCTTTGGGAATAGCCTTTCTGCTTAAGAATATTTTAAGAAGGAAATGGGAGCTATTCAACACCTTGTATCTTTCACATTCTGCCTCCTAGGTCCAATGGACCTTTAACAAGTACCCAATCTAAGAGAGAATCAGGAGGTAACTAAGGCATTTGCAAAAGAGTATCCATTTTGATTTGGTAATTAGTGATTCTCAATCTTTTAATATCCTCACTATGGCTGATTGAATGTGAATTCTTCACATATAAAGTTACCTATTGGTTTTTCTTTTTTGTTCTACAGACACTAAGATATAATACATAGAGCTATATGAAAGGATCCCTCAGGAAGTTTAACTCTTCCTATATTGAGGAAAATGCTTCGAAGTTGGCAAAAGACCAAATTCTAGAATCCTTTAGAATATTGTTTAAAGGAGAGAACTTATGTGATATCAGACACAGCAAGCTCTCAGTTCATATCTACAACTGAGTATGTTGTCAATAAATATTTTCTCTTATTAGTAGTTATATTATTCTCCTAAATAATATCAATACCTCAGAACTTGCATTCTACTTGATGTAACCCTTTTCTCCAGACATCCTCACCAGTACTTTAAAGGTGGAACTGAACATGTATAATGTATTGAATATCATCTGTTTCTCCTCCATATCCACAATTCTGTACCACATGATCAAGGAGACCGGTCCATATGAATAAATTAATGAAATAACCTGCTTTCTAACTTCCACCTGAGTTTGATCAATGGGTAATACTAACAAGAAGTCAGAAGACAAGAGTAAGGAGGCTGTTTATTGCCCTGCTCCCTCCCATTATGATTGATTAGCTGTCATCAGCTAAAGGCTTCATCCCCTATCAGGCAATTGTCTTCACACAGTTATGTCTGTCCCTAGTTAGTAACCACTCCCTACTGTTATCCATCAAGCTAGTGCTTTCTTGTTAATCAGAGAATACTGTACCATTCTTTCCAGTTTACTGAACTCAACCACATCTTGCTAAATAGTCTCTTTGTCACATTTTCTTCAAATTATCCAGTTGAAGTGGGACCTGACTGTCCTGGCAGGACTCTACAGTGCGTACTGTCTGTAGACTATCAGTTCCACGAGGACTGGGAACTCCGTTTTGGGTTATTCACTGCAGTATAGCCAGCACCTTAGCACAGTGCCTGCCATGTATTACACATTCGGTACAATATTTGTTGAATGAATGACTGTTCTCTAAATAAGGCTTTAGAACAGATTTTATGGAGGCAAAGGCTTTCACAATTTTGGAGACTCACTTTTAGAAAAAGAATATATAAATACACCAGTGTTGCAATGCTTACAAAAATATACGTCCTTATTGCTAACGCACCTCAAGACTTTGAAAGGGCCCTATGCAAATTAAGGGCCCTGAAACTTAAGTTTGTCTAGCTTCTCTAGCTTCAACCTGCCTCTTCTTGAATCTCAACTCAGAGTTGCAAGTCATAGAAATGTGAAAGAACAGCATGATGTAATGGAAAGTGCATAGTATTAGGAGTCAGATACACATAGATGGGAATTCCAACTCCCACGTTTATGTTACCTTCCAAGAGGCTTGGTCTACTTCATCTGTAATAGAGGGATAATATTCTTTCAGAGAACTGTTGCAAGGATTATCTGATACAACTATGTAAAAGTTCTGACTTACAAGAAGTGCTTAAAGACTGGTCAGTCTTGCCCTGAGCAAGGTATTTTCCCAGCAGCCTATGTTCAAGCCCTCCCTGGGCCTCAATTCAGTCATTCAGTTGTGTCTGACTCTTTGTACCCCATGGACTGCAGCACGCCAGGCTTCCCTGTCCATCACTAACTCCCAGAGGTTGCTCAAACTCATGTTCATCGAGTTGGTGATGCCATCCAACCATCTCATCCTCTGTTGCCCCTTTCTCCTCCTGTCTTCAGTCTTTCCCAGCATCAGGGTCTTTTTCAATGAGTCAGTTCTTCGCATCAGGTGGCCAAAGTATTGTAGTTTCAGCTTCAGCATCAGTCCTTCCAATGAATATTCAAGACTGATTGCCTTTAGAATTGACTGGTTTGATCCCTGGGCCTGCTTCCTATCTATTATGATAGAATTGGATCTTCCTGGTGAGTCCTCTGAGAGTCAATATAAGCAGATGCTTCTTCAGGTCCAGACTATGACCCTATTCACACTATGGTCTGGAGTCAATATTTGCACAACGGAAAGTCTAACATCTAGCACAGTTTGCCTCCAGCCAAACATATAGCCCTCTTTGCCAGGGATTCCTTCATGTCACTGGCTATAACTCAGCCAGATCTCTGAGGAGCCATTTAAATGGTCTAAGCAAATTTTTCCATTGCTTTCTCAGAGGAAAAATTCTCCCCATATTTAATTTTCTAAGTGAACCTCAAAGGCATGTCAGCTGCCTTCTACATAAACATTTTATTATAGGTTTGAACATGCTACATTTTAGTGCCTGGATTATCATTTTTTTTTTTTTTTAATTCTATGTGCTCTGTTACTAATACTCTCCTCTTTCAGTTACTCAGATATGGATTACACCCAAATCCTTGCTTAAACAATGCAAAATTCATGAAGATAGGGATGGTATCATTTTACTTATCACTGTATTCTCAGACTATAGTGCCTGGCATGTAACAGATACTCTGTAAATATGTTTGAATTAATAAATGAATGATTGAGTATGTCATGGGGAACAGAAAGCCAGAGTATGACCTAGGGGATATGAGTTATAAGGGTAAACTAAGAAATCAAGTATTAACAATACTCTACATTGTATATCTACAAGATATCTTATGAGACACTGAGCTATTCATTACCAAAGGTGCTAAAGTAGAAGCTGATGAACATTTTTCAAGAATTTTATAAAGAAAAAATTTGCCTTAAATTGAAGGTGGATATCGATTACCTCTAATTTCAGTACCAACTCAGAATTTATGATTTTCCTAAATTTATACTGCCTAAGTGTTAAGTAGAAGTTTGTGATAATTTAGGGGCCTAACTGACCTTGGAGCTAATTCCAGTTCCAGTATACTAACTTTGGTATCTTGACCAATTCAACTTGCCTGATCCTTAGTCTCTGTATCTGTAGGGTGAATGTCATAGTGATATTTCACAGGATTACTGTAGACTAAATGAAATATTAAATTTAAGAGACCTCAAGCACCACTCTAAACATCTATTAACTGCTCATAGGTATTAGATGTCTTTTTGTCCCCCAAGTTTATGCTGTTAATAAAACTAAACTAGTTAAAGAATTCCTCAAGAATGCAATGTAAAAAAGAGGCTGGTACTGCAATTCAGAAGACCTGCTCTCTTGGTCTGTCACTGGCCCTAATTACCTCTGTGACTTTCAACAAATCCAGCACCTCTGATTCTTTAGTTATAACATGAAGGCTCTAGATTAAATCCTGCCTTAGATTCTCTCAAATCCTGAAGCTATGGTATGTCTTCAGAAAGCTCAGTTTACCTACAGAAATTCTCAGAACAATATTAGATAGAAACAATCATACTTCCTTGTTGATTTTTCTTACCCTGATGGGTAGAATCCAATTTGGTCTCATGGGTATATTATTGTGTACTTTTTGAGCTTTGTGAAATACAATAAGCCTCATGTAATTTTTTAGCTATAATCAACCTATCTTGACAGAGATGAAGGCATTCTCTCTAAGGCAGACCTTTTCCACAATAAATTCATTTCTTCCTGGAATGAGACTGAAGAATTAATACACTGTAGCTATTAGGATAATATTTCAATTTTTCAAAAGGAAATGTTCTTAACACGGCCTGGTATCCCTCCTGCTGTTACACAATAGAGCCCTCCATCACCTTCTATGAGCCCTCCCTATAAAGCCCAGAAAATTCATTCTCTGCTAAAAGAATACTTACACAACCCCAGTTAGGAAAAGATCATTTTAGCTTCCTGCCCAGAAACTCTACAGCACACTGGTGTGTCTTCCTAAAATTTGATTAGTTCTCCAAATAAAAAGCCTGATACCATTTCATTATAGTCTTCTCCCTCTAGGGAATAATTTTTCAAAAAAAAAAAATAATATGAATAATAAAAACATTAAAATGGGGTATGCTATTCAATGGAGATAAAGAACAGGGGTCAAGAAAAGACTCTTGCCTCTAACTGGGAAATTAAACTGCCCTCTCAGTTTTGGTTAGAAAGGAAAGAAAAAGATTTCACTCAACTGTGAAGGCAAAAGATTTGATTGATAGAGCTGTTATCCTTGGTTAGCTGCATAATGACTTACTTTAGATGGGTTGATTTTTAAGAAAAATTGATTTCAAAAATATGCCTCTGCCTCCCTGTCTTTATTTAAGTCACAGCCAACCCCCTCACCACCCCCATAGGATGTATTCATAGCACGTTCATCATTAATGAGTAGTGTTAAGTTCCAGATGATTTCAGGCCTAGATCCGCTGATGCACTGAAATATCCTGGCCGTGTTAAGTTTTGAAATGTTCTTATCTAGAGGTCTCAATGAGAACCACATGTTTCTGCCACTTGTTCTAATTCCAGTAACTCACAAGATCTGCTACTCTGGGAATTTTCAGGAACTCTCTATAGACCCAAGTTGCCCTGGCTCGAAGGATGAGTTTGGAGATGACTGGAGCTTAAGTCCAAAAAGCACAGGAATATTGTGAACTAAAGAAAGAGCAGAGAGAGGGTCACAGTGTAGACACCACACTGAAAAAGTTCCCAGGAAAACAACCTCAAGGTGGAAATCAGAACAGCGAGTTTCAAAACCAATGAATATTGACTTAAGCGCCCTGTAAAAACTGGGGCTGTTTCACATTATTTCAATATCACATCTACATTTTAAGGAGTAATTATTAACTCTACTTACAATGAGGGCATGGAAGCTCTGAAAAATTACATGAGTATCTTAAGGTCTCAAAATTATGGTGGAGTTGAAAGTTGAACTTATATCTCTGGAGTCTGTTACTAACTGCCTCTCAGAACCAAAAGAACAGAAATAAAATCCCTCTTGGACCAAGATTAAAACTACTAATCATTAAAGTGAAAGTATTTTCCAATTATGTTGATCTCATTTTTCTGAGGACCATGGCTGTCCATAGCTTTCAGGATAGAGTTCATTGTTCTTACCGTAACCCATAAAACTCACAATGTTGTCCATTACCTTTCTTCCTAGCTGTTTGCTTCCTCTCTCCTTAATTCCTGGAAGAATGTCTTACTCTATAGCACTGCCCTCCACACCTGACAGTAATTGCAACTTCCCAGTACGTGTCATTCCTCCACTCAAATAAAAAATCAACTCTATGGTCTCCTCTGATGCTAGTCTTTCCTGATGCTGGGAAAGATTGAGGGCAGGAGGAGAAGGGGATAACAGAGGATGAGATGACTGGATGGTGTCACCAAGTCAATGGACATGAGTTTGAGCAAACTCCGGGAGATAGTGAAGGACAGGGAAGCCTGGCGTGCTGCAGTCCCATGGGTCACAAAGAGTCAGACACGACTTAGCGACTGAACAACAACATGGTCTCCTCTTCTGAAAAGCATACCTTCAGTTCAGTTCAGTTCAGTTCAGTTCATTCGCTCAGTCGTGTCAGACTCTTTGCGACCCCACGAATCCCAGCACGCCAGACCTCCCTGTCCATCACAAACTCCTGGAGTTTACTCAAACTCATGCCCATCGAGTCAGTGATGCCATCCAGCCATCTCATCCTATGTCGTCCCCTTCTCCTCCTGCCCCCAATCCCTCCCAGCATCGGGGTCTTTTCCAATGAGTCAACTCTTCGCATGAGGTGGCCAAAGTATTGGAGTTTCAGCTTCAGCATCAGTCCTTCCAATGAATACCCAGGACTTATCTCCTTCAGGATGGACCGGTTGGATCTCTCCACAGTCCAAGGGACTCTCAAGAGTCTTCTCCAACACCACAGTTCAAAAACATCAATTTTTTGGTGCTCAGCTTTCTTCACAGTCCAACTCTCACATCCATACATGACCACTGGAAAAACCATAGCCTTGACCAGATGGACCTTTGTTAGCAAAATAATGTCTCTGCTTTTTAATATGCTATCTGGGATGGTCATCACTTTCCTTCCAAGGAGTAAGCATCTTTTAATTTCATGGCTGCAGTCACCATCTGCAGTGATTTTGGAGCCCCCAGAAATAAAGTCTGACAATGTTTCCACTGTCTCCCCATCTATTTCCCATGAGGTGATGGGACCAGATGCCATGATCTTAGTTTTCTGAATGTTAAGCTTTAAGCCAACTTTTTCACTCTCCTCTTTCACTTTCATTAAGAGGCTTTTTAGTTCCTCTTCACTTTCTGCCATAAGCATACCTTAATCCCAGGTTAATTTAGATGCCTCTCCTCTGTGTTCCCAAACACACCATGGGAACCATATTTCTAGCAATTCTCCATAATAACCCATTCACTTGCTTTTCTCCTTTATCAGATTCAGAACTCCCTAAGACTATGTTGAATTTATCTTGTATCCTCAGCATCTATCACAGCAACTGAGGCATAAAAAGTGACTAATGATTCTGAGCGAATAAATGATTAAAAACAAGATTGATCATGAAATGACTAAAAAGATATATGGGAGACAATTTCTGAGAAGCCAAATTCTTTCAACCACAGTATAACTTTACCTGTCTATACAATTTTACATATCCCTCCCAGTTAGTCCCCTGCAACTCCCTACATCTTATACTGGAAGAGATGTTTTCCAGTATAAAATTTTTCTTATAAGTATATATTATAATTTCTGTTGACCTAAAACAATTAGACTGCCAGTTGTTTCTCAGGATCGGCACAGAATTGCTCTTTGAGGTCTGAAACCATGATGAGCCATGTGCAAGTCCCCAGCAAAAATGCAGAGAACTCCTTTACAGAGGGGAAAGGGAAGTTGGGAGGGCTTAGAGTTAACAAAGAGCCCACAGATTTTCACTGGCTGAGTTCTGACAGCACTGGGAGCTCTTGCCAAGAAGAGAAGAGGAAGCCTTCTTCTTACCTGTTGGGCTCGGCCTATTGTCACAGGGCCTGAGAACCCCCATTCTGGTCTCCCAACTCTATTTAATTGAAGTTCCTGTTTACTCACTTTTTACCACCCATTCATGGTTATCTTTGAGATGCTAAAGTTCAACATTGTGCTTTCAAATTTCATTAACATTTGGTATGAAAAATAACCCCCCAAACTCAGTGCTGATTCTTATGGATTTCTGTTTTGCGGAATTCTTAGAAAATTTAGCCCTGGAAGAGCTTAGTTTCCCCTTAATGAATTTGGTTTCCTTCTTACAATGTAAGCCGTGTAACCAAGTATGATTTTATATTCACTTTAGCTGCTAGGAAACTTAAGAGTCAAACTTCTTATCTAATTATAACAACTATACAGGCCCTCTGATTTGCAAGTTTCTATTTTTATTTTACTTTCTGGTCTCTACTTCAATTCAGCAATATTTTTGAGAGCTTATTGCATGCATGGAAGTGTTCTGGGGGCTTAGTTGCATATCAATTAACAAAACAGAATTAAAATTCTCCCCTCATCAAGCTTACCCAACATTAAGGTATATTATTTTTTTACGTACATCATACAAATCAAGTCCAAAACTGATCTAAAATTGATGCTTATATTTATTCAGTACCTGTTTCCTTCTTTTATAATATATTTATTATAATTCTATCTCTCAGTAAAATTTTGTAAATGCTGACATTCACAGATTTGAAACCTCTAAGAAAAACATAAAATGCTGCTGGAATTAGAATCAGCTCATTACAGACTTTCTTAAATAATGGTAATAGAAATTTCTTAGGCAGCTTCAGCAATCCCTAATCAGCACTTTCTAACACATTAGCAGTTGGTGTCTGGAGTCTGACATTTGCTGTGAATGAGGGCCTGACAGTTTTGTCTAAGTTTGGGTTTCTTTTGCCTGGTGATTTACTCCCTGCTGTCTAAGGGGAGGGAACTTTACTTTCCAAGATATCCTACAAAGTGTCAATGTGAATCTCCCAACCCACCCCAGAGCTCACCACTCCCCACCAACACCAGTGACCCTGACCTGAAGGTTTCCTAGCTACAGGTCAGATATGACTTGTACTGGGATTGGGAAGGCTTCGCCGGAGATGCATCTGCTGCTCTTCAGAATATCTGGAGAGTTTCTTATTATGCAAGACCTTACAGAGACAACCAGAGCACCAGTTGAGAACTGAATCTCCTTCATAGACTAATAACATTCATTTTGTAATACAGTTAACAAAAAAGCTCACTTTGCATTGGATTGTACATACTGTATACAATGGGAACATGGTATCTATGTCCTACTCAACTTCCCCAAAGGGTCAGAGAAAACCTTTAAAGTGAAATGGCTAAGCAAATGGGATCTACTATATCTGTCACTTGCCCTATCATTGTTGAAATTCTTCTCCTGGACTTCATACTGTTTTTGTCCCACATTGCCTGTTCTGTCAGAGGATCTGACCAACGGGAGCCTGAGCTGAAAATCTGTTCCTCAGTGGGAAGAAAACTGGAACTCCATTCAATAAACCTGGTCCCACCCACCCCATTTCTATATGACTACTCCACATTCTGAGTAGCATTTAGCTACACATACAACCAAGCTATATAATCCAGCCTATAACTAATAATTTAATGAATACTAAATATGCAAAATAGACAGAGAACGACTATGGCAGGAACTTGGACCTTCTACAAGGTCACTCCTGCTTGTATGCTTGAAGGATATTGTCACCTGTTGGCCCAGAATTCACAGTTTTTCCTTTGTTTTTCATATATTGAGAAATGCGACCTTTATACTACAGCAAAGCAAATCATAGCCTCCCCACTTCACCACATATGTTTGTGATTCCATTTTCTTTTAATAAATATATCACATTCCCAACAGTTTATAATCATTTCCTTTCAGGGAAATGAATGTTTCACTTTGCAGGAAAATGAGCTCTCAAGCTATGGAAACACAAAACATCATCAATACATCATAAATGCATTTTACTTGACAAAAGAAGTCCCTCCCCAAAGATGGCATACTGTATAAATCTAGGCATACAATATTCAGGAAAATGTGAAACTATACAAATTGAGAGCAAATCAATGGTTTTAAAGGTCGAGAGGTGGGTGCTGGACTGACCTAGAAAGAAACAACATAAGGGAATTTTGGCATAGAGAGATGAATCGGTGTCATGATTTTAGAAGAAGTTACATGACTCTAAGCATTTATCAAAACCTACAGAGTTGTATAGACAGGAATAATTCTACTTTAGACAAAATAAAAAATATCAAAGTGTGTTCAATGAAAAGAACTCCAGTTACATGTCTAATAAGTATAAATTTGCTACCCTACCTAAGATATATACTTATTTTTTTTTCTTTTTTTTTTTTATTATTATTATTTTTTTTTTTTTGGTCATACATTGATATGAATCAGCCATAGATTTACACGTATTCCCCATCCCGATCCCCCCTCCCACCTCCCTCTCCACCCGATTCCTCTGGGTCTTCCCAGTGCACCAGGCCGGAGCACTTGTCTCATGCATCCCACCTGGGCTGGTGATCTGTTTCACCATAGATAGTATACATGCTGTTCTTTTGAAATATCCCACCCTCACATTCTCCCACAGAGTTCAAAAGTCTGTTCTGTATTTCTGTGCCTCTTTTTCTGTTTTGCATATAGGGTTATCGGTACCATCTTTCTAAATTCCATATATATGTGTTAGTATGCTGTAATGTTCTTTATCTTTCTGGCTTACTTCACTCTGTATAATGGGCTCCAGTTTCATCCATCTCATTAGGACTGGTTCAAATGAATTCTTTTTAATGGCTGAGTAATATTCCATGGTGTATATGTACCACAGCTTCCTTATCCATTCATCTGCTGATGGGCATCTAGGTTGCTTCCATGTCCTGGCTATTATAAACAGTGCTGCGATGAACATTGGGGTGCACGTGTCTCTTTCAGATCTGGTTTCCTCAGTGTGTATGCCCAGAAGTGGGATTGCTGGGTCATATGGCAGTTCTATTTCCAGTTTTTTAAGAAATCTCCACACTGTTTTCCATAGCGGCTGTACTAGTTTGCATTCCCACCAACAGTGTAAGAGGGTTCCCTTTTCTCCACACCCTCTCCAGCATTTATTGCTTACCCTACCTAAGATATATACTTATATCATATTTTAGCTACTAACCTTTAGACTTACAATGTCCAAAACAATACTAGACTTTTTATAAGATAGATCCAAGTATTTAAATATCCCATAGACTAGGATAAAAAAGACAAAAAGAAACAAACAAAAAAACCCTCTTGGCACTAAAAGCGTAGAATAAAACAACCACAATTTAATGAACCACAGCTACCAAAAACTGTAAAGCAAACATCCTACTTAATAGTAGAGGACTGAATACTTTCCCCGACGATGAGGAGCCAATGAAAGGACTACTTTAGACCACTTCTTTTTAACATTACTCACTGTTCTACCCAGAGGCACAAGGGAAAATTTTTTCAAGCCTTTTATACCAAATTACACACTTCAAATACATGTGGATTTTTTGTATATAAGATATACATAATAAAATGTAAAAAATTATGTGATTTAAGCATGGTCACCTACCATTAACCAGAGCCTAATCAAGTTCTTGGTCTCTTCATAATCTGACAATATTGGATCTTATAAATAGTCAGGAAGTCACTAAGTGGAGACAGGTTTGATGTTTGGGAGATGGCTAAACATTATCTTCTGAAAAAATGGAGTAAAATATATCAGACTTTCAGAACTCTTGTTCACTAGGAGCATACACTGTGAGTTATAACCTGACTGAGAAATAGAAAAGATAGTATAAAAGACTTAGAGTTTTGGAATCATACAAATTTCAAATCAAATTCTAATTTACCAAATCTTGGTTGTGTGACTTTGATATGTTTATTACACTTTCTGAGCTTCAGTTCCTGCTCTGTCAAATGAGGACAATAATACTTTTTTTTCTTAAAAGATGCTATGAGGAACAAATAAGTTATTCTATGTTAAGTGATATATACTAGGCATTCAATAAAGATCATGTAAGTTCCCTTTCTCTTCTCCAAAATCCTTTATCTTTTCTGTCTTTATCTTTCTTTCCAAAACCTTGTAAATAATTGTCCCATTATTTAAGTATTTTCTCATAATAATCCCAGTGCTGCGTATTAAGCTATCCTAGAAGAACCAGACGTGGCATTTATTTATAAAAAACTCATAGTCTATTCAGGAAGACCAATGAATACCCTTCAATCAAAGTAGGTACTACAAAGAGTAGAATAAGTCCTACAGCAAGTAGAGTGAATAATTTCACTCAGATGGCTCAGGTAAAGTTTTACCAGGGCAAAAAGCATGTCTTGAAATATGGATGAGAGCTAACTAGGTTTATGTAGATTTGCATGTGAAGAAATGCATTTCAAGCTGAGACAAAGGTATATAGTACCTTGTACATTCACAGGCTTTACTAACAAAGCGCTTTTTGTAGCTTGTACTTCATGACATGAGTCTGAATCCATACACATTGAGACCAACTTCAAGTGTCACCAAGCAAATAGCCCATTAACATTTCTTCCGCACAAGCTCACACATCTCCACTCTTTGATCATCCTTTGTTTCTGAAACAAAGTCCATCTCATGCTATTGGCACGAGCCACACCCGGCAGAAAGACCCTTATTGGGGCCAGATTTGGGAGGGTCAGTAACATAGGGTTCTCAATAGCAAGTGTTTAGATGCATGGCAATCTGCCCAGAAATTCCATAGCCCACTCATTCTAAATGACCTTCAAGACTTTGGTCCAGCCCAGGCTTTGGGAAAGTAAACAGAAGAGGCCCAGATCATCAACAATCTATAATCTTGGAAAAAGATGTGCTTTCTACGTATAAGTTCCTCATCAAGTTTGTCTTTATCACAACATTTGCAACATTTAAATGTTTCTCCCTCTTAGGCTATAGGAAGTAGAGAAATTGCAAACCCCCTTGGGTATATCAGATATAGAAATAAATACTGGATGTTGGTTTTCCAAACTAATTGCAGAGGGAATGAAATAAATTATCTGCATCTTAAGAAATTGCTGAGTACCCTAGAGAAAAGGTACCAAATAACCATATCACAACCAGCAAATCTAAAACATCTGGAATCAGATCCTTTGTAATACATATCAGAAGTTATATATTGAGTAGATCAAGGGAGTATTCTCCTGAGCTAGATGAGTTAATTTGATTTAGAATCACAAACAGTAAACTGTTCTATTCCCCTTACCATACCATTCGATCTATTCTCATGAAGAGTATTTTAATACACTGCCTTGATTTGCATTTGCCCAGATGAGGGACATCATGTAATCCTTTAGGTACCAAATTTTTGTTTTCAAGATTTGTGCTCATTCAATGTGCTGCTTCGGAAAGAATGAGTATGCCATTCTCCTCTCCCCCACCATACCTTTTAGAAGGATCTTGAATAAGTGAAACTCATTCAGGATTATTCAGTTTTCACTGGAGTTCAGGTATATGATGAGTCCAAGGATAGTCAAGCTTGGAATGCCCTACAAAGAAAGAACAGTGATTAGGAGAAGCTAAAAAGAAATAAAGTAAAAGGAACTACTTATGTGCTTTGAGCTGTGCTATGTGGCTCAGTGGCAATGAAACTGCCTGCCAATGCAGGAGACATAGGTTTGATCCCTGGGCCTGGAAGATTCCCTGAAGAAAAAAATGGCAACTCACTGCAATATTCTTACCTGGGAAATACCATGGACAGAGGGACTTAGCAGGCTACAGTCCATGGGGTCACAAAAGAGACAGACATGATTTAGTGACTAAACAACAACAAAAACAATAAGAACTTCATCACAGGCTGTGATAACTATTAACATCTCTATTATAAAGATAAAGAAACTGAGGTTTAGTGAAGGTGGTCACAAAGCCACCAGTTTTTATCCTCATCAAAATAAACCTATTCAGATACTACTTGGTATTTTTCAGTATGTTGCTAAATCCATTCTTTCATTTGCTCCCATTTTCATCTGTATGAAAAATGCATCTGTTCTGATTTCTATTTTACACCTGATCAAACTGAGGCACAGAACTTCAAATTCTTTGTCTAATTTACTGCTGGGGAAAAAAATCCACCAACCCAAAGCTTACAATAATAACAATTTATTGTATCTCGTGATTCTGCAGGTAAGTATTTGAGCAGGGCTTAGCTGTATGACTCTTCTCTTCCATATGGCATTAAAATCCCTCAGTGGTATTCACCTGGCATATGGGCTTGTTTGGAGGTTTGAAGATGGCTTCACTCTTGGCTAGTGCCTTGGCAGGGATATTTGGTAGGATGGACACAGCTAGGACTCTTTTTTTCCAATTGTATTGAGATATAATTGATAAATATCATTGCTTAGATTTAAAGTGTACAACGTGATAACTTGACATACAAGTACATTGTGTAATTATGACCAAGATCAAGGGGACTTTTGATCACGTGGCCTCTCCAGCATGATGATCCTAAGTTAGTTCTGGAAGAGGGTGTTTCAGTGAACTAGGCAGAAGCTGCGTAACATTTATAATCTAACTTTGAAAGTCATATAGCCACTTATCTCAGATTTTATTCGTCAAAGCAGTCATAAACACACAATTCAAGAGGAAGGAATGTAAACTCCATCTCTACGTGGAAGGAAATGGCAAAGACCTGTGATGACTATTTAAGGCTGCCATAGGTGCACAGGTATTATTGGAAAGGCAATTTAAACCCTCAACTTTCATGTGAAATCCCATTCCTTTGATGCTCTGCCTGAAGAACCAACAATAAGTCACAAGCCCACAGGGCTGTCAGGGAAGAGAAAAGGGGCAGTCAGGGCAACCCGAAGGCACAGACAGGGTTGGGTCAAAAATTCTTTGCCAGTTGTATTGATCTATCTGTGGAAATCTAGAAATTTCCAGATTTTGTGAAATCTCCCATTTTTTAATCATTAAGAAATAATTCAGGGCTTCCCTGGCGGTCCAGTGATAAAGAAAGCACCTATCCATGCAGGGGACATGTGTTCGGTCCCTGGTCTGGAAAGATCCCACATGCCACAGAGCAACTAAACCCATGTACCACAAAAACAGCCCATGTGCTAAAACTACTGAAACCCTCATGCCTAGAGCTCATGTTTGGCAACAAGAGATACCACCACAATGAGAAGCCCAAGTACCACAACAAAGAGTAGCCCCTGCTTACCACAACTAGAGAAAGTCCTCGCACAGCAATGAAGGCCCAGTACAGCCAAAAATGAATAAAAATAATTTAAAAATTTAATATACTATCCAAATTAATTTTTACCTCTATATCACACAATTTGAACTTTTCTGTTTTGTTTTCGTGTCTGAAGGGAAATGAGGTAATTATTTGTTTCTTTTGCCAACTAAAAATTGGCACTTGCCATCTACCTCTATAAAGATTAAATCATGAGCCACTTCAGCTGCTGACTTTCAATACCACCCTAAACTCTTTTTAGGGAGAACAAGAATGAGGTACTCTGTGCTCTGAGAAAAACTGGCAGAACAGGTCTTCTGATAGTTCAGGAGATTTTGACTTCAATTATTGCATCTCATGTCTAGAAAATCACTAAATTTATTAATGAGGAAAAGTGTTCCTCGTGACTGGCAGCGAGCCTCTGCCAACATGTGTGCTTGACTGCACATACCCCCCCCCCTTCACTACAATCATCTGTAACACTGACCATCCCCGCTACTTCTTTGGAGCAGTTTCTCAGAGTTATCTGAAAAACTGTCTCCCAGGCTATAGTCCTTATTTTGTCCCAAACACTCATGTGCATTTTTTTTCATTCAAAACTTCCAAAGTAAGATGTATAGGTTATAAATACAGGTCAGGAGTTAGATAGCCTCAAGTTCTAATTCCAGTTTTGCCACCTGCTAATTCTGTCCCTTATGCTAAGTCACCTGTGCTCTCTGAGCCTGTGTCCTCATCTGTAAAATAGGGATAATAATAACAGTTATCACATAGGACTGCTCAGAGTAAAAATGAGGCAACGTATGTAGGAAGGCTAGCATAGTTCATGGCACATAGTAGGTGTTCAGTCAATGGTACTTATCGTTATGGAAGGGAAAACATCTTCCCCAACTGTGACAGCAAACAGTGGGGAGAACTTTTATCAGGAGTTGAAAGACCTGAGTTTTATTCTTGCTCCACCTTTGACTTTCGAGTTTCTGATTTTATCATTCCAGAATCTCCTTATCTCAGCTACAAAATTGGGATATTAATATCAGCCCCCCACACCTCAATATGCTGAAGAGATCAATAGTCTGTACATGTGGAAGGGCATCATAAATCACTCCCATCATTTAAGGCATGATCCCAGATACCACCATGGGTCACACTGGACACTCTGATCCTCAGTCAGATGTCAGAATCACAAAAGCAAAGGGCACTGTTCAGAAGTGATTCTAGGCTATGGATCAGTAGTCAGGAGGCAGGAAGGTGGGAGGTCCCTGCAAAGTTGAGGTCTGAGTCAGGCCATGAATTGAGCAAAGTACATGAAAACAGAGGCCATGATCTACATAGAAGCTCAAGGACCAGGAGAGGAACAGAGAGAGCCCTGGCCTTGGAATCAGGCTGTTACTTATATGACCTTGGGAATATCACTAGATTTCTTTGGAGTATGCTTGAATTCCTCATAGGCAAAATGAATAACATAGTCTCTTCTTAAAACAGTTGATATGCAGATCAACCGAACAAGCTTGTATGAATTATCTGTCAATGTCTCATACATGGTCTTAATGAATGTTTACTGATTCTGACTCTGAGCCATTCAGGCAGAAAACTAAAGATGTTTTCTCTTTAAAATTCAGAACACACAAGAGACACACACACAAGTGCACCTAAAACTATTGAAACTTGAATAAAATAAAGTTCAATCATTCAGTTGTGTCCAACTCTTTGTGACCCCATGGCCTGCAACATGTCAGGCTTCCTTGTCCACCACCAACTGCTGGAGCTTGCTCAAACGCACGTCCAAGGAGTCAGTGATGCCATCCAACCACCTCATCCTCTGTCATCCCCTTCTCCTCCTGCCTTCAATCTTTCCCAGCATCAGGGTCTTATCCAATGAGTCAGTTCTTCACATCAGGTGGCCAAAATATTGGAGTTTCAGCTTCAGCATCAGTCTTTCCAATGACTATTTAAGACTGATTTCCTTTAGGATGGACTGGTTGGATCTCCTTACAGACCAGGGGACTCTCAAGAGTCTTCTCCAATACCACAGTTCAAAAGCATCAATTCTTTGGCACTCAGCTTTCTTTATAGTCCAACTCTCATACATGACTACTGGAAAAACCATAGCTTTGATTAGACAGACCTTTGTCCACAAAGTAATGTCTCTGCGCTTTAATATGCTGTCTAGGTTGGTCATAACTTTTCTTCCAAGCAGGAAGTGTCTTTTAATTTCATGGCTGCAGTCACCATCTGCAGTGATTTTGGAGCCTAAGAAAATAAAGTCTGTCACTGCTTCCATTGTTTCCCCATCTATTTGCCATGAAGCAATGGGACCAAATGCCATATTTGCTTTTTGAATGTTGAGTTTTAAGCCAGCTTTTTCACTCTCCTCTTTCAATTTCGTCAAGAGGATCTTTAGTTCCTCTTCACTTTCTGCCATAAGGGTGGTGTCATCTGCCTATCTGAGGTTATTAATATTTCTCCCAGCAATCTTGATTCCAGCTTGTGCTTCATCCAGCCTGGCATTTCGCATGGTGTACTCTGCATATAAGTTAAATAAGCAGGGTGACAATACACAGCCTTGATGTACTCCTTTCCCAATTTGAAACCAGTCTATTTTTCCATGTCCAGTTTTAACTGTTGCTTCTTGACCTGCACACAGATTTCTCAGGAGGCAGGTAAGGTGGTTGGGTATTCCCATCTCTTGAAGAATTTTCCACAGTTTGTTGTGAACTACACAGTCAAAGGCTTTGGTGTAATCAATAAAGCAGAAGCAGATGTTTTTCTGGAATTCTCTTGCTTTTTCTATAATCCAACAAATGTTGGCAATTTGATCTCTGGTTCCTCTGCCTTTTCTAAATCCAGCTTGAACATCTGGAAGTTAACAGTTCACATCAGTCACCTAGAGTCAGACATCCTTGAATGTGAAGTTAAGTGGGCCTTAGGAAGCATCACTACAAGCAAAGCTAGTGGAGGTGATGGAATTCCAGTTGAGCTATTTCAAATCCTAAAAGATGATGCTGCGAAAGTGCTACACTCAATATGCCAGCAAATTTGGAAAACTCTGCAGTGGCCACAGAACTAGTAAAGGTCAGTGTTCATTCCAATCCCAAAGAAAGGCAATGCCAAAGAATGTTCAAACTACTGCACAATTGCACTCATTTCACACATTAGTAAAGTAATGCTCAAAATTCTCCAAGCCAGGCTTTAACAGTATGTGGACCCTGAAACCTGAATACATCCTGTGGATTGTACAATGTCAATTTCCTGATTTGAAAGTTGTAAGTAATATAGTTATGGGAGATGTAACCATTAGGGAAAAGTAATTAAAAGGTATACATGGGATCTCTGCACATTTTGTTTGTCTGTTGTTACCTCCTATGAATCTATATAATTGTTTCAAAGTAAAAAGCCTTTTACAAAGTCAGGAAAAACAGTGGAGAATATAAACCAAAGAGACAACAAGAGAGAAATTAGTAAGACACTCATAATAGAAGACAAGGCAAAGACCAGGAAGATGGGAAAGGTGAGAGCAGTGGCAGGAAACCTCCAGGGATTGAAAAAGGCTGGATGAAGCCTGGTAGGAAACAAACACCTGTGAAACACTGATCCTAAAGCCTTAAATCTGAGGCCATTTTCTCTCACAGTCTAGAAATTTCTTGCCTGGTTATTATTCTATTCAGAAGACTGTCTCAAGACCCAGCCAGATCAATGGCTGCACATAGAAATAGGGAAATAGGAACACAGGATCAGAACCAGAGGGTGCACTGTGGAATGGAGAAGAAACAGAGGAAAGAACAGTGGCCACCAGAAAACATCCCCGAAGTGAATTATTCATCATGCTGCATGTGGTTTTACATGTGTCCCAGAGCTTGCTCTGAGGCAAATCTTGAACGGTGCATTTGGCTTTCAGGCAGATTGGTGATCATTTTCTTGTTTATTCAATCCACAGAAAGGTTAATTATGCTAGTGACTGTGGCTGGGAAACAATTCTTAGAAAATGCTTTGGTAACAACAGGTTGGCAGTGTATGAAAACCATCTGCTTCCCACAAATGTTAAGGTAAACTTTCAAACTTGTGGGGTTAGCAATTACAGATTGTATAGTAGTTTAGCACAGGGAAAATACATGCTGTGTTGATGTAGACTTTCTGGATCTTCTTGACACCCAGCCGAAAAGGAACACCCTGTTATAAGAAGGATGGTCTTTGAGCATTTCAAAACTTTGAGTAAGCCATCTTTGTTTGCACGTATTAAGGCTAACAGAACAAGAACATCACACAGGGGAATATAGTATTTATACTGAATGTCTCCTAAGTAAATTAAGCCTCTCTGGTTTGCTCTCGCCTTGACCCACTAATGGGAACAGGATCATAGATGGAAGATTTGTTTCTTATAAAAATATTCAGTTTATTCTACAAAGGAGCATAAAATGCTGCTCCTTTGACCCCGTGGCAGGAGCTGCTCTCAAGGGCTGCAATTGTGGTTGTTCCAGCTGCTTTGTCATGAAGCGGTCCACTCTCCAACTCTTCCAATGGCAGGGCTTCATGGCTCCCCACCTCCACTCTGAAGGAGAGAAACAGAAAGGGCTAATGGGCTCCCAACTTAGCAAATGTTGTCAGGGCTTCTAATCCATCATTCTAAGGGTACGTCTCAAAGAGACATTCTTGTGAAAATCATTCAGCTGAAGCTGAGAGAGAATATTTTAAGTAGAGTGGAGTTCAAAATTATGAATGGCAGTAGAGAGTGGACACAAATCATATTTGCTAATGGAAGTGAAAAATCCAACTGGTCCCTTGTGGTTTCAGCTTGAATAGCAACACCTTATAATGCTTTAGGCCCTAGGTGGTTTGTGTCCATTACTTATTGAGGAATGGCCACATAAATATACGAATTAAAGTTTTAGGCACACTTAGATCTATAGGTGATTAACACTCTCCCCACAGCATTCTTGTCCTAATTGAACATCTGTGATGTTTCTGCTAATATCTGAAAAGGTAGGGTGAAGAAATTGATGATATCTCCCTCAATCTGTATATGTGAACATCTTATAAGGGTAGTTACACAAAAAGGAAACTTCAATCTTTGTCAGAAGACTGCAGGGCATTAAATAGAGCAAAGAATCTGGAAAGAGAAGGTATTTATTTTAATAGACTCTACTACTAAATAATTGACCTGGTGCCAGGTAGTTGAACTCTGTAAATCACAGAATTTTCATAATTAAAACTAGATCAATAACAATAATATGCTTCTCATGCATGCATACTAAGTCACATTAGTCGTGTCTGACTCTTTGCGACCCTACAGGCTGTCCCCATGGACAGGCTCCTCTGTCCATGGGACTCTCCAGGCAAGAATACTGGAGTGGGCTGCCATGCCCTCTTCCATGGGATTTTCCCAACCCAAGGATCAAATCTGCATCTCTTAAGTCTCCTGCATTGGCAGGCGGGTTGTTTACCACTAGCACCACCTGGGAAGCCCATGCTTTCCATAGGACTGCTATGTGAGACACAGCTATCGCTCCAAGTGATCTATTATTTCCTTCTTCCTTGTTAATCAGGTCACAGTTTTGCTTAGGTGTTCACTCTCCCTGTCTCTAGGCTCAGAAAAAGGACCCTTCCCCAGGCCTAAGTGGTTAATCTTTACTAATTTTAAATCAAACATGGTCATCCTGTTGCCCCTAACAAAATCTGGTTTAGGCATAGGCAGATGACAAAGTTCTTGCCAAAGAGACATGAAGGCAAGGCTTTGGGAGAAGGAGGCCTCTCCCAAATAATATAAATAGATTATTTACCCTGACACAGAGCCCTATAAAGGCAACTTCACTTTCCTATCTCAAGATAGTGTCAGCTATATATGACACTCATAACCACAGTAGCCATATAAATCATGAGAATAAAGCTGAGAGAATTTTAAACATCTAAGCTAGATCCAGGATACATTTATGAGTTAGCAAAGAGCCATCCTATCTCTGAACTTCTCATTATGTAAAATGCTAAATTTATTCTGTTTGAGCTCCTTTTTTGTTTTATTTGCAGCATCCCAGGGAATCCTATCTGATAGAATTTAAGAATCAAATAAATAATGTCTATGGAAGGCTATGGGCTTCCAGGTGGCACTAGTGGTAAAGAACCCACGTGTCAATGCAGTAGATGCAGGTTTGATCCCTGGGTCCAGAAGATCCCCTGGAGTAGGGCATGCAACCCACTCCAGTAATCTTGCCTGGAGAATCTCATGGACAGAGGAGCCTGGCGGACTACAGCCCATAGAGTCACAAAGAGTCAGACATGACAGAGCACACATGCATGGAGGGCTACCCTCCAGATATGAGATGCATTATGCGTGCTTACTTGCTCAGTCGTGTCCAGCTCTTTGTGAGCCACTGAACTGTAGCTACCAAGCTCCTCTGTCCATGGGAGTCTCCAAGTAAGAATACTGAAGTGGGTAGCCATTCCCTTCTCCAGCGGGTCTTCCCAATCCATGGATCGAAACTAAGTCTCCTGCATTGCTGGTGGATTCTTTACTGCCTGAGCCATCAGGGAAGCCCAGATATACACAAACACAACTTTAATACAACACCAGTTTAATACAGTCTCAGACTGTATTCATGTGATTTGTCCTCTATTGACCACACGGAGAACTCACTCCAGAGGGAAATGATATCACCAGAGCTTCCACAAATTCCCATAAGCAATGTCTTACATTCAAATTAAACATTCTGCACATATCAACAAGCAACACTAAGAGGAAAAACACAGACAGCAGAAAAAGACCTGGTTTGGAAACTCATCAAACATGAACTTTAAAATAACTCTCAGTAAAATATGTTTTAAAATAGATTAACTGACACTTATTAAAAAATAAATAAATAAAAATTTTAGAACTAAAAATTATAATCATCTAAATTAAGAATTCAGTATGGACATTACAGTGACCCAGGAGTTGTTAAGTCGATAGAAACTATTCAAGATAACACAAGGAGAGCAAGAAAAGACAGAAATTTTAGAGAGCATCATGAAAGACAAATAAGAGAGGATACAAAGGTCTACCCTGTATACAGTGGAATTGTGTAAGAGAAAGGGTCAAAGGAAATATTTGAAAGTCAATAGCTGAAAATTATCAAAAATTGACAGTAGACATTAAGTCACAGATTAAAGCAGGACATATAAAAAGAAAACGACACCTACATATATCACAGTAAGACTACTAAGAACCAAAAGCAAAATCATTTTAAAAGTAGCCAAAGGGAAAAATACATTTACTTTCAAAGGAGCAATAGTAAGATTTAATGCCTGACTTTTCAATAGAAACTTCAGAAGCTATAAAACTATAAAAATGCTTTTTAAAGTGTTTAAAGGAAATAACCATTAACTCCTCAGACTGAAACCAATTAAAAATGGTATGATACCCAATAGAAATAAGTGCTTATGCCCTACAAAGAGAAAATCTGTATAATAGTGTTCATCACAGCCTTATTATTAATAGCCCAAAATGAAAAGCAACCCAAGTGCTCATCGATAATAGAAAACATAAATGATAGTAACACAATAATAGTGGGAGACTTTAATACCCCACTCACAACTATGGATAGATCAACTAAACAGAAAATTAACAAGGAAACACAAACCTTAAATGACACAATGGACCAGCTAGACCTAATTGATATCTATAGGACATTTCACCCCAAAACAATCAACTTCACCTTTTTCTCAAGTGCACACGGAACATTCTCCAGAATAGATCACATCCTGGGCCATAAATCTGGTCTTGGAAAATTCAAAAAAATTGAAATCATTCCAGTCATCTTTTCTGACCACAGTGCAGTAAGATTAGATCTCAATTACAGGGAAAAAATTGTTAAAACTTCAAACATATGGAGGCTAAATAACACGCTTCTGAATAACCAACAAATCATAGAAGAAATCAAAAAAGAAATCAAAATATGTATAGAAATGAATGAAAATGAAAACACAACAACCCAAAACCTATGGGACACTGTAAAAGCAGTGCTAAGGGGAAGGTTCATAGCATTACAGGCTTACATCAAGAAACAGGAAAAAAACCAATTAAATAACCTAACTCTACACCTAAAGCAATTAGAGAAGGAAGAAATGAAGAACCCCAGACTTAGCAGAAGGAAAGAAATCTTAAAAATCAGGGCAGAAATAAATGCAAAAGAAACTAAAGAGACCATAGCAAAAATCAACAAAGCTAAAAGCTGGTTTTTTGAAAAAATAAACAAAATTGACAAACCATTAGCAAGACTCATTAAGAAACAAAGAGAGAAAAACCAAATTAACAAAATTAGAAATGAAAATGGAGAGATCACAACAGACAACACTGAAATACAAAGGATCATAAGAGACTACTACCAGCAGCTCTATGCCAATAAAATGGACAACTTGGATGAAATGGACAAATTCTTAGAAAAGTATAACTTTCCAAAACTGAACCAGGAAGAAATAGAAGATCTTAACAGACCCATCACAAGCAAGGAAATCGAAACTGTCATCAAAAATCTTCCAGCAAACAAAAGCCCAGGACCAGATGGCTTCACAGCTGAATTCTACCAAAAATTTAGAGAAGAGCTAACACCTATCTTACTCAAACTCTTCCAGAAAATTGCAGAAGAAGGTAAGCTTCCAAACTCATTCTATGAGGCCACCATCACCCTAATTCCAAAACCAGACAAAGATGCCACAAAAAAAGAAAACTACAGGCCAATATCACTGATGAACATAGATGCAAAAATCCTTAACAAAATTCTAGCAAACAGAATCCAACAACATATTAAAAAAATCATACACCATGACCAAGTGGGCTTTATCCCAGGAATGCAAGGATTCTTTAATATCTGCAAATCAATCAATGTAATACACCACATTAACAAATTGAAAGATAAAAACCATATGATTATCTCAATAGATGCAGAGAAAGCCTTTGACAAAATTCAACACTCATTTATGATTAAAACTCTCCAAAAAGCAGGAATAGAAGGAACATACCTCAACATAATAAAAGCTATATATGACAAACCCACAGCAAGCATCACCCTCAATGGTGAAAAATTGAAGGCATTTCCCCTGAAATCAGGAACAAGACAAGGGTGCCCACTCTCACCACTACTATTCAACATAGTGTTGGAAGTTCTGGCCACAGCAATCAGAGCAGAAAAAGAAGTAAAAGGAATCCAGATAGGAAAAGAAGAAGTAAAACTCTCACTGTTTGCAGATGACATGATCCTCTACACAGAAAACCCTAAAGACTCTACCAGAAAATTACTAGAGCTAATCAATGAATATAGTAAAGTTGCAGGATATAAAATTAACACACAGAAATCCCTTGCATTCCTATATACTAACAATGAAAAAACAGACAGAGAAATTAAGGAAACAATACCATTCACCATTGCAACAAAAAGAATAAAATACTTAGGAGTGTATCTACCTAAAGAAACAAAGGACCTATACATAGAAAACTATAAAACACTGATGAAAGAAATCAAAGAGGACACAAACAGATGGAGAAACATACCGTGTTCATGGATTGGAAGAATTAATATTGTCAAAATGGCTATTCTACCCAAAGCAGTCTATAGATTCAATGCAATCCCTATCAAGCCACCAACGGTATTTTTCACAGAACTAGACCAAAGAATTTCACAATTTGTATGGAAATACAAAAAACCTCGAATAGCCAAAGTAATCTTGAGAAAGAAGAATGGAGCTGGAGGAATCAACCTGCCTGACTTCAGACTCTACTACAAAGCCACAGTCATCAAGACAGTATGGTACTGGCACAAAGACAGAAATATAGATCAATGGAACAGAATAGAAAGCCCAGAGATAAATCCACGAACCTATGGACACCTTATCTTTGACAAAGGAGGCAAGGATATACAATGGAAAAAAGACAACCTCTTTAACAAGTGGTGCTGGGAAAACTGGTCAACCACTTGTAAAAGAATGAAACTAGAACACTTTCTAACACCATACACCAAAATAAACTCAAAATGGATTAAAGATCTAAATGTAAGACCAGAAACTATAAAACTCCTAGAGGAGAACATAGGCAAAACACTCTCCGACATAAATCAAAGCAAGATCCTCTATGACCCACCTCCCAGAATATTGGAAATAAAAGCAAAACTAAACAAATGGGACCTAATGAAACTTAAAAGCTTTTGCACTACAAAGGAAACTATAAGTAAGGTGAAAAGACAGCCCTCAGATTGGGAGAAAATAATAGCAAATGAAGAAACAGACAAAGGATTAATCTCAAAAATATACAAGCAACTCCTGAAGCTCAATTCCAGAAAAATAAATGACCCAATCAAAAAATGGGCCAAAGAACTAAACAGACATTTCTCCAAAGAAGACATACAGATGGCTAACAAACACATGAAAAGATGCTCAACATCACTCATTATTAGAGAAATGCAAATCAAAACCACAATGAGGTACCATTACACGCCAGTCAGGATGGCTGCTATCCAAAAGTCTACAAGCAATAAATGCTGGAGAGGGTGTGGAGAAAAGGGAACCCTCTTACACTGTTGGTGGGAATGCAAACTAGTACAGCCACTATGGAAAACAGTGTGGAGATTTCTTAAAAAACTGGAAATAGAACTGCCATATGACCCAGCAATCCCACTTCTGGGCATACACACTGAGGAAACCAGATCTGAAAGAGACACGTGCACCCCAATGTTCATAGCAGCACTGTTTATAATAGCCAGGACATGGAAGCAACCTAGATGCCCATCAGCAGATGAATGGATAAGGAAGCTGTGGTACATATACACCATGGAATATTACTCAGCCATTAAAAAGAATTCATTTGAACCAGTCCTAATGAGATGGATGAAGCTGGAGCCCATTATACAGAGTGAAGTAAGCCAGAAAGATAAAGAACATTACAGCATACTGACACATGTATATGGAATTTAGAAAGGTGATAACGATTACCCTATATGCAGAACAGAAAAAGAGACACAGAAATACAGAACAGACTTTTGAACTTTGTGGGAGAATGTGAGGGTGGGATATTTCAAAAGAACAGCATGTATGCTATCTATGGTGAAACAGATCACCAGCCCAGGTGGGATGCACGAGACAAGTTCTCCGGCCTGGTGCACTGGGAAGACCCAGAGGAATCGGGTGGAGAGGGAGGTGGGAGGGGGGATCGGGATTGGGAATCCATGTAAATCCATGGCTGATTCATATCAATGTATGACAAAACCCACTGGAAAAAAAAAATAAAAATAATTAAAAAAAAGAAAACATAAATGAATCATGATACAGTCAATGAGATACCATATGACAATTAAAAAACAAAATTACTATTACACATAAAGGATGATTCCGCAGACCTAACACTGAGAGGAAGAACTCAGACACAAAAGTACATGTTGTGTGATCCCAAAACTAACTCGTGGTTGGAAAACATGGAATTGTAATCACTTCTATAGGAAAGGTGATTTCTGTGAGGGAGAAGGGGAGACATTTCTTGAGGGCTCTGTGTGTTCAAAACCTTAATTCAGTGGTACATATAAAAATTCATCAAGCCGAACACAGAAGTTTTGTGCTTTTGTATGTACGTAAGTTATTCTTCAATAAAAAATGTTACTTATATAAGGGGAAAAGCAAAGAGTAAATACAAATATTTCTATATAAGCAAACAAAAAACCGTAAGAAAAAAATTTGTCAACAAAATCACACTAAGAAAACACTAAAAACAGCTATTTAGACAGTAGGAAAATTATTCTAAACCATAAAATCAAAATTCAGGAAAGAATTAAGAGAAATTGGTATAGGTACATTAAGTACATAAACCTAAATGAATATTGTCTATGCAAACAACGATAATAATGTGAACTTTAAAATGTACATGTAACTTTGCTTAATATTAATAACGAAAAAATCAGGAAAAGAATAAATAGAGCATAGATGTTCTAAATCAGCAATATCTAAGAAGTAGTAAAAGATCTAATTTATATTAGACCTAATTAACTTAAGGGTACTTGTAATTTCTAGGATCCTCACTGAAAGTACAGCAAAAGAATGTATAACTAACAGGTTAACAGAGGAGAAATAATAAAGATAGACATGAAAGAAAATGGAACACACAAATACCAGCATACTTATTCAATATAAATGAACTAAATATTTCAATTAAAAACAAAAATTAGCAGACTGAATAAAACAAAACACAACAACATGCTCCTTGTAGAAAGTATATTTAAATGTATAAACAACCTGTAAGTGAAGATAGCTTCCTAGGCTGGCTTTCCTTGGAAGAATTTGAGTGTAAATAGTTTACGACTATTATGTGATGGCAAGATCATATGTAAAGAAATGATAAAACAACACAGGCAAAGGAAGGATACTGGATGCATTAATGAACAGTTTAATTCTTGTGGCAACTATAACTGAATTCTGTTATGGGCTGCTGCGAGATGGTATAAAACATATCTCACAGTTGTCTCAAGTGAGGTGTGAGAAAACTGAGGCGTTTATCTTGAAACTCCCACACTTTATTGGTAAAGGACTCTGCCTGGAAAACTATTAACTCCCCCCTGCTTCCTGCCTATCGCAGGAGTCAATTAAGATAAGAATGTCAGGCAGAGAGTAGAAGGTGCTTTCAGAAGAACTCAGCAGAATGCTTTGCAAATTCCTGGGAGAGTGAGTGCTGAAGGAGATACAAGCAAATCCATAGCTTCAGTCATAAATGGAAAAATATATACCATGAAAACACTAATTTTTAAAAAATTTAGTACAGCTATGTTCAACAATGTAGGCAAGATAATTTTAGAAATTAAAAAATATTTCATAGGATAAAAAGATGATTTAGCACTTATTAATTAATATGAACTCAATTGTATAGCTTCACAATATATGTGAAATATAAACTGGCATAAGAAAAAAGAAAAAAAAGATCTATAAACATAGTCAGAAATATTAGTATGTCTCTCTCAATAACCAATATACTCACTGACAAAAATATCAGTAAAAACAAACAAAAAAAGATCTGAATAGCACAAATAATACTCTGGAACTAATTGACAGCTATGTATTCTCAGTTGCTGAGTCGGGTCTGACTCTTGCGACTCCATGGACTATAGCCCGAGAACACTGCAGCTGAAAGCATTAATAATAGTGTACACATTATCTTCAACTGTATATAGAATATATATCAAAATTGACTATATGCTAGACTATAAAGCAAGCCTAAATGACTTGCAAATAATTTAATTCATACATAATATGTTCTCTGAACACAGTGGTTTGTAGCTAGAAAACAATAACAAAAATCTAAGTAGAAAATTTCTGAAACTCATGATTATGCATAATAATTCCAAATGAATTTTGGGTTAAAGAATAAATCACAATGAAAATTAGAAAATACTGTATACTGGATTATTAAAAAAATATCAAGACTTGCAGAATGCTGCTGAAATATAGACTTAAAGGAAAATGTGTAGCCTTAAATGCATGTATTTCAGCAAAGAGATTTTAAAAAGCCCAAACCTAATGTTTTAAGTAGTTAACTGAAAGAGTAGAAAGAGGGAAATAAAGAGAAGAAATAATAAAATGGAAAAAATACAGTACAGGAAATAAGCAAAGTGACAATTAGAATAGCAAAAGGAATAAATTCTTGACAAAACTGATCAAGAAGAGAGAGACAGAGACAGGAAGAGATGGGAGGGGAGTGTAGAGAGAGATTTGATAACCAGGTATGAAAAAGAAAATATCACAACATATCTTGCAAAAATTTTTTTTTACAAAAGAAGGAAGGATAGTATGAGGATATTGTAAATAACTTCATGCTAGGAAATTTTAAAAGTTAAGTGAAATTGCCAAATTCCTAAAAGAAGAAAACTTGCCTAAGCTGACACAAGAATAGAAAACTTGAATGATCTATAGCTATTTAGAAAGTTATATTTCCAGTTAAAACAGTCCACCAAATGGAGAAGTCCCTAGACTCAGACAGCCTCATTAGTTAATTCTTCCATATATTTAAGGGGAAAATATCAATCTTGCCCAAATTTTCCCACATAAGAGAAAAGAGTAGCTAACTTTATGAGATCAGTATAACCTTTATTCAACAACCTGGCAAGGATATTGGAAAAAAGGGAAATGTCAGAGAAATCTCTCTCAAGAACATGTAAAAAATTCTAAATAAAATATCAAGTCCAATTCAGCACTATATAAAAATGATAGCACCCCAAGCCAAATAGGGCTTACTCCAGAAACAAAAATTCCTGGTTGGTTTAGCAAAGTTCAATCCATGTAATTTAGCACATTAAAAGAAAAAGAATAAAAAATATGATAACTTCAATACATGAAAGCTTTTGATAAAATCCAATATATTTCCTTCTAAAAATCCCTAGCAAACTTGGAATGGACTGAACTTTCTTAATTGGATAAATGCTATCATTATCATTCAAAACTTCACATCAAATATTCTTTGTAGCCCCATAAACTGTGGCCCACAAGGCTCCTCTGCCCATGGAATTTTCAAAGCAAGAATACTGGAGTGGGGTGCCATGTCCTCCTCTGGGGGATCTTTCAGACCCACAGATAAAACCCGCATCTCTTACATCTCCTACCACTAGCACCACCTGGGAAGCCATATCAAATAGCATACTTAGTGAAATATTGAAACTATTTTCCCTGAAATTGAGAATGTGAAAAGAATGCTTGACACTACCATTTCTATTCAACATTGTACTCAGCACCAGGCTAGAACAATAAGAGAAAAAAATTAAAACCATAAGAACTGGTATGGAAGAAATTAAAAAGTCCATATTTACAGATGACGTGATTATATGCAGTAGACAATCGGAAAGAAAATACAGTTAGAACAAGTGAAAGTAGCAACGTTAATATTAAAGTGTTTATATATAGCCATCAGTTCAGTTCAGTTCAGTCGCTCAGTCATGTTTGACTCTTTGCGACCCCATGAATTGCAGCACGCCAGGCCTCCCTGTCCCATAACCAATAGAAAATGTTTTAAAACAATACCATTTATACTAGCAAAGACATGAAGTACTTCAAAAATTTAAAAAAAGATGTGTAAGACTTCAGAACTCACAACTATGAGACATTACTGGAAAAAAAGGAGATCAAATTAAATGAAGTAATATACCATGCTTATTTACTGGAAAACTCATACTGTTGGTTCAATAATACCCCATTCAACATCTGCAGCAGAACTAGTTATTATTGTAAAAAAAAAAAAAAAAAAATGACCAGTCAATTCTAAACTTTATAAAGAATTACAAAAGGCTATGAATATTCAAGAAAATCTTTAAAAAGGCAATGCTGTAAGATTTACCTACCAAATATCAAAACTTGTTTAAATGTATATTGATTAAGACATTGTACCATTGGTGTACAGAAAGATAAATATGCCAATAGAAAACAAGGGAGTGTTAAAAATTAAACTCATATGTATATGGTCACTTGGTTTGGATAGTCTCAGCAGTGTAGTCAGGAAATAATGGACTTGGCAATAAATGCTTCCAGGTCAATTGGAAATTATCATGGAAAAAGTGAACCCTGATTCCTTCTTAGCAAGAAACAAAAACTAATTCCCAATGAAATGTAGATCTAAATGTGAAAAATAAAACAGATTCCCTGAAGTAATTTGTACAAAAATCTGTGCAACTGCAGCAGTCACTTAACTGGCAAATACCAAGCCCTGTGCTATTCTTCAATCACACCAAGTAGGTATTTTATACCCGTTTTACGGGTGAGTATAATGAGGTTTCAAGAAATTAGATTCCTATGAAAAGTTACAAAACTAGTAAAGACAGAAGCAAGGATAGGAATCCCTGTTGATGTGATTTTCAGACTATATTCTCAACTGCCACCCTCTCCTGCTAACCCAACGGCCAACAGTTATCTATTGTGGAATGGGGGAAAGGGAGAGAGGCCCAAGAGGGAGGGGATATATATAATTATAACTGATTTACATTGTTGTATGGCAGAAACCAACCCAATATTGGAAAGCAGTTTTCCTCCAATTAAATAATTTTCTAAATAGTTACCTAGATACAGATTTTGAAAGGCTAAGTAAAGAGCAAGGTCTAAAGCTCTCCCACATCCCAAACTGTGTTCCTAATTATTTCTCTTCCTTTATCTTTGATGAACAGAGAAGATGTTCCTCAGGAAAGGAGAAGTGATGACATGGCAACCACCTAACATCCTCCAAAGCTGTCTGGAGATGGATCTCTGGACGTGTTTGTGGTTTGCACATGCCAGTGAAGGCAACGGGACTCTCAGACGATGTGACTCAAGTACACTGACTTCATCATTCACTAAAGAAAAAGCAGTCCTTTGCTCTGGAAACAAGTATGTTCCTTCCATCACTCAGAAAGACCTCCTTGCTCACAAGCTAACGTTGGTCTCAGGCTGATGTGGCACCTGCAAAGTCAAGACCACACTGAAAACCCTCAGAATGATGTCATCATTCCCCTTGCACTTCTTCCATCCTGACAGCACTTTCCCTTGACTTGTTTCAATACCTTAGCATTCAGTGTCCTACTGTTCTGGAAATCTCATTAAAACATGTTTGTGGTTCACCTAAGGGGTGATCTGATGGCCTCAGCACAATTAATCCTTATCACACATCTTTAGGGTAGCTTATTGGATTCCCATTTCAAACTGGAGGAGAGTGAAGGTCAGAAGATAAAAAGGGGTGTGTTCAGGACCACTCAAATATTAAGGGACAGAGCTAGGATCTATCAGATACTAGAGACCAGACTTTTTTCTACATGCGCCTATGCAATGCCTACAGTTGGAGACCCGTATGAATAGCAAAATGTCTTGAAAAGAGGGAGGAGTGTGAGAAACAAAAAATCAGACAAACACAAAAACTTTAGTAACCAAGGGCTAAATAAAGGGCCAATCTTGCCTATTTCAGTAGCCTCGAAAACATTCGTAATTGAATTGCACTAGAATTATTCAGTTTCAATTTACAATTAATCAGGTCCACTTATACATGCATTCATTAGTCAGGCCCTTAGTTAACAGTAGATACCAGGTACTAGGCTAAGAAATGGAATGATGATGATGATGGTGACAATGAGAGAAAACTACCTACCCTCGCTGACCTTACCATCTAACCAGAAAGTTAAACAATTATATTAGCAACATGATAAAGTGTGTTGTCTGTTATGACAGTGGAAATTATAACCAAGATCAAGTAAAAAGTGCAATCATGATTAGAGTTTTGTTGTCAAGAAGGCACGAAGGTGTAAACAAATATAAAACAAAATATTGTTAAAATAAGTTTGGAATATTTATATGTACTTGCCTTAATAACTAGAAAAAAATGTTAACTTTGGGGGGATAATCAGAATACATAAGAGATTTTAGTAATACAATGGATAATCTGCCCTTGTTTTACAGTAAAATCAAAGCTCATTAACATGTCCAGTTCTACCTTCTGTGTCTAGAGCAAGGTCTTTGGAGGCACAAACACTGAACATATTTATCAAGTGTGTCATTAATTTTTTCTGGTCCTTTTTATTTCTATTATAAAAAGGCATTCCATTCATAAGAATATCTGGCCCAGGGAATTCCCTGGTGGCCCAGTGGCTAAGACTCTGCGCTCCCGATACAGGGGGGCTGGGTTCGATCCCTGGTCAGGGAACTAGATCCCACGTGCCACAACTAAGACTCTATGCACCCAAATAAATAAAAATAAATATTATTAAAAAAAAAAAGAAGAATATTGGGCCCAGAGTTATAAGAATCAAGGAAAACAGTCTATATAAACAAAACATGTTACTCAGAAATTTTTTGGTTGCAAATGCCAAAAGTCTAATTTTACTAGCTTTAAAATTATATTTGTTAGAAACTTCGATCTACACAAAAACCTGCACATAGATGCTTATAGGAACTTTAGTCATAAGTATCAAAACATTGGAGCAACCAAGATGTCCTTCAGTAGGTGAATGGTTCAATAAACTGTGGTACATCCAGACAGCGGAGATTTATTATTCAGCTTTAAAAAGAAATGAGCTATCAAAGCTATGAAAAAACATGGAGGAAACTTAAAAACGTATTACTTCGTGGAAGAAGCCGGCCTGAAAGGACTACATACTATATGATTCCAACTACGTGACATCTGAAAAAGGCAAACCTATGGAGACAGTGAAAGAATCAGTTGTTGCCAGGGAGGAGGAGAGAGGATGGGGGTAAATAGAGCACAAAGGACTTTTAGGGCAATGAAGCTCCTCTGCATGATACTATTGGGTTGGCCAAAAATCTCTTCAGATTTTTCCATTACAGCTTATGGGAAAAACCTGAACAAACTTATTGGCCAACTCATTACAATGGTAGAAGCGTATTATAAATTTGTCCAAACCCACAAAATGTTCAACACCAAGAGTGAACCATAATGCAAATTATGGACTTTGGGTGGTTATAATGGGTCAATGTAGGTTCATCAGTGGTCACAAATGTACAGCCCTGGTGGGGATGATGGGGTGAGGCTAACCGCGTGTAGGGGCAGGAGGATATGGGAAATCTCTGTACCTTCCTCTCAACCTCGTGATGAACCTAAACCTGTTCTAAAAGAAAACAGTCCTTTTTTAGTGGTCCTTACTGACTCTGAGGACTGGAAAGCGGATCTAATGTGGTGGATCTCCCCTCCTGCACTGCTGGGCCTAGGGGCTTAAAGGATGCAACCAGAATGCTCTCCATCTCTTGCCTTTGTTATTCCATTAACTTCATTCTTTCCTACTGTAAGCAGTCTTCTTACCTCTGTTTACTATCCTGGTTGGCAGTCCTGTAGGAGAGACAGTCTCTCCCTCCACTCTTACATAAATCTCAGGGATCCTGGCCAGCCAGGCTTTTCTCTTGGAGCCATCCCTAAAGTCAGTAAATACAGGGGTCCCCAACCTCCAGGACCTAATGCCCGATGATCTGAGGTGGAGCTGATGTAATAATAATAATAGAAATAAAGTACACAATAAATGTAATGTGCTTGAATCATTCCCAAACCACCCCTCATCCCACTCCCATTCATGGAAAAATTGTCTTCCAGGAAACTGGGCCATAGTGCCCAAAACACTGGGGATTGCTGAGTTAATAGGACTAGAGTGAGAGTATTATTGTGACTGGTGGGCCTGGTCACACTGACCCCGTGGTGACACAGGAGGGCAGGTGGGATTCGCAGTTCTATCAGAATACTGTGTACTTTGTTCTGAAGGAGGGGTGACTCCCCGAGGAAGAAGAGGGGATACAGAGAAGCGTCTTGGAGAGTCAGATCTGCATGATCCACTACACATAGTGTACTTAAGATCTGTGGATTTCTACATACACTTTAGCTATGTGATCTAGGCCTACATATTTCTCTGCTCTGTGCTTCATTTTCCTCATCTAAAAAATAAGGCATTTCCTTTGTAAGCATTAAACGGAATAATAAACCCCAGATGCTTGGGACCTTGCACATAGAATTGCTCTACAGAAGGCAGCCATTACTAATAAGATTAATTCCCATCTCAAAGACCTGGGAACAAAGGCTCAGAGAGGTTCTAATTTGCCCTTGGCCATGTCCATTGAACACCCCCATGGAGAAACAGAACAACAAGCACAAGAGCCTGGAGCCTTGCAGACGTCCTCTGCACTCTGGGAATTATACAAATGATTTCTCGAGGATGACATCTGGTCCTGAGGGAGATAAGGCTCACTGTTAGCTGTGCTTAAGGACAATCGCATGATCATCATAATGTCTTGTGCTGCATGGTGCTTTTATTTTTCAAAGTGTTTCCCATCAATTACATCATTTTACTCTTAAATATCCCTATGAGTCAAGGAAGACATTATCACCATTAGTTGTTGTTCTTATTATTGATTTTTTTTAATGCTCTGCTTGTTATAGAACAAATACAGTCTTTCCCATTTTTAAACTGTTTCTAATATATTGTTTCATGAATTCTGGTGCTTGGCTTTCTCTGGCTTGAATTGTTGTCTCCAAATTGAAAGTGGCAAATTTCCTTGACAAATACACCACAAGATGGTTTAGGGTGAGACCAAGGAGTAGGAGAGATGGAAAATGAATTTTTACATACAAACAAATGACAAAAACTGTGTTTTCCGATTCTGAACTTCTGTAGAAGCTGGAGTCAGGAGGACCAAGGAATCTGTGAACTAGCTAACACCACAAGTTAGCAGCTGTTCACATGAGGCCCTGACAATTGCCAAATGAGTGCATTTCAAAATGTAAACAGAGCCAGTGGAAAGTCTGGGCCTTGTGAAATCTTGAAATCTGCCAGATTACTCCAGCTGCATGGAAATGAGTTCTTACCTTCTTTTCTCATTATACAGAGTAGAAAGTCTGATGCAGAAAAGAGGTTTATCCAGGAAAAGGTCGGGAGTCCCAGATCCTAACACAACTCTGCCACTGACTGCCTTTTAGGAAAGAGACACAAGAGCCCCATTCGCTCCTGAAGAGTGAAAATATCGGGAACTTCTGAGGAAGGTAGGTCTGAATGTAAATCTAGCTTTCCTACATTCTGAGTGCATGACATGCTATATAATTATCTGAGCTCTAATTTCATCACACAAACTGCTTCTATTTGAAGACTAAATAGCATCAATATGTACAAAGACCTAATATAGTGTTTGCCACATAGTAGGGATCAATAATTATTAGTTTCTCTTTCCCTAGAGCAAAACAAACAATTAAGTCTATGTATATATATGATAAATAGCTATATATGCATAGGTAGATAGATACTTTAATTATATTCATATATAACTACTGTGATAAAATTAAAACTTTCAGTTATTTAAAATGATTACCAATACAATTAATATGCAATATATACTAAACTTTTTATACTTTGTATTATTTCAAATTCTCAAATATTCCATCTTTAAAAAGAATATAATTGTGTACAAGCCAGGATTAGGATCACTATTTTCTCTCATATAGTAATTATTTAAGGACCTCCTATGCTCCATGCATATGCATGTGTGTGTGATAAGTCGCTTTCGACTTTGTGACCCTATGGACTATAGCCTGCCAGGCTACTCTGTCCATGAAATTCTCCAGACAAGAACACTGGAGTGGGTTGCCATGCCCTCCTGCAGGAGATCTTCATGACCCAGGGATCAAACCCACGTCTCTTGTGTCTCCTGCATTTTCAGGCAGGTTCTTTACTACTAGCGCCACCTTGGAAGCTCTTCGTGCCTATAATGACTAGTAAAACAGATGAGTTCTCCACCCTGCATCTAAAAGTTTAGGCAATGAGGACAAATAATTGTTCCTCCCTGGAGAAAGTACTTAGGAAGGATATCTGGGGAACACATTAAAGGGCCATCAGATTCATCCTCAACAGCATTTAACCAGGTGAAAGCATAAGCGAGGATTCTAGATAGAGCAAAGGGCATGTTCGCCTTCACTCTGTGGAGGAAGCCAAGAGATGTTCCCTAAGGCAGAATCCATGGTAAATGATTGGCCAGAGATAAGATCCTTATCTAAAAATATAAAACAAGCAGTCAACATATGATAAAGGTCTACCTTTTCAAGAAATTTTATCTTTTTCTCTAAAACGATTGGTGCACACATCTGCAAAAACAGAAAGAAGCTGAGCTGCTTCTTTTGCTTTTTGGTATCCAAAAATTCTTGAATGGGTCTCAACCCATCCAATGCCTTATGGGAAATCTAGCTTCACAGCCTGATTAAATCACTCACCAGTCACATGTCTTTGGGCAAATCATTTAACACCGAGGCCTCAGTTTCCCCATTACCCAATGTTGACAGTCCTCAATCAATTCACTCTTCTTTTCAAACACTCACATGAAACCAGCACTTTAATGAGAAAGTGTATTTTGATGTCACCCCTGCCCAATGATTTTATGCATTTATCATAAAGCCTGATTTTATCATCAGCTGGTTACTGCTTATTTTTTAAAAAATGGAAACATCCCTATATAATAAGACTCTTGTGGGAATGGCAAGGGAATTGGAACTCACTTATAAAAATCACGTAGCAAAATGTTTTAGCTGTTGGTTCATTCCAGCCTAGTCTGTGCTTTGCATGAAAAATGAGCTCATCTTTGAATGTAGCAAATTCTGCTTGTTTGGGTAGTGCTTCTGATCAAGACATATATATTTTCCCTCAGTCACAGGAAAACAAATTGTCAGTGGCATATTGCTTTGCTATTTCAACCATTTGCTGGATCTCCAACCTCCAAAATGTCTTAAACAGAAGCATGAAGCATGAACAGGCCAAACTAGAGAACCCAGTATTTATGAGCCTATTCGAACCTTGTAAAGATCTGATCAGCAAATATGCCAATTGATACACCATAATGTTTTACAACTGCAGTTGTCTTGGTCTATAAAACTTATAATTCTGAAGGGATTTCTGCTTTCTTTGCAGACATTTCTGTTTTACTGCCACCTAGTGGTGTATATTAGATCCAGCAGTATTCCTGCTAGAATTTTAGAAGGCAGGCCATTAAAAAAAAAAAAAAAAAAGACACAAATGATCCTAGCACGCATCTTTCTCTCCTGTCTCACTCATCCCACCTTCTCCATCCAATAATCCCCTCCACTTACACATATAACCACAATATTCCAGGCAATATCTGTTAGGCTATAGTATGGATTATGACCTAGGAGGTAGAAAAAGCCCCAAATCTATCTTTTCCAAAGAGCCCTGACCTTTCTGATCTTTAATATCTACCAGACCATAAACAAAGCTGACATTTTCACCCCCACTTGGCTCCTCTTTCAAATATGCCTGCCGACTTCTGACAACAGACACCAAGAAGGTGGTGGTGTTGAAGGGCCAGAATTGGTTTCTCAGGGGCATACCAGGCTGGCCTTGGCAGACTCATTGCTCAGGACCAGAACATCCCCATGAGAATGTCAAGCAGAGTTCTTTTCTAAGAAATTCCTAGGGCACCAGCCAAACGAAGCAAAAGAACCCCAATCACAATGTATACTAAGCATACAGAGAAAAGAAAGGCCCCACGTTACAGAAGCTGTCAGGCTTCCCACAGAAATATTGGTTCTATGCCTGCAAAGCAACGGTGAGCCCCATCAGACCAATGATTTTCAACGTGAGGAAGTAGAACCCCCACAGTAAGCATCTGAAGTAGGGGTGGCCTATATTTTGATTGCCACGATGAATGGAACACGTCCCTGGGAACTAGTGCTCCTGAGTTGCACAAATGCAGGCTGTTTCTTCAGTCATATCTGACTCTGTGACCCCATGGACTGTGGCCTGCTAGTCTTCTCTGTCTGGGATTCTCCAGGCGAGAATACGGGAGTAAGTTGCCATGCCTTCCTCCAGGGGATCTTCTCAATCCAGGGATGGAACTTTTGTCTCCTGCGGTTCCCGCGTTATCAGGCAGATTCTTTACCACTGAGCCACTGGGGGGATGGGGTGGGGGGTTCTAAATGTCCTTCAATGGTCTAGACAGTCCTGCACAATGAAGAATGTTCTGTCCAGAATGCAAATACTATCTCCCACAGAGAAACAGCATTCACTCAAGGATGGGGTTGATTCCTCACTTGTTTTATTCTTTAATAAAGACTTTTCTGAGCTCCTTCATGTCAGGCCTTGGGTTAGAATCTGTGGATCTGGTACTAAAGACACAACCTCCCATAAATTTCAAAGGACCCCAGTGAGTATTCCATTCATTCTCACCCACACTGTTCTTTTGTTGATTTTCATTTTCTCCCTTGGGGATATGGTAACTAGCCAGGAAGCTGCGTGAAGACAGTGCACCCTTGTCACAGTCACAGATGAGAAGGCTTACCAGGAAGATGTTGATTATGTTTCAAGCATGCTATGGTCCAGCACACTCTAAATATCACAACCCTTAAGAGACTCTAGTAGTGCTGCATTCTGATTCTCATTGAGTTCATACTAAAGTGGAAGGAAATACTCTTCTTTTCTCTCTTGTATTACTCTTTGTCACTTGCTTACCAAACAAGTGCTGCTTCTGTCTCTGTGTCTCAGAGTCTCCCCACATCATCTCCTTACCATCTACTTCTAGCTATGTATAGACTTGAGTACGTGGATGGGACACCTACTTTTCAAACAGCATGATGTCCATCCTATTTCAGGCTAATTCCTAGGTATCCACATGGAAACACTTTATTATTTTCCTTCAGCAACCTCTGGAAAAAATCCCTCATGCAAACCCACCTGAGGCCGTATTCACCAGGTTAGTTCATCCGATACATTAAATCCCAGTTTAGACTCAATCTGGAATACCCCTTCCCCTCGCATAAGAGCTAATCAGTGTCCTTGTGTTGATGAGAAAGAGAGAGATGGATAGAGGATAGATACGATGTGATAAAATACCACATGTAAAATGCTTGACACAGACTAGGCTCTTAATTAAATGTAGCTGTTATCCTTAAAACATTTTTGCTCAATCCTGCTATTATCAATGCCATTTTAAAGACGAGAAACTGAGGCTCATAGTCAAAGAGCAATTAGTTCGTAAAGTCAGGATTCTGGCTTATTACTCTCTGACACAGGCACTTTTGACAAATCATATTAGGTCTACATTCTGTTCTACATAAGAGAAAGATATTTTAAGAGCATGTAACATGTTAATATCACATTCAGGCAACTGCATATATACACATTATGTTAGTGTTCTTCTTCCCTTAAATGTGGCTTTCTTTCTCGTCACATTCTGATGAGGAGACATCCTTTGGGAGCTGTGGTCTATACTGGTTACATTGAAACTTGCAGCCGAAGCCAACTTATGTCCCACACAATGTACACCAATTTATGTTGCTCTAGAGATAATAAAGGTTATGGAAATAAGTAGGTATCTGTCTTTCATTATGTGTGGTGGGTGGATAAACCATAAACAATATTTCCTTCATTTGAAAGTGATAAATGCAACAGATGGGGAAATTTCTGTTAATAGTATATCAGAAACCTTTCATATCTCTATTTTGTTTGTAAATACAATCTTGCTCTGAATCACAGTGATTTTCTGCAAGTGTGGGTGTGGTAGACATTACTTGGGCTCCTCGGTATCCATGTCCTCCTCATTTCCTGACGCACAGAGACCATACTTCCCAGGCCCTGTTTGCATTAGGGAGAGCCATGGTACTCATCTGGCCAATAGGCTGTAAGCAGAAGCAGTGTACACACGGTTTCCAAAGCAGAGTACCTTAGCTCCAGATGGGTAACCTTTCAGAACTTTCTTCTTGCAACAGCCATCACAGAAACATGTGTTGAAATGGAGGTGCCATAGGGTTCACAGAGATCAGATTACTGAGCCAACAAACACACAGGATAATTGTCCTAGAGAATTGCCCAAGTCCACAGCAGAATTTAGATAAATAAAAATAAACTTTTGACTTTTGTTTTCTTAAGCCTCTGAGACTTAAGTGTTGTCCCTTAACAACATAAGAGACATGACTTAGACTTGCCTGACTCACCCTGTGGGTGAGGTCAATTTCATACCGTAAAATAGCATACACATCCTTCTGTCCTAAACCAGAAAAATAGATGTATTTTAATCTCATGCTCAAGGTCTTCTACAAACTGGCCCAAACCTACCTTCCAAAATTATCTTCTATCACCACCAAATGAAACTAGACATCATTTTTTTTTTTTTTTTTTTAAAACCACATCTCACAATTTCTTACGGCTTCCCAGGTGATGCTAGTGATAAAGAACCTGCCTGCCAATGCAGGAGACATAAGAGATGCAGGTTCAGTTCCTGGGTTGGAAAGATCCCCTTGAGGAGGGCATGGCAACCCATTCCAGTATTCTTGCCTGGACAACCCCATGGACAGAGGAGCCTGGCGGGCTATATAGTCCATAGGGTCACACAGTCAAACACCACTGAAGCGACTTGGCACACAAACGCACACAATTTCTTCCTCTTTTAAAAAATCTGTTATTCCCTTGCATAGCATATTCTCTTTCTTTCACGCATACCAAATTAATTCCTATCTTTAAAAAGGCCCAACTCATATGCCAACTCTTTCCATGAAATCTCCCCTAATCCCACTATTCTGAAGTAATATCTCTTTTCTTTAGATTTTCATACTTTTGTTGCTCCTTCTAACTGCATATATTGTGTTATGATTATTTTACATATAACTATGTTAGTCTCAGGTGTGCGGCATAAAGATTTGAAATATGTATTTATAGTGAAATGATTACCCCAGTTTACTCAATATCCATCACCACACAGGGTGAAATTTTTTTCCTGTGATGAGAACTTTTAAGATCTACTCTCTTAGCAACTTTCAAATATACAACACAGTATTATTAACTACAGTCACCATTTCGTACTTCATATCCCCATGACTTAATTTGTAACTGGAAGTTTGTATCTTTTGACCCTCCACACCAACTTTACCACCCCCTACCTCCCAACCTCTGGCAACCACCAACCTGTTTTCCATATCTATGAGTTAAGGGTTTGGGTTTTTTTAAATTTTTGTTTGTATTTTTAGATTCCACAAATAAGTGAGATCATACAATACTTGTCTTTCTTTGCACTTAACATCCTCAAGGTCCAACCATGCTATAGTGAATGATAAGATTTTCTTCCTTTTTATGGCTGAGTAATATTCATATATATGTCAAAACCTTTGCCTATTTTTTAATTGAATTAATTATAATTTTATTGTTGAGTTATATAAAAGTTTTAATTTGTCTTGCTAGAACTTTTTTCTATTACTATAGTATATTTTTACTGTGAGATCTACGACATACAATTTTGTAACTTGCTTTTCAAATTTAATATATTGTGATTATCTTTCCATGTGTATATCTAATTACACCACTTCTAATGGTGTAGAAGTGGTTTGTGGTTCGTTAGATGAATCTTCTATAATCTGAAATCTAATACTTTTAATACAGGATTTATTTAAAAGAAAAAAAAATGGTCATACTGCATCTACATCTTTGAACACTTGTACAATCATTTTTAATTGGGGTATAATTGACACATAACATTAGTTTCAAGTGTACAATATAATGATTTGATGTTTACATGCATTGATAAATGGTCAATGCAAGTCTAGTTAACATCTATCACCACACATAGTACAGTTTTTTTTTTCCCTTGGTATGAGAACTTTTAAGATCTACTTTCTGAGTAACTTTCAAATGTGCAAAATGGTGTTATAAACTATAGTCACCATACCATATATCCCCATGACTTGTTTATATCTGTAAGTTTGTAACTTTTGACTCCCTTAACTCATTTTACCCACTGTCCACCCCCTACCCACTGGCAGCCACTAATCTGTTCTCTCTACTTATGAGTTTGGTTTGCCTTTGCTTTTTGTTTGTTTGCTTATTTCTTATTTAGATTTCACATATGATATAATACACTATTTTTCTCTGACTTTCTCCACTTAGCATAATGCCTCATCCATTTTGTCACAAATGACCAGATATCCTTTTATATGATTGAATAATATTCCTGTATCTATAAAGAGATACATTAGTTACACTTTCTTTATCCATCCATTAATAGACACTTAGTTTGTTTCCATGTCTTAGCTATTGCAAATAATGCTGCAATGAACATAGGGTTCAGGTATCCTTTTCAAGTTAAGGGTTTTCATTTTTTTCAGATAAATATCCAGAAGTGGAATTGCTGGGAACACACGTGAGTTCTGTTTTTAAGTTTTTGAAGAATTTCCATGCTATTTTCCCTAGTGACTGCACCAACCCCTTACCAATATATGATTTTCAAGTATTTCCTCTCACTTAATGGGTGTCCTTTTCATTTTTGTTGGTTTTCTTTGCTCTTCAGAGATTTTTTGTTCAATGTAGTTTTAATTGTTTATCTTTGCTTTTGTTGCCTTTACTTTCAGTGTCAAGTTCAAAAAAATTATCACAACACCATTTACTGAAGAATCTGTTTTTCCTCATTGTATATTTTGGCTCCTTTGTTATTAATTAGTTGACCATCTATGCATGATTTTGTATCTGGGTTCTGTATACTATTCCACTGATCTAGATATTGACGTGTCTGTTCAAAACAGCTGAGACCATGCTGGTTTGATTACTACAGCTTTGTAACACAATTTTAAATCAGGAAACACGAAGCTTTTAGCTTTGTTCTTAAGACTGCTTTGGTTACTCAGATTTTTGATGTGGTTCCATACAAATTTTAGAATCATTTGTTCTGTTTTTGTGAAAGATGCCATTGGATTTTGATATGGATTTCATTGGATCTGTATATTGCTTTATGCTGTATGGACCTCTTAACAATATTAATCTTTCTATTCTTGTATTATCATTATTTATGCCCAATATTTAAAAGATACAGATATCAGTGATACTAATACAGTAAGTTTTATCATAAATTCAACTTGCTCTATCAAGAAGTGTTCTTTCTCTCAACCACTTTATTACTTCCCACCAAAAAGAGGGAGTCTTATCCCAATCAGGCCACTTTAGTAGTGGGGGGGTGTGGTGGTGTGGGTGGGATGTTGGGCATTGAGAAGTCCTGCCTGTATACAAGGTCCCTCTTCTAGACCATGAAGGGGTATTAGGAAATGGAGCAGGCTTCCCTCTTTTCTCACAGCATTCATAAATTGAGGAGTTTATGGCTCTTGGGCTTCATGGCTATTAGGAAGAAGACTGGAAGTGGGAGGAGAGTCAGGGCAGCAGCACTGATATTTACTAAGATTTAGGGTGTGCCAGGACCTGTGATAACTGCTTTACATATACTTTATCATTTGCTATTCCCAAGAGAGCTGGTAAAGAATCCGCCTGCAATGGGGGAGACCTGGGTTCGATCCCTGGGTTGGGAAGATCCCCTGGAGAAGGGAAAGGCTACCCACTCTAGTATTCTGGCCTGGAGAATTCCATGGACACTCCATAGGATTGCAAAGAGTTATACATGACTGAGCAACTTTCACACACACAAGAGCAGCAAGGAGGTGTAGAACATGGTAGATAGTGTATAAACTCTAAAGTCAGACTGCACGTGTTTGAATCCCAGCCCTATCACTATGTAATTATATAATCTAGGAGAAGATATTGAACTTTCCTCTGCCTCGGTTTCTGTAATTGAAAACAATACTCCCTACCTCATAGAAATATTAATAGAATAAATGTGTTGGGTAAAAACTTAGAAGAGGGCCTGCACATAAGGGCAAAACAAATATTGCTTTGAAAAAAAATAATGTTATTACAATCCTCTTACAGATTAGGAAACCAAGGCATAAATGCTAAACCCATTGCCCAAGAACATGCAACAGTAGTGTTGGAGTTGATATTTGAACTCAATCTTCTGGTCTCAGAGACAATGTTCTCAATTCCACCACATAGCCTCTTTGAGGCCTTCAGAATAATTGGACAAGAATGTTACAAAGAATATCCATGCATGGGTGGAGGGATAATTACATGAGACAACCCGTCTGAGACCACCTTTCAACCCTGAGATTCTGTGATTTATAGATGTGAAAACTTGAAAATCAGGTAAGGCTCCTAACAATACAGGGCACAGGTGACCAGAATGGTCCTTCTGTGATTTAGAATTCCTAGTCAGAAGTAATTCTACAGATAGATGTGAATAATTTTAATCATTGTTCCTCCACTAATTTGTTGCAAGACCTTGGGGGAGTTATTCAACCTCCTATCAGACCAGGTTCCTGAACCTTATAACTTTCTGGATACTGTTTCTTCCTCACAGCTAAGGACTCCTCCAGCAATTTCATTCATGGTTCTGCTGTTGTTTTACCCCTAGTGAAATAATTCATTGGTTCAGATAAATTGACATAATCCACACTAGTAAATCGAAGTAGGAAATTCTAGGTATACCTATCTCTTAAATGGAAATAATATAAACTCATGAATTTTGTGGTGGGTGACTTTTTTCCAGAAGGCATGACTTTTCCCAGAAGGCAAAGGGTTTGGGATATTTATGGGACACGAATCATGAAGTGGCAGGTCTGAGGCATGGGGAGCAGAGAAAGGTTGTTGGAATAAGGTGCAGTACTGGTCATTCTGCCAGTTCAAAAGGTCACTGAGTGGACGCCCACGCATGCCCAGTTGAAAGGCCAGTGGTCCTATCCAGTCTTGACTGGCTTGGCTCAAACTAGACACAGCTGACTCCAAGTTTCTAGAAAATAACTCAGGCAAACATCTTATTTAGCTGCCTGAAGGACAAGCAAGTCTTAAAATGACCTTGATTAGTGAAGTCAGGTGAATGGGATTTAACCCTCATGGATTCATTAATACTATTAGTTTACTGAAGACAGCAGACCTAGCTGCCTAAAGACATTGAGAATAGATAGCTTCACAGAACTGGTAACATTTGATCTTGCCTTGAAAGTTAGAAACAGGGTCATGAGGAAAACACTTCAAGCAAAAACAACAACTTCTGCAAAGGCATGAGGGATAAAACTCCATGGAAGGTTTTTTAAGGAATTGCAGGCAATCTGGTGCAGCTTCAGTTAGGTGGGGTGAAGAAGAGGGAGATGAGATTGGAGAAGTGAGTGACAGCCAAATCTGAGAATGCATAACAAAGAATGTGCATATCATCCTGAGAAGGAAGGCTAATGACAAACCCTCACCAAACACCAAACACCATCCTAAGCGTTTGTTAATTCCTTTCAGCTTTACGTGATTGTGGGCATTGGTACTATCCACAAGGAAATTAAGTTTAAAAATAAAGCACAAAGTAACTTGTCTAAAGTAACACTATACTGAATACAGAGTCAAAGTTTGGATCCAAGCAGTTAGGACTTCTTATGGATTGAATTATGGCTAAGTTAGGTGATATTACAATAACAAAAACACCATAGACTGAGTAGCTTAAACAATAACCATTTATTTCTCAAAGTTCTGAAGGCAGAAAATTCAAAATCAAGGTGCCAGCCAACTCAGTTTCCAGAAAGAACCCTCGTCCTGGTTTGCAGAGGTACACTCTCTTGCTGTACCCTCGCAGGATGGAGAGAAAGAGCTCTGGTCCTTCTTTCCTTATGAGTGCCAATCCCATGACCTCATCTAAGCCTACTTACCTCCCAAAGGCCTCAACTCCAATGTCATCATATGAGGGTTAAGGATTCAACATAAGAATGGGAGAAGAACACAGACATTTAGCCAACAGAAAATTTTAAGTCCCACAAATTCACATGCTGAAATCCTAACCCCCAGTATCTCAGAATATGACCTTATATGGAAATAGAATGACTGCAGAGGTAATTAGTTAAGATGAGGTTATACTGGAGCAGACTGGGCAAGAATGTGCACACAGTGAAATATCATGTGAACGTGAAGTCAGAAATTACAAGCCAAGGGAACACCAAATATTGTCGATAAACCAGTAGAAGTAAGGATGCAGGCATGGAAGAGATTTTGCCTCATTACCCTCAGAAGCCACCAACCCTGCTGACACACCTTCTTGGACTTCTGGCCTCTAGAATTGCGAAACAATAAATTTCTGTTTTTAATTTACCCACTGTGTAGTACTTGTTATGGCAACCTAAGTAAACTAATATATGGCCCAAAGTCAACCCATCTAAGCAGTACGATACATGACCTTATTTTTCCAGAGCATGAGAGCATTTTAAGGAGAAAAGAAACTTGGCCATATTTGCATTGTGTTCTAAAACCAGCCTGCCCTCACTCATCTTTTTACCTGACATCCCCCATTAGTCATAAAGATCATTGGCTTGGGTCCTGTATGTTTCTCTGGCCAAAAAAAGTATTATATAATGCCCATATTCTTTGCAACACAGCTCGGCTTACATCAGTATTCGCCCCTTCTCTTTTTGGACAGGGACTTCAATGCAAAATGCCTCAGTTTTATAAATCTTTGATTAAATTGTTCAAAAGAACAGTGCTTTTTTGCTTCCTATTTATAAACTCATTCTATTCTGACTTCTATGGGCAAAAACAAAACATTGGAGACAATTTTTCCTCATCCTTACTCTGTGTGATGGTAAACATAAAATCATGAAGTTGTAGGAGGGGGCATTTTTTGGTCCACTTATTACAGCTATTCTTCTTTTTTGGTTGGAGTGGGGAGCTGACTCTCTTGGATGGAGATGTTTCTCTGGAATCTTTCTCTGGTGACTCATAATCTAAAGCTGTTGAACTCAAGGAAGGCAGTTTCAACTGAAGTATTTAATCTTATTGAGACATTTATTGCACAGTTTTTTGTTTTGTCTTGTTTAATATAAACCACTGGAGAGATGTTTCCCGGTTATGTCATTTCATAAAGTAGGGTGTGAAGTAAAAACTTCCCAGATAAGAAAAGGCCATTGCTTATTAAGAATTCTGTCATAGAATCTGCTTCTCTAAGGGACTTAGAGCCTTAAAGCAATGCCAATAAGAATATTAGCATTAATGCTAACAATAACATGGCTAACTAACATCCACAGAGGAGATATAGACTTGTGGTTATAAAGGCTACTTCTAGAGCCAGACACACCTAGATTTTCACTGCAGCTCTGACTCTCCCTAGCTATGTTCCCTAAGTTTTTTAATCTTCTTTTTTCTTCTTCAGGTTCCTCATCTCTAAAATGGGGATAATAATGCCCTTATTTCATAAAGTTTGGGGGAAGATTAAATGTATATTGAATGAAAAGCTCTAACCACAATGACTGGCATATAATAAATATTCATTAAATGTTAGCTGCTATTGTTATAAACAAGAATACAATATATTGGAAGCCTATTGCATATTAAAGGGTAGGGATGCCTGGCAAGCTGCAGTCCATGGGGTTGCAAAGAGCTGTACATGACTGAGCAACCAAACTACAGCAACAAATTGCATATTAAGTCTCCTAAGATGTTATCTCTAATCCTGATAGCAATCTTCAGGTTAAATACTATTTGTCTCTACTTTAAAGATAAAAGACTTAAATTGCTTGTTCCAGGTCACTTGGCTAGGAAATAGCAAATCAAAGGCTTCCTTGGATCTGAAAAAATATATCAAATTTCATCGTAATACCTTCAAAATGATAAAAGAGCTGCATTATGGAAAGCCTCTCTCCAGTGTTATGTTTCTAGTTAGCATATATAAAACCTCTAAGCCAAGATAAGGTCAAAGGATACTCTTTAGTAGAATATTGGATTTGATCAAGATCAATTTATTCCATCAAGCTTTATCACAGAATTTATAGTAAAACTTTAAATGTCACTCAATTGTTTAACTGCACCCCACATATAAATCTTAGCAACATAAAGTTTAAGCCTTTACATTAGTCAGAACTCTCTGGGTAAAGATTAATGAGGTCCATCTCAAAAAGTCCTAAGTGAAAGGGAAAATTATCACTCCTCTGTTTAGGAAGTCGAGACTCTAGCTTCAGGTATAGCTGGATCTAGGCTCGTTGTCTTGTCATGATTCAGACACTGACTCTATTTTCAGTTCTGATCTGGTTTCCTCCTCTTCTACTGAAAAAACATAGTATGTATTGATATAGATCTCTGCCAGCAGCCTCAACACCTTATCCTCAGTTAAGTTCAGTTCAGTTGCTCAGTCATGTCCGACCCTTTGCAACTCCATGGACTGCAGCACACTAGGCTTCCCTGTCTATCACCAACTCCTGGAGTCTACCCAAATTCATGTCCATTGAGTCAGTGATGCCATCCAACCATCTCATCCTGTCATCCCCTTCGCCTCCTGCCTTCAATCTTTCCCAGCATCAGGGTCTTTTCAAATGAGTCAGCTCTTTGCATCAGGTGGCCAAAGTATTAGAGTTTCAGCTTCAACATCAGTCCTTCCAATGAACATTCAGGACTAATCTCCTTTAAGATGGACTGGTTGGATCTCCTTGCAGTCCAAGGGACTCTCAAGAGTCTTCTCCAACACCACAGTTCAAAAGCATTAATTCTTCAGCACTTAGCTTTCTTTATAGTCCAACTATCACATCCATACATGACCACTGAAAAAACCAAAGCCTTGACTAGATGGACCTTTATTGGTAAAGTAATGTCTCTGCTTTTTAATATGCTATCTAGGTTGGTCACAACTTTTCTTCCAAGGAGTAAGCGTCTTTTAATTTCATGGCTGAAGTCACCATCTGCAGTGATTTTGGAGACCCCAAAAATAATGTCTGCCACTATTTCCACTGTTTCTCCATCTGTTTGCCATGAAGTGATGGGACCAGATGCAGAGATCTTTGTTTTCTGAATGTTGAGCTTTAAGCCAACTTTTTCACTCTCCTCTTTCACTTTCATCAAGAGGCTCTTTAGTTCTTCTTCACTTTCTGCCATAAGGGTGGTATCATCTGCATATCTGAGGTTATTGAGATTTCTCCCAGCAGTCTTGATTCCAGCTTGTGCTTCCTCCAGCCCAGCATTTTTCATGATGCACTCTGCATATAAGTTAAATAAGCAGGGTGACAATATACAGCCTTGATGTACTCCTTTCCCGATTTGTAACCACTCTGTTCTTCCATGTCCAGTTCTAACTATTGCTTCCTGACCTGCATACAGGTTTCTCAAGAGGCAGGTCAAGTGGTCTGGTATTCCCATCTCTTTCAGAATTTTCCACAGTTTATTGTGATCCACACAGTCAAAGGCTTTGGTGTAGTCAACAAAGCAGAAATAGATGTTTTTCTGGAACTCTCTTGCTTTTTCCATGATCCAGCAGATGTTGGCAATTTGATCTCTGGTTCCTCTGCCTTTTCTAAAACCACCTTGAACATCTGGAAGTTCACGCTTCACATATTGTTGAAGCCTGGCTTGAAGAATTTTGAGCATCACTTTGCTAGTGTGTGAAATGAGTACAATTGTGAGGTAGTTTGGGCATTCTTTGGCATTGCCTTTCTTAGGGATTGCAATGAAAACTGACCTTTTCCAGTCCTGTGGCCACTGCGGAATTTTCCAAATTTGCTGGCATATGGAGTGCAGCACTTTCACAGCATAATCTTTTAGGATTTGAAATAGCTCAACTGGAATTTCATCACCTCCAATAGCTTTGTTCGTAGTGATGCTTCCTAAGGCCCTCAGATCATGAACTCCTTATTGCCAAATTCAGACTTAAATCGAAGAAAGTATGGAAAACCACTAAACCATTCAGGTATGACCTAAAATCAAATCCCTAGTGATTATACAGTGGAAGTGACACATGGGTTTAAGGGACTAGATCTGATAGACAGAGTGCCTGATGATCTATGGATGGAGGTTCGCAACATTGTACAGGAGACAGGGATCAAGACCATCCCCAAGAAAAAGAAATGCATGAAAGCAAAATGACAGTCTGAGGAAGCCTTACAAATATCCATGAAAAGAAGACAAACCAAAAGCAAAGGAGAAAAGGAAAGATATACCCATTTGAATGCAGAGTTCCAAAGAATAGCAAGGAGAGATAAGAAAGCCTTCCTCAGTGATCAGTGCAAAGAAATAGAGGAAAACAATAGAATGGGAAAGATAAGAGTTCTCTTGAAGAAAATTAGAGGTACCAAGGGAACATTTCATGCACAGATGGGCTTAATAAGGGACAGAAATGGTATGGACCTGACAGAAGCAGAAGATATTAAGAAGAGGTGGCAAGAATACACAGAAGAACTGTACAAAAAAGATCATAACCCAGATAGTCACAATGGTGCGATCACTCACCTAGAGCCAGACATCCTAGAATGTGAAGTCAAGTGGGCCTTAGGAAGCATCACTACAAACCTTATCTTCACAGGTTACTAAACTGTGACCAGATAGAAGACTTGTTTATCCTCTGATACCTGTGTACTGGTCCTTGATAAGAACTGTTCAGCCTACTTAAGCCTCAGAGTGTGATCAGATCTATAAAGGCACAGGGTTTTGCCTTGGGAGGACTGACCTGGCATTGCATTAATTTCTTATGGCTGTTATAACACATTATCACAAACTTGATGGTTTATAGCAGCACAAATTGGAGCCCAGATACCCAAAAGCATTTTTACTGGTCTAAAGTCAAAGGATCAGCAGGGTATGATTCCTTCTGGAGTCCCTAAGTGAGTGAAGTCACCCAGTCGTGTCCGGCTCTTTGAGACCCCAAGGACTGTAGCCTACCAGGCTCCTCCATCCATGGGATTTTACAGGCAAGAGTACTGGAGTTGGTTGCCATTTCCTTCTCCAGGGGACCTTCCTGACCCAGGGAGATTGAACCTGGGTCTCCCGGATTGTAGGCAGATGCTTTACCGACTGAGCCACAAAGGAAGTCCTCTTTTAGGAGTCCCTAAAGGAGAATCCAATTCCTTGCCTTTCCTAGCTTCTGGAGGCCACCTGCATTCTTTGGTTCAGGACATCTTTTTCAAATGATTCTAATATCTTGCTTTCATGGTCATATCTCACACTTCCTCTTCTACAGTAAAAATCTCCCACTGCCTCCCTCTTTTAAGGACATTTGTGATTATATGTGAACCCACTTGGCTAATCCAGGATAATCTCTCCATCTCAAGATCCTTAACTTAATCACATCTGCAAAGTCAGAGAAGGCAACACTAATAGGTTCCAGAGATTAGAATGTGAACATGTGGGGGGCCATTATTCAGCCTACCACAAGCATTGACCAGGAAGGTATGATAACTATGCAAACAGGCAAAGAACAGACACATTTTATAAAGGACAAATCAAATTATTCAGAGAATGGAGAAATCCTTTTCAGCTTCTGGGATTTGGTTTGGCTTCTTGACAGGTAATTATAATAATGATGCAAGCCAACATTTATATTGCTCCTTATGTGTCAGGCATTGTTCTAAATGCCTTATTTATACTACTCAATTAATCTTTATAAAACACTGTACTCATTTTATAGAAGATGAAACCAAAGTACAAAGACATTAAGTGACTCACCCCAGATCACACTGAACTATCAGAGCCAGAATTTGAACCCAAGGTATCTGATTCCCAGCTAGATACTTTTGACAATTTGAGATGGAACTTAAAGAATGGAGAGCAGGCTGACACAATGAGAAAACATGAGTACTGTAGACAGCTCAGATCATGAACTCATTATTGCAAAATTCAGATTTAAATTCAAGAAAGTAGGAAAAACCACTAGACCATTCAGGTATGACCTATCAAATCCCTTATACAATAGAAGTGACAAACAGATTCAAGGGATTAGATGTGATAGACAAGTGCCTGAAGAACTATGGTCGGAGGTTCATGACATTGTACAAGAGGCAGTGATCAAGACCAGCCCCACGGGGGGGGGGGGGGGGGGGGGGGCGGGGAATACAAAAGGCAAAATGGTTGTCTGAGGAGGCCTTACAAATAGCTGAGAAAAGAAGAGAAGCTAAAGGCAAAGGAGAAAAGGAAAGATATACCCATTTGAATGCAGAGTTCCAAAGAATAGCAAGGAGAGATAAGAAAGCCTTCCTCAGTGATAAATGCAAAGAAATAGAGGAAAACAACAGAATGGGAAAGACTAGAGATCACTTCAAGAAAATTAGAGGTACCAAGGGAACATTTCATGCAAAGATGGGCTCAATAAAGGACAGAAATGGTAGGGACCTGACAGAAGCAGAAGATATTAAGAAGAGGTGGCAAGAATACACAGAAGAACTGTAGAAAAAAGATCTTCATGACCCAGATAACCATGATGGTGCGATCACTCAGCTAGAACCTGACACCCTGGAATGCAAAGTCAAATGGGCCTTAGGAAGCATCACTATGAACAAAGCAAGTGGAGGTGATGAAATTCCAATTAAGCTATTTCAAATCCTAAAAGATGATGCTGTGAAAGTGCTGCACTCAATATGCCAGCAAATTTGGAAAACTCAGCAGTGGCCACAGGACTGGGAAAGGTCAGTTTTCATTCCAATCCCAAAGAAAGGCAATGCCAAAGAATATTCAAACTACAGCACAATGCACTCATCTCACATACCAGCAAAGTAATGCTCAAAATTCTTCAAGCCAGGTTTCCACAGTATGCGGACTGAGAACTTCCAGATGTTCAAGATGGATTTAGAAAAAGCAGAGGAACCAGAGATCAAATGGTCAATATCCATTGGATCATAGAAAAAGCAAGAGAGTTCCAGAAAAACATCTATTTCTGCTTTACTGATTACGCCAAAGCCTTTGACTATGTGGGTCATAACAAACTGTGGAAAATTCTTAAAGAGATGGGAATACCAGACCACCTTACCTGCCTCCTGAGAAATCTGTATGCAGGTCAGGAAGCAACAGTTAGAACTGGACATGGAAAAATGGACTGGTTCCAAATCGGGAAAGGACTATGTGAAGGTTGTATATTGTCACTCTGCTTATTTAACTTATATGCAGAGTACATCATGCAAAATGCCAGGTTGGCTGAAGCACAATCTGGAATCAAGATTACTGGGAGAAATATCAATAACCTCAGATGTGCAGATGAAACCACCCTTATGGCAGAAATGGAAAAGGAACTAAGGAGAGTCTTGATGAAAGTGAAAGAGGAGAGTAAAAAAAGTGGCTTAAAATTCAACATTCAAAAAATGAAGATCATAGCATCCGTTCTCATTACTTCATGGCAAATAGATGGGGAAACAATGGAAACAGTGACAGACATTATTTTCTTGGGCTCCAAAATCACTGCAGATGGTGACTTAAAGACAAGAAATTAAAAGACACTCCTTGGAAGAAAAGCTATGACCAAACTAGACAGCATATTAAAAATCAGAGACATTACTTTGCTGACAAAGGTCTGTCTAGTCAAAGCTATGGTTTCTCCATTAGTCATGTATGGATGTGAGAGTTAGACCATAGAAAAAGCTGAGTGCCAAAGAATTGATGCTTTTGAACTGTGGTGTTGGAGAAGACTCTTGAGATTCCCTTGGACTGCAAGGAGATCCAACCAGTCAATCCTAAAGGAAATCAGTCCTGAATATTCATTGGAAGGACTGATGCTGAAGCTGAAGCTCCAATACTTTCGCCACCTGGTGCAAAGAACCGACTCATTGAAAAAGACCCTGATGCTGGGAAAGACTGAAGGCAGGAGGAGAAGGGGATGACAGAGGATGAGATGGTTGGATGGCATCACCGATTCAACGGACATGAGTTTGAGCAAGCTCCAGGAGTTGGTGATAGACAGGGAGGCCTGGTGTGCTGCAGTCCATGGGGTCACAAAGAGTTGGACACAACTGAGGAACTGAACTGAATTGAACTGACCTAAGACAGAGGGAAGAGAATGTACAAAGGCACAGAGGCAGAGAAATGAAAGGCAGATTCAGGCCAGTGAGTACACAAGGTCGGATGGAGGTTAGAGAATCCGAGAAAAGTAGTGGGAGAGCAAGCTCCAGCTAGAAGACTTCCAGGGCTTAGAAGACTTTGAAACCATGGGTCATCTCCATGGCTGATGTGTGCCCTTTGAGACACTGGACTAGAGTTGTGCCTCGGGAAGACTGATCTGGTGACCATGTGAAGGCTGGATTGGAGAAGTGGGAAGGGAGCTTCCCCTTCTCCTCTACTCCCTTGGCACTGTGTAAATCATGGAACATGCCTATATGTCTTGCCCACTAGAGAGTGAGCCCTAAAAGGAAGAGCAGTGTATCATCCATCTCTGGCAACATGTGCCAATAGCTGATACAGTAAAGCACAAAACACAATTCAGCTAGAGGGGAGGGGGCAGGGGGTATGGATGCTGGGGCTGCTGCTGCTTCTAATGAAAATAACATCATTCTGTAGTCAATTTGAAGAGCCGTTATCCACATTTGTTGAAGGCTTTTAACGTAATTAAAAATGCCTAGAAATCTTGGAATATGTAGGTTTATATTCAAATCTTGCCTCCATCAATTGCCTCTGTGGGGTCTTGGGTAATTTCTAGATATCCTAAGCCTTGTAGTCTTAATCTTTAAAACAGAAAAAAAATACTTTATTGGTAATTGCTAATTTATAATGTTATTAAAAGGAACTAAAGAATCTCTTGATGAGGGTGAAGGAGGAGAGTGAAAAAGCTGGCATGAAACTAATATTAAAAAAAAAAAAAAAAAACTAATATCATGGTATCTGGTCCCATCACTTCATGGCATGTAGAAGGGGAAAAGGTAGAAACAGTGATCAATTTCCTCTTCTTGGGCTTTAAAATCACTGCGGATGGTAACTGCAGCCATGAAATTAGAAGATGACTGTTTCTTGGCAGGAAAGCTATGACAAACCAAGACAGTGTGTTAAAAAACAAAGACATCACTTTGCCATCAGAGATCCATATAGTCAAGGCTATTGGGCTTCCCAGGTGGCTCAGACCGTAAAGAATCTGCCTGCAATGCAGCAGACCTGGGTTCTATTCTTGGGTTGGGAAGATCCCCTGGAGGAGGGCGTGGCAACCCACTCCAGTATTCTTCCCTGGAGAATCCCCATGGACAGAGGAGCCTGGTGGGCTGCAGTCCATGGGTCGCAAAGAGTCGGACATGACTGAGTGACTAAGCAGAGCACTTGGTCTTTCGAGCGTTCATGTACTGTTGTGAGAGCTGGACCATAAAGAAGGCAGAGCACCAGAAGAATTGACACTTTTAAACTGTGGTGCTGGAGAAGATTCTTGAGAGTCCCTTGCACAGCAAGGAGATCAAACCAGTCAGTCTTAAAGGAAATCAACCCTGACTACTCATTAAAAGTACTGATGCTGAAGCTGAAGCTCCAAGAATTTGATCACTTGATGTGAACAGCTGACTCACTGGGAAAGACCCTGACTCAAGGCAGAAGGCAAAAAGGGCAACAGAGGATGAGAGGCGGGACAGCATCACCAATGCAGTGAACACGAACTTGGGCAAACTCCGGGACCTGGTGAGGGACACGGAGGCCTGGTGTTCTGCAGTCCATGGGGTCTCGAAGAGTCGGACATGACTAGGCGGCTGAACAAAAAAACATATAAGGTAATAGTTATCTGTCTCAAATAAGGAATGTGGCAAATTATGACTACAAATTATTTTTTTTAATATTCTTATTTAATTGAATCACCAACTTACCTTTATGTCCCTTTTAGTACTTTCCCCCCATTTTGCAGTTGTTTTACACTGAACCTCAGGGAAAAGAAGGGATTTAGCCAGACAATGAAAGAGCTTGAATTTAAAGAGACAAGAGGAAGATTTTCGACTGTAGGCACACTTCATAAAGGGAAATGAAGCTTAAGGGAAAGAGCAGGGTAGACGTGACCGCACAGGTGAAAGAGATGGACTTCAAGAAGGAAGCGCAGGTTTGAAAAGAATATCCAGACTATTCACCAGACAACAGCCACACCCTGGGCACACACAGCCTGGGCAGGTAGGCGATCTGGTCCCCGCCTAGCAACAGCCCTCTGCGTCCTTAACTACCTGGGGTGGGAGCCGCCTCCGCCCAGGAGCCGGGCCCTGTGATTGGCCCGACTCCTGAGCTGGCTCCCCCGCCCCACCTTGGTCCCCGCAGGCCTCCGCAGATCTTAATCCTGAGAAGCACTGAACGCGCACCCCTGAGCCTCCGGAGCGGTAAGGCAGCCGGCTCTGAGCTCCCCGGGGGAAGGACCCAGGAGTGACACGCAGCTCCTGGGTAGAGGGGACTCCACAATCACAAATTCTGGTCCTTGAAGCTTCGAGATAGATTCAAAGAATCTATCTGGGGGGCTAACTGCTCTCGCAGAGCAGATCCAATTGCTGACCACACACTAGGTGAACCTGGGGTCTTGGGAAGAACCCTGCTCTAGTTATCAGACCAAAGTACTGGAACCAGGCCTGCTGTCAATCACTTTGTGACCTTGGTCAATTAACACCGTCTCTGGGCCTTGGTTTCCCAGTCTGTAAAGAGAGCCTTTGTAGACTATTGAGTGTTATGTGGCAGCCTGGATGGGAGGGGAATTTGGGGGAGAATGGATACATGTGTATGTAAGGTTCTTCACCTGAAACTATCACATAGTTAATTATCTATACCCCCAATACACAATTAAATGTTTAAAAACCTTCATTAAAAAAAAAAAGAAATTATTTCTAAAGGCCTTTCAATTTCTGAGCGGCTCTAACAGGGAGTGGTTAGTCTGGGACCAGGTTTATAGAACTTCTCAGTTTCCCCTAGCAGCAGACCTGATTAAACACCCAGTGAATATTAGCAGAGGGTCTCAATTTTAGATTCACTGCATTGTAGAAAAATCAGATCATCAATAACAAGAAAAATCCCTCGTTTCTATGCACATTGCTCCTTCAGATGCATGATGTCATTGGATTGTCACTAAATCCAGAGGGCAGCACTGGAATTATTCTGGTTTTGGAGGTACTGAGCATCAGAACTGAATTTGAGTTCCTCACATGTCCTTCTAAAGCCCTACTTTCCTCTCTGACCTCATGAGAATCCCATCTGGTGACTTGTAGAATAGGAAGACAATCACCGAATGGCTCAGTTAACCAGTTTTGCAAACCTCTTAGATGGGATTTCCAATTCTGCTAATTACTGTTATGTGATATTGGAAAAGTTACTTAGCTACATTATGCCTGGTTCCTCAACTGTGAGACAAGAATGATAATAGTAATTAAGAATATCTTTCTCATGCTTTTTTTGGAACTATTAAGTGAGATTATAATATAGGTAATACACTTGGCCTCGCTATTATTATTGTTGTTATTATTGACAAGGATGTTACAGTTGCCTAGTGGAAAACCCAGAGGAATAGTTTTATTTATTTTCCACCCCCAAGGACTTGAAGAGGTTTGGAGAATTATGTCTTCAGTTTGGAAGATTCCCCGTGGATCAAATGCGATGCCTGAGATGAAGGTGAAAATCATTGGAAGTAAACACGTTCGATACCTTGTGGAGAAGCCAAAAATGTAAGTTTACTCTTTGAAAAATACGTTTTGCTTGGGTGATAATGAAGTTTAGGCTCTCTTTAATCTAGAAATTTACATTTTTAAAATGCTCTCCATGGAAAATTAAGTCATTACAATGCAACCATAAAAGTAAAATAGTGTTGATAACTTCTATGCACAGTGTTTTCCTGAATTTTTCATCTTACAAAGATGCTCTTTCCCCCTGCTCTTTAATTACTTGAGCTGATTTTCCAGATAGATGGGAAATATAAGCACTGAGTCATTTATAAATATTAATGGAGCATTGCTGCTTCTCCTTATCAGGTTTGTAATCTACCACATGTAGTAATTTTTTTTTTGGGGGGAGGGAGGAAGGTTGTTAGTCAATTTGTTATGAATTAAAGGAGTGGGATTAGTAATGAATCATAAATTTTAAGAGTTTCACTTACTTTTGCTTGTATTCCAGACTCCTCTAAGCAGGGGCTTCTAAGAAGATAACTAAGAGGGCTTTCTTCTTCCAAACTCATCACAGTCACATTTGAAGGGGGACACTCACATATCTCTAAAATTCACTCATTTTTTTGACCAGTTCTTCCTTGTAGAGTTTCGATAGTTCACATAAGAAAAAGAAGATATTAGACCTGCCTTTCTTCTAGTAGACATTCCATAAATAGTAGTCAGTCAGTAAGTGCCTTTCCCTCCTAAAATCATTTCCTTAGCTCTTTCTTCTCTTTCAGAAACCCACAGACCAAACAAATAGACAAACTAAAAGATCTAGCCTCACTGAACATAGATAGGTTCAGAAAGTAGTGGACACCAAACCTGGCTATCATCACAGTCACCTGGAGAATCCTTAAAAATAAAGATGTGGGGTTCAATACCTATTAAGTCAGAATCCCTGAAGATGAGACCATTAGGACTACTGTTATGGAGTATGGGCTTTAGAGGGGAAATGGGCTTTACCTCCCTACCCTCAGTACTAAGAGATTGTAAAGTGAGTGCCCCAAGAGATTCCAAAGTCAGTACTGTAGTCAGCTAGTAATGTCTGCCATGGCACTTGAAGTGAGCTTTGCAGCTCATGTATTTGGAGTCATGTATTTGGAATCCTCACAGACTTGAGAGATGTGAATTTGAATCCTGGTTCAGCACCTTCCTAGCCTTTTGACATTGAAAAAGTGAATTAACATCTCTAGCCTCAGATTCTACAGCTATCAAGTGAAGATAAAGCCCATCTACCTAGTAGGGTTGTTATGAGAAAAAAAAAAAAAAAATGTGAAAAGTATGCAAAACATCTTTCCAGTGCCTAGAAGTATATATAGTGTTTGTGTTAGTTGCTCAGTCATGTCCAACTATTTGTGACCCCATGGACTGTAGCCCATCAGGCGTCTCTGTCCATGGAATTCTCCAGGCAAGAATACTGGAGTGGATTGCCATTCCCTTCTCCAGGGGAACTTCCCAACCCAGGCATAGAACCCAGGTCTCCTGCATCACAGGCAGATCCTTTACTGTTTGAGCTACAGGGAAGTCATATTCCATATGCTTAATAAATGGATCTGCTATTATTATTGAAGCAAATCTTTCCATAGATATGACATTAAGTAAAAAGTCAAATATCTTTCTATGAAACACTTGCCATCCCTTTTATATTCTATGCCAGGTTATCTCTGTTTTGTAGATAAAGAAACTGAGACACTGTGATGAGTAAGTGATTATTTCGAGATCTTGACAAATTCCACTCATTATCCAGAAAAGCAAATAAGATCCTTAGGAATGCTGTGCTCAATTCTCCTCCTACCTGGAAGACATTGCTAATCTACTAATTCCATTCCTCTTTGAGGTTGTTTGTTTAACCCCATCATCCCCACAACTCCTTCCTTTTTCCAATGGATTCAGAGTCTAATACATTCCTAACAGGGAGGGGGAGGGTGGCGGGGATAGAGGAAGGGTCCTTTTCCTTTTAAATTAGAGAAAAATTCCACCTACTTATAAGAAGGTGCCTTTATTTCTCTTTATTCTTCAAATTTTAGATTCTGGAAATAAGAGTACACCACATCAGTTACATTAATTGGGAAATAAAAGACAATTCTGTTTCTTCTGTGACAGACAACAGGCTAATTGTTGTTTTTTAATATTAAGATAAGTTTGAAAAAAAAAGTGATAAGTTTGGTTGTTTCTATGGACTTGATGTTACTGTTGCTGGAATGACATAGGACAGTTAACAAGCTTTCCTAAAATATTCTTGTATGGTTCAAAAGTAAATAACTCTCAAGAGGCTTCTCGTTGCTGAGGTAAGGACAGACCCACCACAAGCATGCTTTGCATGTTCCAGAGTCTGTCTCTAAAACACATTTAACTCATGCTACATCTACACCCTTCAGCCAGGATCTCAAGGTGGTGTTTTCTTTGCATTAAATCAACTGACCCTATTAGTGAAAAAAAATCCACGTATAAAAATAAATAAAAGCCAAAAGAGAAAGAAGTCTCTAAAAGAAAAGTCTGTATTAAAAAGGAAAATTACAAATTAATATTGAATGGAAAAACAGAAATCTTCTTGTGTAACAACATTTATTTATTTACTTGAATCAATTTTATTGAAGTATAGTTGCTTACAAATGTGTAACCACATTTAGCTGAGATGTCTTACAGGTTGTGTGGAAAGATGGATAGCGTGTCACACATAACTGTGATCTTCAAAGTACAAATCAAAATCAGTCTGTTAGTCTTCTAGGACTGTTGTATGACCATACCAAAACTGGGTGGCTTAGACCAACAGAAATGTATTGCCTCTCAGTTCTGGAGACTAGACAGCTGAAGCCAAGGTGTCTGCACAGCCTTGCTCATTCTGAGGTGCCCAGGAAGAATCCTTCTGTTCCAAGTCTCTCTCCTTATTGGAGAAATAATATGTGTCTGTGTATAGGTTTCCTCCTTTCATAAGGACACCAGTCAATTGGCTGACAACTCTACTATTCTAGTATGGTCTCATCTAAACTAATTACTTCTGCAGTTACCCTATTTCCAAATAAGATCACATTCTATGGGAGAAAATAATAGCGAACAAAGCAACAGACAAAGGATTAATCTCAAAAATATACAAGCAACTCCTGAAGCTCAATTCCAGAAAAATAAATGACCCAATCAAAAAATGGGCCAAAGAACTAAACAGACATTTCTCCAAAGACATACAGATGGCTAACAAACACATGAAAAGATGCTCAACATCACTCATTATCAGAGAAATGCAAATCAAAACCACAATGAGGTACCATTACACGCCAGTCAGGATGGCTGCTATCCAAAAGTCTACAAGCAATAAATGCTGGAGAGGGTGTGGAGAAAAGGGAACCCTCTTACACTGTTGGTGGGAATGCAAACTAGTACAGCCACTATGGAAAACAGTGTGGAGATTTCTTAAAAACTGGAAATAGAACTGCCATATGACCCAGCAATCCCACTTCTGGGCATATACACCGAGGAAACCAGATCTGAAAGAGACACGTGCACCCCAGTGTTCATCGCAGCACTGTTTATAATTGCCAGGACATGGAAGCAACCTAGATGCCCGTCAGCAGACGAATGGATAAGGAAGCTGTGGTACATACACACAATGGAATATTACTCAGCCATTAAAAAGAATTCATTTGAATCAGTTCTAATGAGATGGATGAAACTGGAGCCCATTATACAGAGTGAAGTAAGCCAGAAAGATAAAGACCAATACAGTATACTAACACATATATATGGAATTTAGAAAGATGGTAACGATAACCCTATATGCAAAACAGAAAAAGAGACACAGATGTACAGAACAGACTTTTGGAATCTGTGGGAGAAGGCGAGGGTGGGATGTTCTGAGAGAATAGCATTGAAACAAGTATACTATCAAGGGGGAAACAGATCACCAGACCACGTTGGATGCATGAGACAAGTGCTCGGGCCTGGTGCACTGGGAAGACCCAGAGGGATGGGATGGCGAGGGAGGTGGGAGGGGGGATCGGGATGGGGAACACATGTAAATCCATGGCTGATTCATGTCAATGTATGGCAAAAACCTCTACAATATTGTAAAGTAATTAGCCTCCAACTAATAAAAATAAATGAAAAACAAAACAAAAAAAAACAAATAAGATCACATTCTGAGATACAGGGCAATAGGACTTAAAAATATGAATTGGGGTAAGGGGATAAAACTTAAACCATAATAAACAGTCTCCCATTTTACAGATGAGGTGAGACAACTGAGGTCTCAGTGAACTTAAAAGTGAGGCCACTTATTAAGAACCAAGTCTGGAATTTACTTCTCTCATTTTTTAGTTTAGCCTATACAGTGATTAATAGGAGATGAACAGAAAATGATCAGTGCCTACTTAGAATACATGTTTTTTATCAAGGATATCAATATATCCTTGGTTTAAGTGTCCCTCAGTTTGTGGCATCATTATTTTCCTCATAGACCCCTACACCAGCTTTCCAGTCCTGATCCCTGCCTCTCATCTCATTCTCTGATTCATTCTCTGGATCCATGCTCTTCAAAGTGTAGTCTATGGACTATCAGCATCAACCCCACCTGAGAGCTTGCTAGAAATGCAGACTCTCAGGCCCCTTTCCAGACATACTGAGTCAGAATCTGCATTGTTGTAAATTCCCAGGTGAGGCCTATGCAACATTACAGATTGAGAAGACCAGTTCTTAAGTATGGCTAGCAACCACATAGAGTCCCTTGGATTGAAAGGAGATCAAACCAACCAATCCTAGAGGAAATCAATCCTGAATATTCAGCAGAAGGACTGATGCTGAAGCTGAAGCATCAAAACTTTAGCCACCTGATGCGAAGAGCCAACTCATTGGAAAAGATCCTGATGCTGCAAAAGACTAGGGCAGGAGGAGAAGGGCGTGACAGAGGATGAGATCGTTGGATAACATCACCGACTCAATGGACATGAGTTTGAGCAAATTCCGGGAGATCGTGAAGAACAGGGAAGTCTGGCATGCTGTAGTTCATGGAGTTGCAAAGAGTTGGACATGATTTAGCAACTGAACAGCAATCATTTAAAAATGCAAATCTAATCAGGTGCCGCCACTACCAGCCCTGGATTTGCCTGCCTCCCTCTCCCGTTGACCCCCATAGCATCCTTAGAGATTGTCGTGCTCAATGACAATTTTCTATGCATTTCTGTGTCCCCCATTTAACTGTAAATTCTGTGTGCACAACCTTACCTTCAGTACCGAGTGAGGGTCTTGTCTTGTACATATTGAAAGACTAATAAATAAGTTAGAATACAATGGTGGTTTAGTCGCTAAGTCGTGTCTGACTCTTGCAACCCCATGTACTGTAGCCTGCCAGGCTCCTCTGTCCATGGGATTCTCCAGGCAAGAATACTGGAGTAGGTTGCCATTTCCTACTACAGGGTATCTTCCCAACCCAGGGATCTAACCCCAGTCTCTTGTAGCTCCTGCAATGCAGGAGGATTCTTTACCACTAGCACCAACTGGGGAACTCAGAAAGACAATACTAAGTGCTTTAAATCCATGTCTAAAGGCGCATGTTGCTAAAATAGCATGAAGTTATTACTATGGAACCCTGATGATTAGTGGGATAGCTGATCCAGGAGAAAATATGCCAGATAATAGGAGACAAATATTCTCATTTTCTTAAAAGAGATAAACGTTGGTAGTGAAATCATGGAACTTGAAGCTTAGAGACAATCCCTGGCAAAATCACAGGCCAAAGAATTAAAAATATTAGATGTGAGTACAAAATACAAAGGCCTTCACCACTGAGGGTTAGTCTATTTTGACCAAGAACAGAGCATGCCAAACTGGCCCCATTCTCTTTATTGATGAAGTTACTGTGGTGCAAATGAAGGGAGTCATAAAGCATAGGCTTTGTTGATTTCAGTGAGTTATTAGGAACATTTTTCTCACAAAGTTTTGAAATAGGTAGAGACTTCTAGACTGAATAGTATTAAGATAGATGACCAACCAACCTGGTAGTGATTGAACAATGGATTTAAACACATTAAATGGAGGTGGAGAGGTTGGGAGGATTTATGTGTGACTCAGTTCTTAGTCAACATTTTTTAATCCTCACCTAAAGGAAGACAGACAAATCACTTCAGTAAACAGGTGAATAGTAGAATGCTTGGAAAATATGGCAGGAAAATGAGCTAAAGCCAACAAGATGAAATCTACAGAAATATATGCAAAGTCTCTTTAGATAAGGGCACATGTAAGTGATTATGTAGAATAAATGCTTGGTATTTACTTGCTATGAAGTAATAGAAAATATACTGGTCTCTGGGACTTCCCTGGTGGTCCAGTGGTCAGGACTCCATGCCTTCAATGCCAAGGGCCTGGGTCAATCTGTGGTTGGGGAACTAAGATGCTGCAAGCCTTGGGGCATGACCACAAATAATAACGATAATTTTCTTAAAGAAAACATACTGGTCTCTGATCCCACCCAAATTCTGGCATGGAAGCTCCTAAAACTCTCTCAATTTTCTAAGAGATAAGAACGCTAGGAGTATCACTTGTTTTACTATGTGGTCTTTGATTCTGGTTCCCGACACAAAACTTGTAAAGTCCTTAGAATTTCCTGAGTGATGAGGTGTCTTTTTTTCTAATGAGGATACGCTTGGTAGGCTCCTGGATGGCTTCAGGGTGAAGGTTCTGACCAGAAAGACCACACATTGACTAAAGGCTTGGAAACTTTCAGCCCAAACTTGCTCCGTATCCTCCCAGAGGGAAGAGCAGCTGGATACTGAGTGAAAGATTTATCCTAACTAGATGTTGAAACTTCCTAAAAATCCCAAATGTATGGGGTTCAGAGAGCTTCTGGGCTGCTAAACACACCTATATGCTGGGAGGGTGTTACGTCTGCAGAAGCCATGGACATTCCATTCTCTTCCCCACATACTTTGCTCTCTGCATCTCTTCCATCTGGCTATCACTTAGTTGTATTCTTTAACAGTAAACTAGTGACTCCAGCCACATAATTAAAAGATGCTTACTCCTTGCAAAAAAAAGCTGTAACAAACCTAGACAGTGTATTAAAAAGCAGAGACATCACTTTGCCAACAGAGGTCCATATAGTCAAACCTGTGGTTTATCCAGTGGTCATATGTGAGTGTGAGAATTGGACTATAAAGAAGACTGAGAGCTGAAGAATTGATAGTTTCAAACTGTGGTACTGGAGAAGACTCTTGAGAATCCCTTGGATAGCAAGGAGATCAAACCAATCAATCCTAAAGGAAATCAACCCCAAATATTCATTGGAGGAACTGATGCTGAAGCTGAAGCTCCAGTACTTTGGCCACCTGATGTGAAGAGCAAATTCACTGAAAAAAACAAAAACAAAAAACCCGATGCTGGGAAAGATTGAGAACAGGAGGAAAAGGGGACAACAGAGGATGGCATCACTGACTCAATGGACATGAGTTTGAGCAAACTATACGAGAAATAGTGAAAGACAGGGAAGCCTGGCTGTTGCAGTCCATGAAATCGCAAAGAGTTGGACACAACTTAGCAGCTGAACAACAACATCATCATCTAATGAGTAAATGGTTTGCCTAAGTTCTGTGAGACTCTCTTGTAAGTTAATCAAGCCTGAGGAGGAAATTGTGGCAACTCTGATTTATAGCTAGCCTGTCAGAGATACAGGTAACAGCCTGGACTTGTACCTGACACCTGAAGGAAGTAGATCAGTCTCGTGGGACTGAGACCTTAACCTGTGGGGTCTTTGCCAACTCCAGGTAGATAGTGTCAGGATGGAATTGGAATGTAGGACACTCAGCTGATGTCAAAGAATTGCTTGGTTTGGGGAAAACCCACATATATTTGATGATCAGAAGTAGAGTGGAAGATAAAATGGAAGGTTCCCCCAGTACACTTGTGTTTAATTAGCTCAGCATGAACCAAAGGTGTCCAGATAGAGGAATGTGGGGGTGGCGGGTGGGCATCATACTCAGAATTAGATCTGTCACCAGGGAGTACTGTGCTTCATCCTGGCATACTAAAGGTGCAGGCGCTAAAAGGGTGGCATTATGGAGGCTCCAGGGTGTGAGGTTTGGCCTAGGGGAACATTTATTGAACCTGGGAATTGAGTTGTTAAATAAAAGAGGAATTGGGTTCCTTTCAAGAAACTCCTGTGAGTAGAGATGCTTTCAATGAATACAGTTGGCCTCTATAGTTCCTTCCAGTGCCAAGAATCAGTGACCCAGAGTATTTTATTCCATAGTTACTGCTGTTGCTGTAAAATTAGAATTGTTGGTATAGAATTGTTAAGCACAGGGGAAGCTGACTCCTTTATGGGTGGTTTAGTCACTAAGTCATATTTGACTCTTGTGACCCCATGGACTGTAGCCTGCCAGGCTCCTCTGTCCATGGGATTCTCCAGGCAAGAATACTAGAGTGGGTTGCCATTTCCTTCTCCATAGGATCTTCCTGACCCAGGAATTGAACCTGGGTCTCCTGCATTGCAAGCAGATTCTTTACTGACTGAGCTCTGAGGGAAGCAACAAATACTTGTAACTGTGTATCATGTATATTGATATTTAGAGTCAATAAATACAAAATTCTGATGATTTTCCACATGACTCTCCTGGAGCCCACATTCTGTCATTTTTTAATCCCTCAAAGTCCTTCATATTAATAGAATATTTTGAGTTTCTTTTTTTTTTTTTAATTAGTTATTTATTTTTGGCTGATCTTTGCTGCTGTGCATGGGCTTTCTAGTGGATGTGAGCAGGAGCTATTCCCTAGCTGTGGTTCATGGCTTTCTCATTGTGGCGACTTCTTTTGTTGAAGAGCACATGCTCTAGGGTGTGCGGGCTTCGGTAGTTGTGGCACATGGGTTTAGTTGCCCCAGGGCATATGGAATCTTCCAGGACCAGGGATCTAACCTGTGACCCCTAAATTGGCAGAAAGATTCCTAACCACTGGATCACCAGGGAAGGCCAATATTTTTGAGTTTCTCGAAATTTTTTCAAGTGTTAATAGTTTTAGAAATTAATGCATGTATGGAATCAGCATCTTTTCAATTAACAAATATTAATTGAGTACCTGCTGAGTGCCAAGCGTTGGGGACCCAGCAGAGTACCTAAAGAAGAAGAAGACACACAACAAATATATAACAGTAAGCGTTCAAGTGAAGATAGTGCAATGAGGAAAAATACAGTAGGCCCAGAGGGCATATGAAGTCACACGGGGTGCTCTCAGAAGGCCTCTCTAAGCAAGTGACACTTAACTGAGACTATGTTAAGATGAGTTGGAATTATCCAATGAGATTTATCCATGGTTAGCTAGCAGTGAGCTGGCTAAGACTAGCACAGGTTTGTCCCAGGCTTTCCATATTTCAATCTTCCATAAAACTCATAGTTTCTTCCTCCTTCTCCTGCCATAGAAGAAGAGATTGCAGCTTCCCATGGGCCCCAGGTTCTCCAAATATTTCGCTTTCCCAAGAACTGCTACAAATAGCATGTAAGATGAGCACCTGGAGCCCAAGTATATCTTTTGTGGTACACAGCTGCCTTTTGCCTGCCTCATAAAAAAGTACCACATCACTTTCCAGGAACATAGCTCTCAGAGATCAGGGCAATCATATAGCTGCTGATTTTTCACCCATGAGATCCAGTCTGTACCCAGCAACACCACAGGTGTTCATCATGATCTGCTAGCCTCCACAGTTCTACACAGAGAGTGAACTATGCAAATAGCTGAATAAATCATTCTGGGCAGCAGCGACAGGCAATAGAAAGCCTTTTGGCATGCGTAAGGAGGAGCAAGGAAGTCAGTGTGGGTGGAGTTAGTGAACAAGGGGAGGCAATGAGGTCAGGAAGGCCTGCAGGACTCAGATCATGGGCCATGTGGTCCGTGTTAGAAACTTTGGATTTGTTCTATGTACAATGGGAAGGCATGGAAAATTGAGAGCAGTGGAGGACACAATCAAATTTACACTTTCTAAATAATGGTTCTGGCTGCTATGTGGAGGATAAACTAGAAGAGACAGGAATATTAGAATGAGAGAGACCATTTAGGGAGTCATTATGGTAATCCAGGCAGAAAATGGTAGCATCAGGCAAGTGTATTCTTGTCACAACAAAGATTTGAAGTGACGGACATTAAGGCCCTCGGCATGTCACAGCTCTTGGGTCTTGGACAGACTGTGTTATGGCTCTCATGTATCGAACAGACCGTGTTATAGCTCTTAAATCAGTGTTACAGCTCCGTGCTACAGTTCTATTTTATTTAGAAAATAGCAGGAAAATCCATCCTCAAGGCGTGAGGGCATGCTGACCCAAAGACACAAAGAGAATAGCTTGGGGGAGCCCGCAAGTCCAGGAGAGAGAGAGAGACCTGGCCCTTTGGCTCCTCTTTTTGCTTTTTCCTGCCCCCTGGGCCTGCTCTATGTAAATTGGGCTCAGCCAGGAGTACTGTTTGTTCTACCTGAGGTCCTCACTCTGGTCCTCAGACCTTCCTTTGTTCTATTTTCGCGGGCTCTTCCCTTCCTTGTCTTTTAGCCAGCGCCATTTTGGACTCCTGTTTCCTATTCTAACTACCTAACAGTAGCAATAATCAATTATATTCCCTATATGAAACCTGGGTAAAATTTGTGATTTAAAAATTCACATACTTACTCATCCTTTTTTCAAAAAGTAATAACTAATTATAATATCTTATCTTTGTTTAGTGCATTTCATTCTATATAATCTACATATTACCTTACTCTCCATGAACTCAGTTTCTCTCTAAAACAGAACAATATCAGAGAACAAACTATTGTCTTTATTTTCACAAGTTCAAAGAAATAAAATAATATGCTAAAATCATACTTCTCCTATGACCTTTCCACAGTTTTTTAAATTAATCTCCTACAATAGGTTTTAAGTTATTATCATTATTCTAGCACTGTGAGAAGTATAAAGAAGCATGAGATATTGTTTTGGACATATGCCTCCAGCCCAAAACATAGGCATAAATCTTTAAATAAGAGTATATGGCTTTGTGTGAGTGAATGTCATATCAATGTTATAAAAAATAGGTGGCCATTGATCTTAAATCTTGAGACTGTGCAGTAAAGGTTGTTACTTTACCATTTGAAATTCTACATTTCCAAAAATATGATAAGTAGTAAAAGGCAAAAACAAAATACTATTTAAAATGTATATGACAGGAAAAAATTATTCGTCTTATGTGTAAAGAACTCTTACAAATCAATAGGAAAAATATGAGCTGCCCAGTTTAAAAAATTGGCAAAAGGTCTAGACAGGCAAGTCACAAAAGAAGAAAAAAAAGAGAACATTAGATATGGTTGAGGGACTGGAGTGGGGAATTAATCTGAGTGGTAATAAAAGAAATTTAAACAACAATGAAATATTTTCTACCAAACAAACTGAGAATATTTTTATAACAGAAATATCCAGGGTTGACAAGGGTTTAGGAAAAAGAGTACTCATATGCTATTGGTTTTCAAGTATACTTATCAAAAACTTTAAAAGTGTATTATTTTGGCATAAAAATCTTCTAAGAATCAATTCTGTGGAAACAATTATTGGTGGATGTAATGGTTTCATTTCAAAAGTTTACACAAGAATATACTAGTTTGGGTCCAGTAGGAAACAGATTATATAAATTAAGATAATTCAAGGAGGATTTGGTTACAAGAGTAAGAGAGTTGCAAGATACAGTACAGGAATCATGGGCTAGCAGCTGCAGGGTTGTTACCACCCTGGGTCTGCAGAGATGGGAAGCAAGTGTGCTCAGTTATGTCAGACTTTTGCAGCCCCATGGACTGTAGCCCACCAGGCTCCTCTGTCCATGGTATTTTCCAGGCAAGAATACTGGGGTAGGCTGCCATTTCCTCCTCAGGGGATCTTCCTGACCCAAGGACGGAACCTCCATCTCCTGCATTGGCAGGCAGATTCTTTGCCACTGAGCCACCAGGAAGCCAAGATGGAAAGAGGGGAACGTTGATGAGGAGAGAACAACATTCTTGAGCTAGAGAAACATAGTGACCTTCAGGCGAGAGACACAAGTAGTTTGAAGCACTCTTTACAGGGAGAACCATCCCTTCCAGGAGAGCCAGGGCCAGACCGGCCAGAATCAGAGGACAGAGAGCTGACCAGCTAGTCAGTCCATAGCGGTCGGCTTCCCGGAGTGCCAGAGGAGGCAAGGAAGCAGGAGCAGGGGAAAACACCCAGCAGAGAAGCACTATTTAAACTGGTAAAAACCTGGGAACAGTAAACATTCTCAAATAATATAGGACGAGTTAAATAAACTCGTGTATATCCATACAATGAAAAACTAGATACTTTAAATGTTCTTGTGGAGATATAAACATTGATGGATAAGGTATCCATATGATATTATCAACTGGAGCAGATTTTAAAAGATCACAAAATTGTATAACCACAGTTTGGTTTACGAGTAAAACAAAACTTAAGCTCTGTGTGTGTGTGTGTGTATGTATGTATATACATATATATATATATATGATATATACATATATATCTTACCACATATAGTGTAACCACTTATAACTTTGAGAAAGCACAGATTTATGTTAATGTAGTAGTTCTTTTTGAACTTTATTTTCCAGAGCAGTTTAAAGTTCATGGCAAAATTGAAGGGAAGATGCAGAGATATCCCATATACCTTCTGCCCTCACACACATGTAGTTTTCCCCTTACCAGAATGGCGCATTTGTTATAATTCATGAACCTACACTACCACATCTTAATCACAAAAATTCCATGGCTTACCTTAAAGTTCACTTTTGTTGTGTATTCTATGGGTTTGCACAAATGTAATATGACATGTGTTCATCGTTATGGTATCATACAGAGTACTATTGCCCTAAAAATCTGGTGTTCTGCCTATTCATCTTCCCCTCCTTTCCTAAAGTGCAGTTTTCAAATACATGGTCTTTTTACATACCTCTGATTTAGTTCAACATAATTAAACAAAATCACATATTAATCTTTATTGCTCCTCGTTCCCATAGACCCTGTGGACGTCTCCAGAAGGTATTTGCAGAGAGAGGAGAATGGTTTGTGCTACATCCTCTAAGTGTGGATAGAAGCCCTGCCTCAGAACTGTGCCTTAAAGCACGGAGATAACTGATATAGAAGCCAGGTGGTTTCACAGTCATCTTGTTTAGAAATGTAAGAATACAAGTGCAAAGGACTTTAAATTTCAAGCCTATAGACAGCATGTTAAAAAGCAAAGACATCACTTTGCCAACAAAGATCTGTATAATCAAAGCTATGGTTTTTCCAGTAGTTATGGATGGATAAAAGAACAGGACCATAGAGAAGGCTGAGCACTGAAGAACTGATGCCTTCAAATTGTGGTGAAGATGCTTGAGAGTCCCTTGGATAGCAAGGAGATCAAACCAGTCAATCCTAAAGGAAATCAACCCTGAATGTTCATTGGAAGGACTAATACTGAAGCTCCAACACTTTGGCCACCTGTTGCAAAGAACCAACTCATTGGAAAAGACCCTGATTCTGGAAAAGATTGAAGACAAAAGGAGAAGAGGGTGGCAGAGGATGAGATGGTTAGATAGCATCTCCAACTCAGTGGACATGAATCTGAGAAACTCTGGGAGATAGTGAAGGACAGGGAAGCCTGGCATGCTGCAGTCCACGGGGTCACAAAGAGTCAGGTATGACTTAGCAACTGAACAACAACAAACAGTTGAAAATGTCGACACAAAGATTTAAAAACAACACAGTTTGCACAGCTGCTAGGGATAAGTCACCTGAGGACATTTTGATACAACAATGTTGTAGGTGTTGGGTTGTTTTTTGTTTGTTTGTTTTGTTTTGTTTTTGTAAAATAAGGAAAATGATTCCAAAGAATTGTGCTTTATCAGAGATTTTAAATACAAATTAATCTGCTTTTTTTTAAGGTAGGTGACTTCTATAACTTGTATTTACAATTATTAGTAAATAAACAAGGCAGCTGGAGAGATTACATTAACTCTCTCCTTTTATCCATTTAAGTAGTATTCCTTGGTTCCTGTGAACTATGAAATGTTGATCCTTTGAACTTTAGTTTTACCTATCAACAAAGAAAGTTTGGGGATCCAAAGGAAAGTTCATCCCTTCTATACCTGGAATGAGAAAGGTGTTGATAAAGGAGACAGCACTTTGATTTAGGACTAAAACTTCTCATTTGTCTTGGGCTGACTGGGAACTAGGCTCAGTGCTAAATATTCAATACATCTTATCTTAATAAGTATTATTTTCTTAGTCTCACAGATGAGAAACTGAAAATCAGAGATGTGAAGTAACTTACCAGAAGTCACACAAGTTATGTTTGGGGCTAGGTCTCAAAACCAGGTCTCTTGGATATATAGCTCACATCCTTAACCATTGCCTGAAATTATGTGTATATTTTGCACAACTATGGAAAAGACTTTCCTTTTTCATTTTCTATGCCATCGTTTATCAAACTTTAGTGTACATAAGAACCATCAGTGATGTTTGATAAGAATATACATTTTCTTGTCCAGCTTTCAGAAATTATGATTTAATAAGTTCACAGTGACCCAAGTTTCTGTCTTATTATCCAGCATGCTGCAGGTGATCTGAAGTTCAATCACTGTCTTTTTCTCTAAGAACAAGCCCTTCTTTCAGCTTCTCTCATAGAAATAACTTCCTTTGTGGATTCATTTCCACTCCTCTTAAGCAGATTTGGTTTGACAGCCCTCTGTGATTATCTCTTTTACATACTCTATATTTTCAATTATCATTTTATATCATAATTTTCTGTTTAAATGTCTGCTTTCTCTACCTAACTATGAGATCTTTGAAGACAACACAGTCTAAAGACAGTGAGTGGCGTAGATTCTCACTGCAACCCAAAGAATGTAGTAATGTAGAGCTAAAAAACAAGTAAAATAGAAGAAAACCTCCATGGAATAAATATGTCTAATGCTGTAGAATTGTATTACGTGTAAAAGGAAGGTTTCAGAAGAGTAGATATATTGGGATATCATCTCTATGAGTTAATTTATCCAAAGAAAATGAAAACACTATTTGAAAAGATGTGTATTCCAGTGTTCATAGGAGCATTGTTTACATTAACTGAGAAATGAAAGCAACTGAAGTGTCCATCAACAGATGAATGGATAAAGAAGATCTGGTATATAGGCAATGGAATATTACTTCGCTGTAGAAAAGAATGAAATTTTACCATTTGTGACAGCATGGATAGAACTGGGGGATATTACGCTTAGTGAAATAAGTTAGAGAAAAACAAATACTGTATGTTTTCACTTATATGTGGAACCTAAAGAATAAAACAAATGAACAAATATAGCAAGACAGAAGGGACTCACAGGTACAGAGAAGAGACTAGTGGTTGCCAGAGGGCAGAAGGGTTGGAGGAGGAGCAAATAGGTAAAGGGCACTAAGAGGTACAAATTGATAGGTATAAAATATGTATAAAATGTACAGCACAGGAAATATAGCCAACATTTTATAATAGTTTTAAATGGAGTAAGTTTTATAATGATAATAAATTACTACAGTGGTAAACAGTCCGTCTGCCAATGCAGGAGATGCAAGAGACACTGGTTTGATCCCTGGGTCAGGAAGATGCCCTGGAGGAGGAAATGGCAACCACTCCAGTATTCTTGCCTGGAAAATTCCATGGACAGAGGAGCCTGGTGGCTACAGTCCATTGGGTGGCAAAGAGTCAGACACAACTGATCAACTGAGCATGCACAATGTCAGAAACTAATACCACATTGTAAGTCAATTATACTTCAATTTAAAAAAGAAAATAAAAAGAGGTAAAAAAGTAAATCATACCAAAGAATAATTGGTGATTGAACTGGTTACTAGTTTTGCAGCCAAAATGACCCCAATTTGGGACACTATTTTTATTCCGTAAAGCAGTATAGAGTAAATGCCATGAAAAATACGGTTCAATTATTTTCACTGATGTCAGAATGTGGCTCAGTGCTATGATGAGAGAAATGGGATACTTTAGAAATAACTTTGGGAGTGATGAACCCCTTGTCCCTGGAAAGGTACAAATCAAAGCTGAAGGATGGCCACTTAGGTGTTCTGAAAGGGACTCGATGCTTAGGTTGGAAGATGGACTAGGTATTTTTATATGTGTTGTTTTTTATTAAAATTTTAAAAGAGAATCAACATCCTGTTGTTTAGCAGTAGCCAGTTTATCTATTATGGGTGTGAAATTAAGGAGAGATGTGAAGGAAGGAGTACACGCTTTAGAGGCATGCAGACCTGGGTCTGAGCTCTAGAGCTCTACCTATTATCAGTTTATCAATGAGCAGTTTACTTAACTTCTCTGGTGATTTGTTGTCACATCTGTACAATGATGATCATAACACCTACCTTTCAGGATTATTAGTAAAACATGAAAAATGTATGTGAATTTATACACAATGGCTGACACATAGAAATAAGAATTTAGGGCATGTTAGCTAGCATAATTACATGATGAAGGAAGGATTTGGACATAGGTCGGAAATTAATGTACTTTAAAAATCTTTCTGAAGACTAAACATCAATGATGATAATATATGGATGGCTCCATGGCGTTAAAGAGTAAAAACACCCTCACACTCCATTACAACAACATCTTCTAAGTTAGCACTAGCTTTACATTTCAATTTCCCATGGAGTTTAGTGAGATTTTCAGCTGCACTCCCCTCCCCAGTCACATTTTATTTTTTATTTTGTTGTTGTCTTTTTAAAAGAGAAAAGTCTGGTTGTGATGATTATCTGTTATTACTTCCAAATAAGAACATGCTTTCATTTACTGAAATTAGGTCCCCATTCACTATGTTGGCACTCTCTGGACTGTCTCCTCCAGAGGGCTGGAGGCCTGTTAGATGGTACTCAGTTGGAAACTGGCAGCACTGAGTCTCTGCCAAGGCTGGCAGACCTTTAATATGGCATCTGGTGACCTTTTTGCTGAGCCCCCTGGGTCCTCCATTTGCGATTTGATGTTCTCAGCAGGGGTGTAATCCAAATCAAATGTGAGATCTGGTGAGATGGAGTCGCAGGGGAGGTGGGGCCGGTGTAGGATCTGCACATTGCTTTGGGCAGAGGATGCTACTAGATGCCCTTCATGTTTCTTTCTAATCCTGAGAGTCTGAGCTCTAATAGAGGGTCGCACTAAACTCTAATCCTGAGACTCTGAGCTCTAATAAAAGACTGGTTTGCAGGAAGAGCCCAACGTGAAAGGGAACAATTGGACAATTTTCTCCTCATTTATTTATCATTCAGCCATAACTGTCATTCTCCCTAATTGCTGTAGTTCCCAGATGACGCTAAACTCTTCACAGCGCCCCTGAGAGCAGCAGCTGAGGTTAGAAGTACATATGAGGAAGCTAGCTGTCTTGTTTCCAAGATAGTATTGATGGCTTTTTTTTTTTTTCCTTTTTCTGAAATGGCAAATTTCTATTTTCAATAGTGCAGGTAGATAGCACACAAGCCTAGAAGAAAGAACCGTGGGTTTGTGAACAACATAACAACCAACGCATGTTGACAAATTGTGCTAACAGCAGACACATGCCATTTCTCAGCTGGGGAGTCTTTTTCATGATAAATTTAAAGTGTTATACATGTTGTTGTTTTTTTTTTTTAAAGCAGCTTTTGCTTTAAACAGATTTAACAGATTATTTTTAATTTTACATACACTATGGCTGTTTTAACAGACAGGCAGTTACATTTCATATTTCTCAGGCAATTTTATCCTAAGACTGCCCACAAAAGGATTTTGAAGGTCATAAAAGCAAAAATGATTCAACCCTCCTTGCCTTCATCCAAGAGTTAACTGTTTGCCCCATTACCATTTTTACTTTTAAATCCTGCACTTCCTGCTTGGTGCCTCCTCTAATTTCTGTTTCTCATATATTCCCTAACTTCCACAGACTTTTTTTCCTGACTTTATTGGCACCTGGAACAATCAAGGTGCAACCAGGAAGATTTAGATTTAAATCCTGGCTGTACCTTTGCAAAGCCAGGTAGAATCAGACAATTATATAAACCCTCTGAACCTAAATTTTTCATCCTAAAATGAGAATAATATGAGCACCCCCCTATAGGGCTGATCTAAAGATTAAATAAATGAATGTTTGTAAATGGCTATAATGTGGCTGCCACATACTTACTCAGTAATACTATTATTTTTGAAACCCCTGCAAAGTATAATTACTTATTTTTCTTAAGAACTTCAAATAGCACTGATTCTTTGTAACATTCTATTGACATTTATTTATATACCAATTAGGTATATTTCTTGTGGTCTTCCCTTGTGGCTCAGCAGGTAAAGAATCTGCCTGCAATGCGGCAGACCTGGATTTGATCCCTGGGTTGGGAAGATCCCCTGGAGAAGAGAAAGGCTACCGACTCCAGGATTCTAGCCTAGAGAATTCCATGGGGTCGCAAAGAGTCGGGCACAACTGAGCGACTTTCACTTCACTTCACTTAGGTATATTTCACATTATTTATGTAAATCTTATGCCAATTTCCTTGAACACTTTGTAGAAATATACCTGTCTAATACATAAAGTACACATCATAAGTATACCACTCACTTACTGAATTTTCACAAACATGATATACCCTTGCAACAGATATCCAGATCAAGAAACAAATTGGGGGAGGGGGGTTCAGGATGGGGAACACATGTAAATCCATGGCTGATTCATGTCAGTGTGTGGCAAAAACCACTACAATATTGTAAAGTAATTAGCCTCCAACTAATAAAAATAAATGAAAAAAAAAAAAGAAAAAAGAAACAAATTGGTACCACATTCCTAGAAACACCCCTGATGTTCCCGTCTGGACTTTATACCTCCCCGCAAAGGTAACCATTATCCTGACTTCTAGAAACACGTTTATATCAGTTGCTAACTTTATTATTCCTGTATTTTTGGATAGCCAAATGAAATTAAATTTCTTAAGATCAGGGACTGTATATTATATGTCTTCTCTCATTGAAGAACTATATATTAAATGTATACTCCCCCAACATTCCCATTTTACTCTATTGTCATCCAGCTACACCTATCTGACAAATCTCCAGCCCTGGAGATAGAAGCTCACTGTCTGCCTTCCTTGCATCTCCACAAGGACTGCAGAGCATGCATCCTTTCCAACTGGTGCTACAAAATCCGTGGTCTCCAGCCTTCAAGTGACCACTCGGCTGTGTCTAGCTGACCTTCCTTCTTTGTCTGATCAGCTATCTTTATAGCAGCTATTGCAAGCCATATGCCCTTAAATCCAGACCTCCTACCCCAACATTTCCTTTCTTGAGACCCAACCAGTAGTCATACCTTGTATGTCAAAGAGAAAATTTAAGCTGTCAGCAATTTGGTCCGTCTCCTGTCACCGAATGTTAAAATTTGCTTACATCCTTGCCCACCTTCCTGCTACCTGACCCTGAGGTTTCATTTCTATCTCTGTCTTCTCAGTGACATTCCATCTCATTTTGTTGGGGTTCATCTTACGTTATCAGTGATATCCTCTCCTTTTTTTTGGTCAGTTGGCTCTTTGTTTAAATGTGTCCAAGTCCCTACTGTCTTTAGTTTCTTTTATTTAATTTTATTTTTTATTGAATTATAGTTGGTTTATAATGTTGTGTCAATCTCTGCTGTCTAGAGAAATGACTCAGCTATATAATACAGACATGTTTTTAATGTCTTTTCCATTCTTTTCTGTTCTTTTCCATAATGGGTTATCACAGGATGTTAAATACAGTTCTCTGTGCTATATTGTAGGATCTTGTTGCTTATTCTTTCTATATATAATAGCTTACATCCGCTAATCCCAAACTCCCAGTCCTTCCCTCCTTTACCCCCCTCCCCACTAGTAGTCATAAGCCTGACCTCTATGTCTATTTCTGTTTTGTAGATAAGCTCATTTGTGCCATATTTTAGATTCCACATATAAGTGATATCATATGGTATTTGTTTTTCTCTGCCTGACTTACTTCACTTATGTTAATTTCTACTTGCATCCATGTGTTGCAAATGGCATTACTTTACTCTTCCTTAAGTCTGAGTAGTATTCCATAGTATATGTATATATACCACATCTTTATCCATTCCTCTGTCAATGGACATCGAGTTTGTTTCCATGTTTTGGCTATTATGAATAGTTCTGCTATAAACGTAGGGGTGCATGTATATTTTTAAATTACAGTTCTCTCCAGGTGCCTGCCTGGGAGTAGAATTGCTTGGTCATATGGTAACTCTACTTTTAGTTTTTTAAGAAGCCTCCACAATGTTTTCCATAGTGACTGTACCAGTTTGCATCCCCACAAGCAGTGTAAGAGGTTTCCCTTTTCTACACACCCTCTCCAGCATTTGTTATTTGAGATTTGTTTAATGATGACCATTCTCATGGGTGTAAGGTGGTATCTCATTGTAGTTTTGATTTGCATTTCTCTAATAAATAGCAATGTTGAGCATCTTTTCATGTGCCTATTGACTATCATATGTCTTCTTTGGAGGAATGTCTATTAAGGTCCTCTACCCATTTTTTGATTGGTTTATTTATTTTTTTGTTATTGTTGTTGTCGAGTTGTATGAGCTATTTGTATATTTTGAAGATAAACATGACAATAACAAAGCCCTATCTGAAACCAACATTGTACTCCAGTCACCCCATTTCTCTCCTCTCCTGAAGCCAAAATTCTTCACAGAGGTCTTTATACTTCCTACCGTTAGTTTCTGATCCCTCCTCTTTTGTCAACCCACTTCAGTCTAGCATCTACCTCCATTACCTCAGGCAATTCCTCATGTCCGGTTTCCTGATGATGTCCTTATGGCTTAATTCAATGAACCCTCTTTAGAACTCACCTTTCTCAACAGCATGTGAGATGCTGATTATGCCATCTCCCTGGAAACATTATCTTCACTTTGTTACTAAGACCACACTCTTCTAGCTTTTATTCTACCTTTACTTAGAATTTCTTCTAAGTCTCCTTTTAGGGCTCTTCCCTCTGTAAATGTAGGTGTTCCTCTCAGGTCTTTCCTAAGCCTTCTTTGCTTCTCATGCTGCCATGACTAAGAGAATTGATGTAAAAAATAGACATATGTCAACCTTGGCCTTATTCAAATCAACAAGTGTTGCAGCAATTGTTTTATGCTCAGATTACACGACATGCTTTAAAATGGGTCCTTTCCACTGCATCAATAACAACAGCTAAAATTTATACAACCTTGTAGGCATAATGCCTAGCTATTTTAAATGTATTTTTCTTGATAATAAAATAATATTTACTCATGTCAGAAATTTAGAATAATAGTTTTATTACATAGTATAATGTGGTATATAGTATAGTACATAATATAGTAATAATGTGGGCTTCCCAAATAGCTCAGTGGTAAAGAATCCACCTGCCAATGCAGAAGATGCTGGTTTGATCCCTGGGTCAAGAAAATCCCCTGGAGAAGGGAATGGCTACCTATTCCAGTATTCTTGCCTAGAGAACTCCATGGATAGAGGAGCCTGGTGGGCTACAGTCTGGGGTCACATAGAGTTGAAGATGACTGAATGACTAACAACAGTACACTACATGTAGTATAATGTAATATCCTGACTTCCGTTAGGAGGTACTTACTGTTTACTTCTGACATATTTCCTTCTGCGTGTATTTATACATGACACATGTATAAATACAAAGACACATGTATTTATACATGAATTTATATAGTTGAGATAATTATATTTTTCATTTATTTGTATAACAAGACATTTTTTCATTAAAATTATTTGTAACTATTTTAATAGCACCATACATTATCTCATGGGAACATAGAATGAAACACTCAACACATCCATCTACTAATAAATAGAGTTTAAAATTTTTCTTTTTCCACATTTTTTACTTAATATAAATTTTTAAAAAATTGATTTACTAGGTCAAAAATTTTAGCTTCCTGACTCTTTAATATGTTTAGTCTAGTCACCCACTATAAGAATTTTATTTATTTATGTGACCATGAGCATTTGTATTCTTTATTTCCAAAGAAGTTTTCTACATTTAAAACAATACCATGTAATTGTTTTGACTCATGTCTTTTAGTTATTAAACAAAGTTTAATAATTAGTAGATTTTTGTTTTTATATAAATTTCTTTGAGTCATTCCTACAATTTTTCCCCCTCTATTTAATATTAAAATTAAATGGAGGACTACTGAGAGAAAAAGAAGTCTTACGGCGAGACAATTAAGGAGAGACACTGAACAGAACTGGAGCTGGCCAAATGCCTTGACTTTCTTCTTTTTCTAGTTGTAAACACTGAAAATACCTGTTAGACTTTTAAGGACGAAAGATAAGTAATAACCTTTAGGGTTCATCTTTGAAGCTGCCATTTCTTATAGTAAGGATAGAGCAGATGGATAGATTATAAGGAAGGTAAAGCCTGAGAAAATAACATGGTTTCTCTATGGTAAATGATCCCTAGACAAATAACAAATAACTCATTCAGTCATGCTGTTACCAATATTTCCACCACCAGACTAACGCCTGCCTTTTCTTATGCCAGTTTAGTGCAGGTGGAGTGTGCCCCGAGTAACAAAGTACAAAACTTGTTTCTTTGCAGCACGGAGAACCAGAAATTGAAGGCAGAAGCTCAAACAGTGCTCCAGAAATCAGTGCCTGGTGATGCAAAGCAGATCTATGGAGACCCACCAGCTCCGATTGATCCCACAGATCATCAAATCAGTCATGACCCAGATGATGGGAAAGAGAGCAAGCACCGAGAGAACAACCAGAAACCAGAGGACAGCGGGAAACTCCTAACAGGACCACTCAGTTGTAGATTTCTGGATGGCAAAGTGAGTAACAACTTCCTAAACTTTTCCTGGTAATTGGCTAGGAAATTCAGTTGGGTTGGAAACATAGACTCACATCAGCACATGCTTGTCCTAATGATAATTAATATATTTTGCATCAAATAGAATCAAAATCATTTTTTAAATCTGAAAATGAATTTTGAGGTCATTCTGTATATTGCCTCTTCACTGACTGCTAACTGAATTGGTCAACCTACTCTGTGACTAAATGATGGTTATACAGTGAAGTGTCATCACTTGTGCACATTTGGGGTGTGTTAGAGGAGGAGGGTTTGTCTGCTTTAACATTATAGGAAAAGATAATTTATTTTCAAAATCCAATGAAATCATGTCTAGATATCAAGAAATTATCAGCACTAAACTATCTTGATAGAAATGGTAATACATTATCACTGCCCTCTGTTAAGAATCAACCAAACAATCCACAACAGATTAGCTTCATAATGATGAATCTAAATGATTATTAATTTGTAATTAAAAAGTAAGAGTAGCAGCAATAGAAAACTGGACCCAAATTAAGACCAACTGATGATTCATTGATAACGAAGTACCATTCCCAAAAATTGCTGAAATTGCAATTAAACAAATATATAGAGGAGGAATTTTGCAGCACTGCCAAGAATGAAGTGACAGTCAGATATTTTAGTAGAATACTGAATTAGAGTCTGCAGTAAACTCTAACATAACTATCTTTAGTTTACAATTTTAATAGCCCTTTCTAAATCACTCAGATGCTCACTAGTTTTCAGTCATGAGAATATAAAAGCCTGTGGATTTGTGATCTTTTATTCATTAGAACTCTGCAAAAATTACAATATGGAGTGGCTACCAATTCACCAGTGGACCTCAGACCATGTTCTGCAAGGTCTCAAACACTGGGGACTTCTCATTTTTCTCCTAAAAATTTTATTGATCCTTCTAACTGTAACATATTATATACTCATGTGAAATTTTGGAAAATGGAGGGCGAATATAAAAAAGAAAAAATAAAACACAAAGAAAAATAGTAGTTTATTTCTTTTTCTTCTTTTTTTCCTGCATAGATACCAAATACGAGTCATCACATATATGTTCTTTGTCATCCTGGTCTATTCACTTCATATCAAGAATTCTCCCCCAGCTTCAAAAAATTCATCCTAAGCATTATGTTTAATGTCCCTGTGAGAGTCATACTCAGAAATAACACTTAGACAGAATTTGCTACGTGCCAGGCACTATTCTAGTTTCCCTGGTGGCTCAGATAGTAAGGAGTCTGCCCTCAATGCAGAAGATCCAGGTTCAATTCCTGGGTCGGGAAGATCCCCTGGAGAAGGGAATGGCAACCCACTCCAGTATTCTTGCTTGGAGAATTCCATGGACAGAGGAGCCTGGTGGGCTATGGTCCATGGGGTCCTAAGAGTTGACTGAGTGACTAACGCACACACAGAGGCACTATTCTAAGCTCTTTACATATATTAACTAACTTTCTACTCCCAAGCACTCAGTGAGGTAGGAACTTTTGTTATCTTCAGATCATAGATGAAGGAACTGAAAACCAAAGAAGTCAAGTGCTTTGCCCAGGTCATAAGTCTGAGAAGTGGCAGAGCCACAGTTGAGGTCCAGATTCTAGGGCCTTAATCCCCAAGCTATATTCATTCATTTATATGGATATAACATGTCTCATTTAATCCCTATTGATGGGCATTTAAGTCATTTCTAGTTTTTCTGTTATAAATGAAAATTTGTTTGACCTCTCTCTACCCATTTGGGATACAGTGTCTGCATTAGCCACTGTAACAGGCAGAGTGTTCACTGGGTAAGTTGTTCTTGGACCTCCACGTTCTGGATACTTTACTAGCTCTGCAGTGCCAGATGGAGACAATTTGTCCCTCCCCTCCCAGGATTCAAGAGGTTTCTTATGGGAGGCTCAGCAGGGCTAACACCCACCCATCAAACACAGCAAGACCTCGTGGGAAGTGCGGGCCCGGACTAATTGGTTCTGTCTGCCGAGTGTAGGATCCTGGCTGGCCAGATGGCAGCCGTGGCTGCCTGGTACAGAGACACTCATTACCACCTTGACTAAGTGGTAAGTGGAATCCTGCCACAGTGAAAGAAGTAAACCAATCAGAGCTCCTTGTAGATTCTTATGCTTCACATATAGATGAAAATAAGCTTTCCTGTCTGGGATGTAGCAGGCAATCTGGACCGGCTGAATTTGCTCTAAACAAAAGTAAACGTGGGTTAAGGATAGGCAAGTGTGAAACTCTGTTCTAAATTACAGGTAAACTCAAAGATAACATTAGGAGGAGGTAAGTAAAGCTGAAAATGTTAAGAGAAGCAATAGTTTCATGAATGCAAGAACAGTAAGATATCTTAGAAATCAGCAAATACAAACTCTCATTTCACCAATGAATAATAAGAGGCCCAGAGAGCTTAAATGATGTTTCAAGATCTCACAGACAGAGCCTGGCTCTTCTTACTGCCAGCCCTAGGATCTTTTGTCTCTTAAATTCTCTCCTGATACATTTTTAAAAATACATATATGCTGTTTAAACTGTTTCTCAGAAGTATCAGCTCTGCTTTCTCTCAGAAAATAAAAAAGAATCTGTGACTAGCAGCAAACTCAGTAGCACAGTTTCAAAAATAAAATTAAAGTGTGCTTTTTGCATCTGGCAGCATGAGAATGAAAGTGTTAGTGCTTTAATTTTAATAATTATCACAGTTGATTGGTAGTATGTTCTTTTCAAAGCCATTTTGCTTGTTTTATCTTGCTTTTCCTCCACAACTGCCTATTCTAGAACTCGGCCACTCCTGCTCACTCAGCCAACTCTAGAGAGCTTTTTTATTTTTCTTTAAAATGCTTAATGACTATAAACCCTTCAGGTTCCTATTTATACTGATAGGTTATTCAATATAAACTATTAAATGAGTATGGACACTCAGTTTTCAGTGAATCCCTCTCATAATGTTTCCTTTCAATGACCTGATATTAAATATGGCCATGTGGTTCAATTTGTACCCTGGATTTCCTTTTAATCAGGTGTGGTGAGGTGACAGATAAAGAGACAACCGACTTTGAAAGAATTTATTACTTACATTTCCCAGGGAAAGGGGGTATGCCACACTGTGCAAGGCCACATGTGGAAGCACCAAGGTTAATCAGGAGGCAGAAGAATGAGGGAAAAGCACAAGCCACAGCCTTTATTGGGGTTTCCATGGGAAAGGTGATGAGGACAGGGTAAACAGATTAGAACTGGCTGGTTTGAACAACTCCAGTGAGTGGGCTTTGGGTAGAGGGGCTATCCCCAGTCTGATATGTGGACCTAGGTTCATTTGGGACAGGGAAGATACTGAGTTGATATGTGAGTTAGATAAGGGAGGTGGTTAGAGACATGGATTTAGGGTTGATTGGTTTGCATATGAAAGATGTGTTTGCAGGCTTACTTTTTCTTTGTCACAGACACCTTTTATCATACACAAATGCAAACACGTCTAACTGCGCATTTATTTATCAAACTTGTGTTAACTGCATTATGCTGAAATTAATGTTGAGGTAAGCTTTCTTCTTTGGGGATTAAATGACTCAATGACCATGGGGGTTGAAGTCTTTTGGAATGGGAACATGTTTTAAAAATTAGTTGGCTCACTCATATTTTCCTTTTTTTTTTTTTTTCTCTTTCTCTTCCCCCATCCCTTCTGATCCTTATTACCATTTATCTTGGCTTCTTTAAGGTTTCCAACCAGGCAAATGTCTACTGCATCTCTCAACCAACTGGAGACCAGTCCCTGTCCTATATCCATGGCCTCCCCAGGAGAAACTTTAGAGACTGGTCCTTAGAACAGATGGCAAGGAGCAGCTCTGACCAACCCAAGGTGTGTATCATAGGAGCTGTTGAGCTGGTTTCTATTTCAGATAGGGATATTATTTGTCAACTGTATATTTTGATGTGGAACAGATAATAAGATGGTCTAAGATAGACTGGTGGATACCACATCTGATATGTCTCATCAGCTTTCCAGGAAACTTCCCTGGGAGCCCACAGGCAAACCTCAAATGTCCCACCTGACCATCACATCTTCCTTCCCTCTTCCTCCTCCCAGATCCCAGTCTTTAAGATCTATCATTCTAAATTCTAATATAATAAAAAAAATGTATTTTGTAAAAGACAAATGATATAACTTAAGGAGGCTTCTATCAGAGTATGTGCTCTGAAATGATTTGCTTCTTTTCTTTGCCTAAAGGAAAAGATTTTGAGGTATTATAAACTAATGAATACATCCAGATTGAATACTTATTTTCAAGTATAAGTATTCTTCCTATTTGGGACAAGACCTGAATGTGGAGGCTCTGATACCAACTCAAGTACTCTTCTGCTTCCTTGCATTGGTCTTCCCTGTTAATTTGTTGTTGTTGTTATGTCATTGTTTGTTGTTGTTTCAGGATATTGGCCAGAGACCAAGTGGAACAACAAAAGAAGACACTTTTCTTCTTGCCCTGGTCAGAAGAGAACTCAAGTCTCTTCCTTTGAGTTCTGGCTTATTAGACAAACTTCAGAAAGAGCTGAAGATACTGGATCCTGTCTCTTCAGGATTTCTTCTTCAATCTCAGCTGAGCCACCTCTTCTTAAGGCTTGAAGTCCCTCTGCAATTGCCAACAGTCAAGATCCTTTGCCAGAGATTTTCTAGGGGGAGCTCTCCTGAAATGGTAGGACTATCTTGTTATTTTAAGTATGAGTTCCCTTTTGTTTATTTGACTTGTACCCACCAGAGTAATAGAATCAAAAGATAAGTTTCTTTCTTGAAAATAACCTTTACCATTGACCCCTAAGATACAAAGCCTATTTATAGTCATATGTAGAAATCTCTAGTCAGATAAGACCCAAATAGAAGATAGATTTAGGTCTTTTGTTGTTGTTGCTCAGTTGCCCAGTCATGTCTGACCCTTTATGACCCCATGGACTGTAGCACGCCAGGCCTCCCTGTCCCCCACTATCTCCCGGAGTTGGCCCAAGTTCATGCTGTTTGCATCAGTAATGCCATCCAGCCATCTCATCCTCTGATGCCCTCTTCTCCTTCTGCCCTCAATCTTGCAAAGTATCAGGGACTTTTCCAGTGAGTCATCTGTTCACATCAGATGACCAAGATACTGGAGCTTTAGCTTCAACATCAGTCCTTCCAATGAAAATTTAGAGTTGAACTCCCTTAAGATTGACTTGTTTGATCTCCTTGCTGTCCAAGGGACTTTCAGGAGTCTTCAACACCACAGTTTGAAGGCATCAATTCTTTGGCATTCTGCCTTCTTTATGGTCCAGCTGTCACAACCATACATGACCACTGGGAAGACCATAGCCTTGAGTATATGGACCTTTGTCGGCAAATAGTGTCTCTGCTTTTCAACACACTGTCTAGGTTTGTCATTGCTTTCCTGCCAGAAGGCAATCATCTTCTGATTTCATGGCTTCAGTCACTGTCCGCAGTGATTTGGGAGCCCAAGAAGAGAAAATCTGTCATGACTTCCACTTTTTCCCCTTCTATTTGCCATGCAGTAATGGGGCCGGATGCCATGATCTTAGTTTTTTTGGTTTTTTTTTCCTAATATTTATTCTTAAGCCAGCTCTTTCACTCTTCTCCTTCACCCTCATCAAGAGGCTCTTTAGTTCCTCTTCGCTTTCTGCCATAAGAGTGGTATCATCTGCATATCTGAGATTGTTGATGTTTCTCCTGCCTATCTTGATTCCATCTTGTAACTCATCCAGTCTGATATTTCTCATGATGTGCTCAGCATATAGGTTAAACAAACAGGGTAGGATGGGGAAGACGTGTAAATCCATGGCTGATTCATATCAATGTATGACAAAACCCACTGAAATGTTGTGAAGTGATTGGCCTCCAACTAATAAAAAAAAAACAAAACAAAACAAAACAAACAGGGTGACAGCAGACAGCCCTGTCATACTCCTTTCTTGATCTTGAACCAGTCAGTTGTTCCATACAGAGTTCTAACTTCTTGACCCACATACAGGTTTCTCAGGAGACAGGTAAGATGGTCTGGTATTCCCATCTCTCAAGGAGCTTTCCACAGTTTGTCATGATCCAAAGAGTCAAAGGCTTTAGCATAGTCAATGAAACAGAAAAAGATGGTTTTTTCCTGAAATTCCCTTGCTTTCTTTTATAATCCAGTGAATTTTGGCAATTTGATCTCTAGTTCCTCTTCCTTTTCTAAACCCAGCTTGGACATCTGGAAGTTCTTGGTTCACATAATGCTGAAGCCTAGCATTCAAGATCATACCACCATGTACCACCATGGAGTTTAGCCCTGCTTAATTTCTCTTTAAAAGGCTTCCTGTCCCAACTTTCTTTGTCTGCTCTTAACACCATTGGAGTAGTTATAGATTCAAGATAACAGGTATGTTTACAAGGGGATCAGTCTATAGGCTCTGAGGTTAGAATGGAGAACTTGATAAAGATGTATCATGACAGTTCCTAGAGATTCAGAGATGGGAGGCATTTTTGAAATATAGTTCATCACCATCATTTTACTAATTAGGAAACTGAAACCCAGAGGATCAAGAAACTTGCTCAGGAAACCGAGAGAATTAATGGCAGACCCAGGACAGAGATAAAGGTTCCCCAAAGATAAGGCCAGGGTTATTTTTCTGAGCATTGCACTTCCCAAGTTCATACTCTAAGGGAATACATAGCATAGTCCAAGTGTAACAGAATTCTGGGAGTGAGAAAACAATATCCTAAAATAGGAGGAAACAATAGCAATGGAAAAATCATAAATGAGCATGTGTTGATGAAAAATTAGGCCAAAACTAACCTCATAGGGCTAATGTGAAGATTTAGTAATATAATAAATGCAAATTACCTGGCCTCATGTTTAACATTTAGTAGGTTCTGTCTCCTGCCCACTCCTAACCTGCAAAAATAGAATTGGTTGTGTATTTATGAAAAGTATTTAGCAATACAATGTCAACCTATTAGTGTAACCTTTATGAATCTTCAGTTCAAGTCAATTTTCCAGCCTGAGTCCTAGTTTTTATCAGGACCTTATCTGGCTTTCTTTCCCCACTGCTACCCACCTCCACAACCCTGGAGTTGTCTGCCCATCAGAGTCCGTAGAATAATCATCCAGTCAAGCAATGGAAATGGATGACATTCTTTTAGTCTTTTCCTATGTAAAAAAAAAAAAAAAAAGAAATAGGTAAATAAAGCCTTGCCCCCAAGTAATCTGACTTTATCTTTTGAATATATCTAAATATAAGTATATAATATGAACAAAGCTAGTGGATGTGATAGAACTCCAGTTGAGCTATTTCAAATCCTAAAAGATGATGCTTTGAAAGTGCTGCACTCAATATGCCAGCAAATTTGGAAAACTCAGCAGTGGCCACAGGACTGGAAAAGGTCAGTTTTCATTCCAATCCCAAAGAAGGGCAATCCCAAAGAATGCTCAAATTATCGCACAATTGCACTCATCTCACATGCCAGCAAAGTAATGCTCAAAATTCTCCAAGCCAGGCTTCAGCAATACGTGAACCATGAACTTCCAGATGTTCAAGCTGGTTTTAGAAAAGGCAGAGGAACCAGAGATCAAATTGCCAGCATCCTCTGGATCATCGAAAAAGCAAGAGTTCCAGACAAACATCTATTTCTGCTTTATTGACTATGCCAAAGCCTTTGACTGTGTGAGTCACAATAAACTGTGGAAAATTCTGAAGGAGATGGAAATACCAGACCACCTGACCTGCCCCTTGAGAAACCTGTATGCAGATGAGGAAGCAACAGTTAGAACTGGACATGGGACAACAGACTGGTTCCAAATAGGAAAAGGAGTACATCAAGGGTGTATATTGTCACCCTGCTTATTTAACTTCTCTGCAGAGTACATCATGAAAAATGCTGGGCTGGAGGAAGCGCAATCTGGAATCAAGATTGCTATGAGAAATAATAATAACCTCAGATATGCAGATGACACCACCGTTATGGCAGAAAGTGAAGAAGAACTAAAGAGCCTTTTGATGAAAGTGAAAGAGGAGAGTGAAAAAGTTGGCCTAAAACTCAACATTCAGAAAACTAAGATCATGGCATCCGGTTCCATCACTTCATGGCAAATAGATGGGGAAACAGTGGAAACAGTGGCTGACTTTATTTTTCTGGACTCCAAAATTACTGCAGATGGTGATTGCAGCCATGAAATTAAAAGATACTTACTCCTTGGAAGGAATGTTATGACCAACCTAGATAGCATATTAAAAAGCAGAGACATTACTTTGCCAACAAAGGTCCATCTAGTCAAGGCCATGGTTTTTTCAGTAGTCATGTACGGATGTGAGAGTTGGACTATAAAGAAAGCTGGGCGCCAAAGAATTGATACTTTTGAACTGTGGTGTTGGAGAAGACTCTTGAGAGTCCCTTGGACTGCCAGGAGATCCAACCAGTCCATCCTAAAGGAGATCAGTTCTGGGTGTTCCTTGGAAGGACTGATGTTGAAGCTGAAGCTCCAGTACTTTGGCCACCTCATGCGAAGAGCTGACTCATTTGAAAAGGCCCTGATGCTGAGAAAGATTGAGAGCAGGAGGAGAAGGGGACGACAGAGGATGAGATGGTTGGATGGCATCACTGACTCAATGGATATGGGTTTGGGTAGACTCCGGCAGTTGGTGATGGATAGGGAGGCCTGGCGTGCTGCAGTTCATAGGGTCGCAAAGAGTTGGACACAACTAAGCGACTGAACTGAACTGAATATATATAATCAATATATGAGACTTGTGAGAGAAAGAGAGAGAAGGTAGAGGCTAGGTCATGCTGTTGTAATAAAGAGCCCCAAAGTCTCTGTGACTTAAAAGAACGAAAGCTTATTTTTCATAATGAGTCCTGCCTAGGCTCTTCTCAGTACCATCATCATCTTAGCTCCAAATCCAGGCTGGTGAAGCATACACTCTGGAGTATTAGTGGATGTGATGGCAGAGGGGATGAAAAGATATCTGGGCGGGTTTCATGTCAGCAGTTTAATCCTCAGCCCAGAAGTAGTGCATGTCACTTCTGCTCTCAACCCACTGGCCCAACTGATCATCACCCTACTCAACCATAAAACAACCAGGAAGTATCATTTTACCATATGTCCAGAAGGGAAAATAAAAAGAATTGTTGGTCAAAAAAAAAAAAAAGCACTAGTAATCACTATATTTTAAAATCTGTTTTAAAATTTTCAATGCTAAAAATTTTCCAAATACATTTTATCTCAGCAGGTATCTTCTTTCCCCTAAGTGTAAATTAAATGAGGATGTTCTCTTTGATATTTAATTTTCAGGTGAATTATGAAAAGCTACTCTGGTTTTTAAAAGTTGCAGCTTCAGAAGATACAGAGCAAAACAAAGGAGTTGAGGACAGCAATGTAAAAGAAATTCCGAGTAGTAGCCATCAAAGGTACTTTTCTCCCTATATATGGGCATGGTGTGTATAGACTTCCAGAGCTAGCAGGGATCTTGGAAGTAATACACTTGAAGACTTCACCCCATGCAGAATCACTTCGCTCTTTACCAATTTTGCCTTTTGCTTATAGTTTTCTTTTTTCCTTCCTGTGCAGGCATGCATACAAAGTTATTTGCAACAATGTGTCTTTTTTTACGAGATTGCCATGTGAAAATGAAAAACCTCGTTATGAAATAATAAATGAGTGTGTACCAGGCAGAGTTCATGTGCACATGGTGTGATTCCAGAAATATGTTCAGACAGTGAACTCCTGGGTTATAGGCACTAGCAGAAAAAGGCTTGAGGTACAGAAATCAGTAATTCCTTCATGTAATCTCAAAGGAAAGAAATAACCCAACATAAATATAGGATGTGAGGAATAGCATTAGAGATGAGACACAGTAAAGCACGATAGTCTGTGCTCTCCACCAAAAATGGCAAAATGCAGTGGTTAGGAGCATAACTTCCTACTGACAGAGACCTAGACTCCGTTCCTGTTTCTGCCCATTTAGTGACTCTGTAAACTTGGGCTGGTCACTTACACTCTCGTGCTTCTATTCTCCAGCTGTTAAATGGAAACAGTGATAGATTTCCTTTCACTTTATAGATTTGTAAGAGGAACTGAGTTAGTCAATGCATAGTTCTTAAAAGTGGTACCTGATAGGGTTTGTTACTATTTTGAAACTATCCCTGGAGGTTCAGATAGTAAAGAACCTGCTTACAATGCTGGAGACCTAGGTTAGATCCCTGGGTCAGGAAGATCCCCTGGAGAAGGGAATGGCTACCCACTCCAGTATTCTTGCCGGGAGAATTTCATGGACAGAGGAGCCTGGCAGGCTACAGCCCATGGGGTTGCAAAGAGTCAAATACAACTGAGCAACTAACACTACTATTACTACTACCAGAAGACATCCTTTCCAGTTCCAAATAATGTGACATAGTTGTTAAAAGCCACGGCATTGAAGTGTATCCCTTCACTCTAGGAAAAAGGCCGGGTTTCCTATAAAAATGTCCCCGGACTAAGTGATAGACTGGATTCCTTTCTACAATGTGCACTGTGCCCTTTTTGATTGCATTACTTCATTCTACACGCATCCATTGAATGCCAGCTGCTTGCCAGGCACACTTTGCTGAGCACAGTGAATTCAAAGATTGGCAAGGCCCAGTCTCTCCCTCAAGGGCTCACAGTCCAAAGAAAGTGATGCTGCCATATGGGTACACCATCAACTATCACTTGGAGCAACTTCCCTGCTGAGAGCCATAAATCCCTAGCAATATTTAATAATCAGCAGCCATACTTCATATAGTACAGATAGTGAGATTTGCAACCTGAGAAGTAGGAGATGATGCATCAGAACAAATGGCCACTTACTGGCAGATATGGGTCTCATGAATCCTAGACAGGAAGCCTTTCCTGAGCCCTAGACTAGGTTATATCTCTTTGCTGTATAACCTCATAGCCCTTTCTTTTTATAGTAGTCGTTGTGCTTATAATTACTTCTTTGACATTTGAGGTAAGGAATAGTGTCTTTCCTGGCCAACTCAGTGTCCAGCATAGTTCTAGCATAGTTCCTGGCACATGGGAGGTGCTCAATAAAGATCTGTGGAATGTCATCAGCACCTCCAATTATCCAAAGAGCTTGCATTATTTCACTTGCAGGAACATTTGGATATCTACTATATAAAAAAGGCCCATAAAGATATCATTTTGAATTCATCAGAGAAGGTGCTGCTCTATATAAACCAGACAGTGTGTTTGCAGAAGTGCAGGACTGATGGCCTGTAATGAATCCAGGCTCTTTATTAATTAATGTACAGCTCAGAAAAAGTCCCTCCCATGTTCTGTCAGGTAGAGCTTTATGTGGGACAGCTCTATGATATTTAAAATGTCTCCAGCATCACCAGTGGCAACAGCTTTCATCACCTAAGTTGGACCAGATGAAGTAAACTCCTGCAGCAGGTTTTTCTATAAAATCCACCAGCTGCAGTAAATGGGCTCCATATAAAACCTCCCATTCAGTACTCCGTGTACTGAGCCGAGGGCCAAAGTCTTTTTTATTAATTCCTTCCTACAGAAACTGGTGTTACAAGAAAAGCAAAGAGGAAGGAAACCTTCTGATTCAAATCTGGAACAGATATATCAGATTGGCAAAGCCAATCAGCCCACATCTTACGGAACAGTTTGCAAGGGAGGTCAGACAGAAAACAACAGCTAAACAAATCAGGAAGCAAGCGCAACCTGAGGGAAACTTACTACAGGAAAAGAACAAGGAAATTTGAAAGAGTTTCTCAAGCAGGGGGTTCAGGAGCACTAGAGGGGCTGACTGTGAACCTCAGTTCCAAGTGCCTCACTCAGAGACATCATACTGGCAACTGGAAACTGACCACGGTGGGAGTTTTTGCACCATGAAAATTAGTAAGGCTGCAGATTACGGCTTTATCTTGGAGAGGTGGTCATTAATGATTTACCAGCATGCCACTGAAAGGAAACTGATTTACATGAATGGAGTTTGGGGGATGTCATAGAATGTCTGTCTAGAGAAGTGTAGCGTAAGTTGAAACAGAGGAAACAGGAAAAGCTTCACTCTGAAGGAGATAGCACAGCTTGGATCTGGAAGGACACATACACTGGAATGCTAAATGAGTAAACACCTCAAAGTAGTTTCATAAAATAAATGACTATAATACTTTATCACCTTGTTGTTTCTCACCAATCATTTAAAGAAACAACAAACAGATACACCATCTTAGTAACTATATATATATGCATGCCAGATGATAAGTAAATAATTGTTCCCACACATTTTCTGGGTTTTCCAGATTCAAAGAGCAGAGTCATGGATAATGAAGGAAGTTTACCTGGTTCAAGATTTCCTTCCAGATAGCTTCCCTGGCTACAGGGATCTGGTAGGATCTGCTTTGCTTGTGGCAATGGACAGTTTGGGAATTTGCTATCAAACTGCTATTGATATTTGCTATCAATAGTTATCAGGACTTACAAAAAGTATTAATAAAATAAATAGGTAAGTAAATTGCTATGGTCAATTCTAAGTTTTCCTCACCTGGAAAAAAAATTAGTGGCTTACAAGTTTTAGTCTATGATCTAGTTGAATGGATTGGTACCTCTGAGAGAAGAGACTGTGGAACTCACCAGACTAGAACAAACTTTAGCTGACCTGTGCAATCTCCACATGCAGTCCCGTGACGAGGTTACCCAGATTTAGGAGTCCTTGCTGGGTGGATTCTCTGGTTCCACGGTGTATAGCAGGGGTAAGAGATGTGGTATGAAAATATACAGCAGCTTTGAATAACTCATCTTTTCACAGCCTTTCTCCTGCTTCTCCAAGCAGTATCGCCCCTCAAGACTACAACTCACAGTCAGAAGTGAATGAGAGCCTGTTGGAAGTCCTGAAGATGGCGCTAAGGGCAACCAACGCCAAACTCAACATAGAGAAACTCAATCTGAGTTTTCGAAAAGAAGATCGCTCATTCTCTGGCTGCCTGCCCCCACCCAAGGTAACCTAAATTAGATTTCAGATTCATTCATCTCCAGAAGGCAATCTTGGGGCACTGCGTCTATAGTAAGAAGGTGCAGTTCACTAAGAATAAACATACTGAGATCCATAACTGGCTAGCTTTGAAATTAGGAGTGCATATATACTAATTATGTAGGTTCTAGGAAAATTTTAACTATGTAAGTTCAGTATTTATTATGTAAGTCTAATAGTCCCTTCCCAAATTTTAATCAAGTAAGAGGAAAATAACGAGGTCAAGAAAACAGAATGTTTACAGTAAAGATTTCCTTTTCCTGTTTTTACCTCTAATTTCTTATGTAATAAATTGGCCATCTCTTTGGAAATCAAACCATTTCTTGTTTAATAGAAACTTTAAAATGAGGGCTTCCCTGGTGGCTCAGTGGCAAAGAGTCCACCTTCCGCCAATGCAGAAGACATGAGTTTGATCCCTGGTCCAGGAGGATCCCACATCCCTAAGCCCATGTACCACAACTGCTGAGCCTGTGCTTTAGAGCCCAAGAGCCTAAACTACTGAGCCCACGTCCAGCAGCTACCGAAGCCCCACGCCCCAGAGCCCGTGCCCTGCAACAAGAGAAGCCACCACACTGAGACGGCTACACAGCACAGTGAAGAGTGGCCCGTTCTGACCGCAGCTAGAGAAAGCCCACACAAAGGCCGTGAAGACCAAGCACAGCCAAAAATAAATAAATACAGTTATATTTAAAAATCAATTTTAAAGGAATCAAAAGACACTGAAATGAAAATTCAAATTTAAAAAAAGGCCCAGTTTTGATCTGTGTTCTGCCTGTGGATTACATTTCACAATTAACTTATTTTCTGCATCCAAGAGGAGAAAACCAAGAGTAAAGAATTGTGAAATATGCCAAATTAGTCCAGGAATTAATTACCTACACGGGGCCGTTTTATGCTAACAATAGACAGTATGACAATATCCATATAATATTTCACAGTGGAAAACAAATATTTTTTCCAAGGATAAGTGTTCATTTATCACACCCTCTACCAGCTTCCCGTGAGGTCAGCAGGCGGCACTCTGTTCTTTAGGGACACCAAAATTATAGGGACTGATGTGGTTTATTGCTGACAGAGATTAGCAATGCTGTTTGGGAGCATTAATTAACTGGGTAGATATGTTTCATAAAAGAGGATCCAGAACCATATTAACTCATGTGTTGTATTTAGCCAAACAAACTCCAGCATGAGGTTACCTTGGATACAGGTAAAATAATAGTGACCATATTGACTGCAATTCCATTCACAAAAACTTGCACCACCAAGCTTTGCTGAGTTCTTCCTAAACTGCCAAATACTACATTAAATGTTTTACTTATATTTACTCATTTAACATTTACAGGTAAGTGTAAGATCTAGGTAGATGTTATAATAGCCATTTAATAAATGAAATAAACCACTGATTCTCAGAGAAGACAACTGAATCTCTTAAGGACCACAGCTAGCAAGAGGCAGAGCCAGGATTCAAATACAGAATGCTGGACACTGAGAGACAGAATTGGAACTCCAATAGGCAGATGATAGCTGGAAGATTTCACTGAGTCCAGGATACAGGAATTAAAAATCCAGAGGAGGAGAAAGGATTGTAATTTATAGGGGAAAAAAAGGTCCTGAAGCAAAGATTGTAAAATGCCTTTCATCCAGGTAAACAGGGGTTAAGAATTGAGAGTCAGAGAATTCAAAAAAGCAAGTGATGTTTACTAAGAAACCAAGGACACAATGTGCTGAAAGTGGATTCTTATTCTATGACAGAAGTAACTTTTTATGTACTTTTTCATTTATACAGTCAACTAACTATGCAAAGGCAAAGTCACATGATAGTGTGTATATGTGTGTGTGTGCGTGTGTGTTGTATACATGAATATTAAACACACAAGCATGTTTCACAAGAAGAGAGAACATTACAGGAGATTCCACACATCATAAATGGCCTTTATTATGTTTTTGAGAGGATTAGCAGAAATTGACTAAGCAGGAATCACTTTTTGTCAGATTAGAAAATACATAATAGTATCAGTGAAGCTTGAATGTTCTCAGATGACACTCATAGAATGGAATATGAACGACTTGAAAATCAAAATAAATTTGCTTAAGCTCTTTGAGTCTCTGCTTTTTCATCTAGAAAAAAGTGGGCTCCAAATAACTATCTCCTGCGTCTATTGTGAGGATTAAGTAAGATAAGTATGTGAAAGCACTTAGTATACTGTCTGATATGTGAGGCACTCAGGAAATAGGTTTCCCTTCCTTATATATATATATATATATATATATATACTTTAAAATTTAAAATCAGTGTTTGGTGAAATTACTGCTGCAAAATAGTCTAAGGAAGGAGGCTCTTTCCCAGGGTCAAGTGATGGCCACATGGAGTGCTGGCTGTCAGAGAAGGCTCTGAATGTCTTCCCCCCACAGCTGGCCCTGAAAGCTTAAATTTGTGGATCATATTGAAGAAAATGGGGCACATTTTCCTTGAAGCTGGTCTGCCTCTCATGAGCCATCTGGCATCTCTTAAGACATCTGGAACTCACTCAAAGTATATTACAGTTCTGGGAGGCATGGCAAATAGAACTGTGTTTCCCCAGAATGTGAGATAAATTGAGGCCCAACGGACACTAGATATGACATGCAGCAGCAGTTGCACCCCAACATCCTGTTGCTGGACACAGGACTTCAGAGGAGACTGGGAAAGGCCATCTGAACTGTTTCTCTTTTTGATCAATAGTTCTAAATGGCAGAAGGGAGACGATCTCAGACCTCCTGAAGTTTCCCATGAGACCTATGCACCCTGTATTCAGAGGGAGAGAAGAGCACATGCCCACAGCCAGTATTGCAGAGGGTTCGCAGATCACCTGTACCTCCTCAGATAACTTACAGCTGTTCTGAGGGATGATCTATGGGTCTTATCATTCAAATCAATGGCACTGTCCCCATTCTCAAAGGACAGTATAAAAACCTATCTCATATCCGTCATCCTTGTTCTGTGGACTCACTCATTCTGTCCCTCTGTCACATCCTTCATTCAATGATGGCTCAAGAGGCACTCCTGAGGGCAATGTGGATCCACATACATTTATTTATTAACTTCCCTGACCATTATTCATATCAGGTATGATGGTAAAGAATCCACCTGCAATGCAGGAGACCCGGGTTTGATCCTTGGGTCAGGAAGATTCCCTGGAACAGGGAATGGCTACCCACCTCCAGTATTCTTGGAGAGTTCCATGGACAGAGGAGCCTGGCGCATAACAGTCCATGGGGTCATGAAAGAGTTGGATGATCAACACTTGCACTTTCTCGTCCATGGATTGAATAGGCTGTGGAACCTAAGAAGTTTCCAAGCATAAAGGTTCAGTTTAACACTTTTATACATAATCTGTATTCTTTACGTCCTGAACTCCTTTCTGCTCTATAACACAAAGCCCTTCCAGACTACTCCCAGACCTTCCTGCCAGGAGGAACTGCTAGAACACAGGTTACTCTACCTCTAATTATTCTTTGCCTGATGTTCTTGCAACCTCCTCACTATCATCAGGAGGGAATCCCATTACTGAGTGAACAGGGGCTTAGGAATGTGAAATTTGTTCCCTTGGCAAGACTACAACTATGATACTAGTTTACCAAGTGACCAAAACTGTAAGACATTCTTCCGCAGTTGGCCAGGCTCCTTTTTTGTGTTTTGTTGTTTCTCCATCAGTACCTTCTGCCCTAGAATATAAATGATTTATACTAGTTTCAAATTGTTCCCTACTTCCAAACCAATCGCCATCTTTCTGATCAATATGGCATGTTTATTCTTGCATTCAACATACTAACCACACAGTGTGTTCTGGGCAGTGTGATAAGGCTCTGAGGACAACACACAATTATGATTTCAGTCCCAGAGTTCTCCAGGAGCTCAGGGAAAAGGTCGTATTTAAAACATGTTACAATTTTGTATGACAAATACGTTGGTGGCAGTAACTTTGAACACAGAGAAGGAATAACAACCTAGCCTCACCCAAAAACTTCAGAGGAGATAAAGCAAATCCTGAATCTTAGAGGACATGGTAATTTGGCAAAGTATTTTGGTAGGGCAGAAGAAGGGACAGGAAAGGTTTTCTAGGTAAAAGGTGCAATGTGAAATGTTACTGAGATGAAAGAGAACATGGCTAGTTCAGGGAATGTAAACTACTCATATAGGCAAATGAATATATGAGTGTACAGTGACTGAGGACGGTGGGAGATCCTGCTCAAGTTGATGTCAGAATGGTTGGAGGAACCAGTTTCTGAAGGGTCTTTCTAAGGAGTGTGACTTTATCCTGAAGCTCCAGTGGAATCATTGAAGAATATTAAACAAGTGAACGATACGATCAAACTTGAAATTTGAAAAGAGCACTCTAATAGATAACAGAGAATTAGAGACAGAGAGAAACTTTAAAAGGCTGTTCCAGGAATTCAAGCAAGAAATTATGAGAATTTAAACCAGGAAAGTAGCAGGAGGGATGGAGATATTAAGGAGGTAGAAAAGTAGGTCTTGGTGACTTAATTGGACATAGATCCTGAATTAGGAGGAATGAAAAATGACTCCCAAGGTTCTAACTTTTACTAGATGGTGGTACCATTCTCTAAGACAGCAAACAGAAAAGGAGTTTGGGGAGGCAAAGGAAAGGATGATGAGTTCACTTCTGAGCATGTTGATGTGGCTTGAGAGTAAAGCTAAGTAATGACGTAAGGGTCTTCAATATGGAGTTGAAGCTTTGGGAGTAATTAGGATTACTCAAGGATGTAATAGAAAGTAAGAAGGGAAGGTTGAGGAGGACACCTGTCGTTAAGGAGCAGGTAGATGAAGACAAGCCAAGAAAAGAGACCGACATAGGAGTCATCAAAAAGCCAAGAGAAGAGACTTATGGAAGGATGGCAAGATCAGCCATGTCACAGGCTGCAAAGAGATCATCTGTAATCGGGATTGAAAAGTATTCATTAAATGTAAAACTTCCGGAGTTACTAATGACTTGGTAAACACAATTTAAGTAGAGTGATGGGGTAAAATGCAAATGAAGCCATAAATGGGAAGGAAGTAGGGAGAGCATCTGTGCATCAGTCTCTCCAGGAGCATTTTGAGGAAATGAATATTTATTTTACTTGTCATTTTCTAAATAACATAGGTATTTTATTTACATTAGATTTTTAAATGCCCTTACAGAACCGAAGAAACTATATACAACCAAACATTTTCTTATTGAATAAGGACATCATAATGAATAGTCATGGATTTTAAAAATAATACTAGAAAACACTAAATTGCCAGGATTTTCTGGTTTATGTTTCTATTGCTCTTCCACAACTGTCAGCAGTCAGTTCGTAGCAGCTATCAATCAATCTACTTCTAGGAACCCTGATGTACTATTTCTAATCTGCTGTTCATTTAGCCTAGAGCAAAACTCAATGTTGCCAGAAGTAAATAAACTGTTTTTAGAATAACCTGTTAATACTGATGTTTAAAAATACATTAATATGCTCTAATCATGAGGATAAGTTGATTTTTATTTCTTGAGTAAAATGGCATAACATAACTAATTTCTACCACTCTATTTTTGCCAACCTATGCCTTTACCTTCAGTACTTTTAAATAATTCATTCATTCCTAATTCATCTATATATTCATTTATTCAACAAGTAATTTTCCTGGAGAAGGAAATGGCAACCCACTCCAGTATTCTTGCCTGGAAAAGTCCATGGACAGAGGAGCCTGGCGGGCTGCAGTCCATGGGGTTACATGACTGAGCATGTGTGCACGAGGGTGGAGGGAGATGGGTTGGTAGCAATAAACTGGTAGAACTAAAAAAAATAAACAAGTAATTTTCAACACTGTGCTTGGCAATAGTGATAAGAAAATGAAGGAAACACAATCCAACCCTCAATAAACCAGTCTTTTAGAGATGTTCTAATGAATAGATATTTACTGCTCAGAGAAAGGGGGTATAAAACTATAGTCGAGTGTAGTTTCTAAAAAGCACAATGCTCTTTCTCACCCATTATTTACACATCCATTTCTTCTGCCTGGGATTATCCTCAACTCCTTACTTTTCTGGCAAACTATTATTCCTTTTTTTCATGCTTTATATCTGTCTTTTTCCTTCCCTGAAGTACTCCCCTACAGCTAGTAAGTAACAGGTTTCTAACCCAGATTGGTTGTTTCCTTCCAAAAAGACAAATGAAGATTAGGCTTTTGTCACTGTATCAAAATGTAGGTTATGTTATTCAAGTATGGTCAGACCAACAGATCAGGAGGTGATTGCCGCTGAAAAGATAGCTTGTTCCTCACGGTTCCGCGGAGGAGGGGCACAGACACCACGTGGGCCACATGGTGAAGCCCCAGAGCTGGTCAGGAGGCAGAGGGGATGAGGGGAAGTGTGCGCAAGAGCATTTACTGTGGGGAGATGAAGCAGGATAAGAAGGCTTAGGATTGGCTAGTTTGAATGATTTCAGTGGGCTCTGGGGCACAGGTGCCATTCCTAGTCGCCTAGTACTTGGCCCTGGAGTAATCAGGACCTGGAAATAGTGTGCCAAGTGTGAAAACCTCAATAAAAGAGGTAGTTGGTTTGCAGATGAAAGACAGGCTTTCAGGTAAGTCCTTTACTATCTCTAGTAATTGGCTAGCCCTGGAAGAGGCAGTTTCTCCAGGGTCAGCAGGGCCCCATGATGGCCAAGCAGCAGATTAAAAAGACACGCATAATACAGTCACTGTGTGGAACTTCCTCTCAAAATAACAACAGTAGCTACAATTAGTCTAAACACTAAATAAAACATTTCCTTTCTTTTCTTCTTTCTTTGCCTCTTCCTTCCTTCTCTCATTTCTCTCTCTCTCTCCCACTCTGTCTCTTTCTTGTACTCTTGATCCCCTTTCTCCTCTTTTCTTCCCTCTCCCCTCTTCTCTCTCTCCTCTATCTCCCTTTTTCTTCCTTTTCCCTCCTTTCCTTCTTTTCTTCATTTCAACATATATTAGTCAAATGCCTCCTAAAATCCAGGCATTATTCTAACTGCTTACTTTCTTCTGAGAAGTGGAAAATACTCATCTTATTTAGTAGGTGAAGTAATTGGATAAAAAGATTTAGGAACTTCCTGAGGTCACACAAATCATACACAACATTTCCCGTGTTCAAAATAAATCATGCCTTATTCTTAAGACTCTGTGTTTAAACAGTATGCTAAACACACAACAAAGACTATCACAACCTAAAAGTTTGGTGTGTTTGAATCTAAGTATCGCACACCCACCAACTTGAAAACTGAACTGGTTTGTTGGCTAGACTCAGAAAACATTAAGTACTCAGGAAGTTGCAGTGACCCTTCATTCATCCATCGAACAAATATTAATTGAATATCTGGTTTCTAGACTAAGTTCCATCATTTATTAACCATGTGACATAGAGAAAGTCAATCTAAGTCTTGGTTTCCTCATATATAAAATAAAACAAGATTCTTTTGTAAATCAAAGTCAGTATTAAAAAACACTTTTTGATTCACCTATATAATAAGTGCGTATAATTTCTGGGCCTTGACCACTCATTCCATAGCTGTCAAAAATGTAAGATCAGCATTTCAAAGTACAGTGGCTTCTGAGTAATGAACTATGCCTCTGTGTCAAGCATAAAAAATTTGCTGTTGATGAGCAGTCCATTGAACATTCTTGTCCTAAATATTATTCTAGTGGTATACTCCACTCCTGGTTATTCATTCTGTGTCCAAATTATGTAAGTTCTAATAATGGGAATGAAATTCAAATTAATTTAATTATATTGAAATTTCAAATCTTTTTCTTATTTGCAGGTCAGGGCTATATGTGGGAAACATGGATTATATCTGACTTTGAGTCTTTTGGAAACATTGCTTAACCATCAAGATTTGGGTTACCAAGATGAAATAAAGTAAGTTGATTTTTTTATTTACACAGTCCTTTATTAGAATACCAAATACATAAGTCTGTCTCTAGGCTAAAGTTTTTTATGTGAAACAATCAATTTATTACCTAAAGACAGAGTTAATAGATGTTTGTTTATATTAAGATCACGGGATCCTTTTGGCCATAGAAAAATGAAAGCAGTAAACTTCCACTTCCAGTTTGCTGGTAAATGGCAAGTCAGATTTACCATTTCATTTTAAACAACTAAAATATAGGACAAAACATATGACATGATACTTTCTGGACGACTTTGGACATCAGGAAGCACAGAACAGTGATTCCTGAGAGAAGAGAATGAGGTAAGCTCAGTTTACTGAACAAGAAAGGGGACTCCAAACTTAGCCCAGCATTCTCCTTGAGCTAAAGGAATAGAGTATGAAGTTCAGGAAGGCCAAGAAGTCTAGAAGACTTGGTACAAAGTAGCAATGAGGCGAGATACTCCAAGAGCCCTTTTTGGAGACTTCCAAAGAGTTATCCTGAAGTCTTCACGTGAAAACTTGGCTAATGTATGCATTTGAGGAAACTACCCAAGGCCAGCAAAAGAGACATCAAGAGAAAAAAAGTAGAGAAATTTTTAGATCTCACACAGAGTTGGGAATAGTTCCAATTTCCACTAGTCAGAGAGGAACACATGTGGGATGGATTAGAGTCCTCAAAATGGTATTATGCTATAGTCAAGCCTAATGCATGAGAAACTGGAGTCTCAGAAGGAGATAAGACAAATAGAGGGAAAGAAAAGAATGTTGAAAAAATAATGGCTGTAATTTTCCAAAATTGAAAAAAACTATAAAGACATGGACCTAAGAAGTTTAATGAACTTCAAATATAAGGAATTTGAAGTAAACCATACCAAGGTTCCTTATAATCAGATTGCATAAACCAGCAGTAAATTAAAAACCTTAAATGCACAAGGGAAAATGACAAATTACATAAAGAGCAACAAAGATAAGAATTATGACAGATTTATCAAAGATAAGAATTATAACAGATTTATCATTAGAAACACAAACAATAAGACAGTAGAATAACATCCTTAAAGTATTGAAGGAAAATGATCATCCTGAAATCCTACATCCACCAAAACTCTCTTTCAAAAACTAACGGGAATTAAGATGTTTTTTACACACACAAGGACTTCCCAGGTGGTGCTAGTGGTAAAGAGTTCACCTCTAATGCAGGAGACTACACATACGAAAGATGAGAGAGTTCATAACCATCGGAGCAGTACTGCAAGAAATAGTAATAAGAAAAAGGCCTTGGGCAGAAGGAAAATAATCATTTTTAATCTGCAGAAAGAGATGCAAAGTATTGGACATAATATGTCAATGAATAAAAATACAATTTCCTTATTTAAAAAAAAATCTCTTTAATAATCAATTGTTTAAGATAATAATAACAATGTACTGTGGAGTTTGTAACATAATAGAGGGCAGCATTTGACAACAGCATAAAATACTGGGAGGGGAAATAAAAGTGTACTGTAAAAATACCTGTATATTGTCAGCTAAGTAGTATAATTTTGGTTGAAGGAAGAGTGTATTCAGTTAAAAATATAAATTGTTGTTGTTTAGTCACTAAGTCATGTTCAACTCTTGTGCGACACTGTGGGTTGTAGCCCACCAAGCTCCTCTGTCCAAGGGATTTTCCAGGCAAGAATACTGAAGTGGGTTGCCATTTCCTTCTGCAGGGGATCTTCCAGGGACTGAATCCAGGTCTGCTGCATTGGGAAGTGGGTTCTTTACCACTTAGCCACCTGGCAGGTCCGAAAATACTAATAGAGAAGTTTAAATTGAATAATCACACATAAATACTAAGAATAGACCAAAAAAAAGAAGGAAAAGAAAATTAGGACAAGTAGAAAATAAATGCAAACATAATAGATTTAAATCCAATCATATCAATAATTGCAGTAAGTATTAATGGTTCAAATGCATCAATTAACAGGCAGCAATTTTCAGATTTCATTTAAAAAGCAAAACCCAACTAAATGCTGTCTGAAATGAACCCTTTTATAATATAAAGGCAGGCCCAGTAAAAGTAAAAGGATGGAACGTGATATACCATACTAATTGGTATGAATGAAAAATAAACTGGGATGGTTACACTAAAGTCAGATAAAGTAGATTCTAAATCAAGGGGTATTACCAGAAATTCAGTTCATCAAAAGGACATACAGACCTAAATGTTCATGCCCTCAATAACATAGTTTCAAGTTAATAAATTAAAAACATAAAACTGGAAAGCAGAATAGATAAATTCACAATTTTATTTAGAGAATTGAACATATTTCTGTCAGTAACTGACAAAAACAAGTAGACAGAAAATCAGTAAGGCTATAGAAAACTTGGTTTTTCCAGTGGTCATGTATGGATGTGAGAGTTGGACTGTAAAGAGGGCTGAGCACAGAAGAATTGATGCTTTTGAACTATGGTGTTGGAGAAGACTCTTGAGAGTCCCTTTGACTGCAAGGAGATCCAACCAGTCCATCCTAAGGGAAATTGGTCCTGGGTGTTCATTGGAACGACTGATGGTAAAGCTGAAACTCCAGTATTTTGGCCACCTGACGTGAAGAGCTAACTCATTTTATAAGACCCTGATGCTGGGAAAGATTGAAGGCAGGAGGAGAAGGGGACGACAGAGGATGAGATGGTTAGATAGCATCACCAACTCAATGGACATGAGTTTGGGTAAACTCCGGGAGTTGGTGATGGACAGGAGGCCTGGCATGCTGCAGTTCATAGGGTCACAGAGTCGGACACGACTGAGCGACTGAACTGAACTGATAGAAAACTTGGACTATATTATCAACTAACTTGATGTAAGTGGCAATTACACCCCACACAACAGCAGAATACAGATTCTTTTTAAGTGTTCATGAAATATTTAAAAGATAAACCCTATCCTGAGCCACAAAACAAGTCTTAGTAAATTTAAAAGGAATAAATCATATAAAATATGTTTTCTGACCACAAAATAAATAAATTAGAAATCAAAAAGCAAAAATAAAACAAACCAAAAATAAAGCAAAATCCCAGAATTCCCCAAACATTATGAAACTAAACAATACATTTTATAAATAACCAAAGAAGAAATCACAAGGGAAATTAACAATATTTTAAACTGAATTCAAATGAAAACACAACCTGCCAGTAACCTTTATCTTTTTTTTCTTTTCCTTGCATTTTATATCCAATCCATCAGTCATTCATGAATAAATCAACCCTATCTTAAGACTATGTCAAGATCCTGCTCCTTTCTCACCACCTGTATTATTACTTAACTACACCCCATCCAAGCTACCATTATGTTTCTCCTGGATTATTATAATGGCCTCCTAACTGAATTCTCCTTTTCCCTTGTCCCTAGTTTATCCTCAGTACAGAAGCTACAGTGGTCTATTAAAGCCTGAAACAGTTACTGTCACTGCTCTGCTTATCACACTGAAAGAGCACCTTATTTCACACAAAGGAAAAAGAAAATTGAAATCCTCACAAAGGGTTCTACACGATCTGCCCTCTTCAACTTCTCTGGCTCCATCTACAATTTCGTTTGCTCATTCTGTTCCAGTCACACTGTTCTCCTCTTCTTCCTCAAACACACCAGGCACACATCCACCTTAGTACCTATCTTCTGAATGATTCCTCAACCTAGAATATTCTTTCCCCAAATATCTTCTTGCTAACTCCTTCACCTTCTATAAGTGTTTGCCCAGTGTTACCTTGTTTATAGGCTTACATTAAACACTATTTAAAGTTGTGGTCCCCCCATCCTTTCTTCCCCTTAACCTGCATCCCTTTTGCTTCCTTCTATACACTTACAAACGATTAATGTACTAGGTAATTTACTGGTGTATGATGTTTACTGTTGTTATAAATTAATCTGTGATAGACTATAGACTGTAGTGCCATAGGATAGGCAGAAACTTTATTTATTGATGTATTCCAAGTATATAGAGCAGTGCCTGACACCTAGTAGGTATTTGACAAATATTTATGGAACTGAACTGAACTAGGGGAAGAATAAAGTTTCAAAATATTGAGGAATGCAGATACATAAATTTTCCCTAATCCTTACCTCATGGTCAAATTGAAGAAGGCCTTCCCTAACCATCTCATCAAACTAATGTTCTTTGTGCTATATTCTCTCTTAGCATTCAGTAATGTTCTTTCCTATCACTTATTACTATTTGTAATTATGTATTTATTTGTGTGACTTGTTAATTTAATGACTAGATAGTGATCTCCATGCTGGCAAGGATCATGACACATTATATTCCATCATCTTGTACGCCAGTATTTGATACATGATAGACACAGGGTAAATATTTGATTAATCCATTTATTCATTCATTTAACAAATATTTATGGAGTGCCTACTGTGTACCAATTACTATTCTAATCATTGGGAATATAGATATGAATAAAACAAAGTCCCTTCCCTTATGAAGCTTCTATTCTAAAGGGGAAGAGAAACTATAAATAAAGTAGACTATGTGACATATCACATGGTGATAAAGGTTATGAGAACATCAAGTGGTAAATAGCAGGTTGAGCCTAGCCAATGAATTTCCACTAGATCAGTTTTGGACATGGGAGTTTTACTTCTGTAAAATGTTGGAGGTAGTTGGGTGAAGGTGAGGGAGGTGGTTAAGCAGGAAAAGCAAAAAAGTGGACTAAGATCTGAGTAGAAAATCAATAAGCTAAAACTGAGACTCCCACAAGGCCCTGGTATAAAAGGCGAAAATGCAAGTGTCAAAGTTCATGTTATACTCAGTATACTTGATAGAAGTTCGGGTCCAGAACGAAGATTCCAGGAACTAGAAGTATGAGAATAAGAGTGAAAGAGAACAAATGAGGTTAGGCTACTTATTATATCAAAATTCTCAACTTCCTACCATTGTATGTGTATTATCAGAGAAGCACACTGATTTTTTATTCACCTATCTTTGACCTTTGAATGTTCAAGGACATCAAAACCATGAGGCCAATGAAGAATTGCATTTATAAGTGATAAACCTGTTTCATCCTTAAACAGTCATTGGCTAAAGCTCTTCTGTTGAATTAAATTCATTCCATTAAGGGCTTTGTATGCAAACCTATATCCTTAAGAGATTATAGATGCAATTTAGACATACATTTTAGAAGCTGAATGCATGAATCGTTATTTTAGTACATATTGTCCATTAATCTGCTGTTCTGTTGGGAACCCATTTGGAATGTGGCTGCTTACTAATTAGCAGGATTCTAGTGCTGAGCTGCTTCCTGATTAAATGTCCTTTAAAATCAATAAAACATCAGGAGGGATTATGGTGATGTGGGATTAGCCCCATCTAACCAAATAAAATGAGTTGTGTTCTTTTCTGTCAGATTGCAAGAGCTCGTGAGAGGAACAATTTTGAGCATGCTGCAGCAACGCTGTTGTTTTGTATGTCTGTTTGAGTGGTGTGTGTGTGTATGTGTGTTGTGTTTTAACATTGAGATTTTGTTTTTTGCCATTTGCCTACCAATTAGCAAAGACATTACTGAATGACTGCCAGAGTAAGGCGATTTTGAGAAAGACTTGATTACGATTTCAAATCTCTACTCTGAATCACCCTTATGTAAAATGAATTCAGGTTGTGTTGGATGAAAATTATTATCCCAGTTCTTGGCCAGGAACGTGTAAGTCAGAATTAGCATTTAATGTTTCTGTGTGACTTTGCAATAAATGGTAATTAAGGAGAGCAGAGAGAGAACAGGAGGCAAACTAATACTCTAAAATTGTATTGGCAAAATTAAATGCTTCAAACCCAGTTTAAAACATAGGCACTCAAGCCAAATTGTGTCGGGGGAGGGGATAAATAATGAAGCTGCTATGGGTGGCTTCATAAATAGAGTGGCACAATTGACACAGCCCCAAGCAGACCTTATCGTACACATCTGGCCCGTTATTGGGAGTGCAATTAGGTTGAGAAGGACTGGTCTGATAATCCCAGGAACAACCAGAGGATTTTAAGAACTAAAGGAAACATGAGGTGTCCAATTCAGCAATTACTTTTTAATGGGAATAGGAAGATTGTAAGGGAATAAGAAAATTGTGACCTATTAGAGGTATGGTATGAATCCACCCATTGGTTGGGTCTTGGAAACCAGATCTGGCTTTTAAGAGTTCATTAATTCCAATCTTCTCTTCCAGAGCCTGTAATTCCTCTGGGGTAAGAATTCTAATGGTAATATTGCTAATAAAGTTAGTAGTGGTAGTAGTAGCCAACATTTATATAGTGCTTACTATATTCTTAGGCGATGTTCTAAGTGCTTTATAAATATTAACTCTTTTAATCCTTGCACCTACCTCATGAGATAGGTACTATTACTTTTCAAATGAAGAAGCTGGGGCACTGAGAAGCTAAAACTAGGATGTAACTGAAAAATGAATTCATCAATAAGACTAAGTCAAAACAGGCTCTCTAGCTTCAGATTCTTGGCTTTTAATACACTGTAACAACTCTCCCACAAGTCCTGTGAAATTTAAAGGCCTATAGGATAGTGCCCAGGCACAGGGGCTTTAGGCAATCTGCCTGCATTTCATAGCCAGCTCTAACCTTGGGCTTGGTGCTGAACACGGGTTTGGATTTTGAGGAACTCAGTATCTTCCTGCCCTAGGATCCAGGAGAGGTGTAGGTTATGAATACAAAAGTGAAGAGGCTTTAGTTCCAGGATCAGGTATGATCCAAGGAACCCCAGGGCTTGCAGGTAGCATCTCCTCACTGGTAGAGCACCTCCACTGCCCCTTCAGCCCCCATCTATGCAGAAAGGCAACGTGGGCTCTGTAATCACACAGGCCTAGATGGAAATCCTAACAGTCATATGCACTGGTTTTGAGAACATGGACAAGTCACTCATTTCTCTGAACATTACACTTCCACCTGTTAAATGAAAAAAGACTAATCCTTTTGTCTAGATTTGAGTTTATTGCCTGTCTACCAAGTAAAGACTGCACTTCTCACAGGTAAATGGAAGGTGAGGAGAATAGAATTTAGGATACATGATTAGGAAGATGAAAGCAGAGAAAGATGCTGCAGGTGGATGAGCTTTTCTGGCAGCTTAGTTAAGTAAGAACCAAGATAACCCCCTGACTCAGAAGGATTGATGCATCTCCACCTACTATGTTTACAAATAGGGCTTCATGCTCTACATAGCTTATCTCATTTTATATTTCCAACAGTCCTATGAATTAATGTTTTTATACCCACCTCACAGATGAATAAAATGAGGTTCAGAGTCTAGGGATAGGCTACCTACTCCAGTGTTCTGGCCTGGAGAATTCCATGGGCTGTATAGTCTATGGGGTCATAAAGAGTCAAACACAACTGAGCAACTTTCACTTTTAGAGTCCTTAAGTAAATTGTCCCCAAAGTTGGGACTTTTTAAATCTTTCTTCCTATTATGGGTTGAATTTGTATCCCCTTAAATTCATGTGTTGAATCCCTAACTCCCAGCCTTTAGACCATGTATTTGAAGATAAGATCTTTAAAGAGATGACTAAGATAAGGTCATTAGAGTAAGCCTCCATCCAATCTGACTGGTGTCTTTATAAGGAGGAAATTTAGACACGTAGAGAGACTCCAAGGATGGGCTCATACAGAGAAAAGACTCTGTGTCCAGTTCACTTCAGTTCGGCTGCTCAGTCGTGTCTGACTCTTTGCGACTCCATGGACTGCAACCCACCAAGCTCCTCTATCTGTGGGCATTCTCCAGACAAGAATACTGGAGTGGGTTGCCATACCCTCCTCCAGGGGATCTTTGCAATCCAGGGATAGAACCCAGGTCTCCCACATTGCAGGCGGATTCTTTACCAACTGAGCCACCATGGAAGACCCCCCCCCCCTTTTTTTTAAATAGCAACCCTAGCAGACTATACAGCCCCCTGCAGGCTAACAGTCTCCTCCACGGTTTTCTTTCCACCCACCTCCTAGAATATTTTGTGCCCCTCAGTTGGAATAGTAGACTGCAGGATTCTCAAGGGAATGGCTTCAATGATTTAACTTTTCAAATCATGGTACTTAACCTATAATTCTAGCACTCTGAACAGAGCTGACTCTTTGGTACTACTAAACACTCAGCTGAGCTTGGTGGGACTTGTAGGAGCCAATCAGATGAGAGATGGAAAGGAGAATCTCAGAGATAGAAGGAGCAGTGTTTGCCAATATACAAATGCAAGCAAGAACATTACAAGCTTGGAGAACCACAGACTGTCCATTTTGGCCAGAGTATACATTTCACAAAGTAAAGAAAGGGGATGAGTTTCAGAAGGAAGTACCACACACGTTTGAGTGAATCCTGTATGAAACTCACAGAGAAACATGTCACCTGTAAGTAACATCATCAACATTACAAGAGTGTTTCTATAAAATAGCCCCCATTTTGAGTTTTTGCTATGGTTAGACTTTTGGTTTTTGTGTTAATATATAGGACTTTTGTATAAAATGTCATCTCTGAAGGAGATTTACTAAATTTAATAAATTTAGTTTTATTAAAATTCCAATGAACAAATGAAGTGGCAAGAAGAAAAAACACCAGAAGCAAAAACTAATAGGCACTCTAATGTCAGAATCTAGAAAGAATCTCCACTGGCTACGAACAATGGAATCTGGGAAAATCTTGATGCCCCAGGCTTTGTCCTGACTACTTATGGAAAGTGCCAAAAACAGAATATATTTTTGTCCCTTCACCACAGTCTTCTCCTTGATTTGGAGGCCCCAAGTCTTAAACAACCAGAAAATTACATAGGTACTACTTTCTGTATCTGCTTGAGTACAGTTCCTTCCTCTCCTTCTCTCATCCAAGTTTACAAACCAGTACACTTACCCTCATATTGCTTTTCTGTGTCTATGCAGAGATCACAACTCCTAGGAATGATAGAGCATAAAGTTGGTGTGAGGAAGGCAGGAATGGCTAAACTCGGCTGTGGTATTTGCGTCTGTTGAAATGTAATCCTGGAAATGTAACGTCATGTAGGTTGGAGCAGAAAGAGGTGCTCCCTGGTAGTTGTGTGTGTTGGAAAGTGTGTAAAAAATGAATATACAGAAATGTCAGAGTTGAGAGACCAGAAGGGGTGCTCTCATGCCCCACGATACTAGAACTCAACAGCAAGGAAAATTCCTCTAAGAACTCAGCCAATGAGAAGCCATGGACACTTTGTTTTCTATAGCCCTCCCAACCCCCTTTTCCTTTCCATAAAAAGTGTGTTCTCTTTCCCGTGCTGTCTGGGGGACTTGAGCATGGCTCACCATGATTGGAGATCACAAATTACAAATCTCTATTGATCCTGAATAAACCTGTCTTTTCTGGAGAAATATCTGGCAGTCTGTTTTGGGTCAGCAAGGGTTCCCATTATGATACACTACACCAATATAGTGTCTGATATCCAACAGTTGTGATGGGACAATCCCACCTCTGAAGTGGTCCCAACTGAGAGGCACCAGGAAAATGTCTAAGGAGCACCAACTGGTAGGAGTTGTCACTCGCCCCTTGACTGAGGGGCTGAATGAGCAGTGAGTAGGGCCAAAGAAGCCTATTAAATTCATCTACTGTGTTGTATTGAATGTGAACAGTTTCTCATTTGACACTGCTGCTGCGGCTGCTAAGTCGCTTCAGTCGTGTCCGACTCTGTGCGACCCCATGGACGGCAGCCCACCAGGCACCCCCGTCCCTGGGATTCTCCAGGCAAGAACACTGGAGTGGGTTGCCATTGCCTTCAAAGAGAAAACCCCAACGTATGAGGCCTAATTTTTAAAAATACTGTAGAACGAGGAAAGTAACCATGATCCCACAGACCAACTTCTGAAAATGATTTACTCTAGAAACTAGAAAATATTTAGAAAGCCATTGGTGTTCTCCATAGGATATAAGGAGCCATGTCTCTCTTGAAATGAATTGGAAAGTAATAAGCATAATGAGATTAAAAGACTATTAAAATGAAATGCGAAAAGCACGAAAGTGAAAAGAAGAAATTAAAATGAACTTGGTGAAATGTGGATAGTTTCAAGGAAACTGAAACTTCTACTGCATAATGAAGAGGAAACTGGGATTATAACTATGTTTGGTGATGGATGTTAACTAGACTTATTGAGATCATTTTGCAATCCATACATATATCGAATGATTATGTTGTACACTTCAAGCTAATATTTTATATGTCAATTATATTTCAATTTAAAAAGTATAACACAATCAAGGAAAACAATATTGCTAGATATTCAGTGATATTAAGACACTTATTTAAATATTTAGGTCAACAAACCTTTTTTATAAAGGGTCACATAGTAAATTTTATAGGTTTCATGGGTGTATAGTCTGTTGTAACTATTCAACTATGTCGTTGTAGCCTGAAAGCAGCCAAAAACAATACATAACAAATAGTCAGGACTGTGTTTTAATAAAATATTACTTACAAAAGAAAATATGATAACTAGAAATTAATGATTAGCAAAATTAACACTAGAGTAAATCTAATTCAGAACATCAGAATTCAGAAGTTTACACAAAATCCAGAGGAAAAAATGAAAAAGAATAGTAGAGATAAAGGAATAAGAATAGAGATTAAATTTAAGATGCTTTGCTATTGTGGAATAAGAAACTAGAAGAACTGGACAAGACATGAAACAAAAGGTTACAGCTAAAGAAACTTTGCAGAAATAAGAAAAAAGAAAAACCCAGTGTACAGACAATGAATTCATTAAGATCTAAACTAAATTAAGAAAAAGAAAAAAGCATCCATGTTTCTCCTGACGAAACTTTTGTGCTACTGAGACAACATGAATTATTTAAGGAGGCAGCCAAAACAAAATTAAACTAAATCAAAGCAAATAAATAAAAAATAATTATAAATATATCCAAATAAGACTGACCTCATACTTCTGCAAAGTGGACCAGTGGAAAGGAGGAACCTCTAATATGGAGGAGCAACTATAAATTATACATGAATTTTTGACTGGGCAGAGAGTTAGCAACCCTAACACACCCCATCCCCCATCTCACTGTTCAAGGGTAACTGTAGTTTGCTTCTTTCAATCTGGCATTTAAACACCGTAATAAAGTTTAAAGTTAAAAAAAAATACTACAATAATAAACATCAGAAGACACTAGAACCATGTTCATGGAATTCTAAAGGGGGGGTGGAGTATAACTGAAATCAAGTTATATTACATTTCATGTGTAAGGCCATAGCGTACAGTGGTTAAGGGTGCAGGATCTGGAGTCAGAATTTAAATCCTGGCTGCCCCATTAATCAGCATGTCCACGGGCAAGTCATTTACATGTCTCATGAGATGGTTGTCTCAATTAAATGAGAGAATGCACACAAGAGACTCAGAATGCTCATGAAAGGTCATTTTAAAAGTTTGGATGACATTAGAATTTGAACTCGGATCTGCCTGAATCTAGAATCAGGTTCACAGACCTTGTCCTTCAATCTTGACCTCTCTGACTCAACATGGGGAATCCGGCACCTGCTAGTGTGATTAGAATTATATTGCCTTTTGAGGCAACAAAAACCTATTGCTATGTTTAACATGTCAAGGGCTCTTTGGAGGTTCTAGAGTAATGTAAAGAGTATGGAATAAAGAAGATATTTTATTAGAGGACCTTAAGGATTTCATTTGTCACATCCCACTTAAATCAGGCAATGTCCAAGTTCAGTACTTAGAAAAATTTCCTTCCCCTTCTATCAGCAAATATTCAAGAAGGGGCAAGAGAGTATCTGGTGCCATTTTGTCCAGAAACCTTGCCAAATATTTGCTAACTTCCAACAACTCTAAAAAATAAATGTTAAGCAATGTGGAAATATCAGTGGATCTGGGTTTTTGTTGTGTTGTTGTTCAGCAGGTCAGAAGATGTAGCCTTAAGCCTGACCCTCCTAAGAGGAAGGAATTTCAAGAAGTGTAGCAGACAGGAGACGCTTTTCCTTAAGTTTATTTCCAGATCTGTGCTAATGTCAGATCTTTGTATGTTAGTTAAAATTCCTAGAGAGTGCTACTTTTCCAACCTTCTTTTCCACGCCTAGCCCTTGTAGCAGCTGAAATAATCATTAGCTTATCTGGCTGGTGGTTCTGCTTACCTATGCCTTGTCTATTCTTGTGCCCAAAGTGACATGAAACTCTGGAGGTTATGTTTTCTACACTGACAAAGAACTTTTCTGATTTGTGATGCCAGGTATAGAAAAGTTTTATTAAGTATAAGCAAAACAAACTAGTTACATATCTAATGAATTTATGGAGGTTCCTTAAAAAATATTAAAAAGCTACCATATAACCCAGTAATCCTACTCCTGAGCATGTATCTGGAGAAAATCAGAGTTTGAAAAGATCCATGCACCCCAATGTTCATTGCAGCACTATTTACAATAGCCACAAAATGGAAGCAACCTAAATATCTATCAATAGATGAATGGATAAAGAAGATATTACAAAGTAATATTACTCAGCTATAAAAAGAATGAAATAATGCCATTTGCAACAACATGGATAAACCCAGAGATCAGCATACTAGGTGAACCATGCCAAAAAGAGAAAAAGAAATAGCATGTGATATTGCTTATGTGTGGAATCTAAGGGGGAAAAAAAGATACAAGTGAACTTATACAAAACAGAAATAGATCCACAGACACAGAAAACAAATTTACAATTACCAAAGGGGAAAGGAGTGGAGGAATAAATTAGGAATTTGGGATTAGTATATACACACTGCTATATATGAAGCAAAGAAGAACTAAAGAGCCCCTGGATGAAGGTGAAAAAGAAGACTGAAAAGGCTGGCTTACAACTCAACATTCAAAAAACTAAGATCATGGCATCTGGTCCCATCACTTCATGGCAAATAGATGGGGAAACAATGGAAACAGTAACAGACTTTAAATTCTTGGGCTCCAAAATCACTGCGATGGTGACTGCAGCCATGAAATTAAAAGACACCTGCTCCTTGGAAGAAAAGCTATGACCAACCTAGACAGCATATTAAGAAGCAGAGACATTACTTTGCCAACAAAGATCCATATAGTCAAAGCTATGGTTTTTCCAGTAGTCATGTGTGGATGTGAGAATTGGACCATAAGGAAAGCTGAGCAGTGAAGAATGGATGTTTTTGAACTGTGATGTTGGAGAAGACTCTTGAGATTCCCTTGGACTGCAAGGAGATCAAACCAGTCAATCCTAAAGGAAATCAGTCCTGAATATTCATTGGAATGATAGATGCTGAAGCCAAAGCGCCAATATTTTGGCCACCTGATGCGAAGAGCCGACTCATTAGAAAAGACCCTGATGCTGGGAAAGATTGAAGGCAGGAGGATAAGGGGACAACAGAGGATGAGATGGTTGAATGGCATCACTGACTAGATGAACATGAGCTTGAGCAAGTTCCGGGAGATGGTGATGGACAGGGAAACCTGGCATGCTGACATCCACGGGGTCACAAAGAGTCAGACATGACTGAGCAACTGAACAACAACAGTATATGACATAGATAACCAACAAGGACTACTATATAGCACAGGGAACTATACTATACTATATAGGAATTATATAGTAATAACCTATAAGGGAAAAAAATCTGAAAAAGTGTGTTTGTACATGTACATCCATGCATGCATGCTAAGTTGCTTCAGTTGTGTCCAGCTCTGTGTGATGCTGTGGACTGCCCACCAGGGTCCTCTGCCCATGGGGATTCCCCAAACAAGAATACTAGAGTGGGTTGCCATGTCCTCCTCCAGGGGATCTTCTTGACTGAGGAATCAAACCCACGTCTCTTCTGTCTCCTGCACTGGTATGTGAGTTCCTTACCACTACCACCACCTGGGAAACCTAAATATATATACATATATATGTGTGTGTGTGTGTGTGTGTGTGTGTGTATTTATAAATCAACTATACTTCAATTAAAAATAAAGAGAACAGACTTTTGGACTCTGTGGGAGAAGGCGAGGGTGGGATGTTTCGAGAGAACAGCATGTATATTATCTATAGGGAAACAGATCACCAGCCCAGGTGGGATGCATGAGACAAGTGCTCGGGCCTGGTGCACTGGGAAGACCCAGAGGGATAGGGTGGAGAGGGAGGTGGGAGGGGGGATCGGGATGGGGAATACATGTAACTCCATGGCTGATTCATGTCAATGTATGACAAAATCCACTGCAATGTTGTGAAGTAATTAGCCTCCAACTAATAAAAATAAATTAAAAAAATAAAAAGAATAAAATCACATGACTTTAAAACTCTTCTAGATAACCTAGGACATATTCTCACAACTGACTGTTTATATTTGCTTGGCTTCTGATGGGCAAAGAGGTGCTAAAAATTCTTTCCACTTTAAGTTTGGTTGCTAGAAACAGAACTGTCTTGCTAGCATAAGCAAAAAGAAATATTTCAAAAAGATACAAAGTTACACGCAAAATTAGGGAAGAATGAAACTTTGGGAAGTGTTGAAACCAAAACATAATGAGAAACACAGACAGAGTGGGAGAGAGGAAAGAAGGGAGAGAAGGATGGGAAAAGTGATAGATTGAGATTAATTAGACAGGATGGATCACAACATTGGCTAGTGAAGGGTATAGGACATTGATTGTAGCCCAATATCCTAGAGAAGCATTTTTTTCTTGAATTTTTATTTTTTATTTTTTTTTCATTTATTTTAATTAGTTGGAGGCTAATTACTTTACAATATTGTAGTGGATTTTGTCATACATTGACATGAATCAGCCATGGAGTTACATGTATTCCCCATCCCAATCCCCCCTCCCACCTCCCTCTCCACCCGATTCCTCTGGGTCTTCCCAGTGCACCAGGCCCGAGCACTTGTCTCATGCATCCCACCTGGGCTGGTGATCTGTTTCACCATAGATAATATACATGTTTTGATGCTGTTCTCTCGAAACATCCCACCCTCGCCTTCTCCCACAGAGTCCAAAAGTCTGTTCTGTACATCTGTGTCTTTTTTTCTGTTTTGCATATAGGGTTATCATTACCATCTTTCTAAATTCCATATATATGTGTTAGTATGCTGTAATGTTCTTTATCTTTCTGGCTTACTTCACTCTGTATAATGGGCTCCAGTTTCATCCATCTCATTAGAACTGATTCAAATGAATTCTTTTTAATGGCTGAGTAATATTCCATGGTGTATATGTACCACAGCTTCCTTATCCATTCGTCTGCTGATGGGCATCTAGGTTGCTTCCATGTCCTGGCTATTATAAACAGTGCTGCGATGAACATTGGGGTGCACGTGTCTCTTTCAGATCTGGTTTCCTCAGTGTGTATGCCCAGAAGTGGGATTGCTGGGTCATATGGCAGTTCTATTTCCAGTTGTTTAACAAATCTCCACACTGTTTTCCATAGCGGCTATACTAGTTTGCATTCCCACCAATAGTGTAAGAGGGTTCCCTTTTCTCCACACCCTCTCCAGCATTTATTGCTTGTAGACTTTTGGATAGCAGCCAAGAAGCATATTTTTATACAAATGGAGAACGGATGCTGGGCAAGCAAATCTAAGTTATTTTTCCTACCTAAGTGTTCCTAAACTACTTGTAAGTTTTAAATGACTCCATGATTATCACATGCCCACACATTGCCCAATGCAATTTCTGCTTGGGGATTTCACTAAACATTGTCTATTTGCACTTAGCACCCATTTCTATCCCCTTCTATGTTCTTTCCTGTGTTGTAATACTTCCCATAGTTGAGAAGGCTATAAAGAACATTTCCAAAGCTCCCTTGACATTGAGGTTATGGAATTGATGTAAGTTCCATCACTGGGATGCCACTGCATGAGATTTGAAAGGCAGAAAGAGTGGCGAGAGGGGCAGGGACATTTTAAGTATGTATTACTTTCCTGCATAGTAGCACCTCCAGACCCTCAGTTTTTGCAGTGGCCAGAATGCCATCTATACTGTCTAGTCACCAAACTCATGGTCAAGGGCAACTGAAACATCAGCTAGAATATCCTGCAGTTCCCTGGACTCTGGACTACATCTACTGAGACCTAACCCTTAGCCCATCGGCAGACACCAACCTCCATTCTACTATCCCCTGCAATAATTTTGTGGGCACTTAATTTCCATTTCTAGTAGAAACACCTAAGAAGAAAAGAAAGAAAATGAAGTCTCTCAGTTGTCCAACTCTTTTTGACCCCATGGATTTCAGCCCCCCAGGCTCCTCTGTTCACAGGATTTTCCAGGCAAGAATACTAGAGTGGGTTGCCATTTCTTTCTCCAGGGGATCTTCCCAACACAGGGATCAAACTCAGGTCTCCTGCATTGCAGGCAGACTCTTTACCGTCTGAGTCACCAGGGAATCCCTGAGACACGTAAAGTAGCTTCCATTTCCTTCACTGAACCCCTAATGATAGAGGCATCAAAAAACTCCTATGATATCACAGTCTATATAACTTTTAAGCTTTTTTGTACATTCTTTCAGAGCTTCCTACGTTGATCACAGATACTATGTTTCCTTTTCTTGCATAGATGGGAGAATTTTGTTGAGTGGTTGGGCAGAGCTTCCTCTGATTTGTCATCTAATTTTCCTCCAGGTGAGTCTGGTTATTTTGTTCCTTAAGAGACCTCCCATTCCCAGAGCTCTTATTGATGCTGTGACTTAGCGCCAATGGTCTGTTTGTTGGGTTTCACATCATTTCTCCCAGAAATGTAAATAGCTTACCAGTGAAGAAAAATTAAGAGTGAAGTTTGCATTAATGGCTATTTTTTTAGGTCCGTTAGATCATAAAAGGCATAATTCCCAAGTTTTTCTTTTTAATTAAAGAGTTTATTTATTTATTTATTTTTAGTTGAAGGTTAATTGCTTTACAACATTGTGTTGGTTTCTACCAAACATCAACATGAATCAGCCATAGGTTTACCCATGTCCCCTCCCACTTGGACCTCCCTCCCACCTCCCTCCCCTCCCACCTCTCTAGGTAGTTACTGGGCCCTGGTTTAGTTCCCTGAGTCATACAACAAATTCCCATTGGCTATCTATTTTACACATGGTAAAACAGATGTTGTTATGTTTCCACGTTACTGTCTCCATACATTCCATTCTCTCCTTCCTCCCCCACCCCAGCTGTATCCATATGTCTGTTCTCAATGTCTGTATCTCCACTGCTGCTCTGCAAATAGGTTCCCCAGTACCATCTTTCTAAATTCCATATATATGCGTTAGTATATGATATTTGTTTTTCTCTTTCTGACTTACTTTACTCTGTATAATAGGGTCTAGGTTCATCCACCTCATTAGGACTGACTCAAATGTGTTCCTTTTTATGGCTGAGTAATATTCCATCACATACATGTACTACAGCTTCTTTATCCATTCATTCATGTAGTATATCATGAAGCATTATCTAGAAATAGCCCTTTAATATGGATGTAGTGCATTTATAAAAGAAGTTGATATTACTTACTAGAATTTCAGTTGCATAGTCCCTTAGATCTGGGAATCATATAGCTAAGTACTTTCCCTACTAATACCTCACCAAAAAGCTCTCCAAGATTTATATACAGTGGTATAATTTTTGTGTGTGCTGTGTGCTTAGTCACTCAGTCACGTCCGACTCTTTGCAACTCCATGGACTGTAACCTGCCAGGCTCCTCTGTCCATGGGGGTTCTCCAGGCAAGAATACTAGAGCAGGGACCCACTCCCTTCTTCAGGGAATCTTCCTGATCCAGGGATCAAACTCAGGTCTCCCACATTGCAGGAAGATTCTTTACCATCTGAGCCACCAGGGAAGCCAAGATCCTTCAAGCACCATTTTATTAAATTACAGTATATCCAATTAATATAACTATGCAGCTGTAAAATCACATGGCTGATCTAATACAGGAAGATTTCCAAGATATATTATTAAGTGAAATGATGAAGATAAATTGGGCAAAATATTTAGCAATTAACAAGTGTTAAATATGACAGGTGAAAAAATATGCATTGATACTAATCTGTTGTTGCAATTCTGTATTTAATACATCCATCAACCATTTACTGGTTACCCTTTGGATCAAAATACAAGGTACTGAGAGTTTGGTGGGAAGTGTAGTATATCAGTTTGCATTCCAGTGAAAAACAGAAACCTCACTAGGCATTTCAAACAAAGGGAATTTATAGCAGGGGGTTGAGGGATTGGTTATTATCCATAATTAGAAGACTGAAAGCGCAAAATGAGAATAATGAGTGTGTTCATTTCCCTTGGGCATTTGTCACAACAAAGTCAGAAACTGAGTGGCCTAAAATAACAGAAATTTCTTCTCTCATGGTTCTGGACACTATATGTCAGAAATCAAGGTGTCAGGAGGGCCATGCTCCCTCTCAAGGCTCTAGGAAAGAGTGTTTCCTTGCCTCTTCCAGCTTCTAGTGGCCGCAGGCTGTTCTTGGCTTATGGTTACATAACTACAATCTCTGCCTCTGTCTTCCTATGGGCTTCTTCCTTCTCTGCCTCTCTTTTGTACCTGTGTCTAAATCCTTCTTCTCTTTGTACAAAGACACTACTGTTCGTTCAAGTTCGGGCCCAACCAAATCCATAATGATGTCATCTTAACTTGATTACATCTTAAGTTGTTTTCAAACAGGGCCTTATTAAAACAGGTTTCAGTGGTACCTGTTTAAAGGATATATTTCAACCCATGACCATGAGATAACCCAGATACTAGTAACTATAGAAAGCAGCTATCATCCTTAGGGCTGAAGGAACATAGAGCAAGGTGTACTCTTAGCAGAACCTAGAATCTCATAGGGTGACTGTAAGTCTAACAAACAAAAATGTTAGGCAGTATTACACTCTACAGAGCAACAGGAGTGTGGTGCTGTTGTTGCATTGTTGTGACAGCCTGTGGCTTACTGAGAAACTTAAAGTCTTGATCTCTTCCCATTCCTATATTGCTGGAGCTATGATTATTAAAATGCTGCTAGGCACCGAGTAGGCCATTTTGTTTGCTGGTTCTTTAGCCCAACAGGTAAGTGTCATAAAAGGAAAGAAGGGATATTATAAGAAACAAAAGATAGCTATGCCTTTGGAGTGTGTAGAACTGTGAATGTTCTCATTCTGATTTTCATTAGAAGATTCTAAAGATTAAAATGATTCATTTTTATATATACTGCCTCATATTATAAACTTGATCACTTTTGGAATCACAAAAGTTCTATGAACTTGCTTTTAATGTGCATATGATATTTGCATATCACATAAATACTTAATGTCTGTAACTTAGACTAAGGACTAGAATCTTGGCAAGATCAACCAGAAGACAAGATAAAATACAAAATAATATTTCTTTGAAGGCTATTATTTGGAATTCAAATTGAACAACCAGATAGAAAAGAGGAAAATCCCCTCTGTGTAAGAAGTTAACATCTCATAAAATCTCTAGAATTATCCATACAAAATGTTTCCAGCATTCAATTAGAAATCATCAGCAATGGTATAAGAGAGGATGTGGATTTTCAAATAACTGTAATTAGTATGTTTGAGAAAATTAATAAGATGGAGAATTTTCAGCAAACAATTTGAATCTATAAAAAGAATCAAATGGAATATGTAGAACACAAAAAAAATTAAAAATAACTAAATTTTAAAACTCAATAGATGGGTTTAACAAAAGACTGGGCATATCTGAAGGGAGAATTAGTGAACTAGAATATGATTCAGTAGGAAATATTCACATTGAAGTATGAATGAGAAAGATGACAAAATATGCAAAAAGAGTATATAAAAGATATATAGGAAATGGTGACAACATCCAACATACATGTAATGAAGTCACAGAATGATAGGAGGAAGAGAGTAGAGCTGAAGCAATATTGAAGAAAATTATGACTGAAAATTGCCAACAGTGATAAAATATCTGAAGCCATAGATCCAAGAAATGCTGCAAACTCCCATAAATACAAATACAAAAGAGCTTAGACCCCTCCAGATACATATGTTCTAAGATCTAAAGTAGTATTTTACAAAAATGAAGTATGACCCAACTTTGAATCTCTTCACAGTGGAGCTGGTGAAGTGAGGGAGAAGAGGGGAAGCAGGAAGCAAGGAACAGACCTATCGCATGACTGCAGATGGGGGGAAATTAGAAGGCAATGATGGTCGCCTCGGAGGCTCATTGATCCCCCCAAACATTTATCGATGGCCCATCACTCAAGATAAGATAGAAAAATGGCTGAGTTTAACCTCCCTTTTATTAAGGGTAAAAAAATCCATAGTAATTCCTAGTTAGAACTACTTATATTGAAGGAACAGAAAAGCTTTGGTTTATGTAACTGAAAACTCGGGCAGCAGCAAGAGCTATAATGGTTTTATCTAGCCACTGGGCTTCCCTTGTGGCTCAGCTGGTAAAGAATCTGCCTGCAATGTGGGAGACCTTGGTTCGATCCCTGGCTTGGGAAGATCTCCTGGAAAAGGGAAAAGCTACCCACTCCAGTATTCTGGCCTGGAGAATTCCATGGACTAAGTCCATGGTGTTGCAAAGAGTTGGACATGACTGAGCAACTTTCACTTCAAGTGTCAGGTCAAGAATCTGTTCTCTGGCTTTCTGCTTCCTTTATCTGGTGTTGGCATCATCTTCAGGTTCTAAATGTTGGTGTCCAACTGCACTGGGCACTCCTGTAATAGCAAAATAGTTCTGGGAGCTAGGCTTATCATCCCTCCACAGCACTGTCTTTTGGGAGATCCTGCCAAGAAGGAGAGAACTTTACTACCTACTACCAGATTGTTGTTCAGTTGCTTAGTTGGGTCTGACTCTTTGCAATCCCCATGGACTGAAGAACACAAGGCTTCTCCGTCCTTCACTATCTCCCTGAGTTTGTTCAAATTCATGTCCACTGAGTTAGTGATGCTATCCAACCATCTCATCTTCTGCCGCCCTCTTCTCCTTTTACCTTCAGTCTTTCCCAGCATCCAGTGAGTTAGCTCTTCGCATCAGGTGGCCAAAGTATTGGAGATTCAGCTTCAGCATCAGTCCTTCTAATGAATATTCAGGGTTGATTTCCTTTAGGATTGACTAGTTTGATCTTATTGCAGTCCAAGGGACTCTCAAGAGTCTTCCCCAGCATCACAATTTAAAAGCATCAATTCTTCAACATTCAACCTTCTTTATGGCCAACTCTCATATCCATACATGACTACTGGAAAAACCATAGCTTTGACTAGACGGACCTTTGTCAGCAAAGTGATGTCTTTGCTTTTGAATACACTGTCTAGGTTTGCCATAGCTTTCCTTACAAGGAGCAAGTATCTTTTAATTTCACACACACGCACACACACACACTCACACACACACACGGGGCTTCCATAGTAGCCCAGTGGTAAAGAATCCACCTGCAATGCAGGACACATGGGTTTGATCCCTGGGTTGGAAAGATCCCCTCGAGAAAGAAATGGCAACCCACTCCAGTATTCTTGGAGTGGGATTCAGAAATCCCATGGAGAGAGGAGCCTGGCAGGCTACAGTCCATGGAGTCACAAAGAGTCAGACACATCTTAGCAACTAAACCACCACTACAGCTTTTCAGGTGCCTTTACTCTCTAAGTTGTTACAAGATATTCAATATAGTTCCCTGTGCTACACAGCAGGTCCTTACTGTTTATCTACCAATCTCAAATAACCAATTTATTCCTCCCCACCCCTTTGATAACCTTAAATTTACTTTCTATGTCTGAGTTTTTATAAGTTTTATAAGTTCATTTGTATCACTTTCTGTTTTATAAGTTCATTTTTATCACTTTTTTAGATTGCACATATATTTGTCTCTTGTTTTTACTTACTTCACTTAGTATGATAATCTCTGGGTCTGTTCATGTTGCTGCAAATGGTATTATTTAATTTTTTTAATTTTTTAATCAGTTTTTATCTATGACTTTATTTTAGGTTTACCTGGCAATTTTTCAGAAGCCCCAAACTGGGTTCTCACCCCCTAGAGATTCTGATATAATTGGTCTGGTGTGACACCTAGGCACTGGTAATTTTTAAAGCTCTCCAGGTGGGAGCATTTTAGCACCAGTGCTGAAGACCACTGATTTCAAGTTATTAGTGAGGGGTGTGGGGAGAGATGGTAGGGCTGGCTGTGTAACTCTCAGAATCCACTGGAAGCCTTGTAAAACCTGGCCGGTACAATACCTGGAGATCTCTAGAAGCTAGCTTGGCCTGTTTCCTCCAATACAAATCTTCAATGCAGACTAGACAGATGGTTATTATTTGTCCTTCCTTCTGTGTTAGGAAAAAAAAAATCATCCCTACCTTGGATTTCTCAATTTCCACATGTGAAAACCATTACCTTTTAAAATATGCTTATAAGCATTAGAAAGGAAAGCTTAAAAAAAGCCAAGGAGATGAGCCTGCATTTTCTCCTTATGGGACTTTTAGAAATGCCAACAATAGAGAAACTGAACTGGGACAAACTCTAGGTACTAGATCTTATATTAAAAAGAATAATGCATGTGAAAAATTCCTGGCACATAATGTAAAGTTCTCTTTTCTGGAGAAACTAGATTGCTTAAAATCACGTAATAGTAACACAATGGCAAACAATACTACATTGCATTAGGCATCTTCCCTGTGTTAAGCATTTTTATGTAGGTAGTTTTTAATTACCTATATAAATTATAATTTCAAAATGCAATTATCATTCCCTTTTCACAACTGACAAGATTAGGATCTGAAAGCTTGCAGCTGGTAAAGGGAAACATCTGGATTATATTAATAGCATTCATACCTGACACCAAAGTTCATCTGTAGCATCTGGGTTAGATATGGAAGAATAGAGAAAAATCCTTCCTCCTATAGGGCCTGAAAAGGAATGGGAAACACAGAAATATACAATCAGTGGCTTTATTTTCCGAACTTCAAATTAAGGGCACATGATCATCCATTTTACATGCATTGAGTACTTATTATAATGCTCGGTTCTGGGCCTTCAGAGATTATGAAATCACATTGCCTCTCCATCAAGAAACTGGGAGAAGATTCATAATTATTTGTAAGTGCAATGTTAAGAGTCTAACAAAAAGCTCTTTAATCCAATGTGTTTATTTTATAAGCATCCTTACATAGATAGCTACTAGTTAACATTTATTGAGTACCTGCTATGCTCCATGTATTTGCTTTACATTTTCTAGTCCATTTAATCTTCACAGTAACCTATAGATGGCATTATCCCCATTTTACAGAAGTGGAAACAGACACAGAGAGGACAAGTTCCTTGCCCTAAATCATGCAGCTAATAGAGAAAAGAGTCAAGCCAGGACTCAAACCCAAGGGATCTGGCTTCAGAGCCTCTATTCCCCCACCATTATGTTATACTGTCGACTTCTACCCTTTTTAAAAATTCATTGATTGAATCATTTTATTGAAAATAGCAACAGCCAACTCAGAAACAATATGTATTTGTTAATGGCACATTTGGGGCTTTCCTGGTGGCTCAGCAGTAAAGATTCCACCTGCAATGCAGGAGCCACAGGAGACGTGGGTTTGATCCCTTGGGATTGGGAAGATTGAGGCAACCAACTCCAGCATTCACGCCTGGAGAACCCCATGGAGAGAGAAGCCTGGTGAGCTATATAGTCCATAGAGTTGCAAAGAGTCAGGTACAGCTGAAGTGACTAAGCACGCACACAATGGCATATTTGAATTATGCATTAAATATTGAAGCTGAAGCTCCCAGAAATCTGTGCTATGTAGCTGTCAGTAATAAGTTGCCAACTCTGATGACAGGTGTTGAGTGATGAATGAATGATGCCCACAATAAGCCTCAGTGGACTTAAACTGAAGGTCTTTATGTCTTTTTCCTGCTTCCTAAGGAAATTTCTTCTATTCATGAAGGCAGCAGCCAGAGCAAGTAGTACATGGGCCGTAAAATCCCCTGGGGTAGGGATGCCATAATCTTTCCATATAGGACCTCTGACCATAGGAAGGAACAAGAAAGGGGAAGACAAAGGTTTTACATGATCTTTCAAGTGCAAACTCGAATGGAAAGGAAGGTGGAAGTGCTTCATTCTCTAAGAGGAAAGACCACAGGAAAAGGCCCCTTGCCACTCCCCAAACTGGAAAAGCCCTCTTCATTCAGGGAAGTTCAACAGGCTGATATCTCTGTTTATCTGGAACTCTCTGCTCTATGGACATGCCCACCATGTGTTTGTTTGTTTGTTTGTTTTTATTTTTAAAAATTAATATATTTTATTTGGAGGCTAACTGCTTTACAATATTGTGGTGGTTTTTGCCATACACTGACATGAATCAGCCATGGGTGTACATGTGTCCCCCATCCCAAACCCCCCTCCCTCCTCCCTCCCCATCCCATCCCTCTGGGTTGTCCCAGTGCACCAGCTTTGAGTGCCCTGTTTCATGCATCGAACTTGGACTGGTCATCTATTTCACATATGGTAATATACATGTTTCAATGCTATTCTCTCAAATCATCCCACCCTCGCCTTTTTCCCAAAGAGTCCAAAAGTCTGTTCTTTATATCTGTGTCTCTTTTGATGTCTTGCACGTAGGGTCATTGTTACCATCTTTCTAAATTCCATATATATGTGTTAATATACTGTATTGGTGTTTTTCTTTCTGACTTACTTCACTCTGTATAATAGGCTCCAGTTTCATCTACCTCATTAGAACTGACGCAAATGTGTTCTTTTTAATATTCCATTGTGTATATGTACCATGGCTTTTTTATCCATTTGTCTGCCGATAGACATCTAGGTTGCTTCCATGTCCTAGCTATTGTAAACAGTGCTGAAATGAACATTGAGGTACACGTGTCTCTTTCAATTCTGGTTTCCTCAGTGTGTATGCCCAGCAGTGGATTTGCTGGGTCGTATGGCAGTTCTATTTCCAGCTTTTTAAGGAATCTCCACACTGTTCTCCATAGTGGCTGTACTAGTTTGCGATTCCCACCAACAGTGTAAGAGGGTTCCCTTTTCTCCACATCCTCTCTAGCATTTATTGTTTGTAGACATTTTGATGGCAGCCATTCTGACCAGCGTGAGATGGTACCTCATTGTGGTTTTGATTTGCATTTCTCAAATAATGCATTTGCAAATGCATTTGCATTTCTCTGATAATGAGTGATGTTGAGCATCTTTTCATGTGTTTGTTAGCCATCTGTATGTCTTCTTTGGAGAAATGTCTGTTTAGTTCTTTGTCCCATTTTTTGATTGGGTCATTTATTCTTCTGGTATTGAGCTGCATGAGCTGCTTGTAAATTTTGGAGATTAATTCTTCATCAGTTGTTTTGTTTGCTATTATTTTCTCCCATTCTGGAGGCTGTCTTTTCACCTTGCTTATAGTTTCCTTCATTGTGCAAAAGGTTTTAAGTTTAATTAGGTCCCATTTGTTTATTTTTACTTTTATTTCCATTATTCTGGGAGGTGGGGTGGTTCATAGAGGATCTTGCTGTGATTTATATCAGAGAGTGTTCTGCCTATGTTTTCCTCTAGGAGTTTTATAGTTTCTGGTCTTACATTTAGATCTTTAATCCATTTTTAGTTTATTTTTGTGTATGGTGTTAGAAAGTATTCTAGTTTCATTCTTTTACAGGTGGTTGACCAGTTTTCCCAGCATCACTTGATAAAGAGATTGTCTTTTCTCCATTGTATATTTTTGCCTCCTTTGTCAAAGATAAGGTGTCCATAGGCCCATGAATTCATCTCTGGGCTTTCTATTTTGTCCCACTGATCTGCATTTCTGTCTTTGTGCCAGTACCATACTGTCTGGATGACTGTAGCTTTGTAGTATAGTCTGAAATCAGGCAAGTTGATTCCTCCATTTCCATTCTTCTTTCCCAAGATTGCTTTGGCTATTTGAGGATTTTTGTGTCTCCATAAAAATTGTGAAATTAGTAATTCTAGTTCTGTGAAAAATACCGTTGATAGCTTGATAGGGATTGCATTGAATCATTGATTGTTTGGGGTAATATACTCATTTTCATTATATTGATTCTTCCAATCCATGAACACGGTAATATTTCTCCATCTGTTTGTATCCTCTTTGATTTCTTTCATCAGTGTTTTATAGTTTTCTATGTATAGGTCTTTTGTTTCTTTAGGTAAATTTATTCCTAAACATTTTATTCTTTTTGTTGCAATGCCACCATCACCTTTTCCTGGAAGCTCCTATTCACCCTCAGGTCCCCAGTTTAAGTGTCACTTCTTCCAAGAAGCCTTCTCTGATCCTCCACCACTCCTACCCCTAGCCTGAAAGAAATTTATTTTCACATTTTCCTTTGTTGTGTTTATGGTAGTTTGTAATTAAATAATAATCTTGAGTGATTATTTAGCACTTATCTCCCCTTTGTGAGCTTCATCAGGGCAGGAATTAGATCCTTCTTATCCACTAGTGTATCCCCATCACCCCCATACAATGCCAACCACATAGCAGAGTCTCAACATTTTCTTTGCCTGGGTGTATATGTGTATATGTTAAAACGAAGAGACCAAGTTAAAACCATTTTTTCTTTCTTGTCCAGGAAAGAAAGGAAAGGAAATTTCTGCTACTCCAGGGCATCCTGAAGTTCCTGAGCTATCTCAAGGAAAAACTGAACAAATGGTATGCAGCCTAGTATAGAACTTGGGGATGGGCTTCACCAATCCTTTGCCTTCTATGCTCTGATGCTGGGTTAGGCTGTCCCTTCTGAATTTTTGATTTCCACCCAGTACTTCAATATCAGACTAGCTGTGACTTCAAGACTCTACTCAAGCAGAGAAGGGAAATAGAACTTCAAGAGTGTGGTTGATTTCTGTCTGAGCTTGTATGCTTGCAGAAACTTCTCATCACCACTCAGTGACTGACTTGCCATTGGCCCCCAAACATTGAACCTGTAGTGTGTGAACGGGTATCCTTCCAAAGCCTGTGACCGGTCACCAACTGCCATCAAAATAAAGGGTGGTTGTTAGGCCTATTTTAACATCTTAAATCCAGCTTCCAGAAGCAGGGTGACCTTTTCCCCAGACATCACATTTTAAAATGTAATGGGCTCTTTGATTTAAAAAAAGAAAATCTGGCAAGCAGTTAAAATTCTTTTTAATATTCCCAGCACTTAGCCAGAAGATGCAGACAAAATTGAAAAACAGCCTGAGTTTCTCTGTTGTTGTTGTTTTTTTAAATGCCTGGATTAGAACATAATTCATCTTCAAATGACGGGAGGCCTCGTCATACACTTCACACTTTGAAATATTTTAGAAAATAGTATCCATTTTGGCATGCCTCTGCCATGCAAGAAACAACAGCAAATGCTTTTCTCCTTGAGTGTTAAGTCTGTTGTGTGTAAGATTATAAAAAATATATAGTTTGCTCTTTTTCTTGCCTCGTTTGAAGATTTTACTGCATCTCGGCAATAATCGATTCTTCTCACATTCCTATATAAGCAGCATTCATTGTCTCACTTTTTATAAAGGGAAACTGAGGCAGAGGTTTGGTAAAGCAGCTTTCTGATTGTCCCAGAGAAAATTGTTCGTTGATGCATTCACTTATTCATTCAGTAAACATATCCTGAGCACCTACTATGTGACAGTCACTAACCAAAACTTGTAGATACATAAATGACTATCTCACAGGCCCAGCCTCCCGATCTCTGGGGGAGGGAAGAGATACTCTAACAGACACTATCCATTAATAAGTGCTATGATGGATAAAAGGGCTACAAAGAATTTCCCCTCTCCTATACTGAGGCTGTCAAGGAAGGCCTCCCATAAGGAGTGAAGTATGAGCTGGGCCTTGAAGGATGAGTAGGAGCCCAACGCACTGAGGCATAGATGGCAAGAAGGACTTTTACAGCAGAAGAAACAGCATGTAAAAGGCATAAGAGCATCAGGCAGCTTTATTTTCTTCCCAGTTTTATGTGGCTGGAGAAAAAGTTGCATACATCGAAAGAGAAGCAAGAATAAGAACTTAAATGATTTCAAGGGCCAAGAAAGGAATTTGGACGACATCCTGACACAGTGGGACCAAAACAGTATAGGGTGTGTTAGTCAGTTACTTACTTACCTACCAGGTTGAGCCTGTAATTTCAGGCTCATACAAATTCCCCCATTCCCTGTCTTTAGAGGTCAAAGAAAGTGTGGAAATATCTGAAGAAATATGTAATTATTTAAAGTCAGTTCCTCAACTCCAAGGACCTCTTTGAACTTTCTAAAATCATACAAATCCTATGCAAATGTGCATTTATCTGGGTAGATTATCTGAAGTTTTCATTGGATTTCTAAAGTAGTCCAAAGCTCTAAAAAGTATAAGAATCCCTATGGTATTTACTTTATAAAAACTTTCAGCTTCTCTCAAAATTGATTTTATAAAACTCTTATATATTAATCTCTTAAAATGTACTGGTCACTGGTCATCTGTATGGATACAATTTTGTATGAAAGTGAAAGTGAAATCACTCAGTCGTGTCTCTCTGCGACCCCATGAACTGTAGCCTATGAGGCTCCTCCATCCATGGAATTTTCCAGGCAAGAGAACTGGAGTGGGTTGCCATTTCCTTCTTCAGAGGATCTTCCCTACCCAGGGATCCAACCCAGGTCTCCTGCATTGCAAGCAGATTCTTTTACCATCTGAGCCATGAGGGAAGCTCATACAATTTTGTATAGCATTATATTATTTCAAACAAGATGATTGTTCACATTCCCCAGCATAGATCTACATGGATTACTGAATTCATGTTTGTTGTTAACTTAGCCTCTTATTGAAATTACTATTCTTTAGAGCAGTGGGATCTCCACAGCTTATATGTGAGAAGTTTGAGACAAGGATGGAGAAATTCAGGTATTTGAAAGTTGGGAGAAGCAAAGATGGTATACAAAGTGGGAGGCCTAATTCTGTGACAAATTAGTTAAGAATATTTGGATTGCAACTAATATAACCAATTCAACCAACTTAATTTATTAGATGGATAGAGGAGCATATTTTGCATATATAATTATTTATAAAACAAATTGTGCATATAAAATAAGGTATAATTATTTAATATATAAATAATCATATATATAATAATATATCTATAATTATATCCAACAATAGAAACATAACAAATTAAAATCAGAGACTTGAGCTTTGAACATCATCACAATTTCTTATATCTTCTCTCTTCTCTGATGTCAATTTTGTATCCCTTTTCTCTCTCTTTCTTCTCACCTCTCACCCAGAATAATCTGTTTTTCTATCTCTGCCTTTAGCTCTCACAAGTGGTTCCAAAATCACTGGATATTGTATTTATTGGCCATTTTGCATTAGATGTCCAGTCCTGCACTATGTGCTTAGACGCATGATGTTTCTCTCTACAACCATATGTATCAACAGGAAGGGTAATTCCTAGAAAAGTGGGGTTGGGCAGGTCAAACAATAAATGCCCACTCTCTTTACATGGCAGGTGACAGAATGTCTTTCATGGATCTACTGAAACTCATTTGTCTATTTATTCTAAAAACATTTCTATTCTGTACTTGACATGAGTTTAGGATACAAAGATGAGCCTGACATAATCTCTCTACCCTTGATCTAGTTTTCTGCCTACCATCACCCGTACAATGAATATGTCTATTCCCCACACTGGGCCTCAGCTTCCTTTGTTAAATGAATAGGACAGGCAAAACTAGAGGCACCTTGATTCATTACAGTGAGCCCACACATCCAAGGTAACATCACATTATTGTTTAAATCACTTTTTGTCAAGAATCTCACACTCAAGGATTCAAAAGTTTTCCCACCAAGAAATTATAAGCATTGCCTATGCATCCCAGTAGTATAAAATAGAGTAGAACATCATGAAAAATCTTAGCTAGTTATGAAACCTCTGTGTAAACTAGAAATACAAGCTGAATAAAAGTCACAATTTCACCCTTCCTTTAAAGAAAAAAGAAAATACTCAACATAGTAGTCTGTGTCCAGTAAGACTTGGCATATATGGCCCTATTGCACTGAGGACTTGAAATCCATCCTCCAGATTTACAAGACAGACCTACAATAAATATTGCTAGTTGTGTAGCTTTGTCATTGGTCAAGAAACTGGGGGAGCTCTGGGTGGTGAATGCATTACCAGTGAGATGTTTGTGCTGTTTTGGTAGAAAACTCCAGAAAAAGATTTGAAACCAGAAAACCCACCTGCTGAGACTTCAGCCCCCAAAGATATCCTGAATGCCTTGAAGATCAGGCCAGTCTCACAGCCTTCTGTCAGTCCTGTGATGAAAAACACATCTGAAGAATGTGAGACATGGATCGACAGGTTCAGGAAGCTAGAAAATGCCCTCTATCTGTGTGATCTGAGTAATACAGGTGAAGTGTGCAACTTACAGCTCATACATCTTTCTTTTTTTTTTTTTTTCTTTTTCTTTTTCATTTTATACTGGGATCCACAAATTTTATTTTTTATTAATTTCTGTTGGAGTATAGTTGCTTTACAACATTGTGTTATTTTTTGCTGTACGGCAAAGTGAATCAGTTATACATATACATATATCCATTCTTTTTTAGATTCCTTTCCCATTTAGGTCACCACAGAACACTTAATACAGTTTCCTGTGCTATACAGCAGATTTTCATCAGTTATCTATTTTACATATACTTGTATATTTATGTTAAGGGCTTCCCTGGTGACTCAGACTGTAAAGATTCTGCCTGCAATGTAGAAAACCTGGGTTCAATCCCTGGGTCAGGAAGATACCCTGGAGAAGGGAATGACTACCCACTCCAGTATTCTTGCCTGGAGAATTCCACTGAAAGAGCCTGATAGGCTACAGTTCATGGGGTCACAAAGAGTTGGATACAACTGAGAAACTAACACTTTCACACTTTCATATATGGTAATCCCAATGTTCCAATTTATCCCACCCCCTTTTCTCCCCTTGGTAGTCATAAATTTGTTTTCTATATCTGCGACTCTACTTTTGCTTTGTAAATAAGTTCATCTGTATTATTTTTCTAGATTCTATATTCATATAGAATTTAGAATATAGAATTTTCTGTATTCTAGATTCATATAAGCAATATTATACAGTATTTGTCTTTCACTTTCTGACTTACTTCTGGCTGTATAGCAATCTCTAGGTTGATCCATATCACTGCAAATGGCATTATTTCATTTCTTTTTATGGTTTAATAATATTCCATTGTATATATGTGCCACATCTTCTTTATCCATTCAAGACAACCCTCAGAATGGGAGAAAATATTTGCAAACAAAGCAACTAACAAGGGATTAATCTCCAGAATATACAAATAGCACATGCAACTCAATATGAAATAAAACAACCCAATCAAAAACTGAGTGGAAGATCTAAATAGACATTTCTCCAAAGAAGACATATATGTTGACAAAAAAACATATGGAAAAATCCTCAACATCACTAATTATCAGAGATGTGTAAGCCAAAACTTGAGAAACCTATATGCAGGTCAGGAAACAAGAGTTAGAACTGGACATGGAACAACAGACTGGTTCCAAATAGGAAAAGGAGTATGTCAAGGCTGTATATTGTCACCCTGCTTATTTAACTTATATGCAGAGTACATCATGAGAAACGTTTGGCTGGAAGAAGCACAAGCTGGAATCAAGATTGCCGGGAGAAATATCAATAACCTCAGATATACAGATGACACCACCGTTATGGCAGAAAGTGAAGAGGAATTAAAAAGCCTCTTGATGAAAGTGAAAGAGGAGAGTGAAAAAGCTGGCTTAAAGCTCAACATTCAGAAAACTAAGATCATGACATCTGGTCCCATTACTTCATGGCAAATAGATGGGGAAACAGTGGAAACTGTGTCAGACTTTATTTTTGGGGGCTCCAAAATCACTGCAGATGGTGACTGCAGCCATGAAATTAAAGATGCTTACTCCTTGGAAAGAAAGTTATGACCAACCCAGATAGCATATTAAAAAGCAGAGACATTACTTTGCCAACAAAGGTCCGTCTGGTCAAGGCTATGGTTTTTCCAGTGGTCATGTATGGATGTGAGTTGGACTGTGAAGAAAGCTGAGTGCCGAAGAATTGATGCTTTTGAACTGTGGTGTTGGAGAAGACCCTTGAGAGTCCCTTGGACTGCAAGGAGATGCAACTAGTCCATCCTAAAGGAGATCAGTCCTGGGTGTTCATTGGAAGGACTGATGTTAAAGCTGAAACTCCAATACTTTGGCCACCTCATGCAAAGAGTTGACTCATTGGAAAAGACCCTGATGCTGGGAGGGATTGGGGGCAGGAGGAGAAGAGGGCGACACAGGATGAGATGGCTGGATGGCATCACCGACTCGATGCATGTGAGTTTGGGTAAACTCCGGGAGTTGGTGATGGACAGGGAGGCCTGGCATGCTGAGATTCATGGGGTCGCAAAGAGTCAAACATGACTAAGCGATTGAACTGAACTGAAGCCAAAACTACAATGGACGGCCATCACTGTCAAAAAATCTACAAATATTAAATACTGGAGAGGGTATGGATAAAAGGGACCCTCCAACGCAGCTGATGTGAATGTAAACTGGCCAATATGGAAAACAGTATGGAGGTTCCTTAGAAAACTAAAAATAGAGCTACCATATGTTCCTACAATCCCACTCGTAGTCATATACCAAATAAAACCATAATTTGAAAGGATGCATGCACCCCACTATTCATTGCAGCACTATTTACAATAGCCAGGACATAGAAGCAATCATATACCTTTCCATTTGTGTTGCAGTCTGTAAGTGGACACCTCCCTTTCTTTCAGTTCTTAATAAATATAATTTGTACATAAACCATGTGCCTGGCACTGTGCTGAGCACAATCAGGAAAAAAAGATAAATCAGACATGAATCCCCTACCAGGTTGCTGACAGTTTCTCTGAGTCTAATCCACAATCCAATCATGTAACTCTCCTGATTGAAATCTTCAGCATGCCTGCTAACAGGCTGACCTCTAAACTCTTTAACAGGAGTTTATATTCCCCATCATAATGATTAATTTGCCTTCCTCAAACGTGCCTTGATTTCTCCTGTGACTATGCCTTTTCTAAACCTACGCCCTCCACCTGAGCTATCTGCCTCTCTAACTACCCCACCCCCTGCCAGCTCCTCACCTTGTCCACCTGGCTAATTTGTGCCTAAACATCTTTTAGGTTGGAACTCAAGCTCTACTCCTCTGAGACTTTCATGATTTCCCCAGACATATCTAGGCCAACCTTTATCAGCCTGTCAGAGTTCTTTAACATCCATTATCATATTTCTATATTATATCTTTCTATTTGGGACTTCCTACTATCCACCCAGTAGACTACATTCCTTTTTTATCCCGGCACATTGCACAGTTCTGTTTGACCTTTTTTTTTTTGAGGGAACAAATAAATGAGTGAATGTTCATAAATAACTAAACCCAAAATAGAAGGTAATAAATGCCATTAGAGGGTAGTGCTATGCCGGCATTTGGAGAGAGGAGAATTCCTTCATAGTGAGGTGATCAGGAAAGGTTATATTAGTTTGAAATTGCTCATTAAAGATAAAGTACCGTTTATATACAAAGGAATGAAATAGAGGGCCCTTTCTGGCAAAGGTGCAAGTTAGCCAAGCAAAGCATTATGTATGAAGCTCAATACAAGGAATTTGGTTTAAATAGAATATAAGGGCCATTAAGAAGACTATTAAATGAAAAAGGTGAAACTATAGGATGGGATCAGATCTAGGAAGGTGATAGATAACAGACCAAGGAATTTGGATTTAATTCAAAGATAGTGAGTAGCGTGTTGAGTTTCTAAGCAGGGATTGATATGGTGAAGTTGTATTTCATAAAGGTCCTCGATGGCTATGTGCAGAATGAAGGAGAAATTTAAAGCATAAAAAGAGTAAAGGACGTTATTGCAATGTCTAAGTGAGAAAGAATGAAACTCAGAACTAGGTCTGAGACCCATGGAATGGAAAAGAGAGAGCAGATACAAAAACATATGCACTGAAGTTGTTGTACTTAATTCCATACTGTGTTCATGAAGAGTTAGCATTATACATGGAGTCTAAAAATATGGAACATGTAGTTCTGGTTGCCAGGAAAAACAGAGAAATATTGGTCAAAGGGTACAAACTTTCAGTCAGAAGATAAATTTCAAGGATTTAACATACATCATGATGACTCTCATTAACAATATTGTGTTGTATAGTTGAAAACTACTATTAGAGTAGAGCTTTAATGGACTCACCATAACAATGACAACAGAATGGTAATTATGGGAGGGAAAGGATTTGTTAATTAATCTTATTTTAATAAACATTTTGTAATATACATGTGTATCAGTCATCACGTTGTACACCTTAAACTTATACAATGTGATATACTAATATCAATTACATCTCAAAAAAGAGTTAATGTGCACATTAGTACTTTCTCAGTTCAGTTCAGTCACTCAGTCGTGTCCGACTCATTGCGACCCCATGAACTGCAGCACACCAGGCCTCCCTGTCCATCACCAACTCCTGGAGTCCACCCAAACCATGTCCATTGAGTCAGTGATGCCATCCAGTCATCTCATCCTCTGTCATCCCCTCCTCCTCCTGCCCTCAATCTTTCCCAGCAGCAGGGTCTTTTCAAATGAGTCAACTCTTCGCATGAGGTAGCCAAAGTAATAGAGTCTCAGCTTCAGCATCAGTCCTTCCAGTGAATATTCAGGACTGATCTCCTTTAGGATGGACTGGTTGGATCCCCTTGCAGTCCAAGGGACTCTCAAGAGTCTTCTCCAGCACCACAGTTCAAAAGCATCAATTCTTCGACACTCAGCTTTCTTTACAGTCCAACTCTCACATCCACACAGGACCACTGGAAAAACCAAAGCCTTGACTAGATGGATCTTTGATGACAAAGTAATGTCTCTGCTTTTTAATATGCTATCTAGGTTGGTCATAACTTTCCTTCCAAGGAGTAAGCGTCTTTTAATTTCATGGCTGCAATCACCATCTGCAGTGATTTTGGAGCCCAGAAAAATAAAGTCAGCCACTGTTTCCACTGTTTCCCCAACTATTTGCCATTAGTACTTTCTAGAAGTGATCATATAACAATACTAATACCTTTTCATTCTCTGTAATGTTTTTGTTTCACCTTGCTTTGAATTCTAGACCACATAAAATATAAATATCATACAATACCCAAGGACTTCTAATAACTATAGCAAAGAGAGGGGAAAATGAAAATTGTAGATGAAAAATTCATCTAGCTGAATTAGAAACTCATTTATTAAACTTCTGTTATGAGCCTGGCACTGTACTAGAGGCTAGACGAAGAGGAAAACCAGAAAGGATGAGCCATGGTCTCATCAAGGAAATTTTAGGTAAGGCACAAAGGCTGGCAATAATTCAATGTCAGTAAAACAAAAATTTTAAAGACAGATTATAGTAAAGTATTATGATTGAAGACACAAGCTAGAGTTAAAGAATTCAAAGAAAAGACAGAAGAGATTTTTTTTTTTTTTTTTAAGCACACTGTGTAATGTAGGCAGGTACTCAGAGAGGGCTCACTAGAAGAACTTGAGCTGAACTTGGAAGGAGAGATACAGAAGACTTTGAAACCATCTTCTGCAAAGGTTAGAAGGGGAGAATGAGTATGATGGGGAAGAGAGTAAGAAAGATAGGACTGAAGGTCATGTTGAACCAGATGGTGAAGCTGATACCCTGTTGTGAATCCTGTGGGCTGCGATGAGCTTAATTCTCTACCCAGTGTTCACCAAGTTTCAACCAGGGGAGAACACTGTAAAAGCAGAAATGGATCTTTTAGGGAAGATACTGGAAAAAAGGAGGTCAAAAGGTTACTGAAATATTCATGAGTCTAGGTACACGTATCAAAACTGCAAGAGTGGTAATGGGGTTACAAACAAAACCAAAACTCAAGCAGAGGGAAAAGATGTTTCTAAAGAAACAAATGCTGAGTTTTGATGATGGATGACAGATCATAAACTTAGTTGCTAAGAGACTCCCTAGAGACTGGGACCTTTCTCATACTTCTAAACTGTTCTGGGGAAAAACGCAGTTTTGTTGACTTTGGGGCAGATTCTGGCAGATTTAAAATGACTTTCTCATGGCCTTTTCACTATTTATGCCTGTTTTCTCTGTTTCTATGAAATTCATTAGTTCTTCAATAGCCAAGGAATGTGTCAGCCAGATCTGGAAACATCTATAACTATCTTTAATGAGGAAAGAGGATTAACTGAGGTCATCTTCTTGGTTTATTAGCCACAGTATTCAGCAGACCACCACAGCCTTCCTCTAGACACTGAGTAGATGATCCCTACTCGGCCCAATGATGAATCAGTGATCTTTATTATGTGCAAGGAAATATGTAGGGCAGGATGTTCTTTATCCAGGGTGAAGGCAGAACATCCATCATTAAATTAGCATTTCTGGGAACCTACTCTGTGCTTATTCTTTAATGGGGGTTGTCAAGAAAATATCCTTGAGGAAAAAGAATAAGGAATGACTATGAATAGCTGGTCGTGCTTTCTAAAGAAAGATGGGTGGTTGGGATAAATGTCTGAGTGACTGGTGGATTTGGAATTTTCCCAGTGAACTAAAAGCTAAATAGAAAATATTTTAGAGTTCAAAGAGGCAGAGTGCAAAGAGAGCCCTCAAGGATATTCTCTGCATGGGTCTGGACATGGCATCACTAATTCCTCACATCAACCACTTGCTGAAAGGATTAATGTTCTTATTTAGAGAGGAGAAAGCCAAACTCAAAGTGATAAAATATCAGCCAGTGAGAAGTTGAGGCATAATTCTAACCCCAGGTCTACTGACTTCCCACTGCACCAGACTCCCATGACATACTGGAAAGAGCATGAGATTTTGCTTGTTGCTTTGTTAGTTTGTTTCTTTGTGTGTTTTTAACCAGATTCAAGTTCAGACTTCACGAACTGCTGTCACTTTTATTCACAAAGTCTGTTTCCTCATCTGTAAAATAGTAAAACTGATAATAATAAAACATACCTCCCATGTTTGAGAAAGGGAGATTTAAAAGTTCTTTACAAACTGTAAAATGAAGTGGATAGTAAAGAGGTTCTTACTGCTTTCATTTTGGTTCTGGTGGGATAGGGACAGGTTTTAGCAACACTGATGGATTGTAAAGGTTATTTTATGCAGTTGTTTTGGGCATTCCCTATTGACAACAACTCAAACAGAAATAAATTTCAGCTAATGAATTTTTGTCTAATACTACAAATCCTCTACTAATAGTAAAGCTTAGAAGATAGAAGAAAAGGCCCCCCAACAACACCAGTGGTGATTCTTATATATATTTCTTAGCATTAATTCTAATTTTTAATTAAAATATAAATTATACACAAATAATTTATTCTAGTTAAAATATATTCTCATGTGTTTTAAATAATGTTGATGATATAACTATTATAACCATCCTATCATAGTATCTACACTAATGAGTGCTTTATAGTCCTAACACTGTGGTAAGCACTTACTATTTTATTCATTTTCATCAAATTTAATTATTCCTATTTTAGAGTCAAGGAAACTGAGGCTCAAAATGTTAAAGTATCTTTCTTAGTCAGACATACTCCAAAGCTCAGGACTTATATTTCCAGAGATAGAGTATGAGGAAATGTCTTGAGGGGTCCAACCTAGACCAGGTGAAGAGCAGCCGCCTCATCCAGGAAAATTGCAAAGATGCAACTGACTAACTCAAACAAAGATATTTCTTCAGAGGAAAGGACCAACATTCTAATAGGAGAAAGAGACCACAAATAAACCTGAAAAGAAACAGCAAACTGGACAGGATGGGATGGGGTGAAATGGGATAGGATGATATGGAACAGGATGGGATGGGATGGGGTGGGAAGGGACAGGACAGGACCGAATAAAACTGGATGGAATAAATCTCATTAGGACCCCAGCTGTCTGTAGTCCAGTTAGAAACACTCATTAGAGAGTAGTTCAGAGGAGAACATCACACTCAACTATCGTTGCACATTTGAACAAAAACAGAGCTTAAACAGAGATGACAGGTGTCCACTAGAGCCCAACACTGATTGACTGGCCATGGCTTTCTACAAAATGAACAGGGGACCACTCCCTCTGGATTCTATGAGAAAAAATTTCACAATCATTATGACAACCTATGCAAACACAGGAGACTAGAAGAACAATATTCAAGGGATATATCCTTTACCTCTATAAAAGGTATTTAACAAGCTTGACACCTGTAGCGTAGATGTTCACAATTCATGGAAAATATTTAGAAAACGATCTGAGCCCTGCTTGAAACAATCTCTTTCCCTTCATTCTACAATACAGTATGATGATTAAATGCAAGGACTAAGCACAACCTTGGGTAAGAGAATTCTCATCTCCATGCCTCAGTTTCTCTCTCTTTGCAAATGAATTGTTGTGAGGATTAAGTGAGTCAATACTGGTTAAGTTGTTTGGAGGGATGACTGAAACATGGTGAATGCTGTATATAAGTATCAATCAATATTGTTGTTGCACTCTAAATTTTCTGCTTCTCTTACCATCCTGACTGGTTGGGGATCTTCCTAAGGTAACAAACCCTTTCTCAATATCCTCTCTATTCCCAGGCACAGTATCTGACATTTATAAGCTCACAAATCGAGGCTTATCAATGAGTTATTGATTTTTGCTGTTATCATGTTCTACACTTACACTCCTCTCTGCAACTATCAAAATCTGCTTCCCCTTAGCATGAAGAGCACATCAGCATTGGTACATATAACATATGGGTACTAGAGTGTATCCTGTGATGATAAGTACCACCATCTCTATTCCACAGATTTAGACTCTAAGCCACAAGAAGTTAGATGATTTACCTGTAATCACACAGCAAGCTGGAGGGAGTCACAGTAAATACATTTCCAGAAATGCATAAAAGTGAGCTATTTAAATCCTGCGTGTTTAGGAATGTGTTTGGATATTTCAATAAGATAAACATAAAACCAGAGCAATTAGGAATTGTTTTTAGCAGGCACCCCACCATTTTCAAAAATTGGTCTCTTAAAGTTTTATGGCTACAAAGAACAAGCTAAAATTGTTTTAGAGTCTACCTATGGATTTTATTGGACCCCATCCCATCTCCCCCAGATCACTGTCAAATTCCTCTCAGCATCCATGACACATGGTCAGGACAGTAAATATCTTTTTAGGATGTCATATGTTTTTTTTTAAAGCTGAAAGTTTCAAAATATTAGCATTTAATTTTTGCTTAGAAGTCATTCAAACTAATGCATTTTCCTCTTTTGTGTTTTCTCCATTCTCTTTTAAAAACCTCTCACTCACCCAACCTAATGATAGGAGTCCTAGAGAAGGAACGAGCCAGACGCCTCATTCACAACTACAATCTCATTTACAACCTGTCCCTGAGCCCTCGGAAAATTGACCAAGCCTTGCGGAGTTTCCGTGCTGGAGAAAATATGCTTTTGGAGCCAGCGCTTCGGTACTTAAAGGAGCTATGATAACAAGCCCATACTGTGAGAACAGATGTTCCCTTTATCTCCCTTTTTACCCAGACACGTGTTTCTCCCCAGCCCGAGTGCAGTGGTGGAGGCACTGTCAGAATTGAGGCCGGCACAGCTATTGTAGACACTTTGAACTTGGACTTGATTTCTGGCTAGGATGCTTGCTCATAAGCAGCTCCAAGTGATCTGAGAAAACCAGGTTTTTCTCTTCTGAGGTGGCAAAAGCCCAATTTCTTAAAATCCTCTTCTAATCTTATAAAGCTGATGATGAATATTGAAAGATTTTTTTTCTATATTGCTGATCAAATAGTGTTTTTGCTAACTCTGCAATTCCATATAGTAAAAAACATGCTAGATGTTGTCAACTTCCAAAAATGCCTGTCACATAAGAGACCTGAATATGTCTTTTTTGGATGAATAAGTCAATCTTCCCTCTAGTCACTATTCTAGGATTTCCACATTATAAGAAAAACAAAAGAATTAACAATGAATTGTCTTAATACTAAGCAACAGAAGCAGAATTTCAAGTGAGGTTTTCTGAACAAGTCTAATATTTTCTCTAGTACAAAACTAGACAGCGTTACAGTCTCCAGGGGTATTTCCGCAGAGTAGTGGATACAAGTTTTTAGGAGGGGCTTCTGGGACAAAGGATTCTGGAAATAGGTAACTTCTTCTTTGTTTCCTCTGGTAGCAAAATCAAGCAAAACTTTCCACTCGTTCCCATAGTTCTCCCCCTCCCCCAGTTTGCACCCCCTGCATAATACACATTTACAGTCACATTGCACACACAGGCGGCATGAGTTCATTGAAGGAAATCTAGGACTTCAGAGAAAGAAGTATTCCTAGTACTATTATTAATGCTGAGGGACCTGGATCCTGATTTTCAAATCTCTGTGTGTGGGAGACAGGATGAAGGAGTTAGGTCAAGGGAAAAAATAAATCGAAGACCTCTCTTGTTGTTTCATTACTAAGTCCTGTCTGACTCTGTGACCCAATGGACTGTAGCCCATCAGGTCCCTCTGTCCATGGTATTTCCCAGGAAAGAAGACTGGAGTGGGTTGCCACTTCCTTCTCCAAGGGATCTTCCCAACCAAGGGATCAAACCCATGTCTCATTAATTTGTAGGCAGATTCTTTACCACTTAGTCACCAGGGAAGCCCCTGAAAATCTCTGAGTATCCCCTTTAAGACATTGTATATTATGGGGTATCTTGTAAAGTCTTATGAATTAAACCTTAAGAACCAAATAATTTGGATCCACTAACATACATAATCTCTGAGGGCCTTCTATTCTGACATGCTCTAATTTTTATAATCCTTGAGTTGCCCAGAAAAATGCCCCTTGAGGCAGACCAACTACACCTCTAACATTCTAGAACCCTCAGACTTGCAGGCTGCCTTTTAGGGCAAGTTCAGTTAAGTTCAGTCGCTCAGTCACGTCCAACTCTTTCTGACCCCATGGACTGTAGCACGCCAGGCTTCCCTGTCCATCACCAACTCCCGGAGCTTACTCAAACTAATGTCCTTCGCGTCAGTGATGCCACCCAACCATCTCATTCTCTCTCCTCCCTTTCTCCTCCCCCCTTCAATCTTTCCCAGCTTCAGGGTCTTTTCCAATGAGTCAGTTCTTTGCATCAGTTGGCCAAAGTATTGGAGTTTCAGCTTCAGTATCAGTCCTTCCAATGAATATTCAGGACTGATTTCCTGTAGGAAGGATTGGTTGGATCTCCTTGCAGTCCAAGGGAATCTCAAGAGTCTTCTCCAACATCACAGTTCAAAAGCATCCATTCTTCAGTGCTCAGCTTTCCTTATGGTCCAATTCTCACATCCACACATGACTACTGGAAAAACCATAGCTTTGACTATATGGATCTTTGTTGGCAAAGCAATGTCTCTGCTTCTTAATATGCTGTCTAGGTTGGTCATAACTTTTCTTCAAGGAGTAAGTGCCTTTTAATTTCATAGCTGCAGTCACCATCTGCAGTGAGTTTGGAGCCCAAGAAAATAAAGTCTGTCACTGTTTCCATTGTTTCCCCATCTATTTGCCATGAAGTGATGGGACCAGATGCCATGATCTTAGTTTTTTGAATGTTGAGTTGTAAGCCAGCCTTTTCAGTCTTCTTTTTCACCTTCATCCAGGGGCTCTTTAGTTCTTCTTTGCTTCATATATAGCAGTGTGTATATATTAATCCCAAATTCCTAATTTATTCCTCCACTCCTTTCCCCTTTGGTAATTGTAAATTTGTTTTCTGTGTCTGTGGATCTATTTCTGTTTTGTATAAGTTCACTTGTATCTTTTTTTCCCCCTTAGATTCCACACATAAGCAATATCACATGCTATTCCAACTTTTTCACTCTCCTCTTTCACTTTCATCAAGAGGCTCTTTAGTTCTTCTCCACTTTCTGCCATAAGGGTGGTGTCATCTGCGCATCTGAGGTTATTGATATTTCTCCTGGCAATCTTGATTCCAGCTTGTGCGTCCTCCAGCCCAGCGTTTCTCATGATGTACTCTGCATATGTTAAATAAGTAGGGTGACAATATACAGCCTTGACGTACTCCTTCCCAATTTGGAACCAGTCTGTTGTTCCATGTCCAGTTCTAACTGTTGCTTCCTGACCTGCATACAGATTCTCAGGAGGCAGGTCAGGTGACCTGGTATTCCCATCTCTTTAAGAATTTTCCACAATTTGTTGTGATCCACACAGTCAAAGGCTTTGGCATAGTCAATAACGCAGGAGTAGATGTTTTTCTGGAACTCTCTTTCTTTTCTGATGATCCAGTGGATGTTGGCAATTTGATCTCTGGTTCCTCTGCCTTTTCTAAATCCAGCTTTACCATCTGGAAGTTCATGGTTCACGAATCGCTGAAACCTGGTTTGGAGAATTTTGAGCATTACTTTGCTAGCATGTGAGATGAGTGCAGTTGTGCGGTAGTTTGAACATTCTTTGGGATTGCCTTTCTTAGGGATTGAAATAAAAACTGACCTTTTCTAGTCCTATGGCCACTGCTGAGTTTTCCAGATTTCCTGGCATATTGAGTGCAGCATTTTCACAGCATCTTTTAGGATTTGAAATAGCACAACTGGAATTCTATCACCTCCACTAGTTTTATTCGTAGTGATGCTTCCTAAGGCCCATTTGACTTCACATTCCAGTATGTCTGGCTCTAAGTGAGTGATCACACCATCATGGTTATCTGGGTCATGAGTCTTTTTTATATAGTTCTTCTGTGTATTCTTGCCACCTCTTCTTAATATTTTCTGCTTCTGTTAAGTCCATAGCATTTCTGTCCTTTATTTTGCTCATCTTTGCATGAAATCTTCCCTTGGTTTCTCTAATTTTCTTGAAGAGATCTCTAGTCTTTCCCATTCTATTGTTTTCCTCTATTTCTTTGCACTGATTACTGAGGAAGGCTTTTTTATCTCTCCTTGCTATTCTCTGGAACTCTGCATTCAAATGGGTGTCTTTCCTTTTCTCCTTTGAGGGCAAAGAAGAAAGCAAACAAACATGGCTTTCACATGCTACCGAAGTGCCAAATGAGGAAAATTAGAATATTAGATCAGACATTCATTATGTATTAGGCAACTATTGTTTGCCAAGGACTTGACATATTTTGTTCCATCCAACTGTGACAACTAGATGTGGAAAGTTTCATGGCTTCATTTTATAGATTAGGAAACAGAGGCTCAGAGAAGTGAAGCAGAAGAAAGCTATTGAGTTGTACCCATGGATAACTGGCTGGAGGGATAGGATCTTCTGGAAAGCACCAGACACATGATACTTAAGAATGCCCTGGTAATGCTTATAAGTAAAATATATATAAAGATAAAAGGAAGGTGGGAGTGAAGTTCAGGAGGGAGGGGGACATATGTATACCTATGGCTGATTAATGTTGATGTATGGCAGAAACCAACACAATATTGTAAATCAATTATTCTCCAATTAAAAATAAATAATTTTTAAAATTAAAGATAAAAGGAATTTCTGCCTATACCAGATATACCATTAGGCCTTGCCACTTGCTTTACTGTAGACTCAAAAGTCCAGAATGAACTGAATTGAATAGATTTTTGCTGAAAATTGCTGTGCTTATAAGGATGCCCTGGTATATCCTACATCTCTGTGGGAAAGGGGACTGGAGAGATCTTTAGGGTGAAAGGAGACCCTATATGTGAAGCTGGAGTTGTTAGACTTAGTCATAAGATTCTGAAGGGCAGTGATTTCACCTTGCCCAATTCTCTGTGTCCAACATCTTGTCCAATACCTGACAAACAGCCTCAGCACCCAACTTACACAGCTGGAGGGGACTCTACTGACACAGAATGAAGCATGAAAGTGCCCCACAGCCATGTGACACGGGCCATGCATACCCTGCAGCAGTGGCCGGCTGAGTGCTTCTAGAAGTGGGGTAGCCATGGCCAGACCTAGAGCCACAGTCACCTCCTAACCACCACCACCCACCCTTCAGGAGAGCAAAAAAAATAAATAAATAAACTTTAAAACCAGCCAAGAGGATTTCCCTAATGGTCCAGTGGCTAAGATTCCACACTCTTAACGCAGGGGGCCCAGGTTCAATCCCCGGTCGGGGAACTAGATCTCACATGTTGGTTGTGACTAAGAGTTCTCATGCCACAACTAAAGATCCTGCATGCCACAGCAAAGATGGAAGATGCTACATGCTACAGCTAAGACCCAGTGCAGCCAGATAAATAAAGTAAAAGGCTATCTTAAAAAAAAAAAAAAAAAAAAACAGCTAAATCCCACTCTGGCACTTAGTAGGTGGCAGTCTTGGCAAATGCTAAAATCTCCCTGAGCTTCAGTTCCTTCGTGTGTAAAATGGCAATAATTGTATTTTGGGGGGAAGTTTTTTAAATGCTGAAAGCCATGCCATTTAGACATGTAGTAGAGATGGAACTTTCTTAAGTTTCTCCCTTTAGCTGCTGACCCTCAGGAAGTTTGAAGAATAGTCTGTGTGAAATGACACAGAGCAGGAAGGCTACTGCTACATCACAAACAAATTTTAAGATGCATCTTCCCTCTAGAGCCCAGTGCCAGCTGCTCTTGGTCATTTCCTGACTGGAATTCTCCAGTGCTCTGCCCCTGGGTATGTGTGATAGGTGTGTGTCGGGAGGTGATATTTACAAGACTGGCACTTGCAAATGTGAATAATCATTAGATTTTCTCTGAGTAAGCATCAGAAAACAGAAATTCAACCTAAGTCACAGAAACAGCTTAGATATCCAGGTGACAAAGTGATGGCAGAGGTTAAATGAGGCCAGGCTGTGGAGCAAACCACACTGGACACAAACAGCAAAATGCCATGAGGTTATTATGCTTCAGAATACTTTTAATGACCTCTATGCTAGGACTTCTCCATGGTTTGCTTACGGAAAATCTGTTACCCTTCTCTCTTCTTTTCTTTCTCAGATCAGAGGTATTTCATATACACCCTGTGACTGTGTCATTGTGAACTCCTAATAAACATTGAGAGGGAATCTGGGCTTCCCAAGTGGCACTAGTGGTAAAGAACCCACCTGCCAATACAGGAGAAATAAGAGACACCAGTTTGATCCCTGGAGGAGGGCATCACAACCCACTCCAGTATTCTTGCCTGGGAAATCCCATGGACAGAGGAGCCTGGCAGACTAGAGTCCATGGGGTCGCAAAGAGTCGGACACAGCTGAAGAATCAGCACATATACAGAGGGAGTCTGGTGTCTGTGATCCTGACCACTTTCTCTAGCAGGATCTTTCTGGGTGTCTGTGTGCGGTGGATAGGTTAACCTCCAGGATACCCCAGAGAGACTTGGTGTCAACTGCACCTGCCCTGGCTGTCCAAAAACCTCAGCCTCTACACATGGAAGGAGCACTGAAGACATAACAGAGGTTGGATCTCACTGTCTGGGCAGACTTTCCCAGATGTGTGACCTTCAGCAATCCACTAGGGCCCCGTTCATATTGAATCAGATAGTGTGTGCACATTGCCTGACAATATACTTGGCACACAGATGTGCTCGATAATGGGGAACCAGCTTTCTATTTTATTCTTAAACAGTGTTCCCTTTTACCCCATTCAGTGGGCCATGCCATGATGTGCCCTTTCCAAATACCAACACCTGATAAGTCAACATTTGGCTCACTGATTGTATGGTCCCAGAGAAGAGACACCATATCCTCCAACTTTCTATTCTTCGTTCTCTCGTCTGTCCTTACTCCTCACTGTAAATGAACCAGGTTGACATTCCTATGCCTATTGTACAGATGAGACACTGAGGACCTACCTAAAGACTAAAAGCTAGTGAGTGACTGAGTCACGGCCAGAACGCAAAACATAACTTCAAGGCCAACAGTGCCCCACAGGTCACAGAGCAAACCCACAGAATTCCCTTTAGTGCGAGTGGCTTGGCTCCCCAGAAAGTCTAGCAGACATGCCAAGCCAGAGCCAAGGTCTTCCTGGCCTTTGTCTCCAGCACAGAGCAGGCACCTGGAACACATCTGGAGAATGGCATGCGTGCATGCTCAGTCATTCATTCATGTTCAACTTTTTACAACCTCATGGACTGTAGCCTACCAGGCTCCTCTATCCATGTGATTCCCCAAGCAAGAATACTAGAGTGGGTTGCCATGTACTTCTCCAGGTGATCTTCCTGACCCAGGGATCAAACCCACATCTCCCACAATGGCAGGCAGATTCTTTACCATGGAGCCACTTGGGATGGAATGGCACCTCCACATGAGCATCTGGAAAATCCAGCAGCCTTTTGCCCTCTTCTAGTTCCCCCAGCTCATCACCACCTTCTGGGACAGGAATAAAGGGTGTTTCCAGGACTCTGGGCATGACAGGTTCACACAAGCAGAAGCACAGCTGGGCATATCATGCCATCCAAAGAGTCTGTTAAGTGTCCACTGACTCTTCAGAGGAATTTCCCAAGATCACTAAGAGAAACAATAACAGGGTTTGATATTCTAATTGAGACCAGAAACTGGACAGCTTTGGAACTGACTGGAGAACTGTGTGACTCGGAAAAAAAAAAAAAAAAACGCTTGCCTTTCTGCTCCCCGTTTCCTCCCCATCCCCCTCTCATAAGAGCCTTTCAACTCCATTTCCAAGGCTCCTTAGCAACAGAGGTTGGGGGGGGCGGTGGTGTTCCCAAGCCGGTGCCTCTGGCAGGCCAGCCGTTCCCCTCATTAGCATTCAGGGCCCCTCATCTGCCTGCACAGTTGGCCAGGGGGCTGTGTAAAAGGCAGAGCAGCTTGGGGGAGGCCCAGCATTTAGCATGGCTCATTGGGACATGGGAAGCCTCTACAAAGAGTTTCCAAACAAAAGGCATCAATATTATTTGTGGAGCCATCAGCCCGCCTGGGGCACAATATGGCTCTGGCTCAGCCACACGCTCTCCCCCATGTTCTGTGTGCAGACGTGGTGGGCGCTTCCAGGCACATTCTGGCCCTGAGCACCAGCGTGTTGGAAGGTCTCCCCCCCTCCCGCTCTGTGCTGCCCGGTCTCTCCTCAGACTCAGTCTATCCAGGTCGAACAATGGGTGGGCTCTAACTGGCGGTGTGAGTGCCCAGGGGAGGGGTCTTGACAGAGGGTAAATGGTCAGATGGTAGGACAATCACGAACAGATGGTGCTGCTGGGAATGGATTCCAGACAAATTCACAAGCAGATTGAGCTCTGACAAAGACTTATCTGGTGGAGCGCAATTGGCACCTTATACCAATCCCGCTCTCCCACACAATCTTTGACAGTTCCGTGAGGTTCTGTCTCACAAGAATTCCAAAATATTGATCAATAGACCAATCCCTGGGAGATTCCAAGCAGCAGAGCTATTTCTCAGCATGCTCACAAAGCCAGATGAATTTCCTTCAGCCTCCCTGTGTTTGAATACCTTCGGAGATGTGACTCTCACTACTTGTCATCTTTTTCTCTCCAGACAACTCCAATTTGTTCTTCTAAAATTGGTACCCTTGCAATCCCTTTTCTACCCTCCCTTGGGGCCAAAGGAAGAGGAGGAGGGAAAGGAGGGGAAAGAGGAAGGAAAAGAAGACGTAAAAGAGGGAGGGGGGTAGGAGGGCAAAGGAGGCAGGGAGGAGAAGAGGGGAAGAAGAGAGGAAGAGGAAAAGGCATTAAGCCACTACAAATTTGGGATTGTTTGTTATTAAGGCAAAACTTGGGTAAGCTTGCTGATACGCCTTTATTTGAGCAAACTCTGGGAGATGGTGAAGGACAAGCAGCTTATTTTCTTTTTGCTTAATCAAATAAACAAGAGGACTTTTTTGTGGGGAAAAAAGATGGACTACTACTCAGTCATAAAAAAGAATGAAATATTTCCATTTGCAGCAACAAGGGTGGACCTAAAGATATCATACTAAATGAAGTAAGGCAGACAGAAAAAAGACAATGTTATATGATATCATTTATATGTGAAATCTAAAAAATAATACAAATGAATCTATGTCCAAAACAGAAATGGACTTACATAGAAAACAAACTTATGGTTACCAAAAGGGAAAGGATTGGGGGGAGAAATAAATTAGGAGTCCAGGATTAAACAAACTACTATCCATATAATATATAAGCAACAAGGATTTACTAGATTGCACAGGGAACTATATTCAATATTTCATAAACACCTATAATGGGAAATAATCTGAAATATATGTGTGTGTGTGTGTGTGTGTGTGAATCCCTTGGCTGTACACCTGAATCTAACAAGATAATGTAATCCACTACCCTTCAATAATAAAAAAAGAAATTAACATTCTTCTTCTTTACTTGCTTTCTGATACCTATCGGTCTGTGTTTAGTTTATCGGGCTATGTCTCCTGGAGCATTAAGACCCAGTAGTACTCCTCTAACAGGTATTTTGTGTTCAAGTAAGTTCAGAAAGTACCCTAGGCTATCTCTCTTCCCCCTTGGTGAATCTAAATGCCTACTGCACAGGCAACTGAAACAAAACAAGACAAGACAAATTATCTCACCCTTATTTAATCTAAACTCATTTGACCAAAGAACTTTTTATTTTCAATTATATTTTAAGATTCCTTAGAACTAGTGTTCTATGCAAGATATCAAGAAATTCTAAGTAAACTTCTAGCTGCTACATTTATTCAGAAAATACATATAAACTACATATTATATCTGAGACCTTGCACTGCCAATGTTTCAGGGCCCTGAATAGGGTCTGGCCTATAAAGGCTATCAAATAAATACTAATAAACAAAAATTGTGACAAAACCGCATATTAACTACACAGCTGTTGATTACCTACCAAATAAGACCAGCTATAGCTTGGCTAAAATATTGCTAGAAATAAACATTTCACTGCATTCCTGTCTCACCACTGCCTATCTCTCCTGTCTCATTTACCACTCGTTCCCCATTTTTATTTCAGCAACATGAACCATTCGCTGCTTCCTAAAAACCTTATGCATGTTAGTGATTTCCTGCCTCTGCATATACAATTTTCTACTCCCGCAATATCGTTTTCAAACTTACTTTTTAATTCCTTCTCAGGTCTTCATTGAATTTGTTACAAAATTGTCTCTGTTTTATGTTTTGGTTTTCTTTGGCTGCCAGACATGTGGGATCTTAGTTCCCTGTCCAGGGATTGAACCCTCACCTGCATTGGAAGGCAGTGTCTTAGCTACTAGACGACCAGGGAAGTCCCTACTTTAAATTGCTGAATGCCTTTTTATCTTGTAAGATCGAAATCATATGTCCCTCACTGTGTAAAACTTTCCAAAACTCAAACCCTGACTTACATCCTCCACTTTTAACCTCCATATGTATACACCTCTGAGTATACAGCCCGTCCCAAATAAGCCATCTCAAGCTGAGACTACGTCCACCAGGACTGACCTTGGTTAATGGCCTTGGTTAAGGATACTTCCTACTCCCTACTCAACCATGGCACCACCTACCCACACAGTCAGCTTGTGGGAGAGAGAGCAAAGAAACAGAAAGACAGGCAGGAGAAGTATTGCTTCCTTTCAGTTCCAAGAGTGGGATGAGAGATTAAGAGAGTTATTAAGGAGATTTTGGTTTGCCCTGAGAGAAGAGACACACAACAGTCAGAACCGGCGGACACTGAAGCAGACTGCTCTGTAAGGTAGGTATTTTTGTCCTCCAGAAGCTTTCAAGAAGGATGGAAACCTGTCAGTAAAGGGAAAGATGAATGGTTCCTCCCTGTTCTATGAATAGTTGAGTCATGAAACATCTGAGAGATGCCCAGATACCACTTACTAACTTGGGTTTCCTTCCTTCCAATACTGACTCTTGTCTGATACTGGTCTGTTGGGAGCTTCTCTTCCTGGTGCTTAGCAGATCAGGAAATGCATGTCCACCCTCATCTACCTGTCTCCCAGCTCAATCCTTCCCACTCAGAGAATAGCACTTAGGTGATACTATGATTTTCTTCAGCCCCCTCTGAAGGAAAATGAGGCATTGGTGACTTACTCCTTTATGGATAACTTAGTTATTTGTTGATCCAAGGCCATTATGAATACCACAGACATACTACATGGATGAATTAGCAGGGATATTTTTTTCCCCTCATATCTCAGTTGGTAAAGAATCCGCCTGCAATGCAGGAGACCCTGGTTCAACTCTTGGGTTGGGAAGATCCACTGGAGAAGGGATAGGCTACCCACTCCACTATTCTTGGGCTTCCCTTGTGGCTCAACTGGTAAAGAATCTGTCTGCAATACGGGAGACCTGGGTTCAATCCCTGGGTTGGTAAGATCCCTTGGAGAAGGGAAAGGTTACCCACTCCAGTATTCTGGCCTGGAGAATTCTGTGGACCGGATAGTCCATGGGGTCGCAAAGAGTCAGACACGACTGAGCGACTTTCACTTTCATTTTTCTCATTCTTATCCATCCATCCATTCATTTACTCATCAGTTCAACAAACACCCCACCGTACTTGAGCTGTGTTGGGTACCAGGCATACAGTGGTGAGTAAGGCAGGATTCATCATCTGTCAGTGAAGACAGACATTAGAACTGTAAGTACAGTGGAGTGTAAGTGCTGGGTGAAAGGAAAGCCAGGAGTCCCCCACCACAAAAGAGGGCCATTCAGCTCAGCCCAGTGATAGAAGTGTCACCATCATCAGGAAAGGCCTCTGAGAAAATTTGTAAGTGAGCCAAATTCTGGCAGAGGAGAAGCAATTGCCAAAATATGGACAGAAGTGGGGCACTTGGGTGGCAAGAATGAGTTTTCCCAGGTAGGCCAAACAAAACGAGCAAAGCCCCTGAAATGGCGACCCACTCTAGTATTATTGCTGAGATAATCTCATGGACAGAGAGGCTGGGCAAGCTATAGTCCATAATATTGCAAACGAGTCAGACACGACTGAGCAAATGAGCATGCATGCGCCCGAGCGCGCGTGCGCGCTCGCACAAACACACACACACACACACACACACACACACACACACACTCTTGAGACATGAACCCTCTGTTCTTGGAACTGGAAACTGTGGTTACATACACTTGAAGCATCATGCCCCAGTGAAAGTGAAGGAGGCAAAGCTGGAGAAGGTAGGATCAGATCCTGAAGACCCTTGGTGCCCAGCTAAGACTCCAGATGGAGGGTACAGGGTATGATGGATGAGAGCAGGTGAGTGTTTTGCTTCCTCAGGGGGTCATTTAGAGGAAAGCTCTGACACATAAGAACAGAAGCAGGAAAAACCTCTTCCATATTATTGAGTGACTTGGGTCATGTCATGTCACTTAACATCATTAAACTTCAGTTTCTTCATCTGTAAAGTAGGTTTTTAAGCACCTACCTTGCAGGACCATCAAAAGGGCTAGATATCTGGTATGAAAAGCACATGACATACAGTGCCTAACACTACACAGGTCTCATCAAATGGCAGCTGTGTATTTATAATGTTCACGTTCTGTAATGACCTGATCTCAAAAACAAGGGACCTTGCAATGAGAACAGCCTTTCTTGGGAAGGGCATGAGGGATAATGCTATCAGCAGAACAGCTTCAGGGAGTCATTGACACTGAAGCACACACAAGTAAATAATTTATGTGTTTGGACCATTTTTTAAAAGCCCCATTATTATTCCTACTCCCTGCCTCACAGTGATGCTGTGAGTCGCAGTGCATTAGTTAATTTCATGGCCCTGTTTTGAATCTTACAATATTTCATCATCCTGATTCAAAATATTCATTCCAAGTGGTTCCAACTTCACAAATAAATAATTCCTGTTGGAAAATGGAGTTTTCCCATCTGCACAGCCCATTTTCCATCTGTTCCTACAAGCTCGTAGTAGGATGGATCTGGGTCTTCAGGCCCTGTTGATTAGTCCTGATTTAAGAAGAAATGTCTTTCTCCCAGATGGATTATGCATTACTGATAAAGATTAGTTTCCACTGTTATTAGTTACTATGTTAGAAGACAGCATTAGAGATCTGAAAGTGGATCAAAAGGTACATGCTAGATAGGAGGAAGGAGAGAAAAGTCACGTTGACTTAGCTCCCATCATGTACTTGACATTCTTCTAGGTACTACACACACCATATACAGGTAATTTGACCATTATAACAACCCAACAGGTAGATGTGATTATGTCCATCTGATAGATGAAGGAATGGAGGATCAAAGGGCCTTAAAATCTTGCCTAAAATCACATAATTTGTAATTAAGGGAGCTAGGACTAATTCCAAAACTCAGGCTTTCTCTATAACACCAGAGGTTCAAAAGAGCACTGCTCTTTTTGAATGGACCAGAGAATGTTCATGTTGATCAAAGAATTGTGCTCTTGTATCTTTCAATAACCAGGTCATGTTCTAATAGAAGAGCATCCTATGAAGTAAAGGTAATTCATTTTCAAGTCCTTAAAATGACATGCAACTGTACAGAAGGAGAGAGCCACTTTTTTATATGACCAGAATATAGTCCTGTCTTAGAAAGAACAGTAGGTTGTAAGTTAGAAAACTTGGACTTACCTTGGATCCCCAACTTGTTTTCTTAAGGACAAACCACTTAATTGCCTGAGCCTTGATCTCTTCAACTGGAAAGTGACAGTCTATCTTATGCTGCCTCTTCAGTAACCTCAGAGCATCTGGAAGGCATATCTATAAGGAGCATGCAAGAATGTAGAAGGGAGCACAATTTGTCAATGGGAAAGTGAAAGAAAAGTGAAAGTGTTAGTCACTCAGTTGTGTCTGACTCTTTGTGACCCCATGGACTGTAGCTCACCAGGCTCCTCTGTCCTTGGAATTCTCCAGGCAAGAATACTGAAAAGTTCTGAGCCAATGTTCTGCCATTTTCATTTCTATGTCTGCTTGCAACAAAATGCTTGCCTGCAACAAGATAAGGAGTTTGTGCCAGTGTATAAATCTATGCAATGCTTTCTTCATTGAAAAACTCCATCTATGAAAAAATATTAGGTGAACAAAATGGTGTGGTTAGTCACACAGTTGATTTCCTTCATCACAGACTAAGGACAGACATCAGACCGTGGCCTGCACATTGAATCTTGCTCTCTAGACTACCTTGAGGGAAGCAGATGGTAGAAACACTGAAGTTTACAGTCTCAGCTCCCTGCTTACAACCTTACCTTGATCAGTTTATTTAACCAGTATCTATTGAGCAGAGGCCAGGGATGCTGCTAAACATCCCGCAATGCATAGGGCAGCTGCCCACAGCAAGAAATCATTCAGCCCACAAAGTCAGTAGTGCTAAAGTTGAGATTCTTGCAGTAGAGACATTCCTCTGGGTTGAGGTCTCCTGTTATCCAATAAAGATCTAATAACAGAGCTGAAGCTTTATCTGCATGTGTGCTTTCATGAAATATCAGCCTTAAAAAAGACTTTTGACGCTAAAATTCACCACTGTGTGGTCCAACTACCTGTTTTATCGAAAGCAAACCTCAGAGGGGCAAGGACTTGCCATCTTCCTCTCTCACCTAGTGGTGAAAATGATACTTCTGTTTATCCTGTCCTTCAGTCTTGTCTCCTAGAAGTGCACTTCCCCAGACTGATGAGAGAGACCCAAGGTCAATGTCGTCAGGCTACCAAGCAAGAGAGCTAAAATTGCACCCCATGTTTCCAGATCCAGTGACTGAGAAGCTCAAGTAGGACAGAGGTTAGTAAAGCCCAGGACACCTGTAGCTCAGAGACTAAGCTCCTGTATCTCTTGACCCTCACCCCGAGAGAGCTTGGTCCAGAGGGTAGAGATGGGCAGGAAATAGAATAGTAGTACAAAGCACTGGACTTGGACTTGAGACTGAGTTCTGCGCCAACATTTTCTCTATGTTATTGGTCAATCATATAAAGCCTAGACTATTAGCACTTAAAGTATCTTCTGAATATGTTAGGTCCAAAGTTTTCAAAATTCATCTTCCCTCATTCATTCTCTCTCTCTCTTCTCCCTCTTTCTTTCTCTCTCCCCCATTCTCCACTAGTAAAATGATGTATTACAATAGAATGTACTTACCACATAGAGCTGTTTGTAAGATTCAGTGGCATCAACAGTGCAAATGTAAGTTGTTATTAATGGTTAAGAGGACAGATCAACCAGAGAAGGCAATGGCATCCCACTCCAATACTCTTGCCTGGAAAATGCCGTGGATGGAGGAGCCTGGTAGGCTGCAGTCCATCAGGTCGCTACGAGTCAGACACGACTGAGCGACTTCACTTTCACTTTTCACTTTCACACATTGGAGAAGGAAATGGCAACCTACTCCAGTGTTCTTGCCTTGAGAATCCCAGGGACGGGGGAGCCTGGTAGGCTGCCGTCTATGGGGTTGCACAGGGTCGGACACGACTGAAGTGACTTAGCAGCAGCAGCAGATCAACTGTGTGGCTTTAGAAAAGTCACTTAACCTCACACTGCCTCAGCTTCCTCATTTCCAAAATGGGCATATTAATATTGTTACCTACCCCATACTGCTGTTGTGAGGACTTAATGAGTCAATACACATCAAGTACTTAGAATAGTGTTTGGCTCATAACAAGTTTCATGCAGAGTGTTAGCTAATATTGTAAATGACCATCCTTTGCCCGTCTGGTTCCTCCTAGTGAAGTCTAAGAGCCATCCACATGCAATAGTCCTAAGTAACTCAGGGGACTCTACAACGCCCACCAAGAAGAGGCCAAACTTTACCCAAACTCCCAACCCAGGGATGGAACTGAGGTTCCTGCATTGCAGGCAGATTATTGACCGTCTGAGCTATCAGAAAAGCCCATCAAGGGGGTCCAAGTCCTGCCAAATCTTTCAGGACTAGGAGACAAGAGCTCCCTCTGCTGCCCAGAACTGAAATAGCACTATCCTCTCTGACAGCTTCATTAATATTCTGTCCTCTCTGCCCTGCCAATCTTGAAAACGCGTTTCCCAGACTGATGAAATTGCTTCTATATACTAATATCATCAGTGAGGCATTTTCCTAAACAGCTGACTCATGATTTTTTTTCCATCCAAAAGAACCATCTTTCTAGGCTCTAGTTAGAATGTGAATAGCTGCCTGTTCTCCAGTTCCCATTAGGAAGCGAGGCTCAGGAGCCTCGGTAACTGAAGAGGGCACTCTCCCCACTGGGAAAGTAGCAGCAGAATTGGAGCATTATAACAAATTGTTCCCATCCAGCCATCACTTTGTAATGTGACTGTTTTCAACATAAACTCATTTGTCTTGTTGAACAGATGGCAAAAAAAAAAAAAAAATGTGCTTTGTCTTTGCATTTCTGACTCCCTTCAGAAAGATTCTATCCCAGATTCAGAGGTGAGCAAACAGGCTTTATACCCAGATGGGTCCCATGGCCTGAGTGAAATAGGACAGGGTATTCCTATTTCCTGGGAAGGAGGCTAGTGCTCACTGAAAGCCTACTATGCCAGACAGGTTTAGTATTATCTCCTTCAACCTTCATAACAGTCTTGGGAACTAAATTTTACCTTGCCTAATTATAGATGCAGGACCCAAGGCTCTGAGAGGTTCGGGAATGTGGTTGCAAGACTGCATGACCAGTCAGTACTATAGTCAAGGATCTGAGATTTATCTACTGCTATTCATACTGTCTCCCAAGGGCTCCAAGTCATTTTGGGAAAACTGGCCTGCAAGTTGCTGAGGTAACACCAGAAGTGACCAGGGAAAGGAACCGTCCACGTGCAGTTTGGAGAAAGGGATTCCCCTATTCCTCTCATGGGCCTGAGTTGGGACACCCCTTTAAACCTTCTTCAGGGAGGACCCTTAGTTATCCTGGAGCTGCCTAGAATATGAAAATTCTTTCAAATGATGGATTCTACTGGAAAATTCTACCAAACATTTAAAAAAGAAATAATATCAATTCTACACAAACTCTTCCAAAATATAGAAGAGGAGGGAACATCATCCAGTTCATTTGGGATACTCGGATACCGAAACCAAAGATATTGCAAGCAAAGAAATCTGTGGATCTATCTCTCTCTTGAGCATGGACTCAAAAATACTCAACAAAATACTGGCCAGTCAAATCCAACAATACATGAAAAGTTAAGTACCAAGTGAAAGTGTGTTAAGTGGTAATCACTCAGTTGTGTCTGACTCTTTGCAACCCCATAGCTCACCAGGTTGCTTTGTCTGTGAAATTCTCCAGGCAAGAATACTGGAGTGGGTAGCCATTTTCTTCTCCAGGGGATCTTCCCAACCCAGGGATCAAATCCAGGTCTCCTACACTGCAGGCAGATTCTTTACCATCTGAGCCACCAGGAAGTCCCTTAAAGATGCAAGGTTGAATAATCAAAAACCAATCAATGCAGTTCACCTTATCAACAGACCAAAGAAGAAAAACCATATGATCACCTGAATAGACACAGAAAATGATGGTGACTAATCCTGGTGTTTTCCAGATGAGAAGCTTGAGTCCCAGAATGGACGAAATGCATTCTCAGTGTCACAAATTACTGACAAATCCAGATTGAGAATCCAGCTCTCCAGACCTGAGAATTGTGTGGATTTGTCATCCAATGCTGGGGGCCAGAGAAGTCTTTGAAGTATAAAGAGGCAATAACCCAGAGACTCAGCCCTCACATGCAACTGAAGCAAGAGAGTGAGAACAAGCTAACTCCAGGCTACTCCATGCTAGAAAATACTTGACTTCTAGTTCATAAGGGTTAGAATCAAGGGAGCATTGGATTGCTAGGGAAGGATTATGCACTTCCTGTAACTTTCCCAATGAAGTGGAATTTACAACTGTTGAAAACATGATATAAAAAAATATTCACAATTTGAGAAATATGAGCCACAGCTATAGCTCTTTTGAAATAAGGTCTTTAAAAAAAAATCACAGAATTTTCATGAAGATGGGGGAAAGGCTATGAACTCACTGGTGTAACTGAAATGACAGAGATCCCTCAATGCTACCAGGCAGCTGGAGCTCAGCTCAGCAGCCTTCACTAATGTTCACTTTCGCCAACAGTCTACATCAAACCATTTTGGTAAAAGCTTTCTTTTTCTTCTTTACAAATTTAAGATCTTGGTCACAATCACCTCATGTTTCTTTACTTTTAATTGTGATGATTGGAAAATAAAATCAAACCAAGGTATCTCTTTCTTCCCCAGGCCAATTTTCTGAGGTTCTGTCTCTGGAAAACCCTCCCTCCATCCTTCATTTCCCTCCCCAACACACACACACACACACACACACACACACACACACACACACACACACACACCTCTCTTCTCCTGCCTTGCCAACACACATATGTGCACGCACATACACACACACACACACACAAAACTCTCTTCTCCTGCCTCACCAACACACACATGTGCATGCACACACACACACACAAAACTCTCTTCTCCTGCCTCACCAACACACACATGTGCATGCACACACACACACACACACACACACAGGAAACCCTCTCTCTGTCCTCCATTTCCCTCCCCAACACACACACACACACACGTGCATGCACACACACATACACCACTCTCTTCTCTGCACACACACACACACACAAGCACTCTCTTCTCTGCTTCTTCTTTACCTGGTTCAGAACTTGTGGGTGAGGTGAATAGAAATCATGTGTGTCACCAGAGCCATAACTGACAACCAGCTAGCCCCAGCCTCAGTGTCTTCAAAGTGAAGCAGAAATTAGATGTGCCTTTGCTCCCTGCATTTCCTCACATCCTGGCCCCTTTAAGTTGACCTAGGATGTTTTGGAGCTTACAGTTTAAAAGCAATTCAAATATGTAATGCCCTTGATTGTCTTGTAACCATAATTTACAGACCCAGAAAGTGAAGCTCAGCAGGGTGGGCAAGTGGACTCCACTCACCCACCCTTCACTAATGTTCACTTTTGCCAACAGTCTACATCAAACCATTTTAGACGGCAGGTGTCATGGCACCTGACCACAATCAGAGCACAGCCTCCTTGGGGGCATCAGCCAAATATGTAAACAGCAGCTTGATAAAAGCAACCATTCAATGACCTCTCACTATTTTCATGCACTGAGCTACATATTTCCTCTTCAGTATTTCATTCAATCCTCATGGCTCCCCAGTGGAGTGGGTATGATTATACCCATTCCAATAAAGGGGGGGGGGGAATGCCACTGGGAGGTCATTTAAAATGTCCACAGTTATACATAACAAGTAAACGACAGACTCAGGACATGACCTTGGGCCTGAGACCAAAGTCTGGGCTCTCCACTGCACTTGAGTCCATTTTGCAAAGTCAAGGGTACCAAAAGAAACACAACCAGAATGCTGTGAGGTTAAGAGTGCAGTGGAAGTAGGGTGATGGGGAAGGTGATCTATGGTTGAGAAGTGATCATATTTTCTTAGAAAAGTGGTAAATCAGAGAAGATTACATGGCAGTTGAAAGCTGTCTTGATTGATGGACAAGATGACTAAGTAAAAATCAGATTCCTAGATGGAAACAATGCTGCAAACAGGTTCAGAAGCAGGAAAGTTTATCTCATATGCAATAATACTAATAATCCTGCTTAGCAAAAGGACATGGGCACTTGCTGTCATGACCAATTATGAGCTGTTCTTGCAAAAAATGGGATACTAATGGTAAAGGATAGAAATTTTATTTCATGAGATTTTTATATAAATTATAGTCAAAATTATTCCTGTCAACATCACAGTGCCTGCAGTCAAAAACCTAGCCTTCTATTGGGAAGATAAACAATTAAACAAGCAATTACGGCACAGCAGTAAGTCCTAGGAAAGGGCAGGCACAGGGTGACCCTGCCAACTCAGACTTCAGGAGGGCGTGCTGGAGAGTGATGGCCAACCTGAGCACTGAGGCAGGGGTGGGCGTTGCCCACACGGTGACATGGGAGTCTAGATGGAGGCAACAGCAGCTGAGACCCGGGCAGGAGACAGACCCCAGCCTATTTGGGAGGCTACAGGTGTTGAGCAGAAGCGAGGAAAGCAGGTGGGAATTGGTAACACGTGAGGCCAGAGGGGCCCACGAGAGGTCAGCTCAGGATGAGGCCGCGTGCTGTGTAAGAGAGGAGGTGGGAAGGCACCCGGGCCCAGCGCGAGCGCGGGCTGGCTTCCCATCGCAGTCAGCAAATCAATTACGCCCTCCACCGAGTTTCGCCTCGTCTATTTAGAATGCAAGGAGCTAGCCTGCCAAACATCTGCTCTCGCTATTAAGCATGCCATGGTAACCATTGCACTCCCGTGCGTCAGCGCCACCAGGATTGGTAATAATCACAAGTGTCAAAAACGAGAAAGAATGGAGAAGGAAAGCTGTGCAAAACCCAGCGGTGGGATGGTTGGGCTGGCGGCTCTGCTCTGAGGCCCCGCCAGCTGCACCTTCTGCTGCCCCTGTTGGAGGCAGGGGAATTGATGCGGCTCTGGCCTCCTCTCGCCCCTTCTGTTGATCCCTCTCCCTGTATTATTCATCCACTGCTTCAACCGGCACTGGAAAATGTGCTTTGCCTTTGCCAGAACAACATATGTGCCCCTGCATCATTGTGTGTGATAGATAAACCCGCCAAGAGCTCCCAGACCCAGGGGCCCTCCGGGTGAAGACCCCACATTGACACAGGCAGGCAGCATGGTGTCCTGGCAGGAGCGCAGTGCTACAGACAGACCCAGCTTAGGATTTCAGCATGCAAGTTCACGGGCTTGAGACCTTGGGCAAATCTCTTACCCTCTCTGAACCCACCTGCCTCTTTTGTAAAATACAAGTAGGACTGCTTACAGCCTAGGGTTGTTTGAGGGCTAAAAGACAATGCATGGGAGATGGTACAGTGACTTTCACAGAATAAGAATTCAAGCTCAGCTACCATGATCTTTTTTTTCAATTGTGCTGTGTGCTCGGACACTTCAGTCATGTCCTACTCTTTGCAACCCCAGGGACTGTAGCCTGCTGAGCTCCTCTGTCCACTGGATTCTCCAGCAAGAATACTGGAGTGAGTTGCCATGCCCTCCTCCAGGGGTCCCCAACCCAAGGATCGAACCAGTGTCTCCGGCATCTCCTGCATTGCAGGCAGATTCTTTATCGCTGAGCCTCTCTTAAAAAAAAAAAAAAAAAACAGCCTCTTTACCAGGGAAGCCTCTCTTAAAAAAACAAAAGCTAGGCCCTATGCTGTGCACTTTATTCAAATTATTAACTTGCCACAACCGGCCTGTAATGTAGACAACATGATACCCACCTTACAGACAAGAGGACTGAGGCTAAGGGAGGTTAGGTGACACGTCAGAGAACTGGTCATGGCAGGTCAGAAGGTGAACTCAGACTTCCCCTACAATCACTCTCTCCTTTAAACCATGCTGCCTTCCACATGTACAAAATTCTTCAGATGTTGAGCTGAAATCTGTTCCCTGATACAGATTATTCATAGGTCCCAGTTCTGTGGTTAGAGCCACAGAAAATTTGGTCTCTCTTCCAAACATAAGCTTTTTAGGAATGCAGAGCCAGCTCCCACTCCCCAACCCCACCACCAACCTTCCTTTCTCTGAAATAAAAGGTCCTAAGTCTAGTTTACATACAGTCACTTTCTGCAGGATACCCTCCAAGACAGCCAAAGCCTCTCTCAGAGGAGCGCCCAGACCCTTGCTCTTGGATGCCTGGGTGAGGTTCCGCTCTCCCTCCCAGCGCATCAGTCACTGCGTGTCTGGGTAGATGCACAGTACCTGAACCTCCAGCCGGCAGGGCTTAGGGCCATCCCCTGGAACACTCTCAGACGGCTTTTCTGCCTTTCCCTGGATCTTCTCCAACCTAGAGTACGGAACCGTGGGCTCCAGCGCCCTCTTGTGTTAAGGAAGAGAAATTTTCAGGATACGAACACAGGAGCGGAGTAGAAGATCCACCTGAGGAGCAGAAAGGTGATCGTCTCTCTCTCTCTCCTTTTTTTTTTTCTTAAAGAAAAAGAAAACAAAGCCCCTCCAGCACTCACCTGCAGCCTCTCTAAGTCTGAATCTCAGGCTTGAATGTCCCACCACATGCTGTGAGATGGGGGATAACCCTGGGTTTCCCTGATGGTTCAGCGGGAAAAGAATCTGCATACTACACAGCAGATGCCGGAGATCAGCCCCGGCGCGGGGAAGATCCCCTGGAGGAGGAAACAGCAACTCATTCCATGGATAGAGGAAAACATCCCATGGAAAAACCCCATGGACAGAGGAGCCTGGCACACTACCGTTCATAGGGTCACATGACTGAGCATGCACATTGGCTTGGTTGGGGGGTGACCCTGCAGGCAAGCCTGACTCCTCTGATGATGTCAGTCTATCAGGAAAGAGGCAAGGGTGTCTCCACATCTTCACCTTTAGTAATATCTCATTCGAGCCCCCACCCCCAGCATTCTTTCAGCTTTGCTAAAGACACAAGGAGAAGGACATGAAGCCAGACCTGGGCACAAGCATCTGAAGTGGAGAGACCCTCCCACCTTTGCCCTAGAGGGCCAGGAAGGTAACAGCAGTTAGGGACCTGGGAACAAAGGAGGAGAGATCCAAGGCAGCAACTGGAGGATGGTTAAGACGTATCCTGATGTAAGATATAGGTGAGCTCCAGGTTAGACATCTACAACTAGCCTCTTGATTACATTTCATGGGACACGAAGAAGTGGGCTTCTGGCTGGATATTTAAAACTGTTAAGCATTTCTTCAGACAAGAGAGAGATGGGCTCTAGTTCAGGCATTTACAACCAGCCTCCTATTTGCCCTCTGAAATGGGAGTAACAATAGAAACAGGGTAAATATCCAGTGTCTATCTCAAGGTAATAGTCATGACAATAGTCAAGATAAGAATCAGGGCAAGGACGAAGAGGGGCAAAACCCTATTTGAGTAAAGGATCAAGGGATCTCCACTCCCTCCTCTTTTGGGACAAGGGAGACACTACACACGTGCAGAAAGGCTCCTGTGGGTCAAAAGTCAAGGGATAATGCCAGGCCATAATAAGTTTGTTCCTCCCAGAAGCCTTCATTTCGATATCCATATTGGCTAAAGGGTGTGTACATACCCAGGGGAATGTCCCAGGGTAGGTCAGGTGTGGAAAAAGAAACCAGATCATTGGCTAAAGGTAGACAAAGACCCAGAAGAACTGAGCTATATAAAAGACTTAACCACTTCTTAACCGCACGCCTCCTCACCAGGAAGGCGGCCCACACCCTCTCTCCCTTTCTCTCCAGCTGTTCACCTCTGTCTTGCTTCTATCTCATCTAAACAAACTGTTCCTCTGTGTGTTCTCCCATTTGCTGTTGTGCTATGTCTCTGATAATAAACTTTGTACCTGCATTTGCAGTTGCTGCCTCTGTGATAAATGGATATTTCTCTGGGGGCAAAGATCCAGGGAAAAATAGCTGCTAGCCCCTAAGCCTTGCTGATCTGGTGACTCGGATTCCTGGTTTTTATCCAGGCTACCCAGTTTTAATTCCTGGACAGGGAATTAAGATCTCACTTTACGCCACCTCTCACTGCTGCTGCGCCGAGATCAACCTGAGGTCAGACGGCTCCTTGAGTTGGCTCTCAGGGCTGCTGAAATATTCACTGCTGGTCCCACTTTCCAGCTCTGTGAAAATATTATCTGGGAGGGTTTGTCCAGTAAAGCAAGCAACCATTCTTTTCTCTACCAAAAATTCACCTGGGGGTTGTTGGACAAGTCGCCTCTCATCCTCTGGGCAGGGTGGTGTCAGAGGTTCCTTCCACTGTCATAATCAATGAGCTTGAACATAGGGTCATCCCCAGATCCAATCCATTTCAGCCAACTAGCAGACTCCAGAGGAACTGGGCCCCAAGATTGCTAGGCTTATACAGAACACATTTCCATGGAACGTGAACTATCATCAAATCTTTGTCGAGCATTTAAAGTACTCAATAGGTACAGCGTTGATACCATGATTTTTTCTTCCTTCACAGTTACAGGTCAGTCTCCAAGAAGCAGAGAATTAAAAAAAAAAAAATTAAGGTTTTTTTTTTTTTTTTTTTTTTATTGCTTATGTGCAGAAATCAAGCAGCAATTACAATTGTCTTATCTCTCATACAATGTTAAAGAACATCAACTTTTTCTGATTAAAACTCTTCAGTGATTTCAAACCTTTATGAACGTAGTGTGAACCACTGGTGTGGTTCATCCTCTGGTGTTATCACTGTCCCTGGAATCATACACACTGTCCTTGGCCATGCAGCCAGAGGCGATGAACAGAACCAGGGCACCCTCTGGCTCTGCCGGAGGTCATGACCTCTGCCTGAGAAGACTTCTGGAGTGAGAGCCAGCCACCAGCTGCCCTGTTCTAGCTGGGTCCCCTCCCCACATCTCTCCTCCCTGGGATTCTGTTCTCTCCTAGAACCCCAGCAGCTATCCTCTGCTAGGAGGGTCCGATCACTTATTTGTGTAGGGGGGGTCAATTGGAACCAAGAAGGGAAAGGAGTAAAGTATGGGTGACAAGACCAAAAAAAAAAAAAAAAAAAAGACAAGGGAGAGAGAGATAAGTAACAAGGAAAAGGAGTAAGAATAATGAAACTGTGTTACAAAACAAATTCCAAATATTTTCATCTGACCTCTCTTAAATAATCCCATGTCTTGTTTAGTAATGGAGATCTTTTCCAAGCATACATTTGCAGGGGGCGAGGGGTGGGAGGAAGGAACAACAGGTACTGCAGCGTTTTAATAGAGAGCTATAATATTGATTTCAAATACACCACTTCTGACTCATCTCTGTTTTCTTTAACATTATCTTCTACAGATAGAGATCCCAGCAAGGAAGGAGTTATCTGCATCGCTTTCAGGTCACATTCCACTCCTTAAAGAGAGCAGAGAAGAATTATTCTAGTAATAGAAGCTCTGTGAACTGGGGACTTGGGTTTCCCTGGTGGTTCAGATGGTAAAGAATCTGCCTGCAATACAGGAGACCCAGGTTCAGTCCCTGGGTTGGGAAGATCCCCTGGAGAAGGGAATGACAACCAACTCCAGTATTCTTGCCTGGAGACTCCCATGGACAGAGGAGCCTGGTGCAATATAGTCCATGGGGTCACAAAGAGTCAGACACGACTGAGCAACTAAGCATCCACATGAAATGGGGACTTACTGAGAACGTGAGACCCCTAGCCCCTGCCAGACTGGAGGACTACCCAGCTGTTTGTCTTCCGGCTTGCATTAAAAACTTGGGTCTTTGACCTTGAGATCCAGACACAATGATTCCGATTTCAGATTCATAAAAATACTAGGAAAACAGTATTATACTACCCCAAATGGGGCCAGTAGGTCAGTCCTTAGAAATAGCATGTTACAGGATAATCCCACCATGTCTGCACCCAATGCAGCCCACACAATAGGAAGATGAAATGAACTTTGCCCCAAGACTTAGACACAGGAAGCAGAGGCTGTGCTGAGTGTGTTTTCCATCTCATTCAAAATTAAAGGCTCAGAAAGCTGAGGCTTGCTCACAGATACACGCTCAGAGATGGCACACACAAAGGCAAGTCTCATCTGCAGGAGGCAGATAACAAGGCAGGTGCAGGCAAGCAGGGGCTGCTGAAGCCTGGAAAGGAAACGCCAGCCCAGAGGATGCCTTGATAACAGAATCCCCATGCCTGCTGCTCATGGTAGGCCATGTTAATGCAGCTTAAGGGTTATTTTCTTCTTTAAAGAATAGGTCGAGTTTTATAACCACATCTTCTTCCAGCCGATAGGCTCATGCTTTGCCAAGCTCTGCTAAACACTGACTCATTGGAAAGGAACGGACCTTTCTAAAGAGGAAATTGGATGTATATTTGTATAAACCTCCTTTAAGAGGTTTGCATAAACCCCTTGTGATTACATGGCCTGGAGATTTGTCCCTGGCTCTGTTAGCTCCTCCAGCAAAAGCTTTCCCTCTCAGTTATCTCAGCTCATTCGTGTAAGCTTTTGTATCTGGAGTTTTCAACCTAAACCATAAAACTACATCCGCTCAAAGGCTGGCTGGTTCAGAGACAGAGGCCAAGGTCACATTTCGATGGGAGGAAAAAAAGGGGAAGCTCAGATATACATTGTAAATGCAAAATGATGGTTTGTTGAATAGTGTTGCCTGAAGCACTTAGATTTCCCTGATCTAAATACCTTGTCCCTTTCCACCACCCACCACCAATACTATCTGAGACATAAATACCATGACTTTACAACATGTAAACAACCACCCAGAAAGTAAAACATTCAATCAGAGGTATTAGCTTTGGTGATATGGATGAAAATGTACACTAATATTTACTTCCTTCCAAATGTACTCCAAGGTAAATTCAGCTAACTTAATGGTATGTGAAGACAGGCACAACTGAAGCCTTGGTCTGCTTTCATTGCTATGCACCCTTTGGCAAAGATGTTTCTACTGAAGAAATCCAGCTATTGTTTTTATGCTATTTTTTTATCAGCCTCACCTGCATGTTTTCCCAGGAAAATCTTCTTAGTCCTCACCAGCAACCCTGAGGACTTCTGTTATGTATTTGTGCTTCATGCATTAGATATGTCATTAGTGTGTAAAGCAAGAAGAACATGGGCTTGGGAGTCCAACAGGCCTGTGTCTGGTTCCCAGTCTTGTGATTCACCATCTACGTGACCTACCTGAGCCTCAATTTCCTCATCTGTAATGGGATGGTAGGGATAAAAAAAAAATCCATATCATAGGGCTGCTGTAGTGATTCAATTAAATGAAACAATAAATATCTTTAAGGTGTGCTGGATGTAGCATGCCTTTCATAAATGTATGCATGAAGGACTGTAAGTAAAGACTACCCTGGAAGGCTCTAGACGCAGGTAAAGATGAGGAAGAAGAAGAGTGCTATCGTGAAAGGCTGAGGCACCATCATAAGAAGACTGGACTGAGCTTACCTTACTACATGGTTGAGAGTCAAATTTAATCAATATTATTTCTATCTGCAACCATCTTGATTCTGGGCCACTAATGACAGGACAACTAGGTATCCACAATACATGTCCGAAAGTAGCATCAGAACATTACAACTCTTCCAAAATAACCCTACCACACCCCAAAGGCATGGGTGATTACCCATGATTTTACAGCTTATCCCAGCCAACACAAAATCTTAATACCTTGTGACCATCAGAGTAACACTGTAATACCTGTTCACCACAGCTCCCTGCCATCATTCCACTGAGATGCTGATCCCATGACAACCAAACAGTGCACACAGGAACTGGACCACTCTGACAGTGGGTCACCACTCATAGGTTCTCTTACACTCTGTCTTTTCTTGAAAACATAATAAAGCACTTCTTGTGTTGGAGGCACAGAATTGGAGTAGCCCCTCTCAGCCCTCTGAACTCTGCTCTTCGCTATCTATACACACACTCCTGTTGATTTCATCCAACCCACAGCTTAATATACCGTCTACATTCAATATTTCTAATGTATGTTTCCAGCCTGACCCTCTCCTCTGGACTACAGGCATCTAACTTACTACACATATCTTTGCTTGGATATCTAAGTTATCTCAAATTTAACAGTTCCAAAAATGAACTCCTACCTCCTCACCACCATCACAACTCCAAACCTGCTCTGTCCTCTTTCAGAAAATGGCAACTCAATTGATCAAGCCAAAACCTTAGAATCATTCTTAATGCCTCGATTTTTAATGTACTCCATACTCATACTATCAGCAAGTCCTACAATCTCTGATTTCAAAATATATCCTCAATCTGACCTATTCCTGTGAGCTTTCAGATATTATTCTGGCCAAAACTCCCACCATCTCTCACATAGATTGTTGCAATAGATTCTTAACAGGTCCCATATTTCAATTGTGCCCCCTCCAGGTGTAAATCTTTTTTTCACATAGCATAAAGAGTTATTCTTTTAAAATGTAAGCCAAATCATGTCAACAGTTTCTGTTTGCTAATGCCACTGGATTGTATACTTAGTGGTTAAATGGCAGGTTTTGTGTATTATATATATATATATATATATATATATAACCTAAAACTTTAAAAGTGTGATAACATAATAACAAAAACCATTGAATTGTATGCTTTAAACAGGGGATTTATATCTCAGTGTGAGATTATACATATATGTGTGTGTGTGCATTAGTTGCTCAGTCGTGTCCAACTCTTTGTGATCCCACAGCCTACCAGCTTCATCTGTCCATGGGATTTCTCATGCAAGAATACTAGAGTGGGTAGCCATTCCCTTCTCCAGGGGATCTTCCCAACCCAGGGATTGAATTCGGGTATCCTGCATTGCAGGCAAATTGTTTATAGTCTAAGCCACCAGGGAAGCCCATACATACATAGGTAAGTTAACTATATCTCAACAAAGCTGTTTAAAAATGTCCTGGATAAAATAGAACAATTTTTGAATTATTGAAACATTTTAATAAAAAGATAGTGTCTCATCAGATCTCCCTTATTAGAGCCACTTTTGAGTTCATTGGAGAGCTAAAACGGGCTTTTCTCAGAGATTGATGGATAATCGGTCTGTTTAAACATCCAAGAGTGAAACCAAATTCACTTTTTAACTTGTGAAATATGTGCTGCAAAAAGAAACCTCATACCCATTAGCATCTCTTCCTATTCTCCATCTCACTCTGCCCAGTTTCTAAGAATTTTAGTATTCTGGACATTTCATGTAAAATGGTCATACGCTATGTGATCTTTTCTCTAGCTTCCTTCAGAAAGCATAACATTTTTGAGATTTATCCATTTCATAGCCTGTATCCGTACTTCATTTCCACTTTTTGATCATTATGAATAATGCCCCTAGAAACATTCATGAACTAGTTTTTGTGCAGACCTATGTTTTCATTTCTCAGGGAGACATATATATATATATATATATATATATATATATATATGTCTTTTTACACTTTTACACTTATACACACATATGTGTGTATATACACTTTTACACTTTTTACACTTTTACTCTTATACACACACACATATATATATATATGAAAGTGTAAAAAGTGTTATTCACTCAGTTATGCCCGATTCTGTGTGACCCCATGGACTGTAGCCTGCCAGACTCCTCTGTCCATGGAATTCTCCAGGCAAGAATACTGGAGTGGGTAGCTATCCCCTTCTCCAGAGGATCTTGCCAACCCAGGGGTCAAACCCAGGTCTCCTGCATTGCAGGCAGATTCTTTACCATTTGACCACCAGGGAAGCCCATATGTAATGGTTTACATAATTATTTCTCCAAAGAAGATACATGAGTGGCTGATAAGCACATGAAAGCTCATTCAACGTCATTGGGGAAATACAGATCAAAACCACAGTGAGATTACTATACACCTACTAGAATAGCTATAATTTTTAAAAGACATACAGTTGAAGTATTGCCGAAAATGTGGACAAAATGAAATCCTTATACATTGCTGGTGGGAATGAATAATGCTGTAGTGATTTTGGTAAACAATCTGGAAGTTCCTCAAAGTCTTAAACACAAAGTGGTCACATAACCCCACAATTCCACTCCTAGGTATGTATTTCTAATTGGATTATTTGCCTTTTTATTATTGAACAATGAGTCCTTTATGACTCAGAATCCTTTATCAGGTATAGGGATAAATATTTTCTCCTATCCTGTAGACTGTCATATCACTTTCTCACAGCGTCATTTGAAACACAAAGTTTTTAATTTGGTTGAAGTCCAATTTCCATTATTCTGTTTGATTCTCTGAGTAGTACTTAATTCTCATTCTATGAAATGTTTTAGGGCCATTTCTTTACTTGGTGCTCTGAAATTTTAAGATCACATAGAATCACATGGCTCTTTTACATGCGTTGTGTTGGATACTCAGTAAGCCTTTTGTCTGGAGACTAATGTCCTATAATCTGGGGAAACATGGGTGTGAACGCTCATGTGTGTTCATTGCACACACGTGTGTGTAATCCCTCTCACAATGGAATTTCCCTTCTTTATTCATCATGGTTAAGAAGGATACATTTGAAAACTGATTTGAGATCTGTGTACAAGAGTAGAAGGGAACTCTGGATTTCTCTTTAGATTTCTATTAAATCCTCCGGTTTAAGTATCAAGCCTCTCCTTCATGGTCCATCAGTGCCTGATGTTGTCAAGTTTGGAAGCTTTCTGGTTCAGTTTCTCTGCAGAGCAAACATCCTGAAATCTTTCAGGATAAAGAAGGGGTAAATAAACGCCTGCCTGCAAAGGATGATAGGATTTTATTACAGTCTACAAATAGAAAGAATACAAAATTCTTTCTAACTTCATGCATCACCCTCCTTTCTTGGTTCCTGGTCATTCCATTTTTAGAGCTTTCCAAGATTCTGCAATGTGAGTTGAAGTTGCTTTTTGCTGTCATTTCCCTGGTGTTCTGCTCTCATCTCTCTGCTGACACCTCCACTTTCTTTGCCTCAGTGGGTTGTGCGTGTGCTCGGTCACTTCAGTCATGTCCAACTCTTTGTGACCGTATGGACTATAGCCTGCTAGGCTCCTCTGTCCGTGGGATTCTCCAGGCAAGAATACTCGAGTGGGTTACCATGCCCTCCACCAGGGGCTCTTCCTAACCCAGGGAATGAACACGTGTCTCCTGCATCTCCTCCACTGCAGGCAGGATTCTTTACCCACTGAACCACCTGAACCCCTAACCTAGGTACTTTCAGCATGATTAGCCCTAAGAAACAACTTTAAATAATTGTTTTGGTTTTAACCCACTGTTTTCCCTTATTTTATTTTCTCTCAGCATTTTTAAGGGCCACGCATGCTGAAAGCACCTCAGTTAGGGTCTTCTGGCTTGGGTTCACTCATGCAATCTGAGTCAAACAGTGTTTGAACAAGAATGACGGGGGTCTGGAGCAGCTGTGGGTAGTCCAGTCATCTCTCCGCAAAGAGTCTTAGGGCTTCTCCCTCTGGTCTCTTTACATGGGCCACTTTGGTGGCCTGAATGTGATAGGACTTCCTGCCTGGTGACTCAGGGCTGAAGGACAAATGTCCTGAGAGCCAAGCAAAAGCTGCAATGCCTCTCACAACCCGGCTTCACCAAGGGCTACTTCAGTTTCCTCTGTGGTTCCACCGGTTACCAGATTCAAGAAGGGAAATAGAGAGACCCTCACCTGAGTGCTTTCAGCATGCTTGGCCCTCAAAAACGCTGGGAGAAAATAAAATAAGGGAAAGTAGTGGGTTGGTGATGGACAGGGAAGCCTGGCATGCTGCAGTCCACGGGGTCACAAAGAGTTGGACATGACTGAGCGACTCAACTGAACTGAACCCCTTAATGGAGAGAGATTAGAGAATTCACAGTCATGTTTTGAACTGCTACATTCCTTTGAAAAGTGTCTTTATTTTCTTATTTCTTTTCAAAAAGAGGAGATCAGAAACAGCTGTCATTCAGACGGTGACGACAAGCTGCCAGCCTTTGAAACAGCAGGTAATGTGAAATTCGAATTAATTAGCATTTAGAAAACCTGTGCAGAGTGTCACACCAATGCAAAGGAAATGCATGTTGTTCCTTGAAAATTTTATCACCTATTAGTTTAAATAAAAAGACAAAAGCATAGCCAAAATTTTGAAGCAAAAAATTTAAAATAAAAACAGTTCCCTACTCTTTTTCTAAATTACTAAACTCATCTGTGTAAATTCAAATGTAACATAGGTGAAAAACATGCCTGCATTATTGAGTTCAGGAACACAAAATAATTTCAGATTCATGTGGGACGTTCAATATAAAATTACATGTGACCATGTCCAGGGCTGACCCATACAATGACTCTGCAGGAATTTGGGAGTTTTTGTCCAATTTTTATTTTCTTTTATGCTTTTTATCTGGAAATAATTTCAAGCCTACAGAAGAGTGGTAAGAATAAAAGACAGTTCACACACAGAGCGATCAATGGACATGCTTGTGAGCATCAGGTAGCGAAGGTGCCTGGACTCTGACACAGAGGACAGCCAGCCACCCACTGCTGTAAATAGTTTGGCTTGTTCACATATGACCTATTCATCATTTGTGCTCTCGCATCCACGAAGAGCAACTAGGACCAACCAGTGGAGAGCTCTTCCTGGACCTCCCTAGGGTTTTTCTCCAACTGGATGACCTTGCTTATTCCTCTCACTTCTCTGACTACACAAAAGTTGAGGCTCTTCCAGTTGCTGAATCCACTTTCTCTGTCATGGTACTATCTACCTGAACCTCTTCCTCTAAAGCAAAGTGAACCATTTGCTTGCTTACTCTATTACCTGAATGCCTATAATCATTTTCATGCAAACCAAGGACAGATACAAGAGGGACCATATCTGGTTCACTGCTTTAACTCGAGGGCTGGGGGCACTGGGTGGGGCCTAATGGACCATTGGGACCTCAACACCTATTTGTTGGATGAATGAATATGTGAATAAATGGTGGGTCCCAGTGTATATTCCCTATATATTGCTTGCATATCTGTATGCATAATACATGCTGCTACATAATAAGTACTCAGAAAAGAACTAGTCTGTCTTCTGGAGCTGCTCCTGGTTTCCATTGCCATTGTCCTCTCTGGTTGTGCCTGCCTCTCTGAGCAGCAGTCTCCCCCCACCCAGAAAGGGTTCTTCCTAATACCCCTCTCAGCTGGCCTCACTGTCTCCAACACCAATTAAACAACGCCTGATAACTTCACCTGGCATCCTACATGTTGGCATCTGGATTCCCCCACCCCTAACAAGTCCCATGCCTCCTCTTGAATCTGCCACTGCTAAGCACCAGCTGATGATTGCCCAGACAGAAGCCATCTGCTGGTTATTAAGGAAAGTTAAATAAGCAAAGGAGCTCCAGGGAAGTTCAACAAAAAAAGATCAACATATGCATAGAGAATTGGCAACCGGTTGGCCCCTCTGACACCAGGTTCGTTATGGCTGTGTTAAGCATGCTTCACTCAAGATGGCTCAGCTTATTGGTTCACGGGAAGCTCTTCTGATGCAGCCTGCCCTCATCCCCCTGCCTAATGCAAAAGCAGCCCCATAGCACTTCATTATAACACATCTGTCATTCATTCTGTCTGAACCACAGTCTCACTAGGGGCTAGGGTGGGCCTCGTTAAGGGCACCAGTTTGTTCAATCTGTAGAGTACTTTTTAAACTTTGTACTGGAAGAGTCAGTCAATGAGCAAAATATTGTTCCTGTTCTCATGAAGATTGTGTGTGTGTGTGTTAGTCACTCAATCGTGAAGATTATAATGGAGATTTAAAGGCATGGTCTGTGTGACAAAGATGGGACACAAGGTATAAGATCCAGTCCAATGTTGTTCTCAGAAGTTAATAAGGATTGAAACCAAGAATGTCAAAACCAACACTTAACAGCTGAGCCAAAGCCATGATGCTAAGCCAAGGGCCAGAAGTTAGCTGGACATGGCATGGAAACAGCAAGGTCAGGAGACAGGCTAGTGAAAGTGAAAGTCAAGTTGCTCAGTTGTGTCCGACTCTTTGAGACCCCATAGACTGTAGCCCACCAGGCTCCTCTGTCCACGGGGTTTTCCAGGCAAGAGTACTGGAGTGGGTTGTCATTTCCTTCTCCAGGAGGGTCCCAAATGATGAAAGTAGGGCTGAGGCTCGTCGAGTTTACTTTTAATGGCTATACATTTCCTGGTACACAGAGAGGTCAGAATAGTTCTTAAGGAACAGGTCAGGGCTCATTCACACGTTCATTTATTCAGTATTTGTTCATTAACTACAACGCACTAGACTATATGTCATGTGATCTAAGAGGTAAGGGAGATACATAAGACCCAAGTCCTGGTACAGGATTCTAGCAGGGTTATGTGAAAGATAAAAGCCCTATACACTAACTGAAATAGTAAGACACTAAGGGAAACTTCTGCTTGTTATCTGAAATAGAGACAATGTTTTGCTTTATTTTTTAATGTGAAAGACCTTAAGAAAAATGCTATAGGATAAGTTGGAGGACTGTTTATTTCAAGCTTAGGAAAATAAAAAAAGGTAGCACTGTTTTCTGGGCCTTAAAGCCAAGTGGAAATTGGACATACCAAACATGTAGTCAGGAAAATCTTTAGAGATAAATTAAAATGAAATCATAAAGCAGTGTAGTGTGGTGGGAAAGAACATGAACATGGCAGTCTAATCCTGGCCCTGCCACTTAGCTGCTGAATGACCTTGGGCAAGTTATTTATTTTTTTTAATTGGAATAAAGTTGCTTTATGATGTTGTGTTAGCTTCTGCTGTACAAAAATGTGAATTAGCTGTAAGTGCAGATGTGTTTCCCTCATGAGCCTCCCTCCTGCCCACCCCTCCAGGTCATCACAGAGCACTCAGCTGGGCTCCCTGTGCTATGGAGCAGCTTCCCATTAGCTAGCTATTTCACACATGATAGTGTGTACACGGCGACGATCCTCGCTCAATTCACCCTGCCCTTCCCCACCCTTCTGTGTCCACAAGTCCACATTCTAGGTCTGCATCTCTATTTCTGTGCTGCAAATAGGTTCAGCAGCACTATTTTTCTAGATTATATATATATTCTGATATATATTTGTTTTTCTTTCTGACTTACTTCACTCTGTATGACAGACTCTAGGTTCATTCACATCATACAAATGACCCAATTTCATCCCTTTTTATGGCTGAGTAATATTCCATTGTATATATGTACCACATCTCCATCTATTCATCTGTCAGTGGACATCTAGGTTGCTTCCATGTCCTGGCTACTGTAAATAGTGCTGCAATGAACACTGAGATACGTGTGTCTTTTTTAATTATGGTTTTCTAAGCAGAGACATTACTTTGCAAACAAAGGTCCATCTAGTCAAGGCTATGGTTTTTCCAGTGGTCAGGTATGGATGTGAGAGTTGACTGTGAAGAAAGCTGAGTGCTGAAGAATTGATGCTTTTGAACTGTGGTGTTGGAGAAGACTCTTGAGAGTCCCTTGGACTACAAGGAGATCCAACCAGTCCATCCTGAAGGAGATCAGTCCTGGGTGCTCACTGGAAGGACTGATGCTGAAGCTGAAACTTCAATATTTTGGCCACCTCATGCAAAGAGTTGACTCATTGGAGAAGACCCTGATGCTGGGAGGGATTGGGGGCAGGAGGAGAAGGGGACAACAGAGGATGAGATGGCTGGATGGCATCACCGACTCGATGGACATAAGTTTGAGTAAACTCCGGGAGTTGGTGATGGACAGGGAGGCCTGGCGTGCTGCGATTCATGGGGTCACAAAGAGTCAGACACGACTGAGCGACTGAACTGAACTGAACTGGAGAGTATACGTTGGGCAAGTTATTTAACCTCCCCATGCTTCTGTTTCCTCAGTTGGAGTGGAAATTGTTTGCAAACGTGGCTGTAACATTTCCTCCCATACCTTTGTAAAGTGACTTTGCCACTCTTCCCTTAAAAGGAGGACTCTGATGCCTCCCGTCAATTTGGGCTGGTTACCTGTTTTGGCCAACAGAATGTCGCAAAGACAAAGCTGTCCCACTCAAGCCTTGCACCTTAAGCCTTGCAGTGCTTGCTTTCACCCTCTTGAAAGCCAGCCACCATGGAAAGAAACTCAAGCCAGACTATCGAGAGGTTGCAGACCACGTGGAGAGAGAGGCCATGTGGTGCAGGATCAAGCTGCCTCATAGACAGCCAGCATAAGGCTTCAGAGGTTGTGAGAAATGACCTTGGATATCCCTGTCTCAATCAAGCTCCTGCAGGCAGCACCACAAGGAACCAGGACAAACATTCTTGATGAGCTCTGAAAGTTCAAAGTCCTGACCCATAGAATTAAGAACAATGAATGGGCTATTGTTCTAAACCCCTATGTTGGAGGATGATTTACATACCTGCTATAGCTGGAAAGAGAAGCCTGGTGGGCTGCAGTCCATGGGTTCACAAAGAATCAGACACTACGGAATGTCTGAGCACACACACACACACACAAAACTGGTCAACAGCCCAATTATCTAATTCATTTTGTGTATACGTCATAGAGCAAATGAGAAACAACTTCACAAATTCCAAGGGCTAGGAGCTAGATATAGGAGTTGAGGACCTACATGTCATTGGAATAGCTGAGGGAGCAAATGTCAGACTCAGCCCAAAGAACTGAAATGGGTAGTTCAATAGAGCTTGTGAGAAAGTTGATGAAGATCTCCAAAAAGTCCCCACCAATTGTGTCAGTCTGTAGCAGAAAATCAAAGGGTCTCAAGAGCTTTTGGAAAACCTGAGAACCCTTTACCTGCCTTTGCTCATGACTTCAGCTGACTCTTGCTTTTCCCTCCCTTTCACCTTCCAAATCTTCTACTGATGATGCTCAGCAGCCAGTTGAAACCCCACAGGAAGGGAATTCTAGTAAGTGAAACCCATGGATTCTTACAGTCCTTAGATGGAGTGCTAGTGAAGTCAAGTTGACAACAGAACATGCAGCCCAAGGAGCATGTCATTCATTTTTAGAAAGTCTTGATCCTCCCATTCAGTTTCTTGAATCAGATACTATCTCCTCCTCTCTACCCGCCTCAAATTTAGTCAGGTCAGATGATAGAGAACAACATTTTTAAAAACCTAGATATCCAAGAACATCCATGGAATATTCCCCTCTTTCTCTGCTGAGTGGTAGTGCACATACTAACAGCAATCCAAGGTAATCTGGAGAATAATCTCAGATAGTCTGGAGAATGACTGGGGCCATTATGAGAAGAAGAAGTCTCCCGTTAAGGAAAAGTAACAAAGGCTTCTAGCCACAGGAGATCAAGGTGTCTCACTGCAGAGATTAGGACCTAGTAACTGAAGGTGACTGGAGTTTATTCATGACTGACTCGTCCGGGAGACATGTACTGACTTACAGGTAGTTATTGGCATTCACTTGAGAAATGAAATATTTCCTGCCATATCAGTAAGTAAAGGATGTGACAGTCATCAGCAATTGCAGCCACCACAGATGGTGAGCTGGTGGTGAGTCCCGAGGGAACTCAGGAAGGAAAGAATATCTGCCATCAAGTAGATATCAGACCGCAGCCACTCCCTATGGTAAACCCTGAGGAAACAGAGGATATTGCCTCAGATAACCGAAGTGAAACTGTTAGTCCCACATTTATGTCTGACTCTTTGCCACCCATGGACTGTAGTCTGCCAGGCTCCTCTGTCTATGGGATTCTTCAGGCAAAAATACTGGAGTGGATAGCCATTCCCTTCTCCAGGGAATCTTCCCAACCCAGAGACTAAACTCAGGTTTCCTTCATTGCAGGCAGATTCTTTACCATCTGAGCCACCAAATAGCTAAGGTGCATATCAAAGGAATGATTTCAGGGAGCCAAGAGTCTTGCATTTTCACATATACAGAAAAGTGCTAAATTCCTTAACTTGGGATCTAACTTTCTTTAGTAGTCATCTTTTTGATGTTCAGACTACCTATCGTTTGTTGCAAAAATTCTACATAACCTGGCTCCTCCCCTTGCCTCCTGGGAACAGTTCTCACAGAGTTATTTTAGATGTTATCTCCTGGGTTTTAAGTCCTAAAAATTCCCACTGAATAACACCTAACTTCCAAACTTTAGGTTTTGAATATTTTTTTAAGTCCACGCACATCACTCCACAAACAGTTATTGAACTCCTCCCATGAACTGGAAAGGTTGTCAGAGATAAACAGCTTCTCCCAAGTCTTGCAAAAAACTGGGACAAATAAATCAAAATCTATAATACACTAAAAAAAATATAGTTGGGGAGAATGTAAAGATGTTATCCAAACACCAAATGAGGAAGAAACTGAGTCTAGGGGTTATGGGTGGAATCTGGAAAATCTCAAAAACAAATGACTTTTATATGCATACTTGTTAGAGATGATCAGAAATTCATAACAAAGGAGGTCAAGTACATTCCATTCACGTGCAAAAGCACAGAAATGAGAAAGTGTACAGTGCAGCCTTGGACTCAAAAATCATCCAGTTTATCTGAGATCAAGTACATCAGGGTACAGGAGACAATGCTCAGAGCCAGGGTGGAAGCGTAGGTTAGGACAGGTTTTACAGACTCCTGAATGCCTGTTTATTTAACTTATATGCAGAGAACATCATGAGAAACGTTGGGCTGGATGAAGCACAAGCTGGAATCAAGATTGCCAGGAGAAATATCAATAACCTCAGATATGCAGATAACACCACCCTTATGGCAGAAAGTGAAGAGGAAATAAAGAGCCTCTTGATGAAAGTGAAAGAGGAGAGTGAAAAAGTTGGCTTAAAACTCAACATTCAGAAAACTAAGATCATGGCATCTGGTCCCATCACTTCTGGGCAAGTAGATGGGGAAACAGAGGAAATAATGACAGACGTTATTTGGGGGGGCTCCAGAATCACTGCACATGGTAACAGCAGCCATGAAATTAAAAGACGCTTACTCCTTGGAAGAAAAGTTATGACCAACCTAGATAGCATATTAAAAAGTAGAGACATTACTTTGCCAACAAAGGGCAATCTACTCAAGGCTATGGTTTTTCCTAGTCATGGTTTTCTAGTCCTATGGTTTTTACAGTAATCATGTATGGATGTGAGAGTCAGACTATAAAGAACGCTGAACGCCGAAGAATTGATGCTTTTGAACTGTGGTGTTGGAGAAGACTCTTGAGAGTGCCTTGGACTGCAAGGAGATCATACCAATTAAAAAACCAGCCAGGAAATTAGTTCTGAATATTCATTGGAAGGACTGATACTGATGCTGAAACTCCAATACTTTGGCCACCTGCTGTGAAGAATTGACTCATTGGAAAAGACCCTGAAGCTGGGAAAGATTGAAGGTGGGAGAAGGGGACGACAGAGGATGAGATGTTTGGATGGCATCACCGACTCAATGAACATGACTTGAGTAAACTCAGGGAATTGGTGATAGACAGGGTGGCTTGGCGTGCTGCACTCCACGGGGTCACAAAGAGTCAGACACGACTGAGTCACTGAACTGACTGAACTGAATGCCATTTTGGAGTTAGAACCGTGTGCTTCAAGTCAGTGTTTTCCAAAGAGATTTACATCTGCACCGGAGGTTGCACAGGACTCCGTTGAGGTGCTTTAAAAAATTCTGAACTTCTATTACTATTGCTATAACACCCATTCATATGAAACACTCAAGTAAACCGAAACAGAGTAACATAGTGTTGAACAAAGACTTTCAAAAATAATCAAGTACATCCAATGACATGGCTCACACCATAAAGATTATTAGTGCAATAAGATTTTTATACTGTTGACAAAAATATTGTAAGAATTGTTCTTATTTTTATTCTTTTTTTATTTTTATACATTTTATAACATATATGATTCATGACTATAATACACATACATATGATTTATAAATACCTAAGTAAATCTATGTTGTGGGTGCATGTTGACAGGTATTTTGCTAATAAATGTGCATAATCAAAATATTTGAAGGCCACTCTGGCAAGCAATGGAAAGTTAGAGGATTTTTTGTAAAACAGTGTTCTATTAATGTAGATTTTTGGACATTTTACTCTGACAAATGTTTGGAAAATGTTAAGAGAAAGAGAAAAAGAATGGAGGCAGGCAGGGAAACCATTGAAGAGGATGTTTCAATAGTCAAGGTGGGAAATAAGAATGCCTGAACTAATTGTTTTCTATTGTTTAAAACTCATGAGATAAAATGCAATTAAGAATACTTGAAAGCAAGTGGTACCAGCTTCCTAGTGGGTTGCACAGTCCTAGGGTCTAGGGAATGTTAAGTCGAAGGAAGCCCTACATTCCTCCCAAAATAACTAAGGCTTTTGGTGACAGGAATACAAGGGTCACACAGCTTTTCAGCTGGGTTTTATGGGCGTTTCTTGCAGTAGACATGGAGGCAAAGCGCATTCCAGGCCAGGGATTGTGTATGCAGAAGCCCAGAAGGTGAAGAATGCCTGTCATGTGCAGAAAATAGAAAACCTTAGATGAAACCAAGGATTGGTAGGTTATCTGGCCCCAGATTAACATGGGGGGGCGGGGGCGGCTAGGAATCACTGGTAGCTCAGCTGGTAAAGAATCTGTCTGCAATGCAGGAGAGTCTGGTTCGATTCCTGGATCAGAAAGATCCCCTGGAGAAGGGATAGTCTACCCACTCCAGTATTCTTGGGCTTCACTGGTGACTCAGATGGTAAAGAATCCTCCTGCAATGTGGGAGACCTGGGTTGGGAAGATCCCCTGGAGGAGGGCATGACAACCCACTCCAGTATTCTTGCTTGGAGCATCCCCATGGACAGAGGAGGAGCCTGGAGGGCTATAGTCCACGGTGTCACAGAGTCGGACAGGACTGAGCGATTAAGCACAGGAGTGCCATGCTCCCAAAGGAATTTTATCCTGTGATAAGTTCAAACTATGAATGTTCTCTAGAAAAATGCCGGCATGGCTAGAATCTCCTCAGTGACCTTACATCAAGTGACAAGAAGGTCGGAAGGAAACAAGGATATAGCGGAGTTCTCCCGGGAACCGAGTGGCCTTGCTTCTACAATTTCACTTTGTGACCACATGGGGGCGGTCTCAACCCATCACATCTGAGGGGTGGCGCGAAACTTCAGAATTCACCTGAGCTTTCCAAATTATCCCATTCTCAAGTACTGTTCTGTGTTGCCTCTCCCTGGGAGAACGAGCTTTTCAGAAATTAACGGTGTTTTATGGGGTTTTGCTAAACCGTTCTTGGAATTTCCCAGGTCAAATTCTAATCTGTTCTTTGAGCTTTCAAACTACAGAAGTGCCATTCCACAGGGCTCGGCCGTACAACGTTCAGCACACCATGCAGCCTAACCTCGTGTCTTCCGTTTCACGTGCACCCTCCTTGAAAAATAAGTCGCAAGAAGGGTCGTGGCCAGACAAATAGTACAGTTGGGAAGTTAAAGTATCTAGACAAAGTAAAAGGCAAGAGGAGTGGTTAGGGGCACAGACAGCCGGAGTCTGAGTCCCGTGTTCATCACTTAATGGATGAAAAACCGCAGGCAAATGCCTCCTCTTCTGTGCCTCAGCTTTCCCCTCTCACACTCCTCAGATTAAATTCGTCTCTAAAACTGTTCTTTAATTGCCGTAAATGTTACTAGTACTTAACAAGTACTTTGGCCACCTGATGCAAAGAGCTGACTCACTGGAAAAGGCTCTGCTGCTTGTCGGGAAATACTGAAGGCAAAAGAAGGGGGTGGCAGAGGATGAGATGGTTAGATAACATCACCGACTCAATGGATGTTAATTTGAGCAAACTCCAGGAGACAGTGGAAGACAGAGGAGCCTGGCGTGCTGCAGTCCATGGGTCCAAAGAGTTGGGCCTGATTTAGTGACTGAACAACAACATACATTAAGTGTTATCATTATAATTTCAAAGATTAAGCTTTCATATGTAGAAATTCTATTGATGCTAACATAAATATGTTACTTTGTTTTGTGTAAAATAACCCATTTTTACCTTCTGAAGTCTAATCTCATTACCTTTTTCAATATTTGACCCACAAATGTAATGTGTCTTTCATATTGCTTTGTCTCTGTACTTCCTAGAATGTGAATTTTATTCTTCTTTCCCTTCCTTTTTTTAATCTGCTGCAACAGTCAGCAAATATTTACTGAGCATCTATTCATGTGCTAGTTGTCAGTGACATCACAGTGAACAAAACTGAGGTTTGTAAACTCTATGCTCATGGATCTTACATTCCAGTGGGGAGCAGAGGGAGAGGGAATAAACAAATATCAGCATGCGGTATGCTGAAGTGAGAATTTGTGATATAAAGAAAAATAAAACAAGAAGCGGGGAGATGAAGTTTTACACAGAGTGGTCAGAAAAATCCTTCTTGAGACCACAGTTTCTGAGCAAAGACCAGAAGGAGGTTAGGAAGAGAGCCACGTAGATATTCTGGGGAGGAGTTTTGTAGGCAGAACAGAGTCAGGGTAAAGGCTCTGAGTCAGGAGTGTGCCTGGGATTTGCAAAGATGGCAACATGGGAACTGCAGGACTGGAAGATCCACTGCAGGAGTATCAGGTAGGGTCAGAGAAACCACAAGAGGCAGATGGTAGGGCCTCAGGACATCACGAGGATGAAAGCTGTTGGAGAGCTATTTGAGCAATTGAGCAACATGATCTGATTTTGTTTTGTAACGAACCACTCTGGCAGGCATGTGCATGCATGAATCTGCGTGAAAGTTCCAAAGGTAAGCGCAGAAGTAGGAAAATCAGGCTTTTGCAATAATCCAGATAAGAAATGAGGATACTTGTGAAAGGGAGTCAGCAGTGGAGGCAGTGAGAAACGATAGAATGCTAGGTATATTTTGAAGATAGACACTTGATTTGTGGATTTATATTTGAAATGTAAGAGACGGAAGAAATGATTATGATTCAAAATTCTTTGCCTAAGAAGCTAAAAGGAAGAACTTCCCACTTCTGAGAGCTGGCAGACACAACCTGAATTCCAGGTACCCCTCTCTACCTCTACTGTCACCTCTCTGAGTCATTATCCACCAGCCTAGTCACTACAATAGTTTCTTATCAGTCTCCCTTCCTCTACTCTTATACCCGCAAATCATTTTCTTCAAGGAAGGCAGGGTCGTTTAACAGAAAAAATCAGATCATGCCACTCTGTGATTAGAAAACTCCAGTGGCTTCTAGCACAATTAAAATAGGCTCTGAACTCCTTATCACGGCTTACAAATTCCTTGCCTGATATGATCTCTAGTCTCCTACTTTTGAAATATTCCCATGCCCTCCCTGGCCACATCAATACACTAAGATTCTTCTCATACATGGTCACTGTTAGTCCTTCTGCATAGTTCTGCCCTCCCCTCTCAACTATCACCAGAAATTATTCTGTGTGCCTTTTTAGTATTTATATATGAGTTAACTGTTCTTTACTCAAGGAGACTTTCCTAGACCACCAATCTTTAAGAAACAACTTGTCACTTTCCATCACATTATTCCATTTTACTTTTCTGAATAGTGCTGAGGTTCATCGGATATTTTTTTAATTGGTTTGTTATCAGCTGCCTCTAACCAGAACATAAATTCCACAAGAGCTGGGGCACTGTCTTTCTTCTCTCCATTGTATCTCCAGTGTCTAGAATAGAGCCTGACCCACAGTAAGTGCTCAATAAATGGTTATTGAACAACAATGAATAAAATTACTCATCTGCTGCAGTGTATACACTTCTTACCTCAACATTTTCAAAAATCAGAGAAGGTCAAAGGGCTTTAGCATCTGGTCAACATCTGTGGCTTGTAACTCTTAGGGGAAGCACACCTTTGTGTGTGGACTGAAACTGCCACCCTGGTCAGGCACCATAGTAACCATTTGCATGTGTTGTTTTATGACAGGAAATCCTGATAAGGAATACAGAACTAATAAGCCACCACCAACCAGAAGAGTTCAGGAAAGGTGGAAAGGAGACACCGCGAGTCTGTCCACTTCCCAGAATCCCTCTCGCTAGCGTCCATCTTGGCTGAGCGATGCGTGCGCCACCAGGAAAGACTCTGAATTAGAATGATTGGCCAAAGACAACCCAGAAACTAATCCCATCACCATAAAACCCAAGATTGCAAACCACCGCAGAGCAGTTCTCCTGGGTTCCCTCACCCTCATGCTCTCCACCCGGGTGCCCTTTCCCAATAAAATCTCTTGCTTTGTCAGCACATGTGTCTCCTCGGACAATTCATTTCTGAGTGTTAGACAAGAGCCCGGTTTCGGGCCCTGGAAGGGGTCCCCCTTCCTGCAACAGTAACAAGGTTCATCAAAAACCATTCAATCGGGCTTAACCTTGCCAAAAATTCAGAAAGAGAAAAATGAAAGCCAGACCAGCGAAGGAGCATTCAGTAAGGGTTTGTTGTGCACATAAGGACAGTCCACAGAGTGGGACCTTTGAAACCCAAAACTATTAGGAAGCTCAGAAGCATGATTCTGCAGGGTGACATATAAAGTGAAAATTAGGAAGCTGGTCAACTTTTCCAACGATTGGTTATTATGATGGAAGTTTCTAGATTACAGAGGATTGATAAATGTGATTATCTTACAGCATTTTAGGAAGTTGGCTTAAATTCTTTTATGATTATCAGAGGCAGTTACAAGAAACAATCTAAATTAAATGTCACTTATATTCACGAAAGAAGCTAGATTTAGTGTGTATATGGCTGCAATGGTATTGCCTGTTTAGGAAATTTTCAAGTTTGGTCTTCATTTTGTATTTTACTTTAACAAGCTTTTAGCATTCTAATATCCTCAAGACCAAAGTTCAGGTAAAATTGGCATTAAATATTGATGCCAATCCTCTAACCACATCCACCTATTTCCTTGTTTTTCTATTTTATTCATCCCTCTTCCCCATCCCTCATTGATTCTGGTCACCCATCAACATTTGTCACATGTTGTATTATATATTATGTTTGCATAGTAATATGTGTATAGATATGTATGTATATCTGTGCCCATGTACATATTTTTATATGCACTACATATATAGTTATATTTGTATATGTATGTATTTATATATATGCATATGCATTGCTGTTGTTTAGTCACTAGGATGTGTCCAATTCTTTTGTGACCCCATGGACTGTAGCCCACCAGGCTTTTATGTCCATGAGATTTCTCAGGCAAGAATACCAGAGTGGTTTGCCATTTTCTTCTCCAGGTGATCTTCTCAACCCAGTGATCGAACCCACATCTCCTGTATTGGCAGGCAGACTCTTTATCACTGAGCCACCAGGGAAGCCCAGTTATAAAAGAGTTCTTCTTTCTAGCAGCAGCACCAGTTGGGAGAGTGGAATCGTTCCTACAGCCTGGATGACTAAAGATGTCTTTAATCTAGTCCTGGATCTTATCCTATTTCTAAGCCTCTCTCTTAGTCTCCAGTTAGCCCTGCAATCACATCTCTTCCTAAGTTATGTAGTGTTGATTTTTTGTTGTTGTTGTTTACTTGATTTTATCTTTATTCTCAAGAATCAATTATTTCATTCTATTTATATGTGCGATACACAACATTTTCTTATCACTTTCAATTTTTATCTTTAATAGCCACTGAAATAATACCTTTATTTATCTTACCAGCAATACTACCACTCTACTTTTTTCTGTACTGCTTTGATATGCACAAAGTAAAAGAATAGTGAAATAATAAAACAAAGGTAGTTAAGAACTTAAAAGTATATATGATCAATAGCCATTATGTTTGTGTATGTCTAACATGTGTGTACATGTGTGTGTGATGGGGTGAGCTGATACAGTTGTTTTGAAGACTAGTATTATCTGAATTTGTAAAAGTTATTAAGCTAAAAGTTTTCAAAAAGGGTGATTTTAGTATGTATAGAATGTCAATTAACTGGCACAGGGAGCAAGTGCTAAAGAAACAGAGAGAAACTTCTTAAAGAATATTAGATATAAAATAAAAACATTTCACAAATCATTCTGACACTCATTATCTCACTGGAATTGCCCTACAGTTTTGAGGAAGATAAATACAAATTGTTGGTCTCCATTTTAATACTAAAAAGTGAAGTTCATAGGCTAAATGATGTCCTGAAAGTCTTATAGCTATTAGAAACAAACCCCAGGGACTTGCCTGTCGGTGCAGTGTCTGAGACTCCACACTCCCAGTACAGGGGGTCTGGGTTCAATCCCTGGTCAGGGAACTAGATCCCACATGCCGCAACTAAGAGTTCACAGCTGAAACTAAACATCCTGCATGCCAAAAGGAAGTATGAAGATCCTGCATCTCGCAACTAAGACCTGGTGCAGTCAAATAAATAAATAAAAAACAAAATATTTTTTACAAGACAGAAAAAGACACAAAACTCAGAATAGAATGTAAGAGTTTGAGGGTGCTTTTTAGTTCATGGCTGACCACTGACCCTAGACAGCTTTAAAATGAAGTGGAATATTTTGGTGATGACATAGATATACTTCTGCAGCATCATGGAAATAAATCCCCTCCGGGAAATAATGACAGAATAATGAGCAACATTACAGCATAAATGGGACTAGTGAGCAAAATGCCCGATCCACACTGGACTTCCAGCTATGAGAGGCTAAGAGGCAGCAGGGACTGTCTCAGGGTGTGAGTAACAGTGAAATAAACACTGCCTGCAGTGCATAAAAAGGAAATGTCTGAAATACATGAAGACTAATCATAGATCTGGGAACTCATGTTCCTTGGGGCACAGCATCTAGATTGTAAGCTCCACGAGAAGAGGAACTGATACATTTTTGTGTACCATGGTATCTCCTTTATTGGCATGATGCCTGCCACTCTGGAGGCATACAAAATCTGTTGAAGGAACCTCCACTGTAGCAGCCAGCTAGAGTGAACTATAGATACTTGTCTACATCACTCATAAACCTCACTGCAAGATAACTACAAAGTTCCACTGCTTCCTCTGTGACTTCCCAGATAGATACAGTTAGACACAGTGCTCACCGGCTTTTAAAGAGAGGGGGTTGGGGGCCTTAGAATTAAAGTCCCAGGGTGGTTCAGTGAGCAGTGTTGGAGATCCATCACTTACATTTGGAATCCCTTGCCCAGAAGGCGAAAAATACAGAGGAGGAACAGAATAACAGAGAGCAGTTACTGACAAAGGAATCCCTTAGGGAAAAAGGAGTAGCCCTCATAGTCAAACAAAAGAGGCCAAAATGCAGTACTTAGGTGCAATCTCAAAAACGACAGAATGATTTCCTTTCCATTCCAAATGACAGAATGATCTCAAAAATGACAGGATGATCTCAGTTCCTTTCCAACATTACAGTAATGCAAGTCTATGTCCCAACCGCTTATGCCGAAGAAGTTGACTAGTTCTGTGAAGACCTACAAGACCTTCTAGAACTAACACCAGAAGAAGATGTCCTTTTCATCATAGGGGACTGGAATGCAAAAGTAGGTGGGCAAGAGATACCTGGAGTAACAAAATGAAGCAGGGCAAAGACAGACTTTTGTCAAGAGAACACACTAGTCATAGCAAACATTCTTTCCCAACAACCCAAGTGACGACTCTACACAGGAACATCACCAAATGGTCAATACTGAAATCAGATTGATTATAGTCTTTGAAGCTGAAGATGGAGATGCTCTATACAGTCAGCAAAAACAAGACTGGGAGCTGATTGTAGATCAGATTATGACCACCTGATTGTCAAATTTGGGCTTAAAATGAAGAAAGTAGGGAAAACCACTGGCCATTCAGGTATGACCTAAATCAAATCCCTTATGATTATGCAGTGGAAGTGATGAATAGATTTAAGGGATTAGATCTGGTAGACAGAGTGCCTGAAGAACTCTGGACAGAGACCTGTAACATTATAAGGGAGATGGTGACCAAAATCATCCCAAAGGAAAAGAAACACAAGAAGGCAAAGTGGTTGTCTAAGGAGGCTTTACAAATAGCTGAGAAAAGAAGAAATGCAAAAGGTAAGGGAGAAAGGAAAAGATATACCTAACTGAATGTAGAGTTCCAGAGAATAGCAAGGAGAGATAAGAAGGCCTTCTTAAATGAACAATGCAAAGAAATAGAGGAAAACAAAAGAATGGGAAAGACTAGACATCTCTTCAAGAAAAGCGGAGCTATCAAGGGAACATTTCATGCAAGGGTTGGCATGATAAAGGGCAGAAACCTAAAAGACCTAACAGAAACAGAAGATATTAAGAAGAGGTAGCCAAAAAAGGTCTCAATGACCTGGATAACCACGATGGTGTGGTCACTCATCTACAGCCAGACATTTTGGAGTGAGAAGTCAAGTGGGCCTTAGGAAGCATCACTACAAACAATGCTAGTGGAGGTGATGGAATTCTAGCTGAGCTATTTCAAATCCTAAAAGATGATGCTGGTAAAGTGTTACACTTAATATGTCAGCAAACTTGGAAAACTCAGCAGTGGCCATAGGACTGGAAAAGGTCAGTTTTTATCCTAATCCCAAGGAAGGTCAACGCCAAAGAATTTTTGAACTATTGTATATTTGTGTTCATTTCCCATGCTAGCAAGGTAATGCTCAAAATCCTTCAAACTAGGCTTCAGCAGTATAAGAATTGAGAACTTCCAGATGTACAAGCTGGGTTTAGAAAAGGCAGAGAAACCAGAGCTCAACATTCACCAGGTTACAAAGAAAGCAAGGGAATTCCAGAAAAAACATTTACTTCTGCCTCATTGACTACGCTAAAGTCTTTGTGTGAATCTTAACAGACTGTGGAAAATTGTTAAAAGATGAGATTATCAGACCACCTTATTTGTCTCCTGAGAAACTTGTATATGGGTCAAGAAGCAAGAGTTAGAACTGAACATGGAACAACAGACTAGTTCAAAACTGGAAACGGAGATGACAAGGCTGCATATTGCCACATTGCCTATTTAACTTATATGCAGAGTACATCATGAGAAATGCCAGGCTGGATGATGACAAGCTGGATTCAAGATTGCCAAGAGAAATATCAACAACCTCAGCTATGCAAATGATATCAATCTAATGGCAGAAAGTGAAGAGAAACTAAAGAGCCTCTTGATGATGGTGAAAGAGGAGAGTGAAAAAGCTGGCTTAAACTCCACATTCAAAAAACTAGTATCATGGCATTCAGTCCCATTACTTCATGGGAAGTAGAAAGGGAAAAATTACAAACAGTGACAGTTTTCTTTTCTTGGGCTCCAAAATCATGGCAGACAGTGACTGAAGCCATGAAATTAAAAGACACTTGCTCCTTGAAAGAAAAGCTATGACAAACCTAGACAGAGTATTCAAAATCAGAGATATCACATTGCCAACAAAGGTCAGTCTAGTCAAAGCTATGCTTTTTCCAGTAGCCATGTATGGATATGAGAGTTGGACCATAAAGATGTCTGAGCATTGAAGAATTGATGCTTTCAAATTGTGGTGTTGGAGAAGACTCTTGAGAGTCCCTTGGACAGCAAGATCAAACCAGTCAATCCTAGAGGAAATCAACCCTGAATATGCATTGGAAAGACTGATGCTGATGCTGAAGCTCCAATACTTTGGTCACCCGATGAGAAGAACTGATTCACTGGAAAAGACCCTGATGCTGGGAAAGACTGAAGGCAAACAGAGATGGAGGTAGCTGAGGATGAGATGGTTCGATAGAATCACCAATGCAATAAAGATGAATCTGAGTAAACTTCAGGAGCTAGTGAAGGACAAAAGAGCCTGGAATGCTGCGGTCCACAGGGTCACAAATAGTCTGACAGGACTTAGTGACTGAACAACTACAAATGAGGCTTTATCATCAAAACAAACACTTAGTTTAAAAGACAAGCAGATCTAAATAGACATTACACCAAAAAGCTTTTTAAGTCATATTATATTTTAATATATTAACAACAAAATACCTGTGCTGATTTTTATTTTAACCTAACAGAACCAAAAGAGAACAATATTCAACCAGGAAAGGTCGGTCACACTGATCATAATAAAGTCTTAAGGCCGAAAATGTCTTTTTTCCCCTTTGTACTTAGCACTGGCTACACAGTGTCCTCAGAGTATTCATTATATGAAAAAATATTCATCACAGCTTAGAGTCCTTGTTTCAGAGAAACCAGTGATAAATCAAATTAGAAGTTGAAGCTGCATCTTTGTTTTTAAAGATGTATTCTTATTTTTTCATATAGAAGTTTAAATCAGTATAAATCATATATTATAAATATATATAAACCATTACATTTGAGGTAAAGTTCAGTACTTGATTTATACAAAGTCTATGAAAAGAAGCTAGTAAAGATCATCTAATACTAAATGTTACATCATTCATTCCAGCCCATGCACAATCTCACTTGCAGCACTTTATAAATGCAAACAAAACAAAACAAAGAAACTACCCACCCTAACCACCCCCCCCCCCGCAAAAAAAAAAAAAAAAACTCACAAAAGACAAAAACAAAGAAAATCCAGAAAGGAGATAACAAACCTAAATGTCCACTGACATGGAAATGGGTAAATAAACTGTGGTGTAAAAACAGAACTAGCACATGATCCAGCAATTCCACTTCTGGGTATTTATCTGAATAAAATGAAAATACAAAAGAGGATGGTGCTCCCATATTGTTTGCAGCATTATTTACAACAGCCAAAATATGGAAACAATCTAACACCCATCAATGGATGAATGAATTTTTAAAATGTGAGATACACACACACACACACACACACAAACACATATGTCTTTAAGGAAATCTTATCTGCAGTGTTATATGTCTATTATACCCCTATGAAAATTGTGGGGGAGTGACAGAACTTTTGTCGTTGCTCAGTGGCCAGGTCATGTCTGACTCTTCATGATCCCGTGGACTGCAGTGCGCCAGTAACAGAACTATTAGAGTGAATAAACCAAAGCCACGTATTTCAACCCAGATAGATCTCAAACACAAAATACTGAGAAAAACATTGATTGTAGAAGAGTTACTTTAAAAACAGATGACAGAGGATGAAATGGTTGGATGGTATCACCGACTCAATAGACTTAAGTCTGAGCAAGCTCCAGGAAACTGAAGGACAAGGAAGCCTGGCCTGCTGCCGTACATGGGGTTGCAAAGAGTTGGACATGACTGAGAGACTGAACAACAAAGAAATACTTGTCGGTTCCTCTTGGTGATACTGTGGAAACCTGCTGCTGACTTTGAAAAGTGATAAAGGAGAAAAAATTTTTTAAAAAAATGAAAACAGCCCTCATGTAAATATTATGAGCATTGCATGGGACTTCCCTGGTGGTCCAGTGGTTAAGAATCTGCCTTCCAAGGCCAGGAATGCTCAGGGAACTAAGCCCAGATGCCATGGGACAAGTGAGGCTGTGCACTGCAACTAGAGAAAGCCCCTGTGCTGCAATGAAGTAGCCTGTGCCAGGCAACAGAGACCTAGAACAACTAAAAAAAAAAAAAAAAAAAAAAAATTTAAAGAAATAATGTATGGATGCATAACAACTATAGTGAAACAGGAAGCTATGGACTGGAAGGATAAAAACTAGGTTGTGATTAATATCTCCCAATGGCACCCCACTCCAATACTCTTGCCTGGAAAATCCCATGGACAGAGGAGCCTGGTGGGCTGCAGTCCATGGGGGTCGCCAAGAGTCGGACACGACTGAGCGACTTCACTTTCATTTTTCACTTTCATGCTTTGGAGAAGGAAATGGCAACCTACTCCAGTATTCTTGCCTGGAGAATCCCAGGGATGGGGGAACCTGGTGGGCTGCCGACTACGGGGTCGCACAGAGTCGGACACGACTGAAGTGACTTAGCAGCAGCATAGACTTTGGACGATAGAAAAGTGACTTGAATGCTCTTTTCTTTTTAGGGAAATATTTTAATCATATGTTGAAAATCTGAGTGTGTGCTATACACCTCTGGAACTATGATTCATATTTTGTGTATCACACAAATGCTAAGACACAGGTAGGCACACGGGATAGCACGGAAGTTTGGAATCTCAGTTTCTACACCATCTTGAGGCTTCAGAAGAGGAATCTAACTAAGCAAACCAAAAAAGACAAGGACTAAGACAAGTCCCTCCAATGCTCATTAAACACCTATTAAGGACTAGCCTCACTGTTAGTGCTGTGATGTAGGGCGTCTTAACCTTCAAAAAAGTTACAAAGACAGAGCCTCCTTTACATGTGCTGCAGGTAAAGTGGATTCACTTATTCACCACATAATTCATAATTCAACCTCTGTAAGCAACTACAAGATGGAACGAAGGTATCTGCAAAAACGTGTCAGAATTAAGCAATTCATCTAAAGAAGGGGACGCAATACCTGGCATGTAGCATGCGCCCAAGAAATACCACACGCTGTTGTTTTCCTGATTATCAGGCGCGGTTCCAATGCTTTGGCGAGACGGAGACTGAAAAACAGAGCTCAAAAGTCCGCGGCACTCTCTGAGATGCAGTGAAATCATAAACCCAAGAGCCCAGACGCTCGCACAAAGAGACGGGCTCTCTAAAACGCTTCCAGTAGGGCCTTTTCCAACACCGCTGCTGTTCTCCTAGGAACCTGGCTACAGGCACCTGGTGGGCGGTAGGAGGGCTAGGTGGACACACAGGGACGTAGGGGACCGGCTGGGGCGAGCTGAGGGGAAGGCAGAAGGCGGGGCCTGAGAAAGAACCGGGAGCGTCGAGCAGATCAGGCTGTGCCGCAACCTAGAGGGGCAGAGGGGCGGCGAGGCGGCGGCGAGGCGGAGTGGAGTTGCCGAAGGACCGACCCGGCGGGGCGGGGCGCGGCGGGGCGGGGCAGACGGGGAAAGAGGGCGGTGCTGGCACCGTGGAGGCAGAGTACCGGGAGGACCTCTGCCGACTCGGACCGCGGAAGGGGGACCAGCGCAGCCATGTTGGAGGCGTTGGGCTCCCTGGCGACTGACTTCTGGGCCGCGTTCCGTCCCGGCACTGTCCTGCTGGGAGCCGTCGTCTTTCTCCTCTTGGCTGATCTCCTCAAAAGGCGGCGTCCAAAGAACTACCCGCCGGGGCCCCCGCGCCTGCCTTTCGTAGGCAACTTCTTCCAGTTGGACTTTGAGAAAGGGCACCTGTCGCTTCAGCGGGTAGGAGCGGGCGAAGGTTCCCGGGCGCGTCCTGACCCTGACCTGCGGAACAGGGGCCATTCCGGGTACCGAGGGCGGGAGGATGGGGGTTCTGAGGCTGAACCGGGCACCCGACTACACCTTGCTTTGAACCTCTCTCTTTTCCCCAGTGACTGGCATGATTACACCACCCGTGGTTTCTAGGGGTGAAATATTGTTAACTGTCCACTATTTAGTGTGTTAGACACGATGCGTTCTCTAAGTCATTTAACTGAGGGCCTTGTTGCATACTATTGGGACTTTCTATTTATAATATGATCAGTTTATCTTTTTAATATCATTATCCTTGGGGGAAAAAATTCCGTATTTTGCCACTTGGTAAAATGGTGATAAATACTATCTAAATCCTCAGCGTTTTTCGACTGAATTGCTCCTAACTCCACAAGGACTGAGCCCCTCACATTTAGCCTCCTCACCCAGCAGTCCACACTCACTAATCATTTTTAAATGTCACTCCTTTGCTTAGATTTTGTTAGTGATCCTTGCTGCTTCCCAGAGTTCTTGTTCCTTAGGGGGCTACTTGAGGAGAGCATGGCAGTCCACTCTAGGACTCTTGCCTGGAGAATCCTATGGACAGAGGAGCCTGGCAGGCTACAGACCATGGGGTCGCACAGAGTCGGGCAGGACTGAAACAACTTGGCACACAGGATGCTGGGAGCTACTTGGAACTCTTCTTGTAACTTCTTTCCATTTCTTTATAGTCATCTCCCATTAGTTCAGTTCAGTCGCTCAGTCGTGCCCGACTCTGCGACCCCATGAACCGCAGCACTCCAGGCCTCCCTGTCCATCACCAACTCCCAGAGTTTATTCAAACTCATGTCCATTGAGTCAGGGATGCCATTCAACCATCTCATCCTCTCTCATCCCCTTCTCCTCCCACCTTCAGTCTTTCCCAGCATCAGGGTCTTTTCAAATGAGTCAGCTCTTTGCATCAGGGGGTCAAAGTACTGGAGTCTCAGCTTCAGCATCAGTCCTTCTAATGAACACTCAGGACTGATCTCCTTTAGGATGGACTGGCTGGATCTCCTTGCAGTCTAAGGGACTCTCAAGAGTCTTCTCCAACACCACAGTTCAAAAGCATCAGTGAGCTCCGTAAGTAGCTGTAAAATGTGACCTCGTCATTCTGAGGTAGGAGATAGATGTGAGCCTGAGATGGGCACCTGGTGTTTGTTGAGTGGAGTAAAACCAAGCATTTGTTCTCACCCAGGCACTTCAAGGACAAAGCTAGTGGCAAAAGTTGAGTTCTGCTAAAGTAAAGAGATAAGGTGCCCACTCCTGAGATCCAGGAAGACTTCCCTGTCTGCACATGTGCAGGAAGGCTTCTTGGGGGTCAAAAAGGGAGGGGGCCCCACCCTATAATAAGTGTGGACATGTACCCACAGGTCTCTACATTGAAATCCATCTTAGAAAAAAGTTGTGCAGGCACCTTGGGGAGGGTCCTAGGACTAGTGAGATGTGAAGAAAAAAACAAGATAATTGGCAATATGTGAACAAGACCCAGAAGCACTGTCCAATGTAAGTGATTTAAATCAACTTTTTAGTGCTTTCCTCATTGAGGACACCCACACTCCTCTTTGGTTATGTTCCTCCCCATTCAGGACTCCTGCACTCCTCAGTGGGTGTGTATTTCTGCCTTGCTTGTGCCTTCCCTAATTGTGGCCATTCTGAATTCCTTAACATTTCCTCCAGCATCCAGCACTTTCTCAAGCACCTTCAGCTGCTTCCCTGCGTCTCATCATAGGTATCTTGCTGACAGACAGCACTGTGATAGATGGTTGTGAACATTAAATAAAACGGTGAATGGTCCATACTAATACAGCTGATTGTAGGTTCCCAACAAATAACAGTTCCCCTTGAATGCCTGGAGCACTTTAAACACAAGTCTGTAATATAAACTCAAGTTAAGATGGAGAAGGTTTTTATCATTTTTCTGGGAGAAACACACAGTTGGTACCATTTAAGTGACTGGATTCATCTCCAGAATTTTAAAGCTAGTCTCCTAAACCTGTCAGTTCAATTCAGTCGCTCAGTCATGTCCAACTCTTTGCGACCCCATGGACTGTAGCATGCCAGGCTTCCCTGTCCATCACCAAACTCCCGGAGCTTGCTCAAACTCATGTCCATTGAGTGGGTGATGTCCTCCACCCATCTCATCCTCTGTCACCCCCTCTCCTCTTGCCTTCAATCTTTCCCAGCATCAGGGTCTTTTCTAAGGAGTCTAAGCCTGTACCTTTGTTTAATAAATATGCTGTTTAACTTCCAAGTATTGGGAGATTTTCTTGTTTTCTTTCTGTTAATGATTTACAGTTGGAGTCCATTATGGTCAGAGAACATACATGATTTCATTTTTCATTTGAAAAAACTATGTTAAAGTTGACCCAAGATACAGTCCATACATACTTGAAAAAAAGTGTATTCTGCTCTTGTTGAGTTTAATGTTCCATACTGTATGTCAGTTAGACCTTATTAGATTAATCAGTTGTTTAGTGCTACTGAACCCTTGTTGACTTCTTACCTACTAATTCTATCAATTACTAGGAGAGGCTTGTTGAAGTCTGCAACTTATAATTACAGGTTTCTCTGTGTATCTATTCAGTTCTGGTAGTTTTCATGTATCAGAGAAGGCAATGGCACCCCACTCCAGTACTCTTGCCTGGAAAATCCCATGGATGGAGGAGCCTGGTAGGCTGCAGTCCATGGGGTCGCTAAGAGTCAGATACGACTGAGCGACTTCACTTGCATGCTTTGGAGAAGGAAATGGCAACCCACTCCAGTATTTTTGCCTGGAGAATCCCAGGGACAGGGGAGCCTGGTGGGCTGCTGTCTATGGGATCGCACATAGTTGGACACGACTGAAGTGACTTAGCAGCAGTTTTCATGTATGTGTTTCACAGCTTTTTTATTTGGCACAAACGCACTAAAATTGTTATGTCATCTTTGTGAATTTATTCTCTTATTATTAGTTAATGTCCCTCTTTTTCTCTGGTAATTTTCTTTGCCTGAATTTTACTTTATCTGATATACTATAGCCACACCAGCTCTCAGCTCTCTTTTGATTAGTATTTACATAGTATATGCTTCTCCATTTATTTACTTTTAACCTATTTATATCATTATATTTGAAATGAGTTTCTTGTTGATAACATACAGGTGGGTAAATTTTTGTTCATTCTTCTAATATCAAACATTTAATTGGTGAGTTTAGATCATTTATATTTAATGTAATTATTGATTTGTTAAAACTTAAGTCTGCTAATTTATTATTTGTTTCCTATTTTTCACTTTGTTTTTTCACTCATCTTGTTTTTTACTCTTCGTTTTTTCTCCTTTCCTCTCTTTGTAGGTCACTTGAATATTTTTTTAGAATCCATTTTCATTTGTGTTTTTGAGTATGTCTCTTTGTATTGTCTTTTAAGTGCTTGCTGTAAAGATTACATGCTATGCATACATAACTTATTGCAGTAAGTGTCAAAGGTGGAATACACACACCTTAAAACTCTTTAGGTCCCTTTACCTTCCCCCACTTTATAATATATAAATTTTCTTAAATATTATCTCTATATACACTGAGAACCACCTCAGACAATATTATAATTTTTCTTTTAACTGTCAAACACAACGTGTTAAATTCAAGAAGATTAGTCTACTGTATTTACCCATTTCTTTACCCTTTCTGTTGCTCTTTCCTAACTGAAAAACTTTCTTTAACCATTCTTTTAGAACTTGTCTGCTGAAAAAAAAAATTAGCTTTCCTTCATCTAAGAATGTTTTTATTTCACCTTCATTTCTGAAGTATATTATCACTGGACATAGAATTCTAGGTTGACAGTTTCTTTTATTAAGCCCCTGAAAATGTAGTGCTGCTTCTTTCTGGCTTAGGAACTAGGGTTCCTCATGAGCAATCTGCTATAATTTGAACTGTTGCTCCCTATAAGTAATGAATTGTTTTCCTCTACATGCTTTGAAAGCTAGGTTTTCTTAGTTTTTAGATTTCAGAAATTTGATTATATGCCTTAGTGTTGAATTCTTTGGATTTATTGGGTTCACTCACAACTTCTTGCCTCAGTAGGTTTTACTAGTACCAAATTTGAGAATTTTTCAGCCTTTATTTCTTCAAATATTTTTTCAAGTCCATGTTTTTTCCTTCTGGTACTCTTTGGCATTGATGACACAAGTGATAGATCTTCTCCTATTCTAATATCAGTCCCTGAGGCTCAGCTTTTTATCTCTTCTCAATCTGTTTTCTCTGTGTTGTTCAGATTGGACACTTTCTATTGATGTCTTCAGTTTCACTGATTATCCTGTCATTACCACTCTGCCATTGAATTGCTCTAATGAGTTTTTGTTTAGTTATTGTTTTTTAATTTTAAAGTTTCTTTTTTGTTCATATGTGTATTTTCTGGTTCTTGGTTAAGATTTTCTATGTAAAATTTTTTCAAGAGTGTAATTATTTATTGAAACATATTTTCAATAGCTGGTTTAAAATCTTTAACCTGTAATTACAGCATCTTTATCATCTCAGTATTGGTTTCAACTCATTCAATTTGAGATTTCTCTGGTTCTTGATAACATGAGTAATTTTGGTCTATACTCTGGACATTTTGTGTGTTTTGCTACATGACTCTGGACTCTATGTAAACCTTTTATTTTTGCAGATAGTCAAAACCTGCTTATGTTTAGAATGTTCACTTTTGTGAATTGTGGTTCAAATGTCAATTTAGGTTATAAAGCCTTTGCAGTGCTATACTGATCTACCCCACTTATATATTATTCACCTCAATAGGACTCCAACCCACACTCTCATTAGTGCAGGCTGGAGAGAATTAGGATGGGGACAAAAGACTGGGGCCCCTCTGAGTAGGGTAGCCTCTTCCTTACTGCAGGGGGTGGGGAGAAATCAGTAATCTGATCATATCATCTCCATGGAATATGGGTACCTCCTTATTTTTGTAGAGTTGTAGAAATCAGGATTTTGCCCACTGACTCCTTCAAGGAGTCTCTTCTGCCGTTCAGGGGTGAGATAGTTACAACTCAGCTTACAAACTCAGTAGGGGAGAAGTACCACCTTGCTGTAGAGACAGGATGAAGATAGGATGCAGAGAGAGGATTAAGGCAAGTTTTCATGCATCTTTAGTACTGTAGGCTCCCATTAGGATGGGGGAGGGTCACGTCTCTTATGGTATTGTCTCTGGAACAGGAAGGTAGAAAGGTTGAATGTTCTGTCCTGGTGGACCACTCTTTATCTGGTCCTTTAGCTACAAAGAACGGGGCTTTATTGGTGTTAATTTTGTATGTGCCAGTTAGTATCATGATGCTAAGGAAGAGTAAAATGGGATGCTTTCACTGTTGTCTGAAGTCAGAAACTTGATCTGTGCCCTTGTTTTACTATTAAGATAGATATGACTGGAGAGGTTAAATGATTTGCCTCATGTCATAAAACTGGCTAAGGATGATACTGAGGCTACGGTCTTATCTCTGGCCAAAGATTTTTCATCAAAAGTGTTGTTGTATTTTAAAAAAGTTTTCAATTAAATATTTATGTTTGTGAAAAATAGAGTTTAAATGATGTGATTTGGCTGTAATTAAATTTGCATTCAAGCAATTTGGAAATTTTAAGCACCTATCATTATCTATCATTACCTATATATCTTTACTTACCTATCTACCAGTACCTATCATTAACTATCTGCTATGATATTAACAGGGCTTCGCAGATGGCGGAGTGGTAAAGAATCTGCCTGCCAATGCAGGAGCCACAGGAGATGTGCGTTTGATCCCTGGGTTGGGAAGATCCTCTGGAGGAGGAAATGGCAACCCACTCCAGTATTCTTGCCTGGAAAATCTCATGGACAGAAGAGCCTGGTGGGCTATAGTCCAAGGGTTGCAAAGAGTTGGACATGACTGAGTAACTTAACAGGCACTTAACATTAACTAGCTGCTAGGTCTTACATGTGGATTCATTTTCATTTAATCTTCACAAAAGGCACACAAGTTAGGAATCTTTTGATGTTTCCATTTTACCACTAGGAAACAGGCTGAAAATAGTAAAGCAGTTAGCCTAAGTTATTCAGCATAGGTAATGGCCAAACAAGGCCTTGGACACATGATTACTTGACTCATATACTTATTCTCTACTGATGCTATCTGACTTTTCATGATATAGTTAGAGGATAATTGACTTGTTCATGGGTTCACTTATGCAACAGACATTTATAAAGTGCTTATCATATGATAGACACAGTACAAGACAGTGTATGATGAAATGTATGGTATAAACTCTGTAGTAAACCAAGTGAGATGTTATTATGTGGGATCACTATGAATGGGAAGCAATGGGGATAGCTCCTATAGAATGTTAAATTTGGCTGAACTGGAAAGGAATCTTAGGCAAGAGGTCATATGGAGTAAAGTAGACAGATTTTTAAATGGGGGAAGTGACATCAGGTAAAACGAAGTGAGAGGGCAGTGAAGAAACTGGCCAATGTATGTGGCATGATGGGAACCATGAACCACTCTTATTTTTTCTCCTTTTTTCTAAACTTTCTGTACCACAGCTACATGGCTTATTGTAGGAGCATATTTTTAGGTAAGAGAAAATCTTATTGGACTGAAGTGGGAGAACTGTAGATAAGGTGAATAAATGTATTAGTGAGGATATAAATGGAGCTGCTTGTAATAAAAAAAGACCCCAAAATACAGTCATATATTAAAAAAAAAAAGAGTGAAATTTATCTCTCTGTCAAAAGTAAGGTCAGATATAGGCCCGAAGACCAGGATTGGAAGACTGCTTTGTACCACAAGGTCATCTAGAAACTGCAGTTCCTTCTGTCTTATTGCTCTCATCCTACAACATCATCATGCATAAGGTCCAGTCCATGGAAAGGGGAAGAGGGAGGTGGTGAGAAGCCACTTTCCTTTAAGAACATGACCCAGAAGATGCACATATCACCACTACTCCCATTGTCAGGTGTCTCACTGGCCACACCTGGAGAAGCTTGGAAATGTGGGCTTTAATTGGGATGTCATGTGGCCAACTAATCTTTAGGGAGTCTGTCCCTCAGAAGAAGAGAGATAATATCTTCATGCTTTCATTTAAAAATGAGACAAACAGAGTGAGTTATAAAGAGCCCAGTTTTATACCCATCAGCTGTGCTCTCTATCTTTTTGCCTCTTTTTCTGAAAACAATGCATTATAGGATTATTATAAGAACCTAATAAGTTCATGAATATCAGTTTATTGGCAAGGTGCTTCGTGCATAGTTGATGCTTCTTCGTATGTCTACCACCCACTCCCACCTTCTTCAAAAACTTAGAGTAACAAACTCAAGGAAAGCCAGTCATTGGTTGCATACCAGGCATCACTTGTCTAGCCTGATTGCTGTATATGCTCCATCAATCTACTCTCTAGCCACTTCCCCTCCATTCCTTTGTCCAGATCTAACCAGAGTCGTTTTGCTAAAATACACTCTCAAGTATATCAATAACAATAATAATTTTATTATTTATTTTAGTATTGTGGTTATTTATCACCACCATCCCAAAGATGGGAACTAGTAATAGCCTCCATTTTATAGATTTGAAAACTGGGACAGAGAGAAGGTAAATAACTAAAGCAAAAATCACATAGAAAGTAACAAGCAGAAGCTGGATACAGATTTGTATAACTTCAAAATACAGGTTGTTAAGCATTCACTGCCCTTACCACTCATTCAGTTCTCTAGCTAGAAACAAAATAAGATCCAAATTATTTTACTTGACATTAAGATATCCTTGGTCTAGTTCACAGTATACCTTGTCAGGCTTGTTTCCCCTTTTCCTACATAAACAAAAAGGTGTGTATTTGTTTGTTTCCAGGAACATATGTTAGTCTTCGGTCCCCTTATGTGTTCCCTACTTTCCCCCATTTGATAATTTATTGTATAGAATGGTAATACTAATAAGAATTGTTTACTTATCTGTATGCTCCATTAGATTGGGGGCATCTTAAACTTCAGGGCCTATACCGCCAGCAACAGGCCTCGACCTACCATAGGGTTAGTGCTCTTTAATGAACCTATACTGTAGTCAGAAAAGAGAACTCACTAGTTCCTGAACACCCACGTTTCCCTGTCTTTGCATTTGTGTATGCCGTTCCCACAGCCTAAAATCTTTGCCTTCGCAATACATGTCCTTTTGCGGGTACCCTGACCTTCATTTACAGTCTGGCCCAAATATCATGTACTCTTGGACACTTTCTCCCATATCTTGAGTGGAAATTGTTCTCCTCTTTCAATAGCTTCATGCCCCTTGCCCCAGAATGGTAACATATATCATCTTCTTCTATGCATTAGTTTTTTTTCTGTAGTCAGCCTTCCCCAGGAGGCTTTGACACTTCAGGAAAACACCATAGCATAGTGATCTGTGTATTGCTCCCACATATAACATAGCAATGTCAGAAGGTGCCTGACAACTCCAGACCCTTTCATAAAAACCTGTTGGATTGAACTTGAATTTGATTTCCACAGGCTGTTCTCAGAAACCTAATATAATCCCAAGAACTACCAGTTAGACCAGTATTCTTAGCAGGAGTTTGTGGACCCCAGGGGACTGGTGAACTGCATTCATGCATAAATGTGTTCACACATGCAGGATTTTCCTTTACCAGATCCATGACATACTCTATTTTCAAATGATTTTATTGCTTAAAAAATTGTATAAAATGCCATGAAGTTTTATTTCCTATGTCCTTAGGTTTCTCTTTTGTGCTTTATTGGATAGCAACACTTTTTAATTATAAAAGCAATATAAATACATTGAGTGACACATTTTAAAATATAACGTAATAAGTAAGAGAACCTTAGTTCTCCTTGTGTTCAGCCCCCCCCCAAACACACACACACACACCCCCATACCCACACTTGCCAGTGAGCGTTAGAGCAACAGACCCTGTCACTGCTAGTGGGAGTAAGAATTGGTGCACTCTTCCTTTTTTTCCTTTTCTCTTTTTGTGTCTTTTTCTGTTGGTTTTTGGGTTTAAGAACTTAGATAAAGTAATATCTTCCTCAACTTTATATTTCTTGGTTCAGTCTCTTGTCTCATAACTCAACACTTCTAATTTTTTGTCCTAAACATTTATTTTGCTCTCTTTTATTAGTTAAGTGCCTAATCGTACATGTGGGAATTTTATCCTTCATATGAAATTTCCTGTAACCTATTGCTTTTATTTGCCTCTTATAGCTACTATGCTGTTCCTTTTCTGTTTTCATTTCTTAAGCCTGTTTTAGCCTCCCGAACCACTGTTTTTACACTGCTTACACTTTTTTTACACTTTTTTACACTGCTGTGTTAATTTCTACTGTACAGCAAAGTCATTCAGTTTATATATATATATATATATATACACACACACACACACAGTTATTTATATATATATTCTTTTTGATATTCTTTCTCACTATGGTTTATCACAGGATATTGAATATAGTTCCCTGTGCTATACTGCAGGACCTTGTTGTTTTTCCATCCTATGTATAACAGTTTGCATCTGCTAATCCTAAATTCCCACTCCATCCGTCTGCCATGCCCCACCTCAGCAACCACACATCTGTTCTCTGTGTCCCTGTTTCTGTTTTGTAGATAGCTTCATTTATGTTATATTTTAGATTCCACATATAAGTGATACCATATGATACTTGTCTTTTTCTAACTTACTTCATTTAGTTTGATATTCTCTAGGTCCATCCATGTTGCCACAAATGACATTATGTCATTTTTTTTTATGACTTGAGTAGTATTTCATCGACTATATGTACCACCTTTTCTTTAGCTATTCATCTGCCGATGGACATCTAGGTTATTTCCATGTCTCAGCAATTGTGAATAGAACTTCTGTGAACATAAAAGTGCATGAATCGTTTTGAATTGTAGTTTTGTCTGAAAGTATGGCAGGAGTAGGATTGCTGGGTCATATGGCAACACTATTTTTAGTTTTTTAAGGAACCTCTGTACTGTTTTCCATAGTGAGTGAACCTTCTTACATCCCCACCAACAGTGTAGGAGACCAACAACCTTATTTTTAATCTCTTTTTTCCCTTATACTGTCCCTTTCTTAACAACTTGTTTATTGTTGTACATTGAAGTGTATTCTCTATCTTACAAAATCTCAGATGACACTGGGACTTACATTTACCTCCAAGTAAAGCCATTGGCATGGTAACTGGCATGTTTACTTAAGAATTGGTAGACATCACCATGATTGGTACCAGGGCTGCAGTAGGTCATTTGATGTATCCACATTTACATTGTTGATAACACCATAGAAATGTTTGATCTAGTTCTGTTGGACTAGGAATATACTTGGGCAGAAAGTTCTAAGTGATAGGACTCTGTAGAAGTTCATTTCAGTAAACACTAATGGAATGCCTAGTCCCTTCCAAGAACAAGCTGAGGTTTCAGATTGTATCCATTGTCAGTGAGGAGTTCTCTAGTTTAAACTGAGATTTTCAGCCATTCCAAAAATATTTTTACTGTATATTCCAAAATAGTCAAGAAATCCTTTCTAAAGTAAAACCTAAGAAGTTCATCCAGGCATTCAGCACAATGAAATAAAATGTCGTGATTTAAGAGACCCATTCCTGCCATTTCTTAGAACAAAGACATGTACTGTAAAGGCAGACCAGACTGAGATGGAATCCTGGCTCTTCTTTTTATAACAAGACAGACTTACTGTCTAGTGATGAGCAAACACGGGTAGAAGACTCTGGACCAAAAGAACAATGGATGGATTGAGTTCAGGCTTGGCCTTTAACATGGGAGCAGGGTGGTAGAATGAGAATAAATCCATGGTATTGCTTTGATGGGGCAATGGGGTCCAGGGCATTTGGAGTGACATGGGGGAACATCAGTCATGGCAGGTGGGGAGATGGGGCCATAGACACCTGGAGGAAATACGTGCTTCTGTTTGATACCACAGCCTGCAGCAGAACACAGCCCTGTGGACTGGGGGCAGGGGCAGGGCCTATCTAGATTGCTGTCTTGAGTAAACATGTCAGGGAAGATGTTGATTAATGACTGTTGACTGTAGCCCAAATCATATTTGCACATACCTGCACATTTGTGTACACTCCTGACCCACCCACCCACTCTTCCATTCTCTCTCTCCCCTCCCCGCAGATCCCTCACCCTCAGTCTCACATTCATTCTCTTACATCCACTGAACTCTAAGTCCCTATCACCATCTCAGGTCCATGGTCCTGTCCTTAAATCTTACATAATGCCTGGAAAGTTTCACCAACATGCAATAGCTTTGCAACCTTAGCTAAGTTACTTCTTGCTGAAAGATAAGGAAAATCATTACTGCCATAGGGCAGTTGTAGGTTAAATGAGATAAAACATGAAAGGTAGTTGTCATGGCACCCAGTCGATGTGGCTGTCTGTGACCACCAGGGCCTTTCTCCCCACATCATCCCTGTGCTCTTGTCCTATCTTTCACCATGAACAAGCACACCCACATCCCTTTGCACACAGAACCCATTCATTCCCCAGAGACTCGAGTGGCTATCTGCCAGGGACCAGGGAACAAAGTGCCTTTCACATTTCTGTTCTCATTTTTCTCTATAGAATCCTTTGAGGGAAAGAATTATTTTCTCACTTTACAACTGGGGAACTGAGACTCAAAAAAAAAAAAAAAAAAACTAAGCAATTTTCCCTGGAGCTCACAGCTGGTCAGCCACAGAGTTAAGACTTACACTCGGCTCCAGAATCCATGTGCTCTTCTCCCAGCCTTCTGATGAATTTTCTGTCACCTAGAACATGTTGAGGAAAAGTACATTCTCTCCTGGTTAAGCAGATGTGATTTACTAAGAAGTCCATGTTCATTAACCATATCTCTGCCTTCTCTGGTAAGGCACATGGACTGAATTCTGCCCTCTACTAGACATGAAGATACCTGAGGTTAGATACCTTGTTTATCTTGCTAAATCTTTATGCCTTGTTCTCAGGACAAATGGTGGATACTCAATTCAAGGAAGTTGAACATATGAATGAATGTTTATAAGGAATGTCCACGTCCTATAGTAGATTCGACCTGAGGCTAGTTGAGAAGAGGAGAATTGGAAACAGGTAGAAACATCCCCATCAAACCTGGGTGCATAGCATGGATGCGCACACACACACACACACACACACACACACACACATACCCTCCCTGTCCCCATCCAAGCTCCCACAGCCACACATACTCTATGTTCCACCACACACAGACATGTGCATATTCTATGACTATTTTTACTATTTTTTAGTTTGTGAAGAAATACGGGAACCTTTTTAGCCTGGAATTCGGTGACTTGCCTTCAGTTGTTATAACTGGATTGCCCTTAATCAAAGAAGTCCTTGTCCACCAGGACCAAAACTTTGTGAACCGCCCCATAACCCCTATTCGAGAACGTGTTTTTAAGAAAAATGGTAAGTTTCTTGACTAATATAAGATGTGTACATTTGATATTCTTATAGTCTGTGAAAGGTACTTTTGTTTCTGTAATTCTCCAACACTCCCGGGGACTAGGCCTCTCATAAGTTCCTGCTCCTTAAGGAAGCTGAGTGCCTGCATTTCCCTGGTGAAGGTACCTCCTAAGGGCACCTGGCAGGATCCACCCTAATGTCAGGCATTTGGGAAAAGCGACATCACCTGCATGAACTCACTCTGGATGCTTTGATAAAGAAGTATGCTCGTTCACTCAGTGATGTGATGTGTTTTTAAGCTGAGGGAAGGCAATGAATTCTCAGGCTCTGTTTCTCCACTCAGATCTCTTCCCCGAGGAAAATGGGTGTGGATCAGCTTCCTCCTCCTCTTGATTATGTGATCCTTTCTTGCGTCTAGCTTTTTGTGATCTGTTGTTAAGGCTGTCCCTTACAAGATATCGCGAGCCTTCCATTTTTGTTAGAAGGGTTTGGGGTTTCCCTGGTGGCTCAGTGGTAAGAATCCGCCTGCCAGTGTAGGAGACATGGATTTTTCTGGGAAGATCCCACATAGCACGGAGCAGCTAAGCCTGTGCGCCACAAATACTGAAGCTGTGCTCTGCAAAAAGAGAAACCACCACAATGAGAAGCCGGTGCACTGCAACTGGAGAGTAGCCCCTGCTTGTCCCAACTAGACAAAAGCCCGCAACAGTGAAGACCCAGCAGAGCAATAAATAAATAAAATTATTGAAAAGAAGAGGGGTTTAGCATAAATACTTAAAATGATTATTAAATTTACACATTTAAAAAGCTAAATGAAAAATTCATATATATTCTACCAAAGCACCATATTTTTCAGGTGCTTCTCAATTTCTCTTTGAAATGTTTTACCCATTAACTCAACATCCATTCACTGTGTTTATTTGCCATATGAAGCCTGGTCGTAGGCACCAGTGACAGAACAGTGAGGAGAATGACAAAGTCCTTATTTTTCTGTAACTTACATTTCATTCAGGAAAACAGTATCAGTTACTCTAATAATTTAAGACCTTAGTGTTATGAAGATAGGAGCATGATGTACTTCTTAGGAGTGTCTAATATCCTGAGACTCAGGAAAAGCTAACACAGTGACAATTAATATAATAAAGTGGAAAAACTATCAGGTGGAGGGGATGGAGTATGAAATGTCCCTGAGGTGGGAAGGACACTAAACTGGAGGAACTGAGAGGTGGCCAGTGTTGCAGCACAGCGATTAAATGGAGATGAAGCTGCTGAGTTCGAACAGGAATAGTTCATGCAAGTTAAGGATGTTGCTTTTTATCCTAATAACAATGGAAGCTCCTGCATGGTTTCAGTAGAGAAAGGGATCATCATACTTACATGGTGCATTTTAAAGACTTCTCTAAGCTATAATGTGGAGAATGGAATAAAGGGAGCAAGAGACCATTGCAGCATTTTAGGTGAGAAGAGGTGGTGGCCTGGACTAGGGACGTGGCGAGAAATGGCAGTCCAACAGGTTAGACCAGGAGAGTGACTGTGAAGATACATGTATTTAAGTTTCTCAGGAGGAAAATCCAACAGGACGTGATGACCCATTCTCCCAGAGGGAGAATGAGGTGGACACCCAAATGGGTAGGTAAAAGAAAGAGACATGTGGAAGAGGACAGAGTGTTGGCTGGCCTGGGGAGTTGTAAAGAGCAAATAATGAATTCAGTTATAGATATGCTGAGTGTGAAATGCATTTAAATCTTCAGGGCCAAGCAGATACTTGTATATGTGTCTAGTGCTGAGAGACAGAAATAGATACTATCAGTAGATTTCACTTAAAATTTTAGGAACTAATGAGATTGTCCCCAAAATGGAATATAGATAAAGAGAAAAGACTTCAGACCTAGTCTTGAAGAGCTCCATCATTTCAAAATGCAATAGAAGATGAATTAACAAAAGATACAGGAATTTCTCTATGGTCAGAGAATAAGGGAGGGAAATCTAGAGAGTGTGGTGTCCTGGACACCATTGGAAGAGAGTGTTTCAAGAAAGAAGTGTCTCATGCTGCTGACACATGATGGTGAGGTTGAAAAGCATCCTGGACTGGACAGCAGGCAAGGTCATGTCCTTGTGGTGGTAGATGAAAGTGAGTTGAAGGGTGCTCTGGAAGTGAAGAAAGGATGGTGACCTCCTCTGTGTTAGGAAATAAATGATCATTTATTGAACACACAAAGATGGATTTTTTTTTCCTTTGCCTGTGCTGTCCACTCTGCATAGATTTTTTACTCTTCCATGCTTTCTTGAGTGATTCATTTATTTTTAAGGCCTGGTTTAGATAAGATCTCTCCTAAAGGACTTACCTTGTGAATATGGATTTTGGCTAATCTATAAGTGCATTCTTAGTATGTTGCATGATATAAATATTTACATATACTATGTGACAAGTCATCAAAAATGGACTTTGGAGCCAGACAGACTTGAATTTCAATCCTGTTCAGTTGCTTGCTAACTCTGTGACATTGCAGAGTTTATTTTATCTGTTACACCTCAGTTTCCTTTTCAACAAAACTTGGGCGGGTTGGCAGTTATGATAGGATGTACCTCAAAAGAGGTTCTGTGAGTACTATATAATGCATTAAAAATGGTAAAAGGTCTGCCATTATGAGTAATCATTAAATGCTAGCCATTGTATCCATTGCTTTGGGATTATTTCTCTGAATAGTTTCAAACACCTAAAAGCCCTTCCCCTTCCTTCCATCTGATACATTGTTCCTCATGGGTCTTGTTGACTTTCTTTTCATAATGTTGGCTTTGTTTTCCCCAGGCTTGATCATGTCCAATGGCCACATATGGAAAGAGCAAAGAAGATTCTCCCTGACAGCTCTGAGGAACTTTGGTTTAGGAAGGAAAAGCTTAGAGGAACAGATACAGGAAGAAGCTGCCTACCTCATCCAGACAATAGGAGAGGAGAACGGTGAGCAGGTCCTAGGACAGGTGCAGGGACCGTGGTTCATGCTTTCACTAACCAGATGCTTATCAATACCTACATGTCTGTCCTAAGCCCAGGACTGTGTTGGGTGCTTAGGGACTAACAGTGAACAGCTAACCGTGAACTGCCGTTATAGAACTTGAGTGTTAAGAAAAAGATGGGTATAAAACTCATTATTGGTTTTAAATCCTGGTCATCAGTTGGACCTCCAGGCATTGACTGAGTACTTGCTGTGTGTCAGACCTGTGTAGGGTGCTGGGACCACAGTTTCAGATACAGTTCTGTAGTCAGTGTGCTATATGCCACGTAGAATATACTCTGGAAAATAGGAACAAACCAATCTGAAGTCTCTATCTCTTCTTCTGCTTCCAGGACAGCCTTTCAACCCTCACTTCAAGATCAACAATGCAGTTTCCAATATTATTTGCTCCATCACCTTTGGGGAGCGGTTTGACTACCAGGATGATCAGTTCCAGGAGCTGCTGAGGCTGCTGGATGCGGTCACCTACCTAGAGACAACAATGTGGTGCCAGGTGAGGCAGTTCTTACTTCCTGCCGTGGAGAAGGACACTGAGCTCAGGTCAGACAGAGATGGGTTCTTCCATTTATTTTCTTCTTAAGCTAACACAACCGTTTAAAATTGACAAACATGTCTGAAGTCAGTCTGTTGAATTTGATGTTTTATGTAACATTGTTGAACATTGACTGTAGACAAAGAGGGCTTCCCAGGTGGCTCAGTGGTGAAAAAAAAAAAAAAAAAAATCTACCTGCCAATACAGGTGACACTGAAGATGAATTGAGAAGATCCCCTAGAGGAGGAAATGGCAACCCACTCCAGTATTATTGCCTGGAAAATCCCGTGGACAGAGGAGCCTGGCGGGCTACAGTCCACGGGTTCACAAAGAGTTAGACGCTACTGCTCACATATGCACTAATTACTGGAAAATTGAGCTCAGTAATGGGACTTCAGTGAATACCAGGCTGACTGTTCCTAAGGAACAGAAATCCTGGGAGGTTAGGAGGAGGCAATAGGGCAGGGGTGGAAAGCATTTCTTAGAGATCCAAAGTAGACCAGACACTTTGGTGGACAGCTATACATACTTTATCTCAGTTAATTTTTTTTTTTTTACAACAGTTCTTTAAAGATGAAATGGATTATCCTGATGTATGCAAGCAGATATGGGAATGTGTAAACAAATCCACATAGTGTTCCACTGGCTCTGTGTTAAGTGTGGTATGGATCTCATGTCATTTGATCGTGAAAATAACCTTTGCCCCCATTAGCAGCTAGTTTAGGTAGATATAGACCACACCATTATTACTACCATTAGCAAAGTACTATAGCTAGAAAGAAACAGAGCTAATTGTCAAACCCATACCTATCACATTTGAAATCTAGGCAACTTTCCATTACCTTATGCTATCTATTTTCTACCATATATTATTAGGAAAAATATATACAAAAACTACTGTATTTCAGTAAAATATATTTTACCCACATGGAGCTTACCTCATAGTGAGGACAAATAAATACATGTATGTGTTTACCATAAATATTTAGATACATAGGAATGTAGATACATAGTTAGATACATATACATAGATAAACATACATATTTTACAAATGCACACAAATATATATACACACACATACTAATGACAGTTATCACGGAAAAATATAAAACAAAATAAAGGAATGGAAAGAGAGTTTCAGAAGTGCTGCTAATTGTAGGATCATCAGCTAAGACAGATCCAAGTAGGTGACATTTGAGCAGCACATTAAGGAACTGGAGTTACACAGATTTCAGAGGAAAACCATTCTAGATGAAAGAAATAGCACATACAAAGTCCTAAACAAGAACATTTTTTTTTATGTTTGCACAGAGACCAATGGGGCCGGACTGGAAAGAGTAAGAGAGAGCAAGATGGCAGGGAGTGATAGGAGAGGAGGCGACAGGAGGGTGAGGGCCAGATCATGTAGAGCTCCAGGCCAGGAGAATGATGTAGAATCTGTCTAAATGTCTTGGGACGTCATTGGAGAATTGAGAGTCAAAAAGTGAAATGATCTCATTAAACTGTTAAATGATCTCTGTGGCAGCTCAGTGGAAGATAGGCTGAGAAGGGGGTTAAGGAGAGAATCAGGAAACCTGTTGTAGACTTTACAGCATCCAGATAAAAAATGTTAGTACTTTGTACTAGGATGACAAAGCAGATGAAGCGGTGAAAATTGGTCTGAAGTGTCATGTTTTGGATGGAGGGTTGAAATGCTTTGGCAGAGACGAAAGAAGAGGGTTGAGAGAGAGAAGAGTCAAGGTTGACTCAAAGGATTAAATGTAAGTAAATAAAAGAGATAGAAAAAGAATATGGTTTCGTTGGCGTGTTGTTCAGTTGCTCTCATGTTCAACAATTTGCAACCCTATGGACTTATCTTAAGAAGTAGAAAAATGTCACCCCCTTTTCTCCATGACGGTTTTATTTGTTCCATCAGCTCTACAATGTCTTTCCAAGGATAATGAACTTCCTTCCGGGTCCACACCAAATGCTCTTCAGTAACTGGGGGAAACTGAAAATGTTTGTTGCCCGTATGATTGAAAACCACAAGAGAGATTGGAATCCTACTGAAGCAAGAGATTTCATTGATGCTTACTTCCAGGAGACAGAAAAAGTGAGGAAACCTGAGTTTTTTCCTGAGTATTGTCCTTAAAGACCAAATGAAGGGATTCTAATAATCTTATTGCTGGTGTAAGAAGTCACCACAAACTTGGTGGCTTAAAACAACCAACATTTATCAAGTCAAGGTGTGGGCAATACTGGCTCTTTCAAGATTCTAGGGGAAGAAACTAGTGATGGACTTTTCCAGAGTCTACAGGCTGCCTTTACTCCTTGAATGACTCGTGACCCCTTCCTCCATCTTCAAAGCCATCAATATAGCATTTTTTTCTGCCACTATCTTCACATCTGCTCTTCATGACTTTCTTGCCTCCCTCTTCTAAAGACTCTTATGATTATATTGGGCCCACTGGGATAATCCAGAAAATTTTCCCATCAAGAGCCTTATTTCAATATATCTACAGAGTTCTGTCTGCCATATAAAATTCACAGATTCTAGAGTTAAGGACATACATTTCTTTGTGGGTCATTTTTCAGCCTACCACAGGGGAGAAAAAATAGAGGCAGTACTTCAAAGAATGTAGGAATAGCATTAACTCAAAATTGATGGGACAATTAGAAATAAAGACAGAGGTTTAACAGTATTTGGCTTAAGGACTTTAGAAAGACCAAATACTGCCTTTTCATAATACATTCTCTACCCATATCTGAAGGACCTGTATGTACAAGGGATAAAAGTATTATTTCATTATTAGTTGGACCAATGCCCAGTCTCCTTCCTACCCCTTCCCCCAGCTCCCCATTGCAGAACACAGGTAAATCTGAGTCAGATGCCAGAATTTAGCCTCAGATGGGAGAGACATTTGCCTTCCTCCCTCATCTCTATGTCATCCACTTTTCAATATTACTATAGGAAAAAAGCAGGAAAAAAGTCAAATGGGATGTAAAACCTTTGCCATAGTCATCCCTCTGGTAAACGTATCACTGCATTGGTGATATGTTTGACCCATCAGATTATTTTGACCCATCAGATCATTCATTCCCAGAGTTAGCAGAATGGATTTCTTTCCAACTCCTCTCTTGTTTCACCTTATTGTGATAACATTAATAGAAACATTGATTTCTCTTATGAGGAGGAGAGTTCACTTGCTATAAGATATGCAGGTATGGGACCACACAGGGAGGAACATTGACACATTGAAGGAAGGTGGTAAAGATGCTGGAGTGCCATGAGAAATGACTGTTGGAATCAGAAAAGTTTAACCTGAAAGGTAAAGATTAATGGGGAGATGTGAAAATTATTGTACTTTAGGGAAATTCAGTTATTATTTCTGTTATTGGTACAAACATTTGTTGAGAATTGATATGTGCCCTTTCCTACTCACATAATTCATAATTCCAGCTTAAGAGGTGAGTATTGTTATGTCTGTTTTGTGGAACAGGAATCTGAAACTCAGAAAGTTTTATTAACTTGCTCAAGTTATAGAAATGGTGAATGGTGTCGCTAATATTGGAACCCAAGGCTGTTTGCCAGTGTAATAATAGATTCTGCCTAATTATGGGTGTAAAAATTAGTTGTCTTTTTTGTCCACCAAAACTAGCAAAAGCTTCCAGCCCTAGGGGCGATGATATTCCAGTAACAAATCTCTGCCTCATGAGACAGCCAAAGGGAAAGTTATTTCTCCTGGAGCAGTTTCTCCTTCATGTTCTCTTTAGGATGAAGCCCATGTGTTGTGGCAACTAAGAACCGTCTCAATAAACCAATAATCACTGTGCTTTCTAGCATAAGGGCAGTGCTGCTTCAAGTTTCCATGAAGAAAACCTTATCTACAGCACCCTGGACCTCTTTTTTGCTGGAACAGAGACAACTTCAACCACCCTGCGCTGGGGGCTGCTCTACATGGCCCTGAACCCCGAAATCCAAGGTGAGCACTTGAGTGGGTGGGCCTGGGCTGGGTCATAATGGGGCTTCCTCAAGAATATACAAATGGGGCAAAGAAGCTCTCTTCAATAAGTGCTGCTGGGAAAACTGGACAGCTACGTGTAAAAGAATGACATTACAACCTTCCTAACACCATACACAAAGATAAACTCAAAATGGATTAAAGACCTAAATGTAAGACCAGAAACTATCAAATTCTTAGAGGAAAACATAGGCAGAGCACTCTATGACACAAATCACAGCAAGGTACTCTATGACCCACCTCCTAGAGTTATGGAAATCAAAACGAAAATTAAAAAGTGGGGGCCTAATTAAACTTAAAAGCTTTTTCACAGCAAAGGAAACTATAAACAAGGTGAAAAGACAACCCTCAGGATCGGAAAAAAATAATAGCAAATGAAACAACTGACAAAAGATTAATTTCAAATATATAAGCAGCTCATACAAACCAATAACAGAAAAGCAAAAATCCAATCAAAAAGTGGGCAAAAGACCTAAACAGACATTTTTCCAAAGAAGACTTACAGATGGCTAACAAACCCCTGAAAAAATGGTCAAGAATGCTCATTATTAGAGAAATGCAAATCAAAACTACAATGAGATATCACCTCACACTGGTCAGCATGGCCATCATCGAAAAATCTACAAACTATAAAAGCTGGAGAGGGTATAGAGAAAAGGGAAGCCTCCTGTGCTGTTGGTGGGAATGTAAACTGATACAACCACTATGGAGAACAGTACGGAGATTCCTTAAAAAACTAGGAATAAAGCCACCATATGACCCAATAGTCCCATCACTAGGCATACACCCTGGGGAAACCAAAATTGGAAAAGACACGTGTACCCCAGTGTTCATTGCAGTTCTATTTACAACAGCTAGGACATGGAAGCAACCTAGATGTCCATCAACAGATGGATGGATAAAGAAGCTGTGGTATATATATACAATGAAATATTACTCAGCCACAAAAAGGAATGCATTTGAGTCAGTCCTAATGAGGTGGATGAACCTAGAGCCTATTATACAGAGTGAAGTAAGTCAGAAAGAGAAAAATGTCATATGCTAATGCATATATATGGAATCTAGAAAGATGGTTCTGATGAACCTATTTGGAGAGCAGCAGTGGAGACACAGACATTGAGAACAGATTATGGACATGGCTGGGAGGGGAGAAAGGAGAGGGTGGGATATGTGGAGAGAGTAACATGGAAATATACAATACCATATGAAAATAGATACCCAATGGAATAGGAATTTGCTGCATGACACAGCAAACTCAAACTGGGGCTCTGTAACAACCTAGATAGTTGAGATGGGAGGGTGGTGGGAGGGATGTTCAGGTGTGGGGGGACATGGGTAAACCTATGGCTAATTCATGTTGATGTTTGGTAGATACCAACACAATACTATAAAGCAATTATCCTTCAATTAAAAATAAATAATTTTTTAAAGGAAAAAAGAAAAAAAGAATGGGGCCTCCTGGAACACTGTCCAATAATAAGGCCAGAGGATAGCATGGTAGGATGGAGAGATAGGTAAGACAGGTGGACTTGAGAACGGGCGCCTGCTTCAGTTTTCTGCCAGAATTGGGATGGGTCCACATAACACAGATATAACAGAGAGCCCCTGCCCTCAGGAAACTCACTGTCCAGTGGGGAAAACAGTGAAGTCCACTGCCATTGTGGTGAGTTCCAGGAAGGAGCTCCATCCCACTCACATATGAAATCTGGTAGCAGTCTTCCATCCTTTACAAGTAGTGTTTTCCAGCACCCTGTGGACAGTGCTCACAGTCCTTTGTCTGGTATATCATGAGCTCTGCTGTGCCTCTTTTCTACCTGTCCAGCCTGCATAGGGGCTTCGGGAAGTCACAGGTCATTTAATTTCACTGTCCTTATTTGTGCCTCTGGACCATCACACCTGCTGTTCCCTAGAAGAATAATCAAGAATGTATTTCCTTAATTTCTCTATACAGTAAACCCTTAGCTATGCTTGAAGAGTCTACTCAAGATAGCTTCCAAGTGTTTCTCCACACTTCTGGGAAAATACTAGCATTGCCTTTCTTTAAAGATGACCTAATTAACCTCCATTAGTTTGCTTATAACATGTTATTTATATATCTTCTCCAGAGACTGTAGTCCTTTCAAGGACAGTGACTGTTAGAATAATTTTTCATTTTCTAGCTGCTCCCCCAACAGCTTAAGCACATGTAGGATAGAAACTATTGTGATAAATTTTTGCAAACTGTGGGTAAAAGTTCATTAATAGGACATAGAGTCAATTTAGGAAATCAAGACCAACTTTTTGCCCTAAATTAAAAAAAAAAAATAGATTAGTAAAATCAGAGTGCTTTCTGTGTACTAAGGATAATGCTTTTTCATGAAACTTTCTTTCCTGAAATAGATGAATAAATGTTTGTTTTATATGTGTGTGTTTATTTTTGTTTATGTGCCCTGAGTACTTGTAAAATGCACTTATTTGTGAATTATGGGCTTCCCTGATGGCTCAGTGGTAAAGAATCCACCTGCAAATGCAGGAGATGCAAATTCTATCCCTGGGTTGGGAAGATCCCCTGGAGAAGGAAATGGCAACCCACTCCAGTATTCTTGCCTGGGCAATTCCATGGACCAAAGAGCCTGGTGGGCTACAGTCCATGGAGTCACAAGGGTCAGACAGGATTTAGCAACTAAAGAACTGTGAATTACAGGGTTTTCTTTAAGTTTAAAAGCCACCTAGTTAGGATATAGTTATAGCTTCCCTATAAAAGGCTCCAAAATAATAATGGCTTAAGATGGCGTAAGGAGAAGGAAATGGCAACCCACTCCAGTGTTCTTTAGTGGGCTGCCGTCTATGGGGTCGCACAGAGTCGGACACAACTGAAGCGACTTAGCAGCAGCAGCAGCAGCAGCAAGATGGCATAAAAGTGGATACAACCCAAGTGTCTTATCAGTGGATGAATGGATAAGCAAAATGTGGAATGCAATGAAATATTAACCCTTAAAAATGAAACATTTTGACACATGCAACATGGTGAACTTTAAGGACATTATGCTAAACTCAGTAATCCAATCAAAAAGAACAAACTATATGATTCTGTTCATCTGAGGAATCTGGAACAGTTGAACTCATAGAAAGCAAAAGTAAAATGGTGGTTGTTAGACTCCAGGGTTAGAACCTGGAGTTAGTGCAAATGGGAGTTCTGGTTCAGTGAGTATAGTTTTGGCTTTGCAAGACAAAAATTTCTGCAGATTGGTTGTACAAGGATGTGAATATTCTTAACATTATTTAACCACACACTTTAAAGTGGCTAAGATAAGTAAGTTATATATTATGTGTATTTTACCACAATTTTAAAAGTTTCTAAATGTTCAGTAAGAAAAGAAAGTTTCTTTTTCTTTCAATTCAAAAACTCTTAAGCTAGACTCTGCAGAACCCTTGGGGTCTAAACTGCTTTCCATGTGTTACTCTGTTGTATCTAGAATGGCACCCTTGTTGGGACTCACAGATGGCTCACCTCTATGGCTGCCTTTCCACCAGCAGGAAGGGGAGGAGGAGGAAGCACATGCCTTTCCTTTTAGGGCATGTTCCAAGTATTAAACATTCCCTCTACTTACACTCTCTTGGCCAGAACTTAGTCACAAGGGGATCTGGGAAATGTAGTCTTTAGCTGAGGAATCAGGTATCCAGATCAAATATTTATTACTGTAGAAAAAGAGGAAAACAAATATTGGGGCATAGTTAACAGGGTTTTGTTGTTGTTGGATGCTTCCCTAAATCAGTTCATGTAAATTGAAAATTTCCTAAAGGTGAAACTTGATTCATCCTCACTAATAAGAAGAGAAACCAGAGGCTCAAAGAGCTCCAGGACCTTGCCGCAGGACTAGGATTGAGCAAGAATTTGCCACCAGATTTGTCTCACACCAGGGCCCACTTCCCACTCACATACCTCCCTGAGGAGGTTGTCCAGAGACCCTACTATAGCTTTAGTCATTTTGTTGTTCAATCGCTGAGCCGTGTCCAAGTCTTTGCCACCCATAGATTATAGCACACCAGGCTTTCCTGTCCCTCACTATTACTGGAGTTTGCTCAAACTCATTTCCATTGAGTCAGTGATGCCATCTAACCATCTCATCCTTTGTCGCTCACTTCTCTTCCTGCCCTCAATCTTTCCCAGCATCAGGGTCTTTTCTGTGAGTCAGCTCTTTGCATCAAGTGGCCAAAACACTAGAGCTTAAGTGTCATTCCTTCGAATGAATATTCAAAGTTAATTTCATCCAGCCCAGCATTTCACATAATGTACTCTGAATTTAAGTTAAATAAGCAGGGGTGATGCTATATAGCCTTAATGTACTCCTTTAGCATTTTTCATTCTGGTTATCCCATTCCTTAGCTTAACTGGCCTCTAGGAAAGTTATAGAAAAATAGAATAATGAAACCTCCTGTGCTTTTCCAGAAAAAGTCCAAGCTGAAATCGATAAGGTGCTTGGCGAGTCACGACAACCAAGCATGGCTGCGCGAGAGTCCATGCCCTACACCAACGCTGTCATCCACGAGGTGCAGAGAATGGGGAACATCCTCCCTCTGAACGTGCCCAGGGAGGTAACAGTGGACACCACCCTGGCCGGATACCACCTGCCCAAGGTAGTTAGGGGCTCACACCAACAGCCTCAGATCTCCAAGCTCATATTTGTAAATGGTGGGAATGTCTCAATTGGAAAAGCATTCTTATTCTAGAGAGTTACTTACATGGGAAGAGAAATATATTATGCCTGATGAAATACTAGTTTTGTTCCCTAAGTGTGAGCTTAGAAAGTTAGTTCAACTGGATGTTAACAGGTGTTTTAGAGGAGGGGGAAGATTCCTAAGTCAGCTGTGATTAGGCAGAACCAGGCTTTTCTTTGCATGGGGTTTCTCATTGTTCTACTCTGTGATGTGAGCTGTGAATCTGTGTGGGGATACAGAAGGCAGCAGTTCTCAGGCTCAGACTTTGTCATGAGGTCCTTTCCTTTGCCTTGGGAGTGTTTCTCACAAGATAGAGACCTGCTAGGCTTATTTTAGACAACTGTGCTTTGCAGTACTGGAATGTTGAAAAATGAGGGACTTTTGAGACCACCTGAACCAACATCACATTCATTCTGGTGTTTCTAACATACTATCCCCACAGGTATGTGTGTGTGTGTGTGTGTGTGTGTTGTTTATCTTTGACTTACAGACCCTTATTGGCACTGCCTCACAAAGGAAGTCAATCCAAGTATGTCCAGTATTAAATATCAGAATAGGAGAGGAAGGAGGAACCAATGCTTTTTAAGCAGTGATTATGTACTGCGGACTATATATGTTATTTCAAAATGTCTGAATCAGTCCTTAGAATAATTCCGTTATCTAATTTTATAAATCTGAAAGCCAGGGCTTGGAGAGTAATTAATTAACCTCTCAGCTATAGGCACAAGAGTTGGGTTCCAGAAACGGAACTTTTCTGATTCCCAGGCTCATCTTTTTTTGTACTACACCATGATCTCTCCACAGGAGTTGTTTTCCTTTGATTTTAAAAGAGTCTCCCCGAAACATTTCTCAGTGCTGCTAAGTCACTTCAGTCGTGTCCGACTCTGTGCTACCCCATCCCTGGGATTCTCCAGGCAAGAACACTGGAGTGGGTTGCCGTTTCCTTCTCCAGGGCATAAAAGTGAAAAGTGAAAGTGAAGTTGCTCAGTCATGTCTGACTCTTCGCTACCCCATGGTCTGCAGCCTACCAGACTCCTCCGTCCATGGGATTTTCCAGGCAAGAGTACTGGAATGGGGTGCCATTGCCTTTTCCGATTGAATTTAATGGGGACCCATTTCTCAGTGGGTCCCCATTAAATTCCCTGTCCTCCCAAAGGACATTCTGCTCTCACTCGGCCCACCCCGCCCCGCGAGGATCGCAGGTGACAGCTCTCCTGTGCCGCCTAGTGTCCGCTCTGTGCACTGCACATATACAGTTCCCTTTCTCACAACCTTGGTGAGCCTCTGTGGATCCATTCTAGTCTGTCTAAATTGCTCTGTGTGTGTTGTACCTGGGGACAATCTCAAGGCAAAGCCAAAGGAAATTCTGCATTGTCCACCCCTTAGTCACCACCAGGAATAGCAGCTATTCCTGCCATGATTGCTTTACTGTATTAGTTTGGTGCAAATGTAATTGCTATTTTGACCATGAATTTTAAATCATGGTAACTAGGCTCAAATCATTGTAACTAGGCTTTAAGAAAAGGCAGAGGAACCAGAGGTCAAATTGCCAACATCCACTGGATCATCAAAAAAGCAAGAGAGTTCCAGGAAAACATCTATTTCTGCTTTATTGACTATGACAAAGCCTTTGACTGTGTGGATCACAATAAACTGTGGAAAATTCTGAAAGAGATGGGAATCCCAGACCACCTGATCTGCCTCTTGAGAAATCTGTATGCAGGTCAGGAAGCAACAGTTAGAACTGGACATGGAACAACAGACTGGTTCCAAATAGGAAAAGGAGTACGTCAAGGCTGTATATTGTCACCCTGCTTATTTAACTTCTATGCAGAGTACATCATGAGAAATGCTGAGCTGGATGAAGCACAAGCTGGAATCCAGATTGCCAGGAGAAATATCAATAACCTCAGACATGCAGATGACACCACCCTTAGAAGAGGAACTAAAAAGCCTCCTGATGAAAGTGAAAGAGGAGAGTGAAAAAGTTGGCTTAAAGCTCAACATTCAGAAAACTAACATCATGGCATCTGGTCCCATCACTTCATGGCAAATAGATGGGGAAACAGTGGCAGACTTTATTTGGGGGGGCTCCAAAATCACTGCAGATGGTGATTGCAACCATGAAGTTAAAAGACGCTTATTCCTTGGAAGAAAAGTTATAACCAACCTAAACAGCATATTAAAAAGCAGAGACATTACTTTGCCAACAAAGGTCCATCTGGTCAAGGCTATGGTTTTTCCAGTGGTCATGTATGGATGTGAGAGTTGGACTATAAAGAAAGCTGAGCACCGAAGAATTGATGCTTTTGAACTGTGGTGTTGGGGAAGACTCTTGAGAGTCCCTTGGACTTCAAGAGGACCCAACTAGTCTATCCTAAAGAAATCAGTCCTGAATATTCATTGAAAGGACTGATGTTGAAGCTGAAACTCTAATACTTTGGCCACCTGATGCGAAGAACTGACTCATTTGAAAAGACCCTGATGCTGGGAAAGATTGAAAGTGGGAGAAGTGGACAACAGAGGATGAGATGGTTGGATGGCATCACTGACTCAGTGGACGTGAGTTTGGGTAAAACTCCAGGAGTTGGTGATGGACAGGGAGGCCTGGTGTGCTGCAGTCCATGGGGTTGCAAAGAGTTGGACACGATTGAGTAAATGAACTGAACTAAAGTGAACTAGGTTCAACCACATCTTTATTAATCAAAGTAGGAACCATTACAGTCAACACATTTTTGCCAATGAGAAATAAGTTTGCTTATTCCTGTAGTGTAAAAATCTGACCTTTGGGACTCTTGGCAAGCATTTTCTGCCTCTTACTAGTTATGGAAGCATTTTCCCTGCAAAAAGTTACAGCATACTTGAGGAAGTGGTAGTTGGTTGGCTACCGAGGGCCGGTGAATATGGTGGATGAGGCAAAACTTTGTAGCCCAATTCATTCAACTTTTGAAGTATGCAACATGCAGTCAGTTGTTGTCATGGAGAAGAATCGGGCCCATTCTGTTGACTAATCCCAGCTGCAGACATTGCAGTTTTCAGTGCATCTCATTGATTTGCTGAGCATGCTTCTCAAATGTAATGTTTTTGCTGGAATTCAGAAGGCTGTAGTGGATCAGACAAGCAGCAGACCACCAAACAGTGACTGACATTTTTTCGGTGCAAGTTTGGCTTTGGGAAATGCTTTGGAGCTTCTTCTAGATCCAGCCACTGAGCTGGTCATCACCTGTCATATAAAACCCACTTTTTGTCGCATATCACCATTCAATTAAGAAATGGTTTGTTGTTGTGTAGATGAAGCAAAGATGACACTTCAAAATGATGATTTTTTTTATTTGCGGTCAACTCGTGAAGTACCTATTTATCAAGCTTTTTCACGTTTCCAATTTGCTTCAAATGCCAAGTGACCATAGAATGGTTGACACTGAGTTCTTCAGCAACTTCTCTTATAGTGGTAAGAGGATCAGCTTAGATGATTGCTCTCCAACAGTCATCTACTTCCAATGGCCAGCCACTCCTCATTTCAAGACTCTCACTTGTCTCCTTTGCAAAACTTCTTGAACCACCATTGCACTGTATATTCATTAGCAGTTCCTGGACCAAATGCATTGTTGATGCTGCAAGTTGTCTCTGCTGCTTTATGACCCACTCTGACCCATAAGAAAATTGCTCACATTTGCTTTTTGTCTAACATTATTTCCATAGTCTAAAATAAATAGAAAATACACAGCAAGTAATAAGTCATTAGCAAAAAAAAAAAAACATAAAGCAAGAAATGTGCATGAAAATGATGTATAACATAACCACATTTAAGAATGTATTCCAATGTCAAAGGACAAAATTCAGCAGTGCAAAACCACAATTACTTTTGCACCAACCTAATATTTTCTTGCTAATTGATCATTTGTGGTTGAAGGCTGGTGGTGGTGGTTTAGTTGCTAAGTCATGTTTGACTCTTGCTGAGGTCTAAATTATTTCTCAGGTGATCTTTGCATTTTTATGGCGATTCAGTTAACTCCAGGAAACCATCCCAGATCAGTAGACTTGTTCTGACATTGATTATTAATGTTGACTTAAAAAATCATCCTGGAAATTAAAAGATCCCATTGGCTATGTTGTAGAGGGGTCATAACTTTGATGTCAAATGTCCTAATTCAAATCATTTTTCTACCTCCTTCTACCCTGTGACTCTGGGCATCTTATTCCACCTCTCAGAGCTTTAAAATCTTTATCTGTGAGAATGCATTTAAATACATCTCACAGATGAACATGTAATGAGGTCATGCATGAATATTAGGATATATATAAGGTTAAATAGAATATTTAACCTTGTGCTTACTATAGAAAGTTCTCAAAATAGCACTTATTCTTTATTAATTCATCAGATGTTCATTAAACACCTAAAATGTTTAGACCTCAGAGAACAACTCAGAAGAAAATAATCATGCAAGTTTATAAGTACAACTGTGATAACTATCCAAAGGAAAAAAATCACTGGTTTCTAGGAAGATGCAGGCTGGCTGCAATGAGGAGTGGGAGCAGGAGCAGGCAGAGAGGACTTCCCAAAGGAAGTGATATTTGCACAGAGGACTAAAGGATGGTTAAGAGTTAACTCAGTGACAAAATGGGAAGGAAGGACGTTCCAGGCAAAGGTGAACAGCATGTAAAAAGGCACAGAAGTGAGTGGGGAAATGTGGCATGTTTGAGAAACTGAAAGAAGCTTGATGTAGTAGGAGTGCAGGCAGGAGGGTGACTCAGACAGGGAGCAGGTGATGTGTCCTTCATCTAAGAGTGATGGGAGTTATTGAAGGGTATCTATCACGTTCCAGGTGTGGTGGGTAGATAGGAGTGAAATGGTTAAATATTATTCAAAGCTAACTCAGCTTTCATCATGTAGAGCACATTGAAGGGGAAGAGAGAATATGGGCATAGGCAGGGATATTACAGGAGGATAGCCAAGCGAGGTGGTAGCCTGAATCAGGTGGCAGTGGTGGACACAAAATGGAGTAACAGGATCAAGAGAAATTTCAAAAAATTGACCAGCCTGGCTGAAGCATTGGTTGAAGGAAGAATGGGGAAAAGGGACGCATTATGGAAGACGCCTAGGTTTTTTGCTCAGTATCTGGAAGAACAGTGGTTCCTTTTGCTGAGTGACCTCATGCTATTATTAAACCCTCTGTAGAACAGACCAGACATTGGAAGGAAGCAAATGGGAGATGTCTCACTATTCTCTAATTGATGCAAATGTGTTCCCTCCCAAGTGCTACACTGCCAAGTCTCTGCAGAGATCCATTTTGCACTAAGAGCAGTCACACTTCGCTGGTCAAATTCCCGGCAGACAATTTCAGTCCATCATTGTCAGCTGTCCCATGGCGAAGAGCTGGGTCCTAGGGGCTGGCCTCAGAAGGTGGTGGGTCAGGGAGCCTGAGGGAGTTCAGGGTGCTGTCAGCCTGGTGTGGAGTCCCGGGGAACTGCCGCCCCTCTGCACACATAGATTGTGTGGGTCAATCCCTGCCTGGGTCTCTTCTGCTTTCTCCAGGGCACCATGGTGCTGACCAACCTGACTGCACTGCACAGGGACCCCGCAGAGTGGGCCACGCCCGACACGTTCAATCCGGAGCATTTTCTGGAGAATGGACAGTTTAAGAAAAGGGAAGCCTTTCTGCCTTTTTCATTAGGTGAGTATCGAGAAATATGAGTGTGGGAACCCAGAGGCCCTCTCTCAGCCCTTCCCTCCTCTTCTCCCTGGTGTTTTGCTTTAGTTGGCATGTCTCCAGGTTCAACAGAAAAATAAAAACTCAGCCTAAAAGTTGAGAATTTTTATTCAGGGTGTTACAGAAGACTATATCCCAGGAAGGTGGTCTCTCAGAGAGCTCTTGGGGACTGTTTCCAAAAGGTAAGGAAAGAACCAGGATACTTAGAAGTTCTTGCTGGGGGGAAAAAATTAAAAAAACATGTAATCAAACATCATAAGATTTTGCTAGTCACACACACAAAAAAAGACCAGACATTTCAAGTTAATGATTTTAGTGCCTTTCTTTTTATGGGAAGATGCAAAAGTCTGGGCTCAGTGAAATTATTCCTTTTTGTGCATCCTAACACTGTAGAGCCAGCATCCTCTTTTTTTTCCATCCTGAATTCCACTCAGAGCGCAGCACTGGGGGCAGCTGCAGTGACTGAGGGCTCTGTGGAGAGCAGCATTCATTGTTCACCAGAGTGGCAGGCAACAGTGTTCAGTCCACACCGTAGAGTCCCCTCCAGAGTGACTCTCTCTTGCTGTTGGTTGCACCTCAGGATTCCCTGGGTGGAGCATCACCAGGACTCAAGCCTTTACTTCCTAAGCCCTGGCTTGACTCTGATGAAGATTTCAGCTTCACATCGTGCTGGCCCCAGAATGCTGAAACAAGAGCTCAGACCCTTCCTGTCGCCCAGAGAGAAGGTTGAACACTTGCCTTCCTTACAGTTTTAAATGTTCAAAGATCTTTTTAGGGCAACCCATTCACACAGAACTAGAGTCAGTTCTAGGAGAGGATGAGGAAGGGGCAAGGAAAGGGGCTACTTGCTTCTCATTATGGGCGTCACAAGTGACTCTAAGTGCCGCAGGCTTAACTAAATGGGATTCTACTCTATCACTGGTCCCTAAGAAGTCCTTTTACTGTTTTAAATTCTAATGACTCTTTAAATAACTAGTCAATACATTTACAGGGTATACAATTTGAAAGGTATGAAAGAAGGTGCAGTGAAAACTCCTGGGTTTCCAAACCAGCCAGTTCCAAAAGAGTATTTTAATTTATAACATTGTAAAATGAGTGAGAAAAATTTTAGTATATTTCACATATTAAGTTAGGTAGGTTGCAGAGATCATTTCAAATAAATTTCCAATTTCTTAATTCTGTTAAGTGTTTCCTGGGCATATATTATGTATCAGACATTCAGCCCTGAGGATATGATAATGAATGAAGTAGAAAAAAAAAATATCTTAAAAAGTGTGTGTTCCAGTTCTGTAAAGCAAGTGTCCTTCAATTAAAAAAATAAATTTAATTATCATAAAAAGTAAAAAAGCTTGTGTTCTACTGTAACCTTACAAAGTTCATATTCTATTCACCATGTTTAGGGATATGGAACGAAACTGGAGCTTAGCAGGGTCAACTACTGTGTCTGCAGTCATAAAAGTCACAAGACAGAACTAGAACTCAGTGTTGACCAAGTTTATCAAATACTGAAGCCTGTGCTCTTTCTAGCAGCCTCTCCCTCCAAAACAGTAACTAAATATTACAATGAGTTGGCACTCTGGAATTTATAGTAGTTTTCTTATCACTGATTTAAATTAAATATAGATTGATTTTCTACAACAGTATTATTTTGCTGATCATGCCACAAAGGCACAGAGAGGGAGGGACTGGAATTTGTCCGTGTAGAAGTGATGCAGAGCCCAGGCTGTAGGACACTGTCCTGCGTGTATCTGAACTGGTTTTGACAGATCTTCTGTGTCTTTCTTCCTCTGGTTCTGTACCACTTTTACATTGGACAAGTCACTTCCTAACATGAAACCAGACATGAGATGTAGAAATACCTTTCAATCTTCCTGTCTATAAGAGCTTCAGATTTCCTATTATAGGACAAAGTTTCACGTGTATTTTATGCGTTTTAATCATTCTTGACTCACAGTTGGTTTTTTTTTTGTGGCTTTTTTTTTTTTTTTGCTATTGAGAGTTATAACATACCCTTTTAATTATAGACTTCATTTACAAGGAAATTATCTCATTTAATCCTCACAGCAGCCTAGTTATTAATAGTTAGGCAATGGATCAGTATCTCATTTCTTAATGTAAGGAAACTAAGAATAAGAGAGGACTGTTTCTTATTCAAGATCTTGTGCCCAAAGAATTGTCAGAATGGGGCCTATTCTCAAGTGTCTCATCTAGTGCTCCTTCTTGCATAGTTAAAATGTAATTTACTTGCCCACTTAAAGCCTTTCCATTTTAAGATTCACCAAATTCATATCATATGTATCAAGTACTATATTGCTGCATAACAAAGATGACTTAAAACAATCATTGTTGTTGTTGTTCAGTAGCTAAGTTATGTCTGGCTCTTTGTGACCCCGTGGACTGTAGCACAGTAGGCTCCTCTGTCCTCCACTATCTCCTAGAGTTTGCTCACACCCATGTCCATTGAGTCGATGATGCCATCCAACCATCTCATCCTGTCACCCACTTCTCCTCCTGTTCTCAGTCTTTCCCAGCATCTTCTAGAATTTGCTTGAATTCATATCAATTGAGTCAGCGATGCTATCTAACCATCTTATCGTCTACCATCCCCCTTCTCCTTTTACCTTCAATCTTCCCCAGCATCAGGGTTTTTCCAGTGAGTCAGCTCTTTGCATCAGATGTTCAAAGTGTTGGAGTTTCAGCTTCAGTAACAGTCTTTCCAATAAATATTCAGAGTTGATTTCCTTTAGGATTGACCGGTTTGATCCCCTTGCAGTCCAAGGGACTCGCAAGGGTATTTTCCAGCACCACAGTTCTAAAGCATCAGTTCTTCAGCGCTCAGCCTTCTTTATGTGCCCACTCTTACACCCATGCGTGACTATTGGAAAAACGATAGCTTTACTGTGTATTACTGCTCCCAAGTCTGCACTTGAGCTGGGAGCTCGACTTAGCTTTGTCCTCTTGCCTGTTTGGGAGCTGAGCTGACTGGAGACTGAGGAAAGATGACCTCAGCTGAGACAATGGGGGTCTTTTCCAAATTTCCTCCTCCAGCAATCTAGCCCAGCGGGTGTACATGTAGAAGCCAAGACCCCAGGAGGGAGGAAAGCGCACAGTGCCTCCTAAGGGCCAGGCTGGGAACTGGCGACCATCACTCCCACTGCCTTCTGGTGGCCAGCATCGGTCACCTATGGGCCCCAGTTCAAGAGAAGGGGAAAGTAGCACAGTTTTCATGGGAAGGGCTATGAAATCATGTTGCCAGTGATGTGGGTACAGGGAGATGGGGGAAATTGGAGCCATTTTTGCAAATAGTTGGTCTCACTATCTGTCCTTTTGCTGAGGAGAATGCAATTGAGAGAAGGCAAGCAATTTGGGGATTTCCTCAGCTGTGGCAGAGTGAGGCCAGCTTAAAAGGTTTCAAGAGATAGAAGAACGCACTGACTTATAAAGTCAACACCACTGTCTTGTGTTCTCCACACTGCCATCTCTGGAGCACGGTGGCTTTGCCTCATTCTTGATCTGGCACTTTGTAAAAACAGCCTCCCTGAAGGGATGGAATGTGGAGAGCTCCTTCCCTTCTCTGGAAAGGATGATCAGGTGTGGAATTAGGACACATGCATATTATCAGGGCAGATGGCAAAGCTGTTACTGCAAATTAGTATTTTCTTTTCCTCATTTAAATTTTTCCCTTTCAATCCAACAAAGCAGCAGACAGCTTCATGAAAGGCAAGAGGCTGAGTCCTCGTTTTTCAAAAAAAATTTTTTTAATGCACTGAATCATGGGAGATAAAATTATGAAGAACTTTCCCCCAAAACCCTAGGTCATTTCTGTCATTTTATTAATGAAGTAATTGACCTGGTTAGTTAATGATGGCCAGTTATTGGAAGCACCAAGGAGAAGGTCCACATTTCCTGTAGTCCAGGATGAAGCTGTGAGATCAAGTTGCCCTCCTTTTCATGATTTTAAAAGCAAATTCATATAATTCATATCTCCTGTCTTCCTGGTATCCTTACCCAGCCACGTAATATAGTTGGGAGAACGATTATCTAACATGTTTGACAAGTGAGACATGTTCAGGTCTGTAAGAATAAAGGGTTTACTCATAGCCCAGAGCTGGGTACTGATGAAACGAGTACTGTAACCCTGGTTCCTGATTCCATGGGTCTAGTTTTGTCATATCTGGATTCTTCTAGGAGAATCCTGGGTATTTACAATATAGCTGATCTGGTACTATTTTAACAAAACTCCTCATTGCACTATTTGTGATGGGTAAAGAGATAAGGGGGCTTCCCAAGTGGTGCAGTGGTAAAGAATCCACCTGCCAAAGCAGGAGATGCAAGAGATGCGGGTTCCATGCCTGGGTCAGGAAGATCCCCGGAGTAGGAAATGGCAACCCATTCCAGTATTCTTGCCTGGAAAATTGGACACAACTGAGCACACACATACACACACACAAAGAGATAAGGATGAGGGGAACAGAGATAATTAGATACGCACTGGGAAACAGGCACAAAACAATTTAAGAACAATATGATTCTAAAGCATATTTTAATTTATTCAACACTTTTGCAGAAATTCTCTAATTTCATTTCCTCAACAGCTCATTACAGGCAAGGACAAAATAGAGACATGCTACATTAACTATTTCTAAGAAAGTTCCATTACAAAGGGAAAATACCAAGTAACAGAAGCAATGCCCAGAATTAATTACAGAGAGTAATCCCAGTGACGGTGTGCAGGAGAATCCTTACAACAGTGAGGAAATATGTCTAATAATAACAAGGGTTTTGTCTGAATTTGTCTGAATTTGCCTTTATATGTTTCACAATTTTTTTTTTCTTTCTTTCTTAGGGAGAAAGTAAGTTATTAAAACACCCATAAGAGAGATGATGAGTAGAGCCCAGTGTGGGGTGTTGTAGCCCAAGTGCGGGAGGAGGGAAGCCTGGAGCAGGTGAACACAGGTGGGATGATATGGGGTCGGCCCTGCATGGCAGGGAGATTCCCAGTCATAATAGAGGGAATTGTGATGTAGAGAGAAGATGCCTTGTACTTGAGAAACCTTGATCTGACATTTACTTGCTTATACTTTTCAAAAGTTTCTTTTAACAATTGAGAAAAACTACCTAGAATTTTGGTTTTTTGTCTGCTTTAGTCGTGATTGTTTGCTAATGGATTTTTAAACAACGTTAGGCTAGTGGCTGGGCCAACTCAGGCCTCACTTCTCTCATGCACACCCTGCACCTTCAACCTGTGCCTCACCTGTCTGAGCCCTGCAGGCTGGGAGTGTGCGATTGTGTAATTAGCTCACTGAGCTTTGGTTAACCCAGGTGTGTATGTGTGTGCGTTAGTTGCTCAGTCGTGTCTGACTTTTTGCAGCCCCATGGAGTGTAGCCTGCCAGGTTCTTCCATCCATGGGATTTTCCAGGCAAGAATACTGGAGTGAATTGCCATTTCCTTCTCCATTGGTTAACCCAGGTGGCTGTGCTCAAACAAGCTGAATACATAAAGACCCAGAGGCTGACAGGCCCCACCTTTGCTCAGGTTTTACAAGAAGTCATAAAATATTTCAGTCCTTGCTGGTACAGACACCACCTGAACAGGTAACTTTATTGTCTTTCAGGAAAGAGGATGTGCCTTGGAGAACAATTGGCGAGGACTGAATTGTTTATTTTTTTTACCTCACTTCTGCAAATATTTACCTTCAGGCCTCCAGACAATGAAGAGTTAAGCCTGAAGTTCAGAATGGGCCTGACCCTCTCCCCAGTCAGCCACCGCCTCTGTGCTGTTCCTCGGGCCTGAAGTTGCTGAGGAGAGAGAGGGGAAGGAAAGCAGGAAGAACGGGCCTGTCACCCCTCAAGGCACGGGGCCTGCTCAGAAGTGAGAGGACAGCATCCAGTGACTGGGACAGGTCATAGGAACTGGACTCAGAGGAAACTGGATCCAGACCCCAGCTTTGCCATCTCTAGTGGGGCACTGAGGAAATCAGTTATGTTGTGAGTGATTTTGTTTTCATCCAGAGGATTTAAATTGGACGATGATTCCTTCTCTAAAGGAAGAATTGCTGTAAAAACCAGAGGACATAATGGGCTTTAAGTGTCTTGGAAATAAAGTGCGTCATAAAAGTCACAGCTCTGATCTGCCTCCTGCTTCCTTCCTTAGGTAGGGGCTTTCTCTGGCTTGTTGAGATGGCCTGGGTCAAAGTGGTGCCCAATGGTGGATAAGAGTTAGAAGTTGGGCCCTGGGGCAGCCACTGACCACGTCCAGATAGGCCCTCACACTTGGTAGCACTGGGCAGGCTTATCCTGCTTCTGCCCCAGACTGGCCCCTGGGAAGTCAGCAGGACAGGTGGAATTCCTAAGTTATAGGCTGGTTTCTGTGAAGAAGAATGCTCTCTGATTTACCTAACAAAGCCTTGGACTCCAGTGCCAAGAAGAATGTCACCACATTTAACTAAATATGGTAAGCGGGTTAGGGGGAAATAAATGGGGAAATATTTTCTATCTTTTAAGCTCCTCCTTACACTTCAGTCCCCTCCCTGGTATTATTTATTCCCAAGCCATTTCATATTGGATTTGACAGTGTGGTGGGTGTGATCTTTTCTCACAAACTGATGTTGGCTTTTGGTTGGTAAGTATTCCCAGCCTAAACACAACAGCTGAGGCGTGGTAGAATATTTCATAGCAGGAAACTGTAATGCCAGAATCCTGCTCAGCCCTCCTTGTGTGTGGTCACTGAGGGGAGAAAATGGCACCAACTGGAGGCCAGGTCCCACTGACAGTCCCTGGGTTTGGATGCCAACCCCCATGCAGACAGACACCAACAAACCTCGTGAATGGGACTAAACCATTCAAGGTCTTTTTTCTAACATTGCTACACTTAATTAAATAGCTCAGAACAAAAAGGGCCATGAGGTCATTGAGCTTTTCATTCCTGTTGCTTGGGATTCAGAGAAAAGCTAATTCAATAAATACCATTAGAAAGGGAAAGAGACAAGAGCAAGAGAAGGCGAGAGGAGGGACAGAAGGCAAGTGAGAGAGAAAGTGTCTGACTGGAGCTAGCCTGAGCCTGTCAGAGCCAAGAGACTGTCTGGGAGAGTTGGCTGTGTTCCTAGAGTTTAGATGGAGAATTTGGTCTAGAATAGAAAGTGAGAACCCTAGCCACCCACCAGAGCACACTTTCTTTGTAATATCCTGGAAAGTGGCATCTCCACAAAGCAACCTAAAGGACATTTCTAGAATAAAGCCATTCAAAGCAGACCGTGAACTTCCTGAACATGAGTCCTTCTCTTCCACTTATTTTTCTCCCAATCAGATCATCCACGTAGAAAACTGAGAATTGACCAAAATGCTTTTCATTATGTGCTCAGTGGATTTTGTTGACCCATCTCTGAGGTCCATTCCTGCTCTGCTGTGCATTTTCCATGATTCTAGAAGGACAGGAGTTTACTTACTTCTTGTGGAATCAATGGAAAACCCTGGACACTCATCCTGTCTAATAGATGCAGTGGGACCCAGACTCAAGTAGAGTGTGACAACAATTAACCAGAAAACTTGGAGACACAGGATTGGGAGTAGTTGAACTTTCTGACCATGCAAAATGTCTCCTTCTTTCCTCAAAGCTCACTGAAGAGACTCTAAATTATGAATTCTCTTCCTGTCGAAGCATTATACAAGTATTTTGTCATCTGTATTTTTTTAACTGTTATTCCTGGTTCATGTGCGGAGCTCCAGCTCCCCTTTCCCGCCGCTGTATTCTAAATTTCCTTGCCTTCTTATAAGGTCGTCAGGTGGGTTCACTGTAGGTGACCCACCTACAGTGGGTCATTCTGAATCCTTTAGCAGGGCTGCCACATGGTAAAACCCCATGATGCCCTCATGATGGGCTAGGCGAACAGCGCCCTCTGGAGGTGAACCGGGTACAGCCACACATTCCGGGTCAGCGAGCAGGTGGGGGGGGGGGGGGGGGGGGCTTGCTCACTAACTGGGCACGTGGTAGTCTTTGTGCTCTGACACCAGCTCATCTCTTCAGACACATCTCTTAGTACTTCTGCCAAACTGCTTCAGTTCAGTTCAGTTCAGTCACTCAGTCGTGTCCGACTCTTTGCGACCCCATGAATCGAAGCACGCCAGGACTACCTGTCCATCACAAACTCGCGGAGTTTACTCAAACTCATGCCCATCGAGTTGGTGATGCCATCCAGCCATCTCATCCTCTGTCGTCCCCTTCTCCTTCTGCCCCCAATCCCTCCTAGCATCAGGGTCTTTTCCAATGAGTCAACTCTTCGCATGAGGTGGCCAAAGTACTGGAGTTTCAGCTTCAGCATCAGTCCTTCCAATGAACACCCAGGACTGATCTCCTTTAGGATGGACTGGTTGGATCTCCTTGGAGTCCAAGGGACTCTCAAGAGTCTTCTCCAACACACCATAGTTCAAAAGCATCAATTCTTCGGTGCTCAGCTTTCTTCACAGTCCAACTCTCACATCCATACATGACCGCTGGAAGAACCATAGCCTTGACCAGATAGACCTTTGTTGGCAAAGTAATGTCTCTGCTTTTTAATATGCTATCTAGGTTGGTCATAACTTTCCTTCCAAGGAGTAAGTGTCTTTTAATTTCATGGCTGCAATCACCGCCTGCAGTGATTTTGGAGCCCCCAAAATAAAGTCTGACACTGTTTCCACTGTCTCCCCATCTATTTCCCATGAGGTGATGGGACCAGATGCCATGATCTTAGTTTTCTGAATGTTAAGCTTTAAGCCAACTTTTCACTGTCCTCTTTTACTTTCATCAAGAGGCTTTTTAGTTCCTCTTCACTTTCTGCCATAAGGGTGGTATCATCTGCATATCTGAGGTTATTGATATTTCTCCCAGCAATCTTGATTCCAGCTTGTGCTTCATCCAGCCCAGCATTTCTCATGATGTACTCTGCATATAAGCCAAACTGCTTACCTCCTATCAATTCCCTCCAGGCTAGATCCCTTATCATATTCTTGTCTATCTGTATTTTTCTGTAAGAAATGTCTAATTATGTCTGGTAGACTCTGCTTTAATGCCAAATCTTCAATTTTCTGGACTCTCTCAGCCAGTTAGTTGATCCCTTCTTTATTCTCTGAGAAGTTTATTCAGAGGTTTAAATTCCCTATTTCCATGTAATCTCCTAAGTGTACTGAGCTCTTCAGAGGTGACTGTTCGTGGCTCCCTTAGGCTCAGTATCTAAGTGGTTGCATAGTAGGCATTCACCAAATGTTTGTTGAACCAAACCAATTGGGGTTGGGATGGGGTGGGGCAGTAGCCCAGTGACTGGGACAGGGCAGACCGATCAATGCTGCCACATGTCAGAGATGTCTGCTATGTGCAGCAGGCCTTTTAAAAGCCTTCATGTCACACTCTGGAAAATGTTGATCTCAAAGACTGCTTGCTCAGGTCCCTTCTACTTCCAAAACTCTGACTTATGGGGAGAACTTCTGAAATGGCAAAGTAAGGATATTCTGAAATCTACTTCTCCATAAAAGCACAGAGAAAACCAGCAAAAGTTCTCATAATCCACATTTCCAGAATTCCACACATTAACCAGATTTTGTGCAGCAACTAAAGTATTGCAAGCAAAGTCTTGGAACAACTTGAACTTCTGTTTAAGGAAAAACTAAAACAAAAGGAGGGCTGAATCTCAGTAGGAGCACCGAGCTCTGGTGTCCTGCTCCAGCTTTTCTCTCCCCAGCTCTGCAGTCACCTTGAAAAGCAACAGCCTGGCAGCTCTGGCAGCCGAGAAAACCAGGTGCCAAACAGCCACTGGAGCGTGTTCCCCAAAGGCCCTGAGCCCAGACAGCTGTCAGTACTGGACTGTCTGGCAGATCCCTTGAAAGACCCACTCTCAAGGCCCGTATTTTTTTTTTAAGATCTTTTTTAATGTGGACCATTTCTTAAAGTCTTTATTGAATTTGTTACAATATTGCTTCTGTTTTTTATGTTTTGGTTTTTTTGGCCACAAGGCATGTACGATCTTAGCTCCCCAACCAGGGATCGAGAACTCACACGTCCTGCATTGGAAGGTGAAATTTTAGCCACTAGATCACCAGGGAAGTCCGTCAGGGCCTGTCTTTACTTAACCTGTCTCCAAGCCCAGCCTGTGTGAACCACACTACAAGGCTTGTATTCAAACACATCAGGGACAGTTGGACATTGTTGTAACATGAGGGGGAAATATCAGACATTCTGCCCAGAGGATTAAGAGGGAAAACTGGGGAAGGAGGTGTCCACTGGGGCTTCAACAAACTCTGCCATTTTCCTGGGAATTTAGAAAGCTATGTACCTGCAAGGGCTCTGTGCAGGTACCTGAACCTAGGTTCCTGAACCTAGGAAGCACTAATTTCATCTCCAGCTGACCTTTAGGCTCTGCCCAAACAGGAAGTTAATGCTAATACAGGGTGTGAACTGACTGCTGAAGTGTTGAAGGCTTAACCCAAATCACATGCAGAGCCCTGAGAGACCATTAGGTTCAAGGCATTTGAGGAGACCTCTGTGCACGCATTTGCTGGAACCTGAGGCTAACAGCACAGCATTCAGGTGCCCCATGTGATGAAAAACAGAAATTTTACAGAATTGGTCCAAGAAAGTCACTAAACAGAAAGCAACAAAAATAGTGACGGTCACAATAACAGACTGTGGTGGTCCAGAGTTTCCTCACTGTATCATTTAAAAGGTCAAATTCTCAACAAAAATTATAACTATGTCAAGAAATAAGAAACTGTGGCCCACATACCAGGTAAAAAGCAATTAGAAACTATCCCTGAGAAACCCAGACATTAGAATTACTAAACAAACACTTCAAATGAGCAGTTTTAACAACTTTAATTATTAATATATTTTAATTAAGATTTAAATTGCTTCCCTCATAGCTCAGTTGGTAAACCATCTGCCTGCAATGCAGGAGACCTGGGTTTGATTCCTGGGTCGGGAAGATCCCCTGGAGAAGGAAATGACAACCCACTCCAGTATTCTTGCCTGGAGAATCCCATGGACAGAGGAGCCTAGCAGGCCACAGTCCATGGGATCACAAGAGTCAGACACAACTTAGCGAGTAAACCACTGCCACCACCAAAAGACTTTACGATATATTTGTTTATGCTTAAGGGGTGTACTTGATATTTGTATATATTAAGAACACAATGTGAAAATTCACCACAATCAAGCTAAATAATTTATCATCTCTAGTTACCCATGTGTGTGTATGTGTGTGTGGTGATATTTCATCTAAGATCTACACTTTTAGAAAATTTCAAGTATATTATCATCATGCTCTACATTAGATCTCCAAAACTTAACCCACAAACTGAACCCTAGTATCCATTGATGAATATCTCCCCACATCCCACACCCTTCAGCCACTGGCAGCCATGGTTCAACCCTCTGCTTTTATGAGTTTGACTTTTTTAGATTGAGCATTTAAGTGAGATAATATAGTGCTGCTTTTTCTCGCATGACTTTATTTTTTTTAGCATAATGTACTCTAGGTTCACTTTGTTTGCTAATGGCAGAATTTCCTTTCTTTTAAGGCTTAAAAACTTTTGGTTATTGTGTGTGTGTGTATTATGTGTACGTATACATACACACACTTTGTGTGCGTCACAACTCAGTCACTCAGTTCTGTCCAACTCTTTGCAACCCCATGGACTATAGGCTGCCAGGCTCCTCTGTCCATGGGATTTCCCAGGCAAGAATACTGGAGTGGGTTGCCATTTTCTCCTCCAGGGGATCATCCTGACCCAGGGATGGAATCTGCAACTCCTGTGGCTCTTGCATTGGTAGGCAGATTCTTTACTACTGAGCCACTTGGGAAGCCCATACATACACTTTGTATTTTCTTTATTCATTCACCAGTGACAGACACTTAGGTTGTTTCTATATCTTGGCTTTTATGAATAATGCTGCAGTGGATTTGTGAGTGCAGCTATCTCTTCAGTATACTAGTTTCCTTTCTTTGGGTATTTTCCCAGAAGTGGTATTACTGGATCATACAGTACATATTTTAAAAATTTTTTAGGATCTTTCCTACTGTTTTCCATAATGGCTGTACCAATTTACTTCCCCATCAACAGTGTATAAGGATTCCCTTCTGTCCACATACTCTCCAAGACTTGGTTTTTTGTTTTTTGTTTTTTTTTTATGCTAGTCATTTTAAAAATTGTGAGGTGACATCTCACATCCCACATCTCATTGTGGCCTTCATTTGCATTTCACTACTAGTTGTCACCCTACTTATTTAACTTATATGCAGAGTACATCATGAGAAATGCTGGGCTGGAAGAAGCACAAGCTGGAATCAAGATTGCTGGGAGAAATATCAATAACCTCAGATATGCAGATGACACCACCCTTATGGCAGAAAGTGAAGAGGAACTAAAAAGCCTCTTGATGAAAGTAAAAGAGCAGAGTGAAAAAGTTGGCTTAAAGCTCAACATTCAGAAAACTAAGATCATCGCATCTGGTCCCATCACTTCATGGCAAATAGATGGGGAAACAGTGGAAACATTGTGTCAGACTTTATTTTTGGGGGCTCCAGAATCACTGCAGACGGTTATTGCAGCCATGAAATTAAAAGATGCTCACTCCTTGGAAGGAAAGTTATGACCCATCTAGATAGCATATTAAAAAGCAGAGACATTACTTTGCCAACAAAGGTCCATCTAGTCAAGGCTATGGTTCTTCCAGTGGTCATGTATGGATGTGAGGGTTGGACTGTGAAGAAAGCTGAGCACCGAAGAATTGATGCTTTTGAACTGTGGTGTTGGGGAAGACTCTTGAGAGCCCCTTGGACTGCAAGGAGATCCAACCAGTCCATCCTAAAGGAGATCAGTCCTGGGTGTTCATTGGAAGGACTGATGTTGAAGCTGAAACTCCAGTGCTTTGGCCACCTCGTGCGAAGAGTTGACTCGTTGGAAAAGACCCTGATGCTGGGAGGGATTGGGGGCAGGAGAAGGGGACGACAGAGGATGAGATGGTTGGATGGCATCACCGACTCGATGGGCATGGGTTTGGGTAGACTCCAGGAGTTTGTGATGGACAGGGAGGCCTGGCGTGCTGTGATTCATGGGGTTGCAAAGAGTCGGACACTACTGAGCGACTGAACTGAATTGAAGTAATGTTGAGCACTAATTTTTTGGCCATGTGCCTGTCTTCTTTTGAGAAATATCTATTCAAGTTTTTGTTTGAGTTATTTGGATTCTTTTGCTATTGAATTTTATGAGTTATTTATATATACTGTATGTTAATACCTAATATATGTATAATGCCTGTGTGTATATATATTTGCAAATATAGTGTATATTATATATATATATATATTTATATATATATATATCCCCTGGAGTAGGAAATGGCAACCCACTCCAGTTTTCTTGCCTAGAGAATCCCATGGACAAAGGAGCCCAGCAGGCTGCAGTCTATAGGGTCACAAGGAGTCAGACACGACTGAGTGACTTGACTTTATATATATATATATATATGTTGTATTGTGACCAAAAAAATTGTTATTAAAGCCAATGTCAAGAACTTCTCCCCCTATGTTTTTGGAATTTTGACTCTTACCTTTAAGTCTTTAATCCATTTTAAGTCGATTTTTGTGTATTATGTGAGGTAAGGTTTCCGTTTCATTCTTCTGCATGTGGGCATCCAGTTCTCCGAAATATTATCTTTTCCCATTTTGTGTTCTTAGATCTGTGGTTGAAGAGTAGTTGACCATAATGTGTGGGTTTATTTCTGGGCTCAATATTCTGTTCCTTTGGTCTATATGTCTGTTTGCAATACTATAGCTTTGCAACATGTTTTGAAATAAAAACTGTGATGCTTACAGCTTTATTCCTCTTGTTCGAGATTACTCTAGCTGTTCAGGGTTTTTTTCTGCTTGCATATGCCTTTTATATGTTTTTCCTATTTCTGAGAAGAATGCCATTAGGATTTTGATAAGGTTTACATTCAATATGTAGATAACTTTAGGTAGTATTTTTACAATATGAATTCTTTCAATCCATGAAAATGGGAAGTCTTTCCATGTATCCAGGTCTTCTTTAATTTGCTATATTTTATAATTTTCAATGTGCAAATCTTTCACCTCTTTGATTAACTGTATTCATAAGTATTTTCAGTCTTTATGTTGCTGTTGTAAATGAGATTGTTTTCTTACTTTCCTTTGTGGATAGTCCATTGTTAGTGTATATAAACACTGATTTTTTTTTCTAAACTTTTTATTTTACATTGGAATTATATGGTTCACCAATAATGCTGTGATAGCTTCAGGCATACATCAAAGAAACCCAGTCACACACATACATGGATTTATTCCCCCTCAAATTTCCCTCCTATTTTGTCACACAACACCGAGCAGATTACCCTATGCTCCACAGTAGGTCCTTGTTGATAATCAATTTTAAATATAGCAGTATGTACATCTCAATCCCAAACTCCCTAATTACCGCTTCCCCTGACCCTTCTACCCTAGTAACCATAGTTCTTTGTCTGAGTCTGTGAATCTGTTTCTGTTTTGTAAATAAGTTCAGTTGTATCATTTCTTATTAAATTCCACATATAAGCAAAATCTTATGATATTTCTCTTTCTCTGTCTGACTTACTTCACTCAGTTTGACAATTTCTAGGTCCATCTGCATTGCTGCAAATGGCATTATTTCATTCTTTTTAATGACCAAGTAATATTCCCTTGTATATGATTACCATATTCTCTTTGTCCATTCCTCTATCAATGGATATCTAGGTTGCTTTCATGTCTTGGCTATTGTAAACAGTGCTGCCACGAATATTGGGGTGCATGTATCCTTTTGGACTATGTTTTTCTCCAGGTGTATGCACAGGATTGGGACTACAGGAACATGTGGTAGCTCTGTTTTTAGTTTTTAAAGGAACTCCCATACTGTTCTCCACAGTGATAGTACCAATTTACATTCTCACCAACAGTATAGGAGGACTCTCTTCTCTCCACACCTTCTACAGCACTTATTGTTGATTTTTTGATGATAGAGATTTTGAGTGGTGTGAAGTGATAGTTCATTGTAGTTTTGATTTGCCTTACTCTAATAATTAGCAGTGTTGAACATCTTTTTATGTACCTCTTGGCCATCTGTATGACTTCTCTGAAGAAATGTTTATTTAGATATTTCACCCATTTTTTGATGCAGTTCACCACATGAACTGTTTGTAAATTTTAAAGACTAATCCTTTATTGATCACATCATTTGCAAATATTTTCTCCCAATCAATGGATTACCTTTTCATTTTGCTTATGGTTTCTTTTGCTGTGCTGAAGCTTTTGAGTTTAATTGGGTCCCATTTGTTTATTTTTGTTTCAGTTCCATTGCTCTGGGAGATAAATCAGAGAAGATATTGCTGTGATTTATGTTGGAGATTTTTCTGCCTATGTTTTCCTCTAAGAGTTTTATATTGTCCAGTTTCACATTTAGGCTTTTAGCCCACTTTGAGCTTATTTTTATGTATGATGCTAAATAATGTTCTAATTTAGTTTTTTATATATAGCTGTCCAGATTTCCTAGCACCATTATTAAACAGATTGCCTTTCCCCCATTGTATAGTCTTGCCTCCTTTGTCATAGATTAATTGACCATAGATACATAGGTTTATTTCTGGGCTTTCTATCCAGTTGCATTGGTCTACATTTCTATTTTTGTGCCAGTACATACTGTTTTGATGACTATAGCTTTGTAGTACAGTATGAAGGTAAAGAGCCTAATTTTTCTGGCTCTGTTCTTCTTTTTAATGATTGCTTTGGCCATTCAGGGTTTTTTGTGTCTCCATACAAATTTTAAGATTATTTTGTTCTAGTTTTATGAAAAATCCCATTGATAATTTGATAAGGATTATATCCAATCTGTAGATTGCCTTGGGCAGTATATTCATTTTCTCAATATTGATTCTTCCAATCTAAGAATATGGTATATATTTCTATCTGTTTGTGTTGTCTTTGATTTCTTTCATCAGCATCTTAGAGGTCCCTTAGGCAGGTTTATTCCTAAGTGTTTTATTCTTTCTGATGCCGTGGTAAATGGGTTTTTTTCTTGAATTTCTCTTTCTGATCTTTCATTCATTGTCAGTGTATAGAGATGCAACAAATTTCTGAACATTAATTTTGTAGCCTGCAACTTTACTAAATCACTGATGAGCTCTAGTGGTTTTCTAGTAGTGTCTTTAGGATTTTCTATATATAGTATCATGTTATCTGCAAACAGTGACAGTTTGACTTCGTCTTTTCCAATTTGATTTACTTTTATTTCTTTGTTTTTCTCTGATTGCTGTGGCTAGGATTTCCAAAACAATGTTGCATAAAAATGGTGAGAGTGGATATTCTTGTCTTGTTCCTGGTCTTAGATGAAATGCTTTCAGCTTTAGGTTTGTTGTACATGGCTTTTATTATGTTGAAATATGTTCTGTCTCTGCCCACTTTCGGGAGAGTCTTTACCATAAATGAATGTTGAATTTTGTTGAAAGATTTTTTTGCATATTTTGAGAGGATCATATGGTTTTTAATTCTTCAGTTTGTTAATATGGTATATCACACCAATTGATTTGCAGATATTGAAAAACTTGTATAACTGGGCTAAATCCCACTTGATCATGGTGTATGATCCTTTTAATGTATTGTTAGATTTGGACTGGTAGTGTTTTGTTGAGGTCTCTTGCATCTTTGTTCATCAGTGATCCTTACCTGTAATTTTTTGTAGTATCTTGGTCTGGCTTTGGAATCAAAGTAATAGTGGCCTCATAGAATGAATTTGGTAGTTTTCCTTCTTCTGCATTTTTTGGGAACAGTTTCAAAAGGATAAGTATTAGGTCTCTGATTTTTGCATGTCAATTTTTATCCTGCAACTTTACTGACTTTGTTTATTAGGTCAAATAATTTTTAAATAAAAATTTTTGGTTGAGTCTTTAGTGTTTTCTACATATATGTCCATGTAATCTGCAAAACAATATAATTTTACTTCTTTCTTCCAATCTGAATGCCTCATTTCTTTTATTTCTCTAATTGCTCTGGCTTGGATTTCCACAACTGTGTTGAATAGAAGTGGTAAGAATAGGCATCTTTGTCTTGTACCAGTTCTTAGAAGAAAAACTTTCTGATTGTTACAGCCCACTGATTGTTACCTATAGGCTTTTAATATAAGGTCTTTAAGGTCAGTTCTGTCTACACCTATTTTTTTTGAGAGTTTTTATCATGATTAGATGTTTATTTAATTCTGTCAACTGCTTTTTCTGCATCTACTGAGAAGATCATGTAGCCTTTATGCTTCATTCCACTGATGAGATGAATCACATTGATTGTTTTGTTTATGTTGAACCATCCTTGTGACCTGGGGATAAGTCCCACTTGGTCATAGTCTCAGTTCAGCTCAGTTCACTCAGTTGTGTCCGACTCTTTGTGACCCCATGAATCGCAGCACGCCAGGCCACCCTGTCCATCACAAACTCCCGGAGTTTACTCAAACTCATGCCCATCGAGTTGGGGATGTCATACAGCCATCTCATCCTCTGTCATCCCCTTCTCCTCCTGCCCCCAATCCCTCCCAGCATCAGGGTCTTTAACAACGAGTCAACTCTTCACATGAGGTGTCCAAAGTATTGGAGTTTCAGCCTCAGCATCAGTCCTTCCAATGAACACCCAGGACTGATCTCCTTTAGGATGGACTTGTTGGATCCCCTTGCAGTCCAAGGGACTCTCAAGAGTCTTCCCCAACACCACAGTTCAAAAGCATCAATTTTTCGGCACTCAGCTTTCCTCACAGTCCAACTCTCACATCCATACATGACCACTGGAAAAACCATAGCCTTGACCAGACAGACCTTTGTTGGCAAAGTAATGTCTCTGCTTTTTAATATGCTATCTAGATTGGTCATAACTTTCCTTCCAAGGAGTGAGCATCTTTTAATTTCATGGCTGCAGTCACCATTTGCAGTGATTTTGGAGCCCCCCAAAATAAAGTCTGACACTGTTTCCACTGTCTCCCCATCTATTTGCCATGAGGTGATGGGACCAGATGCGATGATCTTAGTTTTCTGAATGTTAAGCTTTGAGCCAACTTTTTCACTCTCCTCTTTCACTTTCATCAAGTTCTTCACTCTCTGCCATAAGGGTGGTGTCATCTGCATATCTGAGGTTATTGATATTTCTCCCAGCAATCTTGATTCCAGCTTGTGCTTCTTCCAGCCCAGTGTTTCTCATGATGTACTCTGCATAGTCTATTATCCTTTAAATGTGCTGTGGAAATTTGATTTACTAATATTTCACTGAAGATATTTGATTCTCTGTTTATTAGAGATACTGGCCTATTGTTTTATTTTCTTATGATTCTTTATTTTGGCTTCATCAAATGAATTCAGATGTTTTGCCATTTCTGCTTTTGGAAAGAGTTCAAGAAGAATTGGTATTAATTCTTTGTGTAAATTTGGTAGAATGCACCCATGAAGCCGTCTGGCCCTGGTATTTTCTTTGTGGGCAAGTTCATGATTACTGCTTCAATTACTTATTTTATTAGGTCTCTTTATGATTCACTCCACCAGGGAAAAATTGATCCCAATCCTCAAACACTCAGTCTTTGAATTGACCTTTGATATATGGACAGTATTTTATTAATAGTATACATTCCAGGCAGAAGGAGCAGAGAAAAAATTGTAACTAAGAAGGTAGAGCAAGGTACAAAAATACAGAGAGTCATGGAGGAGGTAGGACTTAAACTGGGTCTTGAAAAACTGTCTGTGGTAACTATAGGGCCAACTGGGCACTCCTGGAAGATGATATAAAACAAATATGTCCAAAGGTGAAAGTAAATATACTTTATTCAGAGAAAGGTGTGGTGTCAGACTTGCTGAAAGACAGATTGCTTTTTTAAAAATAGAGATTCAATCAGATAAATTAGGTTGGGAAGGAAGGAGGCTGGCATAAATTTTGGCAGCTTTAGAAACTAAGCAGGATTGTTCACAAGTGACAAGGAAAAAATAAATTAAGGCTGAGGAAAACAGTACTAATTCTGCTCATGAGCAGAGCAAAGTCTGATTTTTTTTTTTTCTTCTAAACTCACTGACATTTTGAACTTGAACCAAGGGGTTTCACGTCTGCAGTTTCCTTATCTGAAAAATGGGGAAAATAGTACCTATATTTCAATAGTTAGAAGGATTAAGTGAAATAATAAATGTAGAATGTTCCAATAATAATGCCAATTAGAAAACAAAAGGATTTAAATTCTTATCTCAGGTAAAAGAAAAGATTTTATTCTGTTTAGAAAAGAAGTTTCTCCCACTGAACAGTTGAGAACTCAAGTGCGTGGTGCACCTTTGAGGTCCACCTCCAAGATTGGAGTCACCAAGTTTCTTTTGCAAAAGTGTTTTATCATTCTCAAACTTTAGCTCATACCTTCCAAGTGAGAAGTGAAGGAGCCAATGTGACCAACCAGAATCTGAAGAAATTATGTGAGAGCTGACAAGAGGGCAGACACTGGAGATGATAAGGACAACAAAATGATTAAATGTATGAAAAAAAAAAAAAAAACAAGATCTAAAACCCTAAAAACATCTAAATCTTTCTGGGAACCATGGTTCCTGAGTGAGGGCAGGAAGGATTCAGCTTGATTCAAAATCATGATTTTTTTTATAAATCAAGGTAGAGCTTTAATCCTGGGTGAAGGGCAATGCCTGGAAAAAGGAACATGCAGGTTACTGACAATATTCTATTTTCTGTTCAGTGCATGAGTTATAAAGGATATGTTAAATGTAGGCAAATTTACTGAGCTGTGTACTCACAATATATCCACTTCTCTGCATGTATGAAATACTTGTAATACATATAAGTATTTTTAAAACCTTTTTTATACTGTAGTTCAATTCAGTTCAGTCACTCAATTGTGTCTGACTCTTTGTGACCCCATGGACTGCAGCACGCCAGGTTTCCCTGTCCATCACCAACTCCCAAAGCTTGCTCAAATTCATGTTCATAGAGTTGGTGATGTCATCCAGCCATCTCATCCTCCGTCATCCCCTTCTCTTCCTGCCTTCAATCTTTCCCAGAAGCAGGGTCTTTTCCAGTGAGTCAGTTCTTCACATAAGTTAGCAAAAGTATTGGAGCTTCAGCTTCAGCATCAGTCCTTCCAATGAATGTTCAGGACTTATTTCCTGACTGTTTTTTTTTTATTGGTTTGATCTTGCAGTCCAAGGGACTCTCAAGAGTCTTCTCCAACACCACAGTTCAAAAGCATCAATTCTTCAACACTCAGCTTTCCTTATGGTTCAATTCTCACATCTATACATGACTACTGGAAAAACCATAGCTTTGATTAGATGGACCTTTGCTGGAAAAGTAATGTCTCTGCTTTTTAATATGCTGTCTAGGTTGGTCATAGCTTTTCTTCCAAGGTCAATTCAGTCACTCAGTTGTGTCCGACTCTTGGTGACCCCATGAACTGCAGCATGCCAGGCCTCCCTGTCCATCACCAGCTCCTGGAGCTTGCTCAAACTCATGTCCATCAAGTTGGTGATGCCATCCAACCATCTCATCCTTTGTAGTTCCCTTCTCCTCTTGCCTTCAATCTTTCCCAGTATCAGGGTCATTTCAAATCAGTCAGTACTTTGTATCAGGTGGCCAAAATATTGGAGCTTCAGCTTCAGCATCAGTCCTTCCAATGAATATGCAGGACTGATTTCTTTTAGGATTGACTAGTTGCATCTCCTTGGAGTCCAGGGGACTCTCAAGAGTCTTCTCCAACACCACAGTTCAAAAGCATCAATTCTTTGGCGCTCAGCTTTCTTTATAGTCCAACTCTCACATCCATACATGACTACTGAAGAAACCATAGCTTTGACCAGACAGAACTCTGTCGGCAAAGTAATGTCTCTGTTTTTTAATATGCTGTCTAGGTTGGTCATAGCTTTTCTTCCAAGGAGCAATTGTCTTTTAATTTCATGGCTGCAGTCACCATCTGCAGTGCTTTTGGAGCCCAAGAAAATAAAGTCTGTCACTGTTTTTGTTGTATCCCCGTCTATTTGCCATGAAGTGGTGGAACCAAATGCCATGATCTTATTTTTTTGAATATTGAGTTTTAAGCCAGCTTTTTCACTCTCCTCTTTCACTTTCATCAAGAGGCTCCTCAGTCCTCTTTGCTTTCTTCCATAAGAGTGGTGTCATCTGTGTATATGAGGTTATTGATATTTCTCCCAGCAATCTTGATTCCAGCTTGTGCTTCATCCTGCCCAGCATTTCTCATGATGTACTCTGCACAGAAGTTAAATAAGCAGGGTGACAATATATAGCCTTGAGGTACTCCTTTCTTGATTTGGAACCGGTCCATTTTTTCATGTCTGGTTCTAACTGTTGCTTCTTGACTTGTTACAGATTTCTCAGGAGGCAGGTAAGGTGTCTGGTATTCTCATCTCTGTGAGAATTTTCCACAGTTTGTTGTGACCCACACAGTCAAAATCTTTGGCATAGTCAATAAAGCAGAAGTAGATGTTTTTCTGGAACTCTCTTGCTTTTTCTGTGATCCACTGCATGTTGGTAGTTTGATCTCTGGTTCCTCTGCCTTTTCTAAATCTGGCTTGAACATCTGGAATTTCTCAGTTTATATACTGCTGAAGCCTTATATGGAGAATTTTGAGAATTACTTTGCTAGTGTGTGAGATGAGTGCAATTGTGTGGTAGTTTGAACATTTTTGGCATTGCCTTTCTTTGGGGTTGGAATGAAAACTGACCTTTTCCAGTCCTGTGGCCACTGCTGAATTTTTCAAATTTGCTGGCATATTGAATGCAACACTAACAGCATCATCTTTTGGGATTTGTTATAGCTCAGCTGAAATTTCATCACGTCCACTAGCTTTGTTCATAATGATGCTTTCTAAGACCCAATTGACTTCGCACTCCAGGATGTCTGGCTCTAGGTGAGTGATCACACCATCATGGTTATCTGGGTCATTAAGATCTTTTCTGTATATTTCTTCTGTTTATTCTTGCCACCTTTTCTTAATATCTTCTGCTTCTCTTAGATTCATACTGTTTCTGTCCTTTATAGTACCCATCTTTGTATGAAATTTTTATACTATAATCACAGGGTAAAAGGGTCTACTTGTCAATCATGCACATAGATTTTGCTGTGCCTTTGCTGTAGAAACAAAGATCAGGTTTTTCTGGAATAAAAAAAAGAATTCATCTTGAATCCATTGGAGAACAGTAGGAAAATTAAGGACATCATGTAATATTGGGCTTCCCTGGTGGCTCAGATGATGATGGTAAAGAATCTATCTGCAATGCGGAAGATCTGGGCTCAGTCCCTGGGTTGTGAAAATCCTCTGGAGGAGAGCATGGCAACCCACTCCAGTATTCTTGCCTGGAGAATCCCCATGGACAGAGGAGACTGGCGGTCTACCATCCATGGGGTTGCAGAAAGTTGGACACTGCTGAGTGACCAAGCACATGTAATGTTGCATGACTGGATCTTTAATGAAATTATAGCTACTTATTATTTGCAAAGAAAGGAAAACAAAATGTATTAGCTCCCATTAAGACGGCAGAGTCAAAAGACCCTGGAGCTCACCTCTTCCCACAAATACATCAAAAATACATTTACATGTGAAACAATTCTGAGCTGAAATTGAAATCTGAAATCTGGAAATGAAAGGAAGATCTCCATGTAACTGGGTGGGATGAAAGGGGAAAAAATGGACAACACCTGTGCCTCAGGGAGGGCGCTGTGAAAGAGGAATGGTTACCACACCCTGGGAAACCCCCTCATTGGCTGGGAAATCAGCCAGGACAGAAAGGGAGCTTCAGAAGCTCAGGAGGGAGAGTTCTATAACAGGTTTGTGGCAGGCAGAATGGAGAGAGACTGCACAGATGGTTTGTCCAACTGCCCTCAACTCCTCACTCTAAGACACACACCCACTTGTGCAGGCACATGCTGGGTACTGAAACTCAGGCTTTAAAGGACAAGACCAGGGAAAGGACTCGGATTGGCAGCTGCATGGAAACAGCCTGAAGAGGCTTGAGTGTGGTACAGCATAGAAGTAAAGCACCATGGTTAAAGGGCATTCAAAGAAGGGGCAGGGCCTGCCGTAGCAGCCTGTGTTGTCTCAGCCTCACAGCACTGCCTCTGCATTTCTGGAGGCATAGTTGCCTACACATAGGTAGGGTTGTAGTCAGAGCAAAGCCCCATGGCTGTGAAATCCATGGATTTACACCACTGCAGCCTGCTTTGTAAACTCAGCACCTGCAGGACAACCACGTGGACATTGGGTGCCCCCATAGCTGGGCTGAGTCTGGCTTTGTGGGCATATGCCCATGCTGGCTGCTCTGGGCCAGGGTCTAGGCTGCCTCCATAGCTCCCATGGTAGATCCCAGACTGCAACTCCGGTGGTTCTGGTACCTGACATTGGTGGATCTGCACTGGTGGCTTTGTGAAAATACCACCTGAGATCACCAGGGCTGATTGCCAGCATACCAATGGTTGAAGCAGGGCCAAGGGGCAGTGCCAACAGCAGTGTATTTTGTGAAACCCATAGTGGGTGCCAGGCAATATAACAGAGCACATGCCCCAGTAGACTGCTCCAGTGGAGGAATGCTCAGTGGTTCCTCTCCCAGTGGGAGTGCTCCAATCCCATCCACCTCACACTGCAGCTCAGAAATGGATCTGGGGCTTTCCACTCCAACAACTAGGGAGCAGACCCTGCCCCTATAGGTGTATGACAACCTCAGAAAAAAAGAAAGCCCCACTCAACATCCATGCTGGTAACTGAACATCAGTCACACCTCCTGTCAAGGGGATAATGGCCAGCATACACTAAGAAGAGGCTGCATGCATCCATACTAAAAATAATCCTCACATCAAACATATTAACCCATGCAGGCTATACAGAGATGTTCTCACATAAAGATATCTCACCAAGAACACGGTAGAGAGTTGCTTCTCCTAAACTCATAGAGTAAGAAAACTAAAAGTAAAATGAGAAGCACAGGACCCATGCCCAATCTTTTAATTTTCAAGGGAAATCCCCTAAAAGAACAAACAATGAAACAGATCACTTTGGTCTATTAGATAACATATTCAAAAAGTAGATGATGAAAATATTAAAGGATTTAAGAAAGATTATTGATAAAAATGCAGATTAAAAAGAACTAGAAACTAAAGGGAGGAGCAAGAAAAATGAGAACACATTTGCCAAAGTGAAAGCTGAGCTAAAGGCAATGAATAACAGATTGAATAATGCAGAAAAGCAAATGATCTTAAAGACAGAATAATAGAAATCCCCTAATCAGAACAGCAGACAGAAAGTCAAATTAAAAACAAACAACAACAGACAAACAAAGAAAGAAGCAATCTGAGAGACATATGGGATAGTATAAAGTGTACCAATCAATGCATAATAGGGATTCCAGAAGAAGAAGAAAGAGAAAAGGGGATTAAAAATGTATATGAAGTAGTTATGGCTGAAAACTTCCCAAACCTAAAATGGAAAGAGGTATCCAGGTACAGGAACCACAGATGGTCGCAAACAAGGTGAACCCAAACAAACCTACACCAAGATGTACTATAATTAAAATGGCAAAAGCTAAAGATAAAGAGAGGACTCTAAAGGCAGGAAGAGAAAAACAAAGAGTTAATTGCAAGGAAACCAAAGAAATGTTGGAGTCCAGAAGGAAGTGATAAAATATTCAAAGTCGTAAAAGGGAAAAAATACCTAGCATACTCTGCCCAAGAAGGTTATCATTTAGAATAGAAGGAGAGAGAAACTCTCAGGAAAGCAAAAGATAAAAGAATTTAGAAATACTAAATCAGTCCTAAAGGAAATATGGAGAAGTCTTTACATATAAAAGAAGTAAGAATCTAAAGAAAAGAGAAAATCACAATTGAAAAGTAAATCACTTAAATAACCCAGTATACAGTTAATTTTGTGTGTGTGAAGGCAATAATAACCACAATGAACAGCAAAAGGATAAACATGAAGATGTAAAAGAAGACATCAAAATCATAAAATGAGGGAAGGAGGATAAGAAAATGTAGGGTTAATTTTAAGAATATGTTTGAGCCTCTATGATTTTTAGTCTAAAGCAAGTATATATAGGAGGGGGTTAACTTATTTGAAAAACAAGCTAACCACAAATCAAAACATGCAATAGACTTTAAAAAACCAAAAAGGGGAAACACAAGCATAACATGAATGAAAATTGTCAAACCACAAAAGGAAAAACAAAAAAATGAAAGGATCAAATAAGAAATACAAATATCACCTGGAAAACAAGGTTTGAAAAGTGAAAAGTGGTGAAAATGTTAGTTGCTCAGTTGTATCCAACTCTTTGTGACTCCAGAGACTGTCGCCTGCCAGGCTCCTCTGTCCATGTAATTCTCCAGGTAAGAATACTGGAGTCAATAGACATTCACTTCTTCAGGGATCTTCCCAGCCTAGAGATGGAACTACTACTTCTGCATTGGCAGGCAGATTCTTTACCATCTGAACCACCATGGAAGCCATTAAATGTTAATAGACTAAATTCTCCAATCAAAAGACAGAGTAACAGATTGCACTAAAAAAAAAAAAAAAAAAAAAAAAAAAACCAAGAACCTACAATATGCCACGTACCAGAGACCCCATTTATGGCAAAAAACACACATAGATTGAAAGTGAAAGAATGGAAAAATATATTTCATGCAAACAGAAATGACAAAAAAGCAGGGGTAGCTATACTTATATCAGACAAACTAGAGTTTAAAACAAAGTCTATAAAGAGAGATAAAGGACATTATATACTGATGAAAGGATCAATATCCTTGTCAATATTAGGCACCCAGTATAGAGCACCTAGCTTCCCAGGTGGCAGAGTAGTAAAGAACCCTCTGCCAATGCAGGAGCTGCAGGAGATGCGGGTTCGATCCCTGGGTCAGGAAGATTCCCTGGAGGAGGACATAACAATCCACTCCAGTATTCTTGCCTGGAGAATCCCAAGGACAGAGGAGACTGGTGGGCTACAGTCCATAGGGTCACAAAGAGTCAGACATGACTGAAGCAACTTAACACACATAGGAGCATCTAAATATATAAAATAAATACTAATAGACATAAAAGGAGAAATTGACACATATACAATAATAGTTCAAGACTTAAACACCCAACTCACAGACCTTCTAGTTAGAAAATCAACAAGGCAACAGAGATCCTAAATGATACAATAGAACAGTTAGACTTAATTGATACATTCAACATTATCAATTCAGTTCAGTCGCTCAGTCTTGTAGGACTCTTTGCAACCCCGTGAATCGCAGCTCACCAGGCCTCCCTGTCCATCACCAACTCCCAAAGTTTACTCAAACTCATGCCCATCGAGTCGGTGATGCCATCCAGCCATCTCATCCTCTGTCGTCCCCTTCTCCTGCCCCCAATCCCTCCCAGCATCAGGGTCTTTTCCAATGAGTCAACTCTTCGCATCAGGTGGCCAAAGTACTGGAGTTTTAGCTTCAGCATCAGTCCTTCCAATGAACACCCAGGACTGATCTCCTTCAGGAAGGACGGGTTGCATCTCCTTGCAGTCCAAGGGACTCTCAAGAGTCTTCCCCAACACCATAGTTCAAAAGCATCAATTTTTCGGTGCTCAGCTTTCTTCACAGTCCAACTCTCACATCTATACATGACTACTGAAAAAACCATAGCTTTGACCAGACGAACCTTTGTTGGCAAAGTAATGTCTCTGCTTTTTAATATGCTATCTAGGTTGGTCATAACTTTCCTTCCAAGGAATGAGCGTCTTTTAATTTCATGACTGCAGTCAACATCTGCAGTGATTTTGGAGCCCCCAAAAAATAAAGTCTGACACCGTTTCCACTGTTTCCCCATCTATTTGCCATGAGGTGATGGGACCAGATGCGATGATCTTAGTTTTCTGAATGTTGAGCTATAAGCCAACTTGTTCACTCTCCTCTTTCACTTTCGTTAAGAGGCTTTTTAGTTCCTCTTCACTTTCTGCCATCAGTGTGGTGTCATCTGCATATCTGAGGTTATTGATATTTCTTCCGGCAATCTTGATTCCAGCTTGTGCTTCTTCCAGTCCAGAGTTTCTCATAATGTACTCTGCATATAAGTTAAATAAGCAGGGTGACAATATACAGCCTTGATGTACTCCTTTTCCTATTTGGAACCAGTCTGTTGTTCCATGTCTAGTTCTAACTGTTGCTTCCTGACCTGCATACAGATTTCTCAAGAGGCAGGTCAGGTGGTCTGGTATTCCCATCTCTTTCAGAATTTTCCACAGTTTATTGTGATCCACACAGTCGAAGGCTTTGGTGTAGTCAATAAAGCAGAAATAGACGTTTTTCTGGAACTCTCTTGCTTTTTTGATGATCCAGTGGATGTTGGCAATTTGATCTCTGGTTCCTCTGTCTTTTCTAAATCCAGCTTGAACATCTGGAAGTTCATGGTTCATGTACTGTTGAAGTCTGTCTTGGAGAATTTTGAGCATTACTTTACTAGCGTGTGAGATGAGTGCAGTTGTGCGGTAGTTTGAGCATTCTTTGGGATTGCCTTTCTTTGGGATTGGAATGAAAACTGACCTTTTCCAGTCCTGTGGCCACTGCTGAGTTTTCCAAATTTGCTGGCATGTTGAGTGGAGCACTTTCACAGCATCATCTTTCAGGATTTGAAATAGTTCAACTGGAATTCCATCACCTCCACTAGCTTTGTTCTTAGTGATGCTTTCTAAGGCCCACTTGACTTCACATTCCAGGATGTCTGGCTCTAGGTCAGTGATCACACCATTTTGATTATCTGGGTCGTGAAGATCTTTTTTGTACAGTTCTTCTGTGTATTCTTGCCACCTCTTCTTAATATCTTCTGCTTCTGTTAGGTCCATAACATTTCTGTCCTTTATCGAACCTATCTTTGCAGGAAATGTTCCCTTGGGATCTCTAATTTTCTTGAAGAGATCTCTAGTCTTTCCCATTCTGTTGTTTTCCTCTATTTCTTTGCATTGATCGCTGAGGAAGGCTTTCTTATCTCTCCTGGCTATTTTTGGAACTCTGCATTCAAATGGGAATATCTTTCCTTTTCTCCTTTGCTTTTCACTTCTCTTCTTTTCACAGCTATTTGTAAGGCCTCCTCAGACAACCATTTTGCCTTTTTGCATTTCTTTTCCATGGGGATGGTCTTGATCCCTGTCTCCTGTACAATGTCACGAACCTCCGTCCATAGTTCATCAGGTTCTCTGTCTATCAGATCTAGTCCCTTAAATCTATTTCTCACTTCCACTGTATAGTCATAAGGGATTTGATTTAGGTCATACCTGAATGGTCTAGTGGTTTCCCCTACTTTCTTCAGTTTAAGTCTGAATTTGGCAATAAGGAGTTCATGATCTGAGTCACAGTCAGCTCCAGGTCTTGTTTTTGCTGACTGTATATAGCTTCTCCATCTTTGGCTGCAAAGAATATAATCAATCTGATTTCAGTGTCAACCATCTGGTGATGTCCACACGTAGAGTCTTCTCTTGTGTTGTTGGAAGAGGGTGTTTGCTATGACCAGTGTGTTCTCTTGGCAGAACTCTATTAGCCTTTGCCCTGCTTCATTCCGTACTCCAAGGCCAAATTTGCCTGTTACTCCAGGTATTTCTTGACTTCCTACTTTTGCATTCCAGTCCCCTAAAATGAAAAGGACTTCTATTTTGCGTGTTAGTTCTAAAAGTTCTTGCAGGTCTTCATAGAACCATTCAACTTCAGCTTCTTCAGTGTTACTGGTTGGGGCATAGGCTTGGATTACTGTGATATTGAATGGTTTGCCTTGGAAACAAACAGAGATCATTCTGTCATTTATGAGATTGTATCCAAGTACTGCATTTTGGACTCTTTTGTTGACCATGATGGGTACTCCATTTCTTCTAAGGGATTCCTGCCCACAGTAGTAGATATAATGGTCATCTGAGTTAAATTCACCCATTCCAGTCCATTTTAGTTTGCTGATTCCTAGAATGTCCACATTCACTCTTGCCATCTCCTGTTTGACCACTTCCAATTTGCCTTGATTCATGGACCTAACATTCCAGGTTCCTATGCAATATTGTTCTTTACAACATCGGCCCTCGCTTCTATCACCAGTCACATCCACAACTGGGTATTGTTTTTGCTTTGGCTCCGTCCCTTCATTCTTTCTAGAGTTATTTCTCCACTGATCTCCAGTAGCATATTGGAGCTACCCCTCGCCCAAGGTCAGGGGTGGCAACTGAGAGTGCCAGGCTGCAAAAGCGCAGGAGCGGCGCAGAAGAGCTTCCCCACATCTGAGGTCAGGGGAGGCAGCTGAGAGGAGCTACCACACGCCCGAGGTCAGGGGCGGCGGCCGAGAGGAGCAACCCCACCTCCAAGGAGTGGCTGCTGCGTGGGCACAGGAGGGCCGAGAGGAGCTACTCCACGTTCAAGGTCAGGAGGGGCGGCCGTGAGAAGATACCCCTCATCCAAGGTAAGGAGTGGCGGGTGAAGACATACCCCACGTTCAAGGTAAGAGAAACCCAAGTAAGACGGTAGGTATTGCAAGAGGGCATCAGAGAGCAGACACACTAAAACCATAATCACAGAAAACTAGCCAATCTGATCACAGGACCACAGTCGTGTCTAACTCAATGAAACTAAGCTATGCCGTGTGGGGCCACCCAAGACGGTCAGGTCATGGTGGAGAGGACTGACAGAATGTGGTCCACTGGAGAAGGGAATGGCAAACCACTTCAGTATTCTTGCCTTGAGAACCCCATGAACAGTAGGAAAAGGCAAATTCAACATTATACCCTCCCCCAAAAAACAGAATACACATTCTTTTCAAGTATATATAGTTCAGTCTCTGGGGCTGACCACATACTAGGGAACAAAATAAGCCTCAACAAATTTAAGAGTATAGAAATTATGTCAAGTGTCTTTTCTGACTACAGTGGCATACAACTAGAAGTCATTCACAGAAAATGAAATGGGAAAAAAGCAACTACATGGAAACTAAAAAACATACTACTAAATACCAATATATCAATGATGACAATTCTCAATTTAAAAATATCTTGAGACAAATGACAATGATATCACAACCATACAAACTCTATGAGATACAGCAAAATCAGTTCTTAGAGGGAAGATCATAGCAATACAAGCCTTCTTTAAGAAACAAATAAAATCTCGATTAAACAACTTAACCCACCACCTAAAAGAATTAGAAAATGAAGCACAAACAAAACCCAAAGTCAGCAGAAGAAAGGAAATAATAAAGATCAGAGATAAATAAAACAGATTAAAACATAATAGGAGAAAAAATCAATAAAACCAAGAATTGGTTCTTTGAAAGGGTAAATAAAATTGACAAACCTCTGGCTAGGCTCACCAAAAAAAAAAAAAAGAGAGAGAGGACCCAAGTAAACAATGTAAGAAGTGAGAAAGAAGAAATAACAACTGTTAACACAGAAGTGCAAAAAACCATCAGAGAATACTCTGACTGACTTTATGCCAACAAGTTCAACAACCTAGAAGAAATGGACAAGTTTCTAAAAACATACAGCTCACCACAACTGAATCAAGAATGAACGTGAAAGTGTTAGCTCCTCAGTCATGTCTGACTCTTTGCAACCCCACGGACTGTAGCATGCTAGGCTTCTCTGTCCACAGAATTCTCCAGGCAAGCATACTTGAGTAAGTTGCCATTTCCTACTCCAAGGGATCTTCCCAATCCAGGGATCGAACCTGGGTCTCCTGCATTGTGGGCAGATTCTTTACCATCTAAGTCACCAGAGAAGAATAAATAGATAATTCAAACAGACCAATCACTAGAAACGAAATAGAATCTGTTTAAACAAACAAACAAAAACCTCTCTACAAGCAAAAGTCCAGGACCTTATGGCTTCATAGGCAATTCTACCAAATATACAAAGAAGAATATATACTGATACTGTGGAAACTCTTCCAGGAGGCTAAAGAGGAGGAAACACTCCCAAAGACATTCTATGAAGGTGCCATCAACCTGATACCAAAACCAAAGACACTACCCAAAAAGAACATTACAGATCAATATCTTTGATGAATATAGATGCAAAAATTCTCAACAAAATATTAGCAAATGTAATACAGCAACAGATCAAAAAAGATTATACACCACAACCAATTTGGATTCATAAGAATGGTTCACCAAAGGCAAGTCAATCAATGCAAAACACATCAGCAAAAGAGAAACCCACATGATCATGTCAGTAGATGCAAAAAAAATATTTGATAAAGTTCAACATTCATTCATGATAAAAACTCTTACTAAAGTGGGATTAGAGGAAGTATATCTCAATGTAATAAAAGCTATTTATGACAAAGTCACAGTTAAAATAATACTCAGAGGTGAAAAGCAGAAAGTCTTCCTACTAAAATCTGGAACAAGACAAGGATGCCCATTCTCACTGTTTCTACTGCTATACCTCAGAAATTAATACAGCATTGTAAATCAACTGTACTTCAATAAAATGTTTTTAAAAAGAACAGTTTATTAAATGGTATGTATTATGGGTCCATCTTTATTCATCTAACTCTGTGTTTTCTCTGAGGACCTATGGAATCATAGACTCTCAGTCTGAAGCATCTTAATGTCCTTCTAATCATGCATTCCTCATGACATGTAAATTTCCTCTACAGCAATCCTATTCTAATTCTCTTTGAATGCCTCCAATGATGACTCATTACTACCTTGTTCCAAGGCTGCTATAGTCTATTTTCTTGTAAGCCATATTTGAAATAACAAGCACTGATCTTTGGATAGAAAGCTAGGGTTCTTATTTTGATGATGTCACTTATTCTGCCTTTGTGAGTTTTGGCAAAACACTTCCCTCTGAACTTGCTGGACCATCTGTAAAATAAGAATGATAATTTCAGTTCATAGGGAAGTTTTAAAAAATTAAATCAGTTTCAGGCAGAAGTTCTGAAATGTCTGATATCTACCAGATTTTCAGCAAGTAAGGAATCTTACCCATTCTGATCAGTCTCCTCTGGACCATTCCAATGGAAACTGTTAACCACAGGAGCCTGAATGCTACTCGAAACAAAATATGGCATGTTTCCCCCCAGTTCCCAAAGTAAACTTTCAGATAAGTACGAAGGTTTTAATTTTAATGAAGTTCGTTTTTTTTTTTTTTTTTCTTTTATGGAACAAGTGTTTAGTTATATCTAAAAAATCATTGCCATCTAGCGTCATCTAGATATTTTACTTTGTTGTCTTCTAGTTTTATAGTTGTGAGTTTTACATTTGGATTTGTAATTTATTTTCAGTTAACTTTTGTGAAAAGTGTAGGATTGGTGACTAGGTTCATTTTTATATGGGGATAATCCAGTTGCTCACACATGCCTTCTGCAAAAGACTATCCTTTCTCCACTGAGTAGCATTTGCTACTTTGTCAAGAAACAGTTGACTATTGATGTGACTCTTTTTCCGGAGTTTCTATTATTTTCTCATGATCTAGTTGTATAGTCTTTCACCAATACCACATGTCCTGATTATGCAACTTTATAGTAAGTCTTGAAGGGTGTCCCTTCTCCAAATTTGTTCTCCTTTTATAATGTGTTTGCTACTCCAGGTCTTTGGCATTTCTATATAAACTTTAGAATCAGTTTGTGGATTTTGTTTTACAGATTTACAGTAAATTTGAGTGGAGAATAGAGTTTCCATATACTCATTCACTACCTCCCGTTTCTCATATGATTAATAACTTGCATGTTATAATTGATGAGTCAGTATTGATATATTATTACTAACTACATGTTTTATATTAGTCTTGATACTTTCTGTTGTACATTCCAAGGGCCTTTTATCTTTCCATAATTTTTAGAATCAATTTTCAATTTGTCAATAACATTTAAATAACCCACTGGAATTTTGTGTTCAGTTCAGTTCTGTCGCTCAGTTGTGTCTGACTCTTTGCGACCCCATGGACTGCAGCACACCGGGCTTCCCTGTCCATCACCAACTCCCAGAGCTTGCTTAAATTTATGTCCATCAAGTCGGTGATGCCATCCAACCATCTCATCCTCTGTCATCCCCTACTCTTCCTGCCTTCAATCTTTCCCAGCATTAAGGTCTTTTCCAATAAGTCAGTTCTTCGAATCAGGTGACCAAAGTATTGGAGTTTCAGCTTCAGCATCATTTTCTCCAATGAATATTCAGGATTGATTTCCTTTAGGATGGACTGGTTGGCTCTCCTTGCAGTCCAAGGGACTCTCAAGCATCTTCTCCAATACCACAGGTCAAAAGTATCAATTTTGTTTAGGAATTCATTAAATTATATACACATTTTTTGATTTATGTATACATTTGGGAAGAATTGACACCTCGATAATATTTTCTTCCTATCTATGTCTGTAGAATAGCTCTCCATTCTCTTGTGTTTCCTTTGGCTCCTTTCACCACAGTTTTGTGGTTTTCCTCTTGTTGTTAATATCCAACTAAGTATATCATCATTCTTTTGTTTTTGTTTCTGTTTTGGCACTCATGTAAATGATATTTGAGTTTTTAATTTCAAACTCCAGTTGTTCACTGCAGGTAATTAAGTAAGAAATTAACTTTTCTATATTAATCCTTTTTTAATTAATACTATTATAATATAATTCAAGAATGTTAGATGTATATCTAACCTGGACATTTTTGTAATGTTAAGCTTTCCAGTTCACAACATGAGATATTTCCATTGATTTGTGTCCTCTTTAATTTTGTTCAACAATACTGTATGTCCCCTACATACTAAAGAATTCCATTTTGAGAGCACATTCATGTCTAACTCTGTTCATAAGTACCATGAAAAGTACAGTAGTATATTACAACTGCTGGCTTTCAGGGCTGGCATCAGGTGAACCAACAATAACAACAGTTACTGACTAGAGGAGGAGCAAGTGGAGGTGAGAAATGGCAGGGCTGAAGGATCATCAGCAATAGGAGACAGAGGGCAAACTGCAGTTTCACTTATGCCCAGCGCTGGAGCCCACATTCACATGAAAGTTTGCACCTTGAGGGTTCGTTCGTATGTAGGGGGTTTTCTGTAGTTCATAGTTTTCAATGTGTAAGTTTTTTGTCTTCTTGGTTAAGTTTTTTCCAAAGTATTTTGTGGCTTTGATTCTGAGCTAAAACTATCTCTGCCAATGACATATAGAAAACCCAATCACATTCATTACTGACTTCTATTTATTGCTATTGATTTTTATTTCTTTTCTGTTTTCCACTTTTTTACTCTCTGATTTTGAGTATTTTGGGTAATTACATTTTCTCTTCTGTCTTAGCATGTCCATTCTTTATCTTTTTTAAAACATAAATGATTACTCTACAGTTCATAGTATACATTTCCAACTGATTCAAACATACGTTCAAATATCATTAAATTGCTTGGTTGGTACTCCAAATGCCTAGTAACAGCATTTTCCTAATTCTTTCTTTATGTCCTTTCCAACATTGCATCATTCATATCACTTATCTGTAAGCTATAATAAATAAGTCATTATTATTTTCATTTTGAACAAACCCTTAGACCAAGGAAGAGATTTAGTACCCCTAGTTTACTTTTTCTCCTATGTCCTTTCTTTCCTTAGATCTGTGTTTCTGACCTATATATTTTCCTACTTTCTAAAGAACTTTAACTTTTCTTATAAGGCAGGTCTACTAGCAACAAATTCCCTCAAATTTTGTTTGAAAAATTTTAGTATTCCTTAACTGCTAGATGGAACCAAGAACGGCACATGCATAATTTCGTCGTTGAAGCCATCTATGTGAAGAGGCTAGTGTGATGCCAGGTATATTGTAAGAGACAAGAAATGTCAGGTGCTGTTGTTTTTCTGATTGTTCATTAGGCTCAGTTCCAACCATTCGGTGAGAAGGTGATTGAAAAACACAAACTCAAGCGTCTGTGGTGCTGACAAGCAGTGAAACTATAAACTTTGGAGCACCCTTGGCCTCAAAGAATGAGGTTCTCTAGCAAAACCAAAACCAAAACCAAAACACCACGCTTCTAAGCTGACCTTTTCCAAGACCCAAGCAAGTTTTCCCGGGAGTCCCAAGCTAGACATCTAGTTCTCCCCAGAGTCCCAAGCTAGACATCTAGTGAGCGGCAGTCGGGCTGGGGGGTAGAGGGAAGGAGCGGAACCTGTAGGGGCCGATTTAGGGGGTTGTGGGGGAGCAAGAGGCGGACCCTAAGGAAGGACAGGTCTGGAGGCGGACCCTGGGGGGCCAGGCGGGGCAGGGGAGGGGCGCAGTAGAACAGGGGGCCAGGAAGGGGGCGGCAAAGGGGCGGGGCAGGGAAGGCTGGCAGTGTTGAGAACAAAGAGGAAGAGACCCTCTGGAACTCTGGTGTTGTGGACTGTGAAAGAGGGGCCAGACTTCGCAGCCATGCTGGAGGTACCCGGACCGCAGCATTCTGGACTGTGCTCCGTCCCGGTTGCTCCTGATGGGGGCCGCCTTTCTCTTCGTTGCTAATCTCCTCAAAAGGCGGCGTCGAAGGAGCTACCCACCAGCGCCCCGCGGCCTGCCCTTCTTAGGCAACTTCTTCCATCTGGACTTTAAGCAGTTACACTTGTCGCTTCAGCAGGTAGGAGCCGGCAGAGGTGCCGGGACACGTCCTGACCCTGGTCTGCAGGACAAGGGCCATTCCGGGTACCCAGGGCGGGAGGATGGGAATTCTGAGGCTAAAGCAGGCATTCGCTTTGAGCGTCTCTCTTCTCCCCAGCAGCTGGCATGATTACACCTATGCTTTCTAGGGATGAAATATTAACTGTTTACTATTTAAATGTGTGTCTTGTTACGTATTATTGGGACGTGCTATTTCTAACATGATCACCTGATCTCTGGTGAGGGGCCAGGGGAATGCTGTCCTTTCCCTCTGAGAGGCAGTTTCCCATGTGTAAAATGGTAATGTGTCAGTAGTTCAGTTGTGTGCGACTGTTTGCAACCCCCAGGACTGAAGCCTGTCGGGCTCCTCTGTCCATCTAATTCCCCAGGCAAGAATACTGGAGTGGATGGATATCCAGGGGATATTCCCCACCCAGGGATTGAACCCAGGTCTCCTGCACTGCCTGTGGATTCTTTACTGGCTGAGCCTCCTACCTAAATCCTCACCACTTTTCAACTGAACTGCACCCATCCCCACAAGGACTGAGCCCTTCATTTTTCAACTCCCTGACCTGCAATCTCCTCTCACTAATCATTTAAAAATATCATTCGCCTGCTTAGATGTTAGTAGTGTTTTCACTTGCTTCCCGCACTTTTTCCTAAAGAGCCATTTAAAAATCTTATTGTAGGCTTTTTCCTCTGCTTTATAATCATCTCCCATCAGGGCTCCCTAACTGTGACCACTTTCCTTATTTCCCCCACATTTTCTTAACTTTCTCTGCCATAGCCATATGGTTTATTATAAGAACATTTATGTGAAGAAGAAAATATATTTTTGGACTAAGGTAGAAAAAGGATAAGTAAGATGGATAAATGTATTTGTGAGGATATACAGTCATATAAAAAAGGTTGAAATTTATTTCTTTCTCACAAATAAGTTGAGATGTAGGCAGGGAAGACCAGGATAGGAAGGCTACTTCATTCCACAAGGTCATCCAAAACTGCAGTGCTCTGTCTTGTTATCCTGCTCCTGCAACACTGTCTCATGTGGGTTCTGGACCAGAGAAAGGGGAAAGTGGGAAGTGGAGAGAAGTAACTTTCCTTTAAGGACACAAGCTAGAAGATGTATGCATCACCACTACTAACGTCCCACTGGCCACACCAGAAATATGGTTTTTGATTGGGAAGTCATGTGGCCAGTTAACACTTACGTAGTCCTTCACTTAGAAGAAGAGAGAGAATATCTTCATGCTTTCGTTTAAAGGTGAGACATACAGAGTGAGTTAGAAAGAGCCCAACTTTATGCTCATCAGCTATGCACTAAATCTCTGTGTCTCCTTTTCTGAAAACCTCAAATACATTGTAGGGTTGTTGTAAGAAACAAACCAATCAGTTTACTGCCCTGGTGCCTAGCACACAAATGATGCTTATTTCTTTCTCTACTACCCTCCCCCTTTCTTCAAAACTTTATAGGAACAAACTCAAGGAAAGCCGTTTGTTGGTTGCATACCAGGCATCACACTAGTCTAGCCTGATTGTTTCGCTGGCTCCATGAATCCACTCTCTGGCCACTTCCTTTGTCCAGGTCTAACCAGAGTCCTTTGCTAAAATACACTCCCAAGTATATCAATAACAATAAATAATTTTCTTATTAGTTTTAGTGTTATGGTTACTTATCACCACAGTTTTAAAGATGAGAACTAAAAATAGCCCTCATATTGTGCATTTGAAAACTGAAACACAAGTAAGTTAAATAACTTGACTTAACAAGTAGAATCTACCTGAGAGAAAAGAATTTGTATGACTTCAAAATTCAAGTTCTTAAGCATTCACTGTTGTTACCTCTTGTATTCAATTTTCCAATTGCAAACAAAACAAGATCTGAAATATTTCACTTGACATTAAGATATCCTTGGTCCAGCTCACATTACCTACCAGACTTCAGCCTTGTCCCTCATCTCTCTTTACAAATGACTGGTATTTTTTTGAAGAACCTATCCTAGCCCTGGAGTTCCTTATGTGCTTCTTGTATCAGTCAGTTCAGTCGCTTAGTCATGTTCAATTCTTTGCGACCCCATGAATCACAGCACGCCAGGCCTCCCTGTCCATCACAAACTCCCGGAGTTTACTCAAACTCATGCCCATCGAGTCAGTGATGCCATCCAGCCATCTCATCCTCTGTCGTCCCCCTCTCCTCCCACCTTCAATTTTCCCAGCATCAGGGTCTTTTCCAATGAGTCAACTCTTCGCATGAGGTAGCCAAAGCACTGGAGTTTCAGCTTCAGCATCAGTCCTTCCAATGAATACCCAGGACTTATCTCCTTCAGGATGGACTGGTTGGATCTCTCCACAGTCCAAGGGACTCTCAAGAGTCTTCCCCAACACCACAGTTCAAAAACATCAATTTTTCAGCACTCAGCTTTCTTCACAGTCCAACTCTCACATCCATACATGACCACTAGAAAAACCATAGCCTTGACTAGACGGACCTTTGTTGGCAAAGTAATGTCTCTGCTTTTTAATATGCTATCTAGGTTGGTCATAACTTTCCTTCCAAGGAGTAAGCATCTTTTAATTTCATGGCTGCAGTCGCCATCTGCAGTGATTTTGGAGCCCAAAAAAATAAAGTCTGACACTGTTTCCACTGTTTCCCCATCTATTTGCCATGAAGTGATGGGACCAGATGCCATGATGTTAGTTTTCTGAATGTTGAGCTATAAGCCAACTTTTTCACTCCTCTTTCACTTTCACCAAGAGGCTTTTTAGTTCCTCTTCACTTTCTGCCATAAGGGTGGTGTCATCTGCATATCTGAGGTTATTGATATTTCTCCTGGCAATCTTAATTCCAGCTTGTGCTTCTTCCAGCCCAGCATTTCTCATGATGTACTCTGCATATAAATTAAATAAGCAGGGTGACAGTATGCAGCCTTGACGTACTCCTTTTCCTATTTAGAACCAGTCTGTTGTTCCATGTCCAGTTCTAAGTGTTGCTTCCTGACCTGCACATATGTTTCTCAAGAGGCAGGTCAGGTGGTCTGGTATTCCCATCTCTTTCAGAATTTTCCACAGGTTTCTTTATTGTGCTTCATTGGTTAGAAACACTTGTTAACCATAATAGCAAGGCAAGCACATTGAGACATTTAAAAACACAATTTAGCAAGTGAGAGAATCTTACCCTTCTTTGTGCCCAAGTCTCCACCAATCCCCACCCCCCCACCTCCCACACGTACACAGACATTGCTCAGTGCTGTTGAGTCTTCAGAGGAACAGACCCTCTCACTACTGCTAGTGGGAGCAAGAATTGGTATACTCCTATGGCTGATTCATGTTGATGTTTGACAGAAAACAACAAAATTCTGTAAAGCAATTATCCTTCAATTAAAAAATAAATTAAAAACAAAACAAGAATTGGTATACTTTTCTTTTTTTCCTTTTTCTCTTTTTGTACCTTTGGTCAGTTGGTTTTGAGTTTAAGAACTTGGTAGAATCTCCCTCAACTTATCCCTTCTCACTCACTCACCACTTCTCATTTTTTTATTCTAAACATTTATTTTGCTCTATTTTATTATTTAAGTGCTTAGTCCTACATTTGATATTTTTATCCTTCATAGGATAAACTTCTTGTAACCTATTACCTTTATTTGCCTTTTTTTAGCTCCTATGTTAATCCTTGTTTTTCTATAATCATTTCTGATTTTAAGTCTGTGTTAGCCTCTTGAACCACTTTATTGTTAACCTCTTTTATTCTTGTAAACTGTTTATTTTTTGATGACTTTCCTGTTGTACATAGAAGAATATTCTCTACTTGACAAAGTATTCTCAGATGACTGTGGCTCACACATTTATATCCATGTAAAGCAATTGGCCCAGTGACTGGCATGGTGTGCTCCAGAATTGGTAGACATTACCATCATCAATACCAGGGCTTCAGGACTCATTTGACCTGTCCATGTTTACACAGTACCATGACAGTGTTTGATCCAGTCCCGTTGGACTGAAAATATACATGGACAGAGAATTGGCAGAGATGACACTCTGAAGAAATTCATTTCAGAAGGTGCTTCAAGCTGAAATTCCAGGTTGTATACCTTGTCAGTGAGGAGCCCTTTAGCTTAACTTGAGATTTTCAGCAGTTCCAAAAAATCCTTATTATATATTCTAAATTAATTGAGAAATCTTTTTTTTTAATAAAATCCTAGAAGTTCTTCCAGGTGTTCAACAAAATGAAGTAAAAAATCTGATTCCCATCCTATCCTTTCTTAGAGAAAGACATGTACTTTAGAGGCAGGCCAGACTAAGATAGAACCTTGGTTCTGCTCTTTCTAACAAGACAGACTTACTGTGCTAGGGATGAATAAGCAAGGATGACGGGCTCTAGACCTACTGTACAGTGGAAGGCTTGAATTCAGGTTTGGTCTTTAATATGGGTGCAGGGTGGTGGAATGAGACTAAATCCATGATGTTTTCTCTCATGGGGGGACACAGTCCATAGAATTCTAGGTGACTTGGGGGAACATCAGTGCATAGCAGTTGAGGAGGTGGGGCAAGCCTGGAGGAAATGAGGGCTTCTGTTTAATACCACAGCCTGCAGCAAGACAGAGCCCTACAGACTGGAAGCAACGGCAAGGTCTATATAGAGCTGTCTCTTGAATAAACTTGTCAGGGAAGACTTTGACTAGTGATAACTGATTGTCCTCTATGCTATATTTGCACATACCTGCACATTTGTGTACACTTGCGACACACCCCTACACACTTCTTTTCTCTCTCTTCCTCTCCTGACCCTCACTTTCATTCTCACATTCATACTCTCATATCCACTAACCTTTAAGGTCCTAGGGCCATCTTAGGTTCATGTCTTTATCCTAAAATCTTACATAATGCCTAGTAAATGGCTCCCACCCCAACAGCTTTATCACCTTGGCTAAGTTACTCCTGCTGACTCATTTTCCTCAAGAGAGATGCTGACGTTTATTACTATCATAGGGTGGTTGTGAAATTACATGAAATCAAACACGAAAGGTGGTTAGCATGGCACCCAGTGGATGTGGTTGTCTGTGACACGAGACCCCTTCTCCTGCATGTCATACCTGTGCTATGGTCCCGTCACCAGTTGGGCCTGCATCCACATCCGTTTGCACACAGAGTCTCAAGTGGATGTCGGCCAACCAGTAAACAAAGTACCTTTCACATTGCTATTCTCATTCTTCCTCACAGAAGCTTTGTGGGAAGAACATTTTTCTCCCTTTATTGCTGGGGAGCTGAGACTCCAAAACGTGAAGCAACTTTCCCTGGAGCTCACAACTAGTCAGCTATAGAGTTAAGATTTGCACAGGGCTGCAGAGCTAGAGTACTATTCTCCATACCTGGTCCCAGCCCAGTAATGAATTTCCTGTCTTTTGAACTTCTTGAGGAAAGGGTCATTCTTGCTTGGTTAAACAGGTAAAATTTACTAAGTCCATACTTGCAACACCATTGGTTCAATAAACATATCTCAGCCTTCGCTGATGAGTCACATGCAATGATTTCTCTTCCTTCTTTAGACTCCAAGATGCTAAGATCAGACACCTTGTTTGTTTTATTATATCTTTATGCCTTATTCTCAGGCTGCAGTGGTTCATGCTCGCTCAATTCAAGTAGGCTGAACATATGAGTGAATGTTTATAATGAATGCACATGTCCTATAGTGGAGTCTAGTTGAGAGGAGGATAAATGGAGACAGGTAGAAACATCCCCATCTTACCAAGGTGTACACACAACACTCCACACACAGATTCCTCTCCATCAGAGTTCCATCAGCAACACACACCCTTCATTCCTGGACACACATACGTGTGCATATTTACCTGTGATTATTCCACTGTTTTTCAGTTTGTGATGAAATATGGGAACATGATTAGCCTGGAAATGGGTGGATTTTCTACAGTTTTTTTAAGTGGATTTCCCAAAATCAAAGAAGCCCTTGTCCACCAGGACTGAAACTTGTGAACAGCCCCATACAACCTATCCAAGAGAATATCTTTAAGAAAAATGTTAAGTTTCTTGACTAATGTTAAGAGGTGAATGTTTGATATTCTTATAGTCTCTGAAATGTACTTTTGTAACTGTAATTGTCCAACACTCCAGGGACCAGCCCCCTCGTAAGTTCCTGCCCCTCAAGAAAGCTGAGTCCCTCATTTCCCTGTTGAAGGCACCCCGTCAGGGCACCTGGCAGGGTCAGTGCTAATGTCAAGGATTTGGGAGAAGCAGCTTCACCTGCATGAACTCACTCAGGACGCTTTGATAAATAAGTATCCTCATCACTCAGTGATGTACTGCGTGGTTTAAGCAGAGGAAAGGCCATGCCTGCTCAGGCTCTGTTTCTACTTTCCCACTCAGATCTCTTCCCCAGGAAAATGCAGGTGGATCAGCTTCCTCCTGCTGATTGTGTGATCCCTTCTTGCCTCTAATTTCTTATGTCCTGTTATTAAGGCTGTGCTCACCAGGTACTTTGAGCCTACAATCTATAACAGTTTGGCATGAATACTTGAAATGATTGTAAAATAAACTTGCACATGTAAAAATCTAAATGAAAAGCTCAAATATATTCTTCTACCAAAGTACCATTTTTTCAAGTTTTTCTTAATTCCTCTTTGCAATATTTCTTCCATTAACTCTACATCATATCACTCTGTTATTTGTCATGTGAAGCCTGGTGCTAGGCACCAATGACAAAACAGTGAGGAGAGTGACAAGATCCTTGTTTTTCTGTAACTTACCCTCCATTCAGGAAAACAGTATCAATTACTCTAATAACTTAAAACCATAGTGTTCTGGAGGTAAGAGCAGGATGCATTTCTTGGGAGTATCTAACATCCTGAGACTCAGGAAAAACTAACATAAGTAACAATTATTTTAATAAAGTGAAGAAACTATCAGGCAGAGGGAATATAATGTGAAACATCTCTGGAATGGGAAGATGAACACAGAACTGAGGAATTGAAGGTGGCCAGTGTAGGAAGTCTGACACTGTTTCCACTGTCTCCCCACCTATTTCCCATGAGGTGATGGGACCAGATGCCATGATCTTAATTTTCTGAATGTTAAGCTTTAAGCCAACTTTTTCACTCTCCTCTTTCACTTTCATCAAGAAGCTTTTTAGTTCCTCTTCACTCTCTGCCATAAGGGTGGTGTTATTTGCATATCTGAGGTTATTAATATTTCTCCCGGCAATCTTGATTCCAGCTTGTGCTTCTTCCAGCCCAGCATTTCTCATGATGTGCTCTGCATATAAGTTAAATAACTTCATTTTTGGGGGCTCCAAAATCACTGTGGATGGTGACTGCAGCCATGAAATTAAAAGACGCTTACTCCTTGGAAGGAAAGTGATGACCAACCTAGATAGCATATTAAAAAGCAGAGACATTACTTTGCCAACAAAGGTCCAATTAGTCAAGGCTATGGTTTTTCCAGTAGTCATGTATGGATGTGAGAGTTGGACTATAAAGAAAGCTGAGCACCAAAGAATTGGTGCTTTTGAACTGCAGTGTTGAAGGAGACTCTTGAGAGTCACTTGGACTGCAAGGACATCCAACCAGTCCATCCTAAAGGAGATCAGTCCGGGGTGTTCATTGGAAGGACTGATGTTGAAGCTGAAACTCCAGTACTTTGGCCACCTCATGCGAAGAGTTGACTCATTGGAAAAGACCCTAGTGCTGGGAAAGATTGAAGGCAGGAGGAGAAGGGGATGACAGAGGATGAGATGGCTGGATGGCATCACTGACTTGATGGGCATGAGTTTGAGTAAACTCCAGGAGTTGGTGATGGACAGGGAAGCCTGGCGTGTTGCGATTCATGGGGTCGCAAAGAGTCGGAGACGACTGAGCGACTGAACCGAACTAAACTGAGTGTAGGAAGAACAGAGATTAAACGGAGATAAAGCTGCTGAATTCAAGCAGGAAGAGTTCATGCAATTTCTCACTAAGGATGTAGCTTTTTAACCTAATAACAATGGAAGCTCCTGAATGGTTTCAGTAGCGAAAGGAATCTTCATCCTTACATGTTACATTTTAAAGACTTCTCTAAGCTACAATGTGAAGAATGGAATAAAGGGAGCAAGAGGCTATTGCAGCATTTTAGGTGAGAGGAGGTGCTGGCTTGGACTAGGGAGGTGGCGAGAAATGGCAGTACAGCAGATTAGACCAGGAGAGTGGCCACGACGATACATGGATTTAAGTTACTCAGGAGGCAAATTCAATAAGGCAGGATGACCTAGACAGAGGGAGAATGAGGCATTGAGGTAGACACCCAAATTCGTAGGTAAAGGAAAGAGGTAAGCTGCGGAGGAGGACAGGTGTTGGCTGGCCTGGGTGTGGAGTTGTATAGAATAAACTGTGAATTCAGTCATAGATATGCTGAATGTGAAATGCCTATAAATCAGCAGAGTCAAGCAGGCACTTACATATATGTCCAGAGCTGAGAGATAGAAATAGATGTTCATTATAAGTAGATTTCACTTAAAATTTAGGAGTTAATGAGATTTTCCCCAAAATGGAGCATAGATAAGGAGAGAAGAGACTTCAGACCTCATCTTGAAGAGCTCCATCATTTCAAAGTTCTATAGAAGATGAATTAATGAAAGATATGGGATTGTCTCTGTGATCAGAGAATTGGGAGGGAAATCTGTAGAGCGTGTGACCTGGACACCATTGGAAGAGTGTTCCAAGAAAGAAGTGTCTCCTGCTGCTGACATTTCAAAGTGAGGTTGAGAGGATCCTGGACTGGTTGGCAGGGAAGGTCATGGCCTTGTGGTGGTGGAGGGCAAAGGCAGAGATGAGAAGGAGTTGAAGTGTGCTCTGAAAGCAAAGAAATGAAAGGGTGATGACCTCACTTATATTATGAAATAAATGATCATTTACTGAACACACAAAGATGGATTTTTTTTTCCCCTTTGCATGTGTTGTTCCTTCTACACAGATTGTTTATACTTCCTCAATTTGTCGAGTGATTCTTTTCTCTTTTTAAGATCAGGTTAGATGAAAGCCTTTTCTCTTTATGAATATGGATTTTCCTAATCCATAAATTCATTTTTAATATGTAGCATAATAACTACTTCAGTGTACTTCTTATGCAACAAGTCATCCAAGTATGGGCTTTTGAGTTAAGCCGACTTGAATTTGAATGCCTGTCCAGCTGCTTACTCACTCTGTGATTTTGCAGAGTTTACTTTTATCCCCGTGCCTTACTTTTCTCATCAATAAAACTTTTAGGGTGTGGCAGGTATGATAAGACCTACCTCAGAGAGGTTCTGTGAGTACTTAATTACATAATACATTACAAAGGCAAAAGTGTCTGGCATTACAAGCAATCAGTAAATGTGAGTTGCTTATATCCCGTTGCTTTGGGATTTTTTTCTCTGAATAGTTTCAAACACCTTAAAGCCCTTCTCCTTCCTCCCATCTGATACATTGTTCCTCATGGGTCTTGTTGACTTTCTTTTCGTAACCTTGGTTTTCTTTTTCCCAGGCTTGATCATGTCTAGTGGCCACATACAGAAGAAGCAAAGAAGGTTCACCCTGACAACTCTGAGGAACTTTGGTTTAGGAAGGAAGAGCTTAGAGGAATGCGTTCAGGAAGAGGCTGCCCACCTCATCCAGACAGTAGGAGAGGAGAACGGTGAGCGTGTCATACGACACGTGCAGGAACTGTGGCGCATACATTCACTAACAGATGATGAATGAGTGCCTACGTGCGTGTCCTGCACCCAGCACTGTGAGGGCCCTGAGGGATTGACAGTGAGCAGCAGCCATGACCTGCCCTCCTGGAGTTTGAGAATTATAATAAAAAATAATAAGATGGGTTTAAAGATTAAAAATGTAATAAAAAATAATAATTATAATAAAGAATAAGAAGATGGGTTTAAAGGATAGGTTTTTAAATCCTGGTAATCAGACTGACTCCCAGGCGCTGACTCAGTCCTGGCCGTGTGTCAGACCCTGTGTGGAGGGCTGTGGGCACAGTCTCAGATGTGGTCCTGTCGTCAGTGTCATGTGTCACATGGAATAGACTCTCTGGAAAATAGAAACCAAGCTGAAGGCTCCACCCCTTCTTCTGCCTCCAGAGCAGCCTTTCGAACCTCACTTCACAATCAACAATGCAGTTTCCAACATTATGTGTTCCATCACCCTTGGGGAGCAGTTTGACTACCAGGACGGTCCAGGAGCTGCTGAGGCTGAGAGATGAGGTCACGTATCTGCAGACGTCTGTGTGGTGCCATGTGAGGCAGTTCTCACGTCCTCTCTTGGATTAGGATATTGGGCTGGTGTCAGACACAGATGAGATGGACTCTTCTATTCCTTTTGAGCTAAAATGTAACATTTTGAAAATGACTTCAACACAAGCTTACTTGAAAGCAATCTGTTGACTTTAGTGTTTTTGGTAATATTTTACATATTTACTGTAGACAAAGAACATCTCTAGCATTCATGTACAGTACAACACTTTACATGACATATACACGTGCACCTATGCTCTTTAAAAAGCACAATACTGTCATCATTTTTGAGCCCCTCCTCTCCATGTCCCTCGCTACCCCCATCTTCATCCTCCATCAGAGGTACCTTTCTGTTCTGGCTCTCTTTGAGCACATTGTTTTCAGATTTATCTGGGTTAGATGCTCTTATTTTTTATTCTGCATAGTCTTCTACTGTTTGAATATCTCACAGATTTTTTTATTATCTTCTTCATTGATGTACCTGAGGAGGATTTCCAGTTTGGGAAATGTTGTGAGTAAAGCTGCCATGAACATTCTAGTTCAGTTGTTCATGTAGACACATATACTCATTTCTCTTGCATATACACCTGGACATAAAAAACTTAAATGTTTCCAAGTGGTTGTACTACTTACCCATCCATACATGACATTATATTCTAAACTTGTAGGATATGAATTTCAGGGATTCAAACCTCACCCCTTCCTTGGTAGTTCCTGCCTTCCTCTTTTGTCCTGCTAAGGTTTTGAATCTGTCAAAACCTCTGCTCAGCCGCTTGGTCTCTCAGCCCCTTTTCTGAATTTGGAAGACATTTCTGAGGGAAATCAGCCCCAACGGTTGAGATAAATAAACCCTCAGGTATCTAAAGGAAGATTTACTTTTATTCACTTTTAACAAGCAATACTGCTTGGAGATTTATGGACCCGTTTCACCAAAACTGAATAAGCAGTTAGCATGAATCCTGGTACATTAAATGGGCATAATGAATGTGAGCTATTATGATGATTACTGTCAATGTTATTTTTGAATAACGTTCCTTATTCCCACTTCTGTAATGGTAATTCTCCCATTCAGTAATTCCATTTTCTTCCTTCCTATTAAGACAGAACCTAGGAAGTCTGGGACCTCAGGGGTACCTCACTGACTATTCTCAGGGAAAAGAAATTCCTGGGAAGGTTGGATGGTACAGTGAGACAGAGGTAATATGCATTTTTAGAGACCCAAAATAGATCAGGCACTGTTGGACAATTGCACACTTTACCTCGGTTAATTTTACAATAATCTTTTAAAGATAAAATGAAGCACCCTAATGTGTGCAAGCAGATATGGAAATGTGTAAGCAAATCCACATAGTTGTCCATTCACTCTGTATTAAGGATATTTAATATAGATCTCATGTGATTTTGCCAAGAAAATAACACTTGTGCCCTGTGGGCAGCAATTTAAGCTGTGTAGTGACAAATTACATCATCTTCATCATCATCATTATTAATAATATTACTGTTGCCAAAGTCTCAACCCCATAGACTATAGCCGGCCAGGTTGCTTTTTCCATGAGATTCTCCAGGCAAGAATACCAGCATGGGTAGCCATAGCCATTCTCTTCACTAGAGGATGTTCCTGACCTGGGGATCAAACCCATGTCTCCTGCACTGCAGGCAGATTCTTTACCAACTGAGAATCCAGGGAAGCCCCATAACTAGAAAGGAGCAGAGCTAACACACACAAAGATACATACATACACACACACACACACACACACACACACACACACACACACACACATGTGACCATCACCAAGAAAAAGAAAGCAAAATAAGGGAATGGAAAGAGGTACCAGATGAGCTGCTGATTATAGAATCATCAGATAAGACAGGTTCAAGTAAGTGACATTTGAGCAGCACCTGACTGAGCATACAATGCTTTCCCTTTAGTGAAGTTGGTGACTGGAGTTCTCTGGATTTCAGACGAAGAGCATTCTATGTGCAAGGAATAGCAAATGCAGAGTCCTAAAGAAGAAAATCCTTTATGTTTTTGCAGAGACCAATGAGGCTGGACTGGAACAAGTAAGAGAGAGCAAGATGGCAGGGAGTGATAGCCGAGGAGGCAACAGGAGGGTGAGGGACCAGATTATGTAGAGCTCCAGACCAGGAGAAGGATGTAGAATTTGTCTAAATGTCTTGGAAAGTCATTGGAGGATTGAGAGCCAAAAAGTGAAATGATCCCACTAAACTGTTAAATGATCCCTTGGGCAGCTCAGTGGAAAATAGACTGGGAAGGAGGTTAGGAGAGAATCCGGAAAAATGTTGGAGGCTTTACAGCATCCAGGTAAGAAATGTTAGTGTTTTGTACGAGGATGACAAAGCAGGCGGAATGATGAGAAGTGGTACAAGACTGAGTATATTTTGAATGGAGTGCTGAAATGCTTTGCCAGGGGGAAAAAGAGGGTTGAGATAGGGACGATGAGTCCTGGGTGACTCTCATGATTCAGTTCAGTTCAGTCGCTCAGTCATGTCCGACTCTTTGCGACCCCATGGACTGCAGTCCGCCAGGCCTTGCTGTCTATCACCAACTCCCGGAGTTTAAGCAAACTCATGTCCATTGAGTCGGTGATGCCACCCAGCCATCTCATCCTCTGTTGTCCCCTTCTTCTCTCACCTTCAATCTTTCCCAGCATCAGGGTCTTTTCCAGTGAGTCAGTTTTTCGCATCAGGTGGCCAAAGTATTGGAGTTTCAACTTCAACATCAGTCCTTCCAGTGAATATTCAGGGTTGATTTCCTTTAGGATGGACTGGTTGGATCTCCTTGCACTCCGAGGGACTCTCAAGAGTCTTCTCCAACACTACAATTCAGAAGCATCAATTCTTCAGCGCTCAGTTGTCTTTATAGTCCAACTCTCACATCCATACATGACTACTGGAAAAACCATAGCCTTGTCTAGACAGACCTCTGTTGACAAAGTAATGTCTCTGTTTTTTAATATGCTGTCTAGATTGGTCATAACTCTCCTGCAAAGGAGTAAGCATCTTCTAATTTCATGGCTACAGTCACCATCTGCAGTGATTTTGGAGCCCCCCCAAAATGAAGTCTGCCACTGTTTCCACTATTTCCCCATCTATTTGCCATGAAGTGTTGGGACCAGATGCCATATCTTAGTATTCTGAATGTTGAGCTTTAAGCCAACTTTTTCACTCTCCTCTTTCACTTTCACCAAGAGGCTTTTTAGTTCCTCTTCACTTTCTGCCATTGGGCTTCCCTGCTGGCTCAGAGGTTAAAGCATTTGCCCGCAATGAGAGAGACCTGGGTTCAATCCCTGGATCAGGAAGATCCCTGGAAAAGGAAATGGCAACCCACCCCAGTATTCTTGCCTGGAGAATCCCATGGATGGAGGAGCCTGGTGGACTACAATCCACAGGATCGCAGAGTTGGACACGACTGAGCGACTTCACTCACTTTCACTTTCTGCCATAAGGGTGGTGTCATCTGCATATCTGAGGTTATTGATATTTCTCTCGGCAATCTTCATTCCAGCTTGTGCTTCCTCCAGCCCAGCGTTTCTCATGATGTACTCTGCATATAAGCTAAATAAGCAGAGTGACAATATACAGCCTTGACATACTCCTTTTCCTATTTGGAACCAGCCTGTTGTTCCATGTCCAGTTCTAACTGTTCTTCCTGACCTGCATACAGGTTTCTCAAGAGGCAGGTCAGGTGGTCTGGGATTCCCATCTAATTCAGAATTTTCCACAGTTTGTTGTGATCCACACAGTCAAAGGCTTTGGCATAGTCAATAAAGAAGAAATAGATGATTTTCTGGAACTCTCTTGCTTTTTCGATGATCCAGCGGATGTTGGGAATTTGATCTCTGGTTCCTCTGCCTTTTCTGAAACCAATCTGAACTTCTGGAAGTTCACAGATCACATATTGTTGAAGCCTGGCTTGGAGAATTCTAAGCATTACTTTACTAGTGTGTGAGATGAGTGCAATTGTGCAGTAGTTTGAGCATTCTTTGGCTTTGCCTTTCTTAGGGATTGGAATGAAAACTGACCTTTTCTAGTCCTGTGGCCACTGCTAAGTTTTCCAAATTTGCTGACATATTGAGTGCAGCACTTTCACAGAATCATCTTTTAGGATTTGAAATAGCTCAACTGGAATTCCATCACCTCCACTAGCTTTGTTCATAGTGATGCTTTCTAAGGCCCACTTGACTTCCCATTCCAGGATGTCTGGCTCTAGGTGAGTGATCACACCATCGTGATTATCTGGGTTGTGAAGGTCTTTTTTGTATAGTTCTTCTGTGTATTCTTGCCCCCTCTTCTTAATATCTTCTGCTTCTGTTAGGTCATTCCATTTCTGGTTAAGTATGAATGAATAGAAGAGATGGAAGGAGAAGATGGTTTCTTTGTCTTCAAAAGTGGAAAACTGTCATCCCCACTGGCTCCCTGGTAAAGAACCCACTTGTCAATGCAGAAGATGTGGCTTTGATCCCTGGATTGGGAAGATCCCCTGGAAAAGAAAATGGCAACCCACTCCAGTATTCTTGCCTGGGAAATCCCATGGAGAGAGGAGCCTGGCGGGCTGCAGTCTACGGGGCTGCAAAGGAGTCAGACACAACTTAGCGACTAAACAACAACTTGTCTCCATGACTGTTTTGTTTTCTCCATCAGCTCTACAATTTCTTTCCAAGGATAATGAATTTCCTTCCAGGACCCCACCAACCTCTCTTTAGTAAATGAGAGAAACTGAACATGTTTATTACCAGTGTGATTGAAAACCACAAGAGAGACTGGAATCCTGCAGAAGCAAGAGACTTCATTGATGCTTCCTTCTGGGAAATAGAAAAGATGAGAAACCAGAGTTTTCTCCTGAATTTTGTTCTTAAAAAGAAATGAGGAGATTCGGGCTTCTTACTGCTGCTGTACCAAATCACCAAAAATGTGGAATCTTAAAAAAACACATTTATTCTCTTGTAATTCCAGAGGTCAGAAGTCTGAAGCCAGTTTCTCTGGACTGAAGTCAAGATGGGGGCGGGGCTGCTACTTCTGGAGGCGCTTGGGTAGAATCCATCGATGGACTTTTCCAACCTGTAGAGGCTGCCTGTACTCCTTAACTCAGGGCCCCTTCCTCCATCTCCAAAGCCATCAAAATAGCCTCTTCTCTGTTCCCATCCTCACATCTTCCCTTTACGCCTTGCTTGTACCCCTCTTATGAGATTCTTGTGATTGTATTCGGCTCCCTAGGATAATTCAGGATAATCTTGCTATATCAAGATCTTTAAGTTGATTGTATTTACAAAGTTCTGTCTTCATTTAGCATTCATGGGTTCCCGAGATTAAGACATGGACATCTTTGGGGGTCATTATTCAGCCTACCACAGGGAAGGAAAAATATAGGCAATATTTCATAGAGTGTAGGAATAATGTAACTCAGAATTGTTGATACAAGTAAAAATAAAGATAGAGATTTAATGGTATTTGACTTGAAGTCTTTGGAAAGCTGAAATACTGCCTTTTTGAGGTCTGTTCTCTATTCTTCCCCCATATCTGAAGAAGATACACACAAAAGGAGAACTAAGTATTGTTTCATGGTTCGTTGGATCAATACTCAGTCTCCTACCCCTTCCCCCAGCTCCCCAGTGCAGAACACAAGTGAAGCTGAGTCAGATGCCAGATTTAAACTTGAGGAAGTTCTGCTTTCCTCCCTCATCCCCATGTCATGCACTTTCCCAACATTATAGGTCAGAAGCAGGAAAAAAAGTGAAATTGTATGTATATTCTTTAACACAGTAACCCCTCTGGTTAATACACATCACTATAGGTGGTATCATCTTTGACATAGATTATGTCTTCCTTCTCCTAGAGTTGGCAGAATTGTACATTTCTTTGCAGCTCCTTTTTTATTTCCCCTTTTTGGCGTACCATTAATAGACGCATTGATATCTCCTCAGAGGAGGATACTTCACTTGCTGTAAGGTGTGCAAATGTGGAACAACACACAGTGAGGAGTGTTGACACTTTGAAGGTCCTGGAGGAAGGTGGGAAAGATGCTGGAGTACCATGAGGAATGGCTGATAGAAGCAGACATGTTTAAATTAACCTAAAAATTTGAGCACAATGAAGGACAGAAATCGATATGAACCTAACAGAAGCAGAATATATTAAGAAGAGGTGGCAAGAATACACAGAAGAACTATACAAAAAAGATCTTAATCACCCAGGTAACCACGATGATGTGATGACTCACCTAGAGCCATAAATCTTGGAGTGTGAAGTCAAGTAGTCCTTAAAAAACATAACTACAGAGAAAGCTATTGGAGGTGATAGAATTCCAGCTGAGCTGTTTCAAATCCTAAAAGATGATGCTGTTAAAGTGCTGCACTCAATGTGCCAGCAAATATGGAAAACTCAGCAGTGGCCACAGGACTGGAAAAGGTCAGTTTTCATTTCAATCCCAAAGAAGGACAATGCCAAAGAATGTTCAAACTACTGCATAGAAGCACTCATTTCACATGCTAGCAGAGTAATGCTCAAAATTCTCTAAGCCAGTCTTCAACAATAGATGAACCGAGAACTTCCAAATGTTCAAGCTGGATTTAGAAAAAGCAGAGAAACCAGAGATCCAATTGCCAACATCTGCTGGATCATAGAAAAAGCAAGAGAATTCCAGAAAATCATCTACTTCTGCCTCATTGACTATGCTAAAGCCTTTGATTGTGACTGTGTGGATCACAATAAACTGTGGAAAATTCCTTAAGAGATGGGAATACCAGACCACCTTACCTGCCTTCTGAGAAACCTGTATGCAGGTCAAGAAGCAACAGTTAGAACCAGACATGGAACAACAGACTGGTTCCAAATAGGGAAAGGAGTATGTCAAGGCTGTATATTGTCACTCTGCTTATTCAAATTATATGCAGAGTACATCATGCAGAGGTGGGATGAGATGGGGTCAGCCCTGCATAGGGAGCCCTGGGAGGGAGATTCCAGGTCACAATGGAGGGAAATGTGGTGTAGAGAGAAGGTGCCTCATACTTGAGAAGGCTTGATCTGATGTTCACTTTCTTATACTTCTCAACAATTTTCTTTTGAAGATTGAAAAAAATTAAAACAGAATTTTGCTTTTTGTGTGTTTTTATAGTCATTGTTTGCTCATGGACTTTTGAAAGACTTTAGGCTAGATGTCATTTGTAGGTCAACCCAGCTCCTCACTTGTTCTGTCCACAGCCTGCATCTTCACCCTGTGCCTCACCTGCCTGACCCCTGAAGGTACTGAGTGTGCACTTGTGGACTTAGCTCCTTGGGCTTCAGTTTACCCAGCTGGCTGTGATTAAATAAGTCGAGTACATAAAGCCCCAGGGCCTAGTCAAGTACATAAAGCCCCTCCCTTTGCTCAGATTTTGCAGAACTTCATAGAACTTTCATTTTCATCTGGGAAATATAAAGTAGAAAATGATCCTTCTCTAAAGAATGAATTGCTATAAAAACCAGAGGAAATAATGGACTTCAAGTGACTTGGAAACCATAAAGTATATCACAAAAGTCATAACTCTGATCTGCCTCCTTCTGTTTCCTTCCTTAAATGGGGACTTGCTTCTGGCCTGTTGAGATGGCCTAGGTGAAAGTGATGCCAAGTGGCAGATAAGAGAAGTTTGGCCTGGGGCAGCCATGGAGGTCTCTCAGAAAGGCCCTCACACTTGGTAGCATTGGGCAAGCTTATCCTGCTTCTGCCTCAGACTGGCCCCTGGGAAGTCAGTGGGCAGGTAAATTCCTGATTGATAGGCAGAATTCTATAGACAAGCAGTTTATCTGGTTTACCTAAGAAACCCTACCTTGACCTTGGACACTAGAGCTAAGAAGAATGTCACTACATATATACAAATGTGGAAATCAGGTTAAGGAGAAACAAATATGGAAATATTTCCTGTCTGTAAGGTGCCTCCTAACCTTCAATCCTCTCTCATGCATTTATTCTCAACCCCATTATTGCTGTTAACAATGTGGTGGTTGTGATCTTTTCTTGAAAATTGATTGTCAGCTGTGGTTGACAAGCATTTCCAGCCTAAACACAACTGATGAGCACTGGTAGAATGTCTTATGCTGAAGCTGAAGCACCAATACTTTGGCCGCCTATGTGAAGAGCCAACTTATTGGAAAAGACCCTGATGCTGGGAAAGATTGAGGGCAGATGAAGATGAGGGCAACAGAGGATGGATGGGATGGTTGGATGGCATCACTGACTCAATGGACATGAGTTTGAGTAAACTCCAGGAGATAGTGAAGAACAGGGAGGAGGCCTGGTTTGCTGCAGTCCATGGGCTCGCAAAGAGTCAGACATGACTTAATGACTGAATAACAACAACAACAGAGTATTTTATAGCAGGAAACAGAAATGTGGGAATCCTGCTCAGCCCTCCTATGTGTGATCACTGAGGGGAGAAAATGGCATCAACCAAAGGGCCAGGTCCTACTGAGCATCCTTGGGGTTTGGATACCGACCCCCATTTAGACATAAAATGAAACCCAGTAAACTGCCCTAAACCTTATTAGAAGGTCTTTTTTCCTAAGGCTGTTAGAATTAAGGAATTTAAATAGCTCAAAACAAAAAGGACCATGAAAACATGGGGATATTCATTCCTATTGCTTAGGATTCAGTAAAAGCCAATCCAATGAATACCATTAGAAAGGGAAATAGACCAAGTGAGGAGGAGAGAAAGAGAATCTGGTTGGAGCTAACCTGAGCCTGTTGGAGCCAAGAGTAAGTCTCGGTGAAATGATTTTGTTTCCTAAACAGGAAGATTTTGTTTCCTAAACAGGAAACAGAGGGAGAGCTTGGTGTAGACTAGACAGGCGTGGCCTGGAACCCCAGCCTGGGGTGCTTTTCAGTAAAAGCTACGTCTCATCCAGAATGTCATAGAACTTGTCACAGAATCTGAATTTGGTCATAGAATTTGGTCTGAATCCCCAGCCACCCCCAAGCGGAATGCATTTTCTGTGTAACTTCCTGGAAAGTTGCATGTCTGCAAATCACCACAAATGATATTTCTAGAATATAACCAATATAACCAGGCCTTGAACTTCCTGAATATCTGAGACCTTGTCTTCCACTTCTTTTTTCCCCAATTGGATCATCCATATAGGAGACTGAGAAATCGGCCAAATTTCTATCCATTATGTGCTCAGTCTCGTCTGTTTAATAAAGGACTGTATTGGAGTCATATCTGAGGTCTATTCCTGCTCTGCTGTGCATTTTCCATGATTCCGGAAGAAGAAGCATTTACCTTCTCCAATGGAATTAGTGGAAAACCCCTGAATACTCATCCTGCCTAATAGATTAGCAGGACCCAGGCTCAAGTAGCATGTGACCACAGTTAACCAGAAGCTTGGGGACACAAGACTGGGAGTAGCTGAATTTTCCTCAAGCTCATATTTTAGAAACTCTAAAATATGAATTCTCTAGTGTAAAAGCATTACACAAGGATTTTGTTTTCTGTCCTTTTGTAACTCTCTTATTCCTCATCTGTTTTGGAAGCTGCCGGTCCCCTTTCCCTCTTCCTTTGTATCTGCATCTGACACATAGTGTGGCCAGCATATGACATGTTCTGTGACATCATGGGTGAGATGCAGATTTTACTAAAAAGCACCCCAGACTTGAATATTCCCTTCACCCTTGTCCTGCCTTAGAGGTTGTGCACCAGAGAGGGGGGTCTATCAGACCCTTATATATAAATATATAGGGGCCTGACAGGAGGTGAAGGCTGGCAGATGGCTAAGAAACAAGGGCAGCTACCTGGATGTTTCTTTGTTAGACCTGGGAACTCCACAGTCTACCTGCATGTCAGGCTCTTCTCCCTGTGATCTGACTCAAGCCTGCTTGTTGCTAAGATACCATGACAGAAGCTAAAGGGCACTAAGAATGAGAGTCCACGGTCATTCATCCATGTCAATCATCCCAAACTCCAATCTATATTTTATCTTCTTAGCAAGATGAGACTACTCTGTTCTAAATCTACCCCACCCCCCAACTTTCTTGTTTGTCAGTGAATTGGCCCATTTCATCTAGGTTATCAGATCTGTGGGCTTATAGTTATTCATAATATTCCTTTCTTACAATGTCCATAAGATGAGTCGTTATGGCACTTGTTCAGTTATGATAATAATTTATACCCTCTCTTTCTTTTTCTCAGCTACTTGGCTAGATGTTTGCCAATTTAAAAAACATTAAAATTTTTTTTTATTTTCTATAATTTCTCCATTTTGTTTCTATTTTCAATTTCATTCGTTGCTGCTCTTGTTTTTGTTATTTATTTTCTTGTGCTTTCTTTAGATTTAATTTTCTTTTCTTTTTATACAATCATGAGTTTTGCATTTAGATTGTTTATTGCAGACCTTTCTTCATTTCTAGCATATGAATTCAATGCTTTAAATTTTCCTCAAAGCACTGACTTCACTTCATCCACACATTTTGATAAGCTATATTTTCATTTGTTCAAAGATATTTTTATTTTTTGGAGCTTTCTTCTATGAGCCATGTTTATATGTATCAGTATGTTGTTCAATACTCAAGTGGTTTGAAGTTTTCCACCTGCTATTCTTTAATTGATTTCTAGTCAACTCAGTTTTGTTATGAAAGCATAATTTGTGTGATTTCTATATTGATATTTGATAACATGTGTTTTACATTAGAATGTAGCCTATTTGGTAAATGTTCTATGTGAGCTTCAGAAGAATATGCATGCTGCTCTTTTTGGATGATGAATTCTATATAGGTTAATTGGATCAAGGTAATCGATAATGCCATAGAGTTCAACTTTGCTTTTACTGGTTTTCTGCTGCTTTTCTTTCTACCATTGATGGTAGAGGGGTATTCAAGTCTCTAACTATAATAGTACATTCATCTATTTTTCTTTGGAGTTCCATCAGTTTACCTGCATGTATTTTCAAGCTCCCTTGTTAGGTGCACACACATACAATTACTATGTCGTCTTGGAAAGCTGACCTGGTTTCGTTACGTAATGCCCTTTTAAAGTTTTTGATACTTCTCCTTGTTCTGATATCAGCAATTAATACAGTTACTTCAGCTTTCTTTGATTGGTGTTAGCATGATATATCTTCCTTTAACCCTTTAATTTCAAACTACCTATGTCTCCATAGTTAAAGTAGGTCTGTTCTAGACAGCATATGGTTAGGTCTTTGTGTGTGTGTGTGTATGTATGATCAAAGCCAATTAATAACAGATCTACTTAGGAGCTTCCCAGGTGGGACTAGTGGTAGGGAACCCGCCTGCCAATGCAGGAGACACAAGAGACACCAGTGCGATCCCTGGATTGGGAAGATCCCCTGGAAAAGGGCACCGCCACCCACTCCAGTATCCTTGCCTCTGTCCATGGAGAATCCCATGGACAGAGAAGCCTGGGGGCTACAGTCCATAGGGTCACAAAGAGTTGGACACAACTGAAGCAACTTAGCATGCACACTCTTGTTTTAGAGCGTCTCTGGTGGCTCAGTGGTCAAGAATCTGCCTGCCAAGCAGATGTGGGTTTGATCCCAGTAGGGAAGATACCCTGGAGGAGGAAGTGACAACCCACTCCAGTTTTCTTGTCTGGGAAATTCTATGGGCACTGGAGCCTGTTGGGCTGTAATTCATAGGGTCCCAAAAAAGACATGCAACTGAACAATAGCTATTTGCTGTATGAAATTTATGTATGCAGTACAATACTCTTAACTCTAAAGACAGTATTGTGCACAAGACTTCTAGAAATTTTCTGTCTCACATGGCTGGAACTCTACTGATGGAACAGAAATTTTTCATTTCCTGTTTCCCCAGGGGCTTCCAGGTGGCACTAGTGGTAAAGAACCCACCTGCCAATGCAGGAGATATAAGATATGTTGGTTCAGTCCTTGGGTCAGGAAGATCCCCTGAAGGAGGGCATGGCAACTCACCCCGGTATTCTTGCCTGGAAAACCCCCTGGACAGAGAAGCCTGGCGGGATACAGTCCATAGAATCTCAGAGAGTCAGATATGACTGAAGCGAATTTCACGCACTCATGCCAGTCCCTGGAAACTACTAAGTGTAGGGGAAATTGGGACATTGGGCACTGTTGGTGAGAATATAAAATGGTGCAGTGAGCCCAGAAAAGAGTTTGGAGGTTCTCCCGTTTGATCCACTGATCCCATTACGTGGCATTTATCAGAAAGAATAGAAATCAAAATCTTAAAGAGAGATTTTCATTTCACTGCAGCATTATACATAATAGCAAAGAGATGGAAATAAATGCCCATTAATGAATGAAGAGATAATGAAAATGTGGACTGTACATACAATGAAATATTCCTCAGAAGTAAAAAAGGAGGGAATCCTATCAAATTCTAGAAATAGATAAGCTGTGAGGACTTTATGCTAAGTGAAATAAGCCAGCCACAGAAAGACATGATTATATGATCCTGCTTCTCTCAATTATCTAGAATAGACAACTCAGATGAAAGTGTAAGGTCTCCAAGGCTGTTTGGCTGTTTACAGTTTTGAGGTTTCACATGGATTTTAGGGTTATATTTTCTATTTCTGTATAAAGCATGCCTTTAGGATTTTGATAGGAATTGTTTTGACTAACATGAACAATTGAATAAAATTAATCCTTCCAGTTTGTGAACATGAGCTATATTTCCATTTATCTGTGCCTTCTTTTATTTTCCTCAGCAATATTTTATAGTTTTCAATGAATAAGTCCTTTGCCTTCTTGGTTATATTTATTCCTGAGTATCCTGTTCTTTTTGACGCTGATCTAAAACTATCTCTGTGTGCAAATGACATTATCTTAATATGTAAAAAATCCTAAAGATTACACACGCATACACACAGTCATAAATGAATTCAGCAAAGTTGCAGGATAAAAATCAACCTACAAAAATCAGTTGTGTTTCTGAACATTGAAAACAATCATCTGAAACAAGTCTTGGTTTTTTTTAATGGACTCTGGAAAACAGTCTTTTAATTAGTGTGTTTAGAATATTAACATTTAATGTGGTTATCGATACAGACTGTTAACTACCGTGGTCATTACTATTTTGTATTCCTTGCTTTTGGGGGTTTTTGCCTTTCACTTTTTCTCCTCTCTTGTCTGGTTTTAACTGAGCATTTTGTATAGTTCCATTTTCTTTTCTTTCTTAGCATGTGAGTCATATTTCTTTTTTAAAATATCAGTGGTTGCTCTATAGTTCACAGTATACATTTCCAGCTGATTCAAATCCACTTTGAACTCCACTACAATGCTTGATCGTTAGTGCAAGTACCTTATAATAGAACTTTCCTAATTCCTTCCTCTGTCCTTTCCAACTACATCATGCATACCACTATCTCTAAGCTAGAATCACTGAATACAATGTTAATATTTTTTATTTTGAACAAAATCTTATGCATCAGATCAGTTAAGAAAAAGAAAGTAAGAGGTTTAATGCACCTTAATTTTTTTCTCTAATATTCTTACTTTATTTAGATCTGAGTGTCTGACCTACATATCTTTCCTTTTTTCTGAAGAAGTTATTTTAACATTTCTTATGAAGAAGTTCTTCTAGCAACAAATTTCCTCAAATATTGCTTGAAAAGATGTTTCCTTTTCCTTAACTGCTAGATGGAACAAAGAACTGTATCTGCACAATTTTATCATTGAAGAAATCCATGTAAACAGGTGAGTTCAGTGCTTCACATATAAGGGCTCACAAGAAATGTGCTGCTGCTGTTTTTCTGATTGTTCATGAGGCCGGGTTTTAATCCTTTAGTGAGAAGTTGATTGAAAAACACAGCTCAAGTGTCTGGTGCACTCTGAGATGCAATGACCATAAACCTTAGAGCACCATTGGTCTCAGAGAATAACACACTTGGAGATGGAACAAAACAAAAAAAGCAGGAGGAGAGGATCAGGTGGGGGCCAGTTGGCAGGACGTTGGCAATTTGATCTCTGGTTCCTCTGCCTGTTCTAAATCCAGCTTGTACAGCTGACAGTTCTCAGTTCACGTACTGTCCTCTGATGGATAAGAATCTTGTGCAAGCTCCCTGATTGGAGAGACTCGTTTGTTAGTTCAGTCACTCAGTTGTGTCCAACTCTTTTTGACCCCATAGACTGCAACATGCCAGACCTCCCTGTCCTTCACCATCTCTTGGAGTTTGCTTAAGTTCAGTCCATTGAGTCGGTGATGCCATCCAACCACCTTGTCTTCCGTCGTCCCCTTCTCCTCCTGCCCTCAATCTTTCCCAGCAGCAGGGTCTTTTCCAATGAGTCAGCTCTTCCCATCAGGTGACCAAAGTATTGGAGCTTCAGCATGAGTCCTTCCTATGAATATTCAGGGTTGATTTCCTTTAGGATTGACTGGTATGATCTCCTTGCTGTCCAAGGGACTCTCAAGGGTCTTCTCCACACCACAGTTCAAAAGCATCAATTCTTCAGCACTCAGCCTTCCTTATGGCCCAACTCTCACATCCATACATGACTACTGGAAATACCATAGCTTTGACTATACAGTCCTTTTTTGGCAAAGTAATGTCTCTGCTTTTTACTATGTTGTCTAGGTTTGTCATAGCGTTTCTTCCAAGGAGCAAGCATCTTTTAATCTCATGGCTGCAGTCACCATCCACAGTGAATTTGGAGCCCAAGAAAATAAAGTCTGTCACTGTTTCCTTTGTTTCCCCATCTATTTGCCATGAAGTGATGGGACCAGATGCCATGATGTTAGTTTTTTAACTGTTGAGTCTTAATCCAGCATTTTCACTCTTCTCTTTCACTTTCATCAAGAGGCTCTTTAGTTCCTCTTCACTTTCTGCCTTAAGGCTGGTGTCATCTGTATATCTTAGGTTGTTGATATTTCTTCTGGCAATCTTGATTCCAGCTTGTGCTTCATCCAGCCCAGCATTTTGCATGGTTTACTCTGCATATAAGTTAAATAAGTAGGGTGACAGTACACAGCCTTGATGTACTCCTTTCCCAATTTGGAACTAGTCTGTTGTTCCATGTCCAGTTTTAATTGTTGCTTTCTGATCTGCATACAGATTTCTTAGGAGGCAGGTAAGGTAGTCTGGTATTCTCATCTCTTTTAAGAATTTCCTGCAGTTTTTGGTGATCCACACAGTCAAAGGCTTTAGCATAGTCAATGAAGCAGAAGTAGATGTTTTTCTGGAATTCTCTTGCTTTTTCCATGATCCAATGGATGTTGGCAATTTGATCTCTGGTTCCTCTGCCTTTTCTAAAGCCAGCTTGTACATCTGGAAGTTCTTGGTTCACATAACTGTTGAAGCCTAGCTTGGAGGATTTGGAGCATTACTTTGCTAGTATGTGAGATGAATGCAATTATGTAGTAGTTGTTTGAACCTTCTTTGGGAGGGACTGGCTGTGGGGGAAACTGGGTCTTGTTCTGGTGGGCAAGGCCATGCTCAGTAAGTCTTTAATCCAGTCACTGCTGATGGTGGGGCAGTGTTCCCTCCCTGTAGTTTGGCCTCAGGTGGTAGGGGTAACAGCGATAATTGCTACCTCCTTCAAAAGTAGTTATGCAAGCATGCCGTGGCTCCCAGGACTATTTTAGTCAGTGCTCCTGACTCCGCAGCAGGCCACTGTCAACCCATGCCTCTGTCAGAGACTCCCAAACACACAAAGGCAAGTGTGATTCAGTCTCTTGTGAGGTCACCTCTCCTTTCTCCTGGGTCCTGGTGCACACAAGGTTTTGTTTCTGCCCTCCAAGAGTCTGTTTTCCCAGTCCTTTGGAAATTCTGTAATCAAATCCCCCTGACATGCAAAGTCAGATTCCCTGGGGATCCTCAGTGTTTTTGCCTGATCCCCAGTTTGGGAAGTCTGTTGTGGGACCTAGAACTTTCCCAGCAGTGCAAGAACTTCTTTGGTATAATTGCTCTCCAGTTCGTGAGTTGTCCACCTGGTGGCTCTATAGTGGGGCTAATGGTGATCTTCAAGGGGACTTAGGCCACATGCTGTGGCTCCCAGGACTGCTATTGCCAGAGCCTCTGCCCCTGCAGCAGGCCACTGCTGACTCATGGCCCAGGGAAGCCTGATGTGCTGCCTCCATGGGGTGGAAAAGATTCAGACAGGACTTAGGGACTGAACAACAAATTGGAAAGAGGAGAGGAAAAGGTGGGTCTTAGGGACTGAACAACAAATTGGAAAGGGGAGAGGAAAAGGTGGGTCATGGAAGGGTAAAGTGACCAGGTGCCAAGAGGAACAAGGGGCAGGGCTCACTTGAGTGGAGGCGGGGAGGGAGGAGGAGAGGTGGGGGCAGGGAAGGACAGAAGAGGAAGGGAGGGAGGGTAGGGTCTGACAGGAAGGGCGGGGTGGGCCCTGGACACAGGGCAGGAAAGGCGTTGTGCAGAGATTATAAATTCACAGGTGCGGGGACCTTCCTTGCCTCTGATTGCTAAAGAGGAACCAGACAGAGCAGCCATGCTGGAGGCACTGGGCTCCCTGGTGCCTTCCCTCTGGACCATGCTCCGTCCTGGCACTGTCTTACTGGGAGCCCTTGTCTTTCTCCTCTTTGCTGATTTCCTCAAAAGGCAGCGCCCGAAGAACTACCCTCCAGGGCCCCTGCGCCTGCCCTTCATAGGCAACTTCTTCCAGTTGGACGTGGGGAAGGGGAACCTGATTCCTCAGCAGGTAGGAGTAGGTGAAAGTGCCCAAGTGCATCCTGACCCTGACCTTCAGGACCAGGGCCATTCTGGGTACCAAGGGTGGGAGCCTGGGGGTTCAGAGGCTAAAGTGGTCACCCAGGTACATCCAGCTACAAGCCTCTCTCTTCTCCTATGCAACTGGCATGATTCAACCTGTGCTTCGTAGGGATGAAATATTAACTGTTTACTATTTAAGTGTACTAGACAAGATGTGCTTTGGGGGTATGGGTACAGGTTTATTGTACAAAATATGAAGAGCTTCTTGGTCCATCTAGATGATGGAAAAGGTGTAAATATTGAACTGTAGCACTCAAATGAAGCCTCACATACTGCCAGGAGCTTTGTTGTTGTTTAGTCTTCTCCAGCACCACAGTTCAAAGGCATCAGTTCTTTGGCATTCAGCCTTTTTTGTCATCCATCTCGCACATCTGTACGTGACTACTGGAGTTTAGTCATCTGCATATTTTCTCTCATGTCAGGGATCCTTGGACAGAGTATGGTTCAGAACCCACTCTGCATCCTCTGTAAATCTTTTTGATTGACCAAGTGACCCTTTGTCTCTCTCTCTCTCTTTTTTTTTTTTTTTTTAGTGGAGCCTCAAGTGTAACAGACACAATACATATTTTAAATCATTTAGTTATGTCTTTTTACATATTACTGGGGCATTCTATTTAGAGCATGATCACTTTGTCTTTTTAATATTATTATCCTTGGTTGGGGGAGAGGGAATGCTAAGCTTTCGCTCTTAGAGGTTCTGTTTCCCATATGTAAAATGGTGATACTCCTTACCACTTTTCAACTACATTGCTCCCATCCCTACCAAGACAGAGCCCCCACCTTCAGGCTTCTCCATCTGCAATCACTCTCAAGTATTCACTTAAAAATGTCATCATCTGCCTAGGTTTTCTTAGTGCTTCCTGCTCCTTCCCAGAGCTCATATTCCTAGAGCTCACTCCAGGATCCCTTCTTGTAGCCTCTTTCTACTTTATAGTCTTCTCCCTTCAGGGTTCCCTAACTGTGGCCACCCTGAATTCCTTAAAATTCCCTTCAACCCAATACTATCTCAAGAATCTATCCCAATACTAACCCTGTTTCCCTGCCTCTCAGGACAGGTACCTTCATGACAGGCAGCTCTGTGGTAGGTGGTTATGATGATGAAATAAAAGGAATATTCAGTGTTAACATAGCTTATAGTTGGCGCTCAACGAATAATAGGTCTAATTCCCTAGGGATGCCTGGAAAAGTTTAAACACAAGCTTATATTACAAAGTTCAGATGCACATGACTTTACTGGTTTCTGGAAGAAGCACCCCATTGCTATTGCTAAGTGATAGAATTAGTATTTAGAATATTAAAGTCCTAACCTATACCCTTTTTAAGAAAATGTGTTGTTTTTCACGTATTGTGAAATATTCTTGTTTTCTTTCTGTTAATAATTTCCAACTGGAGTCCATTAGGGCAGAGGGCATACACTGTGTGATTTTCACCTTGAACAATTATGTAACGGTTGATTTTATGACCCATGATAGATACTTGAAACAATATGTCTTCTGCTATTGTTGAGAAGAGTGTTCTGTACTCTGTGTCAGGTAGACCTTATTAGATGTTTGTGTTGTTTAAGTGTGTCTGTACCCTTGTCTAGTCAAGGCTATGGTTTTTCCAGTGGTCATGTATGGATGTGAGAGTTGGACTGTGAAGAAAGCTGAGCACTGAAAAATTGATGCTTTTGAACTGTGGTGTTGGAGAAGACACTTAAGAGTTCCTTGGACTGCAAGGACATCCAACAAGTCCATCCTAAAGGAGATCAGTCCTGGGTGTTCATTGGCAGGACTGATGTTGAAGCTGAAACTCCAGTACTTTGGCCACCTCATGCGAAGAGTTGACTCATTGGAAAAGACCCTGATGCTGGGAGGGATTGGGGGCAGGAGGAGAAGGGGACAACAGAGGATGAGATGACTGGGTGGCATCACTGACTCGATGGACGTGAGTTTGAGTAAACTCCAGGAGTTGGTGATGGACAGGGCGGCCTGGTGTGCTGCGATTCATGGGGTCACAAAGAGTTGGACAGGACTGAGTGACTGAACTGAACTGTACCCTTGTTGATTTCTTATCTACTAATTCTATCAATTACTTTAAGAGTCCTGATATCTGCAACTGGAAAATACAGGTTTGTCTATGTGTTTATTCAGTTCTGGTGTGTGTGTGTGTATTGTTGTGTTATATGTACTGGTCACTCAGTCATGTCCAACTCTTTGCAACCCCATGGACCTAGAGCCAGACATCCTGGAGTGTGAAGTCAAGTGGGCCTTAGAAAGCATCACTATGAACAAAGCTAGTGGATGTGATGGAATTCTTTACCATCTAAGCCACCAATAAATTTGGCAGCTCTTTTATGGCATACACACAGACATTAAAATTGCTATGTCATCTTGGTGAATTGGCACTTGGTGAATTGGCATCTTGATGAACTTAATTATTACATAATGTCTCTCTTTATCTGTGATGACTGTTTTTGCCTGAACTTTATCTGATATAACCACAACAGCTCTCCTTTGGTTAATGTTTACATAGCATATGATTTTCCACTCTTTCACTTTTAGCATACTTCTATGATTATATTTAAAATGAGTTTTTCTAGGTAACTTATAGGTCGGTTATTATTTCATTCTACCAAACTCTTTTAATTGGTGAATTTAGATCATATATATTTAGTGTATTTTTTGATGTGTGAATGCTAAAGTCTATTGTTTTACTATTTCTGTTTTTCACTTTGTTTTCTATTCCTCTATTTCCCCTTTCTACTCTTACTGTGAGTCACTTAAACATTTTTTAATGGATCCATTTTAATGGATCTGTAGTGTTTTTTAGTATATCTCTTTGTATTCCGCTTTAAGTGCTTGCTGTAAAGCTTACAGGCTATGCATACATACATTACTGCCTCATCTGATATTGTTTCCATTTTAAGGCTAAGGAAACTGACTGAAATCTGTCAAATGATTTGCCTAAGTTATTCAAAATTGATAATGGTCAATAAAGGACTTGAACCTAAGACTATTTGAATCCTACACCCAATCTCTACTTAGGCTATCTGACTTCTCTTGATATCAGTTCAGTTCAGTCACTCAGTCCTGTCTGACTCCTTGAGACCACATGAACGGCAGCATGCCAGGACTCCCTGTCCATCACCAACTCCCAGAGCCTACCCAAACTCATGTCCATTGAGTCGGTGATGCCATCCAACCATCTCATCCTCTCGTCCCCTTCTCCTCCTGCCCTCAATCCCTCCCAGCATCAGGGTCTTTTCAAATGAGTCAACTCTTTGCATGAGGTGGCCAAAGTATCAGAGTTTCATCTTCAACATCAATCCTTCCAATGAACACCCAGGACTGATCTTTTTTAGGATGGACTGGATGGATGTCCTTGCAGTCCAAGGGACTCTCAAGAGTCTTCTCCAACACCACAGTTCAAAAGCATCAATTCTTCTGTGCTCAGCTTTCTTTATAGCCCAACTCTCACATCCACACATGACTACTGGAAAAACCAGCTCCGCACATCCTCCATCCAGGACACGAAGACATGTACATACCCAACTGTGACTCTTCTACTTTTTTTCAGATTGTGAAGAAATATGGGAACATTATTAGCCTGGATTTTGGTGTAGTTCATTCCATTATTATAACTGGATTGCCCTATATCAAAGAAGCCCTTGTCTACCAGGAACAAAACTTTGTAAACCGCCCCAGGGTACCTCTTCAGAAACGTATCTTTAACAATAAAGGTAAGTTCCATGACCAAAATAAGAAGCATGTGTTTGATATTCCTGTGGTCTCTGAAAGTGCTTCCAACACTCCCAGGAACCAGGCCTCTCATAAAATCTCTGCCCCTCAAAGAAGCTGAGTGACCCCATTTCCTGTTGAAGTCACCTCCTCAGGGAACCTGGCCCAGTCAGCTCTAATGTCAAAGGATTTGGGAGAAGTGGCATCACCTGCATGAACTCACTCTGGATGCTTTGATAAATGAGTATCCTCATCACTCATTGATGTGATGTGTTTTTTTAAGGAGAAGAAAGGCAATGCTGCGTTCTCAGGCTCTCTTCTATTTTCTCATTCAAATCTTCAAATCTTTCCCCCCAGAAAAATATGTAGATCATCTTCCTCCTACTGACTCTGTGATCCCTTCTTGTTTCTAATTCCTTATGCTCTATTGTTAAAGCTGTGCCTACAAAGTATCTCGAGTTTTCTGTCAATGGAAGAGTTTGGCATGAATACTTAAAATGATCATAAAATAAACTTGGTAAATGAACTTACATTTTAAAAAATCTGAATGAAAAACTAAGATCTATTCTTCTACCAAAGCACTCTTTTTTCCCCCCCCAGTGGTTTGTCAATTCCTCTTTGAAATATTGCACCTATTAACTCTACATCCGTTTACTCTATGTCTATAATGTGAACCCAGTGCTTGGCTCTAGTTATATAACAGTGAGTAGAACGGACAAAATCCTTGTTTTTCTATAACTTACAAGTGATTAGGAAAGACAATATCAATTACACAAATAATTTAAGGCCTCGTTGTTATGAAGAGTAGGATTCACTTATGACAGATATCTAATCTAGTCTTGAGACTCAGGAAAAGCTAATAAAGTAAATGACAAGTATTAAAGAAGCAATCCAGAAATCCAGTGAAGAAGCAATCCAGAATAGAATATGAAAAGTTTCTAAGGTGGGAAGAAGGACAGTGAACTGAGGAATTGAAAGGGGGCCAGTGTAGTAAATGCAGGGATTAAATGGAGATAATTAAGTGGAGATGAAGCTGGTGAGTGTGGCCAGAAACAGTTCATGCACGTTCTTGTTAAGGATATTGCTTTTTATCTAAATAACAATGGAGACTCCTGAATGGTTTCAGTAGAGGAAGGAATCACCATATTTACATTGTACGTTTTAGAGACTAATCTAAGCTGCAATATCAAGAATGGAATAAAAGTAGCAAGAGACTATGGAGTCTTGGAGGTTAGAGGAGGTGGTGTCCTGGATGAGGGAGGTAGAAATGATAGCACAGTAGGTTAGAAGAGGAAAGTGACTGTGAAGATACATGGATTTAAGCTACTCAGGAGGCAAGTCCAATAGGACATGATGACCTGGACAGAGGGAGAATGAGGTGTTGAGATAGATACCCAAATGGGTAGGTATAGGAAAGAAGGGACTTGAGAAGGAGGACAGGTGTTGGCTAGCTTGTGTGGGAAGTTGAATGAAGCAAACCATGAAGTCGCTCATTGATATGCTGAATGTGAAGCCAGGAGAGTCGAGCAGCAGGCAGTTGCATATGCACCTGAAGCTGAGAGACAATAGCACATGTTGACTATCAGTAGATGTCATTTGAAATTTTGGCGTGGAGGAGATTTCCTAGAAATGGAGGATAGGGTAAGAAGAGAAGAGGCTTCAGACCTAATCTTGAAGAGCTCCATCATTTCAAAATTGAATCAAAGAAGGTAAGTTAACCAAAGGTATGATAATTTCTCTGAAGTCAGAGAATTAACAGAAAAATCTGGAGAGTGTGATGTTCTGGGCTCCATTGGCAGAGAGTGTTTCAAGAAGAAAGCATCTCATGCTGCTGAGACATCAATATGAGGCTGAAAAGGATCCTGGATTGAACAGTAGGAAGAGCTATTTCACTAAGGTGGTGGAGGCCAAAGGGAGATATTAGAAGGAGTTGAAGAGTGCAATGAAATGAAGAAATAAGAGGATGATGGCCTCACCTGTGTTATAAAATAAATGCAGTTATATGGCACACATTAAGACATGTTCTTTTTTCCTTTTTCTGTGGTATTCTTTCTGCACAGTGTTCACATTTTTTTTGTTTTCTTGGGTGATTTATAAGATCTTTTATTATTTATTATATTTATATATTTATAATATTTTTATTTATTTATAAATATTTATTTATATTTATAATTATAATTTATAATTATAAATTTATATAATTTATAAAATAAATAATTTATAAATAAATATTTATTTATTATATGTTTTATTATTTATAAGATCTTTTCTCCTTATGAGTATTGACTTTGTCTAATCCATAAATTCATACTTAGTATGTGGCATAGCAAATTCTTAAATGTGCTTATGTGACAAGTAATCAAAGTGTGGATTTTGGAGTCAGGAAGACTTGAATTTGAATGTTATTCAGATGTTTACTAACTCTATGACCTTGTAGAGTGTAGTTTTTGCCCTTGAGCCTCATTTTTCTCATCATCAAAATTGGAAGGCTGATTTGGCAGTAATGGTTATACGTACATTAGAGAGATTCTATGAGTACTAAATTACATAATGCATTAAAAATGCTAATGTGCCCAGCATTGCAAGCAATCAGTAAATTCAAGCCATTATATCCATTGCTTAGGGATTACTTCTCTGAATAATTTTCAAGTGCCTTAAAGAGCTTCTCCTTCTTTTCATCTGATATGTCATCACCCATGGACCTTGTTGCCTTGCTTTTCATAACATTGCATTCATTTCCCCAGGCTTGATCAGGTCCAATGGCCAGGTGTGGAAAGAGCAAAGAAGGTTCGCCCTGATGACTCTGAGGAACTTCGGTTTAGGAAGGAAGAGCTTAGAGGAACGCATTCAGGAAGAGATCACCTACCTCATCCAGGCAATAGGAGAGGAGAACGGTCAGTGGGTCATAGGACAGATGCAGGGACTGTGGTTCATGCTTTCACTAACCAGAAGCTTATCAATACCTACATGCCTGTCCTAGTACCAGCACTTTATAGGGTCCTGAGGTCGTTGTCTTGGTGGTGGTTCTGTAGTGTTTATGTCACATATCATGTAAAGTAGACTTTTAGTGGAATGAGAAAGAAACCTATCTGAAGGCTCCATCTCTTCTGTCTCCAGCACAGCCTTTTGACCCTCACTTCATAATCAACAATGCTGTTTCCAATATTATTTGCTCCATCACCTTTGGGAAGAGATTTGACTACCGGGATGATCAGTTCCAGGAGCTGCTGAGGCTGCTGGATAAGGTCTTGTGTCTACAGACATCAGTGTGGTGCCAGGTAAAACAGTTCATATTCCATGTCTTGAAAAAAATATTGGGCTGATATCAGAATCAGATGAGATGGAGTCACCCTTTCCTTTTTAGCTGAAATCTAATCTTTTTCAACATAAGCTTATTTGAAATCAATCTGTTGATTTTACTGTTTTGGGTATTATTCTTTAATATTTACTATAGACAAAGAAAATTTCCAGCATTCTTATAAAGTGCAAAACTTTACATGACAAACCATGTATGCACTTGTGTTTTTTTCCTTAAAAAACATAACATTGCCATCACTTTTGAGTTCCTCCTATCCATATCCTCCCTAGTTCCACACCTGCATGATCCTCACATGTGTGCTTCTATGCCTGGCTCTTCCTTGGTCCATTGCTTTGAGATTCATTTCTTAGTTGCTCTTCTTTTACTCTGCGTAGTTTTCCACTGCATGAACATGAAACTGATTTTTTATTCTCTTGAAAAACACTTTGGGATTGATGGACACTTGGGGATTTCCAATTTGGGGATGTTATAAATAAATCTGCCATGAGCATTCTTGTTCAGTCATTCCTGTGGGCACACACACTCATTTCTCTTGCATATACACCTGGACATAAAAATAGTTAAAGCTGTCGAAGTGGTTGTCCAATTTACATTCTTATCTACACATGATATTATCAGTTTCCTAAACTTGTGAGATATGGATTTAAGGGACTCAAACCTCACCCCTTCCTTAGTAGCCCCCGTCCTCCCCTTTTGTCCTGCTAGGGTTTTGAGCCTGTCAAAACCTCTGCTCAACCCATTGGCCTCTCAGCCCCTTTACTGGATTTGGAAGACACTTCTAGGGGAAAATCAGACCCAAGTGTTGAAGTAAATGCTTGAGTATCTAGAGGAGGATTTACTTTCATTCATTTTTAACAAGCAACATTGCCTGAAAGTTTATGGACCCATCTCACCAAAACTGAATAAGTTAGCATGAATCCTAGCACAGTAAAGGAATATAGAATCTGCCTGCAATGCAAGAGACGCTGGAGACCTGGGTTCAACTCCTGGGTCAGAAGGTTCCCTGGAGAAGGAAATGGCAACCCACTCCAGTATTCTTGCCTGAGAAATCCCGTGGACAGGGGAGCCTGGTGGGCTATAGTCCATGGGGTCAGAAGAGTCAGATATGACTGAGTGACTAAAAAAAATGAATCCTAGTACAGTAAAGGGGTATAATGAATGTGAGCTATTATAATTATTATTGTTAATGTTATTTTTGAAAAACATTCTGTATTGTCACCTCTAATCATGATAACCCCTCATTCAATAATTCCATTTTCTACTCTCTTAGGAAGTCTGGGACCTCACTGAGTACCTTGCTGAGTATTCCCACTGAAAAGAAATTCCTGGGATGGTTGGATGGGGTAGTAGGTCAGGGGTAAGGGAAGGGGTACCATGCAGATGTTCAAGCTGGTTTTAGAAAAGGCAGAGGAACCAGAGATCAAATTGCCAATATCTGCTGGATCATCGAAAAAGCAAGAGAGTTCCAGAAAAACATCTATTTCTGCTTTATTGACTATGCCAAAGCCTTCGACTGTGTGGATCACAATAAACTGTGGAAAATTCTGAAAGAGATGGGAATCCCAGACCCCCTGACCTGCCTCTTGAGAAATCTGTATGCAGGTCAGGAAGCAACAGTTAGAACTGGACATGGAACAACAGACTGGTTCCTAATAGGAAAAGGAGTCCGTCAAGGCTGTATATTGTCACCCTGCTTATTTAACTTCTATGCAGAGTACATCATGAGAAATGCTGGGCTGGATGAAGCACAAGCTGGAATTAAGATTGCTGGGGGAAATATCAATAACCTCAGATATGCAGATGACACCACCCTTATGGCAGAAAGTGAAGATGAACTAAAAAGCCTCTTGATGAAAGTGAAAGAGGAGAGTGAAAAAGTTGGCTTAAAGCTTAACATTCAGAAAACTAAGATCATGGCGTCTGGTCCCATCACTTCGTGGGAAATAGATGGAAATAGACACAGTGGAAACAGTGTCTAACTTTATTTTTTGGGGCTCCAAAATCACTGCAGATGGTGATTGCAGCCATGAAATTAAAAGACACTTACTCCTTGGAAGGAAAGTTATGACCAACCTAGATAGCATATTAAAAAGCAGAGACATTACTTTGCCAACAAAGGTCTGTCTAGTCAAGGCTATGGTTTTTCCAGTGGTCATGTATGGATGTAAGAGTTGGACTGTGAAGAAAGCTGAGCACCGAAGAATTGATGCTTTTGAACTATGGTGTGTTGGAGAAGACTCTTGAGAGTCCCTTGGACTGCAAGGACATCCAACAAGTCCATCCTAAAGGAGATCAGCCCTGGGTGTTCATTGGCAGGACTGATGCTGAAGCTGAAACTCCAGTACTTTGGCCACCTCATGCGAAGAGTTGACTCATTGGAAAAGACCCTGATGCTGGGAGGGATTGGGGGCAGGAGGAGAAAGGGATGACAGAGGATGAGATGGCTGTATGACATCACCAACTCAATGGGCATGAGTTTGAGTAAACTCCAGGAGTTGGTGATGGACTGGGAGGCCTGGCATGCTGCTATTCATGGGGTCACAAAGAGTCGGACATGACTGAGCATCTGAACTGAACTGACTGACGATGCATTTTTAGAAACACAAAGTAGTTCAGCAACTGTGATAGACAACTGCACATACTTTATTTCAGTTAATTATTTAAACAATTCTTTAAGGATGAAATGAAGTATCCTGATGTGTCCAAGCAGATATTGGAATGTGTAAGCAAATCCACATAGTGGTCCACTGACTCTCCATTAGGTACACTAATGATCTCATGTGATTTGGTCATGAAAGTAATCCTGACACCCCAATGTCATGACAAATTACATCACCATCATTATCATCATTATTATTGTTCCCCAAATTTCTGAGAAAGCAGCAGAGCTAATAGTCAAACCCATGTCTGTTTCATTGTAAGTCTAGGAAATTTTCCATTAGGTTGTGCTATCTATTTTATATCAGAAAGTATTAGAAAAAATATATCCAAAAGTCGCTTAATTTTATTAAAAATATCTTACCCACATGGAGAATACATCATAATGGGCAGATAATCAAATATATATCTATTTTTAACATAGGTGGCTAGCTAGCCAAACAGTGGTATTTTACACACACAAAAACAATATACACACACATATGCTAGAGACAGGGCTTCCCTGGTGGCTCAGATGGTAAAGCATCTGCCTGCAATGTGGGACACCTGGGTTCAATCCCTGGGTCAAGAAGATCCCCTGGAGGGGGAGATGGCAACCCACTCCAGTACTCTTGCCTGAAAAATTCCATGGACTGAGGAGCCTGGCAGGCTACAGTCCATGGGGTTGCAGTCAGTCAGACATGACTGTCCAACTTCACTTTCTTATGCTAGAGACAATTGCCATGAAAAAAAAATAAAGCAAAATTAAGGGAGTCGGGAAAGGGTTCCAGAGGTGCTGCTACCTAGGGGATTATCAGGATGAATGAAATAAAAGGCTAGTGTTATACAGATTCCAGAGGAAGACTAATTGCGATTGAAAGAATAGCAAATGCAAAGGACTAAATACTGTCTTCCTTGACGTAATCACAGAGACCAATGGGGATGAACTAGAAAGACTAAAAGAGACTTAAGATGGCAGTGAGTTACAGCAGAGGAAGGGACAGGAGGGTGAGGGGCCAGGACACGGAGAGCTCCAGGCCAGGAGAAGGATGTAGAATTTGTCTAAACATCTTCAAAAGTCACAAGAATATTGAGGAATAAACAGTGAAACAATCTATTAAACTGTTAAAGGATCCCTCAGGCTGCTCAGTAGAAGAAAGACTGGGAAGGGAGTTAAGGAGAGAATCAGGAAATCTGTTGGAGGCTTTACAGAATCCAGGTAAGAAATGGTGGTGGTTTTTACTAAAATGCCAAACGCATGGAGCAGTGAAAAGTGGTTCAAAATTGGTTGTATTTTGAATGAAGGGCTGAAATGCTTTGCCAGAGGGGAAAGAAGTGGATTGAGGCAAAGAAGATGAGTCAAGGATGATGCCAAGGGTCAAGTGTAAGTAAAGAAAAGACATAGAAAGTAGAACACTGTCTCAGCCCCTTGTCCACTTGACTGTTTTGTTTTCTCCATCAGCTCTACAATGTCTTTCCACGGATAATGGATTTCCTTCCTGGTCCCCACCAACAACTCTTTAGTAACTGGGAGGAACTGAAAATGTTTGTTGCCGATGTGATTGAAAACCACAGGAGAGATTGGAATCCTGCTGAAATGAGAGACTTCATTGATGCTTATCTCCAGGAAATAGAAAAGGTGAAGGAAACTGGGTGTTTTCCTGAGTAGTGTTCTTAAAGAACAAGTGAAAGGATTCTGGTTTCTTATGCTGCTGTGACAAATCACCACAAATTTGGGGGCTGAAAACAACCAGGGCCCCTTCCTCCATCTTCAAAGCTATTGATGTAGCTTATTCTCTGCCCCCATCCTTACATCTTCTCTTTATGTTCTACTTACTTCCCCTTATAGACTCTTGTGACTATAATGGTACACTGGGATAATCTAGAATAATCCTCCCATATCAAGATCCTTAACTTCATCATATCTGCAAAGCTCCATCTGTCAAAAAGTATTCGCCCATTCCAGAGATTAGGACATTCATATGTTTGTGAGTCATTATTCAGTCTATCACAGGGGAGAAAAACAGAGGCAATATTTCAGTGTGTACAAATATCATTAACTCAGAATTGATGATGAAGCCAAATAAAGAGTATTTGGCTTGTGTGCATGCTTAGTCACTAAGTCATGTCCAACTCTTTGTGACCTCATGGTCTGTAGTCCACCAGGCTCCTCTGTCCATGGAATTTCCCAAATAAGAATACTGGAGAGGGTAGCCATTTCATTCTCCAGGGGATCTTCCCACGTCTCCTGCATCTCAGGAGTAGCCCATTTGGCTTGAAATCTTTGGAAAGGCCAAATACTTCCTTTAAATCTATTCTATCCCCTACCCATACGTGAAAGATCTGTACACAAAGGAAAAAGAGGCATTGTTTTATTATTACTTGTCAATACCTAGTCTCCTATACTTTTCTCAAGCTTCCCAGTACAGAATACAAAAGTGAAACTGAGTCTGATGCCCAGAGTTTAGCCTCAAGTGGGAGGGACTTTTGTCTTCCTCCCTCATCCCCATGTCATCCACTTTTCAGTATTATTTGCAAAAAGCAGGAAAAAGGCTAAATTGGATGTATATCCTTTAACACAGTGAACCCCCTGGTTACTGTTCATCATTGCATCAGTGTCATCATTTTGGTCTCATTAGATTGTTTGTTCCTTCCCTGGAGTTGAAAGAACGATGCATTTTTTCTGTCTCCTCTATTTCACCTAATTGTTATAGCATTCATAGAAGCGTTGATTCCTCCTGAAAGGAGACTGCACTTGGTATGAGGTGTGCAGCTGTGGACAGCACACAGGGCACCACTGACACATTGAAGCTCCCGGAGGAAGGTGGTAAAGATGCTGGAGTGCCTTTCAGAATGGCCGTTGGAATCAGAGATGCTTAACTGGGGAGACCTGAGAATTGTACTTTAGTAAAATACATTTTATTCGTTCTGGTGTCAGTAAAAGCATTTGTTGAGGATTTGTTATATGCCATTTCCTACTCACATAATCCATAATGCCACTTGATGGGTGAATATTGTTCTTTCCGTTTATGGGAAAAGCAATTGAAATAGAAACAGGGTTGTGTGTGTGTTAGTCACTCACTTGTGGCCGACTCCGCAATCCCCTGGACTGTAGCCTGCCAGGCTCTGCTGTCCATGAAATTCTCCAGGCAAGAATACTGGAGTGGGTTGCCGTTTCCTTCTCCAGGGGATCTTCCTGACCCAGGGGTCAAACCCCAGGCTCCTGCATTTCAGTCAGATTCTTTACTATCTGAGCCACCAGGGAAGCCCAGATAAGTTGTGGGCCTTAGTTCAGGGCTGAGATTAAAGCCCTGGAGGTGTAGGAGTTGAACCCAGGGCCTCATGCATGCTAAGCACAAGCTCTACCACTGAGCTACACCCCAGTTATAGACACGATTAGTGGTTTAGGAATTGATCTAATTGTACACATAGTGAATGCTGTGGCTAACGTTGGAACTGAAGGCTGTTTTTCCAGTGTAATAACACGTGTGTGTATGCAGTCTCTTAGTTCTGTCCAACTCTTGTGGTCCCATGGATATAGCCCACCAGGCTACAATGGACAGAGGACTCTGGTGGGCTACAGTCTAAGTAATTTTTCCAGAGTATGATGGGCTACAGTCCACGGTATTTTGCAGACAAGAATACTGGAGCAGGTTGCCGTGTCCTACTCCAGGGGATCTTCCCAACCTAGGGATCAAACCGGTGTCTCTGGTGTCTCCTGCATTGGCAGGCAGATTTTTTACCACAAGACCCAGGATAATAATAGATTCTCCCAAATTATGGTAGTAAAATAAATTAACTGACCCATTTTCATCCATCAAAAGTAACAAAAGCTTCCAGCACTTGAACAGGAGGATGATAATGATACTGCAGTAATAAGTTTCTGCATCCTGGGATGGCTAAAGGGAAAGTCATTTCTCCTAGAGGGAGGAGGTGTCTTCTCCATATTCTCTCTTGAGTGAAGCCCCCTGTGCTGTGGCAACTTAGAATCATCTGAAAAGTCAATAATCACTATGCTTTCTAGCATAAAGGCAATGCTACTTCGAGTTTCCATGACGAAAACCTCATCTACAGCACCCTGGACCTCTTCCTTGCTGGAACAGAGACAACTTCAACCACCCTGCGCTGGGGGCTGCTCTACATGGCCCTGTACCCTGAAATCCAAGGTGAGCACATCCATGTGTGTGCCTGGATCAGGTCAGAGTGCTTCCATACATCAGTTCTTGTAAATCTTAATGTTCCTAAAAGGAAAGTTGATTTATCCTCACTAATAAGATGAAATTAAGGCTCAACAAGTTTCAGGAACTCGCAGCAGGAATGTTGTTGAGCAAGAGTTTGGTGCCAGATTTGTCTCACACCAGGGCCCACTTCCCACTCACATACCTCCCTGAGGAGCAGTCTGGAGAGCTCACTATAGCTTTAGCCATTTTGATCCTGGTTATTCCATTCCTTAGCTTAACCAGGCTTAAGGAAAATTATGGAATATTAGAATGATACAGCCTCCTCTTATCTCCCAGAAAAAGTCCAAGCTGAGATCGACAGGGTGCTCGGCCAATCACAGAAGGTGAGCATAGCAGCTCGAGAGTCCATGCCCTACACCAACGCTGTCATCCACGAGGTGCAGAGAATGGGGAACATCATCCCCATGAACGTGCCCCGGGAGGTGACAGTGGACACCACCCTGAATGGATACCACCTGGTCAAGGTAATTAGAGGCTCACTCAGCCTCAGATCTCCAAGCTTCTATTTTGAATGGTGTGAATCTCAACTGGAAAAGTAACATGTTTTCTTCTCTTAGGGAAACACTTATGGGGAGAGGTATTTTTGCTGGTGGAATACTAGATTTTTTTCTTTCATTTGGGATCTTTAGAAGATTAATTCAAATATAAGTTAATAGGTGTTTTGGAGGAGAAGGGGGATTCCTAGGTAAATATGTTTATTCAAAGACTGGCTTTTCTTTGCTACGAGATTGCTCAGTGTTCTTACTCCGTGATGTGCCTTGTGAATATTTCTGGGGATACAGCTGCAGCAATTCTCAGACAGACTTTGCTAGGAGGTCCTTTCGTTTGCCTTGGGAGAGCTTCTCACAGGATAGGGACCTGCCAGACTTATGTTGGAAAATTCTGCTTCTTAGTCCTGGGGGCAGAAAATGTTGAATTATGAGGGACATGTGGGACCACTTGAACCAAAATCACATCAGTACTGGTGTTTCTAACATAATATCCCCACAGGTATTGTTTCCAGCATTAACTCACAGTCGCTTGATGGGACTACCTCAAAAGGGAAAAGAATCCAAGCCTGTGCCGTATTAAAATAACACAAAAGAGGAGAAGGAAACCAATGCTTCCTTGGTTCCTAAAGCAGTCGGGACTATATATATTCTTTCAAAATGTCTGATTCAGTTCTCAGAATAATTCTGCTATTCTCATTTTACAAATTTTATATCCAGGCTCAGAGAGTGATTAATCTTGTTTAAGAATTCTCAGTTACAAAGTGACAAGAGTTGGGTTCCAGAAACAGACTTGTTCTGAGGCCCAGGCTCACCCTTGTCTACACCATGTTCTCTCTATAGGACTTTGACTTTAGAAGAGTCTCCCTGCAATTGTTCTCAGTGGTTCTCTGTTAAATTCCATGTTCACAGAGGAAATTCTGCTCGCCCTCTGCCCTGCTCTCTCAGGGTCTCAGCAGACAGCTCTGCTGTGCCCCAGTGTCCTCTCTGCACACCGCACATTCATAGTCTGCTTTCTCACCTCCCTGGTCCATCTCTGGGGATGCACTGCAGTTGGTCTGAGTCCCTGTGTGTGTGGGACCTGGGGTTGACCTCAAGGGAAAAACACAGGAGCTTCTCCCGTGGGCTCCCCTTGGGCTCTGTCCCTACAGAGCCTGTAAATGCAGCTATTCCTGCAGCAACTGCGTTTTCGATTTTCTTGCTGATTGACTATCTTGTATGTGAAATATGAGGTCTAAAGGTTTTCACAGGTGATCTTTGCATATTCACAGCAATATATTTAACTGCAGAGAACTATTCTAGTTCAAAAGATTCATTCCAACAGATTTTTTCTGATGTAATGTTCTGTGAGACCCAGGGAACCAACTAAAACTGATTTTTATTTTATTTATTTATTTAATTTATTTTAATTTGAAGATAATTGCTTTACAATATTTTGGTGGTTTTTGCCATACATCATGAGTCAGCCACAGGTGCACACACATGTGTTACCCTATCTTGAACCCCCCTCCCACCTCCCTCCCCACCCCACATCTCAGGGCTGTCCCAGGGCACCTGCTTTCTGTGTCCTGCTTCATGCATCGAACTTGCACTGGACATCTCTTTTATATTTGGTAATGTACACGTTTCAGTGCTATTCTCTCAAGTAATCCCACCTTTGCCTTTCCCCACTGAGTCCAAAAATCTGTTCTTTACATCTGTGTCTCTTTTGCTGCCTTGCATATAGGATCATCATTACCGTCTTTCTAAATTCCATATATATGCATTAATATACTGTATTGGTGTTTCTCTTTCTGACTTACTTCACTTTGTATAACAGGCTCCAGTTCCATCCACCTCATTAGAACTGACTCAAGGGTGTTCTTCTTTATAGCTGAGTAATAGTCCATTGTGTATAGTACTACAACTTCCTTATCCATTCGTCTGCCAATGGACATCTAGGTTGCCTCCATGTCCTAACTATTGTAAACAGTGCTGCAGTGAACATTGGAGTAAACGTGTGTCTTTCAATTCTGATTTCCTCTGTGTGTATACCCAGCAGTGGGATTGCTGGGTCACATGGCAGAATGGAACTGGAGAAGTCAACTTTCCTGACTTCGGCCTATACTACAAAGCTAGTCATCAAGACAGTATGGTACTGGCACAAAGACAGAAGTATAGATCAATGGAACGAAATAAAGAGCCCAGAGATAAGTCCATGGATACCTTATTTTTGACAAAGGAGGCAAAAATATACAATGGAGAAAAGACAATCTCTTTAACAGGTGGTGCTGAAAAAACTGGTCAACCACCTGTAAACGAATGAAACTAGAACACTTTCTAACACCATACAGAAAAATAAGCTCAAAATGAATTAAAGATCTAAATGTAAGACCAGAAACTATAAAACTCTTAGAGGAAAACATAAGCAGAACACTCTCTGACATAAATCACAGCAAGATCCTCTATGACCCACCTCCCAGAGTAATGGAAATAAAAAAAAATAAACAAATGGGACCTAAGTAAACTTAAAAGCTTTTGCACAATGGTGTAAACTATAAGCAAGGTTAATATAGCAGCCTTCGGAATGGGGGGAAATAATAGCAAATGAAACAACTAGAATTAATCTACAAAATATACAAGCAGCTCATGTAGCTCAATACCAGAGAAACAAACAACTCAATCAAAAAGTGGACCAAAGAACTAAACAGACATTTCTCCAAAGAAGACATACAGATGGCTAATAAACACATGAAAAGATGCTCAACATCACTCATTAGAGAGATGCAAATCAAAACCACAGTGAGATATCATCTCACACCAGTCAGAATGGCTGCCATTAAAAAGTCTATAAACAATAAATGCTGGAGAGAGTGTGGAGAAAAGGGAGCCCTCTTACACTGTTGGTGGGAATGCAAACTGCTACAGCCACTATGGAGAAGTGTGGAGATTCCTTAGACTGATTTTTAATAGCAACTAAAAAGTCACCCTGGAGGATGTCATGTGCGGTGCTTCTCCACAAAGCCCTGATATGGGAGTTCTGAAGCACTGGTTGCCAGGCTTCAGGATGCACCCCTCTATTAGCAAGTGAAACTGACTAAAAACAAGAGAAAAGAAGATGAGGTAGTGGATGCTGAGGAAAACCAGGTACATGACCAAGGATACACAATGAAAGTGATCCTCAAGTTGTGTAAGATTTAGGTCCCACAAAGCTGGCCTGGTTGATTAGCTCACGATGATGAAATAGCAGGACGTCAACTTAACTCTTCTTATGTAGACACACAAATCACAATTATCTACTGGGTACTCAGTTGCTCAGTCATGTCAGACTCTTTAAGACCCCATGGACTGTTCCCCACTAGGCTTTTCTGTCTATGAGATTTTCTAGGCAAGATTACTGGAGTGGGTAGCCATTTCCTTCTTGAGGGATCTGCTGAATAACCATTAACAAAACTGCTGAAACGTATCAAAACAGACACCAGTGGGAATTTGCCGTATGACTCAGGGAGCTCTAACTGGTGCTCTGTAACAACACAGAGAGGGAGGACTGGGTGGGAGGGAGGATCCAGAGGGCAGGGACACGTGTATGCCTATGGCTGATACATGATGTATGGCAGACACCCAACACAGCATTGTAAAGCGACTATCCCTAAATTAAAAATAAATAAATTTTTAAAAGGATACCCTTCTGAAAGAGACACGTGCACCCCAATGTTCATCGCAGCACTGTTTGTAATAGCCAGGACATGGAAGCAACCTAGATGCCCATCAGCAGACAAATGGATAAGGAAGCTGTGGTACATATACACCATGGAATATTACTCAGCCATTAAAAAGAATTCATTTGAATCAGTTCTAATGAGATGGATGAAACTGGAGCCCATTATACAGAGTGAAGTAAGCCAGAAAGATAAAGACCAATACAGTATACTAACACATATATATGGAATTCAGAAAGATGGTAATGATAACCCTATATGCAAAACAGCAAAAGAGACACAGATGTACAGAACGGACTTTTGGACTCTGTCGGAGAAGGCGAGGGTGGGATGGTTCAAGAGAACAGCATTGAAACATGTATATTATCTATGGTGAAACAGATCACCAGCTCAGGTTGGGTGCATGAGACAAGTGCTCGGGCCTGGTGCACTGGGAAGACTCAGAGGGATTGGGTAGAGAGGGAGGTGGGAGGAGGGATCGGGATGGGGAATACATGTAACTCCATGGCTGATTCATGTCAATGTGTGACAAAAACCACTACAATATTGTAAAGTAATTAGCCTCCAACTAATAAAAATAAATGAAAAAGAAAAAAAAAAAAAGGATACCCTAAATCCAAAGACAAGAGGAAGCCGCAACAAGATATCAGGAGGGGTGGAACTGCAACAAAACCAACTGCCATACCCACCAGGTGCTGTGCTCAGTCACTCAGTCATGTCCATTCTGTGAGCCCATGGACTGTAGCCCGCCAGGCTCCTCTGTCCATGGGGATTCTCCAGGCAAGAATACTGGAGTGGGTTGCCATGCCCGCCTCCAGGGGATCTTTCCAATCCAAGGACCAAACACAGGTCTCCCACACTGCAGGCAGATTCTTTACAGTCTGAGCCACCAGGGAAACCTATCCGCCAGGTGGGCAACCTGCCAACTGGTAAGCAATTATACTACAGAAGTCCTGCCACAGTAGTGAAAATCCTGAGCCCCAAGGCAGGCATCCCAGCCTAGGGGTCTGGTAACAGGAGGAGGAGCCCCCAGAGAATGTAGCTATGAAGATGAGCAGATTCTGATCTCAGGAATTCCACAGGGCTGGAAGGAAAGAGGACAGTCTTGGAGGGCACACACAAGACTGTGTGCACACCAGCACACAGGCAAATAAAGCAGTGACCTCATAAGAGGCTGGACCAGACCTACTGCTAGTATTGGAGGGTCTCCTGCAGAGGCAGGGGGCAGTACAGCTCACAGCAGGGAAAAAGACTCTTAGAGTGGCAGCTCCAGCAGGCACTCATTGGCATGAGGATGCCCAGAGGCTGCCATACAAAGAGGCCTGGAAAATATTGGGAACAAATGACAAATTGAGAAACTGAAAAAGACGTGATGCAGTAAGCATGCAGGCAGAAGGCTGGTGACTCAGAGTGGGCAGGTGATGTGCCCATAATCAGAGATGGAAGCCATTGAGGGGTGTCTATCAAGGTCCAAATATGGTGGGGGGATAGGAGGGACATAATTAAATCATGTCCAAAGCTAACTCAGCTTTCAATGTGTCCAGCACATTGAAGGGGAAAGAAAGGATATGGATGTAGTTAGGACTAATGTAGGAGCGTGGGCAACCAAGGTAGTAACTTGGTCCAGGCAGTGATGGACCTAAAATGGAGGTGATAAAATCAAGAGAAATTTCAAGTAAAATTGACCAGCCCGGTGAAGGACTGGATGAAGGCAGAATGAAGGAAAGGGAGGCATTAAGGAGGACTCCTGAGTTTCTTGCTGCATACCAGGAAGGATAATGGTTTCTTCCACTCAGTGATGTTGTTCTATTATTAAACTTTCTGTGGAATTTACTAGATAATGGAGGGAAAAGAATGGGAGAAACTTAGACGAATGAGATATTTTTCATGCTGGACAAACTGCCATAGTTACCACTTGAGTAAGCAGCTGGGTCAATTTTGGTCTAGAACTGCCTGCCCACTGTCACATTATTCATATATGTTTCATACATGTTCTTTGAAGCATACGTGTTCTCTCCCAAGTTCTCCGCTGACAGGTCCCTGCAGAGATCCATTCTGCACTAAGAGCAGTCACACTTCCCGGATAAATTCCCAGCAGATAATTCCAGTCCATCACTGTAAGCTGTCCTATGGCAAAAAAAAAAAAAAAAAACAACCGTGCTAGGGATTGGGTTCAGAAGGTTGTGGGTTGGTGAGGCTGAGGGAGTTTAGGGTGCTGTCAGCCCAGGTGTGGGAGTGCCGGAGGACTGCTGCCCCTCTGTACATGTATGTTGTGTGGGTCAAGTCTTGCCTGGGTCTCTTCTGCTTTCTCCAGGGATCCATGGTCCTGACCAACCTGACTGCACTGCACAGGGACCCCGCAGAGTGGGCCACGCCCGACACGTTCAATCCAGAGCATTTTCTGGAAAATGGACAGTTTAAGAAAAGGGAATCATTTCTGCCTTTCTCAATAGGTGAGTAGTAAGAAATAGGACTGTGGGAACCCAGGACTCCTCTGTCTGCCCTTGCGTACTCTTCTCCTTGTGATGCTTTGCTTTAGTTGGAACGTCTCCTGATAGCCCTGCCCAGCATGACTCACTCTTGTTGTGGTTGCACCTCAAGAGTCCCTGGGCTGAGCATCCCCAGGACTCATGCTTTTACTTCCTAAGCCCTGGCTTGACTCTGATGGAGATTTCAGCTTCACACTGTTATGTCCCTGCCAACGCGGGGACAGAAGCTTAGCCTCCTCCTGTTACCCACAAAGAAGGTTGAAATCTTACCATCTGAGTAGTTTTACGTGTTCCAAGATCTTTTTAGGACCTCCCACTCACAAAAATGTAAAGTGAATAACTAAGAAAGGGATAGGGGAGCTGCCAGTAAAGGGGCTGATTGTCATTACGGGCATCACAAGGGACTCAGTGCCATGGACTTACGTAGATGAGATTCTACTCTTTAAGATCTTCCTGGAGAGATCTTTTTAAATTTTGCCTTTTTAAATTCTAATAACCCTTTACAAATATAGTTACATCATTCACACGGCACACAACCTGAAATGTATGAAAGAGAACGCAGGGAAACTCTCTCTCATATTTCCAAGGCAGCCAGTTCCAAAAGTTCCAAAATCTCCAAATGTTTTAACTCATAACTGTGAAATGAGTAACAAAATTCTTCATATGTACCAGATAATGAGTTATGTATTTTGTTGAAATTGTTTCAAATAACTTCCCAAGTCCTTAATTCTATAAATGTTTCCTGAGCACCTGTTAATGTGTAAAGTATTCATTCCTAAAGATATGAAAAATGATTCAGTAGACAAAAAGACCATGCAACTCTCATGAACCATTTGTTCCCCTGTAACCTTACAAGGTTAAAATTTGAATCACCACTTTGGGTATAAGGAAGGTAACTGAAGTTTAGCAGGGTCAGCTATGGAATATACAGTCATAAAAGTCATGGGGGCAGTCCTAGAACTGAGTGTTATTCAGGTTTATCCAATACTAATGCCCGTGCCTCTTCCTAACAGTGCCTCCTAAAACAATAACTAAATGCTACACTGAGTTGACATTCTGAAATCCATAGTAGCTTTCTTATCATTAAGTTAAATTAAATACAGATTAATTTTATGTGACAGTATCATTTTGCTGATCATGCCACAAAGGCACAGAGAGGAAGGGTCTGGAATTTGACCCCATGTAGGCATGATCCAGAGCCCAGGCTTTCCTGCTGTAGGACACTGTCCTGAGTGTATTTGAACTCATTCAATTAGATTTTCTGTGTCTTTCTTCTCCAATTCTGTGCCACTTTTGCTTACACTGGGCAAGTCACATTCTAATCTGAAAGAAGAAATGAGATGTAAGAAAACCTTCTAGTCTTTCTGTCTACAAGAGCTTCAGATTTCCTATTATAGTACAAAGTTTTAGCTGTTTTAAGTGTTATAATTATTCTCCCTTAAGTTTTTGCTGTTGTTGTTGTTGTTGTTGTGAGAGTTGTAACACACCCTTCCAATTACAGATTTTATTTGCAAGGAAATTATTTTATTTAACATGTACAGCGATCCAGTTATTAACAGTTTGACAGGAAAGAAGTCAGTATTTCCTTTCCCAATGTAAAGAAATTAGGATTTAGAGAAAGCTGTTTCTTGTCCAAGGTCATGTGCCCAAGGAATTGGCAGAAAACAGCCTAAGACTCGTTTGTTGTTGTTTTTTTTTCTTTTTTGTAAAGTAGAGTTGATTTACAATATTGTGTTACTTTCAGTAGTAGAGCAAAGTGATTCAGTTATATATATATATTTATAAATATATATATGTGTGTGATCTTAGCTGGGCTCTCTTGCCTGTGTAGAAGGTCAGATGACTGAAGACTGATCTAGGACTACCTCGGCTGGGTCAGTGGGGCTCTTTTCCAAGTTTCCTCCTCCAGCAGGCTAACCCCAACGGGTGTACATGCAGATGACAAGACCCAGGAGGGAGGAAAGCACACAGTGCCTCCCGAGGGCCAGGCTGGGAACTGGCAACCATCACTCCCACTGCGTTCCAGGGCCCAAGCAGGTCATACTATGAGCCCCTGTTCAAGGGAAAGGGAAACTAGCACAGTTTTTAATGGGAAGGGCTATGAAATCACATTGCAGATGATGTGGGTACCGGGTGGGGGTGGGAATTGGAACAAGTGTTGCAATCAGGTAATATCAGTCTTTCTGCCTGAGAAGAATGAAATTCATAGAAGGTAAGCAATTTGGGGTTTTCCTCAGCTGTGGCAGAATGCAGCCTACTTAAATAGAGTAGGAAACAGAAACCTGAAAAATGCTCTAAATAAAAAAGTCAACACTACTATTAGGTTTTTCTCCCACCAAACTCCATTTCGGGCACAGTTGCTTTGACTCATTCTTGATCCAGCACTTTGTAAAGAGAGTTTCCTTGAAGAATGGGGTGTGGAGAGCTCCCTCCCTTCTCTTGGAGAGGTGATCAGGTGTGGAATTAGAACACACACACAGTGAGGGCAGATGGCAGAGGTATTATTGCAAACATATTTTTTTTCCTTTTTTTTCTTCATTTAAGTTTTTCCCTCTTGATGCAGCAGAGCAACAGACATCTTCATGAAAGACAAGAGGCTGAGTCCTCATTTTTCAAAACAATCACTGAGTCACAGGAGACAAGAAGAGAAAGACCTTTTTTCAGAAACCCTAGACCAATTCTCTCATTCCTAGTGAGGTGATTGATCTAGTTATTTAGTGGGAGCACCAGGGAGAAGGTCCACATTTCCCATAGTCCAGAATGAAGTTGTAGAATCAAGTAGCTCTCCTTTTCATGATTTTAAAATCAAATTCATGTCTCCTATATTACTTATATCCTTGTTCAGCCATATAATGTAGTTAGGAGATTATTTTACAAGTTTGACAACTGAAAATGGTGTAGGTTGGTGAGACTATTTACTCATAGCCCAGAACTGGTTACTGATGAAACAAACACTGTAAACCTGGACCCTGACTCTGTGGGTCCATTTTTGTCACAAATCTGGATTGCTCGAGGAGAATTTTCAGTATTTACAATACAGCTGGTTTGGTACCATTTGAACAAATTTCTTCATTTGATTCATTTTTAACTGATGTCCTCACTGTACTGTTCTATTAGTGATATGTAAAGAGAGCAGAGAGAGGGGAACAGAGATGATTAAGAACTGCTAGTGGGAAACACAGGCACAAAATTATATAAAAAGGACATAATTCTGAAGCATATTTTGATTTATTAAACACATTTGCAGGCATTCTCTAATCTTATTTTTCAACAACTGCTTACAGGCAGAGGACAAAATTGAGGCATACATACAATAACTATTTTTGAAGAATATTTCATGACATGGGGAAAAACCAAAGTAACAATAACAATGCCCAGAATTAACTACAGAGAATAATCCCAGTGATGGGTGTGCAGGAGAATCTTTAGAAAGACAGTGAGGAAATATGTCAAATGTTAACAAGGGTTTTGTCTGGATTATGGGATTACAAACATCTTTTATATCTTTATACTTCTCAGACTTTTTTTTTCATTTTTGCAGTGAACATGTATTAATTAGTGAGAAAGTAAGTCATTAAAACACCCACAAGAGAGATAATGGAGATCAGAGAAGGGTATTGTAACCCAAGTGGGGAGGAGGGCATCATGAAGGGGAGGGGCTGGGGGAAGCCTGGAAGAGATGGTGCAGAGGTGGGATGAGATAGGTTCGGCCCTGCATGGGGAGCCCTGGCAGGGAGATTCCCAGTCACGATGGAGGGAAACATGATGTAGAGAGAACATGCCTCATACTTGAGAAGGCTTCATCTGATGTTCACTTTCTTATACTTCTCAACAGTTTTTTTTTAAATAATGATTGAAAAATATTAAAACAGAATTTTGCTTTTTGTCTGCTTTTGTCATCATCATTTCCTAATGGATTTTTGAAAGACTTTAGGCTAGACGCCATGTGTAGGTCAACCCAGCCCCTCTCTTGTTCTGTCCACAGCCTGCATCTGCACGCTGTGCCTTACCATCCTGACCCCTGAAAGTGCTGAGCTGTGCGATTGTAGATTCATTTAACTGGGCTTAGGTTTACAAGGTGGTTGCCATGAAATAAGCCAACTACATAAAGGCCCAGGGCCTATCAGGCTCTCACTTTGCTCGGGTTTTTTAAGACGTGGTAGAAGATTTCAGTCCTTGTGAGACACAGTCACCATCTGAGCAGGTAACTCATCTCATATTTTTGTCTTTTAGGAAAGCGGATGTGCCTTGGAGAACAATTGGCCAGGACTGAGTTGTTTATTTTCTTTACTTCACTTCTGCAAAAATTTACCTTCAAGCCTCCAGCGAATGAGAAGCTGAGCCTAAAGCTCAGAGAAAGCCTGACCAACTCCCCAGTCAGCTACCGCCTCTGTGCTATTCCTCGGGCCTGAAGTTGTCAAGACAGGGAGGGGAAGGAAAGCAAGAAGAATGGGCCTGTCCCCCACCCCAAGGCAGGACGCCTGCTCAGAAGTGAGGGAGCAGCATCCAGTGCCTCTAGGACAGGTCCCAGGAACTGGACTCAGAGGAAACTGGATCCAAACCCCAGCTTTACCGTCTCCAGTGGGGCCTTGGGCAAATCAGTTGTGAGTAATTTCATTTTCATCTGGGAAATATAAGGTGGAAAATGATTTCTTCTCTAAAAGAAAAACTAATGCAAAGATCAGAGGAAATAAAGGGCTTTACAGGCTTGGAACCCATAAAGCACATCATAAAATTCATAGTTGTGATCTACCACCTTCTGTGTCATTTGCTTCTGGCTTATTGAGATGGCCTGGATCAAAATGGTGCCAAATGGTGGATAAGAGTTAGACGTTAGGCCCTGGGCAGCCATGGAGGTCAGCCAGAAAGGCCCTCACACTTGGTAGCACTGGGCAAGCTTATCCTGCTTCTCCCTCAGACTGGCCCCTGGGAAGTCAGCAGGGCAGGTAGATTCCTGATTGATAAGCACGGTTCTATGGAAAAGCAGTTTCTCTGGTTTACCTAAGAAAACACTACCTTGACCTTGGACACCAGAGCCAAATAGAATGTCACCAAATTTAAACACACATGGAAAGCAAGTTGGGGGAAGTAAATGTGGAAATATTTTCTGACTTTAAGGTGACTTCTTACCTTAAAACCTCCCTCATGCATGATTTCCAAACCCCCTTATTGTTTTTAAAAACATGGTGGTTGTGATATTTTCTTCAAAATTGATTGTCACTGTGATTGACATGTATCCCCAGCCTAAACACACCTGATGAGCATTGACAGAGTATAGTATATAAGGAGACAGAAATGCAGGAATCCTGCTCAGCCCTCCTGTGTGGGTACTAAGGAGAGAAAATGCCATCAACTGGAAGGCCAGGTCCCACTGAAAGCCCATGGGGTTGGGATGCCAACCCACATGCAGACAAGCAATGAAACCTGGTAAACTGCATTAAACCTTATAGAAGGTCTTTCTTCCTAAGGCTGTTAGAATTTAAACAGCTCAGAGCAAAAAGGGCCATGAAGACATGGGGCTTTTCAATCCTGTTGCTGGGATTCAGAGAAAAACTAAATCAGTGGGCACCATTAGAAAGGAAAATAGAAATAGGGAGGGAGGGAGTGAGAGAGAGAGAGTCTGGCTGGATCTATCCTGCGTCTGTCAGAGCCAACTGGAAGTCAAACAGAAATGGTTGTGCTTCCTAAAGTGCATGGGGAGGGTTTGAGCTAAACTAGAACTCACTTCATGGAAAAGAGACAGGGAAAAAGTGAAAACATTAGCAGACTTTATTTTCTTGGGCTCCAAGATCACTGCAGATGGTGACTGCAGCCATGAAATTAAAAGACGCTTGCTCCTTGGAAGAAAAGCTATGACAAAACTAAACAGCATTAAAAAACAAAGACATCACTTTGCCAATAAAGATCTGTGTAATCAAAACTATGATTTTCCAATGGTCATGTACAGATGTCAAAGTTGAACCATAAAGAAGGCTGAGCACTGAAGAACTGATTCTTTCAAATTGTGGTGCTGGAGAAGACTCTTGAGAGTCCCTTGGACAGCAAAGAAATCAAATTAGTCAATCCTAAAGGAAATCAACCCTCAATATTCATTGGAAAGACTGATGCTGAAGCTGAAGCTCCAATACTTTGGCTACATGATGCAAAGAGCTGACTCATTGGAAAAGACCCTGATGCGGGGAAAGGTTGAGGGGAGGAGGAGAAGCGGGCAACAGAGGATGAGATGGTTGGATGGCATCACCGACTCGGTGGACATGAGTTTGAGCGAGCTCCGGGAGTTGGTGATGGACAGGGAAGCCTAGCGTGCTGCAGTCCATGGGGTCACAAAGAGTTGGACACAACTGAGTGACTGAACAACAACAGCAGGAAACTGAGAGCCCCAGCTGCATCACCCAAATGCACTTTCCTTGTAAAGTCTTGGAAAGCTGCCTCTCTGGAAAGCACTGCAAATTATATTTCCAGAATAAAAGGAATCAAACCAGACCTCGAACTTCCTGAACATCTGAGACATTTTCTTCCACTCTTTATTCCCCCAATCAGTTCATCCTCTTTGGAAACTAAGAATTGGCCAAAATACTTTTCAGTCTGTGCTCAGTCTCCTAAATTATAAAATATAGGGCTTTGTATAGTCATCTCTGAGGTCCATTCCTACTCTGTTGTGCATTTTCCATTACTCTATAAGGGCAGGCATTTACCTACTCCCATGGAATCAATGGAAAACCCCTGGACACTCATCTGGCCTGATAGATGCAATGGGGCCCAGACCCAAGTAGCATGTGACCACAATTAACCAGAAACTTGGGGACACAGGACTGAGGGTAGTTGAACTTTCTGCCCATGCAAAACATCTCTTCTTTTCTCAAAGCTCATTGAGAGACTGTAAAATATAAATTCTAGATCTGTAAAAGCATTACAAAATAATTTTTTTTCTGTCCTTTTAATAACTCTCTTATTCCTCATCTATTTTGGAAGCTCAAGCTTCCCTCTCTTTACTCCTTTGTGTCTGTGTCTGACACATAGCATGCCAGCCTATGACATGTTCTGTGACATCATGGATGAGGCACTGATTTTCCTGAAAAGCACCTAGGTTGTGAATATTCCTTTCACCCCTGTCTTGCATGGGTCTCAAACAGACCCACTTTAGATATGGAGACACAGAAGAAATTAAAGAGTTGGAGGAAGACATACCCTCCTGAAAATTGAAAGTGTTAATCTCTCAGTCATGTATGACTCTTTGTGACCCCATGGACTATAGCCCACCAAATTCCTCTGTGCATGGGATTCCCCAGGCAGGAATACTGGAGTGGGTTGCTATGCCCTCTGCACATATACCATCCTAACACCAATCAAAAGAAAAGTTAAGTAGCTGTACTGAGTGCTGATATCAGAGCAAGGAAAATTATCATAAACTTTAAAAGGGAAGTACATAACAAAAGGATCAGGTCTCCACAAAGACATAGCAATTCTATAATGTGTATGCACCTGCAAACTGGTGGAACTGCAAGGGAAAATAGATGAATTTCTTACTATAGTTAGACACTTGAATATCCCTCTACCATCAGTGGACAGAACCAAGAGTCAGAAAACCAGTAAAGGCAAAATTGAGCCATGCAATATTACAATTACTTGGATCCAATTGACATTTATAGAATCTAAATAGGTTCATAATATATTCATAATGTAGAATATATATAGAATAAATATAGAATTCTAAATAGATTCATAATCTAACTAGAGCAGCATGCATATTCTTCTCAAGCTCATGTTGAACATTCACCAAATAGGCCACATTCTAAGTATAAAGCACACTTTATCAAATATCATATGGAAATCACACAAATTATGCTTTCATAACAAAATGGAGTTAACTAGAGACCAATAAAAGAATAGTATATGAAAAACTTAAAACTACATGAATATTGAACAACACATAAATAAACACGGATCAAAGAAGAAATCTCAAAAAAATATCTTTAAACAAAGAAAATATAAGCTATCAAAATGTGTAGATGCAATGAAATCAGTGCTTTGAGGAAAAGTTATATAGAATAAAGAAAGGTTTAAAACAGACAATCTAAGCTTCTACCTCATGGTTCTAGAAAAGGAAGAAACAATTAAATCCAAAGAAAGCATAAGAAAATAGATAATAAAAATGAAAGCATCAGTGAACAAAATTGAAGATAGCAAAATAGAGAAAATGAGCAAACCCAAAAGTTTTCATTTTTTTTTAAATTGGCAAACATCTAGTGAAGTTAACTAAGACAAAGAGAGAGGTGGTATAAGTTACTATTATAGATGAACATGCAACATCACTACTCATTTCATGGACATGAAAGGAATATTATGAACAGCTCTGTGCCCGCAAATTTGATAGATGGGCAAGTTCATTGAAACACAGTCTAGAAAAACTCACAAGGAGAAACAGATATCTCAATGGGCCTATATCTATTGAAGAAATAAAATAAATAGTAAACTTTGAAAAGGGAAAGCGCCAGATCCAGAAGCTTTCAAATATATATTCTACTGAACTTTAAGAAGAAAATTATAACAAGTTGCTACAGTCTCTTTCAGAAAATCAAAGCATAGAAAATACTTAATAATTCAGTCCTTGAGACCAGCATTGCACCAATTTAAAAAAAAACAAAAACAAAACCAAGGACATCAGAAAAAGGGAAAAATCAAGCTCTCTCTGAATATAAGTGAAAAAATCTTCAAACAAGTATTAGTAAATTAAATCCAGAGATTACACAAAGAGTTATACAGCATGATCAAGTGGGATTTTTTTCTATGGTGCAAAGTGGATTTGAAATTTAGTTAATGAGGCTCCATCACATCAACAGGCTAAAGAAGAATATTCATATGATTTCATCAACAGATGCAGAAGGAGCATTTGACAAACTCCAACATGCAGTAGTAATAAAAAAACTCTTAGCAAATGAAGAATAGAGAAGGACTTCCTCAACTTGATAAAAAAAATATCTACAGAGAACTCATGGCTAACTACCATCACAGTCAATGATGAGAAGCTTATTCAAGATTGTACCAGAAGTCCTAGCTAATGAAATATGAAAATGAGACAAAAGACAAAATATATATATGTATATATATATATACATACACACACACACTACCAAGAAAGAAACAAAATGTCTATATAGAGAATCACAAGAAATTAACAAAATGCCTTCTGGAACTAGTAAGCAATGATAGCAAGGCTCTAGGATAGAACATTGGATTGTACTACAAAAGTGTTAAATAAAAAAAGATTAACACAGAAAAGTTAATTTCTTTAAATACCAGCAAAGAACAATAGGAATTTGAAATTAACAACTTAGTATCATATGCAAGCTAAACATGGGAACTTTCTTTACTTACCACTCATTTTTATATAAATTCATAATACAAAATTGATGATCTGTTCCTAAAGGTTTTATGGAAAGGCAAAAGATCCAGAATAATAAACACAAAATTGAAGGAGAAGAGCAAAGTTGGAGGACTAACACCAGCAGACTTCAAGACTTACTATAAAGCTGCATATCAGGATGTGTGGTATTGGTGGAGAATAGACACATGGATCAGCAGAACAGAATAAAGACCCCAGAGATAGACTCAGAAAAATGCAGCCCTTTAACAAAGGAGCAAATGCAATTCAATCTAGAAAAAAAAGTAATATCTTCTGAAAGTGCTGCTGGAATAACTAGACATCCCTATAGAAAAAATGAACCTGGACACAGATCTTACTTCTCACAAAAGTTGACTCAATATGGATCACAGATGTATATGTAAAACTCAAAACTATTAAACTCCTAGAAGATAACAAGGAAGCTATCTAGATGACCTTGAGAGTTTCTCAGTGATTTTCCATACAACACCAAATGCATGTCTTATGAAACAAAACAGTAAGCTAGACTTCATTAAAATTTTAAAAAAATTAACACTTATTTGAAAGTGCACTTTGAAAATTAGCCATATTTCTTTCAGATAGTAGCTGTTCAGATAAGTGTGGATGAGAACTTCTACTGGACTGTATCCAGAGGAAACTGATTAGAATGGATAAAATTCCCAAATTCACCAAAAACCTAGTAGATATCAGATAGCTCAGAACTTTTGCCTTAATCTGATTTAATTCTTACAGCTCTCTGTATGAACTGAAAATATTATTCTCATTATACAGATGGTCCAAAAGAGTAAAGTGTTTTGCCAAAGCTCACCAAGGCAGAATGAATGGCACAGCCAAAATAAGAACCTGGGTTTTTTTAGTCAAAGACATTTGTCAACTATATTCAAATATGACTTATAAAAAATTAACTATAACAGTGATAGTAATGAAATAGGTTACCAGTGAGTGCTCAACATTACTTATCATTAGGGAAATGAAAATGACAATGAGCTATCCCCTCATACTTGTCAGAATGGCTATTATCAAAAGACAAAAGATATCAAGTGTTGGCAAGTACATGAACAAACCCTTGTACACTGTCAGTGAGTAAGTAAATTGACACAACCATTATGGAAAACATTATAGACATTACTCAAAAATTTAAAATAGATCAACCTTATGATCCAGTAATCCTACTTCTGGGTAAATATCTAAAGAAAGGGCATTAGTTTAATGAAGAGACATCTGTACTACTATGTCCACTGTAGTATTATTCACAAGGGCCAAGACATGGAAACATCATAAGTCTCTTTCAAGGATTCAGTGAATATACAAAATATAAAGAATACATATAAACAAATATATACATATATGAAGTGAACTGAAGTTCACTTAGTCATGTCCAACTCTTTGCAACCCCATGGACCATACACTCCATGGGATTCTCCAGGCCTGAATACTGGAGTGGGTAGCCATTCCCTTCTCCAGGGGCTCTTCCCAACCCAGGGACTGAACCCAGGTCTCCCACATTGCAGGAAGATTCTTTACCATCTGAGCCACCAGGGAAGCCCATATATGTATATACATAGTACTTTACACAAACACACCAATAAGGGTAGCTTCAGAGATGACCTATGTTAATGTAGCTTGATTGCAGTGATCTCTCATTTTATGTACTTAACATATAAAAAACATCAAGTTAAACTTCTTCAATTCAGTTCAGTTGCTCAGTCATGTCCAACTCTTTGAAATCCCATGAACTGCAACACGGCAGGCTTCCCTGTCCATCACCAATATCTGAAGTTTACCCAAACTCATATCCCTTGTGTCAGTGATGCCATCCAAATGTCTCATCCTCTGTCGTCCCCTTCTGCCTTCAATCATTCCAGGCATCAGGGTCTTTTCAAATAAGTCAGCTCTTTGTATTAGGTGGCCAAAGTATTGGAGTTTCAGCTTCAACATCAGTCCTTTCAATGAATATTCAGGACTGATTTCCTTTAGGATGCACTGGTTGGATCTCCTTGCTGTCCAAGGGATGCTCAAGAGTCTTCTCCAACACCACAGTTCTAAAGCATCAATTCTTTGGCGCTCAACTTTCTTCATAACCCAACTCTCACATCCATACAAGACTACTGGAAAAACCATAGCTTTGACTAGACAGACCTTCATTGGCAAAGTACTGTCTCTGCTTTTTAATATGCTGTCTAGGTTGGTCATAACTTTTCATCCAAGGAGCAAGCGTCTTTTAATTTCATGGCTGCAATCACCATCTGCAGTGATTTTGGAGCCCCAAAAAATAAAGTCAGCCACTGTTTCCCCATCTATTTGCCATGAAGTGGTGGGACCAGATGCCATGATCTTAGTTTTCTGAATGTTGAGTTTTAAGCCAACTTTTTCACTCTCCTCTTTCACTTTTATCAAGAGACTGTTTAGTTCGCTTTCTGCCATAAGTGTGGTGTCATCTGCATATCGGAGGTTATTGATATTTCTCCTAGCAATATTGGTTCCAGCTTGTGCTTCCTCCAGCCCAGCATTTTTCATGATGTACTCTGCATATAAGTTAAATAAGTAATGTGACAATATACAGCCTTGATGTACTCCTTTCCCAATTTGGAACCAGTCTGTTGTTCCATGTCCAGTTCTAACTGTTGCTTCTTGACCTGCATACAGATTTCTCAGGAGGCAGGTCAGGTGATCTGATATTCCCATCTCTTTAAGAATTTTCCAGAGTTTGTTGTGGTCCACACAACAAAGGCTTTGGCATAGTCAATAAAGCAGAAGTAGATGTTCTTCTGGAACTCACTGGCTTTTTTGGTGATGCAACAGATGTTGGCAATTTGACCTCTGGTTCCTCTGTCTTTTCTAAAACCAGCTTGAATATCTGGAAGTTCATGGTTCATGTACTGTTAAAGTCTGACTTGGAGAATGTTGAACATTAATTTGCTAGCATATGAGATAAGTGCAATTGTGTGGTAGTTTGAGCATTCTTTAGCATTGCCTTTCTTTGGGACTGGAATGAAAACTGACCTTTTCCAGTCCTATGGCCACTGTTGAGTTTTCCAAATTTGCTGGCATATTGGTTGTAGCACTTTCACAGCATCATCTCTTAGGGTTTGAAATAGCTCAACTGGAATTCCATTACCTCCAGTAGCTTTGTTCGTAGTGATGCTTCCTAAGACCCACTTGAATTCACATTCCAGGATGTCTAGCTCTAGGTGAGTGATCACACCATCATGATTATCTGGGTCATGAAAATCTTTCTTGTATAGTTCTTCTGTGTATTCTTGCCACCTCTTCTTAATATCTTCTGCTTCTGTTAAGTCCATACAATTTCTGTCTTTTTTTGTGCCCATCTTTGCATGAAATGTTCCCTTGGTATCTCTAATTTTCTTGAACAGATCTCTAGTCTTTCCTATTCTATTGTTTTCCTCTATTTCTTTGCATTGATCACTGAGGAAGGCTTTCTTATCTCTCCTTGCTATTCTGTGGAACTCTGCATTCAGATGGGTATATCTTTCCTTTTCTCCTTTGCCTTTAGCCTCTTGTTTTCTCAGCTATTTGTAAGGCCTCCTCAGACATCCATTTTGCCTTTTTGCATTTCTTTTTCTTGGGAATGGTCTTGATCACTGCCTCTTATACAATGTCATGAACCTCATCCATAGTTCTTCAGGCACACTATCAGATCCAGTCTCTTGAATCTGTTTGTCACTTCCACTGTATAATCGTAAGGTATTTGATTTAGGTCATACCTGAATGGTCTAGTGGTTTTCCCTACTTTCTTCAATTTAAGTCTGACTTTTGCAATAAGGGGTTCATGATCTGAGCCACAGTCAGGTTCCAGCCTTTTTTTGCTTACTGTATAGAGCTTCTCTCTCTTTGGCTGCAAAGAATATAATCAGTCTGATTTCGATATTGACCATCTGGTGATGTCCATATGTAGAGACTTCTCTTGTTTTGTTGGAAGAGAGTTTTTACTGTGACCAATATATTGTCTTGGCAAAACTCTATTAACCTCTGCCTGGCTTCATTCTATACTCCAAGGCCAAATTTGCCTGTTACTCTAGGTGTTACTTGACTTCCTACTTTTGCATTCCAGTCCTCTACAATGAAAAAGACATCTGTTTTTGTGTGTTAGTTCTAGAAGGTCTTGTAGGTCTTCATAGAACCTTTCAACTTCAGCTTCTTAGCATTACTGGTCGGGGCATAGACTTGGATTACTGTGATATTGAATGGCTTGCCTTGGAAGTGAACAGAGATCATTCTGTCGTTTTTGAGATTGCATCCAAGTACTGCATTTCAGACTCTTTTGTTGCCTATAATGGCTACTTCATTTCTTTTAAGGGATTCTTGCCCACAGTAGTAGATATAATGGTCATCTGATTTGCATTCACCCATTCCTGTCCCTTTGAGTTTGCTGATTCCCAAAATGTTGATGTTAACTTTTGCCATCTCCTGTTTGACCACTTCCAGTTTGCCTTGATTCATGGACCTAACATTCCAGGCTTCTATGCAATATTGTTCTTTACAGTGTCAGACTTTACTTCCATCACCAGTCACATCCACAACTTGGTGTTGTTTTTGCTTTGGCTTTGTCTCTTCATTCTTTCTGGAGTTATCTCTCTACTAATCTCCAGTAGCATACTGGGCACCTACCAGCCTGGGGAGTTTGAGAGAGTCAATTCCTAGGCAAGTTGATAAGAAGTCTAGGGGTCCCCATGGAGAGAAGGGTCTGGAATTCTCAAGGAGGAAGAAAGGACAAACTTTTTTTCCCCCTCTACATTCCTTAGGATTATATAACAATAATGTATCCTGCTTGAGGACAGTCTCTGGAATAAACCTTCTGGCTAATTCTGTTAAATCCTGGGAGTAGGTCTGGTGAGGTCTTTACAACCTCTAGACATTCTTTTGATTCACTGTAATAACTGATTTGAGAGTATATAATTCCAGTGCTAAGGCTAGCAAGGGGGGTACTCTTTCTACCCCCTTCTGATGTCTATGTCAGAAGCTTTCACTATCTCCCTTACACTTTAATAAAATTTTATTGCACAAAAGCTCTGAGCAATCCAGCCTCACCTCTGGCCCTGGATTGAATTCTTCTTCTCCCGAGGCCAAGAACCCCGGCATCTTTGCGTGATTCAGCAACAACCTTTCAAGTTCATCTTTCAGTGTCCTGTCTTTCTGCCTTTTCACACTGTTCAAGGGGTTCTCAAGGCAAGAATAGTGAAGTGGTTTGCCATTTCCTTCTCCAGTGGACCATGTTTTGCCAGAACTCCCCACCATGACCTGTCCATCTTGGATGGCCCTACTTGGCATGGTTCATAGCTTCGTTGACTTAGACTAGACTGTGGTCCATGTGATCAAATTGGTTAGTTTTCTGTGATTGTGGTTTTAAGTCTGTCTGTCCTCTGATGGAGAGGGATAAGAGACTTATGGAAGCTTCCTGATGGGAGAGACTGACTGAGGGGGAAGCTGGGTCTTGTTCTGATGAGAGTTCCAGAAAAACATCTACTTCTGCTTTGTTGAATATGCCAAAGTCTTTTATTGTGTGGATCACAACAAACTCTGGAAAATTCTTAAAGAGATGGAAATATCTGACCACCTTACCTGCCTCTTGAGAAATCTGTATGCAGGTCAGGAAGCAACAGCTAGAACTGGACACAGAACAACAGACTGGTTCCAAATAGGGAAAGGAGTATGTCAAGGCTGGATATTGTCACCTTGCTTATTTAACTTACATGCAGAGTATATCATGAGAAACACTGGGCTGTATGAAGCACAAGCTGGAATCAAGATAGCTGGGAGAAATATCAATAACCTCCGATACGCAGATGACACCACCCTTATGGCAGAAAGTGAAGAACTAAAGAGCCTCCTGATCAAAGAGAAAGAGGAGAGTGAAAAAGTTGGCTTAAAACTCAACATCCAGAAAACTAAGACCATGCATCTGGTCCCATCACTTCATGGCAAATAGATGGGGAAACAGTGGCTGAATTTACTTTTGGGGGCTCCAAAATCACTGCAGCCATAAAATTAAAAGACACTTGCTCCTTGGAAGAAAAGTTATGACCAACCTAGACAGCATATTAAAAAGCAGAGACATTACTTTGCCAACAAAGGTCTGTCTAGTTAAAGCTATGGTTTTCCCAGTAGTCATGTATGGATGTGAGAGTTGGACTATAAAGAAAACTGAGCACCAAAGAATTGATGTTTTAGAACTGTGGTGTTGGAGAAGACTCTTGAGCATCCCTTGGACTGCAAGGAGATCCAACCAGTGCATCCTAAAGGAAATCAGTCCTGAACATTCATTGAAAGTACTGATACTGAAGCTGCAGCTCCAATACTCTGGCCACCTGATGTGAAGAATTGACTCATTAGAAAAGACCCTGATGCTGGGAAAGATTGAGGGCAGGAAGAGAAGGGGACAACAGAGGATGAGATGTTTGGATGGCATCACTGACTCAATGGACATGAGTTTGGATAAACTCTGGGAGTTGGTGATAGACAGGGAAGCCTGCCATGCTGCAGTCCATGGGGTCACAAAGAGTTGGACACAACTGATACTGAGGGACTGAACTGAACTGAACTGATGGGTGGGGCCATGCTCAGTAAATCTTTAATCCAATTTTCTGTTGAAGGGTGAGGCTGTATTCTCTCCTTCTCTGTGTGCAGATGATACTATATTAATATGTAGGAAACCCTAAAGATACCACATACACAAAAGCTGTTAGAAATAACAAATTAATTCAGCAAAGTTGCAAGATCCAAAACCTACAAAACTGTTATGTTTCTGTACATTTTTAATAAAAAGCCATCTGAAAGGGGTCTTGTTTTTTTTTTTTTTTTTTTTATGGACTCTGACAGACAGTCTTTTAATTAATGTGTTTAGAATATTAATGTTTAGTGTGGTTATTGATACAGACTATTATCTACCATATTCATTGCTATTTTCTGTTCATTGCTTTTGTTTTTTGTTTCTTTTTGTTTTTCACTCTTTTTTTCTCTCCTTTTAACTGAGTATTTTGTATAATTCCATTTTCTCTTTGTCTTAGCATGTCAATTATATTTCTTTTTTAAAATTTTAGTGGTGGCTGTATAGTTCACAGTATGTATTTCCAACTGATTCAAATCCACTTTCAGGTAGAACTAGTCTATTTGATTGGTAGTGCAAGTACATTATAGTAGAATTTTCCTAATTCATTCTATCCCTTCCAATATTTTATCTTTCATATCATTTATGTATATGCTAAAATCACCAAGTATATTGCTGCTAATTTTATTTTAAATAAACTTCTATCAGCTCAATTAAGTAAAAGCAAATAAGATTTAATATTTTAATTTTTTTTCTTTAATGTCCTTTGTTTAGATCTTTGTTTGTGTTCTATATATCTTTCCTTCTTTCTGAAGAACTTAATTAATCATTTCTTGTGAGGCAGGTCTACCAGCAACAAATTCTGTCAAACTTTGAGAAGATGTTTATTTTTCCTTAACTGCTAGATGGAACAAAAAATGCATACACATAATTTTTTTTTACTGAAGCAATTTATATAAAACAGAGAGTTCAGTGCCTTGTTATAAAGTAGTTCACAGGAAATGTCAGCTGCTGTTGTTTTTCTGAAGGTTCACCAGGCTGAGTTCCATCCTTTGGTGAGAAGGTGATTGAAGGTTGGGAAGCTCAAGTGTCTGTGGAGTTCTCTGTGATACGATGAAACCATAAACCTTAGCGCCCCTTTGGTCTCAGAGAATGACAGACTCTCTAGTTAGAGCAACAAACCAATGAGAAACAAACCAACACGTGAGAAATGGAGTATTTCCTGCTGTATCAGTATACAAAGGATGTCAGAGTCATCAGCGATTGCAGTCATCACAGATGGTGAGCTGATTAACCTCGAGGGAACTCAGGAAGAAAAGAACACTTGCCACCTAGCAGCCTTCAGACTGCAGCCACTCCCTATGTTGAGCCCTGAGGAAACTCAGGATGTGAGGACACAGGATACTGGCCCCAGATAGGTGAGGTGCCTATCAAAGGAACGATTTCAGTGAGCCCAGACTCTTACATCTTTCCATACATAGAAAAGTACTAAATTTCTTAACTTGAGATATCTGGTTTTCCTTTAATTAACATAAATCTTTTGCCTTTCAGACTACCTAACCTTTGTTGCAAAACTTCTAAATAATTTGGCTCCCATCTTCACCTCCTCTGAGCAGTTCTCTCACTGTTACTTGAGATGCTGCCTTCTGGATTCAAAGTCCTAAAGTGAAAGTGAAGTCGCTTAGTCATGTCTGACTCTGCAACCCCATGGACTCCTAACTGGCTCTTCCATCTATCCATGGGATTTTCCAGGCAAGAGTACTGGAGTGGGTTGCCATTTCCTTCTCCAGGGGATCTTCCCAGCCCAGGAATTGAACCTGGGTCTCCCACATTATAGGCAGAAGCTTTTACCACCTGAGCCAAGAGGAAAGTCCTAAAAATTCCCACCAAATAAAACATACCTTTAAATATTTAGGTGGTGAATATTCTTTAAGTTGATGAAACAAAAAACTTCCAGCCTGTCTTTTTCTGATATCTAAGCATGTTCTCCAGGGAATCCCATGCCTGACATCCAGTGGATAGCAGGCAGGCTGGAATACAGCCCAGAAAGGGAAAGGATCTATTAGGGGCCAGTTGTGGGGAGGGGAGGAGGGGGAGGAGGGGCTACTCCATCTACAATCCACTCTCAATAAAGTATTCATTTAAAAATGTCATTCCTCTGCCAAGATTTTCTTAGTGCTTCCTGCTGCTTCCCAGAGTTCATATTCCTTAGGGAGCCACATGGATCCCTTCTTGTAGCCTCTTTCCACTTTATAGTCTTCTTACCTCAGTGGTCCCTAACTGGTTACTCTGAATTCCTTAAAATTCCCTTCAACATCCAACACTCTCAAAAATCATCAGCTTCTTCCCTGCCTCTCAGCACAGGTACTTTCCTGACCAACAGCTCTGTGGTAGATGGCTGTGATGATTAAATAAAAGGAATGTTCAATGTTAACATAGCTTATTGTTGGTACTCAGCAAAGAATAGTTCTAATTCCCTAGAAATGCCTGGAGCACTTTCAACACAAGCGTGCATTACAAACTCAAGTTCAGATGGAGATGGCTTCATCACTTTCTAGGAGAAACACCCAGTTGGTAGCACTAAGTGACAGGATTAGTATATAGAATTTTAAAGCTAAGATCCTAAACCTGTATACCTTCTTTGAGAAATATGTTGTTTAATTTCCAAGTATTAGAAATCTTTCTTATTTTCTTTACCTGTTAATGATTTACACTTGGAGATCATTAGGGTCAGAGGACATTTAACTATATGATTTCAACTTCGAACAAATATATAAAGGTTAGTTTTATGACCCAAGATAGAGTCCATGCATACTTGAAAAAAATATGTCTTCTGCTGTTGCTGTGTGGAGCATTCTGTACTATATGTCAGTTAGACTTGAAGAGATGAGTTTGTTGTTTAGTGCTTCTATACCTTTGTTGACTTCTTATCTACTAATTCTATCAATTACTAGAAGAGGCATGTTGAAGCTTCTAACTATAATTAGAGGCTTATTTCTGTATCTAGTTGGTTCTGGTAGTTTTACTTTATGTATTTGGCAGCTCTTTTATTTGGCACATGCACATTAAAATTGTTACATTATCTTGGTGAACTGGCTCTTTAACTATTACATAATGTCCTTCTTTATCCCTGATGATTTTCTTTGCCTGAACTTTATCCAATATAATTTAGCCACAGCAGCTCTCTTTTGATTAGTATTTGCATAGCATATGCTTCTCCATTCTTTCACTTTTAACCTACTTATACGGTTATATTTTAAATGTGTTTTTATATGTAACATATAGGTGGGTCATTTTTTTCATTCTGCCACTCTCTCTTTTAATTCATTAATCTAGATCATTTATATTTAGCATAATTTCTGAGGTCTGAACAATTAAGTCTGCCATTATACTGTTTACTTTCTATTTTTCACTTTTTTTTATTCCTCTATTTCTCCTTTCTGGTCTTCCTGTGGGTCACTTGAACATTCTGTAAGAATTCCATTTTAATTTATCTGTAAGCTTTGTGCAGTGGCAGTATCGTAGCCAATGAGGTTTATCCGAGGCATGATTATTGCTAATTGAAAACTAATTTATCTGTAATATTTTTTAGTATGTCTCTTTGTACTGTGCTTTAAGCACTTCCTATAAAGTTGTACACATAGTAAATGGTGTGGCTCATATTGGAGCCAAAGGCTATATTCCAGTGTAATAATAGATTCACCCAAATTATGGAAGTAAAAAATAATAACTGACTCAATTTTTATCTACCAAAGGTAACAAAACCTTCCATCATTTGGGGAAGGAGGATGCTAATGATACTTCAGTAATAAGCCTCTGCCTCCTGAGATGGCCAAAAGGAAAGTCATTTATCCTGGGTAAGGATCTCCTTCCTTGTTCTCTTTAGGATGAAGCCCCCTTTGTTGTGGCAACTAAGAACCATCTGAATAAGCCAATAATCACCGTGCTTTCTAGCATAAGGGCAATGCTGATTCAAGTTTGCATGAAGAAAACCTCATCTACAACACCCTGGACCTCTTCTTTTCCAGAACAGAGACAACTTCAACCACCCTGTTCTAGGGGCTTCTCTACATGGCCCTGAACCCCGAAATCCAAGGTCAGTGCATCAGTGGGTGGACCTGGCCCAGGCCAGTATGCTTCCATAAATCAGTTCATATAAATCTCAATATTCCTAAAGGGAAATTTGATTCATCATCACTAATAATGAGAAGAAACTGAGGCTCAAAGAGCTTTAGGATCTCATAGCAGACATGTTGTGGAGCAAGAGTTTGCCACCAGATTTGTCTCATACCAGGGCCACTTCCCACTCACATACCTTCCTGAGGAGCTAGTCTGGAGAGCCTACTATAGCTTTAGCCATTATGATTCTGGTTACTCCATTCTTTAGCTTGACAAGGCTGTATGAAAGTTGTGGGAAAATAGAATAATAGAAGCTCTTCTGCTTTTTTCAGAAAAAGTCCAAGCTGAGATTGGCAGGGTGCTTGGCCAATCACAATAGCCAAACTCAGCCGTTCCAGACTCCAAGCCTACACTGATGCTGTCATCCACGAGGTGCTGAGAATAGGAAACATCATCCCCATGAACGTGCCCCGGGAGGTGGCAGTGGACACTACTCTGGCCGGATACCACCTGCCCAAGGTAATTAGAGGTTCACTAACAGCCATAGTCTTCAAGCTCCTATTTGTAAATAGTAGGAAACTCAACTAGAAAAGTCACATGTATTCTTGTCTTAGGGAAACACTTAAATGGAGGGAGAGATGTATTACTGTTGATATGATACCAGATTTTTTTTCTTCATTTGGTGTCCTTGGAAAATTAGTTCAAATAAATGTTAACAGGTGTTGTGGTGAAGAAGGCGGATTCCTAGGTCAAACATGTTCAGGCAAAGATTGACTTTTCCTTGCTATGAGATTTCCCAGTGTTTTTACTATGTGATATGCATTGTCAGAGCTTCCCTGGTGGTGCTAGTGGGAAAGAATCCACCTGCAAAGCAGGAGACTCAGGTTCCATCGCTGGGTTAGGAAGATCCCCTGGAGGAGGGCACAGCAACCCACTCCAGCGTTCTTGCCTGGGAAATCCCATGAAGAGAGGGGCCTGGTGGGCTGCAGTCCTTGGAATTGCAAAAAGTTGGACATGACAAGCGACTTAGCATGCACACATGCAAGCACATGCATTGTTAATACTCGTGGAGATAGAGCAGGCAGCAATTCTCAGTTAGCCTTTGCCATGACGTCCTTTTCTTTGTCTTAGGAGAGCTTCTCACAGGGACCTGCCACACTTACTTTGGAAAATTCTCCTTCACAATCCTGGGACTATAGAATGTTGAAATATGAATACATATTTGAGATCACCTGCACCAACATTACATTAAACTAGTGTTTCCAACATATCCCCAAAGGTATTTCTCCAGCTTTAACTTACAGCCCCTTAATGAGATTACCTCACAAGGGAAAAGAATCCAAGCCTATGCAGCATTAAGTATTAAAAACAGAAAAGAATTGTTAAGCAATGATTATGTGCCATGGACTATAAAGGTTCTTTCAAAATGTCTTTATCAGTCTTCAGAATAATTCTGTTATCCTCCTTTTAGAAATTTGAAATGAAGGCTCAGAGAATTATTAATCTTGCATTTGAATTCTCAACCTCAAAGTGACCGGAGCTGGGTTCCAGAAACAAACCTGTTCTGATTTCCAGGCTCATCTTTTTCTTACTATACATGTTCTCTCCACAGGAGCTGCTTTACTTTGACTTTGGAAGAGTCTCCCTGCAATTGTTGTGTGATTCCCTGTTAAATTTCCTGTCCTCTCCTAGGCGATTCTGCTCTGCCTCTTCCCACCCTTCTTAACAATCTCAGCAGACGGCTCTCCTGCGCCCCCTAGTGCCGTCTCTGCACACTGCACGCCACCTCTGTCCACCTCTGAGGATCCACTGGTTTTTCTGAGTCCCTCTTGTGTGTGGGGCCTGGGATTGTTCTCAAAGCAAAACCAGAGGAACTTTCCCAATGTGTTTCCCTTGGTCACCATCGCTGCAAACCAGGAAAAGCAGCTGTTTCTGCAGTGAGTGCATTTACTATTTTCTTGCTGATTGACCATCTTGTGGGTGACATTGAGAGCTAAATGATTTCACAAATGATCTGTGCATATTCATAGCAATTGATTTAGCTCCAGGGAACCATCCCAGCTCAACAGACTCGTTCTAACGGGTTTTCTTTTCTAATGTATCGTTCTGTGAGGCCCCGTGAGCCAACTAAGACTGATTTTTAATAACAACTTGAATAATAACCTGGGGGGGGGGGGGGTATCATGTGCAGTGTTTCTCCACACAGCCCCAAGCTGAGGAGTTCTGAAGCGCTTGGTACCAGTTCTCTGCATGCAATTTTCTATGAGCAAGAGAAATGACTGAACGCAAAGGGAAAAAGTGGGGGCAAGCCAGATTCTTGCCCATGGAAACACAATGAGAGTGCTCCTCAAGTTGTGTAAGGTTTAGGTCCCACAAAGCTGGGGCCTGGTCAGTTAGCTCAGGAGGGTAGGGTAGGAGGTTATGGGTTTAACCCTTCTTATGTAAACATAAAAGTCACAATTATCTGTTGAAAAATCATTGACCAAAAAAAACAAAGAAAGTTACCAAAAAGATATATTACATTCCAGAGACAAAGAAGGAGCCATAAGAAGATGGTAGGAAGGGCACAAGTGCAGTAAAATCAAATCCCATACCCGCCAGGTGGGCCACCTGCAAACTGGAAAGCAATTATATTAATAACAATTCTGCCGCAGGTGTGAAAGTCCTGAGCACAGTGTAAGGCTTCCCAGCCTGGGGGTCTGGTAACAAGAGGAGGAGCACCCAGAGAATGTAGCTTTGAAGACCAGCAGCTTTTGAACCCAGGAACTCTACAAGGCTGTGCGGGGAAAAGAAACTCCATAAATGAAGGGCACACCCAATGTCGTGTGCATACCAGGACCCAGGGTATAAGGAAGTGACCTCATAGGAGATGGACCAGACCTACCTGCTAGTATTGGAGGATCCCCTGCAGAAGCAAGGGGTCAGGGACAGCTTTTGCTCACACCAGGGATAAAGACATCGGAAATGGCAGCGGCAGCGGCAGCTTCAGCCAGTACTCACTGGCATGAGGAAGCACAGAGGCCGCCATGAAAAGAGGCATGGAAAGAAGTGGGAACAAATGGTGTGACTGAGAAACTAAAAGAAGTTTGATGAAGTGGCAGTGCAGGCAGAGGGAGAGTGGCTCACACAGGGGCAGGTGGTGTGTCCTTCATCTAAGAGAGATGGGAGCTATCGAAGGGTATCTATAAAGGTCCAGGTGTGGTGGGTGGATAGGAGTGGCATAAAAAAATCATGTCCGAAACTAACTCTGCTTTCAGTATGTTGAGTACATTGATGGGGAAGAGAAGATAGGCATGGATGGGGCTACTGTGGGAGTGTGAACAACTAAGGTAGTAACTTGGACTAGGTTGCAATTGATATAAAATGCTACCCGCAATAGAATCAAGAGAAATTTCAAGTGAAATTGACCAGCACAGTGAAGGATGGAATGAAGGCAGAATGAGCAAAAGTGAGCCTCTAAGGAGGACTCCTGGGTTTCTTGCTGCATGCCAGGAAGAATAGTGGTTCCTTCCACTGGGTGACCTGATTCTATTATTAAACCTTCTATGGAGTGTGCTAGATAATGGATGGCAGTTAATGGGAGAAAGTTAGATGAATGAGATTTTTCCCATGTTGTAGAAGCTCCCATAGTTACCTCTTTACTGATCAACTCAGTTGATTTTGGTCCAGAACTGCCTGCCCACTGTCACATTATTCATACATGTTGCATACATGTTCATTGATGCATACGTGTTCTCTCCCAAGGTCTATGCTAAGTCCTGCAGAGATCCATTCTTCACTCAAAAGTAATCACAGTCACCTGATAAAACTCATCATTTTAAGCTCTCCCATGGCAAAGAGCAAGGTCCTAGGGGTTGGGCTCAGAAGGTGGGGGGTTGGGGATGTTGAGGGACCTCAGGGTGCTGTCAGCCTTAGTGTGGAAGCCTGGGGAACTGCTGCCCCTTTGCACACATGTGTTGTGCGTGTCAAGTCTATGTGAGTCTCGTCTGCTTTCTCCAGGGACCATGATCCTGACCAGCCTGACTGCACTGCACAGAGACCCCGCAGAGTGGGCCACACCCGACACGTTCAATCCAGAGCATTTTCTGGAGAACAGACAGTTTAAGAAAAGGGAATCCTTCCTGCCTTTCTCCATAGGTGATAACAAGATATAGGCATCTGAAAATCCAGAGTCCCTTTCTCTGCTCTCAGCTTCCCTTCTCCTTGTGATGCTTTGCTTTAGTTGGAATGCCTCCAGATCGCCCTGCCCAACGTGACTCACTCTTGCTGTGGTTGCACCTCAGGATTCCTTGGGTGGAGCGTCCCCGGGACTCATGCTCCTACTTCCTAAGCTCTGACTTGTTTCTGATGAAGATGTCAGCTTCAAGTTGTTCTGTCTCGCAGAACACTGGGAACAGAAGCTTAGCCTCTGCCTGCTACCCACAGAGAAGGCTGGAACATTGCCGTCTTTATAGAATGTTAAATGATCCAAGATCTTTTTATGGTGGCATACTCCCTAGTGGCTCGAGGGCTTCCCAAGTGGCTCAGATGATAAAGAATCTGCCTGCAGTGTAGGAGACCTGGGTCCAATCCCTGGGTCAGGGGAGGTCCCCTGGAGATGGGAATGGCTACCCATTCCAGTTTTCTTGCCTGGGAAATCCCATGGACAGAGGAGACTGGTGGGCTACAGTCCATGGGATCACAAGGAGTCAGACATGACTGAGTGACGCATACTTTCACTTTGCTTCTCTGGTGGCTCAGACGGTAAAGAGTCTGCCTGCAGTGCAGGAGACCTCAGTTTGATCCCTGGGTCAGGATCGAAACTAAAGCTAATTGCTAAGAAAGGGATGGAGGAGGCACCAGTAAAGTGGCTACTTCTTTATTTTTATGGGCAACACAAGTCACTCTAGGTGCCATGGACTCACTAAATGAGATTCTATTCTATATATTCTCTCTGAAGAGGTACTTTTGCCTTTTTAATTTCTAATAACCTTTAAAAAATCTAGTTAATACGTTTACAGGGTGTGCAACCAGAAATGTGTAAGGAGAAAGCAGAGATATTCTCTCACATTTTCAAGTCATCCAGTTGCAAAAGGGTGTATCTCTTAACAGTATGAAATAAGAAAAATTCTTCATATATACCAGATAATTAGTTAAATATGCTCTTGAGATCATTTCAAATAATTTCCCAAATCCTTGATTCTATAAATGTTTCCTGAGTACCTATTATGTGTCAAGCATTCAGCCTGGAGGATATGACAATGATTAGGTAGGAAAAAAAAAAAAACAATGCAACTCTCATGGACCATATATTGTAGTGTAATCTTACAAGGTTCAAATTCCAGTCATCACGTTGGGGATAAGGAAGGACTCTGAAGCTTAGCAGGGTCAAGAATGGTACCCACAGTCATAAACCTCGCAGGGACAAAGTTAGAACTCAATGTTAACCAGGTTTATAAAACATAAAACCTGAATTCAGAATGTGACATGATTAGATGCATCATTTAGAAAAATAACTGGCACTGCTGAAGGTTAAAGTGGAGATAAGTAAGATTTAATTTATGTATATAATTACCATCAACAATGATGAAAGTGATGACCACACGATGTGTAGGTTAAGTACTATGGAAAGATTATACATACCTCTTTCATGTTGAAGAATATTTCTAAAAGGACAGACAGTAATCTATGTTTGATGTTACTCTTTTTTTCTTTCTACATCACTCCAGTTTGTATTGTCTACCGTATAGTCTGTAATTTAAGATAAACCTTAGGAAACAGTTTCCAAATTTAAGTTAAAAGGATCTGTGTATTAACAGCTACAGCATCATTGTTTTCATTTCATTTTAGTTTGCTTTGCCTTTCACTTAAAATCTGTAAAAAAAAAAAAAAAAAAAAATGTGCCCTTCCTAGCAATATCTCCCCAAAATAGTGACTACATGCCACAGTGAGTTGGCACTCTGAAATTCATAAAAGTTTTCATATAATTAATTTAAATTAAATATAGATTGATTTTTGTGACAGTATCATTTTGCTAATCATACCAAAAAGGCACAGAAAAGGAGGGACTGGAATTTGACCCCATGTATACATGATGCAGGGAGAAGGAAATGGCAACCCACTCCAGTGTTCTAGCCTGGAAAATCCCAGGGATGGGGTCGCACAGAGTCGGACACGACTGAAGTGACTTAGCAGTAGCAGTAGCATACATGATGCAGAGACCAGGTTTTCCTGCTGTAGGACACTGTTTTGTATGTATCTGGACTGATTCTGATTAGATCTTCTGTGTCTTTCTTCCTCTGGTTCTGTGCCACCTTTGCTCACTTGGACAAGTCACTTCCTAACATGAAAGCAGATATGAGATGCAGGAAAACCTTTCAGTCTTCCAATCTACAAAAGCTTCATGTTTCCTTTATAGTTGTTGTAAGGATAGTTGTTCAAAGTTTTGGTTGTTTTAAGTAGTATAATCATTCTTATTTCTTTTGCTGTTGTGGTTATTGAGAGGTTCTAATTATAGTTCTAATTATAGATTTTATTTGCAAGCAAGTTGTCTTATTCAATACTTACAGCAATTGAATTATTAACAGTTAAAGAGGACAGGGATCAGAGTCTCCTTTCTCAGTGTAAGGAAATTAGGGTTAAAAGAAAGCTATTTCTCATTCAAGGTAATGTGCCCAAGGAATTGGCAGAAAAAGGCCTAATACTCAAGTTTTGTTTTGTTTTAATTTTTATTGAAGTGTAGTTGATTTACAATGTTATGTTCATTTCAGGTGTACAGAAAAGTGATTATACATACATATATATCCTTTATCTGGGATATTACAAAATATTGAGTATAATCCCCTTTACTATACAGTAGGTCCTTGTTGGTTAGGTATTAAGGTCTAACCGAGTATTCTAAAACAATAAGAATGTAACTCATTTTCCCATTTAAATGCCCTCCATTTTATCATTCACCAAGTTCATATCATATGTATCAATTATTATTTTAAGTCACTGAGTTTTCCACCTTTGTAATGTAGCAATATAACAGGTGTGCATTATTGCTCACAAGTCTACAGTTGAGCTGGGAGCTCCATTGATCTTAGCTGGGCTCTCTCGTCTGTGTGGAAAGTCAGTTGGCTGAGGCTAATCTAGGATGACCTCAGCTAGAACAATGGGGTTCTTTTCCAAGTTTCCTCTTCAGGAAAGTAGCCCAACTGGTGTAAATCTGGAAGATAAGACCCCGGGAGGAAGAAAAGCACACAGTGCTTCCTAAGGGTCAGGCTTGGAATAGATAACCATCACTCCCACTGCTTTTTGGGCCCATGCAGGTCATACTGTGAGCCCCAGCTCAAGGAAAAGGGAAAATAGCACAATTTTTATGGGAAGAGCTGTGAAATCACATTTCGAATGATGTGGATTCAGGGGAGGGGGGGCAATTGGAGCCAGTGTTGAAATCAGGTGATCTCACTGTCTTTCTGCCTGAGCGAAATTCAGAGAAGGCAAGCACTTTGGGGATGCTATCAGTCATGACAGAATGAGGCCTAGCTAAACAGAAGAGCAAATAGAAACCCCAAACTCGACTGAGTCACAGTGTCAACACCACTGTCAGGTTTATTCCTACCACACTCCCATCTTTGGAGCTCAATTGCTTTCCCTCGTTCTTGATCCAGTACTTTGTAAAGAAAGCTTACTTGAAGGAATGGTATGTATATAACTCTATCCCTTTCCTTAGGAAAAACAGTCAGGTATGGGATTAGAAAGTGAAAGAGGAGAGTGAAAAAGTTGACTTAAAGCTCAACATTCAGAAAACTAAGATCATGGCATCTGGTCTCATCACTTCACAGGAAATAGATGGGGAAACAGTGGAAACAGTGGCTGACTTTATTTTTCTGGGCTCCAGAATCACTGCAGATGGTGATTGCAGCCATGAAATTAAAAGACACTTACTCCTTGGAAGGAAAGTTATGACCAACCTAGACAGCATATTAAAAAGCAGAGACATTACTTTGCCAACAAAGGTCTGTCTAGTCAAGGCTATGGTTTTTCCAGTAGTCATGTATGGATGTGAGTATTGGACTATAAAGAAAGCTGAGTGCCGAAGAATTGATGCTTTTGAACTGTGGTGTTGGAGAAGACTCTTGAGAGTCCCTTGGACTGCAAGGAGATCCAACCAGTCCATCCTGAAGGAGATCAGTCCTCAGTGTTCATTGGAAGGACTGATGTTGAAGCTGAAACTCCAATAACTTTGACCACCTGATGCGAAGAGCTGACTCATTGGAAAAGACCCTGATGCTGGGAAAGATTGAGGACAGGAGGAGAAGGGGATGACATAAGATGAGATGGTTGGATGGCATCACTGGCTCGATGGACATGGGTTTGGGTGAACTCCGGGAGTTGGTGATAGACAGGGAGGCCTGGAGTGCTGCGGTTCATGGGGTCGCAAAGAGTCGGACATGACTGAACGACTGAACTGAACTGATTATAATTTTCACAACTTTTTTCACTTTTGCTTTGAACATGTATTAATTAGGGAGATAACAAGTTATTATAAAACACCCACAAGAGAGATGGTGGTAGAGCCCCATGTGGGGTGTTGTAGCCCAAGTGGGGGAGGAGGGCATCATGAAGCCAAGGGGCTGGGGGAAGCCTGGAGCAGGTGACTCAGAGGGTGGGATAAGATGGGGTCAGCCTTGCACATGGAGCCCCGTCAGGGAGATTCCCAGTCATGGAGGAGGGAAATGTGATGTAGAGAAAAGATTCCTCGTACTTCAGAAACTTTCTTATACTTCTCTTATACTTATACCTATACTTCTCTTATACTTATACTTTCTTATAATTCTCAACAGTTTTCTTTTAAAAATTGAGAAAAATTAAAACAGAGTTCTGCTTTTTGTCTCTTTTTATAGTTATCGCTTGCTAATGGATTTTTGAAAGACTTTAGACTAGATGTCATTTGTAGGTCAACCCAGCCCCTCTCTTGCTCTATCCACAGCCTGTACCTTCTTCACCCTGTGCCTCAGCAGCCTAACCCCTGAAGCAATGTAGTGTGTGATTGTGTATTTAGCTTGCTGGGCTTAGGTTAACCCAGGTGGTTGTGATCAAATAAGTTGAGTACATAAAGGCCCAGGGCTGGGCAGACCCTCCCTTTGCTCAGGATTTGCAAGAAGAGGTGGAAGGTTTCACTCCTTGCTTTTACAGACACCACCTGAACAGGTAACTCATATTTTTGTCTTTCAGAAAAAGTAGGTGTGCCTTGGAGAACAATTGGCCAGAACTGGCCTGACAACAAGGAGCTGAGCCTGAAGTTCAGAGTGAAACTGACCCTCGCCCGTCAGCCACTGGCTCTGTGCTGTTCCTCGGGCCAGAAGACATCACGAGGAGGAGGGGAAGGAAAGCAGGAAGAATGGGCCTGTTCCTCCCCTCTCCTGCCTACCCAAGGCAGGGCGCCTGCTCAGAAGTGAGAGAGCAGCATCCAGTGCCTCTAGGACAGGTCATAGGAACTGGACTCAGAGGAAACTGAATCCAAACCCCAGCTTTACCGTCTCCAGTGGGGCCTTGAAAAAATCAATTATGTTGGGAGTGATTTCATTTTCATCCAGAGGATTTAAAGTGGACGATCTCTAAAGGGAAAAGTACTGTAAAGATCAGAGGAAATAATGGGCTTTAAGCGGCTTGGAATCATAAAGCACATCATGAAAGTCATAGCTGTGATCTGCCGCCTTCCTGCTTCCTTCCTTACATGGGGATTTGCTTCTGGCCCGTTGTGATGGCCTGAGTCACCTTCCCTGCTTATGTGCTCAATCATGTCCAACTCTTTGTGACCCCATGGACTGTAGCCCACCAGGCTCCTCTGTCCTTGGGATTTTCCAGGCAAGAATATTGGAGTGGGTTGCCATTTCCCTCTCCAGGGGATCTTTCCAACCCAGGGTTCAAACCAGCATCTCCTGTACTGTCAAGATGATTTTTTACCACTGGGCCACAAAGTGGTGCCCAATGGTGGATAAGAGTTAGAAGTTGGGCCCTGGGGCAGCAGGGAGGTTGCCCAGAAGGGCCCTCAAACTTGATAGCACCGGGCAGGCTTATTCTGCTTCTGCCTCAGACTGACCCCTGGGAAGTCAGCAGGGAGGTAGATTCCTGATTGATAGGCACAGTTTTATGGAGAAATGGTTTCTCTGGTTTATCTAAGGAAACACTACCTTGGCCTCAGACACCACAGCCAAGAAGAATGTCATGACATTTAACTGAATATGGAAAGCCAGTTTGGGGGAAACAGATGTGGAAATATTGTCTGTCTTTGAGGTGACTTCTTACCTTAAATCCTCTCTCATGCATTATTCCCAACCCCCATATTGGTGGTAACAACATAGTGGGTGTGATCTTTTCTTGAAAATTGGTTGTCAGTTTTTTATTGACAAGTATTAAGCTGGCAGGCTCCAACCCTTGGGGTCGCAAAGAGTCGGACACACCTGAGCAACTAACACACACGCACACACTATTCGCAGCCTCAACACAACTGACGAGCATTGGTAGACAGTAGAATTAAACAGATAGGAATCATGCTCATCCCTCCTGTGGGGTCATGAGGGGAGAAAATGGCATCAACTAGAGGGCCAGTTCCCACCGAGAGTCCCTGAGGCTTGGATACCAACCCCAAGTAGACATACAATGAAACCTGACAAACTGCACTAAACCTTATAGAAAGCCTTTTTTCCTAAGGCTGTTAGAATTAAGGGATTTAAATAGCTCAGAATAAACGGGGCCATGAGGACATGTGGCTTTTCATTTTTGTCGCTTGTGATTCAGAGAAAAGCTAGATCAGTAGGCACCATTAGAAAGAGAGACAGAAGTAGGGGTGGAGAGCAAGATAAATAGAGGGAGAGAGTCTGACTGGAGGTAGCCTGAGTCTGTCAGAGCCAATTGAAAGTCCAGGAGGAATGGTTGTGCTTCCTAAAGTGCGTGGGGAGGATTTGCGCTAGAGTAGAAAGTGAGAGCCCCAGCTGCCACCCAAATACACTTTCTTTGTAACCTCCTGGAGAGCTGCATCTCTGGAAAGCACCACAAATGATACTTCGAGATCAAAAGGAATCAAACAGAACTTGAATTTCCCAAACATGTGAGACCTTGTACTCCACTCTTGTTTCCCCCAATCAGATCATCCCCCTAGTAGACTGAGAATTGTCCAAAACGCTTTTCCTTATGTGCTCAGTCTCCTAAACTGTAAGATATATAATTTTGTTGAGACGTCTCTGAGATCCCTTCCTGCTCTGCTGCACATTTACCATGACTCTAGAAGGACAAGCATTTACCTACTCCCTGTGGAATCAGTGGGAAACCCATGGACACTCATCCTGTGGAACAGATGCAGTGAGACCCAGACCCAAATAGAGCATGACCACAATTTACCAGGAAGCTTAGGGACGCACAATGGGGTCTAGCTCAACTTTCTGGCCATGCAAAATGTCTCTTCTTTCTTCAAAGCTCATTAAGAGACTATAAAATATGAACTCTTGACCAGTAAAAGCATTACACAAGGGTTTTGTTTTCAGTACTCTTGTAACTCCCTCATTTCTCATCTATTTTGGAAGCTCCAGGTCCCCTTTCCCTATTCCTTTGTGTCTGTGTCTGACATGTAGTGTGGCAGCAAATGACATGTTCTGTGACATCATGGATGAGACAGATTTTCCTAAAAATCATCCCAGGCTGTGAATATTCCCTCACTGCTGTCAGCATTAGAGACACTGACCTGCACAGGCTTCTGTGTTATTTAAAGTTAGGTTGGATCTTAGCCTCTTACAAGCAGATGAGGAGCAGGGCACTCGGGACACCCTGAGTCGTATAGAAATGTGTTCAGATCGGGCATGACTGGAGGACGTGCACAAGGGAGGGGTCCAGCAGAGGAGCCACTTCCCAGGCCCCTGTGTGTTTACAGACAGGAGGCAGGAGCTGGCAGATGACTAAGAAACAAGGAGAGCTTCCTGGATGTTTCCATGTTAGACCTGGGAACTCAGAGTCTACCTGCAAGTCAAGATCTTCTCTCTGTGATCTAACTTAAACCAGCTTATTCAAAGCTACCAAGAAAGAAGGACATGGGCACTGAGGATTTGGGTCCAGGGACATTGGTCCATATCAATCATCCCAAATTCCAATCTATATTTCCTCTTCTTAGGAAGATGAGACTATTGTGTTCCAAATTTCTTCCCGTTTCTTGTAAGGGAGTCAAGTCATTGCCTGCAGGAAGTATATATATTTTACTTAATATGTGAAATATTTATATATATATATATATATATATGTGCTTGCATGCTCACCTACAGTTTGCAACCTCATAGACTGTAGCCTGCCAGGCTTCTCTGTCCATGTGTTTCTACAGGCAAGAATACTGGAGTATTCTTGCCATTTCCTCCTCCAGGGTATCTTCCCGACCCAGGGATTGAACCTGCCTTTCCTGTGTCTCCTGCATTGGCAGGCAGATTCTATACCACTGAGCCACCCAGGAAGCCCTTTTTATACATATGAGTTCAGTTCAGTTCAGTCACTCAGTCATATCCGACTCCTTGTGACCCCATGGACTGCAGCATGCCACGCCTCCCTGTCCATCACCAACTCCCAGAGCTTGCCCAAAGATGTCCATCATGTTGGTGATGCCATCCAACCATCTCATCCTCTGTCGTCTCTTTCTTCTCCTGTCTTCAATCTTTCTCAGCATCAGGGTCTTTTCTAATGAGTCAGCTCTTCATATAAGGTGGCCAAAAATTAGAGCTTCAGCTTCAGCATCAATCCTTCCAATGAATAGTCAGGACTGATTTCCTTTAGGATTGACTGGTATGATCTCCTTGCAGTCTAAGGGACTCTAAAGAGTCTTCTCCAATGCTAGAGTTCAAAAGCAATTCTTCAGTGCTCAGTTTTTTTATGGTCCAGCTTTCACATCCATACATGGCTACTGGAAATATCATAGCTTTGACTATACAGACCTCTATCAGCAAAATAATGTCTCTGCTTTTTAATATGCTGTCTACATATGTCATAGCTTTTCTTCCAAGGAGCAAGTATCTTAATTTCATGGCTGAAGTCACCATCTGCAGTGATTTTGGAGCCCATTTTGTCACTGTTTCCATTGTATCCCCATCTATTTGCTGTGAAGTGATGGGACCAGATGCCATGATCTTCGTTTTTTGAATGTTGATTTTTAAGCCAGCTTTTTCACTCTGCTCTTCCACTTTCATCAAGAGGCTGTTTATTTCCTCTTCACTTTCTGCGATAAGTGTGGTGTCATCTGCATATCTGAGGTTATTTATGTTTCTCCTTGGCAATCTTGATTCCAGCTTGTGCTTCATCCAGCCCAGCATTTCTCATGATGTCCTCTGCATATAAGTTAAATAAACAGGTGACAATAAACAGCCTTGACGTACTCCTTCCCAATTTGGAACCAGTGTGTTGTTCCATGTCCAGTTCTGTTGCTTCTTGAATAGCATATAGATTACTCAGGAGGCAGGTAAGGTGGTCTGGTATTCCCTTCTCTAGAAGAATTATCCACAGTTTGTTGTGATTCACACAGAGGCTTTCAGTTCAGTTCAGTTCAGTCACTCAGCTGTGTCACTCAGTTGATCTACTTTAAATTTTTAAATTATCTCTATACTGTTTTCCAGTTTGCTTACCTACCAACAGTGTTCAAGGGTTCCCTATTTTCCATGTACCCTCCAACACTTGATATCTTTTGTCTTTTAGATAATAGCCATTCTAACAAGAATGAAGGGATAGCTCATTTGTCATCTTCATTTGCATTTCCCTAATGATGAGTAATGTTGAGCACTTGTTGGTACCCTGTTTCATAGCCGCTATAGACCATTTTCTTAAAAGTCATAGTTGAAAATAATTAACAAAGTTCTTTGAGTAAAAAGACCCAGGTTCCTAATTTGACCGTGTCGTTTATTCTGCCTTTGTAAGCTTTGACAAAAACACTTCTCTCTTTTGGACCGACTGTAAAAGAAGAAGAAGAATTTCACTTCATAGAGAGAGTTGTAAGAATTAAATTAGATTAAGGCAAAAGTTCTGAAATATATTATCTGATATCTACTTTGCTTTCAGTAAAAGTTGGGAATCTTATCCATCCTAATCAGTCTTCTCTGGACACATTCCAGTGGAAGTTCTTAACCACAGTTATCTGAACAGCTGCTCTGAAACAAATATGGCATGCAGTTCCTCAAGTTTTCAAAAGTGCGTTTTCAAGTAAGTACGAAATTTTCTTAATTTTAACGAACTTTAAAAATTCTAACTTACTCTTGTTTCATAGAACATACATTTGTTGTATTGAAAAATAATGACAAGCACTCAAGTTCATCTAGATATTTTCCTGTTATCTTCTAGGAGTTTTATACTTTTGAGTTTTACATTTAGTCCTGTGATCCATTTTGAGTCAACTTTTGTAAAAAGTGTAAGTTCTGTGTTCAGACTGATTTTTTGCATTGGGATGTCCAGTTGTTCCAATTGGCCTCATGGACGGAATTAGGAAGTATTTTGCATGCTTTGATTTTCTGGAAGAGATTGTAGAGACTTGCTATAATTTCCTTCTTAAATTATGTGTTTGGTAGAATACATCTGTGAAAACTTATGGATCTGGTGCTTTCTCTTTTGAAAGATTACTAATTATTTATACTATTTCTTTAATAGATACAGGCCTACTTCTCCTTGTGTGAGTTCTTATAGACTGTGTGTTTCAATGAATTGGCCCATTTCATCTAGGTTATCAAATTTGTGGGCCTAGAGTTGTTCATAATATTGCTTTCTTATAATGTCCATGAGATTAGTAGTGATGATGCTTGTTCATTTATGGTAGTAATTTACACCATTTCTCTCTTTTTCTTAGTTAACTTAGTTAAATGTTTGCCAATATTTTTAATCTTTTTTTCAAAACCTTTTGATTTTGTTCATTATCTGTATTGTTTTCCTATTTTCAATTTTGTGCATTGCTGCTGTAATTTTTATTATTTATTTCTTGTGCTTTCTTTACAATTGATATTTTCTTCTTTTGCCACAATCATGAGGTAAAAGCTTTTACCTCTATTCTACCTACTATTTTCAACATTTCTTCTTTTCTAATATATGCATTCAATGGTATAAATTCCAAGTGCATCCTGAAAGCACTGATCACTACATCCACACATTTTGACAAGTTATATTTTCATTTGTTAACAGGTGTTTTTATTTTTTCTTTGAGATTTCTTCTTTGAGCCATGATTATTTATATGTGAGGTATTCAATAGCCAAGTGGCTTGTAGTTTTCTACCTACCATTCTTTTTTTGACTTCTATAGCTCCATTTTGTTATTGGGCTTCTGATAGCTCAGTTGGCCAAGAATCCACCTACAGTGCAGGAGATCCTGGTTCACTTCCTGGGTTGGGAAGATCCCCTGGAGAAGGGAAAGGCTACCCACTCCAGTATTCTGGCCTGGAGAATTCCATGGACTATATAGTCTATGGGGTCGCGAAGAGTGGGACACGACTGAGCGACTTTCACTTTCACTTGGGCTTCCCTTGTGGCTCAACTGGTAAAGAATCCACCTGCAATGTGGGAGACCAGGGTTTGATCCCTTTGTTGGGAAGATCCCCTGGAAAATGGAACAGCTACCCACTCCAGTATTCTGGCCTGGAGAATTCCATGGGCTCTATAGTCCATGAGGTTGCAAAGAGTTGGATACAACTGAGAGACTTTCACTTTCACTTTCATTTTGTTATGGAGGCATAATTTGTATGATTTCTATGTTGATATTTGATAAAGTGTGTTTTATAAGAATGTGGTCCATCTTGATGACTGTTTTTCATGAACTTGAGAAGAATGTGTATATTGCTCTTGTTGCCTGAGGAGTTCTATAAATGTCAACTAGATCCAGATAATGGCCTATGGCTTAACTTTGTCCTTGCTGATTTTCTTCCTCTTGGTTCTGTCCATTAATGGCAGAGGATTACTTATGTAAGCCTGGAGTGCTGCAGTTCATGGGGTCGCAAAGAGTTGGGCACAACTTAGCGACTGAACAACAGTATTTAAGTCTCTAATTATTAGCTGGCCAAAAAATTCCTTTGAGTTTTAAGTAAAAATAAAGGACATATTTTTTGTTTTCATCAAGAACTTTACTGAACAACATATTCACCATTTTGTTTCATTACCTCCTGCCATCTTTCAGGCAACTTCACAATTCCATCTTCCCAAAAGTTTTTATCTTTTTGAGCAAAGGACTGTTCCAAGTGTTTTTTTTTTTTTTTTTTTTTGTTTTTTTTTTTACAGTCTTCCAGGAAATTGAAGTTTTTTCCATTAAGAGAATTTTGTCAAGACTAAAATAAATGAAAATCCAAAGGTGCGATGTCTAGTTATTTTAGCAGATGAATCAGAACTGCCCAGCCAAGCTGTAACAGTTTTTCCTTGGTCATCAAGAAACATATGTTCTTGAGTTATCCTAGTGGAAGATTATGCATTTTCAGTTAACTTATCCCAAATACTTTTTGTCTCAGTGCTGCTTTCATTGGTCTAACTATGAATAGTACTTGGAATTAATCATTTGATTTCCAGAAGGAGCTCATAATAGAGGACTCCTTTTCAATCCCACCATACACCAACATCACCTGCTTTGGGTGTAGACCAGCCATTAGTGTGGTCTTGATGGTTCACTTTGCTTGCCCCATGATGCCTTCTGTTCCACATCACTGTACAGTATCCACTCTTCATCACCCATCACAATTTGTTTTAAAAGCTGATACTTTTCATAACATGTAAGTAGAGAATCACATATGGAAATATGATCAATAAAGTTTTTTTCACTTATGTGGAATCCAAACATCAAAGCAATTACCATAACGAAGACAGTGTGAACAATATTCAATGCTTGATTTGGATATTTTGTCAGTCATCTTCTATGTGGTATAAGGTTGACTGTTTTCAGTTAATACCTCAATTTTATTGGTATCATCTTCAATTACTATCATCTCCTGGCCATGGAGCATCATCCAGCGAGAAATCTGTGCACAAAACTTCACAAATCACTATTGACACTTTTGATTAATCACAGCACCTTCTCTGTACATTGCATGAATGTTTACTGGTGTTTCAGTTGCATTTTTACCTTTCTTAAATAATATTCTAATATTCTGAAAATGTTGCTTTTTCCCTTCTATATTCAATATTAAATGGTTACACAAAAATTCACACAATTTAAATGTTTTTAAATGCATGCTGATATGAGAACTGTCACAATACAATGTAACAAAATTGTTTAGAAAGAAGTTAAAGACAACTAAGCGCTATTAAAGCCATTTTTCAGGAAAGAAAAAAACAAATGGTTTCACCAACCCAACATAATACTGAATTCATCTCTTTTTCCTTGCAGTTCCATCAGTTTGTCTGCATGTATTTTAAAGCTCTGTTGTTAGGGGAATACACATTATAGAATTGCTATGTCCTCTTTGAGAACTGACCCTTTACCATTACATACTGCTCTTTTAAAGTTTGTGATAATTTTCCTTGCTCTGATATCAGCACTTATTACAGCTACTTCACTTTTCTTTTGATTGGCATTATCATGGTGTGTTCCTCCATCCTTTAATTTCAACATATCTGTGTCTTCATATTTAAAGTGGGCCTGTTCTAGACACCATATAGTTGGGTCTTTTGTGTGTGTGTGTGTTTGTGTGATCAAAAGCAAATAACAGGAGATATACTTGCTTTATAAAACTTAAGTGTACAGTATAATATTGTGAACTCTAAGCACACTGTTGTAAACAAGATCTCTAGAAACTGTCCATTATATATCACTGAAACTCACTACCCATGGAACAGAATTTTTTTCATTTTCTCCTTCCCCTAGTCCATGACAACCTCTAGTGTGGAATTTGGAATATTTGTGTACCACTGGTGAGAATGTAAAATGGTACAGCCACTACAGAAAACAGTATGGAGGTTCTTCAAACAATTGAAAATAGAACTACCCTATGATCTAGTAATCCCACTACTGGGCATTTACCCAAAAGAATAGAAATCAGAATCTTGAAGAGAGATTTTCATTTCATATTCACTACAGCACTATTCATAACAGCCAAGAGGTGGAAGCAAGTTAAATGTCCATTAATAAATGAACGGAATGTGGACTACATATACAAGAAAATATTCATCTATAAAGAAGAAGGAAATTCTATGAAATTTTAGAAACAGATGAACCTTGAGGGCTTTATGCTAAGTGAAATAAGCCAGCCACAGAAGGACAAATGTTACATGATACCACTTCACTAGAGCATCTAAAATATATAGCTCATTGAAGAAAATATGAGGTCTCCAAAATTGCTTTGGCTACTCAGGGTTCTTTGTGATTTCACATGAATTTTAGGAATACATTTTCTATTTCTGTAAGAAATGTCTTTGGGATTTTGATAGGAATTGCATGGGCTAAGGTGAACAGTTAAGTAACATTAAGTCTTCCAGCTCATGAACATGAAATATAGTTCCATTTATCTGTGTCTTCTTTAATTTTGCTCAGCAATACTTTACAGTATTCAATGTATACATCCTTTGCCTTCTTGATTAAGTTTATTTCTAACTATCCTGTTCTTTTTCATGCTGAGCTAGAACTATCTCTCTGTGAAGAGGATGTTATCTTAATGTGTTCAGTTCAGTCACTCAGTCATGTCCAACTCTTTGTGACCCCACGGACCGCAGTACGCCAGGCCTCCCTATCCATCACAAACTCCCAGAGTTTACCCAAACTCATGTCCATTGAATCAGTGATGCCATCCAACCATCGCATCCTCTGTTGTCCTCTTCTCCTCCTGCCTTCAATCTTTCCCAGCATCTGGGCCTTTTCAAATGAGTCAGCTCTTCGCGTCAGGCGGTCAAAGTATTAGAGTTTCAGCTTCAACATCAGTCCTTCCAATGAGCACCCAGGACTGATCTCCTTTAGGATGGACTGGTTGGATCTCCTTGCAGTCCAAGGGACTCTCAACAGTCCCTCCAGCACAACAGTTCTAAAGCATCAGTTCTTCAGTGCTCAACTTTCTTTATAATCCAACTGTCACATCCATACGTGACTACTGGAAAAACCATAGCCTTGACTAGAAGGACCTTTGTTGGCAAAGTAATGTCTCTGCTTTTTTAATATGCTGTCTAGGTTGGTCATAACTTTCCTTCCAAGGAGTAAGCGTCTTTTAATTTCATGGCTGCAGTTACCATTTGCAGTGATCTTGGAGCCCAGAAAAATAAAGTCAGCCACTGTTTCCACTGTTTTCCCATCTATTTGCCATGAAGTGATAGGACCAGATGCCATGATCTTAGTTTTGAATGTTGAGCTTTCAGCCAACTTTTCACTCTCCTCTTTCACTTTCATCAAGAGGCTCTTCAGTTCTTCTTCACTTTCTGTCATAAGGGTGGTGTCATCTGTATATCTGAGATTATTGATATTTCTCCCGGCAATCTTGATTCCAGCTTGTGCTTCCTCCAGCCCAGTGTTTCTCATGGTGTACTCTGCATTTAAGTTTAATAAGCAGGGTGACAATATACAGCCTTGATTTACCCTTTTCCTATTTGGAACCAGTCTGTTGTTCCATGCCCAATTCTAACTGTTGCTTCCTGAACTGCATACAGGTTTCTCAAGAGGCAGGTCAGGTGGTCTGACATTCCCATCTCTTCAAGAATTTTCCATGGTTTATTGTAATCCACACAGTCAAAGGCTTTTGCATAGTCAATAAAGCAGAAATAGATGTTTTTCTGGAAATCTCTTGCTTTTTCGATGATCCAGCAGATGTTGGCAATTTTATCTCTGATTCCTCTGCCTTTTCTAAAACCAGCTTGAACATCTGGAAGTTCATGGTTCATGTATTGCTAAAGCCTTGCTTGGAGAATTTTGAGCATTACTTTACTAGCATGTGAGATAAGTGCAATTGTGCGGTAGTTGGAGCATTCTTTAGCATTACCTTTCTTTGGGATTGGAGTGAAAACTGACTTTTTCCAGTCCTGTGATCACTGCTGAGTTTTTCAAATTTCCTGGCATATTAAGTGTAGAAAACCCTAAAGACGCCACACACATACAAACACACACACCTCTGTTAGTAATAATAAATGAACTCTGAAAAGTTGCAGGATACATAGTCAAGCTATAAAAATCATTTGTGTTTCTGTATATTGTCAACAGCCATCTGAAATGAGTCTCGGTGTTTTTATGGACTCTGCCAGTTTAATTAGTATTTAGAATATTAATGTTTAATGTGGTTATTGATACAGACTATTATCTACCATAGTCATTATTGTTTTCTATTCAATTTTTGTTAATTTTTTTTGTCTTTCACTCTTTTTCTCTCTCCCCTGGTTCTGAGTATTTTGTATAATTCCATTTTCTCTTCTGTCTTAGCATGTGAATATTTCTTTTTTAAACCTTCAGTGGTTGCCTTACAGCATACACTTCCAACTGGTTCAAATACCCATCTTCAACTAGCACTACTCTGTTTGATTGGTAGTACAAGTACCTTGTAACAGAATTTTCCTAATTCCTCCCTTCTGTCCTTTCCAACACTGCATCATTCATATCACTTATCTCTAAGCTAGAATCATTAAATACATTAGTGCTGTTTTTATTTTGAATAAACTCTTATCCAACAGATCAATTTAGAAAAAGAAAATAAGAGAGTTAATACATCTTAATTTGTTTTTTCTCTAATAGTCTTCCTTTATTTAGATCTGGGTGTCTGACCTATATATCTTTCCTTCTTTCTGAAGAACTTAGTTTAACATTTCTTCTAAGGCAGGTCTTTTGTTGTTCAGTTGATAAGTCATGTCCAACTCTTTGGGACCCCATGGAGCCCAGCATCCTAGGCTTCTCTGTTCTTCACTATCTCCTGGAAATTTGCTCAAACTCATGTCCATTGAGATGGTGATGCAATCCACCCATCTCATCCTCTGTCACCCCCTTCTCCTCCTGCCTTCAATCTTTCCCAACATGAGGGTCTTTTCCAATGGGTTGGCTCTTAGCCTCAGGTGGCCAGAGTACAAGAGCTTCAGCATCAGTCCTTCCAATGAATATTCAAGGTTGATTTCTTTTAGGTTTGACTGGTTTGATCTTCTTGCTGCCAAGAGTCTCAAGACTTCGAGAATCTTCTTCGGCACTACAGTTCGAAAGGGTCGCCTAGCAACAAATTTTCTGAAATTTTGTTTGAAAAAAATGTTTCCTTTTCCTTAACTGCTAAATGGAACAAATAAAGGCATCTACATAATTCTGTCACTGAAGCAATCTTTGTAAACAGGAGCGTTCAGTGCCTTGTTCCAGAGTAGCTCACAATAAACATCAGTGTTATGCCCAATGTCCGAATCCCCAAGCGGGAAGAGAGAAGGCTTCCAAGACAATGCAACTCGCAAAAAAAGGGAAGTTTATTGCTGGCTCGAGTCAGGGCTTACTACCACAACCAACACAGTGGTGCAGGGTAAGAAAGCGCTGAGCCAGAGCTGTTACCCAATTTATAAGGTGTGCATAAGCAGTTGGTAGCTGGCTTAAGCGGATTGGTTACATGTTTGCAAAGTAATCTTATTGGCTCAAACCTTCGCAGGCTTTTTTCAAACTTGGGCGTTGGCGGGCTTTTCAGCTTTCCCCTGATAGGCTCCCTTTTCCTTACTGGGCGCATATTGATTGGCTGGCTCCAGGTGGCCTGATAATCATGTTACCCTGGAAAACCAGGCCTACTCCTAATCTAGGCTGCCTGTCATGACGCAGCCTCACTGTCAGGTGCTGTTGTTTTTACCAAAGTTCAAGAGGCTGGGCTCCAATCCTTTGGTGAGAAGGTGACTGAAAAACACAAAGCTCAAGTGTCTGTGGAGCTCTCTGAGATGCAATGAAACCAAAACCCTTAGGGCACCCTTGGTCTCAGAGAATGACGGGCTCTCTAAATAGCAACAAAAACAACAACAAAATGCTCCAAGCCTGGCCTTTACCAAGACCCAAGTCTGTGTTCTTTCCAGAATCCCATGGCGACAGCTGGTGGGCAGGAGGAAGGCCGGATTTCAGATGCAAGGAGCGATGCGGCAGAGATTTGGCGGGAGCGGGCGAGGTGGGGCCTGGGGGAGAACCAGGGCTGGTCCGGCGGACCTGGTCACCGGCAGTCAGGCGCGCCAGGGGCGGGGCCAATGAGGGTTGCGGCGGGGAGGGAAGAAGAAGAGCAGGAGGAGGTGGGGCAGGAAAGCACCAAAGAGAAAGGAAAAGACCGGCTGCACAGAGGGACGGGCGAGGCGGGGCCTGGGAAGCCGGTTACGGGGAAGGAGGGCGGTGCTGGCAGCGTGGCGGCAGAGCCCCGCTGGGACCTCCGCAGACTCGGCCCGCGGAAGGGGGACCAGCGCAGCCAAGTTGGAGGCGTTGGGCTCCCTGGCGGCTGCCCTCTGGGCCGCGCTCCGTCCTGGCACTGTCTTGCTGGGGGCCGTTGTCTTTCTCCTCTTAGCTGATTTTCTCAAAAGCCGGCGACCAAAGAACTACCCACCGGGGCCCCCGCGCCTACCCTTCCTAGGCAACTTCTTCCAACTGGACTTTGACAATGCGCACCTGTCGCTTCAGCGGGTAGGAGCGAGCGACGGTGCCCGCGCGCGTCCTGACCCTGACCTGCGGAACAGGGGCCATTCAGGCTACCGAGGGCGGGAGGACTGGGAGGGGGGACCTCCTGGAGGCTTCCCTGGTGGCTCGGACAGTAAAGAATCTGCTTGCAGTGCAGGAGCCCCAGGTTTGATCCCTGGAGAAGGAAGTGGCAACCCACTCCAGTTTTCTTGTCTGGAGAAGCCCATGAACAGAGGAGCCTGGCGGGCTATATATAGTCCATGGGGTCGCAAGGAGTTGGACACGACTGAGCGACTAACAATCTCACTTTCCTAAGACTAAAGCAGGCACCCTGGTACAGCCACTTGGAGCCTCTCTCTTGACTGTAGCAAGTGGCATGATTCACCGTGCTTTCTACGTGTGAAATATTGTTAACTGTTCACTGTTGAGTGTGCTGGACGAGATATACTTTGGGGGTGGGGTGCAAGTTTATTGTACAAAACAGAAAATGCATCTCGATCCATCTAGCTGTTGGAAAAAGTTTATTGAACTGTAGCTTCTCAGGTGGTTCAGTGGTAAGAATCAGCCTGCCAAGCAGGAGATGCCAGTCTGATCCCTGGGTCTGGATGATCCCCTGAAGAAGAAATGGTAATCCACTTAAGTTTTCTTGCCTGGGACACCCCAAGGACAGAGGAGCCTGGAGGGCTATAGTCCATGGGGCTGCAAAGTGTCCAACACCATTTAGGGATTCAGTAACAACAAGCACTCATCTGAAGCCTTCACATGCTGCCAGGAGCTTAGTCATCTGCATATTTTCTCTTCTCTCAGGGATCCTCGGATAGAGTATGGTTCAGAACCCGCTCTGCATGCTTAGTAAATGTTTTTGACTGACCAGGTGGCCCTTTGTCTCTTCCGTTTCTTTCACTGGAGCCTTGAGGGTGACAGACACAATACGGTTTTAAGTCATTTAGTTGCGTCTTGTTACATATTACCTGGACATCCTTTTTATAGTATGAAAACTTTGTCTTTTTTTTTACATTATTTTTGGCTGCACTAGGTCATCCTTGCTTTTGCTAGGGCTTTCTCTAGTTGCTCCAAGTGGGGACTACTGTTGGTTTCAGTGTGCGGGCTTCTCATTGTGGTGACTTTTCTTGTGGAGAATAGACTTCAGGTGTACGGACTTCAGTGGTTGCATTTTGCTGGCTCTAGATCGCGGGCTCAGTAGTTGAAGTGCTCATGCTTAGTTGCTTGTGACATATGGAATTTTCCCAGACCAGAAATGGAACCCATGTCCCCTAATTGGCAGGTGAATTCTCATCCACTGCACCACCAGGGAAATCTCCCACTTTGTCCTTTTAATATTATTATCCTTGGTGGAGAAAGAGAAAGGGGAAGCTATACTTTCCCTGGGAGGTTCTGTTTCCCTTGTGTAAAATGATGATGAGAAAAAGAAGAAAGTATTAGACACTCAGTCGTGTCTGACTCTTTGTGACCCCACTGACTGTAACCCGCCAGGCTCCTCTGTCTGTGGAATTCTCCAGGCAAGTGTACCGGAGTGGGTTGCCAGTCCCTCCTCCGTGGGATCTTCCCAACCCGGGAATCAAACCCACGACTCCTGCATTGCAGGTGGATTCTTTATGGTCTGAGCCACCTAAATCCTCACCACTTGTCAACCACATTGCTCCCATCCCCACAAGGACAGAGCCCCTCATCTTCAGGCTCCTCCATCTACAATCCACTCTCAATAAAGTATTCATTTAAAAATGTCATTCCTCTGCCAAGATTTTCTTAGTGCTTCCTGCTGCTTCCCAGAGTTCATATTCCTTAGGGAGCCACATGGATCCCTTCTTGTAGCCTCTTTCCACTTTATCGTCTTCTTCCATCAGAGCTCCCTAACTGTGGCCACCCTGAATTCCATAAAATTCCCTTCATCACTCAACACTATCTCAAGAATTATCAGCTGCTTCCTTGCCTCTCAGCACAAGGACCTTCCTGACAGACAGCTCTGTGGTAGGTGGTTGTGATGATTAAATAAAAGGAATGTTCAATGTTAACATAGCTTATAGTTGGTGCTCAAAATAGTTCTAGTTCCCTAGAAATGCCTGGAGCACTTTCAACACAAGCCTGTATTACAAACTCAAGCTCAGATGGAGATGGCTTCATCACTTTCTGGGAGAAACACCCAGTTGGTAGCACTAAGTGACGAGATTAGTATATAGAATTTAAAAGATAAGATACATTTTTTGAGAAATATGTTGTTTAATTTCCAAGTATTAGAAGCCTTTCTTGTTTTCTTTACCTGTTAATGATTTACAGTTGGAGATCATTAGGGTCAGAGGACATTTAACTATATGATTTCAACTTTGAACAAATATGTAAAGGTTGGTTTTATGACCCATGACAGATGCTTCAAAAATATGTCTTCTGCTCTCATTGTTTGGAGTATTCTGTACTGTGTCAGACCTTAAGAAATGAGTGTATTGTTTAGTGTTTCTGTCCCCTGTTGATGTCTTATCTACTAATTCTATCAATTACTGGGAGTGGCTTATTGAGGCCTCCAACTGTACTTGGACATTTAAGTCTGGTCAGTCTGGTTAGTTTTGGTCGTTTTATTTTATGTATTTGACGTCTCTTTTATTTGGCACACACACATTAAAATTGTTGTGTCATCTTGGTGAACTGGCTCTTAATTATTACATAACCTCCCTCTTTATCCCTGATTTCCTTTGCCTGAACTTTACCTGATACAGTATAGCTAAACACCTCTCTTTTGATTAGTATTTGCATAGCATATGCTTCTTCAGTCTTTCATTTTTAACCTACTTACATGATTATATTTGAAATGAGTTCTTATATGAGTTCTTATATATAACATAAGTTTTTTTCATTCTGCCAATCTCTCTTTTATTCGTGAACTTAGATCCTTTATATTTAGCACAATTTCTGATGTGTGAACAGTTAAGTCTACCATTTTATTATTTATTTTCTATTTTTCACTTTGTTTTCTGTTTCTCTATTTCTCATTTCTGGTCTTTCTGTGAGTCACTTAAATATTTTGTAAGAACCCCGTTTTAATGTATCTGTAGTGTTTTTGAGTACGTCTCTGTATTCTGCTTTAAGTGCTTCCTGTAACGCTTACAGGCTATGCATATATAGCTTGTTACATCATCTAGTGTTGTTTCCATTTTAAGGCTGAGGAAACTGACTAAAAACTGTCAAGTGATTTGCATAAGTTATTCAAAATTGATAATGGCCAAACAAGGACTTGACTCCTACCCGCAGTCTCTACTTATGTTGCCTGAAACTTCTTGAGATAGTTAGCAGATTTATTCAGGGTTTCATTTATCCAATAGATATTTATGAAGTGCTTATCATATGACAGGCATAGTACAATAGAGTATATGATGAAAGGTGTGGTATAAATTTATGGTAACCAAATGAGGTGTTATTAGGTAGGTTCAGTGAATGAGAAGCCATGGGGATAATCTCTGTAGGATGCTGAAATGAATTTTCTTGAACTTGAAATAACTGTGAGGCAAGTGGCTACATGGAGTAAAGTGGACAGTAGATTTTTAAATGGGAAAGTAACATGAGCTAAAACAAAGTGAGAAGGCAGTGAAGAAACTGGTTGATTTGTTTGGCATAAGGGGAACCTTCCTTATTTCCCGCATTTCTGAAACATTCTCTACCATAACTATATGGCTTATTATAGGAACATATATGTGAATAAGAAAAAAATCTAATTGGACTAAGGACAGGAAGTGATAGATAAGGAGGATAAATGTTTTATGAGGACATACATTAGGCTGCTTGTAACAAAAAAATCCCAAAATACAGTGGTGTGAAAATATTGAAATTTATTTCTCTCTCACAAGTTGAGATGTAGGCAGGAAGACCAGGATAGCAAAGATGCTTTGCTCCACAAGATTATCCAAATACTCAGTGCTTCTATCTTGTTGCTCTGGTCTCACGACACTCAACATGAAGGGGAAAGTGGGAGGTGGTGAGAAGGAAATTTCCTTCAAGGACGCGACTCAGAAGATGCACACATCACCAATACTCACGTCCTAGTGGAAGTTAATTGGGAAGTAATGTGGCCAGTTAATCCTTAGGGAGTTCCATCACTCAGCAGAAGAGAGAGAAAATATGCTTTCTCCTTGCCTTCATTTAAGGATGAGACATACAGAGCGACTTAAAAAGAGCTCTACTTTATGCCCACCAGCTAGGCACTAAATCTCTGTGCCTCATTTTCTGAAAACTAGGAATACATTATACGGTTGTTATAGGAACCAAGCAAGTTTGTGAATATTGGTTTATCCCAGGGTAAACTAGCACATAGCCAATGCTTATTTCTATATCTACCCTCCTCCTCCTTTCTTCAAAAATGTATAGTAACCAACTCAAGGAAAAACCAGTTGTTGGTTATAAATGAGGTATCACTTGTCTGACTTGATTGCCTCTTGGGCTCCTTTCGTCCACTCTCTAGCCACTTCCCCTCCATTTCTTTGTCAATACCTTATCAGAATCTTTTTGTTAAAATACACTCCCAAATATATCAACAAAAATAAATAATTTTCTTATTAATCTTTGTATTATGGTTGCTATCCCCAGAATCCTAAAGATGGGAATTTGTAATAGCCCTCATTTTATTCATTTGGAAACTTGAGACAGAGGAAAATTCTATCTGTCCCCTTGAACAAGGGCTTCCACATCCCTTTGCACACAGAGCCCATTCATTCCACAGAGGCTCCAGTGGCCGTCTGCCAGGGACCCGGGAACAAAGTGCCTTTCACTTTGCTCTTCTCATTCTTCCTCACAGAAACTTCTTTGGAGGGGAGGGAGCACACAGTGCTGCTTGTGGGACTTTTGTTCCCTGTCCTGGCATCAAAACTAGGTCCTTAGCAGTGAAGGCCTGAGTCCTGATGTCCCGACCACTGAACCACCAGGGGATTCCCCCTTACATAAGCTTTGAGGGAAGAACAGTTTTTTACCTTTTATAGCTGGGAAGGTGAGGCTCATAAAAAAGGGAAGTAGCTTTCCTAAGTGCTCACAGCTAGTCAACCACAGAGTTAAGATTTCCACATGTCTCCACAGCTAGTGTGCTCCTCTCCATAATCCCTATAACGAAACTTCTGTCACCTACAGCCTGCTGAGTAAGGGGACATTCTCTCCTGGTATAGTAGATTTGATTTACTAGGAAGTCCCTGTTCCCTGCCCCAGAATTCACTAAACATCTCTCTGCCTACTCTGGTGAGTCACATGGGGCTGAATTCTCTCTTTTCACTAGACTCTAAGAGGCTTGAGGTTAGAGACCTTGTTTATTTAATCTTTATGCCTTATTCTCAGGACACATGTGCTCACCCAATTCAAGTACATTGAGCATATGAATGTGTATAATGAATGTCTATGTCCTATAGTGTAGTCTAGTTAAGAGCAGGAAAAATGGAAACAGGTAGACATATTTCCTACAGCTCAAGGTACACAGACAGACAAACAGACTCCCCTCAATACAAGCCTCCCGCCAGCCCCATGCACCCTCCATTCCAGGATTCAGAGACATATGCATATTCAACTGTGACTCTTCTATTTTTCAGTTTGTGATGAAATATGGGAACATTTTTAGCATGGATTTTGGTACATTTCCTTCTGTTCTTATAACTGGATTGCCCTTAATCAAAGAAGCCCTTGTCCACCAAGACCAAAACTTTGCCAACCGCCCCTTGATGCCTATTGAAATATGTATCTTTAACAATAAAGGTAAGTTTCTTGAACAATGTATGTTTGATATTCCTGTGGTCTGTGAAAGGGTCTCCAACACTCCCAAGAACCAGGCCCATCATATTCCTGCCCCTCTAGGAAGCTGAGTCCCCACATTTCCCTGCTGAAGGCACCCACTATGGGAACCTGTCAGGGTCAGCCCTAATGTCAGGGATTTGGGAGAAGCCATGTTTTTCCAGATGGTTCCCAGTTTCTCTTTGAAACATTTAATCTATTAACTCTACATCCATTCACTCCATGAAAGCCAGGTGTACCTAGTGCTAGGCACCAGTGACAGAACAGTGAGGAGAACATACAAAATCCTTGATTGTCCTATAACTTACATACTATTAAGAAAAACAGTGTCAATTACACTAATAATTTAAGACCTCAGTGTTATGAAGATAAGAGCAGGGTTCACTTATTACGGATATCTAATCTAGTCCTGAGACTCAGGAAAAACTTACGTAAGTAAATGACATTTAATAAAGTGATGAAGCAATGCAGCAGAGGGAATAAAATGTAAAAGTTTCCAAGTTGGGAAGACGGACAGTGAACTGAGGAATTGAAAGGTGGCCAGTGCAGGAAGCACAGGGATGAAATGGAGATAATTAAATGAAGATGAAGCTTCTGAGTTTGGCCAGAAATAGTTCATGCAAGTTCTTTTTAAGGGTGTTGCTTTTTATCCTAATAACAATGGAGGTTCTGAATGGTTTAAGTAGAGGAAGGAATCACCATATTTATATGGTACATTTTAAAGACTTCTCTAAGCTGCAGTGTCAAGAATGGAATAAAGGAAACAAGAGACTATTGTAGACTTTTAGATTAGAGGAGGTGGTGGCCTGGAAGAGGAGAGTGGAAAGAAACGTCAGTCCAGTAGCTTAGACCAGGAGAGTGGTGAAGATACATGGGTTTAAGCTACTCAGGAGGCAACTCCAATAGGACATGATGACCTAGACAGAGGGAGAATGAGGTGCTGAGGTAGACACCCAAGTGGGTAGGTAAAGAAGGAGGGAAGACATGGAGGAGGACAAGGTGTTGTCTGGCCTGGGTAGGGAGTTGTATAGAGCAAACCATGAATTTAGTCATGAATATGCTGAGTGTGAAGCCAAGAGAGTCAAGCAGAGAATTGTACATGTGTCTGGAGCTGAGAGGCAGAAAATATGTGTTTACTGTCAGTAGATGTGATTTGAAATTTTAGAAATTGAGATTTCCTAGAAATGGAGGATAGGGTAAAGAGAGGAGGCTTCAGACCTAATAGAAGATAGTTAACCTAAGGTATGATAATTTCTCTGAAGTCATAGAATTACCAGAAAATTATGGAGAGTGTGGTGTCCTGGGCTCCATTGGCAGAGAATGTTTCAGAAAGAAAGGATCTCATGCTGCTGACTGGATGGGGTTGAAAAGGATCCTGAATTGAGGGAGGGCCATTTCCCTAAAGTGGTGACAGTGTGGAAGGAGACATTAGAAGGAGTTGAAGAGTGCCCTGGAATGAAGAAATGGGAGGATGTTGGCCTCTCCTGTGTTATAAAATCACTGAAGTTCTATTACACACATCATACATATTGTTTTCCTTTGCCTGTGGTGTTCTTTCTGCACAGTGTCCACAGTTTGTTATCTAGCATGATTCATTTATCTTTTTAAGATATTTAAGATCTTTTCTACTTATGAGTATTGACTCCTTCTAATCCATTAGTTCATACTTGGTATGTGGCATAACCAGTAATTAAATATTCTTATGAGACAAGTAATCAAACGACAGGCTTTGGAGTCAAGCAGACTTGAATTTGAATGCCTGTTCAGCTGCTTACTCACTCTGTGACCTTGCAGAGTTTACTTTTATCTCCCATGCCTCATTTTTCTCATCATCAAAGTTAGGCGGCTGGTTTGGCAGTAATGATTGTACCTACCTCAGAGAGTTTCTGTGAACACTAAATTACACAATGCATTAGAAATACTAACATATCCATCAGGACGGACAATCAGTAAATTCAAGTGATTATATCTATTGCTTTGGAATTATTTCTCTAAATAGTTTTCAAGCACCTTAAAGCCCTTCTCCTTTCCTCCATCTGGTACCTTATCCTGAATGGGTCTTGTTGGCTTTTTTTAACATTAGCTTTCTTTTCCCAGGATTGATCATGTCCAATGGCCATGTATGGAAAGAACAAAGGAGATTTGCCCTGACAACTCTGAGGAACTTTGGTTTAGGAAAGAAGAGCTTAGAGGAACGCATTCAGGAGGAGGCTGCCTACCTCATCCAGGAAATAGGAGAGGAGAACGGTAATCAGGTCCTAGGACAGGTGCACTGACTATGGTTTATTCATTCACTAATCAGATGCTCAGTTAGAGCCTATGTGCCTGTTCTGTGCCCGGCACTGTGTGGGCCACTGAGGGAATGACAGTGAACAGCTAACCATGACCTGCCCTCGTGGGGGTCAAGAATGAAGAAGAAGAAGAAGATGGGTATTAAACTTATTATTGGTTTTAAATCCTGGTCATCACTTTGACTTCCCAGACATTGACTAAGTACTTGCTGTGTGTCAGACCCTGTGTAGAGGGCTGTGGACACGGTCTCAGATGTGGTTCTGAAGTCGATGTGTCATATGTCACATAGAGTAGACTCTCTGGAAAATAGAAACCTATCTGAAGGCTCCATCTCTTCTTCTGCCTCCAGGACAGCTTTTCAACCCTCACTTCACAATCAACAATGCAGTTTCCAATATTATTTGCTCCATCACCTTTGGGGAATGATTTGACTACCAGGATGATCAGTTCCAGGAGATGCTGAGGCTGTTCGATGAGGTCATGTATCTGAGGACATCAGTGTGGTGCCAGGTAAGCCTCTTCTCACTTCCTGTCTTGGATAAAGACTTTGGGCTAATGTCAGATACAGATGAGATGGTCTTCCTTTTGTTTTAGGCTAAAATGCAACCTTTGAAATTGACTTCACCACAAACTTGTTTACAACCACTCTGTTGACTTTAGTGTTTTTGTCCCTGGAGATGGTAAAAAAATCTACCTGCAATGTGGAAGACCTAGGTTCAATCCCGGGGTTGGGAAGATCCCCTGGAGAAGGGAACGGCAACCCACTCCAGTATTCTTGCCTGGAGAATTCATGGACAGAGAAACCTGAAGACCTATAGTCCAAGGGATCGCAAAGAGTCAGACACAACTGAGCGACTAACACACACACACATTAAATATTTACTGTTGATAAAAAACATTTCTTACGTTCATTTAAAGTACAGAACTTTTTATGATATACACATATGCACTTACATCCTTTTCCTTAAAAAACAGTATTGCCATCACTTTTGAGTCTCTCCTTTCCACGTTCCTTCCTAGCTCCACACCTCCATGATCCTCAGATGTGTGTTTCTGTGCCTGACTCCCCCTCAGCACATTGCTTTGACTCATTTGTTAGTTCTTCATTTTATTCTGCATAGTTTTCCACTTCATGAATGTGACACTGATTGTTATTCTCTTGAATAATGGCTTGGGGGATTAATAAACACATTTCTAATTAGAGGGATTTCTAATTTGAGGGATATTATGAATAAAGCTGCCATGAATATTCTTGTTTTATGCACACTCAAAGATACACACACACACACACACACACACACACGAGACAATTGCCATGAACAAAATAATAAAACAATATAAGGGAATAGGAAGAGGGTCCCAGGGGTGCTGCTAGTTAGAGGATACCAGGTAAGACAGGTCCAAGTAAGTGACACTTATGTGGACATGTGCTGGGGTCCAGCCCCAGCAGGATCCAGGGGAACCCTCAGGATGAACAGCGTCGGTGAATGAGAGAGAGAGTGAGACAAAGCTCGGGGCTAAGTCTGAAGTTTATTTTTGCATTGCCCCTTTATATCCTTAACAACATCTTTGGGGGAAGTGCAGATTGCTTACACACAGGTCATCTCAAAACATTACAGCAACTTGACCTTCAACAGAAACTGGATGTCACCCACATACTTTTTCGTTCACAAGAGTCTTTCTTATCATTTGGCCTTCAGGCCTGCTAACATTTTATGGCTTGCACCTGGTGTGATTTAAGCAACTTCAATAGCCGACCCTGTTTTTCTTATAATTAATCTATTTTCTTTTTAATAAGCATCATCTCTATGGGAACTAGATAGGATTACATTTTTACAGAACAGAAATGCGAAGGACTGCAAAAACAGCAGATATGGCACAAAACAGGCTCTTAGTCTAAAAGTTAACCACCTGCAAGAAGTTGCCAGCTAATCTCTATCTAAAGTATTTTCTGTTAGGCACATTTGTGGCTATCATATTTGTGGAGCTTTTCTCACCCCGCGAAGGGGCCTATGCTTTATAGGCCCCTATTTTTAGGCCCGTAATAGGCCCCTGTGTTTAGGATGTTTAGAACAGTCAAGAGCATTTTGTGCAATGAGATCACACATTTATCAAACAAGCCAGAATGCCAGCAAAATGTTTGAATGGAAGCATTTCCTTCATCCCTGGCCCCTTCATAGGGTACCAGCGTCCAGGAGATTTATTAATTAGCTTTTAAGTTGGTCCTCATTCAGTGAAAGAGCAGCAGGAGAGCTCTCGGCAGGCAACAGAAGAATCCGCAGCAGGGTAAACAAGAACAACAGCAGAAAAGGGGGGAGGATACAGGGTGGGGTAGAGGCCGAGGCCAACCTGGAGGGTCCCTTATCCTAGACAGCCTTGCCTGTCAGGTTTTTTCCTCGTGACCTCGTCATGGATGGGGTCCCGGACGGCCTTGCCTGCCCGGTATTTTCTTCATGACCTCGTCATGGGCGGGACCCCCTATAACGGCTTCCGGCAGACATGAATGAAGTATAAGGCTAGTGTTGTACAGATTTTGTAGGAAGACCTATCTGATTGTATGAATAGCCAATGCAAAGGACTAAACATTATCGTCCTTGAGGTTATCACAGAGACCAATGGGGCTAGACTAGAAAGACAAAGAGAGAGTAAGATGGCAGCAAGTGATAGCAGAAGAGGGGACAGGAGGGTGAGAGGCCAGCTCATGTGGAGCTCCAGATCAGAAGAAGGATGTAGAGCTTGTCTAAATGTCATGGAAAGTCAGTGAAGTATTGAGGGATAAGCAGTGATATGATTTATTAAACTGTTAAAGGGTCCCTCTGGCACCTCAGTGGAAAATCGACTGGGAAGGGGGTTAAGGGGAGAATCAAGGAAAATGATGGAGTCTTTGTAAAGACTCCAGGTGTACAGCATCCAGGTGAGAAATGTTGGTGCTTAGTACTAGAATGACAAATACATGGAGTAGTGAGAAGTGGTCTGAAATTGGTTATATTTTGGAAGAAGTGCTAGAATACTTTGCCAAGAGAAAAGAAGAGGATTGAGACAGAGAAGATGAATCAAGGGTGGCTCAAAGGGTTAAGTGTAAGCAAAGAAAATATAAATAAAGATACGATGGTTTCTTAGTCTTCAAGAATGAAAAACTGGCACCCTCTTGTCTTCATGACTGCTTTGTTTTCTCCATCAGCTCTACAATGTCTTTCCAAGGATAATGAATTTCCTTCCGGGTCCCCAGCAAACACTCTTTAGTAAATGGGAGAAACTTAAAATGTTTGTTGCTAATGTGATTGAAAACCACAAGAGAAACTGGAATCCTGCTGAAGCAAGAGACTTCATTGATGCTTATCTCCAGGAAATAGAAAAGGTGAGAGAACCTAAGTGGTTTCCTGAGTAGTGTTCTTAAAGAACAAGTGAAAGGATTCTGGTTTCCTATGCTGCTGTAACAAATCAAACTTCAGGGGCTTAAATAGACCCACATTTATCAAGGTAAGGTGTTGGCAGGCCTGGCTCCTTCAGTGGCTCTAGGGCAGAATCTGTTGAAGCACTTCTCCAGCACCTAGAGGCTGCTTGTACTCCACGACTCAAGGCCCCTTCCTCCATCTTCCAAACCATTGATGTATCCTCTTCTCTGCCGCCATCCTCATATGGTCTCTTTATGTTCTTGCCTCCTCTTATAGAGACTCTTGGAATTATAATTGGAACACTGGGATAATCCAGGGTAATCTTTCCAAAAGAGAGGGTGAGAGGCCAGCTCATGTGGAGCTCCAGATCAGAAGAAGGATGTAGAACTTGTCTAAATGTCATGGAAAGTCAGTGAAGTATTGAGGAATACGCAGTGATATGATTTATTAAACTATTAAAGGGTCCCTCTGGCACCTCAGTGGAAAATCGACAGGGAAGGTCTCTCCTCCCATGTTCTGTCTGGGATGAAGCCCCCTGTGTTGTGACAACTAAGAACAGTCTCAATAAACCAATAATCACTGTGCTTTCTAGCATAAGGGCAATGCTGCTTCATGTTTCCATGAAGAAAACCTTATCTACAATACCCTGGACCTCTTCTTCGCTGGAGCAGAAACAACTTCAACCACCTTGCCCTGGGGTCTGCTCTACATGGCCTTGTACCCTGAAATCCAAGGTGAGCACATCACGGGGTAGGCCTGGTTCAGGTCAGAATACTTCCCTAAATTAGTTCATGTAAATCTCAGTATTTCTAAAGGGTGCTATTTGATTTATCCTCACTATTAAGAAGAGGAACCTGAGACTCTAAGAGCTTCAGAAACTCACAGCAGGAATGTTGTTGAGCAAGAATTTGCCACCAGATTTGTCTCAGACCAGGGCCTACTTCCTACTCACATAACCTCCCTGAAGAGCTAGTCTGGATAACCTAACATAGCCATTTTGATCCTGGTTGTTCCATTCCTTAGCTTAACCAGGCTTAAGAAAAATTGTGGAATATTAGAATAATACAACCTCCTCTTATTTTCCAGAAAAAGTCCAAGCTGAGATTGACAGGGTGCTCGGCCAATCACAACAGCCAAGCACAGCCGCGCGAGAGTCCATGCCCTACACCAACGCTGTCATCCACGAGGTGCTGCGAATGGGGAACATCCTCCCTCTGAACGTGCCCCGGGAGGTGGCAGTGGACACCACCCTGGCCGGATACCACCTGCCCAAGGTAATTAGGGCCTCTCTCATAGCCTCAGGTCTCCCAAGTTCATATTTGTAAATGGTTGGAGTCTCATTGGGAAATGTGACGTGTTTTCTTGTCTTAGGAAAACACTTAAATAGGGAGAGAGATATATTAATATTATTGCTGATGTCATAGAATTTTTTCTTCCTGTGGGGTTTTTAGAATGTTAGTTCAAGAAAATTTTAATAGGTGTTGTGGGAAAATAAGGGGATTCCTAGGTCAAACATATTTAGGCAAAGACTCGCTGTTTTAAATTTAAGATGTCTCAGTGTTTTAATACATGATGTGTATTGTTAATTCCTGTGGGGATACAGCAGGCAGCAATTCTCAGTCAGACTTTGCCATGAGGTCCTTTTCTTTGCCTTGGGAGAACTTCTCACAGGATAGGGACCTGCCACACTTACGTTGGAAAATTCTGCTTCACAATCCTGGTGGTTTAGAATATTGAAATATGAATAAATATTTGAGACCATCTGAGCCAAAATCACATTAAAGTGATGTTTCTAGCGTAATATCCCCAAATGTATTGTTCCAGCTTTGATATACACCCCTTTGATGGGACTGCTTCACAGGGGAAAACAATCCAAGTCCGTGCAGTACTAAATATCAGAAAAGGAGAGAAAGGAACCAGTGCTTTTGAAACAGTGATTATGTGCCATTGGTCTTCCCTGGTAGCTCAGACTGTAAAGAATCTGCCTGCAATGCAGGAGACCCGGGTTTGATCCCTGGGTCGGGAAAATCCCCTGGAGAAGGGAATGACAGCCGACTTCAGTATTCTTGCCTGGAGAATTCCATGGAGAGAGGAGCCTGGCAGGCTACAGTCCATGGGGGTTGCAAAGAACTGGACACAACTGAGCAACTAACGTGCATGCACTATGTGCCATTGACTGTTTAGGTTCTCTCAAAATATCTTTATCGGTCCTCAGAATAATTTTGTTATCCTCATTTTACAAATTTTAACTTCAGGCTGAGAGAGTTACTAGTCTTTTAAAGAGTTCGCAACTACAAAATGACCACAGTTGGGTTCCAGAAACAGAGTGTTTCTGATTCCCAGGCTCATCTTTTTCTGTTCTACACAAAGCTCTCTCCTCAGGGGTTACTTTATTTTGCCTTTAAAAAAAGACTCCCTGCAATTGTTCTCTGTGGGGCCCTGTCCTCACAAAGACAATTCTGCTCTCATTCTGCCCACCACTCTTAGGATCTCAGCAGACAGCTCTCCTGTGCCTCCGAGTGTCCTCTCTGCATACTGCACATTCACAGTTCTTTCCTTTCTCACCCCTTGGTCCATCTCTGTGGATCCACTGAAGTTTGTCTGAGTTTCTCTGTGTGTGGAACCTGGGGCTGATATCAAGGCAGAACAGTAGGAACTTCCCCACTGCGTACCCCTTTGTCCCCATCCTACAGAGCTGGGAAAAGCAGCTATTCCTGCAATGATTGTGTTTACCATTTTCTTGCTGACTGACCATTTTGTGGGTGAAATCTGAAGTCTAAATGACTTCACAGGATATCTTTGTATATTCATAGCAATTAATTTAGCTCCCAATAACCATGCTAAGTCAATAGACTGGTTATAACAAGTTTTCTTTTCTGATGTAGTATTCTGCAGGCCCAGGGAGCCAAGTAAAACCGATTTTTAATAGCAGCTCGAATAGTCATCCTGAGGGATGTCATGTGCAGTGCTTCTCCACATAGCCCCAAGCTGAGGAGTTCTGAAGTGCTGGCTTCCAGGCCTCCACATGCAACCCTCTATGAGAAAGTGATACTAGACTAAATGCAGAGGAAAAGAATTGGGTGCTGAGGAAAGGCAGGTACTTGCTGAAGGATACACAATGAGAATGCTCCTCGAATTGGGTAAAACTTAGGTCACAGAAAGCTAGGTCTTGGTTGATTAGCTCACGATGGTGGAGTAGAAGGACTTGAACTTAACCCTCTTATGCAAACACAAAAACCACAGATATCTTCTGAACAACCATTGACCAAAAAAAAATAAAAAGGAAACCTACCAAAAAAAGATACCCTACATCCAAAGATGAAGAAGCCACAGCAAGATGGCAGGAGTGGCGCAATTGGGATAAAGTCAACTCCCATACTCACTGGGTGGACAGTGCACAAACAGGAAGACAATTACATCACAGAAATTCTGCCACAGAAGTGGAAGTCCCGAGCCCCATGTCAAGTGCCCCAGCCTGGGGGTCTGACAACAGGAGGAAGTGCCCCCACAGAATCTAGCTTTGAAGTCCAGCAGGGTTTGATTGCTGGAATTCCACAGGACTGGGGGTAACAGAAGCTCCACTCTTGGAGGGCACACACAAGGTGGTGTGCACACCAGGACCCAGGGGGAAGAAGCAGTGACCTCGTAAGAGGCTGGACCAGACCTACCTGCTAGTATTGGAGAGTCTCCTGGAAAGGCAGGGGCCAGCTGTGGCTCATAGCAGGGACAAACACACTGGTAACTCCAGCACGTACTCATTGGCATGAAGACACCCTGAGGCTGCCATGCAAAATGGCATGGAAAGGAGTAGGGACAAATGACAGATTGAGAAACTGAAAGAGTCTTGATGCAGTGGGAGAGCAGGTAGAAGGATGGTGGCTCAAACAGGGGCAGGTGATGTGTCCTTAGTCTAAGAGTGATGGGAGCTCTTGAAGGCTATCTGTCAAGTGCCAGGTGTGGTGGGTGGAAAGGACTAACATGATTAAATCATGTCCAAAGCTAACTCTGCTTTCATTGTGTTGAGAACAGTGAAGGGAAGAGAGGATATAGAGTTGTAGTCAGAGCTACTGTAGGAATGTGTGGACAACCAAGGTTGTCCTTGGACCTGGCAGTGGGGGGCATAATGCAGGTGACAGAATCAAGAGAAATTTCAAGTAAAATTAACCAGCCTGCCTGAAGGACTGGATGAAGGCAAAATGAGGAAAAGGGGGGGCATTAAGGAGGACTCATGGGTTTCTTGCTGTATACTAAAAAAGATAGTGGTCCCTTCCACTGGGTGACCTATCATTAAACCTTCTGTGGAATGTGCTAGATAATGGAGGGAAGAGAATGGAGGGAGAAACTTAGATGAATGAGACATTTTTTTGTTATGCAAACTGCCATAGTTACCACTTCACTGAGCAGCTGGGTTGATTTTGATCCAGAACTGCCTGCCCACTGTCACATGATTCATACATGTTGCATACATGTTCATTGATTCATATGTGTTCCCTCCCAAGTTCAACACTGACACGTCCCTGCAGAGATACATTCTACACTAAGAGTAGTCATACCTCCCTGATCAAATTCCCAACAGACAATTCCAGTCCACAGTTTTAAGCTGACTCATGGCAAAGAGCTGGGTCGTAGGGATTGGACTCTGAAGTTACTTGGTTGGAGAGTTTGAGGGAATTTGGGGTGCTATCAACATTAATGTAGGAGCCTGGGGGGCTGCGGCCCCGTTGCACACATGTGTTGTGTGTGTCATGTCTTGCACGAGTCTTTTCTGCCTTCTCCAGGGCACCATGGTCACGACCAACCTGACTGCACTGCACAGGGACCCCGCAGAGTGGGCCACCCCTGACACGTTCAATCCAGAGCATTTTCTGGAGGATGGACAGTTTAAAAAACAGGAATCCTTTCTGCCTTTTTCAATAGGTGAGTAGCATAAAACAGGAGTGCGGGAACCCAGAGTCTCTCTCTTTACCCTTCCCTACTCTTCTCCTTGTGAGGCTTTGCTTTAGTTGGAATGTCTCTAGATCACCCTGCCCAGCGTGGCTCACTCTTGCTGTGGTTGCATCTTAGGATTCCCTGGGTGGAGCATCACCAGGACTCATGCCCTTACTTCCTAAGCCCTGGCTTGACTTGATGGAAATTTCAGCATCAAGATGTTCTGTCCCCAGAACACTGGAGACAGAAGCTTAGCCTCTGCCTGTTACCCACAAAGAAGGTTGGAACCTCACCATCTTCATAGAGCTACAAGTGTTCCATGATCCTTTTAGGGCTGCCCACTCACATAAAAATAAAGCTATTTCCTAAGAAAGGGGTGGAGGAGGTTCCAGTAAAGGGGCTGCTTCCTTATCATTATGGGTATCACAAGTGACTCTAGGTGCCATGGACTTAAGTAGATGAGGTTCTACTCTATCCATTGTCTGATGAGGTCCCTTTGACTTTTAAAATTCTAATAACCCTTTAAAAATCTAGTTAATACATTTACATGGTGCACAACTTAAAATGTACGAAAGAGATTGCAGAGAAAACTCTTTCTTTCATGTTTCCCAGCCTGCCTGTTAGAAAAGGGTGTTTTAACTCATAACAATGTGAAATGAGTAACAAAATTCACCATATATACCAGATAACAAGTTAAGTATGCTGCTGAAATCATTTCAAATAATTTCCCAAATCCTTAATTCGATAAATATTTCCTGAGCGCCTATTTTGTGTCAAACATTCAGCCTGGAAGATATGACGATAACTAGGTAGGGGGAAAAAACAACGCAACTCTCATGGACCACATGTTGTAGTATAACCTTACATGGTTCAAATTCCTATCACCACACTGGGGATAAGGAAGGAAACTGAAGCTTAGAAGGGCCAGCTGTGGTATCTACAGTAATAAAACTCATAGAAGCAGAGCTAGAACTCAGTGTTGAACATGTTTATCAAATACTGAAGCCTGTGCTCTTCCTAGCAGTGTCTTCTTTAAAAAGTAACTAAATGCTAGTGAGTTAACACTCTGAAATTCATAGTAGTTTTCTAATCAGTAATTTAAAGTAAATATAGATTGATTATCTGCAACAGTATAATTTTGCTTATCATGACGCAAAGGCACAATAAGGGAGGGACTGGAATTTGAACCCACATAGACGTGATGCAGAGCCCAGGTTTCCTGCTGTAGGACTCTGTCCTGCGTGTATCTAGACTGATTCTGATTAGATCTTCTATGTCTTTCTTACTCTCATTCTATGCTACCGTTGCTCACTTTGACAAGTCACTTTCTAACATGAAAGCAGACATGAGATGTGGGAAAACCTTTCAGTCTTCCTGTCTGCAAGAGCTTCCGAATTCCTATTATAGTACAAAGCTGCAGGTGCTTTATTTAAGTATAAAATTATTCTCGCCTCACTGGTTTTGTTGTTATTGTTGTTTTTATTCAAAGTTGTACCACACCCTTCTAATTATAGATTTCATTGGCAAGCAAATTGTTTTACTTGCTACTTACAAAAACCCAATTATTAGCAGTTAAACATAAAGGGATCAGTATCTAACTCTCAATGTAAGGAAATTAGGATTCAGAGAAAGTTGTTTCTCATCCAAGGTCGTCTGCCCAAGGAACTGGCAGAAAAGGGCAAAAGACTCAAGTTTCTGGTTTCTTTTTAAATTTTTATTGATGTATAGTTGATTTACAATATTGTATTAGTTTCAAGTGTATAGCAAAGTGGTTCCGTTATACATACATGTATACCTTTTTTTCCCCTTACTGGTTATTACAAAATATTGAGTGTAGTTCCCTGTGCTATACCGTAGGTCCTTGTTGGTTATATTTAAGTTCTAATCTAGTGCTCTTGCTAACACAATTAGAACGTTACTTATATTCCTAAAGTAACTTCCATTTTAAGATTCACTGAGTTCATATTTATATGTATTGATCATTATATTACTACATAACAAAGTCAAGAATTCAGTTACTTAAAATAATATGTATTATTGCTCCCAAGTCTACAATTGAGCTTGGGAGCTCGATTGATCTTACTGGGCTTTTTTGCCTGTTTGGGAGATCAGCTGGCTGAAGGCTGTTCTAAGATGACCCCAGCTGGGACAACAGGGCTCTTTTCCAGGTTTTTTCCTCTAGCATGTTAGCCCAGCTGGTGTACTTGTGGAAGATCTGACCACAGGTGGGAGAACAGAAGCACAGTGCCTCCAAAAGGCCTCGCTGGGAACTGGAGACCATCACCCCCACTGCCTTCTGGTGCCCATGCAGGTTATAGCCCCAGGTCAAAGGAAAGGGGAAAACGACACAATTTGAGGGAAAGGGCTATGAAATCACATTGCAAATGATGGGGGTATAGGGAGAGGGTGGAACTTGGAGCCGGTGTTGCAATGAAGAGTTCCCACAAGCTCTCTTTCTGCCTAAAAGTCAAATCCAGAAATAGGCAAGCATTTGGGGGATACTCTCAGCTATTACAGAATGAGGGCTGGCCAAACACAACAGGATATAGAAACCTGACAAATACACTGACTCAAAAACTCAACACAGCGTCTGGTTTTTTCCCACCACACTCCCGTCTTCGGGGCACTGTTGCCTTGCCTCATTTTTGATCCAGCACTTTGTAAAGAAAACTTCCTTGAAGGAATGGGATGTGGAAAGCTCCTTCCTTTCTCTTGGAAAGATGATCAGGTGTGGAATTAGGATGTATGCACAGTCAGGGGCAGATGCCAAAACTATTATTGCAGACTTGTATTTTCTTCATGTAAGGTTTTCCCCTTTGATCCAACAAAACAGCAAACAACTTCTTGAAAAGCAAGAGACTGAATCCTCATTTTCAAAAAAGAAATAACTGGATCATAGGAGATAAGATTAGAAAGATCTTTTTTCGAAAGCCCTAGGCCAGTTCTCTCATTCCTAGTGAGGCAATTGACCTGGTTAGTGATGGCCAGCTGGTGGAAGCACCAAGGAGAAGATCTATGTTTCCCGTAGTCCAGGATGAAGACTTGAAGTAAAGTAGCCCTACTTTTCATTATTTATAAATCATGTCTCCTGTCTTACTGGTATCCTTTCCCAGCCACATACTGTGGTTAGGAGAAAGATTACTTCACAAGTTTGACAAGTGAGAATCGTTTATGTTGGTGAGAATAAACGATTTACTCATAGCCCAGAGCTGGGTACTGATGGAACCAGTACTGTAACCCTGGTTCCTGACTCTGTGGGTCCAATTTTGTCACAATATCTGGATTCTTCTAGGAAAATCTTAGGTATTTACAATACAACTGATTTGGTATCATTTGAACCAATTTCTTCACTGTTCCACTAGTGATGGATAAAGAAATCAGAATGAGAGGAACAGAAATGATTAGACATGTGCTGGTGGGAAATATAGAAACAGAATTATATAAAAATGGCATAATTCTGAAGCATATTTTGGTTTATTAAACACTTTTGCAGCTACTCTCTAATTTTATATCCTCAACAAGTGGTTTCAGGCAGAGGACACAATGGAAGCAAGCTACATTACTGCTTTCCAAGAATACTTCATTAGTTGAGGAAACACGAAAAAGCAGCACCCAGAATTAACTACAGAGAGTAATGCCAGTGAAGGTGTACAGCAGAATCTTTTCAAAGACAGCCAAGCAATATGTCAAAATGTTAACAAGGGTTTTGTCTGGATTATAGGATTACAGACATCTTTTATTTCTATTTTTCACACATTTTCTTCATTTTTGCAGTAAACATGCATTACTTAGGGAGAAAGTAAGTTATTAAAACACCCACAAGAGAGATGGTGGTAGAGCCCTGTTTGGGGTGTTGTAGCCCAAGTCAGGGAGGAAAACATCATGAAGGGAGGGGGTGGGTGAGGGAAGCCTGGAGCAGATGAACACAGGTGGGATGAGACGGAGTCTCACTTTTGTCCTATGGGCAGCGGGAGTGGGGTCCTATGACAGTGAGATTCCAGTTATTAAGGCAGGAAACCTGCCAGAGGGAGAAGGGGCCTCCTGCTTGAGAAACTTAAGACATTCATTTGCTTATACTTTTCATCAGTCTTCTTTTGAAAATTGAAAAAAAAAATGCAAAATTTTGCTTTTTGTCTGCTTTTGTCCTTATCATTTGCTAATGGATTTTTGAAAGACTTTTGACTTGACAACATTTGTAGGTCGACCCAACCCCTCACTTGTTTTATCCACACCCTGTACCTTCATCCTGTGCCTCACCAGTCTGACCCCTGAAGGCACTGGAGTGTGTGATTGTGGAATGAACTCCCTGGACTTAGGATACACCAGGTGGTTATGCTCAAATAAACAGTGCATAAAGCCCCAGGCAGGCCCTCACCTTGCTCAGGTTTTACAAGATGTGGTGGAAGATTTCCATCCTTTCGGGGCACAGATACCATCTGAGGGGGTAACTCATCTTATATTTTTGTCTTTTAGGAAAGCGGATGTGCCTTGGAGAACAGTTGGCCAGGACTGAATTGTTTATTTTCTTTACTTCACTTCTGCAAAAATTTACTTTCAGGCCTCCAGAGAATGAGAAGCTGAGCCTGAAGTTCAGAATGAGCATGACCCTCTCCCCAGTCAGCCACCGCCTCTGTGCTGTTCCTAGGGCGTGAAGTTGTCTGGAGGGGGAGAGAGAGGGGGAGGAAGGCAGGAAGAATGGGCGTGTCCCCCCAAGGCAGGGGGCCTGCTCAGAAGTGAGGGAGCAGCATCCAGTGCCTCTAGGACAGGTCACGGGAGCTGGACTCAGAAGGAACTGGATCCAAACCCCAGCTTTGTCATCTTCAGTGGAGGCTTAGGAAATCAGTTACTTTTGAGTGATTTGCCATTTCATCTAGGAGATTTAATCAATCTTGAGCACTCTTTAGAAGGACTGATGCTGAAACTGAAGCTCCAGTACTCTGGCCACCTGATGCCAACGACTGATTAATTGGTCATTGGAAAAGACCCTGATGCTGGGAAAGAGTCAGGGCAGGAGGAGAAGAGGGCGACAGAGGATGAAATGGTTGGATGGCATCACTGATTCAATGGACATGAACTTGAGCAAACTCTGAGAGATGGTAAGGGACAGGGAAGTCTGGCGTGCTGCAATCCATGGGGTCTCAAAGAGTCAGACACAACTGAGTGACTGAACAACGAATAACAACAACTAGGAGATTTGAAGTGGACAACAATTCCTTAGCTAAACAAAAAACTGCTGTTAAGATCAAAGGAGTAAGTAGGAGACTTATGGAGAAAGGAGGGGAAAGAGAGGGTAGAACTAATTGAGGAAGTAGCATTGCCATATGTACACGACCATGTGAAAAATAGATATTGGGAAGATGCTGTATAACACAGGGAGCTCAGCTGGTGTTCTGTGACCACCTAGAGGGGTGGGACGGGGTGGGAGGATTGAAGCTCAAGAGGGAGTGGATATATGTATATCCTTGGGACTTCCTGGGCAAGAATACTGGAGTGGGTAGCCATTCCATTCTTCAGGGGATCTTCCTGACCCAGGGGTCAAACCCAGGCCTCCTACATTTCAGGCAGATTCTTTACCATCTGAGCAACCAGGGAAGCCGTATATATCTGTGTGTGTGTGTGTGTGTGTTCATGTCTGATTCACACTGTTGTATAGCAGAAACCAACATGACATTGTAAAGCAATTTTGCTCCAATTAAAAAAAATAGATCAGGGAAAATAATGAACTTTAAGTGGTTTGTAAATTGTAAAGCACATCATAAAAGTTATGATCTGCTTTTCTGTGCCCTTCCTGAGAGGAAAATTTGCTTCTGGCCTGTTGAGATGGCCTGGGTCAAAGAGGTGCCAAATGATGGATATGAGTTTCAAGTTGGGCCCTGGGGCAGCCACGGAGGTCAATCAGAAAGGCTCTCACACTTGGTAGCACTGGGCAAACTTATCCTGCTTCTGCTTCAGACTGGCCCCTGGAAAATCAGTAGGGCAGGAAGAGTCTTGATTTATAGGCAGGTTTCTATGGAGAAGCAGTTTCACTGGTTTACCTAAGAATACACTGCCTTGGCTTTGGAAACCAGAGCCAAGAAGGACATCACTACATATAACCAAACATGGAAATCAATTTATGGAGAAACAAATGTGGAAATATTTTGTAATTATATTGTGCCTCCTTACCTTAAATCCTCTCATGCATTTATTCCTAACCCCCTTATTGGTATTAACAACATGGTAGTTGTGATCTTTTCTTATCTATTGATTGTCAGCTTTTGACTGACAAATATTCCCAGCCTAAACACAACTGATGAGCTCTGGTAAAGTATAGTATAGAAGGAAACAGAAATGCCAGAATCCTGATAGCCCTCCTGTATGTGGTCACTGAGGGGCAAAAATGGCATCAACGGGAAGGCCAGGTCCCACTGAGGGTCCATGGGGTTTTGATGCCAATCCCCATGCAGACAAACACCAGCAAACCTGGTAAACTGGACTAAACCTTTTAGTTTATTTTTCTCGTGTTAGAATTAAGAAATTTAAATATCTCAGAACAAAATGGCACTTGAGAACATGGGCCTTTTCACCCCTGTTGCTTGGGATTTAGAGAAAAGCTAAATCATGGCACCATTACAAAGGGAATCAGGAAGAGAAGGCAAGAGAAGGAGTGAGAGAGTCTGGCTGGAGCTAGCCTGAGCCTGTCAAGAGTCAAGAGTAAGTCTGGGAGAAATGGTTGCGTGTCCTGAAGGGCAGGGAGATGATTTGCTCTAGGGTAGAAAATGAGAACCCCAGCTGCCCACCAGAGTGCACTTTCTCTGTATCCTCTTGAAAAGTTGCATCTCTAGAAAACACCCTAAATGATATTTCTGAAATGAAACCAATCAAACCAGACCTTGAACTTGCTGAGCATCTGAGCCCTTGTCATCCACTCTGTTTTTCTGCTGTCAGATCATCCTCATAGGAGACTGAAAATTGGCCAAAATACTTTCGCTTATCTACTCAGTCTCCTCAACTGTTAAATGAACTCTGTTGAGTCATCTCCAAGGTCCATTCATGCTCTGCTGTGCATGTTGCATGATTTACTATAATCATGTTTACTAGAGTCAGTAGGGCAGACATTTACCTACTCCCTATGGAATCAATGGAAAACTCCTGGACACTCATCCTGCCCTAATAGAGGCAGTGGGACCCAGACCCAAGTAACATGTGATCACAATTAACCAGAAAGCTACAGGACACAGGGCTGGGAGTAGCTGAATTTCTGAACTTGCAAAATGTCTCCTTTTTTCCTCAAAGCTCATATTTCAGAGACCATTAAATATGAATTCTCTACTGTAAAAGCATTACATGAGGATTTTGTTTTCTGTCCTTTTGTAGCTCTCTTATTCTCATCTATTTTGGAAGCTCCAGGTCATCTTTCCCTCTTCCTTTGTGTCTGTATCTGACACCTAGTGCGCCAGCATAGGACATGTTCTGTGACATCGTGGATGAGATGCAGATTTTACTGGAAAGCACCCAGGCTGTGAATATTCCCTTCACCCTTGTCCTCCCTTAGAGACACTGACATGCACAGGCTGCTGTGTTATTTAAAGTCAGGTTGGAGGCTGGCCTTTTACAAGGAGACGAGGAGCAGGGCACTCAGGTTACCCTGAGTTGCATAGAAACATATTCAGGTCAGGCAAGACTGGAGGACATGCACCAGAGAGGGATTCCAGCAGAGGAGCCACTTCCCAGGCCCCTGTGTGTTTACAGACAGGAGGCAGGAGCTGGCAGATGACTAAGAAACAAGGCCAGTGTCCTAGGTGAGTTTCTATGTTTGCCCTGGGAACCTGAGAGCCTATGTCCATGACAAGCTCTTCTCCCTGTGATCTAACTCAAACTTGCTTATGGCTAAGCTACCACAAAGAAAGGAGGCAGGCACTGAGGATGAGTGTCCAGGGACATTGGTCCATGTCAATCATCCCAAATTCCAATGTATTTTCTCTTCTTAGCAAGATGACATTACTATGTTGCAAATTCTTTCATTCTTGTAAAGGATTCAAGTCAGTCTTCCAGGGAGCCCCTTATGGTTCATATTTAACATATTTTGTTTAATAAATATTTATATATATAATATATATTAGAAATAAATTATATATTATATAAACTTTTTTGTAGTATAAATATATATGTAATATATCTATATTAAATCAAGTAACAGTTTACTTTGCATATAATACACTAAAGTGTAGTTGTCGTCTTAGAAAAGTACAACCCACCAAGTATGAACCAGAAAGAAATAGAAATTATATACAGACCAATCATAAGCACTGGAATTGAAACTGCAATCAAAAATCTTCCAGAAAACAAAAATTCAAGGCCAGATTGCTTCACAGGCAAATTCTATCAAATGTTTAGAGAAGAGCTAACATATATTCTGCTCAAACTCTTCCAAAAAATTGCAGAGGGAGGAATACTCCAAAACTCATTCAATTAATATGAGACCATGATCACCCTGATACCAAAACAAGACAATGATACCACCAAAAAAGAAAATTATAGGCCAATGTTACTGATAAACATATGTCAAAAATCTTCAATAAAATACTAGCAAACAGAATCCAACAACACATTAAAAGGATCATATACCATGATCAGTTGGGGTTTATCCCAGAGATGCAAGGATTCTTCAAAATATAAAAATCAATCAATGTGATATACCATATTAAGAAACTGAATGGTAAAAACCATATAATAATTTCAACAGATGCAGAAAAAGCATTTGACAAAATTCAAAATCCACTTGTGATTAAAAAAACTCTCCAGAAAATGGGCATAGAAGGAAACTACCTCAACTTAATAAAGTCCCTATATGACAAACCTACAGCAAACATTATTCTCAAAGGTGAAAAACTGGAAACGTTTCCTCTAAGATCAGGAATAAGACAAGGTTGCCCACTCTCACCACTGTTATTAAGTATAGATTCGGAAGCCCTAGCCATAGGAATCAGAGAAGAAAAAGATATAAAATGAATGCAGATTGAAAAAGAAGAAGTAAAACTAACTGGTTGCAGATGACATGATGCTATACAAAGAAAACTCTAAAGATGCCATCAGAAAATTACGAGAACTGATCAATGAATTTAGTAACACTGCAGGATACAAAATTAACACAGAGAAATCCCTTGCATTCCTATACACTAAAAATGAAAAATCAGAAAGAAAAATTGAGGAAACAATCCTAATAAAATACCTAGTAATATACCTAAGGAGAAAAGAGACCTGTATGCTGAAAATTATAAGACATTGATGAAAGAAATCAGTGATTACATAAACAGATGGGAAGATGTAGCATATTCTTGGGTTGAAAGAATCAGTATTGTGAAAATGACTATACTACCCAAAGCAATCTACAGATTCAATGCAATCCCTATCAAATTATCAATGGCATTTTCCACAGAACTAGAATACAATTTTATCATTTGTGTGGAAACACAGAGACTCCAAATACCTAAAGCAATTTTGAGAAAGAAAAATTGAACTGGAGGAATCAGGTTCCGTGACTTTAGGCTATCCTACAAAACTACAGTCATCAAGATACTATGGCATAAAAATAGAACTGTACCTCAATGAACAAGATAGAATGCTCAGAGATAAACCCACATACCTATGATCACCTTATCTTTGACAAATGAGGCAAGAATATACAATGGAGAAAAGGCAGCTTCTTTAATAAGTGGTGCTAGTAAAACTGTACAGCTACATGTAAAAGGATGGAAGTAGAACACGTACTAACACCATACACAAAAATAAATTCAAAGTGAATTAAAGATCTAAATGTAAGGACAGAAACTATGAAATTCCTAGAGGAAAACATAGAACACTCTTTGACATAAAGAGCAGCAAGATCCTCTTTGACCCACCTTATAGAGTAGTGGAAATAGAAACAAAAGTAAACAAATGGAACCTAATTAAACCTGAAAGCCTTTGCACAATAAAGGAAGTTATAAATAAGATGAAAGACAACCCCCAGAATGGGAGAAAATGATTACAAATGAAGCAACTGTCAAAGGATTAATCTCCAAAATATACAAGCAGCTCAGGCAACCCAATATCAGGGAAACAAACAATCCAATCAAAAAATGGACAGAAGACCTAAGCAGACATTTCTCCTAAGGAGACACACAAATGGCAAATAAACACATGAAAATAATGCTCAACATTGCTTGTTACTAGAGAAATGCAAATCAAAACTACAATGAGGTATCAACTAACACTGGTCAGAATGGCCATCATCAAAAAAATCTACAAACAATAAATGCTGAAGAGGATGTGGAGAAAAGGGAACCCTCTGGCATTGCTGGTGGGAATGTAAATAATACAACCACTAAGGAGCACAATATGGAGATTCCTTAGGGGGGAAAAAAAAAAAAAAAAACTAGGAATAAAACTACCATATGACTTAAAACTCAACATTGGAAACACTAAGATCGTGGCATCCAGTCCCATCACTTCATGGCAAATAGACAAGGGGAAAATGGAAGCAGTGACACACTTCATTTTCTTGGGCTCCAAAATTACTGAAGACAGTGACTGCAGCCATGAAATTAAAAGATGCTTGTTCCTGGGAAGAAAAGCTATGATAAACCTAGATGGTATATTAGGAAGCAGAGACATCATTTTGCTGACAAATGTTCATATAGTCAAAGCTATGGTTTTTCCAGTAGTCATGTATGGATTTGAGAATCGGACCATAAAAATGGCTGAGCACTGAAGAATTGATTCTTTAAGACTGCAGTGCTGGAGAAGATTCTTGAGAATCCACTGGACAGCAAGGAGCTCAAAAAGGATCTCCTTTAGTCTGACTAAAGTATTTCCTTTAGTCAATCCTGGAAATCAATCCTGAATATTCATTGGAAGGACTGATCACGAAGCTAAAGCTCCAATACTTTGGCCACCTGATGTGAAGAGCTGATTCATTGGAAAAGACCCTGATGGTGGGAAAGATTGTGGGCAGGAAGAGAAAGGGGTGACAGAGGATGAGAAGGTTGGATGGCATCATCGACTCAATGGACATGAGTTTGAGAAAATTCTGGGAGATAGCAAAGGACAGGGAAACCCGGTATGCTGCAGCCCATCAGGTTGCAGAGAGTTAGACAAGACTTAGTGACTGAGCAGCAACAATAACCCAGCAATCCTGCTCCTGGGCATATACCCTGAAAAAAACATAATTCAATAAGACACATGTACCATAACGTTCATTGCAACACTATTTACAATAGGCCATGGAAACAATCTAGATGTCCATCAACAGATGAATGGTAAAGAAGTTGCAGTACATATATACAATGTAATATTACTCAGCCATAAAAGGAATAATTTGATTCCATTGAAATGAGGTGGATGAATCTGAAGGCTGTTATATAGAGTGCAGTAAATCACAAAGAGAAAAACAAATATTGTATATTAATGCATACATATGGAATCTATGAAAACGGTGTGGCTAAACCTATTTGCAGGACAGGAATAGAGACACAGATATAGGGAACAGACTTGTGGACACAGCTGGGGAAGGGAAGAGTGGGACAAACTGAGAGTAGCATTGATATATATACACTACCATGTGTAATATAGCTTCCCAAATAGTTACTGGGAAGATGCTGTATAATGCAGGGAGCTCAGCCAGTGCTCTGTTACAACCCTAGAGGGGTGAGATGCAGGAGGGAGGCCCAAGAGGAAGAGGATATATGTATAATCATAGTTGATACATGCTGTTGTCTGACATAAACCAACACGACCTTTTAAAGCAATTATCTAGTTAAAAATAAATTTAGGAAAGAAATCACAAAGATCTGAGCAGAAATAAATGAAAAAGAAATGAAAGAAACAATAGTAAAGATTAATAAAACTAAAAGCTGGTTATTTGAGAAGATAAACAAAATTGACAAGCCTTTAGGCAGACTCATCAAGAAAAAGAGAAGAATCAAATCAATAAAATTAGAAATGAAAAAGGAGAGGTTTCAACAGACAATGCAGAAATACAAAAGATTAGAAGAGACTATTATGAACAACTAAATGGCAATAAAATAGATAACCTGGAAGAAATGGACAGATTCTTAGAAAAGTTCAATCTTCCAAGACTAAATCAGCAAGAAATAGAAATTATGAACAACCCAATTACAAGCACTGAAATTGAAGTTGTGACCAAAAATCTCCCCAAAAACAAAAGCCCAGGACCAGATGGCTTCACAGAAGAAGTCTATCAAACATTTAGAGAAGACCTAATGCCTGTCCTTATAAAACTCTTCCAAAAAATTGCAGAGAAAGGAACACTTCCAAATGCATTCTATGAGGCCACCATCACCCTGATACCAAAACCAGACAAAGAAAACACACAAAAAAGAAAATGACAGGCCAATATCACTGATGAACATAGATGCAAAAATTCTCAACAAAATTTTAGCAAACAGAATTCAGCAACATATCAAAAAGCTCCTACATCACGATCAAGTTGGGTTTATTCCAGGAATGCAAAGATTCTTCAATATACACAAATCAATGTGATACACCATATTAACAAATTGAAAGGTAAAAGCCATATGATCATTTCAAAAGATGCAGAGAAAAACCTTTGACAAAATCCAGCACCCATTTATGATTAAAACTCTTCAAAAAATGGGCATAGAAGGAACTTACCTCAACATAGTAAAAGCTCATATATGATAAGCCTACAACAAACATTATTCTCAATGGTTTGAGAATGAAAGCAGTCCCCCTAAGATTAGGAACAAGACAATGGTGTCCACTTCCACCACTATTAATCAACATAGTTCTGGAAGTCCTAGCTACACCAATCAGAGAAGAAGAAGAAATAAAGGGAATCCATTTTGGAAAAGAAGAAGCCAAGCTTTCACTACAGATGACATGATACTGTACATAGAAAACCCTAAAGGTAGTATCAGAAAATTACTAGAGCTAATCAGTGAATTTAGCAAAGTCGCAGGATACAAAACCAATATACAGAAATCACTTGCATTTCTATATAATAAAAGTGAAAAATCAGAAAGAGAAATTAAGGAATCAATCCCACTCACCATTGCAACAAAAACAATTAAATATCTAGGAATAAACTTACCTAAGCAGACAAAAGAACTGTACACAGAAAATTATAAGACACTAATGAAAGAAATCAAAGATGACATAAACAGATGGAGAGATATTCCATTTTCCTGGGTAGGAATAATTAATACTGTGAAAATATCTGTATTACCAAATGCAATCTACAAATTCAATGCGATCCTTATCAAATTACCAATGCCATTTTTCACAGAACTAGAACAAAAAATTTCACAATTCACATGGAAACACAAAAGACCCTGAATAGCCAAAGCAGTTTTGAGAAAGACTGAATGAAGAATGGAGCTGGAGGAATCAGCCTTCCTGACTTCAGATTATACTATAAAGCTACAGTCATCAAGACAGTATGGTACTGCCACAAAAGCAGAAATATAGACCAATGCAACAAGATCAAAAGCCCAGAAATAAACCCATGCACCTATGGGTACCTTATTTTTGACAAAGGAGGCAAGAATATACAATGGGGCAAAGACAGCCTCTTCAATAAATGGTGCTGTGAAAACTGGACAGCTACATGTAAAAGAATGAAATCAGAACACTTCCTAACACCATACACCAAGATAAACTCAAAATGGATTAAAGACCTAAATGTAATACCAGAAACTATAAAACTCTTAGAGGAAAATATATGCAGAACACTCAATGACATAAATCAAAGCAAGATCCTCTAGGACCCACCTCCTAGAATAACAGAAATAAAAACAAAAGTAAACAAGTGGGACCTGATTAAATTTAAAACTTTTGCACAGAAAAGGAAACTATTAGCAAGGTGAAAAGACAACCCTCAGAATGGGAGAAAATAATAGCAAATGAAGCAGCTGACAAAGAATTACTTTCCAAAATATACAAGCAGGTCATACAACTCAAAGCCAGAAAAACAAACAACCCAGTCAAAAAGCAGGAAAAAGACCTAAACAGACATTTCTCCAAAGAAGACATACAGATGGCTAACAAGCACATGAAAAGATGCTCAACATCGCTGATTATTAGAGAAATGCAAATCAAAACCACAATGAGATACCACCTCACCAGTCAGAATGGCCATCAACAAAAAGTCTATAAACAATAATTGCTGAAGAGAGTGTGGAGAAAAGGGAACACTCTTGCATTGTTGGTGGGAATGTAAATTGATATAGCCACTATGGAAGACCGTGTGGAGAGTCCTTAAAAAAAACTAGGAGTAAAAACACCATGACCCAGCAATCCTACTCTTGGGCATATACCTTGAGGAAATCAAAATTGAAGAAGACACCTGTATACCATTGTTCATTGTAGCACTATTTACAATAGCTAGAACATGGAAGCACCAAGATGTCCATTGGCAGATGAATGGATAAAGAAGTTGTGCTACATATACACAATGGAATATTACTCAGCCATAGAAAGGAACACGTTTAGTCAGTTCTGATGAGGTGGATGAACCTAGAACCTATTATACAGAGTGAAGTGAGTCAGAAAGAGAAAGATAAATATCGTATTATAACACATATATATGGAATCTAGAAAAATGGTACTGAAGAATATATTTACAGGGCAGCAATGGAGAAACAGACATAGAGAATAGACTTATGGGCATGGGGAGAGGGGAGGAGAGGGTGAGATGTATGGGAAGAGTAATATGGAAACTTACATTACTATATGTAAAATAGAGAGCCAACGGGAATCTGCTGTATGCTCAGAAAACTCGATCAGGAGCTCTGTATCAACCTTGAGGGGGCGGGATGGGGAGGGAAAATAAATAAATAAACAAATTTAAAAAGTAAATAAAGTGTAATTGTAATGCTGTAATACTGTCTCAGACTTAGCATTTAGTTATTTTTATACCTTTCTTCTATGCCATTTTATCTCTTCCTCACTGGGTTCACAGAGCAATTACTGTCCTTCCTATAGACCACAGGAAATGGAGGTCTTAACCACAGTTATCTGAACAGTTACTCTCTGAAGGAAATATGGCATACACTTCCTTCAATATTCAAAAGTGCACTTGCAGATAAGTAGGATTTTTTAAATCTTAATGAAGTATAAATTATTTTTTTGTTTCATAGAACATGCATTTGGTATTTATTGAAAATCATTGACAAGTGCTGCATGTCATCTTGATATTTTCCTATGTTATCTCCTAGGAGTTTCTGTTTTTAATTTTACACATAAGTCTGTGATCCATTTTGAGTCAACTTTTGTGAAAAGTGTAAGGTATGTGTCAAGATTCATTTTTGCATGGGCATATCCAGTTGTTCCAGCATCACATGTTATGAATATTACCCTTTTTCCATTGAACAGCATTTGTTCCTTTGTCAAAGGACTATATTTTTATGAGTCTATTTCTGGGGGTTTTATTCTTTTCTAATGATCTATGTGTCTATTCTTCCACCAGTACCACATGCCCTGATAGATGCAGCTTTATAGTAAGTCTTGAAGTCAGATGGTGTCAGTCTCCCAATGTTGTTCTTCTCCTTCAATTTTGTGTTTACTATTCTGGGTTATTCTAAATAAACTTTAGAATCAGATTGTCAATTTTGTTTAACAAATTTACAGAAAAAACAAGTGAAAAGTAGAAAGTTCCCATATACCCTTTCACTAGTTCCCATACATTCTTCTCTTACTCTTAATATTTTGTATTGAATAGTAAGTTTTTAATTTCAAACTCCAATTATTCATTGCTGATACTTAAAAAAGAAATTGTCTTTTTTGTGTTAATCATTTTTTTAATTAGTACTTTTATAGTATAATCCAATATTCTGTCTTACAACCTTGCTATCATTGCTCACTATTTTCAGGAGACATTTCGTTAATTCTTTGTAATTCTCTACATAGACATTTTGTTCCTTTCTTTGTAATCTAAATATAGCTTTTGTTTCCTTGTCTTTGACATAGGGTATTAGCTAGAACTACAGGTACAATGTTGAATAAGGTGGTGAAAGAGGCCATCATATCTTTTTACTGATCTTATGGAGAAAACACCTGGCTTCTCAGATTTGACTATGATGTTGGTGGTGGTACTTTAGTCGCTAAGTCATGTCTTGCAACTCCATGGACTGTAGCGCACCAGGCTCCTCTGTCCATGGTATTTTCCAGGCAGGAATACTGGAGTGACTTGCCATCTCCTTCTCTAGGTGAATTGCCCAACACAGGAATCTAACCATGAGTTTTTTATAGATATTCTTTTCTAAGTTGAGGAAGTTTCCCTCTATTTTTCATTTGATAAGAGTTTTTATCATGAATGTATGTTGGAATTTGTCAAATACTTTTTCTGCATCTATTGACTTGCTGTATCTATTGACCCCATGAACAGTGTGAAAAGGCAAAAAGATAGGACACAGAAAGATGAACTCCCCAGGTCGGTAGGTGCCCAATATGCCACTGGAGATCAGTGGAGAAATAACTCCAGAAAGAATAAAGGGATGAGGCCAAAGCAAAAACAACACCCAGTTGTGAATGGGACTGGTGATAGAAGCAAGGTTCAATGCTGTAAAGAGCAATATTGCATTGGAACCTGGAACGTTAGGTCCAGGAGATCTTCCAGACCCTGAGACTGACCTGGGTCTCTTTGCATCTCCTACATTGGCAGGCTATTCTTTACCTCTGTGCCACCTGGGAAGCCCATCTTAGTATCGAGAAAACTCTAATGATTATACACATACAAAAACTGTTACAAATAATAAATGAATTCAGCAAAGTCTCAGGATCCAAAACCTACAAAAATCAGTCATGTTTCTGTATCTTAATAATGAACCATCTGAAAGGAGTCTTTCTGTTTTTTTTAATGGACTCTGACAGTCTTTTAACAAGTGTGTTCAGAATATAAATATTTAATGTGGTTACTGATACAGATTATTATCTATCATAGTCATTTTTTTTTTATTCATTGCTTTTGATTTGTGTTTCTTTTTTGTCTTTCACTCTTTTACTCTCTCCTTTGGGTTTAACAGAGTATTTTGTATAAATCCATTTTCTCTTCTGTCTGAGCATACAGTCAGTTATATTTCTTTTTTAAAACTTCCGTGGTTGCCCTATAGTTCACAGTATACATTTCCAACTAATTCAAATCCACCTTCAAATAATATTACACTGCTTATTTAGAAGTTCAAGTACCTTATAGCAGAATTTTCCTAATTCCTTCCTTCTCTCCAACCAACATTGCATCTTTCATATTACCTATCTATATGCTAAAATCACCAAATTCTTGCTATTTTTTGAACAAACTTTTATTATCAGCTAAATTAAGAAAAAGCAAGTAAGACTCAATATGCTTTACTTGTTTCTCTAACGTTCTTTATTTGTATTTGTGTTTCTGACCTATATATCTTTCTTTCTGAAGACCTTAAACATTATTAAGGCAGTTCTACTAGCAACAAAGATCCATCTAGTCAAGGCTATGGTTTTTCCAGTGGTAATGTAAGGATGTGAGAGTTGGATTGTGAAGAAAGCTGAGCACTGAAAAATTGATGCTTTTGAACTGTGGTGTTGGAGAAGACTCTTGAGAGTCCTTTGGACTGCAAGGAGATCCAACCAGTCCATCCTGAAGGAGATCAGTCCTGGGTGTTCATTGGAAGGACTGATGCTGAAGCTGAAACTCCAATACTTGGCCACCTCATGCAAAGAGTTGACTCATTGGAAAAGACCCTGATGCTGGGAGGGATTGGGGGCAGGAGGAGAAGGGGACGACAGAGAATGTGATAGCTGGATGGCATCACCGACTCGATAGACATGAGTTTGAGTAAAGTCCGGGAGTTGGTGATGGACAGGGAGGCCTGGTGTGCTGCGATTCATGGGGTTGCAAAGAGTCGGACACGACTGAGCAACTGAACTGAACTGAACTGAACTAGCAACAAATTCCTTCAAACTTTGTTTGAAAAGGTGTTTACTTCTCCTTAATTGCTAAATGGAACAAAAAATGCATCTGCATAATTTTGTCACTGAAGTAATTTATATAAAGAGAAGAGTTCAGTCCCTTGTTAGAGAGTACCTCACAAGAAATGTCCGGTTCCGTTGTTGGCTGGGCTCCAATCCTTTGGTGAGAAGGTGACTGAAAAACACAAAGCTCAAGTGTCTGTGGAGCTCTCTGAGATGCAATGAAACCATAAACCTTAGTACACCCTTGGTCTCAGAATGACAGACTGTCTAAATAGAGCAAAACAATAAACAAAACAACAAATGAGAATTGGAATATTTCCTGTTGTATTAGTAAACAAAGTATGTCAAAGTCATCAGCGATTGCAGTAACTGCAGATGGTGAGCTGATGATCCTTGAGGGAACTCAGGAAAGAAAGAATACTTGCCACCTAGGAGCCATCAGACTGCAGCCGCTCCCTATGTTGAGCCCTGAGAAAACTCAGGACGTGGTGACACAGGATACTGGCCCCAGATAGGTGAGGTGCCTATCAAAGGAATCATTTCAGTGAGCCCAGATTCTTGCATCTTCCCATATATAGAAAAGCGCTAAATTCCTTAACTTGAGATATCTGGTTTTACTTTAATTAACAATAATCTTTTGCCATTCAGACTACCTGTTCCCCCACCAACTCCTCTGAGCAGTTCTCTCACTGTTACTTGAAATGCTGCCACCCTAGCTGGTGACTGCAGTCATGAAATAAAAAGATGCTTGCTCCTTGGAAGAAAAGCTATGACCAAACTAGACAGCATATTAAAAAGCAGAGACATTACTTTGCTGACAAAGGTCCGTCTAGTCAAGGCTATGGTTTTTCCATTGGTCATGTATGGATGTAAGAGTTGGACTATAAAGAAAGCTGAGCTCCAAAGAATTGATTCTTTTGAACTGTGGTGTTGGAGAAGACTTGAGAGTCCCTTGGACTGCAAGGAGATCCAACCAGTCAATCCTAAAGGAAATCAGTCCTGAATACTCAATGGAAGGACTGATGCTGAAGCTGAAACTCTTAATACTTTGGCCACCTGATGTGAAGAACTGACTCCTTGGACAAGACCCTTATGTTGGGAAAGATTAAAGGCAGGAGCAGAAGGGGATGACAGAGGATGAGATGCTTGGATGGCATCACCAACTCAGTGGACATGATATGAGCAAGTTCTGGGCGCTGGTGATGGACAGGGAGGCCTGGCATGCTGCAGTCCATGGGGTCACAAAGAGTCGGACACAACTGAGCAACTGAAATGAACTGAACTGATTTGACGTCCTAAACTTTTCATGGAATAAAACATAACTCTCCCTGTTTAGGTTGTGAGTATTCTTTCAGTGCACACAAAAAACCTCCCAGCCTAGCCTTCTCTCAGATCCAAGTATGTTCTCCAGGGAATCCCATACCTGACATCTAGTGGGTAGCAGGCAGGCTGGGCTCCAGCCCAGAGAAGGACAGATACAGGTGGGGGAAAGTTGGGGCGAGGGGAGGAGGAGGCAGGACCTCGGGAAGAACAAGGAGAGGTAAGGTGGACCCGTGCCACCTGGAGCCAGGGGTGGGGCTTAGCTGAGCTCTGGGGGAAGGGAAGAGCAGTGGTGGGAGGAGGGAAGGGCGGGGTGAGACAGTAGGATGGGGCGGGGCCTGGGAACACGGCTGAGAGCCCAGAGGCACAGAGCCTCGGGGACTTTCGCCGCTCAGAGCACAGAAGAGGGACAAGACGTCGCAGCCATGTTGGAGGTACTGGGCTCCCTGGCGGCGGCCCTCTGGGCGGCTGTCCGTCCTGGCACTCTCCTCCTGGGGGCTGCCGCTTTTCTCTTCATTGCTGATTTCCTCAAAAGGCGGCGTCCAAAAAACTTCCCGCCAGGGCCTGCGGGCCTGCCCTTTGTAGGCAACTCGCTCCAGCTGGACCCTGAGAAGGTGCACCTGACGCTTCAGCAGGTAGGACTGGGTGAAGGTGTCGGAACCGCGACCTGACCCTACCTGCAGGACAAGGGCCATTCCGGGTACCGAGGACCGGAGCACGGGGGTTTCTGAAGCTAAATCGGGAAGCGGGTACACCCTGCTTTGAGCTTCTCTTTCCTCACCATCAACCGGAATGATTCCAGGTGCGCTTTCTAGGGGTGAACTATTGTTAACTGTTTACTATTTAAGTGTCCCGACACGATCTGTTTTGGGGGAGGTAGGGGATGCAGGTTTATTGTACAAAACAAAAAGTGTTTCTTGATCCATATAGCTGGTGGAAAAAAGTGTAAATATTGAACTGTAACTCTCATCTGAAGCCTCACATACTTCCAGGAGCTTAAACGTCTACGTATTTTCTCTCATGTCAGGGATCCTTGGATAGAATATGCTTCAGAATCCCCTCTATATGCTCACTAAATGTTTTTGACTGACCAAGTGACTCTTTGTCTCTTCTGTTTCTTTTATTAGAGTCTGGAGTGTGACAGACACATGTTTTAAAGTCATTTCAAAAAAATAGTAATAAAATAAAGTCATTTTGTTGTGTCTGGTTACATACTACTGGGACATTCTATTTATAGTGTGATCACTTGTCTTTTCAATAATTTTATTCTTGATGTGGGTATGGGTGAGTGCTATACTTCCCCTCTTGGAGGTTCCGTTTTCCATCTGTAAAATGAGGATGTATGTGCATGTGCTTAGTGGCCCAGTCATATCCAGCTCTTTATAATCCCGTAGACTGTAGCTCACCAGTGTCCTCTGTCCGTGAGATTCTTTTCAGGCAAGAATACTGGAGTGGGCTGCCATTTCCTTCAGGGGATCTTTCAGAATTGGGGATTGAACCCGAGTCTCCTTTGCCTCCTGCATTGCAGGTGGACTCTACCTGCTGAGCCATCCCTACCTAAATCCTCATGATTTTTCAACTGCATTGCTTCCATCCACACAAGGACAGAGTTCCTCATCTTCAGGTTCCTCCATCTGCAATTCACTCTCACTAAAGTATTCATTTAAAAATGTCATCCTCTGCCTAGATTTTCTTAGTGCTTTCTGCTGCTTCCTAGAGTTCATATTCCTTAGGGAGCCACATGGATCCCTTCTTGTAGCCTCTTTCCACTTTATAGTCATCTCCCATCAAGGCTCCCTAACTGTGGCCGTTCTGAATTCCTTAAAACTCACTTCATCACTCAACACTGTCTCAAGAATCAACTGCCTCCCTGCCTCTCAGCACAGGCACCTTCCTGACTGACAACACTGTGGTAAGTGGTTGTGATGATTAAATAAAAGTAATGCTCAGTGTTAAAATAGCTTATAGTTGGTGCTCAAAAAAGAATAGTTCTGGTTCCCTAGAAATTCCTGGAACACTTCCAACACAAGCCTATATTACAAACTCAAGTTCAGATGGAGATGGCTTCATCACTTTCTGGGAGAAACAGCCAATTGGTTGCACCAAGTGATAGGATGAGTATATAGAATTTTAAAGCTAAGATGCCAAGATTCTAAACCTGTGCCTTTCTTTAAGAATTGTGCTGTTTAATTTCCAAGTTTTGGAAGATCTTCCTGATTTCTTTCTGTTAATGATTTACAGTTGGCATTCATTAGGGTCAGAGGATATATACTGTATTTCAACTTTGAACTGATATAAAAAGATTGGTTTTATGACCTAAAATGGAGTCCATGCATACTTGAAATAATGTCTTCTGCTATTGTTGTTGGAGCATTCTGTACTATATATCAGATAGACTTGAAGAGGTGAGTGTATTGTTTAGTGCTTCTATACCTTTGTTGATTTTTTATCTGCTAATTCTGTCAATTATTAGGAGAGGCATGTTAAAGTTTCCAACTGTAATTAGAAGTTTATGTGTCAAATCAGTTCTGATAGTTTTACTTTATATATTTGGCAGCTCTTTTTATTTGGCTCATGCCCATTAAAATTGTTATGTTATCTTGGTGAATTGGCTCTTTAGTTATTATATGTTCTTCTTCATCCCTGATGATTTTCTTTGCCTGAATGTTATCTGATATAATATAGCTACACCAGCTCTCTTTTAATTAGGATTTGCATACTATATGCTTCTCCATTCGTTCACTTTTAACCTACTTATATGATTATACTTGAAATGAGTTTTTATATAGAACATATAGGTGGGTCATGTTTTCATTGTGCCAATATCTCTTTTAATTGGTGAATCTAGATCATTTGTATTTAGTGTAACTTTTGATGTCTGAGGGATTCCCTGGTAGCTCAGCTCTCCTGCAATGCTGGAGACCCTGGTTTGATGCCTGGATCAGGAAGATCCCCTGGAGAAGGGAAAGGCTACCTACTCTGGTATTCTGGCCTGGAGAATTTCATGGACTGTATAGTCCATGGAGTCACAAAGAGTTGGACAGGATTGAGAAACTTTCACTTTGATGTGTGAACACTTAACTATGCCATTTTACTATTCACTTTCTATTTTTCACAGTTTTTTGTTCCTCTGTTTCTCCTCTCTGGTCTTCCTGTGGGTCACTTGAACATTTTTAAGAATTCCTTTCTAATTTAACTGTAGTATTTTTAGTACATTTCTTTGTTTGGTGCTTTAAGTGTTTGCTCTAAAGTTTACGTGCTATGCATGCACAGCTTATTGTATCATCTGAGGTTATTTCTCCATTTTAAGGCTAAGGAAACTGAAAGCTAAGTGATTTGCCTAAGTTACTCAACACTGAAAATGGCCAAAGAAGGACTTGATTCTTAATGTGGTCACTACTTATGCTACTTGACTTTTCATGATATAGTTAGCAGATAATTGATTTGTCCAGGGTTGCACTTATCCAACAGGCGTTTAGGAAGTGCTTATCATATGACAGGTATAATACAAGAAGAGTATATGGTGAAATGTGTGGTATAAATTTTTGGTAACCAAATGAGATGTCATTAGGTGGGTTCATTGTGAATGGGAATCCATGGGGATACCCTCCATAGAATGTTGAAATAAATTTGGCTGAACTTGAACAGAGACAAGTGGCTCTGTGGAGTAAAGTGGACAGGAGATTTTAAATTGGAGAAGCGACTTGAGCTAAAACAAAATAAGAAGGCAGTGAAGAAACAGGCTGATTTGTTTAGCATGATTTTTCCCATTTTCTCAACATTCTCTACCATAGCTGTCTGGCTTATTATAGAACATTTATGTGAATAAGAAAAATTTCTTATTGGACTAAGAAGGGAAAATGGTAGATAAGGTGGTTAAATGCACTGTGAGGGTTTATATAGAGTTGCTTGTAACAAAAAGATTCCAAAATACAGTGGTGTAAAAAAGATTGAAATTTATTTGTCTCTCACAAGTAGGTTGAGATGTAGGCAGGAAGACCAGGATAGGAAGACTGCTTTGCTTCACAAGGTCATCTAAAACTACAGTGCTTTTGTCTTGTTGCTCTGGTCCTGCAACAGTGTCATGTGCAAGTTCTGTTCCATGAAAAGGGGAAAGTGAGAGGTGGAGAGAAGCAACTTTCCTTTAAGAACACGACCCAGAAGATGCACACGTCACCACTACTCACGTCCCATTGGATTCACGTGAAATTAAGTGAGGGGTAATGTGACCAGTTAATCATTAGGGAGTTCCATCACTCGGCAGAAGAGAGAATCTGGCCATGCTTTCTTTAAGGATAAGACATACAGAGCAAATTAGAAACAGTCCTACTTTATGCCCATCAGCTATGCACTATATCTCTGTGCCTCTTTTTCTAAAAACTGGGCATACATTATAGAGTTGTTATAAGAACCAAATTAGTTAGGATTATCAGCTTACTGCCAGGGTGCCTAGCATACAGTTGATGCTCAGTTTATATATCTAACTCCCTCCCCCTCTCTTCAAACATTTATAGTAACCAATTCAAGAAAAAAAAAAGTTTTTGATTGCAAATGAGGCATCACTTCTCTGGCCTGATTGCTGCATGGGCTCCCTTCATACACTCACTGGCCACTTCCCCTCCATTTCTTTGTCAATATCTTACAAGAAATCTTTTGCTAAAATACACTCCCAAACATATCAATAAAAATACATAATTTTATTATTAACCTTAGTATTATGATTACTAACCCCAGAATCCTAAAGATGACAATTTGTAAGAGCCCTCATTTTATATATTTGGAAACTGAGACAGAGAGAAGTTAAATAACTTGACCAAGTATCACATAGAAAATAACCAGTGGAAGCTGGATACAAAGGGATTTGTATGCCTTCAAAATCCAAGTACTAAGCGCTCACCTTCCCTCTCCTATTCAATTTTTAATTGCAAACAAAACAAGATATAAAGTGTTTCACTTGACATTAAGACATTCTCGGTCTAGCTTATAGTACGTTTCCGGCCTTGTATTCCATCTCCCTACACAAGTGAGAGGTATTCTTTCCAGGAACCTATCCTAGCCCCAGGACCCTTATGTGTGTGTGACACACCCAGACACTCTTCCTTTCACTCGCACTCTCTCTCTCTCCTCTCACTGCCCCTTTACTCTCATTCTCAGTTTATTGCTGTCACATTCAGTAAACTCTAAGTTCCCCAGTGCTATTTCAGCTTTATGTCTTTGTCCTTAAATCTTACAAATACCTCCAGTCCTTATATCTTTGTCACTTTGGCTAAGTTACTTCTCCATGACTCATTTTCCTTAGTAAAACATGAATAATATCATTACTGCCATAGGGTGGATGGACGAGTGGTTAAGAAAATGAGCTTCCACTGCAGGACCCACAGCTGTGTGGTGCAGTCAAAAAAAGATAATCTTGGTCTAGCTTCCCTAGTAGGGAATGCACACCGTCATAGGATGGTGTGAGGGAAATGAGACAAAAGGTGGAAGGTGGTTAACGTGGCTGCCAGTGGATGTGGTTGTCTGTGGCCACCAGCGCCTTCCTCCTGTACATTAGCCCTTTGCTCTCTCCTGTCTGCCCCCTTGAGCCACTGCACTTACGCTGCTTTTCTCACTGAGCCCATTCATTCCCCAGAGTCTAGAGTGGCTGTCTGCCAGTATCAGAAAACAAACTGTCTTTCCCATTGCTATTCTCTTTCTTCCTCACAGAAATTTTCTTTCCCCTTTTTTGGGGCTGTAGAGAGCACACTGCCCTGCTTGTGAGATTTTAGTTCCCCGTCCAGGGTTAAACCTGTGTCCGTGGAACTGAAAGTCCAAGTCCTGACCACTGGACAGCCAGGGAATTACCCCTCCCAGAAACTGTAAGCGAAAAATCATTTTCTCCCTCTTATAATGGGGAGTGGAGGCTCCAAAAAAAAGTGAAACAACTTTCCCGATCTCACAGCTAGCCAACCATAGAGTTAACATGGCTCCAGCTAGTGAGCTCTTTTCTATGACTGGTCCTAGCCCTGTAATGACTTTTTTTGCCACCTAGAACCTGATGAAGAAGGGGACACTGTCTTGTGGTTAAACAGATATGATTTTCTATGAGGTCCATACTTTCTACACCAGACATTCACTAAACATATCTCTTCCTTCTCTGGTGAGTCACATGGGCTGAATTCTCTCCCTTCACTAGACTCCAAGATGCTTGAGGTTAGAGACCTTGCTTATTTTATTGTATCCTTATGCCTTATTCTCAGGATACATATGCTCACTCAATCCAAGTAAGATGAACGTATGTATGAGTATTTATAATTTTAATGTCTACATCCTGTAGTGGATTGAACTGAAGTCAAGTTGACAGCAAGAGAAATGGAAACAAGCAGAAATATTTCCAAGAGCCCAAGGTACACACACACACACACACACACACACACACACACACGATTCCCCTCAATATAATCTCCCGCAGCTCTACATACCCTCCATTCCAGGACGCACAGACATGTGCATGTATAACTGTGACTCTTCTACTATTTTTCAGTTTGTGAAGAAATATGGGAATGTTTTTAGCTTGGATTTTGGTACATTTCCTTCTGTTCTTGTAACTGGATTACCCTTAATTAAAGAAGCACTTGTCCACCAAGGCCAAAACTTTTCCAACCGCCCCGTAATGCCTCTCCAAGAGCATATCTTTAACAACAAAGGTAAGTTCTTACATTGGTTAGCATATGTTTCATATTCTTATGGTCTGCAGAAAGTGTCTCGAACAATCCCAGGGACCAAGCTCCCCATAAGGAACCTGAGTGCCCACATTTCCCTGTTGAAGGCACTCCCTCAGGACACCTGGCAGAGTCAGCTCTAATGTCAGGGATTTGGAAGAAGCGACATCACCTGCATGAACTCACTCTGGATGCTTTGATAAATGAGTATCCTCATCACTCAGTGATGTGATGTGTTGTTCAAGCAGAGAAAAGGCAATGCGTCCTCAGGCTCTCTTTCTGCTTTCCCACTCAGATCTCTTCCCCTAGAAAACGATGTGGATCAGCTTGTTCCTGTTGATTAAGTGATTCCCTTCTTGCCTCCAGTTCCTTATGCTCTATTATTAAGGCTGTGCCCCAAAGGTATCTCAAGCCTTCTATCTATGTTAAAAGAGTTTGGCATGAATACTTAGCATGGTCACTAAATTAACTTACATTTTCAAAAAACTAAATGAAAAACTTAAATCTATACTTCTACAAAAACACCATTTTTTCAGGTATTTCTCAATCCCTCTTTAAAATACTTCACCCATTATACTACATCCATTCACTCGATCATCTGCCATGAGAACCTAGGACTAGAGGCGCCAGTGACAGAGTAGTGAGTAAAACAGAAAAAAATTATTGATTTTTGTGTAATTTACATGCTATTAAGAGAGACAGTATCAAGTACTAAAATTTAACACCTCAGTTTTATGAAGATAAGAGCAGGGTTCACTTAGTATGGGTATCAAATCTGGTCCTGAGACTCAATAAAAGCTATTTTAAGTAAATAACAAATAATAAAATGAAGAAGCAATCCACTAGAGGGAATAGAATACGAAAAGTTTCTAAGATGGGAAAAAGGACAGTGAACTGAAGAATTGAAAGGTATCCAATGTTAGAAGAACAGAGTTTAAATGGAGATAATTAAATGAAGATGAAGATGCTAAGTTTGGCCAAAAAGAGTTCATGTTTAAGGATATAGTTTTTTATCCTAATCACAATGCAGGCTTCTGAATGTTTAAGTAGTAAAAGGAATCAATATACTTACATGGTAAGTTTTAAAGACTTCTCTAAGCTTCAGTGTCAAGAATGGATTAAAAGGACCAAAAGACTATTGTAGAATTTTAAGGGAGAAGAGGTGGTGGCCTGAACTAGGGAGGTGGCAAGAAATGGCAGTCCAGTAGATTACACTAGGAGAGTGACTGTGAAGACAAGTTGATTTAAGCTATTCAGGAGGCATATTCAATAGGACATGATGACCTAGATGGATGGAGAATGAGGTAGACACCCAAATGGGTAGGTAAAGGGAAAAAGGAAGATGTGGAGGAGAAAAAGGTGTTCGTTGGCCTGGGTGGTGAGTTGTATGGAGCAAATCATTAACTGAGTCATGAATATGCTGAGTGTGAAGCCAAGAGAGTCAAGCAGAAAATTGGTTACAAGTCTGCAGCTGAGGCACAGATATAGACATTCACATCAGTAGATGTCATTTGAAATATTTGGAGTTGCTAAGATTTAGTAAAAATGGAGGATAAGGGTAAGAAGAGAAGAGGCTTTGACCCAAGCTTGAAAAGGTCCATCATTTCAAAATCTGATAGGAGATAAGTTAACTGAAGGTGTGATGATTTCTGTGAAGTCAGAGAATTAGCAAAAGAGTCTGGAGAGCGTGGTGTCCTGAGCACCACTGGAAAAGAGTGTTTCAAGAAAAAAAACATCTCATGCTGTTGACACATCAACATGAGGCTGAAAAGGATCCTGGACTGAACAGCAGGGAGGGCCACTTCACTAAGGTGGTGGAAGTGAAAGGGAGATATTGGAAGGAGTGGAAGAGTGTACTGGAATGAAGAACTGAGAGGGTGGTGGTCTCCCCTGTGTTATAAAATAAATGAAGTTCTCTGCACCCCTCATGATGGATTTTTTATCCTTTGCCTGTGATTTTCTTTCTGCACACCATTCACAATTCTTTATTTTCTTGGGTGATTCATCTATCTTTTTAGATCTTTAAGCACTTTCTCCTTATGAGTTTTCATTTTGTCTAGTCAATTAGTGCATGCTTAGTATGTAGCATAACAAATATAGTATGTGACAAGTAATCAAAGCATGGGCATTGGAGTCAGGCAGACTTGAAAATGAATGCCTATTCTGCTGCTCCACCTCTGTGACCTTGCAGAGTGTACTTTTATCTCCTGTGCCTCAATTTTCTCATCAACAAAATTGGGGTGCTGGTTTGGCAGTAGTGATATATATAGAAGTATATCAGAGAGTAAGTACTAAATCCCAGAATGCATTAAAAATACTGTCACCAGCATTGCAAGCAATCAGTAAATTCAACCCATTATATCAAGTGCTTTGAAATTATTTCTCTGAATAATTTCAAGCACCTTAAAGCCCTTTTTCTTCCTTTTGATACATCACGGGTCTTGTTGGCTTTTTTGCATAATGTTGGCTTTCTTTTCCCAGGCTTGATCATGTCCAGTGGCCACATATGGAAGGAACAAAGAAGGTTTGCCCTGACAACTCTTAGGAACTTTGGTTTAGGAAAGAAGAGCTTAGAGGAACGCATTCAAGAGGAGGCCACCTACCTCATCCAGACGATAAGAGAGGAGAATGGTGAGCATATCATAGGACAGGTGCAGGGACCGTGGCTCATACATTCATTAACCAGATGTTCATCAGTGCCTACCTGCCTTTCCTGAGCCCAGAATTGTGTAGGGTGCTGAGGGGATAACAGGGAACAGCTAACCATGACCTGCCCCTGTGTGGCTCATGAATTAAGAAAAAGATTGGTATTAAACACGTTATTGGTTTTAAATACTGGTCGTCAGTTTGACTTCCCAGGCATTGACAGAATACTTGTTAGACCCTGGGGTTGTCAAACCCTGGGGTCACAGTCTCAGAAGTGGTCTGTAGTCGATGTGTCATATGTCACACAGAGTAGAATCTCTGTAAAATAGAAACAATCCTATCTGAAGTCTCCATCTCTTCTTCCTCCTCCAGGACAGCCTTTCGACCCTCACTTCACAATCAACAATGCCGTTTCCAATATTATTTGCTCCATCACCTTCGGGGAGCGGTTTGATTACCAGGATGATCAGTTCCAGGAGCTGCTGAGGCTGCTGGACGAGGTCTTAAGTCTGCACACATCAGTGTGCTGCCAGGTAAGGCAGTTGTCACTTTCTATCTTGCATAAAGACATTAGGCTAATGTCTGTCACAGATTAGATGGGGTCTTCCTTTTCTTTGTAGCTAAAAGATAACCTTTTGAAATTGACTTCGGCACAAACTTGTTTGAAATCAATCTGTTGACTTTAATGATTATAATATTGTCAGATATTTACTATTGATAAATAACATTACTAACATTTGTGTAAAGTACAGTACTTTACATGACTTACAGGGATACACTACATTCTTTACCTTAAAAAACAGAATACTGCCATCACTATTGAGTCCCTTCTGTCAATGTCCCTCCCTAGTCCCACACCTCTGTGATCCTCAGATGTATGCTTCTGTGCCTGGCTCTAACTCAGCTCATTGTTTTGAAATTTGTTTATTGGGTCTTCTTATTTACTCTGTGTAGTTTTCCTCTGCATGCAGGTGCCGCTGATTGTTATTCTCTTGAATAATGCTTGCAGATTTATTGAACATATGAGGGATTTCTAATTTGAGGATGTTATGAATAAAGCTGCCATGAACATTCCTGTTTTATTGTTCATGTTGACACATCCACTCATTTCTGTTGCATATGCACCTGTATGTAAAAATCCTTAATGGTTTCCACCTGTTGGTCTATTTCCATGCCCATCCACACTTGTTACTACCAGTTTTCTAACTGTCTAGGATATTGATTTAAGGGATTCAACCCTCACCCTGTCCTTGGTAGTCCCCGCTGTCTCCTTTTGTCCTGCTAGGGTTTTAAGTCTGTCAAAAGCTCTGCTATCTGCTTGGTCTCTCAGCCCCTTTTGTTTATTTGGAAGGCACTGTTAGGGGAAAATCAGCCCTAAGTGTTGGGGTAAACCCTTGTGTATGTAAAGGAGGATTTACTTGTAATCATTTTTAACAAGTAACATTGCCTGGAGATTTTTGAACCCATCTCACCTAACCTGGTGAATCCTGGCACAGAAAATGGACATAATGAGTGTGAACTACTATGATGATTATTGTCAGTATTATTTTTGAACAACATTTCTTATTGTCACTTCTAATCATGGTAACCCCTCCATTCAGTAATTCCATTTTCTTCCTTACTATTAAGACAAAACTTAGGAAGTCTGGGACCTCAGTGAGCATGTGTTGACTATTCCCAGGGAAAAGAAATTCCTGAGAAGGTTGGATGAGGCAGTGAGGCAGGGGGTAATATGCATTTTTTAGAGACCCAAAATAGATCAGTCAGTAAGACTGACAATTGCATATACTTTATTTCAGTCAATTTTTGCAACAACCCTTTAAAGATGAAATGGAGCATCCTAAAGTATGCAAGTAGATATGGGAATGCTTAAGCATATTCACATAGTGATCCACTGGCTGTGTGTTAAGTGTGGAATAGATCTCATGTGATTGAGTAAGGAAAATAACCATGGTGCCCCAGTGGCAGCAGATTATACTAAGCCCGGACAAATTACATCGTCATCTTCATTATTGTCATTATTACCATTGTTATTATTCCCAAAGCCTTATAGCTAGAAAGCAGTAGAGCTAGTATTCAAAGGCATGTATGTTTCATTTTAAGTCTAGGCAATTTTCCATTATGTTGGGCTGTTTTCTATCAGATATTTTTAGGGAAAATATATCCAAAATACACTTAATTTTATTAAAAATGTCTTAGCCACATGAAGAATACATCATAATGGTAAGATAGATAAACACATATCTATGTTTAACATAACTAACTAGCTAGCTAGAAAGAGGTGTTTCATACACAAAGATATATACACACATATTAGAGGAAAATATCATGAAGAAATATAAAATAAGGGAATGGGAAGAGGTTCCAGAAGTACTGCATTATAGGATTATCAGGTAAAATATCTCCAAGCAAGAGCCAGCCTGAATGAAATGAAAGGCTAGGATTATACAAATTCCAGAGGAAGACCAATCTTCGTTGAAGGAATAGTGAATGGAAAAGACTAAACATTGTCATTCTTGATGTTGTCACAGAGACCAATGGAGCTGAACTAAGAGAGAGTAAGATGGTAGCGAGTGATAGCAGAAGAGGGGACAGAAGTGGAAGAGGCCAGCTCATGTAGAGCTCCAGGCCAGGAGAATAATGTAGAATTTGTCTAAATGTCATGGAAAGTCATTGGAGGATTGAAAGATAAATAGTGGAATGATCTGATTAAACTGTTAAATGATCTCTCCGGCAGCTCAGTGGAAAATAGACTGGGAAAGGGGTTGAGGAGAGAATCAGGGAAATTGTTGGGAGGCCTTAAAGAATCTAGGTAAGAAATGCTGGGGCTTTGTCCTAGAATGACAAACACATGGAGCACTGAGAAGTGGTCTGAATATGGTTCTATTTTGGATGGAGTGTTGAAATGCTTTGCCAGAGGGGAAAGAAAAGGGGTGTGACAGAGAGGATGAGTCAAGGGTGACTCCAAGGGTTAATGTAAGCAAAGAAAATACATATAGAGATACAATGGTTTCCTTGTCTTCAAAAGCAGAAAATGGGTACCTCCTTGTCTCCATGACTCTTTTGTTTTCTCCATCAGCTCTACAATGTCTTTCCAAGGATAATGAATTTCCTTCCGGGTCCCCACCAAACCCTCTTTAGTAATTTGGAGAAACTGAAAATATTTGTTGCCAAAATGATTGAAAACCACAAGAGAGACTGGAATCCTGCTGATGCAAGAGACTTCATTGATGCTTATCTCCAGGAAATAGAAAAGGTGAAGGAACCTGAGTGTTTTCCTGAGTAGTGTTCTTAAAGAGCAAATGAGGTGATTCTGATATCTTATTGCTGCTGTCAGAGATCACCACAAACTTGGTGGCTTAAAACACCAACATTTATCAAGTCAAGGTTGGGGCAGGCTGGCTCTTTTGAGGCTCTAGGGCAGAATCCACTGATGGGCTTTTCCAGCATCTAGAGGCTGCCTGTACCCCTGAACTCACGCCCCTTTCCTCAGTCTTCAAAGCCATTGATGTAATGTCTTCTTTTCCACTGTCCTCACATCTTCTCTTAATTTGCTCCTTGTCTCCTCTTATACTCTTCTGATTACAATGGGCACGCTAGGATAATCCATATCAAGATCCTTAATTTCATGATATCTACAAAGTTCCATCTGTCAAAAAACATTTACCCGTTCCAGAGATTAGGACATGGACATTTTTGTGGGTCATTATTCAGCCTAGCACAAGGTTGGAAAAATAGAGACACTATTTCAGAGTATAGAAATATCAATAGCTCAGAATTGATGATACATTTGAAATAAAGATATTGGTTTAAGAGTATTCAGCTTGAGGTCTTTGGAAAGCCCACATATACTGCCTTTTGATAGTCTATTTCTATCCTCTACCCATATCTGAAAGACCTGTACACAACAGGGAAAAGAAGCATTGTTTCATTATTACTTGTACCAATGTCCAGTCCCCTACCCCTTCCCCAGTTCCCCAGTGCAAGTATAAGTGAAGCTGAGTCAGATGCCAAAGGTTAGTCTCAAGTGGAGGACTTTTGCCTTCCTCCCTCCTCCCTATTTCATGCACTTTCAAATGTTGTTTATGAGATGCAGGGAAAAGGCCAAATTAGATATAGATCCTTTAACATATTAAGTCCTGAGGTTAATACTCATCATTGCATCAGTGTCATCGTTTTTGACTCATTTTCAACTTTTAGAGTTGAAAGAATGGTGAATTTTTTTTTTCTGTCTCCTCTCTTATTTCACCTTATTGTTATACCATTAATAGAAGTATTGATTCCTCCTGAGAGGAGGAGACTTCACTTGTTACAAGGTGTGCAGGCACACAGAGGAACACTGACACATTGAAGCTCCTATAGCAAAGTGGTGAAGATGCTGGAGTGCCATGAGGAATGATTGTTGGAATCAGAGAAGTTTAACCTAAGGAGGATGTTAATGGGGAATCGTGAGAATTGTACTTTAGAGAAATTCATTTTATTCTTTCTGGTATCAATACAAACATTTGTTGAGGATTTCTTATATGACCTTTGCATCTCACATAGTTCATAATGCCAATTGAGGAGTGAATATTGAACACAGAGTGTTTGAGAGGTTTAGTAACTTGGTCAAGTTGTACATATAGTGAAAGGTGTGGCTAATATTGGAATGCAAATATTATTATATTTCCAATATAATAATAGATTCTCCCAAAATATGGAAATAAAAAGATTCTCTCAATTTTCATCCATCTAAGGTGACAAAAGCTTCCAGCACTTGGAGCACGAAGATGCTAATGATACTGCAATAATAAGCCTCTACATGCTGAGATGGTCAAAGGAAAAGTCATTTCTCTTAGGGGAATCTCTCCTCCTATGTTCTCTCTAGGGTGAAGCCTTCTATGTTGTGGCAACTAAGAACCATCTGGATAAGCCAATAATCACTGTATTTTCTAGCATAAGGGTGATGCTGCTTCAAGTTTCCGTGAAGAAAACCTCATCTACAACACCCTGGACCTCTTCTTTGCTGGAACAGAGACAACTTCAACCACCCTGCGCTGGGGGCTGCTCTACATGGCCCTGAACCCCGAAATCCAAGGTGAGCTCATTAGTGGATGGGCCTAGGCCAGGTCAGTATGCTTCCATAAATTAGTTCATCTATGTCTCAATATTCCTCAAGGGCATGTTGATTCACCCTCACTAATGAGAGGAACCTGAGGCTCACACAGCTTTAGGAACTCGCAGCAGGAATGTGGTTGAGCAAGAGTTTTCCACCTAATTTGTCTCACACCAGGGCCCACTTCCCACTCTCAACCTCCATGAGAAGCTAGTCTGGAGAGCCTAAGATAGCCATTTTGATGCTGGTTATTTCATTCCTTAACTCAACCAGACTCAAGGAGAGTTATGGAAAAACAGAATAATAGAACCACCTCTGCTTTTTTCAGAAAAAGTCCAAGCTGAGATTGACAGGGTGCTCGGCCAATCACAACAGCCAAGCACAGCCGCGCGAGAGTCCATGCCGTACACCAACGCTGTCATCCACGAGGTGCTGCGAATGGGGAACATCATCCCTGTGAACGTGCCCCGGCAGGTGGCAGTGGACACCACCCTGGCCGGATACCACCTGCCCAAGGTAATTAGGGGCTCACACCAACAGCCTCAGATCTCCAAGCTCGTATTTGTAAATGATGGGAATCTCAATGGCAAATGTGATGTGTTTTCTTGTCTTAGGGAAACGCTTAATTGGAGAGGGAGATATATTACCACTAATGTAATTCTAGATATTTTTCTTTACATGGGGTCTTTAGAATATTAGTTCAAATAAATGTTAATAGTCGTTCTAGAGGAGAAGGGGGATTCCTACGTCAAACATGTTCAGACAAAGGCTGGCTTTTCTCTGCTATGAGATTTCTCATTCTTTTTACTACCTGACGTGCATTGTTAATTCTTGTGGGGAAACTGCAGGCAGCAATTCTCAGTCAGACTTTGCCATGAGGTCCTTTTCTTTGCCATGGGAGAGCTTTTCACAGGATAGGGATCTGCCAGACTTATTTTGGATAATTCTGTTTCAAAATCCTGGGGGTTTAGAATGTTGAAATATGAGAGACAGTTGAAATCTCCTGGGCCAACATCACATTAAACTGGTGTTTCTAACATAATATCCCCACAGGTATTGCTTCCAGCCTTGACTTACAGTCTCTTGATGGGACTACCTCACAAGGGAATCAATCCAAGCCTGTGCACATTGAATATCCAAAAGGAGTGAAAGAACGAATGGTTTTTAAGCAGTGACCATGTACTATGGACTATATAGGTTCTTTCAACTTAATCAGTCCTCAGAATAATTCTTTTTTTTTTTTAAACAAATTTATAATGAAGGCTCAGAGCTGATTGATCTTGTATAAAATCTCTGGTGTACAAAGTGACAAGAGTTGAGTTAAAGAAATAGATGTGTTCTGGGCCCCAGGCTCATCTTTTTTGTACTATGCCATGTTTTCTCCACAGGAGTTGCTCTATTTTGCTTTAAAAGAAGCTCCTTAAATTGTTCTCAGTAAATTGTCTCTCAGGACCCTGTTAAGTTCCCTGTCCTCACAAAGGCAGTTCTGTGCTCTACCAATCACTCTTAGGATCTCAGCAATCAGCTCTCCTGTCCTCACAAGTGCCCTCTCTGCACACCGCACATTCACAGTTTTGCTTTCTCAACACCTTAGTCCATTTCCATAGATCCATTTCAGTTTGTCTGAGTCCCTCAGAGTGTGTCGAACCTGGTGTTGATTTCGAGATAAAACCAGAAGAGCCTCTGCTTTAGTCTCACCTAGGTCATGGTCCCTGCAGCTCTTGGAGAAGCAGCTATTCCTGCAGCGATTTCATTAACTATTTTCTTGCTGATTGACCATCTTATGGATGAATTCTGAGGTCTAGGTGATATTACAGGTGATCTTCACATATTCATAGCAAGTCATTTAGCTCCGGAGAACCATCCTAGCTCAAGAGATTGGTTTTGTAAGATTTTTTTTTTTTTTTCTGATGTACTGTTCTGCAAGACCCTTACCCACTGAGTGGGCAACTTGCAAGCTGGAGAACAATTATACTACAGAAGTTCTGCCACAGGAGTGAAAGTCCTGAGCCCCAAGGCAATCTTCCCAGCCTGAGGGTCTGGCATCAGGAGGATCCCCCGAGCATCTGGCTTTGACTGTCACCAGCCTTTTATTGTAGGAAGCATCAACTCTACTCTTGGGTCATGTGCACACTGAGACCCATGGAAAAATAGCAGTGACCTCATAAGAGTCTGGACCAGATCTACCTACTAATATTGGAAGGTCTCCTGCAGAGGCAGGGGGCAGCTGGGGCTCATGGCAGGGACAAAGACCCTGGCACTGGCAGGTCTAGTGAGTAGTCACTGGCATGAAGATGCCCAGAGGCCACCAAGCAAAAAGGTATGGGAACAAGTGGTATGATAGAGAAACTGAAAAAGGCTTGATGTAGTGGGAGTGTAGGCAGAAGGACTGTGACTCAGATAGAGGGCTGGTGATATGTCCTTAATCTGAGTGATGAGAACTATTTGGATGGTTTTTATCAAGTTCCAGGAGTGTTGGGTGGATAGGAGTGACATAACTAAATCATGTCCAGAGCTAACTCTGCTTTCAGTGTGTGAAGCACTTTGAAGCGGGGAGAGGATATAGAGTTGTAGTTAGGCCTACTTTAGGAGTGTGGACAACCAAGGTGGTATCTTGGACCAGGCAGTGGGGGGAAATAACATGGAGGTGATATAATCAAGAGGAATTTCAAGGAAAATTGACCTCCTGGAAAAGGATAGAATTAAGGTGGAATGAAGTAAAGAGGGGCGTTAAGGAGGACTCTTGGGTTTCTTGCTGTAAGCTAGGAAGGATAGTGGTTCTTTCCACTGGGTGACCTGATTCTATTATTAAACCTTCTCTGGAATGTGTGAGATAATGGAGGGAAGAGAATGGGAGAAACAGATGAATGAGACATTTTTCATGTTGGGGAGGCTGCCATATTTACCACTTCACTGAGCAACTGGGTTGATTTTGGTCCAGAAGTGCCTGCCCACTGTCACATTATTCTCTCATCAATGCACATACCTTCCCATTCTGCACTGAGTAGTCACATTTTGCTGATAAAATTCCCAGCAGACAATTCCAGTCCATCATTGTAAGCTGTCCCGTGGCAAAGAGCAGGGTCCTAGGGGTTGAGCTCAGCAGGTACAGGGGTGGGGAGGCTGAAGAAGTTCAATCAGCCTTGATGTGGGAGCCCGCGGGACGGCTGCCCCTCGGCACACATCTGTCGTGTGTGTCGTGTCTTGCATGAGTCTCCTGATTTCTCCAGGGCACCGTGGTCATGACCAACCTGACTGCACTGCACAGGGACCCCGCAGAGTGGGCCACCCCTGACACCTTCAATCCAGAGCATTTCTTGGAAAATGGACAGTTTAAGAAAAGGGAATCCTTTCTGCCTTTTTCAATAGGTGAGTATCTGGAAATAGGAGTGGGGGAACCCAGAGTTCTTCTCTCAGCCCTTCCCTCCTCTTCTTGTGATGCCTTGCTTTAGTTGGCATGTCTCTAGATAGCCCTGCCTAGCGTGACTCACTCTTGCTGTGGGTGCATTGCAGGTTTCCCTGGGTTAAGCATCACCAGGATTCATTCTCTTACCTCCTAAGCCCTGGCTTGACTCTGATGGAGATTTCAGCTTTAAATTGTTCAGTCCCCAGGAACTTTTGGGAGAGGAACTTTGCCTTTGCCTGTTACCCACAAGAGAAGGTTGGGCACTTGCCATCTTTATAGAACTTAAAGTGTTTCAAGATCTTTTTAGTGCCTCCCACTCACAAAAACATAAAGCTAATTGCTAAGAAAGGGGTAGGGGAGGTTCCAGTAAAGGGACTGCTTCCTTATCACTATGGGCATTACAAGTGACTCTAGGTGCCATGGGCTTAAGTAGATGAGATTCTATCTATACGTTCTTCCTGAAGCAGTCCTTTTACTTTTTTAAATGAGATGGTTTGATAGCATTACCAACTCTATGGACATGAGTTTGAACAAACTCTGAGAGATGGTGAAGTACAGAGAAGTCTGTGTAGTGCAGTACATGGGGTTGCAAAGAGTCAGACACAACTTAGTGACTGAATAACAGCAATCCTTTACAAATCTAGTTAATACATTTACATGGTGTATAACTTGAAGTATATGAAAGAGAATGCAGAGCAAACTCTTTCTCTCATGTTTCCCAGCCAGCCAGTTCCAAAGGGGTGTTTTACTCATAACTTTGTGAAATGAGGAAGGAAAAATCTTATATATACCAGGTAATGAGTTAAGTATATTGCTGAGATCATTTTAAATAATTTCCAAAATCCTTAATTCTATAAATGTTTTCTGAGTACCTATTATATGTCAATTATGCAGCCTTGAGAATATGACAATGATTAGGTAGAAAAAAACCAGTCCAACTTTTATGGACCATGTGTTCTACCTTTAAGTTACAAGGTCCAAATTTCAGTCACCACACTGGGGATAAGGGATAAAGCTTAACAGGGTCAACTATGGTATCTATAGTCATAAAGCTCATGGAGCAGAGGTTGAACTCAGTGTTGACCAGGTTTATCAAATAAAGCCTATGCACTTCCTAGAAATGTCTCCCAAGAAAGTAACTAAATGCTACAGTGAGTAAATGCTCTGAATTTCACAACAGTTTTCTTATCATTAAGTTAAATTAAATATACATTGACTTTTTGTAGCAGTATAATCTAATTGATCATGCCACAAAGGCACAGAAAGGGAGGGACTGGAAATTGACCCCATGTAGGCATGATACAGAGCCCAGGCTTTTCTGCTATAGGGTGCTGTCCTGCGTGTATTTGGACTGATTCCAATTAGATCTTCTGTCTTTCTTTCTCTGGTTCTATGTCACCTTTGCTCACTTGGACAAGTCACTTTTTATATGAAAGCAGACATGAGATGTAGGAAAACCTTCCAGACTTCTTGTCTGCCTTGGTGTGTACTAAGTCGCTTCAGTCATGTCTGACTCTTTGCAACCCTAAGGGCTATAGCCTGCCAGGCTCCTCTGTCCATGGGATTCTCCAGGCAAGAATACTGGATGGATTGCCATGCCCTCCTCCAGGGAATCTTCCCAACCCAGGGTTTGAACCCATGTCTTCTAAGTCTACTGCATTGGCAGGTGGATTCTTATCACTAGTGCCACCTGGGAAGCCTAGACTTCCTGCCTACAAGATCTTTATGTTTCTTATTATAGTAAGGAGTTTCAGCTGTTTTATCTTAAATGTTATAATTTTTCTTGCTTCACTGTATTTTTTGTTAGAGTTGAAACACCTCCTTCCTATTACAGATTTCATTTTCAAGCAAATTATTTTATTTTATACTTACAGCAACCCAATTATTAACAGTTAGGAAAACGATTAGTATCTCCTTTCTCAATGAAAGGAAATTAGGATTAAGAGAAAGTTATTTCTCATCCAAGGTAGTGTGCCCAAGGAATTGGCATAAAAGGGCCGAAGACTCGAGTTTCTGGTTTCTTTTAAATTTTTGTTGAAGTATAATTGATTTACAATATTGTATTAGTTTCAGATGTACAGCAAAGTGATTTAGTTATGTGCTTAGATGCTCAGTCATGTCCGACTCTTTGTGACCCCATGGACTACAGCCCACCAGGCTCCTCTGTCCATGGGGATTCTCCAGGCAAGAATACTAGAGTAGGTTGCCATGCTCTCCCTCTGCCAGTGGGTCTTCCCAAACCCACGGATCAAACCCAGGTCTCCCACTTTGCAGACAGATTCTCTACTGACTGAACCACCAGGAAAGCCCAAGAATACTGGAGTGGGTAACCTATCCCTTCTCCAGGGGATCTTCCTGATCCAAGAATCAAACTAGGGTCTCCTGCATTGCAGACAGATTCTTTACCAGCTGAGCTACTGACTCACATGGTAAAGATTTAGTTATAGATAATATATATCTTTTTCTTTCTAGGTTTCACCTTACTGGTTATTACAAAATATTGAGTATAGTTCCCTATGCTATACAGTAGGTCCTTGTTGGTTATATATGTAGTTCTAATCTAGTGCTCTCCCTAACACACTTAGAAATTTCCTACTTAAAGGCCCTTCCATTTTAAGATTCACTAAATTCATATCATATGTATCAATTATTACATTGCTGCATTACAAAGATGGCAAACTCAATGACTTAGAACAATAAGTGTATATTATTGCTCACAAGGCTACAGTTGAACTGAGAGCTCCACTGTTCTTAGCTGGGCTCTCTTGCCCATTTGGGAGGTCAGTTGGCTGAAGGCTGATCTAGGATGACATCAGCTGGGACAATAGGGCTCTTTTCCAAGTTTCCTTCTCTAGCAAGCTATCCCATCTGATGTACATGTAGAAGACAAGACCCCAGGAGGGAAGAAAGCACACAGTGCCTCCCAAGGGCCAGGCTGGGAACTGGTGACCATCACTCCCACTGCATTCTTTTGCCCAAGCAGGTCATACTGTGAGCCCCAATTCAAGGGAAAGGGAAAATAGCACAATTTTTATGGGAAGGGTTATGAAATCACATTGCAAATGATGGGGGTACCGGGAGAGGGGGGAAATTGGAGCCAGTATTGCAGTCAGGTGATCTCACTATCTTTCTTTCTGCCCAAGAAGAGTGATTCAGACCAAGCTAGCAATTTGGGGATTCCCTCAACTGTGACTAAATGAGGACTAGCTAAACAGAACAGGAAATAGAAACCAGAAAAATCCACTGACTTAAAGTGTCAACACTGCTGTCAGGTTTATTCCCACCATACTCCCATATTTAGGGCTCAGTTGCTTTGCCTCATACTTGATCCAGCACTTTATAAAGAAAGCTTCCCTGAAGGAATGGGGTGTGAAAAGCACCCTCCCTTCTCTTGGAAAGGTCAGGTGTGGAGTTAGGAGATATGCACAGTTGGGGAGATTACAAAGGTATTATGCAAACATATATTTTCTTTTCTTCATTTAAGTTTTCCCTTTTGATCCAATAAAGCAGCAGATATCTTCATGAAAGGCAAGAGTCTGAGTCCTCAATTTTCAGAAATATCACTGAATCATGGAGATATGATTAGGAAGATAGTCTCTCAAAAACCCTAGATCAGTCCTCTCATTTCTAGTAACTGGCCTGGTTAGTTGGTGATGGTGAGGTAGTGCATGCACCAAGAAGAAAGTCCGTGTTTCCCATAATCCAGGATGAAGCCTTGAAATAAGGTAGTCCTTCTTTTCATGACTTATAAATCAAACTCAAATCTCCTGTTTTACTGGTATCCTTGAAGAACCATATATTGTGCTTAGGAGAGCAATTATTTTACCAGTTTGAATAGTGAAAATTGTATATGTCGATGAAAATAAGCTATTTACTCAAAGTCCAGAGCTGGTTACTGATGGAACCAGTAATGTAACCCTGGATCCTGACTCCAAGGGTCCACTTTTATCCCACTATATGGATTATTCTAGGAGAATTTTGGGTATTTATAATAAAGCTGACTTGATTCCATCTAAACAAATTTTCTCATTTGCTGAAATTTAAGCCAATTCTTCATTTTTTCTGTTCAGTTCAGTTGCTCAGTCATGTCCGACTCTTTGCAACCTCACGGACTGCAACATGCCATGCCTCCCTGTCCATCACCAACTCCCAGAGTTCACTCAAACTCATGTCCATTGAGTCGGTGATGCCATCCAAACATGTCATCCTCTGTTGTCCCCTCTGGTCCCACTTTCAAACTTTCCCAGCATCAGGGTCTTTTCAAATGAGTCAGTTCTTTGCATCAGGTGGCCAAAGTAATGGAGCTTCAGCATCAGTCCTTCCAATGAATATTCACGACTGATTTCCTTTAGGATATACTGGTTGGATCTCCTTGCAGTCCAAGGGACTCTCAAGAGCCTTCTCCAACACCACAATTCAAAAGTATCAATTCTTCAGTGCTCAGCTCTCTTTATAGTCCATCTCTCATATCCATACATGACTACTGGAAAAACCATAGCTTTGACTAGATGGACCTTTGTTGGCAAAGTAATGTTTCTGCTTTTTAATATGCTATTTAGGTTGGTCATAGCTTTTCTCCCAAGGAGTAAGTGTCTTTTAATTTCATGGCTGTAGTCACCATCTGCAGTGATTTTGGAGCCCCCAAAAATAAAGTCAGACACTGTTTCCACTGTTTCCCCATCTATTTGCCCAGAAGTGATGGGACCAGATGCCATGATCTTAGTTTTTCGAATGTTGAGCTTTAAGACAACTTTTTCACTCTCTTCTTTCACTTTCATCAAGAGGCTCTTTAGTTCTTCTTCACTTTCTGCCATAAGGGTGGTGTCATCTGCATATCTGAGGTTATTGATATTTCTCCTGGCAATCTTGATTCCAGCTTGTGCTTCATCCAGCCTAGCATTTCTCTGCATATTAAGTTAAATAAGCAGAGTGACAATATACAGCCTTGACATACTCCTTTCCCGATTTGGAACCAGTCTGTTTTTCCATGTCCAGTTCTAACTCTTGCTTCCTGACCTGCATACAGATTTCTCAGGAGGCAGGTCAGGTAGTCTTGTATTCCCATCTCTTTCAGAATTTTCCACAGTTTATTGTGATGCACACAGTCAAAGGCTTTGGCATAGTCAATAAAGCAGAAGTAGATATTTTTCTGGACTCTCTTGCTTTTTTGATGATCCAATGGATATTGGCAATTTGATCTCTGGTTCCTCTGCCTTTTCTCAATCCAGCTTGAACATTTGGATGTTCATGATTCACGTATTGTTGAAGCCTGGCTTGGAGAATTTTGAGCATTACTTTGCGAGCATTTGAGATGAGTGAAATTGTGCAGTAGTTTGAATATTCTTTGGCATTGCCTTTTTGGGGGATTGGAATGAAAACTGACCTTTTCCAGCCCTGTGGCCCCTGCTGAGTTTTCCCAATTTGCTGGCTTGTTGAGTTCAGCACTTTCACAGCATCATCTTTTAGGATTTCAAATAGCTCAACTGGAATTCCATCACCTCCACTTGCTTTGTTCATAGTGATGCTTCCTTAGGCCCACTTGACTTTGCATTCCAGGATGTCTGGCTCTAGGTGAGTGATCTCACCATCATGATTATCTGGGTCATGAAGATCTTTTTAATATACTTCTTCTGTGTATTCTTGCCACCTCTACTTAATATCTTCTGCTTCAGTTAGGTCCCTACCATTTCTGTCCTTTATTGTGCCCATCTTTACATGAAAAGTTCTCTTGGTATCTATGATTTTCTTGAAGAGATATCTGGTCTTTCCCATTCTGTTGTTTTCCTCTGTTTCTTTGCATTGATACTTGAGGCTTTCTTATCTCTCCTTGCTATTCTTTGAAATTCTGTATTCAAATGGGTATATCTTTCCTTATCTCCTTTGCCTTTTGCTTCTGTTCTTTTCATAGCTATTTGTAAGGCCTTCTCAGACAACCATTTTGCCTTTTTGCATTTCTTTTTCTTGGGGATGGTCTTGATCCCTGCCTCTTGTACAATGTCATGAACCTCCATCCATAGTTCTTCAGACACTCTGTCTATCACATCTAATGCCTTGAATCTATTTGCCACTTCCACTGTATAATCATAAGGGACTTGATATAGGTCATACCTGAATGGTCTAGTGGTTTTCCCTACTTTCTTCAATTTAAGTCTGAATTTGGCAATAAAGAGTTCATGATCTGAGCCACAGTCAGCTCCCGGTCTTGTTTTTGCTGACTGCATAGAGCTTCTCCATCTTTAGCTACAAAGAATATAATCAGTCTGATTCTGGTATTGACTCTCTGGTGATGTCCATGTGTAGAGTCTTCTCTTGCATTGTTGTAAGAGGGTGTTTGCTATGACCAGTGCGTTCTCTTAGTAAAAGTCTATTAACCTTTGCCCTGCTTCATTTTGTACTCCAAGGCCAAATTTGCCTGTTACTCTGGGTATTTCTTGACTTCCTGCTTTTGCCTTCCAGTCCCCTATAAGGAAAAGAACATCCTTTTTGGGTGTTAGTTCTAGAAGGTCTTGTAGGTCTTCATAGAACCATTCAACTTTAGCTTCTTCAGCATTACTGGTTGGGGCATAGACTTGGATTACTGTGATATTGAGTGGTTTGCCTTGGAAACAAACAGAGATCATTCTGTCATTTATGAGATTGCATCCAAGTACTGCATTTCAGACTCTTTTGTTGACCATGATGGGTACTCCATTTCTTCTAAGGGATTCCTGCCCACAGTAGTAGATATAATGGTCATCTGAGTTAATTTCACCCATTCCAGTCCATTTAGTTTGCTGATTCCTAAAATGTTGTCATTCACTCTTGCCACCTCCTGTTTGACCACTTCTAATTTGCCTGGATTCATGGACCTAACATTCCAGGTTCCTATGCAATATTGCTCTTTACAGCATCAGACTTTACTTCTATCACCAGTCATATCCACAACTGGGTGTTGTTTTTGGTTTGGCTCCATCTCTTCATTCTATCTGGAGTTATTTCTCCACTTTTCTCCAGTAGCATATGCACCTACCGACCTGGGGAGTTCATCTTTCAGTGTCTTATCTTTTTGCCTTTTCATACTGTTCATGGGGTTCTCAAGGCAAGAATACTGAAGGGGTTTGCCATTCCCTTCTCCAGGGGACCATGTTTTGTCAGAACTCTCCACCATGTCCTGTCTGTCTTCAGTGGCCCTACACAGCATGGCTCATAGGCTTGAGTTAGACAAGGCTGTGGTCCATGTGATCAGATTGGTTAGTTTTTTGTGATTGTGGTTTTCAGTCTATCTGAAACTCTAATTTTATTTCCTCAACAACTGGTTACAGGCAGATGACAAAATAGAGGCATACTGCATTAACCATTTTCTAAGAATATTTCATTACATGGGGAAGCAAAATGTAGCAAAAGTCATGCTCAGAACTAACGTCAGAGGATAATCCCACTGATGGTGTCCAGGAGAATCTTTATTGAGATAGTGAGGAACTATGTCAGATGTTAACAGGGGTTTTTCTGGATTTGGGGATTAAAATATGTTTTAATATTTTTATACTTTTCACACATTTTTTATTTTTCATTTTTGCTGTGAACATATACTGATTAGGGAGAAAGTGATCTATTAAAACACCCATAAGAGAGATGATGATAAAGCCTATTGTGGGGTGGTGTTGCCCAAGTTGGGGAAGAAGGCATCATGAAGAGGAGAGGCTGGGGGAAGCCTGGAGCAGGTAAACACAGGTGGGATGAGTTGAGGTTGGCCCTGCATGGGGAACCCTGGCAGGGAGATTCCCGGTCATGATGAAGGGAAACTTGACATAGGGAAAAGGTGCTTCATACTTGAGAAACCTTGCTTTGACATTTACTTTCTTTTAATTTTCAACAATTTCTTTTTTAAATTGAGAGAGGTAAACACAGAGTTTTGCTTTTGTCTGCTTTTGTCCTTATCGTTTGCTAATGGATTTTTGTAAGACTTTTGGCTCGACCACATTTATAGGTCAACCTTGGCCGCTCACTTGTTTCATCCACAGCCTGCACCTTCACTGTTGCTGAACCATCTGACCCCTGAAGGCACTGGAGTGTGTCATTGTGGAATGATCTCTCCGGGCTTAGGTTACGCCAGGTGGTTGTGATCAAAAAAGCTGAGTGCATACAGGCCCAGGGCCAGGGAGGCCTGCCGTTTGCTCAGGTTTTGCAAGATGTGTTGGAAGATTTCAGTCCTTGCTGGCACAGACCACCTGAGCAGGTACTCATATTTTTGTCTTTCAGGAAAGCGGATGTGCCTTGGAGAACAGTTGGCCAGAACTGAGTTGTTTATTTTCTTTACTTCACTTCTACAAAAATTTACCTTCAGGCCTCCCGAGAATGAAAAGTTGAGCCTGAAGTTCAGAGTGAGCTTGACCCTTGCCCCAGTCAGCCACCAGCTCTGTGCTGTTCCTCGGGGCTGAAGTATTGGGGTGGGGGTGTGAAGGAAAGCAGGAAGAATGAGCTTTCCCACACCACCCCAAGGCAGGGCACCTGCTCAGAAGTGAGGGGACAGCATCCAGTGCCTCTAGGTACATCACAGAAACTAGACTCAGAGAAAACTGGAACCAAACCCCAGCTTTGCCATCTCCAGTGAGGCCTTGAGCAAATCAGTTATGTTGTGAGTGATTTCATTTTCATTCAGAAGATTCAAGGTGGACAATGATTCCATCTCTAAAGGAAAAGCTACTATAAAGATCAGAGGAAATAATGGACTTTAAGTGGCTTGGAAACCATAAAGCACATCATAAAAGTCATACCTGTGATCTGCCTCCTCCCTACTTCCTTCCTTAGCTAGGTTTTGCTTCTGGTCTGTTGAGATGGCCTGGGTCAAAGAGGTGCCACATGGTAGATAAGAGTTAGAAGTTGGGCCTGGGACAGCCATGGAGGTCAGCCAGAAAGGCCCTCACACTTGGTAGCCCTGGGCAAGCTTATCCTGCTTCTCCTCAGACTGACCCCTGGGAAGTAGCAGGGCAGGTGGATTCCTGATTTGTCGGCAGGTTTCTACGGAGAAACAGTTTATCTGGTTTATCTAAGGAAGCACTACCTTGGACACCAGAGCCAAGAAGAATGTCACCACAATAACCAAACATGGAAATCAGGGTAGGGGAAACAAATGTGGAAATATTTGCTGCCATTACTGTGCCTCCTTACCTTAAATCCTCTCATGCATTTACTCCAAGCCCCATGACTGGTGTTAACAACATGGTGGTTGTGATCTTTTTGTATATATTGATTGTCAGCTTTTGATTGACAAGTATTCCCAGCCTAAACACAACTGATGAGCTCTGGTAAAGTATAGTATAGGAGGAAACAGAAATGCCAGAATCCTGTTAGCCCTCCTGTGTGTGGTCACTGAGGGGAGAAAATAACATCAACGGAAAGCCAGGTGCCACTGAGAGTCCCTGGAGTTTGGATGCCAGCCTCATGCAGACAAATAACACACCTAGTAAAATGGACTAATACTTATAGAAGGTTATTTTTCTCAAGTGTTACAATTAAGAAATTTAAATATCTCAGAACAAAAGGCACTTGATGAGGTGGGCCTTTCGTCCCTGCCGCCTGGGATTCAGAGAAAGGCTAAATCATGGCACCGTTAGAATCACAAATAGGAAGAGAAAGCAAGAGAGAGGGAGTGAGAGAGTCTGGCTGGAGCTAGCCTGAGCCTGTCAGAGTCAAGAGTAAGTCTGGGAGAAATGGTTGCGTGTCCTGAAGGGCAGGGAGATGATTTGCTCTAGAGTAGAAAATGAGAACCCCAGCTGCCCACCAGAGTGCACTTTCTCTGTATCCTCTTGAAAAGTTGCATCTCTAGAAAACACCCTAAATGATATTTCTGAAATGAAACCAATCAAACCAGACCTTGAACTTGCTGAGCATCTGAGCCCTTGTCATCCACTCTGTTTTTCTGCTGTCAGATCATCCTCATAGGAGACTGAAAATTGGCCAAAATACTTTCCCTTATCTACTCAGTCTCAACTGTTAAATGAACTCTGTTGAGTCATCTCCAAGGTCCATTCATGCTCTGCTGTGCATGTTGCGTGATTTACTAGAATCATGTTTACTAGAGTCAGTAGGGCAGACATTTACCTACTCCCTGTGGAATCAATGGAAAACTCCTGGACACTCATCCTGCCCTAATAGAGGCAGTGGGACCCAGACTCAAGTAACATGTGATCACAATTAACCAGAAAGCTACAGGACACAGGGCTGGGAGTAGCTGAATTTCTGAACTTGCAAAATGTCTCCTTTTTTCCTCAAAGCTCATATTTCAGAGACCCTTAAATATGAATTCTCTACTGTAAAAGCATTACATGAGGATTTTGTTTTCTGTCCTTTTGTAACTCTCTTATTCTCATCTATTTTGGAAGCTCCAGGTCATCTTTCCCTCTTCCTTTGTGTATATATCTGACACCTAGTGTGCCAGCATAGGACATGTTCTGTGACATCGTGGATGAGATGCAGATTTTACTGGAAAGCACCCAGGCTGTGAATATTCCCTTCACCCTTGTCCTCCCCTAGAGACACTGACATGCACAGGCTGCTGTGTTATTTAAAGTCAGGTTGGAGGCTGGCCTTTTACAAGGAGACGAGGAGCAGGGCACTCAGGTTACCCTGAGTTGCATAGAAACATACTCAGGTCAGGCATGACTGGAGGACATGCACCACAGAGGGGGCCCAGCAGAGGAGCCACTTCCCAGGCCCCTGTGTGTTTACAGACAGGAGGCAGGAGCTGGCAGATGACTAAGAAACAAGGCCAGTGTCCTAGGTGAGTTTCTATGTTTGCCCTGGGAACCTGAGAGCCTATGTCCATGACAAGCTCTTCTCCCTGTGATCTAACTCAAACTTGCTTATGGCTAAGCTACCAAGAAGGAAGGAGGCGAGCACTGAGAATGAGTGTCCAAGGACATCGGTCCATGTCAATCATCCCAAATTCCAATGTATTTTCTCTTCTTAGCAAGATAACACTACTATGTTGCAAATTCCCACCCCCTCCTTCTTATAAGAGATTCAAGTCAATGCCTCCAGGAAGCCAATTATTGTTCATATTTAACATATTTTGTTTAATATATTAAATATTCATATATAATCAATTAGATTTCAATTATATAGTATATAAACATATTTTATTGTGAATAAATATAAATGTAATATATATATTAAATCAAGTAACAGTTTACTTTGCATATAATACCTTAAAGTATATCTATAGTCTTAGAAAAGTACAGCTTGCCAATAATGAACCAGGAAGAAATAGAAATTATGAACATGCCAGTCACAAGCACTGAAATTGAAACTGTGATCTAATAACAAACAAAAACCCAGGGCGAGATGGCTTCATAGGCAATTTCTATCAAACGTTTAGAGGAGAGCTAACATATATCCTCCTCAAATTCTTCCAAAAACACTGCAGAGTGAGAAACACTCCCAAACTCATTCTATTAATATAAGGCCACCATCACCCTGGTACCAAACCAAGACAAGGATACCACCAAAAAAGAAAATTACAGGTCAATATCACTGATAAACATAGTTGTAAAATATTCTCAATAAAATACTAGCAAACAAAATCCAACAGCACATTAAAAGGATCATATACCATAATCAAGAGGGGTTTATCCCAGAGATGCATGGATTCTTCAATCAATGTGATACACCATATTAAAAATCTGAAACATAAAAACCATATAATTTCAACAGATGCAGAAAAAGCTTTTGACAAAATTCAACATCCATTTATGATAGCAACTCTCCAGATAAAAACTCTCCAGGGCATAAGAGCAACCTACCTCAACATAATAAAGGCCATACATGACAAACAAACCCACAGGAAACATTATTCTCAGAGGAAAAAAACTGAAAGCATTTCCTGTTAGATCAGAAATAAGACAATGGTGCCCACTCTCATCACTATTATTCAATATAGTTTTGGAAGTCCTAGCAATGGGAAGCAGGGGGGAAAATGATATAAGAGAAATCCAGATAGAAAAAGAAGTAAAACTCTAACTGGTGGCAGGTGACATGACACTATACACAGAAAATCCCAAAGATACCATCAGAAAATTACTAGAATTAATCAATGAATTTAGTAACATCACAGGATATAAAATTAAACACAGAAATCCCTTGCAGACCTATAGACCAACAATGAAAAATCAGAATGAAATTGAGGAAACAATCCCAATCACCATTGCAACAAAAAGAAGAAAATATCTAAGAATAAACCTAAGGAGACAAAAGACATGTTTGCAGAAAATTATAAGACACTGATGAAAGAAATAAAAGATGACGTAAACAGATGGAGATATATAGCATGTTCTTGGATCAGAAGACTCAACATTGTGAAAACAACTATACTACCCAAAGCAATCTACAGATTTAATGCAGTCGTTTTTTACAGAACTAGAATAAAATTTTACCATTTGTGTAGAAACACAAAAGACTAGAAATACCCAAAGCAATCTTAAGAAAGAAAAATTGAGCTGGAGGAATCAGGCTCCCTGACTTCAGATTATATTACAAAGCTCAGTCATCATTATAGAATGGCACAAAAACAGAAACATAGATCAATGAAACAAGATAGAAAGCTCCAAGATAAACCCACTATGGGCACCTTAACTTTGACAATGGAGGCAAGAATATACAATGGAGAAAAGACAGACTCTTCACTAAGTGGTGCCAGGAAAACTGGACAGCTACATATAACAGAATGAAACTAGGACACTTCCTAACACCATACACAAAAATAAACTCAAACTGAATTAAAGATCTAAGTATAAGGCCAGAAGCTATAAATTTTTTTAGAGGAAAAGCTAGATAGAACACTCTTTGACATAAATAGCAGCAAGATCCTTTTTGACCCATCTCATAGACTGATGGAAATAGAAATGGAATCGAATCATACTTAAAAGCTTTTGCACAACAAAGGAAACTATAAGCAAGATGAAAAGACAACCCTCAGAATGGGAGAAAATAATTGTAAATGAAGCAACTGACAAAGGATTAATCTCCAAAATATACAATCAACTCATGCAACTCAATATCAGAGAAACAAGCAACCCAATCCAAAAAAAAAAAAAGGACAAAATACCTAAACAGACATTTATCCAAAGAAGACATACAGAGGGCAAATAAACACATGAAATAAATGCTCAACATTGCTCATTATTAGAAAAATGTAAGTCAAAAGTACAATGAGGTGTCACCTAACACTGGTCAGAATGGCCATCAAAAAATCTACAGAAAATGAATTCTGGAGAAGATGTGGAGAAAAGTGAACCCTCTTGCACTGTTGGTGGGAATGTAAATTAATACAACCACTAGGAGAACAATATAGACATTCCTTAAAAAAACTAGGAATAAAATTACCATATGACTTAAAACTCAAATTCAAAAAGCTAAGATCATGGCATCTGGTCCCATCCCGTCATGACAAAAAGATTGGGAAAAATGGAAAGAGTGACATTTATTTTCTTGGGCTCCAAAATCACTGTGGACATTGACTACAGCCATGAAATTAAAGACGCTTGCTCTTCAAAAGAAAAACTATGACAAACCCTGACAGCGTATTAAAAAGTAGAGACGATATTTTACCAAGAAAGTCCGTATAGTCAAGCTATCAAAGCTATAGTTTTTCCAGTATTCATGTATGGATGTGAGATTTGCACCATAATGAATGCGAAATACTGAAGAATTGATGCTTTTGAGCTGTGGTGTTGAAGACTCTTAGAAGTCCCTTGGACTGCAAAGAGATCACATCAGTCAATCCTAAAGGAAATCAACCCAGAATATTCATTGGAAGGACTGATGCTGAAGCAGAAGGTCCAATACTTTGGCCAACAGAAGTGAAGAGTTGACTCTTTGGAAAAGACCCTGATGCTGGGAAAGATTGAGGATGGGAGGAGAAGAGGACAACAGAAGATGAGAAGTTCAGGTGGCATCACTGACTCTGTGAACATGAGTTTGAGCAAACTCTGGGTGATAGTGAAGGACAGGGGAGTATGGTGTGCTGCTGTCCATGGAGTCAGAAAGAGTCAGACATGATTTAGTGACTGAACAGCAACAATGACCCATCAATCCCACTCGTGAGCATATACCCTGAAAAAACATAATTCAAAAAGATGTATGTATCCTAGTGTTCACTGTAGCACTATTTACAATAGCCAGGATGAGGAAACAATCTAGATGTTCATCAACAAATGAATCGTAAAGAAGTTGGGGTACATGTATACAGTGGAATATTACTCAGCCATTAAGAGGAATAAATTTGATTCAGCTGAAATGAGGTGGATGAACCTGAAGCCTGTCATACAGACTGCAGTAAGTTAGACAGAGAAACACAAATATCCTATATTCATGCATGTATATGGAATCTATAAAAACAACACTGATAAACCTATTTGCAGAGCACAGATAAACACACAGATGTGGAGAATGGACTTGTGGACACCGTTGAGGAAAGGAAGGGTGGGACAAATTGAGGGAGAAGTATTGAAATGAATACACTACCATGTATAAAATAAATAGCTAGTGGGAAGCTGCTGGATAACACCGGGAGCACAGCCAGTGCTCTGTGACAACCCAGAAGGGGAGGCGGGGAACTCAAGAGGGAAGCGATATGTGTATACTCCTGGCCGATTCATAGAAAAAGCAGGAGAGTTCCACTGCTTTTGTGACTACGCCAAAGCCCCTTTGTGTGAATCACAACAATCTGTGGGAAATTCGTCAAGAGATGGGACTACCAGACCACCTTACCTACCTCCTGAGAAATCTGTATGCAGGTCAAGAAGCAACAGTTAGAATTGGACATGGAACAATGAACTGTTTCCAAATTGGGAAAGGAGTATGTCAAGACTATATATTTTCACCCTGCTTATTTAACTTCTATGCAGAGTACATCATGTGAAATGCCAGACTGGACGAAGCACAAGCTGGAATCAAGATTGCCAGAAGAAATATCAGTAACCTCAGATATACACATGACACCAGCCTTATGGCAGAAAGTGAAGAGGAACTGAGGAGTCTCTTGATGAAGGTGAAAGAGGAGAGTGAAAAAGTTGACTTAAAACTCAACATTCAAAAAACTAAGATCATGGCATCCCGTTCCATTACTCCAAGGCAGATAGATGGGGAAACAGTGGAAACAGCAAGGGACTTTATTTTCTTGGGATTGAAAATCACTGTAGATGGTGACTGCAGCCATGAAAGGAAAAGACACTTGCTCCTTGGAAGAAAAGCTATGACCAACGTAGACAGCATATTAAAAGGCAGAGACATTACTTTGTCAACAAAGGTCTGTCTAGTCAAAGCTATGGTTTCTCCAGTAGACCATATATGGACATGTCTACTGTGGACATGTAGACATGTGAGAGCAGGACCATAAAGAAAGCTGAGTGCCGAAAAATTGATGCTTTTGAACTGTGGTGTTGGTGAAAACTCTTGGGAGTCCCTTGGACTGAAAGGAGATCAAGCCTGTCAATCTTAAAGGAAATCAATCCTGAGTATTCATTGGAAGGACTGATGCTGACGCTGAAGCTCCAATACTTTGCAGAAAAGCACTAAACTCCTTAACTTGAGATATCTGGTTTTCCTTTAATTAACAAAAATCTTTTGCCATTCAGACGACCTGCCCTTTGTTGCAAGACTGCTGCATAATCTGGTTCCTGCCCACACCACACTGCTGCTGCTGCTTAGTCGCTTCAGTCGCGTCCAACTCTGTGCGACCCCATAGACAGCAGCCCACCAGGCTTCTCTGTCCCTGGGATTCTCCAGGCAAGAATACTGGAGTGGGTTGCCATTACCCATCCCCCAAATCATCCCCATCCTCCGAGAAGTTCTTTCAGGGTTAGTTGAGATGCTGTCTCCCAGGCTTGAAGTCCTAAAATTCGCATGGAATAAAACTTAACTATCAATGTTAAGGCTGTGAATATTCTTTAGTCAGAAATAAAAAACCTCCCAGCCTGGCCTTTTCTGACATCCAGGCAGGTTCACCAGGGAATCCCATGCTTGACATCTAGTGGGTAGCAGGCAGGCTGGGCTCCAGCCCAGAGAACAGACTCAGGTCGGGGAAAGTCGGAGAGAAGGGAGGAGGAGGCAGGACCTGAGGAAGGGCGAGGAGGGGTAAGGTGGACCGGTTCCACAGGGAGCCCGGGGTGGGGCTTAGCGGAGCGCTGGCGGAAGGGAAGAGCAGTGTGGGAGGAGGGAAGGGCGGGGTGAGACGGTAGGGTGGGGCGGGGCCTGGGAACCCGGCTGAGCGCACAGACGCACAGATCCTCAGGGGCTTGTGCCTCTCTAAGGACAGAAGGGAAACCAGACATCGCAGTGATGCTGGAGGCCCTGAGCTCCCTGGCGTCGACCCTCTGGGCCGCGCTCCGTCCTGGCACCGTCCTGCTGGGGACACTCGCCTTTCTCTTCTTTGTTGATTTCATCAAAAGGCGGCATCCAAAGAACTACCCGCCGGGCCCCCCACGCCTGCCCTTCGTAGGCAATTTGTTCCAGCTGGACCCTGAGAAGGCGCACCTGACCATTCAGCAGGTAGGAGCGAGCGAAGCTGTCAGGGCCACGTCTTGACCCTGACCTGCAGGACAAGGGCCATTCCGGGAACCGAGGACAGGAGATTGAGGGGGCGCTGAGGTTAAATCGGAAACCCGGTACACCGGACGTTGAACTTCTCTTTCCTCACCATCAACTGGAATGATTCCAGCTGTGCTTTCTAGGGGTGAACTATTGTTAACTGTTTACTATTAAAGAATCCGACTCCATGCGCTTTGGGGGAGGGAAGGGCAGCTGGTTTGATGTGCAAAGCAAAACTTGCTTCTCAGTCCTTCTAGCTGATAGAAGTGTAAATATTGAACTACAGCACTCATCTGAAGTCTCATATGCTGCCAGGAGCTTGGTTATCTGCATAATTTCTCTCCTGTTAGGGATATTTGGATAGAGTATGGGTCAGAACCCCCTCTGCATGCTCAGTAAATGTTTTTGACTGACTAGGTGACCCTGTGCCTTCTCTTCAGTTTCTTTTGTTAGAGCCTTGAGGGTGACAGATATAATACATTTGTAAGTCATTTAGTTGTGTCTTGTTACATATTACTGGGACATTCAATTTATAGTATGATAATTTTGTCTTTTTAATAATTTTATCCTTGGTAGGGAGCGGGGGGACGCTATACTTCCCCTGTTGGAGGTTCCCTATTCTAAGTGTAAAATGAGGATGTGTGTGTGTGTGCCTAGTAGCTCAGTCCTGCCTCTCTCTTTGTGACCCCATGAGTGGTAGACTGCAAGGGTCCTCTATCCATGGGATTTTTTCAAGCAAAAGTGGAGTGGGTTGCCATTTCCTTCTCCAGGGGATCTTTCAGACCCAGAGATCGAGCCCGAGTCTCCTGTGTCTCCTGCACTACAGGTGGACTCTTTACCTGCTGAGCAATCACCACCTAAATCTTCATCATTTTTCAACCACATTGCTTCCATCCCCACAAGGACAGAGCCCCTCACTTTCAGGCTCCTCCATAAACAGTCCGCTCTCACTAAAGTATTCAATTAAAAATGTCATTAAGTAGCGTTAAGTGATGTGATTCGTATATAGAATTTTAAAGCTAAAATGCTAGGATCCTGAATCTGTGCCTTTCTTTAAGAAATGTGTTTTTTAATTTCTAAGTATTAGAAGATTTTCTGTTCTTTCTGTTAATGATTTACAGTTGGCGTTCATTAGGGTCAGAAGACATATACTATATGATTTCAACTTTGAACAAATATGCAAAGGTTGGCTTTATGACCCATGATAGACACTTTAAAAAAAGAAATTCTTCTGCTGTTGCTGTGTGGAGCGTTCTGCACTATATGTCAGTTAGGCTTGAAAAGATGAGTGTGTTGTTTAGTGCTTCCATACCCTTGCTGACTCCTTATCTACATATTCTATCGATTACTAGGAGGGGCATGTTAACTTTCCAACTATAATTAGAGGTTTATTTCTGTGTTTGGTCAGTTCTGGTAGTTTTACTTTATTTATTTGGCAGCTCTTTTACTTGGCTTATGCACATTAAAGTTGTTATGTCATTTTGGGGAATTGGGTCTTTAATTATTACATAATGTCATTCTTTATCCCTGATGATTTTCTTTGCCTGAACTTTATTTGATATAATATAGCCACGCCAGCTGTCTTTTGATTAGTGTTTGTGTAGCACATGCTTCCCCATTTTTTCACTTTTGACCTACTGATATGATTATACTTGAAATGAGCTTATATAATAACATATAAGTGACTCAGTGTTTCATTCTACCATTATCTCTTTTAATTGGTGAATCTAGATCATTTGTATATAGTGTAATTTTTGATGTGTAAACACTTAAGTCTGCCATTTTACTATTTTCTATTTTTCACTTTGTTTTTTGTTCCTCTATTTCTCCTTTCTCCTATGGGTCACACAAATATTTTTTAAGAATTCCTTTTTAATTTATCCATAGTTTTTTTTTTTTTTAGTACATCTCTTTATATTGTGCTTTAAGTGCTTGCTGTAAACCTTCTATGCTATGCAATCATTCAGTTCAGTCACTCAGTCATGTCTAACTCTGCAACCCCATGGACTGCAGCAGGCCAGGCTTCCCTGTCCCTCACCAATCCCGGAGCTTGCTCAAACTCATGTCCATCGAGTCAAAAACTAAGTGATTTGCCTAAATTATTCAAAATTGACAATGGCCAAACAAGGACTTGAAACTTACATCTGGTCCTTACTTATGCTACTTTTCATGATATAGGTAGCAGGTAATTGATTGTTCAGGATTTCATTTATCCAGCAGGCATTTATGACATACTTATCAAATGACAGCATAATACAAGAGAGTGTGTGATGAATGTGTGGTATAAATTTTTGGTAACCAAGTGAGATGTCATTAGGTGGTTCACTGTGAATAGGAAACCTTGGGGGATAACCTCTATAGAATCCTGAAATAAATTTGACTGAACTTGGACAGAATGGTAGGCGAGTGGTTGTGTGGAGTAAAGTGGACAGGAGATTTTTAAACTGGAGAAGTGACATGAGCTGAAAGAAAGTGAGAAGGCAGTGAAGAAACTGGCTGATCTGTTTGGCATGATGAGAACCTTCCTAATTTCCCATGCCCCATTTTCTAAATATTTTCTACCATAGCTGTCTGGCTTATTATAGAATCATTTATGTGAATAAGAAAAAAATCTTATTGGACCATGATAGGGAAATGGTATCACTCTCTGGCCATTTCCCCTCTATTTCTTTGTCAATATCTTACAAGAATTACTTGCTAAAATACACTCTAAATATATCAATATAATACATAATTTTATTATTAATTTTAGTGTTATGATTACTAACACCAGAATCCCAATGATGAGATTTGTAACAGCCCTCGTTTTATACCTTTGGAAACTGAGACAGAGGGAAGTTATATAGCTTAACCAAATATAACATAGACAGTAACCAGTGGAAGCTGGATACAAAGCAATTTGTTTGCCTTCCAAATCCAAGTTCTTAAGCACTCACCTTTTGCCATTAAGACATTCTTGGTCTAGTTCTAGCACCTTTCCGACACTGTATCCCAACTCCCTACACAGGTGAGATGTACTCTCTCCAGGCACCGTTCCTAGCCCTGGGTCCTAGGTGTCTGTGACACACCCACACTCTTCCCCTCATTAGTGCTCGCTCTCTCCTCTCGCTGCCCCATTGCTCTCATTCTCAGTTTATCGCTGTCACATCCAGTAAACTCTAAGTTCCCAGTGCTATTTCAGCTTTATGTCTTTGTCCTTAAATCTCACAAATACCTCCAGTCCCATATATCTCTGTCACCTTGGCTAAGTTACTTCTCCATGACTCACTTTCCTTACCAAAACCTGGATAATATCATTACTGCCATAGGGTGGTGTGAGGGAAATGAGACAAAAGGTGGAAGGTGGTTAACGTGGCTGCCAGTGGATGTGGTTGTCCGTGGCCACCAGTGCCTTCCTCCTGTACATCAGCCCTTTGCTCTCTCCTGTTGCCCCCTTGAGCAACTGCACCTATGCTGCTTTTCTCACGGAGCCCATTCATTCCCCAGAGTCTAGAGTGGCTGTCTGCCAGTATCAGAAAACAAACTGCCTTTCCTATTGTTGTTCTCATTCTTCCTCACAGAAACTTTTTCCCCTTTTTCAGGGGGTGTAGAGAGCACACTGCCCTGCTTGTGAGATTTTAGCTCCCCGTCCAGGATTAAACCTGGGTCCATGGCACTGAAAGTCCAAGTCCTGTCCGCTGGACAGCCAGGGAATTACCCCTCCATGAACTGTAAGGGAAGAATAATTTTCTCCCTCTTATAGCTGGGGAGCAAGGATCCAAAAAAATGAAACAACTTTCCCGATCTCACAGCTAGCCAACCATAGAGTTAACATGGCTCCAGCTAGTGAGCTCTTTTCTATGCCTGGTCCTAGCCCTGTAATGAATTTTTTGCCACCTAGAACCTGTTGAAGAAAGGGACACTGTCTTGTGGTTAAACAGATATGATTTACTATGATGTCCATGCTTTCTACCCTGGATATTCTTAAACATATCTCTGCCTTCTCTGGTGAGTCACATGGGCTGTATTCTCTCCCTTCACTAGACTCTAAGATGCTTGAGGTTAGAGACCTTGCTTATTTTATTGTATTTTTATGCCTTATTCTCAGGATACATGTGCTTACTAAATCCAAGTAAGATGAACGTATGGTTGAGTACTTATAATGAATGTGTGTCCTGTAGTGGATTGAACTGAAGTCTAGTTGAGACCAAGAGAAATGGAAACAGGCATAAATAGTTCCAACAGCCCAAGGTACAAACATAAACACACAAACACACGCAAACTCCCCTCAATATAGGCTGCCCCAGCTCCACATACCCTCCATGCCAGGATACATAGAGATGTGCATATGTAACTATGACTCTTCTACTATTTTTCAGCTTGTGAAGAAATATGGGAATGTTTTTAACTTGGATTTGGGGTTATTTCCTTCCGTTCTTTTAACTGGATTGCCCTTAATTAAAGAAGCCCTTGTCCACCAAGGCCAAAACTTTTCCAACCGCACTGTAATGCCACTCCAAGAGCGTTTGATAAACAAAAAAGGTAAGTTCTTACATTGGTAAGCGTGTGTTTGATATTCTTGTGGTCTGTGAAAATATGTCCAACAACCCCAGGGAACAAGCTCCTCATAAGGAACCTGAGTGCCTGCATTTTCCTGTTGAAGGTCCTCCCTCAGGGCACCTGGCAGAGTCAGCCCTAATGTCAGGGATTGGGGGAAGTAGCATCAGCTGCATGAACTCAGTCTTGATAAATAAGTATCCTCATCACTCAGTGATGTGATGTGTTGTTCAAGCAGAGAAAAGGCAATGCGCCCTCAGGCTCTCTTTCTGCTTTCCCACTCAGATCTCTTACCCTAGAAAACAGATGTGGATCAGCTTATTCCTATTGATTAAGTGATCCCTTCTTGCCGCCAGTTCCTTATGCTCTATTATTAAGGCTGTGCCCCAAAGGTATCTCAAGCCTTCTATCTATGTTAAAAGAGTTTGGCATGAATACTTAGAATGGTCACTAAATAAACTTACGTTTTCAAAATTCTAAATGAAAAACTTAAATCTATACTTCTAACAAGATACCGTATTTTCAGGTATTTCTCAATTCTGCTTTGAAATAGTTCACCCATTATTTTACTTTCATTTACTCAATTATCTGCCATGTGAACCTAGCGAGACTAGGCACCAGTGACAGAGTAGTGAGTAGAACAGAAAAAATTCTTGATTTTTCTGGAATCTACATGCTGTTAAGAAAAACAGTATCAAGTAAGCTAGTAATTTAAGTCCTCAGTGTTATGAAGTTAAGACTAGGGTTCACTTAGTATGGGTATCAAATCTGGTCCTGAGACTCAGGAAAAGCTATTGTAAGTAAATGACAAGTAATAAAGTGAAGAAGCAATCCAGCAGAGGGAATAGAATATGAAAAGTTTCTGAGGTAGTAAGGACAGTGAACTGAGGAATTGAAAGGTATCCAGTATGGGTAGAACAGAGATTAAATGGAGATAATTAAATGAAGATAAAGATGCTAAGTTTGGCCGAAAAGAGTTCATGTTTAAGGATGTTGCTTTTATCCTAGTAACAATGGAGACTCCTGAATGGTTTAAGTAGAAAAAGAAATCATTGTATTTACATGCTACGTTTTAAAGATTTCTGTAAGCTATAATGTAAAGAATGGAATAAAGAGAGTAAGAGACTATTGTAGCGTTTTAGGTGAGAAAAGGTGGTGGCCTGGATAGGGAGGTGTCAAGAAATAGCAGTTCATTAGGTTAGACCAGGAGACTGACTGTGAAAATACATGGATTTAGGCTATTCAGGAGGCATACCCAATAGGACATGATGATCTAGACAGAGGGAGAATGAGGTAGACACCCAAATGAGTACGTAAAGGAAAGAAGGAGGATATGGAGAAGGACAAGGTGTTGGCTGGCCTGGGTGGGGAGTTGTATGGAGCAAATCATGAATATGCTGAGTATAAAGCCAACAGAGTCAAGCAGACAATTGGTTACATGTCTGCAATGGAGGCACAGATATAGATGTTCACATCAGTAGATGTTATTTGAAATATTTGGAGCTGATGAGATTTCACAGAAATGGAGGACAAGGGTAAGAAGAGAAGAGGCTTTGACCCAAGCTTGAAAAGGTCCATCATTTCAAAATTTGATAGGAGATAAGTTAACTGAAGGTATGATGATTTCTGTGAAGTCAGAGAAATAGCAGAAGAGTCTGGAGAGCATGGTGTCCTGAACACCACTGGAAAAGAGTGTGTCAAGAAAAAAGCATCTCATGCTGTTAACACATCAACATGAGGCTGAGAAGGATCCTGGACTGAACAGCAGGGAGGGCCACTTTACTGAGGTGGTGGAAGTGAAAGGGAGATATTGGAAGGAGTGGAAGAGTGTACTGGAATGAAGAATTGAGAGGGTGGTGGTCTCACCTGTGTTAAAAAATAAATGAAGTTCTCTGCACCCCTCATGATGGATTTTTTATCCTTTGCCTGTGATTTTCTTTCTGCACACTATTCACAATTCTTTGTTTTCTTGGGTGATTCATCTTTTTTTTAAAAGATATTTAAACTCTTTCTCCTTATGAGTTTTGATTTTGTCTAGTCCATTAGTGCATACTTAGTATGTAGCATAACAAATACTTAAATACAGTATGTGACAAGTAATCAAAGCATGGGCATTGGAGTTAGGCAGACTTGAAAATGAATGCCTGTTTAACTCTTCCAAGTGTGTAACCTTGTAGGATGTAGTTTTATCTCCTGCACCTCATTTTTCTCATCAAAAAACTGGGGGGGCTGATTTTACAGCAATGATTTCATCAGAGAGTTTCTGTGAATACTAAATCCAAGAATTCATTAAAAATGCTAATGTGCACAGCATTGCAAGCAATCAGTAAATTCAAGCCATTATATCCTTGCTTCGGGACTATTTCTCTGATTAGTTTTCAAGTACCTTACAGCCCTTTTTCTTCCCTTAATCTGATACATCATGGGTCTTGTTGGCTTTCTTTCATAATCTTGGCTTTCTTTCCCCAGGCTTGATCATGTCCAGTGGCCAGTTATGGAAGGAGCAAAGAAGATTTGCCCTGACAACTCTTAGGAACTTTGGTTTAGGAAAGAAGAGCTTAGAGGAACGCATTCAGGAGGAGGCCTCCTACCTCATCCAGACGATAAGAGAGGAGAATGGTGAGCATGTCATAAGACAGGTGCAGGGACCGTGGCTCATATATTCACTAAACAGAGGTTCCTCAGTGCCTACCTGCCTTTCCTGAGCCCAGTATTGTGTAGGGCTCTGAGGGAATAACAGGGAATAGCTAACCATGACCTACCCCCATGTAGCTCATGAATTAAGAAAAAGATCGGTATTAAACACGTTATTGGTTTTAAATACTGGTCGTCAGTTTGACTTCCCAGGCATTGACAGAATACTTGTTAGACCCTGGGGTTGTCAGACCCTGGGGTCACAGTCTCAGAAGTGGTCTGTAGTCGGCGTGTCTTATGTCACATAGAGTAGAATCTCTGTAAAATAGAAACAATCCTACACGAAGGCTCCATCTCTTCTTCCTCCTCCAGGACAGCCTTTCGATCCTCACTTCACAATCAACAATGCCGTTTCCAATATTATTTGCTCCATCACCTTCGGGGAGCGGTTTGATTACCAGGATGATCAGTTCCAGGAGCTGCTGAGGCTGCTGGATGAGATCTTAAATCTGCAGACATCAGTGTGCTGCCAGGTGAGGCAGTTGTCACTTCCTATCTTTCATAAAGACTTTAGGCTGATGTCCATCACAGATTAGATTGGGTCTTCCTTTCCTTTTAACAAATGTAGCCTTTTGAAATTGACTTCAGCATAAACTTGTTTGAAATCAATCTGTTGACTTTAGTGTTTTTGATGCTTATTCTGTTGTTCATGTGGACACATCCACTCATTTCTCTTGCATATTCACCTGTTTGTAAGAATCCTTAAAGATTTCCATGTGTTGCACTATTTCCATGCCCATCCACACTTGTTATTACCAGTTTCCCTTAATTTGTGGGATATGGGTTTAAGGCATTAAACACTCACCCCATCCTTGGTAGTCCCTGCCATCTCCTTTTGTCCTGCTAGAGTTTTAAGTCTGTCAAAAGCTCTGCTCATCTGCTTGGTCTCTTAGTCTCTCTTTTTTATTTGGAAGATACTTCCAGGGGAACATCAGCCCCAAGTGTTGAGGTAAACTCTTGTATACATAAAGGAAGATTTACTTGTAATCATTTTCAACAAGCAACGCTGCCTGGAGTTTGATGGACCCATCTCACCCAAACTCGTAAAGCAGTTAGCATGATTCCTGGCACATTAAAGGAACATAATGAATATGAGCTACTAGGATTACTTTTGTCAGTATTACTTTTGAATAGCATTCCTTATTGTCACTTCTAATCATGCTAAACCCAAGCCCCCATTCAGTACTTCCATTTTCTTCCATCCTATTAAGACAGAACCTAGGAAGTTTGGGACCTCAGTGAACATGTGTCGACTATTCCCAGGGAAAAGAAATTCTGGGGAAGGTTGGATGAGGCAGTGAGACAGGGGGTAATATGCATTTTTTTAGAGATCCAAAATAGATCGGGCAGTTTAACTGACAATTTCATGCACTTTATTTCAGTCAGTTTTTTACAACAGTCCTTTAAAGATGAAATGGAGCATCCTGATGTGTGCAAGTAGATATGGGAATGCTTAAGCAAATCCACATAGTGATCCCCTGGCTGTGTGTTAAGCGTGGAATAGATCTCATGTGATTGAGTGATGAAAATAACCCTGGTGCCTCAATGGCAGTGGGTTACACTAAGTCCTGCAGATTACACGATTATCTTCATTATTGTCATTAATATCATTATTATTCTTCCCAAAGCCTTGTAGCTAGAAAGCGATAGAACTAACAGTCAAAGGCATGTATGCTTCATGTTACACCTAGGCAATTTTCCATTATGTTAGGCTATCCGTTTTCTACCAGATATTTTTAGTGAAAATATATCCAAAATCCACTTAATTTTATTTAAAATGTCTTATTCACATGAAGAATACAATCATAATGCACAGATAGTCAAACACGTGTCTATGTTTAACCTAACTAGCTACCTAGCTAGAAACAGGTGTTTTATGCACACACAAAGATATATACACACATAGTAGAGAAAAATGCCATGAAAAAAATAATAAAATAGGGGAATGGAAAGAGGTTCCAGAAGTACTGCATTATAGGATTACCAGGTAAGATATCTCCAAGCAAGTGCCACTTGAGCCAACCTGGACGAAACAAAGGCTAGAGTTATACAATTTCCAGAGGAAGACCAATCTTCATTGAAGGAATAGCAAATGCAAAAGACTGAAAGAATGCTCAAAGTACGCACTATTGCACTCATCTCACATGCTAGTAAAGTAATGCTCAAAATTCTCCAAGCCAGGCTTCAGCAATACGTGAACCATGAACTTCCAGATGTTCAAGCTGGTTTTAGAAATGGCAGAGGAACCAGAGATCAAATTGCCAACATGCACTGGATCATCAAAAAAGCAAGAGAGTTCCAGAAAAACATCTATTTCTGCTTTATTGACTATGCCAAAACCTTTGACTGTGTGGATCACAATAAACTGTGGAAAATTCTGAAAGAGATGGGCATACCAGACCACCTGACCTGCCTCTTGAGAAACCTGTATGCAGGTCAGGAAGCACAGTTAGAAGTGGACATGGAACAACAGACTGGTTCCAAATAGGAAAAGGAGTACATCAAGGCTGTATATTGTCACCCTGCTTATTTAACTTCTATGCAGAGTACATCATGAGAAACACTGGGCTGTAGGAAGCACAAGCTGGAATCAAGATTGCCAGGAGAAATATCAATAACCTCAGATATGCAGATGACACCACCCTTATGGCAGAAAGTGAAGATGAACTAAAAAGCCTCTTGATGAAGGTGAAAGAGGAGAGTGAAAAAGTTGGCTTGAAGCTTAACATTCAGAAAACTAAAATCATGGCATCTGGCCCCATCACCTCATGGGAAATACATGGGGAGACAGTGGAAACAGTGTCAGAGGTTTTTTTTGTTTTGTTTTGTTTTGTTTTTTGCTCCAAAATCACTGCAGATGGTGACTGCAGCCATGGAATTAAAAGCTGCTTACTCCTTGGAAGGAAATTTATGACCAACCTAGACAGCATGTTAAAAAGCAGAGACATTACTTTGCCAGCAATGGTCTGTCTGGTCAAGGTTATGGTTTTTCAGTGGTCATGTATGGATGTGAGAGTTGGTCTGTGAACAAAGCTGAGCTCCGAAAAATTGATGCTTTTGAACTATGGTGTTGGAGAAGACTCTTGAGAGGTCCTTGGATTGCAAGGAGATCCAACCAGTCAATCCTAAAGGAGATCAGTCCTGGGTGTTCATTGGAAGGACTGATGCTGAAGCTGAAACTCCAGGGCTTTGGCCACCTCATGTGAAGAGTTGACTCATTGGAAAAGACCCTGATGCTGGGAGGGATTGGGGGCAGGAGGAGAAGGGGATGAGAGAGGATGAGATGGCTGGATGGCATCATCGACTCAATGGGCATGGGTTTGTGTAAACTCCAGGAGTTGGTGATGGACAGGGAGGCCTGGTGTGCTGCGATTCATGGGGTCGCAAATAGTCAGACACAGCTCAACGACTGAACTGAACTGAAACATTATCATTCTTGATGTTGTCACAGAGGCCAATGGAGCTGAACTAAGAGAGAGTAAGATGGCAGCGAGTGATAGCAGAAGAGGGGACAGGAGTGGAAGAGGCCAGCTCCTGTAGAGCTCCAGGCCAGGAGAATGATGTAGAATTTGTCTAAATGTCATGGAAAATCTTTGCAGGATTGAAAGATAAATAGTGGAATGATCTGATTAAATTGTTAAATGATCTCTCTGCCAGCTCAGTGGAAAATAGACTGGGAAAGGGGTTGAGTAGAGAATCAGGGAAATTGTTGGGAGGCCTTAAAGCATCTAGGTGAGAAATGTTGGGGCTTTGTCCTAGAATGACAAAACATGGAGTACTGAGAAGTGGTCTGAAGATGGTTCTATTTTGGATGGAGTGCTGAAATGCTTTGCCAGAGGGGAAAGAAGAGTGGTATGACAGAGAAGATGAGTCAAGGGTGATCCCAAGGGTTGAGTGTTAGAAAAAAAAAAAAAAAATGTATAAAAATACAATGGTTTCCTTGTCTTCAAAAGTAGAAATCTGGTACCCTCTTGTCTTCAAGACTTTTTGTTTTCTCCATCAGCTCTACAATATCTTTCCAAGGATAATGAATTTCCTTCCGGGTCCACACCGAACACTCTTTAGTCATGTGGAGAAAATGAAGATGTTCGTTGCCCGTATGATTGAAAACCACAAGAGAGACTGGAATCCTGCTGAAGCAAGGGACTTCATTGATGCTTATCTCCAGGAAATAGAAAAGGTGAGGGAACCTAGGTGTTTTCCTGAGTAGTGTTCTTAGAGAGCGAATGAGGCAATTCTGACATCTTATTGCTGCTGTAAGAAATCACCACAAACTTGGTGGCTTAAAACAACCAACATTTATCAAGTCAAGGTGGGGGCAGGGCTGGCTCTTTCCAGGCTTTAGGGCAGAATCCATTGATGGGAATTTCCAGAGCCTAAAAGCTACCTGTACCCCTGAATTTACGCCCCTTTCCTCCATCTTCAGAGCCATCAGTATAGTTTTTTCTCTTCCACCATCCTCATGTATTCTCTCAATGTGCTCCTTGCCTCCTCTTACAGAGACTCTTCTGATTATAATGGGTTCAGTAGGATAATCCATATCAAAATCATTAATTTCATCACATCAACAAAATTCTATCTGTCAAAAAATATTTACCAGTTCCAGAGATCAGAATATGAGCATCTTTGTGAGTCATTATTCAGCCTACCACAGGGTTGGAAAAATAGAGACACTATTTCAGAGTGTGCTGCTGCTACTAAGTCACTTCAGTCGTGTCTGACTCTTTGCGACCCCATAGACAGCAGTCCACCAGGCTCCTCCGTCCCTGGGATTCTCCAGGCAAGAACACTGGAGTGGGTTTCCATTTCCTTCTCCAATGCGTGAAAGTGAAGTCGCTCAGTTGTGTCTGACTCTTCACAACCCCATGGACTGTAACCCACCAGGCTCCTCTGTCCATGGGATTTTCCAGGCAAGAGTACTGGAGTGGGGTGCCATTTCCTTCCCCTATTTCAGAGTGTAGGGATATCATTAACTCAGAATACAGATATATTCAAAATAAAGATATTGGTTTAAGAGTATTTGCCTTGCGGTCTTTCAGTTCAGTTCAGTTGCTCAGTTGTGTCCAACTCTTTGTGACCTCATGGGCTGCAGTATGCCAGACTTCCTTGTACAACACCAGTTCCCGTAGCTTAAACTCATATCCATCGAGTCGGTGATGCTATCCAACCATCTCATCCTCTTTTGTCCCCTTCTGCTCCCGCCTTTAATCTTTCCCAATATCAGGGTCTTTTCAGATGAGTCAGTTCTTCACATCGGATGGCCAAAGTATTGGAGCTTTAGCTTCAGCATCAGTCCTTCCAATGAATATTCAGGACTGATTTCCTTTAGTATTGACTGGTTTGATCTTGCAGTCCAAGGAACTCTCAAGCGTCTTTTCCAATACCACAGTGCCACAGTACCAGTTCTTTGGCCCTCAGCTTTCTTTATGGTCCAACTCTCACACCCATACATGACTACTGGAAAAACCATAGCTTTGACTAAATGGATCTTTGTCGGCAAAGTAATGTCTCTGCTTTTTAATATGCTGTCTAGGTTGGTCACAGCTTTTAATCCAAGGAGCAAGCATCTTACTTTTTTTTTGCACATGGCTGCAGTCACCATCTGCAGTGATTTGGAACCCCAAGAAATGAAGTTTGTCACTGTTTCCATTGTTTTGCCATCTATTTGCCATGAAGTGATGGGACCAGGTCCCATAATCTTCACTTTTTGAATGTTGACTTTTAAGCCAGGCTTTTCACTCTTCTTTCACCTTCATCAAGAGGCTCTTCAGTTCCTCTTTGCTTTCTGCCATAAGAGTGATATCATCTGCATATCTGAGGTTATTGATATTTCTCCCAGCAATCTTGATTCCAGCTTGTGCTTCATCCAGCCCAGCATTTTGCATGATGTAATCTAAATATAATTTAAATCAGCAGGGTGACAATATACAGCCTTGAGAAGCTCCTTTTCCAATTTGGAAACAGTCTGTTGTTCCATGTCCCGTTCTAAATGTTGTTTCTTGACCTGCATACAGATTTCTCAGGAGGCAGGTAAGGTGTCTGGTATTATCATATCTGTGAGAATTTTCAACGGTTTGTTGTGATCTGCACAGTCAAAGGCTTTGGCGTAGTCAATAAAGCAGATGTAGATACTTTTCTGGAACCCTCTTGCTTTTTTTTAAAATGAATCCACCATAGTTACACATATATCTCCTCCCTTTTGAACCTCCCTTCCATCTCCCTCCCCATCCCACACCTCTTGGTTGATACAGAGCCCCTGTTTGAGTTTCCTGAGCCACATAGCAAATTCCCATTGGCTATCTATTTTAAATATGGTAATATAAGTTTCCATGTTACTCTTTCCATAGATCTCATCCTCTCTTCCCCTCTCCCCGTGTCCATAAGTCTATTCTCTATGTCAGTTTCTCCACTGCTGCCCTGTAAATAAATTCTTCAGTACCATTTTTTCTAGATTCCGTATATATGTATTAGAATATGATATTTATCTTTCTCTTTCTGACTTACTTCACTCTGTATAATTGGTTCTAGGTTCATCCACCTCATTGGAACTGACTCAAATGCATTCCTTTTTATGGTTGAGTGATAGTCCATTGTGTATATATACATGACTTCTTTATCCATTTGTCTGTAGATAGATATGTAGTTTGTTCCATGTTTAGCTATTGTAAATAGTGCTGCAATAAACAATGAGATACATGTGTCTTTTTCAATTTTTGTTTCCTCAGGGTATATGCCTAGGAATGGGATTGCTGGGTCATATGGTGGATTTATTCCTAGCTTATTAAGGAATCTGCATACCATCTTCCAAAGTAACTGTATCAATTTACATTCCCGCCAACAGTGCAAGAGTGTTCCCTTTTCTCCATACCCTCTCCAGCATTTATTCTTTGTAGACTTTATGATGATGGCCATTCTGACTGATATGAAGTGATATCTCATTGTAGTTTTGATTTGCATTTCTCTAATAATGAGAAATGTTAAGCATCTTTTCATGTGTTTTTTATCCATCTGTATGTCTTCTTTGGAGAAATGTCTGTTTAGGTCTTTTTCCTGCTTTTTGATTGGGTTGTTTGTTTTTCTGGCTTTGAGTTGTATGACCTGCTTGTATATCATGAAAATTAATCCTTTGTCATTTGTTTCATTTGCTATTATTTTCTCCTATTCTGAGGGTTGTCTTTTCACCTCGCTTATAGTTTCCTTTTCTGTGCAAAAGTTTAATCAGGTCCCACTTGTTTACTTTTGTTTTTATTTCTGTTGCTCTAGGAGGTGGGTTCCAGAGGATCTTGCTTTGAGTTACATCATTGAGTGTTCTGCATATGTTTTCCTCTAAGAGTTTTATAGTTTCTGGTCTTACGATCAGGTCTTTAATCCATTTTGAGTTTATCTTTTTGTATGATTTCAGGAAGTGTTCTAATTTCATTCTTTTACATGTAGCTGTCCAGATTTTGCAGCACCACTTATTGAAGAGGCTGTCTTTGCCCCCATTGTATATTCATGCCTCCTTTGTTAAATAAGGTACCCAGGTGTGCGTGGGTTTATTTCTGGGCTTTCTATCTTGCTCCATTGGTCTATATTTCTTTTTTGAGCCAGTACCATCTTTTCTTGATGACTGTAGCTTTGTAGCATAATCTGAAGTCAGGAAGGGTGATTCCTCCAGCTCCATTCTTACTTCTCAAGATTGCTTTGGCAATTTGGGGTCTTTGTGTTTCCATATGAATTTGTTCTGGTTCTGTGAAAAATGTCTCTGGCAACTTGATAGGGATCACATTGAATCTGTAGATTGCATTTGGTAGTATAGTCATTTTCATAATATTGCTTATTCCTACCCAGGAAGATGAACTATCTCTGCATCTATTTATGTTGTCTTTGATTTCTTTCATTAGTGTCTTATAATTTTCTGTGCACAGTTCTTATGTCTCCTTAGGTAAGTTTATTCCTTGATATTTAATTCTTTTTGCTGCAGTGGTAAGTGGGACTGAGTCCTTAATTTCTGTTTCTGATTCTTCATTGTTAGTATATAGAAATGCAAGTGATTTCTGTGTATTGATTTTGTGTCCTGCAACTTTGCTAAATTCACTGATTAGCTATAGTAATTTTCTGATACTATCTTTTGGGTTTTCTATGTACAGTGTCATGTCATCTGCAAACAGTGAGAGCTTTTCTTCTTTTCTGATCTGGATTCCTTTTGTTTCCTTTTCTTCTCTGATTGCAGTAACTAGGACTTCTGGAATGATATTGAATAATAGTGGTGAAAGTGGACACCCTTGTCTTGTTCCTGATCTTAAGGGGAATACTTTCAGTTTTTTGACATTGAGTATAATGTTTGCTATAGTCTTAAAATTTATGGCCTTTGCTATTTTGAGGTAGGTTCCTTCTATGCCAATTTTTGAACCATTTTAATCTCAAATGATTTTTTTTAAATCATAAAAAGAAACACCTGGAGTAACAGGCAAATTTGGCCTTGGAGTATGGAATGAATCAGGGCAAAGGCTAATAGAGTTTCGTCAAGAGAACGCACTGGTCATAGCAGACACCTTCTTCCAACAACACAAGAGAAGACTCTACACATGGAAATCACCAGATGGTCGACACTGAAATCAGATTGACTATATTCTTTGCAGCCAAAGATGGAGAAACTCTATACAGTCAGCAAAAACAAGACCGGGAGCTGACTATGGCTCAGATCATGAACTCCTTATTGCCAAATTCAGACTTAAACTGAAGAAAGTAGGGAAAACCACTAGACCATTCAGGTATAACCTAAATCAAATCCCTTATGACTATACAGTTGAAATGAGAAATAGATTTAAGGGACTAGATCTCATAGACAGAGAGCCTGATGAACTATGGACGGAGGTTCGTGACATTGTACAAGAGATAGAGATCAAGACCATCCCCATGGAAAAGAAATGCAAAAAGGCAAAATCGTTGTCTGAGGAGGCCTTACAAACAGCTGTGAAAGGAAGAGAAGCAAAAAGCAAAGAAGAAAAGGAAAGATATTCCCATTTGAATGCAGAGTTCCAGAGAATAGCCAGGAGAGATAAGAAAGCCTTCCTCAGTGATCAATGCAAAGAAATAGAGGAAAACAACAGAATGGGAAAGACTAGAGATCTCTTCAAGAAAATTAGAGATATGAAGGGAACATTTCACACAAAGATGGGTTTGATAAAGGACAGGAATGGTATGGACCTAACAGAAGCAGAAGATATTAAGAAGAGGTGGCAAGAATACACAGAAGAACTGTACAAAAAAGATCTTCATGACCCAGATAATCACGATGGTGTGATTCCTCACCTAGAGCCAGTCATCCTAGAATGTGAAGTCAAGTGGGCCTTAGAAAGCATCACTACGAACAAAGCTAGCGGATGTGATGGAATTCCAGTTGAGCTATTTCACATCCTGAAAGATGATGCTGTGAAAGTGCTGCACTCAATATGCCAGCAAATCTGGAAAATTCAGCAGTGGCCACAAGACTGGAAAAGGTCAGTTTTCATTCCAAAACCTAACAAAGGCAATCCCAAAGAATGCTCAAACTACCACACAATTGCCCTGCTCTCACATGGTAGTAAAGTAATGCTCAAAATTCTCCAAGCCAGGCTTCAGCAATACGTGAACCATGAACATCCAGATGTTCAAGCTGGTTTTAGAAATGGCAGAGGAACCAGAGATCAAATTGCCAACATCCACTGGATCATCAAAAAAGCAAGAGAGTTCCAGAAAAACATCTATTTCTGCTTTATTGACTATGCCAAAGCCTTTGACTGTGTGGATCACAATAAACTGTGGAAAATTCTGAAAGAGATGGGCATACCAGACCACCTGACCTGCCTCTTGAGAAACCTGTATGCAGGTCAGGAAGCACAGTTAGAAGTGGACATGGAACAACAGACTGGTTCCAAATAGGAAAAGGAGTACATCAAGGCTGTATATTGTCACCCTGCTTATTTAACTTCTATGCAGAGTACATCATGAGAAACACTGGGCTGTAGGAAGCACAAGCTGGAATCAAGATTGCCAGGAGAAATATCAATAACCTCAGATATGCAGATGACACCACCCTTATGGCAGAAAGTGAAGATGAACTAAAAAGCCTCTTGATGAAGGTGAAAGAGGAGAGTGAAAAAGTTGGCTTGAAGCTTAACATTCAGAAAACTAAGATCATGGCATCTGGTCCCATCACTTCACAGAAAATAGATGGGGAGACAGTGGAAACAGTCAGAGTTTATTTTGGGGGGCCCCAAGATCACTGCAGATGGTGATCATAGCCATGAAATTAAAAGCCGCTTACTCTTTGGAAGGAAAGTTATTACCAAACTAGATAGTATATTAAAAAGCAGAGACATTACTTTGCCAACAAAGATCCATCTGGTCAAGGCTATGGTTTTTCCAGTGGTCATGTATGGATGTGAGAGTTGGACTGTGAGGAAAGCTGAGCACTGAAAAATTGATGCTTTTGAACTGTGGTGTTGGAGAAGACTCCTGAGCGTCCCTTCGACTGCAAGGAGATCCACCCAGTCCATCCTAAAGGAGGTCAGTCCTGGGTGTTCATTTCAGCTGAAGCTGAAACTCCAGTACTTTGGCCACCTCATGTGAAGAGTTGACTCATTGGAAAAGACCCTGATGCTGGGTGGGATTGAGGGCAGGAGGAGAAGGGGACAACAGAGGATGAGATGGCTGGATGGCATCACCGACTCAATGGGCATGAGTTTGAGTAAACTCTGGGTGTTGGTGATGGACAGGCAGGCCTGGCGTGCTGCGCTTCATGGGGTGTCAATGAGTCAGACACGACTGAGCGACTGAACTGAACTTAACTGAATCATATATGGGTGCTGTATTTTATCAAAATCTTTTTCTGCATCTATTTAAATGATATGGTTTTTATCTTTCAATTTGTTAATATGGTATATTACATTGAATGATTTCAGTATATTGTAGAATCCTTACATCGCTGGAATAAACCCAACTTTATCATGATGTATGAGCTTTTTGATGTGTTGCTAAATTCTGTTGCTAAAATTTTGTTGAGGATTTTTGCATCTATGTTCATCATTGATGCTGGCCTGTAGTTTTCTTTTCTTGTGTTGTCTTTGCCTGGTTTGGTATCAGGGTGATGATGGCCTCGTTGAATGAGTTTGGAAGTGTTCCTTCCTCTGCAATTTTTGGAAAGAGTTTTAGAAGGACAGGCAATAGGTTTTCTCTAAATGTTTGATAGAATTCTCCTGTGAAGACATCTGGTCCTGGGCTTTTGTTTTTTCGGGAAATTTTTGATCACAGCTTCAATTTCAGTGGTTGTATTTGGGTTGTTCATAATTTCTATTTCTTGCTGGTTCAGTATTTGAAGATGGAACTTTTCTAAGAATCTGTCCATTTCTTCCAGGTTATCCATTTTATTGCCATAGAGTTGTTCATAATAGTCTCTTATGATCCTTTGTATTACTGCACTGTCTGTTGTAACCTCTTCTTTTTCATTTCTAATTTTGTTGATTTGATTCTTCTCTTTTTCCTTGAAGAGTCTGGACAAAGCTTTGTCAATTTTGTTTATCTTCTCAAAACCAGCTTTTAGTTTTATTAATCTTTACTATTGTTTCTTTCATTTCTTTTTCATTTATTTCTGCTTGGATCTTTATGGTTTCTTTCCTTCTACTAATTTTCAGATTTTTGTTTTGTTTTGTTTTTCTTTTCCTAGTTGTTTTAGGTGTAAAATAGGTTGTCTATTTGATGTTTTTCTTGTTTCTTGAGGTAGGATTCTATTGCTATAAACTTCCTCTTAGTTTATGGGATGCTTTTGCTGCATTCCATAGGTTTTGAGTTGTCGTGTTTTCATTGTCATTTGTTTCTAGAAATTTTTTTATTTCCCTTTTGATTTCTTCAGTATCCTGTTGGTTATTTAGAAATGTATTGTTTAATCTCCAAGTGTTTGTGTTTCTTACATTTTTTTCTTGTATTTGATATCTAGTCTCATAGAATTGTAGTCGGAGAAGATGCTTGATATGATTTCAATTTCTTAAATTCACTGAGGTTTGATTTGTGACCCAAGATGTGGTCTGTCCTGGTGAATGTTCCATGTGTACCTGAGAAGGTGTATTCTTCTGCATTTGGATGGAATGTCCTGAAGATATGAATGACATCCATATCATCTAATGTATCATTTAAGACTTGTGTTTCCTTATTAATTTTCTGTTTTGATGATCTGTCTATTGGTGTGAGTGGGGTGTTAAAGTCTCCTACTATTATTGTGCTACTGTCAATTTCTCCTTATGTCTGTTAGTGTCTGTCTTATGTATTGAGGTGCTCCTATGTTGGGTACATAGATATTTACAATTGTTATCTCTTCCTCTTGACTGTTCCCTTGATCATTATGTAGTGTCCTTCCTTATCTCTTGTAATCTTCTTCATTTTAAGGTCTGTTTTGCCTGTTATGAGGATTACTGCTCTGGCTTTCTTTTGCTTCCCATTTGCAAGGAGTATATTTTTCCATCCTTTCACTTTCAGTCTATATGTGTCTTTAGATCTAAAGTAGTTTTCTTGTAGACAGCATATATATGGGTCTTGTTATTGTATCCATTCAGCCAGTCAGTGTCTTTTGGTTGGAGTATTTAATCCATGTACATTTAAAGTAATTATTGATATATATGTTCCTATTGCTATTTTCTTAATTGTTTGGGGTTTGACTTTGTAGATCTTTTTCTTCTCTTGTATTTCTTGACTATATAAGTCCCTTTAACATTTGCTGTAAAGCTGGTTTGGTGGTACTGAATTCTCTTAACTTTTGCTTGTCTGAAAAGCTTTTTATCTCTCCATCAATTTTGAATGAGATCCTTGCTGAGTACAGTAATCTTGGTTGTAGATTTTTCCCTTTCAGTACTTTGAATATATCCTGCTGTTCCCTTCTGGCCTGCAGTTTCTGCTGAAAGATCAGCTACTAAGCAGATGGGGTTTCCCTTGTATGTTACTTGTTGCTTTTCCCTTACTACTTTTAATATTCTTTCTTTGTGTTTAGTCTTTGTTAGTTTGATTAGTATGTGTCTTGGTGTGGGTCTCCTTGGGTTTATCGTAAATGGGACTCTTTGTGCCTCTTGGAATTGACTATTTCCTCTTCCATGTTGGGGAAATTTTCAACTATAATCTCTTCAAAAATTTTCTCATACCCTTTCTTTATCTGTTCTTCTTCTGGGACCCCTATAATTCGAATGTTGGGATGTTTGTTATTGTCTCAGAGGTCTCAGGGACTATTCTCAGTTCGTTTCATTCTTTTTACTTTATTCTGTTCTTTAGAAGTTATTTCCACAATTTTGTCTCCCAGCTCACTGATTCCTTTTTCTGCTCAGATATTCTGATATTGATTCCTTCTAGAGTATTTTTAATTTTAGTAATTGTGTTGTTTGTCTCTTTTTGCTTATTCCTTAATTCTTCTAGGTCTTTGTTAATTGATTCTTGCATTTTCTCCATTTTGTTTTCAAGGTTTTTGATCATCCTTACTATCATTATTCTGAATTCTTTTTCAGGTAGTTTGCCTATTTCCTCTTCATTTATTTGGACTTCTGTGCTTCTAGTCTGTTCCTTCATTTGCATAGTGTTTCTCTGCCCTTTCATTATTTTTTTTTTTAACTTATTGTGTTTGAGGGCTCCTTTTCTCAGGCTTCAAGGTTGAATTATTTCTTCTTTTTGGTTTCTGCCCTCCTAAGGTTGGTCCTGTGGTTTGTGTAAGCTTTGTATAGGATGGGATTTGTGCTGAGTTTTTTGTTTGTTTGTTTTTCCTCAGATGGGCAAGGCTGAGTGAGGCGGTAATCCTTTCTGCTGGTGATTGGGTTTGTATTGTTTTGTTTGTTGTTTAGATGAAGCATCCTGCCCAGGGTGCTACTGGTGGTTGAGTGATGCCATATTTTGTATTCAAGTGGCTTCCTTTGTGTGAGTTCTCACTATCTGATACTCCCTGGGGTTAGTTCTCTGGTAGTCTAGGATCCTGGAGTCAGTGCTTTCACTCCAAAGGCTCAGGGCTTGATCTCTGGTCATGAACAAAAATTCCACAAGTGGTTTGCTATGGTTAATATTAAGTGAGATTAACACAAATACTGCAAACCAAGAAACCAAAGATGAACCCCTGACAAATGGTGGTTACAAAATCAGGTAAATAATAAATAAAATAACAGAATATACACATATACCCATAAGTAAAGTCAAAACAGTCCAACAAAAATCAAGTAGAGTAGATTGACCAGGTGAACAAAGGAAATAAAAAATTATATTTACCAGTTAAGAACAAAACTAAAGCACAAACTGGAAAACAAAACTAAGTCAAGGTGCAAATAAAGCACTGAAAGCAAAAGTAACAAATATGTTGAGAGAAAAGTAAAGAAAGAAAGAATAGATATGCAAAGTTAAATAGACATGGATGCAGAAGATTTATATACATTAAAGATTAACTGCAAAAGGAAAGAAGAGTAGGAAAGGCAAACCAATGAGTAAATGTAGAAAAATATACAGTAGGTTTAAAAAATTAAAATTATAAAGAAGAGAAGAGAAAAAAGAAAAAAAACAAGATTAAAAAAATGAAGAAGAAAGAAAAAGGAAAACTCCACAGAACTGCAAAAGCCCAATATAGAGGCAGAGGTTTATAACAACAGTAAAAAGTGTCACTGAATACTCACACAGACACACACACACACACACACACACACACACACACACACACACCCATAAGCAAAATCAAAACAGTCCAACAAAAATAAAGTACAAAATTAATAGATTAACCTGGTGAACAAAGGAAACCAAAAATTATATCTACCAGTTAAGAATAAAACTAACTAAAGCACAAACTGGAAAAGAAAACAAAAGCAAGGTGCCAATTGGGGAATAAAGCAATGAAAATGAAACTAACAAATATACTGAGAGGAAAGGAAAGGATGTAAAGAAAGAAAGAATAGATATGTGAAGTTAAATAGAGGTAGATAAAGAAGATTTATATACATTAAAGATTAACTGCAAGGGGGAAAGAACAGTAGGAAAAGAAAACAAAGGAATAAATGTAGAAAAATAATAATAGATTTAAAAAGTCAAAAATTAAAATTAAAGAGAAAATTGTAAAAAAGGAAAACTCCACAGAACTGTGAAAGCCCAACATAGAGGCAGAGGTTCATAACAACAATAAAAAGTGTGACTGAGAAAAAATAAAGCTCAAAAGCTTAATTAGATTTCATAGTGTCAATAAAATCAACAACTACAACAGAAATGGGGGGGGGGGGTAGGGAGGGGAGAAAAAAAATCCAAAAGAATCTACAGAACAAAACACAAGAATAATAAAGGTTTTCCTTGAGTCACTGCTGTCAGAGTCCTTTCCCTCACTGGGAGTCACAGTCCACCTCACCTCCACAGGATGCCCTCCAACACTGTGCTGATCTCTGACCTGCTGTGGGGGCAGCTCAGGTTCTAATCTGGTCCTACTCCTGTGTGTTCTTCCCTCCAATGTCCACAGCTATTGGAACTAGTGCATTTTCTTCTGTGTGAGCTCTCAGTGTCCTTTTATATATTCCATAGACACAGAGTCTGCCTAGTTGATCCTGTGGGTTTAATCTGCAGCTTGTACAGCTGGTGGGAAGGTTTTGGGTCTTCTTCCTTAGCCACACTGCCCCTGGGTTTCAATTGTGGTTTTATTCCCACCTCTGCATGTGGCTCATCCACCATTCACTGGGGTTTGCTTCTGAGGCTGCCCTGGAGGACTTGGATTTGCCCTTGTGAGAGCCAGCTGCTTGGGTCGCAGGGGTTCTGGCAGCACCAGGTACTCAGAGGAGTTGTCAGCTAGGGCAGCAGGAAATATAGTCCTCTAGAAGGGTATGACAACCAGTATTGGCCAATGTGCTTCAGTATTCTTACCTGGAGAAGCCCCCCAACAGAGAAGCCTGCCAGGCCACAGTCTACAGGGTCGCAAAGAGTTGGACATGAATGAAGTGATCCTGTTTGCATAGATGCAAGACTTTTCTTTTTTTTTTTTTTTTTGGCCTGTGGCAGCTCTGCCCCAGTGAGAGCTGAGCGTGAAGGTGGCGCAGCTTGTGGGGACCCTGGCAGCACCAAGTGTGTGGGGACATGGACTGCCTCCATCTCAGGAGTTATGGCCCTCTCAGAGTCTTTTTCAAGCCTCTTGTAGCTGGTGCTCCGAAGGCCTCTTTGGCCAGCCTTGCTCTGTAGATCTGCCCATTCAGGCACTCAGAGGGCCCCCTCACCTGCGGTCCTTTTCTGTTGTTGGGCACGTGAGGCACACAGAGGGGCCCACCTGGCTGGGGTCCTACTCTGTAGATCCGCGCATCAGGCACTTAAACAGGCACCCTGGGTAGGGTCCTACTCTGTAGTTCAGTGTCTCAGGCATTTGATGGGCCAGCCTCTCTACTGTTCAGCTGGGGATGCTGGTATGTGAGGAAAGAGAGAGGCTATGGTGATGGCTTTGCTTTCATGGCTGCCCGGGTTTTCTCCACAGGCATTTCCCACCATAATCTTCTTGTTCACATTCCCTCGATCTGTCTCTCTGTAATCAACAGCAGCCCTCACCCTGGGATTGCTCCACAATCCCTAAACTCCATCTCCCAGCCGTTGCAGCTTCCAGGGGAACTGTGTCCCTGTCCAGGGTATGTATGGCTGCAGCAAGGACTGTCTGGTTCTCATTCCATTTAGGCTGCCACAGATCAGCTGTTTCACTCTCAGCCTTAAATGTTTCTCCTCTGACTCAGACAATTGCCCCAATGTGGGGATCAGACCCCTGCTTCAGTTCCCCCACAGGCTAAGAGCAGGTCCAGTCCTACTGACACTCCTCTTTTTTCCCCTCATTCCCTCATCCTACTGAGTTCTGCATGGTTCTGTATATTGTTTTCTGCTGGTCAGGTCCTCCTGTCCACTCTCAACTGGTATTCTACATGCACATCTGTGTCTGAAGGTATATTCCTGATGTATCTGTGGAGAAAGATGTACTCCATGTCCACCTACTCCTCTGCCATCTTATTCTCTTCCTCAAGCTTCCGTGAGGTTTCTTTAAAGAGAACCATAAAGGTGTGTGTCATGAGCTCTTCAAAGCATTTTGCCTGTGGATTGGAGCTTACAGATGTCCCCTGCCAGTTCCCAGCTAGGGGTGGGACGGTGCTGCATTGAGCTCCTCATAAGCGCCCCCGGTCTTGCTGATCTACTCAGAAGTGGTCAGTGTGATTGGTCTCTCTTGCTGTTTTGATGATCCAACAGATGTTGGCAATTTGATCTCTAGTTCCTCTGTCTTTTCTAAATCTGGAACATCTGGAAGTTCTTGGTTCACGTACTATTGAAGCCTTGCTTGGAGAATTTTGAGCATTACTTTGCTAGTGTGTGAGATGAGTGCAATTGTGCAGTAGTTTGACATTCTTTGGCATTGCCTTTCTTGGGGATCGGAATGAGAACTGACCTTTTCCAGTCCTATGACCATGGCTGAGTTGTCCAAATTTGCTGACATATTGAGTGCAGCACTTTAACAGCATCATCTTTTAGGATATGAAATGGCTCAACTGGAATTCCATCACCTCACTAGCTTTGTTCATAGTGATGCTTCCTAAGGCCCACTTAACTTCACATTCCAGGATGTCCGGCTCTTCGTGAGTGATAACACCATCATGGTTATCTGGGTCATGAAGATCATTTTTGTATAGTTCTTGTGGGCATTCTTGCTACCTCTTCATAATATCTTCTTCTTCTGTTAGGTCCATACCATTTCTGTCCTTTATTGTGCCCATCTTTGCATGAAATGTTCCCATGGTATCTTTAATTTTCTTGAGGAGATCTCTAGTCTTTCCCATTCTATTGTTTTCCTCTATTTCTTTGCACTGATCACTTAGGAAGGCTTTCTTATCTCTCCTATCTGTTCTTTGGGAACTCTGTATTCAGATGCATATAGCTTTCCTTTTCTCCTTTGCCTTTAGCCACTCTTCTTTTCTCAGCTACTTGAAAGGCCTCCTCAGACAACCATTTTGCCTTTTTGCATTTCCATTTATTGATCACCGCCTCCTATACAATATCATGAACCTCATCCATAGTTCTTCAGGCACTTTATCAGATCTAATCCCTTGAATCTATTTGTCACTTCCACTGTATAATCATAAGGTATTTGATTTAGGTCATACCTGAATGGTCTAGTGGTTTTCCCTACTTTCTTCAATTGAGGTCTTGGAAAGCCCAAATACTGCCTTTTCAGTCTAATGCTCTGCCCGTATCTGAAAGACCTGTACACAGTAAGAAAAAGAAGCATTGTTTCATTAATACCCATACCAAAGTCCAATCCACTACCCCTTTCCCAGTTCCCCAGTGCAGAGCACAAGCAAACATGAGTCAGATGTCAAAGGTGAGCCTCAAGTGGAGGACTTTTGCCTTCCTCCATCCTCCCTATTTCATGCACTTTCAAATGTTATTTGTAAGATGCGTGGAAAAGGCCAAATAGGTTACATGTCCTTTAACATAGTAAGCCCTCTGGTTAATACTCATCACTGCATCAGTGTCATCATTTTTGACTCATTTTCAACTCTTGCAGTTGAAATAACTGTGCATTTTTCTCTGCCTCCTGTTTCACTTTATTATTATACCATTAATAGAGGCATTGATTTCTCCTGAGAGGAAGCGATTTCACTTGTTATAAGGTGTGCAGGTGTGCGACCACACACAGAGGAACACTGACACTTTGAAGCTTCTGTAGGGAGCTGGTGAAGATGCTGAAGTGCCATGAGGAATGTCTGTTGGAATCAGGGAATTTTAACCTAAAAAGGAGGATGTTAATGAGAAATTATGAAAACTGTTGTAGTTCAGAGAAATTCATTGTATTCTTTATGATGACAGTACAAACATTTGTTGAGAATTTCTTATATGACCTTTCCATCTCACACAGTTCATCATGCCAATTGAAGGATGAGTATTGAACATAGTTTGAAAGGTTTAGTAACTTGGTCAAGTCATACACATAGTGAATGGTGTGGCTAGTATTGGAACCCAAATATTATTATATTTCCAATATAATAATATACTATTATAATAATAAATAATAGACTCTCCCAAAATGTGGAAGTAAAGAGGATGTCTCAAATTTCACCCATCCAAGGTGACAAGTGGGGCAGGAGTATGCTAATGATACTGCAATAATAAGCCTCTGCCTGCTGAGATGGTCAAAGGAAAAGTCATTTCTCTTGAGGGAATCTCTCCTCCCATGTTCTCACTAGGATGAAGCCACCTATGTTGTGGCAACTAAGAACCATCTGGCTAAACCAATAATCACTGTATTTTCTAGCATAAGGGCGATGCTGCTTCAAGTTTCCGTGAAGAAAACCTCATCTACAACACCCTGGACCTCTTCTTTGCTGGAACAGAGACAACTTCAACTACCCTGCGCTGGGGGCTGCTCTACATGGCCCTGAACCCCGAAATCCAAGGTGAGCTCATTAGTGGATGGGCCTACGCCAGGTCAGTATGCTTACATAAATTAGTTCATCTATGTCTCAATATTCCTCAAGGGCATGTTGATTCACCCTCACTAATAAGAGGAACCTGAGGCTCACACAGCTTTAGGAACTCGCAGCAGGAATGTGGTTGAGCAAGAGTTTTCCACCTAATTTGTCTCACACCAGAGCCCACTTCCCACTCTCATGCCTCAGCTGAGAAGCTAGTCTGGAGAGCCTAAGATAGCCATTTTGATGCTGGTTATTTCATTCCTTAACTCAACCAGACTCAAGGAGAGTTATGGAAAAACAGAATAATAGAACCACCTCTGCTTTTTTCAGAAAAAGTCCAAGCTGAGATTGACAGGGTGCTCGGCCAATCACAACAGCCAAGCACAGCCGCGCGGGAGTCCATGCCCTACACCAACGCTGTCATCCACGAGGTGCTGCGAATGGGGAACATCATCCCTCTGAACGTGCCCCGGGAGGTGGCAGTGGACACCACCCTGGCCGGATACCACCTGCCCAAGGTAATAAGGCCCCACTCGTAGCCTCACGTCCCCAAGCTCATATTTTAAATGGTGGTTTCTCACCTGGACAAGTGACGTGTTTTCTTGTCTTAGCGAAATACGTCCATGGGGAGAGAGAGATATAATTACTAACCTAATACTGGATATTTTTCTCCATGTGGGGTCTTCAGAACATTATCAAATCAATGGTAATTGGTGTTCTGAAGGAGAACGGAAATTCCTACGTCAAGCACGTTCAGGCAAAGGCTGAATTTTCCCTGCTGTGAAATTTCTTATTTTTTTACTGCGTGATGTGCAGGCAGCAATTCTCCGTCAGCCTTTGCCATGAAGTCCTTTTCTTTGTCACGGGAGGGCTTCTGATAGGATAGTGACTTGCCAGATTTATTTTTGGAAAATTCTGCTTCACAATCCTGGGGCTATAGAATGTTAAAATATGAGGGAGAGTTGAGACCTCCTGGGCCATCACATTAAACAGGTGTTTCTAATGTAATATCCCCACAGGTATTGCCTTGACTTACAGTCCCTTGATGGGACTACCTCACAAGAGGATCAATCCAAATCTGTGCACATTAAATATCGTAAAAGGAGAGAACTAATGAATGCTTTTTAAGGAGGGTTATGTACTATGAACTATACAGATTCTTTCAAAATGTCTTAATTCTCAATCATTCTCATTTTACGAATATACATCAAGACTCAGAGCTGTTTGATCTTGTATAAGATCCCTTGGCTACAAAGATCCCAACAAGAGTTGGGTTAAAGAACTAGAAGTGTTCTGATGCCCAGGTTCATCTTTTTTGTACTACACCATGTTCTCGCGCAGGAGTTGCTTCATTTGACTTGTTTCCAAGAGTCTTCCTGCAACTGTTCTCAGCAGGGCCCTGTTAAATTCCCTCTCCTCAAAAGGCAGTCCTGCTCTCTCTCTGCCCATCACTCCTAGGATCTCAGCAAACAGCTATCCTCTGCAAGATAGTGTCTCACCTGAACACTGCAAATATACAGTACCTTGCTTTCTCGCCACCTTGGTCTATTTCTGTGGATCCATTCCAATCTGATTCCCTCTGTGTATTGAACCTGGTGTTGATCTCAAGGCAAAACTGGAAGGAAAGAGCCCCTTTGGAAGCTCACCTTGGTCATGGTCCCTGCAGCCCTAGGAGAAAAAGCGATTCCTGCAGCGATTGCATTTATTATTTTCTTGCTGATTGACCATTTTATGGGTGAAGTCTGAGGTCTACATGATATTACAGGTGATCTTCACATATTCATAGCCATTCAGTTAGCTCCAGAGAACCATGGGAGCTCAACAGACTGGTTCTGCAAGATTTTTTTTTTTTCCTGATGTAGTATTCTGTGAGGACTAGAACAAATCCCTGGGTGGGGAACTTGCAACTGGAAAACAATTACAATATAGAAATTCTGCCCACAAGAGTGAAAGTCCTGAGCCCCAAGGCAGTCTTCCCATCCTGGGAGTCTGGCAACACGAGGAGGAGCCCCGAGGAATCTGGCTTTGAATGCCAGCAGCTTTTGATTGCACGAATTCCACAGCACTAGAGGAAACATCAGCTCCACTCTTGGGTCATACGCTCACTAGCACCCAGGGAAAAATAGCAGTGACCTCATAAGAGACTGGACCAGACCTACATACTAATATTGGAAGGTCTCCTGCAGAGGCAAGGGGCAACTGGGGCTCATGGCAGGGACAAATACCCTGGCACCAGCAGGTCTAGTGAGGATCCCAGAGGCCACCATGCAGAAATGTATGGGAACAAGTGGTATGACCAAGAAACTGAAAGACGCTTGATATAGTGGGAGTGCAGGCAGAAGGACCATGACTCAGATAGAGGCAGGTAATGTGTCCTTAATATAAGAGTGCTGGGAAATATTGGAGTATATCCATCAAGTGCCAGATGTAGTGGGTGGATAGCAGTGACATAACCAAATCATGTCCAAAGTTAACTCTGCTTTCTGTGTGTGAAGCACTATGAAGGTGGGAGAGGATATAGAGTTGTAGTTAGGCCTACTGTAGGAGTGTGGACAACCAAGGTAGTACCTTGGACCAGGAAGTGGAGGACATAACATGGAGGTGATAGAATCAAGAGGAATTTCAAGGAAAATTGACCAACCTGGTTGAAGGATGGGAGACAATAGGGGGGACTCCTGGGTTTCTTGCTGTGTACCAGGAAGGACAGTGGTTCCTCCCACTGGGTGACCTGATTCTATCATTTAATCTTCTGTGGAATGTGCTCAATAATGAAGGGAAGAGAGTTGGAGAATCTTAGATGAATGAGACATTTTTCATGATGGAGAAGCTGCCATGCCACTGAGCAACTGGGTTGATTTTGGTCCAGAACTGCCTGCCCACTGTCACATTCTTCTCTTACTGATGCATACACCTTCCCTCCCATGTTCTACACTGACAAGTCCCTGAAGAGATCCATTCTGCACGCGAGTAGTCACACTTCCCTGACACAGTTACCAGCAGACAGTTTCAGTCCACCAGTGTAAGCTGTCCCGTGGCAGAGAGCATGGCCGGCCTCAGAAGATGGTGAGCTGGGGAGGCTGAGGGAGTTCAGAATGCTGTCGGCCCTGGACCCCAGGCTGTGGGAGCTGGGGGACTGCCGCCCCTCTGCACACCTGTGTTGAGTGATGTCTTGCATGAGTCACTTCTGTCTTCTCCAGGGCACCATGGTCATGACTAACCTGACTGCACTGCACAAAGACCCCGCAGAGTGGGCCACCCCTGACACCTTCAATCCAGAGCATTTTCTGGAGAATGGACAGTTTAAGAAAAGGGAATCCTTTATGCCTTTTTCAATAGGTGAGTAACAAGAAATAGGAGCATGGGGATCGAGTTCCTCTCTCTGCCCTCCCCTACTCTTGTGCTTGTGATGCTTTGCTTTAGTTGGAATGTCTCCAGATAGCCCTGCCCAGCATGACTCACTCTTGCATTGTTTGCACCCCAAGGTTCCCTAGGCTGTGCCTCACCAAGACTCATGCCCTTACTTCCTAAGCCCTGGCTTGACTCTGATGGAGATTTCAGCTTCAAGTTCTTCTCTCGCCAGAAACTTGGGGATAGGAGTTTAGCCTCTCCCTGTTACCCACAAAGAAGATTGGACACTCACCACCTTTATTGAGCTTTAAATGTTCTGAGATCTTTTTAGTGCCTCCAACTCACAAAAACATAAAGCTAATTGCTGAGAAAGGGATGGGGGAGGCTGCTTCCTTAGCACTGTGGGCATCACAAGTGATTCTAAGTACCATGGACTTAAGTAGATGAGATTCTACTCTGTTAAGTTCTTCCTGAAGAGGTCCTTTTGCCTTTTTAAATGAGATGGTTAGATAAGCTTCACCGATTCAAGGGAGGTGAGTTTGAGCAAACTCCCAGAGATAGTGAAAGGGAAGTACACAGGGAAGCCTGGTGTACTGCAGTATGTGGGGTCACAAAGAGTCAGACACAACTTAGTGACTGAACAACAACGACCCTTTACAAATCTAGGTGATATATTGATGTGGTGCGTAACTTGAAATATGAATGAGAATGCAGAGAAAACTCTTTCTTTCTTGTTTCTCAGCCAGCCAGTTGGGTGTAGTTGGGTGTTTTACTCATAATATTGTGAAATGAGTAAGAAAAATTTTTTTTTGTATACCAGATAAAGAGTTAGTTATGTTGCTGAGATCATTTCAAATTGTTTCCTCAGTCCTTATATTTATAAATGTTTCCTGAGCACCTATTATGTCTCAATTATGCAACCCTGTGAATATGACAATGATTAGGTAGAAAAAAAACCAGTGCAACTCTCATGGACCATGTGTTCTAGTTTAACGTTACAAGGTTCAAATTCCAATCACCACACTGGGGATAAGGCTCAAAAGTGGAGCTTAGCAGGGCCACCTATGGGATCTACAGTCTTAAAGCTCACAGGACACAACTAGAACGGCAGGGTTGACCAGGTTTATCAAATACAAAAGCCTGTGCTGTTCCTAGCAGTGTCTCCCCAAAAAAGTAACTAAATGCTACAGTAAGTTGACACTTGAAATTCATAATAGTTTTCTTATCATTGCTCCTGCTGCTGCTAAGTCACTTCAGTCCTGTCCAATTCTGTGTGTCCCCATAGATGGCAGCCCACCAGGCTCCTCTGTCCCTGGGATTCTCCAGGCAAGAATACTGGAGTGGGTTGCCATTTCCTTCTCCAGTGCATGCATACATGCATGCATGCTAAGTCACTTCAGTCATGTCCGACTCTGTGTGACCCTATGGACTGCAGCCCACCAGGCTCCTCTGTCCACGGGATTCTCCAGACAAGAATACTGGAGTGGGTTGCCATTTCCTTCTCCTTTTCTATCATTGTTAAATTAAATATAGACTGACTTTCTGTGACAGTATAGTTTTGCTGATCATGCCACAAAGGCACAGAAAGGAAGGGACTGGAATTTGAACCCACGTAGGAGTGATTCATAGCCCAGGCTTTCCTGCTTTAGAACACTGTCCTGCGTGTATCTGAACTCATTCTGATTAGATCTTCTGTGTCTTTCTTCCTCTGGTTCTATGCTACCTTTGCTCACACTGGACAAGTAACTTTCTAATATGAAAGCAGACGTGAGATGTAGGAAAACCTCTAGTCTTCCTGTGTGCAAGAGCTTTATATTTCCTATCACAGTACAAGTTTCAGCTGTTTTATTTTAACTATTATAATTATTCTTGCTTCACTGTTTTGTTGTTGTTGTTATTGAGAGTTGTAACATGTCCTTTTAATTACGTATTTCATTTGCAAATTATTTTATTTTATACTTACAGCAACCCAGCTATTAAGTTAGAAAAGCAATTAGTAGCTCCTTTCTCAGTGAAAGGAAGTAGGAATTAAGAGAAAGTTTTTTCTCATCCAAGGTCATGTGCCCAAGGAATCTGCTTAAAAGGGCCCAAAACTCAAGTTTCTGGTTTCTTTTTTTAAATTTTTGTTGAAGTATAGTTGATTTACAATATTGTATTAGTTTTAGGTGTACTGCAAACTGATTCAATTATACATACATATATATATCTTTGCTTTCTAGGTTTTTTCCCCTTATAGTGAAAGAGAGTGAAGTCGCTCAGTCATATCTGACTCTTTGTGACCCCATGGACTGTAGCGTACCAGGCTCCTCCGTCCATAGAATTTTCCAGGCAAGAGTACTGGGGTGAGTTGCCATTTCCTTCTCCAGGGGATCTTCCTGACACAGGGATCAAACCCAGGTCTCCCGAATTGCAGACAGACACTTTACCAATGGAGTCACCATTACAAAATATTGAGCATAGTTCCCTGTGCGCTATAGTAGGTCCTTGTTGGTTATATATTAAGTTCTAATCTATTGCTCTTGCAAACATAATTAGATCGTTATTCATTTTCCTACTTAACGGCCCTTCCATCTAAAGACTCACCAAAGTTAGAGCATATGTATCTATTGCTATATTGCAACATTACAAAGATAGAAAACTCCGTGACTTAAAATAAATAAGTGTGTATTATTGCTCACAACTCTACAATTGAGCTGAGGGCTTCATGTTTCTTAACTGGGCTCTCTTGCCCATTTGGGAGGTCAGTTGGCTGAAGGCTGATCTAGGATGACCTCAGCTGGGACAATGGGACTCTTTCCCAAGTTTCCTCCTCCAGCATTCTAGTATAGCTGGTGTACCTGTGGAAGATAAGACCGCAGGAGGGAAAAAAAGCACACAGTGCCTCCCAAGGGTCAGGGTGGGAACTGGCGACCATCACTCCCACTGCATTCCTGTGTCCATGCAGGTCATGCTGTGAGCCCCAGTTCAAGGGGAAGGGAAAATAGCATAGTTTTTGTGGAAGAGCTATGAAGTCACATTGCCAGTGTTGCAGGTTCAGGGAAAGGGGGGAGATTGGAGCCAGTGTTGCAATCAAGTGATCTATCTGTCTTTCTGCCGGAGAAGACTGATTCAGACAAAGCAAACAATTTGGGGATTCCCTCAGCTGTGACTAAATGAAGCCTAGCTAAACAGAACAGGAAATAGAAACTAGAAAAATCCACTGACTTAAAATGTCAACACTGCTGTCAAGTTTACTCCCACCATACTCCTGTCTTTGGGGCCCCATTTCTTTGTCTCATTCTTGATCCAGCCCTTTGTAAAGAAAGCTTCTTTAAAGGAATGGGGTGTGGAGAGATCCCTCCCTTCTCTTGGAAAGGTGATCAGATGTGAAATTAGGATACATGCACAGTCCCAGGTGGCTCGTATGGAAAAGAATCCACCTGCAATGTGGGAGACCTGGGTTTGATCCCTGGGTCGGGAAGATCTCCTGGAGAAGGGCATGGCGACCCACTCCAGTATTCTTGCCTGGAGAATCCCCTGGACAGAGGAGTCTGGTGGGCTACAGTCCATGGGATCACAAAGAGTTGGACACAGCTGAGCCACTAACAGGGCAGATGACAAAGGTATTATTGCAAACTTATTTTCGTATCTTCATTTAAGTTCTTCTCTTTTGATTCAACAAAGCAGCAGGCATATTCATGAAAGGCAAGAGGCTGAGTCTTCAGTTTTCAAAAACATCATTGAATCATGGAGATAAGATAGAGAGATCTTTTCTCAAAAAGTCTAAGTCAATTCTTTCATTTCTACTGGGGTAACTGACCTGATTAGTGATTTCCAGTTAGTGCAAGCACCAAAGAGAAGGTCCACGTTTCCAGGATGAAGCCTTGAAATAAGGTAGCCCTCCTTTTCATGATTTGTAAATCAAATTCATATCTCTTGTTTTAATGGTATCATTGACCAGCCATACAGTATAGTTAGGAGAGAAATTATTTCACAAGCTTGGCAAGAAAGAACTGTTTAAATCAGGAAGAATAATCTATTTACTCAGAGCCCAGAGCTGGCTACTGATGTAATAAATACTGTAACCCTGGATCCTGACTCTATGGGCCCAACTTTATCCCAATACCTGGATTTTTCTAGGAGAATCCTGAGTATTTCCAAAATAGCTTATTTGGTGCTGTTTGAACAAATTTCCTCATTTGCTGCAATTTTAGCCAATTTCCCCATTTTTTTATTAGCGATCGGTAAGAGATCAGAATGAGGGGAACAGAGATTATTCGACATGTAGTGGTGAGAAACGCGGGCACAATTATATAAAAATTACATAATTCTGAAGCATATTTTGATTTATTAAATACATTTGCAGATGTTCTCTAATCTTATTTCCTCAACAACTTATTTAATCACAAAGTCATGTCCAACTCTTGCGACCCCATGGACTGTAACATGACAGGCTCCTCTGTCCATGGCATTTCCCAGGCAAGAATACTCCAGTGGGTTGCCATTTTCTTCTCCAGGCGACCTTCCCCACCCAGAGATCGAATTTGCATCACTTATGTCTCCTGTCTCTCCTACATTGCAGGCTGATTCTTTACAGCTGAGCCCAAAAAAACACAACTGTAATTGCACTGGGAAATACAAAGTAGCAAAAGTTACACCCAGAATTAACTACAGAGGGTAATCTCAGTGACAGTGTGCCAGAGAATCTTTACAGAGATAGTGAGGAACTATGTCAAATGTTAACAAGGGTTTCTTTTTGGATTTGGGGATTACAAACATCTTTTAATGTCTTTATACTTTTTACACATTTTTTTTTCATTTTTGCAGTTAAACATGTACTACTTAGGGAGAAAGTAAGTTATTAAAACACCCTCAAGAGAGATGATGGTAGAGACCAGTGTGGGGTGTTATAGCCCAAGTGGGGGCAGAGGGTGCCATGAAGGGGTGGGGCTAGGCTGGGGGAAGCCTGAAGCAGCTGACGCACAGCTGGGATGAGATGGGGTCGGCCCTGCACAGGGAGCCCTGGCAGGGAGGTTGCCAGTCATGAAGGAGGGAAACGACACAGGGAAAAGGTGCCTCACACTTGAGAAATCTGCTTTGACACATACTTTCTTTTTCTTTTCAATAATTTTTTTGAAAATTGAAAGAGATAAACACAGAGTTTTGCTTTTGTCTGCTTTTGCCCTTTGCTAATGGATTTTTCTAAGACTTCTGGCGCGACCACATTTATAGGTCAACCTTGGCCCTCACTTGTTTCATCTGAACCCTGCACCTTCACCCTTGCTCACCTGTCTGACCCTGAAGGCACTGAATGTGTGATTGTGGAATGAGCTTGGAGGGCTTCTGTTACCCCAGGTGGTTGTGATCAACGAAGCTGAGTACAGAGAGGCCCAGGGCCAGGCAGGCCTGCCCTTGGCTCAGGTTTTGCAAGATGTGGTGGAAGGTTTCTGTCCTTGCTGGCACAGACCACCTAAGCAGCTAACTCATATTTTTGTCTTTCAGGAAAGCGGATGTGCCTTGGAGAACAGTTGGCCAGGACTGAGTTGTTTATTTTTTTTTCCTCACTTCTGCAAAAATTTACCTTTAGGCCACCAGAGAACGAGAAGTTGAGCCTGAAGTTCAGAGTTAGCTTGACTCTTGCCCCAGCCAGCCACAGGCTCTGTGCTGTTCCTCGAGGCTGAAGTTGTTGGGGCGGGGAGAGTGAAGGAAAGCAGGAAGAATAGGCCTTCCCCCTTCAAGGCACGGGGCCTGCTCAGAAATGAGGGAACAGCATCCAGTGACTCTAGGACAGATCATAGGAACCAGACACAGAGGAAACTGCATTCAAGCTTTACCGTCTCCAGTGGGACCTTGTAGAAGCAAGTTCAGTTGTGAGTGATTCCATTTTCATCCAGAAGATTTAAAGTGGACAATGATTCCTTCTCCAAAGGAAAAATTGCTGTAAATATCAGAGGAAAGAATGGATTTTAAGTGGTTTGGAAATCATAAAGCACATCATAAAAGTCACAGCTCTGATCTGCCTCCTTCTGTGTCCTTCCTTAAACGAGGACTTGCGTCTGGCCTGTTGAGATGGCCTGGGTCAAAGTGGTGCCAAATGGTGGTAAGAGTTAGAAGTTGGGCCTGAGGCAGCTACTGACCTAGGCCAGAAAGGCTCTTACACTTGGTAGCACTGAGCAAGCTTATCCTGCTTCTCCCTCAGACTGGCCCCCGGCAAGTCAGCAGGGCAGGTAAATTCCTGATTGACATACAGGGTTCTGTGGAGAAGCAATTTCTCTGGTTTACCCAAGGAAACACTGCCTTGGCCTTGGACACCAGAGCTAAGAGGAATGTGACCAAAATAAACTAAACCTGGAAGGCAGATCTGGAGAACAAATGTGGAAATGTTTTCTGTCTTTTATGTGCCTCTTTACCTTAAATCCCCTCTTGGGTATTTATTCCCAAGCCCCATGTTGGGTTAATGATGTGGTGGGTGTGATCTTTTCTTGAAAACTGATTGTCAGCTTTTGATTAAGTGGTCCCAGCCTTAACACAATTGATGAGCATTTTGCAGTGTGTGTTATAGGAAGAACCTTTTTTAAATGTGTATATCTGTGATAAATTTTTGCTTTGCCATTACCATCTATGGACAGAGGAGCCTGGCAGGCTACAATCTGTGGGGTCGCAGAGAGTCGGACACGACTGAGCGATTAATACACACATACACTACCATAAAGTTTTTGATTAGCAATCGATATAGCTGTAGATCAGCAACTTAGAGCAATCATATATATATTGCTTCCTGATCTCTTAATTCCGAATGCATTTTAAACACCATGCATTTCTACTCTCTTCCCCTCCTCACTGTTTTTGTATCATATTTTACATCTAATTGCTTGTGTATCTCTACACTGCTTTTTGTGGATGCAAGTGATTTTACTACCTTGTGAAAGTCACTCAGTTGTGTCCGATTCTTTGCAACCCCATGGACTGTGCAATCCAGGGAATTCTCCAGGCCAGAATACCGGAGTGGGTAGCCTTTCCTTTCTCCAGGGCATCTTCCCAACCCAGTGATTGAACTCAGGTCTCCCGCTTTGCAGGCGGATTCTTTATCAGCTGAGCTACCAGGGAAGCCCAATCATGAACTTTTTTCTTTACTATCTTAGTCTTTTAACCTACTCACCAGTTTAGGGTTGGATAGTTTCCGACCTTTACTCTGTTTGCCTTTACCATACTTTATTGTTTCTATTTGTTTTCTTTTTATTCTGCCTACAGAAGTTCCTTTAGGATTTGCTGTAAAGTTAGTTTGGTGCTGAATTCTTTTAAATTTTGCTTTTGATTTCTCCATTAAATCTGAACATGAGCCTTTCTGAGTATTCTTAGTTGCAGGTTTTCCCCTCTCATCACCTTAAATGTAACATGCCACTCCATTCTGACCTGCAGTTTCTGCTGAAAAATCAACTGATGATTTTATGGGAATTTCCTTGTATTTTATTTGTTGCTTTCCCCTTGTTGCTGTTAACATTCCCTTTTCATTTTTTTTAAATTTTGATTACAATGTGTATGTGTGTTCCTTCTTGAGTTAATCCAGTATCGGACTCTCTGGAATTTCTGAACTTGTTGACTGTTTGCTTTCCCAGGCTAGGGAATATTTTCAGTTATTATCTTTTCAAATATTTTCTGAGGTTCTTTCTCTCTTCTGTTACCCTTATGGGACCCCTATAATGTGAATATTACAGTTGATGTTGTCCCAGAGGTCTCTTAAATTGCTCCTTTTCTTTATTCTGTTCCATAGCAGTGATTTCCACTACTCTGTCTTACAGCTCACTGATCCAGTCTTTTGCATCATCTGCCCAACTATTCATTCCTTGTAGTGTTATTTTTCACTTCAGTTATTATATTCTTCAACTCTGCTTTTTTGTTCTTTATATTTTCTAAGTATTTTTTAAACCTCTAAGTTCTCACTCTGAATGTGAGAATGTGCATACATTCTCTTCCTGAGTTCTTTGATCACCTTTACGCTCATTACTCTGAACTTTTTCTCAGGTAGGCTGCCTGTCTCTACATCACTTGGTTCTTCTGTGATTTTATCTTGTTCCTTTGTCCCATATGTATTCCCCTGCCACCACTTTAGTTTTTATTTGTATGTGGTAGGTTTATTATGCTTTTCAATCTTGGAGATGTGACCCTCTGTAAGAGATGTCCTATGCATCTGAGCAGAGCCCTCCCCTCTCATCACCCAAGGGTCAGGGACAAATTGGTCCCAGGACAGGGTATGGTGTACATGGTGGTTAACATGGGACTTATATAAAATATAGTTGTAACAGGCTATTTAAGATGATAACAGCTTCACTTACAAACAAAGGTTTTTTCTCTCCTCCCCCATTATATGGTAATGGCGCAACTTACATCTGTTTATATTGTGTATCCATTAATTAATCTTTTATACTGGAATGAAAAAAGATTTCCCACCATTATAATAGTAATATGGAATTCTGTTTTTGTCTATATATTTACATTTATCGATGAGTTTCATAATTTCTTATGCTCTTATGTTGTTTAATATCCTTCAGCTTTTATCTGAGAAAGTCTTTTGTTTCCTCTTTATTTTTGAAGGACAGCTTTGTCAGATATAGTATTCTTGGCTAGCAGTTTCCCGCCCCCCCACCACCCCCCGCCCCGCGCAGCATTTTAAATATATTATCACACTCCATTCTAGAGGACAAGATTTCTGATGAAAAATCTGCTTCTAGTTTCATGGGGCTTCCCTTGTACGTAACAAGTCACTTTCTCTTTTGTTTCAAAATTCTGTGCTTAACCTTTTAATAATTTGATTATAATGTGTCTTGGTATGGGGCTTATTTTATTTGGTATCCTTTAGGATTCATGGACATGAATGGCGGTTTCTTCTCCCAGGTGTGTGAAGTTTTCAGCTATTCTTTTTTTGAATAAACTTTCCTCCCCTTTCTCTCCCCTCCTGTGCAGCTCCACTGTGTTTAGTTGCTCAGTCATGTCTGACTCTTTGAGACCCATAGACTGTAGCCCACCAGGCACCTCTGTCCATGGGGATTCTCCAGGCAAGAACACTGGTGTGGGTTTCCATACCGTCCTCCAGGGAATCTTCCCGACCCAGGAATCAAACCGGGGTCTTCCACGTTGCAGGCAGATTCTTTACCAACTGAGGTACCAGGGAAGCCAGAGATATCTAGAGTAGAACTGTCCAATAGGATTTTCTTTGATGATGGTAATGTTCTTAATCTGCACTGTCCCTCAGGCACATGGCATTCGAGATAAGGAGTGGAGGGGGAAGAACTAGGGAAAGCATGCCCTTTCTTTTACTAGGCACCCATCACTATTATTCACATCTCTTTGGCCAGAACATAGTTAAATGGCCCACCCAGTTTTACAAGGTAATCTGCTGTGCTGTGCTGAGTCGCATCTGACTCTTTGTGACCCCACAGACGGCAGCCCTCCACAGGCTCCTCTGTCCATAGAATTTCCCAGGCAAGAAGACTGGAGTGGGTTGCCCTTTCCTCCTCCAGAAGATCTTCCCGATCCAGGATCAAACATGCACTCCTGCATTAACAGGCAGATTCTTTACCACTGCCCCTGGAAAGCCCCACAAAGGAATTTGGCAAGTAGTTAATCCATACCTCCTTCCCATGCCTCCCCCTTGGTAAGTGTAACAAGCTAAAGTATGGGGTTCTGTGACTAAAGAAAGAACAGAGGAATGAATATTAAAGGACAGTCAGATTTTGCACACAAACTCTAGTGTCCATGATAATGCGAACTGGGGACAAATATGATACACCAAAACTCCCTTTTACACATCTTCTCATTCACTAAAACATTCAAATGAAAAACAAAATTAGAATGAATGCAATTATTTTTTCTTTACCAGTCTAAATATTTAAGTTTTTTATTTAAAGCAGCAAATAAATGTGCACTTGTACCCACTAAAAATACACATCAGACACAGAATCAGAAAGTTTATTTACTTAAAACATCTGACAACTATCATATTGGACAATCATTTATTTAAAATAATATCCTAAATACTTACAAAAATAAATCCTGTATCACTTCTATTTTTTAAGTGTCAAAGTCTTTGCCATTGAAAATAGAAAGAACCTTTTATAAACTAAAAATTACATTTAAGATACATCAAGTTTAATAACTGCCCACTATTTTCTTTATGGTTGTGCTTTACAAATTTACCTCTTTGCAATGTACAGGTTCACGATATGAATGTATGCATAAAACCACATACACACATTTTTACATAGGAATGTTATTCATTAAATACACATACAGAGAATGAGTTTCCTCATCTGTGAAATGGTAATAATACCTGGCAAGTATTCTAAGGGTTGGTTGTGAGGATGTAAACTGCCTGACACATGGTGAATGGCAAAAATTGTAGTTTTTTTCCCCTGGCCACCCTAACTTACCTAAGAAAGTTAAAATAAATATTTCACAGGTTAAACACCCCACACTGCCTGGCAGGCTACAGTCCATGGCGTCGCAAACAGTTGGACATGACTGAGAGACTAACACTTTCACTTTTTCTTCCCACATAATCTAGTTATGATAGTGTCTATTTTATAAATTCTTCAAATGACACTAGCAATTGAAAAATGTAGGAGTTCGGGATTGTGAGCAGGCAGGTTGATTCTTTTACCATGTTTTTCTTTTCACATTTTGGTGACAGTGCTGAACATTCAGTTGCATCAGGGTTTTTATTTTTTATAAACAAAATCAGAAAATGGTATTAATAACCTTTTACAATAAAATCCTTCCCCTCTCACATTTGAAATGACGTTATCAGTTTTCCTTACATATGAGCTTCCAACTTCTGCTTTAGTTTGCTGGACTATAAAAATTAGAAAAAGTTGCTGTAAGATAACTATTGTGACAAAGGGAAGTCTTCCAGACATCAAAATCTCTTTACCTCCTTTTGAAGATGGATTATATAAAATAACAAATGTTTTAAAAACTTTTATTTCTAATAACATACTTTCAAAACATAAAATTTTAGGTATATTTTTACTTCAAAGAAGAAATGAAAGAGAACAGAAAATTAAATTAGGAATAGTGCAAGAGTAGAAAGGAAAATGCTTCGTATTTCTAAATATAATGAAAGTAAAATTTGAAGTGGAAGAAAAATAGCAAATGCAAGCTGAATGTGATATATTGAGGAGTATCAAACATTTAAAAATCTAAAGAATTATGCATCTAAAATATAAAATTTAGATTTTAGACCTTCACTGAAGAACAGACTTAAAAAATTATATTATTATCTCTATAAAAAACCTTACCGTTAAATGCAAACACTTCTAATATTAACATCAAAATGAAGCAACTGTATTTTGTTAAAAAAAAAAAATTTAAAACACAAAATTTCCTCTTTTAAAGAACAGGAATTTAAGTGCCAATAGTAGTTTGGTATCATCTACCAAATAGATAGAAAAGTTTAAAATATATAATCTGAAATGAATTTTTGTTACCAATAATTTTTTGTTGTTGTTTTTGGCTGAACCACACTGCATGCAGGGTCTTAATTTCCTGACCAGGAACTGAACCTGTGCCCTTTGCAGTGGAAACATGGAGTCTTAACCAGTGGACCACCAGGAAAGCTCTCCAATAATTTTTTTATAGTGATAAATTTTAAATCTTTAAAACACTGTGGTCCAAAATGTACTATCCCAAAATGATCCCATTTTTAAAATATTCTCTATTGTGGCTTAAAAATATTTGTATTAGAGAGGTACAATACCGTATATATGCACATATGAGATGCCGCCATGCATGAGACAATTTCTATTTTCCAAGCCCCCAGGGAAGAAAGAGAAAATCATATAAAGCATACAAAAGACAGAAAGGAAACTCAACCCTTTCAATCTTTCTTTTCATCTTATTTACTCTCACTCCATAGTTTTCTCCCCCATCAATACAGGTATGTCACCTAACATTCTATCCAATCAAAACCTATCTAACACACCCTATCTTTTTGTTGTTGTTGTTTTAGTTAAATACGTTCTCCCTCAATTATTACTTCTTCTTCTCTCTGCACAGACATCAAACTAGGGAAACACTGCTATGTCTACTCAGTTACACTGTTTGATCTCTTTTAGGTTCTCTGATCTCTATACCCTCACAATTATTGACCATAAAACCATTAGAAATGGCACGGCCATGAGTCTGTATGAAAGGAAGAATTAAGGGGCAATGTACTTCAAGACTGCTTTTAAATTTCTATCCTTTGGAGGCTGGTGTGACCTACTATTTCCTGAGTGGTCTTTTGGCAGAAATCACTTTCTCACTCTCTCTTTTCCTCAATTCTGACTGCTAATTACTCTTATTAGGGTTTTACTCAAGCCAGTCCTGTAGGGATCCCAGCACTACTGTGAAGGTTCAATTGTAGCATGCTATCATGCTACAGGAATTACATAAATCTAAGGGGTGGCTGTTGAAGAACAGCAGATGCATATCACTTTCCAATCCATATTACTGATTTATAGGCTCCAAATTGGCAAAGTCACTGCATCTATTATGCAGATATATACAGTATTGAAGGGTACCCCCAATAATGAGGGTATTATTTTCAAATATAAGATTAATTTGGGCATCAGGACCAATTAGAGAGAGTCCACACCAAACAGAAGTATCATAATTTTTAAGTTACTTACACTTTCGCCTTCAGACTTGGAGCCTTGCTCTTGTAAAGACTTCTAGAGGTCCTCAATCTGCTGCTGCAACTCTCGGATTCGCTCTTTGCTCAGCCTATTATAAGATGGGTTACACGTGTTTATTTGTACTGAAAGCCAAAGTAGTTAAGGATTCCTGCATGTGTGCTAAGTTGCTTCAGGCAAGTACAACTCTTTGTGACCCTATGGACTATAGTCTGCCAGGCTCCTCTGTCCACTGGGATTCTCCAGGCAAGAATACTGGAGACGGTTGCCATGCTCCCGCCTAGGTGATCTTCCCCACCCAGGGATCAAACCCACATCTCCTGCATTGCAGGAGGATTCTTTACCTGCTGAGCCTCCAGGGAAGCCAGGTGCATTTATGCAATTTAACTCCCAGAGTATGCATTTAATAGCAACAACCAAAGCTGAACTACCTGTGGCTAGATATAAAATATAGTATAGTAAACTACTTTCAAGGACCTATTCCTTTAAAAAAGATATTTTTATCCTAAAAGCATATATGTCCACATTTAAAAGTTTAAGGTACTTAATGAGTCTGTGGCAAAAGCATGACATTTCTGCAGTGAACTCCCTGGAATAAAAATTATAAAACTAGCTCAGTTTTCCTTCAGTTGTATTTTTAATGAATGGAAACTAGGTTTCCGTTTCTTGTTTCAGATTTCACAGGGTATTGCAAGAAAAGGAAGGCCACCATTTTCCAACCATTCCTTCATGACTTGAGAGACGGGCACTAGCAAGTAGTGCAGCCTTTTAACTTGGCAAAACCTCTTAGTCATTCCTCTACTGAAGCTGCCAGCAAGACAGTATCTGTCTTTCTCTTCATATATATGACAAAACACCCCCTGCCCACTATACTACTACATTTCCCATTGTTATATATATTACATAATGTAATGATTACCTATTCACATGTCTATCTTCCTATGTTAAAAGCTAAAACTTAGCATCTCCAGTGCTGATACTGAATTATATAAATTAGCAATATTTAATGGTCTCTTCAGGTTTCCCTCGTGGCTCAGCTGGTAAAGAATCCGCCTGCAATGCAGGAGACCTGGGTTCGATCCCTGGGTTGGGAAGATCCCCTGGAGTAGGGAAAGGCTACCCACTCCCGTATTCTGGCCTGGAGAATTCCATGGACTGTATAGCCCACGGGGTCACAAAGAGTCGGACACGACTGAGTGAATTTCACTTTCAATAGTCTCTTCAGGAAGCTAAAATGCTATTTTTCTTTTAACTACAGTTGATGTAATAGTACACGTACAAGTTGACAGACAAGGTTCAAGTGTCAAAAATTCCTAGTGATCTCTCAGATCCAATAAAGGTATGTCAAACAAATCCAAATACTTTTATTGCCAGTATGCTATTTGTAAGACGCAGGATAGCAATAGTGGTAACAGCACAGACTCTGAAGTCTGATTGACAGAAGGTTCAAATGCAGGATCCAGAACTCACTGGCTGTGTGATATGAGCAAGTTTCTTAATGTCCTTACACCCTCCGTTTCCTTGTTCATAAAATGAGATGATCATAGTTACTACTTCATAGAGTTATTATAAGAATTTATGAATTAATATCAAGAGCTTAGAAGCTCACTGGTAAGCACATGTTGTTGTTGTAGTATAGTCACTATGTCGTGTCTGACTCTTTGTGACCCCATGAAATGTGGCCCTGCCAGGCTCCTCTGTTCATGAGATTTCCAAGGGATCTTCCCGACCCAAGGTTCAAATCCACATCTCCCACATTGGCAGGTGGGTTCTTTACCAATGAGCCACCAGGAAAGCCCAAGCACCACATAAACATTATTTTTTAAAAATATTTATAAAATTTAAGCACCTCACTGATATCAAATAAATACACCATTTGTTTTAAACACATTATCTGTAATCTTCACTACAACCTGCAAACAGGTGCCATCTGCAACTAATATCTGAGAATACTAAGTGTGAATTTAAGTAAACGCCCAGTTAAGTAAAGGTGGCATTCAAGTTTGATTCCATAGTCTATGAACCATCTGTGCACGGGACTGCAGTTGAAACCCAGATTGCCATTTATTCATTTGTTAAGTTTTCTGTCATTTGTGAAGACATATGAGTGAAATTCAAGAGGAAGCAAACTGCTTAACAAAGTCTGCTAGGAATAATGGGTAGTGAGAGATGAAAAACCAAAAACTGAAACTCCCACAAATCCTAATTATTTGAACTACAATGACATCTTCCACTTCTGTGAATCAAGACTCTGAGGTTAGGCAGTGAAATGGCGATGGTTGTCGTTATGAAGGAGGGCATCAGTCACCTCTGCTCCGTCTCCAGTTCATTCATCTTGCAGTGCTTCTGTTCCAGCTGCTCCTGAAGCTCCTCAATATTCTCATTCTCAGTACCTTCCTGCTGTAATCGAAGCATCTTATTTTCATGTTGCAGTCGAATGAACACCTCCCTGATTTTAATAATCGAAATTTCTTTTTAAATTTTTTAAATATGAGTTTAAAAAATTCTTTAGCTTTTACAAAAGAAAATTTCTATCTACTCAACAGCTGTCACTTTGAAATGTTACTAAAGCCTTCTAGAAGTTTTTCTTTTAAAAAAAATGCACACTGTAAGACTATGTCTCAAAAAACAAATAGTAAATTTTTAAAGGTACAAGATTACAGATCAATAAATGTTTATTATGCAACTCTCTAAGAGATAATATGAATCATTTTTCCTTGATAATTTAGAAACTATTCACATTAAAGTAATATACAGCACATCCTTAGAAAATATATGAAGAAAAAGCAATAGATTTAAGAAATTACAGTCTGCCTAAAATTTTTAAATATACTTTTATGCTAATGACTGTCTTTAGAATTTGGTTTCTAGAAAAAATTTTATTAAAGTATATACACATATATTTTTTAATGCAAATGATAGGAATGGTGTTAAATGAAAAATAATGCTGCTGCCCTCCTAAATCCCATTACCCAAAAGCAACTAATTTCAATTAATCTCAATTTCTGTTCTTCTGAATGCCAGCATGATAACTTTAAAAATATAGGCTCATAGGACTACTTTTAAATGATTAATATCACTGGATATTACTAACTAAAAAGTACAAGTTAATTTCCAGCCCAGCTTGTAAGGAGCTCTATCTTAACAGCAAAAAACTGAACAAAGTGAAAATCAACAACTTATAAAAACTATGAAAAATGCAAGAATTAAGCCACAAAAGGCCACATATTTTATGGTTCCATAAATGGGAAATGTCTGTAATAAGGAAATCCACAGAGATAAAGAGTAGATTTCTGGTTACCTGGAGCTGGCATTGGAGGGGAGGCAGGAATGGGTATCTTTTGGGGAGGATGAAAACGTTCTGGAATTAGATAGCAATGATGGTTGCACAACTCTGTGACTACATTAAAAAGTACCAGACTGCACATTTATAAATGCATGAATTATATCTCAGTAATAAAGAGTAGGATTTGAAGTAATTAATAACTAAAACTGTTGCCACATAAAGGAAAAGAAGACCATAAAAATACCAGAAAAGTCAAATAACCAGAAGTAAACACAGCAGTAAAATACCAAAATAAAAGTTGGGTCAAGAAGAACCTCTAAAATGTGTATTTTAACTCTGGTTTACTTGTCCTGCAATTGACAGATCATCTACTTTCTTTCACTGCTGGGAATTTGAAAACTATGTATTAGAAAGGTTTTCCAGAGTTTAAGAAAGGAAATTCCTGTCCATTAAATAACAGTCATTTTAAAATGATACCAAAGAGTTTAAGGATAGAAAAATAAGTTCTACACAATAAAGGCCATATTACAAAAAGCCAGAATATGTTATTCAGCTAGTAAGTGAAATTTTATTTATGGTAAATTTTTAAACTGCTATAGTAGAAATAACAGCATGATTTAGAAAGTATAAGCAGATGAGACGAGGTATTTTCAAGCTCTATGATTCATAAAATGAAAAATAAATACTTAGAAAATTATGAAAAGAATTCACATTTCTAATATTAAGTATGGATTGTCAATTGATAAAAACAAATTTACCCATATTCCACTGGCATAATCTCGGCAGCAAGATTCTCATAACTTTTTGTAACAGATGCATCTAAACAATATCAGCAACAAAAAAATAGATTAACGCCTCATTATATCTACCATTAAAAAACCTTTTCTAAATGCAACAAAATCCACCTGCTTGGTTTAGGTGATCCTGTTGCACTTGTGAACATCGGAGCTCTTCATTTGTTTCTTTCAGAGTGTCACGCTGTTCTATTAGTCTCTAAAAAAGAATTATTTATATAAGCAAAATATTTAATTCTGTCCAAAGGTAGTGTACTTTATACTTAAGATCATTTATCTTAATATGTTAATTTGATAATTGTTCCCTACTTAGTTAAAAATGACAATGTTTTAGTTTTGGTGCTGAGGGGTAATTTTCTCTTGTGTAAATCACATAAATAACAAGATTTTATACAACACAAAGCTTGTGATTTTCCCAGTAGGTAGCTTACCTTTGAGCCAAATGAATTAATTATACAACAGAGTACAAAAATGTAACTGTAGAGTAATAAAAGCACGTGGACTTTGGAGGATAGAGCATGGCTTGAATTCAGTTTTACTATTTCCAGTTGTATTATTTAAGGCAAGCTACTGACTCTTTGCCATTAGATCTTTATCATCAAAACAGGGACACTGATTCATAAGCCCCTGAAAGGTGTTCTGAGTAGTGAATGAGAAGTTTGTCTAATATCTAGAACACTGTCTGGTGTGTAAGAGATGCGAGAAACTTGTTATTTCCTTCAATTACTGTAAACAGCATACTGGAAGTATGAATCTGTGGAAAAACACTATTTCCCAGGGATAGTATGCTAGGACTTCATGTCATTAGCTATTTCACTTTACTGGACTGGATGCCAGACTGGATGAAGCCAAGCTGGAATCAAGATTGCCATGAGAAATATTCATAACCTCAGATATGCAGATGACACTACCCTTGTGGCAGAAAGTGAAGAGGAACTAAAGAGCCTCTTCATGAAGGTGAAAGAGGAGAATGAAAAAGCTGGCTTAAAACTCTACATTCAAAGGGTGAAGATTCTGGCATCCAGTCCCATCACATCATGCAAATAGATGGGGAAATAATGGAAACAGTGACAGACTTTATTTTCTCAGGCACCAAAATCACTGTAAATGGTGACTGCAGCCATAAAACTGAAAGATGCTTGCTCCTTGGAAGAAAAGCTATGACAAACCTAAACAGTATATTAAAAAGCAGAGACATTATTTTACTGACAAAGGTCCATATAGTCAAAGCTATGGTTTTTCCAGAGGTCATGTATGGTTTTGACAGTTGGACGATAAAGAAAGTTGAATGCTGAAGAATTGATGCCTTTGAACTGTGGTGTTGGAGAAAACTCTTGGAGTTTTTCTTGGAGAGTCACTTGGACTGGAAGGAGATCAAACCAGTCAATCCTAAAGGAAATCTGGCCAGAATATTCATTGGAAGGACTGATGCTGAAGCTGAAGCTCCAATACTATGGCCACCTGATGTGAAGAACTGACTCACTGGAAAAGACCCGGATCCTGGGAAATAATGAAGGCAGGAGGAGAAGGGGACAACAGAGGATGAAATGGTTGGATGGCATCACTGAATCAATGGACATAAGTTTGAACAAGATTCAGAAGTTGGTGATGGACAGGGAAGCCTGGTGTGCTACAGTGCATGGGGTCACTAAAAGGTGTACACGACCAAGCCACTGAACTGAACTCGTTTTATTTTACAGCTGACAGTCAATGACAAATTTCTACACTCTGGAAAAAAGGCTCAGGTTTAAATGATTTTTCCAGAACCTGAGAAGTAACATAAAATTGTATTTTAAATGTTACTATACTTCAAATCAATAAATAAAACCCTATTAGGTCCATTATGTGGCTCAAATCAACTTAACAGCAAATTGGTAACTGATTCCAAGGGTCCTTAGGCCAGCATGTACAGATGCTCTAGGGATCTCTGAACACTACTGAATAACTACAGTCAGGCATCAGGACCCCTATAAATCTGTTCCTTCATAAATGCAATGTGAACACTAGCAATTTGTCAAAATCAACTTTTCAAAAAGTATGAAGATTAATCAAAGGTCTGCCATGATCTGAGGAACACTTATTAAAGAAAATGTGCTAAACCTCAGAACAGTGAGCTTTTTGTTCTTTTAACTATCCTGATTACTATCACCCTCTCCCCAACCCTGGAGTAGCCTTGAGTAGCTTTGAAAAGCAGAGGTTACCACCACCTGGAGGGGCTGACTAGCTATGAAACTCTTCTTAAAAAGCCCCATGCTCAGAACACTATCACTATTTGATGTGTCCAGCAGCACCTTGGAGAAATCCCAATCATGCTTTTCATTATTTGAGCTAATTTGGTGCTTGCTGTGCAGGAAAATATTCCTCAGGCATCTGTAAAAAAAAAATCATCAGCAATTGCTTTCATTATAGCAGCTGAAGGCATGATGCCGGTTAAGGCAAACAAGACTCTTGCCAAAAATTTACCAGGAAGAGCTGAGAAACATGATATCCATAGAGGAGGTTAAAAGTCCTGATATATGGAGACCCAGGAGGTCAGCTACGCACAGAGCTGTGCGCATGCCCAGAAATAACCCGAGAGGACGCCAATGTCTCAGCTCTGGAAAAACTTGAAGCATAAAGGCAAAGGCAGAGTTGTAAAGTTTCTAAGAATTGAAGATGTTTTCCAAAATAAATACGCATTGAGTCCTTTGGCAAAGATTGGGAGATCTATGGAAACAGCTGACAAATCATTAACTGATTGCAATGGTTATTGAGCAGAGAATTTAGTGACTGCACATTACAAAGGGAAAAAAAAAAAAACTTTATAGAATTAGTCCAAAAGAGTCACTAAAAAACCAGCAAAAACAAAAACCCTGAGGTTGGGGGAAAATCTGATTTCCAGAGTTGAAACACATTATTATTTTAAAGGTCATAACACTGTACACAAAAATAAACTCAAACTGAATTAAAGACCTAAATGTAAGGCCAGAAACTATAAATTTTTTAGAGGAAAAGCTAGATAGAACACTCTTTGACATAAATAGCAGCAAGATCCTTTTTGACCCATCTCATTCAGTTCAGTTCAGTTCAGTCACTCACTCATGTTCAACTCTTTGTGACCCCATGAATTGCAGCATGCCAGGCCTCCCTGTCCATCACCAACGCCCGGACATCACAAACACATGTCCATCAAGTTGGTGATGCCATCCAGCCATCTCATCCTCTATTGTCCCCTTCTCCTCCTGCCACCAATGCCTCCCAACATCAGGGACTTTTCCAATGAGTCAACTCTTCGCATCAGGTGTCCAAAGTATTGGAGTTTCAGCTTCAGCCTCAGTCCTTCCAATGAATACCCAGGACTGATCTCCTTTACATGGACTGGTTGGATCTCCTTGCAGTCCAAGGGACTCTCAAGAGCCATCTCTAATACCACGGTTCAAAATCATCAATTCCTTGGTGCTCGGCTTTCTTCACAGTCCAACTCTCACATCCATACCTGACCACTGGAAAAACTATAGGCTTGACTAGATGGACCTTTGTTGGCAGTATAATGTCTCTGCTTTTTAATATGCTATCTAGTTTGGTCATAACTTTCCTTCCAAGGAGTGAGCGTCTTTTAATTTCATGGCTGTAATCATCCATCTCATAGACTGATGGAAATAGAAATGGAATCTAATCATACTTAAAAGCTTTTGCACAACAAAGGAAATTATAAGCAAGATGAAAAGACAACCCTCAGAATGGGAGAAAATAATTGTAAATGAAGCAACTGACAAAGATTACTCTCCAAAATATACAATCAACTCATGCAACTCAATATCAGAAAAACAAGCAACCCAATCAAAAAATATATATATGTGGGCAAAATACTTAAACAGACATTTATCCAAGAAGACATTGGATGGCAAAGAAACACATGAAATAAATGCTCTACATTGCTCATTATTAGAAAAACGCAAATCAAAAGTACAATGAGGTGTCACCTAACACTGGTCAGAATGGCCATCATCAAAAAATCTACAAAAAATAAATGCTGGAGAGGATGTGGAGAAAAGTGAACCTTCTTGCACTGTTGGTGGGAATGTAAATTAATATAACCACTAGGAGAACAATATGGACATTTGTTACAAAACTAGGAATAAAACTACTATATAACTTAAAATTCAACATTCAAAAAACTAAGATCATGGCATCTGGTCCCATCACATCATGACAAAAAGATGGGGAAAAATGGAAAGACTGACATTTATTTTCTTGGGCTCCAAAATCACTGTGGACATTGACTACAGCCATGAAATTGCAGATGCTTGCTCTTCCAAAGAAAAACTATGACAAACCCTGACAGCATATTAACCAGCAGAGATGATATTTTACCAAGAAAATCCATATAGTCAAGCTATCAAAGCTATGGTTTTTCCAGTATTCATGTATGGATGTGAGATTTGCACCATAATGAATGCTGAATACTGAAGAACTGATGCTTTTGAACTGTGGTGTTGAAGACTCTTAAGAGTCCCTTGGACTGCAAAGAGATGAAATCAGTCAATCCTAAAGGAAATCAATCCAGAATATTCACTGGAAGGACTGATGCTGAAGCAGAAGGTCCAATACTTTGGTCAACAGAAGGGATTGAGGACGGGAGGAGAAGAGGACAACAGAAGATGAGAAGTTCAGGTGGCATCACTGACTCTGTGAACATGAGTTTGAGCAAACTCTGGGTGATAGTGAAGGACAGGGGAGTATGGTGTGCTGCTGTCCATGGAGTCAGAAAGAGTCAGACATGATTTAGTGACTGAACAGCAACAATGACCCATCAATCCCACTCGTGAGCATATACCCTGAAAAAACATAATTCAAAAAGACATGTGTATCCTAGTGTTCACTGTAGCACTATTTACAATAGCCAGGATGAGGAAACAATCTAGATGTTCATCAACAAATGATGGTAAAGAAGTTGGGGTACATGTATACAGTGGAATATTACTCAGCCATTAAGAGGAATAAATTTGATTCAGCTGAAATGAGGTGGATGAACCTGAAGCCTGTCATACAGACTGCAGTAAGTCAGACAGGGAAACACAGATATCCTATCTTCATGCATATATATGGAATCTACAAAAAACAACACTGATAAACCTATTTGCAGAGTACAGATAAACACGCAGATGTAGAGAATGGACTTGTGGACACCGTTGAGGGAGGCAAGGGTGGGACAAGTTGAGAAAGTGATATTGAAATGAATACACTACCATGTATAAAATAAATAGCTAGTGGGAAGCTGCTGGATAACACCGGGAGCCCAGGCAGTGCTCTGTGACAACCCAGAAGGGGAGGCGGGGAACTCAAGAGGGAAGCGATATGTGTATACTCCTGGCCGATTCATAGAAAAAAGCAAGAGAGTTCCAGAAAACATCTACTTCTGCTTTACTGACTACACCAAAGCCCCTTTGCATGAATCACAACAATCTGTGGAAAATTCTTCAAGAGATGGGACTACCAGACCACCTTACCTGCCTCCTGAGAAATCTGTATGCAGGTCAAGAAGCAACAGTTAGAACTGGACATGCAACAATGAACTGTTTCCAAATTGGGAAAGGAGTATGTCAAGACTATATATTTTTACCCTGCTTATTTAAGTTCTATGCAGAGTACATCATGTGAAATGCCAGGATGGATTGAAGTGCGAGCTGGAATCAAGATTGTTGGAAGAAATATCAATAACCTCAGATATGCAGATGACACCAGCCTTATGGCAGAAAGTGAAGAGGAACTGAGGAGCCTCTTGATGAAGGTGAAAGAGGAGAGTGAAAAAGTTGACTTAAAACTCAACATTCAAAAAACTAAGATCATGGCATCCTGTTCCATTACTCCAAGGCAGATAGATGGGGGAACAATGGAAACAGCAAGGGACTTTATTTTCTTGGGATTGAAAATCACTGTAGATGGTGACTGCAGCCATGAAAGGAAAAGACACTTGCTCCTTGGAAGAAAAGCTATGACCAACCTAGACAGCATATTAAAAGGCAGAGACATTACTTTGTCAACAAAGGTCTGTCTAGTCAAAGCTATGGTTTCTCCAGTAGACCATATATGGACATGTCTACTGTGGACATGTAGACATGTGAGAGCAGGACCATAAAGAAAGCTGAGTGCCGAAAAATTGATGCTTTTGAACTGTGGTGTTGGTGAAAACTCTTGAGAGTCCCTTGGACTGAAAGGAGATCAAACCTGTCAATCCTAAAGAAATCAATCCTGAGTATTCATTGGAAGGACTGATGCTGACACTGAAGCCCCAATACTTTGGCCACCTGATGCAAAGAACTGGCTCATTTGAAAAGATTCTGATGCTGGGAAAGATTGAAGGCAGGAGGAGAATGGAATGACAGAGGATGAGATGGTTGGATGGATGGCATCACTGACTCAATGCACATGATTTTGAGGGAGTTCCAGGAGTTGGTGATGGATACGGAAGCCTAATGTGCTGCAGTCCATGGTGTCACAAAGAGTCGGACATGACTGAGCAACAACTGAACCAAGCTGATGGCTGATTCATGTTGTTGTCTGACAGAAACCAACACAACATTGTAAAGCAATTATGCTCTAATTAAAAATAAATTTTTTTTAAAAAGTGTTATTGTGAGCTTTATGATTTCTCAGATAAAGCCTCTAGTTATTTCTACTTTTTTTCTAGGCCATTTGATTTCTTCCTCACTGGGTTTCACAGAGCAATTACTGTCCTTCCTATAGACTACAGGAAGAGGAAGTTCCTAACAACAGTTACCTGAACAGTTACTCTCTGAAAGAAATACGGCATGCACTTCCTCTAATTTTCAAAAGTGCACTTGCAGATAAGTAAGATTTTTTAAATCTTAATGAAGTCTAAATTAGTTATTTTGCTTCATAGTTCATGCTTTTGGAGTTTATCAAAAATCATTGACAAGAGCTGAAGGTCATCTTGGCATTTTCCTATGTTATCTTCTTGGAGTTTTAGCTTTGAATTTTATATGTAGGTCTGTGATCCATTTTGAGTCAACTTTTGTGAGAAATGTAAGATCTGTGTCCAGATTCCTATTTGCATAAAGATGTCCAGTGTTCCAGCACCACTTGTATGAATATTACCCTTTTTCCATTGAACTGCATTTGCTCCTTTGTCAAAGGACTAAATTTTCTATTACTGGGATCTTTATTCTTTTCTAATGACCTATATGGAGAAGGAAATAGCAACACACTGGAGAATCCCATGGACAGAGGAGCCTCATGGGCTATAGTTCATGGGGTCGCAAAGAGTCGGACATGACCGAGTGACTAAACAACAACAACACAACAACAATGGCCTATATGTCTTCTTCCACCAATACCACATGCCCTGATATATGCAGCTTAATAGTAAATCTTGAAATCAATGGTATCAGTCCCCCAACATTGTTCTGTTCCTTCAATTTTGTGTTTACTATTCTAGGTTTTTGCCTTTCTATATAAACTTTAGAATCAGATTGACAATTTTGTTTTACAGATTTACAGAGAAAAACACGAGTGAAAAGTAGAGAGTTCCCATATACCCATTCTTTATTCCTCACACATTTTTCTCCTATTATTACTATTTTGCATTGGAAAGTAAGTTTTTAATCTCAAACTACAATTGTTCATTGCTGGTACTTAAGAAAGAAATTAACTTTTCTGTGTTAAGCCTTTTTTTCATGAATGCTTTTGTAATATAATTCAAGTCTCTATCCTACAACCTTGCTATCACTGCTTACTAGTTCCAGGAGACATTTTGTTAATTCTTTGCTATTGTCTACATAGACATTTTGTTCTTTCCTTTGTAATCTAAATACAGCTTTTGTTTCCTGTTCTTTGTCATAGTGTATTAGCTAGAACTACAGGTACAATGTTGAATAAGATGGTCAAAGAGGCCATGTGTACCTTTTTACTGATCTTATAGAGAAAGCACTTGGTTTCTCAACTTTCACTATGGTGTTAGCCATGAGTATTTTGTAGATAATATTTTTCAACTTGAGGAAGTTTCCCTCTATTCTTCATTAGCCAAAAATTTTTATTGTGAATGGATGTTGGAATTTGTGAAATACTTTTTCTGCATTTATTGATTTGTTGTTCAATCACTAAGTCATGTCTGACTCTTCGTGAACCCATTAATTGTAGCTTGCTAGGCTTCCCTGTCCTTCACTCCCTCCCGGAGTTTGCTCAAACTCATGTCCATTGAATCAGGGATGCCATCCAACCATCTCATCTTCTGCTGTCCCCTTCTCCTTTTGCCTTCAATCTTTCCCATCATCAGGACTTTTCAGTGAGTCAGCTCTTTGCATCAGGTAGCCAAAGTATTGGAGCTTCTGCTTCAGCGTCAGTCCTTCCAAAGAATATTCAGGATTGCTTTCCTTTAGGATTGACAGTTTGATCTCCTTGCTCTTCAAGGGACTCTCAAGTGTCTTCTCCAGCACCACAGTTCAAAAGCATCAATTCTTTGGCACTCTGCCTTCTTTATGGTTCAACTCTCACATCCATACATGACTACAGGAAAATCCATGGCTCTGACTACTCAGACCTTTGTCAGCAAAGTGATGTCTCTGCTTTTTCATACACTGTCTAGGTTTGTCAAAGCTGTTCTTCCAAGGAGTATCTTTTAATTTCTTAGCTTCAGTCACAATCCCTCAGTGATATGGAGCCCAAGAAAATAAAATCTGTCACTGTTCCAATTTTTCTCCATCTATTTGCCATGAAGTAATGGAACCAGATGCCATGATCATAATTTTTTTTGACTTACCAAATGGAAAATTTATTTTAGTAGCTCTCCTGAGATATAACCGACAAATTTAAATACATACATTTAGGGCGTACAGTTTGATAAGTTTTGACATACATACCCATGAGACAATAACAGAAATCAAAGTAGTGAACATTTTCAGCAACTTCAAATATTTCCTTACACCTATTTGTACTTTTTATAGTTTCTATAAATGAATTGCATAGTAAGTACTCTGTATTGTGTGGATTATTTCACTGAGCATAATTTGAGATTCATCCATTTTGTGGTATGCAGCCACAGTACTGCTGCTGCTGCTGTCAAGTCGCTTCAGTCGTGTCCGACTCTGTGCGACCCCAGAGACGGCAGCCCACCAGGCTCCCCCGTCCCTGGGATTCTCCAGGCAAGAACACTGGAGTGGGTCGCCATTTCCTTCTCCACATGATCATAATTTTGAATGTTGAGTTTTAAGCCAGCTTTTTCACTCTCCTCTTTCACCCTCATCAAGAGACTCTTTAGTTCCTCTTAGTTTTCTGCCATTATAGTAGTGTCATCTAAAGATAGAATCCATTAATAGAATCACATATTTTTCTTTAGCCTGTTGATGTGATGAAGATACATTAATTCAATTTCAAATATGGAGTCCACTTTGCATGTTAAATACGGAGTCCACTTTGCATGTCTAGCAGAGAAGCCCTCTTGATCATGGTGTATACTGCTTTGTATATATCTCTGGATTTGGTTTACCAATACCAGTTTGAAGATTTTTGCAATTATGTTCACGAGAAATACTGATTTTCCTTCTCCTGATGTCTTTGATAGTTTTTTTTAAATTAGTGTTATGCCAGTCTCAAGGACTGAATTTTAAAGTATTCTCTATGCTTTGATTTTGTGGAATAGATTGTAGCAAGTTACTGTAATTTGTTTCTTAAAGTTTAGTACAATATATCTTTGAAAGTTTCTGGATCTGTGTTTTCACTTTTGTACATTTATTAATGATTTATTTTTTCTCTTTAATAGATACAAGGCTACTGAGATCTCTTTTTCTCCTTGTGTGAGTTTTTGCAGACTGGGTCATTCAATGAGTTGGCCCACTTCATCTATGTTTTCAAATGTGTGGGCACAGAGTTATTCATAACATTTCTTTCTTATACTGTCCATGAGATGAATAGTGATGGCACTTGTTCATTTATGATAATAACTAACACCCTCCCTCTTTTCTTAGTTAACTTGGCTAGATGTTTGCCAATTTTCAAAAACAATTTTTCTTAACTTTCGCTTTTGTTCATTTTTCTATTGTTTTCCTATTTTCAGTTTAATTTATTGCTGCACTGATTTTTATTATTTATCTTCTTGTCCTTTCTTTGGATTTAATTTTCTGTTCTTTTTCTAGAATCTAGAAGGTTAGATTGTTTATTTTAGTCTTCTTTTCTTTCTAATATATGCATTCAATGGTATAAATTTTCCTCAAATCACTGTTTTCACTGTATCCACACAAATTGATAAGCTTTGTTTTCACTTGTTCAAAGATATTTTTTATTTTTTGGAGATTTCTTCTTTGAGCCATGTTTATTTCTGTGTGTTATTCAAGAGTCAGGTAGTTTGAAGTTTTCTACCTCCTATTCCTTTATTGATTTCTAGTGAACTCTGCTTTGTTATGAAAGCAAAATTTGTGTGATTTCTATAATGATATTTGATAAAGTATGTTGGGTATTAGAATGTGGCCTCTTTCTTGAATGTTGTACATGAGCTTGAGAAGAAGACGCATGCTGCTCTTGCTGGGCGGTAAGTTCTATGTATATAAGTTGGATCCAGGTAACTGATAATGCTGCATGGTTCAGCTTTGCTTTTATTTGTTTTCTGCCTCTTTCTCTGTCCATTGATAGTAGAGGGATATTCAAGTCTCTAATTATAATGGTAAAGCCATCTATTTTTCCCTGCAGTTCCATCAGTTTGCCTGCACGTATTTTAAGCTCCACTGTTAGGTGTATACACATTATAGAATTGCTATGTTTTCTTGGAGAATTGACCCTTTATCATTATGTAATGCCCTTTTGCAGTTAATTAACATTTCCCTTGCTCTGATATCAGTAATTAACACAGTTACTCCAGTTTTCTTTTGATTGGTGTTAGCATGATAGATCTTCCTCCAACCCTTTAATTTCAATCTATCTGTGTCTCCATATTTAAAGTCAGTCTATCCTAGACAATGTACAGTTGGATTTCTGTGTGTGTGTGTGTGTAATCAAAAACAAATAACAGGAGATCTACCTGGCTTATAAAATTTTAAGTGTACAGTAAAGCACCAGCTATGGGGTCCCATGGTGTAATGATTAGTGCTCTGGACTCTGAATCCAGCAATCTGGCTTCCCTGGTGGCTCAGATGGTAAACAGTCTGCCTGCAATGCAGGAGACCCAAGTTCAATCCCTGGGTCAGGAAGACGCCCTCGAGGAGGAAATGGCAACCCACTCCAGTAACTTGCCTGGAGAATTCCATGGACAGAGGAAGCTGATGGGCTACAGTCCATAGAGTCACAAAGAGCTGGACATGACTGAGGGATTAACACACACTTTCAAGCGTATAGTACCGTAAGTGTTAACGCTAAGCACTGAGTTTCACACATGAACTCTAGAAACTTTCCATCTCACATGGCTGGAACTCTCTTCCCATGGGACAGAAAATTTTCATTTTCTCCTTCCTCCAGTCCCTGGAAACCACTACTGTGGGCAAATTGGGAGACTTGTGCACCATTGGTAAGAATGTAAAATGGTGCAGCCACTACAGAAAACAGTATAGAGATTCCTTAAAATTAAAAATAGATCTCCCCTATGATCCACTAGTGCGGTTACTGGACATTTATCCACAAGAAGGGAAATCAGAATCTTGAAGAGATATTTTCATTTCACAAAACCAATATTCATAATAACCAAGAGGTGGATATAAGCTAAATACCCATTAATGAATGAATGGATAATGAAAATGTGGACTATACATACAATGAAATATTCTTCTGCCAATAAGAAGAAAGAAATCTTTTCAAATTCTAGAAATAGATGAACCTTGAGAACTTTATGCCAAGTGAAATAAGCCAGCCACAGAAAGACAAATATTACATGATTTCACTTCTCTCAGTTATCTTATAGACAGCTCATAGACAAAAGTGTGAGGTGTCCAAGGTTGTGTTGACTATTCAGAGTCTTTGAGCTTTCATATAGATATTGTATTTTCTATTTCTGTAAAAAATCCCTTTAGGATTTTGATAGGAATTGTATTGACTAACATGAGCAATTTAATAATATTAAGTCTTTCAGTTTTGAACATGAGATATCTTTCCATATCTGCATCTTCTTCAATTTTGCTGAGCAATATCTTACATTTTCAATGTATAAGTCCTTTGCCTTCTTGCTTAAGTTATTCCTAAGTATCTTGTTCTTTTTGATGCTGAGCTAATACTATCTCTGTGTACAGATGACATTGTTTTAATATGTGTGTGTGTGTGTGTGTGTGTGTATTCATGCTCATGCATGTCTGACTCTTTGTGACACCATAGACTGTAGCCGACTGTGCTCCTCTGTCCAAGGAATTTTTCAGGCATCTGCCATTTCCTTTTCCAGGGGATCTTCCAGACCCAGTGATGGACCTGGGTCTATTTGTGTCTCCTACATTGGCAGTCAATTCTTGCCCACTGCACCAAATGGGAAACCCATAGTAATATCTAGAAGACCCTAAAGATTACATGTACACAAAAACTGTTAGAAATAATAAATGAATTCAGCAAAGTCTCAGGATTCAACACCTACAAAAATAGTGTTTCTGTATTTTAATAATGAAGCATCTGCAAGGAGTCTTGGTCTTTTTTTTTTAATGGACTCTGATAAACATTTTTTAAATTAATGTGTTCAGAATATGAATTTTTTTCAGAATATTAATATTTAATGTGGTTATTGATACAGATTATCTACCATAGTCATTACTGTTTTCTATTCATTGCGATTAATTTTTGTTTCTTTTTTGTCTTTCACTCTTTTTCCTCTCTTCTTCGGTTTTAACTATGTATCTTGTATAACTCCATTCTCTCCTCTGTCTTAGCATGTTGATTATATTTCTTTTTTAAAACTTCAGTTGTTGACTTACAGTTCACAGTCTACATTTCCAACTAATTCAAATCTAGCTTCAAGTAGTACTACACTGCTTAATTCAAAGTTCAAGGACCTTAATGGAATGTTCCTAATCCCTTCCTTCTGTTCAGCCAACATTGCATCTTTCATATCACTTATCTATATGATAAAATCACCAAATACACTGTTGCTATTTCTCCTGTTAGCACACACTGTTATCAGCCCTAATAAGAAAAAGCAGGTTTAAATATAACTTTATTTTTTCTCTAGTGTTCTTTATTTAGATCTGCATTTCTGACCTATATATCTTTCCTTCTTTCTAAAGACCTAAACATTATTGTAAGGCAGGTCTACTAGCAACAAATTGCGTCAAACTTCATTTGCAAAGTTGTTTCAGTTCAGTTTTGTTCAGTTCAGTTGCTCAGTCGTGTCTAAATCTTTGTGACCCCATGAATTGCAGCACGCCAGGCCTCCCTGTCCATCACCAACTCCAGGAGTTTACCCAAACTCACGTCCATCGAGTCGGTGATGCCATCCAGCCATCTCATCCTCTGTAGTCCCCTTCTCCTCCTGCCCCCAATCCTTCCCAGCAGCAGGGTCTTTTCCAATGTGTCAACTCTTCACATGAGGTGACCAAAGTATTGAAGTTTCAGCTTCAACATTTACTTTTCCTTAACTGCTAGATGGAACAAAGAATCTGCATCTGCACATTTTTTCACTGAAGCAGTTTGTGTGGAGAGTTCAGTGCTTTGTTGTACAGTAGCTCACAAGAAACATCAGATGATGCTGTTTTTCTGATGGTTCACCAGGCTAGGTTCCAATCCTTTCGTGAAAAGTTGATAGAAAAATAGGAAGCTCAAGTGCCTGTGGATCTCTCTGAGATACAACAAAACCATAAACCTTAGAGCCCCCTTGGTCTCGGAATGACAGGCTCTCTAAATAGAGCAAAAGAAAGAACAAACCAACTGAAGAGAAACAGGATATTTCCTGTCATATCACTAAACAAGGGATGTCAGTCAAAGTCATCAGCGATTGCAGCCACTGCAGGTGGTGAGCTGATGAGCCTTGAGGGAACCCAGGAAAGAAAGAATATTTGCCATCTAGCAGCCTCAGACTGCAGCCACTCCCTATGTTGAGCCCTAAGGAAACTCAGGATGTGAGGACACTGGATACTAGCCCCAGATAGGTGAGGTTCCTATCAAAGGAATGATTTCAGTGAGCCCAGACTCTTGCATCTTCCCATACATAGAAAAGCGCTAAATTCCTTAACTTGAGATATCTGGTTTTCCTTTAATTAACAAAAATCTTTTGCCATTCAGACGACCTGCCCTTTGTTGCAAGACTTCTGCATAATCTGGTTCCTGCCCACACCACACTGCTGCTGCTGCTAAGTCGCTTCAGTGGTGTCCAACTCTGTGCCACCCCATAGACAGCAGGCTCCTCTGTCCCTGGGATTCTCCAGGCAAGAATACTGGAGTGGGTTGCCATTACCCACATCCCAAATCATCCCCCCTCCTCTGAGAAGTTCTTTCAGGGTTAGTTGAGATGCTGTCTCCCAGGCTTGAAGTCCTAAAATTCTGATGGAATAAAACTTAACTCTCAACGTAAAGGCTGTGACTATTCTTTAGACAGAAATAAAAAACCTCCCAGCCTGGCCTTTTCTGACATCCAGGCAGGTTCACCAGGGAATCCCATGCTTGACATCTAGTGGGTAGCAAGCAGGCTGGGCTCCAGCCCAGAGAATAGACTCAGGTCGGGGAAAGTCGGAGAGAAGGGAGGAGGAGGCAGGACCTGAGGAAGGGCGAGGAGGGGTAAGGTGGACCCGGTTCCACAGGGAGCCCGGGGTGGGGCTTAGCGGAGCGCTGGGGGAAGGGAAGAGCAGTGTGGGAGGAGGGAAGGGCGGGGTGAGACGGTAGGGTGGGGCGGGGCCTGGGAACCCGGCTGAGCGCACAGACGCACAGATCCTCAGGGGCTTGTGCCTCTCTAAGGACAGAAGGGAAACCAGACATCGCAGTGATGCTGGAGGCCCTGAGCTCCCTGGCGTCGACCCTCTGGGCCGCGCTCCGTCCTGGCACCGTCCTGCTGGGGACACTCGCCTTTCTCTTCTTTGTTGATTTCATCAAAAGTCGGCGTCCAAAGAACTACCCGCCGGGCCCCCCACGCCTGCCCTTCGTAGGCAATTTTTTCCAGATGGACCTTGAGAAGGCGCACCTGACCATTCAGCAGGTAGGAGAGGGCGAAGGTGTCAGGGCCACGACTTGACCCTGACCTGCAGGACAAGGGCCATTCCGGGTACCGAGGACAGGAGATTGAGGGGGCGCTGAGGTTAAATCGGAAACCCGGTACACCCGACGTTGAACTTCTCTTTCCTCACCATCAACTGGCATGATTCCAGCTGTGCTTTCTAGGGGTGAACTATTGTTAACTGTTTACTATTAAAGAATCCGACTCCATGCCCTTTGGGGGGGGAGGGAGGAGCTGCAGGTTTAATGTACAAAGCAAAACTTGCTTCTCAGTCCATCTAACTGATGGAAAGAAGTGTAAATATTGAACTGCAGCACTCATCTGAAGTCTCATATGTTTCCAGGAGCTTGGTTATCTGCATAATTTCTCTCCTGTTAGGGATATTTGGATAGAGTATGGGTCAGAACCCCCTCTGCATGCTCAGTAAATGTTTTTGACTGACTAGGTGACCCTGTGCCTTCTCTTCAGTTTCTTTTGTTAGAGCCTTGAGGGTGACAGATATAATACATTTGTAAGTCATTTAGTTGTGTCTTGTTACATATTACTGGGACATTCAATTTATAGTATGATAATTTTGTCTTTTTAATAATTTTATCCTTGGTAGGGGGCGGGGGGACGCTATACTTCCCCTGTTGGAGGTTCCCTATTCTAAGTGTAAAATGAGGATGTGTGTGTGTGTGCCTAGTAGCTCAGTCCTGCCTCTCTCTTTGTGACCCCATGAGTGGTAGCCTGCAAGGGTCCTCTATCCATGGGATTTTTTCAAGCAAAAGTGGAGTGGGTTGCCATTTCCTTCTCCAGGGGATCTTTCAGACCCAGGGATCGAGCCCGAGTCTCCTGTGTCTCCTGCACTACAGGTGGACTCTTTACCTGCTGAGCAATCACCACCTAAATCTTCATCATTTTTCAACCACATTGCTTCCATCCCCACAAGGACAGAGCCCCTCACTTTCAGGCTCCTCCATAAACAGTCCGCTCTCACTAAAGTATTCATTTAAAAATGTCATTAAGTAGCATTAAGTGATGTGATTCGTATATAGAATTTTAAAGCTAAAATGCTAGGATCCTGAATCTGTGCCTTTCTTTAAGAAATGTGTTTTTTAATTTCTAAGTATTAGAAGATTTTCTGTTCTTTCTGTTAATGATTTACAGTTGGCGTTCATTAGGGTCAGAAGACATATTCTATATGATTTCAACTTTGAACAAATATGCAAAGGTTGGTTTTATGACCCGTGATAGACACTTTAAAAAAAAATTCTGTTATTGCTGTGTGGAGCATTCTGTACTATATGTCAGTTAGGCTTGAAAAGATGAGTGTGTTGTTTAGCGCTTCCATACCCTTGCTGACTCCTTATCTACTCATTCTATCGATTACTAGGAGGGGCTTGTTAAGTTTCCAACTATAATTAGAGGTTTATTTCTGTGTTTGGTCAGTTCTGGTAGTTTCACTTTGTTTATTTGTCTCATGCACATTAAAATTGTTATGTCATCTTGGTGAATTGGCTCTTTAATTATTACATAATGTCATTCTTTATCCCTGATGATTTTCTTTGCCTGAACTTTATTTGATATAATATAGCCACGCCAGCTGTCTTTTGATTAGTGTTTGTGTAGCACATGCTTCCCCATTTTTTCACTTTTGACCTACTGATATGATTATACTTGAAATGAGCTTATATAATAACATATAAGTGACTCAATGTTTCATTCTACCATTATCTCTTTTAATTGGTGAATCTAGATCATTTGTATATAGTGTAATTTTTGATGTGTAAACACTTAAGTCTGCCATTTTACTATTTTCTATTTTTCACTTTGTTTTTTGTTCCTCTATTTCTCCTTTCTCCTATGGGTCACACAAATATTTTTTAAGAATTCCTTTTTAATTTATCCATAGTTTTTTTTTTAGTACATCTCTTTATATTGTGCTTTAAGTGCTTGCTGTAAACCTTCTATGCTATGCAATCATTCGGTTCAGTCAGTCATGTCTAACTCTGCAACCCCATGGACTGCAGCAGGCCAGGCTTCCCTGTCCCTCACCAATCCCGGAGCTTGCTCAAACTCATGTCCATCGAGTCAAAAACTAAGTGATTTGCCTAAATTATTCAAAATTGACAATGGCCAAACAAGGACTTGAAACTTACATCTGGTCCTTACTTATGCTACTTTTCATGATATAGGTAGCAGGTAATTGATTGTTCAGGATTTCATTTATCCAACAGGCATTTATGACATACTTATCAAATGACAGCATAATACAAGAGAGTGTGTGATGAATGTGTGGTATAAATTTTTGGTAACCAAGTGAGATGTCATTAGGTGGTTCACTGTGAATAGGAAACCTTGGGGATAACCTCTATAGAATCCTGAAATAAATTTGACTGAACTTGGACAGAATGGTAGGCGAGTGGTTGTGTGGAGTAAAGTGGACAGGAGATTTTTAAATTGGAGAAGTGACATGAGCTGAAAGAAAGTGAGAAGGCAGTGAAGAAACTGGCTGATCTGTTTGGCATGATGAGAACCTTCCTAATTTCCCATGCCCCATTTTCTAAATATTTTCTACCATAGCTGTCTGGCTTATTATAGAATCATTTATGTGAATAAGAAAAAAATCTTATTGGACCATGATAGGGAAATGGTATCACTCTCTGGCCATTTCCCCTCTATTTCTTTGTCAATATCTTACAAGAATTACTTGCTAAAATACACTCTAAATATATCAATATAATACATAATTTTATTATTAATTTTAGTGTTATGATTACTAACACCAGAATCCCAATGATGAGATTTGTAACAGCCCTCGTTTTATACCTTTGGAAACTGAGACAGAGGGAAGTTATATAGCTTAACCAAATATAACATAGACAGTAACCAGTGGAAGCTGGATACAAAGCAATTTGTTTGCCTTCCAAATCCAAGTTCTTAAGCACTCACCTTTTGCCATTAAGACATTCTTGGTCTAGTTCTAGCACCTTTCCGACACTGTATCCCAACTCCCTACACAGGTGAGATGTATTCTCTCCAGGCACCGTTCCTAGCCCTGGGTCCTAGGTGTCTGTGACACACCCACACTCTTCCCCTCATTAGTGCTCGCTCTCTCCTCTCGCTGCCCCATTGCTCTCATTCTCAGTTTATCGCTGTCACATCCAGTAAACTCTAAGTTCCCAGTGCTATTTCAGCTTTATGTCTTTGTCCTTAAATCTCACAAATACCTCCAGTCCCATATATCTCTGTCACCTTGGCTAAGTTACTTCTCCATGACTCACTTTCCTTACCAAAACCTGGATAATATCATTACTGCCATAGGGTGGTGTGAGGGAAATGAGACAAAAGGTGGAAGGTGGTTAACGTGGCTGCCAGTGGATGTGGTTGTCCGTGGCCACCAGTGCCTTCCTCCTGTACATCAGCCCTTTGCTCTCTCCTGTCTGCCCCCTTCAGCAGCTGCACCTATGCTGCTTTTCTTACTGAGCCCATTCATTCCCCAGAGTCTAGAGTGGCTGTCTGCCAGTATCAGAAAACAAACTGCCTTTCCTATTGTTGTTCTCATTCTTCCTCACAGAAACTCTTTTTCCCCTTTTTCAGGGGGTGTAGAGAGCACACTGCCATGCTTGTGAGATTTTAGCTCCCCGTCCAGGATTAAACCTGGGTCCATGGCACTGAAAGTCCAAGTCCTGTCCACTGGACAGCCAGGGAATTACCCCTCCATGAACTGTAAGCAAAAAATAATTTTCTCCCTCTTATAGCTGGGGAGCAAGGATCCAAAAAAATGAAACAACTTTCCCGATCTCACAGCTAGCCAACCATAGAGTTAACATGGCTCCAGCTAGTGAGCTCTTTTCTATGCCTGGTCCTAGCCCTGTAATGAATTTTTTGCCACCTAGAACCTGATGAAGGGGACACTGTCTTGTGGTTAAACAGATATAATTTACTATGAAGTCCATGTTTTCTACCCCAGACATTCACTAAACACATCTCTGCCTTCTCTGGTGAGTCACATGGGCTGAATTCTCTCCCTTCACTAGACTCTTTAAGATGCTTGAGGTTAGAAACTTTGCTTATTTTATTGTATCTTTATGCCTTACTCTCAGGATACATATGCTCACTCTATCCAAGTATGATGAACATATGGATGAGTATTTATAATGAATGTCTGTGTCCTGTAGTGGATTGAAATGAAGTCTAGTTGAGACCAAGATAAATGAATACAGGCAGAAATATCTCCAACAGCCCAAGGTGTACACACACACACACACACACACACACACACACACACACACACAGATTCCCCTCAATATAATCTCCCGCAGCTCTACATACCCTCCATTCCAGGACGCACAGACATGTGCATGTATAACTGTGACTCTTCTACCATTTTTCAGTTTGTGAAGAAATATGGCAATGTTTTTAGCTTGGATTTTGGTACATTTCCTTCTGTTCTTGTAACTGGATTACCCTTAATTAAAGAAGCACTTGTCCACCAAGGCCAAAACTTTTCCAGCCGCCCCGTAATGCCTCTCCAAGAGCATGTCATAAATAATAAAGGTAAGCTCTTACATTGGTAAGCATATGTTTGATATTCTTGTGGTCTGTGAAAGTATCTCCAACAACCCCAGGGACCAAGCTCCTCATAAGGAACCTAAGTGCCATCACCTGCATGAACTCACTCTGGATGCTTTGATAAATAAGTATCCTCATCACTCAGTGATGTGATGTGTTGTTTAAGCAGAGAAAAGGCAATGCGTCCTCAGGCTCTCCTTCTGCTTTCCCACTCAGATCTCTTCATCTAGAAAACGGATGTGAATCAGCTTGTTCCTGTTGCTTAAGTGATCCCCTTCTTGCCTCCAGTTCCTTATGCTCTATTATTAAGGCTGTGCCCCAAAGGTATCTCAAGCCTTCTATCTATGTTAAAAGAGTTTGGCATGAATACTTAGAATGGTCACTAAATAAACTTACATTTTCAAAAATCTAAATGAATAACTTAAATCTATACTTCTAACAAGACAACATTTTTTCAGGTATTTCTCAATTCTGCTTTGAAATCATTTATCCATTATTTTACATTCATTTACCATGCCGTGTGAACCTAGCCAGACAAGGCACTAGTGAGTAGAACAGAAAAAAATTTTGATTTTTCTGTAATCTACATGCTATTAAGGAAAACAGTATCAAGTAAGCTAATAATTTAATCCCTCAGTGTTATAAAGTTAAGAGCAGTTTCACTTGATACGGGTATTGAGTCTGGTCCTAAGACTCAGGAAAAGCTATTGTAAGTAAATGACAAGTAATAAAGTGAAGAAGCAATCCACCAGAGGGAATAGAATATGAAAAGTTTCTTAGGTAGAAAGGAGGACAGTGAACTGAGGAATTGAAAGGTGTCCAGTGTGAGAAGAACAGAGATTAAATGGAGATAATTAAATAAAGATGAAGATGCTAAGTTTGGCCAAAAAGAGTTCATGTTTAAGGATGTTGCTTTTATCCTAGTAACGATGGTTGCTTTTAACCTAGCAACCTAGTAACAATGGTTTAAGTAGAAAAAGAAATCATCGTATTTACATGCTACATTTTAAAGGCCTCTCTACTGTAATGTAAAGAATAGAATAAAGGGAGTAAGAGACTATTGTAGCATTTTAGGTGAGAGAAGGTCGCCGCCTGGACTAGGGAGGTGTCAAGAAATAGCAGTTCAGTAGGTTAGACCAGGAAACTGACTGTGAAAATACATGGATTTAAGCTATTCAGGAGGCATATCCAATAGGACATGATGACCTAGACAGAGGGAGAATGAGGTAGACACCCAAATGAGTATGTAAAGGAAAGAAGGAGGATATAGAGAAGGACAAGGTGTTGGCTGGCCTGGGTAGGGAGTTGAAAGGAGCAAATCATGAATAAAATCATGAATATGCTGAGTATAAAGCCAAAAGAGTGAAGTAGACAATTGGTTATGTGTCTGGAGCTGAGGCACAGATATAGATGGTCACATCAGTAGTTGTCATTTGAAATATGTGGAGTTGATGAGATTTCACAGAAATTGAGGATAAGGGTAAGAGGAGAAGAGGCTTTGACCCAAGCTTGAAAAGGTCCATCATTTCAAAATTTGATAGAAGATAAGTTAACTGAAGGTATGATGATTTCTGTGAAGTCAGAGAAATAGCAGAAGAGTCTGGAGAGCGTGGTGTCCTGAGCACCACTGGGAAAGAGTGTGTCAAGAAAAAAGCATCTCATGCTGTTGACACATCAACATGAGGCTGAAAAGGATCCTGGACTGAACAGCGGGGAGGGCCACTTCACTAAGGTGGTGGAAGTGAAAGGGAGATATTGAAAGGAGTGGAAGAGTGTACTGGAATGAAGAATTGAGAGGGTGGTGGTCTCCCCTGTGTTATAAAATAAATGAAGTTCTCTGCACCCTTCATGATGGATATTTTTATCCTTTGCCTGTGATTTTCTTTCTGCACACCATTCACAATTCTTTGTTTTCTTGGGTGATTCATCTATCTTGTAAAGATATTTAAGCACTTTCTCCTTATGAGTTTTGATTTTGTCTAGTCCTTTAGTGCATGCTTAGTATGTAGCATAACAAATACTTAAATATAGTATGTGACAAGTAATCAAAGCATGGGCATTGGAGTCAGGCTGACTTGAAAATGAATGCCTGTTCTGCAGCTCCAACTCTGTAACTTTGCAGATTGTACTTTTATCTCCTGTGCCTCATTTTTCTCATCAAAAAACTGGGGGGCTGGTTTAACAGTAATAATTTCATCAGAGTTTCTGTGAGTTCTAAATCCCAGAATGCATTAAAAATGCTAATGTGCACAGCATTGCAAGCAATCAGTAAATTCAAGCCTTGCTTAGGCACTGTTTCTCTGAATAGTTTTCAAGTACCTTACAGCCCTTTTTCTTCCCTTAATCTGATGCATCATGGGTCTTGTTGGCTTTCTTTCCTAATCTTGGCTTTCTTTTCCCAGGCTTGATCATGTCCAGTGGCCAGTTATGGAAGGAACAAAGAAGATTTGCCCTGACAACTCTTAGGAACTTTGGTTTAGGAAAGAAGAGCTTAGAGGAACGCATTCAGGAGGAGGCCACCTACCTCATCCAGATGATAAGAGAGGAGAATGGTGAGCATGTCATAAGACAGGTGCAGGGACCGTGGCTCATATATTCACTAACCAGATGTTCCTCAGTGCCTACCTGCCTGTCCCTAGCCCAGTATTGTGTAGGGCTCTGAGGGAATAACAGGGAACATCTAACCATGACCTGCCCCTGTGTGGCTCATGAATTAAGAAAAAGATCAGTGTTAAACACATTATTGGTTTTAAATACTGGTCATCAGTTTGACTTCCCAGGCATTGACAGAATACTTGTTAGACCCTGGGGTTGTCAGACCCTGGGGTCACAGTCTCAGAAGTGGTCTGTAGTCGATGTGTCATATGTCACACAGAGTAGAATCTCTGTAAAATAGAAACAATCCTACACGAAGGCTCCATCTCTTCTTCTTCCTCCAGGACAGCCTTTTGACCCTCACTTCACAATCAACAATGCCGTTTCCAATATTATTTGCTCCATCACCTTCGGGGAGCGGTTTGATTACCAGGATGATCAGTTCCAGGAGCTCCTGAGGCTGCTGGATGAGATCTTAAATCTGCAGACATCAGTGTGCTGCCAGGTGAGGCAGTTGTCACCTCCTATCTTTCATAAAGACTTTAGGCTGATGTCCATCACAGATTAGATTGGGTCTTCCTTTCCTTTTAACTAATTTTAACTAAGCCTTTTGAAATTGACTTCAGCATAAACTTGTTTGAAATCAATCTGTTGACTTTAGTGATTTTGATGCTTATTCTGTTGTTCATGTGGACACATCCACTCATTTCTCTTGCATATTCACCTGTTTGTAAGAATCCTTAAAGATGTCCACATGTTGCACTGTTTCCATGCCCATCCACACTTGTTATTACCAGTTTCCTAAATTTGTAGGACATGGATATAAGGCATTAAACATTCACCCCATCCTTGGTAGTCCTTGCCATCTCCTTTTGTCCTGCTAGAGTTTTAAGTCTGTCAAAACTCTATTCATCTGCCTGGTCTCTTAGTCTCTTTTTTTTATTTGGAAGATACTTCCAGGGGAAAATCAGCCCCAAGTGTTGAGGTAAACTCTTGTATACATAAAGGAAGATTTACTTGTAATCATTTTCAACAAGCAACACTGCCTGGAGTTTGATGGACCCATCTCACCCAAACTCATAAAGCAGTTAGCATGATTCCTGGCACATTAAAGGAACATAATGAATATGAGCTACTAGGATTACTGTTGTCAGTATTACTTTTGAATAGCATTCCTTATTGTTACTTCTAATCATGCTAAACCCAAGCCCCCATTCAGTACTTCCATTTTATTCCATCCTATTAAGACAGAACCTAGGAAGTTTGGGACCTCAGTGAGCATGTGTCGACCATTCCCAGGGAAAAGAAATTCTGGGGAAGGTTGGATGAGGCTGTGAGACGGGGGTAATATGCAGTTTTTAGAGATCCAAAATAGATCGGGCAGTTTAACTGACAATTTCATGCACTTTATTTCAGTCAGTTTTTTACAACAATCCTTTAAAGATGAAATGGAGCATCTTGATGTGTGCAAGTAGATATGGGAATGCTTAAGCAAATCCACATAGTGATCCCCTGGCTGTGTGTTAAGTGTGGAGTAGATCTCATGTGATTGAGTGATGAAAATAACCCTGGTGCCTCAATGGCAGTGGGTTACACTAAGTCCTGCAGATTACATGATTATCCTCATTATTGACATTAATATCATTATTATTATTCCCAAAGCCTTGTGGCTAGAAAGCGAAAGAACTAACAGTCAAAGTCTTATATGCTTCATTTTACATCTAGGCAATTTTCCATTATGTTTGGCTATCCGTTTTCTACCAGATATTTTTAGTGAAAATATATCCAAAATCCACTTAATTTTATTAAAAATGTCTTATTCACGTGAAGAATACAATAATAATGCACGGATAATCAAACATGCATCTATGTTTAACCTAACTAGCTACCTAGCTAGAAAGAGGTGTTTTATGCACACACAAAGATATATACACACATAGTAGAAGAAAATGCCATGAAAAAGATAATAAAACAAAATAGGGGAGTGGGAAGAGGTTCCAGAAGTACTTCATTATAGGGTTATCAGGTAAGATATCTCCAAGCAAGTGCCACTTGAGCCAACCTGGATGAAACAAAGGCTAGAGATATACAATTTCCAGATGAAGACCAGTCTTCATTGAAGGAATAGCAAATGCAAAGGACTATACGTTATCATTCTTGATGTTTTCACAGAGACCAATGGAGCTGAACTAAGAGAGAGTAAGATGGCAGCGAGTGATAGCAGAAGAGGGGACAGGAGTGGAAGAGGCCAGCTCCTGTAGAGCTCCAGGCCAGGAGAATGATGTAGAATTTGTCTAAATGTCATGGAAAATCTTTGCAGGATTGAAAGATAAATAGTGGAATGATCTGATTAAATTGTTAAGTGATCTCTTTGGCAGCTCAGTGGAAAAATAGACTGGGAAAGGGGTTGAGTAGAGAATCAGGGAAATTGCTGGGAGGCCTTAAAGCATCTAGGTAAGAAATGCTGGGGCTTTGTCCTAGAATGACAAAACATGGAGTACTGAGAAGTGGTCTGAAGATGGTTCTATTTTGGATGGAGTGCTAAAATGCTTTGCCAGAGGGGAAAGAAGAGTGGTGTGACAGAGAAGATGAGTCAAGGGTGATCCCAAGGGTTGAGTGTTAGCAAAAAAAAAAAAAAAACATACAAGAATACAATGGTTTCCTTGTCTTCAAAAGTAGAAATCTGGCACCCCCTTGTCTCCAGGACTGTTTTGTTTTCTCCATCAGCTCTACAATGTCTTTCCAAGGATGATGAATTTCCTTCCGGGTCCACACCAAGCACTCTTTAGTCATATGGAGAAAATGAAGATGTTTGTTGCCCGTATGATTGAAAACCACAAGAGAGACTGGAATCCTGCTGAAGCAAGGGACTTCATTGATGCTTATCTCCAGGAAATAGAAAAGGTGAGGGAACCTAGGTGTTTTCCTGAGTAGAGTTCTTAGAGAGCGAATGGGGCAATTCTGATGTCTATTGCTGCTGTAAGAAATCACCACAAACTTGGTGGCTTAAAACAACCAACATTTATCAAGTCAAAGTGGGGTCAGGGCTGGCTCTTTCCAGGCTTTAGGGCAGAATCCATTGATGGGATTTTCCAGAGCCTAGAAGCTACCTGTACCCCTGAATTTACGCCCCTTTCCTCCATCTTCAGAGCCATCAGTATAGTTTCTTTTCTTTCACCATCCTCATGTATTCTCTCAATGTGCTCCTTGCCTCCTCTTACAGAGACTCTTCTGATTATTATGGGTTCAGCAGGATAAGTGAAAGAAAGTGAAGTCTCTCAGTCGTGTCCAACTGTTTGTGACCCTATGGACTGTAGCCTACCAGGCTTCTCCGTCCATGGGATTTTCTAGGCAAGAATACTGGAGTGGGTTGCCATTTCCTTCTCCAGAGGATCTTCCCAACCCAGGGATCGAACCCTGGTCTCCTGCATTGCAGGCAGCGAGTTTACCCTCTGAGCCACCAGCGAAGCCACATAGTAGGATAATCCATATCAAAATCATTAATTTTGTCATATCAACAAAATTCTATCTGTCAAAAAATATTTACCAGTTCCAGAGATCAGAATATGAGCATCTTTGTGAGTCATTATTCAGCCTACCACAGGGTTGGAAAAATAGAGACACTATTTCAGAGTGTGCTGCTGCTGCTGCTAAGTCACTTCAGTCATGTCTGACCCTGTGCAACCCCCATAGACAGCAGCCCACCAGGCTCCTCCATCCCTGGGATTCTCCAGACAAGAACACTGGGGTGGGTTGCCATTTCCTTCTCCAATGCATGAAAATGAAAAGTGAAAGTGAAGTTGCTGAGTTGTGTCTGACTCTTCACGACCCCATGGACTGTAACCCACCAGCCTCCTCTGTCCGTGGGATTTTCCAGGCAAGAGTACTGGAGTGGGGTGCCATTTCCTTCCCCTATTTCAGAGTGTAGGGATGTCATTAACTAGGAATACAGATATATTCAAAATAAAGATACTGATTTAAGAGTATTTGGCTTGAAGTCTTTCAGTTCAGTTCTGTCACTCAGTTGTGTCCGACTCTTTCTGACCTCATGGACAGCAGTATGCCAGACTTCCCTGTACAACACCAGTTCCCGTGGCTTAATCAAACTCATATCCATTGAGTCGGTGATGCTATCCAACCATCTCATCCTCTTTTGTCCCCTCTGCTCCTGCCTTTAATCTTTCCCAGCATCAGGGTCTTTTCAGATGAGTCAGTTCTTCGCATCGGATAGACAAATTGTTGGAGCTTTATTTTCAGCATCAGTCCTTCCAATGAATATCAGAACTGATTTCCTTTAATATTGACTGGTTTGATCTTGCAGTCCAAGGGACTCTCAAGAGTCTTTTCCAACACCACAGTGCAACAGCATCAGTTCTTTGGCACTCAGCTTTCTTTGTGGTCCAACTCTCACATCCATACATGACTACTGGAAAAACCATAGCTTTGACTAAATGGATCTTTGTTGGCAAAGTAATGTCTCTGCTTTTTAATATGCTGTCTAGGTTGGTCATAGCTTTTCATCCAAGGAGCAAGCATCTTACTTTTTTTGCAGATGGCTGCAGTCATCATCTGCAGTAATTTGGAACTCCAACAAATGAAGTTTGTCACTGTTTCCATTGTTTCACCATCTATTTGCCATGAAATGATGAGACCAGGTCCCATAATCTTCATTTTTTGAATGTTGACTTTTAAGCCAGGTTTTTCACTCCTCTTTCACCTTCATCAAGAGGCTCTTCAGTTCCTCTTTGCTTTCTGCCATAAGAGTGATATCATCTGCATATCTGAGGTTATTGATATTTCTCCCAGCAATCTTGTTTCCAGCTTGTGCTTCATCCAGTCGGGCATTTTGCATGATGTAATCTGAATATAATTTAAATCAGCAGGGTGACAATATACAGCCTTGACGCACTCCTTTCCCAATTTGGAAATAGTCTGTTGTTCCGTGTCCTGTTGTAACTGTTGTTTCTTGACCTGCATACAGATTTCTCAGGAGGCAGGTAAGGTGTCTGGTATTATCATCTCTGTGAGAATTTTCGACAGTTTGTTGTGATCTGCACAGTCAAAGGCTTTGGCATAGTCAATAAAGCAGAAATAGATTTCTTTCTGGAACTTTCTGCTTTTTTTTTCATTAATTTGTGTGGTTTTTTTTTTTCTTTTGTATGTTTTTGCTTTCCTTTTTTTTTTTTCATTTATTTTTTATTAGTTGGAGGCTAATTACTTTACAATATTGTAGTGGTTTCTGCCATACGTTGACATGAATCAGCCATAGATTTACATGTGTTCCCCATCCTGATCCCCCTCCCTCCTCCCTCCCCATCCCATCCCTCTGGATCTTCCCAGTGCACCAGCCCTGAGCACTTGTCTCATACATCCAACCTGGGCTGGCGATCTGCTTCACACTTGATAATATACATGTTTCAATACTATTCTCTCAGATCATCCCACTCTCGCCTTCTCCCAGATAGTCCAAAAGTCTGTTCTATACATTTGTGCCTCTTTTTCTGTCCTGCATATAGGGTTATCATTACCATCTTTTAAAATTCCATATATATGCATTAGTATACTGTATTGGTGTTTATCTTTCTGGCTTACTTCACTCTGTATAATGGGCTCCAGTTTCATCCATCTCATTAGAGCTGATTCAAATGAATTCTTTTTAATGGCTGAGTAATAGTCCATTGTGTATATGTACCATAGCTTTCTTATCCATTCATCTGCTGATGGGCATCTAGGTTGCTTCCATGTCCTGGCTATTATAAAGAGTGCTGCGATGAACATTGGGATACACGTGTCTCTTTCAGATCTGGTTTCCTCGGTGTGTATGCCCAGAAGTGGGATTGCTGGGTCATATGGCAGTTCTATTTCCAGTTTTTTAAGGAATCTCCACACTGTTCTCCATAGTGGCTGTACTAGTTTGCTTTCCCACCAACAGTGTAAGAGGGTTCCCTTTTCTCCACACCCTCTCCAGCATTTATTGTTTGTATACTGTTGGATAGCAGCCATTCTGACTGGCATGTAGTGGTACCTCATTGTGGTTTTGATTTGCATTTCTCTGATAATGAGTAATGTTGAGCATCTTTTCATGTGTTTGTTTAGCCATCTGTATGTCTTTTTTGTAGAAATGTCTGTTTAGTTCTCGGGCCCATTTTTTGATTGGGTCATTTATTTTTCTGGAATTTAGCTGCAGGCATTGGTTGTATATTTTTGAGATTAATCCTTTGTTGCTTCGTTTGCTATTATTTTCTCCCATTCTGAAGGCTGTCTTTTCACCTTGCTTATAGTTTCCTTTGTTGTGCAAAAGCTTTTAAGTTTAATTAGATCCCATTTGTTTATTTTTGCTTTTATTTCCAATATTCTGGGAGGTGGGGCATAGAGGATCTTGCTGTGATTTATGTCAGAGGGTGTTTTGCCTATGTTCTCCTCTAGGAATTTTATAGTTTCTGGTCTTATGTTTATATATTTAATCCATTTTGAATTTATTTTTATGTATGGTGTTAGAAAGTGCTCTAGTTTCATTCTTTTACAAGTGTATTTGACCAGTTTTCCCAGCACCACTTGTTAAGGAGGTTGTCTTTTTTCATTGCATATTCTTGCCTCCTTTGTCGACGATAAGGTGTCCATAGGTATGTGGATTTATCTCTGGGCTTTCTGTTTTGTTCCATTGATCTATGTTTCTGTCTTTGTGCCAGTACCATACTGTCTTGATGACTGTGGCTTTGTAGTACAGCCTGAGGTCAGGCAGGTTGATTCCTCCAGTTCCATTCTTCTTTCTCAAGATTGCTTTGGCTATTTGAGGTTTTTTGTATTTCGATACAAACTGTGAAATTATTTGTTCTAGTTCTGTGAAAAATACCGTTGGTAGCTTGAAAGGGATTGCATTGAATCTATAGATTGCTTTGGGTCATATACTCATTTTCACAATATTGATTCTTCCAATCCATGAACACGGTATATTTCTCTACCTATTTGTGTCCTCTTTGATTTCTTTCATCAGTGTTTTACAGTTTTCTGTGTATAGGTCTTTTGTTTCTTTAGGTAGATATACTCCTAAGTATTTTATTCTTTTTGTTGCAGTGGTGAATGGTATTGTTTCCTTCATTTCTCTTTCTGTTTTCTCATTCTTAGTGTATAGGAATGCTAGGGATCTCTGTGTGTTAATTTTATATCCTGCAACTTTACTATATTCATTGATTAGCTCTAGTAATTTTCTGGTAGAGTCTTTAGGGTTTTCTATGTAGAGGATCATGTCATCTGCAAACAGTGAGAATTTTACTTCTTCTTGTCCAATCTGGATTCCTTTTATTTCCTTTTCTGCTCTGATTGCTATGGCCAACACTTCCAAAACTATGTTGAATAGTAGTGGTGAGAGTGGGCACCCTTGTCTTGTTCCTGACTTTAGGGGAAATGCTTTCAATTTTTCACCATTGAGGATAATGTTTGCTGTGGGTTTGTCATATATAGCTTTTATTATGTTGAGGTATGTTCCTTCTATTCCTGCTTTCTGGAGAGTTTTTATCATAAATGGATGTTGAATTTTGTCAGAGGCTTTTTCTGCATCTATTGAGATAATCATATGGTTTTTATCTTTCAATTTGTTAATGTTGTGTATTACATTGATTGACTTGTGGATATTAAAGAATCCTTGCATTCCTGGGATAAAGCCCACTGGGTCATGGTGTATGATCTTTTTAATATGTTGTTGGATTCTGTTTGCTAGAATTTTGTTAAGGATTTTTGCGTCTATGTTCATCAGTGATAATGCCCTGTAGTTTTCTTTTTTTGTGGCATCATTGTCTGGTTTTGGTATTAGGGTGATGGTGGCCTCATGAAATGAGTTTGGAAGTTTACCTTCTTCTGCAATTTTCTGGAAGAGTTTGCATAAGATGGGTGTTAGCGCTTCTCTAAATTTTTGGTAGGATTCAGCTGTGAAGCCCTCCGGTCCTGGGCTTTTGTTTGTTGGAAGATTTCTGATTACAGTTTTGATTTCCGTGCTTGTGATGGGTCTGTTAAGATCTTCTATTTCTTCCTGGTTCAGTTTTGGAAAGTTATACTTTTCTAGGAATTTGTCCATTTCTTCCAAGTTGTCCATTTTATTGGCATAGAGCTGCTGGTAGTAATCTCTTATGATCCTTTATATTTCAGTGTTGTCTGTTGTGATCTCTCCATTTTCATATCTCATTTTGTTGATTTGGTTCTTCTCCCTTTGTTTCTTGATGAGTCTGCCTAACGGTTTGTCAGTTTTATTTACCTTTTCAAAAAACCAGCTTTTAGCTTTGTTGATTTTTGCTATGGTTTCTTTTGTTTCTTTTGCATTTATTTCTGCCCTAATTTTTAAGATTTCTTTCCTTCTGCTAACCCTGGGGTTCTTCATTTCTTCCTTCTCTAGTTGCATTAGGTGTAGAGTTAGGTTATTTATTTGGCTTTTTTCTTGTTTTTTGAGGTAAGCCTGTAATGCTATGAACCTTCCCCTTAGCACTGCTTTTACAGTGTCCCATAGGTTTGAGGTTGCTGTGTTTCCATTTTCATTCGTTTCTATGTATATTTTGATTGCATTTTTTATTTCTTCTATGATTTGATGGTTATTCAAAAGCATGTTATTTAGCCTCCATATGTTTGAATTTTTAATAGTTTTCTTCCTGTAATTGAGATCTAATCTTACTGCATTGTGGTCAGAAAAGATGACTGGAATGATTTCAATTTTTTTGAATTTACCAAGGCTAGATTTATGGCCCAGGATGTGATCTATTCTGGAGAAGGTTCCGTGTGCACTTGAGAAAAAGGTGAAATTTTTGTTTTGGGGTGAAATGTCCTATCGATATCAATTAGGTCTAGCTGGTCCCTTGTGTCATTTAAAGTTTGTGTTTCCTTGTTAATTTTCTGTTTAGTTGATCTATCCATAGGTGTGAGTGGGGCATTAAAGTCACCCACTATCACTGTGGTATTGTTAATTTTCCCCTTTCATGCTTGTTAGCAGTTGCCTTACATATTACAGTGCTCCTATGTTGGGTGCATATATATTTATAATTGTTATATCTTCTTCTTGGATTGAACCTTTGATCATTATGTAGTGTCCCTCTTTGTCTCTTTTCACACACTTTATTTTAAAGTCTATTTTATCTGATATGAATATTGTGACTCCTGCTTTCTTTTGGTCTCCGTTTGTGTGAAATATTTTTTTCCAGCCCTTCACTTTCAGTCTGTATGTGTCCCTTGTTTTGAGGTGGGTCTCTTGTAGAAAGCCTATATAGGGGTCTTCCTTTTGTATCTATTCAGCCAGTCTTTGTCTTTTGATTGGGGCATTCAACCCATTTACCTTTAAGGTAATTATTGATAGGTATGGTCCCATTGCCATTTACTTTGCTGTTTTGGATTCGCGTTTATAGAACCCTTCTGTATTTCCTGTGTAGAGAAGATCCTTTAGCATTTGTTGAAGAGCTGGTTTGGTGGTGCTGAATTCTCTCAGGTTTTGCTTGTCTGTAAAGCTTTTGAATTCTCCTTCATATCTGAATGAGATCCTTGCTGGGTACCGTAATCTGGGCTGTAGGTTATTCTCTTTCATTACTTTAAGTATGTCCTGGCATTCCCTTTCTGGCCTGAAGAGTTTCTGTTGAGAGATGAGCTGTTATCCTTATGGGAATCCCCTTGTATGTTATATGTTGTTTCTCCCTTGCTGCTTTTAATATTTGTTCTTTGTGTTTGATCTTTGTTAATTTGATTAATATGTATCTTAGGGTGTTTTGCCTTGGGTTTATCCTCTTTGGGACTCTCTGGGTTTCTTGGACATGTGTGATTATTTCCTTCCCCATTTCAGGGAAGTTTTCAGCTATTATCTCCTCGAGTATTTTCTCATGGTCTTTCTTTTGTCTTCTTCTTCTGGGACTCCTATGATTTGAATGTTTGGGCATTTCACATTGTCCCAGAGGTCCGTGAGGTTGTCCTCATTTCTTTTGATTCTTTTTTCTTTTTTCCTCTCTGCTTCATTTTCCTCTCTGCTGCAGTAGTGAGTGGGATTGAGTCCTTAATTTCTCTTTCTGATTTTTCATTGTTAGTATATAGAAATGCAAGTGATTTCTATGTATTGATTTTGTGTCCTGCAACTTTGCTAAATTCACTGATTGGCTCTAGTAATTTTCTGATACTATCTTTCAGCTTTTCTATGTCCAGTGTCATGTCATCTGCAAACAGTGAGAGCTTTCCTTCTTCTTTTCTTATCTGAATTCCTTTTGTTTCCTTTCCTTCTCTGATTGCAGTAACTAGGACTTCTGGAATGATATTGAATAATAGTGGTGAAAGTGGACACCTTTGTCTTGTCCCTGATCTTAGGGGGAATACTTTCAGTTTTTCAACATTGAGAATAATGTTTGCTATAGTCTTAAAATTTATGGCCTTTACTATTTTGAGGTAGGTTCTTTCTATGTCCATTTTTGAATGGTTTTAATCATAAAGGATTTTTTTTAATCATAAAAAGAAACACCTGGAGTAACAGGCAAATTTGGCCTTGGAGTATGGAATGAAGCAGGGCAAAGGCTAATAGAGTTCTGCCAAGAGAACACATTGGTCATAGCAAACACCCTCTTCCAACAACAAAAGAGAGGACTCTACACATGGACATCACCAGATGGTCAACACTGAAATCAGATTGATTATATTCTCTGCAGCCAAATATGGAGAAGCTCTATACAGTCAGCGAGAACAAGACTGGGAGCTGACTATGGCTCAGATCATGAACTCCTTATTGCCAAATTCAGACTTAAACTGAAGAAAGTAGGGAAAACCACTAGACCATTAGGTATGACCTAAATCAAATCCCTTATGACTATACAGTAGAAGTGAGAAATAGTTTTAAGGGACTAGATCTGATAGACAGAGAGCCTGATGAACTACGGACGGAGGTTCATGACATTGTACAAGAGACAGGGATCAAGCCCATCCCCATGGAAAAGGAATGCAAAAAGGCAAAATGGTTGTCTGAGAAAGGCCTTACAAATAGATGTGAAAGAGCAGAAGCAAAAAGCAAAAGAGAAAAGGAAAGATATTCCCATTTGAATCCAGAGTTCCAAAGAATAGCAAGGAGAGATAAGAAAGCCTTCCTCAGTGATCAATGCAAAGAAATAGAGGAAAACAACAGAATGAGAAAGACTAGAGATCTGTTCAAGAAAATTAGAGATACCAAGGGAAAATTTCATGCAAAGATGGGTTCGATGAAGGACAGAAATGGTATGGACCTAACAGAAGCAGAAGATACTAAGAAGAGGTGGCAAGAATACACAGAAGCACTGTACAAAAAAGATCTTCATGACCCAGATAATCACGATGGTGTGATCACTCACCTAGAGCCAGACATCCTGGAATGTGAAGTCAGGTGGGCCTTAGAAAGCATCACTATGAACAAAGCTAGTGGAGGTGATGGAATTCCAGTTGAGCTATTTCACATCCTGAAAGACAATGCTGTGAAAGGGCTGCACTCAATATGCCAGCAAATTTGGAAAACTCAGCAGTGGCCCAGGACTGGAAAAGGTCAGTTTTCATTCCAATCCCTATAAAGGCAATCCCAAAGACTACTCAAACTACCGCACAATTGCCCTGATCTCACACACTAGTAAAGTAATGCTCAAAATTCTCCAAGCCAGGCTTCAGCAATACATGAACCATGAACTTCCAGATGTTCAAGCTGGATTTAGAAAAGGCAGAGGAACCAGAGATCAAATTGCCAACATCTGCTGGATCATCGAAAAAGCAAGAGAGTTCCAGAAAAACATCTATTTCTGCTTTATTGACTATGCCAAAGCCTTCGACTGTGTGGATCACAATAAACTGTGGAAAATTCTGAAAGAGATGGGCATACCAGACCACCTGACCTGCCTCTTGAGAAACCTGTATGCAGGTCAGGAAACAACAGAACTGGACATGGAACAACAGACTGGTTCCAAATAGGAAAAGGAGTACATCAAGGCTGTATATTGTCACCCTGCTTATTTAACTTATATGCAGAGTACATCATGAGAAACGCTGGGCTGTTGGAAGCACAAGCTGGAATCAAGATTGCCAGGAGAAATATCAATAACCTCAGATATGCAGATGACACCACCCTTAAGGCATAAAGTGAGGATGAACTAAAAAGCCTCTTGATGAAGGTGAAAGAGGAGAGTGAAAAAGTTGGCTTGAAGCATAACATTCAGAAAACTAAGATCATGGCATCTGGTCCCATCACTTCATGGAAAATAGATGGGGAGACAGTGGAAACAGTGTCAGAGTTTATCTTTTGGGGCTCCAAAATCACTGCAGATGGTGATTGCAGCCATGAAATTAAAAGACGCTCACTCCTTGGAAGGAAAGTTATGACCAACCTAGACAGCATATTAAAAATCAGAGACATTACTTTGCCAACAAAGGTCCGTCTGGTTGAGGCTATGGTTTTTCCAGTGGTCATGTGTGGATGTGAGAGTTGGACTGTGAGGAAAGCTGAGTGCCGAAGAATTGATGCTTTTGAACTGTGGTGTTGCAGAAGGCTCGTGAGAGTCCCTTGGATTGCAAGGAGATCCAACCAGTCCATCCTAAAGGAGATCAGTCCTGGGTATTCTTTGGAAGGACTGATGCTGAAGCTGAAACTCCAATACTTTGGCCACCTGATGCGAAGAGTTGACTCATTGGAAAAGACCCTGATGCTGGGAGGGATTGAGGGCAGGAGGAGAAGGGGACGACAGAGGATGAGATGGCTGGATGGCATCACCGACTCAATGGGCATGAGTTTGAGTAAACTCCGGGAGTTGGTGATGGACAGGGAGGCCTGGCATGCTGCACTTCATGGGTTCATGGAGTCGGACACAACTGAGCAACTGTACTGAACTTAACTGAATCATAAATGGGTGCTGTATTTTATCAAAATCTTTTTCTGCATCTATTGAAATGATATGGTTTTTATCTTTCAATTTGTTAATATGGTACATTACATTGAATGATTTGAGTATATTGAAGGATCCTTACATTGCTGTAATAAACCCAACTTTATCATTATGTATGAGCTTTTTGATGTATTGCTAAATTCTGTTGCTAAATTTTGTTGAGGATTTTTGCATCTATGTTCATCATTGATATTGGCCTGTAGTTTTCTTTTCTTGTGTTGTCTTTGCCTGGTTTTGGTATCAGGGTGATGATGGCCTCGTTGAATGAGTTTGGAAGTGTTCCTTCCTCTGCAATTTTTGGAAAGAGTTTTAGAAGGACAGGCAATAGGTTTTCTCTAAATGTTTGATAGAATTCTCCTGTGAAGACATCTGGTCCTGGGCTTTTGTTTTTTTGGGAAATTTTTGATCACAGCTTCAATTTCAGTGGTTGTATTTGGGTTGTTCATAATTTCTATTTCTTGCTGGTTCAGTATTTGAAGATGGAACTTTTCTAAGAATCTGTCCATTTCTTCCAGGTTATCCATTTTATTGCCATAGAGTTGTTCATAATAGTCTCTTATGATCCTTTGTATTACTGCACTGTCTGTTGTAACCTCTTCTTTTTCATTTCTAATTTTGTTGATTTGATTCTTCTCTTTTTCCTTGAAGAGTCTGGATAAAGCTTTGTCAATTTTGTTTATCTTCTCAAAACCAGTTTTCAGTTTTATTAATCTTTACTATTGTTTCTTTCATTTCTTTTTCATTTATTTCTGCTTGGATCTTTATGGTTTCTTTCCTTCTACTAAGTTTCAGATTTTTGTTTTGTTTTGTTTTCTTTTCCTAGTTGTTTTAGGTGTAAATTAGGTTGTCTATTTGATGTTTTTCTTGTTTCTTGAGGTAGGATTCTATTGCTATAAACTCCCTCTTAGAACTGCTTTTGCTGCATCCCATAGGTTTTGAGTTGTTGTGTTTTCATTGTCATTTGTTTCTAGAAATTTTTTTTATTTCCCTTTTGATTTCTTCAGTATCCTGTTGGTTATTTAGAAATGTATTGTTTAATCTCCAAGTGTTTGTGTTTCTTACATTTTTTTTCTTGTATTTGATATCTAGTCTCATAGAATTGTGGACGGAGAAGATGCTTGATATGATTTCAATTTCTTAAATTCACTGAGGTTTGATTTGTGACCCAAGATGTGGTCTGTCCTGGTGAATGTTCCATGTGTACCTGAGAAGGTGTATTCTTCTGCATTTGGATGGAATGTCCTGAAGATATGAATGACATCCATATCATCTAATGTATCATTTAAGACTTGTGTTTCCTTATTAATTTTCTGTTTTGATGATCTGTCCATTGGTGTGAGTGGGGTGTTAAAGTCTCCTACTATTGTACTACTGTCCATTTCTCCTTATGTCTGTTAGTGTCTGTCTTATGTAATGAGGTGCTCCTATGTTGGGTACATAGATATTTACAGTTGTTATCTCTTCCTCTTGACTGTTCCCTTGATCATTATGTAGTGTCCTTCCTTATCTCTTGTAATCTTCTTCATTTTAAGGTCTGTTTTGCCGATATGAGGATTGCTGCTTCAGCTTTCTTTTGCTTCCCATTTGCAAGGAGTATATTTTTCCATCCTTTCACTTTCAGTCTATATGTCTTTAGATCTGAAGTGGATTTTTTGTAGACAGCATAAATATGGGTCTTGTTTTTGTATCCATTCAGCCAGTCAGTGTCTTTTGGTTGGAGTATTTAATCCATGTACATTTAAAGTAATTATTGATGTATATGTTCCTATTGCCATTTTCTTAATTGTTTGGGGTTTGATTTTGTAGGTCTTTTTCTTCTCTTGTATTTCTTGACTATATAAGTCCCTTTAACATTTGCTGTAAAGCTGGGTTGGTGGTACTGAATTCTCTTAACTTTTGCTTGTCTGAAAAGCTTTTTATCTCTCCATCAATTTTGAATGAGATCCTTGCTGAGTACAGTAATCTTGGTTGTAGATTTTTCCCTTTCAGTACTTTGAATATATCCTGCCGTTCCCTTCTGGCCTGCAGTTTCTGCTGAAAGATCAGCTACTAAGCAGATGGGGTTTCCCTTGTATGTTACTTGTTGCTTTTCCCTTACTGCTTTTAATATTCTTTCTTTGTGTTTAGTCTTTGTTAGTTTGATTAGTATGTGCCTTGGTGTGGGTCTCCTTGGGTTTATCGTAAATGGGACTCTTTGTGCCTCTTGGAATTGACTATTTCCTCTTCCATGTTGGGGAAATTTTCAACTATAATCTCTTCAAAAATTTTCTCATACCCTTTCTTTTTCTATTCTTCTGGGACCCCTATAATTCGAATGTTGGGATGTTTGATATTGTCTCAGAGGTCTCAGAGACTACCCTCAGTTCTTTTCATTCTTTTTACTTTATTCTGTTCTTCAGAAGTTATTTCCACAATTTTGTCTCCCAGCTCACTGATTCATTCTTCTGCTTCAGATATTCTCATATTGATTCCGTCTAGAGTATTTTCAATTTCAGTAATTGTGTTGTTTGTCTCTCTTTGCTTATTCTTTCATTCTTCTGGGTCTTTGTTAATTGATTCTTGCATTTTCTCCATTTTGTTTTCAAGGTTTTTGATCATCTTTACTATCATTATTCTGAATTCTTTTTCAGGTAGTTTGCCTATTTCCTCTTCATTTATTTGGACTTCTGTGCTTCTAGTCTGTTCCTTCATTTGCATAGTGTTTCTCTGCCCTTTCATTATTTTTTTTTTAACTTATTGTGTTTGAGGTCTCCTTTTCTCAGGCTTCAAGGTTGAATTATTTCTTCTTTTTGGTTTCTGCCCTCCTAAGGTTGGTCCTGTGGTTTGTGTAAGCTTTGTATAGGATGGGATTTGTGCTGAGTTTTTTGTTTGTTTGTTTTTCCTCAGATGGACAAGGCTGAGTGAGGCGGTAATCCTTTCTGCTGGTGATTGGGTTTGTATTGTTTTGTTTGTTGTTTAGATGAAGCATCCTGCCCAGGGTGCTACTGGTGGTTGAGTGATGCCATATTTTGTATTCAAGTGGCTTCCTTTGTGTGAGTTCTCACTATCTGATACTCCCTGGGGTTAGTTCTCTGGTAGTCTAGGATCCTGGAGTCAGTGCTTTCACTCCAAAGGCTCAGGGCTTGATCTCTGGTCATGAACAAAAATTCCACAAGTGGTTTGCTATGGTTAATATTAAGTGAGATTAACACAAATACCACAAACCAAGAAACCAAAGATGAACCCCTGACAAATGGTGGTTACAAAATCAGGTAAATGATAATTAAAATAACAGAATATACACATATACCCATAAGTAAAGTCAAAACAGTCCAACAAAAATCAAGTAGAGTAGATTGACCAGGTGAACAAAGGAAATAAAAAATTATATTTACCAGTTAAGAACAAAACTAACTAAAGCACAAACTGGAAAACAAAACTAAGTCAAGGTGCAAATAAAGCACTGAAAGCAAAACTAACAAATATGTTGAGAGAAAAGTAAAGAAAGAAAGAATAGATATGCAAAGTTAAATAGACATGGATGCAGAAGATTTATATACATTAAAGATTAACTGCAAAAGGAAAGAAGAGTAGGAAAGGCAAACCAAGGAATAAATATAGAAAAATACATTGTAGGTTTAAAAAATTAAAAATTAAAATTATAAAGAAGAGAAAAGAAAAAAAAAAGAAGATTTAAAAAAGGAAGAAGAAAGAAAGAAAAAGGAAAACTCCACAGAACTGCAAAAGCCCAATACAGAGGCAGAGGTTTATAGCAACAATAAAAAGTGTCACTGAATACACACACACACACACACACACACAGACAGACACATCTATAAGCAAAATCAAAACAGTCCAACAAATATAAAGTACAAAAATAATAGATTAACATGGCGAAAAAAGGAAATCAAAAATTAAATCTACCAGTTAAGAATAAAAGTAACTAAAGCACAAACTGGAAAACAAAACAAAAGCAAGGTGCCAACTGGGGAATAAAGCATGAAAGTAAAACTAACAAATATGTTGAGAGGAAAGGTAAGGAAGTAAATAAAGAAAGAATCGATATGCAAATTAAATAGAGGTAGATAAAGAAGATTTATATACATTAAAGATTAACTGCAAGGGGAAAAGAACAGTAGGAAAAGCAAACAAAGGAATAAATGTAGAAAAATAATAATAGGTTTAAAAGGTCAAAAATTAAAATTAAAAAAGAGAAAATTTTAAAAAAGCAAAACTCCACAGAACTGTGAAAGCTCAACATAGAGACAAATGTTTATAACATCAATAAAAAGTGTAACTGAGAGAAAAAAAAGCTCAAAAGCTTAATTAGATTTCATAGTGCCAATAAAATAAACAACTACAACAGAAAGGGGGAAAAAAGAAAAAAAAATCCAAAATAATCTATAGAATAAATCAAAACACAAGAATAATAAATGTTTTTCCTGAATCACTGCTGTCAGAGTCCTTCCCCTCGCTGGGAGTCACAGTCCACCTCACCTCCGCAGGATGCCCTCCAACACTGTGCTGATCTTTGAACCTGCTGTGGGGCAGCTCAGATTCTAATCTAAGCTCCTCGCAAGCACCCCATGTCTTGCTGATGTGCTCAGGAGAAGCAGTCAATGTGAATGGTCTCTCTTGCTTTTTTGATGATCCAACAGTTGTTGGCAATTTGATCTCTGGTTCCTCTGTCTTTTCTAAATCCACCTTGAACATCTGGAAGTTCTTGGTTCACATACTATTGAAGCCTCACTTGGAGAATTTTGAGCATTACTTTGCTAGTGTGTGAGATGAGTGCAATTGTGCAGTAGTTTGACATTCTTTGGCATTGCCTTTCTTGGGGATCGGAATGAGAACTGACTTTTTCCAGTCCTATGACCATGGCTGAGTTTTCCAAATTTGCTAACATATTGAGTGCAGCACTTTAACAGCATCATTTTTTTGGATTTGAAATGGCTCCACTGGAATTCTATCCCCTCCACTAGCTTTGTTATTAGTGATACTTCCTAAGCCCCACTTGACTTCACATTCCAGGATGTCTGGCTCTAGGTGAGTGATCACACCATCATGGTTATCTGGGTCATGAAGATCTTTTTTGTATAGTTCTTCTGTGTATTCTTGTCACCTCTTCTTAATATCTTCTGCTTCTGTTATGTCCATACCATTTCTGTCCTTTATTGTGCCCATCTTTGCATGAAATGTTCCCATGGTATCTTTAATTTTCTTGAAGAGATCTCTAGTCTTTCCCATTCTATTGTTTTCCTCTATTTCTTTGCACTGATCACTTAGGAAGGCTTTCTTATCTCTCCTTGCTGTTCTTTGGAACTCTGTGCTCAGATGGATATATCTTTCCTTTTCTCCTTTACATTTAGCCTCTTTTCTTTTCTCAGCTATTTGTAAGGCCTCCTCAGACAATTGTTTTGCCTTTTTGCATTTCCTTTTCTTGATCACTTCCTCCTATACAATGTCATGAACCTCATCCATAGTTCTTCAGGCACTCTATCAGATCTAATCCCTTGAATCTATTTGCCACTTCCACTGTATAATCGTAAGGTATTTGATTTGGGTCATACCTGAATGGTCTAGTGGTTTTCCTTACTTTCTTCAACTGAGGTCTTAGGAAAGCCCAAATACTGCCTTTTAAGTCTAATCTCTATGCTTTGCCCATATATGAAAGACCTTTACACAGCATGAAAAAGAAGCATTGTTTCATTAATACCCATACCAAAGTCCAGTCCATTACCCTTTTCCCAGTTCCCCAGTGCAGAGCACAAGCAAACATGAGTCAGATGTCAAAGGTGAGCTTCAAGTGGAGGACTTTTGCCTTCTTCCATCCTCCCTATTTCATGCACTTTCAAATGTTATTTGTAAGAGGCATGGAAAAGGCCAAATAGGTTACATGTCCTTTAACATAGTAAGCCCTCTGGTTAATACTCATCACTGCATCAGTGTCATCATTTTTGACTCATTTTCAACTCTTGCAGTTGAAATAATTGTGCATTTTTCTCTGCCTCCTATTTCACTTTACTGTTATACCATTAATAGAGGCATTGATTTCTCCTGAGAGGAGATTTCACTTGTTATAAGGTGTGCAGGTGTGCGACCACACACAGAGGAACACGGACACTTTGAAGCTTCTGTAGGGAGCTGGTAAAGATGCTGAAGTGCCATGAGGAATGTCTGTTGGAATCAGGGAATTTTAACCTAAAAAGGAGGATGTTAATGAGAAATTATGAAAACTGTTGTAGTTCAGAGAAATTCATTGTATTCTTTATGATAACAGTACAAACATTTGTTGAGGATTTCTTATATGACCTTTCCATCTCACATAGTTCATCATGCCAATTGAGGGATGAGTATTGAACATAGTTTGAGAGGTTTAGTAACTTGGTCAAGTCATACACATAGTGAATGGTGTGGCTAATATTGGAACCCAAATATTATTATATTTCCAATATAATAATATACTATTATAATAAATAATAGATTCTCCCAAAATGTGGAAGTAAAGAGGATGTCTCAAATTTCACCCATCCAAGGTGACAAGAGATTCCAACACTTGGGGCAGGAGTATGCTAATGATACTGCAATAATAAGCCTCTGCCTGCTGAGATGGTCAAAGCAAAAGTCATTTCTCTTGAGGGAATCTCTCCTCCCATGTTCTCACTAGGATGAAGACTCCTATGTTGTGGCAACTAAGAACCATCTGGATAAACCAATAATCACTGTATTTTCTAGCATAAGGGCGATGCTGCTTCAAGTTTCTGTGAAGAAAACCTCATCTACAACACCCTGGACCTCTTCTTTGCTGGAACAGAGACAACTTCAACCACCCTGCGCTGGGGGCTGCTCTACATGGCCCTGAACCCCGAAATCCAAGGTGAGCTCATTAGTGGATGGGCCTAGGCCAGGTCAGTATGCTTCCATAAATTAGTTCATCTATGTCTCAATATTCCTCAAGGGCATGTTGATTCACCCTCACTAATAAGAGGAACCTGAGGTTCACACAGCTTTAGGAACTCGCAGCAGGAATGTGGTTGAGCAAGAGTTTTCCACCTAATTTGTCTCACACCAGGGCCCACTTCCCACTCTCAACCTCCATGAAAAGCTAGTCTGGAGAGCCTAAGATAGCCATTTTGATGCTGGTTATTTCATTCCTTAACTCAACCAGACTCAAGGAGAGTTATGGAAAAACAGAATAATAGAACCACCTCTGCTTTTTTCAGAAAAAGTCCAAGCTGAGATTGACAGGGTGCTCGGCCAATCACAACAGCCAAGCACAGCCGCGCGAGAGTCCATGCCCTACACCAACGCTGTCATCCACGAGGTGCTGCGAATGGGGAACATCATCCCTCTGAACGTGCCCCGGGAGGTGGCAGTGGACACCACCCTGGCCGGATACCACCTGCCCAAGGTAATAAGGCCCCACTCGTAGCCTCACGTCCCCAAGCTCATATTTTAAATGGTGGTTTCTCACCTGGACAAGTGACGTGTTTTCTTGTCTTAGCGAAACACGTCCATGGGGAGAGAGAGATATAATTACTAACCTAATACTGGATATTTTTCTCCATGTGGGGTCTTCAGAACATTATCAAATCAATGGTAATTGGTGTTCTGAAGGAGAACGGAAACTCCTACGTCAAGCACGTTCAGGCAAAGGCTGAATTTTCTCTGCTGTGAAATTTCTTATTTTTTTACTGCGTGATGTGCAGGCAGCAATTCTCCGTCAGCCTTTGCCATGAAGTCCTTTTCTTTGTCACGGGAGGGCTTCTGATAGGATAGTGACTTGCCAGATTTATTTTTGGAAAATTCTGCTTCACAATCCTGGGGCTATAGAATGTTAAAATATGAGGGAGAGTTGAGACCTCCTGGGCCATCACATTAAACAGGCGTTTCTAACGTAATATCCCCACAGGTATTGCCTTGACTTACAGTCCCTTGATGGGACTACCTCACAAGAGGATCAATCCAAGTCTGTGCACATTAAATATCACAAAAGGAAAGAACTAATGAATGCTTTTTAAGGAGCGGTTATGTACTATGAACTATATAGATTCTTTCAAAATGTCTTAATTCTCAATCATTCTCATTTTACGAATTTACTTCAAGGCTCAGAGGTGTTTAATCTTGTATAAAATCCCTTGGCTACAAAGATCCCAACAAGAGTTGGGTTAAAGAACTAGAAGTGTTCTGATGCCCAGGTTCATCTCTTTTGTACTACACCATGTTCTCGCGCAGGAGTTGCTTCATTTCACTTGTTTCCAAGAGTCTTCCTGCAACTGTTCTCAGCAGGGCCCTATTAAATTCCCTCTCCTCAAAAGGCAGTCCTGCTCTCTCTCTGCCCATCACTCCTAGGATCTCAGCAAACAGCTGTCCTCTGCCGGATAGTGTCTCACCTGAACACTGCAAATATACAGTACCTTGCTTTCTCGCCACCTTGGTCTATTTCTGTGGATCCATTCCAATCTGATTCCCTCTGTGTATTGAACCTGGTGTTGATCTCAAGGCAAAACTGGAAGGAAAGAGCCCCTTTGGAAGCTCGCCTTGGTCATGGTCCCTGCAGCCCTAGGAGAAAAAGCGATTCCTGCAGCGATTGCATTTACTATTTTCTTGCTGATTGACCATTTTATGGGTAAAGTCTGAGGTCTAAATGATATTACAGGTGATCTTCACATATTCATAGCCATTCAGTTAGCTCCAGAGAACCATGGGAGCTCAACAGACTGGTTCTGCAAGATTTTTTTTCCTGATGTAGTATTCTGTGAGTACTAGAACAAATCCCTGGGTGGGGAACTTGCAACTGGAAAACAATTACAATATAGAAATTCTGCCCACAAGAGTGAAAGTCCTGAGCCCCAAGGCAGTCTTCCCATCTTGGGAGTCTGGCAACAGGAGGAGGAGCGCCCAGGAATCTGGCTTTGAATGCCAGCAGCTTTTGATTGCACGAATTCCACAGCAATAGAGGAAACATCAGCTCCACTCTTGGGTCATATGCACACTAGCACCCAGGGACAAATAGCAGTGATCCCATAAGAGACTGGACCAGACCTACGTACTAATATTGGAAGGTCTCCTGCAGAGGCAAGGGGCAACTGGGGCTCATGGCAGGGACAAATACCCTGGCACCAGCAGGTCTAATGAGGATCCCAGAGGCCACCATGCAGAAAGGTATGGGAACAAGTGGTATGACCGAGAAACTGAAAGAGGCTTGATATAGTGGGAGTGCAGGCAGAAGGACCATGACTCAGAGGGCAGGTGATGTGTCCTTAATATAGGAGTGCTGGGAAATATTGGAGTGTATCCATCAAGTGCCAGATGCAGTGGGTGGATAGCAGTGACATAACCAAATCATGTCCAAAGTTAACTCTGCTTTCTGTGTGTGAAGCACTATGAAGGTGGGAGAGGATATAGAGTTGTAGTTAGGCCTACTGTAGGAGTGTGGACAACCAAGGTAGTACCTTGAACCAGGAAGTGGAGGACATAACATGGAGGTGATAGAATCAAGAGGAATTTCAAGGAAAATTGGCCAGCCTGGTTGAAGGATGGGATGAAAGCAGAATGAGGGAAAGGGAGACACTAAGGAGGACTCCTGGGTTTCTTGCTGTGTACCGGGAAGGACAGTGGTTCCTTCCACTGGGTGACCTGATTCTATCATTTAATCTTCTGTGGAATGTGCTCAATAATGAAGGGAAGAGAGTTGGAGAATCTTAGATGAATGAGACATTTTTCATGATGGAGAAGCTGTCATGCCACTGAGCAACTGGGTTGATTTTGGTCCAGAACTACCTGCCCACTGTCACATTCTTCTCTTACTGATGCATACCCCTTCCCTCCCATGTTCTACACTGACAAGTCCCTGAAGAGATCCATTCTGCACGCGAGTAGTCACACTTCCCTGACACAGTTCCCAGCAGACAGTTTCAGTCCACCAGTGTAAGCTGTCCCGTGGCAGAGAGCATGGCCGGCCTCAGAAGGTGGTGAGCTGGGGAGGCTGAGGGAGTTCAGAATGCTGTCGGCCCTGGACCCCAGGCTGTGGGAGCTGGGGGACTGCCGCCCCTCTGCACACCTGTGTTGAGTGATGTCTTGCATGAGTCACTTCTGTCTTCTCCAGGGCACCATGGTCATGACTAACCTGACTGCACTGCACAAAGACCCCGCAGAGTGGGCCACCCCTGACACCTTCAATCCAGAGCATTTTCTGGAGAATGGACAGTTTAAGAAAAGGGAATCCTTTATGCCTTTTTCAATAGGTGAGTAACAAGAAATAGGAGCATGGGGATCGAGTTCCTCTCTCTGCCCTCCCCTACTCTTGTGCTTGTGATGCTTTGCTTTAGTTGGAATGTCTCCAGATAGCCCTGCCCAGCATGACTCACTCTTGCATTGTTTGCACCCCAAGGTTCCCTAGGCTGTGCCTCACCAAGACTCATGCCCTTACTTCCTAAGCCCTGGCTTGACTCTGATGGAGATTTCAGCTTCAAGTTCTTCTCTCGCCAGAAACTTGGGGATAGGAGTTTAGCCTCTCCCTGTTACCCACAAAGAAGATTGGACACTCACCACCTTTATTGAGCTTTAAATGTTCTGAGATCTTTTTAGTGCCTCCAACTCACAAAAACATAAAGCTAATTGCTGAGAAAGGGATGGGGGAGGCTGCTTCCTTAGCACTGTGGGCATCACAAGTGATTCTAAGTACCATGGACTTAAGTAGATGAGATTCTACTCTGTTAAGTTCTTCCTGAAGAGGTCCTTTTGCCTTTTTAAATGAGATGGTTAGATAAGCTTCACCGATTCAAGGGAGGTGAGTTTGAGCAAACTCCCAGAGATAGTGAAAGGGAAGTACACAGGGAAGCCTGGTGTACTGCAGTATGTGGGGTCACAAAGAGTCAGACACAACTTAGTGACTGAACAACAACGACCCTTTACAAATCTAGGTGATATATTGATGTGGTGCGTAACTTGAAATATGAATGAGAATGCAGAGAAAACTCTTTCTTTCTTGTTTCTCAGCCAGCCAGTTGGGTGTAGTTGGGTGTTTTACTCATAATATTGTGAAATGAGTAAGAAAAATTTTTTTTGTATACCAGATAAAGAGTTAGTTATGTTGCTGAGATCATTTCAAATTGTTTCCTCAGTCCTTATATTTATAAATGTTTCCTGAGCACCTATTATGTCTCAATTATGCAACCCTGTGAATATGACAATGATTAGGTAGAAAAAAAACCAGTGCAACTCTCATGGACCATGTGTTCTAGTTTAACGTTACAAGGTTCAAATTCCAATCACCACACTGGGGATAAGGCTCAAAAGTGGAGCTTAGCAGGGCCACCTATGGGATCTACAGTCTTAAAGCTCACAGGACACAACTAGAACGGCAGGGTTGACCAGGTTTATCAAATACAAAAGCCTGTGCTGTTCCTAGCAGTGTCTCCCCAAAAAAGTAACTAAATGCTACAGTAAGTTGACACTTGAAATTCATAATAGTTTTCTTATCATTGCTCCTGCTGCTGCTAAGTCACTTCAGTCCTGTCCAATTCTGTGTGTCCCCATAGATGGCAGCCCACCAGGCTCCTCTGTCCCTGGGATTCTCCAGGCAAGAATACTGGAGTGGGTTGCCATTTCCTTCTCCAGTGCATGCATACATGCATGCATGCTAAGTCACTTCAGTCATGTCCGACTCTGTGTGACCCTATGGACTGCAGCCCACCAGGCTCCTCTGTCCACGGGATTCTCCAGACAAGAATACTGGAGTGGGTTGCCATTTCCTTCTCCTTTTCTATCATTGTTAAATTAAATATAGACTGACTTTCTGTGACAGTATAGTTTTGCTGATCATGCCACAAAGGCACAGAAAGGAAGGGACTGGAATTTGAACCCATGTAGGAGTGATTCATAGCCCAGGCTTTCCTGCTTTAGAACACTGTCCTGCGTGTATCTGAACTCATTCTGATTAGATCTTCTGTGTCTTTCTTCCTCTGGTTCTATGCTACCTTTGCTCACACTGGACAAGTAACTTTCTAATATGAAAGCAGACGTGAGATGTAGGAAAACCTCTAGTCTTCCTGTGTGCAAGAGCTTTATATTTCCTATCACAGTACAAGTTTCAGCTGTTTTATTTTAACTATTATAATTATTCTTGCTTCACTGTTTTGTTGTTGTTGTTATTGAGAGTTGTAACATGTCCTTTTAATTACATATTTCATTTGCAAATTATTTTATTTTATACTTACAGCAACCCAGCTATTAAGTTAGAAAAGCAATTAGTAGCTCCTTTCTCAGTGAAAGGAAGTAGGAATTAAGAGAAAGTTTTTTCTCATCCAAGGTCATGTGCCCAAGGAATCTGCTTAAAAGGGCCCAAAACTCAAGTTTCTGGTTTCTTTTTTTAAATTTTTGTTGAAGTATAGTTGATTTACAATATTGTATTAGTTTTAGGTGTACTGCAAACTGATTCAATTGTACATACATATATATATCTTTGCTTTCTAGGTTTTTTCCCCTTATAGTGAAAGAGAGTGAAGTCGCTCAGTCATATCTCTTTGTGACTCTTTGTGACCCCATGGACTATAGCCTACCAGGCTCCTCCGTCTATAGAATTTTCCAGGCAAGAGTACTGGGGTGAGTTGCCATTTCCTTCTCCAGGGGATCTTCCTGACACAGGGATCAAACCCAGGTCTCCCGCATTGCAGGCAGACGCTTGACCAATGGAGTCACCATTACAAAATATTGAGCATAGTTCCCTGTGCGCTATAGTAGGTCCTTGTTGGTTATATAGTAAGTTCTAATCTATTGCTCTTGCAAACATAATTAGAACGTTATTCATTTTCCTACTTAACGGCCCTTCCATTTAAAGATTCACCAAATTTAGAGCATATGTATCTATTGTTATGTTGCAACATTACAAAGATAGAAAACTCAGTGACTTAAAATAATAAGTGTATATTATGGCTCACAAGTCTACAGTTGAGCTGAGGGCTTCCTGTTTCTCAGCTGGGCTCTCTTGCCCATTTGGGAGGTCAGATGGCTGAAGGCTGATCTAGGATGACCTCAGCTGGGACAATGGGACTCTTTCCCAAGTTTCCTCCTCCAGCAGGCTAGCCTAGCTGGTGTACATGTGAAAGATAAGACCGCAGGAGGGAAAAAAGCACACAGTGCCTCCCAAGGGCCAGGCTGGGAACTGGCGACCATCACTCCCACTGCATTCCTGTGTCCATGCAGGTCATGCTGTGAGCCCCAGTTCAAGGGGAAGGGAAAATAGCACAGGTTTTATGGGAAGAGCTATGAAGTCACATTGCCAGTGTTGCAGGTTCAGGGAAAGGGGGGAGATTGGAGCCAGTGTTGCAATCAAGTGATCTGTCTTTCTGCCGGAGAAGACTGATTCAGACAAAGCAAACAATTTGGGGATTCGCTCAGCTGTGACTAAATGAAGCCTAGCTAAACAGAACAGGAAATAGAAACTAGAAAAATCCACTGACTTAAAATGTCAACACTGCTGTCAAGTTTACTCCCACCATACTCCTGTCTTTGGGGCCCCATTTCTTTGACTCATTCTTGAACCAGCCTTTTGTAAAGAAAGCTTCTTTAAAGGAATGGGGTGTGGAGAGAGCCCTCCCTTCTCTTGGAAAGGTGATCAGATGTGACATTAGGATACATGCACAGTCCCAGGTGGCTCGTATGGAAAAGAATCCACCTGCAATGTGGGAGACCTGGGTTTGATCCCTGGGTCAGGAAGATCTCCTGGAGAAGGGCATGGCGACCCACTCCAGTATTCTTGCCTGGAGAATCCCCTGGACAGAGGAGTCTGGTGGGCTACAGTCCATGGGATCACAAAGAGTTGGACACAGCTGAGCCACTAACAGGGCAGATGACAAAGGTATTATTGCAAACTTATTTTCGTATCTTCATTTAAGTTCTTCTCTTTTGATTCAACAAAGCAGCAGGCATATTCATGAAAGGCAAGAGGCTGAGTCTTCAATTTTCAAAAACATCATTGAATCATGGAGATAAGATAGAGAGATCTTTTCTCAAAAAGTCTAAGTCAATTCTTTCATTTCTACTGGGGTAACTGACCTGATTAGTGATTTCCAGTTAGTGCAAGCACCAAAGAGAAGGTCCACGTTTCCAGGATAAAGCCTTGAAATAAGGTAGCCCTCCTTTTCATGATTTATAAATCAAATTCATATGTCTTGTTTTAATGGTATCATTGACCAGCCATACAGTATAGTTAGGAGAGAAATTATTTCACAAGCTTGGCAAGAAAGAACTGTTTAAATCAGGAAGAATAATCTATTTACTCAGAGCCCAGAGCTGGCTACTGATGTAATAAATACTGTAACCCTGGATCCTGACTCTATGGGCCCAACTTTATCCCAATACCTGGATTTTTCTAGGAGAATCCTGAGTATTTCCAAAATAGCTTATTTGGTGCTGTTTGAACAAATTTCCTCATTTGCTGCAATTTTAGCCAATTTCCCCATTTTTCTATTAGCGATGGGTAAGAGATCAGAATGAGGGGAACAGAGATTATTCGACATGTAGTGGTGAGAAACGCAGGCACAATTATATAAAAATTACATAATCCTGAAGCATATTTTGATTTACTAAATACATTTGCAGATATTCTCTAATCTTATTTCCTCAACAACTTATTTAATCACAAAGTCATGTCCAACTCTTGCGACCCCATGGACTGTAACATGACAGGCTCCTCTGTCCATGGCATTTCCCAGGCAAGAATACTCCAGTGGGTTGCCATTTTCTTCTCCAGGGGACCTTCCCCACCCAGAGATCGAACTTGCATCACTTATGTCTCCTGACTCTCCTACATTGCAGGCTGATTCTTTACAGCTGAGCCCAAAGAAGCACAACTGTAATTGCACTGGGAAATACAAAGTAGCAAAAGTTACACCCAGAATTAACTACAGCGGGTCATGTCAGTGACAGTGTGCAAGAGAATCTTTACAGAGATAGTGAGAAACTATGTCAAATGCTAACAAGTGTTTCTTTTTGGATTTGGGGATTACAAACATCTTTTAATGTCTTTATACTTTTTACACTTATTTTTTTCATTTTTGCAGTTAAATATGTATCACTTAGGGAGAAAGTAAGTTATTAAAACACCCCCAAGAGAGATGATGGTAGAGACCAGTGTGGGGTGTTGTAGCCCAGGTCGGGGCAGAGGGTATCATGAAGCAGGGGGCGGTGCTGGGGGAAGCCTGAAGCAGCTGATGCACAGCTGGGATGAGATGGTGTCGGCCCTGCACAGGGAGCCCTGGCAGGGAGGTTGCCAGTCATGAAGGAGGGAAACGACACAGGGAAAAGGTGCCTCACACTTGAGAAATCTGCTTTGACACATACTTTCTTTTTCTTTTCAATAATTTTTTTGAAAACTGAAAGAGATAAACACAGAGTTTTGCTTTTGTCTGCTTTTGCCCTTTGCTAATGGATTTTTCTAAGACTTCTGGCACGACCACATTTATAGGTCAACCTTGGCCCTCACTTGTTTCATCTGCACCCTGCACCTTCACCCTTGCTCACCTGTCTGACCCTGAAGGCACTGAATGTGTGATTGTGGAATGAGCTTGGAGGGCTTCTGTTACCCCAGGTGGTTGTGATCAACGAAGCTGAGTACAGAGAGGCCCAGGGCCAGGCAGGCCTGCCCTTGGCTCAGGTTTTGCAAGACGAGGTGGAAGATTTCTGTCCTTGCTGGCACAGACCACCTAAGCAGCTAACTCATATTTTTGTCTTTCAGGAAAGCGGATGTGCCTTGGAGAACAGTTGGCCAGGTCTGAGTTGTTTATTTTTTTTTCCTCACTTCTGCAAAAATTTACCTTTAGGCCACCAGAGAACGAGAAGTTGAGCCTGAAGTTCAGGGTTAGCATGACCCTTGCCCCAGCCAGCCACAGGCTCTGTGCTGTTCCTCGAGGCTGAAGTTGTTGGGGCGGGGAGAGTGAAGGAAAGCAGGAAGAATAGGCCTTCCCCCCTCAAGGCACGGGGCCTGCTCAGAAATGAGGGAACAGCATCCAGTGACTCTAGGACAGATCATAGGAACCAGACACAGAGGAAACTGCATTCAAGCTTTACCGTCTCCAGTGGGACCTTGAAGAAACAAGTTACATTGTGAGTGATTCCATTTTCATCCAGAAGATTTAAAGTGGACAATGATTCCTTCTCCAAAGGAAAAATTGCTGTAAATATCAGAGGAAAGAATGGATTTTAAGTGGTTTGGAAATCATAAAGCACATCATAAAAGTCACAGCTCTGATCTGCCTCCTTCTGTGTCCTTCCTTAAACGAGGACTTGCGTCTGGCCTGTTGAGATGGCCTGGGTCAAAGTGGTGCCAAATGGTGGTAAGAGTTAGAAGTTGGGCCTGGAGCAGCCACTGACCTAGGCCAGAAAGGCCCTCACACTTGGTAGCACTGAGCAAGCTTATCCTGCTTCTCCCTCAGACTGGCCCCTAGGAAGTCAGCAGGGTAGGTAAATTCCTGATTGACATACAGGGTTCTATGGAGAAGCAATTTCTCTGGTTTACCCAAGGAAACACTGCCTTGGCCTTGGACACCAGAGCTAAGAGGAATGTGACCAAAATAAACTAAACCTGGAAGGCAGATCTGGAGAACAAATGTGGAAATGTTTTCTGTCTTTTATGTGCCTCTTTACCTTAAATCCCTTCTTGGGTATTTATTCCCAAGCCCCATGTTGGGTTAATGATGTGGTGGGTGTGATCTTTTCTTGAAAACTGATTGTCAGCTTTTGATTAAGTGGTCCCAGCCTTAACACAATTGATGAGCATTCTTGCCGTATGTGTTATGGGAAGAACCTTTTTTTAAATGTGTACATCTATGATAAACTTTTGCTTTGCCATTACCATCCATGGACAGAGGAGCCTGGCAGGCTATAGTCTGTGGGGTCGCAAACAGTTGGACACGACTGAGCGATTAACACACACACACGTTACCATAAAGTTTTTGTATAGCAATCAATATAGCTGTAGATCATCAACTTAGAGCAATCATATATATTGCTTGCTGATCTCTTAATTCCGAATGCATTTTAAACACCATGCATTTCTACTCTCTTCCCCTCCTCACTGTTTTTGCATCATATTTTACATCTAATTGCTTCTGTATCTCTACACTGCTTTTTGTGGATGCAAGTGATTTTACTACCTTGTGAAAGTCACTCAGTTGTGTCCGATTCTTTGCAACCCCATGGACTGTGCAATCCAGGGAATTCTCCAGGCCAGAATACCGGAGTGGGTAGCCTTTCCTTTCTCCAGGGCATCTTCCCAACCCAGGGATCGAACTCAGGTCTCCTGCTTTGCAGGCGGATTCTTTACCAGCTGAGCTACCAGGGAAGCCCAATCATGAACCTTTTTTTTTTTTTTTACTATCTTAGTCTTTTAACCTACTCACCAGTTTAGGATTGGATAGTTTCCGACCTTTACTCTGTTTGCCTTTACCATACTTTATTGTTTCTATTTGTTTTCTTTTTATTCTGCCTACAGAAGTTCCTTTAGGATTTGCTGTAAAGTTAGTTTGGTGCTGAATTCTTTTAAATTTTGCTTTTGATTTCTCCATTAAATCTGAACATGAGCCTTTCTGAGTATTCTTGGTTGCAGGTTTTCCCCTCTCATCACTTTAAATATAACATGCCACTCCCTTCTGACCTGCAGTTTCTGCTGAAAAATCAACTGATGATTTTATGGGAATTTCCTTGTATTTTATTTGTTGCTTTCCCCTTGTTGCTCTTAATATTCTTTTTTTTTCTTTTTTTTTTTTCATTTTGATTACAATGTGTGTGTGTGTTCCTCCTTGAGTTAACCCTGTATAGGACTCTCTGGAATTTCTGAACTTGTTGACTGTTTGCTTTCCCAGGCTAGGGAATATTTTCAGTTATTATCTTTTTAAATATTTTCTGAGGTTCTTTCTCTCTTCTGTTACCTTTATGGGACCCCTATAATGTGAATATTACAGTTGATGTTGTCCTAGAGGTCTCTTAAATTGCTCTTCTTTATTCTGTTCCATAGCAGTGATTTCCACTACTCTGTCTTACAGCTCACTGATCCAGTCTTTTGCATCATCTGCCCAACTATTCATTCCTTGTAGTGTTATTTTTCACTTTAGTTATTATATTCTTCAACTCTGCTTTTTTGTTCTTTATATTTTCTAAGTATTTTTTAAACCTCTAAGTTCTCACTCTGAATGTGAGAATGTGCATACATTCTCTTCCTGAGTTCTTTGATCACCTTTACGCTCATTACTCTGAACTTTTTCTCAGGTAGGCTGCCTGTCTCTGCATCACTTGGTTCTTCTGTGATTTTATCTTGTTCCTTTGTCCCATATGTATTCCCCTGCCACCACTTTAGTTTTTATTTGTATGTGGTAGGTTTGTTATGCTTTTCAATCTTGGAGATGTGACCCTCTGTAAGAGATGTCCTATGCATCTGAGCAGAGCCCTCCCCTCTCATCACCCAAGGGTCAGGGACAAATTGGTCCCAGGATAGGGTATAGTGTACATGGTAGTTAACAGGGAGCTTATGTAAAATATAGTTGTAACAGTCTACTTACGATGATAACAGCTTCACTTACAAACAAAGCTTTTTTCTCTCCTCCCCCATTATATGGTAATGTCACAACTTACATCTGTTTACATTGTGTATCCATTAATCTTTTATACTAGAATGAAAAATGATTTCCCACCACTGTAACAGTAATATGGAATTGTTTTTGTCTATATATTTACATTTATCAATGAGTTTCATAATTTCTTATGCTCTTTTGTTGTTTAATATCCTTCAGCTTTTATCTGAGAAAGTCTTTTGTTTCCTCTTTATTTTTGAAGGACAGCTTTGTCAGATATAGTATTCTTGGCTAGCAGTTTCCCGCCCCCCTCCCCGCCCCATGCACCATTTTAAATATATTATCACACTCCATTCTAGAGGGCAAGATTTCTGATGAAAAATCTGCTTATAGTTTCATGGGGCTTCCCTTGTACGTAACAAGTCACTTTCTCTTTTGTTTCAAAATTCTGTGCTTAACCTTTTAATAATTTGATTATAATGTGTCTTGGTGTGGGGCTTATTTTATTTGGTATCCTTTAGGATTCATGGACATGAATGGCGGTTTCTTCTCCCAGGTGTGTGAAGTTTTCAGCTATTCTTTTTTTGAATAAACTTTCCTCCCCTTTCTCTCCCCTCCTGTGCAGCTCCACTGTGTTTAGTTGCTCAGTCATGTCTGACTCTTTGAGACCCATAGACTGTAGCCCACCAGGCACCTCTGTCCATGGGGATTCTCCAGGCAAGAACACTGGTGTGGGTTTCCATACCCTCCTCCAGGGAATCTTCCCGACCCAGGAATCAAACCGGGGTCTTCCACGTTGCAGGCAGATTCTTTACCAACTGAGGTACCAGGGAAGCCAGAGATATCTAGAGTAGAACTGTCCAATAGGATTTTCTTTGATGATGGTAATATTCTTAATCTGCACTGTCCCTCAGGCACATGGCATTCGAGATAAGGAGTGGAGGGGGAAGAACTAGGGAAAGCATGCCCTTTCTTTTACTAGGCACCCATCACTATTATTCACATCTCTTTGGCCAGAACATTAGTTAAATGGCCCACCCAGTTTTACAAGGTAATCTGCTGTGCTGTGCTGAGTCGCATCTGACTCTTTGTGACCCCACAGACGGCAGCCCTCCACAGGCTCCTCTGTCCATAGAATTTCCCAGGCAAGAAGACTGGAGTGGGTTGCCCTTTCCTCCTCCATAAGATCTTCCTGATCCAGGGATCAAACCAGCACTCCTGCATTAACAGGCAGATTCTTTACCACTGCCCCACCTGGAAAGCCCCACAAAGGAATTTGGCAAGTAGTTAATCCATACCTCCTTCCCATGCCTCCCCCTTGGTAAGTGTAACAAGCTAAAGTATGGGGTTCTGTGACTAAAGAAAGAAGAGAAGAATGAATATTAAATGACAGTATCAGATTTTGCAAAAAAAAAAAAAAAAAAATTCTAGAGTCCATGATAATGCAAATTGGGGACAAATATGATACACCAAAACTCCCTTTTACACATCTTCTCATTCACCAAAAAAATTCAAATGAAAAACAAAATTAGAATTAATGCAATTATTTTTTCTTTACCAGTCTAAATATTTAAGTTTTTTATTTAAAGCAGCAAATAAATGTGCACTTGTACCCACTAAAAATACACATCAGACACAGAATCAGAAAGTTTATTTACTTAAGACATCTGACAACTATCATATTGGACAATCATTTATTTAAAATAATATCTTAAATACTTACAAAAATAAATCCAGTATCACTTCTATTTTTTAAGTGTCAAAGTCTTTGCCATAGAAAATAGAAAGAACCTTTTACAAACTAAAAATTACATTTAAGATACATCAAGTTTAATAACTGCACACTATTTTCTTTTATGGTTGTGCTTTACAAATTTACTTCTTTGCAATGTACAGGTTCACAATATGAATGTATGCATAAAACCACATACACACATTTTTACATAGGAATGTTATTCATTAAATACACATACAGAGAACCTAACACAGATAATATTGTGGCCTAAAAGCCATCCCATAGGGCCAGAGGAGTAGAAACAGGTATAGAAGTAGAAGTATTATTTGACATTCAATTTAGCACTCCAGTTATCAAAGATGATGATATCTTAGCAAGGGATTCTCAGTTTAACGTTTCTAGACAAGACATTAATTCTTAATGTATCTTAAATCGTTAGTTCAATAGTCTTCATTGAAAAAATACAATGAATTTCAAATATTTTGCATTACGTTAAGCAGAGGATAAACATTGTCATATGTTTACACACTTTTATTTTAAAAAGGTAAAGGAATTATTAATCTTAGAGAAAATGCTGAAAATTAAAGATCATTCCCAAAGTGGTTTTACTTTATAATCACTGGGACATTCACTTCCTTATCAAATAGATAAATGCTGAATTCCTCTTCCCTGGTAATATGCACTCAAGCCTCACAACACAAACATGTAAAAATCATGGTTCAAGATGAATATTTATAATGCTTTACCACCCACAGGGTGTCAATCTCACTATATTAACCAGACGTGGAAAAGACTCTCACTTCTGATCAGTTCCTGGATTTCCATATGATAATCACAATAATACAGAACTTTAAATTATGTTAGTAAGTTATTAGTATAAATACATATCGAGCATGTTAAATTCTATCAACTAGAAAAGTGATAAATCACAAAATTTGCTTTCTCTCTATCTAGGAAAAAGAATCTAGTCTTACACCCTTATTTAGAAATTGCATGAATTATTTAGAAATTTCAAATATAATAACTGGAAAATTAAAAGCAATTGAACTGTGAAAATTCTAATTTATTGAAGTTGATATTTTACAACAGATTTCATTAAAAGGGAGCCTGAAGAGCTTCTGAAATCTCAATTACAAGCAAGTAGTAAACACTAAAGGAGCAGATGTTTTACATTGACCAAAATATACCAAAATGCCATAATAACTGGAAAATTTTAATTAGCATGCTAAAATAGTTTCAAAGACATATTTCATCTCACTAAAAGTCACAGGCAAGCAGAGACTGTAAAAATATAGGAAAATGCAACCCAACAACATAATTGCACCAGTAAAGAACACCAAAATCTAAGAGGTAGTAAAAAGAAGTAACCCTGATAAAACAAAATATCCTGGCAGATGCTCCCTAATCTCAGAGACCCAAATAGAGTATGAAATTCTTATATTTTCACTGATTAGAAACATTTACTGGTATCGAATCTAAAAACCAAGTATCTGAATAATACCGTAAATGGAACAATACTAGTAATTAAAAAAAAAAAAAAAAGGCTAAGAGGCTAAGAATAAAATCTTTACCAGAGGTCTATAAGCCTACCAAGTCTGGCCTACTCTGGCCAGTTTCTGCAAAGTTCTACTGAAATACAACCACACCTATTTTATTTACATATTGTGTATGGCTGCTGCTTTTATACTTTCAGCTGAGATGAGTATTTGCAAAAGATCATATGGCCCACAAAGTCTAAAACATTTACTGAAATATCGACCATCTGTCCCTTTATGGAAAGTTCGCTGACCCCTGGTCTAGACATGTGCTGATCGGTATTGTAACTGTTGAACAGTTCTGGTAAAATTAACTGTGAATGTCACAACACAAGGTATTCAACTAAAAGGAATGTAAGATGCTGCTTACATCACAATTCAATTCCTTTTCATATTTGATATCGTCCTAACATTTTTCTTTTTTTTTTTCATTTTTCTTCTAACATTGAGTATTTCCAGACTTTTATAAAAAGATTTAGTACTGTACTGTCCAATGGAGGTTTTTGCATTTTATATCTGCACTGTCCAGTACTGTAGCCACTAGCCACATGTGGCTATTGAGCACTTGAAATGTGTCTAGTGCAACCAAGGACCTGAATTTTTAATTTTAATCAATTTGCCACATGTGGCTTTTGGTTACATTATTGGACAGCACAGATTTTACTCCAATTAAAATTCCAAAGTGTGACTCTTAAAAATGACTAAAAATAATGGAGTAACATCTTTGAGAAAAAGAGCTTTGGGCAGAAAAGAACTAAATACGATAAACTCAGCCCAAGACAGGTTTCTTAATTAGTAAACAAGGTAAAACTTATTCCAAATTGACCCTTCACTGTATACTCTCTTTTCAGTGAAGAGGTAAACTACTAACTCATCTTTTTTTTTTTTTTAGTAGAAGCCCTCTAATTGCTTAAAAACAAAAATAATTTTATGCTTAAAAGCAATAAAAATTATAATCTTAATTATATTAAAATAGTGTGGGCATGTCACACAAAGTATATTTTTCAGCTTGCCTCCCATCAGAAAGTCATCTCTTAAAGTCCAAAGTCCATACCCTTAACATTTCAACCATGCTATACAGAAGCCTTTGTTTATAGTAGGTACATATGAGAACTATGACCTTGTCTAAATCTGCAACATTTCCAAATAGTCACTTCTACTATGGAGAAGTCATTTCAATACAGTCAAATCTTCCAAATGTTATTTTCCACTACATGATAAAAATATACCCATTCAATGACAGAAAGGGGTCAGAGGTAATATCTGTGTATTTTTGTCAAAAAATATAACTCTTGTATAGTTCTCCATGTGCCTACCTGTCCACTATTTTTATACGGACCAGAACAGTAGTTTTAAATTGCATATAACTGATAACACATTGCAAATTAGTTACTGCAAAACTGAGAATATTAAAATATACAAAGTCAATTTGAAATAATATAATACTCTCCAAAGACAAATGTTTGAGATGTTTACCTTATTATATCTTCCAATTATTCACACGTACTCCCCCAGATAGCTACTTCCAAATTCTGTTTCCATATTAATCTGGCAAGATTAATTGCATACATTTGATTTTTAAAAAGCTGCTATCCAGAAACATACACTTCTTTTCAACCTTGCAGTTAGTTGACAGATACAAAATATTTTAAGGGCACTTCTGTTTATGTGTTCTTTTGCAGTTTAATCAGCTGTCGCAGCAGGAACTTTAACAGAGAGATTTCTTCTGGTGCTGGTGATGTGCCGCTGCTGTGCTAGAAAAGACCGGGCGGGAGCACAGGCCCCCGTGTCTTTGCAAGCACCACTGCTGCTCACAAGTCTAGATTCCATCCCCAATTTCTGGAATGCTAGACTCTGAACAAAAACAAACAAACAACATGACTATTTAGAGTTTGCAAAGTGCTTTCCACCTATACAAAGTCATTTAATCCTCAAAACAATCCTCTAAAGCAGGTGTTTTCCTCACTTTTTATAGAGAAAAATAAGAGTTCAGAAGCTAATCTGCACGTGATAATACCCATTAAGATAGGAGAAAACCAGGGCATAAAACCCAGTTTCTCTATTTTAATCCATTACATTTGAAATCTTTAAAAACAATAGCTTAAAATAATGTCCTAGAATTAAGCTTAATTATAACAACAACAAAAAAAGTTCCAAGCAAATGTTCATGTCGGGCCATTATTCCAGCCACTACGAGCAGACACAGCACAAGAGAATAGCTCAGGTCAATGGTTGTTGAAATGTGGCCTGTGGATTAACACCTGCACCACTGGGAATTTAAAAGTGCGAATTATACTTATGGATTCTACCTAGACTGACTAAGAACCTCTGCAGGTAAGTCCAATAGTGTATTTTAACAAGTCTTCTGATGCATGCTGAAGTTTGAGAACCATAGACTACTTCAAATTTACTATGGTCTAGTTGTAAATCTGTACATGACAAATTACTGTAGTCGTGGGCTGTTGTGTTCCTTACTAAGGAAAGTCATTACTCCTCTCTCACTGGACCACATACCACAGTTACAGCTTCAGCAGTAACCAGTACATAGTGTTACCGCAAGTGTTAGTCGCTCAGTCGTGCCCAACTCTTTGCGACCCCATGGACTGCAGCCCACCAGGCTCCTCTGTCCATGAGATTTTCCAGGAAAGGATACTGGAGTGGGTTGCCATTTAAATGCTCAAAAAACACAGGCTGAGAAATGACTAAATAATGCATTATTTGGCTCTAGTATCTTTGCTAATTTATTATGTGTCAAGAGGCCACAGAGCAACAAGGAAAATAATAAATCGTCTCTGATCTTAACTAGGATGGATAACTCATGAAGGAAGGTGCTGGGAACATCTACACAATTTCTTTCAAGGTCTTGCTAAATTAAGGCAGACTTTATCAAACAGAGGAGGGAGGGAAAGAATACAGACAAAAAGTACAATGGCATGAGAGAAGAAGGCATGTTTGAGGAAGGATAACCAGTTCCACGTGATGAAGTACAGGCTTCACAGGTGGAGAGTCCAAAATTCTCTCATACTATCTATAAATACACAGATACACAGTAGCTAAGGTTGATAATGGCTATGTTATCATCTATGCTAGCTGGTTAGAATACCCAAAAGAACCATATACATCAAGAAATGCTACTCTTGAAAACATCCCACTAAGGATGACAAAATAAAATGCATTTCAAATTATTTTATACTATTTTCTTTGTTAGGACAGACAGACAATTCTTGAAGAGCAGTGTCTGGACTACAAAAAATAAATACAATAAAGGACATACTGAGATCAGCTTTACGGATATTAAATGCTGAGCACTAGTAACACTTAATTTTGCATTATACAGATATTTGTATTTCCACAGAAACCCTTTATGAAGAACATATTAACGGCTTTAGCTCAAGTGAGGCAATTTTAAAAATGTTTATGAATTACACAAATGCTTCATGTACATTAATTTAAAGGTTGCCGAGTAATGAAATCGATTTAGTGGTTTTGAAAAAGTCAGAATCAACTAAAGACATTAAAATAAAATATAAAGTAAATCTGGATTATGACCAGTTTTTTTTTTTTTAATAAAAGAGCATACAACAAAATACCTGAGTGCGACACACAGAGTCAGGGTAACTATTCAATTATGCATAAATGTGAACATGTACTAACTTGTACAAGTTCTAATTTGTACTAATTCCTTCCACGGTTCATGGTCAAAATGTTTGATAAGCACGGTTCAGGACATCTAATCACTGGCTAAATTTCAACTCACCTTATTATACCAGGCAGAAACAATGAGTTTTTCTTCATAATCACGGAATTTTGCTACTTTACATTCACTCTGGAAAAAGATACAAGGACTATTTAAAATCCCAGAAATAAACCCAAACTGCTAAAAATGGATACTTTTTTCATTATGCTTATGACCAAGAGAATGTGAATAATGTGCTGGGAGGCACATACAGCAGACAAAATGTAAAGCTGACTCAGGGACAGTACATGCCCAACACCTTTAGGAAAGAGTAAGACTGACTAATAAAATCTAGGAACTTTACTAGGAGAACAGATATTGAACAATAACAACAAAAACTGAGTGATTCTATCTAGAGAAAAAAGTAACCACTGGCTTCAGTGACAAAACAGAGCTACACCTGTGGAGGAGTCAAAACTAAGGAGAAAAGGGATGCAGGGAAAAATAACCCAAAAAATCTTTTAAAATTTCCTGTAAAGCTTAAGCCTCAATTGCTCTGTCTCAGTCCTTGGTGACTGTATACTAGACTGGCTGTGGCCCTATCTGTGTGCCGCCCTAGAGACTGACATTCATTTCTTAATTATTCTGGTACAGTGGATTTTGTAATTTTGTTGAGCACCAGATATAGCTGACTCACATAAAATGTGATAATCTAAAACATGTGAATGTTCCTACAGATGCTCATGAAACAAAAAGCGTACAGGAAACAAAGGAGGTAAGATGCTCTTCTGGATCACATGCACTCCAGAACTGCCCAAGGAGGATGCAGATAGACTAACCTCTGCTATAAACACTAGCTTTCTCCTCTTTACTTCTGCAGTGTGTATCTAGATATGCATCCATAAATTACAAGTCCATATGTAGGGTCTTAACTGAAGACTTCCTCAGAGCCCTGTATTAGAGGCGCAGTTTTATCATCACAGCTGTTAGGGAGCAGCATGTCAAGCAACGACACTGGTGTACCTGCTCATTGGCTTTCACAAGGAAGTGAATAATCAGAGTGACTTAGAGTTCAGCAATCATTCAGTTCAAGTCCCATTATTTTACAGATGAAGAGACTGATGATCAGAGAGGAAGGTGATAACTTTAACACACATTAACACTAAAGCTGTAACCTTGGCCTCTGATTTGTGTGATACTGAATGCCGCAGTACAGAGATATAAGATACAGCCCCTGTCCTCAAGACACTCTAACACACGTCACAAAGAAAGGTGCTATTATGGAATGAATTCATGAGTTCAAAGTACATGGAGTCACTATGGAGAGATCACTAACTGTGCCTAAGACATACATGGAGAGCTTTATAAAAGAGGAGATATTGAAACTGGATCCTGAAGAAGGAAGAGTTATTTCTTCTGAGAGATACCTCTATCCAGTACTTTTTACAATGCCTGACATGGCCTGGACAAGCATTTAGAGCAAGTGCCACCATAAGGCTGGTGTACACGCAGGATATTAAAGTCTTCAAGACTTTAAATATTTTTACCACACTCTAACGGCTCAGAAATAACGTGAAGAAAATGATGAATATACTTCCCTAAAACACAACTTTCCTAGTTGACTTACAGGGAGAAGAAAAGGGAAGAAGAATCTGGTTAACTGAGTACAGTACCTGTTTAAAAAGATAAGCTTTGTTTCTTTTTTTTTAAAAAGTCAACTCTCATCCATCCTTTGACATTTTAAAAGGAGCATGATAGCAGAACTCTACTAGAAAGAAGGACAGGCTATATGACTGGCTGTTACAGACAGAGAGACATACAACGCGGCGGGGCACACAGGCTTGGAAAGGCCCGTCTCGTGGGCCAGTGAGATGCTCTGTCATAACCTCACTGAGGGCTAAAGTGTGCTACTCTCCTAAGTTCCTGTGAAACTTGGTCATTAATGGAAAATGCTGGCAGCAGTTAATTATCAGGATTATACAGAATTAAGAGGAGATGTATGAATATGGAAATTTTACCTCCAGAATCTCAATTCTTCTCTCTTTCTCTGCCAACTGCTTTCTAAGTAGCATTATTTCAGCTGATGCTGGATTTAATTTGGGATCTAAAGTTTTTATTACCTGTTTAAAGGAAAAAAAACCAAATCTCTTATGTTTACTTTGTCAAATACTGAAATATGAACACAGTCTATAAAATCAGTGTAAACAAAGTGAAACATTATCCAGAAAGTGATCCGAGTTAACTGTATCTTATTTTATAGTCTAACTTGAATAATAAAAATAACATTCTAAAGAAATTCAATATTAAAAATATGAAGATACACATTCCCAAATCAAATTTCCTTTCTTCAAGACACAGTACTCAGAAATAGTTACTTAGCTTTATGAAGCTTTGAGCACTCAAGTCTTGAAATAACCCTTTTAAACATTTATCTGACTTAGATAAATTAAAAATTTTTTTTAAAGTTTAATTTAAATCAATTCAATAATTATACAATCTGCTGAATGTACATGGTTAAGAGTAACAGAAATTTCTTAGCAATAATCTTTTTTATCACCATTATCTAGCTAAATGTAATTCAATACATAAGATCAATATAATAGACATTGATGATTTTGTGTGTAAATTCTAGAGTACTCAATTATATCTATGTAAATTACTATAAGTTGAGTAAAAACAGTTTGACCAGATGTTGCTCAGAGTGAACCAACTAGGTGGTCACCTAGTTTACGAGGTAGTTTCCTACTATGGTGGGAAATCAACTCAGAAATATCAGGTGTAAATTACAAGCAAAAACAAGTTTCCAATAATAAGGTCATCTGTTTGATCTAATTACAAAACTATTTTAAAGGATTTAAAATTTACTGAAACTCCAATACTTTGGCCACCTGATGCAAAGAACTGACTCACTGGAAAAGACCCTGATGCTGGGAAAGACTGAAGGCAAGAGAAGGGGACGACAGAGGATGAGATGGTTGGATGGCATCACTGACTTGATGGACATGAGTTTGAGCAAGCTCCAAGAGTTGGTGATGGACAGGGAAGCCTGCTGTGCTGTAGTCCATGGGGTTGCAAAGAGTTGGACACGACTAAGCAACTGAACTGAAAATTTAATGAATTCAGAAAATTTCATCTATGTTTACAGAAGTTACGGAAAACAAGACTAGAAGGTAATATCCCTAAAAATTACTGTGGTTCATTCAAAACAATTTAATAAGCACTAAATGCGGCAGGCACTATGGTAGATGGGACTACAACAGTTCACCAGAGTCAGGGGACACTCCCATATGAAGTACACATTATAAAAGCAGACATATTAGTGTTTAAATCACAATTTAATTACAAAGAACACATAAGAGTTTATTGCCTCTAAGTGCTAAAAGTATGGTTGTGACTTTTTTATATTTTCTGAGTTTCCTATTATATACACATGGTACTACTTTAACCTCTGCCCTGAAGTAGCATAAGGGGAAAAAACAAAATCATATTTACCAAAAAAGAAGCTGTTTTTTAAATGACAATATTTGATGATGGCAAGAACATGGGATTCATTGTCACTGCTTTGTCTAAGTAGTTATAATACTTTTGGAATATCATTTCCAGCATCTTAACAATGTTCTTATACTTTGACCTAATAATTTTGTTTGATAGATAAAACTAGGATTGAGATTAAGACAATAAACCAAAATAAGGGGGAAAACTCTCTATATAAATATGCTGTCTGTAGTCTTATTTTTAGGAGCAAAAAAGAAAAAGACATGGAAACAAAATTTTCCCAACAATAGGACGTCGACTAGGTAAACTATGACACATCTACTCAACTGAAAGAATATCACCTAGCGAGTCTTTTATTTTGTAGTCTGCTTCATATACAAAGTGTCTTCTTTGCTGTTGCATTCCCAGTACTTAGCATAACATTAAATATTAAATTACATCTATATAACATGAGAACATTAAGTTAAAAAATACAAACCATATGATCACAACTCATATGTTTTATGATCATACAAACTAAGTGTGTGTCTGTATTATGGTAAACAATCACAGAGATAATAGGCATTGAAAAAAATGCACTCTTAAGAAAATATACCAAAAAGTTATGAGCAGTTGTCTCTGGGAACCTTACAATATATTTTCACCGAAAGCATTTATACTTTTGTAAAGGAGACACTGAACTGTGGCAGTCTGCCTGGATGTTTCACAAGCCTGCCTCCCTAGAAGTTGGGAGCAGCCACATGCCTGAGTTCTGCCCAATGAAATGAGAGGAAAGTGGTTTACACCTGATCCATTGAGTATCTCCCATGCAGTCTTGGCTGTCTTCCCCAATACACAGTTGGACAATGTCCAGTGAATGTGAGAACTCCATACTGAAGAAGGCGGAGCCTCCATCAGCTTGGGACTCTGCATGATTGCGTGGAGTAGAGCCCCTCCTGTACTGATCAAGAAGTAAACCTTTACCTTGTTAAGCCTTGAGGTCATGGGGTTTATCTGCTGCTGCAGGTACAACAACATTCTTTGAAAATACTTATAGTTAATGAAGAATATATATTCATGGAAATAAAAGATTTTATGAAAACAGTACTTACAAATATTTAAGAAAAAGTATGAAATAAGGAAAAGAATAGTCTGGTGGACAGTAGACTAGTCTTTAGTTGTCTAATACAGACAATGCTAAAACAATTTAAACAAGTTTTCAAAACAGCAAATGTTAATTGTAAGAGCTAAAGATTACATTACTTACAGTAGTCATTTTCTCCAGTGAGGTTACTACAACATTTAAACTGTCCCTATGAAGTCATGTGCAGTTATTGCACCTGTTTCTATTTACTGAATAAAAGAAGAGAATTTTATGCAGAGCCTTAAAATACTGCTAATATGTCTGCCCTGGAAATAGGGACCTGACTGGCAAGGCAGGGTGGTAAGGAGCAAAGCAATGTGACATAGATCCATGAAGGTGGGTATGAATCCCATTAGAACCCAAGTCACAAAGACTAAAATGCTGGAAGACAAGCCACTCACATTTCTTGCTTTCTCTAAGTACATTTTGTATCTTTCCTCCATTGCTTTCATATCTTCATCTTTCTTCTGAAGAGCAGCTTCAAGCTCTTTGATCTTTTGTACTATTGTTGAAAAAAAAAAGAGACATGACCAATTTGAAATACTCCCTCCTCACATAAAAAGATTAGGTGTATTTTCTAAAGACTGATAAAGAGAAATATTTTATTCCTTCTTTATAGTGAATTCTTCTCTAAAACTTTTGAACTACACACAAGACATCCCTGTTCATTCTGTATTATTTTTTCTTAAAAATATCAATAATCTGCATTACCAAGCTATGTTTCTCCTTTCTAGCAAGTATTTCAATGAGCAAATATAGCTTATAATTTAAGCACAACCATCACAAAATAAAATGTTCTTTCTACATATTTGAAGTTCATTTTAAACTGATTACAAATTTTATTTACACTTCCATATTACTAATTCTATTACATTTTACAATGTTTGATACTCCTATATATCATTCAGTTTATTTTGTAGATTTACTTTTTGCTTTAAGATATACTCATTTATTAATTACTTAAATCACTGAAAATTATTAATGATTTTTATTTGCAACGTATTTATCTTTGCATTGCCCAAAGACTAATATGCACAGTTCTGGCATCCTTCAACTAAAAAGGTGTTGTTTTTTTTTTTTTAAGGCAAGTTTTTAGATAAAGTCTGATTCAGGTTTTTACAAATACCTACCATTCTGGTTTACATCTGGCTGGAGGTCTTCAATGAGCTCTTGTTTCTTCTGTAGTTCTTCATGGACCTCTGTTAGTTTTTCCCTAAGTAATGGAAAGAGCATGGAGGTTTGGAGTCAAAGAGACCTAAGAATGAAAACTGGTTTCTGCCATATCACATTTGTGGACTATGGACAAGTCACTTTCTGATCCATAGTTTCCTCATCTGTGAAATGGTAATAATACCTGGCAAGTATTCTAAGGGTTGGTTGTGAGGATGTAAACTGCCTGACACATGGTGAATGGCAAAAATTGTAGTTTTTTTTCCCCCGGCCACCCTAACTTACCTAAGAAAGTTAAAATAAATATTTCACAGGTTAAACACCCCACACTGCCTGGCAGGCTACAGTCCATGGGGTCACAAAGAGTTGGACATGACTGAGAGACTAACACTTTCACTTTTCCTTCCCACATAATCTAGTTATGATAGTTGTCTATTTTATAAATTCTTCAAATGACACTAGCAATTGAAAAATGTAGGAGTTCGGGATCGTGAGCGGTTAGGTTGATTCTTTTACCATGTTTTCTTTACGCATTCTGGTGACAGTGCTGAACATTCAGTTGCATCAGGGTTTTTATTTTTTATAAACAAAATCAGAAAATGGTATTAATAACCTTTTACAATAAAATCCTTCCCCTCTCACATTTGAAATGAAGTTATCAGTTTTACTTACATATGAGCTTCCAACTTCTGCTTTAGTTTGCTGGACTATAAAAATTAGAAAAAGTTGCTGTAAGATAACTATTGTGACACAGGGAAGTCTTCCAGACATCAAAATCTCTTTACCTCCTTTTGAAGATGGATTATATAAAATAACAAATATTTTAAAAACTTTTATTTCTAATAACATACTCTCAAAACATAAAAATTTAGGTACATTTTTACTTCAAAGAAGAAAGGAAAGAGAACAGAAAATTAAATTAGGAATAGTGCAAGAGTAGAAAGAAAAATGCTCTATATTTCTAAATGTAATGAAAGTAAAATTTGAAGTGGAAGAAAAATAGCAAATGCAAGCTGAATGTGATATACTGAGGAGTATCAAACATTTAAACATCTAAAGAATTATGCATCTAAAATATAAAATTTAAGATTTTAGACCTTCACTGAAGAACAGACTTAAAAAACTAAATTATCTTTATAATAAAACCTTACCGTTAAATGCAAGCACTTCTAATGTTAACATCAAAATGAAGCAACTGGATTTTGTTTAAAAAAATTTTTTTAAAACACAAAATTTCCTCTTTAAAAGAACAGGAATTTAAGTGGCAATAGTAGTTCGGTATCATCTACCAAATAGATAGAAAAGTTTAAAATATATAATCTGAAATGAATTTTTGATACCAATAATTTTTGTGGTTGTTTTTGGCTGAACCACACAGCATGCAGGGTCTTAATTTCCTGACCAGGAACTGAACCTGTGCCCTTTGCAGTGGAAACATGGAGTCTTAACCAGTGGACCACCAGGAAAGCTCTCCAATAATTTTTTTATAGTGATAAATTTTAAATCTTTAAAACACTATGATCGAAAATGTACTATCCCTAAATTATCCCACTTTAAAAATATTCTCTACTGTGGCTTAAAAATATTTGTATTAGAGAGGTACAATACCGTATATATGCACATATGAGATGCCGCCATGCATGAGACGATTTCTATTTTCCAAGCCCCCAGGGAAGAAAGAGAAAATCATATAAAGCATATAAAAGATAGAAAGGAAACTCAACCCTTTCAATCTTTCTTTTCATCTTATTTACTCTCACTCCATAGTTTTCTCCCCCATCAATACAGGTATGTCACCTAACATTCTATCCAATCAAAACCTATCTAACACACCCTATCTTTTTGTTGTTGTTGTTTTAGTTAAATACGTTCTCCCTCAATTATTACTTCTTCTTCTCTCTGCACAGACATCAAACTAGGGAAACACTGCTATGTCTACTCAGTTACACTGTTTGATCTCTTTTAGGTTCTCTGATCTCTATACCCTCACAATTATTGACCATAAAACCATTAGAAATGGCACGGCCATGAGTCTGTATGAAAGGAGGGAAGAATTAAGGGGCAATGTACTTCAAGACTGCTTTTAAATTTCTATCCTTTGGAGGCTGGTGTGACCTACTATTTCCTGAGTGGTCTTTTGGCAGAAATCACTTTCTCACTCTCTCTTTTCCTCAATTCTGACTGCTAATTACTCTTATTAGGGTTTTACTCAAGCCAGTCCTGTAGGGATCCCAGCACTACTGTGAAGGTTCAATTGTAGCATGCTATCAATCAGGAATTACATAAATCTAAGGGGTGGCTGTTGAAGAACAGCAGAGACAAATCACTTTCCAATCCATATTACTGACTTATAGGCTCCAAACTGGCAAAGTCACTGCATCTGTTATGCATATATATACGGTATTTAAGGGTACCCCCAATGATAAGGGTATTATATTCAAATATAAGATTAATTTGGGCATCAGGACCAATTAGAGAGAGTTCACACAGAACAGAAGTATCATAATTTTTAAGTTACTTACACTTTCGCCTTCAGACTTGGAGCCTTGTTCTTGTAAAGACTTCTGGAGGTCCTCAATCTGCTGCTGCAACTCTCGGATTCGCTCTTTGCTCAGCCTATTATAAGATGGGTTACACGTATTTATTTGTACTGAAAGCCAAAGTAGTTAAGGATTCCTGCATGTGTGCTAAGTTGCTTCAGGCAAGTACAACTCTTTGTGACCCTATGGACTATAGTCTGCCAGGCTCCTCTGTCCACTGGGATTCTCCAGGCAAGAATACTGGAGACGGTTGCCATGCTCCCACCCAGGTGATCTTCCCCACCCAGGGATCAAACCCACATCTCCTGCATTGCAGGAGGATTCTTTACCTGCTGAGCCTCCAGGGAAGCCAGGTGCATTTATGCAATTTAACTCCCAGAGTATGCATTTAATAGCAACAACCAAAGCTGAACAACTACCTGTGGCTAGATATAAAATATAGTATAGTAAACTACTTTCAAGGACCTATTCCTTTAAAAAAGATATTTTTATCCTAAAAGCATATATGTCCACATTTAAAAGTTTAAGGTACTTAATGAGTCTGTGGCAAAAGCATGACATTTCTGCAGTGAACTCCCTGGAATAAAAATTATAAAACTAGCTCAGTTTTCCTTCAGTTGTATTTTTAATGAATGGAAACTAGGTTTCCGTTTCTTGTTTCAGATTTCACAGGGTATTGCAAGAAAAGGAAGGCCACCATTTTCCAACCATTCCTTCATGACTTGAGAGACGGGCACTAGCAAGTAGTGCAGCCTTTTAACTTGGCAAAACCTCTTAGTCATTCCTCTACTGAAGCTGCCAGCAAGACAGTATCTGTCTTTCTCTTCATATATATGACAAAACACCCCCTGCCCACTATACTACTACATTTCCCATTGTTATATATATTACATAATGTAATGATTACCTATTCACATGTCTATCTTCCTATGTTAAAAGCTAAAACTTAGCATCTCCAGTGCTGATACTGAATTATATAAATTAGCAATATTTAATGGTCTCTTCAGGTTTCCCTCGTGGCTCAGCTGGTAAAGAATCCGCCTGCAATGCAGGAGACCTGGGTTCGATCCCTGGGTTGGGAAGATCCCCTGGAGTAGGGAAAGGCTACCCACTCCCGTATTCTGGCCTGGAGAATTCCATGGACTGTATAGCCCACGGGGTCACAAAGAGTCGGACACGACTGAGTGAATTTCACTTTCAATAGTCTCTTCAGGAAGCTAAAATGCTATTTTTCTTTTAACTACAGTTGATGTAATAGTACACGTACAAGTTGACAGACAAGGTTCAAGTGTCAAAAATTCCTAGTGATCTCTCAGATCCAATAAAGGTATGTCAAACAAATCCAAATACTTTTATTGCCAGTATGCTATTTGTAAGACGCAGGATAGCAATAGTGGTAACAGCACAGACTCTGAAGTCTGATTGACAGAAGGTTCAAATGCAGGATCCAGAACTCACTGGCTGTGTGATATGAGCAAGTTTCTTAATGTCCTTGCACCCTCCGTTTCCTTGTTCATAAAATGAGATGATCATACTTACTACTTCATAGAGTTATTATAAGAATTTATGAATTAATATCAAGAGCTTAGAAGCTCACTGGTAAGCACCACATGTTGTTGTTGTAGTATAGTCACTATGTCGTGTCTGACTCTTTGTGACCCCATGAAATGTGGCCCTGCCAGGCTCCTCTGTTCATGAGATTTCCAAGGGATCTTCCCGACCCAAGGTTCAAATCCACATCTCCCACATTGGCAGGTGGGTTCTTTACCAATGAGCCACCAGGAAAGCCCAAGCACCACATAAACATTATTTTTTTAAAATATTTATAAAATTTAAGCACCTCACTGATATCAAATAAATACACCATTTGTTTTAAACACATTATCTGTAATCTTCACTACAACCTGCAAACAGGTGCCTTCTGCAACTAATATCTGAGAATACTAAGTGTGAATTTAAGTAAACGCCCAGTTAAGTAAAGGTGGCATTCAAGTTTGATTCCATAGTCTATGAACCATCTGTGCACGGGACTGCAGTTGAAACCCAGATTGCCATTTATTCATTTGTTAAATTTTCTATCATTTTTGAAGATATATGAATGAAATTCAAGAGTAAGCAAACTGCTTAACAAAGTCTGCTAAGAATAATGGGTAGTGAGAGATGAAAAACCAAAAACTGAAACTCCCACAAATCCTAATTATTTGAACTACAATGACATCTTCCACTTCTGTGAATCAAGACTCTGAGGTTAGGCAGTTGAATGGCGATGGTCATCATTATGAAGGAGGGCATCAGTCACCTCTGCTCCGTCTCCAGTTCATTCATCTTGCGGTGCTTCTGTTCCAGCTGCTCCTGAAGCTCCTCGATACGCTCATTTTCAGTACCTTCCTGCTGTAATCGAAGCATCTTATTTTCATGTTGCAGTCGAATGAATACCTCCCTGATGTTAAAAATCAAAATTTCTTTTTAAATTTTTTAAATATAAGAGTTTAACAAATTCTTTAGCTTTTAAAAAAGAAAATTTCTATCTACTCAACAGCTGTCATTTTGAAATGTTACTAAAGCCTTCTAGAAGTTTTTATTTTATGCAAACTAGTACAGCCCCTATGGAGAACAGTGTGGAGATTTCTTAAAAAACTGGAAATAGAACTGCCATATGACCCAGCAATCCCACTTCTGGGCATACACACTGAGGAAACCAGATCTGAAAGAGACACGTGCACCCCAATGTTCGTCGCAGCACTGTTTATAATAGCCAGGACATGGAAGCAACCTAGATGCCCATCAGCAGATGAATGGATAAGGAAGCTGTGGTACATATACACCATGGAATATTACTCAGCCGTTAAAAAGAATTCATTTGAATCAGTTCTAATGAGATGGATGAAACTGGAGCCCATTATACAGAGTGAAGTAAGCCAGAAAGATAAAGAACATTACAGCATACTAACACATATATATGGAATTTAGAAAGATGGTAACGACAACCCTTTATGCAAAACAGAAAAAGAGGCACAGAAGTACAGAACAGACTTTTGAACTCTGTGGGAGAAGGTGAGGGTGGGATGTTGCGAAAGAACAGCATGTATATTATCTATGGTGAAACAGGTCACCAGCCCAGGTGGGATGCATGAGACAAGTGCTCGGGCCTGGTGCACTGGAAAGACCCAGAGGAATCGGGTGGAGAGGGAGGTGGGAGGGGGGATACGTGTAAATCTATTGCTGATTCATGTCAATGGATGACAAAACCCACTGAAAAAATAAATAAATTAATTAATTAAAAAAAAAAATGTACACTGTAAGACTATGTCTCAAAAAACAAATAGTAAATTTTTAAAGGTACAAGATTACAGATCAATAAATGTTTATTATGCAACTCTCTAAGAGATAATATGAATCATTTTTCTTTGATAATTTAGAAACTATTCACATTAAAGTAATATACAGCACATCCTTAGAAAATATATGAAGAAAAAGCAATAGATTTAAGAAATTACAGTCTGCCTAAAATTTTTAAATATACTTTTATGCTAATGACCATCTTTAGAATTTGGTTTCTAGAAAAAATTTTATTAAAGGTATATACATATTTTTTTAATGCAAATGATAGGAATGGTGTTAAATGAAAAATAATGCTGCTGCCCTCCTAAATTTCATTACCCAAAAGCAACTAATTTCAATTAATCTCAATTTCTGTTCTTCTGAATGCCAGCATGATAACTTTAAAAATATAGGCTCATAGGACTACTTTTAAATGATTAATATCACTGGATATTACTAACTAAAAAGTACAAGTTAGGTTCCAGCCCAGCTTGTATGGAGCTCTATCTTAACAGCAAAAAACTGAACAAAGTGAAAATCAACAACTTATAAAAACTATGAAAAATGCAAGAATTCAGACACAAAAGGCCACATATTGTATGGTTCCATAAATATGAAATGTCCATAATAAGCAAATCCACAGAGATAAAGAGTAGAATACTGGTTACCTGGAGCTGGCATTGGAGGGGAGGCAGGAATGGGTATTTTTGGGGGAGGATGAAAATGTTCCAGAATTAGATAGCAATGATGGTTGCACAATTTCTGTGACTACACTAAAAAGTACCAGACTGCCCATTTGTAAATGCATGAATTATATCTCAGTAATAAAGAGTAGGATTTGAAGTAATTAATAAGTAAAACTGTTGCCACAAAAAGGAAAAGAAGACCATAAAAATAGCAGATAAGTCAAATAACCAGAAGTAAACACAGCAGTAAAATATCAAAATAAAAGTTGGGTCAAGAGGAACCTCTAAAATGTGTATTTCAACTCTAGCTTACTTGTCCTGCAATTGACAGATCATCTCCTACTTTCTTCCACTGCTGGGAATTTGAAAACTATGTATTAAAAAGGGTTTCTAGAGTTTAAGAAAGGAAATTCCTGTCCATTAAATAACAGTCATTTTAAAATGATACCAAAGAGTTTAAGGATAGAAAAATAAGTTCTACACAATAAAAGCCATATTACAAAGAACCAGAATATGTTATTCAGCTAGTAAGTGAAATTTTATTTCTGGTAAATTTTTAAACTGGCATAGTAGCAATAACAGCATGATTTGGAAAGTATAAGCAGATGAGACGAGGTATTTTCAAGCTCTATGATTCATAAAATGAAAATAAAGACAGAAAATTATGAAAAGAAGAATTCACATTTCTAATATTAAGTATGGGTTGTCAATTGATAAAAACAAATTTACCTATATTCCACTGGCATAATCTCGGCAGCAAGATTCTCATAACTTTTTGTAACAGATGCATCTAAACAATATCAGCAACAAAAAAATAGATTAACGCCTCATTATATCTACCATTAAAAAACCTTTTCTAAATGCAACAAAATCCACCTGCTTGGTTTAGGTGATCCTGTTGCACTTGTGAACATCGGAGCTCTTCATTTGTTTCTTTCAGAGTGTCACGCTGTTCTATTAGTCTCTAAAAAAGAATTATTTATATAAGCAAAATATTTAATTCTGTTCAAAGGTAATGTACTTTATACTTAATATCATTTATCTTAATATGTTAATTTGATAATTGTTCCCTACTTAGTTAAAAATGACAATGTTTTAGTTTTAATGCTAAGGGGTAACTTTCTCTTGCGTAAATCACATAAATAACAAGATTTTATACAACACAAAGCTTGTGATTTTCCCAGTAGGTAGCTTACCTTTGAGCCAAATGAATTAATTATACAACAGAGTACAAAAATGTAACTGTAGAGTAATAAAAGCTCGTGGACTTTGGAGGCAAACACAGCACGGCTTGAATTCAGTTTTACTATTTCCAGTTGTATTATTTAAGGCAAGCTGCTGACTCTTTGCCATTAGATTTTTATCATCAAAACAGGGACACTGATTCATAAGCCCCTGAAAGGTGTTCTGAGTAGTGAATGAGAAGTTTGTCTAATATCTAGAACACAGTCTGGTGTGTAAGAGACGCTAGAGACTTGTTATTTCCTTCAATTACTGTAAACAGCATACTGGAAGTATGAACCTGTGGAAAAACACTATCTCCCAGGGATAGTATGCTAGGACTTCATGTCATTAGCTATTTTATTTTACTGGACTGGATGCCGGACTAGATAAAGCACAAACTGGAATCAAGATTGCCATGAGAAATATTAATAACCTCAGATATGCAGATGACACTAACGTTGTGGCAGAAAACGAAGAGGAACTAAAGAGCCTCTTCATGAAGGTCAAAGGGGAGAGTGAAAAAGCTGGCTTAAAATTCAACATTCAAAGGGCGAAGATTCTGGCATCCAGTCCCATCACTTCATGCACATAGATGGGGGAATAATGGAAACAGTGACAGACTTTATCTTCTCAGGCTCCAAAATCACTGCAGATGGTGACTGCAGCCATTAAAACTAAAAGATGCTTGCTCCCTGGAAGAAAAGCTATAACAAACCTAAACAGCATATTAAAAAGCAGAGACATTATTTTACTGACAAAGGTCCATATAGTCAAAGCTATGGTTTTTCCAGAGGTCATGTATGGTTTTGACAGTTGGACGATAAAGAAAGTTGAGTGACAAAGAATTGATGCTTTTGAACTGCAGTGCTGGAGAAAACTCTTGAGAGTCCCTTGGACTGGAAGGAGATCAAACCAGTCAATCCTAAAGGAAATCCTAAAGGAAATCGGAATATTCATTGGAAGGACTGATGCTGAAGCTGAAGCTCCAATACTATGGCCACCTAATGTGAAGAACTGACTCACTGGAAAAGACCCAGATCCTGGGAAATAATGAAGGCAGGAGGAGAAGAGGACAACAGAGGATAAGATGGTTGGATGGCATCACTGACTCGATGGATGTAAGTTTGAGCAAGCTTCAGGAGTTGGTGATGGACAGGGAATCCTAGTGTGCTACAGTGCATGGGGTCGCTAAAAGGTGTACACGACCAAGCCACTGAACTGAACTCATTTTATTTTACAGCTGACAGTCAATGACAAATTTCTACACTCTGGAAAAAAGGCTCAGGTTTAAATGATTTTTCCAGAACCTGAAAAGTAACATAAAATTGTATTTTAAATTTTAAATGTTACTATATTTCAGATCAATAAATAAAACCCTATTAGGTCCATTATGTGGCTCAAATCAACAGTAAATTGGTAACTGATTCCAAGGGTCCTTAGGCCAGCGTGTACAGATGCTCTAGGGATCTCTGAACACAGTAAATTATAACTACAGTCAGGCATCAGGACCCCTATAAATCTGTTCCTTCATAAATGCAATGTGAACACTAGCAATTTGTCAAAATCAACTTTTCAAAAAGTATGAAGGTTAATCAAAGGTCTGCCATATCTGAGGAACATTTATTAAAGAAAATGTGCTAAACCTCAGAACATGAGCTTTTTGTTCTTTTAACTATCCTGATTACTATCGCCCTCTCCCCAACCCTGGAGTAGCCTTGAGTAGCTTTGAAAAGCAGAGGTTACCACCACCTGGAGGGGCTGACTAGCTATGAAACTCTTCTTAAAAAGCCCCATGCTTAGAAAACTATCACTATTTGATGTGTCCAGCAGCACCTTGGAGAAATTCCAATCATGCTTTTCATTATTTGAGCTAATTTGGTGCTTGCTGTGCAGGAAAATATTCCTTAGGCATCTGTAAAAACAATCATCAGCAATTGCTTTCATTATAGCTGCTGAAGGCATGATGCCAGTTAAGGCAAACAAGACTCTTGCCAAAAATTTACCAGGAAGAGCTGAGAAACATGATATTCATAGAGGAGGTTAAAAGTCCTACCATATGGAGATCCAGGAGGTCAGCTATGCACAGAGCTGTGCGCATGCCCAGAAATACCCCGAGAGGACCCCAATGTCTCAGCTCTGGAAAAACTTGAAGCATAAACACAAAGGCAGAGTTGTAAACTTTCTAAGAATTGAAAATATTTTCCAAAATAAATACACATTGAGTCCTTTGGCAAAGATTGGGAGATCTATGGAAACAGCTGACAAATCATTAACTGATCGCAATGGTTATTGAGCAGAGAATTCAGTGGCTTGCACATTACAAAGAAAAAAAAACTTTATGGAATTCGTCCAAAAGAGTCACTAAAAAACCAGCAAAAACAAAAACCCTGAGGTTGGGGGAAAATCTGATTTCCAGAGTTGAAACACATTATTATTTTAAAGGTTATATTTTCAACAACAACAACAACAAAAAAAAACATGCAAAGAAATAGAGAAATTCCTATACAGGGAAAAAAAAAAAAAAACAGTTAACAGAAAGAGTCAATGAGATAACACTAGTGGGTGGACACACTAGACAAAGACTTTAAGTGTGGTAAAACCAAAAAGGCAGGAACATTTTCTCAATATATGTCAAGGCTGTATATTGGCACTGTGCTTATTTAACTTATATGCAGAGTACATCATGAAAAACATTGGGCTGGAAGAAGCACAAGCTGGAATCAAGATTGCCAGGAGAAATATCAATAACCTCATGACAAATATGCAGATGATACTACCCTCATGACAGAAAGTGCAGATGATACCACCCTCATGACAGAAAGTGAAGAAGAACTAAAGAGCCTCTTGATGAAAGTGAAAGAAGAGAGTGAAAAAGTTGGCTTAAAACTCAACATTCAGAAAACTAAGATCATGGCATCCAGTCCCATCACTTCATGACAAATAGACTGGGAAACAGTGGAAACAGTGGCTCACTTTATTTTTTTGGGCTCCAAAATCACTGCAGATGGTGATTGCAGCCGTGAAATTGACGCTTACACCTTGGAAGGAAAGTTATGACCAACCTAGATAGCATATTAAAAAGCAGAGACATTACTTTGTCAACAAAGGTCTGTCTAGTCAAGGCTGTGGTTTTACCAGTGGTCATGTATGGATGTGAGAGTTGGACTAAAAAGAAAGCTGAGTGCTGAAGAATTGATGCTTTTGAACTGTGGTGTTGGAGAAGACTCTTGAGAGTCCCTTGGACTGCAAGGAGATCCAAGCAGTCCATCCTAAAGGAGATCAGTCCTGGGTGTTCATTGGAAGGACTGATGCTGAAGCTGAAATTCCAATACAGTAAAAGACAAGAACTATGTGTCATACCACTGGCCCAGGAATAGCAGTTGACAAAATACAGAACTCTTTCAGGATAAAAACATGAAACAAATTAGGAATTAAAACTTCTTTAACCTGACAGAAGGAATCTACAAATAAAATCCACAACTAATAAGACACATAATGGTAAAAGAATGAATGCTTTCTTCCTAATATTGGAAACAAGAGAAAGATACTCTCACCTTGCCACTTCTATTCAACAAAGTACTGAAGGTTCTAGCCAGGATAATTTGACAAGAAATAAAAGACATTCAGAATGCAAAAGAATAAATAAAACTATCTGTATTTACAAATGTCCTGATTTTGTATATAAAAATACTAATTCACTAAAAATTATTAGAAATATTAAGGGAATCCAACAAGGATGTAAGTAAAACACAAGACCAATGTCCAAAAGTAAATTGTATTTCTATATGTTAGCACTGACAGAAAGAATAAAACACTCATGAGTAGTTCTATAAGATGCGAATCTTACAAAATGAAAACTACAAAACATTGTTGAAAGAAACTAAAGACATAAATATATGGAATGTTATGCCATATTAATAGATCAGAAAACATAATGCTATTAAGGTGGTCAGGTTTCCAAACTGATCAACAGATTCAGGAAATTCCTATCAATATTTCAATCTGGCTATTTTGCAGAAACTAATCTGACCCTTAGGTTTATATGAAATGCTAGAGACCCAGAATAACCAAAACAATAGCTTTCCAAAGAAAAAGTTGGAGAACTTATTTCAAATGAGTATATTTTCCAATTTCAAAACTTAATACAAAGCTGCAGTAATCATTACAGTGTGGTATTACCATAAAGTTAGACATATATATATCAGTGACAATTCAAAATCCGGAAATAAACTCTAACATTTGTGGCCAAATGATTTCTTTTTACTTTAAGAAAATTAATAGGCTTTAAAAAAAAAAAAACCTGAACAGAAAATACAAAGTTCCCATCATCCCCTCACCCAACTCCCCAGTTTCCCTTATTATTAACATCTTGCATTAGTGTGGTTACTTGTAAGAACTGATAAGCCAAAAGTGATACACTGTTATTAAGTGAAGGACATAGTCTACATTAGGGTACATTCTTTGTTTCACTTTTATGAGTTTTGACAAAGGTATAATATATCCGTCATTAAAGGACCATGTCAACTGATTTTTAACAAGAGTATCAAGAATATTCAGTGGGGGAAAGAACAGTCATATCAACAAATGGTGCTGGGACAAATGAATATCTAAACACAAAGGAAGAAAGAAACCTATCTCACACCACATAAAAATGAATTCAATATCGATCACAGAGTAAATATAGGAGCTAAAAATATAAAACTCCTAAAAGAAAACAGAGGAATAAAGCTTTATAACCTTAAGGTTACCCAATGGTGTCATAGAAACACCACCAAAAAAAACACAAAAGAAGAAGCAGATAACTTTGTTTTCATGAAATAAAAAACTATTCTGCTGCTATATACACACACACACACACACACACACACCGTTTAAAAATTGCAAAGATGACTCACAGAATAGGAGAAAATATTTGCAAACCATTTATCTGACAAGAGATTTGTATCTAGAATATATAAAGAACTCTTAGAACTCAAAAATAAAAAAGTAAATAATAAACAAAGCATGGTCTAAAGCATTTGAAGAGGCACTTCTCAAAGAAATAAAATCAGAAATGGTCAATAAGTTCATGAAAAGATGTTCAACATCATTTGTCATTAGGGAAACACAAATCAAAACCACAATGATATACTACTTCATACCTATTAGGATAGCCAAAATTAAAATCCAATATGATTTGACAAGAATTGGGAGAAATTGGAATCTTTTACAAACTGCTGGCAAGAATGAAAAATGGTTCATTCACTTTAGAAAAGTCTGGTAATTCTTAAAAAAGTTAAACACCTATCATATGACCCAGCAATACCATTCCTCAACACATATTCAAGAAATGAAGACATGTGTCCACATAAAAACTTGTAGATAAATGTTCAGAGCCCCATTATTCATTTAATAGGCAAAATGTGGAAACAACCCAACTGGACTTTGTTTCCACTGATGAACAGATAAATAAAATGTGGTATATCCATATAATGGATTACTACTCAGCAATAAAAATGAATGAAGTACTGATACATGCTACAACACTGATAAACCTTGAAAGTATTATGCTAAATGATGGAACCCAGTCACAAAAACCACAAAGGGTATGGTTATATATTCTGGACAGATGAGGCAAATTCATAGACAGCAAGTAGATTAATGGTTGCTAAGGCTGGGGAAAGAGGGACCAGATGCAGAATAACTGCTATCAGGCACAGGGTCTCCTTGGAGTGATGACAGAATTCTAAAACGATGATGGTTTCCAACACTGAATACACTGAACACCATTGAACCATAGCTTTAAATAGGTGAAACTTATAATATATAAATTATATCCTAATAAAGTTTTCAAAAATTGCATCTATGGTCCTTGCTTTCAAGGAGTTGACAGTTCAGAACTGGAACACATACACTGAAACATGACTTCATCTTACCATATCAAGAAAACTTACAAAACTGCATAAAGAATTTCTACAAGACTTTCTTTTACATCACTAATTTCAATTTGGAGAAAGAAGAACTGGTTACATCATTTCCATTCTTAAAACAGCGAGGGTAATATTAAAACTGAAACAGGACATACATATTACACATCAATTATATTTATGTTTACCTCTTTTTCCTTAAGTAAAGCTTCGTGTTTTTCTTCAAGCCGCTTCATTTCAAATGCTAGTGTGTCCGCCCTTTTGGATTCAGAGGAAAGTTTAACATGAAGATCCTGAACCTTTTATCAGAAACAAAAGTAGAAAATAAGAGTATATAATATTGATAGCATTTCAGAGATCAATAAATGAAAAACTGAAAATAAAATTTATAGTAAGATTATAGTCTAATTCTAAATATTCGTGGAAATGGCATGTAAATAAAAAAATTAACATAAGTTTTAAAATACACAAATAATAATTTAGAAAAAAAATTATCAGTCTTCTACTGTTTCTCTAGGGTGTTTGATAAATAGCAAAAGAGAATATTTTAGGTTATAAGTCCATTCTCTAGGTATTTATCCCTGGTTATCAGAAATGTTACTGAAACAATAAAATATTCCAATAGTATACAAGCTCAGAAGCTAATAAAAATACCACAAGGGAGGCCCAATAATACTGGAGTGGGTACTTTATCCTTTCTCCAGCAGATCTTCCCAACCCAGGAATCAAACTGGGGTCTCCTGCATTGCAGACAGATTCTTTACCAACTGAGCTATCAGGGAAGTCAAAAAGACCTAGAAAACACAAATTCAATGATCAACTCTTGAATTAAAATTACAGACAGAAGATACGTGTGATAATAAGGACACAACTGACTACAAATAGTGTTTATTTGGGGCTTTCTGGGTAGCTCAGTGGGTAAAGAATCCACCTGAAATGCAGGAGACTCCAGTTTGATTCCTGGGTTGGGAAGTTTCCCCGGAGAAGGAATAGACTACCCACTCCAGTATTTCTGGGCTTCCCTGGTGGGTCAGATGGCAAAGAATCCACCTGCAATGTGTGAGACATGGGTTCTATTCCTGGGTTGGGAAGATCCCCTGGAGGAGGGCATAGCAACCCACTCCAGTATTCTTGCCTGGAGAATCCCAATGGACAGAGGAGCCTGGCGGGCTACACACTCCATGGGGTTGCAAAGAGTCAGACACGACTGAGTGACTAAGCACAGCACAGTGTTTAGTCACTGCTACATCCTTCTAAAGGAGTGAAAGGTACACTCTTTCAATTTTATTGATTTAAAAAATTTAGATATTTTCTTACCTGTCTCTTGTATGTTTCTAATTGTGTGCGTGCAGCATTTGCCTTCTTTAATTCCTCTTCTAAGCTGACTGTATTATGCATGTACATCATGTTTGTTTCCTGTAAAGTTTTCACCTGCTTGCGAAGGTCATTCAGATCTTGTAGCTTCTGACGATATATCTCAACTGTAGACTCCAGTTTATTTGCTTTATCAGAGGTAGCTCTATAATAACAAAGATTAAACATTACTGTGTAAAAACAAGTAAATGCACATAACAGTGTTATTCTGGCTGTAAAACGAGTCTTCCAAATGAACTATCAACTGGTTAAAAAAAATGAGGGGGACAGAGAAAAGAAATCATTAGCTTTGTGAGAAATCTTGAAACAGACTCAGAAAGTTCAACCCTTCTGTTATAAAGTCATCAAAATAAACTGCTTGAAATCTGACACACTGTATTATCAAACTATTCTACAAATCACAACAATGTACAAAAAAAGAATGGTTTTATAAATACAGCTGAACAATTCTGAGCTGCCCGTAAGCTTACAGGCCAGTTGTGCTCTGTGTATAATATCTAATGCAGTTTAAGTATTTGATATATTCAGGAAGCTGACTGAATTTGTAATTTGTTTGGCAAAGCACTTCCCTTTAGAGTTGTGCACACCTGACAAACAGGGTGGAGAAAAAATAAACAAACAGAATCACTTCAATATCACATGATGGTTAAAATTAATGCTTATAAAGATTTTGTTTTAAATGAACATTAAAAACTGTGTAAGAAAATGGCTAATTAAGAAAAATTAACAAAATAAAAAAATCACTTAAACAGATTCTTTGCTTAACATTTCACAGGCAAAGCTCATTATAAACTTTGTACTGTCAAAGAAAATAAGAGAACCTGGGATAACCTTGAAATAAATGTTAGGATTCTTGTCTATAGTTTATCAAATGTCAAAATATGGTTTGTGAGAATACATTTCTTACACAAAAATTTCACAAGATGTACTAATAAGTACAAGAAGGTCAAGTCAAATGTATCTAAAAATAACTCAGCTTACAAATTTTTAAGAAAAAGGTATCGTTTTCTTTAATCAGAAGTAAGAAAAAGGTTTATGGTTCTAATACGAAAATCTCTCCTAACAGGAATCAAGTATTATCCTGAAACTTCACATAACTATCAACAAACATAAAAGAAGTAAAGACTAGGAAGTTGGGTAAAAACTGATCAATACTTGATACACAGGTATAACTGTAAGATTCCTTAATTAAAATATAGAATACCAAAATGAGAAGTGACACAATTATATTTAGACATGCCATACCTAAGAACATCTATTTCATCTTTCAGGGCTCTTGTTTCCTCAGCAAGACTAGTCAATTCATCATTCCTATGTTGAAATTCAATTAATTGCTTTTCAAGTTCTTCACAGTGAACACGGTAATCATCTTTTGCAGCTTCAAGCCTTGCATAAAAAAAACAAGTATTTATAATGTAATTTCCATTATTTGTTTTTTTACTGAGACATGAGCTTAGCAAAACTTACTTCTAAAATGTTCCTTTGATTCCACATCCAAAAAAAGAAAAATTAAAGGAATAAGCTACTTTCTAGTCCTTAGTTTTAAAACAATAGCTTAAAAAAAAAAGTTGGAGAAGTCATACTTTCCAATTTACTACAAAGCTACAGTAATCATGACAGTATCATACTACCATAAAGCTAGACATATAGATCAATGACAATTAAAAGTCCAAAAGTAAACTCTTAACATTTATGGTCAAATGAATTTTTTTACTTGAAAAAATTAATAGACTTTTTTTTCAGAAAAACTGAACAGAAAGTACAAAGTTCCCATATATTCTCTCATGGTTATCTCATTCCCTAGTTTCCCTTATTATTAACATCTTTCATTAGTGTGGTTACTTGTAAGAACTGATAAGCCAGTGATGTTCTGAATTTTCATTATCACTCTGAAACACTGAGCCTGGTTCTCTAGTTCAAACAGAAATTTTAATTTCAAGAGAAAAAGAGAAACCATGTAAAGTTACCCAAAAATGTACATAGCATGTAAAGTGGTGAAATAGGAACTCTAAGTATAGACTGTGATAAAGAATAAATACTTTGAACCCAAGAGCAACAACAAAAACTAAAATGACTATATAGTGATAAAAATATTAAAAAATTACTTGATCAACTGACAATAATGCAGAAAAGAAAAATAAACACAAGAACAGATATGACAAATGAAAAATAGCAAACTGATAGACCCTAAGCACAACCATATCAAAAATTATGTAAAGGGCAAAAGGACTAAATACACCAATTAAAAAGGCAGAGACTATCAGACTGGATAAGAAAGCAAGGCTCAAATATATACTAGTTAGAAGAAACATTTTAAATATAAAGACACAATAGGTTAAAAGTAAAAAAAAGAAACTAAGTATCATGCAAATAATAAGCAAAGAAAACTGGGGTATTTATATTAACATAAAAAAATGGTTTAACACAAAAAGTATTACCAAAGGTATAGATATTTCACAATTATAACAGGGTCAATCCATCAGAAAGACATATCAAAAAGTTATATATAACTAAAAATAAAATTTTAAAAGAGATGAAGCAAAAACTGACAAGATCTGAGATCTACAAATCCATAATTATTGTCAAGAATGTTAACATCAGTCTCCCAATAAATGAAAGAACTAACCAAAAATGTCAAATACAGAAAAAATCTGAATAACCCTACTAATCAGCTTGATATAATAAATATTTGTGAAACATATCAGTAAAAAATTACAGAATACACATCCTTTGCAAGTACACATGGAATATTCACTGCAATAACACATGTGATTATCACAATAGGTATCATAAATATTAAAAAGAATGAAGTCTTATGGACTATATTCTCTAACCACAAGGAAATTAAATTAGGAATCAGTCACAATGAGAAGTTTGGAGAAAAGCCTTAAATATTTGGAAATTAAAAAATACATTTCTAAATGATTCCTGAGTCAGAGAAGAAATCAGAGAGGAAATTAGAAAATATTTTGAACTGAATAATAACAGAAATGCAATCAATCAAATTTTAGGGACACAGCTAAACCAGTGCTTACAGAGAAATTTACAGTTTTAAAGGCTTATAATAGAAACAAAGAAATGCTTAAAATCAATCATCTAACTTTAGGAGGCTAGAAAAAGAAGAGCAAATCAAATCCAAAGTAAGTAAAAGGAAAGGAATAAAGAACAGAGATCTAAAATTCACACTATGGGAAACTAATAAAGGCTGTTGGATTAATAAAGGGTGTAAGATTAATAAAATTGATGAACCTCTAGCAACGGTGACCAAGAAAAATGAAAGAAAACACAAATTACCAACATCAAGAATGAAAAAGGAAACACCACTACAGCTCCTACAATCATTAAAGGGACCATAAATAGATTATGAAAAACTTCATGTCAATAAATTAAACAACTTAAATCAAATAAATATATACCTTGAAAAAAACAATTTAGGAAATTGACATAATATGAAACAGAAAATCTGAAAAGCCTATGACCATTAAAGAAATTACATGTGTCATTAAAAGCCCTTTCACAAAGAAAACCACAGATCCAATTGTTTTACTGATTAATTCTATCAAATATTGAAGGAAGAAATAATGTCATTCTTACATAAACTCTTTCAGAAAATAGAGGAGGAGAGAGTATTTCCCAATTATTCTATGAGACTAGTGGAACTCTGATAACAAAACCTGAAAGACATTACAAGAGAAAAAAGTTATAGACCAATATCTATTATAAAGACAAGACACAAAAATACTTTCAAAATATCAACAAATCAAATCCAGTCATATGTGTATAAGATAAGAAAATATGACCAAGGTGGTTTTTCTCTGGAATACAAATTTTTTTAACATTCAAAAATTAATCGTATTAAGAGTAAAAAAGAAAAACCAAACCATCTTTTTTCAAGATGCACAGAAGTCCTAAGACAAAAATCAACACTGATAAATGATAAAAACTCTTAGCAAGGCAGAAATAAAGGAGAATTCTTTCAATCTGATAAAAAGCCAATTTAAAAACTCTACAGCAGGCTTCCCTGGTGGCTGAGTGGTAAAGAATCTGCCTGCCAATGCAGGGGACACAAGTTTGATTCCTGATCCAGGAAGATCCTACATGCAGCAGAGCAACTAAACCCGTGTGCCGACTGTCGGACCTGTGCTTTAGAGCCCACGTGCCACAACTCTTGGTCCGTGCGCCTAACTCCCGTGCTCCGAAACAAGACACCGCAGTGAGAAGCCGGCACACAACTAGAGAGTATCTGCCACTCTCCATGACTACCACAACTAGAGAGTACTGCCAACTCTCCACAACTAGAGAAAGCCCACACAATAACAAAGACCCAGCATCGCCAAAAATAGACAAATAAATATCAAGATCATGTCATATGGGCTAAAGACAGACAAATTCATCAGCAGGAAGGAACTGAGTTCAGAAAATGACCCACATTTTACGGCTATATAATTTTTCACAAAGGTGCCAAAGCAATTTGATGGAATAAAATAAAAATCTTTTCACCTGATGATACTGGAACAACTGGATACGCATAAGGGAAATAAAAGTAAAGTCTGACACCCACATATTATACTATTTTCAAAAAAAAATCAATTCAAGATGGATCACAGACCTAACTGTGAAAGATAAAACTATAAAGGTTCTAGAAGAAAATACTAGAGTATTTTCATGACTAGGGGGTAGACAGATTTCTTGGACAGTACATGAAAAGCACTAATCTTAAAAATATTGATAAATCAGGCTTCATCTAAGAACTTTAATTCTTGATAGATACCATTTGAAAAATGAAGTGGCAAGCTACAGAAAAGATGAAATATTATTACATGCATATCTGACAAAGATTCTATAACCAGAATATATATTTTTTAAACTCTTACAACTCAGTAATAAAGACAAACAACCCAATTTAAAAATAGGCTAACAGTGTAGAGAGACAATTCACATAGTAAAATATAGCGCAAATAAGCACATGAAAAGGTGCTTACCATTATCATTAGTTATAAGGAAAATGCATCTTAAAGCCACAATTCAACACTCTTAACCCATTCCCTGGAATAACTAAAATGAAGAAGACTGATAAGGCCAACTTACGTTATATAGGCAGAGTAACTAGAGCAACCAGCAGCAAGCACTGCTGGTGGGAATGCAAAACAATACGACCACTTTGGGAAATGGTTTGCTGGTATCTTTTAAATATAATACAAACAAAATGTGTGATTCAGCAATGCCACTCTATGTAATTGCCAATGAGAAATGAAAAAATATGTTCACAAAAGTTTTATATTCCAATGTTCATATCCATTTTATTTATATTAGCCAAAATCTGGAAACTCAAATGTCCATCTAAAGGAAAATGAATAAGCAAAATGTGTTACAATGTGCAATAATTCCATTTAGCAGAATACTACTCAGTAATTTTAAAAAAATGAACTGATATATTCAGCAACATTGGTAGATTTCACAAATATGCTGAGCAAAAGAAGCCAGTCACCAAAGAATTAATGTTACAATTTCTAAGAAGTTCTAGATGAGAGAAAAGACATCTATAGTGGAAAATAATTGGAAGAGTCTCTGGGACTTAGGGGTTATCTGGGAAGGGACATAGGGGAACTTTCTGTAGTGACAGAAATGATTTATCAAATGATAAAAACGTGAGTTACACAAATGAATGCTTTCAATAAAAGATGCCAAACAGTGCTATTCACTCAACTCACAGTATGTAAACATTATCATAAAAAAAGAATTGTAAACATACTGAAGTGTAGCATTAGTTTGCACTGTAGCATTACCTTTTTATAGAAGGCATGGATTAGCAATTCTTACTTCAAATGTGTTTTGGGATTGAGTAAATGAATAAATTTGCTGAGGAAAATGGAAGTCAGAAATTGAGAAAATGGTTTCTCAATGTTGGCGAAGGGAGTTACAATATGGAAATGCAGAAAATCAGAATATACCCTGAAGTCACTGGACTGAAATGGAAGATGATAATATGAATTCACTGTTCATAATTATAGCTATGAAAATAGATAGATATATGCATAGACACATGTGTGCAAACATGGACTGGTATGAACCTTTACAAGTGTATTTTCCTAGCTCTGTACACCAAGGTGGCCCAGAAGCAATGACAGAAAAACTCATCTAGACCATCCTTGGAAGAAAAGCCATGATTAACCTAGACAGCATATTAAAAAGCAGAGACATTACTTTGCCAACAAAGGTCCATCTAGTCAAAGCTATGGTTTTTCCAGTAGTCATGTATGGATGTGAGAGTTGGACCATAAAGAAGGCTGAGTGCCTAAGAATTGATGCTTTTGAACTGTAGTGTTGGAGAAAACTCTTGAGAGTTCTTTGGACTGCAAGGAGATCCAAGCAGTCCATCCTAAAGGAAATCTGTCCTGAATATTCACTGGAAGGACTGATGCTGAAGCTGAAACTGCCATACTTCAGCCACCTTATGTGAAGAACTGACTCACTGGAAAAGACCGAGGCAGGAGGAGAGGGGGATGACAGAGGATGAGATGGTTGAATAGCATCACCGACTCAATGGACATGAGTTTGAGTGAGCTCTGGGAGTTGGTTATGGACAGGGAAGCCTGGCATGCTGCAGTCAGTGGGGTTGCAAAGAGTCAGACACAGCTGAGTGACTAAACTGAATTGAGACCTTTGTTTTTAGCGGAGAATAAATCTAGACAGAAAAATTCATCTAGATCATAGATTTCTCTTTTTAGTGGAGAGTTCTCCACTAAAAGGAATCAGAACTTCCTGGAGAAATGGCTGACTCTAGAGTTGAGGAAGAACAATTAGAGTCGGGAACATTTTGTTGTCCCAGAAAGAAGAAAATACTCAAAGAAAGATAGCAACATATTGTAAAGACACATGGCTAATTGAAAGGCTCCTCAGTGGTCAAATCTGGGACAATTTAAACATAAAAATAAATGATGATAGTAATGGAATTATAGTCCATTGAGTAAGAATCCACTTCTAAATGCAAAGCACGATCCTGGATTAGATTCTGAAATAAGAAAAAACTTAAGTTTTAAGGATACTGAGATAGCTGATAGAATTTGCATATGATCTGTAGAGTAGATGATTTGTTTCAAAGATCAATCACTAATTTTGATCACTATGCTGTGGTTTATAAGAGAATATTTTTGTTCTTAGGAAATACACACTGAAGTACATAGGGGTAAAGCAGTATGTCTCCAGTTTACTCTAAAATGGTTCAAAAAACAAAACATATATACACATGTGACTATGTAAAGAGACTGATAAAACAAATGAGTAGAACTGTAAAACAAATGTCAAATCTGAATGAGAGATATACAAACTCCCTGTCCTATTCTTGCAACTTTTTTCAGTAAGTCTGAAATCATACCAAAATAAAGTAACAAAAAACCACATACAGTACAACTGGAGCGCCTATTTATCAGGGTCTTACACTGCAGGGCTCAGAGGTAAGCACACAAAAAGATAATGTTTATCAAAGATTAGATGTACACTTTTTTTTCAAAAGAAGAAATATAAAAGTTGATATGAAAAGCATCCTTTTAGGGTGAGGTTTATATTTTTTTTTCCACTTATTATCAAGTTCCCTCTCCTATGCAAAAATTCCTCTTCCCCAGGTTTCAGCAAACATTCTTTTAAATTCCTCGTGGACTTGCTTATGGCCTTCGTTTGGCCCTCATCACACGTTATTTTGAATTGTTTTGCTTTTTATATATGTATCCCACTTGCTTAACTGTATTGTTAGCCCTACAAGGACAGGAACCACTTATACTAGACAGTATTTTCATCCACTTAGTATTCTGAACATGTGTTGTAATGCTTAATCATCAGTTGTTGCTATTATGATTTTTAGCTACTTAGTTTAATAAAACTGTATAGAATGATTCCTATTAAAAATGCTACCTGAAGTTTTCTTCCTGTAATTGTTCTAGTTGCAACTGTGCATGAAAATATTTTTTTGCAACCATTGTATTTGGATCATCAAAAGATCCATCCAACTGGTCAAGTTTTTCATTCATCATCTCGTTCTCAGAAACCAGTGAATTCTTTTCATCTTGAAGTGCTGTCACCTAAAAAACAAAAACACAAGCATAAGCATCAGTAGCAAAGAAGAGTTTACAGTGGAGTTCTAGATTCTAAATCTGACCAAGCCATTAACTAGCCTGGTCAATCAGACTAGATAAATTCTTAAGGATTCTTCTAGCTCTGGAATTCTGGGTCTAGGAGGTTTGAATCAGAAGAAATAAAATTAATTAATACAGAGAAAAGAGAGTTAATACATACAAGGGAGAATATCTTCCAAACTTCATGCTTGCTTTAGGTCAGAGAAGAAACTGTTTTTTAGTCTCTAAAATTGTATGCACCTATGTACTTCAAAAAAATAATTTGTTTCCCTTTTAGGTATAAATTTATTTTCAGGATGCTGTTACCTAGTAAACTGAGATACACACAAATATGCACAAAATTACCATTTTAGGTTCATAGTAGAAAATTATCAGATTCACATCGTATCTTTAGGGGATAACCACATTATTTGGTTAGTCAATCAGCAGCAAAAAAACTGAACCCAACTGCACACTGAAACTATTTGCTTAAGATTTAAAATGGATATAAACATATAACTTTAGAATGACATCAGTACCGGCACTGGATACATTTTTTATTTTATTTACATATTTATGTTAACAAGCATTATTTGCTCCCTTAGTTCTACTTCTTTTTCATTTAAAAATATCTATAAACATTTAGAGTAAGGCTGCAACCTTTTATAAGGCATGTTTCCTAAGTAACTCAGTCGGTAAAGCATCTGCCTGCAATGCGGGAGACCTGGGTTCAATTCCTGGGTCAGGAAGATCCCCTGGAGAAGGAAATGGCCACCCACTCCAGTATTCTTGCCTGGAGAATTCCATGGACAGAGGAGCCTGGCGGGCTACAGTTCGTGGGATCCCAAGAGTTGGACATGACTTAGCACTATCTTTCTTTCTTTCTTTTGTAAGATCAGACATCTACATGGGATTTTACTAAGATTAGTTTGAAAAAGGCTGACTTATCATAACTTAGAATACATTCTAAGTTATTGGGCTTCCCTAGTGGCTCAGCTGGTGAAGGATCCGCCTGCAATGAAGGAGACCTTGGTTCGATCCCTGCATTGGGACGATCCCCTGGAGAAGGGAACAGCTACCCACTTCAGTATTCTGGTCTGGAGAATTCCATGGACATATAGTCAGTCCATAGGGTTGCAAAGAGTTGGACACGACTGAGCGACTTTCACGTTCACAACATATAACTGCATAAGTTTGCTATTTATAGTTTGAAAAGGTGTAATCAATGCAGTCTAGTTACGTGAATGGGATTACATATTGACACACTCAGCTATTAACAGGAAATTAAAATCAAGGTATAGGGACTTCCCTGGTGGTCAGGTGGCTAAGAATCACCAGTGAATGCAGGGGTCATGGGTTTGATTCCTCATTCAGGAAGATTCCACTTGCCACGGGGCACCTACGCCCAAGCACCACAATTACTGAGCCTGTGCTCCACACAGCCTACCGCAATGAGAAGCCCTCTCACTGCAACAAAAAGCAGCTCTTGATCACCAGAACAAGCAAAAGCCCATGCTGAGTAACAAAGACCTAGAGTAGCCAAAAATAAATAAATCTTTTTTAAAAAATCAAGTTATATTATATAGTCTTAAATACAGTGTAGGCAAGTTACAAACACTGTCCTCCAAATGAGTAACACAAAGTCTGAAAAACCATTCCCAGACAAACAGGAAACAGTTTCTCTTCCTAAATACAATGCATGCATCCATCCTTGTCATATAAGCAGTTTAGTGACTATTATCTGTCATGTAATACAATCCTGTATTGGGATACAAAAAAGAATGGAGGTTGCACCCTTTAAGATTCCCTACAGCAGAAATGTAAACAATTACAGGACGGAAAATGTGGTGCTTTGATGAAATTATGCTATTGGGGGGGGCGGCGCGAGAAAAGAGTATCTCATATTAGCTTGAGGGTAGGAGCTGTTATGAGACTGGTAGAGTAGAAACAATACCTTGTCTTCAAACTGGATAAGAATCCCCTCAAGAAGGGAGAAGAGCAAGGGCAAACTTCGTTTTCAGTATCTAGTGGGTAGCCAACCTTGTTCCTAACCATGTATTTCACATAGTGGTTCCAGAGCCACTCCAGATGAGTGACTTAGAATGTCCAGAGGTGGTTCTAGATATCTCTTAACAAGATGTCACGGTGATACTTTGTTTAGGTTCACTTTGTACCTGCCTCTGTCCCTTTCTGTTTCTCTAGTTTTTCTGTCTCTCTCTATGAGCTACTTAAAGTTCAAAAAGCTAAAAAAAAAATAATGCTCTTTTCTCACATCACTCAGATTTAATATTTTTATCATATTAGCTTATTTAAAATCTAAGCTTATTAAAAAACTTAAAACATAAATTTCTATAGCTGGAGTCCTGTTTCACATATAATTTGCAGACACCTTTAGGTTTGAAGATCACTGCCTCAGTATATGTGACAATGCTGGGTAGGAGTATGTTTCTAACATACTGTAAGCAAGAATAACCAGCCACTGTTACCGCAGTTAAGTGAAGGAGAGCTACTGATGGCTGCCAGGTATTAGGATTAATGGTTGAGTAGCGTGGCTGACTTTATTTTTCTAGGCTCCAAAATCACTGCAGATGGTGATTGCAGCCATGAAATTAAAAGACGCTTACTCCTTGGAAGGAAAGTTATGATCAACCTAGATAGCATATTAAAAAGCAGAGACATTACTTTGCCAACAAAGGTTCGTCTGGTCAAGGCTATGGTTTTTCCAGTGGTCATGTACGGATGTGAGAGTTGGACTATAAAGAAAGCTGAGCACTGAAAAATTGATGCTTTTGAACTGTGGTGTTGGAGAAGGCTCTTGCGAGTCCCTTGGACTGCAAGGAGATCCAACCAGTCCATCCTAAAGGAGATCAGTCCTGGGTGTTCATTGGAAGGACTGATGCTGAAGCTGAAACTCCAATACTCTGGCCACCTGATGCGAAGAGCTGACTCATTGGAAAAGACCCTGATGCTGGGAGGGATTGGAGAAGGGGATGACAGAGGATGAGATGGCTGGATGGCATCACCGACTCGATGGACATGAGTTTGAGTAAACTCCGGAGTTGGTGATGGACAGGGAGGCCTGGCGTGCTGCGATTCATGGGGTCGCAAAGAGTCGGATGCGACTGAGCGACTGAACTGAACTGAACTGAAGGCAGAGGAAAGAGATGTTGATAAACTCATCCTAACTTGCCCCAAGGCCCCATAATCATTGGACCAAAACTATAAGATTACCTGAGTTTCTCAAACCTTACATCAAGTTTTCATGTGGGTTTTTTTCTTTTCTTTTAAAGTACACATAATCAGGTTTCCTCCTGACTTGGTCAGAATTTCAGTTGTTCCAGAGCCTGTAACCATAATTTGCACAGAATGCACATAGATCTTTATTTAAGTGGGTTGTGCTTCACCACCAGATCTTTCACTACAGAGTTGTTGCATTTTTTATTCTGATTAAAACACGTTTGCTAACTGGATTGTGCAAACAAGTAGTTTTTTTTCAAGAAGGGCTCATGAATTTGCATCTGCGCTCTTCTTCAGTTAATGCAGTTAATGCTTCTTCAGTTAATGCTCTTCCTTGCCTCAGCATTTTGTGGATATCACTCCTCCATTTTCTGACATCAAAGTTGTAGGAGAGCCTGATTTTCTTATCTTTGTAGATGATTTAGCTTTTCTACCTGTTACAGAGTTGTTTTGCTTTTATTCCTGAAATCTGAGAGCTTAACTAGGATGAGGTTTGATGTTCATTATTCACTGATTTGTTTCTAGCTGAAATTTCCTTTTAAATCTCACTTCACTGTCCTACCACCTAGTCTACTCTACTGAAGTGTTCTTATGAAACTGTAATACTACATAAAGCAAAAGTTCTCTAAGCTTGAGTGCCTGTGTGCTAAGTTGCTTCAGTCATGGTCAACTCTTTGGGACCCTATAGACTGTAGCCTGCCAGGCTCCTCTGTTCATTGGATTCTCCACACAAGAATACTGGAGTAGGTTGCCATGTCCTTCTCCAGGAGAACTTCCTGACCCAGGGTCAAACCCGTGCCTCCTGTGTCTCCTGCACTGGCAGGCAGAGTCTTTACCACTAAGCCACCTGGATAGCCCTCTTTAAGCTCGGCTACTATCTTTTACATACGCTTATCTATTTCTGCTTTTAGTCTGTAATGTTCACACAGATGTCATGCTTTTACTCTTTTCATCTAGTTCATGCTTTGCTGGCAGTCAAGATACCCTATTTGTTTTGGCAATGTTGAAGACTTCTTGGACATTAGAGATAATGTACCCCATGGCCCAGTATGCTTTCCCCTCTAAGTTATAGCTGGGACTGTTTTTTCTCCACCACTCTATATAGCCTTGTGAATGGTGAGGGAAGGCAGTAGCTGCGGGGGCAGGGAAGAGCAGCTGAGCCAGTGGGCCCTCTTTTTTAATAACATATGGGCTACGATATCATTTCTGAGGTTTAAGTACCTCATACAAGCACAGTGAGAATGGTATTCCATTTCTGTGAAGAAATTCCTTTGGGCATCAGTGCTGCCCCAATTCAGTGTGTGGCCCTATACCCTTTGTTCATATCAGAAAGAGTCAGGCCCTTAGTTTCTTCTTGGCCATTATTTCCACTCATATCTAGTGCAAATAAAATGAAGAACTCAAAGAGTGAATTTCCTTCTGATTGAGATTACTGTGAGAAGTCACAAGATTTTTGTTGACTCCCCAGCAAGAGCAAGGAATGAAGAAAGAACAGCAGGTTCCTGTTCTGTAGCACCTCTGTCAATATCATATGCCTGCTTCTTTCCTTGATTACCAAGCTTTTTAATTAACTTTATTAGGTTAAGCCCTTGTGCTGTTTACCTGCCCTTGGTGAATTTCTTTGCCACCTACTTTTCTTTTTTGGTTCATTTGGCTGGGTATTAAAAAAAAATTCCCCACAAATTTAAATGTCACTCTCCAATTTTTTGTTGTTGTTCAGTTGCCCAATCGCGTCTGACTCTGAGACACCATGGACTGCAGCACACCAGGGCTCCCCGTTCCTCACCATCTCCCGAAGTTTGCCCAAGTTCATGTCCATTGCATCAGTGATGCCATCCAGCCATCTCATCCTCTGATGTCCTCTTCTCCTGCCCTCAATCTTTCCCAGCATCAGGGACTTTTCCAATGAATCAGCTATTCACATCAGATGACCAAAGTACTGGAGCTTCAGCATCCTTCCAACAAATATTCATGGTTGATTTCCCTTAAAATTGATTGGTTTGATCTCCTTCCTGTTCATTGGACTTTCAGGAGTTTTCTCCAGCACCACAGTTAGAAGGCATCAATTCTTTGGTGCTCTGCCTTCTTTACAGTCCAGCTCTCATTACTGTACATGACCGCTGGGAAGACCATAGCCTTGATTTATGGACTCTTCTCCGCAGAGAAACATCTCTGCTTTTCAACACACTGTCTAGGTTTGTCATAGCTTTCCTGCCAAGAGGCTATTGTCTTCTGATTTCATGGCTGCAGTCATGATCCACAGCGATTTTAGAGCCCAAGATGAAGAAATCTGTCACTATTTCTACCTTTTCCCCTATTTGCCATGAAGTAATGTGACCTACTGTCTGGTTACATGTGATTAAAAATACACATTTTTCAAAAATCATTTTTCTTATAAAATCAGGGTATGTATCATATACACCTGTGTGAAATTCATATTGTTAAAGCAGTCAATTACTTTTTGTTCTGATTATATGCAGTAGTCATTTATTTCACATGTGTAGCAGATAGTTGAGGGTTGCCTCTACTTTGATACTGGAATTAAAATGCCAAAACTTGGCATGTCTATACTTTTCAACTAAAATCAGATCATCATGTACTCTTCACCATGTGTAACAAACACTGAAACGTTTTAACCAAATTTTGTGTTCTTTTTTAAAAAAGGATTTCTCAGAAAACTGTACAGAGATCTTACATAAGGCTGGTAACACCTGAATGAGTCAGTCCTGTACTCTTTACATGAGGTATTTTGGAAAAACGATATAATCTTACTTGAAAATAAAACATTTCAGATGCTGTGCATGTGGTTAAGAAGGAAGAAAGGGAAAAACATAGTGAGACACTAGTTTTGTTCAAATATAAACATTGGCTTTGTTCAAACATAGAGGAGGGATATTTAATGCTGAAGTTAGGAGATCTGGATTCTGGTGCTGGTTGTCACTGCCCTGCACATCTGAATCACCCTGACCAAATCACTTCTCATCTCATTTGCAAACTCATGAAGTTTAGAAATACTACCCAGCCCTATAATTTTAGATATTTAAGCAAGGGCATTGCTACCACAAGCCTTATTCCTTGTCCTCATACTTTTCAGAGTCAATTATTTATGTAGCTCATTATTTGAATGAGAAGTGCAATTCACATGTAGCATATTATGATGGTATATTTAACATTTTGTATAATTTTTCAAGACTTATTGCATAATTTCATATTTGCACTTTCATTTAATAATAACAATATATGCAAACACATACATAACCAATTATGTGCCTGGCCCTCTTTAAGAGCTTCAAATATTAATTCACTTAATCTTCATTATCACGCAAGGAAATATATACTATTATCACTTCATTTCTCAAAAGAGAAAAATGAAGTATAGAGAAACTAAGCAATGTGCCCAAGCAGACATAACTAGCTAGTAACATGACCAGGAGTTCCCTGGTGGCTCAGTTGTAAATCCACTTGCAACTCAGGAGACATGGATTCAAACCCTGGGTCAGGAAGATCCCTGGAGAAGGAAATTGGCAACCTACTCCAGTATTCTTGCCTGGGAAATTCCACAGACCGATGAGCTTGGCAGGCTACCATTAATGGGATCGCAAAAGAGTCAGACATGACTTAGCAACTAAACAACAACAACAGTAATATGATCAGGTTCTGAATACAGGAAGCCTGGTCTGACGATTCACCCCTTTAACTATTTAACTACTGTCTCTCATTCCAAGTTTATTTTGCTAACACGTATGTGCATACGAACCTGAGAATTATATACGTGTTCATATACACATACATGTTAGCAAAACAAACTTGGCACCTGCATTTACTGGAGGTCAAGCACTTCTAAGTATTTCCATAAAGGACTCCACTTAATACTCATACCTTAAAAAGGAGATACTTTAGTTTCCCCTTTTTACAGAATAACAAATTAAGCCCTAAGCAATTGAAATTCTACAATTTGAACGGTCTTCTCAATGAAGTAGTTACACCAGCAATTTTCAACTCTAAGAGAAAAATGATAAAATTTATGCTTCAATATTCAAGTCTATACCAAACTCTTTCAATGGTCCCTCCATAAAATAAACCCAATCTCCAAAACACTTTACCAATTAATTAATTTTAAAAGGCTTATTAATTCAAAGAGGAAATTACTCTCATATCCATACCTGCATATCTAGTTCTTGGCATCTTTGCCTCAGTTCTTCTTTTTCTGCTAGTGCTTCCTGAAGATCTTCTAGGGCCCTTTTAAGCTAAAATAGAAAAATGTCCTAAATCATATTTTGAAATAAACTGAAAAATAAACTTTTATCACAACACATATATATACTGATGTTGGAAACAGTTTCAAAATTAACAAACGCATGTGCGTCTTCTCTTACCATTTCCCTTACTTCTCTTACCATAACCCAGGTTGGGTTACACAGAGAAAGAGAGTATCTTTTCCACCACGGAAAACAACTGTGTGAAACAACCAGGGAAGGGAGGCTTGAGTACAGAACCTTTGAGTTCAATGTTAAAGGAAAGCAACTGTGACAAAAATCACATTTGCTTATTAGATAAATTAGAATTTAGCAGAATTTTTTAAATTGTCTGCTATTTAATTACATAACTATATAGCATGAGCTGCATATGTATTAACAAATATCAGGAAAGTTTAATGCCACTTGACTCTTCAAACACTATCATTAAAAACTGTGGAAATCAACACTACCTGCATTCATGAAGGAATGTATAGTAATATTTAAGATCTTACAAGAGAACAAACTATCTAAATTTCATGGAGGAAAATACCTTGTATGTGCTCTCTGATGTAAGCCTTTAAGACAGTACTGGGTTTGCCAGAAAGTTTGTTTGGGTCTTTCCATTAAGAAGTTATGGAAAACCCGAATGAACCTTTTGGTTAACCCAATAACTGACAGAGGAACTCTATCGCTGTTACATTTTCCTCACATACTGAAATACTCACCTGCTGTTCTAATTCTCCAACAGCATCATTTGTGGGAGAGCTCACAATTTCTTTACTCATCAACTAGGATTAAAATAATAAAATTAAGTACAATAAACTGAAGCTTACACAGTGAAAGCATTCATTTCTTTTTTTACAAGCAAAAAGTTCTTTTACACAGTAAAAATAACAGTAAGGTGTTTCATGTTTAATTTTTCCTTGCCCTAATTTGATGACCCTTATATTATTCAAATAAAAAATAAATAGCAGCTTAAGCTAAATAACTCAATGTTCAAACATTATATTAGTGAAGACAAAAAGTAGAGTGTGCTTGAAATACGTAAATAGATATATTAAAAATACTAATGTACTAAAATTTACAATACAAATTCTACATAAAATTGAGCACATTGAATAATTTTAAAGAATGATTCTTCTGTAACATGAGTTGGCACGTTTAAAATACAGCTATAAATGAGTGATGTGGCAAAATTCCTAATCCAAGAAGCCATTTTAAGTGTAAGAGCTACAATTATATGAGAAAAAAGATCCTGTAAAATAATTTCTTTTGCATATGCGAGACACGTATATTTATGCACAACGGTGTTTTGAATTCAAACCAGCAATGCAAACTCAGGGTATACCCATTTTTCAAGTTCTATATGCTGTCTCCCTTTAAGTCATGACTCTTCCAAACTGACCCTTCACTCAATTTTCCCTCAGGCCTCCTCTTCACTTGACTTCATCTCAGCCTTCTGGTCTGACTTTAAGAATGAACATGAACATGTGCCAAATGAATTTTGAATCTTTATGGCATAACTTAAGATAACCAGACTGGATTGAACCCAGACTATCTGGCTCTGAAATATAATTATGACTGTATTTGCTCACAGTTCTAACATTCTGAAAATGCACATAAGATACACACACACACACACTTTAAATTTCAGAGAAGATTATTCTATCTGGCAGAAAAAAAAGAAGGTATAAAAATTCCGATCTGGGAAAATGCTGTTTATCCTGCTTAGCTGAAGTTACTTAAAGGAACTTAACAGTAATTTAACTTTTAAAATGCAGAGGTACTAAAATTGGGCTTGAAGTCCTTATAAGAAATTTGGGGGGAAAAGAATGAAGGGGAGACACAACAGTCAAAGATAAGTCAACCTACTGCAAAGGGCACATTTATACAGTAGTGAAATATATATACATCCATAAAGTTTTTGTGAACAGTTTTATACAATTTGGTTTAGGATTTTTATACATATGTGATTATGATATAACTTACCTCTTGAATAGCAGTCATGACCACGTGTTGAACAGATTCTTCTAATGTCATTATATTCTGAATATGTTCTATGATTTAAAAAAAAAACAGATCTGATAAAAACTCTACTCTTTATCCACAGTAATTCAGCCATTCAATTAACCACATAAAAATTCATTCACTATACATAATTCTTTATGCAAGTACAATACTTTTTCCACAAGAAATACGTCCATTGAAAACAAATATACATGCTTAAAAATATTCATATAAATATTTATAAATGTTTTAAAGAAAATCTCTAAGTTTCTTATAAGGAAGAAAATGAGAAGAAATTGCAATTAATCTTAGAACAACTATGACAATTTCTTCTATCTTGTTAAAAATTCAACATTATGGGATGAATTCACATGCACAGGTATAGCACAGAGATATCATAAGTTCAGTTCCAGACAATAAAGCAATAATCACAATAAAGTGAGTCACATGAATTTTTTAGTTTCCCAGTATATATAAAAGTTCTATTTACAAACTACTATAATCAATTAAGTGACAATAGCATTATATCTAAAAAAAACAATGTACAAACCTGAATTAAAAATTGCTTTATTGCTAACAAAATGCTAACCATCATCTGAGACTTTAGTAAGTGCTAATCCTTTTACTAATAGAGGATCTTATCGGTATCTTGATGCTGATGGCTGCTAGAAAAAACCAAAGAGGGCACTGGTCAAAGCTGGGTTGTCTGTGGCAACTTCTTAAAATAAGACACCAGTGAAGTCTGCCGTATCAGCTGACTCTTCCTACCACAAAAAATTTCTCTGTAGCATGCAGTGCTGTTTGATATTATTTTACACACAGTACAGCTTCTTTCAAAACAAGAGCCTATCCTCTCAAATCCTGCTACTGCTTCATCAACTTAAGTTTACGTAATTTCTAAATTCTTTGTTGTCATTTCAGCAATCTTCACAGCATCTCTGCCAAGAATAGATTCCATCTCAAGAAACCATTTTCTTTGTTCATTCAAGAACCAACTCATCTATTAACATTTTCTCATGAGATTTAGTCATATCTTTAAGTTCCACTTCTAATTTGAATTATCTTGCTATTTTACCACATCTGCAGTTAAACCCTCCATTGAAGCCTTGAACTGCTTAAGTCATGTACAAGAGTTGGAATTAGCTTTTTTCCAAACTCCTGTTAATCCTGGTATTTTTATCTCTTCCCATGAAACATCTATGTTCTTTCTTTTTCCCCTTAAGGGAAACATTCCTTTATCTTTTTAATTTTTATTTTACATTAGAATATGGTTGATGTACAATGTTGTGTTCATTCTGGGTGTACAGAAAAGTAGTTATACATATACATATACATCCAGTCTTTCTCATAGTCTTTTCCCATATGGGTTACTATAGAGTATCGAGTAAAGTATGGTAGTTTGCATATGTTAATCTCAGTATCTTAATTTATCTGCCCTCCCTACCTTTCCCCTTTGGCAACCATAAGTTTGTTTGCTAAGCCTGTGAGTCTGTTTCTGTTTTATAAATAAACTCACTTGTATAATTTTTAGATTTCACATATTAGTATATCATATGATATATGTCTTTCTCTGTCTGACTTACTTCACTTAGTAACAATCTCTAATTGCATCCATGTTGCTGCAAATAGCATTATTTCATTCCTTTTTATGGCTGAGTATCTTCCATTGTATATATGTACCACATCTTCCTTACCATCATCTGTTGATGGACATTTAGGCTGCTTCCATGCCTTGGCTATTGTAAATAGTGCTGCAATTAACACTGGGGTGCAAGTATCTTTGCTAATTAGTTTTCTTCAGATATACGCCCAAGAGTGAATCAAATCTATTTTTCTTTCTTTCTTTTTTTTTTTTTATGATGGTATCATGTTGGATCCTTTTATTTATTTATTTGGTTGCGGCGAGTCTTAGTTGTGGCTCCTGAGACCTTTCATTGGGGTGCATGGGCTTATTTGCCCTTAACTTCCTGACCAGGGATCCAACGCATGTTTTTAACCTCTCTGTTGTTCTCTAGAGTGGCTGTACCAATTTATATTCCCACCAACAGTCTAGGTTGACACAAACAAATGTAAAAATATACCATGTTCTTGGACTGGAAGAATCAAAAATGACTACAACACCCAAGGTAACCGACAGATTCAATGCGATCCCTATCAAATTACCAATGGCATTTTTTGCAGCTCTAGAACAAAAAAATCTTAAAATTTGTATGGAAACACAAAAGACCCTGAATAGCTAAAGCAATCTTGAGAGAGAAAAATGCAGCTGGAGGAAACAGGCTCCCTGACCTCAGACTATACAGTAATCAAAAGCTACAGTAATCAGTTTGGCAATAGCACAAAAACAGAGGTGTAGATCAATGGGACAGAATAGAAAGTCCAGAGATAAACTCACATACCTATGGCCAATTAATCTATAACAAAGGAGGCAAGAATATAAAATATAAAATATAAAAAGTACCACTCTTCAATAAGTGGTACTGGAAAAACTGAGTAGGTAAATGTAAAAGAATGCATTAACATTCTTTAACACCATACACAAAAATAAATTTTAAATAGATTAAAGACCTACATGTAAGACCATATACTGTAAAACTCTCAAAGGAAAATATAGGCAGAACACTTTATGACATAAACTGCTGCAATATCTTTTTGGATCCACCTCCTTAGAGTAGTGAAAATAAAAATAAATAATAGGAGCTAATTAAACTTAAAAGTTTTTTGCACAGCAAAGGATATCTATGAGAATAAAAACCTATGGAGAAGTACTCACTTGTCCAAGAAAAAACAGCCAGTTAATAATAGAGATGGCCTAATATGAAAGTTTTCTGATACCCAAACCCTTTTTTTATTGATAAACTATAGCTGATTTCATAATTTTATTTTTCTCCTTCCTGAATTAATTCTTACTGAATTTATCTTGTCTTATGTGCTCTCTTCATTAGTTAGATAACACTGAATATTTTCTAAGGTTCTGACTTAAAGTATTTTACAAACTTTAGCACCCAACATCCTCTTAAAAAGGTGATGTCCTAAAGCCAGTTTTGGATGAGTCATGCAAAAAACATGAGGATCAAAAATCTCATCACCCAGACTGATGCAAGCTCCTGAGAGAAGTAGATGGTCTGTTCAGTTCATCATTTTACTCATTACTTTCAACCAAAAACACTCTTTTAGTATTCAGCTGGATATGGATTACTGTGTTCAGATATATTAATATAGTCCTCAATTCCATTTATATCATCAGACTGCTTATCTGGAGGACACACTGGAGGCATTCTTCTGAAAATAGCAGAATATCACCTGAAGAAGCCTGGATTATAATTTAGCAGCTGTATAATCATTTATGAAAATCTGAACCAACATAAGGGTCTGTATGTGAAAGAGAAAGCTTATCAAATGAATAAAGACAATTTTTATTGAATACCCACTAAGTCCTAAGCACTGATTAAATTAAGCTAATTAAAGTACATTTTATTTAGCCACTGAATATGAATCTCAGAATCCAGAAATATAATTAGGATACAGAAGATCTGTGGCTTTTTAATGGCAGAGCTGTGCTTGAATTCAGAACCTCTGGCCTTCTGCCAACCCTCAACAGTACATTATTATGCTATTTCTTATAAGCAATGTAGGTTGTTTCTAGAAAGTAGATATCCTCAAATAATTGAAACTCACTTACCTTGTTTCTTTTCACAGTTGACAGCACAACCTAAAATAAGCTGGAGCAATCTCCCAAGCTCCACAGAATCTGAACATTCAGTTATCTGGTTTAAATCAGGGATAAGTTCTTCAGAAATCTGTTGCCCCAAAAACTGCAGTGTTAAAAATAAATTAGATCACTCACTTATGTAGGCTACAGAGAAGAGACTACATTTAGTTGTTATAAGGAAGATAAATTCTATAAATAGGTTCATGAAATGATTCAGATAAATTAACAAATGACAAAACCACAATTATTGACTAAAACAGTTAGCAAAGTTCAAGCAAGCTCCTAAAATTTTGAGAACCAACCAAATGCAACTAACATGGTTTTATACCAAGTATCATTTTACCCCGCTGTCAGAGAGAGGAATCGTTTAAGAAGCCCCTGGCCTGATCTATTATGATAAAATTTATGCCTTTCCATAAAAAATAAACAGATTTATGTTAAGTCAAAGAATATTCAAAATATTTTGATACAGTCTCAATGAACAGAGAAACACAAATTAAACTGTCACACTTTGACAAATAAATAACAGATTTAAACGATTAATCTTTGCTGGCCCTATAATTTTTCTGCATGGTGTCCACAGGATCGCAGAGTGCGACACAACTTAGAGACCGAACAACTTTCATTCTATTTTTTTGTTGTGCCACATGGCTTGTGGGATCTTAATTTCCCAACCAGGGACTGAACCAGTGCCCTGGGAGTGAAAGTGCCAAGTTCTATCACTGAACCGCCAGGGAATTCCCAAGACTGTTTTCTTCAAATTACTAAAAAGTATTCTTGGCATTAAAAAGACAAAAAACAAACAAAACTTCAAAATGAGTTTTAGGCATTAGTGAATTGAAAAATTTTAGTTCTAAAATTACTTGGACGAAACAAGTTCAATTGTACAAAAATTTAAAAAAAATAATTCTTTAACTGCAAAACCAGACCAAAAGCTTTCACACATTAAGCAATTAACCTTCTAATATCAAATAATCCTACTAGAGAATTTCTTATAATGCTGAATAAGAAAAACAAAGTACTTGAATAATGTAATATCTAAGGTGACTTTAATACTACTTTTATTTTGCATTCTTCCTCAATTCACTTGCACAAGCATAATTTCATAGTGTAGCTTTGCTGTTGTTTACACTGGAAAGAAACATCAGAATAATACTTTAAACAGAAAAGTACTTCAATTTAATTATAAGATCTACTTTATAGATCTTATTATATAAGATCAAATTATATAAAGATGTAAGCAATTTTATCTGAGAAAATAATCAACTTAAAGAGTAGCAACATATAAACATTATTTTACAAGTCAATATATTAAGTTCTAGCCCTTTTATGTTCACAAAATTTGAGTGTACTAAAAATTGAGAAAAAATCTTTCAATTATGAATTATACATCGCAAAATGTTATAAACTAAAAGCAAGTCATTTTTCATTGTAAATATAATTATCACAAAGTATTTTATATTTAAACAGCCAGATGATTTTCATACCTCATTGTAGTAACTCATAATTCCTTGAAGTACCTTCTTTAAATTACTAGCCTAACAGAAGAAAAAATAAGGATTAAATAAATCATTTAAAATTAATAATGAAAGAAAACGCATGTCAAGGTGAAAGACAATAAAAACTTCCCAATAAAAAGGACAACAAAAATATGTATTAGAGTTCTACAAATAAAGTACATGGTAATTTTTAAACATCAAAGCTTTATTCAGAGTTTTATTGAAGAAAAAATGTTTTACTGCTTACATAGTTTAACCACAGTGATTCTATTTAAAATGAGCCACAACTAAGTTGTGGCTAAGTTAGAATGCAAGTACTAACTTAGAAAACTTAGCTATGAGCATGTCCACCTTTAGTCATGAGTAACAACTAGAAAACAGGAATATTATCTTCAAGCTTAGCCAAAAGACAATATAGAACTCTGATTGCAGAGAGAAGAAAAACAAAAAAGGTGAGCCCTATACTAGTCTAAGATTTGTCTCTAGAGGCAATTTTCATACCATGGCATAGGGAGGTGAAAACGAAACAAAGACTGACGTTTCAGTGGATTTGAGAAGATAGACATCAGAAGTTCAGGAAGGTCAAGGTAGTTGGGATTTGCAGAGTAGATAAATGAAGAGGTGAGAGCTATGGAAAGAAAGAGCTCCAGAAATCTGCATAGTAGTTCCTTTGACTCTTTGGCTGAACAATAATTTGCACGTACATGGGTGAAACTCTATGAGATTAAACAAAAATAATTTCCAAGGAAACAACAATCCAGGGAACTATAAACTGAACAATTCCTGAAGGTTGCACAGGGCCAGAAACAGTTGAAAGTCTCACCAGTCAGAGTGAAGAGACCATGACCAGGTTAATATAGATAAGCATTCAATAAAGACCTCAAAAAGGTCACAACTTAGTACTGAGTCTAATAGTCCAAGAGGAGAAAATAACTCTAGATCTGCCTTCCACCTCCACAAACCATGAAAGAATCAAACTGATTCACAAGTATCTTAACTGCCTGTAAGAACAAAATCCAACACTCTTTAAAGGAATACAAAAAACCCAGCACTCAATAAGAAAATTCACACTATCTAGCATCCAATAAAAAACTACTACACACATGAAGAAGCAGGAATATGTGAACTATAATTAGGAGAAACCACAGTCAATAGAAACAAGCCCAAAAATGAGCGATGAAAGAATTAGAAGACAAAATATTAAAATTGCTAGTTTAAAATGTTCAAGGATTTAAATAGCAGGAATATAAGAGAGCTAGTGATTTATTAAAAAAAAAAAACTAAATAAAAGAGACTGTTAATGGATTTTTTAAAAAGCAAGACCTATTAGGTATCTATAGCATTTTCAATATAAACAGAGAGAGACTAAAGAAAAGAAAAAGACAACAGGCAAAAAAAATCATAACAAAAGTGGTTATATCAGTAGTGGACAAATTATACTTCCAAACAGAAAATATTACCAGGATAAAGAAAGTCATTTCATAATGATAAGTAGATTCACTCATCAACAAGACATAAAAAAACTAACGTATATAAACCATATAACATAGATTCAAATTACATGATTAAAATATTTGCAGATCTGAAAGGAGAAACTGAAAAATCTACAATCATCATTAATGATTTGAAAACTCCTCCTCCCTTAACTGACAGAATAATCAGACAGAAAATCAATAAAGATATAAAAGATGTAAACAGTACTATCAAAGAAGCTGAAATAACCCATAGTTGTAGAAATGCAGAATGTATGTTATTTTCAAATGTACATGGAATATTCACCAAGACAGACTATATATTATGTCACAAAATAAGTCTCAGTAAATGTAAAAGAATTCAGAGTATGTTCTCAAACCAAATGGAATTTATAAATTAATAAATAAAAGATACATAGAAAATCCTCAAATATTTAGAACCTGAAATACTTATTTCTAATCTACTCAGGGGTCAAAAGAAAAATCACAAGGGAAATTATCAAATATTTTGAAATGAAAATAAGAACACAGTATGTTAAAATGTGTGGATGTGGCTAAGGCAATGCTTACTATTAGGGAAAAGTGCTGAAAATATCACTGAAGCTTTCACCTTAAGAAGCAAAAAAAAGGTGCAGACATAAAGAAGAAAGGAAATAATAAAGATCAGAAAGGAAATCAACAAAAAAGAAAACAAAAGCTACTCTTTTGAAAAAAAAATTCAAAAAATGGAAAATCAAACCAGATTTATCAAATTCCATTTATAATGAACTCTAGAAATTAAGGGTTTCCCTGATAGCTTAGCTGGTACAGAATCTGCCTGCAATGTAGGATACACCGGTTCGATTCCTGGGTTGGGAAGACCCCTTAGAGAAGGGAAAGGCTACCCACTCCAGTATTCTGGCCTCGAGAATTACATGGACTATAGTTCATGGGGTTGCAAAGAGTCAGACAAGACTGAGCAACTTTCACTTTCTAGAAATTAAACCTACAGTGACTAAAAGCAGATCTGTGGCCATCCAGGGCCAACTTAGGAGTGAGGATTAACTAGGAAGGGGAACAGGTACATGTTTTTGGTTAATGAAAATGTTCTATATCTGATTATGATGGTATAAGAACACATGTAACTATCAAAACTGAAACCATACACAACAAAATACACCCTTCAGTTAATTTAAAAAAGAAGATTTAGTTGAGCTTAGTGTTAATTTCAGAACCACTGTTTGGATCATGTACATCTAACATTCATTCTGCATACCTTTATTCTCCAGTTGTCACCAGTATCTTCTTTAATTCGACTTAACCAAGATTCATCGAACCAAGCTACATCACTACAACAAAAATACAAATGAACATTAAAATGTTTGTATGACATGAAAATACCAAATCTAATCAACAGATAGATTTGTTTTCCATCTTACAGGCTGTCCTCATTAAAAACAGTAAATATTATTTAAAATGAACCCACTGAATTTTTTGTTATTCCTACGGGTTTCTTTTGGAATTTCCATAGTAAATGAATTAAGTCATTAACATCTTCAAATTTAACAAAATTTACTAAATAACTCATACTCATGCACCCTGGTAGCAGGTAGATGTAAAAATCCTAATCCTAAAGGGAAAAAAATAAAACAATGTATCTACTACGCATCAAGCATCATGCCTAATGTTTTTCCATATCACTTCATTTTTAATATAACAGTACCTTAGTAAAGGGTCTATGATCCCCAATCTTACTCCTTTAGTAAACTGAGGATAAGACAGTAATTTGCCCTAAGGGACACTGCTGCTGCTAAGTCACTTTAGTTGTGTCTGACTCTGTGTGACCCCATAGACGGCAGCCCACCAGGCTCCCCCGTCCCTGGGATTCTCCAGGCAAGAACACTGGAGTGGGTTGCCATTTCCTTCTCCAATGCATGCAATGCTAAGTCGCTTCAGCCGTGTCTGACTGTGCGAGCCTATGGACAGCAGCCCTCCAGGCTCCTCTGTCCACGGGATTCGCCAGGCAAGAACACTGGAATGGGTTGCCATTTCCTTCTCCTAAGTGACACTACTACATAGCAAAGTTTAGAATTAAATTTGTTAAGCCCTAAATAGGCGCTGAAGTCCAAGACAAAGCTGCTATATCAAATTATTATGTATTTAATAAGGCCTTGAAGAATAACATCTGATTAAAAATAGTCAACTATAATAAAAGATTATATTCTAAATAATATTTGGAGGCTTATTCTGAGTAAAAAATTGAGTGAGATTAATATAAAGATGAATAATTTACTATCCTCCTAAGAGAAATAGCTATTAAAGGTAGAAAGTAAAGAGCACCCTTATGGCAGAAAGTGGAGAAGAACTAAAGAGCCTCTTGATGAAAGCGAAAGAGGAGAGTGAAAAAGTTGGCCTAAAAGCTCAACATTCAGAAAACTAAGATCATGGTATCCGGTCCCATCACTTCATGGCAAATAGATGGGTAAGCAGTGGCTGACTTTATTTTTCTGGGCTCCAAAAGCACTGCAGATGTGATTACAGCCATGAAATTAAAAGATGCTTACTCCTTGGAAGGGAAGTTATGACCAACTTAGACAGCATGTTAAAAAACAGAAACATTACTTTGCCAACAAAGGTCTGTATAGTCAAGGCTATGGTTTTTCCAGTGCTCATGTATGGATGTGAGAGTTGGACTACAAAGAAAGCTGAGCGCAGAAGAATTGATGCTTTTGAACTGTGGTGTTGGCGAAGACTCTTGAGAGTCCCTTGGACTGCAAGGAGATCCAACCTGTCCATCCTAAAGGAGATCAGTCCTGGATGTTCATTGGAAGGACTGATGTTGAAGCTGGAACTCCAATACTTCGGCCACCTGAGGCAAAGAGCTGACTCACTGGAAAAGACCCTGATGCTGGGAAAGATTGAGGGCAGGAGGAGAAGGGGACAACAGAGGATGAGATGGTTGGATGGCATCACCGACTCGAAGGAAATAGGTTTGGGTGGATTCTGGGAATTGGTGATGGACAGGGAGGCATGGCGTGCTGTGGTTCATGGGGTCGTAAAGAGTCGGACATGACTGAGCTGAACTGAACTGAAAGAGCACAAATAACTATACTTAAAGAAGTGAAAGGGTTAGTCGCTCAGTCATGTCTGACTCTTTGAGACCCCATGGACTGTAGCCTGCCAGGCTCCTCTGTCAATGGGATTCTCCAGGCAAGAATACTCTGGAGTGGGTTGCCATCCCCTACTCTAGAGCATCTAAGAAGGTGATAAATGCTTTAAGGAGTAAACAAATACCAAGAAATCACAGAATATTAGTGCTAGCAGAGGTCTCAGAAGTCTTGCCTAAATTTTAACTTTACAGATAAGCCAACTAAAGTGAGGGAAAAAATTAAAGGGGTTCTTTCCAAGGCAGTATCCTGAATTTAAAAATGCAAAGCTGAAAAAGTGCCTTGCTTTTCAGAAATCATTCTGCCTCAAATGTGCTAATACAAAAGAAGGATGTCTCTTCCGACCGGAGTAACTGGAAATGGTCTCATCATTTTCAATTCACTTACTTGGAATTTGCAACCATTTTCTTTTGAGCAAATTAATGTTAATTATTTTTGGCTTTTCTCAGATGTTAAGGCTATAGTTACCAAAATAACTTGGCTAAGTGTATAAATGATGTATTTCTAACCAGGTATTTACCTGAAAAGACTGAATTTTTTAGTTGAGTAAAAATTTTCAACATTAAGTTAAAAAGGTATGCTAATTGTGATAGTTAATTTTGTGTGTCAATTTGGCAGAACCCTGGTACCCATAAATTTGGTCAAATATGTTTGGATATTGTAGTGAAGATGTCTTTGGGATGAGATTAACATTTAAATCAGTAGACTTACAGTAAAGCTGATTACCCTCCAAAATGTGGCTCATCCAATCAGTTGAAGGCCTAAAGAAAAAGACTGATTTCCCCTGAAAAAGAGCGAACTCTGCTTTTAATAGTAGATGCCTGTCAACTCTAGTTATAACATCAACTCCTCCCTAGACTTCCAGCCTACTGGTCTACCTACTCTGGATTTTGGAATTCCCAGGCTGCATAAGGACATGAGCCAATTTCTTAACTCTCTCTCTAATCCCTCATGTGTGTGTGTGTGTGTGTGTGTGTGTGTGTGCAGTGTATTGTATATATACACATCTTATTCTATTTCTTTGGAGATACTACACCAGTCTTCTAACTGACTCCAAAAAAATCTTCATATATGATTCTGTAGTTCCATCATAAATAATTACCTTTAGAAAATGGATCTAGAGACAACCTCTTTCAGTATTTCCTCCTTTTGTCTTGCATTCCTACTTGTCTTCCTTCCCATCTCAAATCAACTTTAGCCCTATGTCTTAAGGGTCTGCTCAGACTGCTACAGCAAAATACCACAGGTTGGCTGGTTTAAACAACAGAAATTTATTCCTCACAGTTCTAGAGGGTGGAAGTCACAGATCAGGATGCTAGCAAGGCAGATTTCATTCTGAGATCCTAGGTGCTACCATCATGCAGTGTGTTCACATGACCTCATCTTTGTATGTTTATAGAGAGGGAGGCCTCCAAATTCTCCTCTTATAAGGAGTTCAATACTTACTACTGGATCATGTCTCCCTACTCTTATGACCTCGTTGAACTTTAATTACTTCCTGAAAGGCCCTATCTCCAATATAGCTATACTAGGAGTTAAGAACTTCAACACAGGATTTTAAAGGGACACAACCTTTCAGTCCATGATAGTCTTAGAAACACTTTCTAACCCTTCCATAAAAGTCTATCTCTTGTTTTCTTTCTTATAAACAAATTCATCTTTCTCAAACAATTATAACAACAGCCAACCTTTCCCCCTATTAAACTTGATATTCAACTTCAGAACTTTCAGGATATATATCCTTCTTTAACTTTTTCTGCATTGCCACATCTACAAGCCTTAACTAGACACTTAGCTCCAACAATTAGCTCCATTTTTCAAGTATTTCCCAGAACTTCAATGAAACTTAAGAGATACCAAACAAGGAAACACAAGACAGTGAAATGTGGTCCAACTGTTTTCTAATAAAACCTAGTAAGAAACACTATATGATTATTTTTAACTCCATCCATGGTATTTGTCTTCACAATTCTATCAACTAAATATAGGTAGTAATTAATGCCTATTGCTACTAGACACAACATCATTTTGTTGCTTCAGTGGACACCCTGAAAACATTCCTCTTAAGTAATCAAAAGGTCTTGTGCATTTAACATATCAAATTGTCAGTACTTTGACATGCACATCTGGTCTCTCATTTATTAAGACTTCAAAGTAAAAATCTATCAGGAGGGGTTCAAGATGCTAGGCTGCAATGATTATAGCTGACCACAGGTACTGGCTTGAGTCAGGCCAAAGTAATAAAAGTCTGGACTTTGCTATTTTTATTCATTATTTGACTTTACTTAAGTCATTTCACCTTTATAAACCTCTGTTTCCTCACCTATTAGTTGAGGATAAAAATAATGCCTCTCACAAAACAGTAAAAATTAAATGAACTACCACATGTATAGGGTATATAATGTCTTACATTTAATAAACACTCATATGTTGGCTACCATGATTACTTTAAATGCTCAAATATATTCTGAATAAATGAATAAACAAATAATTTGTACATGATACTTAAAGGTTTCCCTGGATATTCTACATTCTGTATTATTCTTTTCTCTCTTGTAAAAATGTCTAGTCAAAGACAACAGAAAAAAACAGAAAAGTTATGTGGTGCATAAAGTAACAAAGCTAAGTCTTTCCATTTAGGAAAGTAGTATGCACTATTTATAGCTGTTAATTACAGTTGAATTACAGCCCCCCAAAAGATGTGTTCAAGGCCTAACCCTTACTACCTATGAACATAACCTTATTTGGAAATAGGGTGTGTGCAGACATAATCAAGTTAAGATGTAATCAAGTTTAAGGTCACACTAAATTAGAGTGGATCCTAATCCTTTATGACTGGTGTCCTTCTATGAAAAGGAGAAGAAACACAGAGGGAAGACAGCATGTGAAGACAGAGACACAGATTAGAGTTACGATGCCTCAAACTAAGGGATGCCTGGAGACCCAAAGACTAGAAACATCAAGGTAGGATCCTGACCTAGAGGTTTTGAAGGGAGCATGGTCCAGCTAATACCTTGATATAGGACTTGTAAACTCCTGAACGCTAAAGAAGATATTTTTGTTGTTTTAAGCAACATAATCTGTTGCACTTTGTTACAAAAATCCCAAGAAATGAATACAGTTGTAGTTACAGGTTTTCTCCCATGTGTCTTTAAAATAGCAACAGTTCCTGCATTTAAAAAAGAGATATACATTATGTATTCGGACAAAAGATAACAAAAAAAGAACTGTAGAATCCTAGCAACAATTTCATGACTCATCATGTCTAAGTCATATACTTTGGGAATTGATTTTTAAGACTGTATTATTTAGAAGTGTATCCGCCTCAGGTAACTAATGAAAGAATTGTTCACTAGATTTTGCTATTTCCTTAAAAAAGCAAACTTTCCCATCTCATTTTCAGTAACAACTTTGATGTGAGTCACAACAGCCATCAAAGAAATACATAATAAATTGGAACATATATAAAGTGCTTTGAAGTGTTCAAAGAAATAAAGTAAAATTTGCTTCTTTTTTTTTTTTTTAAAAGCAGGAATATGATACACTGACCCAACTAAGGGAAAACATATGCTGTGAGTTTCACTGTCTGGAACCGGACTTCTAAAAAGTTTACAAAAATGGAAGGAAGTTCAAAAGAAAAATAAATTTAAACTGGTTCTTATAGGATAAGGAGGTTTGCACATCTAAGTATATGCAAAAACAAGTAAATGAAACAAGAGGTTTAGGGCCAATTTTAGGTCACTGTCATTTGTTTTATGAAGAAAGAAAGCTTTCTGATTGGTTCACTCATATTATTCCTGCAGAAAAGCTATTAGAAGATGGTAAGAGACAAAAGAGAATAAAAAGAGAAAAACTGGAGAGACAGAATCAGCAATAACAACAGAATCCAACACAGTATGTAAAAATGAGTTGGTGATAAAGGATACAGTTTAACTAAAATTGACCTGACCCTACTCTAAACATCAGGTATAGAACTGGTATATAGGAGGTCAAAGAGCCATTTGTATATCATTATATAATGGTAAAAACAGCTCTCATCTACTATGTTGTGGTGTAAAGCTATGAAAGACGCTTCAGTACATATAAATAACATTTTTGGATATCGAAATAAGTGAACGTTCATCAGCCTTACATCTATGCCAACCACAAGATAGCTATATCTACACCAACATCCACAACAATGAGAAAAGGCCAGACTGTACATTAAAACAATGATGAATTTACCAAATCAACAAGACCATGTTCACAATTCTTGTGTGCAAGCTAAGTTGCTTCAGTTGTGTCCAATTCTTTCTGACCCTATGGACTGTAGCCTGCCAGGCTCCTGTATCCATGGGATACTCCAGGCAAGAATACTGGAGTGGGTTGCCATTCCCTTCTCCAGGGGATCTTCCCGACCCAGGGATTGAACCAGTGTCTCTTATATCTCCTGCACTGGCAGGTGGGTTCTTTACCACTAGCACCACCTGGGAAGCCCAATTCTTAGTTTGGACAAATTAAATCACTTTAAAACCAATCACGGTAAAAATAAAATAATTAAGAAACATTTTTAAGAAAGCAGGGAAGTAAGGCATACTTCAGAAAGACTGCCAAAAAAAAAAATGTTAACATGCTAAATTTATCTTTTAAAGCGTTAATTTTGAGTTAACCATAAAATCTGTCTATTCAAATTAGATCATTTTAAAGATTCAAAGTAACTAAGATTATGATATCGTTTGAGTTGTTTTTTTAACAATGGTAAAGAATTTCTGCTAACCCATTTTTTGCTAAAGCATTTTCCAGAGTCAATCATAAAAAAAACCTTTACAAAAATGATGGCAATAATTAAACAATTTCTGACATCTAAAGCCATGTAGCAGAGATAGGATTCATTGAAGATATAGTATCATGAATGTCAGCTAATATAAAATCAATATGACAATTAATAAATTATGACTATAGCATTGGCCCTCTTTGTCTTATTAAGGGTACAGTTCATACTGCAGATATTATAACCCTAATCCTCTTCCAATGCTTGGCAAAAATGGTGAAATAATGGATTAAGGCTCTTTTGATGTTGTATAATTATTTAAAACGGGCCCAACCCAAACAGAATCTCTTTACTAGGTAAGGTTCCCTAGCATTTGTGAGCTAAAATTTCATTTATAGAACATTTCAGTACTGGTGGATTCATACAATTACTATTATTAATTCAAATATAAATTTTAAATGTAATATTTTTGTCTAAAACCAGTATTTCATGCTTCAATTATCTAAAAAACAATAGTCTCTAAGCATTGATACCTTAAAATGACAACAGTATAACTGGAGAAAACATTGTAAGAAATTACATCACTCATTCAACCTGCTTCTCTCCTAGTAACTATAACTTGTGAATATGACCAAAACAAGTTTAAAATTAAACCTCTCTTGAATAGATAAGAATCCTGATTGGTAATTTAATTAAGCTGTATCTCTATGAATAAGCAAGAAATAATCAGATGGTAAAATTTTTTGTCCCCTAGATGCATGAATACCTTGATACCATACGCCTGTCAGCAATAAAAAGGACCAAGTTTCAACAGCCTTATGGTATAAGTATTTTAGGAAGAATCTGAAACAATACTTACATTTGATGAAGAACTTGTGCCATGGCAACTCCACTAGTCAGCTGTTTGACATCCTGACAGGGTGCAGCAGTATTGAATGTCTGCAGCTAAAATGACATAAAGCAAGTTTATGTCAACTCCTCACTCCACTAAATTTATATACAAAAATGAACACTAGAGAGAACACTCTCTGCCAAACAAAGGAAACTATACTAATAAGTTTCTATAACTGTGTTGTATTTTTATAAGAATAAACACTTAACATTTCATAAAACCACTGAATATTATACCTAACATATTCAGATAATTGATGTCATATATGAAATACTTCAGAATTTCTGAAAAATACATGTAGAACTCTTAAGAGAGTCATACTTTGTGTTTTGTCAATTTTTAGGAGAATAACATCAGGAAAAGAACTTTAAAATAACCTAATATCTGCAAGTTAAAATTTAATTCATACCACTTGCTAGGAAAACAAAGGCTAGAAATGTCAAGTTTAACACTCTTAGTTTATCACTGAGCGGGAAGACTTCTGCCTGCTCCCAACAGTTATCCTTAGAGCATGAACAGCCCAGGCCCACCTACCACATCAAGTTGTTTCTATCTAGTTCGGTGTCAGGCACTACTAACTTTCCAAATCTCTGTTAAACATTCATGTATATTTTGAAGAGAAGTGAAATGGTGGCAGCTCTTTCTAATAGGTAAATACAAGACAGAGGAATTATTTAAAAGCAAATTACAACAGAGCTAAAATGGATTATATATTTTCTAGAAATCCAATCTCAATCTGCAAAGATCTTAAATTAAATATACTATGATTCCCTTTTCCCACACTTGTTCATCTCCTTTACTATGCAATCATTCAATTATAATTCCTTAGTTTACCACCATAAAACACCTTTAGTGGTTGCTGTATTTTGAGGTTCTAGAAATCTGTCTCTATTATCCTAATACAACAAGGAAGATTGACAGAAACGAAATCGAGCCACAGTTACTTTCAAAGCACAAAGATACTTTACTGAGCTTTCTACTGTACGTAGGGCACTGTAGTATAAGGTGGAATTATAAGGGAACATTACCAGGTTTCCACATTTAAGCAGCTTCAATTGAGAATTAAGGAGAGGAGAAAAAGACACAATTATTTCTAAAAGATGCCACTACTACTCCCATGACGGCAGTATGGGAGTAGTAATGTTCTGAAGTGTGTAACAGCCAGCTAATCTAATTAGGGTGTGTACTAGGAAAGACTTCTTAGAGATGATTCCAAGGGATGGTCTTGAGTATAGAAAGGACCAGGAGAAGGAAGCTTTAGGAGATAGCAACATGGCAAGAGTACAAATACAAGAAAAGAAATGGTATTTTTAGGTAACACACAGTTTAGTATTGCTGGATTTCTATGCATTTCAGTGCTAAGGAGGACAACCAAGGGGCACAGGGAAGGGCCATGGTAAGAAACTTGGAATTCACCTTCAGGGTATTATCTATATTATGGGGAAACAGCAGAATAGTTTCTACCTCACAAGATGGTTGTGAGAATTAAATAAATTAGCAAACACAGTGTACTTAGATCTGTGTCTAGCACATGGTACAAATTCAAGCTGTTTGCACATTAGCTGTGAGTCAGGGTTTCTCAAAGTGTGGAGTCTAAGACAACATGTATCAGAAACTCCAGACAAATCAGAAAATCCCCCAGTGATTGTTATTCACCTCATTTGTTTAGAACTACTGCTCTGGATGATGAAGAATCACTGAAGAGTAACAAGGGAGAGACATCCTTAGTATGTTGTGGATAGCAGTAAGAGTGACAAGAGAATGAAAGAACAGCGTTATGCCTGTGTCAGTGAGAAGGCTCCGGAAATGGTCTTTGTGATAACCTGGGATGCCGAGATGAGTTACCGTAATGTAACTGTAATGAGTTACCGTAATACATCAATCCTCTATGAAACAGTTAAAAATGTATCCCAGGTACTTAATGGTGAAATAATCAATGGTGAAATATTAGTCTTCGAGATCAGGACCAAGACTAGGATATTTACTATAATCACCTTGATTCAATGTTGTACTAGAAATCCTAGTCAGTTTTTGTTCCTGGGGACAGAACCGAAAACAGGTCAGGCAAGGGCTCCGTCCCCAAAGTGCAAACAAGATGACTTCAGAAAATGTTAAGTGTTTACAGACACAACAAAAAGGGGTTAACAGGTTACAACGGGATATGAGTAGGGTACTCACGGTCACAGCGTGTCTCTGAAAGATGACACCAGACCCAAGAAATGAAAGGTAAGAAGTCAATCAGCCACTGAAAGAACTAGAAGAAGGATATTTCAAAGTAGAGGAAAGAGAAGTTAAAAAGCTGTGATGCATTTACAAATAAAAACAAACAAATAAACAAAAAAAACCAAAAAACCCCACACAAATGCTTATCTTCCTAAAGAAAGTCAACGCAGCATGGGAGCACAGAGAAGCAAGGCATGAGGGTAGCTTGTAGAAAATTGGGGAGGTAAGCGAACACTTACAGTGACATGGCGGACAACCAGCAAAGGTCTCTGAGAATCATCCAAAGAAGTAAAGAAAAGCCTAGAGGCAAGAACCCACGAAACTAAGGCAGAAGATAATTTCACAAAGGAACCACCAATTAACATAAGGATAATATAAGTTTCCAGTTTGCCAAACCCAGTATGAGAAGGCCTTAGAGAAAAGAACTCAAGTGCAGTGGGCTGAGATGTAAATAAAAGTTCAAAAAGTATAAAGGATGAGTATTTAAAAATGAAAGAAATATGACTGAAGGAAAGTGGGGGGATACAGTGTGGTTCAATAGAGAGTGATGGTTTTCTGTTTTTCCTCTTTAGGAGAGGGAAGATTTGAGTAAGTTTACATGTAGTGAGGAAGGAGCTAACGGAAAGGAAAAAATAGATACTAGAGGTGATAAATGACAGAGCAAAGTTTTAGACAAGGTGGAAAGTGTGGATCTAGAGCCAGAGCCAAAGATAAGAAGGAGGTCACTTTCCTGATGGGGAGAAGGGTTGGGGCTCAAACAGGATACTGATTAAGGTTTGCAAAGAGCAACATGAGAGGAACTGTATGGTTAATCTTAATAATAAAGCTGGGCTGGGTATGCAAACAGGAGGATTTAGCTATAGCAGCATTTGAGAGGCAACAGTCTGCACATTAATTCCATTTTCTCCATAGTGTTTCAGCAGCCTGAGAGAGAACTGGAGAAGCAAACAACCGATTATACTCTGTAATCTATTATCATTCCTTATGTTTTAAATAATTTTTTTACATGGGACTTCCCTGGAGGTCTAGTGGTTAACACTCTGCACTCCCAATGCAGGGGGCATGGGTTCAATCCCATCCCTGATGGGGGAACAAAGATCCTATATGCTGAACGGCATGGCTGAAAAAAAATAAAAATTTGACTGTTTTTAAGGAATTTTGCCTTCCATTATAAAAAATACAGATCTACCTACCACACCAATTACAATAGAAGATTCTTTGATTATTCTTGATATCCTTCTTCCTCAGTGTCTTATACAAAGTAGGAACTTCACTATTAATACTGATTAAAAGAATGGATATAGTCACGAAATATTTTAAATAAAATTCATGAAAATCTTATACTTCACCACCAACCCTCATATAAGTCAATGACATCATAAAGACTAAGTTTACTATATAAGTCAGATGTTTAGAGCAACAATGCAACAGATTAGGAAACACCCTTTAATTAGTCATTTACTAACCCACACCATTAGAAGTAACTGACTTGTTTCATGACAACCTTAAATATGGCATCTAAATCCCATACTAAGTTTAAGTGAAAATGCGGGTGAATGGTCAGCTAATTGCTTTTAACTCAGAAACTCCAGATGCTTGCATTTTACTTGGAGCAAAAACTATTTACCTCCAAAGTGTAAAGGTAGCTTTACATTGTGGTTATTTACAAGAGACTTCACATACTGCCAGAAACGTTCCCTGATTTCTCATTCTTTTGAATTACATGCATTGAGAGCTAGAGAAACTCATCAATTACTGCCTCCTAATCTAGTCTGTTTACATTCCATTCTACACACACTCCGCGACACAAAACTAAACAACTGCTTTAGGGGTGAGCATCACTGACTGCACCTTGTGGACCATGGAGCGTCAAACTTGCCCAATATGGATTAGAAGCCACACCTGAATGTCAGCTCTCTCCGATCGCTAAGCACTTCCAAAAGGTGAGACACTTCTGTTGATCACAATACTGAGGACAGATCCTGTCTGTCCAAACGCAACATAAATTAATAGGACTGCCAAGTGCGGATAAAGTGCAAACGAAAATGCCAAGTTTTTTTTTTTTCTTTAAAGAAAATGCTTGTCCATTGGAAGAGGAGGGGAACCAGTGAGAAAGAGAGAATACGAGCGCCCCACTCCCAATATATCTTTTGATCCACGCAGTATATATGTACGTGGAAACATCTCTTCTAAAAGGCTTCTACAAAAACGGATGTCCTGGGGTCCGGGAGAAGCCCTGACGCATGAACTAAAACCACTTCTTTGCCACCTGCGTCCAAATTAGAGCTAGGTTGTTGCAGTGGGAGGGAGGTTTCAGAGGGGGGGTCTTCACTCAAAAGTAGCATAAAGGTCTCTATGAGAAAGCTGTTCTGCAGACGGAAGGCAAGGGTGTCGGTGGTCCAGAAAGTCTAGGGCCTGGGCGCAGAGCAGGGGGGAGCAAATGGCCCAGCGGGGAGTAAACGGATGGGCGCTGGGCTCCCGCCACAGCTGTCAGGAGCATGATCAGGGCGGTAAGACGAGTGTCCTCCTTCCCGCTCCCCCACCCCCACCCGCAGCTCCTTTTACCCTCCCCACTCCCCCTCTCGAAGACAGACACACACGTACACACACTCACTCACCTACGCACACCTGCCCCGCGACCCGCAGGTGGCACTCTCGAGGTCAAGGGCGACCGGAGACGCGGAGGGCAATGCGCGGAGTCCGGGGCGCAGGTGACCCTCGCTCCGCCGCTGGCTCACCTGAGAGAACCAGGCACCCCCCTGCCCCAGGAGCTCGCCGCGGCCCCTCGGCCCCCCTCGCCCCCTCGCACTCACCCAGATGATGAGGCTGTCGCACAGCGGCAGCTCGGACTGCGGAAGCGGCTGCGTCTCTTCCATGGCCAGGACCGCCGTCGACTACACCGCTGACGCCGACACCTCCCTCCTCCCCGCGCTCCCCCAGGAGCCGGCGTCGAGGACCTGCTCGCCCGCCAGGAAAGCTCGGTAGCCAGGCCCAGTGCCCTCGCCGCTCACGCGCGAAGCCTCGCGCGGCCGACGTCGCCGGCGTAACGCCCTCCTCGTCGCTGCCCCCGCCCCGCTCCGCAGTTCGCCCACTCCCGCTTCTAGCCCGGACCGCGCCGTACGGCACCTGAGCCCCGCCCCCTCCCCTCCCCTCCCCTCCCCTCCCCTCCCCGCCCTCCTCCCGCCCCTCCTTCCTACTCCGGCACACCTCTGCCTGCCGCACTGAGTGACCTGGGCGCGCACCAGTCACAAAGAAGATAGGTGCCTGAGAGGGACGGGTGGGGCGGGGAGGGGGCGGGAAGAGCGGGAATTGGTTGAGCAGGAGGGATTGCTGATTGGACGCACCCTCTTGGATTTCGACCAATCAACGTGAGACAAGACTGAGCCTTCTAGTGAGAGCTGGGGCGGGTGGGAATGGGTTTATGACCTGGCAGGTGCAGTTAGGGCGGGGGGCAGTGAGTGCGCGTGCGCGATGGGGAGTTAGTGAGGTCGACGATCGCGTAGCACAAAGGGCAGAAGTGGCCACGGGGGCCTAGGAATGTGTAGGAGAAACTCCAGGCATCTTCCCGCCTCCATGCGAATAGGGCAGCTCCTGGCTACACCTGTGAAGACCGACAGCCTGCTTCCACAGCGTCTTCAGAGATAGATCCTACCAGTGAATAAAAACCATCCAGAGAGGGAGAGCTAATGTTCTAGGCGCTCGTTAGAAACGGATATTTTAGTTTGCAGATATGGCAAAGAAAATTTTTCCTATGGGGTAAAATACTATAAAGCCGTTTAAATCAAATAAGCTCTCACAAGATCACAAAACCATGGACAATTTTATTTTAAATGAGGCAAAAGGGAAGGCCATTTTCAGGTAGGAAAATGAAAAATGATCTTTTCGTTTTCAAAAAAATATGAAAGATATCAATGTACAATGCTTCTTATGTTTCTAGAGCGGTTGAAAACTTGTCTTTTCTCAAAATGTTCATGGGGGAGGGGGAGGTGTAAAATTGGAAACTAAGGCACTGACTGATACATAGGCTATTGAATTGGGCTGGAATATTATTAACTCTCGCTTGATTTTCATCACTCATTCATAAACTCATCAGTTCATGCTCAGTGTAAAAATGCAGCTGGCTCATTTATATTATTGCATCTTTATGTTTCGACATTGAATGTTTAAAACTGATCACTGCAATTAAAAGCCCCCCAATTTAAATCAGTCTCATTCTAAAAATAGAGCACATGCATTTGCTGTTGAGTCCCTTAACATTATTACAGGACTTTCTTACACTGTGTGGAGTCATTTTATACTTCTGTACACTAGCAACACTAGTAATATGATTTAATGAAAAGTAAAAGATCTAGGAACTGAAGACCTAGTCTGGGTCTTGACTTTACTCTTCACTGGCAATGTTAACAGCTTTCTCGTGTGGAACCTAACCTCCACCTTCCTAAAATGATGAGAATGACACTAACCTCCCCTGGGTACCTCATAAGGGCAAAAATGATAATGGATGTGGAAGATTTTTATGAATGAAAAACTCTTTTGCAAATATGAGTTACTGCAATCATATATATGCTTAGAAGTGTATGAGAACATGTCACTAAGAGCCACATTAGTGACTACTGGAAATATTTAAGAAGGGGCAACTGAGAGGCAATTGAGTTATCTTTCTGGGATCTATACAATCAGAGAATAGATGCCCAGTTCTCTTCATGATACTAGATTCAATAGGAAAATATTAATATGTGAAGGACATGATTGTGAATTTAAAGAAATATTTCAAATTTGAAAAGTTAGAAAAGTGTAAAACAATCATTGAAATAAAACAATACAAAATAATGTTGAAAAAAGTGCACTTTCATATACAACTAGAACAAGCATTTTAGAAAAATTTTGTGTTTTTAATTATAAGATTATTTTGCAATACATTGGGCCAGGAAAAAAAGATGCTAAAAGAAATGCCTAAAATAATGTAGCCAGGCTGTTATTTTCCAACTGTTGGCATTCATTTCTAAAAATCAGCACCCCTATTTGGAGAATTGGATAAAACTAACTTTTAAGCACTAGCAATGGAATTATAACTTGGTACAATCTTCTGAAAAGTTTTTGAGGCTATCAAGAATCTTTAAAATATTCAAGCCTTTAAGTCAATTTTACTTCCAGAATCTATTCTAAGAAAATAATCAGATGCCAACAAAGTTGTTGATTGCAGTGCTATTTATCAAAGCAGGAAAAAGAAACAGCCATTAAATATCTGAAAGAGGAATGATTAAGTACATTATGATATATCCATACAATAAAATATATAGTAGCTCTTAAAATATTTTGAAAGAAGTTTAATTGCTCAGGAAAGTGCTTACAAAATAATATTAAAATTAAAAAGTGATGATATAAATCTGTACATACAGTGTGGCTCTCTTAAGAGAGAGAGATGAATAGTAATATAATATCCAGGTTTTGGAATAATTGGTAAGTTTTACCTCTTTGTACTTGACAATAATTGAAATTTTCTATAGTGACTTTTATCATTAGACAAACTAAAGAACTGAAAATAATTAAAATTTTGAATATGGTTAGATCTCAACCATGAAAGAATACATATAAGAATGCAAACACACACACACACACACACACACACACACACACACACACACACACACACACCACTCCTAAGTGTTTGAACAGAGAGAGATTGAAAAGAAAGTTGATTATAATTATGCCTATGATCTAGCAATCCCACTCCTGGGCATATACTGGGAGAAAACCATAAATTGAAAAGCTTCATGGACCCTAATGTTCATTGCAGCACTGTTTACAATAGCCAGGACATGGAAGCAACCTAATGTCCATCAACAGAAAAATGGATAAAAAAGATGTGGTACGTACATACAATGGAATATTACTCAGCCATAAAAAGCATGAAATAATGCTATTTTCAGCAACATGGATGGACCTAGAGATTGTCATACTCAATGAAGTAAGTTAGACACAGAAAGATAAACATTATATGGTATCACTTATATGTGAAACCTAAAAACAATAGGATACAAATGAACTTATTTCTAAAACAGAAGTACAGTCACATGTAGGAAACAAATTTATGGTTACCAGGGAATGGGGGGGGGGGGCAATAAATTGGGAGATTGGGATTGACATAAACTCACTACTATATGTAAAACAGATAACTAAAAATAACCTGCTATATAGCATAGGGAATGCTACTCATTTTGTAAAGGTTATATGGGAAAAGACTCTAAAAGAGTGGATATATGTGGATGTGTAACTGATTCACTTGGCTGTATACTGAAACTAACAGAACACTATAAATCAACTATATGCCAATAAAAATTTTTTTAAAAATTAAGTTCAAATTTTAGTGTTCTAGATATCTGATGTGACTTACTGCCTGGATGCTCTTGGGCAAGTCACTTAATTTCAGTAATCCCCAATTTCAATCTTTGTAAACTCAAATAATACTTATGTGTTTCTGTACATTTATACATTGATTAGGGATTTTTTGGTATTAAGTGGGTGAAATTTAACCTGGTAACTATTAAAATGTTATTTCAAGGGTACAAAATCTCACGGATTCAGAGAAAAAATCTGAAGAACTCCACATGGGAGAGGGCAGGTCTTAGAGCAGCTTATCAGATCTAGGTTGCAAAAGTTATAACAAGTCTTTTCAGGAGAGTGCCACCCAGATGAATATAATAAAAATGGTTTCAAGTCTTTTTGAGTCATTTTATTCAAGATTCAAGTTGGAGAAAGAGCATCTAGTGGGTCTATCATGACATATGTATCCAATCCTTTGCCAGAAGAAGATAAAGTGCCTAGAATGGCTGCCCTACCAGGACTGTAAACCCAAGCTGAAATCATGCAATGGTTGCCCCATGTGGATAGAGTAGGGGATATGGATGCCTGCAGACAAAAACAAAAACAGCAGTTCCCTCCACATAAACTCATGGTTGCTGTGAATGCCAAATGCATATAAAATGCCTAAAAGAACTCCTAGCTCATGATAATTGCTAAATCTATTTTAGTATAATTATTATTTACACTACATGTATGTCTTAAGGTGTGTGTGTGTGTGTGTTTGCACTCATTAAAAAAACAGTGAAAAAAGATACATTAAAATTTTGGTAGAGGTTATTCACAGTGATTATTAATTTTTAAATTTTCCTCTCTTACCAAAATGAACTAATATTACCTTTTAAAAATAAAACCAAAAATTCTAAAAGAGAAAGATGAGATCAGGATGAAATTTTTAAGCTCTGAATTGGCCTCTTAAGTGGATGGATATGTGATAAAAGGAGAAAAGCCCTAACTAGGTACCTTAAAAAGAACTGTAGCCAGCTCTACTGATAGAGTATATCTGTGCCTTGCCCATAAAGTTATGGAGTGAAAAAATGGAGAAGTCTAAGATTTTCCCTGCTGATATGTAGGTATACTGAATGGCCAAGGGTGGACACCAGCTAGAAGAAAATCCTGGCCTGGACAGGCACAGATCTAGATGTTCAGAACAGCCATTCTAGCAGAGTGACCATATCAACAGCAAACATCCCAATGGACCTCCCCAGCAAAGCATTCATTCCTAAAGCAAACTATTGGGCCCCTACACACAAGATCCTACATCCAATCAGCATCTAGATCTATAATCAGCTGAATACAACAGGAGACATTTTGAGATTGTGACAATTTGTAGAATCTGGGAGATACTTTGGAATAAGAGTGTCCACCCCCTGGGAAAGGGGGTTTACAAGCCCTAGGTAGACTCCCAGGTAAGAGAAATGATGATGAAAATTTACATTTTAAAACAGCATCTAGTTCTTAGGCCTGTGATCAGAATTGGTGCAAGTGCCTAGCTCTATAAAATACTGTGCTGGCATTAGGGAAGCAAGACCGCAAGACCAGCCCCATACACTAACCACAGGTGAGCTTTAGCTTTTGGATGAGACAATCTTGGACAGAATTGACTCGAGCACTCAGTGGGAGTCATCCCCACAGGTATTTTCAGATCTGGTGACTATTGAGAAAGAAACTGGAGAAAATGGATCAGGGATGAGCACTACCTCCCACTGGGTATAAAAGGGAATACTTCACCTTGGCCAGGAACTGACTCCTGTTACGAAAATAATGATCATTTGGAGACTTACATGATACTAAAAATATTGCTTCTGGGGCTTTTTATAGACTTCAGAGAATTTATATCACTTAATAAAACTGCTTTTAAGTGTATTTTATTTCAGTATTTAAAATCAATATGATTACTAACCTGTTGTGCTACCCCAAAAGAGATTATTCTAAGATTTTAATGAAGTTCACGTTCAAGTTCAGATCAAGAGTGAAGGCATCTCTGTCACTGATGAATATACAGATATAATACAAAAGATTTTAAATGTATATTACAAGAAAAAAAATTGCAAGAAGTGACTCTGAGATGAAGATTAGCATTCAGGAGGTTTCCTAAGTGCTCTTGAAGGTAGTCCATTGGATAAGAATCTGCCTGCAGGGCACAGGGGTTTGATCCCTAGTCCAGGAACTAAGATCCCACATGCCTTGGGGCAACTAAACCCATACACTATAACTACTAAGTCTGTGTGTTCTAAAGCCTGCACTCTGCACCAAGAGAAGAGACCGCAATGAGAAACCCATGCACCGCAACTAGAGAATAGCCTCTCTCCACAACTGGAGAAAGTCCATGCACAGCAACAAAGAGCCCATGAGCCGCAATATTACCCAGCACAGGCAATACATTAATTAATTAATTTAATTACTTTAAAATAAAAAAGAAGTGCTCTTGGGAATAACAGCCATGGAAGGGAAGGAAAGGAGGCATAAATGAATAGAGGGAGAAAGAAGGCTGAGATGGAGTCCTATTGATAGTCCCAACCAACCCCTGGGGAGCTCTGAAGCTGGGATGATGCTTCTGAGTTTTCTGAGTTTGAATGAAAGGGGTTTAATCCTTATGCCTCCATAGTCCTTGGATATGGGCTATTCTGGAAAGGTGGCATGGCAGCCCAGGCAGTTCACAATGGCTGATGGCTGTCTGTGAACAGCACTCCCCCATGTTGGGATCTGGGCATCACATCACAGAATCCTCTGAATAGCAGTCGTGCCCACAGTCATGTAGATGGAGGTGGGGGTGCCATCACTCAGAATGGTAAAGCCTGGTTCAGAAAAGCCTGAACAAGTAACCCCAACTGGAGCAATAGTATCATAACCACAAAGTTAAAATGGTCCCAGAGGAAGAATACTGGCATCCTTAGTTCTTGCACTGAGAAGGCACTAAAATGGAAAGAAAGTATAGAAACAGTTATAATTTCATGTAAAGACTTGGTGTCAAATAACTAAACAAATACTGCCTTGGAGAATTTAAAACTGGGGTGCCTGGGGAAATAAAAGTTACAAAAGATAAATCACAATGTAGGATGATATTATCAATTGTATTTTAAACTGATGAGAAAGAATGATCATTTTGTTACTTATTGAGTGAAAATGAATATCATCATTTCATTTACTAAGCAGATTTAAACACACTCCAAAGCTAAGTCAAATACAGCTAAACTTGATTATTTTATCTTGCCCTAAGGTGGCACAGTGCTAAAGAATCTGCTTTTAATGCAGGAGACTTGGGTTCAGTCCCTGGGCTGGGAAGATTCCCTGGAGGAGGAAATGATAACCCACTTCAGTATTCTTGCCTGGAGAATTCCATGGACAGAAAAGCCTAGCAGGCTACAGTCCATAGGGCCACAAAGATTTGGACATGATTGGGCGACTGACACACACAAAGAACTAAGATGAGAAAAAAATTTAATAGCAAGGTATATATTTCAAAAACTATGTTTCAAAAACCTAAAAGCAACAGGTAACAAAAATAAATATTTAGTAAAATGTATTGATAATAATTTAACCAACCTAAAGTATCACTTAAACATACAAATTGTCTGCTTTCTGGCTCAGCTTCCCTAAGCGAATCACAAGATATGTCATCATTTTACACTGTTAGAAGAGCTGATCCCCGCTCCTCATTCTGTTGGTGACCTGTTTCTTCTATACAAAAATCCTTCTAATCCATGTAAGCAGATTTTTAAAATAAAATCTAGACACTGACACATAGTGGCTAATCACTTAATCCACAGATGTTTGTCTCTAAAAAGCAAGCAAAATCTAACTTTACAGTATAACTATCCAAGGTACCTCCTATTGTCTTCAAGGATATTGAGGATTAATATTTTAAAAATAAGAAGTTATTTAGTTTACACCATATAAATGGAAAGTGAATAAAATCACATTCATGAAACAAGGTTCACAGAAATAAAAGTATGGTTTCTAAGGATGACAGGGATCACTGTGCTAGAAATATTGCTTGTATCTTTTTATAGCTTGAAAAATCTATTTTTGAAACCATTATGGCTAAACATGGTACTCTGAAACCTCCAACATATATATCAACTGAGAATAAGGAAAGTGATTTTTGCCTGAGGAGATATACCTGTTCACTCTCCATGTGTTAAATACTGTGACTTAAGATAGCAAAATGCTAGATATCAGGAAATTTATCAGGAAATTAAGGACAAAAGAAGAAGGTGGGCTATCTAATCAAGACCAATAACAAGTCAGTCTGTAAAAATAAAGACAGAAAGGCCAGAAAAGACGTGTGATGGCTTTGTTAATATGAGCAAGTAGAGGAAATACCTAGAAGTCCAACTAATGTTAATAAAATTTTTGAAATAATTTAACCAAATAAATACTCTGTAATGTGACTTGGAAATATTTTCCAGATAGCCTAAAAATAAAACAAAACAAACAAATTTAAAAACTGATCAGGGCTTATTCTTTTACAGTAAAGAGAGAAGCTGCACATTTCATTAAAGTACTTGAATAGTGTTTAGTATGAACATGATTGGTAACCAAGAAGATATCTAGTCCTGAGGCTATAAAGACCTACAACAGCAAAAATAGTAATAGCAGCTAAAATTTATGGCATAGTTATTAGGTGCTAAGCCCTATTCAAAGTGCTTCATCTTTGCCAATTCATTTATTAATATCTTTAACAAACTGACAAGGTAGGTAACACTTTTAATCTTTATTTTACAGACGAAGAAACTGATCATGAATAAGCTGCATACTTCAGAAAATGTGTTTCCAAATGTGAAGAGGAGACATCTACTAGGGGATATCAACACTGTTTTTTAAGCTTTATTATAGTATAATTGATATACAAACATTTACACACATTTAACATATGCATATTGATCAGTTTGAATATCTGCGTATACCCATCATGCCATCACCACAATCAAGGTTCTAAACCTAGCCACCATCTCCAAAAATTTCCTTTTGTTCTTTGGTGTTTGTATGTGGTTTGTGGTAAGAATTGATTTTTTTTTTTATTTAAGATAACCATTACAAAATAAAATATAGCACATACAGTTCTTCATTATTGTTTTTGTATTGTTCCTTGCTACTGAAATATGTCTTCAGGTGGTCAAGTTTCTTTTGGTTAAACACTGTGAAGCAAGTGAAGCCATCATATCCAGATGAGTGAAATTAATTGTTGCCTTTAAAAAAAATTTTTTTTCATTTATTTTTATTAGTTGGAGGCTAATTACTTTACAATATTGTAGTGGTTTTTGCCACACATTGACATGAATCAGCCATGGATTTACATGTGTTCCCCATCCCGAACCCCCCTCCCGCCTCCCTCTCCATCCCATCCCTCTGGGTCTTCCCAGTGCACCAGCCCTGAGCACTTGCCTCATGCATCCAACCTGGGCTGGTGATCTGTTTCACCCTTGATAGTATACTTGTTTCAATGCTATTTTCTCAGAACATCCCACCCTCGCCTTCTCGCACAGAGTCCAAAAGTCAGTTCTGTACATCTGTGTCTCTTTTTCTGTTTTGCATATAGGGTTATCATTACCATCTTTTTAAATTCCATTAGTATACTGTATTGGTCTTTATCTTCCTGGCTTACTTAACTCTGTATAATGGGCTCCAGTTTCATCCATCTCATTAGAACTGATTCAAATGAATTCTTTTTAATGGCTGAGTAATAGTCCATTGTGTACACATAGGTTCCTTGTCCATTCGTCTGCTGATGGGCATCTAGGTTGCTTCCATGTCCTGGAAATTATAAACAGTGCTGCGATGAACACTGGGGTGCATGTGTCTCTTTCAGATCTGGTTTCCTCGGTGTGTATGCCCAGGAGTGGGATTGCTGGGTCATATGGCAGTTCTATTTCCAGTTTTTTAAGGAATCTCCACACTGTTCTCCATAGTGGCTGTACTAGTTTCCATTCCCACCAACAGTGTAAGAGGGTTCCCTTTTCTCCACACCCTCTCCAGCATTTATTGCTTGTAGACTTTTGGATAGCAGCCATCCTGACTGGCGTGTAATGGTACCTCACTGTGGTTTTGATTTGCATTTCTCTGATAATGAGTGATATTGAGCATCTTTTCATGTGTTTGTTGGCCATCTGTATGTCTTCTTTGGAGAAATGTCTGTTTAGTTCTTTGGCCCACTTTTTGATTAGGTCATTTATTTTTATGGAATTGAGCTGCTGGAGTTGCTTGTATATTTTTTAGATTAATCCTTTGTTGCTTTGTTTGCTATTATTTTCTCCCATTCTGAAGCCTGACTTTTCACCTTGCTTATAGTTTCCTTTGTTGTGCAAAAGCTTTTAAGTTTAATTAGGTCCCATTTGTTTATTTTTGCTTTTCTTTCCAATATTCTGGTAGGTGGGTCATAGAGGATCCTGCTGTGATTTATGTCGGAGAGTGTTTTGCCTATGTTCTCCTCTAGGAATTTTATAGTTTCTGGTCTTACATTTAGATCTTTAATCCATTTTGAGTTTATTTTTGTGTATGGTGTTAGAAAGTGTTCTAGTTTCATTCTTTTACAAGTGGTTGACCAGTTTTCCCAGCACCACTTGTTAAAGAGGTTGTCTTTTTTCCATTGTATATCCTTGCCTCCTTTGTCGAAGATAAAGTGTCCATAGGTAGGTGGATTTATCTCTGGGCTTTCTATTCTGTTCCAGTAATCTATATTTCTGTCTTTGTACCATACTGTCCAGTACTTTGTACCATATGTCCAGTACCATACTGTCTTGATGACTGTGGCTTTGTAGTAGAGCCTGAAGTCAGGCAGGTTGATTCCTCCAGCTCCATTCTTCTTTCTCAAGATTGCTTTGGCTATTCGAGGTTTTTTGTATTTCCACACAAATTGTGAAATTATTTGTTCTAGTTCTGTGAAAAATACCGTTTGTAGCTTGACAGGGCTTGCCTTGAATCTATAGATTGCTTTGGAGCGTATACTCATTTTCACACTATTGATTCTTCTAATCCATGAACACTGTCTATTTCTCCATCTATTTGTGTTCTCTTTGATTTCTTTCATTAGTGTTTTATAGTTTTCTATATATAGGTCTTTCATTTCTTTAGGTATATATACTCCTAAGTATTATATTCTTTTCATTGCAATGGTGAATGCTATTGTTTCCTTAATTTCTCTTTCTGTTTTCTCATTGTTAGTGTATAGGAATGCAAGGGATTTCTGTGTGTTAACTTTATATCCTGCAACTTTACTATATTCATTGATTAGCTCTAGTAATTTTCTGGTAGAGTCTTTAGGGTTTTCTATGTAGAAGATCATGTTGTCTACAGAGAATCTGTTGACTGAGGCTAGTGACTATACACGTGACTGAGAGACCTTGAATGGATCAAACTTTTGACATTTTTATCTAAAGATGAGTCTGACTTATTGTTTCAAATATGATTTTTCTTATAAACATCACATGGTTTTTCTCAGCAATAATTAAGTTGGCTATTTGGACTGAATAACTGGTGTAGTATTGGGGGTGTATTTTTTATGTTCAAATTGTTTTTATTGATTGTAGTCACCATATTCATTCTCTCTGTATTGGTGGCAAAGAGTCAGACACGACTGAGCACCTAACACACACACTTACATAACCACCTATAATGATCACATTTGGGAAATTTAACATCGATACAATATTATTATTCAATCGTGTGTGCTAGATTGCTCTCTGCAACCCCATTGACACTAACCCACCAGGCTCCTCTGTCCATGTAACTTTCCAGGCAAGACTACTGGTGTGGGTTGCCATTTCCTCCTCCAGGGGATCTTCCTCATCCAGGAATAGAACCCACAAATCCTGAGACCCATGCATTGGTAGGTGGTTTCTGCCAACTGGAAAGCCTTTTCAACCTACAATCCTTCTTTAAATTTACCTAATTGTCCTTAATTATTTTTCTCCCTCTGGAATCCTCATTGACCCTAGGGACTATAGCCCCTGAGGCTCCTCTGTCCAGGGGATTTCCTAGACAAGAATACAGGAGTGGGTTGCCATTTCCTCCTCCAAGGGATCTTCCCCACCCAGGAACTGAATCCACGTCTCCTGCATCTCCAAGTTGCTTTGGTCTCCTTTAATCTATGTCAGTACCCTAGCCTGTGTGCATGTGTATGTGTGTGATTTCATGACAACATTTTTGAATGGCCCCATCTAGTAACATTTGTCAGATTATCTCTTCATAACCAGATTTAATTTAACCATTTTTAGCAGAGATTATATATGAACTCAGTGAGTGTGTCACATTGGCAGGAACATGACATTGGATTGTCTTATTATGGGAGATGTTAAATGTTATAATTTAGATAGTATCCACCAGATTTCTCATTGTAAAGTTTTTTTTCCATTGTAATTACTTAGTAACTTGACACTGTGTGAATATATGGTTCCCCAAAAGTTTGTCACCCAGTGCTTTTAGCATCCATTACTAGTTATTGCCTGAATTGATTATTACCATGGTGGTCACAAAATGGTGCTTTTCCTTTTCCATCATTCTTTTTAAATCTGCTAACTGACACTGTTTTGTTAAAGAAGAACTTTCCTCTTATCTCCACACCCACTTTTAACTTTTTAAAGTATAAATATGGACTCATAAATGTGTTTTTACTCAATATGATACAATTAATCCTCATCACTATTTTTTAGTCATCAAACTATCCCAAGTCCAGCCAGTAGGAGCCCCTTCAAGTTGCCGTCTGTGTCCTTTCTGCATACCTCTTCTGTTTTTATGCACTTCTCCACACAAGAAGTTCCAAGTTCCCTTTGTACTTTCCTGTCCCTATCTTGACATCAGTCATTTCTCACAGAAACCCTGGCTCCATTTTTATGGGGAATGGTATTTAGTAGGGCTGAATTTCTGTGACCAAAGTGGGTTACATTTCTTAATTATAATTTTGTTTTTTCAACATTAGATTTTAGTTCTGTGTTGAAATAATACAACCCTGTAAAAACTAAAATATTGAACATAATAGTCATTTACATGTCAGGGTGAAAGTATTTATCAGCTTGTATATTTTATAAGAGATTGGAAGCAGAGAGAATGAGGACACTGAACAATGTGAAGGGAGGGGGTTGAGGGTGGTGGAGAGGTGAAACATGTTCATGGATGGAAAGAAAGCTAATATCAATTACTTCTATTCTGGGAACATTTGTATAAACTATTTAAATTAATCCTTACAACAATCCTTATTTTTACAAAAGAGGAAGTAACTTCTTCAAAGTTGTAATGTGTATAGCAGATAGTCTAGAACTAAAACCCTTTTTGTTTGGCCGGAAAAACCTCATCTGTGCCTTCTATTACCCTAAGTTGTTCCCCAAGGCAAGCAAGGAGGTTGATGAGCTAAAAAGACAAGTTTCGCCTACTTCAGGTTTGAAACTGAGTAAACTTGCTCAAGCTGCTTACCCTGTTTCACTTGAAGTTGTTCGTTGTGACTTGCATGCATAGCCACCCTCACAAATACTGTCCTTCAGTTGAGAATAAGGTTCAAACATTTTTCCAGTGCTCAGGAAGTTTGTGGGGAAAAAATTCGATTTTATTTGCTTTCACCGTTGATTCAAAAAGAACAGATAGGCATCTCAAATTGAATGTTTCTCAGTTGGATTATTTATTACAAGTCCTGCCTGTTGCCAGAGTTTGTCTAGTGCTCGGAAAGCTTGTTGAAGGCTTGTAAGAGATAACTGAGGCAAGTTACCTGAAAAACAAGGTTGGGAACAAAGTCCATAAGAACATGTTTGTCTCCCTTTCTTATTAATACATTGGTCAACCCCCGAATTCTCTTGGTTCTCAGTTCTCTTCACTGTAACTGGGGATAATAGCTTCCCTGCCTGAAGAAAGGAGGCAGAATATCTAGGACATCAGTAACCACGCATTAAGTATCTTCTATTCAGTTCAGCTCAGTTCAGTTGCGCAGTTGTGTCCGGCCCTTTGCAACCCCACCGACAGCACCAGGCTTGCCTATCCATCACCAACCCCTGGAGCTTGTTCAAACTCATGTCCATTGAGTCGGTGATGCCATCCAACCATTTCATCCTAGTTGTCCCCTTCTCCTGCCTTCAGTCTTTCCCAGCATCAGGGTCTTTTCAAATGAGTCAGTTCTTCACATCAGGTGACCAAAGTATTGGAGCTCCAGCTTCAGCATCAGTCCTTCTAATGACTATTCAGAACTGATTTCCTTTAGGATTGACTGATATGATCTCCTTGCTGTCCAAGGAACTCTCAAGAGTCTTCTCCAACACCACAGTTCACAAGCACCAATTCTTTGGCGGTCAGCTTTTTTTATGGTCCAGCTCTCACATCCATACATGACTACTGGAAAAACCATAGCTTTCACTAGACAGACCTTTGTTGGCAAAGTAATGTTTCTGTTTTATAATATGCTGTCTAGATTTGTTATAACTTTTCCGCCAAGGAGCAAGTGTCTTTGAATTTCATGGCTGCAGTCACCATCTGCAGTGATTTTGGAGCTCAAGAAAATAAAGTCCGTCACTGTTTCCATTATTTCCCCATCTATTTGTCATGAAGTGATGGAATTGGATGCCATGATCTTAATTTTTTGAATGTTGATTTTTAAGCCAGCTTTTCCACTCTGCTCTTCCACTTTCATCAAGAGGCTCTTCATTTCCTCTTCACTTTCTGAACTAAGGGTGGTGTCATCTGCATTTATGAGGTTATTGATATTTCTCCTGGCAGTCTTAATTCCAGCTTGTGCTTCATCCAGTCTGGCATTTTGCATGATGTACTCTGCATATAAGTTAAATAAGCAGGATGACAATATATAGCCTTGACATACTCCTTTCCCAATTTGGAACCAGTCTGTTGTTCCATGTCAGGTTCTAACTGTTGCTGCTTGACCTGCATACAGATTTCTCAGAAGGCAGGTAAGATGGTCTGTCTGGTATTCCCCTCTCCTTAAGAATTTTCCACAGTTTGTTGTCATCCATACAGTCAAAGGTTTCAGCATAGTCAATGAAGCCTAAGTAGATATTTTTCTGGAATTCAATTGTTTTTTCTATGATCCAATGGATGTTGGCAATTTGACCTCTGAACATTTCCTTTGACACTGAAAATGTGGAGAACTATAAGGCAGAGTATCTACTGTTACTATGCTGGCCATCTAGTTGGGGATGCTGAACTTACATATGAAAAAGAGCAAATAAATTTTGTAACACACCATATGAGTGTCAAAGACAAGGGAAATGATTAACTACCAAGGACATTATTAGTGTACCAATTTAAAATAATAATAAAATACAACTTTCTTTTGTTTCAACCAATGTTTTAGAAATGAAGTAAGAAACAAGGAATGAAAAGACAAAGGAAAATGCAACAAATGAAGAGAGAAGGGAGAAAGGAAAGGGAAAAAGAAAAAACAGAGCGAGCAATAATGATAACTACATAGGTAAAAAAGTCAATGTTAATATATTTTTACTTTGTAACTCCCTGTTTTTCATATAAAATAATTATTATAAGTCTATGTTGATGGGTATACAATGCATAAAAGGTAACATAACAATAACATAAAGGGAGGATCAAATTGTATAGGAGCAAACATTTTCTACATAGCTGAAGCTTAATTGACACTAATTCAAACTAGATTGCATGAATCAAAATGCTACTTGCAATCTCTAGGGCAACCACTAAGAAAATAACTTAAAAATGTGTAGAGAAAAAGAGAAAGGAATAAAAATGGTATACTAAAAAATACATATTGAACATGAAAGAAGGCAGTCATTGAGTTGAGGAACAAGAAAAGATATAAGACATGTAGAGAATCTATGCAAAATAGAAATCCTCCCTTATCTGCAATTACATTGAAGGAAAATGAAATTAAAACTTCAATCAAAAGGCAAAAAAAAGGCAAAATGGTTTCTAAAAACATGATCCAATCATATGCTATCTATGAGAGACTGACCTTACATTCAAAGGTAAGCCAGGTTGAAAATTTAGAGATATGAAAAAAATATTCCATGCAAACACTAATCAAAACACAGCTGGATTGTCTATATTAATATCAGACAAAATAGAGTTTAAGAAAACTTATTATAAAAGATAAAAGGCTATTACATAGTGATAAAAAGACCAATCCATCAAGAAGACGTATTAAGTATAAACACATAAACCAAGCCACAAAATGTATGAAGCAAAAACTAACAATTAAAACATCAAACAGTAATAGTAGAACACATATATACCCCACTTTCAATGATGGATGGAACAACTACACAGAAATCAGCAAGGAAACAGAAGACTTGAACAACATTATAAGTCAACTAGAGGTAAGAGACATATAGAACAGAACACCCAACAACAGCAGAATAAACTTTCTTGTCAGGAGCATGTGGAACATTCTCCAGGAAAGACCATATATTAGGCCACAAAATACATTTCAATACATTTAAAAAGACCAAAACCATACAAAACATGTTTTCTGACCACAATGGAATAAAATGAGAAATTAGTGTAAAAGTCCTAAAAGAAAACACAGAAGAAAAAGAAAGAAAGAAAACACAGAAGAAACATTCATGACATTGGGTTTGGCAATGATTCTTGCATAACACACCAAAAGCACAAGCAACAAAAGCAAAAATACAGATGCAATCACACTAAAAATCTTCTGCACAGTGAAGGAAACAGAGTGAAAAGACAGAATATAGAGAAGGAAAAATATTTTAAAATCATATATCTGATGAGAGATTCGTATCCAAAATACACAAGGAACTCCTACAACTCAACAACGCCTTCCCCCCCAAAATAAATAAGATTAAAAAATGGGCAAGGAACTTGAATTAACGTTTCTCCAAAGATAGGCAACTGGTTAATAGGCATATGAAAAGATGCTCAACATTATTAATCACCAGGGAAATGCAAATCAAAGTCACAATTAGATATCACTCACACCTGTTAGGATAGCTATTATAAATATATTTCAAAGGTAATGAGTGTTGGTAGGAGGTGGAGAAATTGGAACTCTTGTACACTTTTGGTAGATGTAAGATATATAAAAGGGTGAGCCTGTATGGAAAACAGTATAGTTTCTTTAAAAAATTAAAATTAGACTTACCAGGGGATCATATATCAAAATAAATTGGATTCAGAATCTCCACAAGATATATGCATTCCAAAGTTCTTTGCATTATTGACAATAACCAAGATATAGAAATAACCTAAATATCCAACAACAGATGAAAGAAAATGTGATGTATACACACAATGGAATATTGTTCAACCTTAAAAAAGAAGGAAATCCTGCCATATGTGACAATATAGATAAACCTGGAGGACATTATGCTAAGTGAAATAATCCAGTCACAGGGGATAAATACTGCCTGATTTCAGTTAAATGAGGTATTTAAACTGCCAACCTAACAGAAACAGAGAATACAAAGATGGTGGCCAGGGGCTGGAGGGAGGGGAAAATGGGACTGTGCTGTTGAACAGGTATAAAGTTTCAGTGTTGCCACCTGAAAAACTTCTAGAGATCTGCTGTTCAACACTCTGCCTATAGTTAACCTATAATAATACTGTATTGTGCACTTAAAGTTTATTAACTGAGTAGATACGTTTAGTGTTCTTTAACACACAAAAAGTCCTTCTTAGAAGATAGGTAGAAGAAAAAGAAAGGTGCCAAGGAAGGAAGGGAGTAAGGGAGGAAGATAACAAACAGTAGAACTGTCAAATTCACACATATATGGAAATTAAACACACTAACCAATGGGTCAAAAATGAAATCACAAGAAATTAGAAGATACTGTAAGTTGAACAAAAAAGAAAACATAACACACCAAAACTTATGGGATGCAGTTAAAGCAGCTCGTAGTGTTGTAGCCACGCGTTCCGGGAAACAAACTCAATCAGAAGGACAATGCAGATAGTGGGGTGCAGTTTGTTACGCCTATGGGCCCAACGCAGAGTTTCCTCTTAGCCAAGGACCCTGACCAGTTTTTTGTGTAAACTTTATATACCCTAAGTGTATGTGCACAAACCCCCTCCCCAAATTTCCTGAAACTAGTCTGAACAAAGGAAAAAGAAAGATACAATCAAAGTTAACCTGTGATTCATATGCCTTAAGCTTACGTAGTTAACAGTGGACAATTATCAATAGGCCTGTGGTCATACCCCAATAAGCATAATAGAATGTATGATTCTATTCAGTTACACAGATAATTAGGGTATTCTTTTAGGCAAGGGAGGGTTTAGGTACGAGCCCTGGGCTCTTCCTTTTCCAGTTGGTATGTCGTTTCCATAGATACTGGGCATATAGTTCAAAGTCCACAGTCTGGCCCAAGATGAAGTCCTGCTTTCAAGATAGAGCCTGTTCTGTTTTCTCTTTCAGTAGAGGAAAATTTGTGTTTTAAAATGCTTACATTAAAAAAAAGAAAAACTTATTATCAATAATCTAAACTTCCTAAGAAACTAGTAAAAAAAAAAAATAAAAATCCAAACTACCAAACTGTCAGGAATCCTCTGGCCCTTATTAATTCCTGAATATTCAGGAATTAAGAGGAGAGGTACGTCTTTCCCAGGGCTGAGGAATCCAGGCATTTCCTTTGTTAGTTTCTCATTATGGTGATAAGTACCCTCTTCTCTCTTTAAGGGATCGCCTTGTGTTTTGTAAGTCTGGAATTTTAATCTTTATCTTTGCTGAGAATAACTACATTATATATGTCCATGCCATGTTGATTAAAACACCTTTGCTCCATCAGAGCTTTGGTGCCCGTGTCTTTCTTTCTTTCTCTTCCTCTCTTTCTCTTTATATTTCTGGCTGATTCCCTGGAGCGCGAAAGCCGGCTGTGTAACCCAGGGAATATTAGCCTCTTTCCTTCTTTCACTTTCTCATCGTCGACTCCGGACCACCAGGTTCTGGTCCATTAAAGGACCAACACCAAACTAAATCCAAAGCAAATAGAAAGAAAGAATGAAAATTTGAGTAGAGATAACTGAAATAGGAAAAAAAAAAAAGATTCTAAGATCGAAAAGAATAAAATACTTAGTAAACTAAGGAGGTATGATTCATATATTAAAGACAACAAAATATTGCTCAAAGAAATTGAAGAAGACCTAAATAAATGGAAAGGCATCCCACATTCATAGATTGGAAGACCTAATATAGTTAAGAGGCAATATTCCTTTCTGGTTCAGATGGTAAAGAATCCGCCTGCAATGCAGGGGACCTAAGTTCAATCCCTGGGTTGGGAAGATCCTCTGGAGAAGGGAATGGCTACCCACTCCAGTATTCTTGCCTGGAGAATTCAATGGAGAGAGGAGCCTGGAGGGTTACAGTCCATGGGGTTGCAAAGCATTGGACATGACTGAGGAACTAACATTCACATTCCTCAAGTTGATGTACAGATTCAGTGTAATCTCTATCAAAATTCCAGTTGCCCTTTTGAAGAATGGACAAGCTGATTATAAAAGTCACATGTAATTGCAAAGGATGCCAAATATCCAAAATCTTGAAAAAGGACAAAATTCTTCATATTTCTCTATTTCAAACGTACTACTAAGCTACAGTAACCAAAACACTGTTGTGCTGACTGACATACAGATCAATGGAATATAATTCAGAATCCAGAAGTAAACCCAGATATCTATAACATACCAAGAACATTCAATGGGAGAAAGAATAGTCTTTTCAAAATATAGTGCTGGGACTGAAGGAGGAAACAGACAGAACAGGCTCCATCTTGACAGCAGTACTCCATTGTGGGCCGGACTGTGGACTTAGAGTTATATGCACAGTACCTATGGAAATGACATACCAACTGGAAAACCAGGCCCCCAGAAGGAAGAGCCCCAGGGTTTGTACCTAGACTCTCCATTGCCTAAAAGAATACCCTAATTATCTGTGTAACCGAATAGAATCATACATTCTATTATGCTTATTGGGGTATGACCACAGGCCTATTGATAATTGTCCACTGTTAACTAACCTAGGCTTAAGGCACACGAATCATGGGTTAACTTTGATTGTATCTTTCTTTCCCTTTGTTCAGACTAGTTTTAGAGAATTTGGGGAGGTAGGTTTTGTTATGCCCGATGTCCGAATCCCCGAGCGGGAAGAGAGAGAAGGCTTCCAAGACAATGCAACTCGCAAAAAGGGAAGTCTATTACTGTCTCGAGCCAGGGCCTTCTGCCACAAACATCACAATGGTGCAGGGTCAGAAAGCGCCGAGCTCAAGCTTGTTACACAAATTTATAAGATATGCAAAAGCGGTTAGAAACTGGCTTAAGTGGATTGGTTACATGTTTGCAAAGCAATTCTATCGGTACAGACTTTCGCGGGCTTTTCAGCTCTCCCTTTGTTCTTACTGGGCGCATATTGATTGGCTGGCTCCAGGTTACTTGATGGGGGTAGGGAATCTTACCATTTCGGGGGAAGCTAAAACTTAGGTCCAGGCCGCCCGTCATGGTATTAACCCTGGCAGCCTCACAGGTTTGAGCACGTACACTTAGGGTATATAGTGAAAGTGAAGTCGCTCAGTCTTGTCCGACTCCCAGTGATCTCATGGACTGCAGCCTACCAGGCCCCTCCGTCCCTGGGATTCTCCAGGTAAGAATACTGGAGTAGGTTGCCATTTCCTTCTCCAATGCATGAAAGTGAAAAGTGAAAGTGAAGTCGCTGAGTCGTGTCCAACTCCCAGAGACCCCACGGACTGCAGCCTACCAGGCCCCTTTGTCTATGGGATTTTCCAGGTAAGAGTACTGGAGTGGGTTGCCATTGCCTTCTCCGATCATCTTATATGGTAGAAGTAGATATCTAAGTTCATTCTTTTCTGTGGATATCCAATGGTCCTGTGGTAGCCACGTGTTCCAGGAAACAAACTCACTCAGAAGGACAGTGCAGATAGTGGAGTGCAGTTTGTTACACCAGTGGGTCCAACGCAGAGTCTCCTCTTAGTCAAGGACCCCGACCAGTTTTTGTGAAAACCTTATATACCCTCGGAGAAGGCAATGGCATTTTTCTACCTTTTTCCAGCTTCTAAAACCTGCACATTTTACCCCTTGGCTTTATTTTTTACGTATATTTTCTTTTACAATGTGACATGTTCGTTGCCTGATTTCTGAGCTCCTCAAGATCAGGACTGGTCCTTTTGTGTTTACAGGTCTGTGCTCAGCATATCAGAGAAGGCAATGGCATCCCACTCCAGTACTCTTGCCTGGAAAATCTCATGGACAGAGGAGCCTGGTAGGCTGCAGTCCATGGGGTCCTTAAGAGTCGGACACAACTGAGCGACTTCACTTTCACTTTTCACTTCATGCATAGGAAAAGGAAATGGCAACCCACTCTGGTGTTCTTGCCTGGAGAATCCCGGGGGTGGGGGAGCCTGGTGGGCTGCTGTCTATGGAGTCGCACAGAGTCGGACAGGACTGCAGTGACTTAGCAGCAGCAGCAGCTCAGCATATAGTACATGCTCAGTGAAGGTTTTCATTGGCCAGCTGGAATAACATATTTGGTTCCTGTAAATATACTACATTAATGGCTCCTAAAATAGCCATGCCTGTTTGACTTGCCTGTGCTACACTCAGCATCCATTTCCCAGAACGAAACTAGGTCACATCTGGGACGCATGAACAGTTTTAAGAAAGTTCCGTCTGAAATTCAAAACCCTTCAGTGTATATCAAATGTAATCAAGCTGATGATGCCAAAAAAACTGTAAAGGATTAAAACTTCACTTCATTCTTACATTTTTGGTCTTTGCTCTTTTACTTCATTTAATAAGTTTTACAGCCACAGAACGATTTGCACATGTTGAAAACCAAAACAGGATGAAAATGGCAAAAAGGAAAGCAAAGCATTTCACTTTGTGCATCTTTGTCTTTGTGAGTTCTCCCCTATCCTGTGGTTATTTTGTACAAGGTCTGTCTGTTTGGTTACGGTGACAGCTTTTGGGCAAAAGATCTAAGACATCTCTGCCCTCCTGTAAAAATGTGCATCAACAGAGAAAAGAAAAAAAAAGTAGCATCTCTTTCTATAAAGAGGATCTGAGAATGAGAGTTTCTCCTGATGGCAGTAACATGTAGGATATTTCAGTAAGGGAAGCACTTGAAATTATGTGCGTTTGGTGTTTTCCAGGGACAACAGCAGAATTTGCTGTGTGGCCACAAACCTCTTGTTGTCCCTGTGCTGGAACACTCTTCCTGAGTTCTTGTTATGGTCTCTCTTGTTTGTGATTCTTAAAGTATCTTTATTTTGAAAAGGAGACAAAGTACTTCCTTCCTTATTGTACATCCTCAGAAAATTATAAATCATTCCAAAATAGAATAGCACATGAGCACTCTAGGCATTCCATTACTTATGTTTATGTCCACTCACCTCTATCCTACACCCAGGTATCTGAAATGGCACAAAGAAAATTCACATACTTGCTTTCTGTTGCATCATTTCTTTTTGAATTTTTTCTGAAACCTAGAACAATAGCTTACATCTTCATAAATGCTGGCATTTTATTGTGGTTGTGTGGGTTAAACAGCCTGATTAATCCTGCTTATTCCTCTTTCTTCTGCTGACATTCCGTACTGGAGAAAGGAAGTCATCTGACGGAAAGGATTCCAGTCCTATGTCTCAACTTCTTGTGTGTGAAATTTGTTCTCCTTTATCCTTCTTATATCCCTTACTTCAGATTTATCAGCATATATTGAATATCTGCTATAAATATTGACTGGTCTATGGTTGGCCTGTAGTTGGGGCTCAAAAATCAACTCTATTCAGTCAGGGCCCTGATCAGAAATAGAAAATATGCTCACATTGGATTCTGGTGAGAATTTAATGAAGGGACTGCTTACAGAAATATGAATGGAGTTGGGGAAACCAACAAGCAATCCTGAGATACCCTGTGATAGCAATGTCAAGCAGGTGTCACCTCCGGCGGCCTAAAGAAGGAAGGGGAGGCCACAGTCTTGGAGCCTGGAGAGAGTCCGTGGTCTGGAAGGTAGCTGCCCATCAGGCGCTAAAGTCATAAAGGGACCAGCTACCATAAGACCCTCGGCATTGAAGAAGTGGGGAGAGGTTTCTCCTTGTTGGCTGAATGGAATAGGAAGCCTGAGGGCAAAGGGAGCCCAGGAGATGCAGCCTGCAGGGCAGAGAAGTGAGGGGAATGGATCTCGGTGACCAAAGGGAAGATAAAGAATATGCTCACTTCACAGTTTAACTTTGGAATAATTCAGGAAGCAGCATTATTATCCAAAGTTTACAAATGGAGACACTGAGGAGGCCAAGTTTAAATAACTTGCTGAAGGTCATATGGCTTTTAAGTGGCAGCATGTGTGTGCATGCTAAGTCACTTTGATCATGTCTGACTCTTTGCAACCGTATGGACCATAGGTAGCCCGCCAGACTCCTCTGTCCATGGGATTCTCCAGGCAAGAATACTGGAGTGGGTTGCCATTTCCTCTTCCAGGACTAAGTGGCAGACCTAAAATTTAAATTCACGCCTTCTAGTGACACTTCTACTTCTTTATCCTAAAATGTTTGTCCTTCTGACCTTACACTTCACTTACATGACCAGCCTTATATTTTTGACAATGTGAGCCTTGTAAACGATTATGACTTCCATATTTAATTTGGCTGTTAGGAAATTCAGAGTCAAATATTAAGCCCCCATTGCTAATTGTGCAGGATTTTGTGGCTTGCATATCTCAGTGGCCTTACCTACCTTATTTTCCTTTTGACTTGTCTTTTAAAATCTTTTTATATTACATGTCTTTTTTGAAGAGGTGAAGGATAAACAAATGAGTAAATGAGTAGCTAGTATCTGAATAACCTTGGGGATCTGTGCTTGATCAGCCTTTCCCCTAATAGACCATCACTGTGTAGGGACTGCTAAGGTTGACCTCCATTCTCAAACACACACATCTGTTAACTTTGTGGTAGAGTTGGCTTTATTATCACAGCCTTTTTCAATAAAGTATTCCTAGCAGCCACTACCCATCAATTAATATTGACAGTGGAGTTGAAACCTATTTGCTATGCCCAGTGTAATATGACGAGTAAATTAACTAATAGTTCTTCAAGACCTCTAATATGGAAATGCCCTACTGAGAGAGTGGCTTTTATGTTTAATCACAGATATCCTGAGAGCCTTTTATTTAAGCTTACTGTATGTGATGCTGCTTCCCATGCTTCAAATACTTTAGTAAAAGGCAATATGTGCAATATATGAGTGCACTCCTCCAAATAATTAATTTTTATTCTTTAGACTCAAGTATGTGGCATTATTCCAACAATATCTCAAATGGTTATTTTAAAAAGTTGCTTGCTGTTTGTTTTTTTTTATCATCCTAGATAAAGGCCTCTTTGGCCTTATTAATAGAGTTAGCATTGTTAAAGCTGCCGGGTCACAATAACATTATCTCACATCCTGAAGCAGCACGACAAGACTATTCAGAAAGGAGTGGAACTCATTTAAGCAATTTGAGACTTGGATTTCATTCAAGTGCATTTAGTGAAAGTTTCAAAGGACTATTATTATGAAGCCTTGCCCGTGAGTTTGTAATGGCACTGGAACAGTATAACAATCAAAATATTACAGATAATAGCAGTTTCTTGGTCCGATAGCATCACCAACTCAGTGGTCATGAATTTGAGCAAACTCTGGGAAATAGTGAAGGACAGAGGAGCCTGGCATGCTGCAGTTCATGGGGTTGCAAGGAGTTGGACATGACTTAGCAAATGAAAAACAACAAAAGCAGTTTCTTAGAATTCCATATATATTGGTAGATTTTAATGTATTTTCACCTATGTTATCTCATAATCTCCAAATGAAGCTTTAACAAGTTTCATACTAATGCACATATTTAACTGTAGGTATAAAAACATATAAACAAAAGGAGTTTAAGTCTGTGGAGAATCTACCCACACTCACTGATCGGCACCATTAATATGTTCTTTAATCAAACCGTTCGCCTTCTACTCTGTTGTGTGAAACAGGTTCACTGACCTGTGAGCTTTGATCATGAGAAATGATTATTCTTTTACCCCAGTGAAAGTCTGAGCACTTTTTCTTTCTCCCCCAAGTCCAGTTGATGAAACTTTGACATTGACACAGATGCAGCTACTTCTGATTCAGTTATAGTCTGTTCTTTGGTGTGTTTGAGACCTAAAATTAAGAAAATATTCAGGATCCTGACACCTTCCAATGCAGAATCTTCCTGGTAGTTCTTCTTTTCCATGTTCTTACTATTCCTCCATTTGTTTCAAAGATAAACAACGGACATTTGATAATGTTTTCACATTTAAAAATTGCTTTCTCTTGTAACACTTCATTATTTTTCCATATTACCCTGTGTAGTGGATATCAAGGTTCATGCTTTACCAAAAAGATATTAGTGCTCTGGCATTCAGAGCTAGATCAGCTATGAGAGAGTCAGCTGAGCCAATGGTGCCATAATCATTGGGGTTCATCATTTATTGTTGATTTTAAAATATCTGTTTTTCATCTCTGTGTGTATCACACAATACCAGACATGGGGAGCAATACACAGATACACAGAACACTTTGGGACATGTCCTCCAAGCCCCAGGGGTAACTTACTTATAAGGAAGACCTCCAGGTTTTTCCAAGTGCTGCTTTTTCTGCCTAGAAGTTTCTTCCTAACTTGTCTTAATTTCTCTAAAATTCATGAATTGACTAGTAGGTCTGTATTTACTGCTGTATTCCTGTCACTAGTGCTCTGTACATGGTAAATGCTCCAACAGTACTTGCTGACTTAATAGGTCATCTTGTCTCATTCTGTCCCTGCCATAATTTCACTTCCTTGCTGCCCTGTTGTAACTACAGCTCACATTTCTCTTGCTTTGTAGTCCTACTGCCATTTCTGCTTCTGATTCTGAAATAAACTCCAGAAAACAGGTGATACAGAAGGTCTCAAAAGTCTTTTTCTGTGACAGTCTGTCATGTTACCTGGCTTGGGCCCACTGTCAGGCCAAAACAGGAAGAAGTGATCAGGACAATACTAAGAACTAAACACAAAACCTGATAAAATTCACCAATTTAGTAAAAAATTAGCCAGCTTCTAACCTTTTTTTTTTTTTTTTTACTAGAAATAGTAGAATCATAAATCATACAGTTGCAAATCCAGATTTTCAGCTACATTAATTGGTAATGCTCAGTATATAACATCTATGACAAAGTTAGAAGAAATGTATTGCTTTCAAAATAAGGAAAACAAATTTTAAAGGTTTAACAAGAGGAAATATCATAACTCCATGATAATGTTCTGTTGTTGGTACATAGATGTAATCTAAGAAATACTATGTACATGTTTAATTCTATGAAACTTGTTTTCATCATCACCTTCTATTCAGACATCTCTAGATATCTGGCATGAGCACTGGGGATGGTGCATTGTGTGTACAACAAACATTTTTGAAATGAATGAATACATACACCACAACTGACCCTTGACAAGAAATTTATGGTGTAGAAAGTGGATCATTTTTCAGCAATTATTCCATTGGAACCTCATAACAGCCTAGTGGTTTGGATAGAGGGATAACTACAAACTCTATCTTAAAAATAAAAGAAGAGCAATTCAGAAGGATTAATTGATTTGTCTGAGTTCATACACAGTATGTAATAGAGCTGTCTTTTAAATCCAAGTCTTGGTGCTGATGCTTTTCTGACTTGACCTTCAAACTTAAGTTTATGTATGGGATAAGGACTGAGAATTCTTTAACAAGTCAACTGGCACTCCATATATTTGTAAAATGTCAAAATAAAATTGTTCTAATTTTTAAAAATTAGAATCATTGATCTAAATAAACTCAGACACTACTAAAATAAATTTAGAACCTGCAAATAATTGAACATATTGTCTTCAGACTAAAATGGGAGGAAACCACAGGTGTGTGGAATAAAAACAATCATGCTGTTACCGAAATGTCAGCATCTCTTGGTCTGAAGGACTAAGTAATTATCACAAGAGGAAAGGAAAATTAAACTATAATTAAGCAATGACTGTAATGGTGTTCTTCTGGTGATAATTGTTTGTCTTTATTGCATTCCAGCAATTCTACTCTATAGATGATATAGAACCTACTATTTTCATTTCAATAGTTACATTTGATCCATGCATTTTTAAATCTATGATTTTAATAAACAAATTGCTTTTTTAAGGTATTTTAAGTTTAGTAAACCTTTACTTTTACATAAGGCACAATGAACACTTTAAACAACCAGTACCCCATTATTTAACAAAAACAACAGACCATTGTTAATTCACTTGGCCCAACAATCAATAGACATTAATAACTCTGCAGTAATTAGAGCTGTTCAGAGAAACAGAGCAACGTTAGGAGCTCTGTGTTCTGAAATCCTCGGGCTGAGGCTCGTAGTGGTGCCAGAGAGAAAGTTCTAGGCTCGAGTAGTAGGATGGCCTTCTTATTTCTTTGTCCATTAAAAAAAAAATATTGTAACGGCCCTCACTTCAAAAAATATCTTCAATTTGTTGACAACAAAAGTACAGATATAATAAATATCCGAACAGTCACTGTAATTAACCAATCAGTGAAAGAGGAGAGGAGAAATTATTTTATCAAGAATTCACAGGAAAATACAACTCAGTGCGTATATGTGGTCCTGAACTTCACAGCAACTGAGCAACAGAAGGAAACATTATTCTTACTGTTTAGCAGAGCCTGGAGTTCTGTGAGGCATTGGATATAAGTCTGTTCATTGAAAAGGCTTTACATAAATAATGCAAATAAGAGCACACTTTACAACAAAAGCATACAGGTATCCCTCATATGACTGCATTTCATAGATATGGCCTTGGTGAAATCCAAAACAAACTGGAAAGATAAGACTGTGGCGTGGACCACAGTGATATGGCTTCCTGGGGACGGGTGCCAGCAGAGACAAGCTTCTAGGAGAGGGGGGAAGGAGGGCTGAGGCAGCTGGGGCTGGTTCCCACTTCACACAGACGTACATTTCTATGCGAACCAGGATGCACCTCCTTCCCTATTTAAAGCCCTTCAGTGATAATCCATTGCATTCATGACAAAACCTGAAATTCTCATCATGGCCTTCGAGGCCATTCATGATTCAGTCTTTGCCCATTTACAGTTACATTTCCCTTGGATCTCTTTGCTCTCACCATGATGGATCCCTTCCATTTCTGCAAATGCATGAGCTCTTCCCACACAGTGTTTCTTCAGAGGCTGTTCCTTCTGCCTAAAATGCTCTCTCCTTGCCCTTTTTGTCTGGCTAATTCTTGTTCATTTATAAGATTTTGGCTTATGTATTCCTGCTACAAAGAAGATCACACGGCCACTGCCTTGCCTCATTTATAGTAAATAACACCTGTAATTCATTAAATAGAATGTGGCATTTTTCTTCATAGCTTATGTGTAACAACCTATTTGTGCTTTCATTTACGTTAATTCTTCTTATGTGTATATGCATGGAGTAGTATACATACATACATATATTTTCTAGCACCAAGAGAACCTAGAACCACATCTAGCACCCACATCTTGGTTTCTAACATCTTTCTCAATAAAAGGAGTAAGGGATCCTTGGACAAATGATGATTCTAGGGGCAGAGAGAATATAGATGAGCCTAGAGTAGCATCTCATAGTGACAGAAAACAATGAAGTGCTTTTAAAAATGGTGATATGTGAAAAGGACACAGCAGTCAACCTTAAAGAGCTCCCAATGGCCAAAGCTGGAACAGCTTTGCAACAGAATATTGATAAATAACAATAATGATAGTATTAAATTATAATTTAAAGAGTAAAACAAGCACCTATGAAGCCATACTGATATATGTGATCAAATAAATAAATAATTGGAGGAGAAGAGACAAATGTTTCTTATAGAAGAATTGCAAATAAGGGCAGTTGCTCCCACACACCAGGAAATAAAACTTAATTCCTCTCGCCCTGAGTGTAGGTTACACTTAATCACTTCCCTTCTAACTAATAGAATATGAAAATAGTTACTATAAAAATAGTAACGTTACAGTAGAGAAATATGACATACACCACCTTCACTAAATGATCAAGGTTAACATCACTGGTGATAAATCATGTTTATAATATGTACCCTTGACATGATGTGAGAAGGGCACTGTACCTTTAGATTATTCATCCAAAAAGTCCATCACTCCAGTCTATTGTGAGAAAACATCAGACAAACCCAAACTAAGGGATTTTATACAATCTACCTAATCTTTAATTTTCAAGAGTCTCAAGGTCATAAAAAAAAAGAGAAGTCTGAGAAACTGACACAGATTGGAGGAGAGTAGGAAGATGTTGCTGACTAAATGCAATGTTCTGTCCTGTGTGGAATCCTGGAACAAAAATATTAGTGGAAAAGCTGGTGAAGTCTATTAAAATCTGTAGTTCAGTTAGGAGTTTTGCACCAATGTTAATGCTTAGTGATAAACATTCTATGGTTATGTTAGATGTTAACATTAGGGGAGATGGGGGAAGCATATACTGGTACTCTCTGCACTATTTGCAACTGTTCTGTAAAACTATTTCAAAATGAGAAGCTAAAAATATCTTCTTCCACTGAATTCCATCGGCAGGAATCATCTTGGCAGTATATCCATTCCTAGAATAGAATGCTGTTTTCCAGACATGCTGGATAAGACTTTGGTTTCTAGAGCCTGGCTGTATATTTAATTCCTGTCCTGGCCACTCATCAGCTATGTTATGAACAAGTTTCTTAAGTACTCCATGTTTCAATGTTCTCATCTGTAAAACAGAAAATAGGTGGCTATGAGAATGGCAGGGTTTCATATCTATAAAACATAAATAACAGTGGAGGATTAGTTATCATTGATTTAATTCCCATTCAACAGATCATTGTTGAATGATTGAAGAATGAATGATGCAAGGTTTTTGCTGAAAGGGAGTTGTGATTCAATTAAAGTCAGAGAGAGTTTGGAGAAGAAGCTGAGGGCATAAAGTGGGGGCTCCATGAGGCACAGTGGAGGGGTTGGCATAAATATGCAGAAGTATAAGAATAAACTGTGGGAGATGGGGCAGTGAAACAAGCAGTAATACTGATATGGAAGTGTGTCTGAGGGCCCTGATTTTTGACTAACAGTGAGGAGCGAGTAGTCTCTCTAGGGCATGCTGCCTTAGGTAGGTTCTTCACTTGAACCCCACTCTGCTCTGCATTTGCAGGAGGCTGTCCCCTGCAGGCTGCATTTCTCAGCCTTCCACTTCTGCTGGTTTCCAGCTCAATATGGTCAATTGGGCTTCCCAGGTAGTGCTGTTGGTAAAGAATCTGCCTGCAACGCAGGAGACCCCAGTTCAATTCCTGGGTCAGGAAGATCCACTGGAGAAGGGATAGGCTACCCACTTCAGTATTCTTGGGCTTCCCTTGTATTCCCGGGCTTCCCTTGTGGCTCAGCTGGTAAAGAATCCGCCTGCAATGTGGGAAACCTGGGTTTGATCCCTGGGTTGGGAAGATGCCCTGGAGGAGGGAAAGGCTACCCACTCCAGTATTTTGGCCTGGAGAATTCCATGGACTGTATTGGACTGTATCAGCCATGGGGTTGCAAAGAGTCAGACACAACTGAAGACTTTCACTTCACTTTCATTTTCATGGTCAATCAGAGGCAATGTTGAGACACTGCTGGGGCAATGACTCCAGAGGCAGTGACGTTTCACCCATGAACAGTCCTGCCATGGTCTCAGTTTTTGTCCAGGGGCCAGTCATGTTACCTCCTCCTCTGTCCCTGTAACTTAAGAGTCTTAATGGCCTCCTCCTGTGAGTATTCTCACAGAACAACTCCTTCTGTGAGTTACTCTCTGGGTTGCCTCCCTGTCCTCTATTTGGCTCTCCGTCCCTCCACTACCGTGTAACTTATTCCCAGTTTTGAAATCGCTATTAATGAATGCCCAGGTGGTTTCTGTTTCCTGGTTAGATTCTGGCAAAAACAAAGCTTGTGGTGAAATTCCCTGTTTTCCAGACTGACCGAAACTCTGGGGCAAGGCTTCCCAGTGCTCCATGGCTTGTTTTCCTAAGTATCTGTGACAGTCAGTGTGCTGGGAAGCAACCTGGGCTTCAGGTATTGTGAAGTTTAGAAGAAGGCGATGCTTCTGGGAGCCAGTCTAGAATTACTGAAGCACCACTGCTTTCCAGACAGTCCCAGACAGGTAAGAAACATCTGATGGGAGGAAGAAGTGTCAGAATCCCAGTGACACACAGCCCACCCCAGTGATGGGTCATCAGGGTTTATATGGGCAAAAGAGCCCCCCTGATTAGAAGTATGCTAGAGTATAGGAGTCAGAGAAGGGGCATCCATACCATTCCAGGCGCTTTAAATAAACCTGACTTAGCCATGCTGGTACTTCATACACAAAGATGCTACTATCATTAGCATTGTGTCTCCAGCATTCATTTAGACAGCCTCTCACACGAGTTCTTGCTCTCTTCTTCCTCGTTTGGGCTCCATTTCTCACACTTATGGCTCACCTTACCCTTGGGAAGGGCAACCTGGCTTGGCCAGTTGCCCTACCTTGACCTTAGTGTCCCTTCCAGGACATCGTTCTGGAATTTGTCTCTCAGCTCCTCATACCCCCACCACAGTGATGCAGGACCCTCCTTCCATACACCCACTTAGGGCCTCACCAGGTTCTTCCTTTCATTTCAATTAAAAATAGGAAACCAAACGAAAGATAGGTGTGAGAGTGTGGTGATGAGGTTGGCAGCAATGGTCAGATTAGAATAATGGAAAGAGAGATGGGGGCAAGCAGTTAGCTAGGAAGCTGTTAAACATAGTTAGAACCTGGACTCTGAGAGTGGAAGAAGTGAAGATGTATGGGAACTCCAATAGATTTCTTTAGAGAGAGATAATCATAGTAATAATATTTAATAATAAAGACACAGCTTACAGAGTATCTAATCACTTCCTTTTGGCCTCAGTTGGATGGTTCCATAAACATCCTTGCCTATCTGAGATACAGTAGCAGTAACAGGTAGGGTTTTTAGGGTGGAGGGGTTTTTGCATTTCTATCATTTCCACTGGTTTTCCCCTACAATTCTTTGATCTTGGACAGTTCACGTTTTCTCATTCCTATGGAAAGGGCATTGCAAAAGCAGTTTTATGAGAAGTCTGTTAGTTCCTTCTTTCCACCAAATTGAGTCCTCAAGGAAATTCCTATACAGAAATTCTCAGTTCTCTACTGAAAGAGGTAATTTATGGCTATTAAATATTGATCACGGCACTTAAAATCTGTTTTAAAACAGTACCATTAGTTAGTGATTTAGTTAGACAGTGCAACCACGTGCACTCTCATGCAAGCCAGGCTCATACATGCCTTCTTCCTGTCACCTAAAAAGGTGAGCCTGATCATGTTCACCTCCCCAGAGGTGACTCTTCAATGAAAAATAATGAAAACATTTGTCACCACAGGCTGATGCTGAGAAGTTACCTGTTCAGCCTAGAGAGCAACTTATTTTTAGCTAGGAAGCCAGGAAGACAGTGTATCTGATGTGTGATATGGTGAACAGTATGGGCTTTGCATGGATGAAGACCTACTTTGAGTACTGGTTTCACTATTTACTGGCTGTGTGACTATTGGTAATTTATTTAACTTCCCTGTGCTTCAGCTTACTTACCATTTGTTATTTTTCTATCACAAAAATCAGGATAATAATGCATCCCTTATAGTGCTTTTCAAAGGATTAAATGAGTCATACTACCTGATCTGGCATATCAGGTATTTAGTGGCTTGTTATTATTGCTGATGATGGTGTTTTTAAGTGTATTTCCTGAAGGACAGGCTCTCTCATTCCTGTACCATAGAGCCCCTCTACCAGATATAAAATGAAGTTAGACTGCAATGGTTCTTTTTTGGGGGAGCCACACAATGTGGAATGTGGAATGTTAGTTCCCTGCCAGGGATCGAACCCATGACCCCAACATTGAAAGCTCAGAGTATTAACCACTAGAATGCCAGGAAAGTCCCCTCCAATGGTTCTTAATGACAGCTGCACTTTAGAATTACTTGGCAGAGATTTTCAAATATACCAATGCCAGGCCACATCTCAGAACAATTCAGTCAGAATGTCTGGAGGTAAAATCCAAACAGGTTCTTCTAATATGCAATTGGGAGTGAGAATCACCAGCTTAGATGAACCATGGATCTGAAGTTGGATGGCGTGATGGCTAATTTTGTGTGTCAACTTGACAAGGGCCATGGGGATGTGGTCCAGATATTTGGTTAAATGTTATTTCTATGCATGTCTGTGGGGGTATTTCTGGATAAGATTAGCATTTGAATCTAGTAGACAGAGAAAAGCAGATTACCATCCCCAGTGTGGGTGAGCACCATCCAGTCTTTTCAGGAAGTGAAGAGAACCAAAAGGTGGAGGGAGAATTCTCTCTAATTATATAAGCTGGGACATCGCCTTCTGCCCTTGGACTAGGATTTATACCATTGGCTCTTTCTGGTCTTTTTGACCTTTGAACTTGACTATACCTCTAGATTTCCTGGGTCTCCAGCTTACAGACAGCAGATTGTGGGATTTCTTAGCTTCAATAATTTTGTGATCCAATTCTTTATAACAAAGTACAAAGTACATATACACAGCTCCCCTGGTGGCCCAGTGGTAAAGAATCCACCTGCCAGGGCAGGAGACACAGGTTTGATCCCTGGGTTGGGAAGATTCCCCTCAAGGAGGAAATGGCAATCCACTCCAGTACCCTTGTCTGGGAAATCCCAAAGTAGCATGGCAGGCAAAAGAGTCAACGGAGTCGCAAAAGAGTCAGACACAACTTAGTAACCTGACAATAGTATATATATATATATGTATTCTGTTTCTCTGGAGAACTCTAACACAGACAACAGTCTTATGATCCTTTGTGTTCTACAGATTTGAGAAGACTAGTATTCTTCCTCTCTTATGAGGAATAAAAGAGGCAATTTCAGCTTATTATCACCTTATATTCAGATCTAGGGTGGAAGGATTTTACTGAATCTATTTGTATAAATATGATTTGATTAGCAGTATGTTGCAGAGTTATCCAGTGGATAAATGTAAATTAAATCATGTTTATAATTAGGGACTACTCATGGATGTTTATATATTGATGTATACCTATTTATCCATTATAGTTGTTTCTTTTTTTGATGCAATAATTCCCGTATTTGGCCAGTGGAAACACTTCAAGTTGGCTCTAGTGTTATTTTAATATGACCCAATAGTCTTTGATAATACTTATCCAATGGAAGATATTATCATGATTAGTTATTTTTATTGGTACATAGACTATAAATACTTGAAATGAGAGCTGGGATTAAAGCATTGTATGAGAAACAATAATTTTTAGAACACTGAATTAAGTACAAACACAAAAGCTTGAGAGGAGAGTAAAATAATAAGGAAAGGTTTAAAAGGGTAACACATTGTTATCTCATTCTACATTTACAATCATAAAGGTGTTTTTTTTCTTAACCACTTCCTCACCAACTCAATCACCTTTATAACAAAATCAACATTGTATTTATTTCTGGGAGATTTCATAAGCTCCCAGAAGTTTCCTGGCAATACCTTGTATTAAAAAGAGCAGGTGATACCAAGGCCAAGTATATGTTCCTGATATAAATAGCAGGAAGTCTATGAAGTGTTTGTTTTAAGAAGAGTAGGTTTGAAACATACGCTTGAATATATAGAAACATAATACATTCTCCAGTGCAGTATAACACCTGTGTACAACAGCTAAGCCATATGTTTCAGAAATTATACTTTGAAAATTACTATGTAGGTGTCAAAAAGGAAAATGCACATTTACAAAAAAATAAACACATGTTTGCTATTAACACAACTCAACTGTATGGTTTCTTCGAATCCTTTTTAATTGCAACAAGTTTTTAAAAATCTAGGATATGAAAAGAAAAAAAAATCTAGGATATGCCAAAACTTCTTCTAAAACCACTAACATATAATAAGCCAAAAAATCTAAGAAGTCTATTGTCAAAAGGATGATACTAAAATTTCTATGCAACATTGAGATTTAAATCAACCCAGTTTTAATGCAACTCACAAAGTGTAGTATCAGAAACTCCATGTGTCACAAAATAGTTATTGGCATATATAGTTCACATTGAAATTTTGTTGGTCTCAGCTTTCTACTCTTTTTTTTTTTGCTTTCTACTCTTTTTAGCTGAAGATCTAACATTGTGTTAAGGTTGTTCATGTTGCAGGTATGGTTTAGGGTTAGGGTGTGCGCAGGAAAGTAAGGTAAGAGTGAGAGGTCCTCAGGCTGTGTGTGTGCTGTATATACCTGGAATATATTATAGAGCAGAGGAAGGCTTAAAGTTGGAATAAATGGAAATACTAAATTTGATAATATTACCAAGAAAGGCAGGATTGTATCTTCTGCTGTATTTAACACTAGCTGCTACCCTAATGATTTGATCTATGCTGCTCTGAGAGCTAAAATTTAACTGAAAGGATAATTTGATTGAATTGAAAGATTTATTATAATGTGTTCCTAAATAGACACCTTCTTTGAGCCTATTTTTAAGGACTAGTTTGTGCACACTCAGTCGTTTCAGTCATGTCAGAATCTTTGCGACCCTATGGACAGCAGCCCACAGGCTCCTCTGTCCATGGGATTCTCCAGGCAAGAGGACAGGAATGGGTTGCCATGCCTTCCTCCAGGGGATCTTCCTGATCCAGGGATGGAACACGCGTATCCTGCTTTGCAGGTGGATTCTTTACTGCTAAGCCACAGGGGAATCCCCAGTGACTGGTTTAGACCTTGACAACTAGTACTCACTTGTAAGGTAATATTTGATATAGCAAAGTAGTGAATATAGTACATTGATAAAGTAAAGCAGTTTGTTTCTATAATTAGGTAAAATAACCAGATTTCATTTAATAGCTATTAATTTGCTGAATAAACCTCTTATTCACAGATAACATGAAAGAAACATTCATACAACTCAAGTTAAAACATTACAAACTCTTGGTCAGTTTGGTTCAAATTACTGTAGTGGTTTTATATGAGTGCAATAAAATGGTCACTACCGAAATGAAATAAGTCTAGAAGACGCCTCACAACTTCTCTCTCTCTCTCTCTCTTTCTCTCTAGGAGATTCACAGTGCACACAGAATCAGATTATTCTAGTTCAGTTCAGTTCACTCGTTCAGTTGTGTCTGACTCTGTGATCCCACAGACTGCATCATGGCAGGCTTCCCCGTCCATCACCAACTCCCAGAGCTTGCTCAAACTCATGTCCATCAAGTTGGTGATGCCATCCAACCATCTCATCCTCTGTCATCCCCTTCTCCTCCTGCCTCCAATCTTTCCCAGCATCAGGGTCTTTTCCACTGTGTCAGTTCTTCACATCAGGTAGCCAAAGTATTGAAGCTTCAGGTTTAGCATCAGTCTGAATTATTCTAAGATATCCTATAATAACAAAGTCTGTTTTAACTGTTTCCCAAAGTTAGTTGTTCCTGGATCATTTTCCCAAGGAAAACCTTTATTCTGGCAAACGCTGTTGGCTCCTTATACAAGAGCTCTTCCCTCCTCCCCTTTTCTAACAGAACAATGATTTCATTGGAACAGCAACATGCCCAGTCCCAATGCATCTTGCGTTCTCTAAGCCAGTCTTGAGAATCCCTAGTGGCAGACCTGTGATGCCGAACCTGGCCAATGAGACCTAAGGAGAAGTCTCCTGAGAGATTCTTCCTTTATTACCAAGTATGGCATTGCGAGCCAGGCCTATTACCCTATTATCCTTCGGATACTGGTCTGTGAAAAATAAGACACCTCTAAAAGTGACAGTCAGGAGTTACAAACCTGAGGTCAAAAGCCTTCTGGCTGAGTCTTGGGAGAAACAGAAAGATAAAAAGGACTTGAATCTTTGATGAAATTGTTGAATCCACAAGTCAACTTGATGACCGCACCTGTCTCCATGTTTCTTAATAAAAAAATGCAAATTTTATATAAGCTACTCTCAAACGTGATTATTATCACTTGCAGCTCAAACCATCCCAATTGACAAACATTCTCTCGGGCAATGGGATTAAGAGGGTGTCTTGCTGATTTCCTGTGAGATTGAGTGCTCAACACACACTAGCCGGGGAAGGAAGCATGAAGGGTTGTTCAGGGCTGGGACCAAGGGGATTAATTTAACGAGACTGAGCCTGCTGTTCAGATCATGGCAAACATAGCTTCATATGAGTCAGGCGTGGTGCTAATAGTATGAGGTCTATCCATTGTGAAGTACATCAGTGAGGATAAAAAAAGCTTATGCTGAGGGAAGAAACAATCTTAAAAATTTAAGTCTCATTCAAGCTGCAAGTCCGTTGTGGGTTGACTAGGGTCTCTACTCTGACTCATCTTCACTCTGGGGCCCAGGAGGAGGGAGAATCCTTGTCTGGACCAGTGCTGGTTGTTATATAAGAGAAAAGAAAGCTCTGGGGACTCTCACTTGACAATCAAAGGCTTGGTTCAGAAATAACACCCATCATTTCTCACAGCTCATTAAACAGACCTGGTTACAAGATTCCACTCAACCATAAAGAGGCCAGGACCGGGAAGCACTCAGAGAACATCTTCACTGGCTATGGCTCACAGCGGTGGGGCTGGCACTGCAACAAAACTTTCTAGCCAGAAAGCATGCTTGAGTCCCTTGGATTCTCTCTGGGAGGGCTGTCTGGGCAAAAGCCAGGCCTGGGTTGGTGGCTGGAGGATTTCAGGGAACTGCATTTGACCTTGGGGGAGAGAGCTCATAAGCGCTAGACAATGTGTCAGGGTTCTATCAAACAGCCCCAAATCCAAGCAGGACTCTGGCCCCAGGAGGGAAACTGGAGGCCTACATGTTTACCCCAAGTTTCTGTTTGCTGAGTTCAGGTAGATAAACCTTCCATATGGTTTAATTTGAGAGGAATTTCTGGGGCCAGGTGGGATGGGAGAGAGGATTTGTAAGTCAGAGTAGCAGGAAGGTGAATTTAACCAACTTATGGTTGAGGGAGAGCCAAGGTTTTACCCAGGGAGATAGTTTCAAAAGTCAAATCTGAAGGGATTAGTGAGGCCAGAAATAAGAGAATAAGTAAACAAAGCCCGAGTTCAGGAGGATTACATGTGGAACGCAATGTAATGTGAGGCATGGACTTTGACAAGTGGCTTAGGAATAATGCAGTGAACCATGTGAGTGGACTCAACATTTCTTTCTTTGTGTCCAGCATAAGAAGAATTGTGCAATTTCAAGGGGTCATGCCAGACTGGACAAACATGTTTGTTTCTTAGGGGAGAAGCCTGTGATTTAGTGAGGTTCCCAGTGCCTTAGGCCTAAGGGCAGAAAGACAAATTCCAGACTCACTGGCTGGGGAAGAGCTGCTGCTGGTCTGAACTGGGTGTATATAGCCTGGGTGTACCTTGGGGATGGAGCAGAGCTGAATCTTCAGGTGAAAGACCTTTAGTACCTGAGCTTAGCAGAGCTGAGAAAGGAGGGCTGGATGTTTCATCACTTACAGATGACTTTTCAAGACAGACCTACATTCCTGGCATCCTTGGACCTTTCTCAACACCCCTCACTGGGCATCTAGAATGAGATTTCTGGGCATTTTAAATCTCTTTCTATGTATGTCCCCGTTCTCAGTGACTTGCACCTGGCCCCTTGATGCACTGACAAGAACTATTCTGGCACTCTTGACCTAATAAGAACCCATTAATCGTTGGTTGTTATGGATGGAACATAGAACTTTTATCCACAGAAACTGGATATAAAGTTATCCAACCTGACTGGAAGCAATGCTTCTAGAAACTTTATAATGTAAAATTGGATTGATTGAGGAGAAAAACTGCTATTTGTTGCAATTCTATTTTATATCAGGCACTGGGCCAGGTGGGGCTTCCCAAGTGGCACTTCCCACCTGCCAATGCAGGAGATGTGAGATGGGGGTTCTATCCCTGGGTCTGAAAGATCCCCTGGAGGAGGATACAGCAACCCACTCCAGTATTCTTGCCTGGAGAATCCCATGGACAGAGAAGTCTGGTGGCCTATAGTCCATAGAGTCACAAAGATTCGGACATGGCTAAAGCAACTTAACATTCACACACATGCTGGGCCAGGTACTTCAAAACATCATCCCATTTACTTCTCACACTAGTCATGAGGCAGATTTTCTTTTCTTTCACTTTATAAATAAGGATCAGAGACCCACAGGTTAACTAGCTTGCATGAGTTTATACACTGTGTGGATCAGTAAGCAATGAAGCTGTGTTCTGAAGGCAGGACTCCATGGTTCAAGGCTTTATCACTTCATCACTCTGCAGACAATAGAAATAACACAGTACTTTGATCAACCAGTGAGCATCAGAAGTGGCCTCCTAGATATTATTTATATATCTGCTAAAGAGGGGAACCACAGAGGAGAGAGCAATTAGCTTACTAGTGAATCATCCTCTGTTGCACAAATAAGCTAATTGAATTTACTTAGGAAGAAGCAAGGCCTCCCTGTTTCTGCTACCCAGTCTTGGGCTGGTTAATTTACCTCTTGGAGCCGTGGTTTCTGTATCTATCAAATGTGATCTCCCCCTTTGTCAGGGGTTCCCTTATCAATCTATTTATAAGGAGTAGCTGAGATTATATATGTGCCATCAATATGGATACTGAAAAGAAATATTCAAATGGAAGGCATCATTATTGACTTTGCCCACAAGACATTATAAGTAAAATATTTTCCACTTCAAATGTGTTAAAATTGTACAGTAGGGAGCCAGGCTAACCCTAGATTTTAACGAGAAAACACTTCTAATCAAGACATCAGGCATAACTTAAGCAAACAAAATTAGGTCTTTAGAACAACTTATTCTAATATGTAATTTTAAATGATTTTCTGTGTAGAATAGAAATTGATCATAAGATTAATGAGTGAGCTAATCATAAATTAGGAAACCTGAATTTATTAGCAGTAGTCTTTAAGTTACTTTTGCTTTATAAATTGTATATGATTGCCAAATATTCAGAAGTACAGGCAGAAACATCCTTTTAAAAATATACTGCTTTTTAAGTTCTCTCTATGAAAACTAGGAAAGGAAAAAAAAACATTTTTTATATGCAAGACTTCCTCCTATTAACCGTCAATAACAGTTAAGTGTATTTTTGGAGACATGAGACAGCACAAAGATGCTTCTGTAATTCACTAGAAGGCCCTTCTTAAGTATAATTATATTACATAGCTCTGCTTGGTCATTAGTTTCTTGTTTAGCAACAATGTCCTTCATTTTAAATCCTTTGATGGTAATCATTTGTAACTATGCCCTTGAATTCTGAAAGCCTGTGTACCGCAGCCCTGATGAACGATGGGTATTTCTGGACAACGATGTAACTGGTTTCCCATAAGAGATCATACAGGAAATGACCTGTAACAAGATCAACAATTTGCAAAAGGTTTCTGAGCTTGAAGTACAACCCCAAATGTGGTGTGTGGTTATGCATGTGTATGTGTGTGTGCACTTGTGCAATAAAAAACTAAAAGCAAGTCGTTAGATACAAGGCATGACTTTCTTAATGGCTTAATAACCATGTCACATTTTAAAGTTTTTGATGCTGCCTAAATTAAGGTGTGTTAACACATATCATAGATTGACCTGAAAGTGAGACATTTTGGAGATATTTTTAGTTTTACCTGTCTTTTTTGTGCAGAAAAATGTCTCATGTTTGTGTATTTACTTACATACATATATATTGAGCACCCATACGCATTGGGAACTATTTAGGTGCAGAGAACACAGGTCTTGGTTTCCACAAGAGCAACCAGGTCAGCAGCAGGGGAACAAATAAGTCAACCTGAATAACCTGATTATCCTCCAGCCTGTGAGAAACAGAGGATCACATTAATGTTAAGACTTTAATGCTCCAGCTTGTTACCCTTGCCTGCGGATCGAGTGCCTCCTCAAAACTGAGTGTTTCTGGGGATGCCCTACAATATTTTGACCACACCCCTAGGAACACACTCTCTCTATCCTTCTGCCTGCTAGTGCAACCGGCAACAACATAGACTGTGCTCTGATATTAAGACCAACTGCCCATTGGGATCCCCCTGAGAGAGGGCATCGTGTTCAGCTGCTGCGTTTGGACTCTAGCGTCAGGTCCCGTCGTTTATCCCTGCTCTGCACCATGTCACACATTCTGCTGTCCCTGTCTTTTCTTCCCTGTTTCCCTCCTCTCCCAGCTTTTGTTCTCCCAGGTTCTTTGAAAAGCCACATTTACATTCTTCACACATGGCAAGTGTTTTTGGTCAAAAGAAAAAATCAGCAATGTGCTCCTTAGCACAGTGATTAGTGATCTGACTTCAACTTGAAAGAAAAGCTTGCGGTAGGCAGCCAAACCAAACAAAAACTGCCCAGAACCACTCTGGACACACTGTAATTCTTATTCATAAAAGCTAAATACACTTACACTTTACAGGTGTGCATTAAATAAAACCCCCCTTCCCAGTGCAAGAAGGTGAGTACTGGAATCATTAAAATTTTTATTATTGAGTCACCAGTGGTTAAAGAAAGCCATATAGACATCTACATTTCCCTAAGACACTAGCATTATAGTAGGAACCAGAATTATTTTCTTAGGGATTAGCCGTCTGGCCAGGTGGCACCAGAGAACACTATGGAAAAAATACTTGCAGGGTGCCTATTATCCACTGAGGTAGGGCCTTTATGTTTTCTTCACTGAATCCTTATGGCCAACATTAGGAGGTAAGTAACAGGTAGGTAAGGACTGACACAGACAAAGACTGAGGCTTACAGGTTAAGTATCTTGCCCAAGGTTTTTCAGCCCTTCTAACTTACTTCAGCTCCTTACTCTTAAGGTGCCAGAGCATTTCTGGGATTCCCATGTTCCTTGCCTCGTTTGTGTGTTTTCCTTTCTCTATAAAGCAGTGGGAACCCTAGGTCAGGTTTGGTTTGGATAGGAGTTGCCTCAGAGAATGCCCAGTAGCTCTGCTAGTCACCCACATTACAAGCACTCTAACCAAAGAGCAGATGGATAGTAGGGACAGATTCCTTTGTAGCTGTTATTAATACAACAAGGAAACACTCAAAGTTTTGCACCCACACAGATCTGGATTTCTATCCTGTCTCTACTACCACCTGAGGGACTTGGGGCAAGCTGTTTAACTTTTCTGAGCCTTAGTTTGCTTAACTGCAATGTGAAGTTAATGCTACCTACTTCTCCACACTATGGTAAGGATTACAGGAAGGACTTGGCAAACAGTGGCTAATTATTCTGCCTCCTACCTCTGCAGTTCCTCGCCAGGCACAGCTCCTGCATTCATCACTACTTTGCCCGAGTCGGGCCAGGCCAGCCCTGGTCTCTAAGTCAGTGTTGATCAGCATTAGGAGCCTAGGCCTGTGAGACTGTGGTCCTGACATCTTGCCTGGATCCTGCTGCACCTGACTTCTCCTCAGTCTTTCTCATCCCTAGCTCAGGTTCTGTCTGGCGTCTAGGTGAATGAACTGGTCTTCTTCCAGCTGCCAAAGCCTGCTGGATTGGATGGCCACACTCACTTTACATCCTAGTCCATGCCCAAGATCTTGATATCTTTTAGATGCTATAGAATGCTACTTACAGAGCTGGCCTCTGCAACTGGGTATGATCATCCTACTCATAATTTGTATTTTTATTGTTCTGAGCATCTCCTCAGAAGTTAGAAGTGAAACCAGGCCTAGCCCGCAATGCAGGAGACCTAGGTTCAACTCCTGGGTTGGGAAGATTCCCTGGAGAAGGAAATGGCAACCCACTCCAGTGTTCTTGCCTGGAGAATTCCATGGACAGAAAAGCCTAGCAGGCTACAGTCCATGGAGTCACAAGAGTCGGACGCGACTTAGCTACTAAACCACCACTGAGCATCTCCTAGGTGGCAGGTCCTGTAAAAAGACAGGTATGGTCCAGACAATGGAGCTAAATGCTTTACAGGTATGAGTTCACTTAATCCTTGTTATGATCTGGTAAAGTAGGTACCATGAACATCTTCATTCAAAAACTGAAACTTGGGAAGATTGAGGGCCTTTCTTCAAGTCATGCAGGAAGTTAGAGGTGAAACCAGGCCTAGAATCCCAAGCCAAGGGTCACAGCCATTATACCATAATGCTCCATCCAATCTGTCAATCTTCCACTTCTCTGGGTGTTTGATATGCTCTGTGGCAGCAGGTGCCTTCTTTCAATGTGGCAACTCTTACAATGCACTGTGATTAATTTACTTGTTTCTGTTTTTCTCTAGACCGGGAGAGGCCTGAGGGCAGGGATCATGTGTTTGTTTATCCCTGTGCTCCGGCGGGTAGCACAATACCTGGCACAGAATAAGAAATAAGAAATCCAAAAGAGGTTTGCTGACTGAGTGGTAGTGGTTTTTTCTTTGCTACCTGCTGACTTATGTTGCTGAGGTTCCATATGCCTTCTATCCAAACTCATCTGAAGGATGACAGCTCTGGAATCAACACTAGCAGTTACTCTTTGGTCCAGAATGGTATGTGTGTGTCTGTACATACATGTGTATTTGTGTTTGTATGTATGTGTTATATCAACTAAAGTAACTGTAGCTGTGTTTTCAAACACTTGTCTACATCAAAAACTTTAAGCCACCATGCTTCTTTTCCACACACTTTGCATGACATAAATACTTTTAAAGAATATAGCCTATTGAAAGAATAGAATGCTGCCCAATTTGGGTTTTGTCTAACGCTTCCTTCTGACTAGATGCGGGCTATGCGTTCCCAGCCAGAGTGATGTGTGTCCTTTTCAGGCTGACACATCTGGAGGCCCCTGATGTCTATTTACGCATCTGAAGTTAATTTTGATCAACCAGTCAAGATGCTGTCCTATGTCTTCCCTGCGTGGTTAACATTTTTTTTCCCTTCTTTTAACTGATAAACAACCTATGAGGAGACATTTTAAGACCACACACATATCCAGTTACTCATCAAAATTTCCTCCTGGATTCATTGATGATTTCTGCCTGTACCTATCTTTAATATGATGTTTGCAAGATGACTCTTCTGCAGTTAAAAGGAGTGTTGGTGGTGGTTTCATCATTAAATTGTATCCAACTCTTTGCAATGTCTCAGTCTAAATTGGATCCTATGCAGGAGGGAAAAATGCCATAGAAGACATTATTGAATTATTGACAAAATCAGAATATGAATGGAGGATTACATAAAAGCACTATATAAAAGTTAAGGCTACTGAAATTTACTCTCAAGTGATTCATAAAAATCTGTGTGTATATGTATTCATATGTGAATGAATATATATGAGTATACACACATACATGCACAAACACAGAGAGGAAACATATAAATGAGAAAGCAGATGGATGGGATAATTATTCAAAGGTAATGGGTGTTCCCTCTATTATTCCTATTTTTGCAACTTTTCTCTAAGTTTGAAATTATTTCCAAATAAAAAATTAATAACAAGTTTTTAGCCACCTCTAGAATAAACATTGGATGTCCCACATGAAGTGATGTAAGTCTTTAGTGGCTGACATCGAATCAATTACCAAGGACCATTTCTCCTGGATGGAATGATCCCCAAGTTCCAGTCCCATAGGAGATCCTTTGATACCTGGTGAAACTTCTGTCTCCATGATGGTGCCTGCGGCAACTACCAAGTAAATAATGGTGGTATTTTGAAATGGAAGACTCTAGTTTTGGTTGCACATGTCTCAGCTCTCTTTATTTAAAGACAATGCAGAAATGAATGAAATGATACCTAAGGGTCTCGAATGTAAGGTGAAATGACAGAGGTCCCCAATGCAATGATACGAGACCTGGCATCAGCCCCTGCAAGCTCTGCTCAGTCCCCTTTCATGATGGCTGCATACTCCTTCTGGTGTTCAACCAGCTTCAGGAATACTTGATATTTCTTGTCATAATATCTGTAGGAAAAAAATAATCATGTTGAATGATCTCAACAAAACTGTTGTACAGCTTCCTCTGAGGTTTAGAAGAACAGGAATGTGTCTGTTACGGTTTTGCAGACACTTCCCACTTTTTGGATGCGGACAGCGTCCTGAGTCACATGTTTCATACCCACTATCTTTAACCTCCATGGATGAATCCACATCTCCATTTTAGAGGTAAAGGTTTTAATCTGAGAGTTGCTCAAGGAGGCAAATCTAAAAGAGTGTCACTAAAAATGGGCAGAGCTGGAATTCAAACTCAGGGCTACCTGATGTTAAAGCCTCCACTATAACATAGTGAAAAACCCAGGGTTGACACAGGACTTTTCACATTCTCAGCTTCAATAAGTATTTCATGTATGACTACTCCACCCCTACTCCAGTTTAGTGACTGGTTTAAAGTCATAGCCTGCCCAGAGATGAGATTGAGTGTTTTAATCACCCTTTGCCGATTCTGCACCTGTATTTCCTTTGCAGACTGCTTTATCTGGGAGTAAAACCCCATGAAAACGTGACTAATGCCTCTCCTGGAGCTGCACCCTGCCTTCCAGGCATCCCACAGAGGACCCTGCTCCCCTGTACTCTCTGGCTGAGTCTTCAGATGAGACATGTTAGAACTAGTGCTGCCCATGAGTCAGACAGCAGAGCAGCTGAAGCTACCTTGGCATCACAGTCTTCAAAAGGACAATAGTAGCTAAGACCAGTTATACTTGCAGATGGCAGCTTGGCCCTTATTCCTTTTTGTTGCGAGAAAGGGGTAAGGGGTTAATGAAACCTGTCTAACATGTCTTGGTAGATTCTGAGTTTCTTTGAAAAGAAGTCTTCATGAAGGAACTTTGAGGCAAGCTTGGGAATTGGGGGTGAGAGAGTGTAAGAGTAACCCTGGACTACACACAGGGACTTCTACCTGTAACACACAGGACTAAATGGATTAATAGGAACACAATCCCCCAATCCCATCCCACCCCCGATCCCTAGCATTTCTACTTTAAGAACTCTGGTAACTGAAGAGCTGTGATGGGGCCAAACACAGGGTTAAGAAGTGGACTGGGTTTGAATCTCAGCTTGGCCTCATTGCTAGTTGTGTGACCATGGATATTTTACTTAATCTATTCATTCCTAAATGTCCTATTTGTAAATGGGACAGCTCTCAACCTCAGACAGCTCTTTATCTCAGACAGCTCTCTGCCTCAAGAGAGCTGTTATGTGAACTAAATGAGGTAATATTTGAGAAGCTCTTAGAAAAGCACCGGGATCATAGCAAGTGATATCAATGCTGGCTACGGCTACTCCTTAAAAACTAACGTTCCAGTATTATCTTCAATCTCACTATATGTAGGTTCTACTAAAACTTGCTCTATGAGCCTCCAAATTTATTAACCACAGAATGATTTGGGGAACATCAGTTTGCTTCTTCTAATGTTACTCTCTGACAATCTAATGTCAATAATTTTTTTCACTATATGAGATGGATTTTCTGACTTTGGGGAAACTTCTAGAAGGGAGCTTGGGTCAGTGTTCCTTCTCATACACTTGAAGATTTCCAGCTTTAATACTGAAACCTTCGCAGCAACTTTGTACAGTGGGAAAGGCATCGGCTTTTCAGGCAGAGAAGCCTAGGTGATTTTGGGAACTTCTTTAACTGGTCTGAGTCTGTTTCCCCGCTGTTAGAGGGATGATAACAGTACCTAATGTCATAGAGTGACTGAACTTTAAACATGAACATGAACATGAAGTACTCTGCAGGCTGTCAAACTCTTATACACGTGAGCTAATGTTCTCATATCCTTCTTGTATTCTGAAATGTCAAGAGATGGATAGACTGTTACTCAGGCATAAAAAAGAATGAAATAATTAATGAAATTTGCAACCACATGGATGGACCTAGAGATTATCATACTAAGTGAAGTCAGAAAGAGAAAAATACCATATGATATCACTTATACGTGGAATCCAAAAAAATTTATACAAATTAACTATTTACAAAACAGAAATAGACTCACTGACATAGAAAACAAACTTATGGTTACCAAAAGAGAAAGGGAAGGAGGGATAAATTAGGAGTCTGGAATTAAAATACATCCACTACTATATATAAAGTAAATAAGCAACAAGAACCTACCGTATAGCACAAGGAACTATACTTAATATCTTGTAATAAACTATAATGGAAAAGAATATAAAAAATCTATATATATGTGTGTGTGTATATATATATATACACACACACACGTATGCACACATATATACAATATCTGCATAACTGAATCACTTTGCTATATGCCTGACACATAGCACAACACATTATAAATTAACTACACTTTAACAAAAAAAATAGAGAGATGGATAGACTATATTTTCCCTTTTTTATACATGGCAAGCTGAGGTCCCAAGGCACTTCTTTCCCTGTGCTTTTTATTTTTCAATCTTTTTTTATTGTGGTAAAATACACATACCACGGCTTCCCTGGTGACTCAGATGGTTAAGTGTCTGCCTGCAATGTGGGAGACCTGGGCTCGATCTTTGTGTTGGGAGGACCCCTTAGAGAAGGAAATGGCAACCCATTCCAGTACTCTTGCCTAGAAAATTCCATAGACGGAGGAGCCTGGTAGGCTATAGTCCATGGGGTCGCAAAGAGTCGGACACAACTCAGCAACTTCACTTCACTTCATACATACCACGATATTGACTGTTTTAGATATTTTAAACTGCACAATTTAGTAGTATTAAGCACATTCATATTACTGTACAGTCATCCATCCATGGAACTGTCTTCACCTTGCAAAACTAAAACTCTACCCATTAAACAGTAACTTCCCTTTCTCTCCTTCTTCCCAGTCTCTAGCCACCACCTTTCTATTTTCCGTCTCTATGAATTCGACTATTCTAGGTCCCTCATGTAAGTGGCATGCTATGCTAAGTCGCTTTAGTCATGTTTGACTCTGTGCAACCCTGTGGACTATAGCCCGCCAGGCTCCTCTATCCACGGGATTCTCCAGGCAAGAATACTGGAGTGGCTTGCCATTTCCTTCTCCAGGGAGTGGCATGTAAATGGAATCATACAATATTTGTCATTTTGTGACTGACTCTTTTCACTAACATAATGTCCTCAAGGCCCATCCGTGTTGCAGCATATTTCAGAATCCTATTTTTTAAGGCTGAATAATATTCTATCATATGTACATACCACGTTTTCTTCATGTATTCAACTGTCAACGGACACCTAGGTTGCCTTCATTCAGCTACTGTGAATAATGCTGCTATGAACATGGGTGCATAAATACCCAGAAGTGGAATTTCTGGGTTATATGATAATTCTATCTTTAAATTTTGAGGAACCACTGTATTATTTTCCACAGAGGATGCACCATTTTACATTCCCACTAGCAGTGGGCAAGGGATCCAGTTTTTCTGCACCCTTGTAAATAAAAGTGAAAAGTGAAAGTGTTAGTTGTTCAGTCTTTGTGACCCTATGGACTGTTGCCCGCCAGGCTCCCCTGTCCATGGACTTCTCCAGGCAAGAACACTGGAGTGGGTAGCCATTCCCTTCTCCAGGGGATCTTCCCAACCCAGGGATTGAACCCAGGTCTCCTGCATTGCAGGCAGATTCTTTACCCATCTGAGCCACCAGGGAAGCCCATACTAGCTATTTTTTACTTTTTTGACAGTAGCCATCCTAATGACTGTAAATTGGTATCTCTTTGTGGTTTTGATTTGCATTTCCCTAAAGATGAGTGATGTTGATCTTTTCATGTGCTTACTGGCCGTATATTATTTTTGGAGAAATGTCTATTCAAGTCCTTTGCCCATTTTTGATTTGGGTTGTTGGTTTTCTTGTTGTTGAGTTTTAAGAGTTATCTGTATATGGATATTAATCCTTGATCCTTCCATCTTAGGTCTGTGTGGCACAGACCTCAGTGAGTGTTCTGTTCAGACAAGAACGTGATTTGAGTCAAGGAGATGTTGAGAGGGGCCCAGAAGGGAACCGGCTCTCTTTCCACTTGCAAATCTACGGGCCACCTGCAGATGGTGCTAGAGCACCGTGTGTGGCTCCCTCACGGAGGCCCGCTCCCAGCTGACAGCAAGAAACCAAGGATTCTTCTCAAAAGAACACGTGGGATCTACTCAAAGAACTGAAAAACAGGCTTTCCTCAAAAGTCTTCGGGGAGTCAGTGAGGAGATGGAACGAAGAATCTGTTTCTAATTTCAACAAAAGAGGGATGTTGCTAGCCCAGGGCTCCCACCGCCACGGGGAACTCAGATCTCTCCATGTTCTGGCATCGAGCTCCGGCAGGTATTTAGAGAGGGGTTTATATTCAGGGGATTAACAGCTCCCATTTGGAGATCTTCTAAGAAAATAAAAGGTGGATGGCTTTCTCCATGGACCATTCCACTCTGCTTTGGTGGGACCAGCACCTTTTCCTGTCCATTACATAAGGTAGAATTTGCTTTTATGTCTTAACCTCAAATACTTTCCTAAAAGGATAAAAGCCACTGGCACAATTGTTCCTTCATCTCTGAACTGACAACCAGTGAGTCAGTATAGTTTCTTTTCATCTCTCGAATGGATTGTTGAAAAGTTTTTCATCTGGTCTCTCTGCTTCTACCCTTAGGCCCTCTCATGCATCCTCTAAGAGGATCTTTCTAATATCTGCATCTGAACAGGTCCCACCACTCCTTAAAATTCACTATCTCCATTCTGCTGGTAGGATGAAACCTGAGGTCCTTAGCTCTCTCACAGCTCCCTGTGAGAGGAAGCCTCTGTTCCCCCTACACCCAGTTCCACTTCCCGTCATCTCCCATCTCATACTTTGCATTTCAGGATTATGAGTTGTTTAGAGTTTCCTGAATATACGATGGAGTTCCCACCTTTATAACTTTGCTTTGTTATTCCCCCTACTGACAAAGTTCTTTTTGGTTTTGGTTTGACAATTTCTTTTAGGCATTTAAAGTCAGGTAGACTTAACCTCCTCTCAAAAGCTTTCCCTTACCCCTACAGGGTCAAATTTTCTTCTGCTTTGGGTTACTTTATCACCTAGTAATACTTTTATTATATAACATACCTGTTTGTCCTGAAGTGATCTATTATACAAATAAGATTGTGTCTTACTCTCTTCTAAGTCCTGCCTAGATGTCAAAGAGCATAATGGCTTGAAGACAGGAGGGACTCAATAAATAAGTGTTTTGTGAACTGGGGTTAAAATATTAATCGAAGTCATGTTGGTCTACTGTATAGCACAGGGAACTATACTCAATATTTTGTAATAACCTATAAAGGAACAGAATCTGAAGAATAAGCACATGCACACACACACGCATACATATATATAACTGAACTGCTGTGCTGTGTGCCTGAAACTAACAGGATATTATAAATCAAATATACTTCCATTTTAAAAGAAAGTCATGTTGTAACCCTCAAAGTCACGTAATGCAAAGGCAAAGGGTAGAGGAACAGATAAATGCTACTGTGCGCGAAGACATGAGATTTCCATTTTAGGACAGATGAGACCAGATTTGCTGTTAATGACCTAAGGAAAAGAACATTGATTTGAAAGTTCAAAAGTTAATATTTGACCCCCAGGTCTGGCCCTTCCTAGCTCTGTGATCTTAGGAATTGAAAACGGCTTTGCCTTTCTGAGATGTAGTTTTATCAACTATTAAATGAAAAGGCTGGCTTGCTGACCCCTGTGGTTTATTCCAGCTCTAGAGTTGCATGTGTCTATTGTTTTCATTCCTCAGTATTGTGCATAGAAAACATATAAACTTACCTTTTATCCTCATGTCTAGGAAACACAACTTTTCCCACTTTGCTCATTTTTGCCATTGCCTCCTGTCAAATAGAAAACAGAACACAACTAAGTTGGAAAGTTAGGACCTAAGTGAGGCCTATCACAGGCAAAAACATGTTAATGAGAATTTACTTCCCCTTAAGAGATTCAGTGAGTCCACTTTTTTTTTTTTTTCAACTTAATTTCTCTGGTGTTAAGATTAAAACCCAGTGAATATTAAAAGTTACATCTACCACCACATAGCTTGGGCTTAATAAATGATTGCCTATCGAGACTTCCAGTGCATAAACAACCTGGAAGGCAAAAAAGTACTTTTGTGATGGCTCACAGGGGGCTATGGGAGGGAACTATTTCCCCTTCTCATTGCCCGGACATGAAGGCCTGAGAAGGCAACATAATCTGCCACTGAGCCTGTTGTCCACTGAACTCACAAAAGCCACTCTGCACCCAAACTTTAGGTCCAAATATTTAAGACCTCTTCATTTCACTTTCAGTTCTTTTCCCAGTAGTCTCTGCAACTGTGAGTACAGATGTGAGACCTCTGGGCTGAGTCTAACAGACTCGACCTCAGGACATTCTTGTCTTTACAGTGGGGCAGGGGGGCAGTCAGCAAGTTGCAGCGTCTTGGGTAGACATGGTCGGAATGAACAGCAGCAAGATCAACCACAGATTGCATTGGCTCCATTGTATGAATGGAGAGGTCAGGTTTCCTTGGGTGGTCTCCCAATGTTGTTAAGTTCGTGGGAAAGTTAGGGGAGTAGAGTGAACCCATACTTTGTGGAGTCCAAAGACTTGACTTTGGGAGACTGCAAGCAATAGCATGACAAAGCTCCTCAGAAGAGGTCCTGTCTTGGGAACAGCTGTTGAACCCTTATTGTTAAGGATGTAGTCATTCTGGGGTCACATGTGTACAACTTCTTACTCTATACATGTATTAATTACTCACTATGTACCGGACACTGCTAGGAATACAAATTTGTGTAAGACACGCTCTATGGCCTACAGAAACTCACATATTAGCAGAGGAGGAAAGAAATGTAAGAAGCTGGCTACCACACAGAATGTGAAAGGCCCTGGGTATCTTCAAAACATGCCCAGGTGTTTCCTTGAACATCCTTACCACTTTACTAGTGATTTATTTATTCACATACACATACATATGTATCTATATAATTCTATAAACATTATGTTTATTATTTATCACTAATTCTTGTGTGACAAGTCATGTACCTACTAGTGTATATTCCTTCTCTGCCTCTTCATCCTTCGTTCTAACCAGAATGTAAGCTACAAAGGCTGGGAGATATGTCTATTTGCTGCTTAATCTCAGTACCTAGAATATTCATAAAACATATTGAGCCCCTTCCACGTGCCAAGCACAGCATTCAATATATATGGAAAACAGAGATGAAGAATAAATGGTCCTTTCATCAAGAAGCTCACCATGGAATGGAAAAAACATTTACTATGATCAAAATAGAATGTGATAAATACCATGCTAGAAGCAGATAAACTTCTTTTCAATAGTTATTCAAGGATCAAGAAACTTAATAGCTTTTCATCTACTAATCACTTAGACATATTTTCAATCTGGCAAATACGTTCTACCAGCTCTTTCCCAAGGATGCCATGGACATTCTGACTAGTTATCTGGTTTCCTAGTGTTCAGTGGTTTTAAAAGTGCTGTTAGGGAGATCAGAGATGCTGAGAGTAGGAAGCCCACTGACAGAAGGAAAAAAAAACAGCAGTCTTACTAAGGAGGAGGTTTGAAAAATTATGAAAAATTATTGAAAAGGGAATCAAGGTGAAAGGATAAGAACCAACAAAGGGCAGCCTAGGGACATTTTGTAAAAGAGCATCCATATCTTGGTGTGGTCACTGCTGTTCCACTTAACAAGAATATTTAAAGAGCTCTGCTCACCCCAATGTATGTCAGAACATTCTCCTTCAAAAACTAAATTCTGATTTCCTTTAAAGCAAGTCCCATGTGTTGCTGAGATGGTCACAGTCATCCCCCCCACCAACTTTGCCACTAGGTCTCCTGTTTTGGGCTTGCTTCTTCCTTCACAGTGGTGCTCTATTCTGCTCTGCCTGTTTTAGGGCAGATTTGCCTGCTCTGAATCTTGAAAATACCCTGGGGGAATCCTCAGCATTGGGCTTTGGCGTTAGACTTGAGCCGACATTCCAAGACTGCCTTCATGGGTGGGATCCAGGAAACTTGTGTTATATAAGAAGCATCATAAATGTCACTTCCCTTCCCACCGTAATAGATGTGTAGACACAAGGCAGATAGCAAGGAATTCTTTCTTCCTGTCTTCGTGTTACTTTTGCTTATTTTTAAAATAAATGTTTGAGGAATAAAAGCAATACCAAGAGGTTATTTTGTTTCTCACAAAAGTACAGATTTAAGACATTAAGCTGAACTCAGGTATTGATTCCACAGAAAGTCTTCCCTGACTCATCCTCACTGCCTGCCTCCCACCTAGAATGAGTTATCTGCTACTGTAGAAACTTGAGCTTCCATCTATCATAGCATTTATAACACAGTACCACAATTTTTTGTTAGCACATCAGCTGCCCCAACTAGACTCCCGCTCCTTAAGCAGCAACTGTTTTAACTATTTCCACTGCCAAACTCAGCATCTGGTGTATTATACGTGCCCAGCAAATGTCTATGGGATGAATGAACTTAAGGACCATACATGTGAAGGAATGTCAAAATGGAAGTTTTGTCTGAGAGCTAAAGTTGACAGATATAAGATACCAAAGTGAGCTGGAAACAGACCACCCTGAAAGGGTAGCTGAGGACCCATAAATCAATTCTGAAACCTTTCATCCATATGAAGGTCAGAAAAAGAGATGGAATTTTAGGAGGGAGCCGTGTGTGGACTGAGCATCAGGGCTCCTTCCAGGAAAGGGTGTGACAGCATGGTTTCACTGACATCAACTGGTATCTGGACACATATCCCTGAGGCTGGGGGACAGGGTGGGCTGGGCGTACCTCCTGTCTGGAGGAGAAGTGCTGGCTGGCAGCTTTGGTGTAGAAGTGAAGGAGTGTTGCCCTGGGATCAGCCAGTACTGCCAGCGTCTGTCAGACTTCAAAAGGCATGACTGTTTTCCACAGACCTGAGGTGGCCACAGGTGAGAGGGCTTTGTGGGTTGTCTTAGATCCTGGCCAGTATGACTATCTAATGAGAGGGAGCCTGCTACAAGGACAGAAAGCTCAGCTCAGCACTCTGTGATGACCTCCATGGTTGGGATGGGGGCGGGATGGCAGGGAGGTCCGCGCGAGAGAGGATATATGTGTACAAAGAGCTGGTTCAGCTCACTGTACAGCGGAAACTAACACAGCATTGTAAAGCAATTATATTCCAATTAAAAAGAGAAAAAGAAGCTTGAGGCAACAAACAGGATTTTTAAGGAATTAAAAGAGCTACTAGAATAGAGAAGGACAAGGACAGGATACAATGAGATGTCTACAGAAGTGGAGAGTCTCCCTAAAAAATCTGCAATGGAGCCTAGCTGTAAACACATTTTTAGCTTAGCACGAAGTCCATTTATGACAGTGCTATTCAAGATAAGAACTTTCCTACACCCCTTAACTCTCTTCCTTTCCAGCTTCCAACCACCTCTGAAGAACAAGAAGAAAGCTAACATATACTTGGAGAGAAAGTGAATGAGCAAAAAAAAGAAGAATCTAATCACAGCCATCTCTTCACATCTCCAGCAGTCCTGGCTGGAGGAACGAGGAGCTCTCTTATCTTTAGATGAACATAGAAGTGATGAGCATGATATATTTCTTGGTATTCTAATGTTGGAATTTTGGTTATGTCTCATGACTTACACGGAGAAGGCAATGGCAACCCACTCCAGTACTCTTGCCTGGAAGATCCCATGGGCAGAGGAGCCTGGTGGGCTGCAGTCCATGGGGTCGCTAAGAGTCAGACAAGACTGAGCCACTTCACTTTCACTTTTCACTTTCATGCATTGGAGAAGGACATGGCAACCCACTCCCAGTGCTCTTGCCTTCAGAATCCCAGGGACGGGGGAGCCTGGCAGGCTGCCATCTCTGGGGTCGCACAGAGTCGGACACGACTGAAGCGACTTAGCAGCAGCAGCAGTATGACTTACAGCGACCATGAAACCCATATTATCTAAGTGACTTTCTGCTTACTTAAGAAACTAATGGGGCTACCAAAATTTTTAACTAGGGCAGAGAGAAACTAGCTAAAGTGCACAGATAGAAAGGGACAGTGGGAGGAAAAAATACAGTTGTTTTTCAATTCTGTCTCAAAAATTGTGTTTTATGTGCATAATAAACAATAGATGAAAATACATTAAAAAAAATCAACAGGTTCAAGAGCGTGAGTGGTTAGTTTTTTAGTGTTCACTTGTTTTTTCTGTCTTCACTTGATACAATGGCATAAAGGGATTTGATCATTTGAAGGAAAATAAAACAAAACTGCACTCTAAAAAAAAAAGTTATGCTTCTAGAGGCAGTCAAAATGACTTGTGCTCATTCTCCTCTCTCCTGGGAGGTAGGGCTCATTAAGGGTACTTGACACAATATGGAGAATACCCAGAGAATTGGTGCTGTCATCAGAAACGGCACTGCTGAGTTTTCCCATTTTTCCAAATCATTAACATAAAACTGAAACCTCATGAACCCACTGGCTGCAGTAAATCTGGAAATTACCACAGCATAACAATATGAATTTATTATGGAAATGCTGACACGTGCTAAATATAGTCACCCCCCACAATATATTTCTGTTCAAAAGGGTTTATTTGAAGTTGGCCACAAAATTCATCCTTTTTGTCAGCAGGCAAGAGCCGGACAATCTGGATTTGTAGCACGCTACCCTCTTTGTTGAGGAGTCTAGACAGAAACAACGAAGACAGGGACTTTTCGCTTTCCTTTTTGCCCACACAATGAGAGCTTTTGAAAACAAAATATTTGGTAAAATCGCCTTTTAATCACTTCTTTTCTTTCTCTCTATAAGGCCGAGCTATAAATAAACCATGAAAGTTCACATTTGATCGTCACTTCTGTAAGAAAAAATAGGAGCCCTGTACCAGGGCCGTGAAAGACTGCATTCATGGGGTATGACCCTTCCCTGCCGTGTCAAGGCCGAGATACCAGTCCGCACACGCAGCCCACCACTTCCCTGGGAGCAGCACTGGCAGCCACCAGGCCTGTGTAGGCCCAGGGAACTCCCAGTTCTCACGTGTCCCAGACTAGCTGGGGAGCCACCGAAGGGCTGCAGGCTACACTGGGTGAGGTACCCAGGGAAGTTAGGTTCAAGGAAGGAAGGCGCTCATCAGCACCCACGGAGAAGAAGGGGATTCCGAGGGTGGCGGACAGAAATGTTGGCAATTTGGCGAGCAGGGGGTTTGATATTTTCCCTCCCACTCAGGAGAAGGGGAACAATGACCTTAAGACTTTGGGAAGGCTGGCAGGTAGTCTAGACTTAGGCACCAAAGCGCAATGCAAGTTTGGCAATGTGGTGTCATGGTCTACAGGGAAGAATAGCTACAACCTGGCCTGGTGGGAGCTATACTGTGACTCCCTAAAGGCACATGTCACTGGAAGTCTCACGCTTAACATGGTCCAAGCACATGAGTCCACAGTTGCTTGGTTAATGTTGGCTGAGCTGCTGAATGAAAGGGTGGTGATATTCATGACAGAGGTAATGGAAGATCACCTAATGGTGTTTCTAAAATAGTATACATGCACTCCAGGGAGTGCTGGAGATGATCTACTAAGATTTCAGAAGAAAATATTGGAAGTGCTACTTATATGACTTTTAGTCTGAGGAAATTAATTCAGTTTTAATATGCGGATTGTCACCAGTTCCAAAAGTTGGTACGCACATCAGTCATGAGTGAATAAGATGTGTGAGGTCTCCTAAAGGGAGGATGAGAGTGCTACACCACCACAGAGGACAGCAGGGCACTCCATTCTGTGTCCCCAGCTTCCAGGGGTTTGCTACATGTCGTCATTTACATGTTCCAGGTTGGTAGGTTTATGTGCAAGCATGCGTGTGCAGTTGCTAAGTCATGTCTGACTCTTTGTGACCTCATGGACTGTACAGCCAGCCAGGCTCCTCCATCCATGGGATTTCCCAGGCAAGAATACTGGAATGGGTTGCCATTTCCTCCTCCAGGGGTCTTCTTGACCCAGGGATTGAACCCGTGTCTCCCATGTCTCCTGATTAGCAGGTGGACTCTTTACCACTGAGTCACCTGGAAAGCTAATAAGTCAGATAGAAAAAGATAAAAACTGTATGACATCACTTATATGTGGAATCTAAAAATTAATACAAATGAATTCATATGTAAAACAGTAGAGGACAAACCAGTGTTTACCACTGGGGACAAGGAAGGAAGAATGGGTAAGATGGGGGTAAGAGATTGAGAGAAATAAATTATGTACAAATAGATAAGCAATAAGCATATGCTGTACTATTGTACAGCAGAGGAAATCAGTCTTTATCTTGTAATAACTTCTAGAGTATAACTGGTAAAAATACTGAATTACTATGCTATATACCTGAAATTAACATATCATAAATCAACTATACTTTAATTAAGAAAAGAAAAAGAATACTGCTTGATATATATAGAGGCACATACAAAATCATTTAGAAATCATCAATAATCATTTAAAAAAATCATTAAAAACTCATCTGGCCATAGACAGTGTAACTTCAGATATTGCATAATGTTAGTATGATGATATTACTATAAAATAGTATCTTATTTCAGCTCTATTTCAGTTGTTTTATGTGTAAATAATCTACAAGTACAGTAGAATATGTATATGCTTTTTCATAAATAAGTTTCCATGTATTTAGCATGTAAGTTCAATTTTGTTTAAACTGATGGAGTATATGAGCCAAAAAGCAAGGTGTCCATTGGCCCAGCAGTCAACTCCCATGGTTGTTGCTAGGTTACCAGTTCAGCCAAGATATTGCAGGTGCTACTTTGTGGAGAAGGAAATGGCAACCCACTCCAGTATTCTTGCCTGGAGAATCCCATGGACAGAGGAGCCTGGTGGGCTATCATCCACGGGGTTGCAAAGAGTCGGACACGACTGAGCGACTTCACTTTCACTTTCTTTCACTTTGTGCTGTGCATTGTACTAATCACTTCATGTACATGACTCTTTAAATTCTCAAAATGACTATGACACAGGTATCATCATCTGTCTTCACTTTATGGACCAAGAAGTGAATGGAGAGAGTATGAGGAATTTGCCTAAGGTAAGAAAGCGAATATGCAGTAAAGCTAGAATTCAGACCCACCTCTGACTCCAGGCTTATGCTTAGCCCTACACTCAGCCGTAACCCTCCTATCCTCCTTGCAATACAAAAACCTGGCGCTTGAATCCCCTGGTGGTGGTGGTTTAATAAGTCGTGTTCAACTCTTATGACCCTGTGGATTGTAGCTTGCCAGGCTCCTCTGTCCATGGGATTTCCCAGGCAAGAATACTGGAGTGGGTTGCCATTTCCCTCTTCAAGGCAGCCACCAAGGGAAGCCTTGAGTCCCCTGGGCTTGAGTTCAAATCCCACTTCTGCTGCTGATTAGCCGTGTGATCGATGTGTGTGCGTTTGTGAGACACACCAATACAGAACACTGTACCTTCTTTCAAAGATGCTGACACATAGTTCTGAAATACATGAATCTGCCTTCTTGAGGAACTCTGACTCATTTTACTGGAACAACAAGTTCACATGCTAATGTGTGGGCTGAGGCACATGACCCCTCCGTAGAAAAACAAAGTATAGCAATGTGATTTTCCTCCAGCAAGTGTTAAGAAATGGCTCGTTGTTCTTCTATTTATTTTGTTTTTCGTTTTGACACACTCATCTTTTGACCTGCACCTGGTATTCTGTGTAACCTCCATGACAACAATTGAGAAGCAAGAAAGGATGAGAGAAAGGAAAGTAAGTCTTCATCACTAATCATGACATAAAGACTCACACCTCATTTATAATTTTAAATACATGGTATCAATCTACCTACCTGTACCTGAAATTATATTGTTAATTTATCTGCATCCTTGCTTACTGTCTATTTCTTCCTTGGCTTTCACACCTACTCCTTCCTTGTGAACCTAAGCTCTATGAAATCAGGGTCGTTGGCTTTCTTATTCATTGATGTATCTGTAGCTTTTAGGAGGATGTTAGCTGAAGGTTATTTGAAAGTATACACTAATTAAGTCTGTTCTGGTGAGGCACTGTGTATCTATATCCTGCCTCATTTGATGCTCACAAACATTCTGTAATGAAGGACTTATTATCTAAATTTATAATGAGGAAACAGAGGCTCAGAGAGGTTAAGTGACTTTCCTAAGCTAGTAGATGGATTAGCTAGGATTTGAAACTTGCTTTAACTCATGAATAAGACCAGGCCTATTCCTTGACAAGCTCACAGTTAATAGATCTCCAGCATTAGTTCAAGACAATTTATCTTGCTCTGATGACTTTAAGGCCCTGTAAAACCCTAAAAGCTTGCTTTCTCCACCATCAAAGACAAATTCAATTATAGTTATGATATTGTGCTCACAAAGGCAGGAAGATTCGTTGATGTATGGAAAGACTGTTCATATTAATTTTGGAAGCAAACAAAATTATTGCCAGCTGTATGACCCGAGTAAGGCTCTAGCCCTCCCTGGGACTCACTTTCCTTATCAGCAAAATAAAGGGATTGGATTAGATTATTTCTAAAATCTTTGCCAGCTTTGCAATCTGTTGCTTCCATGTACATGTCTTTTTTTGATTAACTCTCAGTTGACAAATGAACCGGTTGCTCTCAATGGTACATTTTATTAGTTTTTTTTTTTTTTTTAAACTAGGTTCACTCTAAGAGAGAATATACCTACTGTATTTCCCCAGCAAGGTATGGCCTCATTCCAACTCAGTCATGCAATCGTGGCAGAGGGGAGAGATCCCATAATAGGTAAGGATACCTACCACTGTGATATTTTGAGATGCGGTCCTAATACAGGGCCTGGTAGCAAAGGGGTTGGACCCTTAAATGAATAGTTGAGTGACTAGTCATCCTACTTACATTGGTTTGACTTGGCTCTTATGAGTTTTCTCAAGGGCAAAATATCAAGCTTCTTGCTAAAAGCATCATATTATAGACTCAAAATGGCAAGCTATCACCCATTTAATAATATGTTATTGACTGAAAAAGAAATGGTCCTGCTGATATTTCTAGCTGAGTACTGCAGTGAGCTATAACAGAAATAACACTAATAACAATAACTCAACAACAAAAATAATACTGGCAGCTAATGGCCCAATACTCTATTAAACACTTTGTTGTTGCTGTTGAGTCACTAAGCTGTGTATGACTCTTTGAGACTCCACTGACTGTAGCTTGCCAGGCTCCTCTGTCCAGGGAGTGTTCCAGGCAAGAATACTGGAGCCAGTTGCCATTTCCTACTCCCTAAGGGATCCTCATGACCCAAGGATTGAACTCATGTCTCTTGTGTCTCCGGCATTGCAGGTGGATTCTTTACCATGGCGTCACTTGGGAAACCCCATTTAACACCTTACCTACTTCACATCCCCAACTGAAAGATGAGGAGACAAACAGTTTTGGAATTCTATTCTTAACCATTCACTGTGGAACAAAGGCTTTGATGATAAAAGAGACCATAATTCAAACCCTAGCTCTTTCATTTAACACTCTGAGTCTCAGTTTTAAAAATGGGAATCTTAATACCTATTTTATAGGTATATTGTTATGAAATAAATGATTAAAAGCATAGTTGTTATTATTACTACTACTATGTACCCATCAACTGAAACAAACCTTATTTTCCCAGAAGCTTTATTAAAAGTAAGAGTTAACATGTATCGCTAATACTTGGATATGTGTTTCCGGTTGGTGGGGTGGGTAGATTAGGGAAGGTGGTGGATGTCAACAGTCTCTGGCTCCTTATCATCATTTCTGGATGACTGCTTCTCCATCTGCATGCAAAAACCTCCACTCTGAGTTTTATGCCACCTAACAATAGAGCTATAATCATATTTAGTTCCTCTGCATCTCTGTGCTGTCATCATTAGCCTCTTGCTGATGTCAAATGAGCCTAAGGCTTAGATCTCATCTCCCTATCCATCTAGGGGTTTGTCATCATCATGTAAGACTTCAGCATCTGTTTACAGGACCCATCCAATGCTTGAGTCTTGTGGTTTTGAAGTGTTTTCAATATTATAATTGCCACTTTCTGACTTCAGTTGCCCATTAATTTAATCTTGTTCACCACATCATTCCTATCAAATGTCTTCCTCCACCTGATGGTTATTGCCAGAATCTCAGTCCCTTTTTTGAGTCTATATACCTCTTATGACTGATTTCTTCCTTATATAGGGGTGAGTCCCCGTCCATTAAATCAAACACTGATCAATAAGACTCACTACTAATTATCTTTTATTTGTCAAATTCAATTGATACAGCTAATCCACAGACATTCCTTAGCTAGAATATGCTTCATTTATGACTGTAGGAGTAAAACAAAGTTTAGGAAGGAGTGGGCTGATGGGAGATTGCAACTTGAGAAAATAACAGGATCCTGAAAGTTCTCAGGGTCCAAACAACTTCGAAATTTACACTTCCTGTTTCAAAGCTAATTTTGTATTGTGAAGATTTTTTTGGTCAACAGATCAGGCATCATAATTGATAGCAGAAAATAAAAATGTGATGGCACTAACATTTTTTTATGTTCCAAATCTGATGTATTTGTTTTATTCTACTCTGTTGTAAAACCAAAAATTCCCCCATTGCACAGAAGCCAATATCCTATAAGATCATGAAAAAGCGGTGTAGGACATGCAAGACATGATGAGCTACAAGGGATGTTGGGTAGTTACAAGTCAATTTCTCTGTGTTTAGGTTGGTAAATAACCAAATTTTCTAAGACACAGGTATTTTTCCATTTATCTTGCCCTCCACACTCCTTAAAGCTCCATGTTTTAGATTTCCAACTCTCCTAGATCAGAGTCATATTAAAAGTGGGGCATGCACATCTTGGTCTAGCCTTTGGGGTTGGGCTTAGACTGCTTTATGGTACAGATGTGCTTCCGGCTATGCCAGAATGCATTTCAAACCTACATTAGGAGGACAAAGACAAGCAGAGAGGATGCATCTGAAACCAGGAGTAGAGGAGGCCGAAGATGTCAGCAAAGCACCAAAAGCATGAGAAAGCCTGGAGGGAAACTGGGAAGGAAGGAGACGGCAGAGGTACACAGAGTGAAAAAAGCATGGGAGGCAGGTCCAGGATAAATCACATGTGTCCTTTTAAGTTGGTTTATAAGCTTTTCTTGTGTTCCCAAAGCCCCCTCTATCTTAGCACTTGGCACACAGTAGGATAAATATCTGTTTATCTGTTTCTTACACTAGACAGTGAGAGCTCAGAGGAGAGAGGTCATTAATTTTACCAGTATCCTCAACAATTGATATAATGTGACTTTTCAATAAGTAGTGTTGAGAGATTGAAAGAACGAATGAGTAGATAGATCAATGAATGAATGAATCAGGGACGGGATATCTGTATAAATCAACTTTGGGATATCCCTCAATTGTACTTTTTGGTATTTCCTGCTAGGAAATAATATTCTTCACTTTCAGATATCACACAGTTAAGATCATGGGCCCTGGACTGCCTAGATCAGAGCCTTGGCTCTTTTAACTGAAAGGGTTAGGCAATTTAATAACCTCTTTATGCCTTGGTTTACTCATCTGTAAAATAGAAACAAAAGAAATAATTACTCATAGAGTTAGTGAGACAAGAGAAAATGCATGCAAACCATCTAATTTAGTGCCTGGCACAAGTGAGCTAAAAAATTTGTTATTTTTATAAAAATCTCCACTATCTCTACCCCAGCACTATATATCTTATATTGTTTTCTTGAGCACTACTATTTAAAGACAGCACTTCCTCATCTTCTGCTACATGTGACATGCTGCCTGGGCAGGGGATTGATAAAGAGCATGGAATGAAGGCATTGCTCAACCCTGAATACCAGCTGATGCCTCTGGTTAATGCGGGGAAGGAAGAAGGACAATGAGCAGAATGGGGCCTGTAGGCAATAAAAGTTGTAGGAGCTTGTAGGTTTAGAATACGGAGTTTATTTTTGGGTTGGACTTCCAGGCCTTTTACATAAAACAGAGAAAACAACAACTATGTCAGCTGTGTTTATGAACATGAGCTTGTGCTGGCTTTCTCAAAACATAGGGAATTCAGTCTACTTCCCTCTGTTTACTAAGTTATTGACAAACACATGATGTACTGGAAAGAAGACTGAGCTGGAAATCAGGAGGCTCTGGTCCTGTATGAACTCAGTCTGGGCTCTGTAATTTTGAATGAATTGCTTCCTTTCTTTGGATACTAGTTTCCTCATCTCCAAAACAAGAAGTCTGAACCAGATAATGTTTTACTGGTCAACAAATAGTTATTGAGGACCCACTGTGTGCCAGACATTACACTAGGCACTGTGGATACATAAGTGAATCAGATGGCTCTGATCCTTGACCTCATGGAGTTTAGAGTCTATTAGAAAAACAAAGGAATTATGTGAGAGCGCCAGATGGAGACGAAACTAGTTAGGGGGCTTAGCGAACTATCTGAAGGTTCAGAAGGACTTGGGCAAATAGTTAAAGAATATTGATGAAGAGGGTCCCAGGCTGAAGAAAAGGCATATTTGCAGGTCCCAAGTCAAGATAATATGGTGCATTCAAAGAACTAAAAGAAGTCCAAGGTGGTTTGAGTAGACAGAATGCTGGAAAGAGTGAAAACAGACAAAGCTACAAATGAAGGCAGGAATAGGTTTTGGGGTGGCCTTTTAAAATCACGTTAAAGGTTTCCGACATTATGCCAAAGTCAAGGGGAAGACACTGAAGATTTTTAAGCTAAAGCATCCTATTCAAGTTTGTAAAAGATCACTTTGGCAGATGTGTAGAGAATGGATTAGAGTGGTAAAAGTGGCAGTAGGGAACCCATTCAAGAGGCCCTTGGAGAAGTCCAGGTGAGAGCTGATGGTGCTTGGACTAGCGTGGGACTGTGGAATTAAAGCAAAGTGGAGAATTAAAGAGATACAACGAGTAGTTTAGAAAGAGACCAGGGGACACCAAAGTGGAGGAAGAAGAAGAGGGTGGGCTCTGAATGTCCTTGAGGTCCTGGCAGAAGTGATTAAGTATATGTGGTACCATTACCGATAGTGCCATGTCCTAAGCTAGCGCCAGTTTTGCAGGCAAAGGTGGAGATGCTGAGTTCAGGTTTGAACCTGTTTAAATTGAGATGCCTGTGAGACATTTAAGTGTAGATGTAGAGCTGCTTGCATATCAATAGAAAATGAATCCTTATAAGTGGATAAGAGTGACAAAATCTTATAGAAGACCAACACAGAATTCTAGGTAGAGGAGAGAGAGGAGCTGACAAGGAATCTGGAAAATAGCGTTAAGAGAATCTCAGTAGGAGGAAAATCAAGAAAGTATGCTGTTAGTGGGAAAGTGTTTCCAAATGAACTTATCTATGAAACAGAAACAGACTCACAGCCAGAGAGAACAGACTTGTGGTTGCCAAGGGGAGGAAGAGTGGGTGGGGGGGGAATGGATTGGGAGTTTGCAGGTAACAAGGTCCTACTGTATAGCACAGCGAACTATATTCTGTGATAAACCATAATGGAAAGGAATACAAAAAGAATGCATATATATATATATATTTATATATGAATAATGGAGTTACTTTGCTGTACAGTAGAAATTAACACAATATTGTAACTCAGTGATACTTTAATCAAGTTAAAAAAATAAGAAAAGTGTTTCAGTGAAGCGAGTACGCCACATTGCAAAATGCTGTTCAGTGTAAAGCAGGGTAAGACGTGGAAAGTCCTTTGTGCTGTGCGATGACCTAGGTTAGCTTTAGTGGCCTAAACAAGAATGATTCTGATAGATCTGTGGAAGAGGAAGGCAGATCATCCTTGGCTGAGGAGGGAGGTGGTGTGTAAGAAAATCATGACAGGGCTTCCCTGGTGGCTGCGTGGTAAAGGATTCTCCTGCCATTGCAGGAGGCATGGGTTCGATCCCTGATCTGGGAAGATCCCACATGCCACAGAGCAACTAAACCCCTGCGTCAAAACTACTGAGCCTGTGCTCTAGAGCCCACACAGCACAATTGCTGAAGTCCGCATGCCTAGAGCCCATGCTCAACAAGAGAAGCACCCCAATGAGAAACTGGCGCAGAACAACTAGAGAGAGGCCCCCACTCACCACAACTAGCGAAAAGCCCGCATAGCAACAAAGACCCAGAATAACCAAAAATAAAGCAATAAATTCATTTAAAATAAAGAAAATCATGACAATGATGCTGGCCACTTTTTAAAGCATTTTTGACTGTGAGAGGCAGTAACTGGAAGGCTGATAGGGAGAAGAAAAGATTTTAAGATGAGAATTTGTGGTAGCACTGTCCAATAGAAATAATGTGAATTCTGTAAGTAATTTTAAATTTCCTAGAAGCCATTTAAAAAAGTGAAAAGAAATTGGTGAACTTTATTTTAATGTCCTTTATTTAACCTATTATATCCCAAATATCTTTTCAACAATATAAAAATTATTAATGAAATAGTCTATGTTCTTGTATTCATACTAAATCTTCGAAATCTGGTGTGTCTTCTATACATTTCAGCTTGGACTGACCACATTTCAAGTGCTCAGTAACTACGTCTGATGAGTGGCTACAGTGTGGAACAGCACAAGTTTAGAGCAGGTTTAAATGCTGATGAGGAGTTAGTATAGAAGAAGAGGCTAAATATGCCAGAGGAAGAGATCAGTGGATTATCAAAGGTAGTGGGAGGTGGAGGAGCTTCTGTAACAGGCGGGGTGTCTCTTCCACTATACCAAATGTAAGGGAGCAAAAGGTTGTATTTAGATGTAAGCAGTGGTGTGCTGATAAATGCTCAACAACTGGTTCTATCAAAAAAAAAAAAAAAAAAAGGGCTCTGATTCGTAGCACCGGGGTGTAAAGACTTCTACTGTGGCTGATTTCATGGGGAAAAAATGGAAACAGTGAGAGACTTTATTTTTGGGGGGCTCCAAAATCACTGCAGATGGTGACTGCAGCCATGAAATTAAAAGACGCTTGCTCCTTGGAAGAAACACTATGACTAAAGTAGACAGCATATTAAAAAGCAGAGACATTACTTTGCCAACAAAGGTCCGCCTAGTCAAAGCTATGGTTTTTCCAGTAGTCATATATGGATGTGAGAGATGGACCATAAAGAAAGCTGAGCACTGAACAATTGATGCTTTTGAACTGTGGTGTTGGAGAAGACTCTTGAGAGTGTCTTGGACTGCAAGGAGATTGAACCAGTCAACCCTAAAGGAAATCAGTCCTGAATATTCATTGGAAGGACTGATGCCCTAAGCTGAAGCTCCAATACTTTGGCCACCTGATGTAAAGAACTGCTTGACTCACTGGAAAAGACCCTGATGCTGGGAAAGACTGAAGGCAGGAGGAGAAGGGGACAACAGAGGATGAGATGGTTGGATGGCATTGCCTACTGTATGGACATGAGTTTGAGTAAGCTCCGGGAGTTGGTGATGGACAGGGAAGCCTGGCGTGCTGCAGTCCATGGGGTCACAAAGAGTCAGATACGATTGAGTGACTGAACTGAACTAAATGTGATGTCACTGAAAGTGAAGCTGGGCAGAGATGCCCACAGTTGCCTCCTGGGAGCAGGCGAGAGTCAGCTTCAGCACACCACTGGATATGAGAAACAGGTTTGACAGTAGGTGTCTTTCTAATGGCTTTTATTTTCTTTTTGAGGTAGTTGGGGGTTGAGAATAAGTGGGAGGTCATATGCCTGAATGTGACAGGAAAGACAGGGCTGGGAATGGAGAAGATTTGATATCATGTTGCAGAAAATTAGAGACTAATCTGATGTATTAGTCTGGTTCCTGTGAGGAAACAGATGGACAGTCACACTGGGTAACTGAAGTAAAGCTTAACAAAGGGTTTGTTTTAAAGAAGGTTTAGGAAAAGACTAGCAACAGTGGAGAACCATTACTGCCTCCTGGCCTGAAGCAGCAAGGGGAGGAAGTGATTCCATCACCTGGAGAGAAGATGGGAAGAGGGAGAGGGCCACATGCAGGAATTGTGGTCTGTGGTATAGATGCATGGTAGATGGATCAGCTAAACCATGGCAATTCAGCAAGGAGGGAGCTGGGCAAACAAACAGCTCCATCCACCACCCCCACCCCCAGGCTCCCTCTGGTGCCCAGTGGCCAAATGCAACTAGAAACTAGAGGGTGAGGGAGGCTGTCTGGGGATCATTCATACATAAAGTTAGAAGTCTGCCTTATTGTTGTATGTGTGCATGCGTGAGTGCTAAGTCACTTCAGTCGTGTCCAGCTCTTTGTGACTATGGACTAAGCCTGCCAGGATTTTCTGTCCATGGGATTCTCCAGGCAAGAATACTGGAGTGGGTTGTCATGCCCTTCTCCAGGGGATCTTCCCAACGCAGGGATCGAACCCAGGTCTCCTGCAGCTCCTTCACTGCAGGCGTATTCTTTACCGCTGAGCCACCAGGGAAGCCTGTATAGTGTTTCCCTATAGTGTTCAGTGTATAGTGTTTCCCTATAGTGTTCAGTGGCGTTCAGGCAGGCATAGGGTCGAAAGCTGGATTCATCCTGGATTGGGATTTGGTAAAAGAAGAACAAAGGGAAAAAGTAAAAAAATTAAATAGTCATAAGGAGATTGGCCAGCTGTAAGGAGAGAAGAGGGGTAAGAGGAAAGGAAAGAAAGTCCCACAACAGCCTTTCAAAGCACATGTTAATTCTGTTTTAGAGACAAGGAGCTAGAACTAAAGAGTGGCCTGCCTAAGAAGTAAGCTTAGTTAGTGGAGGAGTCAAGAGACAGGTCTGCCAAGTGTGCAGACAGTTTCTGCACTGCTGGTCCACCTCCAAGCTAAGGAGTGGTCTGATTGATTTGGGGAGAGGGGGTACACTTTCATGTTCATTTAAACTCTTCATTGAAACCAAAATATTATTGGAATTTTCCTATCCTGTATATATGAACTCATGCACACTGGAAAACTAAGACGCCCTTTGGTTTGTCATTACAGATGCTCACTCCCAAGGGACAAGTTAAGAGGTGGGTGAGGAATGTGCCTGGGGGTCTGTGATGAAACAGAAGTGGTGTTATGCTCTCAGGCAGGCTCTTTTCTCCAGTCTGCATCTGCTCTTGTCTCGCCTCGGGGCAGTACCTGACTAGGTTACCTTCTTCCCTACACCCAGTGGGATGGGCAGAGGGGGCGAGAGAATGCCACAGGATTCCCCCTGTGCATCTGGTTCACAGCTATAACCCATGCATACTCCTAGGGGCGTGGCCTGTGACAAACGCTTAGTGATTACAGGGTAAACGGAACCTTTCAAGGACCGTATTTCTGTGTCAAACATTTCATGGTCTGACAACAGGATAAAAGATTAGAAATAAGAATTCTCTAATTGCAAATTCTCTCTAATTGGGAGAGGTACATGGAGAGCACTGGAAATAGCTAGACTGGAATTCCTGAGAACTTGGAACTTAATCTCTCTTGGTCCATTTACAAAATCTCCTTCTTTATAAAATTTGGCCAATACCTAAATGGATAGTTGTAAAGATTAAAGGAGACCAAGGGTGCAAAGCTCCTGCCTCATGCAAGAACTCAGCTAAAGTCCATTCTTCCCACATTCCTGTCCCTCTCTGGTCCTTTTCTATTTAATTCTTTCTTTCTTTCCCACAATTACCACTTTCTTCTGATGCTGTATTCCATTGACAGAAGATAGTGATGGTTTGCCTACAACTTCCCGATCAAGATTACTCTAGTTTTGTGTTGTTTTGTTTTGGTCACTTTGGGGCCTTGGTTTGGGTCTTGGTGACCTCAGGTGACCATTCTGTGGAAACCATGGCATTTCAGATCATGGCTTTCCCCCCATCTTTGAATAAACATCGAAAGCTTTCTTTACCTTTTCTTGCAACTCTCATTTGCCATCTGGTGCCTGGTTTGGCTGCATCTGTGTTTGCTTAATGATTTCAGGCGAAGACTGAGTTTACATATGGGAAGAAGGAAAGGGCTTTGCTTGATTTCTTCCATATGTTCATTTATTCATATATTATGATTTTTGTAATCTCACCAGCACAGATCCCTTCAGACAATCCTTACCCTGTTCCTTGGAGACTCCCTTCTTTGTGTGTTCAGCTGGAAGTCTCTGTGAGAACATGTTTGCAATGCCCAATACCTTTGGCTTACTTACCCAATACATAGAGCTCGGCATGGCTTTTAGACGGGGACAAAATCAGTGTTCTTTAAAGTCCTTCTTTTTGAATGGAGGAGGCCTATTTGACCCTGGCAATTCTGTGGAGTCAGGAGACCTGGGGTCTAGTGTCTGCCCTCCATCTCTAACTGGTGTGAACTCAAACAAGTTCTATGACCATCTGGTCCTCAGTTTGTTTGTCATGTATCCAAAGGCTCAGGTTGGGTTTGCTCTGACACCTAAGAGCCTCACAGCATCCAATGTTCCCTCTTTTGTTTCTCCTCTTCCTCTGGTACCGGGTCTTTGACTCTTACAGATGAGGATGTGAAGTCCCAATGTGTGTCTTCCCTCTTCTTAGCTCCCAGGTAGAGGTATGTATGAGGGGGAATCCAAGAAAGGCATTTCATCTCCTGCATAATGCATGAATGAAAAAGGATGAACTCTATTTCTTATTTTGTAAAAAGTCACTGTTATTTCTTTCCCTACAGTACACCTGGGACTCAGCTTAGTGCGATGGAAAGAGCAGATCTAGGTTTGAAACCCATCTTCACCAGCCTATGGACCTGGACAATTTTCTTAATATTCCTAAGTCTTAATCTTTCTTCTCTATAAAATGGGAATAATATCTACCTCATAGGGATTGTGAGTAGATAGTGAGTTCAGTTCAGTCATTCAGCTGTGTCCGACTCTTTGTGACCCCATGGACTGCAGCACACCAGGCTTCCCTGTCCATCACCAACTCCTGGAGCTTGCTCAAACTCATGTCTAATTGAGTCGGTGATGCCATCCAACCAACTCTTCCTCTGTCGTCCCCTTCTCCTCCTGCCTTCAATCTTTCTCAGCATCAGGGTCCTTTCCAATGAGTCAGTTCTTCACATCAGGTGGCCAAAGTATTGGAGTTTCAGCTTCAGCATCAGTCCTTCCAATGAATATTCAGGACTGATCTCCTTTAGAATGGACTGGTTTGATATCCTTGCAGTCCAAGGGACTCTCAAGAGTTTTATCCAACACCACAGTTCAAAAGCATCAATTTTTGGGTGCTCAGCTTTCCTTATGGTCCAGCTTTCACATCCATACATGACTATTGGAAAAACCATAGCTTTCACTAGACAGATCTTTGTTGGCAAACTAATGTCTCTGTTTCTTAATATGCTGTCTAGTTGGTCACAGCATTTCTTCCAAGGAGCAAGCGTCTTTTAATTTCATGATTGCAATCACTGTCCACAGTGATTTTGGAGCCCCAGAAAATAAATTCTGTCACTGTTTCCAGACCTATTTGCCATGAAGTGATGGGACCAGATGCCATGATCTTAGTTTTCTGAATGTTGAGGTTTAAGCCAGTTTTTTCAGTCTCCTCTTTCACTTTCATCAAGAGGCTCTTTAGTTCCTCTTCGCTTTCTACCATAAGCGTGTTGTCATTTGAGTATCTGAGGTTATTGATATTTCTCCTGGCAAACTTGATTCCAGCTTGAGCTCATCCAGCCCAGAATTTCACCTGATGTACTCTGCATATAAGTTAAATAAGCAGGGTGACAATATACAGCCTTGGCGTACTCTTTTCCCAATTTGGAACCAGTCTGTTGTTCCATGTCTGGTTCTAACTGTTGCTTCTTGATTTGCATACATATTTCTTAGGAGGCAGGTAAGGTGGTCTGGTATTCCTATCTCTTTAAGAATTTTCCACAGTTATTTTGTGATCCACACAGTCAAAGGTTTTGGCATAGGCGATAAAGCAGAAGTAGGTGTTTTTCTGGAATTCTCTTGCTTTTCCTATGATCCATCGGATGTTGGCAATTTGATCTCTGGTTCCTCTGTGTTTTCTAAATCAAGCTTGAACATCTGGAAGTTCTCGTAGCCTGGTGTTTTGTATAAAGCAAGTGTTCACAAATGTTGGTTGCCTCTGTGCACAGTGGGTTCAGGGGTGAAATCCATGCTGCTGAAAAAGCTTCAAAGAAGGAAACTGATGATACTCAGAGAAGATCATAGAACCAGCGGTGTCAATGCCAGGATGAGAACTTGGGATTCTGGGCTGAAGATCCTTCCCACGAACTGAAGAGGGGTTGGGGGGAATGGATGGGATACACTGGGGAGAAGACATAGACGAAGGGGGGAAGGTGGCCTATGCCTTGCCCCAGAGGGCTGGTGAGTGGAAGAGAGTCTCAGTGTGGCCAGGAATGTGAATGGGGGGAGGAGAAGGGCAAGTGGAGTGCTTTTTATGAATGTCCTCAAGTCACTCTGGGCAGTTCTCCCCCACCCCGACTCCCTTCTCATCCCTCCCCCTCTTCCCACTCCTGCCTATTCTGTGCTGGGAGTTGTTGTTGTTTAGTCACTAGATCCTGTCTGGCTCTTTTGTGACCCCATGCACTACAGCCCACCAGGCTCTTCTGTCCGTGGGATTTCCCAGACAAGAATACTGGAGTGGGTTGCCATTTCCTTCTCCAGGGGATCTTCCTGACCCAGGGATCGAACCTATGTCTCCTGCGTTGGCAGGTGGGTTCTTTTCCACTGAACCATCAGGGAAGTCCCAGGTGTAGCCCAAAAGAAAAAAAAAAAAATTCCTTGAACGAATGTTTTGGATGTGGCTAGACAGTCCCAACACTTCATGGGAAATAGATGGGGAGACAGCAGAAACAGTACAGACTTTAATTTTTTGGGCTCTAAAATCACTGCAGATGGTGATTGCAGCCATGAAATTAAAAGACACTTACTCCTTGGAAGGAAAGTTATGACCAACCTAGACAGCATATTAAAAAGCAGAGACATTACTTTGCCAACAAGTCCGTCTGGTCAAGGCTATGGTTTTTCCAGTGGTCATGTATGGATGTGAGAGTTGGACTACAAAGAAAGCTGAATGCCGAAAAATTGAAGCTTTTGAACTGTGGTGTTGGAGAAGACTCTTGAGAGTCCCTTGGACTGCCAGGAGATCCAACCAGTCCATCCTAAAGGAGATCAGTCCTGGGTGTTCATTGGAAGGACTGATGCTGAAGCTGAAACTCCAGTACTTTGGCCACCTCATGCAAAGAGTTGACTCATTGGAAAAGACCCTGATGCTGGGAGGAATTGGGGACAGGAGGAGAAGGGGACGACAGAGGATGAGATGGTTGGATGGCATCACCGACTCGATGGCCATGGGTTTGAGTAAACCCCGGGAGTTTGTGATGGACAGGGAGGCTTGGCGTGCTGTGATTCATGGGGTCGCAGAGAGTCGGACACGACTGAACGACTGAACTGAATTGAACTGAGAAAGACAGGTGAGGTTATGTTTGATAGTTTGGGCAGAAAAGCTTTGCAAGTTTGTTTGCAGAAGTCAAATTAATCTCTGCCAGGTAATCAAGGAATGATCTACCAGGTTAGAGACAAGGTGAGGAGAAGAAATGATCGTGTCCACAGCCTCCCCTTGGACAGTCTGCTCAGGAGCGTGAGCAGAAGTGACATGACAAGGGTAGTTCAGACAGCTATCTCCTCAGATCCTCCCTCTCTGTCAGAGAGCTGGCTGAATCAGAGAGATGAGGGCTCACTCTTCCCCCAGGGACTGGTCCACTGCCTCTTATGATGTATGGCATGTGTGTATGTATGATATGGTATGTTATGTGTGTATGCATCCTGTATGTTATGGCTTGGCTGACATTCAAAGATGTGCTGGCGTTAGCTGGCTGAAGGATGGGGGAAGCATGCATCCAGCAGAGGAGAGGACCATGTGGAGGAAGGGAAAAATGATATGTTTGAGGCAGGAGAAGGCCAGCATGTTCGGAGCAGACAGAGCAAGGGCAAGGATGGACGACACACAGCTGAGAGGCAGGCAGTGCCCACACAGCCCTCGCTTGCAGTCTCCTTTCCCTGGGCACAGGGAAGCCAGAGGTGTGCCACTGGGCTGCTCTGCTGTGTTCAGCCTGGAAGGGGCCAGGTGCAGGGGTCCAGGGGAAAACCAGGGTGGTGCTACTGGACGAGGGGGATGCATACAGATACAAGAGGTGCTCGGGAGGCTTTGGTGATGGAGGTTAGGAGCAAACAGATCGGGGTGTTAGGGAACAAAAGTTGTCAGAAGCAACTCAAGAACTCGTAGATATCTGGGCTTAGGCATCTGCCTGGTTAGTTGGAGGCGGAGTGAGGATTGGGACTGAGGGCTGTCTGCACACAGCCTGCTTCTCTAGATCTGAAAGGGCCCACTCAGGGTCATGGAGTGGCAAAGCCTCAGCCCTGCCTCTTCCTGTTCAGAGGACATCAGGTATAAGAAAAGAACATCAGGAGAAATAATGTTGCAAAGGTTTTTCAGAGACCTGGCCAAAGCTTACGTCAGCCAGTCATGTGGGTTTTAAGCTCCATTTCTCAGTAAGAAATGGATTTGTTCTTGTAAGTGCTACAAGATCTGGCACCTACTTCTGAGATGTGAAGGCACTTTTTTTTTTTTTTAAGTAGCAGAAACTCTGGACAACCTGGGAGTTTAAGTATAACTTCTGGACATTCAGCACAGTATCTGTGGCTGAGACCCTCACAAATAAGCATCTTCCAGCTTCCTGAGGGTGGTCAGGAGGAGATGGGAGGACAGGAAAATGTGTCAAGATAGAAGACACGAGGCCATGGAAAATGCTAGAGCACTTATGCACAGACATCTTGGAGCAAGCAACTATGGCTGCTTGGAACCACAGGGCCTTTACCTGGGGGTGCCTGGGGTGGGAGCCTCCACCCAGGAGTGAATGTGTAGGACATGCATAGGGATTTCAAGGGGGAACTCTGGAGCGTTTCAAGGCTGGAATGGACATGGAGCATGCATTCTAAGTCGCTCTTTGTGACCCTGGGGCCCATAGCCCACCAGCCTCCTCTGTTCATGGGATTTCCTGGCAAGAATACTGGAGAGGGTTGCCATGCCCTTCTCTGGGGGATCTTCCCAACCCAGGGATTGAACTTGTGTCTCTTAAGTCTCCTGCATCGGTAGGCAGGCTCTTTACCACTAGGGTTACCTGGGAAGCCCATGGACATGGAGAGGCCCGTTTAAATCAGACACTGGAAGGAAATTTCCTTTTGCCTCCTACTCTTTCACATCCCCAGCAGATTTCTGCTCAGGGGCCAGATCTTACTTCCACCCTTGTAGAAAAGAAGAAAATAAGAATCACCACCACTCCTTAAGCACTCATAGTAACCACGGCTAACATTATTTGGTGCCATATGCATTTTGCACCATGTTAAGAGTATATATGTCTTATCTCATCAAATTCACAGTGACCCTGTAAGATGGGTGCTATAATTATTAACCCTATTTTACAGAGGAGAGAAGAGAGGTTACTATACACCTGAAACAAACACAACATTGTAAACCAACTGGACTCCAAGAAAAACTAAAATTACAAAAAGGTAAACAGAGGTTAAGTAACTTGCTAAAAATTACCCAGATAGTAAACGATAAATTCAGAATTCAAAGCCAGGTAATGGAATCTATCTGTTTAACTCAAGAGGTATATCAAAGGGCAGGGTGGTATAAGCCATTCACCTTGAGTGTGGACAATGTGGGTGGGAGGGCTGCACTCTCTGTAGAGAATTAAAATATAAGAAGAAGACTGGTTAAAAGGTTCATCTGATTTTATTGCCACAGGCATTGGCAATTTGTTGGTGGTAAATCTCCCCTCCAGGGCACACTTCTCATTCTCATAAGACAATTGCCCTAGAAGGTAGCAATCACTAGCCACGTTTACAGATCTCAAATTCCATTTAAACACTCCTATCACACCCTGTACCTCTCCTTTAAGTTCTCATAATGAGTATATTGGTTATATGTACAATTATTTCTTTATTCTCTGACTTTGTCATTGGGCCAACAACTCCAGGGGGTAGGACCTATGTATACAGGTCATACTGAAGCACAGAGATTAGCTTGCTAGTGATGCTCATCCAGTAAATATTTGCTGAATCAATGGATGGTGAATAAATGATCAACCTAAAATGCCACTGGCTTCCCAGGTAGCTCAGTGGTAAAGAATCTGCCTGCCAATGCAGGAGATGTAAGAGATGTGGGTTCAGTTCTCAGGTCAGAAGATCCCCTGAAGGAGGAAGTGGCAGCCCACTCCAGTATTCTTGCCAGGAGAATCCCACGGACAGAAGAACCTGGCGGGCTACATACAGTCCATGGGGTCGCAAAGAATCGGACATGACTGTCTGAGCAGAAAATGCCACCTCCTCCAGGAAGTTTTCCTTAAGGAGTGAAGGACTCAGCTTTTCAGAGTAAAGTGGAGTGAGTGATGTTGGAAGAATTTGTGTTGATGGACTGGGCCCCTCTTACCTCCATGGCAGCCCAGGAAGTTCTCTGCTAGGTACGATGCGCATGGGTCTTAGTGTAGCTTTGAGCTTTGAACCCCAATATTTCTCCTTATGGAATCACCCTCCCCAGGAAGAGAAGAAACCCTCTTTGAGACTGATGTTTGAGAACTACTAGTGACTGGATCTAAGGTCAGAAACTGCTTATATTGAGACACAGATTGTGGATTATCTTTAGGACTGCTGAATCCTTGATCAGAATCTAGATATTAAAAAAAAAAAAAAAAATCCCAGTATGTTCCTTAGAGAAATCTACTCTGTTTCTGTGTGTTTGTCAGGTGCTAGATAAATGCAACTCTGCAGACAACTCTGTGGCATGGGATGTAGTTTTTACTCCAAAACGGAAGCACATTGGTTTGCAAGTTCACTAAAACTAAGACACATTTTGCTAAAGCACTAGAGCTGGCATCCCCACAGGCCATTTCAAGCCTGTTTGTTAAATGAGACTGTAATCCTTTATAAATTGTTCTATATATCATGCTGTATCATGTCCTCTTTTTCATCCTTATATATATATATTATATATGTATATATTTTTTTCCTCCCACCAAAAATAAAACGAAGCTCCAGGCAGCCTTTCTGAGAGGCCTACCTGTGAGAGAAGGGTTCCCAGGTCTCCTCTGACAGGTGGGTCACAGCAAAGTCAGTCTTTGTGTTGGGACACCAGGAGGGAGGCTGTGTGAACTCTACCAGGAGGAGCACACGAGGGGCACAGACACTCTGGGGTCACAGCTGGCCAGTGGCAGGAACCGCTGGAATGGCTCAGCATTTAACATGGAGTCAGGCAGAGCTGAGGTCAGATGAAAAGACTCCTGACCCCCAAATTCTGCCATTATATCTTTGAAAATTTCTATGATGTTGGAGGAAGGGCCTTGGTAAGTAAGGTCCCTAGGGGACAGGTGACACCAAAAGCCTGCTTATCTCCATGGCTCACTACCTGGAGTTTTGATTCTACAAGAGTTTAATTAAGATAGTATTTCCAGAGGACAAATGTCTGCCTTTTCATTGTGTTTAATAAGAAGGGATTAGTGAAACAGTCAATATGCTGGAAGGGATCTTTGTTATATCAATATGATGGAGATGCCTAGAGCAAGTCCCAGGGGGTGGGAAACAAGAAAGAGAAGTGAGGACAGAAGAGGCTAGATGTACTCTGTAACCCTTGATGTCCTAAGACTGAGAGAATCAGATCCCAAGGAGAGTGAGCTTTAGAAGTAATTTTTCTTTTTGTCCCAATAATCTTTGTTTCCTTTTCCCTTGTCCTGCTTCCTCCCTCCCTCTCTTCTTTTCTCCTTTCTTCCTTTCTCCCACCTCCTTTCTTTCCTCTCTCCCTTTATATACATTTATTGAACACCTACTACGTGACAATCCCTGTTTCAGGCTCTGGCAGTTACTGGTAAACAAAACTGGCATACATTTGAATCAGTTCTAATGAGGTGGATGAAACTGGAGACTATTATACAGAGTGAAGTAAGTCAGAAAGAAAAACACCAATACAGTATACTAACGCATATATACGGAATTTAGAAAGATGGTAACGATGACCCTATATGCAAGACAGCAAAAGAGACACAGATATAAAGAACAGACTTTTGGACTCTGTGGGAGAAGGCGAGGGTGGGATGATTTGAGAGAACAGCATCGAAACATGTATATTATCTATGGTGAAACAGATCACCAGGCCAGGTTGGATGCATGAGACACGGTGCTCAGGGCTGGTGCACTGGGATGACCCAGAGGGATGGGATGGGGAGGGAGGTGGGAGGGAGGTTCAGGATGGGGAACACATGTACACCTATGGCTGATTCATGTCAGTGTATGGCAAAACCCACTACAATATTGTAAAGTAATTAGCCCCCAATTAAAAAAAAATCAGCATAGTTCTCACCCTTGATAGACTTACCAGAAACAAACAGTAAACAAATATCCTCAAAAATATCTATACCAATTCATTACACTTGTGCAGCGGAAGTACTGGGCTACAGGATATCATGTGAAGAACACTAGCTTAGATTGGGGGGTGTTGGGAAATACTTTTCTCAGGAAGTGACATTTAAACTCATGACGGAAGGAACAGGAGGACTGAGGTCACAAGAAAAAGTCTGTGTGTTGGGGGAGGGGCAGCATCACAGCCAAGGCAATAAAAGGAATAAGAACAATGATAACAGTGATGACAACGACAGAGAAAGCAATATTGAGCAGTTACGTGCCAGTCACCATACCAAATACCTGATAACTATTTACTCATTAATCTCTACATCAACTTTCTGAGATTATCACCATTAGTGTCCCCATTTTTCAGCTAAGGAAAATGAGGCACAAAGATGGGAAGTAGCTTGCCCAACCCAGGTCACATAGCTAGCCGGCAGACACCTGGATAAAACTCAGGTGATGTGGCTGCAGGAAAGGAAGACCTGGAGAGGGAGATGATGGAAAGGCAGTGGGCTGAGCTGCGGCAGCAACAGGGATGGAGGTGCAGGGTAGGCAGTCAGAGGCCATCTCCGAGTGAGGCTGTACTTTCCAGTGGGAGAGCAGCCCGGAGCCCCAGCTCACCAGCACTCAGCTCAGAATTCCACCATCCGCCATCCGAGTCCCAGAAGGAGAAGAAGCTGTTTGCATGAAGTAGCCAGCTAAATAACTAGCCACCTCGCTGAACTTCTGAACACCACCTTCCCTTCAGCTCTTTCGCTCTGTCTCCACAGTTCTCTCTGATCTGCCACTCCTCCCGCCCCGCCCCGCCACCCGCTTCTTTCTTTCTTTGAGCAGAAGGTGGAGGACACAGTAATGGGACCTGCTCCCCCCCCCGCCCCCCGACCCTGCAGTTTGCCAAGCCCAGGCAGGCTCTGGCGTCCCTCCGTCTTCTCTGAGGCACCCTCTCTCCCTTCGGATCAGGAGCATCCTCTTCGGTGCCTGTGTGCTGAGAGGCAGCAGCTGCCAGTATCTAGAACAACTCCCAGCTGTTCTCCCAACTTTTCTCAAGTGTTTCTCAGTGTCAATGCCTCTGCTTAGTGAAAAGAGGAAGGGGGGCGGTAAACAGAGGAGCAAAAGAGAGGCCTAATTTTAGCTGTAGCCAAAAGGACTTTCCCTTAAATACACTGTGATCTCAAAATACTTAGCTAAGCCCATATGGACGAGGCAGGGAGAGGATTTAAAGAGCTACAGAAGAAACATTCAAAGGCCCAAAGGGACAGCCCCTGCCTTCCTTTACGACTGGTGGGAAGAGGAAAGGGATAAACGCAGAGTGGGTCTTTACTCTGTGCCAGGCTATGTGCTGGGTCCCACGAGTGCATCAACTCAGTCCTTCATCTCCTCCACATGGGTAATGGTGCAGAGACTAGGTCCCCTCATTTTACAAATGAGGAAGCTGAGATCTGGTCAAATTGAAGTTGCTCTCTCCAAGATGGCAAAGCTAACCTGAGAGCCAGGATTTAAACCTGGGTCTGTCTGATTCCACTGTGTCTAGCAAGAAGATGTTAAATTGAGGCCTCATGGGGCACTGGGTGGATAAATGGGTTAAGTGGAGATTCAGGACAGTCTCTGAGCAAGAATCCCGAGGATGCTGGCTCTCAGAACGCCAAGAGGCATCCTTGTGAGAACTGGCATGAATTGCTCAGGGCCTTGACTTTTTCCAATCCTGAAATCCCTCCCAGCTCTCCCAAGATGGGCTGGAGGAATGACCAGGCTGTCACTAACCATTTAAAGTAGATAAATCATTTGGTGAATGCCCCCCACCCCTGACTCTAGCAAAAAAAAGACCTGCACTTTCCACAATCAAAGAAGATGCACTGTTGGGCAAAGGCATCTGAACTGGCTAATCCGCACACCCCACCCCCACCCCCACCCCCGCCTTCTCAAAGTCATGGTGGAATCTGGGGGCCTTCAGAAAACGGGCCACCTGGTAGGACTCATCACGTCAACTTCCTTCATCTCAGTTCAAGCTTAAAAGGCCTCTTCACTGGGAAGCTCCCCAGTGAGGTTTTCCACGCACATCTGGAGATTTCCCACAATAGGCCTTTGAAGCGGCCTGAAGTATTCCGGGAAGTCCGCCTCACTGGGCTGAGGTTTAAAGAGCAGAAGCCCACATTTATTTTTCTTTCCCGCCTTCTTTGACAAAACTCCCCCCAAGTGGTTTGTGGGCATTTGCAAAGAAGCCCTGATTTGCAGCTCACTACTTCGAGGGCTGCAGTCTTAAAGAAAAACGACAATGAAGCAAATTCAAAGGGAGCAATTGGCACCAGCAAGATCTGTTTACGTGTTTGGCTCCTCCGCCAGGCTCTGACTCGAGCTTTAGTCATCTTTGCAGCAGGAGGAAAATGGACTCTGGACTCAAAGGGACTTGCTCCACGGCTCAGCATTGGTGACATTCTGTCAAGTCACTTAAACCCTCTGATCTGTGAAATGAATTAATGGTGCCTGCTTTGTGCGGCTAAATGTTACATGAATTGTGGTGAGAAAATCACTTTACACGTTGTCCTACATGAACTTTAACAGGTCCGCGCTGGTTCCTCTGCCAGCATCACCCTCCCTTATATGGGCTAGAAGTGACTTGTTCTTTACAACTCAACTCACATGGTGGTTTCCTCCTCTGGCAATCTTTTACCTCCATATTGCTTAGGCTAGTTTAGGTAGGTGTCTTCCATGCTTCAATACCTACCTATCTCCTAATTCATAGTTTATTGTTATTTCCATTTACAGTATGTCTACCATGCTCCCTACTACCACTGTAACGGCTGTAGACACATGGGAACTTACTTTTTCATTGCTGTGTCTCCATACCAAGCACAGTGCCTAGTATACTGATGTGCCCAGTGAATATCAACTGATTAATCAATGTATCTAACAAATATTTATTAAGCAGCTACTTTGAGTCAGGTACTATTTCAGCTATTGAAAATATACTAGTGAATAAAACAGACACAGCCCTTGCTTTCATAAATTTATATTCCTGTAGGAGAATCAGAAAATACACTAAGGAAATATATAGAGTGACTTCCTTTTATAGCTCCAGTGTGTAAAGAAGTTAGAAGTCATTACTCCCATTCCTATAATAAGAAAAGAGCTAACAAATGGAAAATTACTGATTGCTCTCAGATTGTTTCCGCCTGCAATACAGGAGACCCTGGTTCGATTCCTGGGTCAGGAAGATCCACTGCAAAAGGGATAGGCTACTCACTCCAGTATTCTTGGGCTTCCCTTGTGGCTCAGCTGGTAAAGAATCTGCCTGTGATGTGGGAGACCTGGGTTTGATCCCTGGGAAGATCCACTGGAGAAGGGAATGGCTACCCATTCCTGTATTCTGGCCTAGAGAATTCCATGGAGAGTCTGTGGGGTCACAAAGAGTCAGACATGACTGAGCAACTTTCACTTCCACTCAGATTGTTTGGAGAAATGAGGTTACGGGGCAAACCACCAGCCTGAGTTCTGGAGAGACAGGAGAATTCCAAAGAGTTGCAGGCAAGATCTCCTTACCTAGAGTAGAAGCCACTGGAGTCACAAAGTGGTAGAAACATTTAAGTGATAATTTTGATGAAGTGCTGGGGGCTGAGTGTGTCTTAGCATGAGACTGAGAAATTTCAGGGGCTGTAGTTTTAGGGGGAGGCCCACACATTCATGAGTTTTACCTCTGGGAACCCTACCAGGTACTCACTGTAAAGAAGCAAGAATGATCCCCCACTGGTTCCAGCAGGAGTGAAAAGGAAGAAACACTGTGAAATATGCCAGAGTGTTCTTTATAATAAAGGTCTACTTTCAAGGATAAAAGGCTTAACCAAAGCCTCATCCTATCCAGGGGAGGGACATCTTTTGGACTCTAGTCCCTTCTAACCTCCCTTTCTCACTTAACAAGGGAGGTAAAAAGGTAAGAAACCTTTGGGAAGGTCACAACCCAAGGACACAGGCTCAAGATTAAATCAAAAGATTCTACAGTGCTTTCCCTTTCCCACCCCTTAAAATCACACTAACAATGCTCCAGTAAAATAATAGTGGATTACAGCTGAAAGATGCAGGCTCTGTTTATGCAGGAGTTCCTGGGGAAGCCCTAAGACAGAGAAACAGTTTAAGCCTATATCAAACAAAGAAAGAAATAAGAAAAAAAAGCAAGAAAAAAATAATAAAAGGCAGAAATCAATGAAACCAAACACAGGAAAACAATAGAGAAAACCAATGAAACTAAAATCTGGTTCTTTGAAAAGATCAATTAAATAAATGAACCTTTAATCAGGTTAACCAAGATAGAGGACACAAAATACTAATATCAGATATTAAAGAGAGATCATGATTACTGATCCCATGGACATTGATCAGATAAAAAAAGAATCTATGAGCAACTCTATGCCCACAAATTTTATAACTTAGATGAAACAGACTATTCAATGAAAGATTCAAACTTCAATAAAGCTCACAAAGCACCAGGCTCAGATGGTTTTACTAGTGAATCCTATCAAACACTTAAAAAATAAATTATACCAGTTCTTCAATATCTCCTCCAAAAAAAAGAGAAGCAGAGGAAAGACATTCTGACTCATTCTGAGGCCAGCATTACTCTACTACCAAAAATTAGATAAAGATATTCAAGAAAGGAAATCCAAAAACAAATACATGTCATGAATAGAGATGCAAAATCTTTAATATTATCAATATATTAGCATGTCAAATTAAACAATGTATAAAAAGAAATAGACACCACAGTCAAATATAAATTATTCCAGTTATGCAAGACTGGTTCAACACTCAAAATTCAATCAGTGTAATTCACCACATCAACAGGTTAAAGAATAACAATCATATTAATAGATGCAGAAAAGACATTTGATAAACTTTAACACCACTCATGATTAAAAACTCTCAGCAAACTTGGAAAATATGGGAACATATTCAATTTGATAAAGAACATCTACCAAAACCTCTACAGCTAACATCATACTTAATGAGAAGAAACTGGATGTTTTTTCTTTTAAAGCTGGGAAAAAGGCAAGGATGTCCTTTCTTACCATTCTTATTCAAGATTGTATTGGTCTTAGATGGTACAATAAGACAAGAAAAGGAAACAAAAAGCATACAGATTGGGAAAGAAGAAATAAAGCTGTCTTCATTCTTAGATGACATAACTATCTATGTGGAAAACTCCAAATAATAAAAACAAACAAACAAACAAAACATCTTTTTGAACTAATAAAAGAGCACAGTAAAGTCACAGGACATAAGGTAATATATAATTATGTCCCACAAGTTGCTCCACAAAGTTGCTAGCAATGAAATTCTGGAATTTGAAGTTAAAATAATTTTTATTAGCATACTGCAAAATCTAAAGTATTTTGGCATAAATTTAACATAAAATATACAGAATCTATATATGGAAAAGTACATAATTCTAATGAAAGAAATTAAAGAGGATCTAAGTAAATGGAGAGATATTCTGTATTCATGGATTGTAAGATTCAATATTGTTAAGATGACAAATTTTCCCAACTTGATCAATAGATTCAACACAGTCCCAACTGAACATTCAGAAAGCTATTTTGTAAATTACCAACAAAATGATTCTAAGATTTATATGGAAAGGCAAAAGACTTAGATTAGTCAACATAATAGTAAAGAAGAAGAACAAAGTCAGACTTCATGACTCACTGTGTGAAGTGGAAGTCGCTCAGTCATGTCTGACTCTGTGACCCCATGGACTGGGGCCTGACAGGCTCCTCTGTCCATGGAATTCTCCAGGCAAGAACACTGGAGTGGGTAGCTGTTCCCTTCTCCAGGGGATCTTCCCAACCCAGGGATCAAACCCAGGTCTCCCACATTGCAGGCAGATTCTTTACCATCTGAGCCACCAGGGAAGTCCAAGAATACTAGCGTGGATAGTCTATCCCTTCTCCAGGGGATCTTCCTGACCCAGGAATCCAATTGGGGTCTCCAGCACTGCAGGCAGATTCTTTATTGGCTGAGCTACCAGGGGAAACCCGTGACTTACATAAAGCTATAATAATCACAATAGTGTGGTACTGGTGAAAGAACAGGAAAACAGATCAATGAAGTAAGTCCATAAATAGGGCCACACAAACACAATTAGCTGATCTTTGACATAGGAGCAAAGTCAACTCACAGGATAAAGGGTAGTCCTTTCAATAGATGATGCTGAAACAACTGGACACAAATATGCAAAAAAAATAATAAAATAATCTATGCACTGACATTATACCTCCCACAAAACATAACTTAAAATGGTTCATAAACCTAAAGGTAAAATGAACAACCATAAAAGTTCTAGAACATAACACAGGAGAAAATTAAGGTGGCCTTGGGTTTAACAGTAAGTTTTTAGATACAACATCAAAAGAACAATCCACGAAAGAAAAAGTCGATTAGCTGGATCATTAAAATTTAAATTAAAAACTGCTCTGTGATAAACAATTTCAAGGGAATGAATAGACTAGCCACAGACTTGGAGAACATATATTTGAGAATTTGTATCCAAAATATACAAAGAATACTTAAAATTCAACAATAACAACAGAGGCAACCCAGTAAAAACATGACTAAAAGATATGAACTTAACCAAAGAAGATAGGCTGATAATCATATGGCAAATCATACAGCAAATAATCATACGAAAAGATGCTCAACATCGTTTTCCATTAGCAAATTAAAAATTAAAACAATAATGATATATCACTACAAACCTATATATCACTACAAAATAGCTCAAATCCACAAAACTGGCAGTATCAAACTTTCACATAAATGGTGAGCAATAGAAGCTCTCAATCTTTGCTGGTGGAACTGCAAAATAGTACAGCTACTTTGGAAGATAGTTTGCTCTTTTATAACAAATGTGAATATAGTCTTATTGTAAAACCTAGCAATTGTATTCCTACCCATTTGAAAACTAAAGTCCATACAAAAACCTACATGCAAATATTTATTCATAGTCACCAAAAACTGGAGACAACCAGGATGTCCTTCAGTAGGTGAGTGAATAAACAAACTGGTATATCTATACCATCTACACCAATTGAATATTATTACACAATAAAAAGAAATGAACTACCAAGCCTCAGTAAGACATGGATGCATCTTAAATGCATATTACCAAGTGAGAGAAATGCGTCTGAAAAGGTTACATATTCATGATTCCAATTATGTGACATTCTGGAATGTAACTGTCTTTATACAACATTATACATTTGTCAAAACCACTGAAGGTGACAGCGCAAAGAGTGAACCATAAGATATGCAAATTCAAAAGATAATTTCAGAGATGAGGGGAATCCTATGATGGAATACAGTACGTGTCAAGCAATCTAACTGTAATACAATGTATGACATGAGACAGTCTCACTGTAGGTCGTGGGAGATTAATGTGCTGATCTAAGTAATTTTGGAAATGAGTAGAGTTTGTAAAACTAAAGGCAAAAGAAACTGTACGTAAACACTGTACTCTAGTTGATAAAGCTATTCTCTGTAAGAGTCTGGCTTAACAATTCTGATATTTCCATACAGGTACACTGGAACTGAACAATTAAAAAATGATGGTGAATGGTGGGAGCCAGGTTTCTCACTATTTGAGTGAGAGTTTATAAATAAGCGAAACGGGAAGGTTAGAATAATTCATGCTATAACAGACTACAGTTGTAGACATCAGTATAAACTAATGTGTAGCTTAATGTAGATGGAGATGATTATATAGAGAAATACTTACAGAGATGGGGATATACACAGATTAGTATAGGCACATATATTTCCCTTCACTGTCAGCTGGACTCCCTAGAAGCAAAAACAGCTCAGGAGTGAGCACACGTGATGCCCAGATTTTGGTTTCTAATATCATTTTCTAATAAAAACAAGAGTTCCTTGGAGAAGTGGCTGATTCCAGGTCTGGGGCAAGAAATATAAAAGATGAGCCTGGAACATCTTGTACTGCCCAAAATTAAAGAAGTAATTAAAAAAAATACATACAGAATTGTGAGGTTTTATCAGAGAGATAAAGAAGGCAATTAAGGAGCTTGCAATGGTCAAAAGTAGAAGAATTGGGAAACAGAGTAAGTAGTATTGGATTATAACCCGAAATATACCATAGATATCTATGAGCCCAAACTATCATAAAGAAATGACTGAGTAAATAAAGCAAGAATGAATGAATAAGGAGATGAATCTCCCACACAGAATTCTAAGTCTATGTAAATATTCCACCCTTAGGAAATAGAGCATAATTTCCATGCTGTTAAGTGTGGGATCCACATAGTGACTTCCTCCCAAAGAGAACAGCATATAAAGTAGAAAAAGAGTAATTTTACAGTGGAGAAACCTGGCCTACACCACCTCTGCCAGGTGATCAAAGTCAGCATTAACACCAACAAGTCATGTTGACGGTATGTACCCTTGACGTGATGTGATGAGAATGGTACTTCATCTCCGTGGTCCTCCTCCCCCAAACAACCACAGTCTAATCATAAGAGAAGTATCAAATGCCAATTGAACATTCTATAAAATTCCTCCAAACTGTCAGGGTCATGAAAAACCAGAGAAGCCTAAGGACACATGATGTTTAAGTGTAATCTAATATGCTGGATGGGATCCTGGAACAAGTAAAGGATATTAAAATTAACAAAATCTAAATAAAGTATGGACTTTAATAATAACCTATCAGTATTGGTTAACTAATTGCAACAAACATACTATACTAATGTAAGATACTAATAATAAGGGACACTGGACATGGGGTTTATGCCCAGTTTATGAAAACTCTGTATTTTTACAGAGATATAATTACATAATTTTATATAATTTTCTATAAATACAGCATTGTTCTAAAAAAGAGTTTATTAAAATAATGTATGAATAAGTACACATACACATACATTACGTTAGGTGGTGATGAGTACTAGGGAAACAAAATCAAGTAGGATAAGGGGATGAAGAATTCTCTACAGGAGTAGAGAAGTCAGTTTGTACAGGGTAGCAGGAATGGCATCTCTCTGATACAACGATATTTGAGCAGAGATCTGAAAGGGATGAGAGGATGAACCATGCAAATATCTGAGGAAGAGGATTCTACGCAGAGGGAACTGTATGCCTGAAGGCCCAGAGGTGGAAGTGTGCTTAGTATACGGCCAGACAGTGAAGGGGCCAGGGCAGATATGCAACCTGGGAAAGGGGCAAAGAGCCCGAGATGAAGTCAGAAAAGGACTGGGTGCCAGGCGGGCAGCCTTGCAGGCCACAGTGAGGATCAAATAAATGAATCAATAAATGAGATGAATGGAAACTGTTCATTTTGAAATTTATTTTAGGTGCTTCAGTCTTTCAAAACAGCTTAAATAAAGAGATAGCCTTTGTAATACACCTCCCTCCCCCAAGTATATGCAAATATTTTATCTTAAGAACACAAAATCTCTTAGCCATTAATTGCTCTAACAAGACCCTCTAGACCCACCAAAGCAGTCTAAGGCATGCCATCTCCTCCCTGAAACTAAATTTCAGTCTAGTTTCTAGACAGGCAAAGTGAAATGAAGGCTTGAGGCCAACTTTTCACATAATTCAATTTAAAAAAAAAAAAAACTACATATGCCTGAAATCTTTAGATAATGGAAAGAAAAGTGGATTTTCCTCTCTTCGTTATTAGAGCAATTGGCTCAAACTCTCACTTCATTTTGGACATGCAGGCACAACCCAGAGTCTGTAATTAGTTTCAAACCACCAAAGTAGAAACAGAATAAAACCTCAAGTAACTGAAGGAACTTTTTTTCCCTTGACATACTTGGCTTTCAATGGCTAGAGGCATAAGGCATTGATCCAAAAAGCAAGCTTATGACTGAGACTGATTTAAAAAACAAAACAAAATAACTTGCGAAGTATGCCTTGGGTGAGTCCAATATAAGCTCCTTACTTACTGCCTTTTCCCTCTCTAATTCCAGTCCCACATAAGGAGAGAAGTTATCCTTCAGGATGACAAAATCCCCAATCATTTGAGGACAGCCCCCCAGGCTCATCACTAGCATGCTAAGATAGGCACAGAACTCTCATCTCTTTCAGAGATTTGTACCAACAGGCTGAAATAAAAAATACTTTTATTTGAACTTCCTTTTTACCAGAAAGGTACATAAACAAAGGCATTCAACTGCATGAATATGAGAATAAAGTGTGAATCTCTCAATAGTGGGGACTTGATCTCAGAGTATCTTGGTTTATTTACGGCTACACTCAATCACGGGACACGTCTTTGGAGAAGCCAATCTTTCTGAACCTCAGTTTCTTCATCTGTAAAATGACAATTCTAATGTCTGCCTGAAAAGATCTTATCAAGATGAAATGTAAGTTCATTTGTATATATATATTTTAAAGAAACTTATTTACAAAATAGAAACAGCCTCACAGATTTAAAGAATGAATTTATGGTTGCCAGTGGGGAAAGGTGGGAAGGAGGGATAAATTGGGAGTTTGGGATTGATATGGACACACTGCTATGTTAACTCATATATGTGGAATCTAAAAAAATAGTACAGATGAACATATTTCCAGGGTGGGAATAGAGATGCAGATATAGAGAATGGACATGTGGTTACAGGGAGGCAAGGGGAGCGGGGGACGAGGTGGGAGATTAGACTTGACAGATAGCTAGTGGGAACCTGCTATAAAGAAGAGGAAGCTCAGCTTGGTGCTCTGTGATGACATAGGTGGGTGGGATGGGGGTGGGATTGGAGGGAGGTCCAAGAGGGAGGGTATATATATATATATATATATATATATATATATAGAGTATATATATATATAGCTGATTCATTTCACTGTACAGCAGAAAGTAACAACATTGTAAAGCAATTATATTTCTATAAAAATACATTTAAAAATGAGATAAGATAAACAAAGTGAAAGTGTTAATCACTCAGTTGTGTCTGAATCTTTGTGACCCCATGGACCGTACGTAGCCCACCAGGTTCCTCTGTCCATGGAATTCTCCAAGCAAGAACACTGGAGTGGGTAACCATTCCCTTCTCCAGGGTATTGTCCTAACCCAGGGATCAAAAGATAAACAAGGACCTACTGTAAAAATATTAATAAATAAAAATATATGTTTATAAGGTTAAAAAATAAATTAAAAAATAAATATATAGATAAAAATAGATAAAATGATATCAGTCAGTATCAGCTCAGTTGCTCAGTCATGTCCAACTCTTTGTGACCCCATGAACTGTAGCACACCAGGCCTCCACGTGCATCACCAACTCCCAGAGTCCACCCAAACCCATGTCCATTGAGTCGGTGATGCCATCCAACCATCTCATCCTCTGTCGTCCCCTTCTCCTCCTGCCCTCAATCTTTCCCAGCTTCAGGGTCTTTTCCAATGAGTCAACTCTTCGCATCAGGTGGTCAAAGTACTGGAGTTTCAACTTCAACATCAGTCCTTCCAATGAACACCCAGGACTGATCTCCTTTAGGAAGGACTGGTTGGATCTCCTTGCAGTCCAAGGGATTCTCTCTTCTCCAACACCACAGTTCAAAAGCAACAATTGTTCGGTGCTCAGCTTTCTTTATAGTCCAACTCTCACATTCATACATGACTACTGGAAAAACCATAGCCTTGACTAGACAGACCTTTGTTGACAAAGTGATGTCTCTGCTTTTTAAGATGCTGTCTAGCTTGGTCATAACTTTCCTTCCAAGGAGTAAGCATCTTTTAATTTCATGGCTGCAATCACCATCTGCAGTGATTTTGGAGCCCAGAAAAATAAAGTCAGCCACTGTTTCCACTGTTTCCCCATCTATTTGCCATGAAGTGATGGGACCGGATGCCATGATCTTAGTTTTCTGAATTTTGAGCTTTAAGACAACTTTTTCCCTCTCCTCTTTCACTTCCATCAAGAGGCTCTTTAGTTCTTCTTCACATTCTGCCATAAGGGTCATGTCATCTGCATAACTGAGGTTATTGATATTTCTCCCGGCAATCTTGATTCCAGCTTGTGCTTCATTCAGCCCAGCATTTCTCATGATGTACTCTGCATATAAGTTAAATAAGCAGGGTGACAATATGCAGCCTTGATGTACTCCTTTTCCTATTTGGAACCAGTCTGTTGTTCCATGTTCAGTTCTAACTGTTGCTTCCTGACCTGCATACAGGTTTCTCAGGAGACAGGGAAGGTTGTCTAGTATTCGCATCTCTTTCAGAATTTTCCACAGTTTACTGTGATCCACACAGTCAAAGGCTTTGGCATAGTCAATAAAGCAGAAATAGATGTTTTTCTGGAACTCTCTTAATTTTTCGATGATCCAGTGGATGTTGGCAATTTGATCTCTGGTTCCTCTGCCTTTTCTAAATCCAGCTTGAACATCTGGAAGCTCATGTCCCTAAAAATGCCTAGAATAGGGTATGGCCTATAATAAATGATTAACATGCATTGCTTCCTCTCATAAACATACATCCTATATTTGTATCTGGCATAGATATGGCAAAGAGTAGCCTCCTGATAAATGTCTGTTGAGTAAATAACTGAGTGAACCATCTCTAGGGAGTCTTGAACAAAACTTATATAATGATACTTAATATAATGCTGATAATAACTACCATGTATTGAGAACTCACTGCTGGTCATGTGGTGTCACACGTGCCTGCATATATCATTTCACCAACGTCTCACCACTACCCCAGAAGACAGGCCTTTTCCCCTCCACTTTACAAATGAAGGACAGAGACAGAGCAATTTTCCTGGGATGACACAGCTAGCAAGTAGGAGAAATGGATTTTGAACCCATATGCTTCTGATTTCAGAGGCCATGACTTAACGGCTATAGCATTCTGGGTAGAATTTTAACGCACATTAAGAAAAGCAAACAACCAACAAACAACAGTGAAAGGCCTTTTGACTTCTTTTGTTTAAAGACCTCACTAGTGTGAATAAGTCTTTGCTGCTCCCAGAATAGCCTCATCTAGTTGGATTGGCAGCTACTGGGCCAGGAATGGGTGGGACTGGTAACACTGTCCGGGACCAGCCCTTGAGAAAGTGGCTGAGCAAGCTGTCCAGTTCTGTTTCCAGGATCCAGCACAAATCTGATGGCGATGCCACTCCTGTGGGCTGGCACTGGAGGGAGGAAGCTGGGTGCTAGAGTCTTACCTTGAACCAAGAGGTTAAAGTGTCCCAGGGGCAAGAACAAGCTATTCAAAGGGGAACCAGAAGTATGTTATTGGGCACAAGTGCTCCAGGATTGGAAGGCTAGAACCAAGGGCACTGGGAATGGCCAGGAGCCAGGAGGGGGCAGGGGTGGGGAGGGGTCCGTGTGGAGGGTACAGTGAAATGTTCCAGACAGGCTGTGGCAAGGGGTCTTCTCAGCGGGAGGTCCCTGACCCTGTGGTGTAGAGGCAGGGCTGTCAGCGTGCAGTTATGGGGTAGGACGTGTGTGTATGGGTGCTCAGTCGCTCAGCCATGTCTGACTCTTTGTGACTCCAAGGACTGTTGCCGCCAAGCTCCTCTATCCATGTTTTTTTTTTTTTTTTTTTTTTCCCCCCCCAGGGAAGAATATTGGAGTGGATTGCCATTTCCTCCTCCAGGGGACCATCCTGACCCAGGAACCGCACCTGTGTCTCTTGCGGCTCTGGCATTGGAAGGCAGGTTCTTTATCACGGAGCCACGTGGAAGCCCTGATGGGGTGGGATAGAATGGCCTTAACCCCAGAACCATCCCTGAGGTAAATGTGCCTCAGAGACCATCTGAAAATGACTAAGAACAAGGACTCTGGTGCCAAACTGCCTGGGTGCAAAACTTAGTTTCTCTATTTACCAGCTGCGTGACCACAACCATGTTACTTCTCTGTGCCTCAGTCTCCCCATCTATCCAAAGCGCATGAGAAGGCTCCCTATCTCGTGGGGTTTTTATGAAGATTAAATATATAGAGAGAAATGGCTAGAAGAGAACATGAGAAGTGCTGGTTCCAGGAGTATTTACATATTATCTATTGTTCTTCTTATCACCACCTCCAAAAGTTGATGAGAAAATACATGAGATGCTGTCTAACTCCAACAGCATAAAATCCCTCCCCTTTCCCTCGTCCTATACACAGTGCAACTTCAGCAGTAGAGCCAGGACTTGAACCTGAATCTAGGCATGGCTGTCTAGTAGAAAGCTCTAAGCAGTGCTGGTCTTGGCCCTCTGACTGCATATACATGCCCTTCTCTTCTTGCCAGATCCTCTTGTCTCCCAAACCTAAGCTCTTACAGCTCAATCCAAGGAGGGCTTACAACTGCATATCACACTTGTGCGTTCATATTCCCTCCTCCTTCCTGATGAGAAAGTCAATTCCTAGGAAGGTTGATAAGAAGTCCGGGGTCCCCAAGGAGGAGATCAGGGGTTGGAATTCTCAACGAGGAGGAAAGGACAAATGTCTTTTTTTTTTTTTTCTCTCTCTCTAAATTCCTTAGTCTTAGTCACACAAAACTAAAAACTTTTTTTTTCCCTTTAAGCCAAGAACTGATGATTACACAACAAACAACTCAGTTTAAACTCTGTACTAAGGATTATATACCAACAATGTATCCTGCTTGAGGACAGTTTCTCCTTCCTGAAAATCTGACTAATCCTGATATCTTGGAATGTATATTATGGGAGTGGGTCTGGTAAAATCTTTCTACTGTTAAGTTCTAATCCTGTTATCTTAAAATGTAAACTGTGGAAGTTCAGTTCAGTTCAGTTCAGTCACTCAGTCCTGTCCAACTCTTTGCAACCCCATGGACTGCAGCATATAAGGCCTCCCTGTCCATCACTGACTCCTGGAGTTTACGCAAACTCATGTCCATCGAGTCGATGGTGGCATCCAACTATTTCATCCTCTGTCGTCCCCCTCTCCTGCCTTCAATCTCTCACAGCATCAGGCTCTTTTCCAATGAGTCAGTTCTTCACATCAGGTAGCCAAAGTATTGGAGTTTCAGCTTTAGCCATCAGTCCATCCAATGATTATTCAGGACTAATTTCCTTTAGGATTGACTGGTTTGATTTCCTGGCAATCCAAGGGACTCTCAAGTGTCTTCTCCAACACCACAGTTCAAAAGCATCAATTCTTCGGTGCTCAGCTTTCTTTAAGGTCCAACTCTCACATCCATACATGACTACTGGAAAAACCATTGCTTTGACTAGATGGACTTTCGTTGGCAAAGTAATATCTCTGTTTTTTAATATGCTGTTTAGGTTGTTCATAGCTTTTCTTCCAAGGAGCAAGCATCTTTTAATTTCATGGCTATAGTCACCGTCCGATTTTGGAGCCCCCCAAAATAAAGTCTGCCACTGTTTCCATTGTTTCCCCATCTATTTGCCATGAAGTGATGGGACCAGATGCCATGATCTTAGTTTTCTGAATGCTGAGTTTTAAGACAACTTTTTCCCTCTCCTCTTTCACTTTCATCAAGAGGCTCTTAAGTTTTTCTTCACTTTCTGCCATAAGGGTGGTGTCATCTGCATAACTGAGGTTATTGATATTTCTCCCGGCAATCTTGATTCCAGCTTGTGCTTCATCCAGCTCAGCATTTCACATGATGTACTCTGCATATAAGTTAAATAAGCAGGGTGACAATATACAGCCTTGACGTACTCCTTTTCCTATTTGGAACCAGTTTGTTGTTCCATGTCCAGTTCTAACTGTTGTTTCCTGACCTGCATACAGGTTTCTCAGGAGGCAGGGAAGGTTGTCTGGTATTCCCGTCTCTTTCAGAATTTTCCACAGTTTGTTGTGATCCACACAGTCAAAGGCTTTGGCATAGTCAATAAAGCAGAAGTCGTTGTCTCTAGCTTTTTCGATGATCCCAGATGTTGGCAATTTGATCTGTGGTTCCTCTGTCTTTTCTAAATTCAGCTTGAACATCTGGAAGTTCATGGTTCATGTACTGTTGAAGTCTGTCTTGGAGAATTTTGAGCATTACTTTGCTAGCGTGTGAGATGAGTGCAATTGTGTGGTAGTTTGAGCATTTTTTGGCATTGCCTTTCTTTGGGACTGGAATAAAAACTGACCTTTTCCAGCCCTGTGGCCACTGCTAAATTTTCCAAATTTGCTGACATATTGAGTGTAGCACTTTCACAGCATCATCTTTTAGGATTTGAAATAGCTCAATTGGAATTCCATCATCTCCACTAGGTTTGTTCATAGTGATGCTTCCTAAGGCCCACTTGACTTCGCATTCCAGGATGTCTGGTTCTAGGTGAGTGATCACACCATCATGGTTATCTGGGTCATGAAGATCTTTTTTGTATAGTTCTTCTGTGTATTCTTGCCTCTTCTTAATATCTTCTGCTTCTGTTAGGTCCATACCATTTCTGTCCTTTATTGGGCCCATCTTTGCATGAAATGTTCCCTTGGTATCTCTAATTTTCTTGAAGAGATCTCTAGTCTTTCCCATTTTATTGTTTTCCTCTATTTCTTTGCATTGATCGTTAAGGAAGGCATTCTTATCGCTCCTTGCTATTCTTTGGAACTCTGCCTTCAAATGGATATATCTTTCTTTTTCTCCTTTCTCTTTTGCTTTTCTTTTCTCAGCTATTTGTAAGGCCTTCTCAGACAACCATTTTGCCTTTTTGCATTTCTTTTTCTTGGGGATCGTCTTGATCCCTGCCTTCTGTACAATGTAACAAACCTCTGTCCATAGCTCTTCAGGCACTCTGTCTATTAGATCTAAGGCCTTGAATCTATTTGTCACTTGCACTGTATAATCATAAGGGATTTGATTTAGGTCATACCTGAATGGTCTAGTGGTTTTCCCTACTTTCTTCAATTCAAGTCTGATTTTGGCAATAAGGAGTTCATGATCTGAGCCACAGTCAGCTCCCAGTCTTGTTTTTGCTGCCTGTATAGAGCTTCTCCATCTTTGGCTGCAAAGAATATAATCAGTCTGATTTCATTATTGACCATCTGCTGATGTCCATGTGTAGAGTCTTCTCTTGTGCTGTTGAAAGAGGGTGTTTGCTACGACCAGTGCACACTCTTGGCAAAACTGTTAGTCTTTGCCCTGCTTTGTTTTGTACTCCGAGGCCAAATTTGTCTGTTACTCCAGGTACCTCTTGACTTCCTACTTTTGCCTTCCAGTCCCCTATAATGAAAAGGACATCTTTTTTGGGTGTTAGTTCTAGAAGGTCTTGTAGGTATTCATCCTTCATTTTAATCCTGTTATCATAAAATGTAAACTGTGGGAGTAGGTCTGGTAAAATTTTTACAACCTTGAGACATTCTTTTGATTTACTATAATCAATTAAAAAGTATATAACTCCCTTGCTTAGATTTTCGAGGGGGCACTCTCCATCTCCCCTCTAATGTCTATGTTAGAAGCTTTCTCTGCCCTTTTTCACTTTAATAAAACTCTCCTACACAAAAGCTCTTGAGTGACCAAGCCTGGTCCCTGGTGCTGAAGCTAAATCTTCTTTGGAGATTATGAATCCAACACGGTACACCATAAGCCATCACTGACTTTCCCAGCTCCCACTCAGCTTGACTTTGTTGGCAGAGTAGTTTCCTCTTTATGGCATCTCCTGTTCCAAAGCATTCCGTGGCTCCCTACTGCCTGTGATGAGAGGTATCATAGTGGTCCAGGTGTAGAGCCTCTCATTTCTGGTATTCTCCATCTGAGTCCACAGGCAACCAATGGTAGATTACAGGATCAGAGCAAGTGAGGACAATTTTATCAGCAAAGCCTGAGAGTACACTGTATGGACATATCTAAAACCCCAACTGAAAGTGCATCCACAGGAGAAGTGAACAACACAAAAGCCCTGTGCTGCTGAGCTAGGCATGTGGAATATTTCTGATTTTCCCTTTAATATTTGATTGCTACAGTGTAAGCCTCAATGTTCTCATCTGCAAGATAGGACAATACTAATTGTGCATCACAGACAGGTTGTTAGGGTTAAAGGAGAATATGTATCTAGAGTGCCTGGGTTAGCAACCCTTCGCCAAAGTGTTACCATAATTAGCACTATTATTATTCTAAAGCCCTCTCTCAGCCTTCAAAGTCCTGTACAATCTGTTCCTACTCTATTTACCCATGTACAGGGTTGTTTGACGGATTGAGATAATGGGTATAAAATCGCCCAGAAGTCTGCTGATTGAAAACATACTCTGGTAGAAGAGAAAGATAAGGCAATTGAAATTGACAGTAACCTGCAAGGGGAGGCAGAAGAAAAGAGAACCATGGAGGAATGAATGCAAAGGATTGCTAAGGCAACAGATATCAGGCATCTCCTATGTGTCAGGCACTGCACTAAACAATTCATATATATTACATGTAGGACACTGGTGAAGATCACAAGTTCTGGATCAGGCCACTAGGTTCCACGCCTAGTTCTATCTGTCACTAACTGAATGACCTCAGTTAAGCTATTTAAAATACCCATGGTTTATTTTCTTCATCTTTCAGTTGGGATGATTTATAGCAAGGGTCGACAAATTTGTTTCTGTAGAAAGCCAGATAACAAATACTTCAGGTTTGGTTGGACATACAGTTTCTGTTGCAACTACTCAACCCTGGAGCTATAGCGTGAAAGTAGCCACAGAGTAGACATGAACAGATAGATGTGCATAACTATGTTCCAATAAAACATTATTTGCACAAATAAGCAGTGGGCAAGAACTGCCCATGGTGAGTAGTTTGCAACCTCTAATATAGACTTTACCTTATAGGGTCTACAGAGGATTGAAGAGAATACACTTCATGCTTTTTTTTTTTCTTTTTAAAAAAACTTTTTATTTTTTTTTTAATTAATTTATTTTAATTGGAGGCTAATTACTTTACAATATTGTAGTGGTTTTTGCCATACATTGACATCAGCCATGGGTGTACATGTGTTCCCCATTCTGAAGCCCCTACCACTTCCCTCCCCATCCCATGCCTCAGGATCATCCCAGTGCACCAGCCCTGAGCACCCTGTCTCATGCATCAAACCTGGGCTGGTGGTCTGTTTCACATATGATATAAATGTTCAGTTCATGCTTTTAGAACAGTGCCTTACACACTGAATTTGCTCAACAAATGTTCACTGTTGTTATGATAATGAACCGATGGAAGAGGTGTTACGATGGTCTTTTCTAGGGAAAGGAATTAAATCTCAGAAATAACCAGGTAACTTCTTCAAGATCTGATACTGTCTAATAGCAGCAGAGTCAGACTCAGAGCAGAGGCTGGTTGGTCTTCAGAGTCTATAATTTTTCCACTGTAATTTTGTCAACTTCACAGATCTTATCAGAACCAAGACCTTATTTCACAGACCTGAAGAGAACCTGTAACTCTGATCCTTTATCTACAAGGGTTTTAGGACTTAATTCAAAAGCAGGTGATACCCAGAATGATGAAATCAGGACTGGGATCCAAATGAGCACTGTAGGCAAGCCCTTGTCTTTATTTCCCTTGAGTCTTGATTCAAGTCAGTGGGGAACAGGTGTGGAATTCATGTTCATCCCCTTCTTGGGTGCTCACAGTCTCAGCCTTTGCTGGCTTTGGCGTCGGTTTCCTATGACACCGATGGATCAACTGCCTTTGGGGAGCCCTAATTAAGTGCACAAATAGGGCAGCTTTCCCAAATCTCACATTAGTTCTGCTGTGGAATGCCAGAATTTTCTACCATGGAAAAATGCTTTATGCCCTGACTGTTAACAAACCCAGCAAGTTCAAATGCATTTCTGGGGAGGGGGTGGGGGACAAGAATCCCAAGCTGTTATGTGAGAAGGCAAGGAAAGAAAGGGCTTTTCTTGAAAGGGGGGAAAAAAAGGGCATCCAGAAATGTCACCAAAATGCCCTGCAAACTCTCCAGCTTGCCTTGAGCTGTTCTTTGTCTGAGGAACTTGAAAGTGATTTATGTCTCTCTTTCCTTGGGTCAGCGATCGGCTTCTTAAACCTGAGACTCTGAAGCAGGTATTGACAAAGATTTCTTTCCATATGGATAAAAAGAAATGCACATGGGATAAAAAGAAAAAGTAATCCCAATTAAATGGCACAGACGTTGTACATTTCAAAACTGTACACCTCTGCGATGTGTTATTCCTCTTTTCCCTCCTCCTCCCCTTCCTCCTCCCTCTCACTCCTCACCCCAAAGCCCAGTCTGCCGATGCCTATTCTAGGGAAAGCCTCTCTGGTTCTGTAACTGAGAAGAGGCCATAATGGTTGGTTTTGAGCATGTGGGTTTAGCACTAATCAGCTGTCTGCTTTATGTCTAATGCCACATCTTTGGGAGTAAAACTATTTAGGCTACAGACCCCAAAAGGCACTGTGTATTGTCTATATCCAGAGTTCAGTGGACTACTGTGTTGATGTATTTTTCCTCATCAAAGGATGGAGAGTGGGTTGGCCTTCGACTTAATGCTCCTACAAAACAATACAATGGTGGGAGCCACTGGGCTGGGAGTCACAGATATTTACCACCACAGGGGGATCTTCCAGGCTCCAGGCTATCACCCAGCCCAGGCTTCTGGCAGGACAGAAGCAACCCTTCTACTGTCCACAAGTGGTTCCTGCTCAGGGAAACAGCAGCCTCTCTGGGGCTTGCTGCTTCAGGAGAGATGAAAGTGAAAGTCACTCAGTCGTGAATGACTACAACCCCATAGACTATAGACCATGGAATTCTCCAGGCCAGAATACTGGAGTGGGTAGCTGTTCCCTTCTCCAGGGGATCTTCCCAACCCAGGGACTGAACCCAGGTCTCCTGCACTGCAGGCAGATGCTTCACCAGCTGAGCCACCAGGAAGGCCCCAGGAGAGATGGAGGGGCCTTTAATAAAGGGAGCCATAGCTTATTAACCTGATAAACACTCTCTGAGTCCTGGACAATTTAATGATCAATTATTAATAATTAGACTAGGACATCAGACATAAGCTGGGTTTGTCCTGGGTGTGTTATTACTTTCCATTATACTTCTGCAGAGCTCTTAATGGTTGGGAAATTTAGAGAAATGATCTCTAGGGTCACAGAAAACGAGAAGTTTCAGACTTTGAATTTTGATTTTGATGCCCTTATTCTCTGTTGTCTCTTCTCACAGATTCCACCAGACTTTGGACTTCACAAAAGCAAAGATGTACCTAGAAACTACTGAAATATACAATTACTGAAGGTATGCCATTCTGATTCTGGCAGCTGGGGAAGAAGCTCCATTCCTAACAATCAGGAAGGGCTATCTTCTTGGAAGCCCCAGCTCAGGAGTTCCCAATCTTTGGACCAATATGATCTCCAAACGTTTTGGAGATCTACAAAGAACTGTCAGCTTCTTATTTTGCTTTGCCATTTGTGCTCAGATGGTCAGTGCTCAGTTGTGTCTGACTTTTTGGGCCCCGTGGACTGTAACCCACCAGGCTCCTCTGTCCATGAGATTTCCCAGGCAAGAATATTGGAGTGGGTAGCCATATCCTTCTCAAGGGGATCTTCCTGACCCAGGGATTGAACCCGTGTCTCTTACTCTCCTGCACTGGCAGGTGGGTTCTTTACCATTAGCACCACGTGGGAAGCCTATATAAGCACCTTAAAAAAAAAAAAAAACAAAACAAATAACCAAAAACCTACTCAACTTTTACTCTGGCCATCATGTCCTAATGAAAAAGATTTTTAAATGGGCACGCAATCCAAATAAGAGGGCTTAACCAATACATATAGCTGATTCACTTTGCCATATAGCGAAACGAACACAATGTTGTAAGGCAACAATACTCCAATAAAAGTCAAGTAAAAAGTAAATCCATATACCACCAAAATATAAATAAATAAAAATATTTTAACACTAAAGGGGAGAAAAATAGTTGTCATAATCTCAGAATATAGGGAAGTCATTTAAATTGTTCACATACAGTTTTGGTAAAACCTTGACAGACTGCCCTCACTTCTTCATTTCCCCTCTACTAGTGACATTCTGTTAAAGAGCTGCAATAAGGATCAACTTTATGGGTATGTCACCCATGCAGTTGCCCAGGGCCCTGTGCCAGGAAGAGCTCAAACTTGGGGTTCTGTGATTTGCAGTCCCTGTTTGGAAATTCTTGATTTTATCTTTGAATGTGTGCTTTGCGGATGAAGGCTGATGGAACAATGGAGCATGTGCTGGGCAGGTGGGGGAAGACCTACTGCCTCTCCTTTTCTAGGATCAGTTCTTGGCTATGTGCTCCTTGCCTCTGGGCACTTTACCCCATCTCCCCACTGCTGACCACGTACCCCCAGGGTGGCATAGGGAGGGGAGAGCCGGGCCAAGCCATGAGCCTGCCTGTGGTATCTCAGGGCCAGACAGGCAGTGCCGCTCCCGCCCCATGCCCCACTGCCATGGAGGGTTGCGTAGACACCTGGGAAGCTGGAAACCCTTGGGGGTGGCCTATCAGCCAGCTGCAGGTGCCCTTCATCAGTTTCTTGACTTTCAACAAGTGCTGTTAAGGTTAGATTTTATCTGCAATGGATTAGCCTGTGCTAGAAAACGAAATTCACATTTTAAGGATGAATTAAAGGGTCTTTAATGACTTCTGCTTACCTGACAGTGACCCATTCCTGATTGGTCAATTGGGGTAACTGTGAGGAGCAGAGAGTGGGGTCAAGAAATTAACCATCACCATTAAAACCAAGGGCTTCCCAGGTGACACTAGTGGTAAAGAACCTGCCTACCAGTGCAGGAGACATAAAAGATGGGGGTTCAACCCCTGGGTTGGGAAGATCCCCTGGAGGAGGGCATGGAAACCCACTCCAGTATTCTTGCCTGGATAACCTTATGGACAGAGGAGCCTGGTGGGCTACAGTCCATAGGGTCACAGAGTCTAAGACAAAGCGACTTAGCATGCACGCGTGTCACAGAGAGACCCTGGCCCCGAAAGAGCCCCTACACTCCCCTTCTTGTAAGTAGATTCTTTGAGCAACGGCTTCGATACCCAGATGTCCTTGTGGAAGGCACATTTCCCCAGGGGCTGAACACCTGCCTGTTGGGAATCATTTCCTGCTTGGCCTGGATTGAGTGCTAATTGTCATCCTCACCATCCTTCACGGGTGGGTGGCTCTTCACAGTTTAGAAAGTACACACTAATCTCATTTTTTCCAGCCTGGTGAACTTGAAAGAGCTTATACTTTGTAATTTTGCACCAATCTAGGTTCAGGTCCCAACTCTCTCACTTTCTAGCTGGGTGGCTTCTTGTTCCCCGTTTGTTAAGTGGAAATGATAGTATCTACCTACCCCACAAAGCCTAAATTGAAGATTAAATGGGGTTATATAATCCAGCATATTATCAGACAATCAATTAGCATCCAATCCTTTCTTCTTCCTGGCCTTCCCCTGGAGATGAGAAATGATGCTTGGGGAGGCCTTGTCTCACCTGGGAAACCCACCCAACACGTGCTGAGCCAGGCATCCTCCCGGTCTGGATACCTATCCATTGTTCAAGAGGTTGCACTGCTCCTGGACAAGGGAGCAGCAATGAACCCTGGAAACCCGAGAAGCTGCTTCTCAAGGATCTAGATTTGGGCCCAAAATGCGGGGACAGACATGGAGGGGAAGGTAGAATCCATAAAGAAGCATAACCTCCTTCCTACCTTTTCTATCTTTCAGCTCTGCCCTTTGAAGAGGCTGGTGGGAACTTTGTGATTGTGTTGGGAAGGCTCAGGAGGGCAGCATGAGATGTGTTTTAGACTAAGAATCAGGAAGCCCTGATTCTAGTCTCAGATTTTCTCTCTATAACCTTGGGAATGTCACTTCCCACGTGGGAAACAAATGTCTCCATCTATTAAATGCATTAGATGAGAGGACTTAAGTCAATTTCATCTTTGATACTTTATTTTTAATTAGAGAAAGGATAGCTATAAAAACATATTCTATAGCCAGCTGGGGCAGGCCCACTGAACCAGGATGGACCCCTTCAAAGCCGTGGCTTTAGGAAGGATTGGTCCTAGTCCAGGATGCCGGTTTCCTGGGCAGGACATTTGGTGAGGCTTCACAGTGATTGGTCATCTGATGATTCTTGCGTCTCTACTCACACCCAGGGCACCTCGTGCAAATGGGCTGTGGCTGACTTGGTGAGCAGTAGCAGATTCAGACATTTCCATGCGAAGTGTTTTGACAGTCATCTCCAAACAGAAGGAGCACAGTGGGCTGCTAGGACGAGAATTCTGGGGAGTACTATTTATGGCTGTGTTTCGGTTTACCCTTGGCCTAGTACACAGCGTACAGTTGAAAATGGCCCCTGCTGAAAACACTTTCTTGTCTTTCGGGGCAAAATTTCCAGATTTTTACAGCCTGTCAGCTCCAGCCCTGCTGCCCCTTCCTCCACCTCCTCTGGTCCCCCAGAAAAACAGGGTCATGCCCCTACTCCACTCTGCTCCTGCTGGGCCTCTGAGTCATTCCCAACAGAGGCGGGACATATATTAACAGCATATCATTAGGGATTTGGAGCTGGACAGTCCTGGGCTCAATTCCCAGTTCCTCCATTTGTTAGCTGTGTGATCTTAGGCAAGTCACCTAACCTCTCTGACCCTCAGTTTTCACCAGGTGATAACTGGAAATAACAGGACCTACCCAACAGAATGATTTTAAGGATCACAAGGAGATACATCATTGAACTAAATCCTGCCAGACATCCTTCACTGTGTTTATCTCTCTATGCAAACCATTCTGGATGGTCTGTAAAAACCAGGCTTTTGCCTCAGATTCCCTTCTTGAGTTTTGGCCCTTTTCCCTGTCTTCTGGTCCAAACCCAGCAGAATGGACTGGGTATGGGCTCTGGCCGTGCTACCGTTCCTCCTGCCCAGGGACTCCTGACTGCAGGCAGGAGTTCTCCCATCGATGGACAGGAGATGTAAGTAACAATAACAGTTAATTTTATTAAGCACTTTCTGTGTTCCTGGTTTATCATCATTTCCACCTCATATCAAACCTAGAGGCAGGCGCCACTCTCAATCCTATTCAACAGATCAGGAAACTGAATGTCACAAAGGTTTAGGTCCAAAGTCACAGAGTCAAGGGTAGTGGAGGCTGAGTTCTCATACCCAGTGTGTCTGACTACAGAATCCTCTCTTTTAATCACCAGTGTCTCTGTTTTTCAGTGTTAAATCCTCCCTGCATATTCACCGCTGGCTTTTCCAATAACCATCACCACAGTAGCAACCAATAATTGAAGTCTTATACTCATTACAAGGCTTCCCTGTTGGCTCAGTGGTAAAGAATCCTCCTCCAATGTAGGAGACATGGATCCCTGGGTCAGGAACACCCCTTGGAGGAGAAAATGGCAACCTACTTCAGTATTCTTGCCTGGAGAATCCCATGGACAGAGGAGCCTGGTGGTTCATGGGGTCATGAAGAGTCAGACATGACTTAGCGACCAAACAACATAACAATACTCATTACATACATTATCCCATTTGACTTTCCTGGCAAACCTATGAAGTACATATTTTCATACCCATTTTACAAATGATAGAGCTGAGGTCAGAATAAGTACGTTATCCAAAGTCAACCATCTGTGAAAGGAGAATCCAGGATTCAGACACCATCTATGATTTCTTTGTAGCTCCTTGATCACTGTACTATGTACTAGGGCTTTATAAGTATTAATTCTCATAACAGCCCTATGGACTAGGTAATACTAGTATTCCCACTTTACAGAAAGGGAAACTGAGGTAGAGAGCAATTAAGACATTTGTTCCAGGCTGGATCTTGTACCCAGGTAGTTTAACTCAAGTGTCTGTGACCCTAACTTTGAGTGTTGTGTTGCTATAAGAAGCAAAGGATGCCAGGCAAGGGATGGAGAAGAGGAGATGATTTCAAAGGAGAGTGGATTGTCCTTGCATAGGCAGGAGCTCAGTGAGTCCAGGAACTACTAAAGCTCTCTGCCTACATGGACTGTGTCCCCCAGAACCCTGGCTTCTGTCTGCCAGAGGTGTCGGCCACCCTGGAGAATTTTCCAGCATTGGGCAATAGTGTAGGTGTTTCGTTTCCTTTAGGCCCACAGAGATGTATCATGAGGAAATTGCCTCAGACTCTTGGGTAAGCTGTGACTCCACGATTCAGCTACAAAATCCTCCAAAGAAATGGAAGTCAACAGTTTTCAGTGACCAATTACATTTAAATGAGCAGGGAGGAAAAAAAAAAAGACTTTTATCAGGAGAGGCAGAAATAAACATGCATTAAGTGGGCTGCGATATGGGAGACACTAAACCTCTCTGTAATCCTTTGGAATTGTGATTTGCCCAATTTTACAGAGAAATAAACTAAGGCTCAGAGCAGCAAAGTGATGTCCCCAAATCAAGTGGTAAGTACAGGAGCCGGGATATGGTCCAAGGCCCACATATATGACTGTAGGCTGCCTGCTAGCTAGTTCCCTGCGGCCTCTCATTTGCCTATGACTGACCCATATGGTTTCAGAATTTCCCCATCACTAATGGTGAAATTACCAAGAATGTCGGCAAAAACACAGAGGCCATTCTGCCAACCTGGTGTGTTGTAGTGTACAATGTTATTATTCTGAAAAACACAGCTTCAGGAAAAGAAATAGTTTACAGGAAAAACTTGCAAGAAATTTTGAAGCCATAAAGAAAGAGATTCATGGATATGAACACATGAAAATTAAAAACTCCTATATAAGACACTATAAGCAAAGGCAGATGTTAAGGGTCTTATCACAAGAAAGTCTTTAATATATATGAGAAATAATTGATGTACAGAGCACATGAAGAACCCCTCCAGACCCCGAGGGAAGGATAAATGACCTTACGGGAAAATGAAGAGAGGACGGTAATAGGCCATTAACAGAAAACAGAGGGTCTTTCCAGGTGTTGCTAGTGGTAAAGAACCTGCCTGCCGATGCAGGAGATGTCAGAGATGTGGGTACAGTCCCTGGGTTGGGAAGATCCCCTGGAGGAGGGCATAGCAACCTACTCCAGAATTCTTACCTGGAGAATCTAATGGAACCTGGCAGGCTACAGTCTAGAGGGTCGCAAAGAGCGACCTAGCATGCACAACAGAAGACAGTATTAAGTGACTGAAGACAAATAAAGAAAATGCTCATTCTCACTAGCAACAGGGCTGAGGCAAAGGAAAGGAACAATGAGCTGTCATTTTCTGCCTAAGAAATGGGCAAAAATGTTAAATGATTAATAATATGCAGTGTTGGCAAAGGCACAGGGGCCCCATTGGCAGGGAGACAGACTGGGACAGCCCCTTTGGAGGATAGTTTTGGTCACAGCTAACATGATTTCAAACACACAAATCCTTCCAGCAGAAATTCCACCTTCTGTATCTCTCCAAGAGAACTGTTCATATTTATGTATAAAGAACCATACCCAGGATGATCCTTGTATCTCTGTTTGCAAAAACCAGACACTAGAAACAACCTAAATGTCTGTCAATAGGACATTGGTTAAATAACTTTTTATGTATGCAGGCTCTGGAATTTCTATCAATATGTAACAGACATGGGGTGACTCTACATGCACTGACATATTCCAAATATCTAATAAGTGAAAAAGAACTTGCAGAACAGTTTGTACTATATGACCCTATACATGCACGCATATATATATATAATATATATATATATCTCTGTGACTGTATTAAAAAGGTTAGAAAGACAAATAAAATGGACAATATGACTACCTCTGTGATCAGGGGAGATTTGCGTCTTTTGCCTTTTACTCTATGTGCTTAGTTGCTCAGTCATGTCTCTTTGTGACCCCATGGACCGTAGCCCAGCAGGCTCCTCTGTTCATGGGATTCTCCAGTCAAGAATACTGGAGTGGGCTGCCATGCCCTTCTCCAGGGGATCTTCCCAACCCAGGGATTGAACCCAGGTCTCCCTCATTGCAGGAGGATTCTTTACCAGCTGAGCTACCAGGGAAGCCCATTGCTATGTTGTTTGAGATTTTACAATATAAATGTATTTCCATCATTTTTCAGTTATCTAAAGAGGAGCAATTCACAGAAGTGGAGACACTTGTCTTGGGTTCTGGGTGATGTCCTATTCACCTAGGATTGAGAAGTACTCTGGTCCAGGGTTGAGAATCCCTTCTCTGCAGATGGGGACTAGAAAGCAGCTCCTTTGGAAGCCTCCCCCCTCCCCCACCTTCTCTCCCTCTCCTTTCCAGAGGGGCTCACCCATCTCAACACATGCACGTTGTGCACGTTCCTCTTGGGTACATATTCACTCAGAATAGCTACTGCATAGGTCAGTTCAACGCCCGAGAGCTTCTGAATCACGGACCAAAGATTCTCGTCACCTTGATAAAACTCGTGCACAGTCACACCCTGAAAGAACCACAATAGCAATAACAAATTGTCAGGCTCCCTCCGCACAAGCCTTGATTTAAACCATGGGGTTCAACAGACACATACTGGATGTAGCTCTACTGGATGTAGAGCTCCTTAAATAATGGCTCTGCTAGCCTAAAACATATCAGATGTTCCTTTAGCCTTAGCTCGCCCAAGACATAAACTATGTGTTCGGGGGAAAGCAAAGTCAAATGACTCATGACAGAGTTTGTTTTTAGTATGAATTATTTTTTCTGGCTCCTTGCTTTTAAAGACGGATCCTTTTCAGATGGGCGGATGCAAGGGCTGCTGGGAGCTGGGCTCAGGAGTCTAGCAGTCCCACCTCTTCTGAAAGCTGGGAGCGGATGACCTGGGAAGGAGAGTTGATCTCCATAGCATCACTCCCATGATGCACAACTTCTTTTTCCTTTCAAAACAAGCCAGTGATGGCAGCCTGGGTGAGGTGGGGAAAAGAGCACTGGATCTGGAGTCTGAGAGATCTGAGATCTGAGCTCTGACTCCAACTGTGCATTTATAGATTGCACCCTGCAGGGAATGTCACATGACTCCTCTGGTCTCTGGGCTGAGGCCTGAGAAGAATAAGTATTGCTCTGGACTGAGGTGGGGACTCAGTGAGGTAGCCAAGGGGAAGTGTGTGCCTCACAGTGGGCACTGGACTGGACTCCTCGGGGCAGAGGTGTCCTACATACTACGGGATCCAGCCTGTTTGCTGAGAATAGAGCAGAAAATGTTTGAGAAAGGAAGGCAACAAAGCACATTGTACCTACAGTGTACCAGGTACTGTTCTAATTGCTTTATATGAATTATTTCATTCCTCTTTACCAACAACTGTATACATTTATTTGCTATCCACCAGAGAGATTAAGACACCTGATGATGGCTACACAGGCGGTTAGTGGAAGGGCTGGGATATGAATGCTTGTGATATGGCTTTAGAGCAGGAAGCAAGGAGGGAAAATAAGCAGACCAGAGGCTGAGTGTGGGGACTCTACGGAAAGGCTACATCAGGAATAGCTGAGCTCTCGCATCACTGTAGAACAGACACGGGGAGGAGAAGGCCACCAGGAGCGAAGTCATGCATGGCTCTGCAGGGCACCCAGGTGAAGGACAGTTAGACCCACCCACGAGTGTGGCAGATCAGGACAGCTCCTTAGGGTTCTCTGGGCCAGGAGATGCCCAGGCTTCTTGGGGAGTGAGCACCCCAGGGCAGGGCTGGTTCCCCTACATACCCACTCCCTCCCTCTCTTCATCTGGTGGAACTAAGATGATCACGGAGTTTCAGAGCTGAAAGGGATCTCAGCCATTGTCTGGCATCATTCCACTGCACAGGGTGGAGACCAATGCCACACCACGAGCAGAGCAGGTCCTCGCCTTTTTCTAGCCAGCACTCTTCCTCTCACATTGCGAACACTGTAACAGCCACTCTCCCTTCCAGGCACAGCCGTGAGATTCTGACTTCATTTTTTAACCCTTCATCCATTCCACAGTTCTCATCTGAGTAATGTTCAGGAAAGATAGGAATGCTGGTCATTGGACTTGGTTATTGCCCAGGTTAAAAATGACTGCTTAACTCACTTTTCCAATAAATCCCTGCATGATCTATGAGGCGGGCAGCCTTCTGATAATCACACAGGTTTTTCGTGAGCGTCTGCCCACAGGCACAGGACAGGCAGCATTTGGAACAGTGACTTATCAAGGTGGATTAACAAAATGTCTTCCCGCTTTCTACTTCCGTGTTAGGAGCTGTTCCTACAAGACCAAAGCATTAATTTGTTCACTCATTTATTTATTCAAATTCACATTTTCATCCAGTACATACTGAGTTCACCTTTAGGTTCATGAATCCTTTGTTCCCAAGATCTAAAATTCTGTACACCCTCCCTCATCTCAGCCACACACACACACAAACACACCTTTGTTTAGTTCATACTTCCAAGTCCTGGCTCAATTGTCATTCTTTTGGAACGTTTTCTCTGCCTCCCAAAGGCTGGGTGCGGTACATCACCTATTATAGCACAGAGCAGACTCTACTATGGTTGGTTGTCTACTTTACTGTATTTCTCCTCTGCAATACTGTAAGAAACTTGAGAACAAGGACTGGGTCTTTCTTGTTCAGACCTGCGTCTATGAACAGAGAGACAGACCTAGCATAAGCGGCTGGCACTCAGAAACAGTGCCGGATAAATGAATGCAAGAAGGAAAAAGGCTTGAAGAATGCTTCTGACATGGACTGTGCCCTCAGTAAGCTTCTAGCCTGGTGGGAGGAAGAGTTGCCATGCCTATGAGGAGGAATATGTGCCAGGCCTGTTCTGTACTATGGGAGCACTGAAGGATGAATGACTCACTGCGCCAGGAAGGGCTGGGACCTCACGTCTGCCTTACGCTCGCTTCAATCTGACTTTACACAACAGACATACATTACATGTGTGTGTACCTGGTGACACACGGAGTGTACGCTCTCCCAGTCTGAGCCTCTGGCCAGTGTCCCTCCCCGCCCCCTGACTTCCACGAATATCATCCCAGGATTCTGTCGCTCCAGATCATTTCTTTGAATTCAGCAAGACCAGGGTCTGAGGCAGAAAAGGAAGTGTCAGAGAGCTGAGGAGGGAGAGAGAGACCCATTCCCTGTTTTTTTTTTTTTTGGCTCTTCTCCAGACACGTTCGGTTCATTCCCACCCAAGGACCTTTGCACGCACTGTGCTCTCTGCCATTCCAGTCTCATCTCCAACATTTCCTCAGGACGGCCCTTCTACCATGCTGCTCACACAGCCAGTCCCATCCGCCCAATCCGGCCGGCCTCTCTTTGTTCCTTTCGGTTGCTTTCCTTCCTCTTACAGCATTTTTTATTTTTCTACCTGAAATCCTATTATTTGTTGTGACTATTTGTTTCCAGAATTACTTGTACGAGACTCCTCCCAAAGAGAGTATGAGCTCTGTGAGGGCAGACATTGCTCTTTCAGGAGATAAAGCTAAGGTCGCCCAGTGAGAAGTTGCCAGGCATAAGAGGGTGAAGGGAAGCACAAGCTCCTAAAGGGAAAGTTGGTTAACAAGAGAAAGAAAAGTGACCCAAACTAACTCTCAAAGTCCAAGAAAGAACAAATAATATTAACTTTTTAATTGTACACTAGCTAAGGCAGGCTCATACATGACCTTGTAGACGTTTCCTTTTTGGGAACACACAAACATTCTGTAAACATGTATAAAACGGCAATACTTTTAGATCCTATCCCATGATATTTGTTTTGGTGATTAAATACGCTAATTCATGTAAAGTGATTTGAACAGTGTTTGGCATGTAGAAATCATCAAGTGATGCCTAAAATCATTATCACTGCCATCATCATCTACAGAGATATGGCACACAGATAGTAATACCTGTTTACAAGACTTTTATGTACTGTTATTAACTATATTTAATTTTTCTTTTTAAAGTGAACCATAGAACATCTACAGTGTACAAAGTTAAACACATGCGAAATTTTGGATTTAATATGATGCAAAAAAGAGTTTTGTAAGCATTATTTATCAGCACTAATATAATCAAAGAATTGTATTGTGTTTTTAATAAACACATTTGTGATACTTTTAATCAGGTTTTAAAACGTTTTCAGATGTAAACAGAAAGACCATGTAAGAACTCCAGAAACAAGAGGAAACGATAATGAAACATTAGCGGAAAGCATAAACAGGCTGAAGGCTGAAATAAAACTTTATAAGGACTAATACAGAGAACAATGAAGAAAGAAGAGAGCATGTGGAAATGTGAGAGGCTAGTAATTACCACAAGAGAGCAAAACCGGAGCACCACATGCAAGAATCATTTCACTGCAATCACGTTGGAAAATGCCTGTTACAAGGATGAGAACAGCAAAACTGCTGGAAACAAGAACAAGAGTGAAACATGTTAAATAAATACAATGATGTTTTATTACTAATTTTTTAAAAATCTGCTAGAACAGAATATTTTACTTCAAGTGTGGCTAATTCTTTATAAAAGGAATGCTTTCTAGTTATAGCTCTTTTTGGTTTGTCACCAGATTGGGAACCTGGTGGATGGAGATAGCAACCTACCTCATCAGGCTACTACTGCCTTCTCTCTTCTTCAATCCCAAGACCCACAAGCCCTTTGTCATTATATCCTGAAGAGCAGGGGAATTGCTTTTTAAAAAAAAACTTACTAAGAACATTTTAGCAGCACATGCAATGTTCCCCACAGCCTGTAGGTGGTGCTATTGCAGAACTAACAGAAGCGTGAATCATCACAAGGGGAAAAAAATATGAACACAGTACATTTAGTACAAAACACTAAAAGCAGTAACAACTCAAAAGGCAGACACCATTCGTCACAGAAACTGCAAACAGTTTACCATCTCCAAGACACTTATTAACTTCCTTTTAAATTCAGGGACTCACCCCATGAAGAAGAGACATTTCATTTTTCAGCCAGAAAAAAAAAAAAAAGAAATCTCAGGGTTATTCTCTTTCTAAAACATTTACATTTAAGGGCCCAGTGCAAATGATGCTAAAAGTCTGTGGTATAAATTGTTTATGATCAAAATTGGCTTGATAGCACAAAAGAACTAGACTAACATTCAGAGTAAAAATATAAGACAGTGACTGAGGGCTGGCTGGGGAAAAATAAAGTTATGTTAATACAGCTTGAAAGTCAACCAAAAGCCATAATATTACTAAATATATTTAAACATGGTTTTCATTTAGATTTGGCATCTTGATTAATGGGGATGTATTAAATAATACCTGCCTGCTAAGAATATATACGTTTAGGAATCAGTGCCACATAACACACATATACAATCCAGTTTCATTGTTATTTAAGGCTTCTCTTCTATTCTTTTGGCTGTGGGCACACACACATATTAAAAATTAAGTACACACTCAATGTATGCTCAACCCTTTTAAAAGGCTTTCTTTTTAAACAGAAACACACAATGGAAAGTGAACTCAACTCTGGTGAAATGTAATGGATGCATCCCTTTGGGGACAGCTGTCCTGTTTATCAAAAGAAAGAAGATGAGAGGGTCAAATCTGGGGCGGGGGGGGGGGTGCGAAATCCTGAGTGGTCAGTAAGGAGAGTGCTGAGAGAGGAGCCCAAATCAGTTTCCATCTGCAGGCTTCCTTGTCAAATGAACAGTACCTTTACCATGAGGCCATGGGGATATTGGAGTGGGAAGAGAGAGAATATCCTGAGATATGGGGATGTATTAGTGGCCAAAGAAATGCAGGCACATGTTCAGTGACTCCCAATGCATTAAAGAAACAGTTAAAAAAAAAAAAAATGGCAGCAGGGCGAGCAGGATCTGTAGTTTTCTGGGCATGTTGCAGGCCCTGATGAAAGGGTGGGAGTTGGGGGACAAGGGTGGTTAAGACAAGCCAGCAAGACAGCAAATGCTAATGATGCCAAGGGCCAAGGGCCATAATAGAGTCCTACTCAGAGTTTTGGATGAAAAAGTACTATATCTGACATACAGAGGCTGCATAATAAATGAGTGTTCTCTTCTTTCCAATATCACGAGGTTCCCTAGAACTCTCAGCTTGGAACAAGACATCTCAGTGGCCAAAATGTCAGATAACATCACATCCCATCTCTGAACAATCCAGTGGAAGAAATTACCAATTATTATTTTTCAGTTTGAGAAACTAAGTCCAGAAATAACATCTTACCACATAGGAGAAAACAAACAAGCTTTAAAAAAGAAAAATTATATAGAAATATTATTCTGTCCATCCACAGATAACAGAAGCATGGCTTTGAAAGTTAATCATATTATCCATGATCTTAGATTTAGTAAGTTACAGAGGCTAGACTGGAATCCAAGGCTGTTTTACTTGAAAATCCACTTTTTAAATCACTGACCACCACCTCATGGTTCCTTTGTGGCTGACTGAAGACTTGAGGTGGAAGCAATGAAGGGAACAGGGGATGAGGGTGGGAGATACAGCAAGCAATCTCATTTATCTCCCTTGTCACCTACTTAGAAAAGACTGGAAGATGAAGGCTTGAGTTCCTCTTAGATACTGATTTTCACTGCTGCTGTCATCCACAACTGAGCTATCTATTTCCCCCACTGGAGAAAAGTCACTAAAATAGTAAGCATGCCAAAGTCTTCACGGTGATGATGGGTATAATCAGGAACCATAGAGAACAGTTTGTGTCACATCAAGAAAACAACCAGGAAGGAGAGAAATTCTGACACATGCTACCATGAGTATGGCTCTTGAGGACATTATGCTAAATGAAAGAAGCTAGTCACAAAAAAAGACAAATATGTATGATTGCATTTATATATGTACTGAGAGTAGTGAAATTCAGAGAGATAGAAAGTAGAATCATGGTTGCTAGAACCTGGACGAGAGATGGGTGGGGAACTGTTGAACAGGTAGAGAGTTCAGTTTTGCAAGATGAAAAGAGTTCTGGACATTGGGTGCACAATAATGTGAATAATACTAAACACTACTATATTATTTATGCAAAAATGGTAAATTTTGTTATGTATATTTTACAATTAAAACAAACAAACAAATGAATAGAACCAGGAATGCCTTCTCCAGTGATCATTTACAATGTTCTGCTTGGCATAGTATGAAGCATGACCTCCCAAATTTTTAAATTTGTGAAAGTAAAAGTCCTTTTGTGGTATATCCCTGCTACTTTTCTGGAAAAAAAGGAGACAGGCTTTTTTTTTTTTTTTTTTTCTTTTTACATGTAACTTTTTTGTTTGTTTGTTTTTTGTCGCCACACCACTCAGCCAGTAGGATCTTAGTTACCTGACCAGGGATTGAACTTGCACCTCCTGCATTGGAAGCACAGTCTTAACCACTGGACCACCAGGAAAGTCCTTATATGTAACATTTCATATCTGCATGTTTTATATGAATTCTCATCCTGGTTTGATCAGTTAAGAGCTCTGAACAAAGCACTTCTCCTCTCTGGGTCCCAAGTTCCACACCCATAAAAGGCAGGATTGGGTGAGATGATCTCTGAGTGCCCTTTCAATTCTCAGATTCAAATTCCTGTTTTTGCAAATGCTAACACTGTCTATATTAATAAGTATACATGTTATTTATTATTGATACTCATAAGAACATTTTTGCAAAATCATGAGTCACTTCTGAAATACCTACTCATTGCATCATTACTGAGGGATGAGTGGCTGGATGAGGCAGACAGTTAAAGGTGTCCTGAAAGGAGCATTGGACTGGGAATCAGGCTCTGACTTAGTCCTGGGGTCTGCCACTTGCTGGCCCAGTGAATCAGAAAGAAAGGAAGCATTTCCTGGGGCCTGCTATGCATGAGGTTTCCCTGGGGGCTCAGACAGTAAAGAATATGCCTGCAATTCAGGAGACCTGGGTTCAGTGACTGACTGGGTTGAGAAGAGGCCCTGGAGAAGGCAATGGCAACCCACTCCAGTATTCTTGCCTGGAGAATTCCATGGACAGAGGAGCCTGGCAGGTTACAGTCCATGGGGTCACAGAGAGTCGGAGACGATTGAGCAACGAACACTTCTTTCACTTTCTATGCATGAGACACTTTCACACATGTTACTTTATTACTTCACAAATTTTAGTTATTCACATACCATCTTCATAATTGTTTCCATATTCAAGTGTCATGTGTAGTATTATATTAGTATAATATTTTTTTTCTAAATTCTGAATAAGTTCGTTTTCTCTTTTTTCAAATTGCCTTGTTCTAGGCAAAAATTTCTATGAAAACATAGGTATGATGCTGGTTACCTTTTTCTATTATATGTTAAATTAAATATATATCTATTACAAACAGAGTGTCCACAAGCCAGCTAAAATCCTGGGTGCTACTGATGGTGTACCTGTGCATTTGGGGAGAAGCCATATTATTCTACTTTGTATCCATTTATGGCTCCTGGACACTTGAGTCCATGGAGTTTAGTAACTCAGTCAAGTTCAAACCAACAGACCCAAAGCAATGTGCTGCTTCACATTCCTCTCATCTTTCCTGTCACCACTCTCATTGTGCCTGACCCTGAGGACTGCTAGGAGGATGTAACGTGGCAATACCTGGGAAAGTGCATGGACAATGTGTTACCTGTTGTTCTCACTGTTCTTTGGATCTCAGGTTAGAAGCTCCTTCCCCTGGGAAACTCCTCGTGACCTACGAAGTAGGAATAAGAAGCCCCTGTCTTGGGTACCACAGCACCCTTGCTTTCCACCCTTCACCTGCATCGCTATTGCCAGGCAATTTCTCTATCACCCCAAAATGCTCACAAGAGCTCCAATATGGTAAGAGTGGAAGTATATGGATCTTGTTGTTGCTTCTCCACCATCCAGCATGAAGTCACTGCCAAATACAGCATTGTTGTTCCCTAGCTCAGTTGTGTCTGACTCTTTGCGACCCCATTGACTACAGCACACAGGCTTCCCTGTCCTTCATGAGGGAAGCGATTGGCGTCCTTTTAATTTGTAAAATGGACACATGAATGACGGGAAGATTGGTGGGATTTTTCAAACCTGTTATGTGGTACTACTTGTACACTTGATGGTCTTGACTCTAGGCTTACAGCAGCACTTTTCAACGTTTGGTTCTTTAGCAAAGTAAAATGTTCCATGAAAAACTAATTTTTTGGTCAAGTAAATTCAGGAAAATCTGTATTCTAAATGCCTCCACAACCTGGGAGATTCACAAGGCATGTTAATATATTGAAGTCTTATGCAAAGTCTTACTATAAAGATACCTAGTTAACTTAAATGTACTGTTTTCCAAAGGACTTATTTCCAGGAATATCTTCTAATGTCCAAAAGAACAGTCTATGGGAAATCCTGGCCTATAGAGAACTTGGGCTCTGAGTAAATTTTTCTCATGATTTCTGTGAATTCTTTGTCTTGGTTGTCCTTCCCCCAGTTAAACAGCACAGCCGGAAGGAGGAGAGACATGCACCCTGGGCTGGACAGAAAGGCAACAGAGACAATAGAATCTTTGACAAAACTGAACACAGGAATGGGCTGCTAGCCCAGGAACTGACCAAAAATATTTTGACAATGAGTAGAATGCCCTCATGTGTATCACACCTCAGAGTTTTCACAGTTCTACACACGTACATCATTGCACATCCCTGCAACTGCTTTTCTTCCTCTTTCTCTTTCCTTCTTTTCTTCTCCAGCATCAGCATCTCCATGGTTAAATAACACAGCACACTGTCTATGCTGGACATGTGCTGTCAGTGTAGTAACTGATGAGATGATATTACATTGCATTTTGTAGATCTAGAGTCTCAGAAAGCTACTACTAGTGGTAGCAATAATAGTGACAAAATTAATGATAGCCACCTCTCACTTTTGGTTAGCTTATTGGTTAAGGCAAAAGAACTCAGAAAGGGCAGATTTGAGGCTCAGATGCAAGTCTTCTGATGCCAAGTCCAGAGTTTGTTCCACCCATGAAAGATGGGTCTCTCCAACAAGACCATAGCATGCTCCCAGCTGCGGCAGGGGAGAGAGGGTTACAGCACCAGCTCGGCATTCAGATGGTGTGGTTTATAAAGTGACTCAACATCTGTCATTAATTAGAGTTCCTGTTCCCATGGTGATGGCTTATTATTGCTAGCCTGATAAGATGACCAATTCAAGAATATCATCTTCCTTTCCCTCTCACTCTTGAACATAGATTTTTCTCTTTTTTTTCCTTCCTCTCCCCAAATTGATCATTTGCAACAAGGTAGGATATAGTATTTCTCAGTCAGCAACTCCCTGTTGGATCCCTGATGATAACCTTTGGAATTTTTTCCCTTTTGCAGAATCTCTGTCAGACCAACTTGCATTCGTCCCAGACATTGACTGACTCTGATCATGAACAAGTTAATTACCTTCCTTGGGCCTTCCTTTTTCATCTGGAATAAGGGATGTGGAGGCCTAAATAGCAAGGTTCTTTTGAGAATTTGATGCACTAATAGGAAGGTACTAGCACAGAGCTGGGAATGTGGTGGATACTCAAGAAATGGCAGCAGTTGTGAGAGCTAAAATAATACCAATGATAATTATTTACAAAGAGATGAGACGAGACAGATTTTGAGTTGGCAGTTGGGGTCATTTTCCTTTCATTCATCAATCATTCAAATTTGTCCTTCCAATGAAACTGTTCTTTTCTCCTTAGAGCCCTTAATCCAAGATATACTATATATTTATTTGGATTTACTTTTTTAAAGGTCTCTTACACGCCACTGTAAGTGGGATGAAACCTGGTACAATGGTTATTTTACACACTGCTGTACCTGGGGCGGGGGCGGGGGGGGGGGTGGGTTGTATTTGTCAAATGAAATATAAATATTTACCAAGCAGTCCAGGTCAGTCTCTGTGTTAGGGACTGGAGATTTGGAAATAACTAACTAAAACTAGATTCTTACCCTTGAGGCATTCACATAAGGAATAAGTGAAAATTGACCAAAAAAAAAAAAAAGGTGGGGGGGAATGGGGCATTCATTAAATAAATCCAGTGACATAAATGGAATTAAATCTCTAGTAATCTTCTAGCACAAAACACCAATGAAGAGGGTGGTGTGGATCTCTCAAAGCTCTAAATGCCAAGAGGGATTCAAACTGATGGTGTTAAGCCCCCAGTCAGAAATTCCCCTTGAAACATACAGTTAAAAAAAGAAAGAAAGAGAAAGAAAGGAGAGGCTTTTCAGAGGGTTGGCTCACGGCTCCTCCCAGGACAGTCTGATCCCCTCGGCTGGTGAAGCAAGAGGTCAGATCCCCAGAGAGAAAATCAACCTCTAAGAGTCACTGGCTAGAATTTCTAATTCACCAGTGCCACAGCACACAGTCTGTCTTCAGTCAAGGAGGATGGGCCCAGAGGCTTTAGCTTCCCCAACCCACTGTACACAGTCAAGCCACGCACCCTCTTCCTCCAGGAGCACAGAGAAGCAGGCACAGGCGTCTCTCTGGGAGCCCGTGAACCCATTTTTTTCAGGGGCCTGGATCTTCCATTCTGAAGTCATTTTAATTACTGTACTATTAAGTATTTGTGTTGATTACCTTAATATATTTTGGGTTATTGCCTCAGAAACAATTGAGCGTCATGCTTCTTATGTTCAGTTGGGACCCTTGGTGAACAGGAGACATGGCTCAGCTTCTATGTATTTCACATAGAAATGTTTGAAAATCAGGACCTAATTTTTTCAGCGTAAAGACGAGCAATCTGAGGCCCAAAGTAGTAGACCTCTTGTCCCAGGTTATATATTGAGTTGTTTAGTAACCAAACCGACTTTGAGGATGGGGACTTCATTTTTGGAAAAAAAGAGAGTAGCTGCGAATCACAAGGAACAGTCTGGAGTGAATGCCCATGAGAATGGGGAAAGCTGTTTTCAGAGACAGAGCTAAGAACTAGGTGGTCTTGCGTCAGATTTTACCTGCTAAGGGTTTTTAATCCACATCTATCCACAGCAGCACTTCTTCTTTAAGTGGCTGCTCAGCCAGATCAAGGGAGACTATACATTCTCTGTCAACTTCACCTCCTCTTTGGTACCACACATGTGTATGCAGCACCCACTACTGGTTAAGGATGAGGGCTTCTGGGACCCTTCCCTGGAAGCCCATACCCAAGTGGGGTAAGCAGACACTGGAATACCTAAGGGCAATACTAGAGATAAACACAGGCCTGGGTGGGGAGTGTAGAGGTGGGCCTGACCGAGGAAATGTCCTAAGGCAATTTTACAGATGGGTTCCAGTATTATTCCAGTGGACAGACTACAGGGTCAGAACATCACCCAAGTATATCTTATCAGCTTTGTGACCTTGGGAAAGTACTTAATTTCTCTGTGATTTGACCTCCTTATCTGCAAAGACCTCTTTATCTGCAAAGCACTAGGAATATCAGAATTGAATGGAATTGTTGTGAGGATTAAGTGATTTAATCCACAAAGTCACATGCACAATGACTGGTGAAATCACATGAACACCCTCTGTTATCCTTTTAGGAGCCCCTTGAAGAGCAGGTTCCCAGTTCCCCACCACGTCACAACATGCTGGACTCACAATGCCTGCTGCTCCTCAGTAGTCTAAGCACTTGTTTGAATCACCACTTTAGGGCTGTCTATAAATTTTTCCTCTGTAAATGTCTGTTTGTAGTGGTTAATCAGCTTACTAAGATGAAGACAACCGCTATAATCCAATTACCTAAACCAGTCTGGTCTCTCAGGATCCCTCCTCATCAGAGATGCTGACAGGTGAAACTGACATGGCCAACTTCGTAGGAATTTCAGTCTGATCGACTCCATCCAACATACAGGCTCCTCTGGCCAAGGTGTCAGTTGAGGTGGGGAGGGGAAGGGTTAGGATTTGAGGTGGGATGAGGTGGGTTGCTTGCTTCCCATTATCTCAGTGGCCTTGTCTCAGAAGGTACCTTCATCCTGAAATTCTCAAACATGATATGCTACAACACTCTATACACAAATGTTCTCTTGTGAAATAGGAAAATTTTCCAGGGGCATTTAAAGACTTCAAAACTGTTAGAGATAAATAATAAATCTTTGTTGTTACTCTCAGGTTGAATTAGTTTACAGCCTTTTTTTTTTTAAAGCGGGAAGCAGTATTATCATCTAAGAAGCACTTGATGTTGTTGATTAAAAAAAAAAAAAAAGACTATTAGCCTGAAACATTAAAACAAAAACAATGGATAGAGTCATGGGATGTTGGGCAAAGGATGCCCCCAAGACTCCTGATCAAATTCCTAATAATTTGTTCATAGTTGATGACTCCCATTCCCAGTCAAGTGTGGTCCTTATGTATTGAGCTTTCTCTTTTGTTCCTCATGAACTGGGATGCTTTCCTAGGAGCTGAGTTGACATCTCTTCTGTCTGTGTTGTTCCTTTCCTTTCACTAGCATCTCTATCTGAAAAGTCCACTTCCTACTGCTTCTCTGCTCCTCCTAAGTTACCATTTCCATTTCAAGCCTGACTTCTTATACAAAGCCACACTTCTCTTTCCTGCCTGTAGCTATTACCAGGGAGTAGATTATGTAACAGCACTCTCTGGTTTCAGGTTGCTTCATTTTTATTTTTCTAGCCTGTCAACTCCTTGAAGGTGGGGAACCTGGCCTTGTTTTTCCTCTTTTTCTTTTTTAAAACTGTAAAACATTTGGCCTTCTATCACATAATCCAGTGCTTTGACGTCACCAGTAGAAATAGTGTTTGCTTGGGGACAGGAAAACCTGTATTCAAATTTCAGCTTGAATATTAACACCTAGTGTGACCTTGGGTAAGTTCTTTTCACTTTCTGTTTTCTCATTTGTAAAACTGAAGGCAAGAAAATTTGCACATAAATCCACTGTGAGAATTAGGGGAGAAAAGGCTAACTATTGATTCTGCAAGGGAATGTCTACAAGAAGACCAGAGAAATATGAGTTTTGCAAGTAGCTTTCTTATAATTTGCTTTGAAATAGGAAGAAAGTTTGGAAAACCTTGAGTGAAAGATATGTCTCAATAAACACAAGCTCCGAGACATACAGACTTAAACTAACGTTATTACTTAACAGCTACGGGATGCTGGGCAAATTGCTTGTCCATTCTGAGTCTCTTTTTCCTCATTTGAGTGATGAGAATAATCACACATGTAATATAATAACTCATTTAGAACGGTCCAGAGTTCTGGTTCAAGAAAGAGGAGTTTCTATTCTTTTTGACTAGACACTCCCTTGAACTGGGCCTGGTTCTGACCTGTAATCCAGCCGTGTCTCCTGATGGAAATCGTAAGCTATGCACAGCCACTGTCCTCAATGCCTGACTCAGAGTTCGATTATTCAGAGCTGGGTATTCACCAGAGTTGCTAAGGTTAATCTCTTGTCTTTTGGTGTTACTTCATCAAAGTGAACTGTTCTTCATGAGAGCCAGCCACCCTTCCTCCCACTGGCCTAGCCCATTCCAACAGGCAGAGAGAAGGGGAAGTGGATTCACCATAAGGAGTGAGTTCTCTTTTAATACTTAAAAGCCACTGTATCATTAGAGTCCAGTCAGGAGACGTGACGCCACTCTAGGTCATTTAACAGAAAGAACTGAGTGCAAGAAATTGTTTTCACTGACGACAGAAGAAACTAAGAAGCCAAACTGATGATGCCAAAGGAACTCAGAGATCAGGGATGACAAAAAGCTGCTGCTCCTCTCAGGGATCAAGAGCTGATGGGAGGCAGCAGTCTGACCAGAAATAGGGGCTGGGGATGTCAGGCTGGAGCTGAAACCAATGAAGTCTGAAGTCTGAAGGCTGAGTGCTTAGCACTGGACCTGCAGGGGAAGAGGCTGGAAGCTGGAATCACACAGGAGATGCAGCTGGTGCTGCTGAAGTGAAAGAGAGCAATGACCTGACTTCTCCCTGTTTCCTGCATACCAGTCTCCATCAGTATCTCCCATTAACCAAAGACTAAAACTAAACCAAAATCAGTGCTAAATACTACTTAATGGCCAGTTCCAAGAGAGTCCAGGAAATGTAACGCACAGGTAGTAAAAAGCTACCCGGGAGCAAACAGGCAAATGAGTGGCCCAGCCGTCCTTTAATAATGTACCAAAACTGCTATAACAACGTGTAATTTACAGTCAGCTAACAAGGAGAGGTATCATAAATATTTCTCTAACTTTGTAGAATTCTCACTGAAAGTTTATTCCTACCAGGAACTGTGCTAAATACTTTCTACATATTATCTCATTTAATCTTCATGGCACTCTTATGAGGCAGGCGCTCTTAACAGTCTCATTTGTACCGTGAGAACACCAGTTTAGAGAGGAGAGGTAAAAGGACTGACCTAATGTACAGCTTTAGCATCTGAACTCAGGACTGGGGCCCAGACTTCTGTGACATCTGAGTCTGTGCTCTTAACTATGGTCCTATTTATTGCTTATAATATGAATCATACTTCTAACAGTAAAAGGGAGGGTACTAGATAAGCTAAACACGAAACGTCTCATAATTAGTGGGAGGATATTTTGAAGACCTACACTTCTAGGGCTGAAAGCCTAGAACACTCTGTGAACATTAAATCTGCCCTTAGGAAAAAAATTGAGATTAAGAAAAAATATATCACTTAATGCAGTTTATAAAAGTCCATGGTGTTCCCTCTTGAAAGCAACAGTGTATTTTTGCTAGGAGGATGCCAAGTTCACTGGCCTCTGTAGGCTTGCTGTTTACTGACATCTGATAGGCTTCAACATCTGTTGCCCTTCTCGATTGATGGGTGCTTCATTTCAGCACGTCCCTGATGCCAGGCTGGTAAAAACTTCAGTACTGAGGTCTTCTAAGACACTCCTAGGTCAGTGACACAGCTTTGTTTGTGAAGCTGGCTGAGGGAAGGAATATTCGGGGAAGAGTGGTAAGGGACACGCCATCCATCTACCATGCTGGGTATTCTCAGTTCTACCCTTGGGTCAAGCGACAGCTCCACACAGTTATAAACCTGGGCAATTCTTAAGTTCAAGTCAAGTTTCAATGTTCTGCTCTGGACCCTTAACAACATAGTATAGGATGAATTCTTCTGCTGCTTCTGTAAAGTTTCATAGAAGGATTTCTCATTTTGTTTTTAAAGAAATGGAAACTTTAGAATTTGGTAGCAGGGAAGACATAGTCTCTTTTGGAGAATGGGTGTATACTTCCTTGACTCCGTGGACACTATCTGACTTGAGCTAATTCCCAGTTCTGTGTTGGCTGCTGGGAAGCTCCAAGTAATCCCCTTATTTCAGGGTCAGAGACCCATAGGCCAAATCTGCCCCATAAATCTGCTTGGTCTGGCACTTACCAAAGCAGGGTTAAAACAACCTGAATGTCAATGTCCTTAGGCAGAGTATACATTCTCCAACCTTCAGAAGAAATCATCTTGGCGTTTGCCAGTATTGTCCCATGCTTATACAGACTAGTTGGCACCTGAAGGCATATATATTTGAGTCTAAGTAGTTGGGGTATTCTCTTTCTACATAGCTTCTAACTTGTGTTTTATTTTGCTTAGTTTTATTCTGCCTAGCCCTTTATTATAAGCTTGCTCAAATCCTTTATGGAAGAGGAGTATGAAAAATTATTTTCTTCCCAAAGCAAAACTGCCAAGATGAGTGCAAGTAGCTGTATCCATTGCATCCAAGGGATGATCATTTTGGGTGAGTCTCTTTGGCCTGCCCCACCTGTTAAAGGGAGCCTCAACACCTAGTTGAAACAGGCCCAGACACATGCCTTTTCCAGATCCAGCCCACTGTTATCTGTCAGCCCAGCTATCACAGCCCACCCTATCTCCAGCAGCAGAGGGAGAGCAGAAAATGCATCCTGACATCACAGGAAGGACCCAAGTAAAAGGTGCATTAATGCAGGCAAAAACAAGCCAGAAGAGTGATTAATTTGGCCTCCCCTTCAATATTATGTTTACACAAGTTGATTATATAGCACTTAATTACTAATTTGCCCTACTTAAACCAAAAGTGCTTTTAATTTTTAATGAGATAAGGGAATGAGATGCCTTTACTTAGTAAGGAGCAGCTATTTTATTTCCTTCTCTTGTTTTGCCCAGCCAATTAATAACATTTCTAAGGAAATGTATCCCTCTCATGAATTCTTTCTCATCTTCTTTCCAACCTCCCAGATTAAAAGAGAGATAGAAACAGACAAGAGGTCCTTAGAAACAAACTGACTTCACCTTCTGATCTGGTTGGCTGGACTGGGAAAGGCCTTATAAAGCTGAGTGACATGGGATCCATAAATGGTTCTATTTTTTGGGAGTTGGGGTGTGTCTATTCCCAGAAACCATGACTTGGTTGTTACCAACACCAGAACACAGTTCTGGGCCTCCAAACAAGGCAATCCCCCCAGAACTCGGCATTGTTTCCTAAGTATTAACGTCAGATCATTTTAAGCATGGCCCTAGGGCAGCCCATAGGAAGAGCATGGGTTTTGGAGTCAGCTCTGGATTTGATCACCACCTCTGCTACTTGTGAGATGATGTATTTAAACTTCCTGAGCCTCAGTTTCCTATCTGTAATGGTGAGGTGAATAACCTATTTTCAAGAAGTAAAGGTCATCTCCAGTACCTTAGCACACTGCCCAGCCCATCTCAGAAGAGGCACAGTTTTCCTATCTTTAGTGGAAGGTAAGGGAGGAAAATAAAGGCAGATATAAGGGGGTTCTGTTTGAGCATGCTAGGCTGTCTGTCATCTGTAGAGCTGGCAGATCTGATCAGTGCTACTCAAAGGGGCTGTCCATGACATGATGACAAAAAGAGTTGCGCCAGAAAGTAAACAAACACACTGATTCTTTCATTGAGAACGCGGTGCTATGAACAAAATGTCATAATTGAGTTACATTCTGATGCAAGTCCTTTATCTCAGTGCAGATCTGTAACAAACCATTCACAGATTGGCCTCTGGTCTGCAGACAGACCTGCCCAGCCCAGTCTGGATGACGGCGGAGGATGGTGGTACATGCTCCTGAACACTCTCTCCCACTCTCCTCTGGGCTGATCCAGGCTCATGTGTCTGAACCATATCAACGAGCTTCCTTGACCTCTGACTTTGACTCCACCCAATGGAAACCTGACAGTCAATCAGTGAGAGGGAAGAGAAAGGGGTCAATAATCCAGCTCGTCACTTCCAGGGTGACTGGCAAGACAGCTGACTTGGTAGCCTCCATATAGTCCTCTCTTCTGGAGTTCAGAGGTTCTAGGAACTGTGTTCCTCCTTCACCTCTTAAGGTCCAGCTCTTACAGATTCCAGTATACTACATCTTCCCTTGTGATTTCTCCAGAGCCAGTCCACAGTCTGTAAACAGTCCCTCTACTAAACTCCCTACAACTATCCTAATTTGAGGGTATCTTCTGTGGAGACCTTGACTAACACAGTGACATTTTAATGTATATTCAAATTCTAGTTGTCTAGAGAAGCAGACAACTAGAAGCAGAAGAATTGGAAAATTCTGAAAGAGATGGGAATACCAGACCACCTGACCTGCCTCTTGAGAAACCTGTATGCAGGTCAGGAAGCAACAGTTAGAACTGGACATGGAACAACAGACTGGTTCCAAATAGGAAAAGGAGTACGTCAAGGCTGTATATTGTCACCCTGCTTATTTAACTTATATGCAGAGTACATCTTGAGAAATGCTGGGCTTTATGAAGCACAAATTGCAATCAAGATTGCCAGGAGAAATATCAACAACCTCAGATATGAAGATGACACCACCCTTATGGCAGAAAGTGAAGAAGAACTAAGGAGCCTCTTGATGAAAGTGAAAGAGGAGAGTGAAAAAGTTGTCTTAAAGCTCAACCTTCAGAAAACTAAGATCATGGCATCCAGTCCCATTACATCACGGCAAATAGATGGGGAAACAGTGGCTGACTTTATTTTTCTGGGCTCCAAAATCACTGCAGATGGTGACTGCCGCTATGAAATTAAAAGATGCTTACTCCTTGGAAGGAAAATTATGACCAACCTAGACAGCATATTAAAAAGCAGAGACATGACTTTGCCAACAAAGGTCTGTCTAGTCAAGGCTATGGTTTTTCCAGTGGTCATGTATGGATATGACAGTTGGACTGTGAAGAAAGCTGAGTGTCGAAGAATTGATGTTTTTGAACTGTGATGTTGGAGAAGACTCCTGAGAGTCCCTTGGACTGGCAAGAAGATCTAACCAGATCCAACCAGGATGGCCTAAAGGAGATCAGTCCTGGTGTTCATTGGAGGGACTGATGTTGAAGCTGAAACTCCAATACTTTGGCCACCTGATGTGGAGAGCTGACTCATTTGAAAAACCCTGATGCTGGGAAAGATTGACGACAGGAGGAGATGGGGACGACAGAGGATGAGATGGTTAGATGGCATCACTGACACAATGGACATGGGTTTGGGTGGACTCTGGGAGTTGGTGATGGACAGGGAGGCCTGGCATGCTGTGGTTCATGGGGTGGCAAAGGGTCGGATACGACTAAGCGACTGAACTGAACTGCAGAGAAGCAGACTCACAGATATAGAGAACTTATTTGTGGTTGCCAAGGGGGAGGGGGAGTGAGGCAGGGGTGGATTGGGAGTTTGGGATTAGCAGATGTAAACTACAAAGGATGCAAAAACAACAAGGTCCTGGATAGCAGAGGGAATGATATTCAATATCCTGTGATAAACCATAATGGAAAAGAATATGAAAAAGAGGGCATATATAAGTATAACTGAATCATTTTGTTGCACAGCAGAAATTAACACAATACTGTAAATCAGCTATTCTTCAATAAAATAAATTTTAAAAAAATTAAAAAAAATAATGGTAATCACACTCAGCCTCACAGGAGTCCACTTCCAAGTATGACTGAGTTGAACAATCTTCAGCTTTGGAATTCTAGCCTAGGCCTTGGATTCTGGCCCCCACCATTTCTAGCATTTGACTTTGGTAAGTCACTTAAACCTTCCTACCCTGTTTCTTCATTTGTAAAATTTATGATGATAATAGTATAGGAAATTTCTTTATGCATAACTTTTAACATGGTACCAAATTTTTAGATGTTCAAATTTCTTTGAAATGTATATGATTAGAGAGATGACATCCAAGTTTCTGTACTCATAGCACTTTATGGCTCACTGCAAAGTATCAAACATTTCCAATAAGTAACGGTAATAACGATATGCGAAGGTCTTGATCATTTGCGTCAATGATGGAATCAGAAGTCTTTTCATAGGTTTCAGCAAGACCTCTAAATATTCCATGGCTCTGAATCTCACTTTGTCCAGTGGTATCTATATCTATATGTGTGTGTTTATGTGTGTGCATGTGTAGGCATTTTTAAGAACTTTTCCCCAGTTACAGACAATTCCTGATTTAACTAAAGGTCTTATCTTCCCTCATGTTTTATTTGCTTCTATAGCTTAATTTACTGTGTTGAATATTAAGTTTATATTGCACAGATCTTCTATTCCTAACATCCTAGAGTAAAGAGAAGAAAGCCCAAGTTATTCATTTCTAATTTATCCCAACAAGGAAATTCACCATAAAAAATAAAAGCATAAATAATAATTAGAATGAGGAATTAAGTATGTATAGACATTCATTTCTACAAAGTAATCTAACATATTTTTTCAGATTTGTACCAGTATAAAATGTTGTCTTGAACAAAATTAAGTTAAAGAGAAGTAGGTAAACTTTATTTTAGAATTACAGTCCTGAAATCCTTCTAAGCAACTAAAGGACTCAGTAGATATTTGGCTACTGTTTGCTTTTATAAAAGTCCAATTCTCAAGTTCCTGAGTAAAAACTGCAGGAGGAGAAAGATATTTGAAAAAAATGCTTGTTAGCCTAAACCTCTGTGTTAGTAACAATACTATAAGAAGTGTCTTTTAACTAAAGTTCTTAATTAGTTAAGTGCTTTTTTATATCTATCTCTATAAAAAGTAAATGGACAGGTTATGATTAAATACAAAAAGATAAAACACTACTGGGAACATGGTATGAAGTCTTCTCCAAACAAAAGAAGTAGAAAACTTCCAAACCAAAGAGGGTATGTTTCTTCTTTTTATTTCTACAAGTCATAATCAACAAAGTAGCAATGATAAACATGGATGCGGATATATTCTATTATCCATTCCACCCTGTAGAAGAGCAGCTGAGCTGCCACATTGTAATCTCTGCTTTTTCCAGGCAACAGATATAAAAAGCATGGTTTGAGGGAACAAAAAGAACAAGGTTATATGACCTCACTGTTAACATCCACTGGTTGCTGCAGAGATTCTGTGAATGACAAACTGGAGATTCTTTGACTGACATAGGATGGAAAGTAACAGGCCTTGATCTAGGATCACCCTATGAACAGGAGAGTCAAATGTCATATATCTTGTATGTTGAAATAATCTCTTAAAGATAGAATTCTAAGTTTGAGCTACTTTTTAATATTTATTTATTTTTATTGGAGTATAGTTACTTTATAATGTTGTGTTTAAGTTTCTGCTGTACAGCAAAGTGAATCAGTTATATGTATACATATATGTTCTCTTTTTTAGATTTCCTTCCCATTTAGGTCACCACAGAGCATTGAGTAGAGGTCCTCGTGCTACACAATAAGTCTTCATTAGTTATCGATTTTTTACTCAGTAGGGGATCTTAGTTCCCCAACCAGGGATCGAACCAATGTCCCCCTGCAGTGGAAGCACAGAATCTTAACCACTGGGGAAGTCCCTAATTTTTTATTTTTTTATATCCATGATGTCATTTTGCAAACTGGAGATATGTAATTAATCAGGACCTGAATTTGTTTTGTTTTTTTTTTCGAGCAGGAGCAATTTTTTAAACAAGATAAGAATGTACTGTTAACCAGGCATGGCAGTAAGTATAAAGAATGTTAAGGGCAATATCACATTCTTAATTTAATCCTTCTTTAAATTAATTACCATTCCAGGATTTTCTGTTGATTTTCTATGAGGCACTCCCATGTGGGATAGGACATCAAAAATCCAATCAGAGACCTGAATCTACTTAATAAGAAACCAGAATCTCATAGCTCTTGAAGCACATGCTTAAGCAGCAAAGGGCAAAAGGCTACTAGAGAGATGACAGTATCAGGACCATATGTGAAATGAACAGGATTTTAAGAGGCCTGGGGATGAAAACCAAATGAAACTAAAATTCACAGCAAAAGACTCCTTACACACAAGAAATGTGAGCCCTGAAATTTCACCCACTATTGGTGGGAGTATAAGGTGCTAATATGTATCAAAATCCTAAAGCTTGGGCAAACTCTTTGACCAAACAACTATACTTTCCATAATTTAGTTTCTGGAAATAACTTAGGGTGTGGGCAAATTTTAGCTACAGAGATGTTATTAGTTGCAATGTTCCTTAAAACAACAGAGAAAACCTAAATATTCAAAACTAGAGGACTGCAAAAAAATAAGTCATGGCATTTTCTATGGGGCAGAAAATTATACAGCCTACAAAAATGATAAATAAAGATGCTTACTATGTATTTTGGGGTGGGGGAAAAGGTTATAAAACAATATGCATTGTATGAATACATTTCTGCAATCAAGAAAAGTATAAAGTAATTTAAAAATATGGACCAAAGGATTAAAAAGATAGAAACCAGAATCTAATATAGTGATTGTTTTAGGATAGCAATATCAGTGTTTTCATACTTTTTTTTCAGCTTAACTGAATTTTTTTATTTTTCCCAATGAACACGAATTATTACTTGTATTCCAGAAAAAAGAAAAAACTCAGCAAATTAAGATTGAATGTGCCAAGAAATGAGATGGTTTCATATTTCTGAACATCCATTATATCAATATATCAGTCCTTCCAAACCTCCAGAAAACAAGATCATGATAATCAACTTTACTTTGCAAAATGTAAAACTGGTATTTATGGTGACAGAAAGCCAAACAGAACTAAAAAGCACAGAAAGTTGACTCTCACAAAATAAAACAGAATGGAGAGGTATTGTGTCACATATAAAACCACAGGCTTTGAAGCACATAATAGGTGATGAATATAAACTGGCTCCAAATGAAGTAAAACCTCGCAAAAAAAGAACAGAAAGAAGGAGAGGCTTTGGCTAAGTAGTGAGGGTGTTTGCAAGGACTGACCTTGAGGGTAGACCACTGCGGTCAGCGTGGATAGTTTATCCTGTGGGCACACATGACAGAAAGGGTGAGTAATCACCGCTCTCCACTGGCCGCTTACATGTACTGGTCTGCGAGACACAGGAGTCTGTCTGGAACGTGACAAGGAAAGCTGATGGTGGGAACGCGTGGAGTCAATGGTTTACAGAGGCAGCAGCCCTCACACCGTGGGAGGAAAAGAGGTTTTGATTAATTGGTTGATTCCAAGGGCTTGTTTTCCTTATCCTGAAAGATGGCTGAATTCATTCTGATCTCTTGTCACTGTCTCCTTTTGCCGATTTTTACTTTAGATGCTTCTCTCTACTGCTTTTTTTTTTCCTGAGGTGGGGAGGGCAGGTGTCAAGATAAATAGCACTGTTAGAATTAAAGCTTATTTTATATAAATAGTCTTGGGGGAAAAAAAACTGCCTTATAAGATAAGAAATTACAGGAAGCTAATGACATCTGCAGAGGGGCTGAAGGAAGCAGAAAGTGGAAAGCCATTTTGTATTTCTGCCTCTTTGCCACTGGACTAAGTTTTTCTCTCATGGCATCGTGAATCCGGTTTCTTGTGTTATGTGTCCTTTGTGTTTCTCAGACCTTCTCTATTGTCTGTGCTTAGAAAATGGAAGCGTGCTGATAGCCCATAAAGTTATTTTTTCCAGTTTGTTAATTTTCCAGGACCTAGGAGCTTACAGAATTGTTATGGGATGCTCCAAACTTCTAATTATAATTATTTGCATTCCAGGATATTCAGAATTAGAGAGGATCACTTTGAAGTGCACTTATGGACAGAGGAGCAGTGGGTAATCTCCTAGGGATGGGGGAGAGGTCAGACAGAAAGATCACAGATGCCAAGACTGCCTGGATTCCATGTTTTTATGACTATAAGGAGGGAGGAAGACTTCCTTCCTTGTGTCCCCTCTCACTCAATAGCTAAACTTTTACCATGAAAGTGGAATCTCTGTGAGTTGACTCCATTTTATTAAGCTATAGATACAGCTTAAGACACAATACTTGTCACACTGTCTAGTGGAAGAACAGTTTTGAAAACTGCTCAGAGGAGAGCACCATTGCTGGGGAGGGACAATTCGTTAGGGCTGTGGTTCCCAACCTTTTTGGCACCAGGGACCAGGTTGGTGGAAGACAGTTTTCCAGAGACTGGGGGCAGCAGAGGTGGGGTGGGGGTGGGGGTAGGGTAGGGGGTGGTGGTTTCAGGATGATTCAAGAGCCTTACATTTATTGTGCACTTTATTTCTATTATTATTGCACTGTGATATAAATGTGATAATTGGACGACTCACCATAATGCATAATCAGATCATGAGGCATTAGATCCTCACAAGGAGCAAGCAACCTAGATCCCTCACATGTGCAGTTCACAGTAGGGTTCACACTCCTATGAGAATCTAATGCTGCAGCTGATCTGACAGGAAGTGGAGCTCAGGTGGTAATGCAAGTGATGGGGAGTGGCTGTAAATACCGATGAAACTTCGCTTGCTCACTCGTTGCTTACTGCCTGCTTACTAACAGACCATGGACTGGTACTGGTTTGTGGGCTGGGGGTTGGGGACTCCTGCTGTAAGATATTATTATTCTATTGTTTAATGTGGCTGGATAGCTATATCAATACCCTTTGTGAGATCCTAATTTGAAAAGGGAATAGTAGGAAGACTCTACTGAAGAATTGATGCTTCCAAACTGTGGTGTTGGAGAAGACTCTTGAGAGTCCCTTGGACTGTAAGGAGATCAAACCAGTCAACCCTAAAGGAAATCAACCCTGAATGTTCATTGCAAGGACTGATGCTGAAGCTGAAACTCCAATACTTTGGCCACCTGATGCGAAGAACTGACTCATTGGAAAAGACCCTGATGCTGGGAAAGATTGAAGGCAGGAGGAGAAGGGGACAACAGAGGATGAGATGGTTGGATGGCATCACTGACTCGATGAACATGAGTCTGAACAAGCTCCAGGAGTTGGTGATGGACAGGGAGGCCTGGCATGCTGCAGTCCATAGGGTCACAAAGAGTTGGACACGACTGAGTGACTGAACTGAACTGAGGAAGACTTTAGCTGTCTAAAGGGAGGGCAGAAAAGGGCAGGGGAAGAGAGGGAGACTCTGAGGATGAGAATATGAATGGATAAATAAACAAGGGGTGGAAGCAGGAACTATCAGTGGGCTGTAAAATCTGAATAGCAATGGACCTTGTAATTTGAGTAATCTCTCTTATTAATAACCCATCAGAAAATTCTATCCACTACCCCTTTCCCTCCAGCTGATACACTTTCCCCAGAATTGAAATATATAGAAGTGTGCAATAGCTATAAGTAAAATCCACAACTCTAAGTTCTTCTGATCTGTTTGTACCAGCAAAGGAAGGCATGGTGCTCTATCCCTGGCTGACATCATCCATTCATGGCCTAAGAATTTGGGAAATCCTATCTCCCCAGGCACGTAGGCCTCTTCCTACGTGTAGCCTGGGTCTTTTGGAGTCTTCTTATCCTTTCCTTCATCTGAAGGAGATGCCACTGGCTGAGTATATCAAAGTCAGCCCATCTAGATAAGAAGTGAAATTCTTTATCCAACTACCATATGTGTAGCCTATGAGAAGACAAAACCTATGGCCCACGGGAATCACTGAGTTGCTGGCAAGTTTTGCTCAGCTTTCTTAAAGGAAGGGGTAGCAGGCATCCTGAAGATCAAGTTAGGATCTATGAAATTCAGGTTTGAAGTCTGAAGTTCAGGTTGAAGAATATGAATCACAGGGAGGAAGTTAATTCTGTTTCACCTCAACTTGCCAGAGTCCTGAGCTGGTCCCCAGACCTGGGGCACACAGGTTTGCATCTCTTCTTTAGAGAGAGATGAATGAATCCAAGTGTACATGCATTTACATTTCCAAACATAATCATTATAACAATGTTGATAATTATACCTGGGCTTCATGGAGGTTCATGGAATCAAGATTGCTGGGAGAACGATCAATAACCTCAGATATGCAGATGACACCATCCTTATAGCAAAGAACTACAGAGCCTCTTAATGAAAGTGAAAGAAGAGAGTGAAAAAGTTGGCTTAAAACTCAACATTCAGAAAACCAAGATCATGGCATCTGGTCTCTTAAAAAGCAGATACATTACTTTGCCAACAAAGGTCCGTCTAGTCAAAGCTATGGTTTTTCCAGTAGTCATGTGTGGATGTGAGAGTTGGACTATAAAGAAAAATGAGCACCAAAGAAGTGATGCTTTTGATCTGTTGTGTTCGAGAAGACTCTTAAGAGTCCTCTGACTGCAAGGAGATCCAACCAGTCCATCCTAAAGGAAATCAGTCCTGAATATTCATTGAAAGGACTGATGCTGAAGCTGAAACTCCAATACTTTGGCCACTGGATGTGAAGAACTGACTCATATGAAAAGACCCCGATGCTGGAAAAGATTGCAGGCAGGAGAAGAAGGGGACGACAGAGGATGAGATGGTTGGATGGCATCACTGACTCAATGAACATAAACGTGAGTAAACTCTTGGAGTTGGTGATGGACAGGGAGGCCTGGCATGCAGCAGTCCATGGGGTCTCAAAAGAGTTGGATGTGACTGAACTGAACTTCAAGGAGGTCACTGAAGCTTTCAAAGGCTCTATCTCAGCAGTTCCACAGGTGTGGCAATTCTTCATTAAACATTTTTTAAAAAGGAAATAAATGAAGCAAGCACCTGGAGAGGTCAATGACACTGTTTGACGATGCACAGCAATCACACACAGAAGTCAAGACCACATCGGTTCTCTCTGATATGTGATGACAGGTAAGATTCAGGTCTCTTGCACCTGCTGGCTTTCTTTACTAGATTATAGTGTCTCCTAAAAATAATCAGAAGAGGCACTTAATTCTCTGGGTTGAACAGGGGGTGGGACCTTGTCTTTAAAATGTGGTAAGCCTTCTAGTTGCTACTCAAGTCACTGATTCCAACATTCAATCTACCTTATCTTAGATACTGTTCCAGAGATTAAGGGAGAATATTATGTAGTGAAGAAGAGGTCAGTGTGGGATGAGGCTCAGTTTTCACCTAGGAGAAGATATGAGTGGAATCTTCTCAGAGTTAGAAACTCCAAATATGACTAAGATATCAATGAGGAGCCATAAGTCATGGTATGAAGAATTGGATGGAACAGTCAGATCATATCACACAACTCTGTTTTGGCTGTAGACAATCTCCTTTGTGACCAATGACATTCCTTTTCAGAAAATTCACTCTTGAACATTTAAGAAACCAAAAAATATTTTTCAAGAAAAAAGAAAAAAATAAAAACAATGAAAATCAGAGATTAAATTAAATTATTATAATTAAATTAATTATATTAAATCCAGAGAGACCTTGATTTCAATTTTACTTCTGTCCCTTATTAACTGTAGCCTTAAGCAAATTTCTTAAAACATCTCTGAGCCTGGTTTTCTTCATATATAACATAGGAATGAAATGACCTACCCTGCAGGTAGGGGAGACTGTCAAGATTAAATGAGGTGTCTTCATCTGCTTGGGCTGACATCACAAAATACCAGATTGAGTGTTTAAACAACATAAATCTATTTTCTCAAGGCACCAATATCAAGGTGCCAGCAGGGTTGGTTCTGGTTTGCAGATGGCTACCTTTTGGCTGTGTCCTCACATAGCAGAGAGAAAGCAAGGTCAGATATCTCTTCTTAGAAGGGCACTAATCTCACCATAGGGGTCCCACTCTCGTGACCTCATGTAATCCAAATTACAGCCACATCTCTAAATATCATCATGCTGCAGGATTAGGGATTCAACCTTTGAATTTTAAGGGAATAGAAACTTCCAGTTCATAATATGACTTAACCTATGCAGGGCCTTAGTAAGCATCTCTATTGCTTTGTTCTAGCAATTATGCTTCATCCCAGGGAGGGCAAGGCAGCTAGTTATGAGAACATCTTCATCAATCAACACATTAAAATAAGTCACTGACATTTCAACAATAAAAACCTCCATGTGACGTTTCTGACATTTACCAGAAAATCCAGAAAAATGTTGAAAATTCAACTCTCCCATCTTTGTTTAAAAACTCCAGTTAAAATCCACAAGCATTCATGAACGGGTTCAATTCTTTGTAAGAGATATTTCATAAGCATCAGCTTGATAGGCTTGGGCAGGGTGCACGGCATCACACTTGCAAAAATGTTGGAATGAGACTCTTGCATGTGACCATTTCCAATATGTACACTTAAATTCTTTAATCTTTCTGAATCTCTGTTGCCCATGTGGGTTGTGAGAGGTACCAGGAAGATTATATGAAAAGCACCTAGCATAGTTCTTGGTACAAAAGAAGGTTACAATAAATAAAGCTGTCATTATTGAGCTACTAACGGAAAAACCTGGCTTCAAGTCCTAACCTTGAGACAGTGGGCAAGTCACTTAAGCTCTCTGATGCTCAGCTGAACAAATACTTATTCAACTTTCAGTTACAACTTCGGAGTCAGACTTCTTGGTTTTGGCATTTACTAGCTGTTTCACGTAAGCCAAGTTATTTAACTTCTTTTGCCTCAGACTCATCAACTATAAAAGGGGGATAATAGAGCTGTTGTGGGACTGAATGTACATTCCTGATTCAGAGAAAGAACTCATAATGTGCTTCTGATTATTATTATAGATAAAGAAACAGAATGGAGAGCAGATCACAGAACTTGTAAGAAGTCAAGTGAGGGTTGACTCTAGAGCTTGTGCTCTGAGCCCTAATCCATACTGTTTCTCTAACTTTTTGTAAACCTATTGTTAACCTTATTATTTTACAACTCAAAATCTCTCCATATAACCCACATGTGAAATGTCTTTTGCAATTTGGTGGTAGGAAAAGCTTTGTCTCCCAAAGAGACTAATATGCTTCCTCTTTTTGAAAATAAGAATTATGCAACTTATCATGTGGTCTTTTTGTCTTGGCTGCCAGGAAGCTCAGAGTCAAATTGTGTGCTCCATCATCACCATCAAGTTGTTTCCTTCTTCCCGTATCTCTGTTCCTTATTTTTCTTTTAATTCCCTTTTACTAACATTTTCATTTGTGTCTCTTGTTGAAAGAGGCCTTGGAGGTATTTAAAAAGCGGTGGGTGGAGATGAAGGAAGTAGATAAAAATCAGAAATTCACATGAAAAATTTAAGTTTTCTATCTTACCTGTTTCACTTGCTAAAAGAAAAAAAAATGGGGAAATTTAGATGAAATCATGTAAGAGTTATTTTAAAGGAGGGGAAAAAAAAAAAGGAAAACCAACAGAAGAACAGAACGACTGACAGTAATGAAAGCCAAGTCAAATGAAAACTGCAATAAATATGTCTGAGGCTAGAAGTGTTTGTGCTTTCCCTGGCTGGAACCTATCATTTCTTAATTATATCCTGTGTGTGTTTTGCAAGACATGAGCTGCTGTCAAGAGGAAGGACAGCCCCAGACAGGGGAGGGGCCACGGCCCACCCCTCGGTCCTCACATACCTGTACAGAAGCGAAATCCCCCGAGGCACAGGCCCCCAGAATAGCAGCGCCCACAAGAACAGACTCCACCTCTTGCGACAGGACCACAGGCATGCCTGCGCAGAACAAGGCCACACCTTGGTTAGGGAGCAGGGCCAGGGGAGCCAGTCAGCTGCCCCAGCAGCACGAACACCTGAAATAAAGGCAGCACACACACACACACACACACACACACACCCCTTAACTCAGGAGACCTTTTTGCCTAGTGTTTCTAGGTTTCTGCTAGCTGCTACCTGCCATTTCAAGCAGTTTTCTACAAACTTTTCTGAAGTGCTCTACTGAGCCCATGGTAGACAGAGATGAATCCGACTTCTCTGCTACTCAGGTCTCAAAGGGGAGATGGATGAGAAAGAGATAGAGGCTTCACACGGGGTTGGGTCTGTAACTGAGATGCGCTAAGAGAAGGGAAGCGTGACAGACGGTGTGATGAACCTTGGCGGGGCCTCCTACATCTCTCAGAGTGTAAGTGAAAGCCCTTACCAAGGCTGACAAGGCACTCCAAGACCAGGGCCACTTCTCCTACCCTGACTGGCTCCTCCTCTGCTCCAGGCCACATGATCCGGTCACCTTGCTCTTTTCTGAATCAGCTTCAGGCCACTGCCTGTGCTGTTCTCCTGTCTGGGTCACTTCCTTCAGAATGTCCCCAGGGCAACTCCTTCCTGCAAGTCTGTGCAAACATGTCTTCCCATTGTGGCTTTCCTGACCATCCAAAGTAAAATGACAACTTACCCACAACATCCCTTATCCCCCTCGACTTCCTCAATACCCTCCAACACTGTATATTACTTCTCTGGTTTACTGTCTTGTCTGCTAGAACACAAGCTCCACGAGGGCAGGGTCTTTATTTTGTCCACTGCTGGATCCCTGGAATTGAGACTGGTATTGAGCACATGCAAGTGCTTATATGATGAACAAATACATTTTTGATATGGGGAAGGGGGTCAGAGTGGTGGAGCTCAGGATTCAATAAGAATACGAAGGATGAGTAGGGGTCCACCAGGCAGGGAGGAACACTCCTAGCTCAAAGTAGACTTAAGATGAATAGGAATAATTTAGAATTCTTAGTATTTTATACATGTGCATATGAAATAAAACATACATAAAATATAAGTATTTTTGCTAATCAGGAGATGGCAGCAAACTCCACAGAGGTAAGCTCTGTGGCCAGACCTGTAAGGATCTTCCTCTACTCAAAATATTGTTTTTCCAAAGTCTGGATTTTTCTTCCTGTCTTTTCTGGGTAAGACTTCCTGGACATAGCCTCCTCTGCCCTCCCACCATCTCCTAACTCATCATTCCATTCCAAGGTTGGGGCCCCTTCCCCAGCTACTCTTGATGAAGGGAACAGGGGACAGAATTCTCACACATATCCCAGGGGACTTAGGAATACCAGCCCCATCCACAGGGGCAGTGCTGGAGACTTTACTGACAAGGTGGGGTGTGGTCTCTGGGAAGAGCTCAACCTGGTTCCACTAGCCCTGTGTCCTTCAGCAAGTCACTTAGACACTTTTAGCCTCAGTTTCCCTCTGTGTAAAATAGGGATAATAACAGGTTTGCTGGAATGTAATGGGAAAGGGTAAGGGCAGGGCTCAATACAACCCCTGACCTATGGTAATCCCTTCAGAATGGTGGTGTTAGGAAGAATCTCAATGAGGGGCGAAGGCCTTCTAGATGCACTTCACCTGGGCTAGAAAGTGGACCAGTGGAGAAAAGAATGGGGTAGATGTCCATCAGTCGTCCAGAAGGTAGGAGAGACGCCAGGCCACGTGGGAGGGCTGTGTGGGCCACCTCAGGAGAGAGCAGGGCAAGCCTTTGCAGAGTCTGGGGATCGTGGGGACGGGAATGCGATCTTGACCACCCCACGGGCTTTGGGCTTATCCCATGACATCATCCCACATGCTGCTTGCCTCTCAGCCTTCCTTTCCCTGTTAAAGCCTCACTGGTCTGAGCAAAGAAGAATGGCTCATGGCCCCTGTCCTGGGAATGGGACTCCAGGGGGAGCTGGGTGGATCCCTGATCAGCTCTCCAGTTTTAGCCCAGAGTACTCTGGAGCCAGGCTGCCAGGGTTTGAATTTTGGCTTCCTCCCTGTCTCAGCTGTGTGACCCTAGGTGAGTTATTTAACCTCTCTGTGCCTGTTTTCCCAGCCGCAAAATGAGGTTAAAATTCCACTGATCTCACAGAGTTGTGAGAATTTACAAGCTTATTTGAGCATATTTAATACTGTTTCAGAGCATTCTCATAAAAAATTGACCTAACTTCTATACTTTAAAAAAGTGATATTGTAAATAAGACACTTAAAAAAAAGAGTTTGTGGCTTAGAGAAAGCACTTATCTGGGCTTCCTGGGTGGCACTAGTGGCAAAGAACCTGCCCGCCAATGCAGGAGACATAAGAGATGAGGGTTTGATCCTGGGTTTGGAAGATCCCCTGGAGAAGGGCATGGCAACCCACTCCAGTATATTCTTGCCTGGAGAATCCGAAATTCTTCATGTTTATCTTATCTGGGTCCTGGGACACTGACCTGTATGGACCACATCTGTAGGCCCCCTGCCCTCTGATCGCATCCTTGACTGAGCTCATCTGCAATCAGGCGGCCCCTCTTCACGCATCCCCTCAGCCTCAGGTGGGTTACCTCCCGCCCCGGCCCCTGGAAGCCTCGGGGTAGTCAGACTGAGTACACTCACGGTACTGCCTGCTGGCCGGGGTTTCCCTCAACCCTACCCATGCCGCTGTAAACAGACCCTTTACTGGACTTTTCTCCAGTTAATCCAAAGTGAGTGTGTCATCTGTTCTCTGCTCGGATCTGACTCATGCTGACACCAGCGTCCTCTGGGTCTCCCGATCCTCTCTGGAGAGTGGTCGGAGCACAACAGCACTTTTTCTGTTTGTAATGACCCTCTTGGCAGGACAGGATTGTTCTTCTTAACGTGCCCGTGCCAAACTCGGAGAATGAATACATGAAAGAGTAAATGACTGAATAATGAATAAGACAGGCAGAGGGAAACCCCTACTGAAATGGCCAGAATTTTTCAAAACAAAATTTAGGAGGAACATTTAGTCCCGAGTCAGTGAGAGAAACCTATAATTACTCAGTACATACCAAGTATTTCTTGAAACCACAGTTAACTATATGCCTAGGGTACAACGAGATTCTTCTTCCTCACGTAGAGGACATTTCTCAAGTTGGCAATATCCTGCTCTCCCTGCTTGTACAGAGCAGGAGCAGACTGTTCCCCAAATGGCAAAGACTTGCTTACAAAATATTTAACTTCTTTTTTTCTCAAGTGCACCTCCTCCTTTTTGGCGTGGGGCTGCCTAAAGGGAAGACGTGAACTAACATTCATTGAACACTTATCTTAAGCTAAGCATAGAGACTGGTGCACACAAACTCACGAGTATTTATTCCTCGGCATGCTCTCTATGAGGGAAATAATATTATTTGTACCTTTCAGAAGGGGGGAATGAGGCTGAGTGGTAAAGCAATTTGCCTAAAGTCACAGAGCTAGTCCTCTGCTCCATTATTCCATACTATCTACAATGAATCTGCTAAATTCCATTATGTTTTCACATGTATTCCTGAGAATCATGTATTAGCTCTACGGTTTTTTCTATAACTTTGTTTGCAGGAAAACTAGAGCAATTAACAATTTTAAAGGCACCGAACACTCAACCTATACACCCACAGCTTGTGTACCCATCTTTTAAGAAACAAATGCAAATGTGTTCTTTTTGCAGAGTGTTGGGTGAAGGAGAGGAAGAAGGCAGCTTTGCCTGGAATGTGAACTATTTTATCTGATGCATTAATGAGTCTAGCAAAACCCAAAGCATTTCAAGGCAGATGCACTTTGCCATCACTTGTCAATCACAGGCTTCCCCAGGCAGAGGCATTTCAGGCCAAAGAAAAGATCCCTTTGTTCAAAACTGTAACTGGTCCACAGTCAGAGACAAAGGGTCCAGTTTGAATTGGAATCCAAATAATGATTAACAGCCTTTTCATTTGACAGCCTAAAGGAGAACAGTTTCCAAAGTAGAACTTTCTATGAAGCCACTGCACCCCTTGCTTCTGAGTCAGCTCAGGGGTGTGAGGCCTGGAGGAGAACTCACTTTCCTAAAGCCTGGAGCTGCAGTGTAGAGTCAGGGCCTGCTGCCCTGCTCTCGGACCATTGTTTCCTATTCCCTTGGGTGATGTGTCAGCCAGGGTTGAGTCCATCTCTCTTCCTGGATCCAGGTAGGAAGTCTTGATGGCTCTTTGGAGGCTGGACGTTGGAAAGTCACTCACAGATCAGATCTGAAGTATGAATTGTATTTGAACAAGCTAGCTGACTCTGAGATAAACCATATTTATGGCTTTTCTCTTTGGGAAAATTATAAGCTAATCTGGGCTCCTTTTTATGTCTTCTTTTCTGCCTCCAAAGGTAGAAAAGGCCCATTTCCATAGGTTTTGGACACTTTAGGAAAGGGGGATTCATCATTAAATGGTTATAAACTGGGCAGAAAAGTTAAGAAACCTGGGTCAGCAGCATAGTGTAGGAGACATCAGGTCTGGACACACCTGGTACCATCCTAGTCCAGCACCTACCAGGTGTCTGACCTTGGACAGTCAATATGAGTCACCTCCCTGACCCTTAGTTTCCCTGTCTGTAAGGCAGGGGCACCGATTTCCACCTTTCGGTGGTGTGTGCGGATTAAATGTAAATAAAGTGATTTACATTGACACAGAGTAGGAGTGCATTTGAGTGTAGTCAATTCTACACTTATTTTTACATATTTACCCTTAGACTGTGTGCTTTTGCTCCTGTTCACTGGCCTATGCTTCCATTTCCCTACCTCTAAGATGGGGTTCAGCAACAGGGTTTGATCTCACACCATGCAGGGGGTGACGTTGCCCATCACATGTGGGAAAGCTCTCACCTGTGTGGATCTGCATGGCCTGGAGCGGGGAAGGGAGCGTCCAGTAGAAAACTGGACCCCCCCATTCATCAGAGGTAAGGCATGCAGGGGACAGGGGGCAGCAAGAGATCATGATGAATGGAGGCCAGTGGAGGAGAATCAGATGAGACTGGAGTTGGGGCTGTAAGCAGGGTCCAATCCTTTCCCACTTTCCTCCACTTGCCCCGCTGTGGTGCCTGGCCTCCATGTGGTGGTGGGGAGTGGGAACATCAGTTCTCTGGAGACAGTGGGAGAGAAGGGAGCAATAGGCACGAGGGCAGCAGGTCCAGAGAGACAGGCCCAGGTCAGCCACTGGGACTCAAGCAGGCCTCCTATTCATGAGGCCCCGTCCATGCGGCTCAGGAGTCTGCACTAGGAAGCTTGCTTGCTTTTGTCTGCTCAGATCACAGAGGGATCAACCCATTACCCAGGATTCTCTCCATCTGTGTCATGATCTCTGGTTCTGGTGAGCTGAGAAGGAATCACAGGATCTTGAGATTTGAATCAGGGCTCACATTCCCACCAGCAGCCAGACACCCACAGCTCCCACCATAGTCAGGCTCTGCAATTTTTCTTCAAGACAGTTTGCTTATCACTTCCTCCAGTCACTTGCCCTGCACTGTTACAGATCCAAACCAGGGCAAGGTCATGCTGTTTCCATAACACCCTGTACTTTTCTCACTCAAAGCTCTTGCTACACTAGATCTGACATGTCTGTTTGCTGTCTGCCTTCTTCCATAGACCCTGAACTCTCTGGGGGCAAGAATCATGTTTTCATCTCTGTATCGTCAATACTACCCAAAGTAGGGTATCAGAAGAGGTACTCAAGACTGTTAAGTAAATATTTGAAAATTAAGATCTGGCCCTTGCTATCTTCTCTTATTTCTTACCATCATCCAGTAGTTGGATACACAGAGAAGTCACTTTCCCTCGTATGACAACAACAGTTAACTTAAGAAAAAAAAAATAATTTTAACATAAATGCTCCAAATAATATGACACCCCACCTATATCCTCCTTTTTTCTACCCTGTCTAGATCTTGGCCACATTCATGTGCTGTCAAGTCTAGGATGACCTCTTCTCCTCCTCCTCAGACTTACCAGTGATGTCTGCATGCATTTGCACAAAAAGGGGATTCTTGCTGAGGCCACCACACAGGAAAAGGGTGCTGATCGAGTGCCCTGCTGACTCCATGGCTTCTATAATGAGGCGCGTTCCAAACTTAAAGGGAAAAACAGAAGAAAGCATCAGCATGGTGGCGAAGGGAAATGACATAGAACATTTACTAAGTGTTTACCCAGCAGTAGACAATGCACTCGGAGCTTGACATATATATATATATATATGCTCTCTTAGAAAGTCAGGACTCAAGGAGATTACACTGCTCATGATAACGTCATATTATTAAGTTACAGAGTGGGAATTCCAACCTGGGTCTGCCTGATTCCACAACCTTATGAATTATTATACGATTTGCTTCTATCAATAGTTACACAACATTGACAAAACAAGTTGACAGTGTTAACACAGTTCATTCAAATACACATATTTGATGAGTATCCGTTATGGCCCAGATCCTCTATGATAAACTTTTTGGCACCAGGGGCTGGTTTTGTGGAAGACAATTTTTCCACGGACTGGCATGGGGTTGATGGTTTCTGGATGATTCTCATAATAAGGAGTGCGCAACCTAGATCCCTCACATGTGCAGTTCACAGCAGGATTCGTGATCCTATAGGAATCTAATGCTGTGGCTGATCTGACAGGAAAGAGAGCTCAGTTGGTAATATGAGCGATGGGGAGCAACTGTAAATACAGATGAAACTTCACTAGCTCATCTGCTTCTCACCTCCTGGTGTGCGACCTGGCAGGCTGGGGATCTTTGCTCTATGAGTTATGGGGAATGGAGTGACTGGCAACTCTGCTGCGAAAAACTCTGCTTTGAAAGATCTCTGCTGGAGATCCCTGAGTTAGTTTTCCTTTCCTAAAGAGGAACTAAAGAAGTTTGTTCCTTGGAAATGCGGCCAACAAACCCAGCAGCTGAAACATGGAAGTTCAGTTTAGTTCAGTTGCTCAGCTGTGTCCGACTCTTTGCGACCCCATGAACCACAGCATGCCAGGCCTCCCTGTCCATCACCAACTCCTGGAGTCCACCCAAACCCATGTCCATCGAGTCGGTGATGCCATCCAACCATCTCATCCTCTGTCATCCCCTTCTCCTCCCACCTTCAATTTTCCCAGCATCAGGGTCTTTTCCAATGAGTCAGTTCTTCGCATCAGGTGGCCAAAGTACTGGAGTTTCAGCTTCAGCATCAGTCCTTCCAATGAACACCCAGGACTGATCTCCTTTAGGATGGACTGGTTGGATCTCCTTGCAGTCCAAGGGACTCTCAAGAGTCTTCTCCAATACCACAGTTCAAAAGCATCAATTCTTCTGCACTCAGATTTCTTTATAGTCCAACTCTCACATCCATACATGACCACTGGAAAAACCATAGCCTTGACTAGATGGACCTTTGTTGACAAAGTAATGTTTCTGCTTTTTAATATGCTGTCTAGGTTGGTCATAACTGTGCTTCCAAGGACTAAGTGTCTTTTAATTTCACGCCTGCAATCACCATCTGCAGTGATTTTAGAGCCCAGAAAAATAAAGTCAGCCACTGTTTCCACTGTTTCCCCATCTATTTGCCATGAAGTGATGGGACCAGATGCTATGATCTTAGTTTTCTGAATGTTGAGCTTTAAGCCAACCTTTTCACTCTCCTCTTTCACCTTCATCAAGAGGCTCTTTAGTTCTTCTTCACTTTCTGCCATAAGGGTGGTGTCATCTGCATATCTGAGGTTATTGATATTTCTCCCAGCAATCTTGATTGCAATTTGTGCTTCATAAAGCCCAGCATTTCTCATGATGTACTCTGCATATAAGTTAAATAAGTAGGGTGATAATACACAGCCTTGATGTACTCCTTTTCTGATTTGAAACCAGTCATGGAAAGAGGGCTCTCATTGTACAAAGAAGGTGAGCCACAAGACTTCAGGCTAGCAGAGGGCTAAAAGGACCCTTGTTATCACCTGAAACCAGGTAGTGGTTCTAATGAGAAGGTTTCCAATGCCAGAATCCATTCCTCATCAGTCCTTGGTGATCTGAGATGATGCAGAAACCATATGCCCTATTTGGCTCAAGTTTCACCGTATTTTCATTTCCGCCCTTGTGTCTTCCTATCTTTCAAAAATGTGTTATCTTCATCCTTGTCTTGCTCAGTTTATCAAACTCAGTAAAAACTGATGCTTGACAAGAAGATACTACCATAGGATCAAGGTGAATCTTAATATATAAGTCACGAGTTTTAGCTAGGGTATTAGAGTAGCTAAAAATCATAATTTCCTTGAAAGTTAAAAAACTGGAAGTCTCCAAATCATCATTTATTTGAGAGAGGATTAAAAACAAAAAGATGAACTGTGATATGACTTTAGGAGGCAGCTGCATGGTGATGTTAGAGAAAGTGGCTCTGGGAAGAAATGAGGGAGAAGGTATTTTGATGGCATGATAGCCCTTGAGATGTTCAAGGGGAGTGACCAAGTCCCAGGTGTGGACACAGGAAGTGGCTGAAGCAGATGGAAGAGAAGGTCAAGGGGAAGGAAAAGGTCAAAGGAGAAAGGGAGGTTAAGGATCTGGGAGGTAAGAGATGGTACAAACACCAAGAAGGTGGGGTGTGGGCTTCACAGGTTCAGTGAAGGTGGACAGTGGTTCTGGTCAGATGGCATTCAAGTGCACAGAAGAGGAGACAACAGCTCAGCTTGAGGGCATGCAGTATCTGAGCTTCACCAAAGGAAAGGAGGAGGGTTTAGGAAATCATCAGGATGCAGAAAACCCTGACTGCTATGGAGTAAATGATGAGGGATGGTCTTAGGGGAAACACACTGATTGAAACCAGCCACCCTGGCCAGGCACCACAGTAACTATTTGTGTGAATTATTTTACAACAGGAGGTCCTAGCAAGGAACCTGGAACTAACAAGCCACCACCAACCGGAAGAGTTCAGGAAAGGTCAAAAGGAGACACCATATGTCCTACTACTTCCCAGAATCCTTCTTGTTGACATTCATCTTGGCTGAGTAATGCTTGTACCACCAGGAAGGACCCTGGCCAGAATAACTGGCCAGAGACAACCGGGAAACTAATCCCACCACCATAAAACCTAAAACTGTGAGCCACATGGCTGAGCAGTTCTCCTGGGTTCCCTATTCTGCTGCTCTCCGCCTGGGTGGCCCTTCCCAACAAAGTCTCTTGCTTTGTCAGCACGTGTGTCTCCTTGGACAATTCATTTCCGAATGTTAGACCCCTTTTTGAGTCCTGGAAGGGGGTCCTTCCTGCAATAGTGGGGCAGTTCAGGAGCAGAACCAAGCATTTCCAGCCCACAGGTCTTCAGGTTTGTGGAAGCTATTAGTGAGTCTAGTAAGAATATGGATTAGGTAAAACTTGGGCCTCCAAAGATCATCCACAGATGTAGAGTGTTAAAAAAAAAAAGATTAAAACATGTTGTACCCTATAAGACCAGATCCTGCTTATTGAATATGCCTGATTACCCCCAGATGTTCTTTCTTAAGCTTTTGGGGGCGGTCATGAACCCTCTTGAGAATATGATAAAGCCTACTGACCTCCCCAGAAAAAAGTCATATATAAAATAGTATTATAACTAATTTTAGGAGCCCTACAAATGCCCTTACATCTGCCATGGATCATTTGGTGTCTGTGAATTCCAGGTAACCCTAGTCTACTATGGGAGCGTGAATCTGCACCTAGGAAATAAGAGTGTGGCTTTTGAATTAAAAAAAAAAAAACCTGGGAAGGCATTCAGGCATTTTATCTACTTTTAGAATCAAACCCACACCTAACCTTTCCATGACTCAATTCTCATTTTAAAAATGGGAATAAAACATTATATTTTTCACTTGTACCTCCATGGACTGTCTAAAATGTTAACATGCAACAAAAAATTTAAAATGTGGTCTTAGACTTGACATATCTACCTTGCAAAGTTGCTGCTATAGACAGAGTATGTAAAGCTCACAGAAGAGTGTCTAGTACACGGAAGGCATTTAGAAATGAGAGCCATTCTGGTTATTAGCTAGAGGCTAAGCGCTCTGCTATGCTCTTTAACATCATTTCTAATTTTATGAAAAAAAATCAAAAGCTGCATATTATTATCCCCATTTAGGATTTCCATAATTTGCTTTAAGCCATGCTGTCTGCCTCAGGGGAGGGGAAGCTGCCTCCTAACATGCATGGAGATGCCGTGCAAAATGGCTATTTCTGATATTTCTAAAACCAGAAACCTGGGGGCTCATGTGATTAGCAGGCCTGAGAGGAGAGTAACACAAAGCACATTCTCTGGGAAAAGGCAAGAAGTGATCAGAACAAGAGGCGCTCCCTCCAGAGGGGCTGGGATGGCCTGTCTATCCTCCGTGTGGCATTGTCAGCAGGAAATTCCCACTCAGGCTGCTGGTTAGTTACAGGGCCTTCCCTTTTGGCGACTTAGACGCCACTCTGTGAAACACTCCACCCTCCTTAAACGCCCCACCAAAGGGCTTTGTGCTAAAATGATTTTGTGCTCACCTTTCTGGAAAAAATGTTTTCACAGAGAAATTTAAATTAAAATCAGGCTGTTCCACTGGGAATGTACAGAACCAAATGCAAATAGAGAGACTTCAAATGCAAATAGTACTTTTAAAGGGTCTATTCTGCAAAGAAAACTATGGATGAACAGGCTATGTATAAACTGGGTGTTTGACAGGTCTTTCAATTAAGCTTGGTCAGGAGAGAATTTCACATCATGAAGGGTTTTGCATAGTCTCAAATTAACTTCACTACAATATCTCTTTAATTTCATTCTGTTCGTAGAAAATGTCAACCATAGATATTGCTATGGAGAGGAATGTGCTTAACTAACTTTATAATCAATAGGTGTAAGGGCAATATTCATAGTCAGTGAACACATTTTTTGAACATCATGGGAAAATCTCTGGTATAAGAATGCTCATTAAAATGCACATTAAAATGCACAAATGAACTAAAAGATCAGAACACCCAGATACTTTTGCAAAACAGACTGAACTCCTCACAGTTCAATGGACTGCACAACATAGCCTTATTGAAAAATCTGTCTTCAATTGCCTTTCCTTCGTGGTGCTATAAAGGTCATTAAAACAATGGAGAGAATAAATATGATAGCTTTTAATACATGTACAACTATTACATACAAAAGTGATTTGCCAAGTGTGTGGCGTTCGGAAAATGTAGTTGGCTTCCCCCGCCCCAGCCTTTCTCTACCCCTGGACGCATTATATATTCTTGGATTTCTGCTACAGTGTTCTTACCAGGAAGGGGACTCTGTGAGACAATCCTGGCCAGATTAATGATGTTTTCTAAGATGTGTCGAATCAAAACTGTTCTCAGGAATGCTTGAAGGCTTATTTCAATCACGTGGCTTTTACAAGCTGATCCAAGAGCAATGTAGAATGGTAACATGCAAGAACAAAAGCCAGTGAGCAGAAGGACAGAGGTTCAGATTCTGACTCTGCCATGCACTAACTGTTTGACCTTGGCAAGCAGTGTTCCGTATCTGTAAAATGAGACAAGCCCACCTACTTACAGGGTTACTCACAGTGAGTAAGGTACCCTGTTTGGTGCCTGGCACAGGCAGTGGGCATCAGTGAGAGGGAACAGCGATGATCATCAGATGATGGTGACCCTTGGCTCATCCTGGGTGGTCTCCTTCTTCATGTCTCCCTGTTAGCAGGGACTCAGAAGGATGAACCTCATGCAGCTCTGATATTTTCCAGGATTATTCATTTTAATGCCTGTGATTCATTCCACTCTAAGACTTTCCACACATTAACATCAGAAAATAAAAGCTCCTCAATACACTGTGGACTCAGTTTTATTTTAGAAAGCTGTGGGTTCAAATCCCAGTTCTGCCACTTACTAGCTGTATGAGACTGAGCAAGTTAATTAACCTCACTTAGGCTTAGATTCTAACCTTTGGAATGGGGATTATAATTCCTCCCTCATAAGGTAAAGTCATATAATGTACGTAAAATATTTAGCCGACTACCTGGTACATAATATCTCAAAACTATATCATTTATTGTTATCATCTTTACTATGAAGCAAGATCACTAAATAACTACCTTTACTACTGATGCATATTTTTTCTCTTCTCCGTTTTTTTCATCTTTTCATACTAGTCACTCTTGCCATTTTGAGAGATGTCAGAACTATCCTTTTTGTTGTTTTTTTTTTTTTACCAAGTTCCCATAAATAAAGCAGGCTGACTGGTATTACTGAACTGGACAAGCTCTTAAATCAATAAGACAGTTGCTTCAATAGTTGTTTATAGATAAACTTGTTTTTAAACTAAAAAGCATTATTTAATTGTGTTGGCCAACTCTGCCCTTTTTTGTATGTATGTGGTACCTGGGTAAACTTAAACATAAGGAAAGTACTTTAGTTGATGATATGGATATATAGAAAATATGTATGTAATTCTATTCTTTAAACTAATGAGGATATGAAAGTGGTATGTGGAGAACAGACTAATTGAATAGCATATAGCTATATCTATATAGCATGAATAAACAAAAGTACTTTGCTTAAGTAGGTACATTTCTGAAAAATAAATTATGACTCAGAATTCAGTGAAACTGATTTTCCTTTCCTTAGTCCCCAACTCCCTTTCCAGAGCAGAGCAACTAAGCCTCAGTGGATTATTGTTATTTTGGAGCTCCTACCAGCTCTGAGATCCTGAAGGCCATGACTCATTCCCTTCAAATGCACTTTCTAACATGCACATACATGCAATGTTTCATATGTTATTTCAGGGTTTAGAGCTCTTCTGTAGCTCACTCACAGATCACCTCTAGAGAATGAGTCCTTAGACAGTGATGCTTGAGCTTCTAAAAACTTGTTTTCACTTCTGATTGATCTTCAGTTTAGGAGTTCATAACACTGAATTCTCCCCTTTCTCTCTGCCTAACCATCCAACGCTTTCATTTAAGCAACTAATTATAAAAACAAACATTTTCATGTTCCAAGGAAGCTGACTATTTAAAGGAACCCCAGACTGGATGCTTTTGCAAAGTGAACAATATCACGTATTTTATAAATCTGGACATTCTTCTTAATGCACAAGAACATGGCATCTGCTTGCTTGCTTCTATTTAATTGAACTTAGGAGACAAACTAGATAAATGGTAGGTAAGATGTTCTAAGATTTTAACTCCTTTTAGTTCCCAGCTATGTGAAGCTATTAGTAAAGCAGGTAAAGATCTTCAGAATTTCCCTCCAGACAAGCATCTATTTTTGTCAAGCTCCCTAAAATCTCTGTCACAACAGCATATGATGTATCCTGGGGGATATGTGGTCTCAACTTTATCAATAGACCTAAATCTCTTTAAAAATAGCATTCAAGTGTCTTACAGCAATGGCTTGAACTGTGGCCAGGTAGAGAATGGCAAGATCATCGAGGTCCTGAGATAGTTTCAATCCAGTGACCTATAGGGATGAAGAAAAGAAAAGATGGAGCCATGGTTAGAGATAGTTCCCATGAAACACGCTCAGATGTGTTTTCTTGCCGAAGCAAGTTCATATGCAAATCCCCTTTTTGTAAGCTGAACGTGAAGCGACTACTAAATTGTTTAATCACCAGACCTGGAAAAAGTATTCTTTCTTCCCCCAGAGAAAATGCCTTGCCTTGGATTAGAGAAAAACAAACCAAATAGTATAAGGAGATTGTGTGTGGTTTTTCTTAGGAGATTGTGTTTGGTATTTATTAGCATGGAATGAATTAAACATCTTTCTTCTTATCTGAAAACATTATTCTTTTATTACCAACACCTATTCTCTTTGGCTTACAGAAATCAACATGTAGCACTGGCATTCTAGTAAAAGATGATATTATTCTGAGCTCTGCTATGGTCAGAAATCGGTGGAGTATTCAGAGTAAACTAACATGTCTCCTATAAATGTTATACCTACTAGGGGATCATTTAGAATCTGTGGTTTGCAAGGGAATTCCATTAAAGTCAACCTGAACCACATGCCTTTTTATGGAGCATGTCAATTTCTTAGAGGTTCCAGGACAACAGGTTACTGGATTTGGGTAGTTTCAAGACTTGTTCATGGTCTCACTTTGACGTCTCCCGTTTGTGAAGGTGTTCTCTTGGGACATTTCTAGAGGGTGAAGACAGGTGGTTACTTTAAGTCTAGTCTGAAGCTGGTGGGCATCAGTGCCACAGTTCACTTTAGATTTTCATGACAAAATTAATTTATGTCCAGTACTCTTGCCTGGAAAAATCCCATGGACGGAGGAGCCTGGTAGGCTGCAGTCCATGGGGTCACTAAGAGTCAGACATGACTGAGCAACTTCACTTTCACTTTTCACTTCCATGCACTGGAGAAGGAAATGGCAACCCACTCCAGCGTTCTTGCCTGGAGAATCCCAGGGACAGGGGAGCCTGGTGGGCTGCCGTCTATGGGGTCGCACAGAGTCAGACACGACTGAAGTGACTTAGTAGCAGCAGCAGCAGCAGCAATGGTGTATACATTCCTGAGTTCAATGAAGTGGTGACATGCAGCCGTACTAAAACAGGGGAGCCTAGTGGTCTACCCAGGTCTCTGTCCTTCAATTGCTCCAGCCCCACTCATCATTTTTTCCAGATTCCACCCCCAGCCAGGATTAAGGCGTCAGCCTTGGCTTGTTACAGGGCACAGATATCACTCCACTACCCAAACCAGAAACCTGGGAGCACTTTCCCCTGACTTTTCTCTCCCTTCTTGTATTTAATCAGTCTCCAAGTCTTGTACATTTGAGCTCCCAAATCTATTTTGAATCCATCCCCTCTCTTCATCCTGTCAGTCACCTCCTTAACCCAGGTCTTCAGCACATTCTTCCTGATTGCTGAAATAGCTCCTGATCAAATCTCCCTGTTTCAAATGGGGCTTGCTCCTCTCTACAAGGGAGCTAGTGCTTATTCTCAAAAGTAAACTGATCATGTGAAAAATTCTATCTCCATTTCCCTCATTCTGAAGCAGAAACACCTTCCCTGTCTTCTATGAGTGATTCTGCCCACGGTCAGGCCTGCTCTTTTCACCAGTGTCTTGTCTTTTCTGTCCTAACTTAACATCCTGTGTTCTGGCGGTTTTTTTTTTTTTTTTTTTAAATGGTACTTCTTTTAAAATGTCTTGGCTGATGGCTCAGTGGGTAAAGAATTCGCCTGCAATGCAAGAGACACAGGAGGTGTGGGTTCGATCCCCGGATCAGGAAGATTCCCTGGAGTAGGAAATGGCAACCCACTACAGTATTCCTGCCTGGAGAATCCCACAGGAGTCTGGCAGGCTGCATTTGGTGGGATTGCAAAAAGTGAGACACGACTGAGCACATGGCACATGCTTATTTATTTATTTATATTTTAACTTTTTGGCTTCATAGCCTGTGGGATCTAGTTCCCTGACCAGGGATCGAACCCATATCCCCTGCAGTGGAAGCACAGTCTTAACCACTGGACCACCAGGGAAGTCACCCAGCTGTTCTGATTACTCATCTAAGTCTGCTAAAGTGGGTATTCCTGAATTCATTGGAGCTACCTGCTGATAGACTTTTTGGGGCCGATTATGAAGCCACTCAATGAGAGTAATGGTGTTGATATGAACACAAAGGAGCATGGGAGGTTTGAAGGAGAAACCAGAAAGGAGCTCTTGGGGTACATATTCTCCAGCCAAGAACTCTGAAGGAACAGCTCTCAGAAAGTTCTCCAGAGGCCTAAATATGCAGTAAGGATGTTGGAAGTAGGAGAACATGAACCACACTAATACCATAGAGGTTTATGACACAGAGGAGAAAGCAGTTTGCCTAAGAGAGAATCCAGAGGTTCATGGAAGCCAGAACCTAGGTGTCCTGACAGACTCTGTGTCACTCACCACAGTATCTCCCATGCCTGCCACTGAGCCTGGCACACAGCAGCACTAAGTTAGCACTTGTTGGGTGTGTGGCACTTCAATGCTCCTTTTTCTTTAAGAACGCCATTCTCTCTTCTAACATCCTATCCCTCTCTGTCATATACAATTATAAAAGTGAAAAAAAAAAGTGAAAGTGTTAGTTGCTCTGTCGTGTCCGACTCTTTGGGACACCATGGACTACAGCCCACTAGGCTCCTCTGTCTGTGGAATTCTCTCGGCAAGAACACTGGAGTGGGTAGCCATTTCCTTCTCCAGGAGGTCTTCCCAATCCAGGGATCAAACCTGGGTCTCCTGCACTGCAGGAAGATTCTTTCCTGTCTGAGCCACTAGGAAAGACAGTATTTATCACCTCAGCCCCTCATAAATTCACAGAGGTGGAGTGGGTATATCTTCTCCACATCCCAAGAAAGAAAAACACTGGACCATCACTTAATAGTTGCTTATTCCATGCTCTCCCCCCTCCCCCAACCTCCACACTTTCTCTTCCTCATCAGAGAAGTGATTTCTATGAGACCGCAGTAAAAGAAAGTTAAAGTGTTAAGTTGCTCAGTCATGTCTGGCTCTTTGAAACCCCATGAACTGTAGCTTGCCAGTCTCCTTTGGAATTCTCCAGGCAAGAATACTGGAGTGGATAACCTTTCCCTCCTCCAGGGGATCTTCCTGAATCAGGAATCAAACCCAGTCTTCAGGAAGATTCTGCAGGCAGAACCTTCATTGCAGGCAGATTCCTTACTGTCTGAGAAACCTGGGAAGCCCCAAGAATACTGGTGTGGATAGCCATTCCCTTCTCCAGGGGATCTTTCCAACCCAGGGATCAAACCCGGGTTTCCAGCATTACAGGCAGATTCTTTTTACCATCTGAGCCACCTGGATTGCCATTTCCTACTCCAGGGGATCTTCCTGACCCAGAGATTGAACTCATGTCTCCTGCATTGGAGGCAGATTCTTAACCACTGCACCACCTGGAACGCAAAAGAAGTGACCCTGCAGGTTATATAGAGCTTTTGTGTGATTTAGAAAATGATGCTCCTGCTAGGTGGACTAAATGCAAGACATTCCATTGAGAAGAGTGAATTATAAAAAGCAGCAGAGTGGACAGGATTTCAGCCCTGCCCTAAGTCCCCTCAGCTGAACACCCTGTGTGTGCACCAGCCCCAGGGAGTGCAGTGGTCCTTGGTAAAGATCACAAGTCATAAGTGGTCTCTCTCTCTCTTCTTCACAACTGGCCTGACCTCAACAAGTTAGGGAAAGTTATTGGGCCACAGTTTAGAGCTCTCTTCCAGAGTCAGTCCAATAGGTAGGCTACCTTTGGCCTCCTCTCACTGGCTATCAATGAGATGTGAATCAGACCATGATTGTCCATGTGGTTGGGTACCAGTCTGTTTGCCAGATCAACATCCATCCACAGGAGGGTCCTGAATGTCACATGTGGATAAACTGTGATGGAGGGTTTTGACTTTTTATATAGATGCATTTTCCTATTAATTTACTAGGGCTCTGTATAATAACATTGACCGTGTAACTGGTTCTGATATTCTTCTCAATTAGTAAGAACCTATAAGAGAGGAGGACTAAAATACCACTAGATTTAGTTTTCTTAATCCCAGCAGCTATTCATGAGAACTTCCCCAAAGTATTTATATTCAAGCAGAAAGAAACCATGGACCCTTCTCTAAATTCTGAATGTTTTCAAAGCTCAGAATCATAGCGAAGAAAAGAGAAGACAGTTTCTTTTCTTCAGAAACTGGGAATGAGATGATCAAGGTAAATGAATACTAAATTTAACTCTTGAGCTGGTTTACTAGTAGCTATGGCAAAAAAAGAAACATGATGGATGGCACAGGCTTTCTTTTATGACAAATAAAACTATCATTCTTCAAGACAGACAAAATTATTCCTGGGAGGAATTTATTACATGGACCATCATATGGAAGGTATTCCGTATCAAAAGGGAGTCATAAGCAAGAATGGTTCTCCCATGGCTATTTCCAACATTCCCTCACCACTAACACCAGGGCCATGAGTTGAAATGTGGCTCAGTGAAAGACACTTCTCTCTAAACTGTGAAATTACTATGGCCCAGGGTCCCTGCTTTCTTGACATCTCACCTGATTTGCCAATGGAGACAGTAGAAGAACAGATAATCATTTGATTCTCCCTCAAGTATCAGGTATCCCAGCCTCATCTTGACAAAAATCAAATGGCAGTCAACCCAAGATGGAACTTTCTAAGGTGTGTCTGTCACGAGGACCCCTCAGGAGGCTACAGAGGACCCTCACGGAGTTATCATGGCAAGAGGTAGCAGTGCCCTGGAAATGCCAGGGATGTCCTGGGGGAGGTACAGATTTGCAACCAGCCAGAAAGCTGGAACAGGCCAGAGGAGCTAATACTCTGGCTGAAGTCTGAATGGCTCCATCAGTAAGAAGATATGAAAAGGAAGCCTAAGTAGAAGGAATCTGTTTATAGATGCACATATGCCTCTTTCAAATGCTTGGGAGAGAGGGAAATGAGTGGGGAAGCCCCCATGGAGAGTTGCAATGGGAAACATATTTTATTTATTTTGACTATTGTGAAATGAAGACTGTAACAGAAAACATTCATAATTAATATTTAGAGGCATATGGTGGCCAAAGAGATGTGAATTGCAGTGGATAATTTCAACCTCTTAGGTATGACTGTAAAACATTTATGTAAATACTGTTGGGATTTATAAAGGTGAAAGAAAGATGATACACTTTGGAGTAAGATTTCTCTCTAATTGACTGCAGGACAATTGTGAGTTTTGTTACCTGTCTGAGTGTAAAATAAGAATAATAATACTTCAAGGTATTTAATGATTAAGTAAGTTATCTTTTGCAAAGCATCTAACTTTTTCCACAAGCTGTACCAAATCAACAAGAGCTAGACACTTATAGCACTTAATAAATGTTCATACTCTTCCCTTTTCTCTTAATAAATGTTCACTTCTGCTCTCCTGAATTACACGAGGGGCTCAATCTCATTCACTAATTGGGATATAGAAATAAAAGATCTCCTGCAACACGCTGTGGGTACTCCCAGGGTATCAGCGATGGGGACTGAAGACCAGTAGTGGTATAGGGTGGGGAAGGTAGAGCAGAAAGAGTGCTGGGCGTCAGCATCAGGATCATGTGAGAATGGTCTGGACGTCTAGGAGTGTGGAGAAGCAGTGTGCCCCTGATGAGTGCCCAGCAATAGAACAGTGGAAGACTCACTTTCAAGGACTTCTTAGAGAAGCCTTAGTCCTTATCAGCCTACACATTTCCATTCATTCTGTGAAAGGGAAGACACATGATCTTCACCCTGGACTTCAGCTGAAATCCTGTTGCCCCTAGGCAGCTGTGTGAACTTGAGCTTGTCTCTTAACTCTTTCCCGGGATCTGAGTTAAAGGCAGGTTTCCTGTGATCCAACTTCTAGTTACTGAACTTTTGGTGGGGGCCCAGCAATCTGCATTTTTAGCAAGGCCTGAATGCACGATAAATTGTAGGAATGATTGCCCTAAACCTTGGTTATGTCAATTATAGGTCCATAGGCCGTGGAGTAGTTGAGATTATAAACAAAGGTCTATTAGTAATTTAGTTAGCTAAATTTTTCCCTTCTTAGTTGTTCAAAAAATTAAGTGATTATGTATATTGGTAAGAAAAAAAATGCTTAGAAATTGTTTCCGAGGGGTTTCTAAAGATTATGAAAGACAAGAAAATGGGATTCTCTGTCATAAGATTTTCTAGGGTCATTAGAGCTTGATGGAGTATCCAAGGCTCAAGGGAATTGACTGAAAGCTTTTCAGAACACAAAGGAACAAAAATCGCTCTGCTTGTTCAGTCAATAATGAAGGAGGAGATGATGGGCGTATAGCAAGGAAATAAGGGGGATCAGAGAAAGATTTCTGGTAAACCTCTGGAGAGAGGCCAGAGATCGGAAAACAGGTCTCAGATAGTCAGCAGCCTGCAAGAGAAAGAGAGATAAAATTTCCCTAAAATATTTATAGGTTATCAGTATCAGGGATGGAGACCAACATGTGGCATTGGCAAATACTCACCCAGAAATAGGAAATGCATATAACTATATTAACACAATGTGATAGGCCAAATTTAGGTTAACAACCCCTGACTACCCTATCAAACACTAATTCAGGCACTGCTGTAAAGGGCCTTTGCAGATGGAACTGGTTACTAGCCAGTTGATCTTAAAATAGGGAGATTACCCTGGATTATCCATTTGGGCCCAATGTAATCCTGTGAGGTATTAAAAGCAGAAGAGGAAGACAGAGAGTCAGTCAAGAGATACAGTAGAATAATGCAGGAGAGACGAGGTAGAAGTGGAAATTAGAGAGATTCAAAGCATGGAAGGACTTGATCTGCCATTGTTGGCTCTGAAGATAGAGAAAGAGGACAATGAGCCAAGGAATTCATGTGGCCTCTCGAAGCTGAGGATCCCTAGCTGACAGCTATGTTGGAAACAGGCACCTCTGTCTTACAACTGCACAGAGCTGAATTTGGCCAACAACTTGAAGGATTTGATAGCAGATTATTCCCAGAATCTCCCTTAGTTCTGGTCTTGTGAAAACAGGAGCAGAGAAACCAGTTGGGCCAGCCTGGGCTTCTGACCTACATAACTGTGAGATAATAAATTTAAGCCTTGAACTTCCCTTGTGGACCAGTGGTTAAGAATCTGCCTGCCAATGCAGGAGACAAGGGTTCGATACGTTGTCTGGAAAGATTCCACATACCATGGAGCAACTAAGCCTGTGCACCTCAACCACTGAGGCCTGTGCACCCTCAACAAGAAAAGCCACCACCACGAGAAGCATGAATACCAAAACAAAGAGTAGCCCCCACTCGCCATAACTAGAGAAAGTGTGTGCATAGCAACGAAGACCCAGCAGAGCCAAAATTAAATACACAATTTAAAAATAAATGTGAAAAAAATACATGTAAGCCACTAAGCTTGTGGCAATTTATTACAGAAGCAATGGACAACTAACACACATATGACAACTGGAGGATGGACTGACATTCTCCTTCACAGCCTATTCTGTTGGTGAACTCTATACCAAGAACACTAGGCCATTTGCTGTTTCCCAGATGTACCGGGTGGAGTAGGAAATGGCAATCCACTCCAGTATTCTTGTGTGGAGAATTCCATGGACAGAGGAGCCTGGCAGGCTATGGTTTATAGGGCCGCAAAGGGTGAAGTGACATGACGGAAGCGACTTAGCACAGTGCAGCACAGATGTAGCAGGTACTTCACGCCTTCATCTACCTTGCTTCTGATGTGCTGAATCTAAGTCTAAAAAATCTAAATCTAAAACAATCATATATTTTAATATGCACTTGTACCAGTATAAACAAGACTGTTTTGGTCAACAGTCCTGGTTCACATTTGCTGTCATATAACCCTGTCTTGGATTTACACACAACTTGGATCCCATCCTGGGTCCTCTGGCCTTAATTATTTCCCATTATTCATCTTTTAGGTCTTCCTGGCAGATTTCCACCTGATTTACTCCTCAATCTTTTATCATTATACAGTATCTTGAGAAAGGATCCTGTTCACAATCCACACTGCCCCCTAGCCCCAGTTTTATTTGTCATTTGGTATATACAGGGAAGATAAAAAGCACTAAGAAAAGACTGATTCTATACGGCAATTTTTTTTAAAAAATCACTAAACTGAGGGAGAAATATTTCAGACATATTGAAAACAGAGCAAAAGGAATGCCAAAAATACAAAGATCTAATTTTTCATTTGAGAATGTCAGTGACCTCGGTTTGAACTGACTGGGTTCTACTAGTACTTCTGGTCTTTTCTACCCTGAGTGAATTATTTAGACTCTCTGACCCTCAATTTCTCCATTCATTTCAATGCAGTAATAATACTGTCTTGCAGGGTTATAAAGAAAGTTGGTGATGATGCTTGGAAGGCATCTATCATGATGCTTGGTAGGTCATGATTCCTGAAAATAACAGCACCTATTACAAATCATCATACTAGCTGGTAAATGAGCTGCTTTAATAAAAAAAAAAATACATTATCCGAAAACCAGTTAAATGATACTGAGGATATTAAACTTCATTATAGGAGTCAATTTTTCATTGGCAAAAACAATATGTGAAAGAATGGTACATAAAACAATATTAAATCAGAACAAAAAAATCAATAAACTCATGTCAAAGAGTCCACGTGTTTCCAAGGCTTACAAATATATCACTCAAATGGTGCTTAATTGGTCCATGAGCTTCCAACTAGATCATCCATCTCCCAATCAGATGAAGCCACAGGGATACAGCCTCTGGCTTTTCTGCATACACTCACCAGAATTGCTGACTCCCCCACATCTGACTCTGTTTAGCGATGTCCGTCTCTAGCTGGGAGTCAGTCCTCTGGGAACTGGCTAAGATCTCATTGCGCTTCTTTCCTGACTTCCTCCTAGTTTTCCACACGCACGTTGCACTGTGCTTGCTTTGAAGAGTCCTTGGAGCAGCACTCAACCTCTCCAGCAGTTTTGAGCAGCATATGGCCTTATGTTAGAAATCATGGCTCTTCAAAGAACCAGAAAATAACTTTGCATTCTGGGTAGTGTTGTACTTGCAAAATGAAGCAGGGAAAACACGTTTCAGCCAATTGGTGAATATAGCATGTTTTCACCTCCCGGTATGTCTCTGAGGTAATTTACTTCTCTGAGTGGGCGTTTCAGGAAAATAATTTTTAAAAACCCACCATAACAAAGAGGTCGTATTGATTTGAGAATAAACACTGGCTGTGTACACAAGGAGGCAAGCACCCTTCTACAACTCTACAGCCCTAGCTGTTTTGTAAGGCACATCAAAGCTGAGTTTCCTATCATATTGATGAGGAAACTGAGGGCTGAGAATTTAAACACTCAAGTGTAGAAGTGTGCTCAGTTACTCAGTTGTGTCTGAATCTTTGTGACCCCACGGACTGTGGCCCACCAGGCTCCTCAGCCCGTGGGATTTTTCAGGCAAGAATACTGGAGTGGGTAGCCATTCCAGGATCCCCTGGGAAGACCTCCAGGATGGAACCCACATCTTCTTATGTCTCTGGCATTGGCAGGTGGATCCTTTATCACTAGTGCAACCTGGGAAAGAGAAGGCTAATCTCTACACTTGCATGAAACATGGTTCCTATGAAGGACCAAGTGATTGTTTAGTTTCTCTAGCTGATTGTCTGTAGCTGGAGGCCTTGGTGGCTGGTAGGTACCATTGGTTCTGGGCCTAAGGTGGATGGCTTGTGACCGGCTGCCTGGGATTCAAAGGCCATCTTGTAAACATGCAAGGAAGGGCCACTGAGCAGGACCTACAATTCAAAAGTGGCTGCCGTTGCTGTCTGTCTGCTGTGTGACAGTCTCTCCATTTGACTCTGACAAGGACCTTGCAAGGAAGCCTCTGCAGCTCCTGCTTACTGACAGCAGACGGACCTCACAGAGCTAACCTCAGAGGTCACGCACCGCTGGCACATTCTCAAGACACGTCTGACTTCATAATCCTGGGCTCACTTTATTGTTTCACTTGAGTAAAAGCTATCCAATCAATCACTCAAAATAAAAATCACACATACATCCCCTATAAGACACACAACCATTAGTGGTAGTATTTAGCTTCATCTCTCTCTATGACCACATGACCACATCATACTTCTTTAAAAAGTATTGCTTTTGTTTTTAAAGAACCTAGAATCATTGGTGTTAAACGTTTTGATGTTGATTGCTGTTACCCAACCTCCTTTCAAGCATCAGATGCATGCCCCTCACCCCTCCATGCCTCATTTATCAAGAGGCAAGGAGAAATATTTACATAGGTGGCCACTTGGTTCAAGCATACTATTAAGTTGCCCACCCTCTAACCATCACTCTTTTGAGTCCAGTGCCACAGGTCAATCCTGCATCACCGAAGGAGAAATGAAACAGCTAGTAACCTGGCAGGAAGCCAGTTCTCACTAGAATAAAAGAAAGTGATTCTATCAAGCCTCATGGAAGGATTCCTGAGTTTTGCCCTGTTCTATTTAAGAGGGTAGGCACCTAAAGCAGAAGGGTTTAGAGCCAGGTCAAACCAGGAGTGGCGATTACTTCTGAAATCTGAGTCAGTGAGGGTGGAAAGAAAAATAGAATTGTTATTGAGCAAAGATAGGGTTAGAGCTTAAATCCAAGAATCAGGGTAAGGGGAAAAACGGGAGAACAAGCAAGAAGGCTAGTGGTCAGACAAGGGGAGCAGGGACTGGGCTGCAGAGTATGGTTCAGTGTGAAATCATGCATGATAGAGCTGAGGGGAGTCCTTTTTATAGTCAGTGCATCCCACAAAGTCCAGAGGTATGAGTTAAGGAAGCCTCGGGATAGGTTACCCACCCCAGCATTCTCAGGCTTCCTTGATAGGCTTCCCTTAGGCTCAGACAATAAAGAGTCCTCCTGCAATGTGGGAGACCTGGGTTTGATCCCTGGGTTGGGAAGATCCCCTGGAGGAGGGCATGGCAAGCCACTCCAGTATTCTTGCCTGCAGAATCCCCATGGACAGAGGAGCCTGGTGGGCCAGTATCCATGGGGTCGCAAAGAGTTGGACATGACTGAGCGCAGCACACAGCACATGGGTGTGTATCCTAAAAGTTGGGATTCCTGTTTTCATCTAAGCTCTGCTGCTTCTTGGCGTTGTGGCCTTGGCAGGTCACTGTTCCTTCCTCCCTTGGCAAGTGAAGGCTGAAATAACTGCTTAACCAGAAGGCAATTATTCAGTGCCCATCTTTGATCTAAGCACTGTTGAAATTAGAAACTAAATAAGCCATAGCTCTTACAATCAAAAATTTTTTTCTAATACATTTAAAGCACATGTTGCTTTGTGACAGCTCTGATCTTATTTTTTTTTAGTACAAATTATGAATTTTGCATTCAAATCTTCAATGTAGGTTTTAATCCTGCTACTATATTTTCAGTTGTCTTTATTATTTCCTTTGTTTTCTCATTCCATTGCCTCGCTATCTGAGCTCATTTTTTTCTAATAAGTTTCTGCCCTCTTTCACAGAGATGTGCTTTGAAAAAAAATCCTATTGAATATGCCAAGAAGTTTTAAAATATTTTCTTTTGGTTTCAGTAGTAAGTAATTTTTAAGAGGCCTTTCCCTTAAGCATTCAAAATGGTATTTCTTTTACTTTGTATGCAACATGTTTTTCCTAAGGGACTCACTTTATTATTATTTTTTAAATCCACTTTTACTAGGGCACTATACATATTCAGTATTTCCCAGCACACTGTATACATGATTTACTCTCAGCCCCACTCACTGTAACTTGGGTTTGCCTCTTCAGATCTATAGCTAGTTGCCATTTCCCAGAGTCTAGCAGTTTTTATTTTGTGTAGCTTTGTTGGCCTGAGGGGGATGACCACTGCCCGGCTTTCTAACCCTAGAGCAGATGACAGACATGTAAAGCTACCCCCCTCTGTCCAATTCACAGAGTTTCCCTATCTCTGCCCCATTAAGAGAGTTTGATACAGGGTCCTCAGACTGCAGCCCATCAGCATACATCCTAAATCAGCCTTCCAGCCCCGCTGGCTACTTGGGTTGGCAGCTTTCTAATGGACTGAACTGAAAGGGAAGATGAGGTTCGGGTTGTGGAGGAGTTCTGGGAAACTAAGCTCACTGGCTGCTTCCAAAAAGCAAAGCAAAACAAAGCAAAAAATCTTAACCATCAGCAGTAGAGTAGAGGGATGACTGCTCTGTTTTTAGGTTTAAAGGAACCTTGCAATTTTAAGCTAGGGACCAGGAAGTGGAGAGGTCCCAACATTTGCAAGGCTGATGGTTTATTTTGTTCATATGTCAGACATTATATTTCTCAAACAAGTTATTAAATACATTTAATCTTTTTGATTCTGTAAAACCTTCCCAGATCCTCCCTAAGAGAGTCAATTCTAGTTTTTCTAGTTGAATGTCATCTTAATTGTTTAAGTCAGCACAAGTTTATGCTCTTTTCTTGCATCTTCACAGATATTTTCAAATGAAGCAGAGAAAGGCTGCATCAGGGTTTGTTGCCCAAATGCCACCTAAAAAATTCAAACTCAGGCATTTACTGAATACCTCTCTTGGCTTATACAGATGTCTGTATTACAGGGATCACATGTTGTGTACATACACACATATACACACACACTCACACATGTACAATATTATTCCCCCAATTATCATGTGAACTTGAAACAGGTACAGTTTCAAGTCTGTTTTCCCTCAGTTTAGCCTAGGCCTGCACAAAGTAGGTGATCAATAAAGGGTAAGAGAAAAGAGCCAACCATGGAGAGAGAAAAGAATTGGGAGTGTGCTGTTGCTGAAGCAGAAGAACAGGGAGTGGCCATTGGTTCTCAGAGATTTTTTATCAGCTAGATAAAATGCTAAGTGTAATCTATCACTGGTTAGACAGTGACATATGGACCCCAAAATTGTAAACATTCACCCACCATGCTCTCCTCCCCTCTAGAACACTGCACATACTATGATTCCCTTGGTCACAAACCCTGTTTCCTATTTCCCTTAGTGTCAACGTCACCTCCTATCTGAAGCTTTTCTTGACTGCTTAGACCATGGTGGGCCATCATTTTCTATATGTCTATCGAGCCTTGGGCAGTGAGTGGCATCTGGAGCCTGAACTTGCATCCCTATTGCCTGTTTATATAAATCATATATTGTTCTTGCCCTACTGGGATTTTCTTAGTAGGGCTTGGCACAAAATAGGCATCAAATAAATTTTTTCTGAATGAGTGTTGCAGAAAGTAGTCACTGTAGGTTCTGGCAAAAGGATAAAATGACAAATAGATTCAGGGTGATTATTTGGATGTTATCTAAAACTGGACTGAGGGAAAGAGATTTGAACATAGATACAAAAATTCTCAAGAAAATGCTAGCAAACTGGATCCAACAACACATCAAAAGGACCACACACCATGATCAAGTAAGGTTTATTCCCAGGATGCAAGGATTTTTCAATATATACAAACTAATCTAGTTCTTTGAAAACTGATACAAATGTGACACAAACAGAAGAATAAAAACCATATGATCATCTCAATAGTTGCATAAAAACTTTTCAACAAAATTCAACACCTATTTATGATTAAAAACTCTCCAGAAAGTGGGCATGAAAGAAAACTATCTCAACATAATAAAGGCCATATATGACAAACTCACAGCTAACATCATACTCAATGGTGAAAAACTAAAAGCACTTCCTCGAAGATTAGGAACAAGACAAGGGTGTCTATTCTCGCCACTTTTACTCAACATTATTTTAGACGTCCTAGCCATGGCAATCAGAGAAGAAAAAAGAAATAAAAGGAATCCAAACTGGAAAAGAGGAAGTAAAACTGGTACTGTTTGCAGATTACATGACACTGTACATAGAAAATCCTAAAGATGCTATCAAAAAACTACTAGAGCTCATCAATGAATTCAGCAAAGTTGAAGGAAACAAAGGAGTATGCAAAAATCTGTTGCATTTCTATACACTAACAATGAAAGATCAGAAAGAAAAATTAAGGAAACAATCTCATTTACCACCACATCAAAAAGAATAAAATACCTAGGAATAAACCTACCCAAGGAGGCAAAAGACCTGTACTCTGAAAGCTATAAGACACTGATGAAAAAAACTGAAGATGATACAAACAGATGAAAAGATATACTATGTTCTTGAATTGGAAGAATTAATATTGTCAAAATGACTATACTACCCAAAGCAATCTACAAAATCAATGCAATCCCTATCAAATTGGCAATTTTCAAAGAACTAGGTAAAAAAAATTTTAAATGTGTATGGAAACACAAAAGACTCTGAATAGCCAAAAGAATCTTGAAGTAGACTAGAACTGGAAGACTCATGCATCCTGACCTCAGACTATATTACAAAGTTACAGTAATCAAAGTAGTATAGTACTGGCCCAACAGAAATACAGATCAATGGAGCAGGATGGAAAGCTCAGAAATAAACCCCCACATCTATGTTCAATTATTCTATGACAAAAGAGGAAAGAATATACAATGGAGAAAAGACAGTCTCTTCAGTAAGTGCTGCTGTGGAAACTGGATAGCTATATGTAAAAGAATAAATTAGAACATTCTCCAATACCATACAAAAAATAAGCTTGAAATGGATTAAAGACTTAAATATATGACCAGATACTATAAAACTCCTAGAAGAAAACAGACAGAAAACTCTTTGACATAAATAACAGCAACATCGTCCTGGATCCATCTCTTAGACTAATGAAAATAAAAACAAAAATAAACAAATGGGACCTAATTAAACTTAGAAGCTTTTTCACAGAAAAGGAAACCATAAACAAAACAAAAAGACAGCCCACAGAATTGGAGAAAATATTTGCAAATGAAGTAACTGACAAGGGATTAACCTCCAAAATATATAAGCAGTTCATGCATCTCAATCTAAAAAACCAGACAACCTAATCAAAAATGGGCAAAACATCTAAATAGATATTTCCCTAAAAAGACATAGAGATGATCAAAAAGCACATGGAAGGATGCTCAACACTACTAATTATTTGTTGTTGTTGTTGTTCAGTTGCTAAGTCATGTCTGATTCTTTGTGATTATTAGAGAAATGCAAACCAAAATGCAATGAGTCATCACCTCATCAGTCAGAATGGCCATAATCAAAAACTCTACAAACAAAAATGCTACAGAGGGTGTGGAGAAAAGGGAACCCTACTACATTGTTGGTGGAAATGTAAGTCGGTACAGCCACTACGGAGAACAGTATGGAGGTTTCTTAAGAAAACTAAAAACAGAACTACCATATGATACTTCAGTCTCACTACTGGGCAAATACTTGGAGAAAACCATAATTTTAAAAGATACAGGCACCCCAACATTCATTGCAGCACTATTTACAATGGCCAAGACATGGAAGCAACTGAAATGTTCACTGACAGAACATTTTTTTTGTCCATGCTGAATGGACAAAGAAGATGAGGCACATATATACAATGGAATATTACTCAGCCATCCAAAAGAATGAAATAATGCCATTTGAAGCAACATGGATGGGCCTAGAGGTTATCATGCTAAAAAAAAGTGACAGAAGTTGGACAGAGAAAGACAAATATCAATGACATTACTTATATGTGGAATCCAAAAAAATAATACAAATGAATTTATTTGTAAAACAGACTCACAGGCTTCAAAACAAACTTATGGTTATCAAAGTGGAAAGGTGTTGGGGAGGGATGAATTAGAAGTCTGGGAATTAACATATATATACTACTATATATAAAATAATCAACAAGGACCTACTGTATAGCACAGAGAACTCTACTTAATGTTCTGTAACAACCTATATGGAAAAAGAATCTGAAAAAGAATAGATATATGTATATGTATAACTGAATCACTTTGTTGTACACCTGAAACTAACAAAGCATTTTAAATCAGCTATACTCCAATATGAAATAAATTTTTTAAAAAATGAGATTTGAGGGGAAATTTCTAGCCTAGAATCTCCTTTCTTGTATCTTATCTAGGTCATCTTCTCCTTCCAGTTTTCTGAGGTACATTCATAGAATGACAGCTATTCAAAGGTAAGGCCACCCCAAGGGCAATTGTGAAGGGAAATCCCTGCTAAGAAACATCAGGTGATGTGTGAAGTATGTTTATAAAACAATAAAACTTCTAAAAAAGTAAATACAGGGACTTCCCTTACGGTCCAGTGGTTAAGACTGTGTTTCCAGGGTAGGGGGTGCAGGTTCAATCCCAGGTCAGGAACTAATACCCCACATGCTGCACTGCATGGTCAAGACATTAAATACATCAACAAACAAACCTGTATTCATATACTGCTTCAACAGAAAGAGAGATCATATCTCTAAAAATATAGCAGGATTTTTTAATACAGTTGGGCATATGTCCCCATGCAAGACATTGCCTTTGGTGAGTACATACCTATTTGTACTTAATCTAACAAGACAGACGCTCTTCAAAGCACTCATTGGCTTGTTTGGAATCCCATTCTGTGTTTGAGCTAACTTTATTGGAATCCTGATGATGGAAATTCTTAAGTCTCTGGATGTCAGGCTTGGTTTTAAGAAACAGACAAAGCCCTTGGGAAAAGGGCTTTGACAAAGCCCATGGCACCTGCCATGCTGGGTGGTGAGCTGGTACAGCAGGTGTCAAAAGGTAAGGACCCTAAGGGAAGGACTCTGGATCCAAGCCCTGGACTTCAGAGCCATGATTATTTTATGACACAACTCTGCTTTTCTGGCGGGAGGGGGGGCGGTCATTTTATGAAGCAGTCATCCTTCTTAACTTCTTTAACATTTTTAAAAAGTTTTAATTTTTATTTCTTTGTTTCCAGTTTTTCATTCATTCTTTTTTTTTTGGTTGTGTCATGTGACATGTGGCATTTTAGTTCCCCAACCAGGGATTGAGCCTGGGTCCCCTGTAGTGGAAGCATGGAGTCTTAACCACTGAACTGCTAGGGAAGACCCTTCTTTAACACTTTAAGTGTCTCCTATATTTTGCTTTAGATATTTGTCTCTAAGACATGGATTTTTGTATTCATACAAAATGTGCCCTTCCCTTAAGTTCTGTTTGTACCCAGAAAGTCAGCCATCTGAAAGTACGACTTTCCAACTGTAGCCTAGGGCACATGGACCTCTCCGGACATTCCTCTTCTGTCTCCATGGGCCAAATAGGAGGCCAAGTTCATTATTTTTTGCATGGGCATGCTTCACGGACTCCAGACAGACATTGCCCTTGCTATGTCCAATGTTCTTTTCTATCATGACTCCCTTTCATACACAGAAGTTGACTGTGTCAAATAGGTAATGAAAAGAAAGACTAGGTCTTTCTGTTGGCTACACAAAAATATTTAAAATAGTCCTAATAGAATTAACCACAAAACCAAAGCTTGTTAAGTCTTGAAGCTCCTCAAGCCAGCAGGCCTGCTCCTCTGTCACATAGTGCATAAAGCTTGCACTGCTTACGGCTTCCATTCTAAAGCCCTGCCGTAAGGCACCTCACACTTTGCTTCTCAATGGGACATCTGGATTCTGAATTCATGACTTCTTTTCCTCTTTGTGGTTTCTCCTGGCCTCCTGGACCTGAAGGTTATCTCTTTTTCCCTAGCTTTCACATGCTTTATCCATCCTCAAACACGATTCTTAGCTCTAAGTTACCCTTAGCCACCCAATCTTGCTTGGCTATCGAGATATTATCTCTTAACTTAGGTGGTTGTGAGCACTTCCACCAAGGGCATGCTGGCACCTCCAGCCCCAAATCTCTGAACTAAAAGTGAGTCTAAAGGTCACTAACAGCTGAATTTACCCACTAACATAAGTTATTAACTTTATTTTACTTTTACCAATGTTTATCTGAAATTCTAATAATGTTAGCCTATACTCTGAACATCCCTGACTCAGAGTCTAGGCAGATGTGTGGCTGTGGCAAGCTAGACCATGGGTGGTAATATTTACCACTTCTTTACCCAGCAGCCTGGATATGGAGATGGAAAACATGAATCCACAAACTGATGTAAATAGAAAAATTGCATAGGCAGGGGCTCAACTTCTAGTTGCTCCATAGGACAAAGAGGCAGCAGTAGCTACAAGCAAGAAATCCTGCTTTTAACACTCTCAAGGTTGGCTCAGAAACAATGGGAACTTTCAGCAGATCGTCCTATGTAGTTGCAAGAACCCTCAACAGCAGTACATCTGCAAGAAGCCAGTGGGCTGTTGGCCGGCTTTGTTTATATTTCCTCTTTTTTCCTTCTCCTCAACTTTGCTTCTTCCAACTCTGGAGCCCTTTGGCCCGCCTTCACCTTCGTGCAAGAACTGACTGTTACTTACCATGCCCTTTAGTGTCAGATCTGCTAAGGGAGACCGGTTGCCATGGAAATCTGGCCAAACATGTAAATCAACAGTGAGGAAACCCACAGGCTGAGCCTTCTTAATCAGATCCAGGTGACTGTTCAAATATGTATATACACTCTGGCGTCTGGAAGAGAAGAAGATGTTGTTTTTAAAAGGGGGGTTAGAGTCAGGGAGCAAACTGCTCTGTAGAAAGAAACTGTACTCCCACATCAGATCTAGAAAGTAAGTGGGGTCCCAAAAAGCTTCAGCAAAGAAATTACCCCCAACTTACAGACATCAGCAAACCACACTCTCAGATCACATTGTGCTCTCACCAAGGACAGGAAACATGTCCTGGTGGAAGGTGGAAAGGTCTGGACGCAAAAGACCAGATCCAAGAATGGCTTTTCTCCATAGTAGGTATGTAACCATGAAAAAGTTGTTCAAACTTTCTGAATCACTCTCTTGGCATCTGTAAAAAAAGCCATTATAATTCCTGCCCAACTGACCTCATAGGATTATTGTGAAGATCAAAGGAGACTATGCAGGTGAAGATACATGATTCTGCAAAGTGTACAGTGCTGGACATATGTAAAGGATTTTTAAAAATCAGTATTACTAATTGTAACAATAATAATTTGACTTATGGAGACAAATGTAAGTTCCCAGACTCAGGATGGGAGTTTGCTGAAAGCAGTGATAGAATGGGCTGGATGCAGTTGGGATCAACAGCTGGGAGACTTGATTTCCAACCCAAACCTACCTAATGACAATGCATTAGTTTTTGTTCTTTTTAAGGCTTAGTTTCTTCATATGTAGAATGAAAGAGGCAGATGACCTTTCTCATTGTCTCATTCTATTTACTTGAGAGAGAGCCAAAGAGGTTGGGCTTGGGAGGATGGGCTTAGGGCAGGCAGAACCAGGATCTGTATCTAAGACCATCCTGGATAGAGACCCTGGCTCTACCTGGTTTCACTGGGTGACATAAGCCAGTGACTTAACCTCTCTGAACTTCAGTTTCCCATACATATAATGAGTGGGAAATTTCACCTTACTGGGTGAAACTCATTGCATGACACAAAGATTAAAGTTGGTTAGCCGTCCTCTCTTTAAAGGTGCTTCCTTCTCTTGAACTGAAAATTCTAGAAGAAAGTAGACTATTATCCCATGCTACCACCCACTGTTGCCCTTGGAACCATAGCTTTAAAGTATAAAAACACAGCTTGAATAATGGCAAGTAAAAAAAGTATAGGAGATCAATGACCAAGGGATGCTGATACATAAGATACCTAACATATTTATTATTTACATTTAAAATGCTTTAGGAGTACAGCTCAGTGGTTCCTAGCTCTAGTTTTGCAAAACTGAATGTCTTTCTGGATCCTATGAAATTCCTGAAAATTTTTTACACTAGGTATAAAGAAATAAACAAACAAGTGGTGGTTTTCAAACTCTTACAGTATATAAATTTTATGTAGAACTCCAAGATAGAAAATACAGAAAAACAAAAGTAATCTATGTAAGTACTTGCATGTGTATGTGAGAGTGTGTGTGTGTGTGTGTGTGTTTGTGAGAATGTATGCTGGGTGGAGGTGCGGGCAATCATCCTTACCAGGCACTCTCTTTGGTCCTTGACCTGACATCTCATTCCCGTTTGGAAAAATCTTTGAACCTCTACCACAAGATGAAGATCTTGCTGGGAAAAGGCTTACTAACCAGAGCAACATTAACTGCTGCTCCTCCTTCCTCTGGCCTTCAACCACAACCCAATGAGCCAGGTACCAGCAACACCCCTTATAGAGGGAATGTGTAAGGAGTGAAGACATGTGACCAAGTTCAAACTTAAACTCTCTCTGTGATTCTGAAGCCATGTGCTTTCTGTATCTCTGGCCAGGGATTATTTGTCAAAGCCCCAAGTTTAAGCTCTGTTTTAGAATGATTCTATAATAGTGTTGGGCTTCCCTGGCGGCTTAGTGGTAAAGAATCTTCCTGAAATGTAGGAGATGTGGGAGACTCAGTCTCAACCCCTCGGTTGGGAAGATCCCCTGGAAAAGGGCATGGCAATCCACTCCAGTATTCTTGTCTGGAGAATCCCATGGACAGAGGAGCCTGGCGGGCTACAGTCTACAGGGTTGCAACAGTCTATACAGTTGGACATGACTAAAGCGACTGAGTACAGTGCATGCATGATAGTGTTAGGCAAGGGTCCTCTGAGGTCTTCATAGAAGACAAGGCCAGAACCACACATCTGGGGGGAATACGACGGTACCCTGCTTTTACATCTCCCAGCTTCTCTGCTCCTGGTCCAACAGAATCATCTGGTCAACAATGGCCATAAGAACATTCTTTCCACCTAGAAGTCAAGAGTCTGCATTAATTGTAGCTTCAGAAAAACATCACTGCACTTAGAGTAAAGGGATTAAAAAAAAAAAAAAGTACATGTCTATAAATCTTTTGTCTCTCAAGGAATCTCAGAGCAGGGCATTTGGTTTCAGACATCTGGGTCAATAAGAATCTATTGGCCTAATTACTATTGATTCGTCATTGTCTCATTTACTGTGGGTCTTTGCAAACAGTGAGATTCATTTAGCCTCTACATATATGGTCACTCATGCACTAATGAGATCCCTGGGGGATGGGGCATATGCTGACCCCTTTGACTCCTAACCTCCTCGCAGCTGTATGTTTATTCTTTGAATGCAGCCATTCTCCTGCACATTTTTTCAATTATCCCTTACCACGTGTGCTATCTGAGTATATCATTCAAAATGAAATGCACTTGGAAAACATTAAAATAACAAATGCACATCATTATTCACATAACTTTAACCTTGCATGGTGCCTTTTTTGGTTCTGACTTTGTTTCAGTTTGTATGTTTTATCAATTCTTTCCCAAACGGTGGTCTGCCCTCTTTCAGCTTGGGAATCATATATTAACTGTTCCTAGTGGATCTGTCTCCCTCTTTCTCATGAAAATTTCAGGCTCATATGTCCTCTCTTAGAGAGAGAAATCCTTGCTCTCCTAGTCCTGGTGTGTATGAAGAAAATACAGTTTCAACAATCACAAAGCGACTTCACTGTGTGCCAGGTGGCTGACCAGACACAATAAACCTCTCCAAGCCCGGTTTACTTTTTTGCCATCAGGGCCAATACTTTTACCTTATAGGCTGTTTTGAAGATTAGATATGGAGTCCTGAGTACTATAAAATGACAGACGATCGATAAATAGTTCCTTCTTGTTTCTATCACAGGACATTCATTTCTAGTTTTTTACAAATATAAGAGTCAGGGAAGATTTTTTTTTCAGACTTTATGGCTCACAATCTTCAATGCAGACAGCACCCCTGGAATCTCTCCTTTCCTTCTCCATAAATCACTTAATTCTTTGGATTCACAGGCTGCCCTAAAGTATGGTTACCACCCTTTCAAATCCCAAATCAGAACACATGGTGTAACTGAAGAATTTGTGCCCTTTCCAGGACAAAGAGAAAGTCTTGGAAAAGAAGCTTCCACACTCTTTTTAGTTCCTCCTTCTTGGCCCACTGCAAAAGGTATTCTGCTTGCACTTCCCCTCTCCCTTACCCCATCCCATTCTACTAAGACGGGTCCCACCATAAAGATCAGTCCCCTCTTTGTCGTTATCTCCAATGGACCATGATTTACCTTTATTTCACTTGAACTGTCTTTTGCTGTTTGTACCGCATGACCATTCCTTACTCATTTGCTTTTATCCCCTTGTTTCCAGGCCACAATTCTCGCTTGGTTTCCTATCTCCTCTCCAGCTGGTTCTCTTCCTCTGTTTGTCCCTAAGTATATGAAGACTCCCAGAGTCCAGTCCATGGTCCTCTTCTCATTCTTTCTCTACCCTTGGATGAGTCCATCTTGCTTTCACAGCTCCAGTTAACTATCTAGCGCTGAAGACTTCCAAATATACGCCCTTATCTCCAGCTTCTTTCTCTGTGATGAGTTCCATGTCAAATATTCAAGCACCCATCAAATGCTTCTCCCTGGAAGCCCAAAGCGACCTCAACTAAAGATACCTATTAGGACACACATCATCTTTTCTGACATACGCAATCTTCTTTCTATGCTCCTTGGTTTGACCAAAGTCAAACTCACTTAACTTCCCTGGCGGCTCAGTGGTAAAGAATCTGCCTGCAACATAGGAGACATGGGTTGGATCCCTAGGCAAGGAAGATCCCCTGGAGAAGGAAATGGTAACCAACTCCAGTATTCTTGCCTGGGAAATCCCATGGACAGAGGAGCCTAGTGGCTACAGTCCCTGGGGTCACAAAAGAGCTGGACAAGACTTAGCAACTAAACAACAACAAAAAGCTCACTTAAGTGGTTGCTCAATCATTTTAGGGGCAGAATCAGAGTCGGTATCATATTCGACTTCTCTTTCTCCCTCAGTTTCCAAATTTAAATTTTCACCAGAATCTGTCAATTTATTATTTTAAATATTCCTCTACCCCCCCACCCTTCTTCCTCCTGTCTCCCCAGGAAAAAAAAAAAAAATATTCCTCTAACCAGCATACTTTTGTCTTGTGCAACTGCCATTCCTTATGCATGCCTCCTTAAATGCCCAGATTAGAGCTTTGGCCTCAGCTTATCTCCCCTATTGAAATTTTGCCCCCTCCAACTGGGTTTTCTGCACTCCTTCCTGGGTGGTTCATCGAAAATGCAACTCTGATTATGACTCCATACCTACCTAAAACTTTTAGTGGCTCCTTCCCATTGCCCTCAAGATAAAGCATAAACTTCCTTGTTTGACACAGATGTTCTTCCTTATTTAGTCCTCGTCACACTGTTCCATACTACAGATGTGGTTTCCATTCCTCCTCCCTCCTCACCCCTGCATACATCATACTCCAGTGACACTAAACTACTTCTGACTTTTCAAAGTATGCAGGTCTTAACCTCTGAATGTTTGCCTATTGTCCTTCTCTCCTAGAATTCTCTTCCTTGCTTCCTTTACCTGCCTATGGTAATCACTGTTCAAGACTCTTTCTATTTTTAATTGAAGTGTAGTTGGTTTACAGTGCTATGTTAGTTCTTGGTATACAGCAAAGTGATTCAGTTTATATATAAATAACTTGGGCTTCCCCAAGTGGCTCAGCAGGTAAAGAATTCACCTGCAATGCAGGAGACAAAGGAGATGCAGGTTTGATCCCAGGGTTGGGAAGTGTAAATATTGATCCTACATGGAATATTAGAGGTTATTTTTTAACCTCTCCATCTCATTGTAGCACAGGGTTGCCAAAGAGTAGATTTCTGCAGTCACGTGGACACAGCCTTCCAGGCATATGGATGCATCCCACAGAAGAGGGCAGAGAAAAGGAATAGTCATCTCGTGACATCCACCCCCCTGCTTCCACTCATGTGCCAGGCACCACGTTGGGCAGCAGTGAATCTGCTGAGAGGGAGAAAAGAAAGAATTGATTTCCTAAGTCAGCATAGCCCTCAGTCTTCTTAGCACCCTAATGAGCACTTTCTTATACTTGCCTGAAGAACAGAAGCCAAAGAAAGGCATTGTAATATCCAGCTTATGTCTATTTAAAAAAACATTTCTCATCCAAGAGACATCAAGAATTTACCGATTATCCTGGCACACCCTAGGGGATAAAAGGTGTTAATATCATCACCCTGGCTCTATGATTGCCAGAGCTCAGGGGAGCCTAAGTAAATACTTGTTGATAGACTGATGGTCCCAGTTGTTGGAATGAGGGACCGGGGTTGAAGAATCCATACAGGCCAAGGGAACACAAGAATGGACAGTGAGGACAATGTTTACAAGTGGAGTCCCTATAATACTCATTTCCTCATTGAGAATTAAATGAGATTATGTATATAAATATAAATATATATATATATATATATATAAAATTATCACTAAGCACAGTGCTAGGCACATTGCAAATTCTTAAAAAATGTTCTCGGTCTTTCTTTCTTCAGGGGGAATTTATACAGATTTTAATGGAAATATTTAGATATACCCTGAGATTTGGCATATGGGGGACCAGTACATTTTAAAAGTGATCCTCAGTGGGATTATGGAAATCACAGAAACAAAAGAGGTTTAGAGAAGAAATCAGATCAAGAAAAATTGATTGTCCTCAAAGGAATAACAAGAAACTCCAGGGAAAGTGGGATAAAAGAAAGACAGACTGGGCAAGAGGATGGGAATTAGCAGAACCTTGCACCTCTGAGAGACTGGAAGCGAACAAAATCACACCACTGCCTGCAGAGTGAGCTGCAAAAGTAGCTCAGAATGGGCTGGGCTTCTGTCTCCGGTCCTCCTCCTCCAGGAGATTATTAGCCTGCTGAGGTCAGGATCCCTGGATTCCACTGACCCCTCTTCCCACCAATGGTCTAGTTTATTCTCTATAGAGCACCCAAAGTCATCCTTTTAACCAAAAGTCTTTAATAAAGTCCAGTGGTCTCATAGCTTTCTACAATCACCCACATGGCTTGGCCCTTGGCTAAATTTCAGCTCTCTTCTGTCCCCCATTCTCTTCCACTTTGGTCCAGCCATAGTGACCTTTAAAATGTCTACTGAGTTTGCCAAGCTGGCTTTTGCCTCCAGGCCATGGGACTTGCTGTTCCTTTCATCCAAAGGGATCTTCTTTGCATAATCATGGCTTGTTCCCTCTCTTTATTTAGAGTCCTCTCTGAGTGCAACCTAATGAAGGATGGCTTCCCCACCTGAAATAGCTCCCATCTATCACCTCAACACCTCTCATTCTATGTCTCCTTACTCATCTCTATTTTTTTCTTTAGAATGATGACCAATTCCTGGAGTATGTGCTCTCTCTGTCTCTCTCTACAGATACGCACATACATATATATATATATGTATGTGTATGTGCATGACCATAATTTCCACGAAAACAGGGACTTCTTTATTTCTTTGTTCACTGTTATACCATAAGTGTTCATAAGACACTTAGCAGACAGTCAGAGGACCCAGATTTTAACCTTGGCTCTGCTGCCAACCTTGAATCCAGCACTTGTGGATTATTATCTTCCCACCAAATCCTGCTATCATCATAACCTCATTCTGAAACACTGGTAAAGAGTCTTTAAGAGAAGTAAGGAAATAATAGGCAGTCTAGAGGAAAAGAGCTGAAGTTATAATCAATGGAAGGTGATCTCTGGCAAAGCAGTAAAATATTTGGATATTTGGCCCCACACAGGAAGAGACTTTGGTTGTCATTTACATGCATGGGTACATCTAGTTACTGTTTACTCACTTCAAAAGCTCATAAAATAGTCCTCTTCAGGATGAACTCTAGAAGGAGTACAGTAAATAGAGAGTATAAAATATTAAGTCTGTTTATCAACATTTGTCTCTATGGTTTCAAATAGGATTTGTTGATGCTAAGCTCTGAGATAGGGGTGACCTGCATTGCTGTTTTCAGAGAGTCCCAAGTCACACCAAAAGAGGCATACAGTTTTTCATTCCAAGGGATTTGTTGTCCCTTCCAAATAACCAACTTCACATAATAACAACTATTCTTATTTGGTTCTAAGATTTGAAGTATAGTGAGTGCTATAGTCCTGATACAGTCTATTTATAGATCTGATAAATAGAGACACATTTTCCTTTGCAAGATAATAGAAGGAAACTAGAAGGGAAGAGAATCAACACTGAATGCCTACTAAATATATGAGCTGGAGATAAAATATAGAATTAAATGAAGCCAAGGATGTAGATGGGGTTATGGAAAAAGACCACAAAGACAGAATAGCTCCAAGAATGTAGCTGTGATGAACTCTGATGTCAGTGATCAAGAAGAGGATCATGAGCTTGAAAAGGAGATTAAGAAAGAGTCAGACATACAGAAGCAAAACTGGGTGAGGATGACATTCTAGACAACCAAGAGAAGAGAGTATTGGAAAGAGAGGAGTGATCACTGGTGCCGCATGCAGCTGGAGGCTCAAGGAAAGGGGCTGGAAGGCATCCTGAGTTTGCTGAAAACTGGAATAGTAAATGTTTCAGGGGCTGATGACAGCATTCAAACTCGAGTGGGCAAGGGTGGAGTGAGGAAACTGACCAGGAGTACAGGCAATGCTTTGGGGCAACTTAGCTCTAAAGAGAAGGAAAAATACAGGGAGGTAGTAGGAAAGGCGGATGAAGTCAGTTGGCACGTGAAGGGATGTGGGATTTAAACAGAGCCTGACTTTAAGAGTGAATTCTATAAATTAATGCTTCTGGTCCACCCTATGCTGTGCTTTCTCTGAGTTTGCATGCTAACCCATAAATTCCTTCTTCCTATTTTCAGTCGAAACTACTTACATGAGGTTCAGCTACAGAAGAAAGTTCTGGAAATTTTGAGGATTTCATGGCAAAGTCTAAACTCTCCCTTAGGTTTGTGTTGAGCTTTAAGGTCTTCAGAGACTGGCGTTCCCATGGTCTATTTTCATCCTTATAATACTTGGAAAACGAGTTAAGCAGGGTGGTATTATTGTAATTTTATGGGTGAGGAAACTGAGTCATCAAGAGATTTATGGCAGAATCGGTACAAGAAGCCAAGACCTCTGATTCCCAGTCCAGTGTTCTTGCTACTCCCTGAGAAGGCAGGCAGGTGATAGATGATGGACAACGGCTGCTTAACCCTAGAATGATCCCCTCCAAAAAAAAATCCTCCTCTTTTATGATCATTTGTAATAGCAGTAGAAGTTGTGGTAGTGGTGGTTGTCATTGTCATTGTACAGTTTATGAAATCTTTCCAAATACTCAAATTCTTGGAGTTACCCACAGCTGGCTCTCTCCTGTCTACTGGGCTCTCTATCCTATGTCAGTTAAGGAAACTAAGGTTCACACAACAATGCATGTGAGAGCTGGGATTTGAATCCAGATCTTGGAATTCTGTATTTGTACTCTTTTCTGTGGGTTAGAGGTTTATAAATGCTGGAACTCCTCGAGAATCTGATAAAAGCTATGGCCTCTCTTTCCAGAAATATACACATAAATATGTAATCAACAAAACTCTGCACACAATTAGTGGTTCACTGATGATCTGAGGTTAGGCATCCCTCTTCTAGGTTATGTGGACTCTAAGCCAACTAAAATGCTAATTATTGGTTAAGTGGTGTGATCCCTCTGGTACAATGGTAATGACCTTGTACTAGAAACTCCTAGAAGGGAAAAACATATGAAGACTTTGAGACTCTTGGTTGGGGTCAAACCCCCTCTATACCCTGACAACACGGTGTTTATATTCCAGTCAGTATGCACTTCTTTCTGCTCTGTGCAGGTGTGCCTTGCCACGATTGCATGTCCCTTGGTGGAAAGGAAATGTCTAATACAAGTGACTACAACACCTTTTATCACTATCTCTATCATTTACTGAATACCTATTACGGCTCAGCAACTGTCATTGTATCCCAGACACTATTCAAATTCATTTAATCTTCTCAACAACCTAATGAGGTGCTTACTGTTATTTTCCTGTAGAGTGAAGTATGAAGGCACAATGAGGTTAAATAAGTTGTGAGGGTGACAAGCTCCTAAGGGCCGAAGCTGAGACAGGCAATTTGGCTCCAGAATCTATGATAATAACCTTCACCTTAGACTTTCTCCCTTTTGCCAGGTACTAGCTACACTAATGGAACTTCTCTGATAATATTATAAAATACCTTATTTTGTTAAAAAGCCCAACAACTAGCATTAATATCATGAAATTAATTTGATAAGTATTCTTCAAACTTTAAAAAAAATAATTTTAGATTTATAGAAAAATTGCAAAAACAGTATGCAGACTTCCCTTATACTCATCATTGAAGAAATTAACACAAATACTATAGTATTACTAATCTCTATACTTATTTGAATGTTGACAGTTTTTTTCCCACTAATGGCCTTTTTCTGGCTAAGATCAAAACCAACCCATGATCATATATTGTTTCCAGATGCAGTAGCATCTTAGTCTCTTCAAATCTGGGACAGTTCTCTAGTAATTCCTTAAATTTCATAGTCTTGGAGCGGGAGTGGGGGGGGGGGGGAAATTTCATAGTCTTTGAGGCATGTTTGCTAATAATTTTGTAGAATGTCCCTCAATTTGGGTTTGCATAATGTTTCCTCATGTTTACACTGAGGTGATGCATTTTCGGTTAAACATTACAAAAATGATGCTGTATTCTTCTCAGTGCATCATAAAATGAGGTCCATGTTGCTGATGTATCTTATTGCCAGTATTGTTAGTCTTGATCACTTGGGTAAGGTATTGCCTGCCAAATTTCTGCACTGTGAAGTTAAGATTTCTTCACTGTTTATCTTTTATTTTAGTAAGTATCTTATAGTGAAATACTATGGGACTATGTAAATACCCTATTCTTTTAAAAAAATTATTTATTTTTTTATTGAAGGATAATTGCTTTAAAGGATAATTGCTTTTGTTGTTTTCTGTCAAACCTCAACATGAATCAGCCATGGGTATACATATATCTCTTTCCTTTTGAACCTCCCTCCCATCTTTCTCCCCATCCCACCCCTCTAAGTTGTTACAGAGCCCCTGTTTGAATACCTTGCTTTGTATCAGACTCTCACTCACTAATTTTATTTATTTACTTGAAATACAGTTGATTTAAAATGTTGTGTTAGTTTCATGCATAGAGCACAGTGATTCAGTTACACATATACATATATTCCTTTCCATTATGGCTTATTACAGGATATTGAAAGAAGTTCCCTATGCTATAGAGTAGCACCTTGTTTTTTTTTTTAATATATATATATATATATATATATAGTAGTTTGTATCTACTAATCCCAAACTCCTAATTTAATCCTTCCCCAACTTTCCTCTTTGGCAACCATGAATGCTAGGTGTACACATTGCTATGAAGGTGTCATTACTTCTAAGCCATCTCAGCAGAGATCACTAGAGAACAAATAAATATGTCACACCCACTCACACATGAATATATGTATCTATATTTATTTCTACCTAGATCCAGCAATAAACTAAAAAGCCACAAGTTGATACTGATACCTCTGATTTCCATCCATTACCATACTGTTCATTCTAACTTTCTCTTTTTCTTATCTATGGGAAACCTGGCTCCCATCATATGCAAAAAAAAAATCTATTTTTCTGCTCAACTATAGTATATACATAAAGGATTTTCAGAATAGCTAACTGATACTATAAAAAACAAACTCATTAATAACAGTATATTATTTATGTAGTTGTTTCTATCTTTAGCCATACAGCATACTCTCAAAACATTCTTTCTCAGAGTTACTTAGGTTAGTTTTTTTCTTTCTCAAATCCCTGTTAGTGTGATCATGTTATTATTAATACAATAGGTTCCTTTTCTTTTTTTTTACTATTTGCATTTCACCCGCATCACAAACATCTATCCAAGTATCTATCTATCCATCCACCCATCCCCCATCCATCTATCTATTATTTATTTTCAGAGGGACATGAAGCATCATCATGATTCTGAGAGTCAGGGCTACATAAGAAGGCATACTCAAAGAAGTGATGTTCCCTCCTACTACCCTGTTCCCATTTCCCCATTATTTCTATCGCATTCCTACCCACACCCTGCTATAGTTAATAACTTCATTAGTTTCTGATTTAACTTTCCTATACTTCTTTTGCATAAATGAGTAGATACACATATATTTTCTTATATCACCTTCTTTCTACATAAAAAAGAGTATACTGCAAAACTCCTTTATACTCTGCTTTCTTCCCTTAACAATATATTCTAGAAACCACTCCTATCAGTTGCTATCCTGTTTCATAGATGAAAAGACAGGCTTAGAGAGATCGAATAACTTACCCAAGGTCACACAGTTAAGAAGCAGAAAAAGTGTTTGAATCCAAGAAGCTCTGACTCCAAAATCCACGCACCCTCTTCTACATCAGAGCATCTCAACCATGGTCACTAGAATATTTTATGGGCATGTCTAGGTTCTTTGTGAGTTATCGTAGGCTGTTTTGAAAATGAATACATGTATGTTCTGAATCATCCAGATGACTATCTTATAACCAAGAACTGCCAGGCATTTTCATTGCTCACAGAATCTGAAAATCATGCAGCCGCCTAAAGTCAGCGCCACAGTGCAGCTGGGCGGGGAAATCTGTAGGGACCAGAGCGAGCCATTACCTGGCTGTGGCCTTGGCTTGGAGTTCAGGGAAGGCAGCGTGGCCCTGCACCACGTGGTCTATCTGAAACACAAGAGAGAGGGGTCAGTTTTATAGCTTCTCTAGTTTATGTTTAAGCCAGAGGAAGATATATTAAAATGTCTGTTTCTTTCAATTCCTTGTCTACAGAGGAGCCAAGAATGCTAAAAAGCTAACTCAGCAAGAGTGTCTCAGCTCTTTCAGAAATCTAGCTTTGTTTAACTAACTGCTGGCTTCTTGGATTTATAAAACAAAGAAGTTTAAAGAGAAGAACAGTAGGAAATGAAACTCCCAAGGCTGAACTGGTAGCAGCAGGTAGTGTCAGATCTAAGAGTGAGGTTTGACAGAGGTGTGAGAAGGAGCCATAACTCAAATAACTCAGGGTAAGTGTTTGGGATTGGGGAGGAGGACTCGGGTATGAAAAACACTGACCTCTGGGCTACATTATCTGCCCCTCCTCCGGTTACCCCATGCTATCACTCCAGGGCAATGCCAGACCTTGAATTACTCTCTGCATCTTACTAATGGAAAACTGAGTGAAAGAGACTGTGAGGAGGGAGTCTGAGCTTAAAAAAGCACCAAAGAGTTGCCCCAGAGCTGTCAAGAGAACTTCTCCTGACAGAGAAGTTATCCTGTGGGAAAGTGGGACAGAGATTTCCAAGGACAGAAAGGCCTGAGCTCTGTGGACAATGGTCTTCTCATTTGAAATTCCATGCCTAGGATTTATTCCTTAATCCACTTGGTGGCTCTAAATAAAATAATATGTGCTAAGTATCAGGAAGGGGTGTGTTTCCCCATGCTGTGACTCTGCTTGCTAAAACACACCCAACACCCGGCTTGAGTTCCTGAACCTAATCTGTGTATTTTCTCAGTGTTTACATGAGTCTCCAAAACAACCATGCTGACCTATTTATTTTCATTCAAACTACGAACAGACCAGTTACTGTGGCCTCATGGAGATAGTTTCTCTGAGCATGCCTCTGGAGAGTCAGGACTGTGTAAAGAGAAAGAAGCTTTGTTCTGGAGTTGCCGAGGCTGGGTCTGGGGTTCTGGCTCCGATAGAAACTAGTTGTGTGACTTTGTGCAAGTCATTTGACTGCTCTGAGCCTCAGTAAGCTCCTCTCCCCCTTTCCCCATCCTAGTATTCTTTTAAAACAGGGTTTCTAGGACACAGAGTGTGCTTACCACAATGCCAACAACAGTATAAATGATACCACCTAAAATTTATTGACTCATTTACTATATACCAATACTAAGCTACACATTTTTACATACATTATCTCATTTATCCTTACAACACTTCTGTGAAGATACTATTATTCACCATGGAGGTGAAAAAACTAGAAGAGATTAAGTATCTTGCCTAGGGGCATAGGGAATAAGTGGCAGATTTAGGTTTCAAACCTAGGTCTCTCTATAAAGTCTCTGGTCTTCAGCACTATGTCACATTGTCTCCTGAACTTCTAGGTATAAGGTGTTAAATTCTATTTGTGTTGAGCTGCAGAAATGTTTTAAAATAACACCAAAGCAAGTGGTCATTTCAATGGAAAGAAAGTCATTCAGGTTTTGAATGTTTACTTCCTGAAGGTCCAATTTTCGGTTACTGTAATGAGGCACAATCTGAGCCTTAAAGAGTTTGCAATCTAGTAGGAACATCACAATGAACCCACTGGCATCAATAATGGATAATTAAAGCCATTACTTGATTTGATGCTAATTTCTATGGGAAGTGCTTTAGGAGGTCAGAGAAAGGGGATTTAGATGAGCTTCTCAGAGGAACCACAGAGCCTAGCATGTGAACCACGTGCATGAATGCAGTTATTTGGCATTTGCCAACTGCCTACCTCACCAGGTACTATGACTAGGTTCTGGGATAGAGTGGAAAAAAGAAACACATATAATGCATAGTAGCAAAAGGAAAGAAGTAAAGGACAAGCAGTTTGGAGGAGTAAAGGGCTGCAGGCAAGGGATGCCAGAAAGTAGGCTGTGATGAGCAGAGATATGAAGATGGAAAGACAAATCTGGTATAGACAGCAGGAGATTGGTCTAGCCTCCAGACTGGCAATTATAGATGCTCAATAAATATCCACTGAATAAATGCGGGACGTATGAACCATAATGGGCCACATGCTCACAGAATACCATGTACTTCTTGGGAACACTTACCACCCTTTATATTTGTATCTGTCTGTGTGGGGCACTCATGGTCAGAGAGTAACTGTATACTAAATTAGAGAATAAATGAAGTGGTGAAAATATGGGTACATGAGGAGGGTGTGGACTGCCAGTGGTTCTTCAAAGTCAGATAAGTGACTATAGTTTTACTGAATTATAGGCTGTAGGAAATTATTTTGATTTGTGGAGCAAAATAATGACAAGTTAAGGAAAATTAACCTAGCAGGGTAGGCACAACGGGTAGGAAACACAGACAGGATTCTGTTGGGAATACAAGGCATGAATATTCCCTGCCTTTGCTCTATTGTAGCATTTATCAAGTTAATCAAGTTCTTCTCAATTATTAGTTTATATGTCTATCTCTTACCTTACCCTCTGAGCTCTTTTAAATCAAAAGCCTTGTAATTTCCCATTCTTCAGTGCCTGCAATAATGCCTGGCATCTCGAATGGATGAACAAGATACATTTTGAAGGAAATAAAACAAACTTGAAAGAAAGTGAAGTTGCTTAGTCATGTTGCTTTGCAACCCCATGGACTGTAGGCTACCAGGCTCCTCCGTCCATGGGATTTTCTAGGCAAGAGTATTGGAGTGGGTTGCCATTTCCTTCTCCAGTTGATCTTCCTGACCCAGGGATCGAACCCAGGTCTCCCACATTGCAGGCAGATGCTTTACTGTCTGAGCCACCAAACTTAGTGACTGAATCGTTACAGAATATAAGAAAATCAGAGTGAAAAGATGCTTTGGACTTTTGGGTCCAAGTAAAGGAAATGTGGTCGTTGTAATCACATCTTTTTATTTTCTGTATTTATGATGCTTTGGGATCTGGGGCCCTGGTAACCCTGGAGAGACTGTTCCTTCCATGGTTAGCCAATTCCCAAGGCTAGTGAAGGACTCACTGGCCTGTGAGCATTGTCTTTCATATGCAAAGTAACTGATCCAGAGCCCACCTCCTCACCAACCCCTCTATGGGCCACTATGTTCCTGCTGTAATCACCCCAGAGTCAGGAGCCAGACAACTTGGGACAACCCTAACACTTCATGTGTGGCCCTGCATGGTGTGGCCCTGCATGGTGTGGCCAGCCCTGTCTTTCTGAGAACCGGGAATAACAAGTTATCCTTTTAAAGGTTAATTGTCTCCTGATCTGCGGGCTTCCAGGGCTTTCCAGGTGGCACTAGTGGTAAAGAACCCACCTGCAGGAGATATAAGAGATGTGGGTTTGATCCCTGGGATGGGAAGATCCCCTGGAGGAGGTCATGGCAATCCACTCCAGGGTTCTTGCCTGGAGAATCCCATGAGCAGAGGACACTGGCCAGCTACAATAGAGTTACAAAGACCAACTGAAGTATTGAGCATGCGCATGCATGCAGTGCAGGCTTTGTCAAACCTGAATAATAATAAAATCTGTATTTTAAAACAGCAGCTGAAACATGGGCCTTGGGAAAAGGCTTAGGTTCAAACTCATGGTCTATACTTATATCCTCTGCTATCTAAGTTACTTGACCTCACAAAGCCTCTTCTCTTGGACCTCTAGAATGTGGACAGTAAAATTTGCTTTGCAGGCAAGGTTGTGGTGAGTGATATAGAGACGGTTTTCAGATCATAACACCTATTATTAAAAAGAAGGAGGTACCACCCAAACAGTAAAAATGGCTGGAAGAACAGGATTTAAAAGGTCAGCTGCAGTTTCATTTTTCCATAGCATCTGATGGTAAAGGCCCACCCTGATCAACAAACAAGGGGCAGCCGGTCTGTCGAATAATTGAGCACTCATTTCAAAACCCTGGAGTGCCTGTTCCAAGGGTTGATCTTTCTATATATGTTCTATCCTCTAGCATTTAGCACAGTATAGCAGATCACAGAGTCCCATTAGTGGTTATTTGTCTCCCAATGAAATAACCAGTTTTACCACAATAACTATATTTGCCAAGTGGTTGCCATAGAAATACATAGACAGAACTACCCTAACTCTATGACTCTTTTCTTGTTTCTTCCATCTTCTCAGATTTCAGCTCTGAGAGCTGGCAGCTGTAGGAGTAGGCAGAAAAGACTACGAACTATTTGGAGAGGTAGGAAGCTTACACTGGCTGGGTGAAGTCACATCTTCAGGATGGCTTTCAGGTCAGGATCAAGAGGAAAAAGGCCATCTTACAATACACAAGTAAAATTTTTGTTTCTTTTTTGCATTTCCTTATAAAGGTGGAATATAGGAAAAAGAGAAATGCAATACAATAGAAAACAGAGATCATACATGTGTAGTATGAGGTGACATCTGGCCCACAGATGTACTTTATTTGGGATATATAATGTTTTTAAAAATGAGCCAATGTTTTCGAATTGAGAGATGTCGCTTTCAGTCCAGATTTTGGTTTCTCTTGAAGAAGCAGTGAATATAAAACACTGGGTCACCCAGATTCCCCATGGCAAGAGTCAGCTGGAGCTGAGTGGGGACTGATCGCCTCAGACAGGCCTGCACCCTCCACTTTGTGAGAGGCGCCACCACTCAATTTATCATCATGATGGCACTAATGCTTTACTCCGAGTAGAGATTTATTTCTCTATGCCCATCTCTCAGTCAAAGGAGGGAACATGGAATTCAGCCCAAGAGTTCTGTAAGCTGAAAAGAGAAACTGCTCTGGAGAAGTGAAAAATATCTCTTTGCCTGGTCTGTTTGTTCATTTACGCTATCTGTCTAATTCCTTTAAGCACTGCAGTTTTTGACCCTTGATATGGCACAGAGAGAGCACAGTCAAGAACTCTTGAGATCTGAGCTCTGCTCTGGCTCAGGGCATGGCCTTGGACAAGACCATTTCTAATTCTCTCTCTAAAACATTTAATAAGTTAATATGACAGAAAGGCAAGAGCTTGTAAAATTACAGAGAACTGCACCATTTGAGATATCAAAACTGTTGGCAAAGAGTTTACAGGCAAGGAAAAGACAAATTTAAAATGTAAGAATTTTAGGTTCCATAATTGTTTTTGCTAAGACAAAGCCGTCTTATTGCATGATGGGCTTTTCTCTATTAAAAACAACTTTATGTGTTACTCTTGAGACTGTCTTTTTCCTTCTTTACAGATAGGAATCAATTAGGCTTAGGGTCATCACTTGGGACAACTGTCTTTTTTCCATTTGTACTTACCTGTAATGTCACTTTTTCATCTAAGCTATTTCAACCTTCTTTAAAAAAGATCATTTATTTATTTATTTACTTACTTATTTAGTTTTGGCTGTGCTGGGTCTTCATTGCTGTGTGGAACTTTGTCTATCTGTGGTGAGCAGAGGCTACTCTCTAGTTGCAGTGGGAAGGCTTCTCACTACGGAGGCTTTTCTTGTTGTGGAGCATGGGCTCTAGGGCTTGCGGGCTTCAGTAGCTGGGGCTCCTGGGCTCTGGAGCACAGGGTCAATAGCTGTGGCATACGGGCTTAGCTGCTCTGCAGCATTTAAGATCTTCCCAGATCAGGGATGCCTGATCTGGGACCCATGTTTTCTGCATTCGCAAATGGACTCTTTACCACTGAGTCATCAAGGGAGTCCACTATTTCAACTCTTTATTTAACTAATATTAGCTCAAAGCAAAAACGTTTTGCTTGATTTCTCCCAGCTTTGAAATTCTCATGAAAATCTAATGAAAGAAGAAAGCCCACTTAAAAAAAAAAAATTGATTGTGAGTTTCAACACTGAACAGCTCCTAGGAACAACAATCATTCCTGAAAGAAAATATAAACTATGTGTTTTTTGTTTTTTTTTAATAACTTTAGCTCTTCAAAGGACAATTTCTCTTTCAAGTAGATCAATTGTGATTTAACATAGGGCTAGTTCAGTCAGTTTCATTCATCATCAAAATTGGTAGCTTTGTTCATTTTTATAGTTTGTTAGTTTTACCTATTCATGAAACTAATGTGATATAGATCTACTTTGTGCGAGGCATCATTCTAGTAACTCAAGATACAAAGATAAATATAAGTCACTTCCCTTACAAAGTTCTCCCAATGAAGGGAAAATGGGCATCCCAATATGTGAATATAGTCTAGCCTGATAAGGTTTTTTATAGATTCAATGAGTATTAGGGTTTCCCTTGTGGCTCAGATGGTAAAGAGTCTGCCTGCAATGCAAGAGACCTGGGCTCGATCCCGGGGTCAGAAAGTTCCTCTGGAGAAGGAAATGGCAACCCACTCCAGGATTCTTGCCTGGAAAATCCCATGGATGGAGAACCCTGGTGGGCTATACCCCATGGGGTCACAAATAGTTGGGCATGACGGAGTGACTAACACACACACCCACATAAACACACACACACACTCACTCTGTTTTGGTCATAGTCAATAACCACAGGGGATTCTTTCTGTTCACATGCAGATTTTCTTTTTCACATGGAGATTATATTATACTGAGGTATAGCGTCAACAAATATATACAATAATTAAAGATTGTGATTAGTTCTTTGAAGGAAATAGATAAGTCACTGTAATAAAAACACTAGTTTGGGGAGTTCCCTGGTGGTTCAGGGGTTAGGACTTGGCACTTTCACTGCTGTGGCCCCAGGTTCAATCCCTGGTTGGGGAACTAAAATCCTGCAAGCTGTGCAGACAGGCCAAAAATAAAAGAGGAAAAAAAAAAAAAGAACACTGATTTCAGATAGAGGATTCAGTAAAGATGGAGAGATCTGAAGGTGAAATTTAAGCAAAGATATGAACAAGAAATAAGAACCAATAATTCCCAGTACAGAGAATGACAAATGCAAAGATTCTATAGTAGGAAAGAGCTTCACATGTCCTAGGAATTGATAGGCATCCAAAAGAGCAAAGAAGCAGAAAAGTTGTATGAAATGAGGATAAAGAGGTAGGAAGTGGGGCAGGTCAAGCAGGCCATCTCAAAGGCTTTAGATTTTACTCTAAGTACAATCAGAGGACATAGAAAGCTTTATTTTTTTTTTAAATTGAAGTATAACTGATTTACAGTATTGTGCTAGTTTCAGGTATACTGCAAAGTGATTCAGTTATTTTTTCTAATTATATCCCCCTATAGGTTATTATATATACAGGACTCCACTGTAGCTTAGATGGTAAAGAATCTGCCTGCAATGTAGGAGACCTGGGTTTGATCCCCGAGTTGGGGAGATCCTCTGGAGAAGGGAATGGCAACCCACTCCAGTATTGGTGCCTGGAGAATCCCATAGACAGAGGAGCCTGGTGGGCTACAGTCCATGGGGGTCTAAGAGTCAGACAGGACTGAGCTACTAACACTATTACTATAAATTTATTATATGACATTGGATAAATTTATTATATGACACTGTGCTGTACAGTGTACCTTTGATGCTTATCTATTTTATACAGTAGTTTTTATCTGTCAATCCCATATTGCTAATTTATCCTCTCCCTACCTTGCTAGCAATAAATTTGTCTTCTCTATCTATGAGTCTGTTTCTATTTTGTATATAGATTCATTTGTGTTATTTTTTTAGATTCTATATACAAGTGACAGGATTAGTATTTGTTTTTCTCTTTTGACTTACTTCACTTAGTATAATATTTTCTAGGTTCCCCCATATTGCTGCAAATGGCGGTATTGCATTATATTTGTGGCTGAGTAATATTCCATTGTACATACATACCACTTCTTCTTAATCCAATCATCTGTTGATGGGCATGTGGGTGGTTTCCATGTCTTAGCAATTATAAACAGTGGTGCTATGAGCACTGGGGTGCATGTATCTTTCTGAATTAGAATTTTCTTTTTCTTTTCACATGGTAGCTCTATCTTTAGCTTTTAAAGAAACTTCCATACTGTTTTCCATAGTGACTGCACCAAGTTACACTCCCACCAACAGTGTAGGAGAGTTCCCTTTTCTCCATACCCCTTCTATCATTTATTATTTGTAGATTTTTTGATGATAGGCATTCTGACCACAATGAAATTAGACCACTCCCCCACACCATAAACAAAAATAAACTTGAAATGGTCTAAAAACCTAAATGTAAGACATGACACCATAAAAATTCTCGAAGAGAACATAGACATTCTTTGACATAAATTGTAGCAATATATTTTCTTAGATAAGTCTCTCAAGGCACAATAAATTAAAGCAAAACTAAATAATAGGACCTAATCAAACGGAAAAGCTTCTGCACAACAAAGGAAACCATCAACAAAATGAAGAGACAACTTACAGAATGGGAAAAAATATTCGCAAATGATGAGATCAACAAGGGATTGTATCTAAAATATACAAACAGCCCATACAACCCAATATAAATAAACAACCCAATCAAAAAATGGGCAGAAGACCTAAATAGGCATTTTTCCAAAGAAGACCATACAGATGACATGCAGATGGCTAACAGAAGGGTTTTAATCAGGGAAGAGATGTAATCTTGTTTGTTTTAAAAGAAATCATTTAGTTCTACTTCTTAAGATGACTGAAGTGAAGTGAAGTGAAATCATTCAGTCGTGTCTGACTCTTTGCGATCCCATGGACTATAGCCTACCAGGGTCCTCCATCTATGGGCTTTTCCAGGCAAGAATACTGGAGTGGGTTCCCATTTCCTTCTCTAGGAGATCCTCCCAACCCAGGGATTGAACCCGGGTCTCCCACATTGTAGGCGGACGCTTTACCATCTGAGCCACCAGGGAAGTTCAGATGACTAGATAGCTCTTATTATGCAAACAATTATAAATAACAATATAACAATTATAAATGCTTATCAAATTACATTAAACAATTCTCTGAAGATATTAGAAAGTTACCAAACCAGGTAGAAACTGAAGAGGAATAGACACATGGGAAATTTTCAAAATTAGAAAATATTCAATCTAATAAAAGACAAAAACGAGAGATGGAGAAAGCAAGAAAACAAAAGTGACCACAGAAAACAGAGTAAAACGGAAGACTAAATCTGAGTATACTCATCTTTACATTAAATGTTGATAGCTTAAACACTTGAAGAAAAATCAGAGGTTATAAAACAAAACAGGAAAGCAAGACCTAATTACATGCTGTAATCCAGAACACAGACAATGGTGGTTTGGCCAGTGGTGCTGGGAATAAAGGTAAAGAAAAACAGCCAGATTGGTGATACACATTTTGGAGTTAGAAACAAGAAGGTTTTCTGATGAATTGGATGTGGACAGAGAGGGAAAAGAGGGAGGTAAGTACGAATCCTAATTTTCTGGCTTTAATAAGTATATAAATGATGGTGTACGTTACCAAGATGAAGATAAACAATGGAGGATCACAGTGAGTTTATCAGTTATTATAGTCAGAAAATGGAGTAATCCTTGACTCCTTCTGCCTTCTACCTCCTTGGTATTTAATCCACTGTCTCCGTCCATAGAAATGTTATCCTTCAAAACCCCTCTCCTTTCTCTTTTCTGCACACTTCACATTCAATCCAGCAGGTAATCCTTTTGCTTGTATCTTCAAAACATATCCCAAATCTGGGCACTTTTCACTAATCCCACTGCCATCATTCTCACCTCTCATTTGGTCTACTCCAAGAGCTTCTTTCTGGTCTTCCTGCTTCCACTTCCCCACTCCCATCCACAGTTTATTCCCGACATAGCAGGCGGCAGCCAGAATGATACTTTAAAGACCTAAGTCATAGCATATCTCTCCTGTGTTCATCATTCTTCAATGACTTCCCATTTTACAGAATAAAAGCCAAAATCCTTACAGTGGCCAAAATACAGCCTCTATTACCTCTCTGACTGTATCCCCTACAATTTTCATTGTGGTTCACTCTGCCCCATTCCTGTGGCCTTCTTGCTATTCCTATATTATTCTCAGGTAAGCAACCCCCTCAGGATCTTTGCACGGGTTTTCCCTTGGCCTGATATGTTCTTCTCCCAGGTTTCCAAATGGCTAAGTGAAAGTGAAAGTCGCTCAGTCGTGTCTGACTCTTTGCAACCCCATGGCTATACAGTCCATGGAATTCTCTAGGCCAGAATACTGGAGTGAGTAGCCTTTCCCTTCTCCAGGGTATCTTCCCAACCCAGCGATTGAACCCGCCAAATGGATAACTCCCTTCCAAACCATATTTGTTAGATGTCACTTCAATGAGGCCTATCCTGACCACCGTATTTAAAACTGCAAAGTCAACTCACAAGTTGAATTCCTCTATTAGTTTTACAACTTATATTGTAAAATAAAACTTACTTATCATTTTTATTGTGTATTATCTGTCTCCTGTTGTTAGAATGTAAGCTTGAAAAGGGACAGATTTTCAGAGGAGGGGCAGAAGGGGTTGTTTTACTTATTGCCTTTTTCTCACTCAGAACAGTGCCTTGAAAACAGTAGGCACTCAATAAATACTGACTGTATAAATAAACATCACTCAAGTTTAGACCTTACAGATAAGTAGAGAGCTAACAAGAGAAACAGGGTCATCTCTATGCTTTAGAAAGATTGTTTTAGCTGCAATCATTAGAGATGGTGATGTGACTAAATGTCTCCCCCTACCCCCGCCCCCCAATTCATACTTTTAATCTTAACCACCAATGTCATGGTATTGGAAGGTGAGGTCTCTGGGAGGCAGTTAGGTCATGAAGGTAGAGGCCTGATGAATGGGATTAGTGCCCTTATAAATATCTGAAGAAGCCACAGTTCTCCTTTTCTACCAGGAGAAGATGCAAGGAAAAGACAGCCTTCTGCAACCTAGAAGGGGGCCCTCACCAGACCCCAACCATGCTGCTACCTTGATCTTGGGCTTCCAGTGTCCAGAACTATGAGAAATAAATTTCTGCTGCTTATAAGCCACCTGGTCCATGGAACTTTTTTTTTTAATAGCAGCCCAAACTAATACATAAGGGTTAAAGGGGGAAAGATTAGAAGTGAGAAGGTAATTAGGAAGCTGAGCAGGATCCAGGGGGATGTTAAAAAAAAAAAAGTGAAGGCCTGGGCAGAAGGAGGGAACAGGGAAGCATCTGTTTATGCAGAGTTGGTCTTTGTATCCGTGAAGTTGTTCCAATTAGCTAATGTGAGATCCTTGGCATGAAACACACCTATCTCTATATACCTAGATCCTGCCAACACTGATGCACACACTTTTCTCTTTCATGACCTCACTAAGTCTACCAACTGTATGTGCTTTAATGCACTTGAAAAGAAAAGTTACACTGATAAAATAATTGTTTCTCAAGGAAGTGCACAAGAGAACTGTAAGAAAAAATTCAGAAAGGCAGCTCTACAAAAGTCAAGTCCAGTTCTGGAAAGATCTGGGGCTTCCAGTAGCTGACTTGGGTTTGAATCAAGGTTCTCCCCACCTATAGCTGTTAGACCTTGATCAAGTTACCTCACTGTTCTGAGCCTATTTAGTCACTTGTTAAACTTATAAAACTGACCACACAGACGTGCTGTGAAGATCAGATAAAATCCTGAATCTTCATGAGGGCCTGAATGTGCTTAGCATAGAACAGATTCTTCCAGTTGGCTGTAAGGGTAGTGCAATTTACTTTTACGTGCTACAATAAATTATAATTACCAGTTCAGTATCCAACTTTCCCATTAGATGATAAGCTACCAGAGGACAGGAATCATGTGACCATGTCCTTGCCTAGCCCAGAGTAATCCCTCAGGAAATCTCTGTAACAGGAAGGAAACTGACTAAATGAAGTCACAGGTAGTGACATCACTATCTCTGTAAGCTGTGTACACTTTAAGCCCTTCATGTTGTTGGTGTTCAGTGGCTAAGTCCTGTCTGACTCTTTGTGACCCCATGGACTGCAGTGCACCAGGCTCCTCTGTCCTCCACTATCTCTTGCAGTTTGCCCAAATTCATGTCCATTGAGTCAATGATGCTACTTAACCACCTTATCCTCTGCTGCTCCTTCTCCATTTGCCTTCACTATTTCCTAGCATCAGGGTTTTTTCCAATGTGTCAGCTCTTCACTTCAGGTAGCCAAAGTATTGAAACTTCAGCTTCAGTATAAATCCTTCTGTTAGGTAGTTAGAACAGGAAAAAGGAGTCCAGAATGGTGGTGGCTAAAAGACAAGGAAGGGAGAAGCCCGCGAAAATAGAACAAAGGAAGGTCTGAGGACTGGAGTGAGAACCTCAGGTAGAACAAACAGCACTCCTGGCTAGTCCAATATACATAGGGCAGGCCCAGGGGGAGGAGAAAAAACATATAAAAAGAGAAGCCAAAGGGCTGGGGGTCTCTCTCTCTCTTCTCTTCGTGTCTTTTGGGTCAGCATGCCCTCAGGCCTCAAGGATGTATTTTCCTTTATTTTCTAAATAAAACTGAGTTGTAACACAGAGCTGTAACACTGGTCCATCTGAGAGCTGTAACACTGGTCTGTCCAAGGGCTGTAATGCTGGTCCATTGCTTCAAATTTTTGTTGTGACGAGACAGATCTGAGGAAATTACATACTCCCCTGACACTTCCAATGAATATTCATGGTTGCTTTCCTTTAGGATTGACTGATTTGATCTCCATGATGTCCAAGGGACTCTCAAGAATCTTCTCCAGCACCATAATTTGAAAGCATCAGTTCTTTGGCACTGAGGCTTCTTTATGGCCCAACTCTCACTTCTGTACATGACAACTGGAAAACCATAGCTTTGACTACATGGGCCTTTGTTAGGAAAAGTGATGTCTCTGCTTTTTAATATGCTATCTAGGTTTGCTCTAGCTTTCCTTCCAAGGAGCAAGGTTCTTTTAATCTCATGGTTGCAGTCACCATCCACAGTGATTTCAGAACCCAAGAAAACCAAATCTGTCACTACTTCCACTTTTTCCCCTTCTATTTGCCATGAAGTGATGAGACCAGATGCCAAAATCATAGCTTTTTTAATGCTGAATTACAAGTCACCCTTTTCACTCTCCTCTTTCACCCTCACCAAAAAGCTCTTGATGATGTTCCTCTTCACTTTCTGCCATTATAGTGGTATCATCTGCATATCTGAGGTTGTTGATATTTCTCTGGGCAATCTTGATTCCAGCTTGTGATTCATCCAGCCCAACATTTTGCATGATGTACTCTGTACACACCCAGTTATGGAGGACTGGCTGAGCCCCTGAGGCTAGCCCCAGGCTGAGGGGCATTGGTGATAAAGGAGCAAGAAGATAGGCACTCATGATGAAACAAATCCTAAACTCCAAGAGCAAACAGCAGCTCACATAACCCTGTGGCTCAAGTTTATAAAGCTAAATTCTGACTTCAAGCAATTCAATGCTAACTCCCACCAAGCCCTAGTGTCCCGGAAAGCCAGTGCACCACAGGGGCAGCTCAGGAATCTGTCCTAGTCTCTTTAATTCAGTAAATTTAATTCAGTAAAAATGCCTGCCCCAGTAAAAATGACTTTAAGTAAGACAGAGAAGACAGCTTGGAGAGAAGGATGGCTGAGGTCCAGCTGGAAATAAGCTTCAGCATCTGGATGCAGTGACTGCACGGGTTGGTATTCTGTGGAAAAAATCTGGGCAAAAAACGATGGTTTTTGCACAGCTATTCTGGAAAGAGTATCGACAAGCACGAGACAGTCTTTGATGGGTGTTTGGTGAGCTGAAATAAATCATCCATGGGAATGGGGTATGTGCCCTTCTAAGAGGAAATAAATATCGGCTGCACAAGTTTGAAATGAGTGGAAAACAAGCCCAAATCTCAGGCAGATGAAACTGCAAGGACTCCAGAGCCAGAAAAGATCCTATCCTATTTTTTTTCTTCATCCTGAAGTTAACCAGATGGAGACTTTTTTTTAAAGTACCAATCTATTCATATACTTGGAAGGAAAGATTTTGCTTTGTGATGGAAGATCTGTATTTAATTGCAAAAATAAGACAAAATATCTTTTTTTTACCCAAATCTAGAGTTCAGATAAATATTATTTCTTTTTTTCCCTCTCTCCTTTCCCCTCCTTTACTTCCCTTTTCTTCTTCTGTCTCTTCTCTTCCACTTTAGATGATATGTTTATGACTGCATGTTTGTAATGTATTCTAGACAGTGTAATAATAGAGCAGACTCCTATAGACAAAGTATATGAGATAAGGTGTACATATGAAACACAGAACAAAAGAGATGTAACGTCCTCTTATAGTGTTCTGTACAATGACAATATGCTGAAAAACCAGTGATATGAATTCACAAAACATGAACCAGAATAAATAAATAGAAAGGAAAGATAAGTGGCAAATGAATCATGTAAAAAGGCCACTGACAGTGCATCAGGAAACTCTCCAGGCTGTGCTTGAAACCCTGAGTTTCAGTTCCTCATCTATAAAATATGGATAACAACTGTAGCTAACCTGTAGGGGTTCCAAGAGGATTAAATAAAATAGTACATGAGAGGCTCTTGGAATTGAGACTAAATAAGTCTTCAAAATAAATATTAGGCATTGTGATTATTATGACTATCACTCAAGGATTAACAGGATTAAACATATAAATCTTTCCCATGGGAAAATGCACTCAATAAGGTACAATTACTGTTGCTATTATTATCATCATCATCATTGCTATTCTTTTTGTATCTCTGTTTTCTAGGTGGTTTATGTCTCTTTGCTTGCCCTCTTTGAACTGATGCTTTATTGGATAGTCTGTTTTTTTCTTGATTCTTTGCTCCATCTTGCTAACTTCTGGATTTCCTTAGATTTTGCTTTCTGTAACACATGGGTCAATCATGCTCCATCCCGACATCCAATGAAACTATATATGTAGAATTATCCAAAGTAGAACTCTACATGCAGCTGTATTGATGGTGCAAAATCAACTAATTAGGTAAATGTCAACAGTTTCCATGATTCTTGTCAAAAACCATAGTGGACTATTATGAAGATTTTATTAATGGTCAGAAAAGAGTCACTCTTTAAAATTTAATTTCAGGCTCAGGAAGTAGGCATAACCAATTCTTGTCCACCAAAATATGTCAAAATGTTTGGGCAAAGATGGCTTATATCCATAGCAACGGAACAAACTCTAAGCCAAATACTAGGAAAAGCATTTCTTGACTGACACAGATGTTCAACTGGCATACTAAATCTCCAAAAACCTATTGATGGACAGCTTCATGGACCATGCATCCTGCAAAAAGAGTTAGTTTAATGAATCACTATTTTTGTTATAAAAGACTCCAGGTTGTGTCTGCTATGAATTCTGGGTCTTCCAAGGTAATTATACCATAATGTGGGCTTGTAAAGGTGTTTGTTTCAGTAATGGGTTTTCTTTGTGTCACAGAAAGGGAGTGGATATTTAAGTTGAAAAGTTGTGTAAATACATGACACTACATTTAAATAGGAAATCATCAAGTCCTGATCCCACTGCACCTTTGGTACAGAGCGATGTCTTCTTCTCAACTTTTCTATTGAGAACAATCAAATGTTATTTAATTTATACTTCCCAACTAGACAATGAGCTCCTTAAACCTGGGACTATTAGGGGACTAATTCATATATCTTTATAGACTGGCACAAGAGTGGAGGCACACACCTGGCTCTTTGAATCTAGCCATTCACCTATGCATCCACCAACTTTGAGAGAAAACGCAAGGTGTCTAAGAATAAAATACAAACACACCAAGAAATGGAAATTAATGGTCATTTATACCCACATTCAGCTTGGGATCAGACCACTTTTGATTTGGCTGAACATTCAGAAGAGCTGGAGAAGAACAGACCATAAACAGATGACTTCAATACAACATAGTAAATGTGAGGTTGGGTAAACAAGGCTGGGTCTCATTTTCCCTTGCTTTTCCACATTTAATCCCTCAGAGGTCTGCTGATCTTTCGACCTCAATTCTCAGTCATTATTGCCACTGTCCTCATTCAAGCCCTCATGGCTTTTTGTCAGTGGGTCAATCTATTGAAGCTAGTCTCTTTCACTGGGCTATGTATGCCTAAGCCTTCTTCCTGATGGATACTAGCCAGTTCTTATAACAGAGATAGGACAACATCTGTCATTCTTCCAATCTTTCACCTGTTCCTCTTGATCTACTACCTGAAAGTTCAACTCCTTAGCATGTTTTACAGGGAATTCTTCTGTGTGGTCCCTGACCAGCTCTCCCAATTGCAAGCCATTTTTCTAAGAACAGTTTATGCCACAAGTGAAAGTTTGCAATTATCCTCAAATATGCCTTGTTATTTTTTCACTCAGATATCTTTGTGTCTATGCTAGTTCTCCTACCTAGAAAATATCCCTGCCTTTCTTTGTCTGGTTGGTCCCTATTAATCATTAAAGCTCAGCACAAATACTGTCTCCACTGCCAAGAATTTCTTAATCTAGCTTTGTTCCTGCTCTGTGTCTTATACCTCAGGTATAGCATACATCTCACTTTTATTGATCTTCTGTCTTCCCTATGAGATGACCCCATGAATTCAACATATTTTCTCTAAGCACCTTTTATGAACCAGGCACTGGTTGGATACAAAAAGTACGATATGGCCCATACCTTTAAAGAGCTCCTGTGTGTAAGTCACTTCAGTCATACCTGACTCTTTGCAACTCTATGAACTGTAGCCCACTAGGCTCCTCTGTCCATGGGATTTTCCAGGCAAGGATACTGGAGTGGGTTGCCATGCCCTTCTCCATGGGATCTTCCTGACCCAGGAATTGCACTGGGCTAGATACAAAGAGAAGTATGATATGGTCCATACCTTTAAAGAGCTCCTAGATTTCTAGAAAAGACAGATTATCTCAGAATGTGCTAAGAACTAAAGTTATGTCTTACAGATCAAGTAAAACTAGCAAGTGACAAAGAACTCTCCAAGCAGAGCATATACCAAGGCACAGAGGAGTCAAATAACATGAGCCATGGGGAAGCCGTGAGTAGGGCAATCCGCCTTAGTGACAAGTACACATGCCAGACTGGAAGGGATAGACCACAAAGGGAATGATGTGCCCAGAAAACTATCTGAACTATGCCCCCAGGGCTATGAGGAACCAGTGAAGGATGCTGGCTAGACATTAACACAGTCCTTTTCACAGAGTAGAACATCACTCTTGTTGCCATGAGAAAAATGGGTTGTTATGTGAAAAGAAAGCTAGGTGAGAAAATCGGTTAGTCATCAATGCCTGGACCAACATTTATTCCTTTGGCAAACGCAGGCAGCATATGCTCCATATGTGAGGTTGTATGCTAAGGAAAAGTTAATTCTGATTTAAGAGTCTGCAAATCTTTCAGATACTGGGTATAAAGAATATGACAAAATGGACTAGTCAAGGGTGGAAAAACATTAAAGACCATAAGAAGAAAGTGTCAACTTACCAATTTTCCAGTAACGCTCTGACCACCTTCATTCAGCCAGAACCCAGGGACCATGGCTGAGAAATAAGGGCCCCAGACACCTGGTACAAAGATTGGGTTTTTGCTGATCTGGAAAGAAAGGGGCAAAGTATGTGAAAATATTGACCCTCAAGGCTAGAAGCAGTCTTATTTTCCTCCCATGTGAGGTCCCTCTGGCCATGGAATTCAGCTTCTTGCTAAATACCTTTGATGGTGGGGAAGTCACTCCTGCCAAAGGATGGTCCTGGCTTCTTCTTTAAAAACCTTTCTGATAAACTCATCCAGGTGTCAAGGTAGCAAAAGAGATCATTTTGGAAAGAAACATGTGACAGTCCTTGGCTGGCTCCCTCTCTGTAGTGAACTGACTGTAGTCATGGTCCCCATTTTCTAGCCTTCTATACATCCACCTGCTTTGCAATGTGACTTCATAGCCCCTGTCATTGAGAGGTGGGGTCCCCATCCCTTGAGTCTGGATCAACCTTGTCACTTGGTCTGGCCAACAGAATGGGGTAGAAGTGACACTGTGTACCAGTTTTCAGGCCTAAACCTCAAGAACTGTGTGCTCCTGTTCTTCCCCCTCTCCCTCTGTCATAAGAACATGCCCCGGTGAGCCTTCTGGACAGATATGCAGAAAGCTGAGTCAGTCCAGTTGTCACACGTGATGATTCAGATACATGAGACAGCCCAAATCGGATCAGCAAATCCTTTTAGTCAACCAGCAGCTGGCAAGCCTGGATCACCAGAATCACCCAGCCAACTGATAAGATTTGTGAACAAAAATACAAGTCCTGTTGTGTGTCATGAGGATCTTATGTTTCTTTCCCACCTAACATATATAAGGCAAGAGATAACTGATACGTCCCCTTACTTCTACAAACATTAGACACCTAATAACATACTATCTCTCTTGACTAGGGACACGGAGATGAATGAGAAAGAGCTCTCTAGTCTGCAAGAAACTCCTCATTTAGGGGGAGCTAGATAAGTAAATAGTCAAATAGAAAACAGTGTGGTCCATGGGATGGTAAAGACAAAGCATAGAATGCTGTGGAGGGGCACATCGGGTAAGGAATGAAGTGGTCCAGACTGTGGTTTCTTAGAGAATGGGACATACACTTAGACTAGTAAGATATAGCAAGATGAAACAGAACAGGCATTCCAGGTCAAGGGAATAGCTTGAACAAAGCCATGTAGGTGAGACAGATGCTCTTGGTATTCAAGATATGGCAATGTCTTTTTGTAGCAGACCATGGAAGTCCATTAGGTGTTAGGAAAGTATATCAAGGGATGAGATAGGACAGGCAGGGATGGACCACGTGTTTACTGATCTGGAAAGGCATGAGCTTCTCATCCACCCAGTGGAGATGAATGTTCAAATGATATTATGGTTGTGGGGGGTGTATGAGAAGGTAAGGATGAAAAGGGAGTTAGGTACATTGGGTCTACTCCCGAATGTCCTGAAGCTGGGCAGAGAATGTATGCATTCATTTATTCTACAAATATTTATTCAGCTCTTACTATGCCAGGCCCTAGGGATACAGAAGTGAACTGAATATATCTATAATCTCTGCCCTCATGGACTTTATAGTACAGAACTTCAGCATATGGATAAACCTTCTAACTATTCTGGTTTTCTTTTCACTAAATGAGTGAAATCAGTCAAATCAGTAGGAGTTCCAATCCCCAAAAAGGAAGGGGGTGAGGGAAGGCAGGAGACTATACAATATTATCAACTTTAAATTTTGTCAAATAAAGATGGTTTATAAAAAGGGTAAATTTAACACCTAAAGTAATCTCAGGGGTAAAGAGCTTTTCTGTTTTTTTTTCCCCCCTGCAAGGAAAAGCCATTTAACCTTTACATGTTCACTCATTTCTTGACAGGTTCAGCAGATGTTTCCTGATTTCCTGTTGTGATCCAGGCACTGAAAGTAAACGTACACCAAACAGTGCAGTCTCCATATTCATGGAACTGCTCTCTTAAGAGGAATGCAGACTAGGAGGGCTGATGATTCAGGTTTGGCCAGGATTCTCTCACTTTTAGCGTTAAAATTCCTATGTCCTAGAAAATTCTCAGTACTAGGCAAAAGGGACAGCTGGCCACCCTAAGATGGCTATCACACAAATGTACAAACAGTGATAAGTGAATGAAAGAATATCAAAAGGTATTATAAGGGCTCATAAGTGAGGTACCTAATGCAACCCAGGGGTCAGAGTTTTCTGAAGAAGTGATTTCTGAATTAAGGTGAAAACATACACAGAAATTATTTAGGTGTGAGCATATATACATCTGTATTTTGTACATATATATGTGTGTTTGTATGTGTACATGATTGTTCCAGTACAGAGTGTTCCAGACAGAAGCAGCACACACTAAATGGTATATATTTTTATCACTTTGTCTTTGCCAGTGAAAATTTTATCACATGCCAGCTCTAGAAACTACTGCCCTACTCTGCAATGCCTGAGCCACTGTGGGGTGAATAAGACAGCCCATGCCTATAAGCACTTAAGCCCCAGGGTTTAGATGGGTGGATGGACACCCACCGAAGTCAAGCCATCTCTTTTCATGCCCTGCACCCCTTCCCGTCCAGAATTCTTCCAGCACCATTCGACAGATTAGTTTCAGAGAGGTGGCATGTTGTCACAAAGGTTGTAAATGGCTGAGGTGGGAGTTGAGCCCAGGTAGATACTGGCGTCAAACCCCAGGATATGCTTTTTAAAAACAAATAAAATTTGTGTAAATTTCTTAGGAGGGTTTTGCATCACTCCCACCACCACCACCCCCCAACTGCCCCTGCACCTCAAACCCCACGATTTAAAGATGTTTCTGTATCAGTTTTTGCTGAACTCCACTGGCAGACTGGACTCCGCTGCTCAGAAATGGCAGGTGAAGGCGCTGTCTGACTGTCCAGAATGCTCTGAGCTGATTCCTGCTTGTGTTCACTCGCTTGGAATGGTACATGCCTCTCATTGGACATCCTGACTACGGCAAGGAAACAGATACAGAAATATGTTCCCCAGAGCGCCTCCAATTACTCCCAAGCTCTGGGAGAAAACAAGTAAGAGTTTGTTTAGACCGAGCGCACATTCATGTATTTATATGTACTCTAATCCTCTGCAGTAAACCTAAATACTTCAGAAAACTTTTGTGAAAGCCTTTTCCATGCTGATAGCTATCTTGGCCTGAAGGCTGCTCTGGGACTCAAAGGGAAGGAGCGCATTTTACTCCACTATTAATAGGTGTCCATACAGGACACTGACTTTCCAGCAATAATGTGCTAATGGCAACAGCAACCACTACAATTGATTGGGTACTTATTAAAGACCATATTTTAAGCACACTGCAGGAATTAAATCACTTGATCCCCACAATAACCCTAAGGGGAAGATTCTATCATTACTCCTATTGTTCAGATATGTAAGCCGAGGCAAAGACTGTTAAATAGCATACATGCTCAAGCTCAGTTGCTCAGTCATGTCCGACTCGTTGCAATCCTGTGGACTGTGGCCCACCAGGCTCCTCTGTCCATGGGGTTTCTCTAGGCAAGAACACTGGAGAGGGTTGCCATTTTCTCCTTCAGAGGAGCTTCCTGACCCAGGGATTGAACCCACATCTCCTGTGTCTCCTGCACTAGCAGGTGGATTACCACTGAGCCACCTGGGAAGCCCATTAAATAGCATACACAGGGTTATAAAAATACAAAGCAGTCAGGCTCTACAGGTTCTGTATTTGTTCCTGTTCTGTATTTCTTCCTGACTTTAGGTGACCGTTGCTTCTTTGAGTCCTTCATTTACCTTTAAAGGGCAGAAAGCAAGGGTCATTAGAGCCAAAAGAGACTTGCTGAGACTGAACCAACCTCCCGGCCTTGATGACACGTAAGTTAGGAAATCTTCATGTGCAAAAGGCTTTTGATAAGTTTCCCCCTATACACTTGTGAGGAGCAGAGGAGAAAGAAAGGATTGAGTCAAAGGCCTATCTTCACTCTATCATGACTACCATGTTCTTAGCCAAGGGACCTTATGAAAGGGGATCTTTCTGAGCCTCAGTTTCCTCAGTTCCAAAATGGGAAGAATGATATAAATGTGGTAGGACTTTCATGAAAATAAAATAAGCTGTCACCTATAAACAGCTTATTACATGTTAAATATCATGTAAAAGCTAGCTCTTGAAATGAGGAAGGTATGACGGAATAGTCAGGTGACTGGGATGAATGGCCATAGCCAAAAGTAACTGCTACCATTAAGCACACATCCTGGTAACTAAGTTGGTAAAAAATCTGCCTGCAGTGCAGGAGACCTGGGTTTGATCCCTGGGTCAGGAAATCCCCTGGAGAAGGAAATGGCAACCCATTCCAGTATTCTTGCCTGGAAAATCCTACAGACAGAGAAGCTTGGTGGGCTATAGTCCATGGGGTCACAAGAGTAGGACATGACTTAGCAACTAAACCACGACCACCACCACCATTAAGGAAGTCTCTAGATGCATTCTTGATTTCATTTAGTCAGCATTCTTAATAATGAAGTAGAAGATGACATGGGCTTCCCAGGTGGCTCAGTGGTAAAGAATTTGTCTATCAATGCAGGAGATTGAGGGGATGCTGGTTCGATCCCTGGGTCAGGAAGATCCCCTGGAGAAGGAAATGGCAACCTGCTGTGATATTCTTGCCTAGAGAACCCCATGGACAGAGGAGCCTGGCAGACTGCAGTCCACGGAGTCACAAAGAGTTGGACATGAGTTTGAGTGACTCAGCAGAGCACACAGAAGCTGATATAGAAGCAAAGTTTATCATATTTTCAGGTGGTATAAACTTGGGAGAATTACTTATCATGAGCCATGTCCAAATCATGATTCAAACTTACTTTAAGAATTAGAACAGTAACATTTATTAAATCGTAAAGTCAAAATTTTACACTTAAAAGGTACTGGTAATAGTCTCTTCTGGAATATTCCTTTTCCTGGGTGATGTTACATGAGCATTCAATTTAGTATGAATTGTATGGAAACCTTTGACATATTGTTTAATTATGTGTGATAGAAATAAAGTTATAAAAACCTACAATAAAACAAAATATTTGGTTGTGCACTCTAAGCCAGGCACTGAGATCAGCAACAAGGTTAATAAAATAATAAAGCAGAATACTAGTAATAATAGAAGAAGAAGAAGAACAGTGAGGAGAGACAGAAGGGAGGAGAGAGGAGAAGAAGGAGAATTAACAATAAGGCACTCCCCTTTTCCACAAGGTGCTCCTGGTCAGACTGGATAGACAGAGGTGGAAATTAACAAATTACAGCAAAACATGCCAAGTGCTACAGTGGTTGGGCGAAGAGTGTGGTGGGACCCCAGATTACCTGGGAGAAGAGCGAGCACTTCACAGAGGCGGCCACATGGGAGCCAGGCCTTAAAGGAGGAATAAGCGCTTCCTTAGGTGGATAGGGAAGGTATCCCAGGTAACAAGCCTCAGAGGCATAAAGCTATGCAAGCATCTCGATTTTTACGAGGGCTTAAAGTTCTCCATTTTACTTTACATAAAAATTCACAAGGTCTGAAGGATGGGTATATTTTTGCAACAACATATCCTATTGCTTGCCAAAGATTCCATTTTTTAAAATCCTGTGATGGGGAAAAAAGCCTCAGTGAAACCACGCTCAAAGTCAGATAGAAGAAATAATAATATAGAAATAATAATAATAAGTAATAAAACAGCAATTGCTAACAGCTACTGTGGGTTTATTACATGCCAGACTCTTCGAGGCACTTTACAGACATTATCACATTTAATATTCATGACAACCCAATGAGATAGATACTATTATTATACTTACTCCACAAATGAGGAAATCTAAGCTGAAGGAGGTCAAATAACTCGTAAATACAAAAGGAGTAATTGCAAGGTCCAGGCAGGATCCAAGCTATGATCTACTAACTTATTTTTCTCTCCAGATCATATTTTCCTTACCCATAAAATAGCCTGGACTAGAGATGTTTAATCTCTCTTTGTCTTTGAGATTCTCTGATTCCTGAATGTTGAGTCATTCTCCCTTAGCTGGCCAATCGGAACTCTCCAGAACGCTATTAATATTTCAACACAGACTCTGCCCTCACATGGCCTGGGGCTCATGGGGTTGTCTGGGGTTGCTTCTTGGGGCATCTCTAAGTACCCAACTTTGCTCTACCAACTCCCTGACCTATGGCCAACATTACTGGGGGCTTCTCCAGATTGCCAACTTCATGGATTATATTCAATGGCTATTATCTATAATATCTTACATTAGCTGAGTAAATATTCAGCAACTCTTACTGGATACACACTGACTTCAAACTACTATTTTAAATATAAAAAGAAAGATGGGTGTTGAGAGCCATGTAAATGACATAATCCCTGTTTACAATCTAGTAGGCACTGGAGAGCAGGATGAGCTGGGTAGTCTCTCAGGCATCAAGTGACTTCTGAATGTACATTTGCATTCAGACTGAAAATAACCCTACTAATACATGGCTGCAAATACACAGAGCCTGTTTTACAGGTGAAGACACAAGAATGGGAACAGTAATCGAACTACCCAGGATCACAAGGATCAGAAATGGTGGACTTGGGATTAGAAGTCTCTCTGTATGTGTTCCTGCCTCTTTTCATGTCTGTGTCCGAGCTGGCTCCAGGAGTGGATGCCACTGGCTGACTTTTCATCTAGGGCTATGCTACAGTCAGCTGAGTTTCCCTGTGGTGATAAAACCCAGGCACCTGCTCACACCTTTCTGGGAGCAGTGACTGGATTCAGGGTAGGGAGCTGCTCCAGCAACGTCCGCTCTGCCTTCCTCCATCCCATCATCCCAAACTTGGCCTAAGCCTCTGGCAGGGGCAGGAGGCAGGCTGCAGGCGCCAGTGGTCCTGGGAGGGAACAGGAGGTTTTGTTTTGAGTGCCTCTAGCCAGGTTGGGAATGTAAGAGGGTAGCCGCAGGCATGTGTGGGACTGGGTATTTCCGTGGTGGCTCATCTCTCCCTCCAAACGGACTGTGCTATCGTCTTACTAGAAAAAACCATTTATACACATTCCAGTCAGCTCCCAGCTCACTACATAGTACAAAAAAAGAGCACAGAGAATTCTGTTTATGAATGGGGGCTCTTAGCATTCACCTCTATTTTTCCACTTCTCAGGCTGAATTGCAATAAGTCTCTCCTACAAAATGGTGAGGAGCTGCGTGTTATCTTAAAGGTAGTACATAAACATGGTTTGGTAATATGACCATAGACCTTGGAGTCAGGAAAAGTGTTGTTAGATGCTCAGTTGTGTCTGACTCTTTGTGACCCCATGGACTGTAGCCTGCCAGGCTCCTCTGTCCACCAAATTCTCCAGGCAAGCATACTGGAGTGGGCTGTCATCTCCTACTCCAGGGGATCTTTCTGACCCAGGGATTGAACCCAGGTCTCCTGCATTGCTGGTAGACTCTTTACCAAAAGCTGGCTGTCAGTTATGGTTGGGTTGCATCCTAGTCGTGAATCTTCGAATCTCTCTGAGTCCCTTTTCTCAACTATAAATGGGGACAATCCCAGATCCCATCCCTCATCAGCTCCATCTCTCTGGTGGGCTCTTCCTCCTCCTTCCTCCTGGATTTGTCTCACTTACCACATCTGTCAGGTCAGCTCACTCTCGTGTAGTTATGACAATTTTTATGCTGCTGAGTTTCAAATTTTTATTCCAAATGCAGGCCTCACTCCTGAGGACATTTGACCCGAATGTCTAATCAACATGTCCAATATAGATAGATCTTGTCATTCTTCCTCCCAGGGCTCCTCCTGTCCTGGGGTCCCTGTCTTACTATATGGTACCCTATTTACCCAACCAGCAGAATATCATTCTTGACTTGTTCATTTCACTCATTGCGCCACGTTAGGTCGCACATACGGTCAACTCTATTTTCAAACAGAAACCTTTATGTTTCTCCCCACTGCCATTACATTATCAGTCCTTTACCTTTTCTTGCTTGGGTTCTTGCAACAGCAATTAAACTGGTTTATTTGCCTCAAATATTTTCCTCCTCCCTGCAATCTGCAAGCCCCATCAGAGACTAACTTCCATACCTGCAGCCAAGTGGTCTTTCTAATACACAAATCTAATTCTATCACTTCCTTTACTTACATCCTTTAGACAGTGACCAGACATTCCCACCTCTCTGATCTGATCTACATATGATTTGGCCAAATAGACCTTTGGCACATGTGGTCATTTCCCCCACTCTTTGCCCTGTCGTTTCTATTTTTTATTGCAGTAAGCTCATCACAGTGTAGGAATTCCACAAGTGAGCCATTTCTTTCTCATCTCTGAATCTTCATCAGTTCTCCTCTCTCTTTCTAAAAGGCAGCCCCAGGACTTCCCAGGTAGTCCAGTGTTTGAGACTGTGCTTCCAATGCAGAGGGTGCGGTTCAATCCCTGGTTGGGGAACTAAGATCCCATATACTGTGGGGCACGGCCAAAAAAAAAAAAAAAGAAAGAAAGAAAGAAAACCTCACTGCTTACTTGAAATACACATTTAAGAAAAAAAAGGGCAGCCCCTCTCACCTTCCCCTGACTAACTCTAAAATGTCCCTTCATAAGACTCTGTTCCGTATTACATTTACCTGCTCCGGGAAACCTTCTCTGAACTCTGACTTTTCTCCTAGTTCCCAGCTGGATGTGCCTCCTTGCATCTTCCCCTAGCTCTTTGTACTTCCATGATGTAGGCAATTCTAACATTACATGTGTAAATGTGTATACCGAGATCTATAAATACATACATAATATGTACTTATATCTACAGAGTATGCTTTGTAAATGAAATCATCACACATATGCAAGAAATGACTATAATTACTATTAATTTATTAATAGTTTTAATAAATTTACTAATAATTAATATTAATTATCCCACCTGCATTAAGAACAAGAGTAGAATAAAACACATATCCAATCACTGTAAGTGACCTGTGGCTAATAAAGCTCAGGCCTGCCAAGTTTTCCTCTCCTCTATTTGGAGGTTTTGGAAAGGTTCAGAGTCCTCCAATAAAGTCTGCCTTTCCTAGAAACTCAATCCCTTTATTTCAGTTTGAACAAAACAAGAACACATAAAATCCATTCATAGATATCTTCTGGGGCTTAGGAGTCTGAGTGGGCAGGCGGGGAGGGCATTGAGCAGGTGTGCCACCCAACCAAATAGTCCCCAATCTGGGGATGGAGGGAGGCTGCCAGATATTGCCTGTAATGTCCTGAATTATTTGCAAAGGATTCTGGACCCTTTAAACCTCCTTCTTCATCATCTTGAAACTGGTATGTGATCACAACAGCAATGTCACTCATCAGTTTCTTATCCACTCATATTGAACACACCCAAAGTTGACTGCAAGAGAGACTGAACAGCCAAGAAAACTTTAGGATCTTCCTGAAGTTCCAAAGTTGACTGCAAGAGAGATTGAATAGCCAAGAAGACTTTGGGGTCCTCCTGAAATTCCCCCAGCTTCCTTTCCCCTGCAGACCAGAAGCCACACTCGACCTTCTCTGTACAAATGCCTGATGCGCTCCAGGGAGCTCAGACTGGCTTCAGCTTTGGAAGCTTTGAGAGCTGTGTGACCCCAAAGATGTAAAATCATATCTGGCCTCTTTTTCACAGCCCAGACAGTCTGTGGTGGGTAAACCACAGTTTCCTCTGTAGTGGGGGAGGGAGCTAAAGAGGAGGAGGGGTGCTCTGTGTGCGCAGTCTTTATCCATCAGACAGATTCTTAGCTCTGTTGCTCTGATGTCACACAGTGAATTGGACCCTCAGAATCAGAACTGTATTTTTCTATTTTTGTCACACTCCCCATAAATGAGCACAGTACTATTAAGCGGTTCTCAAATACAGTTCAACCAATGCTCTTTTGATTCCAAATTAGCTGTTATGAAAAGCAGTTCCCCCTTATAGAATTTAGATGCCCTTTAAAAAGGTGCCCAGAACAGAGAAGCAGAAATATCATATGATATCCTTTATATGCAGAATCTAAAAAGAAATGATATAAATGAACCTACTTACAAAATGGACAGAGACTCACAGAGAATGAACTTATGGTTGCTGGGGGAAGGATGGGGGAAGGGATAATTAGGGAGTTTGGGATGGACATGTACACACTGCTGTATTTAAAATGGATGACCAATTAGGTCCTCCTGTATGGCACAAGGAACTCTGCCCAATCTTATGTGGTAGTCTGGATGAGGGGAGTCTGGGGGAGAATGGATACATGTGTGTGTATGGCTGAGTCCCTTGGCTGCCCACCTGAAGCTATCACAACATTGTTAATTGGCTATACTCCAGTATAAAATATAAAGCTTAAAGGAAAAAAAAAAGTTATAGTGGGGGGGGGGGGGCTGGAAATGATGCCAGGGAGTAGTTTCATAACTGAGGCTGAGCAAATCAGCAGGTCCAGAGGGGGATGACACAGCCTTTTCCCTTGTGACAGAGCCTTGGCACCTACGACACAGCACCTCCATCAGACGTGCTCTGACTCTGCCTGCTAAGTTGTGGACATTTCTCTCCCAACCCTGCTCCTGATCTGTTTCTGCATGTCCCTTATTAAGACCGTGGTCTGGCCTCAGCTATCATCTCATAAATCTGACCATGGACTCTGCTTTTCTGGTTTAATATTCAATGTTCTGTCTTAACTTGCTGTGTGACCTAGCCCCTTGGGGGGTGATCATCTGAAAAATGGGGTGCAGAGGACCTCTTTTTACAGATTTGTAAAGATTAAATGTGCCACAGTCTATTATAGGCATTGGTGCGGTGCCTGGTACATTCAGTGACCCAGGGAAACGAAGCCTGTATTAATATCATCACCTCCATACCGGCCAAAGTGTACTTCTTATTTATGGATTGGCGTACACGTGGGTGTTTAATTTTAAAACGTACGATCTGACATGATCTTGATTAGAATGCTAAAGTCGCGTACAGAAGCTGCACTGGCTCTAGAGAAGAGAACCCCAGATAAGAATCGACTCTCACTTGGATAAGTTCAGTTCTATTGGCAAGATCTGTCACTGGGATTAAACGCAATCGAGGCTTTACTCTGGTAAAAGCATATGATATAAAGGCAAAGAGAGCCTTGGCTGATTTATATTGGAGCCTCTTTTGATAAAAGACTTTCTGTGCATCAGTTCAGTTCAGTTCAGTTCAGTCGCTCAGTCGTGTCTGACTCTTTGCGACCCCATGAATTGCAGCCCGCCAGGCCTCCCTGTCCATCAGCAACTCCCAGAGTCCACCCAAACCCGTGTCCATTGAGTCGGTGATGCCATCCAACCATCTCATCCTCTGTTGTCCCCTTCTCCTCCTGCACTCAATCTTTCCCAGCATCAGGGTCTTTTTAAATGAGTCAGTTCTTCGCATCAGGTGGCTAAAGTATTGGAGTTTCAGCTTCAGCATCAGTCCTTCCAATGAATATTCAGGATATATGCATCAGTTATTGCCTTTTGGAAGTGCTCCCCAGACATCCCACTCCTGCTAATCGGGGGATACTTGGGAACTTGAGCCCTGTCCATGCAAGTCTAGACCTGAAGAATCCTCCTCTGTAGAATTTTCTCTCCATTTTTGGCCTCAGAAGATAAAGCCAGAAGAGAAACTAAAAACTATCCATATTTATACGATACTTCCCTCAATGAGTAAATACAAAAGTATTATAAACAGATAAGTTTATTCAAAACTCAGGGTGAAGGGGTTTACCCTTTACATTTTCTCTATAACAACAGAGACTGAGAACATCAAAACATAGTGATGGCTGGATAGAGGAAGAAGATGGGGAGAAATGGTGTGAAACCCAATATTCTCTGGCTACCAGCATGTCCAGAGCAGACAAGTGATCATGGCCCTCCGTCCTACCATTTCTGGACCAGGCATCCAGGGTGCTGAAGAGTCACTGCCATCAATGCAGTGACGTGCCCTGAAACTTCTCTGCCATCTGACGGGGGCAGGAGGCACTTTCACATATATCCCAAGATGCTGGGATGGTCTGTGCTATATGTGATTCTGATGGGAAAGGGAGCTAAGTTTTAGAGATATTAACTCAAGTTCCCAGCTTCCAAAAGGCAGAATCAGGATTTAGACTCAGATGGGATGTAAGAGTTCCTATCTTTTCTGAGACATTGTTTTACAGGAAAAAGGTTGTAAGAACACAGTAGACTGGGAGCATTCTCTTCCATGTTTGGTCTGGAGCAAGCCTGGTGCCTTCTGGACCTTGAATGGAATATGTACCTTGCAAATTCAACAGGCATGATGAGATTTTCCTATACTGGGGAGAGAAAGAGAAGAAAAAAAGAAAAGAGAGACAGAGAGAGAATCCACACATTCCAGAGTATTTTTTCCTCCTCTCTATACATGCGTGCGTTCTCAGTTGTGTTCGACTCTTTGCGACCCCAAGGACTGTAGCCCGCCAGGCTCCTCTGTTCATGGGATTCTCAAGGTAAGAATGCTAGAGTGGGTTGCCGTTTCCTCCTCCAGGGGATCTTCCCCACCCGGGGATCGAACCTGCATGTCCAGCGTCTCTTGCATTGCAGGCGGGCTCTTTACTACTGAGCCACCAGGGAAGCCTCCTATCTATACTCAGTAGCAATTCTTTAAGAATATTAAGGGAGTCTCATGTTTTGATAAAAAGAAATTACTTAATAAATTGCTTTCCTATTTAAATGAGATCTTATAAAAGAGAAATGGCTTGCACCACAGAGGCCAGGGGACTAAAGCAGAAAGGATGCTCAGAGAGGAAGTTGATTGAGGGGGTGTGCCCTGTGCCTGTAGTCTTATAAAAGACCACACTTAATATAGGCGATATGTAAACACTGCAGAACAATCAGAAACAAATGAAAGGAGGGCTGCAGAGTAACAAAGTTCAGCTGTGGGCAATGGCCAGGAGGCAGCTTTTGTTATGCACAGATCATCTGCATGTGAGGCAGGCCTGATTTCAACTAGGCTACAGGCTAGTTCGGAGAAGGCAATGGCACCCCACTCCAGTACTCTTGCCTGGAAAATCCTATGGACGGAGGAGCCTGATGGGCTGCAGTCCATGGGGTCTCTAAGAGTCAGACACGACTGAGCGACTTTACTTTCACTTTTCACTTTCATGTATTGGAGAAGGAAATGGCAACCCACTCCAGTATTCTTGCCTGGAGAATCCCAGGGACCAGGGATCCAGGGACTGGGGAGCCTGGTGGGCTGCCGTCTATGGGGTTGCACAAAATCAGACACGACTGAGGCGACTTAGTAGCAGCAGCAGCAGCATAGGCTAGTTAGTGTATGAAAATGAATCAGGGCCCATCTGGATTTCCTTAGGAAAAAACCATGGGGAAGTGGGTGGAAAAAGAGAAAAAAAGCAGGTATCTGTAAAATATAAAATAAATGACCTGATGTAGGTCAGGGTTACAGTTCTGGAAGAGTGGTTTAAATAAAGTTTCTGTGTTATAGATCAGTCATGTATTTAGCTTGTGCTAAGTCGTGTCCGACTCTTTGCGACCCCATGGACTGTAGTCCACCAGGCTCCTCTGTCCATGGGATTTTCCAAGCAAAGAATACTGGAGTGGGTTGCTATTTCCTTCTTCAGGGGATCTTCCTTACCCAGGGATAGAACCTGTGTCTCCTGGATTGGTGGGTGGAATCTTTACCACTGAGCTACCTGGAAAGCATATTCAGCTCACAGTGTAACAAATGACAATTACTGGGGTGGCCAAGAAGTTTGTTCTGGTTTTTCCATTACATCTTATGGAAAAATGAAATTATTGGCCAACTCAATACAATGGTTTATATGTGTATGTATATATGTGTGTGTATATATATATATGTATGTGTATATATATATATATATTTAAAGGCACTGCAAATAAACACGGGGAAAAGGGAAGGGAAGACAGCTAACACTTGCCAAACAGTTACTATGTCTGATGGTTTTTACATATTTATAGATTTTCTTTGATTTACAGAGGGCCTCACTGTGTCTCAGACAGTAAAAGCATCTGCCTACAATGTGGGAGACCAGGGTTTGATCCCTGGGTAGGTAAGCTCCCCTGGAGAAAGAAATGGCAACCCACTCTAGTACTCTTGACTGGAAAAGCCCATGGATGGAGGAACCTGGTAGGCTACAGTCCATGGGTTGCAAAAGAGTACAACACAACTGAGCAACTTCACTTTGATTTACAGATGAAGAAACCAGAGCTCACAAAATTCAAAGCCCTGTTTACGGCCACACAGGTACCAAGGGGCAGAAAGGGGATTGGTCTGGGTCTGTATGACTCCAAAAACCATGCTCTTCTTACTATAGCCAGCTGCTTCTTGGCTGTCTGGGAACCAGAAAAGTCAAATGGATGTAAGAGGGTCAGTGGAAGCAGCCCTTCCCATTCTGGGTGTGAGCCTGGGCTGTGGGTTTACAGAGAGGGGCCCTTGGTACTTGCAAGGCTAAGGGCACTGCCTAAGGGTTCCCTTAATGAATGAACCAAGCCCGGGTTCTGGAGCTCAGCGCGCTTCCCTAGGGTCCTGCTTCCCTCTCTCCACTCATCATGCAGCAATCAGAGATAAGATTAAATGAAACTGGCCACCAGGGCCAGTCTGGCTTCCAGGATGTGTGAATTCCGGCACAACGGTCTGTGTGTTGATACCCTGTGTGTGTGGTGTGGGCTCATTCGCCATTGGCCTAGCAATCTGAGAATCTGGCTCTCACCTGAGGGACAGATGTCAGGGTAAGGAGTCAGAGCTATTTTTCCACTTCACTGGCAGGCTGTCGGAGGGTGGTGACTGAGCACACAGCCATGGTGGGAAGAGACACTCCTCTACCCTCCACACTGGTCTCTGGGGAATACAGAGAGGGGCGCACTGGTTAATGGGGTCTGGGGCTGGTGAGACTCCTTTCTCAAGGCCGAATAGTGCCATAAAGAACAGGATTTCAGTTGAGCCAGGTAGGGAGTCAAAACTTGTGCAGTGAGTTATGAAAGTGAAAAGTGTTAGTAGCTCAGTTGTGTCTGACTCTACAACCCCCTGGCTCTGCGACGACCAGGCTCCTCTGTCCATGGAATTTTCTAGGCAAGAATACTGGAATAGGTAGCCATTCCCTTTTCTAGAGGATCTTCCTGACCCAGGAATCAAACTCAGGTCTCCCTCATTGCACACAGGTTCTTTACCAATTTATGAGACTCTGGTGAATCCTGGTTTCTCCCATGTCAGTGACAGACAAGAGTATTTACCTTCCAGAAGGTTCAAGAATATTAGAGGCAACAGAGAGAAAATCCTGACATAGTGCCTGCATACAGTAAATAAACAACAAGTGTTAGCTGATTATTTAACTTCCTGAACCAGGAAATGTTAAGCCAGGCAATGTTTAATCTACATTTTTCTGAGTGAAGAGAGCAGACTGGCTTGGTTAATCCTGCTCAGGTGCAAATAACTGAGATGCCGGCAGAGGGAGTGAATGGCTGGAGATATAGTAGGGTTTGGGTGGAAGGAATGTGGGTCTCAATTTTTTTTAGCCAGACCGTGAGGATGGCTTGGATCTCAAGTTGTGTCCCTAATGGGTTGATGGTAAAAAAAACCCAACTAATGTTTACACTTGAGGCATTTCTGTTAATTGAGGCTCTGCACTCCTCTGTGAAGAGCTTCCACAGCTGCCTTCTAGAGCTGGGGCTGTGAGCTGTGACTGTGCATGCAAAGTACCTCGTGTGGTTTCTGACACCCAGCAGGTCCCTAAGACGGGGGAAGAGAGGAGGGCCCAGGCCACATCCGGGGCCTCTGTGGAATCAAGATTCTCTGGAACAGAGACACTTCACACACTGCGTCAGCAAACATTTAATTGAGCACCTACTATGTGTCAGGCCCTGGAGAAATAAAGATGAAAAAGATTCTCTCCTTGTCCTAGTTTTCAGTGTCGTCATGATGTCCAACAGCTAATCCCCCAATGGCAAGAGACTCTGATAAACTTTTCAATAAAGGCGTAAGTTCTTAGCATAATAATGGCTTGAAGAAGCTGTTATGATTTGGCTAGAGTGTAGAATATATAGCAATAATAACAAATCATACAAATGTTGAATTGGCACAAGGTGTCAGCAAAAGACTGTGTTAGTGACTTTACCTGCACCACCTCACTTAATAATTATTACAGGCCTGTAAGATAGCTATCTGCATTCCCATTTTACAGATGAAGGAACTGAGGCTCAGCAGGGTTATATAACTTGCTCAAGGTCAGGCTGCCATGGAGCAGGACAAGAAAATATTAAATGTCAGACCTATGAGTGGAGAGCAGGCAGAGGTCGGATGATGAAAGCCTTTTCACGACATGCTGAACAGTAGAGATTTTTTTTCTTGCAGACAATGGGGGAAATATATCCCCAATTTCTGTTTTGGTTACTTTGCAGCTGGAAGTCCACAAACCCACTGCTTCCCCCATCTCAAGCACATATTCGGAATTACCAGAGGCCAAACTTGCACAGTGGTTCAGTTTGGTTTGTTTTGATTCACAACTGAATGCATAATGAATGATAATTGTCTGTTATGTGGCCCGAAAGTTCTTGCGGTCACAGTCTACGTAAGTGTCCACACAGAGTCCGGCCTTCCCTGGTCTCAGGAGCCTCCAAGCTCTGGATCGGCCTCCTGGTGCGTAAGGATGTGTGGTTTCTTCTACTTTGCTAAGTCAACAGTTCTAGGCAGGGTAACAGAGGCGTTGCCTCAAATACATTTCCCCAGAAAGTCCTTCATCTCATTTAATCCATCAACTCTTCCCAAACTGTGCTCTTTACCACCTTCTGCCACGCCATTCTTTGAATGTTTCAGACCTGCTACTTTGACCGTGGACCTTTAAACCACCTGACAGTCCAAGCCAGAAAACTCAAAACATACATGTGAGCCTTGGACCTCTCAATGGGGGACGGGGGCTGTCAGTCCTTTAGATCTACTTCCTCCTTGATTCCTCCCAAGACCTTCATCTCCATCTCTCACTCATGGCATGCTTGGTCTCGAGGTTCTGACCTTTGGACTTAGTCTAAATCCTGACTGCTCTTGGCAATGTTGGCTGAGCAGCCCTCCCCCAGCTCTCCCTTGCTCTGAAAGCAGTTTTTCCTTTAGTGGCAGTAAAGAGCAGACACTATGAGACCACCAGATCTGGGTGAGGAGGCTGCACCTGCCATGCCAGAAGTCCTTGGTGCAGCACCCAGGCGCAGGGGACACCAGGAAATCATTGTAGCATTATGGAATGGTGGGTTTCTTTGGATCCTCAAGACAGGGAGAGACCTCAGGAATACCTTCAAGATACCAAGGTGAGCATTCAACACTACCACATCTCCAAGGCTTGTCCCACTTCAAACCTGAGTCCTAAGTGAACAATTGTTTAATTAAAAATTCATCAAAAGCCAACTTTGGGTCGGGGCTGTAGCAGACACTCGTGATACAGAAATGAACAAGCCACAATATTGGCCCTTGAGGAATCCACACCACTGAGCAAGGATGATGTATACCGAACTAACAACAAACAAACAACACTAGCACTGAGATAAAGGTATGTACTATGGGGGCACGCAGATATCCCACATAGTGGAATCTGAAAGCTTTCAGAGAGAGATGATGTCTGAACTAAGATATGACAGCTAAGTGGGAATCACCTAGGAGGGGCGGGAAAGGGCCACTGGAAGGGGGAAGGAGAGGAAACGGGAAGCAGCACCGCAGGGCTGTAGGAGAGAGAAGGGAAAGCAGACGTGTGTGATGTGGGGTCACAGAGGTCAACATGGGCCACACTGTGCACAGGCTCATGGGACTTGCTAAGAACTTCGGGTACTGACTGTAGGGGGGATCAGATGGGGAAGGATCATATGATTCCAGCTGGTAAAGGAGATGGTGGCTAAGACCTCTGTCCTCTCTGGGACTCCACTTTGTCATCTGTAAATGAAAGAACTCAATCGGATGATCTTTAAAGTTCCTTCTGGGTCCCTTATTCTGATTCTTCTCTGAATGGATGATCACAGTTCTAGAAATATTTTTCATGCTGTTATAGAGATGGTAGCTAAATCATATCAATGGGTGCCTGAAAGATCTTTTAAGCTCCAAAGGAAGGGAGAAAGAGCACAGTATTTGGCTCTCGGTGACCTGAGCTCAGGTCCAGGTATGCTACTGACTGACTGCATGACTGGGTAAATCACTGACATTCTCTTTCATCTGTAAGAGGGACAGCAGTGCTTTAGAGGGTTACTACAAGGAATAAAGAACACCGAATACTTCAAAATACCTGGCACATAGCAGTTGCTCAAGAAATGTCCACTAACTATTAAAGGGCAGACTGGAGCTCAGTATATGCTAGACCTTGAGCATCAGAGATGAATGAGCCACCATCATGGCCCTTGAAAGCATAATGACTAGGCTTGGGAGCTCAAGGGCTAGTGGCAGAGACACCCATTTGCTACATTTTTACTAAAAAAAAAAACCTTTTTATTTTGTGTTGGAATATAGCTGATTAACAATGTGGTGACAGTTTCAGGTGAGCAGCAAAGGGACCCAGCCATATACCCATGTATCCATTCTGCCCCAAGCTCCCCTCCCATTTAGGCTGCCACATAACGCTGAGCAGGGTCCCCTGTGCTATATAGTAGGTCCTTGTTGGTCTTCCATTTTGAATAAAGCAGTATGTACATGTCCATCCCCAACTCCCTAACTCTCTCTCTCTACCATCCTTTCCCCCGGCAACCACAAGTTCATTTTCTAAGTCCATGAATTTGTTTCTGTTTTGTAAGTAAGTTCATTTGTATTACTTCTTTTTAGATTCCACATATAATGGATGTCATACAATATTTCTCCTTCCCTGTATGAGTGACTTCACTCAGTATGATAATTTCTAGGTCTATCCATGTAGCTGCAAATGGCAACATTTCATTCTTTTTGATGGCTAATGTACCATTGTATATATGTACCACATCTTCTTTATCCATTCCTCTGCTGCCATTTGATACTTCATAAAATAAAATGAATGCAATGACATTCATAAGAATAAAGTGCTATGGCAACACAAACAATGACTTTTGCCTGGGATCATGGGAGGAGGCTCAGGAATTAGAGATGAGGTGCTAGTTAAGCTGGTGACCAATATAAACAAGATAAACAAGTTGTTTAATCTACTGTTTAACATATCTCATTCCATAGAAGTTGTGAGAGAATTTATCTCCAAGTCTAATTTTGTCCATTATAGAGGTTCTCAATGAGGAATTCTAATGAAATTCCTTCTCATGCAAATGATCTCGGAATAAAAACAGGGAGGAAGTTTAAAAAAAAAAAAAAAAAAACTGAGAAAAAGCATAAGTCATCTGTAAATTTTTAACTTCAAGTTTCATCATGAAATATTACCATCTTCTTGGCCAAAAACTTAATGGGATCTTACTAGGGAGGCACTGAGCTAAAGTGATTGACCAGCCTCATCTCCCAAACCATTTCAGAGAAGACAGAAAATGATTTCATGTGCTCAATGACCCGATGTCATTTCCCCCATGCACAAATTAATATGTCTTAAAATTACTCAGTGAATTAAAATGATTAAAAGTTAATAAAAACTAAAGTTTCTAAACTTCCACTTTTATAGGGTTTGTAAATAAAAGCAAATAGTCTACTTGAAAAAAAAAAATAGATGACAAGCTGACCAAAGTCATTATTGACAGACACCATTTTGCTTTACAATATTAAATGGGTGGAGGCTAACAGTTGGGGGCATTTCAGCTGTTCCAGAGGCCAAGTGAGAGAAAAATTCCTTACTTAACATGATCACAGGGCAGGCCAGTCAATGGAAGGGATGGGCTTTCTCCTTGACTAGTAAATGAAAGAAGCTTGAAAAAAATGACAGACATAAACTGTGTGCTTGGGACTCTCTTATGATGAAGAAGAGAACAAATAAAGAGGAAGAGGAGGAGGAAAAAAAGAGAAAGCAGAGAGCTGAGGGATTAGAAAGTCTAGATTTAGGATTTATCCTGCAGCATGGAATTCAAAGACAGCTATCTACAATTCTACAACATGAGAAGGACCTGTGGTTGTTGAATCAGTCATCTCTAAAATCTAAACATCAAGAAAGAACACGAGCTCTTCTAGTGGTAAACAGCCTGAACTTGATTAAAGTGAAATATAACTGAGAGGTCAGAGTTCTGCAGAGTGTGATAACATCTGACTAGGGCACCAGAACAGAGAGGGTGGTATGGAAACGGGGTCTCAAAGGATGCACGAGATTTTAGCAGGTTCATTTGGGGTGGCAGAAAGGAAGAAAGAAAGCAAGGGAAAGAGAAGTTTTTTCGCCCGAAGAAACAGAATATGGAAAGGCCAAAGAAAGTCAGGAAACATTCCTTTAAAAAAAAAACAATCAGACAAACAAAAAAAATTATCTCTGAGACTGGAATCTAGAAAAATGATAAGATGATTTACTGTAAAGCAGAAATAGACACACAAACATAGAGAACAAACCTGTGGACAACAAGATGGGAAAGGAGAGGTGGGATGCATTGAGAGATTGGGGCTGACATATACACACTATTGATACTTTATATAAAACAGATAAATAAGGAGAACCTACTATATTGCTCTCGGATTCCCAGGTGGCTCAGATGGTAAAGCGTCTGCTTGCAATGCAGGAGACCTGGGTTTGATTCCTGGGTCGGGAAGATAGCCTGGAGAAGGAAATGGCAACCCACTCCAGTACTCTTGCCTAGAAAATCCCATGGATGGAGGAGCCTGGTAGGCTATAGTTGATGGGAAAGAGTCAGACATGACTGAGCGACTTCTCTTGATCTTGACTATATAGCTCAGTGAACTCTACTTGGTGCTCTGCGGTGAACTAAATGGGAAGGAAATCCAAAAAGAAGAGGAGATATATGTACAGCTGATTCACTTTGCTATACGGTAAAAACTTACACAACATTGTAAAGCAACTATCAGTTCAGTTCAGTTGCTCAGCCGTGTCTGACTCTTTGCGACCCCATGGACTGCAGCACACCAGGCTTCCCTGTCCATCAACAACTCCTGGAGCTTACTCAAACTCATGTCCATCAAGTCAGCAATACCATCCAACCATCTCATCCTCTGTCGGGCCCCTTCTCCTGCCTTCAATCCTTCCCAGCATCAGGCTCTTTTCTATGAGTCAGTTCTTCGCATCAGGTGGTCAAAGTATTGGAGTTTCAGCTTCAACATCATCAGTCCTTCCAATGAATATTCAGGACTGATCTCCTTTAGGATGCACTGGTTGGATCTCCTTGCAGTCCAAGGGACTCTCAAGAGTTTCCTACAACACCACACTTCAAAAGCATCAATTCTTCGATGCTCAACTTTCTTTATAGTCCAAATCTCACATCCATAGATGACTACTGGAAAAACCATAGTTTTAACTAGACAGACCTTTGTTGGCAAAATAATATCTCAGCTTTTTAATATGCTGTCTGGGTTGGTCATAACTTTTCTTCCAAGGAGCAATCTGCAGTCACCATCTGCAGTGATTCTGGAGCCCCCCAAAATAAAGTCTATCACTGTTTCCATTGTTTCCCCATCTATTTGCCATGAAGTGATTGGAACGGATGCCATGATCTTAGTTTTCTGAATGTTGAACTTTAAGCCAACTTTTTCACTCTCCTCTTTCACTTTCATCAAGAGGCTCCTGAGTTCTTCTTCGCTTTCTGCCATGAGGGTAGTGTCATCTCCATATGTGAGGTTATTGATATTTCTCCCGGCAATCTTCCCTGGTGGCTCAGACCGTAAAGCGTCTGCCTTCAATGCGGGAGACCCAGGTTCCATTCCTGGGTCGGGAAGATCCCCTGGAGAAGGAAATGGCAACCCACTCCAGTTGCCTGGAAAATTCCATGGATGAAGGAATCTCACAGTCCATGGGGTCGCAAAGAGTCGAACATGACTGAGTGAATTCACTTTTACTTTCTGGCAATCTTTATTCCAGCTTGTGCATCATCCAGCCCAGCATTTCGCATGATGTATTCCGCATATAAGTAAAATAAGCAGGGTGACAACATGCAACCTTGATGTACTCCTTTCACGATTTAGAACCAGTCTGTTGTTCCATGTCTAGTTCTAACTGTTTCTTCTTTACCTGCAAACAGATTTCTCAGGAGGCAGGGAAGGTTGTCTGGTATTCCCATCTCTTTCAGAATTTTCCACAGTTTGTTGTGATCCACACAGTCAAAAGCTTTGGTATAGTCAATAAAGCAGAAGTAGATGCTTTTCTGGAACTCTCCTACTTTTTTGATGATCCAAGGGATGTTGGCAATTTGATCTATGGTTCCTCTGCCTTTTCTAAATCCAGCTTGAACATCTGAAAGTTCTTGGTTCACGTATTGTTGAAGCCTGGGTTGGAGAATTTTGAGCATTACTTTGCTAGTGTGTAAGATGAGTGCAGTTGTGTGGGAGTTTGAGCATTCTTTGGCATTGCCTTTCTTTGGGATTGGAATGAAAACTGGCCTTTCCCAGTCCTGTGTCCACTGCTGAGTTTTCCACATTTGCTGGCACATTGAGTGCAGCACTTTCACAGCACTTTCTTTTACGATTTGAAACAGCTCAACTGGAATTCTATCACCTCCCCTAGCTTTCAAGGCACTGTTCAATGGGCTAGGGATACAGCTGGGAAAAAATAAAGTCCTGCCTTCATGGGACTTATGGTCTGATGGAACCTGGGATGACAAAAATAAAGGAATATGTAATTTATATATAATCTATACATATAATATAGATTATATATAATATACATATTCAAATATATAATATGTCAGCTGTGATAAGGCTCTTTAGAAAAATAAAGCAGGAAGGAGAAAGTAAGTAGCGTGGTGAGGGCAAATGTTGTTATTTTAATACAGGGTGATCTGGGTGGACCTTTACTATGAGGTTACTTTAGGCTGAGACTGTAAGCGAATGAGGGAGGAAAGCATGGAGTCAGGAATGATACAGACCAGAGGTAAGAGCAAGTCAATGGCCCTGTGGCAGGGGTGTGCTTGTATCTTACTCGAACAACTATCTCACATCAGTGCAGCTGGAGGGTTGTGAACAAAGAGGAAAGCCATAGATGAGGGCAGAAAAGTAAAGACAGGAGATAAACGGAGGTATGGGAGTTCCATTTGGGGTTAAGAGAATTTTTTCCTCTTCTCTCCAGTTCTTCTTGCTGAGTCGCTAAGTTGTCTGACTCTTTGCAACCCCGTGGACTGTAGGCCTTACAGCCTACAGATTGTTGTCATCCTTACAGCCAGACTCCTTACAGCCTGTTGTTATCTTATACGGTTAAAGAGAGTAAGATTTGTCAATGCAGGAGAGGGAGGGGAGAACTGCTAGAGCCTGGAGTACATTCTAATTTACTGAAGGACCTGCACAGTTACAGAAGTGTACAGGGGGAAAAGAGCCTTCTTTGCCTCTCTACTCCAAACAAAATTTGTTCTGTGAACTCTTCTTCCTCATCCTGGAATGCAATTTCAGGGCCAGCCATAGTATTCATACAGCCTGAAATAATAGAAAGTGTTTGGTCGACCTTCAACATTTAATGTGAACACTCCATTGTAATGTTTAAAACTCCCACCTTGATTCACTTGGCAGTAGAGCAGAAACTGACACAGCAGTGTAAAGCAGCTATATTCCAATAAAAAAAAAATCACTGCAGCACTAGAAAACAGCCAAGATATAGAAGCAAGCTAAATGTCCATCAGCAGAAGAATAAAGAAAACATGGTGTGTGCAGGTATATACACATATAATATATATATCAATAAACACACACACGTGCTAGAATATTACTCAGCCATAAAAAAGAATGAAATACTGACATGTGCAACAACATCCTAAGTGAAGTAAGTTAGAGAAAGATAAATGTTATAACACTTGTGTGTGAAATCAAAAAAAGTGAGACAAATGAACTTACATGAAAAATCGAAACAGATTCACAAACTTTGAAAGCAATTTTATGGTTATCAAAGGGGAAACATGGGGGGGATAAATTAGGAGTTTGGGATTAACATACCCACTACTATATATAAAATAGATAATCAATAAGGATTTACTGTATAGCACAGGGAACTGTACTCAATACTCTGTAATTACCTATATGAGAAAAAGAATCAGAAAAAGAATGGATGTGTGTGTGTGTGTGTGTGTGTGTGTGTGTGTGTGAACTGGATCACTTTGCTGTACACCTAAAACTAACACAATACTGCAAATCAACTATATTCCAAGATAAAATAAAAATTAAATTTAAGAAAAAAAAAAGCTCCCATCTCATCTAATTGCAAACATCTCTCTCCCACAGCTACAACTGACTTAGACGCATACCTGGGGGCAGGGAGTGGGGATTCAGGCTGTTTCTGTCTTTTTTCTTCCACCCTTTCCTCTGCTGGCTCTGCTGGCTGCTCCACAGCCTAGGCAGGCACCTCGGGGAGGTCTTCCTGGACTGAAAGGATCATGATCTGGCTCCGATATGTCCTCAGAGTGGGATGCATGTCCCAAACAGACTCTCTCACGATGCGGTTTTGTTGATTCACGACAACAAGCCCACTGGGGACTCCCCGTGGCCCCACTGTAGTATGCCTGGAGCATGCTTTCTCACTCGCTCTCCCTCCCTCTCCACGGCTCTGCTCAGGAGTCCCTTTCATTCCTGGCCCTCAGTAGTAAACCCTACTCGTCCTCACTCACTCCTTCTGCACAGGATTCCCTGTAAGATATACCCTGCTGGGTTGCTTGTGCCAGATCCATGGGACACCTCTGCCTTGTCTTCAGCAGACACACAGCCCATACCCAGAGCAGCCCTCACTTTTCGCCTTAGTATCTCATATACAAGAGTCAACCCTGGCCTCTTTCCTCGGATTCTACTTCTGTTTTATATCCTCAGGGTGGTTTTTAACACTAGTTTAACAAGCTTTTAGGAAGCCCTACATAGGCAGTCTGGTCTCTGGGGCCTCTTCCAAAAGCCTGAAGAAAGGAAGACCCCTATTGTAAGACCTCCTCAGAGGTGCTGGAGCAGAGAGCGCATGGCGGGAGAGGAGATGCAGAGAGCTGGCCAGGGCTCAATACGTCGACCTACTTTCTGCCAACAGTAGTCATCAAAGACTTTGAGTAGAGACCCAAATCAGGAAAATGTCATCAATTTCTGAACACCAGACATTCTAATACTGGGTGCTACTTTAACCAACTTATTAAATGAAATCCCCCTTGAAATGAGAAGTACATAGAGGATTATAATCACTGTAAAGAATTCAAAACTACTAAGATAGTCTTACCTAATTTCCTATTTTCTGATAACCAACCTTCCTCAGTTATTTACCAATAAATCTGTACATAATCTTACCAGGGTATTCAAATCTATCTTTTTGGATGTAAGCCTGCCACTCTACCAACCCCTTTCCAATTTCATACTGAAACTCTGAACCCTCTACTAACATAATAAGATAATCCTTTGTGAGTACTTTTGTCTTAATTCATAATAATCACTTTCAATACTCCTGGCGACATATACAAATTGAAAGACACTGGCATGAGATGAATGGTCAACTTTAAGGAGAAAATGAAATTAGCAATTATTCCATTAAAGCAAGTATTTTATGTTTGTCCTGATTAAATCATCTTAACCACCCGGCTCCAGTTCCAATAAAAGTGAATCATTAGGGGCAAAGTCTAATAGCTAGCAGCAGAATACTCTCTGACGGATTCATTCATTTCTTCTTTCCTGTGTCCAATGCTCAGCTGACTGAGCCATGTGCTGAGAGCATTAAAAAGGGCAGCACCACACACTGAGTTCCTGGTGTGAGGGGTGTGGAATGTAGCATGCTTTCTGACTCCCCTTAAGCAAACAATGTGCTAACTTTAAAGTATCCATTCAACAGATACTTATTAAATATCTTCCACTCTTCATTCACTAAGTATTGAATGTCTAACTGAGTCCCAGGCACTAGAACAGACACAGAGGATACAATGGAGAGCTGGTGGTCCCTGTCGTTGTGAAATTCAGAGTGATGGAGTTCCCTGGCCCTGGAATGGAACTGTCAAACAAAAACACCTTTAGTGGTTATTCAGGCACGGGCTACTGATCAACTGTCCTGAATGCTAAGGGAGATCATTTTCTCAATTTCACAAAAAGAATATCTACATTTATATGTCTATATATCTCAAAAATTTCCAATAAATACCACATTCACTAGAGAAATTTCAGACACAGCCCCTCTAATATCAGGAACAAGATGAGATTGGTTTTTAATCATCATAACTGTTCAACATAATACTGGAGGTCCAGATAAACACAATTATACAAAAATTGACAACAACAACAAAAGGTATAAAGAAGGTAAGAGAAAGAAGAAATTTTGTAGGTGATAATGATCTTCCAGATAAAGTTCATACTTATCCTGCTAAAACCTCTTTCTTTTCTGACCAAAATATCACACTTACAACACCACGACCTTACAGAAGCCTTCCATGACCATCGAAACCATATAAGATCACCGGGATCTATGGTTTAAAACTTACTGTGAAAGCTATCAGGCATGTAAAGACTGTTTAATACATGCATATTTTAAAATTTACTAAAACACATATTTACAATAGGTAACACATGGAAGCAACCTAAATGTTCACTGACAGATAAATGGATAAAGAAGATGTGTGTGTGTGTGTGTGTGTGTGTGTGTGTGTGTGTGTGTGTGTAATGGAATATTACTCAGCCATAAAAAAGAATGAAATAATGCCATTTGCAGCAACATGGATGGACCTCAGTTCAGTTCAGTTAAGTCGCTCAGTCATGTCTGACTCTTTGCGACCCCATGAATCGCAGCACGCCAGGCCTCCCTATCCATCACCAACTCCCAGAGTTTACTCAAACTCATATCCATCGAGTCGGTGATGCCATCCAGTCATCTCATCCTCTGTTGTCCCCTTCTCCTCCTGCCCCCAATCCCTCCCAGCATCAGGGTCTTTTCCAATGAGTCAACTCTTCACATGAGGTGGCCAAAGTATTGGAGTTTCAGCTTTAGCATCAGTCCTTCCAATGAACACCCAGGACTGATCTCCTTTAGAATGGACTGGTTGGATCTCCTTGTAGTCCAAGGGACTCTCAAGAGTCTTCTCCAACACCACAGTTCACAAGCATCAATTCTTCGGCGCTCAGCTTTCTTCATAGTCCAACTCTCACATCCATACATGACCACTGGAAAAACCATAGCCCTGACTAGACGGACCTTTGTTGGCAAAGTAATATCTCTGCTTTTTAATATGCTATCTAGGTTAGTCATAACTTTCCTTCCAAGGAGTAAGAGTCTTTTAATTTCATGGCTGGAATCACCATCTGCAGTGATTTTGGAGCCCCCCAAAATAGAGTCTGACACTGTTTCCACTGTTTCCCCATCTATTTCCCATGAAGTGATGGGACCAGATGCCATGATTTTAGTTTCCTGAATGTTGAGCTTTAAGCCAACTTTTTCACTCTCCTCTTTCACTTTCATCAAGAGGCTTTTTAGTTCCTCTTTACTTTCTGTCATAAGGGTGGTGTCATCTGAATATCTGAGGTTATTGATATTTCTCCTGGCAATCTTGATTCCAGCTTGTGCTTCCTCCAGCTCAACGTTTCTCATGATGTTCTCTGCATAGAAGTTAAATAAGCAGGGTGACAATATACAGACTTGACGTACTCCTTTTCCTATTCGGAACCAGTCTGTTGTTCCACGTCCAGTTCTAACTGTTGCTTCCTGACCTGCATACAGGTTTCTCAAGAGGCAGGTCAGGTGGTCTGGTATTCCCATCTCTTTCAGAATTTTCCACAGTTTATTGTGAGCCACACAGTCAAAGGCTTTGGCATAGTCAATAAAGCAGAAATAGATGTTTTTCTGGAACTTTCTTGCTTTTTCGATGATCCAGCAGATGTTGGCAATTTGATCTCTGCTTCCTCTGCCTTTTCTAAAAGTAGCTTGAACATCTGGAACTTCACAGTTCACATATTGCTGAAGCCTGGCTTGGAGAATTTTGAGCATTACTTTACTAGCGTGTGAGATGAGTGCAATTGTGCAGTAGCTTGAACATTCTTTGGCATTACCTTTCTTTGGGACTGGAATGAAAACTGATCTTTTCCAGTCCTGTGGCCACTGCTGAGTTTTCCAAATTTGCTGGCAATGGATGGATCTAGAGATGATCATACTAGAGATGATCATACTAAGGGAAATAAGTCAGACAGAGAAATCCAAATAGCATATGCTATTACTTACATGTGGAATCTAAAATATGATACAAATGAACTTACTTACAAAATAGAAACAAGCTCACAGACACAGAAAACAAATGTATGGTTATCCAAAGGAGCAGGTGGAAATAAATTAGGAGTTTGGGATTAGCAGATACAAACTAACACATATAAATTAAACAACAAGGTCCTATTATATGGCATAGAGGACTATATTAGATATCATGTAATAACCTATAATGGGAAAGAATATGAAAAAAATCTATCTCGATACCTACCTATCTATATCTGTATTGTTTTTCTATACACCAGAAACACAACACTGTAAATCAACTATACTTCAATTACAAAATTAATAAGGTGCATTCAGCAAGGTTAGTGGATATAAGACCAGTTTTTAAAAATCAAATATATTTCTCTATTTTGGCAGTAACTAAATAGGAAATATAAGACAGAACTAGATGAAATTCATAAAAGCAATTAAAAGTCACCGTACAGGAATCTGACTCTGCTTTTTCCGTGCTCTTTTGCTACACACAAATGTAGAAGTAATTAACACTTCCCAAAGAAACTATTATATTTTAACTTCATTTACTTTAAAAAATGTATTTTGATGTTACTTCTTTTTACAAAGGGTGTGGTACAATGAATGATGATCCCCCCCCAAAGACAGCCATGTCCAAATCCTTGTAACTTGTGAATGTTACTGTATATGGCCAAAAAAAAAAAAAAAAAAAAAAAGCTGGGGAGGGGGTTGGAAATGGGGATATAATCCTGGATTATCTAGGTGGGCTCTAAATGCAATTGTAAGTGTCCTCTGAGAGAGAAGAGGGAGGTTTGACCACAGATGAGAAGGCCTTGTGACTACAGAGCCCTGAAGTAACTGACCATAGAGCACTGAAGTGATGTATTCCCAAGCCAAGGTATGCTCGCAGACACCAGAAGTTGCAAGAAGCAAGAAATAGATTCTCCCCTAGAACCTCCAGAAAGAAGAAGATCCTGCTCACACTTGATCTCAGTGTACTGAACCTGATTTTGGACTTCTGGTCTCCATAACTTTAAGAATATGAATGTGCATTGCTTTAAGCCACCAAGTTTGTAATAGTTTGTTACAGCAGACATTGAAAACTAATTCAAAAGGCTTTAGATATTTTATATAGCCCCCTTCAACACACACACACACACACACACACACACAGATGTTATAGTAACTCAAACAAAAGCTGTGAATATAAAACTAATGAAAAGAAGAATGGAAATATGATAAACCAAAGGCTCAACATTTTAGCTTGAGTGTTAGATTTCAACTCTAAGCTTCCTGGTTTACAGGGATAGAAGAAAAATGGGATTGATTGTACAGCTTGCATTATTGGAAAGAAGGATATGTAAGTTCAGATTAAACATTTTAAACCAGTAAATTCTAAAACAAATTCTCCAGTGGAATTTTATATGGGGTACAGTGAGTAACATATTAACTTATCAGCATAGTTAAAGTAACAGAGGTATGACTTTCATATAGCTATTACTCTTATTTTTGCATCTAAAATTTTTATTAAAAATAATTTCAGACTTAGAGAAAAGTTGCAAAAATAGTACAAAGAATTCTGTATATCCTTCATTAGATTCAGAGTCTCTTAATATGTTGCACAGGCATTCTTTCTTTCCATCCATGTATCCATCCATTCCCCTCACACAAACACTCACTGTGTGTATGTGGAAAAAATTTTTCTGAACCAATGTAAGTTGCAGATATAATGCCTATTTACTCCTAAATACTTAGGCACATTTTATTTGTAAGAGAATATTCTTTTATATGGCCCTAATACAATTATAGTATCAGGAAATAAAAATGGACAAAATTCTATTATCTTATCTATAGGCCTTATTAAAATTTTACCAATTGTTACAAAACATTTTTTACAGTAAAAGGGGAAAAATATTCTCTAGTTTAGGACTCAATTCAGGATCATACACTGCCTTTAGATGTTAGTCTTCTTAACATCTGTGTTAATCGGAAAGGTTTCTCCTCTCTTGGGAAGCCTCGATTGCATCCACCCTGCAACCTTAGCACTTCCACTGCCAAAAGTACCATCAATTTCATCTTCTAACTGTCTTTCAAATGTATCAACTCCTCTCCATCTCCCCTGCCATACTCTGAGACAAGCTACTGTAATACCATCTCATCTGATCTCTAAGGCCCTTCTATCTAGTCTCCTAGCATCCACTGTGGTCTCTCTCCAATCTGTCCTCCAAATCGCAATTATGTTGATCCTTTGTAAATCTCCTTATGTTACCCACTGTGCTTAAAACCTTCGTTTCTCTTAAAAGACAAACATCTTTCACAAGGATTATAAACCTAGCATGTCCTGCCCCTTTTTGCTTCTCCAGGCTTAACTTGTGTACCAAGTTTGGCCTGTACCAAACCCAATCTGCTAGTTTCCCTCCTATCATCCTGCTGTACTCTTCCTGGACCACTTACCACTCATCCACTGCCATGTTCAACCCTCCCTGGTCCCTACTAGACTCTGCTTAGTTACCTAATCAAAGTATTTCATCTCAAACATCCCTGCCTTATAACAGCCAATCACCCAAACTTAATCAGTCACTTGGCTTTACACTCTCATGGTTTTTCCTCCACTTCACAGCACTTCATTGCTGTTGTTCATTTACTAAATCATGTCAGAGTCTTCGTGACCCCATGGACTGCAGCACGCCAGGCTTCCCTATCTTGCACTATCTCCCAGAGTTTGCTCAAACTCATGTCCATTGAGTTGGTGATGCCATCAAACCATCTCATCCTCTGTCACTCCTTCTCCTCACAGCATTTACACACCAGACACACAGAAGAGTGTATAAAACATATATGTATAATTCAAAGAATGATAATAAAGACTCATCCAACCTTCACCCGGAATGCTACTAGTCACAAGCCCCTCCTGGGAGGCATCTTATTTTTTTAACCTCAATAACCAACAGCCGTAGCCATGTAATTAACCAAGTGTTCTGTACATATGGCCAAAAAATTTCTTGCTTATCTTTCAAGGTTCATCATCCATACATACATTCCTAAAATGTGTTGTCTCTCTGATCTCTTTGAATTTTATTTGAATAAAATAATTCTGTATTTTCTTTCATGCCTTGTTTCTTTCACTTAAAATTGTTTGACACGTATAGGTAGCTATAATTCCTTCAATCTCAGTATGTATGCCACTGTAAGACTACAATACAATTTAGCATATTCATTCTATTATTAGGAGAAACTTGGGTTGATTCAAATTTGGAGTTATTACGAAAATAATGCTATGAACACTCTGTACTAATCCCTGGGTCCATATTGGTACAAGGGTACGATAGTTTCTCCAGGTTTTTACCTAGGAATGAAATTGGTAGAGTGCAAGGTATGTGCATATTCATATAATGCTTCACTGTTTTCCCAACTGATTACACCCATTTGTACTCCCAACAGCTGGATATGAAATCTGTCAGTCCTAAAGGAAATCAATCCTGAATATCATTGGAAGGACTGACGCTGAAGCTGAAGCTCTAGTATTTTGGCCATCTGATGTGAAGAGCTGGCTCACTGGAAAAGACCCTGATGCTAGAAAAGTTTAAGGGCAGGAGGAGAAGGGGACAACAGAGGACAAGATGGTTGGATGGCATCACCGACTCAATGGACTTGACTTTGATCAAACTCAGGGAGCTAGTGAAGGACAAGGAAACTGGCATGCTATGGGGTCGCAAACAGTTGGACACAATTGAGCAACTGAACAACAGCAGCAGGGTATGAATGTAAAGCACCTGTCAAGATCTGTAACTACATATTTCTGTGACTGTTTGCTTAGTATCCACCTTCCCCATTAGACTGTAAGGTCTGTGTCTACTCGTGCTTACCGTTTCACTCCAGTGCCTGGCACAGAGCAGGAGCTCAAGAACAACTGGCTGAGTAAAAGAAGGCACTCTGGATAAGAAAGTTTAAGTATTTTGGATGTGAACATAAGTCTATCTAACTTCACAACCCATGTCTTTTCTATCATTTACATTTTCCTTCTCTGAAAATGGTGATGACCATTTGTATCCTACTTACTAGTTTCCAATGCAATGCAAGTGAAAGTCGCCCAGTCATGTCCGACTCTTTGCGACTCCATGGACCATAGTCCGTGGATTTCTCTAGGCCAGAATAATGGAGTGGGTAGCCTTTCCCTTCTTCAAGGGATCTTCCCAACCCGGGATCAAACCCAGGTCTCCCACATTGCAGGTGGATTCTTTAACAGCTGAGCCACAAGGGAAGCCCAAGAATACTGGGGTGGGCAGCCTATCCCCTCTCCAGTGGATCTCTCTGATCCAGGAATTGAACCCGGGTCTCCTACATTGCAGGCAGATTCTTTACTGAGTTATCAGGGAAGCCCTGAAAGTGAAAGTTGCTCAGTCGTGTCTGACTCTTTGCTACCCCATGGACTCTACAGTCCATGGAATTCTCCAGGTCAGAATACTGGAGTGGGTAGCCTTTCCCTTCTCCAGGTGATCTTCCCACCCAGGGATCAAACCCAGGTCTCCCACATTGCAGGCAGATTCTTTACCAGTTGAGCCATAAGGGAAGTCCAATGCAACGGTAGCAATCAAATGTGATTACAGATGTCACTCCAATAAGCATGGAGTACCTATTAAGTGTCCACCAACGTTTCACTACCATGCACCTGGACTCAAAGGTCCGCAGATGGGGTATATGAAAGGTGACTGTCAATGGCAAATGGTTGATGAATGTATGTGGATTAAGATTACTTTGTATACAAATACAGGGGTTTCAGATATCACTACAGGGAAAACCAGGGACAGCAATTAATGCTTTCAAGTCCAAACTGCACCTGTGTCCCAAATTATTCACCAGCACAAACAAAAGAAGCTTGCTCCAAGCCCCATCAGAACAAACATTTGAAAATGCTTTTACCCAGATGGCATCACTTTTCATCTGTGCCTGGGCTCAAGGAAGGGCTGGGCAGAGAGCTGTATTACACACTGCACTTCAGCTTGGCACTGTGGGTTCAGAAAGTAAACTCTGACTTCCTATTTACACTGAAAGATCTTAGGCCCCTGCGGTTTCCTGTTGCATCCTGGCGTGTCTGTGCTTTGGTTTCTGAGTTGTCTGCACAGAGCAGCAAATGGGGTCCCTCACGGTTTCACTTCATCCTGCTTTTCATAAGAAAATAAGAATTCTACAGTCTCTAATTGTTAGCAGATTCTACGAGCTACTCTCTCCAAGTCCTGACTTCTCAATCTGTCTGGACCTAAGCCTACCAAGAGACATTTCCTTTGAAAGGATGGAGACTCATGGAACCTCCAAGTGTGACCCAAGCCAGCAGGGACAGACTGACCATTCAACTTAATTTACTACATTTTACACTATGTTTACATTTATTTACTTCACTCTTAACATTCACCAAGTATAAATTTAGAGTCACTTCTATGTACAAAATGCTCTGCTGGGCACTGAGGAAACCATGATGAGAAGGTGTAATTGCTACTCTGAAGGAGCTTAAAGCCATTTTTCTGAAAGTCCCTGATTAGAATCTCTGGGCCACCTGTTAAAATGACAGTATACTCCTTCCCAGCAAGACTCACTGACTCATTCCCTGTGGGAGTGGCACCTGAAGAATTGCATTTGTAAGGAGTCTTCAGGGACATTTTATGCACAGTAATTGAGAACCACGGGTTGGCAGCTCAGTGGAGAATTTACAGTCTTGGGGTTGGGGCGGGGGGACAGTGACAGAATCAGGGGCCTTTCCTATGATATATCAGACTTCTCCCAACTGCAGGATCCTTCAATTTGAGTAAATGAAGGTGAACCAACTAAGCATGGAGCAGAAATGGCTTTGGGTTTGCTCACATATGTATCTGAATCTCGGACCTAACCCTTACTATTAATAGCCAGGGGACTTCGGACAGATCACTCAGTTTCTTTGAACCTCATTTAAAAAAAGAAAACAACACCTGCTCTGTCTACCTCACTTAGTTATTCTGAGTATAGCATTCCACAAGGCATTTTACAGACTCTAAAGCACCAAGAATGAGTTAGTCATTTTATGATCACAAAAACTTTAATAAACAAGAAAATTAAGCCGACCCATAAGGTTTCTTTTAAGCAGTCAGAACTAGCCCATCTCTTAACCATCCTGAACTTTGCTCCCACTTTCTCCTAAACATTGTAACTGTGTATAACGTGCTTCCTTCCAAGTTCCAGCAGCTTTTTTCGGAAGCAGAACTCGAAAGTGGACCCAGTTCTGGGTAGGACAGTGGGATATACTCTTGGCACCATGTTAACATTTTTGAGGAATGACTATAAAAGACAGGAGACCAGTCAGACCTGGCTTCCTCTGCCTCATCGTAGCTCTGTAATCTCTCTGACCTCAATTCTACCATCTCTTAGATGGAGAAATATGCTCTATTGGGTCATTTTAGGTTACTGCTCTTTAAGGACATTTGACTTTTGTTTAATGTGAATGTATTAGTACTACCCTTTATTCTGACTTAAAACATGCCTACTACACCCTTTTATAAGTTCAGTTCAGTTCAGTTCAGTCACTCAGTCGTGTCTGACTCTGCAACCCCATGAATCGCAGCACGCCAGGCCTCCCTGTCCATCACCAACTCCTGGAGTCTACCCAAACCCATGTCCATCGAGTCGGTGATGCCATCCAGCCATCTCATCCTCTGTCGTCCCCTTCTCCTCCTGCCCCCGATCCTTCCCAGCATCACCCATATTTGTTATGAGGATTAGATATTCTATATACAGGCTGCCAGAGGATCTAGCACAAAGTAATTATGTAATAAATCCCAGCTATTGTTATTCCTAAATATAAACACGTTGCTTGTTCATCCCTAACATGTTGTCCCCAGAAAATCCCTCTTCTTTACATACGACACACAAATTTGAGTAGTCTTTTGTTGGGTGAATATATCCTTCTCTTTTTAAAATTTGAATTTTTATCCCTCAAATTGTGGTGGTGTTTACTATCTAACTTCACCAGGATTACAGATCATTTACTGTCTGTTAGCAAACCTCTTTGGGTGGACTTGATAACATGTGGTATGCTGAATTCCTCCTGTGTGCCCTAGGGACAGAGCATGAAGGAGGCTTCTCCTTGACTGCTCAATGAGCTCAGGCATGTAGGGAAGACAAGGAGTGATAAGTGCTGCTCTGGAGCTGGGCTTAGAGAGCTAGGAGGGCCCAGAGGAGGCACAACTCACCAAGCATGCTGGAGGAGGCGACAAGAGCCCCATGGAAGTAACACCTGACCTTTGGGGAACTTTGTGAAAGACACGCACGAAGGATACACAGTGACTAAAAACATAGGTTCTGGGGTCCCTGGGCTTTGGTTCAGCCTCTGTTCTGCCTCTTCCTCACACTGTGAGCTCCCCAAGCCTCAGTTTCCTCATCTGAACACTTGGGATCATAATACAATGAGAGTCATCCTAGAGTTTACTGGGAGTATCAAATAACATAGTAAATGTTCAATAAATGTGAAGTATAATAATGATGATGATTCTAGTGGCGATGAGACTCATCAGGTAGAAGAGAGTTGTGGCCATTCCAGCCAGAGGGGGGAAAAAAATATGCCTAGAGGCCAAATGAGAAAGTACAGGCTCTTTGCAAAAAGAAATCTATACTTCTTCAATCTAAACTATTCCAAATACAAACGCGTTTTTCATGTTTCATAGGATGGCAAAACGAAAAAATAGCTTACTATTTAGAACCTATTTAAGATCCCTGGTGTGAATATTCATAAGCCTTACTGTAGAAAAACAAATGTGATTGATTATGGGTGCTATCCTAGATCTTGCTAACATTGGTATGTAATATACTGTATGGAAGTGGAAGTGAAGTCAGTCAGTCGTGTCCGACTCTTTGTGACCCCACGGGCTGTAGCCCAACGGGCTCCTCCGTCCATGGGATTTTTCCAGGCAAGAGTACTGGAGTGGGTTGCCATTGCCTTCTCCAGAGGATCTTCCCAACCCAGGGATCGAACCCGGGTCTCCTGCATTGTAGGCAGACGCTTTACCATCTGAGCCACAGGGAAGTCCAATATACTGTATACATAGAGTAAAAACTTTAATTTTAGCCACATGGAATTCACAAAAGGATATGGGATGTACCTGTTATTAGAATACAGGATGAAAAGTCAGGAATAGCAGGGGATGAGGCCAGGGGTGGGCAGGGCTCAAGTCACACATGATCCGCTATGACCTGCTAGGATTCAGGAGACTCACTGAGAGATTTTAACTGGGAGAGTGAAGGCATCAGACTTGATATTCAGGACCATCTCCACTGTGAGTCTGTCAAAGTAGGTCCATGCAAACTAGGGCCTTGCATAACACAGAAGAATGAGTACATGTGTTAATATAACTGGCCATTCTCTCCATGGGCTCCCTCTTTTTCATGAATCACATCCCTAATTCCAGAGAACACCAGCCCTGACTTTCAAGATCATAGCTAGTCTTTGAATTAAGAGTTACATGGAAACCTGAGGAACGTTCAGTAGATTGTAACAGGTAGGCAGATGGCAGGTAGGTAAACCAGGGTGGCCCCGTGACTCGTCTACATCAAGCAGCTCCTGGATGGCTGACCAATTACTCACAAACACCCTCCACTTAAACATCCCCTCAACCAGCAGAATCAAGGCTGTCTCTGCCTGGCTCAACATAAGGCTGAAATCAATGACACAAGGCCCAAACACAAATCTGGCAATTGGATGATATGGCCACTTTTCAATCAGTTTTATGCTTTTGCTTATGGTCTGCTTCAAGGTATAATTCAGTGAAACAAATCAGTTCTCACATGGATGGATTCTTGTGACTGAATGTAGCAATGCTGCTGTAATAAGTGGGAAGGATCAGGTCATCAAGGAAAGAACCTGTTCTCTTCTTGAAGACCAGAGAACTGACATGCTGGATCTTTCTTCTTTTGCCATGTAGCCTGTCAACCCATCAAAGAAAAGGACACCAAACTGGTATGGCATGGTTTGTTCTTCAGAAAACCTGGATGGTTGCTACCCAGTACATTTCTGTTTGTCCTTCTATCAATCCAGTATTTACGAGAACCATACTACATGTCAGGTGCTATCCTAAGTGCAAGCAGAAATGGAAATTTACTTTTCTGTGTTATCTTTCTGTTACCTCTGTAAGTAATAAAGACCACATGCTGGTATCGTTCCATAGTATAACCTGAAATATGGGCACTAAATCTTTCTCTTTCTCAAACATCACTGAACTCAGGTTCTCTAGAGTTCTGAAAAACACATGACAGGGGTGAGTTTTATGCTATGTGAATTATCTTTCAGTAAAAAGTTAAAAAATAATACATCATAGCACTGCAGTAACTTTCACCTCCTTGAGATTTAAGACTTTCATTCTTTTTAAACTGAATATATCCCAAATCTATAAGAACATGGCCAAATTCTCCACTGGGTTTTCACACTGAACCTCTGGTTTTTTTTTTTTCCTACTGGCAGTAGGGCCACTGATGTTCATTAGGAAGGGACTTTCAACCTCAACCCTTGAGCACTGATTGCTCAAAAAATTTCTCATGTTTTTCTGGGACCTTTGTTCTCTTACATGTCATTTCTCCTGGTGTTCTCACACTGGTAAAATGGAAGAAGAGAAACTACACTAAACTTCTGATGGCTCTGAAGGTCAAACAATAGGAAAATTTAATTAAGGTGTAAAAAGAGGTCCTTGGAGCATGCATACACAAAGAGAGTGGGAGATGGGGATGAAAAATAAGGGGGAAGCGGGACTTCCCTGGTGGTCCAGTGGCTAAGACTTCATGCTCCCAATGCAGGGGGCCTGGGTTCAATCCCCAGTCAGGGAACTACAGCCCACAAGCTGTAGCTAAGAAATGGCACAGCCAAATAAATAAAATAAAGATGAAAAATATATATATTAAAAAAAAAAAACAGAAAACAATAAGGCAGAAGCAACAAGGCAGGAGTTCTGAAGCCCCAGAATGTATGTAGAAGTGGAGGAGTCACTGTGTATTGAGAACCACAGCAAAGCAGCTGACGCTTAGTGAGGGCTCTGCCCTGGCTCCTCAGACGCCTTTACATCCTCACGCATTCGCTGGAAGGGCACTAACACTGCCATCGTGGCTAGGTCACCCTCAGCAACCAGTGTCAGAGTCACCCTTACAGCAGATGAGTGGTAAACTGAAAAAGGGGGAATAAAAATCAATGTGGTTTTCATTTCATGCTCTTCCAAACAAATACAAAAACATCTCCGTGATTTGAGAAGTTAGTCACATGTCTTCAAATTGCCTAATTCGGTACTTAACCACAGAGCAGTGGGGAAACAGGGAAGATGATAAATAAAAAGTCTCATAGATACATGCCCAGGGGACAATGGTGACAAGTGATGCTGCTTATTCTTATTGTTATCGTTAGTGTGGGGGCCCCCTGAAGGGCAGTGATTTGAGAGACTGGGAAGGAGGGAAAATGAGACCATTGTGGTTGAACTGCACCCAGGCCTCACTGTGTAGTTATCACCAGACTTTGAAAAAGATCTGCCTTGTAATCACTTCACCCCCATTCCCACAAAACACCCATGTGCACAACCAACCATCCCATGGCCCCTGTCTCATTGTTCTGCAAAGAGTTAACAATGTGAGCTCTGGAATCAAACTACCTGGGTTAGAAACTTCTCCAGGACTTACTAGCTATGGACTTGGATAAGTACTCTACCTCTCTGAGACCCAGGTTCAGTCCCTATAAAATGGGAGGATAACATTGGTAACTGCATAAGGTTATCATGAGAGTTAGATACAATAATAGATGCACATTTTTTATCCCATGATAAGCATGCAGTAAATATTAGCTGCTATTGTTACTGCTGCTAATTTCGATTCTTCCCTCTGCTTCAACCATTCTTCCAGGCGAGCTGCCGTCTTTTGTGGAAAACTGGGCTCACGCCAGCTGACACGCTCTCATTTGTTCTGACCTCATGAAAGGTCTTGTGTTACCTGGCTTTGCTGTGTTCCTGGTGGGCCTCCAGAAACATGGGACCAGACGGCCCTGCCCAGCTTTTATGGGAGCGGAATGGCTGGATCACACAGTAGATGTGAGAGTCTCTTATAGGAAACTGCTCAACTATTTTCCGAAGTGGTTGTGCCATTTCACGTACCCAGCAGGAGCCTGTGAAGGTTTCTGTTCCACATGCTCATCAAACTTCAGTCCTTCTGACAAACATGTCGTGGGTCTCACTGTGGTTTGAATTTGCATTTCCCTTGTAAGGAACCATGTATGGCACCCTCTGTCCCTCAGTTTGGGCCTGGGTAGAGCACCACACTGCTATAATCATCACCCAAAGGGCACAGCTCCAACGACGTGGCCTGGCCTGAGGGGGGTTTCTCTGGTTAGCGCTCAGGACTCTAGGACTCCTGAGCCCTCGTTTCCCAACAGAACAGAGATCAGGCTGCAGATCCACTCTTGGCCAAAGTGCATCCTGAAGAGCTGCTGAGAAGGGACCCTGTTCTCTTCCAGGGACCCATAATGGATGGGAATGGAGAGCTCTGGAGACTGTGAGGTGGAGGAAGAAAGAGCAGGTGCGGCTGGCTTGTGCCTCGCAGGCCCTGCTGAAGTAAAGCTGTTTAGTGAGGCTCTCACTTCCTAGAGAGGCCAGGTGAACTCCCAGGTATGACCGGCAAGGTGAAGGATGGGGTGGGGAGACAGACTGACAGCGCCCTGGACGTGGGGGGGCTTCTACCAGTTGGTCAGCACCCCCAACCCCCTTTCAGCAGAAACAGATGATGAAAGATGGCCCTACTGCAGTGGGAAGGTGTGAAAAGAGACTTAGGAAAATTCAAGCACTTTCACGCTTGTCAGTAAGGGAAGTGGTGGTGGCGGGGGCGGGGAGCAATCCAGCCATGTAGTCACTAAGCATCTGTGAATATTATACCCCAGCTCTAAACTGGACAGGATGGGATGAGAGGGGCAACAGAGACATGGACCCACTAGTGTGGACCTGATAAGCAAGTCAGCTTCCTCTGAGATATGAGCTGGTACTATTAAAGAAAGTCTTGTCCAACTCTTTGTGACCCCATGGACTGTAGCCCACGAAGCTCCTCTGTCCATGGAATTCTCCAGGCAAGAATACTGGAGTGGGTTGCCATTCCCTTCCCCGGGGGATCTTCCTGACCCAGGGATTGAACATGTCTTCTGCACTGCAGGCAGATTCTTTCTTGTCTGAGCCACCAGGGAAGCTGCACCATCAAAACACAAATAAGCACACCTGGTAATCATGAGTGGGGAGGGAGAATGGGAGGGGGAGAAAGGGAGTTTGGGATCGACATGTATACACTGTTATATTTAAAATGGATAACCAACAAGGACCTACTGTGTAGTAAATGAAACTCTGCTCAATGTTGTAAGACAGCCTGAATGGGAGGGGAGTCTGGGGGAGAATGGATACATGTATGTGTGTGGCTGAGTTGCTCTGCCATATACCTGAAATTATCACAATGCTGTTAATCAACTATATTCTAATACAAGATAAAAAGTTTAAAAAAATACAAATAACCATACCTATCAGTCTGTGCTATGGACCAAAAGAACAGAACAGTAAGATATGTCAGACTACCTAGAGAATTTACTTGGGTTAGAAGGAAAGAAGTGACGACTAGTATTTATTGAGCACCTACCAAGTACTATTCTTTAAATTAAGGCTAAAACATTTTTAGAGATATTGTGCCTGGAATATAGAAAGCACCATATAAGTTCCTGTAGGCAGTATTACTATTGTTCTTATTTTCTGGTATTCTTTATTTTTTTTAAAGATTTATTGAACTATAATTGGTATTAAGTTGCACATATTTAAAATATCTGGTTTGATAAATTTTGACATAGCAGACAACCACCAATGAAGATATTATTATAATCAAGGTAAGTATATCCATCACCCCCAAAAGTTTCCTTGTGCCCATCTATAATCTTACCCTCCTGGTCCTCATTCTGCCCACTGCCCCACTGTAGGCAATCACTGATCTGCTTTCTGTCATTATATATTAGACATATATATATAAAATGCATTTCCTAATAATTTTTAATAAATGGAATTACATATAGTTTATACTCTTTCTGTTTGGCTTCTCTCACTTAGCACAATTAATTAATTTTGAGATGAATCCATGTTGCATCTTATATTAATAGCTCATGCCCTTTTATTGCTTAGCAGTATTCCATTCTAACAATGGACCAATAGTTTTTTTATTCACTGTTGATAGACGTGTGGGTTGTTTCCAGTTTGGGGCTATTACAAATGAAACTACTATGAACATTCCTGCATGAGTTTCTGTATAGACATAATGCTTTTATGAGTGGAACAGTAGAATCACACAGTAGGTGTACGCTGCCTTTGTAAGAAAGTGCTAAACTATTTTTCAAAGTGGCTGCACCATTTCACATTCCTCTCAGCAGTAAGTTCTGGTTTCCTGTATCTTCATCACAGTGTCAGCCATCCTAACAAGCATGTAGTGGATCTCACGGTGGTTTGAATGGGCATTTCCCTGGTGACTAATGACATTGAGCATCTTCCCAGGTATTTATCATTCAAATCTTTTCTTTGATTAGATGTCTGCAACAACACTGGCCCATATTTCAATCAAGTCTGCTCTCCCTCTCCCCTGGGGAATTGAGAGAAGCTATGGACCCGAAAGGGAAGAGCAAGGACTCTGGGCTCAGTCCCCTAGAGGGGGGTCAGTCCCCACTTCCTGTACAAGGTGTGACCCACTTAACTGCTTTTTACCTCCATATCCTCACTTGTGAAATGGGGAGAGTAGTGGTGCCCAGCTCATAGGACTGTTGAGCTGATGACAAGACATAAAGGATTTAGCACGGTGCCTGGTACACTGTAGGTGCTCAAGAGATGGCAGCAGCAAATGCTATTACCTGTTTTCTGCTAATGGCTGAGAATGGACCAGGGATGCTGAATTTTATCCATTCAGTGCAGTGTAGAACTGTCCTGCCTCAAATGCCAGGAGAAGCACTACGCTGAATTTTCTGATTGCATGAGCTGTCTTACTGCTCATAGAACCATGCCAAACCCCTCCCTGCCAATCAATGCCTAGCATACAGTCTGTTTTCCAAACATGTCGTTGAGGGGACCAGGGTGAGCCTTGGTATGGAGAGACCAACTCCTGAGAACACTGGTCCGAAAGGCTGACAACTCAGGTCCTAGTGAATCACGCACAGGAACCTGGCTCCTTCCCTGGGAGTTGTGACCGTGGACCTATCTGTGCCTATGGACTCCCTTCCCTCTCCACCTCTCTACCGACCTCTGCAGATGCCACCTGCTAAAGAGACTAAGGCAGAGAAACCTGCCCACTGTTTCTTAGCTGTGACATTCTCCTTTCCTACAGCGCTATCCCAGGGGGTCTGCAATACCTACAAACCATCCAGGAGCAGAGGAACTCAGTGGTGGGTGCCGTAGACACGAAAGACAAAGATAAAGAGTAGGAGGATGAGACTAGGGGGGTATCTGGTGCCTGAAACTGAGTAGGAACAGCATCCCCATAGAGTGGGGAAACTACAGTCCTGTAAGTACCACATGCTACAGGAAAGCTTCCCTGTCTACTGAAGACTTTACTGGTCCCATTCTCCACGTGAAAACGAAAGTGTTGGTCACTCAGTGGTGTTCACGTCTTTGCAACCCCATGGACCATTGTCTGCCAGGTTCCTCTGTCCCTGGGATTTCCTAGGCAAGAATACTGGAGTGGGTAGCCATTTCCTTCTCCTGGAGATCTTACCGACCCAGGGATTGAACCCCAGCCTCCTGCATTGCAGGCAGATTCTTTACTGTCTGAGCCATCGGGGAAGCCTCCGCTTCTCCATATTCCAGTCTTAAATTTACCATCGGAATTACCACTCAGAGCTGTGGTCATCTTCTCCTTGTCTGTCTTTGTCCATAAAGGCAGGCATGACATTTTATCTTATTTATTTTAATACCCTTAGTACTTAGCCAGGCAAATACAAGAAAATATTTTGGTAATGAGTGAATGATTTAATAAATATTTTCTAATGAACTTTTAATTTTAGAACAGCTTAGATTACAGAAGAGTTGGGAAGATAGTACAGGGTTCCATAGATCTGACACCTAGTTTTGTCTATCATTAATATCTTATATTAAGCTAATATGTCACAATTAAAAAATGATGGTGAAATATTATCATTAACTAAAGACTTTACTTGATTCAGATTTCCTTAGTGTTTATCTAACATCTTCTTCTGTTTTAGTATCCCATCCAGGATGCCGCACTACATTCAGTTGTTACATCTCTTTAGACTCCTCTTGACTGTGATAATTTCTCAGACTTTCCTTGTTTTTTTATGACCTGGATGGTGTTGGTCAGGTATTTTGTAGCATGTCTCTCAAATGGAATTTGTCTGATGTTTTTCTTATGATTAGTTAGACTGTGGTTAGGGGTTTGGGGGAGGAAGATAACAGAGATAAAGTGCCATTCTCATCACATCATGGCAATAGTACATACTATCAACATTACTTATCACTGTTGGTGCTGACCTTGATCACCTGGCTAAAGTCAGCGGGTCAGATTTCTCCACTGTAAAATTACTCTTTCCCCCCGCTTTTTGTACTGTCCAAGGAAGTCACCATGTGCAGCTCATGCTTTAAGAGTAGGAAGTTATGCTCCACCTCCTTGGGGTGGGAGTATATCTATATAAATTATTTGGAATTCTCCTGCCTGAGAGATTTGTCTCTTCTATTTACTTATTTATATCAGTATGGGCTCGTACTCATAATATTTATGTGGCACTTTGGGTTATAGTCCAATACACTTTATTTTTATCTCCAGGCAAGAATACTAGAGTGGGTTGCCATTCCCTTCTCCAGGGGATCTTCCTGATATAGGGATCTAACCAATTGAACCATGGTTTCCTGCATTGCAGGCAGATTCTTTACCATCTCAGCCACCAAGGAGGCCCCCTCAAATTGTTACAATATTTGCTTTTTTAAACATTTCTTTATTTTCTGGTGCTACTACAAGATACTCTAGGATCATCTTGTCTATTTCCTGCCTCAGTCCTCAGTTCAGTTCAGTTCAGTCGCTTAGTCCTGTCTGACTCTTTGCAACCCCATGGACGGCAGCAAGCCAGGCCTCCCTGTCCATCACCGACTTCCAGAATTTACTCAAATTCATGTCCATTGAGTTGGTGATGTCATCCAACCATCTCATCTTCTGTTGTCCCCTTCTCCTCCTGCCCTCAATCTTTCCCAGAATCAGGGTCTTTTCAAATGAGTCAGTTCTTCGCATCGGGTGGCCAAAGTATTGGAGTTTCGGCTTCAACATCAGTCCTTCCAATGAACACTCAGGACTGATCTCCTTTAGAATGGACTGGTTGGATCTCCTTGCAGTCCAAGGGACTCTCAAAAGTCTTCTCCAACACCCAGTTCAAAAGCATCAATTCTTTTGTGCTCAGCTTTCTTTATAGTCCAACTCTCACATCCATACATGACTACTGGAAAAACCATAGCCTTGACTAGATGGACCTTTGCTGGCAAAGTAATGTCTCTGCTTTTTGATATGCTGTCTAGGTTGGTCATAACTTTCCTTCTAAGGAGTAAGTGTCTTTTACCTTCATGGTTGCAGTCACCATCTGCAGTGATTTTGGAGCCCCCCAAAATAAAGTCACTGTTTCCACTGTTTCCCCATCTATTTGCCATGAAGTGATGGGACCGGATGCCATGATCTTAGTTTTCTGAATGTTGAGCTTTACACCAACTTTTTCACTCTCCTCTTTCACTTTCATCAAGAAGCTCTTTAGTTCTTCTTCACTTTATGCCATAAGGGTGGTGTCATCTGCGTATCTGAGGTCCTAGAATCAACCATGTCTCCAAGAAGCCCTGATACTTTTTATTGGAGAATGGTATTAGAAATGAAGATACAGGCACCAGGAGTGCTTGTAGCAACTAGCTGCTAGGGTGTCCTTGTTTCAAGGCCCCCTCCACTATCACAGCCAGAAAATACATGTAGGTTTACTAAACTGAATACCTACATATGTCTATATATATATATATGTGTATATATATATATATATATATATATATATATATATATGAGATCTACAATAAACTCAACATGAGTTTATCTAGATGTTTTTAATTTGAATCCATTGTCACATGGATCATTCTAGCATTGCTGTTGTTGCCATTCAGTCGCTAAGTTGTGTCTTACTCTGCAACCCTAAGAACTGCAGCATGCCAGGCTTCCATGTCCTTAACTAACTCCAGGAGTTTGTTCAAACCCATGTCCATTGAGTCAGTGATGCCATCCAACCATCTCATCCTCTGTTACCCCCTTCTCCTCCTGCCTTCAATCTTTCCCAGAATCAGGATATTTTGCAATGAGTTGGCTCTCAAATCACTTTTAATAATAGTGCCATATTTGGTATATGGTGCTAGGAACAGTGCCAAACTGCTTATAAAGATTACCTCACTTAATCCTCAAAACAATGTTATATAAATACTATTGCCCACATATAACAGACGAAGTCACAGAGGTACTAAAAGATGAAGTATCTTACCGAAGTGAGTGGTAAAGTCAGTGTAAGAGCCTGCCTTTGAAATTACACCCACTATGTGATAGCTAATCACCAGGTCTACATTCACCTAAAATGAGAAAACTTCAGTTCTGAGTGATTTAAGATGCAGATGTAATTCCTAGCTCTCACCAACCATTGTTCTGCTCAAACCTTACCTCTTCAATGCTTCCCCACCCCCCGCCCCAGGGTCCTCTCCCCATCTGTCATGCTGACTGAAGACAAGTTGCCAAAGTTACGACCTGACTTGACAGCTCGAGAAAAGGGGTGCTGGAGCGATGGCAGGGATCAGCTCCATCTGACCCCATGACTTTTCAACCTCTGGCTCACCCCTGCTGCGTATGATCTTGGGTTTTGGTGACTTGGTAGTAATTAACTCTGAACAAGCAGCTCTGCTTTCATGCAGTTAAAAAAAGAACAGTATTCTTTTTCCTTGTTAATTAAATCATCTACAAGGAAGATAAATGTGCAGCCCACACTTGTATCTTCTAAAATATCAAAGGCCTGATTAGTAAGGCTCATGTTCAACCTCGGGCTTTTCCTCTAGATTCCTGGAAGTAACAGGGACGTGAAGAAAGGCAGCTCTAAAGGACTTGTTACTTGGACATTCCTTCATTCACTCACTCTGGGTGAGCTAGAAAGAGGCAACCTGGATCAAACGCAGAATATTCCTGGGAGTTTTGCCCCAATCAAAATTAGAATTAGAAACATCAGCGGTGAGCAGACAGGAAGAAAGAGAATCCTTCAGACCAAGTTGGAGACCACTTTTTGAAAAGCCCACAGACCCCTCTAGTCCCTGTGTTCTGTTTGCAGAATTTTTCCTGACAGTTGGTGGTTTTATTTGCCAGAACCACAACAAAGAGGGTCCTTGAGCTTCCTGGAGAGTGTTTCCTCAGACCTGCACCTCTCCAAGACCTCACAAAGGTGTCATTGTTGCTGGCTCGCTGGGCGCCCAGCACCTGAGCCAGATCAAAGGCATTTTCCGATGCCAGCATGACCACAGTCTCACCCTCACCACATAACATTAAAGCTGATGATTAATCCCCTTGGCCCAGGAGGTCCCTTCCCACTCCCAAGTACAAAGCGGGGTGGGGGTGGGGACTTTATTTCCAGCACAACATGACCATAATAAACCAGCATTTTATGGCCCTCATTCATTGCAACCAACTGCAGCTGCCCATCAAACTTGTTAAAGTCCAAACAGTTGCTTCATGTGAGCCTTTTATATCACTAGGGAAGTGTAATAAGAATCCCCACCATTTCTGAGTGTCTATTATGCATGGGTGATGTATGTACATAACTCATGCTATCCAGCAGCCCTTTAAGATAGGCATCCTCACCCCCAGTGTGATGATCAAGAATCTGAGGCTCAGAGAACTTCAGTAGCTCACCTCAGGTCATAGGGTCAAAAACGTGCATGAGCAGATGTCCAAACCTACACCTGTCTGACTCTGAAGCCCAAGCTCGCTCCACTCCAGTATAATTGTACACAGCACAGGAAGGCACTCAGAGGGATGTTCTTGGGACTCAGACAGAGCTGGACCTGCGCTCTCAGCTCCAGCTTAACAGTTTTGTGACCTTGGGAAAATGTCTGTTCTTTCTTAGGCTTTAGTTGCTTAATTTGTAAAATAGAGCCAGCAGCGTTTTCATGAAATTAAGACATGGGGATGTCACAGACTCATGTTTGAATGGATTTGCTGTTGCTCACAAATCCAAACCGAGTGGGGTATAAGTATCTGATACTTAGACTTTACAGGAGAAACCAAGTTAGACGGGTCCCTGTGAAAATGGGAGGTGATTTAAACAGGCTTAAAACAGTGTTCAGTGAAGACAAGCTAGCGAGTGTAGACTCAGAGAGCGGGAGATGAGGGCTGAGTGTCCTGGTGGGCACCTCCTGCCCTCCTGCTCATGGTGGCCTTAGGCCTCCGTATATTTGTCCCTTCAGCGACAGTCAAGCCTTACAATAGGGCTGCTGAGGGGAAGACAGAGGCCAGGACTGTTCAAGAAGTTCCATTTAAAAGTGTGTCCACAGAAACAAGCAGAAGGAAATTTTTTTTGAGGAGGTTTAAGAAGTCCAGTGTAGTGTCCCCTTAGGAAGCTGTCTCTAAGCCTGGACCCTTCCCAGGAAGGCACTGTATTCTTTCTGCCCAGCACACCTGTGCTAGTGATGGGGAGCTAGCCCTGGCAAAGTGCTTACTTTCTCTGACGCACACCTTGATTCATCCTCACCGCACTATGAGACATATACTACAACTCTCACATCTCACAGATGAGGAATCTGGGGTCCAGAGAGGTTAAGTGCCTTGTCTAAGGGCCCATTGTTAGGAAGTGGAGGAACTGGGATTGGAAACCAGTCAGGGGGCCCCATCATCTTTATGAAAAGTGTGAGAACCCCTGACACCATGTCTGGTGCATGCTAGATGCTCAGCATCTCAAGTTCAACCTGAATCTACACTGAGGGGCCTTGTACCATAGTGCCTGTTATCCATTCTATCTCGCCAATGGGAGGACTCGTATCATGCCTATGTCCCCAGGGTTTAGCACAAGAGCAGAGGATCAATGAATAAGTAAATGTATCGACATTTGCTCAACCAAAATATTCCATGGTATAAGAGGATCACTGGTCCCAACAGTAACTAAACACAGTTTCTCAGGGCCCATGAGTCCCTCCTCTGTGGTAGGGTTTCTGCCCTGGACTGTATCCCAGATCCCCCTCTAACCCGCACTCCTGTCCCCAGGCCTTCCTCCTCCTCCCCCACTCTCCCCTCGATTTTACTCTTCTGGGAAAAATCCAAGGATCGTCCATCTAACTTTAACAGAGTAATGACTTTTAAATAAAAATATGGTAGAAATGGGTACTTATCGAAATGGAATGCTTTCAGACTCAGGCATTTAAAGAAGATATAAATTTTAGGGGAGGCACTAAATTTTAACTGTAATCTTGGAGAAAGCCTTTCTACTAATTCATGGAGAAAAATTAACAGAGTGAAAATTGCTTATCAGTGTGCTTTTGAAGTCATGATATGCAGCCTAATTCTATACATCATCAGACCGCTCCCAGGGAGATGGATTTATATTGACTGAGGGAGAGCCTGGCCGCCAAGGAAAACAGACACCTCTGTGCAGGGAGGACTTGGCTACCCATTAGGGACAGATTGTCTGGGAGGGAGGCATTGCCATCTCTGGATCCAATTTCACTCCTCGCTCCTCAGCTCTCTGGCCAGGGTGATGTGAAAGGTGGGTTCACGCCTTTATACACTTTTAAAAAAGTGTAAAAAGATCTGGCAAATCAAAGCAAGGCTATTGGAAGGAGGGCTGTGCTTTCCACTCGACATGGCACAGGGGACAGAAAGGGAAGCTGCTGAGGGGTCCCAGGGGCCAGAAGCTCAGATGTCCTGCCTGGCTGGCCTGTCCACCCCAGAGTGTGGCCGCCCCGCCCTCACCCGCTCGGCAGACTCACGCCCATGTGACAAGAAGATGTTCCACAGATGACAGCCAGCCGTGACGTCACCGGCTGTCCCTCACAGGCGAGGCCGTGCCCCTTCACATCTGCTCCAATCACTCCTGTGAGAAAACACAACGGAATCCTCTTAAAAAAGAAAGAAAGAAAGCTAGAACATACCCAAGACACTCTTTTATTTATTTATTTTTTAACACCAAACAACGCTGAGAAGGCATTCCATGTGTAGGCCAGTCTCGACTAGAAACACAAAAAAGCATACCAGCCTGCCAAGGGGAACTAAGAGCCCTCTTCTATTTTTGCTTTTCTCTCTGGTCAGTGTATGGCTTCCAGGTGGCGCTAGTGGTCAAGAACCTGCCAGTCAAAGCAGGAGATGTAAGAGAACTGGGTTGGGTTTGATCTCTGGGTTGGGAAGATCCCCGGGAGGAGGGCATGGCAAACCACTCCAGGATTCTTGTCTGAAGAATCCCATGGATAAGAGTCTGGAGGGCTACAATCCACAGGGTTGCAGAGAGTCGGACATGAACTGAAGCGACTTAGCACACATCTAGCACACGCAGTGTGTGGTCTCGAACACTGGAATAATAATAGTGACTCTAACTAGAATAATAGAAGCAATGGTCATCAGTGATTTTTGCTCCCCAAACTACCAGGCACTGTGCTGAATAGTTATAAGTATAGTCTCATTTTATATGAAGCCTGTCAAGTTGATGCTATTAACGCCACACATTAGTGAAAGAGGGAAGGCCTATGTATGGGCAAAGTGACCTGTCCAAGATCACATTGCTAATAAGAAACAGAGCTGAAGGGAACCTAGTTTAACCCATCACATTTCAATCTCAAAGAAGGCAATGGAGTCATTTGATGATGGGACCTTCTCAGCATCTCTGGGTCACCATTCTTAGTACTACTCTTTCCAGAACTCTCAGTGTAAAGGGCAGAGTGACTGACACTAAGTTTCTGTTGAAAGAATGCCAGATGGCGGAGAGTTTCCCATACATGGTATAAGCTCAGGGGCTCCTCCACACAGACTGTGTTCCTTGATACTTACTGGGCAAGTGAAGTTACAAATGCAAGGGGGGAGTTAGACTGTTTAGAGCCTTGAGTCATCTATCATTCATTCAAATACTCAATGAGCACCTTCAAGACATAATAAAACATACTGGGTTTTATATGTGGGAGATGCAAACACGGAAACATTCCCAGCGAGGAGACAGGCAGGAGGTGGTAAGCATCGGGGCAGAGCACAGAGGCCGGGATCCAGGAAAAGACAGCTCCTTCCCGCCTCATGGACTCCAGGCCACGCTGCCCCACTCTTCATCTCTAATCCTCAGTGCTCCTTCTCACCTCCAGACCTCTGCATTCACTCTGCCCTCTGCCTGAGATGCCATTCCCCAACCTCTTTGCCAGGTGAACTCCAATTCCTTCCTAACTCAAATGTTATTTCCTCAGAAGGCTTCCCTGCTCCTCCAGGCAAAATGCGGCTCCCTAGTCAAGGTTCTCACACCTTCTTGGACTTCCCTAACACACAAGACACTGGTAATTTACAGAATTACTGCACCCCATCTGTCTCTCTTGCAGTCATAAACGCTGCTGGAAGCTGGCACTGCCTTGCATACATGCTTAGACCCCCAGCACTGACCACAGTGGCTAGTACACAATAGGAAGTGAAAGTACCTATGCTGGGGATGTGATGATAAGATGACAGCTCTTGTCCTAGGGCTGCTCCCAGTCCTGTGGGAGGGAGGGAAGGAGAAGCCTAGATGGAACATTTAAATGCAGGGATCAGATGATACAAGAAGAACTGCAGGGCCTATAATCATAGTGGAGAACAATATGGCAGTGTCTTAAAGAACTAAAAACAGAACTACAGTGTGATCCAACAAATCCCACTCCTGGGCATATATCTGTAGAAAAGTACAATCTGAATGGATACAAGGTCTCTGATGTTCATTACAGCACTGTTTACAACAGCCACGACATGGAAGTCACCTAAATGTCCATCAGAGATGAATGGGTAAGGAAGATGTGGTGTATATACGTATACAATGGCACACAGCCACAAAAAGAAGGAAATAATGCCATTTGCAGCAACATGGATATAAGCAACCTAGATATAAGTCAGAGAAAGACAAATATCATATATAACGTCACTTATGTATGGAATCTAAAAACAACATATTCAACTTATTTACAAAACAGAAGTAGAATCAAGGATGTAGAAAACAAGCACATGATTACTGGGGGGAAAGCAGGGGTGGAGGAGGATAAACTGGGAGAATGGGATTGACATGTTTGGTCACTCAGTCATGTCCGACTTTTTGTGACTCCACGGACTGCAGCACGCCAGACTTCCCGGTCCTTCAGCATCTCCCAGAGCTTGCTCAAACTCATGTACATTGAGTTGATGATGCCATCCAACCATCTCATCCTCTGTTGTCCCATTCTCCTCCTACCTTCCATCTTTCCCAGCATCAGGGTCTTCTCCAATGAGTCAGTTCCTTGTAACTGGAGGTCAAACTGTCAGAGCTTCAGTTTTAGCATCAGTCCTTCCAATAAATATCCAGGGTTGATTTCCTTTAGGATTGACCGGTTTGATCTCACTGAGGACCAAGGGACTCTCAAGAGGCTTCTTTGGTGCTCAGCCTTCATTATGGTCCAACACTCACATCCACATATGATTACTGGAAAGACCATAGCTTAGACTAGATGGACCTTTGTTGGCAAAGTAATGTCTCTACTTTTTAATATGCTGTCTAGGTTTGTCATAGCTTTTCGTCCAAGGAGCAAGCATCTTTTAATTTTAAGGCTGCAATTACCATCCACAGTGATTTTGGAGCCCAAGAAAATAAAGTATGTTACAGTTTCCATTGTTTTTCCATCTATTTGCCATGAAGTGTTGGGACTGGATGCCATGATTTTATTTTTCTGAATGTTGAGCTTTAAGCCAGCTTTTTCACTCTCCTCTTTTACTTTCATCAAGAGGCTCTTTAGTTCCTCTTTGCTTTCTGCCATAAGGGTGGTGTCATCTGCATATCTGAGGTTAGTGATATTTCTCCCAGCAATCTTGATTCCAGCTTGTGTTTCACCTGCCTGGCATTTTGCATGATCTACTATACACATAACTTAAATAAGCAGGGTGACACTATATAGCCTTGATGTACTCCTTTCCCAATTTGGAACCAGTCTGTTGCTCCATATCCAGTTCTAACTGTTACTTCTTGAAGTGCACACAGGTTTCTCAGGAGGCAGGTAACGTGGTCCGGTATTCCCATCACTTGAAGAATGTTCCACAGTTTGTTGTAATCTGCACAGTCAAAGACTTTAGTGTAGTCAATGAAACGGAAGTAGATGTTTCTCTGGAATTCACTTGGTTCTTGTATGAACCAACAGATGCTGGCAATTTGATCTCTGGTTCCTCTGCCTTTTCTAAATCCAGCTTAAACATCTGGAAGTTCTCAGTTCACAAACTGTTGAAGCCTAGTTTGGAGGACTTGGACCATGACTTTGCTAGTACGTGCAATTGTGTGGTAGTTTGAACATTCTTTGGCATTGCCTTTTTTGGGGTTGGAATGAAAACTAACATTTTCCAGTCCTGTGGCCACTGCTGAGTTTTCCAAATCTGACGGCATATTGCGTGCAGCACTTTCACAGCATCACCTTTTAGGATTTGAAATAGCTCAGCTGGAATTCCATCACCTCCACTAGAGTTTTCCTGAGTCATGCTTCCTAAGTCCCACCCGATTTTGCACTACAGGATGTCTGGCTCTAGGTGAGTGATCACATCATGGTTATCCAGGTTGTTAAGATCTTTTTAATATAGTTCTGAGTATTCTTGCCACCTCTTCTTAATATATTCTGCTTCTGTTAGCTCAATACTATTCTTTCCTTTATTGTGTCCTTTATTAGTGTTCAGTATTAGCATCTTTATTGATATATACACACTACTATTAATATAGAAAACTAAAAAGAGCTTCTGTATAGTTCTTCTGTGTATTCAAAAATACACAGAAGAACTATACAAAAAAGATCTTAATGACCCATAAAACCATGAAGGTGTGATCACTCACCTAGAGCCAGACATCCTGGAATGTGAAGCCAAGTGGGCCTTAGGAAGCATCATTACGAACAAAGCTAGTGGAGGTGATGGCATTCCAGCTGAGCTATTTCAAATCCTAAAAGATGATGCTGTGAAAGTGATATACTCAATATGCCAGCAGATTTGGAAAACTCAGCAGTGGCCAAAGAACTGGAAAAGGTCAGTTTTCATTCCAATCCCAAGGAAAGGCAATGCTAAAGAATGTTCAAACTACAGCACAATTGCATTCATCTTACACGCTAGCAAAGTAATGTTCAAAATTCTCCAAGACAGGCTTCAACAGTACATGAACTGTGGACTTCCAGATATTCAAACTGGATTTAGAAAAGGCAGAGGAACTAGAGACCAAATTGCCAGCATCTGTTGGATCATACAAAAAGCAAGAGAATTCCAGAGAAACATCTACTTCTGCTTCATTGACCACACTAAAGCCTTTGACTGTGTTGATCACAACAAACTGTGGAACATTCTTCAAGAGATGGGAATACCAGACCACCTTACCTGCCTCCTGAGAAACCTGTGTGCAGGTCAAAAAGCCATAGTTAGAACCAGACATGGGACAATGGACAGGTTCCAAATTGGGGAAGAAGTACATCAAGGCTGTATATTGTCTCCTTGCTCATTTAACTTACACGCAGAGTATATCATGTGAAATGCCAGGCAGGATGAAGCACAAGCAGGAACCAAGACTGCTGGGAGAAATATCACTAACCTCAGATATGCAGATGACACCACCCTTATGGCAGAAAGCAAAGAGGAACTAAAGAGCCTCTTGATGAAAGCGAAAGAGAAGAGTGAAAAAACTGGCTTAAAACTCAACATTCAGAAAAGTAAGATCATGGCATCTGGTCCCATCACTTCATGGCAAACAGATGGGGAAACAATAAAAACAGTGACAGACTTTATTTTCTTGGGCTCCAAAATCACTGCAGTTGGTGACTGCAGCCATGAAATTAAGACGCTTGCTCCTTGAAAGAAAAGCTACAACAACCTAAACAGCATATTAAAAAGCTGAGACGTTACTTTGCTGACAAAGGTCCAAGTAGTCAAAGCTATGGTTTTTCCAGTAGTCATGTATGGATGTGAGAGTTGGACCATAAAGCAAGCTGAGCACTGAAGAATTCATGCTTTTGAAATGTGGTATTGGAGAGGACACTTGAGAGTTCCTTGGATTCCAAGATCAAACCAGTCAATCCTAAAGGAAATCAGTCCTGAATATTCATTGGAAGGACTGATGCGAAAGTTGAAGCCCTAATACTTTGGCCCCCTGATGCAAAGAACTGACTTCTTAGAAAAGTCCCTGATGCTGGGAAAGATTAAAGGCAGGAGGAGAAGGGGACAACAGAGGATGAGATTGTTGGACTGCACCACTGACTATGATGGACATGAGTTTGAGCAAGCTCTGGGAGTTGGTAATGGACAGGGAAACCTGGTGTGCTGAAGCCTATGGGGTTGCAAACAGTTGGACACAACTGAGTGACTGAACTCAACTGACTACAAAGACCTACTCTATATCTATAGCACAGAGAACTCTAATTGATAATCTGTAATGACTCTTATGGGAAAAGAATCTAAAAAGAGTGGATATATGCATAACTGATTCACTTCGCTGAACAGCGGAAACTAACACAACATTGTAAATCAGTTATACTCTACAAAATTTTAAGAAAATAATCGAAGAAGAAGAAAGAGAAGGAGAAGAAGGAGGAGGAGGAGAACTGCAGGGCAGCTTAGCTCACCTTCAGGGATTCAGGGGATTTCCAAGGAGGGGGTCTATGCTGAGTTCTGCAGGAGTCAGCCATGTGAAAGGATGAAGGTACATCCTTAAGCCACAGATCCCTAGAGCTGAAGGCTGTGGCTGCTCAACAAACAGGCTTTTCCAGAAAGCAGGGTCAAGGGGGCCACTATGAGGTCTCTTACATGCCAACAGCTTTCTAGGTTTTTTTCTAGAGCTTCTCCCAAATTCTCCCTTCTTGGGCACAGCAACTTGGGAACTTCAGTTATTGTACAGAGGCCCAGTGGTGGAGGAAGTAAGCCTCTTTGTAACTCTCTGTGTTGGTTATCACAGTCTGTTTCATGTTATCACAGGAATTCGGTCCCAGCAACCAGGTGATTGAGGTCTGGGACTAAGGTTGAAGAGTCCCAGACCTGAGGGCCTTCACCAAGCCCTGAGCATCATGTGGCTGCCCCTATGGCCTGTGTTTCCCAGACACTAGGTCAGCCAAGCAGGGCCCTGCCAGGAGATGTGAAGGCTTAAGGCACTGGAGAGCCAGAGTGTTTCTCCCCTGCTCCCCCCATGTCAAGGGGCTGCTTCTTCATGACTTCAGCTGTGCCGAAAGGGCCGAGACTCGCACTCGGCCCATGTTGACCACCCTTCACCTCCGGTTACATCACCTCCTCCTATGTCCCCCAGCACGGGGTGTCAACAGCTTCCATTTTGCTGTTTCCCTGACTTGCTTTGCAGGGAATATAGCCCTTTATAGCTCCTTCATAATCTAAGCCACCATTTTTGTGTATTAAATTCCCTGTTTTTTCTATATACTTAGAGTGCTTTACATTTTTTTCTGGGAAATCCTGGGTGATAAATTTCCCCATCCAGGGCGCAAAGACTTTTGACAGAAAGAAACCCTAGATACAAGATCATTTTATTTGAGTTGTATTTGCAGTCTCTCTCTCTGGGAAAGTGTTAGTTGCTCAGTTGTGTCCAACTCTTTGTGACCCCATGGATCGTAGCCTGCCAGGCTCCTCTGTTCATGGAATTCTCCAGGCAAGAATACTGGAGTGGGTAGCCATTCCCTTCTCCAGGGGATCTTCCTGACCCAGGGACTGAACCCAGGTCTCTTGCACTGGCAGGCAGATTCTTTACCATCTGAACCACCAGGGAAGCCCCATCTCTCTGTACATGTCTCATTTTATTCTTACAACCACTGAGTGTGATGGGTGTTATTAAAATCTTCATTTTTACAAAGGAAGAAATTGAAGCTTAGAAATGAGAACTGAACCAAGATCACATAGCTCACCAGAAGCAGGGCTGGGAATCCCATTCAGGTAGCCTGATTTCTAACTGCTGGGTCTCAGGTTTTTCTCCAAAATAAAAATCAGATAACCAGATAGTCAATGTTTATTCATCTGTATATCTCAAAATATTGGGGCCTTACAATATTGATCCTGAGATCCTTGCTGGAAAAGGGGTTGGCCATTGATGGTCCACCGTGTTATATGCACGTTCAAGGAATTCCTGCTGATGACTGCTTTTATTGGTCCCATACATATAAAGCATGAGCAAAGTTTATCTTACAGGGTACCTCAATCCTGAAAGGGAGTTATACAAGGTAAGAAAAGAAATTTGTGGAAAATATTTCTTTGTTTCCTCTCTGATTAGCAGATTCATTGTTGATATTACTAGGCTTAGAATCTGATAATGAGTGTATTACAATAAAAAAGAACGAATCTCCACAATGTTCTTCATAGCAGCCATACCGATTTGCAGGGTAGAGATAGAGACACATGCATAGAAAACAGACGTGTGGACACTGGGGTGGGGTCGGGGTGGGAATGGGATGAATTAGGGGGTTGGGACTGACTTATATACGTTGCTGTGCATGGAATGGATGACTAATGAGGACCTGCTGCGTGGTGCAGGGAGCTCGGCTCAGTGCTCTGTGCTGACATGGATGGGAGGGAAATCCAAAGGGGATGGGATACATGTATGCATATGGCTGATTCACCTTGCTTGTGCAATGGGAAATTAGCACAACACTGTGGAGTAACTAAACTCCAAAAAAAGATTAAAAAATAGAAAATGATTTAAAAGCTGCTGTCACATATTAGAAAAAAAAAGAATGGGATTTGGAGACAGTAAGACCTGCTATAACATGAAGAAAACAACAATATCACAGGGTAGCTCTGATATAGAGGTAATGCTTAAAAATAAAACTTGGATTAACAGGTGTTATGTCACCACCATCACTATCCAGCATCATCATCAATATCATCTGAACTCTTCTCAAGAGACAGTTGCATTGTTCCTACGTTTTTAGAAAATTGATCAGATGGCTAGGATAGGCTGGATACTGCATTGTCTCACAATCTTCATAACATTTGTGAAATATATTCTTTCTTCCCTTCAACACATACAGAAGCAGCAAAGTAACTTGCCCAAGGACACAGAGATATAAGACCAGTGCCAGGATGCAGCAACTTGAATTTATTTGGTCTGACCCTAAAACCCATGTTCTTTCCAGAATCCCTAACTTTATAATGTGATAATCATCTTATACAAAGGAAATATATTTATAAGTGTCAGTTCACCAGGGACTCAGAGCCATGGGTTTAGAGTTTGAAAATCTGAGTTTGAGCTGTAGTTCTGCCATGAACCACCTGAAAGTCTGAACTATTCCCGCACATCCACCAGGAGATAAGTGGATCACAAAGGAGGTTCTTTTTCAGCCATTTTCAGGACATAACATACTTAGTGATTCTTTGAAGAAGTGTCTCCTGGCCTGGAAACAGGAGGGCTGAAAGAAATCCCTCCCAAGATGGTATATTCTCAAGTCCCGAGGGAACTTAGAAAACCTCAGGCCAGGCTGGCACAGCACCAGTGACAGGCAAGTATTGCCTGGTTTCCCCTCCAGAGAGGTTCTGAGCACTCTGCCTAACAGATCCGATCCAAGGGCTGATGCTGCTGTGAGACCACGTGAGTCTCAGCCCTGGCATCCCTCATTTTGTCTTTGGCCACATAGAGCTTGGAGGGGCCGACCCGGAGAAAAGAGGTCCAAAGCCCAGGAAGCAACAGAGGGGAGGAGGAGCTTTCTCTTTTCTGCATAAACACATTTCACAATCCATGAGGGATCATGGGCCTCATGTGTACATCAGGAAACAATTCCTAAGACGGGGTTTTGACAAGCACAGCCCTCTGAACTACTGGGGCCCTTCACATGACTATGCAAGTGTCAGTGAATTCAGCATTCCTCAGAAAGTTTAAAGAGCAAAATTAGCAGCTGAAGAAATAGGCACCAAAAAAAAAAATTGCAAGATTCAACTGTGTTTTCCTTGAACCTTGCACAATGCTCAGCTGATGGTAGTTGCTTAACAAATTTTTTTTGTTGTTGAATGAAAAACAAATAGCTTACTGAGTCAATGAATCAATTCAGGGCCTCTTATTTAATGACTCTTCCCCTTTAGTTCATATCAAAAAATGTGTTTTAAAAACACAGAATTAAAAAGGGAAAATTAAAAATTCATGAACAACTCTTATTTTTTCTTACGTGCTCTTTGCCTCCCCCTGTCCCATCCACCAAACATCCATCCTTCCATCCAAACACTTATTGAATATCTACTCTATTTCTGTCAAAGAAAAAAGAGACTTTGCAAATGTTATGATTAACAGTGGGTTGGTTATCCTGTAATTTATCAAGCCACAACTGCTTTGAAAACTTTAAAGGGTTGTATAAAAGAAAAACATCCCAAGCTCTAGCATTTGTATTATAATTATCTCATACTTTACAGCTATATAAAGTACTTTATAGTTTGCAAAGCATCCTTAAACACTGTACCCTTCATGAAGTTTTTTTAAAAAACCCTGTCATATGCGTTATTTTGAGATCACAGTTGAAGAAACAATTTAAGAGAGGTAAAGTAACTTACTCAAGTTTATTTAGCTACTTAGAGGCAGAGGCAGGAGTAAAACTCAGCTAGGAGTTTTATTCTCCTAGTCTGAAGATTTTTTTCCTGTGTTTGAAAAATAAAAAGGTCTGTTTTAGATAGATCTACATCTTGAAAATGATGTTCTTAAAATAACAACCCCAGATACCTTTCTGAAGGAAAAAAGGATGCGAAGGAATCTGAACATTACCTAAAACTGTATGAACTTGAGACTCTCGAATTGGAGGAATAAACTGACTGATAAATTTCATCAAATGAGCTGTCTGACTAAGCCGGCCAAGGGGTTAAGAGGTTCTTCAGGAAGAGGATCTTTGGAGATCACCAGCCTTGTGTTTCAATAATTGTAAGCTCCCAGAATTTTTTCTGCAGAGGACCAGACACTAGTTTCTACACAAGAAGATACTGAATTCTGTTCTTTTGTTGAATATTCATTCATCTTATATTGAAAATAATAGATGGGTTTGGCACTAGAGTGCTTAAAAAACCTGGACTTGTTCATCAAAGGCCCTTGGTTAAGTTTCTTATCTCCTTTATGCATCAGTTTCTACATCTGTACAATTTGAATAACAGTATCCTCCGCATCGGATAGTTGTAAGGATTAGATGTGTTAATATGTGTAAAGTGCTTACACCAGTGCTGTCTGGAGAACATTCTAAGATGATGGAAATGTTCTATATCTGCATTTTCCAATACAGCAGTCACCAGACACAGATGGCAACTGAGCCCTCAAAATGTGGCTAGCGCACCTGAGGAACAGAATTTTCCATTTTGATGAGTTTCAGTAGCACATGTGGTTAGTGTGCTGTATTAGAGTGTGCTGAGGACTATATGAATGCTTGCTGTTTTTACTATCGTTGCTATTATTGTTGTCTTCAGACTTAGGCTTGAATCCCACTGACACGTTCTTAGGCAAATGCCTTGATCTCTAGAACCTCAATTTCCAAATCTAAAGATTCTGGATAACAATGCTTACCTTACAAAATTGTGGGTGGGGATTAAGTGAGATGTAGGTGGACTCTACCAGTACTCAACAAATGGGACCTTCAGGTGTGCTTGGCACAAATGTAGGGATTTCCTACTTATTCCTAAATGCTCCTTGCTCAGCCATGCCACTGAACATTACCTCATGCTCTTCCTTCTCCTTGGAATGTTCTTCCCCTAGTACACTCCATCCCCCAACAATCTACCAGGGGAACATGGGCTCCAGGGTGCAGACTCAGATCTTTCATCAACAGTCTTCCCAGACTGTGCCTTCAAGCCATTCCCCTGAGCACCCCAGTCAGGGAGAACTGGTCAACCTTTTCTATCTGTAATGTAGCTGTTTGCACAGCTGTCTCCCTCTAGCAGACTCTGAGCAGACTGAGGCCAGGGCAGGCTCACTAATTTCGGTTATTGTTTAACAAACGAATGACTGCATGTTGCACAAGGTGTATATAATACTAGTGAAACACAAGATGTTTTCTAGATAAAGGTAGTGGATTTAATCATGGGCAGATACACTGTGTCTTAAATACGACTGACAGTAAAAGATAGAGTTTTGAAGGACAACTTATAAGTGATGGTGAAAATCTTACTGGAGCCTCACAACTCACCTTGTTTAGAACTGTCAAAATCACTGGTAAAAATAAAGATGCTAAGACCCTTCTGATTATTGAAACACTGTTGCGTGTCTCAGACCTTACAAGTATTATTGTATTAAATTCTTAAAATGATCTCGAGAGGTAGCTGTTATCACACCGTTTTACTAATTCAGAAAATGAGACCAAAAGTTGTTCAAGGAACTTGTCCAAGGTCCTTCAGAGTCAGAGTGGGGGAAGACAACACACAGATCCACCCAATGCTAAATCTCATGGAGCTAGAGAAACTAGTTCCTTTCTTTCCAACCACTTACAAGAATTTCAAGTATTCACAGACAGCAGAGCTGAACTCAGATCTCTTTCAGGATTTACTGTCATAATCCACTACAGCAAGCCCAAAGCGTTCATCTCAAGCCTAACAAATGAAGGGGAGTGAAACAGCTGAAAAGATTTCTGTGATCCTGGTGTTTGATGAAGCATCACTTTGGCTTTGAAAGAAATGCCACTTAGAATGCATCTAATCTAAATCCTAAAGTAGGTGTAAAAAAAATCCTAGGTAAAAATTCTACAAAGAAATTTCACACACCTTGACACTGCCACCACCTCTGTTCCCCTCAACCCACGCCCCCATCCCCAGAACGGGAAAGATAATAGGAAAGGTTTTTGTTTAAATGAGATGTGAACAGACTTTACAAGATACTTGCACTATTTCGGGCATAATGGTGAAGAACAAGTGCTCTAGAATCAGACCACCTGACTTCAAGTCTGCAAGTTGGTCAAGTCACTTAACCTTGTTGGGTCTCGGTTCCCTCGCCTATGAAACTGGAATGACAACAGAATGTAGCTCCAAGCACTATTGTGAAGACGAAGTGAGCCAGATTGGTACCTGGATCACAGTTTGCTCCATATAGTTCTGCCATTGTTGTTAAACTACTGACCAATCTCAGTCTTCGGTGTTAAAGCAGGGCTTGGCACGACTGTTCAGGCATTCCCCCTCAGCATGCTGCATGCTCTGCCAGAGGGATTTGGGCTTACACAGAGTGACTGGAACATTTGTTTTCTGTCCGGGTGTGTACAACTGATGACAGAATAATGGGGGGCTCATGGGGATCACAAAAATGAGATACCAGGTAGTAGGAACAATTCAGGCTAACATTTTAAACACTGTTGATAATAAACCAAAAGCTATTTATATTCCTAAAACCCACAATAACATGTTTGTATGGTTTTTCCAGTGGTCACGTATGGATGTGAGAGTTGGACTATAAAGAAAGCTGAGTGCTGAAGAATTGATGCTTTTGAACTGTGGTGTTGGAGAAGACTCTTGAGAGTCCCTTGGACTGCAAGGAGATCCAGCCAGTCCATCCTAAAGGAGATCAATCCTGGGTGTTCATTGGAAGGACTGATGTTGACGCTGAAACTCCAATACTTTGGCCACCTGATGTGAACAGCTGACTCATCTGAAAAGACCCTGATGCTGGGAAAGATTGAGGGCAGGAGGAGAAGGGGATGACAAAGGATGAGATGGTTGGATGGCATCACTGACTCAATGGACATGGGTTTGGGTGGACTCCAGAAATTAGTGATGGACAGGGAGGCCTGGCGTGCTGCAGTTCATGGGGTCGCAAAGAGTCAGACACGACTGAGCGACTGAACTGAACTGAACTGAGGATCATTCATCCTACAGTACAACTTGGTGATGATGAACATCGATTCTAAATTTCACACTTGTCCAAGACTTGCACCCATCAGACACCAATACAAGACCTTTGGGAAGGTCAGAGAACAAAGAAGAGACCCTCAGATAACTGTATCTGGGTCTCACTCCTCTGTTCTCCCTTCTACCCAGAAAGATCAAATCTCAAAGGTAGGCTATAATATGTAATAGCTTGGAAATCTGAGACTCAGAGAACACTAGCAAAATCCACAATAAAGACTAAGGAAAAACTTGATTTCAGAAATTCCTTTCTTCTTAACCGCAACACAGCCTCTAGATTACTTGGACACTCTCATCTGTAACATCATAAAAAACAATTTTTCACTCACGGGCATTAGACATGGAAAACGGTCAAGTTGAAATCCAATCCAAATAGCCAAGTTAAGTCACAAAAATCACTTACCATCTAAGTAAAAGAAATAAAATTAAGAGAACTGGTCCAAATATCACAAATGTGTCTTCTGGAATAAATCCTTACATAGATCTAAACCTGTGACTCTAAATCACACAGTTGCCTTCTGATGTTTTCTAAGTTAGTTAATTTGAGAGCTATTTATTGATTCCCAGTTATAAGCCAGGCACTGTGAGGAGCAAGAATGCTAAAGATGAAAACTGTTTCCTTTTATACTACTGGATCCCAGTCTAGGAGCGACGAAAGGGACATAGGCAGACACAAGACAATAAGGAACAACCAGTGACTCAGATCTGAACCTGTCTAATCAAAGTATGGAGCCAGGACCCCTGACCTAGTTTGGATGGTCAGGAAGGACCTCCTGAAGGAGGGGAGGCAGGAGTCTCCTCAGTCAGCAGGGGTAGAGAATAGGAAAGGAAAAGCAATTCCAGTAGCCTAGAGATAGACAGGTAAGAGAAACAGATGATGTGAACTACTGGCCTACGGAATCTGAAGAAGATGCAACCCTGTGTTCTGAAGAACATGGTTGGACAAGGCTCTGGAGCAGAAGGCAGACAATTTATACTGGGTTCCCAGGTCCACCACATGAGCACTACACAGCATAAGCTAGCGCATCAGCATAAGCACAGCACATAGCAGAAGCTAACTCGCCTCTGTGGGCCTCAGTTCTCTCAGGTGTGAGGGGGGAGTGACCGCATCTACTTGGCCACCTGATGCAGAGAGCTGACTCACTGGAGAAGACTCTGATGCTGGAAAAGACTGAAGGCTGGAGGACAAGAGGGCGACAGAGGATGAGGCATCCTGAACTCAATGGACATGAGTTTGAGCAAACTCCAGGACATGGTGAAGGACAGGGAAGCAGAGTGTGCTGCAGTTCAGGGGGTCGCAGCTGGACATGATTCAGTGACTGAACAACAACAGAATAGCACTGTACACCCCATATCCCAGGAAGCACGCCCCCTGTCCCAAGTCCTGAGCAAGGGGTAATGCATGGTCACCCTACACGTAAGGCAAGCAGTCTTGTGCCTGGGACGTAAAAACTGCTAGATAAATATCAGTGTCCAACCTCTCCCGGGAGATAGTAATCTTTTCTTGGCCCTAGACAAATGGTCTCATTTATCAAATTATCTGAAGGCTCTCTGCAGGTGAAAAAGGAAGTAGTCACCCTGACAGTCCCCTCAAAGACACAGAGCAGACCGGTGAGATGGTTCAGGACAACACTAACGGGAGACGGGACTTGCTCAGACAGACTCTTTTGGACACCTGAACCTGGGGAAGAGGCCTGAAATTTCAGAGGAAAATATCACAGTTGGCTCCCCAGTTCTCTCTCCCCAGCCTCTGAAGCCACACTCAGTGCCTCCTCCCTTGGTGTTGAGTTTTGGTTCCATCAAAAAACGTCCAGAGGTTTTGTGGGGTTAGTTGAACATTGACAGATTCTTCAAAGCCTGGAATTCACTCCCAGAGCCAAAACCAGCCAAGTTTATATGGGGCTAGGATTTCCCCTAGAGAGGGTTACAGGGCTTCACTACACACAGACTGATTGATCTAACCTTGTGCCACGCTTCAGACAACAAGGAGACAAAAAAGAAAAATAGATTTTTGAAGGTGGATCCTCTGTTCCTGGCCCCTATTACTGGCGGAGTGGGGGTGGGAGTGTAAGGCGACCCATCGCTGGATAAGAGTCAGGCCAGAGAATCGGAGAATTAAGTGCTATGCAGAGCAGCTGGAGAGAGGAAAAACAAAACAAAACCTGAGCAGGATAAAGGGCCCAGGGTTTTAACACAGCGAATGAATGACATGTGGCTCAAATAGTTTCAAAGAGAACAAAGGCTTAGGTAAATAAATAGTATGGAAGACGAGAGCAAAAATGAATTATAGAAAATCCCACAAGGAATACACTGGGATTTTTCAAAAACTGCAGATGAAATGACAAGAGATCAACATTCAGCCCTCCCTTTCCACCTACACACCTGCTCCCGACATCCGCATTCTTGGGATAGTTAGCCCTGGCCAGGCTCCCCTCTTCTTTCTCTGGGCCTGCCCTGGGCTCTGGGGGTAAGGGGGATGGTCTGAAAGAGCCCTGGACTTCAGCGAGAAAGAGACATTTCCAGCCACATGACTTTGAGCAAATGAGCTGAGTTCCTTGAGCCTCTAATACCTCAACTGTAACAGCGAAGTGATGATTTCAAAGTAAAAGTGTAAAAGGGCAATCTTGTTTTGAAAGAAAAGTGCTGTGATCACATCTTAGGCCCTGAATAATACTCTCTCCCTCCTCCATTCGGTCGGATCCAATTTGATAAACGTTTACTGAGCACAGCTCTCCATGAGGCAGCATGCTCAGCACTGCAGGGGAAACAGTACCTGAAAAAACATAATCACTGTTCTCCTAGGGCTCACAATCCCCTGGGAGCCAAGGATGCGTGTACCCAGCAGCCTGATTATGGCTGCCAAAGGAGCACAGCAATCGATGAGCAGAAGGAAGGGTCTCACCGTGTGTGGGTCTAGATAGGCTTCTCCACTGAGGGCCTGTTTCCTCTTTGACCTGATGATCAGAGGTCTCCTCTACTTTGGCTGTGGCCACTCACTCCAGGTCTTGCTGCAGCCTACCTCAAAAGCTTTAGGTCTTCTCTACAACACCATCATCGTAAGAGCTAACACCTGTGTAGCATTTACCTGCTCCAGGAACTCTTCTAGGTGCTCTATGTAAATTATCGTAGTAGTGAATCCTCACAATTACTGTTATGAGGCCCATCTGGGAAACAAGAACCTTTGAGCCAGCAGGGTAAGTAACTGACCAGTGATCACAGAGAGCAGGTGATATGTGGAATAAGAATCAGGCTGTTTGGCTCTGGAAATCATGCTTTCTTTCAACCCTGAGACTGTAGGAATGCAGTTGTGGGTATTCTTGGGCAGGGTTTTTGGTACACACAGGTACTTCTTTCTGTTGGATAGATGCTGTATGTTCATACTATTTTTTCACTCTGCCTTTGCTCTCACTCCTTCTAAATTCTTTATTATGAAGGGAAGAATTCTTGAGTGATTTAAAAAAAATAACACCCAGTCCATCACTTCAAAGCATCTCTGGGCAAACCTGGAGTGTGTCCAAGTCAGTGCATCTCTTTGGGCACTCTTTGGAGAGAGAACTCCCAAGGCCATCAGCAGTGTGGACCAGAAGCAGCAATTGAACAGACAACGTGAAGCAGCTTCCACTTGCCAGGCCTTCCAACCTTGCACTGTCCAGGCACACCTGTTATGCTGTCACTGGGCGCTGTCCCCCAAAGCTGGCCAGTCCTCATCATCATCCACAGCCTCCCCACATTCTGCCATCTGCCAATCTGCAACCTAGAATCTGGCAGGCCCACAGGTGTTCTTTTCTTCTTTACTGCATTCTTTTTCTTTGGAGCTGTGTGGCTGGAGTTCATTTGGGCTGTTATCAATCAAGCGATGCAACCAAATTTTTTTAAGAACGAAAATAATCTGATTAGCGACCTGGAATTTTTTAGGATAAAACTTAAACTAGAATAGTGAGAAGAAAAGAAACTTCTATAGAAAAAAAAAAAAAACCCAAAAAACTATAAACTAGTAAATTTTGCTTTTACCCTGGCAGAGGGAGGAACATGCAAAAAATATAAATGATGAAAGGGTTCAAAGTCATTTTCACAATTCATTGAAGTACTCAACCACTGTCAGTTATTAGAACTTAGCTGGGAAGGTTTGGTATCCATTCCTCATTTCTTTTTTTCATTTTTAACTTTTGACCTCCTTCATCCATTTCTCCTACTTCTCACCCCCTGCCTCTAGCAACCAACAATCTGTTCTCTGTATTTATGAGCTTGGGATTTATTTTTCGATTCCATATATAAGAGAGATCTTACAGTCATACAGTATGTGTCTTTTCCTGTCTTATCCATTTCACTTAACATAATGCCCTTGAGGTCTATCCATGTTGGCACAAATGGCAAGATGCCATTCTTTTTAATTACTGAATAATAGTCCATTGTCTATAAATTGTATATAAAATCCACCGGAATTTATTTTTAATGTATGGGGTTTCCCTAGTAGCTCAGCTGGTAAAAAAAACCCATCTGCAATGCAGGAGACCCCAGTTCGATTCCTGGAGAAGGGATAGGCTACCCACTCCAGTATTCTTGGGCTTCCCTGGTGGCTCAGCTGGTAAAGAATCTACCTGCAATGCAGGAGACCTGGGTTCAGTCCCTGGGTTGGGAAGATCCCCTGGAGAAGGGAAAGGCTACCCACTCCAGTATTCTGGCCTGAAGAATTCCATGGACTGTATAGTCCATGGGGTCATAAAGGGTTGGACACAACTGAGTCACTTTGACTTTCATGGTATAAGGCAAGGGGCAACATCCAATTTTCCCCATATTGATATCTAATTAACACACCTCACAGATCTGCAGTACTACCCTTGTAATAAATTAATTGTTTATATATGAGTGAGTCTGTTTCTAGACTCCTTAATCTGTTTTCCTCTGGTCTGTCAACCTGTGCCATAAAACCAGCCTTTATTGCTTTATAACAAGTTTTTTTTTAATATCTGGTAGTATTAAATTCTCCCAACTTTGTTCTCCAAAGATATCTTGTTTATTATTGGCTCTTCCCATAAAGTTTCAAAATTTGACCATCAATTCCTACCCCCTCACACACAAATCTGCTAGAATTTTGAACTGGACTCACTGAGTCCATACAAGAAACTGGAAAGAACAAAAAAAGGAGAATATTGAGTCTTCCAATCAATGAACATCATATATCCCTTCATTCATTTGTATCTTCTTCAGTTTCTTTCAATAATGTTTCATAGATTTGTGCATAGATGTCCTTAACATCTGCCATTAAATTTACTTCTAGGTATTGGATTTTTTTATATTACTGTAAATTATGCTATTTAAAATTTTAATATTTTAAATAAATATTTCTCCTTTATGAGAATAAAATTTATTTATGTCCTGACTTTTTGAATAGCAATATTGCTAAATTATTTATAGATTTTAATACTTTATCTATAAAATATTAAAATTTCTATATATGTCTTATGTCATTTATGATGTCAATTGTATGTCTTTCTCATAATCTTTATATTTTTCTTGACTTACTGCTCTGGCTAGGACATACACTAAAATGTGGAATAAAAGTGGTGAGAATGGGAAAGTTTTATTTCACCATTAAGTTTGATATTTGAATTAAGTGTTTTGTTCTGTATGCATCCTTAATCAGAATAAAAAAAAGTTCTACGTTTCTACGTTTGCCAAGATTTTTTTTAAAGTCATGAATCTGTCTTACATTTTATTTATGAAAGGTCTTTCTTTAAACAGTTATTAAAATAATCCTATCATTTTCTTCTTTTTTAAATATGAAACTTCATTAACAGTTTCTTTTTTTTCAAAAATTTTTTTCCCTTTTTTTCAAATGTTAAAATGATTTGCTTGAGTTCTTTTACCAGTTTTGGAAAACTTTTGGAAATTATCTTTTCAAATATAGCTCTGCTTATAATATATCTCCTCTCATTCTAGGCTTCCGATTACATCTCTGCTAGATCCCTTTACCATACCCATATCTCATACTCCTGTGTATTTTCCAACCTTGTGTATACTATGTTGCAGTATGGATATTTTCCTGACCTACTGTCCAGTTCATTAATTCTTTCTTAGGTTATATTGAGTCTGCTATTAATTTCAGTTCTTAATTTCAATTATTGCATTTTCAGCTCTAGAATTTCCATTTGGTTCTTTTTAAATTTCCCAGTTCTTTGAATTCTCCGTCTTTTCCTATAATTTCTTGAGTATAATACTTTCAACACCTCAATCATCTGTGGGTTTGGTTTTTCTCTTGATTTATGAAAATTCTTATATTTTGCATACACCTAAGATTGTTTTGGTGGAGAAACTGTAAATGAAAAATTTTATGTGTAAGTTGAACCTCTTATGTTGTCTTTCTCCAGAAAAAATACAATTTTGCTTTTTGCAGTTAGCTGAAGAGGGAAAGATTTAACTGCATTTAATTAGGTGCTGACTTGATTCAAAGCCAGGCTTCAGTAAAGTCTGTCTTTTCCAGTTTACTCTTATGGTCCCAACTAAAAGTCTAGAGTGTTTACCAGGATCTTTCATCCTTAACGATCCCTGAACTCAAGTTGTTGTCCTTCCATCCTGGGGAGGTTACCAAATTGGTGCTTAGTTTGCCAGAATCTCAGCTGCAGATTTCAAATCAGCAAATGTCTTGTGTAAAGGGTAGAAATATCAAGCCAAATTCTCTGGGCCTCTCTTTTGATCATGGTCCCTCAAGTCAAGTGGATATCTCCACTGAATATAAAATAAGTTTTAATGAAAGCCCAGCTTAAAATTGAATAAATTATTCTGACTACTTTAAAGTTAATAAGTTATTTATTATATTTTGCCAGTTATGAGAGAAAATTCATTTGAAATTTAAAAAGATACTTTCATACATTTAGTAATAGGAGAAATACAAAGAGAACTCAAAATTTTCAATAACTTTTGCATAATCAGTGAATTTAGAAAAGAAGGAGAAGGAGAAGAAGAAAAGTGGAAGAGGAGAAAGAAGGGGGAAGAGGAAGAAAAACTGTCAAATTCCCTGTATTTCTTTCAAGGTCCCCTGCTACAACACTATTACAGGCTACTCCTTCTTTGCACGTTCCTCTCCCCAAACTTCTGGGAAATATAGAAACGTCTGCTTGGAATAAGTATCTTGTTTAAAACCACCTTCAGTGGCTTGATGATGCCTGCAAAGAGGAGGGGAGCACAGATTTTCAACATGATGCTCAAATACTGCCATTTTCTCCCTACCTATTTGATCCTTATAACCCCATCTTCCAGGAGTCTCTTAGAGATATTATGGACTTTGGTCAAATCGAAACGCTTACCATTTCTCAACCCCATTCTAGTGGCTTCATGAATGCTATTATCTCCATCCAGACTACTTTATATGTCATTGCTTGCAATGGAGAAGATATTTATTACTCTGGGTTCAGTTCAAAGGCTACCCCTCACACTTCCTGAAAGGACTATGGCAGCTGACATTCTAGGGTTCTCATTACTAGTTGTGTGATCTTGTGTAAGCTGCTGGAGTTGATGTGACGATCATACAAGTAGACTGCCGCTGCTGCTGCTGCTAAGTCGCTTCAGTCATGTCCGACTCTGTGTGACCCCATAGACGGCAGCCCACCAGGCTCCGCCATCCCTGGGATTCTCCAGGCAAGAACACTACCTAGCACATTACTGCCATGCTGAAGTTATTAAAAGAATTTTAGTATCTTGTCTTTCCACTGTCTTACAGTTTCTCCTGAAAGAGACTTCTCCCTTTTCCAAATTCCTATAGAACTTAGTCCTCAGGCTAAGAACTTCTTTACATCGCTGATTTTGCCACACTAACTATTAACAGCATAGTGCTTAGCATGTTTATAGGCAAAAACATTAACTGAAGTATATACTTACTGGATTAAGTGCTGGGCTCTGAAGTTACGGAGATGAATATGACCAGATTCATTGCCCACAAGAAGCTCATAGTCTAAGTAGGGGACAGTAATATAATCATCTATTTAAATGTCTAAATGTTATTCTCCATGTGTTACATTTAGAGATATGCACACAGGGAAAGAATTATTATCCCACATGCATTAGGCTGGGCAATAAGGTTACACCACAGTAAACCAGACAATGTGTGAATAAGACACATATTATTCAAGAATATTTAATGTGTTTCACAGAATTGAATTGTGTGGGTTTTTCTTTACAAGTTTCAGTGGTGAGAGGCCTGAATATAAAAGGTGTGTGGAGTCTTCACTCATGTTACTGACACTGGTGGCAGAGTCGCCCGCCCTCCCCACCGCAGTTTTCACAGTGGTGAGTCACAAGGCTGGCACACTTTTAACTCACTAGGCTAAATTCAGCCCAGGAACCTGTAATAACACAGCTCAACAGCCTAACACAATCTCTTTAAACAGAATACAAGAACCTCAGCTTTCCCTAGACCTGAACATTTGATTCAAAGATTCTCCATGTTTTCCCTTTTTTCAACATTAAAAAAAAAAAAAAAGTTGTCTAAGGCTAACTCAGTAAACACAGGCTTGGGTGAATCTATCTGACAGTAAGAACAGGAGACACAGAGTCAGACAGACCTTCCAGGTTCTCCTCTCACCCCACCCACACGCCTGAACCGAAGCGAGTCTCATTTTGACCTTTACAGGGGTGGGAAGAACCTACATAGCCAGAGTTGTAAGAATTGTCAAGGTAAACACTTATGCAGTGCCCAACTCATAGTAAGCATACCAGACTGGAAGAGCTCTTTATTGCTCTACTTTTCAAATAAAAAAATTTTAAATGCAGTCTTTCAATTAGCCTGGGCTCAATTTTGTTCTTTCTGGATTATAAACAAATAACTTTGACTGGAACCAACTTGAGTTCTGACCATCCCTTGCATATCTTTTAAGGTGCTGGTGGTGAAGTTCATTAGTATCATGTGGGGACTGGATATAAGGCAGATGTTTAGGCCACAGTCAAATCTACTATTCAGTATCTATGGTAGTGGTGGTTGTGGGAACCCAGTACTCTGCATTTTAATTAATTCCTTAATTGACTCTGCATATTCAAACCACTACAACAAGTAAATAAGATCAGGAATCAGATGTACAAACAAATGAAAACTTATGTCATTCTATGTTCAAATTAAAATATTTGGGTTTTTTTTTTTTATTATCTGGATTATGATTTCAATTTACTATAGAGAATTGGAAATAATGTAAATGACTTATTTTCTCATATTGCTCCTCTGTGTATTTTCCATTTTCAGTAAATAATAATTTCTAAACAAAATGAGAACAGAGGGAAGCTATGCGGGAACGTTTATATTGCCACCAAAAAAATGAAGATGGAATATTGAGAAGTATGGGAATAGAAATCCTTAAGGATTGTGGAAGAACATTCAGCATCTCAGACTACAGTGAGCATGGGCAGACTTTGTACATTCTGTTTGGATTTGAAGAAAGAGATGACAGGACCAGAGATAAAACTTCTCTCATAAAGACAGTGGCCAAGATCAGGGTGGGTACAAGACAGTGAAAAGTATCACTGCCACCCTCAGACCTGATGGATGAGAAACAATGATGCTGAGATATGGAAGTCAGAGATGGGGAAATGTATTTCCTCTTCCAGCTACACTTCTGTAGGTTGGGAAGTTATGCTGCAAAAAAAAGAGTGCAAAGCCCTGGCAGAAAAAAGCAGGTTATTTCTGAATTCCCAGGGCCTGGGAGAACAAATATCTGCTTCATTACCTTGAAGTAAATTTTTGTTTTAAGCTTAAATAGAGATGACATTATTTATTATTTTTTTTTTTACTGCTCTATTTCTTTTGGACTATCATCCATTGGTATTACAAACCATAGACATACTCCCAAGGCGAATGCCTCCTGTAGAGCACTTGACATAGTTGTCAGATGACAATCAGTGCTGAGGAAGCTACTTGAACAGATATGGTTGATCCAACTTAATTTTAGCATCCAGTCTCCTAGACTTGGGATTCAAGGCTTTTTACATTTGAGCTTCTGACCTGGAAGCCCTTAACACTTAAGGGCTCACCATGTGTTAGGAGAAGGTGTCTACACAATTCGAGAGGATCATCTCCATTTATAGAAAAGAACTCTGAGGCGGAGAGCAGCTACGTAACTTGTTAAAAACCAATGGCAAAGCTGGGAGCGCAGAACCCATACTATGGTACATGGCTTCTGCTTTCCGGGCCATCTCTCACTGTTCCCCTCACAGATGAACTGCAGGCTCGCCATACTGAAAGGATCCTTGATGGAGTCAGGCCTTAACACACTCAGAAATTTTTCACATTCTGTTCCAGCCTCTTGAAATGCTTATCCCATTTCCACCTCCTAAGTGATGCTTCTTTCACTTGTCCTGGCAGAGGTGGTTGATCTATTCCCTGCACTCTTGTGACACTTCCCTTTCATCTGGGAAAAGCTGGGTGCAGTTTCCAATGAGATTTTCCTGATGACAGGTCTGCCTTGTCTACCAGCTGCTAAGCTCCTCTAGAGAAAGGACTGGGTCATCTTCACCCTGGTAGCCCCAGTTTCCTGTATGGCATCTGAGGGCCAAGTATGGGCCTAACACATATTTGCTGACTGAATTAATTGCTACTTGCTTCTTAAACCACAAAATGTTCCCTCACTCCACTAAGGTCTGTTTCCTCAAATGTCACCACTCTGGATTAAACTTTCCAGAACTCTCTGTACTGGCAGCAACTGCTGGCACTCGTCATTGGTTTATACAGACCTGATCTTTGTAACACGTAGCAGTACCTGATAAAGACACATGAATGTATATATGCATATATACATAAACCCACACATACACTTTGCTCAAGTGTATGTGTGTGGGTATACTGGTACACGCATATGTACACACAAACATATATACAAACATTCAGCCAAACATACATATTTAAGAGCATGCAGATATAGGTACATGTGTATGCACAAACACAACATGTATACATACTTGCAGACAGAAGTGTGTAACAAATGAAAACATCTGGACTCACATAAGCACATGCATGAACATGTCCATCCACATGTATGTGTGTGCATGTGCATGTATGCATTCAGTGCATATAAAATATACACACATATGTGAGGTTATGAACACTTCAAGCAGGATAGAACATCCTCAGCAAATAGAAGTTCTTACAGAGTAGAAACTTGTTTCTATTCAATACCATATCTAACACTCCTATAATAATACATGGCACATAAAAGGAAGATATCACATATTTATTAAATAAAGGAATGAAACTTTGAATTTCTCTTGCCAACTGCTATCATTCATAATGTAAATCTGTTGAGATCCCACTGCTCACACATAAATATACAGACACTGTTCTAAGTGCTTTACAAATACCAGCTCATTTATTCTTCAAACAACTCTACGAGGTAGGTGTGATTTTTATTCCCATTTTATAGGAGGAAAAACTGACGGATGGAGTGTCAAGCAACTTCCCAAGGTCACATAGACAGCAAGTAGAATCAGGATTTGAACCCATTCAGTTCAGTCGCTCATCATGTCTGACTCTTTGCAACCCCATGGACTGCAGCATGCCAGGCCTCCCTGTCCATCAACAACTCCTGGAGTTTACTCAAGCTCATGTCCATTGAGTCAGTGATGCCATCCAACCAACTCATCCTCTGTCATCCCTTTCTTCCCCCCCTTTCAATATTTCCTAGCATCAGGGTCTGTTCAAACGAGTCAGTTCTTCGCATCAGGTGGCCAAATTATTGGAGTTTCGGCTTCAACATCAGTCCTTCCAATGAATATTCAGGAATGATTTCCTTTAGGATTGACTGGTTTGATATCCTTGCAGTCCATGGGACTCTCAAGAGTCTTCTCTAACACCACAGTTCAAAAGCATCAATTCTTCGGCACTCAGCTTTCTTTACAGTCCAACTCTCACATCCATACATGACTACTGGAAAAACCATAGCTGTGACTAGACGGACCTGTGCTGGCAAGGTAAGGTCTCTGTTTTTTAATATACTCTCTACGTTGGTCATAACTTTTCTTCAAAGGGGTAAGTGTCTTTTAATTTCATGGCTGCAGTCACCATCTGCAGTAATTTTGGAGCCCCAAAAAATAAAACCTGTCACTGTTTCCACTGTTTCCCCATCTATTTCCCATGAAGTGATGGGACCGGATGCCATGATCTTAGTTTTCTGAATGTTGAGCTTTAAGCCAACTTTTTCACTCTCCTCTTTCACTTTCATCAAGAGGCTGTTTAGTTCTTCTTCACTTTCTGCCATAAGGGTGGTGTCATCTGCATAACTGAGGTTATTGATATTTCTCCCAGCAATCTTTATTCCAGCTTGTGCTTCACCCAGCCCAGCGTTTCTCATGATGTCCTCTGCATATAAGTTAAATAAGCAGGGTGACAACATACAGCCTTGACGTACTCCTTTCCCAATTTGGAACCAATTGGTTCCAAATTGACTCTGTTGTTCCCTGTCCAGTTCTAATGTTGCTTTCTGACCTGGATACAGGTTTCTCAGGAGGCAGGGAAGGTTGTCTGGTATGCCCATCTCTTTCAGAATTTTCCACAGTTTATTGTGATTCACACAGTCAAAGGCTTTGGCATAGTCAATAAAGCAGAAATAGATGTTTTTCTGGAACTCTCTTGCTTTTTTGATACTCCAACGGATGCTGGCAATTTGATCTCTGGTTCCTCTGCCTTTTCTAAAATCAGCTTGAACATCTGCAAGTTCACGGTTCATGTATTGTTGAAGCCTGGCTTGGAGAATTTTGAGCATTACTTTACTAGCGTGTGAGATGAGTACAATTGTGCGGTAGTTTGAACATTCTTTGGCATTGCCCTTCTTTGGGATTGGAATGAAAACTGACCTTTTCCAGTCCTGTGGCGACTGCTGAGTTTTCCAAATTTGCTCACATATTAAGTGCAGCTCTTCCACAGCATCATCTTTTAGGATTTGAAATAGCTCAACTGGAATTCCATCACTTCCACTAGCTTTGTTCGTAGTGATGCTTCCTAAGGCCCACTTGACTTCACATTCCAGGATGTCTGGCTCTAGGTGAGTGATCACACCATCATGATTATCTGGGTCATGACGACCTTTTTTGTACAGTTCTTCTGTGTCTTCTTGCCACCTCTTCTTAATATCTTCTGCTTCTGTTAGGTCCATACTATTTCTGATTCATTTGAATCAGTTATGTCTTCTTAATTGCTGCCTTGTGTTACCTTAAGAGTTTTCATTTTCATTGTCTTCAGAAATCAAATTCTTACATCAGAGTCATAGCAGAGAACATGATAAAATTAGAGTTATCAAGGTGGGTGGGGCAGACGCTACTAAAAGATCTTACTAGAGACTAATGCAATTTTTCGATATTCCAAAAAATTTTCTTCCCTAGTTTCTCTAGACATCTATACTGGTTGCAGGGTGCCAGGAGGTGATTCTCAAGATTCCCAGTGTAGGAAAACATTTTTTCTTTCCTGTTCACCTTTTATTATGACTCATATGAATGCTTAGTTAAGAGAAAATTGAAAACAAGGAAATTCAGCAGGCCAGTGGAGAGATGATAAGGAAGCAGCCAGGAGTTCAGATGTGAGGCTGCCGCCCCTGAGCAATAACTGGAGATGTTCATTTTCCCACCAACAGCTGCGGATGTGCAAGCCCCAAAGTAAACATTAGCACTTGGGGATATTATATGGATGTGAAACACCATGTGTTGAGTTTCTGTGCCATGAAAAACAGTGGACCTGTTGGGTAAGCCTACTCACACAGTCAGTGACGCAAGTGCAATCTTAGACCTCAGGCCCTGAAACAAACACTTTTCCAGCAGTCTTCTACCTTTTGAACTTGGAGTGGGAAGTCCTCCTAACAGGTGGTGGCAGAGTCAGAACCTGGGACCGGGTTATTCTGTGTGTCTTTGTTTTTGTTTCCAAGTTCAGCAAAGGAAAACAACAGCTCATGTTTTCAGTCACATATTAATACATGACAGAATAAGTAGAGCTTCCTGGTTAAAAATTCCCTCTGGATACCAGATAAGTTTCTGAAGCTGATGAGGGTCACAGATTTACTTGAAATCAGGGCCTCAGAGCCCAGGAACTCACACTGAGTCGACATTCTGCTCTATTTAGGAGGAAGCGCTTTCTCCATTGTTTGATGAAAAGTCTTCACCAAAGGGGAGAGAGAGATCAGTATCACAGTCTTGAATACAATCCTTCCTCACCCTGTATCCCTAAGCAAATTCCTTCACCGGCTGGAGTGTCTGTTTGCTCAACCATTCATGGAGTTAAAAAAAATACCTTGATGATGGTTAGAACAGCAAGTCACTACACAAATAAGTTTAGTGTCAACATTCATTTCAATATTAATAAAAAAAAATAATCAATGAAATTTTATCAACTTTAGTATTACTGATCTCTCCAGCAGGCAGTCAAAAAATAGCCAGCTTGGTCAATAAGCCTGGTCTTAATTCCCCACAACTGGGAGAACCCCAGAAATTTGTGCTGTGCTTACATTTTATTAAGTCCCTTCTCCACTCTGTGCCTCAACTCTCTCATCCATAAAATGGATTTAGAAACACAACTACCTGGAAGAATGTTAAATATTATAGAAGCTCTATCTTCTGCTTTAGATATAGACATATGTTTGTGTAACTGCAGGCTAATGTAAGTAAAGGCATAGATATATCTAGGCAGACAAAAATATTCTTGCAGGGCAAGCAGGAGAAAGCTTATAGACTCTGGAGTTAGAAAGACTTGGACCTAGGGTCCAGTTTTATCATTTATCGAAATGCCATGCTGAAAGTTTTTAAACCTTGATATCTTTGTATATCAAATACAGAAAACAATGGTATGTCCCAGCATAGTTGTGAGTTGATGACACTGACTATTTAGGTACCGAGCACAAAGCTGGGCACAGAATGAAACAAACAAAAAAAAAACTGCTTTGAACTTCCCAGAAGAACCTTGAATGCCAGGTGCTTTTATTATTACCAGCTTTTAAGGGAGACTGTGATGACAAAATGGAAGAGACTTGCTCATGTGTGGCTTAGAACAACTAGTTTACCTATTTGATGGCCACCTAGGATCCTAATTACAGTCTTTAAATAGGATATGATGTGTAGGATGAATTAACAACGTATATGCACGTGCAGGGATTTACCAGCACATATACACGTACATGCAGTGCATACACAGTTGCATACACATATACTCATGTAAGCACCTGTGTTGAGTATACCTGCTTCTCACCTCGTCTTATTTTCTACAACCGGTAAGCATCCCCAGATACCCAAAACCATTCCCTCTTCCTAATTTGGAGATAGTGTGGAAGAATGGGGGCAGGGCCCCTGACCAATACTTTCGGAGGCTCAGTTTCTAACTCCAACCCTGAGGGTAATGAGAGGGACAACCCTGATGACTCACTGTTTTTCTGGGCTTTGGTTTTCTCATTTTCATATTGAAGAATTTGATACAGAAAGTCTTTGAGCAAACTTTCAGTTCTGAAGCCTATGATCACTCATTATCCAAACAGCAGCATGTGTATCAAATAAAGAAACCGCCATTTCAGGGTAGGCTCATGGCTGTACACCCTGCGTTGTGCAGTGGAGAAGGATAGGCCACGGGAGCTGGCTGCAGCCCCAGGGGCCCACATTCCTCCTGGATTTCTGGCCACAGGAAAGACTGGTCTCTCAGCTATGGCCCATCCCTCACAATCCAGAGCACATTGTTCCGGGAAGGCCCTGGGGCCTGGGGGCAGGAAACCCAAAGCTGTCTTGCCCACCCCCTTCTCCCCTCTCTGCCCCTCAACAAGTCTCACGCAGCTGCTCTGGTAACAGGCAGCAGTGGTTCTCATTAAACCAAACCTCATCCTGAAACAATAGTCTTAAAAATCACACAAACAAACTCCTCCTTCCCCTTCTGATTCACATCCAGTAACTCCCAGAGTCACCCTCACTCTATCTGTTTGGGTACTGACACTGCTTTTCTCCTTCTAGATTTGCCAGCGAGACTTTATCTGCTCTTCTAATCCCCTCCATTCCTCACAGAAGGTCTGCCTCTTTGGATCCACCTCTGATTTCTCGCTGGATGCACTCCTTTCTGCCTCCAGCTCTTGATCCGCTAGGCCTGGCTCCTTCTTAGCACCATTCTGGTTTGGTCAGATCTGTCTGCCTGAAAGCTGCACGTCCTTCCTGCTTCTCACCTGTGTGCTCAGTGCCAACTTGTCCTGCAGGCCTTCTCCTCTGGGCACCAGGTGACACCTTCCATCCTCTAATCAGTTTTTTGGACCCACCTCACGTACTCAGGCTTAGGATCCTTGGTGGGCAGGCCGTAAGTATTTACATTTTTTTTAATGCTCCCATACCTGGATTTACCAATTCTTGTTTTAGATCTTTCAAAATCCTCTCACTTTTACTATCTTCATTAACTCACTGATACCCGGAGGACTGACTCTGCTGAATGATGGGTAGAAAAAACATGAAATGGTGTAAAAAGTGAAAAAGGTGAAAGTGTGGCAGAAACACAGGGAGGGAGTGATTCTTGGTTTCTAAGAATAAGGTTAAGTTTGGAGACATCTCCATGGTGGAAGTGACATTTAGCCTGATTTCTCATGTATGAGTAGGACTGTGGAAGTGGGGAGGAGGGAAGCACCCCAAACAGAGCAAACAACACAAGCAAAGGCCAGAGGGCAAGTGTATCTGATGTGTTGAAAGGACAAGTGGTCTAGTGTTAGACTTTGGGTAAGACAGAAGGGGTGGGCGTCATCTTAAACTCCCTATTCAGAAGTCTTCAGTTTCTTATCTCACAACTAGTTTCACTGAAAAGTTAATTTCAGAAAGAACATTTTGACCAAGTACTAACATATCACTAAGACAGTTAATTGGGGCTGCTTCCTGGTTTCTACGGAAAAACAAACAAACAAACAAACAAAAAAAACCACCTGAATTGATGAAGGGAAATAATATCACTGGAAGGGTTTCAGTTAAAAGTAGGACTCCTCATCCCCAGCACTACTGACACTTGAGGCTGGATAACTTTCCATTGCGGGGCTGTCCTGAGTGCTGCAGGGCATTTAGCAGCATTCTTGGCCTCTACCCACCACATGCCATGCCAGTTCCTCTTTTCCAAATGACAATCAAAAAAATGTCTCCAGATATGGCCAAATGTCCCAAGGGAGTGGGGCTGAGGAGTTAAAATCATCCCTGGCTGAGAACCACTGAGATAAAGAGAAAGATCATTGAGCTCTGAAGTCAGTCTCAGGTCAACATCTTGCCATGATACTAGCTATGTGATGGTGGAGATGTTACTCTTTCTGCCTTCAGCTTCCTCGTGTATAAAATGGGAAGTAACTTCTGCCTTGTAGGATCATCATGAGAACCAACAGATAAAAGTACGTGAAGTGTCAGCCACAGTACTTGGCACATGGAAGGCAAGTAAGAAACACAGTAAGAGCAGCACCAATGAGAGTAGTGGTTCTTGTTTTACTAATGATATTGTTCTTGTTGTTGTTGTTTTTAGGAATAAAACCTCACTGAAGTTTGGAAGTTTCAACAATTAAATAAGTTCCATTTTATCAAGAAGCAAGTGTGTCCGAAGTCACTTCAGCGACCTAAGGACTTATAGCCTGCTTGGCTCCTCTGTCCATGGGATTCTTCAGACAACAATACTGGAGTGGGTTGCCATTTCCTTCTCCAGGGAATGTTCCTGACCCAGGGATTGAACATGCATCTCTTATTATGTCTCCTGCATTGACAGGCAGGTTCTTTACCACTAGCCCGACCTGGGAAGCCCGAGAAGAAATTATAGGGCAGGAAATGTTGCAATTACATTACAGACATCACTTGCTCTAAGAATCCTTTTACAATTCTTCAAGTCTCAATTTTGGTCCTATTCCATATTTTCCCAAAGCCTTATATACTTGGGATGTATAATTGCGTTGTGTATTTAATGTTTATTTTCACTACTAATAGATACAAGTACACAGAAGCTTAGTTTTCTCTCATATTTACCTTAGATTCCCATCAACTAGTAGAGTGAGTCATCAGTAAATAGTTATTGAAATAATTTCTTTTTTTGGTATTTGCTACTTTCTCATGTGCTATTCTTTAACTTTTTGTTTTATATTGGAGTATAAATGAGGTCAAATGCAAGCCTAGGCAAGATCATATTGTAACAAATATGCATTCCATAAGGCACAGTGATTAGAAGTGTGGAATCAGATAGCGTGGGTTTAAATCATGCATTTACCACTTGTTAACTATGTGACTTTAGGTAAGTTAGGTAGTCTTTGTGAGCCTCATTGTTTTATTTAATAAAGGAAACAAAATAATAGTGTGTATAAGGATGCTCTGAGAATCAGTATGGCTTCTAGAGTACCGACAATGGTGAGATGTGAAGTTGGCAAATTTTATTGCTCACTGGAATAAACCATGTTTTTTCTCTAAGAAGGCACTGAACCATAAGTGCTTTTTGCAAGATGGGCTAAACCAATTCTTCTGCAAAAAGAAAAGGAGGAAGGAAGTGGAGAGCAGAGGGGAAGGGATGGGAGGAGAGGGAGAAATGAAAAATTCTCATTTTGGTTTGATTCTGCAACTTGAGTGATTTAAGGCAATTCAACATCTGACCTAGATGAGCAATTTAAACCAAATCAACATCTGGCAAAGAAACCAGTATCTGGAATCAGAGTGATGCCAAACCAAGGCACTATGTTTGCTCCCGGCCAACACCCGCTAAAGTGATGGAGCACAAAGGACAGGAGTCTCCAGACTTCCCAGACTGGATCAGGGAGTGCTCAACACAACCCTTTGCCTCGTGCAGACTTGAGCCAGGTACACCGACTGTGCAGGGACAGTTTCCTCTGTAATGGGAGGTTACCCTGTTTCTCAGATGAGCATCCATCCATCCCTCATGGAGGGGACGCCATGCACTCCCTCATTCACCAAATACGCACGGTGTTAACCGTCCTCCACAATAAAAGCACTGTGCTGGTTGCTGGAATATAAGAATGAAACGGCACAGGGCTTACTCTCAAAGAGTCCACAAACTCAAAAATGAGACAAATGAGACATCACACACAAACCTGTGATGTGCACAGTAATGGAGGCAAGTCTCAGACATCATGGGAGGGAGAGAAAGGACATCTTAAGTCAGCTTAGCGGAGTCAGGGAAGGCCCCTTGAGGAGATGGCCTGCCTTCAAGATGTGCAGGACAATCAGAAGTTGAACTGGTAGAGAAGAAAAACTGGGGGGGAGAGGGCCAGAGACAGGAATCAGGTTGTTATTGCCTTTCAGGACAGCTGTGCAGCCAGAGCCAAGCACAGACCTGGAACCAAGTTAATACTATTTTTGTAAGTGAGAAAAATATCAGCAGCAGGAGCCTTGGCCAGAACCACCCCCAGAAAGAGCAAACAAAACTACTCCTATCTTCTGGCTGTCTGCTGGAGTACTTACTAACCGGCACCTTACGTATGAAATGTCCTTTTATCTTTGATTTTTATTCCCACCAAGTCCTTCCTCCTCTTTTTCCAGAACTGGAAAAAGCAGGAGTTGAGTGGCACTTGCTTCTTTGATCTTTATCCTCCTGTTCCCAGGCTTCCCCAGAGACTGAGAGTCCAGGAGCCTTTCTCCAAAGCAGAATGTTGACTCCTTCTGCCAGTCAGAATGTAGGATCTGAGGCAGGTCATACCAGGTCAGCACTTGAAGGAACCGTAATTGTTCGGGGCTTGTGTGAGGCCTGGATGACATCCAATTCCAAAGCCAGATTCTTAACCTGACTCTTGGCAATCTCTCAGCATGGAGTTCATCTAACCAGATCTTGAGGTTGTTTCTGACCTCAACCTAAACAGAATCTTAAAGTAGGGAACCCTGCATTCCATGAAAGAGTTTTGGGGAAGGAAATATAGGGTAGAGATTCAAGGAAGGCAGATGATGTCCAGAAGCATGGGTGGGGTTCTTCTCCAACTCCCTATGCAAAGGGAAGATAATTCTCCTGGATAATAACTAAGAGAACTTCCCTTAATAAGGCTCCTACTTTGTGTCAGGCACTGTGATTCCAGAGTGAGAAAAATCAAAGGAAAATACCTCACTATTGCATGCCTGCTATGTGCCAGATGCTAAGCCATCTGCTCTAATTGTGTTCATCCTAACATACCAATGAGAAGAGCACTGCTATCTCCTACTGCAGGAAGGAAAATTCAGAAGTATGAAGAGGTATGATATTTGACTCAAGGTACACAGGTAGAGAGAATATAAACATTTAAATCCAGATCTTCAAACTCCATGTTCAGAGCCCTGATTATAGCGTCACAATACATCTCAAGGGTTGGTTGTCTCACACCAGTACCGTTAAGTCACAAACATGCAGGCCAGGGGAGAACAACTAAAAGGTTTGGGACATTAGCTGCTCGGTTCACTGCTGGTAATATCCAGTGCCTGGACCAGCTGTTGTTTAGTCACTACATTGTGTCCAACTCTTTGTGACTCCATGGACTGTAGCCCAATAGGCTCCTCTATCCATGGAATTCTTTAGGCAAGAATACAGGAGTGCATCACCATTTCCTTCTCCAGTAAGCACCAGGTTTGCAAGCTTTCAATATATATCCTTACTAACTACATGCTTGGATGGGTGAATGACTTTTTAAGACATCTGAGCGTCTTTTCTCCTCCCATCCTGAAAGGAGCATAGGCAGGCTGGGAAACAAGAGGGAATATTTGCTTCCAGGCCTCCTTTCTTTCCGAGACATTCTAAGTCTAAACTGGCTATGAGGTAAAGAGGAGAGATGGAGGTAGAAGAAGGATAAAACTTGGTCAAAACTGCTAAACAGGTCACCTTCCTAGGCACTCCTTAGCCACTTCTGGCCCCTAAGCTTAACCCTTTAAGAACGCAAGGTCCTGTCCTCTCTTTCTGCTTAAAAAACTTACTTTTGGAAAACAAAGGGGGAAACATTAATGTAAGTGTATTTGTGTTTTAAAAGCAACAAAAACATCTGGGCCAAAGCTTCTAAATAAACATCTGAGAAAAGAAGAGAAACTAAAGGCAAAGTTTAGACACATTCGAATGCAGAGTTACAAAGAATAGCAAGCAGAGATAAGAAAGCCTTCCTCAGTGATCAATGCAAAGAAATAGAGGAAAACAACAGAATGGGAAAGACTAGAGGTCTCTTCAAGGAAATTAGAGATGTCAAGGGAAAATTTCATGCAAAGATGGGCTCAATAAAGGACAGAAATGGTATGGACCTAACAGAAGCAGAAGATATTAAGAAGAAATGGCAAGAATACACAGAAGAAGAATTATACAAAAAAGATCTTCATGACCCAGAGAACCACAATGGTATGATCACTCACCTAGAGCCAGACATCCTGGAATGTGAAGTCAAGCGGGCCTTAGGGCGCATCACTATGAACAAAACTAGTGGAGGTGACAGAATTCCAGTTGAGCTATTTCAAATCCTAAAAGATGATGCTGTGAAAGTGCTATACTCAATATGCCAGCAGATTTGGAAAACTCACTTCCCTGCTGGCTCAGATGGTAAAGCGTCTGCCTACAATGTGGGAGACCTGGGTTCGATCCCTGGGTTGGGAATATCCCCTGGAGTAGGAAATGGCAACCCATTCCAGTATTCTTACCTGGAAAATCCCATGGACAGAGGAGCTTGGTAGGCTACAGTTCATGGGGTTGCAAAGAGTTGGACACAACTGTGTGACTTCACTTCACTTCACTTCCTCAGCAGTGGCCACAGGACTGGAAAAGGTCAGTTTTCATTCCAATCCCAAAGAAAGGCAATGCCAAAGAATGGTCCAATTACCACACAATTGCACTCATCTCACATGCTAGCAAAGTAATGCTCAAAAGTTTCCAAACCAGGCTTCAACAGTACATGAACCATGAACTTTCAGATGTTCAAACTGGTTTTAGAAAAGCCAGAAGAACCAGAGATCAAATTGCCAACATCCATTGGATCATTGAAAAAGCAAGAGAGTTCCAGAAAAACATATACTTCTGCTTTATTGACTATGCCAAAGCCTTTGACTGTGGATCACAACAAACTGTGGAAAAATCTGAGAGATGGGAATACCAAACCACCTTACCTGCCTCCTGAGAAATCTGTACATAGGTAAAAAGCAACAGTCAGAACTGGACATGGAACAACAGACTGGTTCCAAATTGGGAAAGGAGTATGTCAAGGCTGTATATTGTCACTCTGCTTATTTAACTTATATGCAGAGTACATCATGAGAAACTCTGGGCTGGATGAAGCACAAGCTGGAATCAAGACTGAAGGGAGAAATATCAATAACCTGAGATATGCAGATGACACCACCCATATGGCAGAAAGCGAAGAAGAACTAAAGAGCCTCTTGATGAAAGTGAAAGAGGAGAGTGAAAAAGTTGGCTTAAAGCTCAACATTCAGAAAACTAAGATCATGGCATCCGGTCCCATCACTTCATGGGAAATAGATGGGGAAACAATGGAAACAGTGACAGACTTTATTTTCTTGGGCTCCAAAATCACTGTAGGTGGTGACTGCAGCCATGAAATTAAAAGATGCTTGCTCCCTGGATGAAAAGCTATGACTAACCTAGACAGCACATTAAAAAGCAGAGACATTACTTTGCCAACAAAGGTCTGTCTAGTCAAAGCTGTGGTTTTTCCAGTAGTATGGATGTGAGATGTGATAGTTGGACTATAAAGAAAGCTAAGGCCTGAAGAATTGATGCTTTTGAACTGTGGTGTTGGAGAAGACTCTTGAGAGTCCCTTGGACTGCAAGGAGATCCAACCAGTCCATCCTAAAGGAAATCAGTCCTGAATATTCATTGGAAGGACTGATGCTGACACTGAAACTCCAACACTCTGGCCACCTGATGTGAACAGCTGACTCATCTGAAAAGACCCTGATGCTGGGAAAGATTGAAGGCGGGAGGGCAAGGGGACAACAGAGGATGAGATGGCTGGATGGCACCACTGACTTGATGGAGAGGAGTTTGAGTAAGCTCTGGGAGTTGGTGATGGACAGGGTGGCCTGGTATGCTGCAGTCCATGGGGTCGCAAAGAGTCAGACACGACTGAGCAACCGAACGGAAAGCTTCTAAGGGTAAAACTTCTGCCACTGACCATCTCTGGTTTGGGAAAACGTGGGGGTGCTCATTTCACAGCCCAGAATCCTCTCCATGCAGGTCAACTTAGCACTCTTCGAGTGTCTTCCAGTACTAGGTGGCACACAGGGCACAGCCTCCTCTCCTAGAGGGTACAGTGAGCCCTGGGCAGAAGTGAGAAGGCATGTCTGGGTCTGTTCCTTAGGGAGGTCTGGGAAACTGACAAGGGAACCAGAGTTCTGAATGTTCCCAGGTGTAGCCCTCTTTCTTTCAGCATGTGGTGGTCCAGGTCAAGTGCTTGTCTCCTGGGTGCGGGAGGATGACTGAGACTGTTGCCCCAGGATAACTGAAAATGCTTGATGGAGGAGGCTTCCCTTGCCTCAAGCAGGACATGAGAGGTCAGGATTACCAGGATATAGGAACACTCCATGTCTGTCTAGACCACAAGTTCTCTTTGTGCCTGTTCTTAGAAACCAAAATCATCCAATCAAAAGCACACACTGCCCATATTAAAAAGGGAAGGAAACACCCTCACCTATAATCAATATTTTCCAATGCACATACTTGTTACTATTTCTCAGGCACTGTGTTAAATTCTGAACACATAAAGATAAATAAAACAGGCATGTTTGTAGATACCTCTTCTGCTCTGAAACTCCAGAGACCATGTGGAAGACTAGACATTGCTTAATAATCTGCTCTGTAAGGAAACATTAACTTTCACTCTACAGCTTAGGACCATGTTATTCTTGACTTAATAGGACTATATTCATTTAATTAATCTGTCAAGCGCCTGTGAGAACCAGAAATAGGGCTGAGCATAGGTTATACAAAATGAATAATACAATGCTCATGCCTTCAAGGAGTTTACAGTCTAGTGGGAAAGAGTAGCAGATAAAACAGCAATTACAAAACAATGACTTCTTCCATAGGGGTAGGTAAAAGTGATGGAAGAAAGACAGCTTAGAGAATTTAGGTATAAATGGAAGAGTCACCCATGGAAGGCTACACAGAGGATAAAGCATCTAAGATGGTCTCCAACTTAGAGTAGAAGTTAGCTAGTGGCAAAGTGGAGGACGAGTCATCCCCAGGCAGAGAAATACATGTGCAAAGACATGGAAATAGAAATGCAAAGACAGAGGTCTGTGAGTACAGTTTGATGTAAGCATTTGATAGATAACTTTTGACTGTAATGTGAAGTATTGACTAAAATATTTTTCAAAGTTTTTTGATGGTAATCCATAGTAAGAAGTTCACTTTCATTATGGAGCAGTGTACACCTGCAGATACATAAAACTGCAGTGGAAACGTATGTTCTACAAAAAAGTGCTCCTCTGGTCAGTCCATTCTGTTCTGAAAATCTAATGGTCATGATTTCCTAAATTGATCTCAAGAAGTTTGAAGCATAATTTAAAAACAAACACTGTTAGAAAGAAAGGCTAGGGGAAAAAACAAATTTGTCTACAGTTGAAGTAAGAAATATTGAGAATATGAAAAATCCACCTCCCCACCAAAAAAAAAAAAAAAACTGCAATGAGAATGAAGAAGTGGAAAGAGTCATCACACTTTAGGGTAAACTCTGCCTCACTGTCTGCCTTCCATTGAAGGATGAAACCTTGTGTTTTTTTAAAAAAATTCACTGTTCCCTAGCACCATGCTTGGAACATACCAAATGTTTGATGGTTCTTTGATGAATGAATAAATGAATACAAGAATGCCAGGTTGTAGATTTATTTAAAAGATGAAATCAGGAATATACCCAAGTCACTGGACATAGGATATAAGCCAAATATATTATGAAAATAAAATTAGACTTGCAAGGGCTTTGGAGTATGGGTAGAAAAAAGTAGTACAGGTAAGTACACCTTTTTCATAGATGTTAGTTGGAAGTTAACATATCTCTATCAAGTTTTCAGTAAACCAAACAGCCATCCGGGTATTTATTTATATCATTTTTCTATTAGTTTGTATGGGTAAACTGATAAAATTACAAATGAATTCTACAGTTGATGAAAAGTTCTATAACTCTACACCTATACCTAACTGTAAAAAGGCTTTTTCTTTAACTTGAATCACTAGCTCTCAATCTTGGCTTTAAAAATAGAAAAGCAGTGTCTTCGGTCCTAGAGAGTGACTGGACATAGTGCTGGTGGTGACATGGAGAAAGAGATTACCTAGTCCTCCTGCATGAGCATCAATTAGTGAGGCTGCCACCGCAATTCCAGGAGGAAGGCCAAGGTCCTTTGCTGCCTCTGGTGTGAGCCCACTTCCAAGAGAAGCTCCAGGAGGCAGCACTTGGTTTCCTGGGTAGACAGGAGAAAAAATAAACACCTGTCAGTTTGAGAAACACAAAAGCAAATAGAGAGTTTTCTTAAGAGAACCTCTTGGCCCCTCCCCTCTCCTCTGCCTTTTCTCAACTTCATGAAGATAGAAACCATGCAGTTACAGAGAGTCCTTGTGCTCATTTGGCGACTTAGGTGTATGAGCTTGCTTCCCATAGGTCATGCTCTAGAGTTCTTAACAAAGCCAAGAGCTCTAAGGCATCTTTCAAATCAGAGAAAGATTCCATTCATGGGAAATTTCAAAAGATACAAATACAGCGGCCTCTTGAAGACAAGGTTGAAATGTTCAAACTGTTCCAAACATGCTTCCTAACATAGCAGCCGTACCAGCATATGTTATACACGCAAACACACATAACTCCCACATCCATACATTCTCCCTGATTAATGTATATTCCCAAGAAGTTAAGAAAATTTGCTTATGTAGTTGCTTCCTGTCAGAAGATAAATAAGGGAATTATTTTGTTCCAATAAAGAATTTCATAGAAGTTCATCTCAGTTGGGAATGAGAGCCCAGCTCAAACCTTGCAGACTTCACAAGGCTGCTACTTGCACAATCACAGAATACAATTTGAATGGTGTTCTTTGGAGTTGTGCAATGCATTGACCCTGATATTTCAAGTGACCTTGAATTCCTGCAGTCAGCCAGGCCTTCAGTTAAGAATTTATTGATTGTCTTGCTTTGTGTGGGCGCCACAGCACTGTAAAAGGCAGTCCTTGCCCCCAACCTAGTTAGGGAGAAGAGATCAGGACACAGACAACCACGCAATCAGAAGAGAATGAAGTGATCCATCTGCTCCCAGGTGTTTAGCAGAGGCTGGGTGGTCCCTGCCTCCCACCAGCCCTGTTCAGCCAAAGAATTTATAGTAACTATTTCTGTAAAATAAGGAGGGTACAGAGCAGAACCTCTATATATGCTAAAATCCTTCTGAACCTTAAGGCTCTAAGATTCTGAATGGGTGCCATTTGCTCAGTGCTAAGATTCCCACCACTTGTTAATTGTTTCATGGAGTTCCAGGGACAAACAGAGGCACTTCAGGACTCCTGGGGATAGAGGAGAGAGTGGGAATTAGAAGGAGGCAGAGGGTGAATGGCTCACCAATGTCCTGTAACCAAAAAGAGAGCACCTCTACAATACCAGTTTGTATCCATTTTTCAAATTTTCTCCAATTTGGAAAAAGTTTAGCTAAGAAAAGAAAACAGGAGAAGACTGAACCCACTGCATGGCTTCCACAGCTTCACTGTCTAGTATGGGCATATAGGCGTATGTGGGTGGAACATTTGAAATGTGGCTGGAGTAACTAAGGTGCTGAATTAATCTGAATTAATTTCCATTTCAATTTCAAAACTGATACTCAATTCAATTACTGAAAAACTTTTAAGTACATTTGGAACAACTACCACAAATCGATTTTTCAACATTAATTCAAGAAACCTAAATCAAGCATTCACAGTGAAAATTTAGAGTCTGAATTGAGAGGAACTAAGTAGAAAATACACATCAGATGTCAAAGATTTTGTATGAGGACATGAATGTAAAATATCTCATTAATAATTTTTAGATCAATTATATATTAAAATGATGTTTTGGATATGGTAGGTAAAATAAAACTTTTTATTTTATTATTTATTATTATTAAAATTAATCTCACCTATGTCTTTTTACTTTAAAGTGCTACTGGAAAACGTTAAATTTTAGGGATTCCCTAGGGACTCAGTGGTAAAGAATCCACCTGCCAACGCAGGGGACATGGGTTCCTTCCCTGATCGGGAGGATCCCATATGCCTTGGAGCAGCTAGGTCCGTGTGCCACAACTATTGAGCCTGCACTCTAGAGCCTGCAAGCCACAGCTACTAAGCTCACGTGTCACAACTACTAAGGCCCTCACGCCCTAGAGCCTGTGTTCTTCAACAGGAGAAGTCACTGCGATGAGAAGCCCAGGCACCACAGCTAGAGAGTAGCCCCAACTCGCCACAACTAGAGAAAAGCCCACACGACAACAAAGACACAGCACAGCCAAAAGTTAAAAAATAATAATAAATAAATATTTATTTTTTTAAAAATTGCACGTAAATTTTTGATTTCACATGTGGCTCATATTATATTTCTATCAGACAGCACTGGACCAGAGGCTAAGGTTCAGATTCTCAAATGATGGGTTGGGGGGCCCAGAGAATCTCGACTCCGCTTTGAATGCACAGCCAGCAGAAACCTGGAGGAAAGCAACACCCTTGACTGTGGACGGCCTGGCTCTGGACACTGTCTCCATCATGTCACTGTGTCTAGTATCCGGCACATACCAAACAACATTCCCATTCACTGAGCACTTCTATGCTGGGGACCATCCTAAGGATACACCACACATTCTCTCACTTCATTGTCACAGAAACCCTATGTTCCTGGGGGAACATTCCCTATGTGGGTACTATTCTAATTTGTCCCCATTGCACAGACAAATGGGGAAAATCAACTTTATGAATGGAAAGTAAATTTACCACAATCACACGACTTACAGTGTTGGAACACGGGCATGTATTCCAATCTGATGGATACCAACCCTGCGCTCCTGTTCTTTACATTTCAGTGCAGCTTCTAAGTGAAGGAAGGAATCAAGAGAAGTATTTGTAGAACAAACATTACATGTGTTTAAAAAGTGGTCCATGTAGAAATCACGTGCTCTATATACAGATTTCTTTTTAAGGGGTGAATTTTCCTAGGAAGGTCAAAATGGGAACTTCTATTCATCCCCAACCCCCACAAACACAAAGCCTGTAATTTTCAACGAAAAAAAAAAGGTTCAGAAAAGAAAAAGGGTTAGCTGGGTGGGGTACACTTCCAAGCCTTTTGGAAGTAATTTAGGAAGGAACGTCGGCTGATGAGATGCAGAGGGAGCCCCGGGCTTGCAGTCAGAAGGTCTGGATTCAAATGACATGCTGGAGGAGTACAAGTAGACTTCCCAGTAGAGGCAGCATTTTGAGCAAAGGCCAAGAAAGAGAGGAGACCACCAACAGGGCTGAGTAAGCTGGTATAGAAGCTGGGGTGGGGCCCAGCAGTGGGTGGAGGAGGCTGATAAGGTTGGAGAGGTACATACGGACATCCAGATGAAGGTGTCTCAATATATCACAAAGATCGCCGTAAGTTTCTGAAAGAGCATTAAGCCTGGGAGTGAGGTGAATGAATGTTTGCTTTTGCGTGTGTGTGTGAAACATAAGTGTTTTACAAGATTGTGTCAGTTTCAGGTATACAGCAAAGTGATTTGGTTACATACATATACATATATATGTTTTTTTCCACTCTTTTTCATTATAGTTTATTACAAGATATTGCAAAACCTGTATGCAGGTCAAAAACACAACAGTTAGAACCAGACATGGGACAACGGACTGGTCAAAATTGGGAAAGGAGTACGTCAAGGCTGTATATTGCCACCCTGCTTATTTATCTTATCTGCAGAGTACATCATGTGAAATGATGGACTGGATGAAGCAAAAGCTGGAATCAACACTGAAGGGAGAAATATCAACAACCTCAGATATGCAGATGACACCACCCTTATGGCAGAAAGCAAAGAGGAACTAAAGAGCCTCTTGATGAAAGTGAAAGAGGAGAGTGAAAAAGCTGGCTTAAAACTCAACATTCAGAAAACTAAGATCATGGCATCTGGTCCCATCACTTCATGGGAAATAGATGGGGAAACAATGGAAACAGTGACATACTTTATTTTGGGGGGCTCCAAAATCACTGCAGATGGTGACTGCAGCCACAAAATGAAAAGATGCTTGCTCCTTGGAAGAAAAGCTATGACAACCCTAGACAGTGTATTAAAAAGCAGAGACATTACTTTGCCAACAAAGGTCCGTCTAGTCAAAGCTATGGTTTTTCCAGTAGTCATGTATGGATTTGAGAATTGGGTCATAAAGAAGGCTGAGTGCCTAAAAATTGATGCTTTTGAACTGTGGTGATGGAGAAGACTCTTGAGAGTCCCTTGGACTGCAAGGAGATCCAACCAGTCAATCCTAAAGGAAATCAGTCCTGAATTTTCATTGGAAGGACTGATATTGTAGCTCCAACACTTTGGTCACCTGACGTGAAGAGCCAACTCACTGGAAAAGATCCTGATGCTGGGAAAGATTGAAGGCAGGAGGAGAAGGGGACGACAGAGGATGAGATGGTTGGATGGCATCACCAACTCAATGGACATGAGTTTGAACAAGCTCCACGAGTTGGTGATAGGGAAGCCTGGCGTGCTGCAGTCTGTGGGGCTGCAAAGAAACAGACATGATTGAGCAACTGAACAACAACAAGATACTGAACACAGTACCCAGATTCCAAGCTGAAGCTCCAATACTTTGGCCACGTGATGTGAAGAGCCAACTCATTGGAAAAGACCCTGATGCTGGAAAAGGTTGAGGGCAGGAAGAGAAAGGGGCGACAAAGGATGAGATGGGTGGACGGCATCACCAACTCAATGGATATGAGTTTAAGCAAACTCCGGGAGATAGTGGACAGGGAAGCCAGGCGAGCTGCAATCCATGGGGTCGCAAAGAGTTGAATGTGACTCAGTGACTGAAAAACAACCACCCAGACTCAGAGACATGAATTTGCATCTTTTTAAAGATCTCTCTGGCAGTGAACAGAATGATGTAAGGAAAAACAGTAGTGAAGCTCTCTCAGTAACCAGAGGATAGAGAAGGACGTTCATTAAGGTTACTGGCAAGTGAGATGCAGAAACAGAGGCAGATATGAGAGATTTTGTGGAGTGAGAAATGGTGGGAGGTCTGGTAGATAGGGAGCCACCACCACTTGGATTCCCGTTAAGGACGGACATGCTGTCCAGTGGGCGGTCAGGTCAGCAGACAGCCTCCAATTGCCAGTTCCTCAAGGTCATCAGATAAGATGATGACTTTCCAAGTATGGCTGCAACTGGAGACTCAACAGAATGGGAACAGAGGGCTCTGATGTGCACCACTCACTCCAGAACACAATACTCTGCCTGGTGAGCCAAGGTCTCATTGGACTTCATCACATTTGAATTCACCCTCTGCCCAATTCTACTACAATCCCTTTTCTTTCACAGATGGCAACCTCTAATAACCATCTTATACCCCCAAATCTATCTCAGCATCTGCTTCCAAAGAACCTGAACTAACACAGTGAGTCAGGCTTTCTCCTCAATCCCGTGGTCTAGGAACAAAAATACATATGCACAAAGATTAACATCTTCTTATGAACTGGAACCACAGCCTTCAGAAATCATTTCCCTGGACCCCAAGCAGGAATAAGCCTTGTTTAGCTAGAGCCCAAAGGGAAACAGCTTGGTATAAGATGGGATGATAGAAACAGGTGGGGACCTCGAAGAAGGCATCCCAGGAAATCACCCTTTATCAGCCAGAGGTGCACTGGGGACCAGAGGATCTGTCAGAGTAGGCTTTAGTGTGTCTCGACAAGTTTTCCGGAAATAATCTTCCTTTCGCTCTTCTTTCACCATAAAATTCAATTAATCACAGTATCGGCTTTCCCAGACTTAATGAGAACTTCACAGCCCCAGCACTTGCAGTCTTTTCCCTTCTGTTTATTCAAGCATTTTAGCAGACATTTCAAGAACAATGGTAATGAGGATGGCCCCAGATATTTTCGATCGTCCTGTGCCTAGATTTAGGTGCTGGGGAATGAGTGATAGACTCAATGAGGAGTTTCTGACCTCAGAAGGCTCACACAGTAGTCTGTGCAAACCAAGGCTCTCCAGACCATAGAGAAAATGCTCTCAAGGCAGAATGTGCATGTTGGTCTCAGAGCACCGAGGAGGGACAGTGAGGATGGCCTGGGGGAGAACAGGAAATCAAGATGAAGGTGACATTTGAGCCTGGTTTTGAAAGACAGGTGGCAGATTGCCGGTTTCAGTGCTTGGGGAGATGGAGGCCATTAGAGCGAAAAGCGAGTTCACTGGAGGGAGCCTTGAGGGGCACACAGGGTATTTCAGGCTTTCTTATGTTGCCAAAAAGGGCACCAGGGAGGAGAGAATGGAGGCAGCCTGGACAAGAAAGGCAGTGGGGGACCTCAGGTGGAGCTAACTAAAGCCACGTGGCCTGATGACCAGTGACTTTGAACTCTTATATTTACTACTTAAGAAGATAAATCTGCAGTGAGAAATGCCTGAAAAGGAACTTCAGGCTGGGAAACATTATGTAGAGATGAATTCTTGTTAAGGACATCAACAAAGATATAGATGGACTTACTTGTAGAAATACATTCCTAGGGGAAAGATACAGAGAACAGGTTTTCTCTGGATAGAGAAATTATGACTTTTTTTCTTTTTACTAACCCATACTTTCTAATTATTCTACCTGGAACATGTGCATCTTGTGTAATATTTTTGAAGGTGTTTCCCCTTTAAATCTGTGCAGGGTGAGTCAGTTAGGGCACATGCATTCAGCAGCATCCTTCATAACCATTAAAATGAATGAGGAAGAATTAAGGTGTGGATTTGGAAGGGAGTCCAAGATAAATCAAGTGAAAATGGCAAGATGCAGAGTAGTATTCGGAGTATTCTCCCACTTGTGAATTCTGTTAAAGGATACAGAAATATAAGCACATACACTTCCAGGGAAGTCCTAGGAAAAAAGCACAGAATGTTGTTCCAGTGGGGACTGGGATTCAGGGTGGGCCCTTGTCTCTGACACTTGTGCTTCATTGGTACCTGGCCTTGAACTACTTCTGTGATCAAAGCAAACTGGTAAAGTTAAAATAAAAGCAAGATTAAAATAAGGAGAATTCTACATACTTTTTTCAAATAGTTCTCCTCAGCCTGAAGGCAGGGGAGAAACCCTAGTCCATTTTACTTACTTTTTTTTTTTCATTTTACTTACTTTTTTGATCTGGTTGGCTTCTTTTCCCATGAACACACCCTCACCTTGGGGTGTAAAAAAGCAATTGCTTTGAGGGCTCTTGGGCCCCTCTGTCCACTGATTCCCATTCTGATGGGCAGAGTCGGTTTGAGGGTCACAAACTGGGGCCTACAATTAGCTGGTGGTTACAGTCTCTCTGCATAGGCAGGGGCTACTATTATACCAAATCTTCCCCTACCAGTTTTTCAATTATCTATGACTAATGAGCACTTTGGGAACAGTTTCAGACACACACATAATCCTCTTTCCTGACGTCAGCAGCAGAAATTAATGACTGTGTGGATTGCTGGGAGACAGAAAATGCATTATAATGGTCAACAGAACTGTTATCCTCTCCAGGAAGGGGGAGGTGGGGGCGGGGTGTCATATTAACTGGAAGGTTCAGTGTTCCTTTGTATTCCTACAAACATGAGATGAAACCCAAGGGGAGAGCTGGCTCAAAGCCCGTGGAAATGTCAGAGAGAGGTTTGGGCGTGGGTGGTATGTGACCCTGGTTCCTCTGTGCTTGGCACTGGATCCCTGGTCCCTGCTCATTTTTGCCAAGGTCAACAGGCCAACCGGATCAACCAGGACAGTGCTAAGTGACATCCTGCCCTGCCTGCAGAGTGAGTCTCTGAGGACTTTCAGATTGAATCCGCTTCCAATCTGGTTTTGAGATGAGAGAACAAAACACACGAACATGCAACTCTCCAACAACAGGCTGGGAATTACTTCAAAAGAGTGTGGTGGTTTCTATGACTTTATTGTTGCACATGGGCAAACTATGAGCTGGGAGAGTTTCGAAGATTTGTAAAGACCGGGTCCAATTCTGGTAGAGCTCCAAAGTTATGTGAACCATGAGGCCTCAAGTTATCAAAACATAATACCATTATATGCTTAAGGCTGCCAGTAGATTGGCTATTGATACTTTTTTTAAAAGAACTGATAGAATCAGGGGCTTCAGCCATACCTAGCACCAAAATTCTCCTACAGAGATCTCACCTGGGCATGTTGGTATAGGGGGCTTTCTAGACCTGGAACCAAAACTGATACAAGACTCACTGAAAAACTTTCCAGTAATTCTTGCTCCTGAATGGGAAGTACACATGCCTACAACTCTTCACTCAGAGTAAGTAATGAAAACCTCAAACGTGACATGTCCTGCCACCTGTTGAAAGACATCTTCTGAAACAAGAAGTTGTTCATTTCCCTGCTAAAAATAACCTTGTTCCAACTAGGAATTAAACTGTATTTTAAATTACTGATTTAATAATTTTCTGATGATAGCCTCATCATTCATTGATCATTAAAGAAATGTTTACGGAATACCTACTATGTGGCAAGCACTGCTGTCATGATAAAAATGCATTAAGGAACAAGAGAGATGAGGGTCTCTGCCCTCATAGACACTATTCCCAACCAATACCTCTTCTGAGTTATAATTGTAACTATTCCAATCCTGTAAGCTCTTCTGTGATTTGGACTCTCTTTTTTATATTGCTGTATCCCTACCATTCTATTTTGATCCACAGGAGGTGTTTACTCAATAAACATACAATATATTTTAAATCAAGCTTTGAATAACCCTTACGTTATGTTTTGGTTTTTCCCTGTTTTTCTTTTCTTCTCTCCTATTAGAGAACAGCTCAGAGAGAACTGTATTTATCTCTGCATTCATTTCCCCTCCCCGCAGCACCCAGCAGTGTTTTCTAGAACACACATCCTCAGTAATGTTCATTCAACTGAATTTATACGTTCCTTTTAGAAAGAACATAAAGCTGCAATAAACTTATACACACACACAAGGCTGAATATCAGTAGTTGGGACAGTCAAGGGCAGAGACTGGATTGAAGGTTAATTCTTGAATGCTACTGAGACAAGGAACATGTTTCATTATATAATCCCACAAGTAATACACTCTCGTCTAACTCAGGCACAATGTAATGTATTAAGATGTATGCATGTGCCTAGAAAATGATTGACCAGCAGGTCCAAGGATCTCACTAGGTACGGTGATGCCATGGTGACAAGTCATTGTGGATATCATCCTGAATGAAACAGAGGCTCTCAAACTCTCCTTGCCTGGTCAAGCCAGATTCAAGAAGTGAATGGTGGTCAAGTTACAAGTTTAAAGTCCCAGGTCTTAAAGCTAAATGGCCCTGAGGAAGGTAGGATGGACACTAGGCCAAGGAGTTTGGACTTGTTCTAACAAGCAACTGCCACTGCAGGTCAATGAGCCACGAAGTGACATATATGACATATTTTAGGAAGATAAATATCCTAATAATAATGTCTATTTATCAAAACCTATGGACTCTCAGTTACTGTTCTTGGCATTGCTCAGTTGCTATCCACTTCATTAACAGCAACAAACCCGTGAGGATAGTATTAGAATCATCATGTTTGTTGTTGTTCAGTAGCTAAGTTATGTCTGACTCTTTGGGACCCCATGCACTGCAGGACGCCAGACTTCCCTGTCCTTCACTATCTCATGGAGTTTGCTCAAATTCATGTCCATTGAATTGGTGATGTTATTCAACCATCTAATTTTCTGTTTCCCCCCTTCTCTTTTTGCCCTCAATCTTTCCCAGCATAAGGGTCTTTTCCAATGAGTTGGCTCTTCACATCAGGTGGCCAAAGTATTGGAGTTTCGGCATCAGTCCTTTCAATGAATATTCAGGGTTGATTTCCTTTAGGATTGACTGGTTTGATCTCTTTGCAGTCCAAGGGACTCTCAAGAGTATTCTCCAGCACCACAATTTGAGAGCATCAATTCTTCAGCACTTAGCCTTCCTTATGGGCCAACTCTCACATCTGTACATGACTACTGGAAAAACAATGGTTTTAACTATACAGACCTTTGCTGGCAAAGTGATGTCTCTGCTTTTTAATACATTGTTTCAGTTCAGTTCAGTCACTCAGTCATGTCCAACTCTTTGCAACTCCAAGTACATTGTTTAGGTTTGTCACAGCTTTCCTTCCAAGGAGGAAATGTCTTTTAATTTCATGGCCGCAGTCACCATCTGCTGTGATTTTGGAGCCCAAGAAAAAAACTATCACTACTTCCACTTTTTTTCCCTTCTATCTGCCATAAAGTGATAGGACCAGGTGCCATGATCTTAGATTTTTAAATGTTAAGTTTTAAGCCAGCTTTTTCACTTCCTCTTTCACTGTCATCAAGAGGCTCTTCAGTTCCCCTTCGTTTTCTGCCATTTGAGTGGTATCATCTGCATATCTGAGGTTGCTGACATTTCTCCTGGCAATCTTGATTCCACCTTGTGATTCATCCAGCCTGGCACTTTGCATGATGTACTATACTCCTTTCTCAAATTTTGAACCAGTTTGTTGTTCCATGTCCAGTTCTAACTGTTGCTTCTTGACCTGCATACAGGTTTCCTAGAAGACTGGTAAGGTGGTCTGGTATTTCCATCTCTTGAAGAATTTCTCACAGTTTACTGTGATCCACACAGTCAAAGGCTTTAGTGTAGTCAATAAAGCAGAAGTAGATACTTTTCTGAAAATCCCTTGCTTTCTCTATGATTCAGTGAATATTGGCAATTTGATCTCTGGTTCCTCTGACTTTTCTAAATCCAACTTGTACATCTGGAAGTTCTCAGTTCATATACTATTGAAGTCTAGCTTGAAGGATTTTGAGCATACCTTGCTAGCATGAGAAATGAGCACAATTGTATGGTAATTTGAACTTTCTTTGGGATTGGAATGAAAACTGACCTTTTCCAGTCCTGTGGTCACTGCTGAGTTTTCTCAAATCTGCTGGCATATTGAGTGCAGCACTTTAACAGCATCACCTATTAGGATTTGAAATAGCTCAGCTGGAATTTCATTACCTTCACTAGTTTTGTTCATAGTGATGTTTCCTAAGGCCCACTTGACTTCACACTCTAGGATATCTGGCTCTAGGTGAGCGACCACACCATCATGGTTAACCAGGTCATGAAGATCTTTTTTGTCTAGTTCTCCTGTGTATTCTTGCCACTTCTTCTTCATCTCTTCTGCTTCTGTCAGGTCCTTTCCATTTTTGTACTTTAGCATGCCCATCCTTGCATGACATGTTCCCTTGATATCTCCAATTATCTTTATGAGATCTCTAGTCTTGTCCATTCTACTGTTTCCCTCTAGTCTTATCCATTCTACTGTTTCCCTCTATTTCTTTGCACTGCTCACCCAAGGCTTTCATATCTGTCCTTGTTATTTTTTGAAACTCTTGCATTCAGATGGGTATATCTTTGCCTTTCACTTCTTTACCATCTGAGCCACCAGGGAAGCCCAGAATCACTATGCTGCAATTATAGAAATAAACACGACAGAAAGGTTACATAATTTGTTGAAACTCATCTATCTGATGAGGGACGAGGTCTGGGTTTCAATTCAGGGTTCTCAGACTCCAAAGTCGGAGATCTTCCTACTATACCACATAGATTCGAGCTGGGAGATACAGAGCCAGAGAGGATGATCTCAAGAATATATTGACTGTCATGGATATAACAGGAGGAAGCTTCATTTGACAAGAGGCTCCCAAGTGGGTCGTGTCCAGGAACATGAAATCCCAGCATGCTGATCCATCTAGCTCCTTCCTTTTCTCTCCCAGGTAAATTCCAAAGACACAGACTCAGGACTTCAAATGGTCATTAGGGACCATCAACTTTAGTACATTCCTCCTACAGCAGAAAACACTGAATCAGGGAGGAAGGTGGGTTCCCTGGGGTCACTCCCTGTGGTAGTAGAGTCTGGAATGAACCCTAGGGCTCCCAACCAGAGGCAGGCTTCCTCCACTTCTCCATACTCCCATCCTGCCCCCAATCCTAACTGCAGCAGGAAGCTCACTTAAGCCAGGGTCTAAGTCACAGGGAGAACAGGAGAACTGGCAAAAGTCCAGTGGATTCCAGCAGTGCAGGTGGCCAATTCTAAACTATTCAGAGCATAAAGTGCAGTTTTTTAGCTTGAAATCATCCACTTTGACACCAACAGTGACCTAATTCTCTAGATAATTGCTGATGCCCTATTTTGCCCTCACCTAGCCTAAGGCCACCTCCAAAGAGCCTTTCCTGGGTAGATCATAATTAATCAGTCTTTCCTCTACAATCCCACAGCATGTTTCTTGGAATTACATCATTCTGTTCTATATAATAGCTTTTTCTCCCCACCTTGTGCTTCCTTCTCCTATCTTAGATTCTAACCACCTTGAGGGTAGAGCTCTTTTGGTTTAGCAGAGCACTCAGAAGGTCAGGTTAGGAGGTGGGCAGGCTTGGGTGAGGATCCTGGCTTTACCAATCACAGGGCTTGTGACCTGGGCAAGTAATTCAATTTCCCTGCTGCAATATCCTCATTTTTCAAAAAGGCTACAATCATGCTATTGAATATTTTTCTCCCAAAGTGGTTGTGAGACTCAAACAAGGTGATACATACAAAAGGACTTTAGGATTCTGTCTGCCACAAGGGAAATGTTTGATAAATGTAGATATCATGGTTATTGTGACTCTGTATTGCTGGTGTATAGGTACTGCCTGGCACACAGTGGTTATTCAGTTCATTCTGGCTGAGGTTATAAAGCTGAGGAGAGAGCTTCAATGTTAGGGCATGTGGAGATATATGCTTTGGGGTTTATAAGAACAAACCAGAGAAACTGTGAAAATCTGTTAAAATATTCACAGTAACGGAGTTCAGTTTTCCAGCACAAAAAGTGTCTCCCCACAGCTATGTCCCCATGGTATGTCTCCAGAGTGAAATGTTTTAAAAGCGCTGAAGGTGTTCCCCTCAGAGTTATTTTATGGACCAAATGTTTGCTTCAAAAGGAAAAATTATGATTTTGTCAGTGAAACGCTTGACTGTTAAGATGACCAATGATTTTAAAACCCAGGCATACAGTTCTGCTGTGGAGACTTCCCCTATTGCTAGGGGAAGGCAAATTCAGGAAGTATATGAAAATATTTTAGCTGTCACTGTGCTGAAGACATTAGAGCTGTGGTCTGGCCAGCTTTACTTTCTCTTTGCATAATTCAGTAAAAAAATAAAAATCATATAAAGAAAACTAGGGACTGACACAGATTTCTCAATTTTTTATTTAGTCTCCTGGATTCATTAAAAAAAAAAATCCTAGACTTTGGATCATCTGTCTCTATCATTCTATCTCTGAAAAGAAGAGAAAGGGGATGACCTCAAAATAAAGGATATTCTCTTAAAATTAAATATATTTCCTTTTATAGAATTTATTTTCTCATCCTATCACACACCAGTGAACACCTTGCCAGGGGCCACAGTTGGTCTCTAGTCTTGTTAGCAAATTGCTGGTTTACAGAATGCTAACAGCCTTCTAACAATGGGGGAACCAAACAGCAAGTTCTCACGTGAAGAAGTCAGTTGGTGGGGCCAGTATTAACCACACATCATCAAACATCTGGTGATCTGAAGACATCTGGGGCTTTTTTATCATGTAGACCAAACATGATTCAGGTAATTGACCAAATTTTTCACTTCCCAACCAGATGTCTTAGTTCCATATAAATGAAGCCAATCTTGTACTTTCATGTGCAAATAAGCGAGACATAAATTCACCCTGGAGGGCAGAATTAATTGCTTATTTTCAATGAATAGCAAATTACATATTATTCCTTTATTCCCCAATGATTTTACCTTGAAAAAAGGTTTTCCACTCCTGTTTTGAAAAGCATATACTGTATCTTAGGAGAGTTCTGTCATTTTAAAATGTTTATTCCTTATAGCTAGTAAGTTTTGCAATGAGTCAGTATGCTATAATGAAAAGAGTGGTCTTAGGAGTCAGAATGAATCATGTTCTAGTTCTGTGTCCAGTCCCACCTTCAGACTTTTAAGGGCCTTGAACAAAGCTACTTAAAGTTTTTGGATTCTGATTTTCTTTGCAGATATAAATCATAAAACCATTTATAAGGGACACTGGGAGGACTTGAGATCATTCATTTCTACAATATGTGTTGGAAATTTACTCAGTCTATTAGGGAGATACAACGGGGAACCCCAGTGCTGTCCTGGGGCCTCTGTCAAGAGTACAGGTGCTCAAGTTGGGGTGCTGTTCAAGCCCTGTTTAAAATGCTGGGAGAACAAGCATACTGTCCAACAAGGACAGTGCCTTGATTCAGGGTTTTTAATAAAAGTATGAGCAACTCCAACTGAAGCTAATGTTTAAGAGAGTATCAAATCTGTAAAAGGAAGGACCTGTCTGAAACCTTTCCTCTTCTTTTATGGCTCTCAAGCACACCCTGGAATTTGCTCTCATCACATTTGTTTAAAGAATTCATGTGGTTATCAATGACCCTCCACCCTCTATGCTGTTGTCCTGACAACCAACCATTTACCAGACAGAATATGGAAAGCAGACGACAACGTGTCCCTTTGGTCAGGTTTAACAGCAAAACTCAACAATACTCAGACAATATTAAAAGACCAGGGTCTCAGGGTTTTGAGATCCTTCAAAGGGATATAAATACACAGATACAGATATACAAATATACATATAAAGAAGGAGAGGGGGATGTATGGTGAACTCAACTGGGTAAGGAGAGGCTGCTATGAAGAATTCAATTTAACAGCTGTTTAATAGCTATTTTATTTCAATAGCCAAGCTACAAAGAGAAACACTGCACATAAAGGCAAAAAGGGCTGAATTTGTTGTTCTAAGAAGTTAGATTCTTTTATTACCAAAGTTTAGAAACATTTAAAATATATGAATAAACAGAATGTGGCTGTGGTTTTTAAACTTTTTTCCAAAAACCAGAACTTTTTTTTCCCCCCAAATGGAATCAATACATAAATCTGATTTGGTTCAACTAGAGAGAAAATGCCCCAAAGTGATGGATGCCCTAGCTCTGACATCTATGAGACATCCAGATCTGGGGGCTGAGGTTCAGGGGTTCTAATCTCGAACTTAATCTATGGTGAGAAACTGTGATGGGAAGGTATTCTACAGGGGAGTGACGGTAATCTGGTGCTGGAAAACTGTAGGTCTGTAAGGCTGTTGTTGCTTAGTCTCTAAGTCACGTTGGACTCTTTGCGACCTCATGGACTGCAGCGCACCAGGTTCCTTTGTTCTCTACTACCTCCCAGAGGTTGCTCAAATTCATGTCCATTGAGTTGGTGATGCTATCTAACCATCTCATCCTCTGCCACCCCTTTCTCCTTTTGCCTTCCCTCTGTCCCAGCATCAAGCTCTAAGGCTGTGCTGTAGAACAAAAAGTGAAGAGCAGAAAGTGTCCACTATTTAACCACAAAGACAGTGACCTCATTCTGAGTGAGCGAAGATGCTGGCACTGAAGGACCCACAAGCAGGAGTGGAATATGCCAGGTTGGCATTGAGCCAAATGTCAGAGTAAAATCCCTGAAGCCTTCAACCATGTCACCATGGGAATTTAGCAGGAAAAGTTTCAAAACATGATGCTCTAACTTAATGTCTTTTAAGTCTCTGACTGGCTCATCCAGTGTGTATGTTGGGAAGGGAAAGTTCATGGAGATTTTGGGGAAAATGCTCAAGTGATAAGAAGATGCAACTTTAAGCTTTGTAAATAAAACAAAATCTAATTTCTCTATTTCAAAGTCTCATTCTCTGGACACAGGAGTGGGGAGACTGAACAGACCGTGCCCAAAAGGAAGGCTGGCTCAAAGCCCAGAAGTGTCACTGCCCATCTCATCCTTTCACAATGGCCACAGGGATGATTCCCAGAGGGGGAACGGGGTGCAGAGGGAGCTAGCCCAGATTTCTAACAGGCTTCCGTGCCTTGAGTCAGGAGGAGAAACAGACAAACTGCAGGATTCTGCCTTTTGCAGAGAGTTTTGGGATTGTGTAGCGTCTGGAAGGTGAACAAGGGTGGATATCTATGGGCTGGGTAGGGGGAGGTGTTTATGAGGTTAATCCACCAGGCCCTGGCTTGCATAGCCAGAATCAACTATTTTTTAAACAAAAATCAAGATCACAAAGCTATTATGCAGAAACACAATATGTAGAAAAACTGTGTTTTTTTTTTCTCTCTAGTTTTCAAAGATAATACAAATTCCTTACAGCCAATTCAAACACTAAAAAAAGACAGCAGAAGAAATTTCCCATTATTTCCTTCTCCCAGAGATAACTACCCCTGAAACTCATAAAGAATACCCTACCAACATATTAAGGTACCAGTGGTTCACTGGTAAAGAATTTGCCTGCTAATGCAGGTTTGATCCCTGGGTTGGGAAGATCCGTTGGAGGAGGAAATGGCAACCCACTCCAGTATTCTTGGCTGGGAAATCCCATGAACAGAACAGCTGGCAGACTAAAGTCCACAGTCTTGAAAAGAGACACAACTGAACACACATGCACATACCATACATACATGTTTACTTCCATGTACAAGGGATATTACAAGTATGCAATTTTATAGTTTGCCTTTTTAACTCAGCAGTATGTCACAGACTTCTTTACTCATCAGTGAGTACATTCTTTTCGAAAATGTATCATTCTGTAATATGGATGTGCCATATTATTTAACTAAGCCCTTAGTTTCAGAAACTTAGTTTGTTTCTGTCAAATTAAAAACAGATCTAAATTGACCTAGGAGAGGCTTCACTTCAGTTCAATCACTCATTTGGGTCCGACTTTGCAACCCCATGGACTGCAGCAGGCCAGGCTTCCCTGTACATCACCAACTACTAGAGCTTGCTTAAACTCATGTTCATCGAGTCAGTGATGCCATCCAATCAGCTCATCCTCTGTTGTCCCCTTCTCTTCCTGCCTTTAATCCTTCCCAGCATCAGAGTCTGTTCCAATCAGTCAGTTCTTCAGATCAGGAGGCCAAAGTATTAGAGCTTCAGCTTCAGCATCAATGAATATTCAGGACTGATTTCCTTTAGGATTGACTGGTTTGATCTTGCAGTCCAAGGAACTCTCAAGAGTCTTCTCCAACAACACAGTTCAAAAGCATCAATTCTTCGGTGCTCAGTTTTCTTTACAGTCCAACTCTTACATCCATACATGACTACTGGAAAAACCATAGCTTTGACTATGTCGGCAAAGTAATGTCTCTGCTTTTTAATATGATGTTTAGGTTGGTCATAGCTTTTTTCCAAGGAGCAAGCATCTTTTAATTTCATGGCTGCAGTCACCATCTGCAATGATTTTGGAGCCCAAGAAAATAAAGTCTCTCACAGTTTCCATTGTTTTCCCATCTATTTGCCATGAAGTGATTGGACCGGATGCCATGATCATAGTTTTTTGAATGCTGAGTTTTAAGTCAGCTTTTTCACTCTCGTCTTTCACTTTCATCAAGAGGCTCTTTAGTTCCTCTTTGCTTTCTGCCATACGTGGTATCATCTGCATATCTGAGGTTATTGATATTTCTCCTGGCAATCTTGATTCCAGCTTCTGCTTCATCCAGTCAGCATTTTGCATGATGTACTCTGCATTTAAGTTAAATAAGCAGGGTGACAATATACAGCATTGACATACTCCTTTCCCAATTTGGAACCAGTCTGTTGTTCCATGTCCAGTTCTTCTTCTTTTTTTTTTTTTTCATTTATTTTTATTAGTTGGAGGCTAATTACTTTACAATATTGTAGTGGGTTTTGTCATACATTGACTCCATGTCCAGTTCTAACTGTTGCTTCTTGACCTGCATACAGATTTCTCAGGAGGCAGGTAAGGTGGTCTGGCATTCCCATCTCTTGAAGAATTTTCCACAGTTTGTTGTGATCCACACAGTCAAAAACTTTAGTGCAGTCAGTGAAGCAGAAGTACAAGTTTTTCTGGAATTCTCTTGCTTTTCCTATGATCCAACAGATATTGGCAATTTGATCTCTGGTTCCTCTGGCTTTTCTAAATCCAGCTTGAACATCTGGAAGTTCTCGGTTCATATACCATTGAAGCCTCACTTGGAGAATTTTGAGCATTACTTTGCTAGCGTGTGAGATGAGTGCCATTGGGCGGTAGTTTGAACATTCTTTGGCAATGCCTTTCTTTGGGATTGGGATGAAAACTGACCTTTTCCAGTCTGTGACCACTGCTTAGTTTTCCAAATTTTCTGGCATATTGAGTGCAGCACTTTGACAGCATCATCTTTTAGGATGTAAAATAGCTCAGCTGGAATGCCATCACCTCCAGTAGCTTTTTTCATTGTGACGATTCCTAAGGCCCATTTGACTTCTATTCCAGGATGTCTGGCTCTAGGTGGGTGATCACTAGGAGAGACTTAGTATGGATTATTGTAAGGGGGTAAAGGGACTTTTCCAATAGGAGAGGAAAATTTACTGCAATAGGGAGAATATTGTAACCATAAAATCTGTAAGTGTCCCAAGAGTTGCACATAAATTGTGTGTCTTTTATAGAGTAAACAAGGCTAGAAAGAATAAAGTGTAGGGAAATGGCAAGAAAGAGTGGTGTGATTAGAGAGTAGATCAGAGTGTTTTACCTTGAGGCCAGTCTATTTTGGGGGAGGGACCCATGATAGTTTATTTTCCATGTTACCCTGACTAGGCCACAGGGTGCCCAGATAGTTGATGAAATGTTTTTCTAGCTATGTCTGTGAAAGTGTTTTTGGATGAGATGAACATTTAAATCAACAGACTGAATAAAGCAGACTGCCCTCCCTAATGTGGGTGGGCCTCATCTAATCAGTCAAAGACCTGAATTGAACAAAAAGGCTGATGCATTACTTGACTTACCTCCAACCCCACTAAGACAGAATCCTTTCTGCTTGAAAACCTTTCAACTTGCCACAGGCTTTTTTCCTGCCTTTGGACTTGAAATGAAACATCAGCTCTTCCTGAGTCTCCAACCTGCCATCTTCAGGATGGAACTACACCATCAGCTCTCCTGAGTCTCCACTTTGCCAACTTACCCTGCAGATCTTGAGATTTGCCAGCCTCTACAACTGCATGAACCAATTCATTATAAAATGCACATGCTCTCATCCACATGCACCCTACTCATCTGTTCCTCTGGAGAACCCTAATACGAGATTCTTAAGGAGGGCTGTATTTTGGTTCAGGCTGAGGGTGGGCCAAAGGCCAGGGGCCTGAGGAAGCACAATGTATGGTTAAACCTGTATTTTGTTCTAAATGATCAGTGGGGACATGCAGTGCAGCTAATCATTCATAAAGCAAAGAATGGGAATGTGGAGGGTCATGTTTGGCCTTGTTGGAAATAAACAAAGGAGCCATCCATGAGTCTTATCCAAGTCACACAAGGAAGGACAATTCTCTACAGCACCCATTTCCTGGAACACAAAGCTTGGGGGCATTTGTAAACCTTCCCAGCTTTCCAGGGGCACAGGACTCAGATAAAAATCAACACTGTCATTTCTAACCATTCTTTTTATAAATAATACTGTGGAGAACATCTCTGAATTAATCCTCATCTACATGCACCATGGCTAACTTGAGGAGTTTAGGAATGGCACCTCTGCTATCCCTCACTTAGAAGGAGAAGCCATAAATAAATGTCTAATATTCTCCAACAGCTCACATCCTTAAGGAACTAGAAAAACAAGGCAAAAGTATGAAAACTTTTTCCAGCCAGAAAGGTCACACCCAAAACACCTGCATCTTCTTCCTTAGATGGACACTGTCTCAGGTTCCTTGCTCAAACAGTGAGATATGATGGAAGGAACACAGGTGTTGGATTTAGACATACTAGGGTTCAAATCCACAGCAACATTTACCAGCTATAAAAATTTAGGTTATGTGCTTAAGTTGTATAATCTGGGGAGAATAGTACACAAAAGGAATGCTATGAAGAAATGAGTAAGATGATGAATATAAAAGAGCCTAGCATACTGCAAGGCACTTAACTGACTTTTCTTAAGTATTTTATTTTCCTCTTTTTCCCCCATAGACATGAAGTTATATAGAAGGAAATAATGGAAGGGGCCACATTGCATTAAGCACCAACTGTGATCCAAGCATGATACAATGTGCTTTATGCTTCTTATATCATTTAAAGTCTCTTATTAAGCCTGTGAGGGAGCAGAGGTCATCCCCATACTGTAGATGAAGAAACCAAGATACAGGATGGACTTATAACATGTTTGAGTTCCACTTCAAATAAATAGCAGTGTTGAAGTTAGGATCTAGTTGCTCTGGTTGTAAAACTCATTTCCTTTTGTTTCCCAAAGCCTGGGTGTTGCTATTAGCTCTACTCTTCCTTTCTGGGAAAATGAGAGTCTTCCAAATGTGCTTGCAAATTCCCTCAGTAAGATTCTGCTTAGTAATCCTAGCCTCCCTCTCCAATGGAAGGCTGATATTGCTTCCTCCCCAGAGCCAACACTCTGCCATGAGCTAGTGGCTTACCCAACAGATGCTCCAGGATTCTACCATTTTTCCACCTTGCATATGCTCTCAGGGACAATGAAGGAGCAGGAAAACATGTCAGAAGAGATACCAACTATATCAGGCCTAACTAATTCACAAAACGAATTCACACTAGAGCTCGCTTCCACAGCCTGAAGAAACCTCCTGAACTAAAGACTAAAAGTAAAGCCTTTGGGATTTCACGATTCTTTCCTAAGGTAAGTAGAAAGGGAAGAGATGGGGAGTGAGACTTCTTTTATGAAATGTCTGGGAGGCAGCTATGAGCAGTGCCATTTTTCAGCTGGGGAAACTGGAGCCCAGAGCCTTCATAAGCGGTGAAGCTGGGAACTGATGCCAGCTGTCTGACTCTAAACCCACTTCAGCATCCCCCTTCCTATTTTTGAATTTAAATGTTTGGTCAGAATCAATTAAAACCTCAAGGACTTAAGAAAAGGAAACTGCATTAGCATTCGCCTTCTAAGTGCTAACTCTCCTGTTCTCATCACTTTGTTCTGTTCCCTCCTTTTTCACCTGCTGCATCAGACTGGTGTTGTCAAAGCAGGTTCCCCAGTGGCAGCATGAATGGCAACTGGGAACCTGCTAGAAAGGCACATTCTTGGGCTGCACTCCAGACCTCCCAGAGCAGAAGTTCTGGGGTGCGGCCCAAATGGCCCTCCAAGCCATCTTGATGAGGACCACTGCTGAGATGTCTGGATGGCATCACTGACTCAATGGACATGAGTTTGAGCAAACTCCGGGAGATGGGTGAAGGACAGTGAAACCTGGCATGCTGCAGTCCATAGGGTCGCAAAGAATCAGATGTGACTGAGCAACTGAACAACAACTGCATTATCACCTAGAGGGCCTTTGAAAACAGCAGTTCCCGGACCCCATCTGACTTGTGCTCAATGGTTTTAAAGTGGGGCCTGAGAACCCTTACTTTTAAAAGTTCCCCAAGTGAGCCTGAAGCATAAGCAGATGTAAGCACAGAATCCCCAGAAAATAAATGTTTACAATCAAATCATTTAGTGACACTGTGTATTGGATGAGTGAACTTCACAAATGCACCCCTCGTTTAAATAATGGCCTCTCTTCTGATCAGCTGAGTGACCTTGGGCGAATGACTCCCCAGCCCCTTTCTCCTCATGTGCAAAACAGAACTAATAACACATACTTAGGGTTGTGAAAATTAAATGATAGTAATCAACACTTGGCACAGTGTCTCGTACCTTGTAAGTACTAAATAAGCAGAAGCTATTTCTTTCAATCATCTAATACCAATGAAGAAAGCATAATCCACGTAAAGTACCTCTATTCTATCAGACAGAAGGGGCTGAGCACACAGAAGGGAGATTGTTGGGTATCTGCGAGGTACCTTTCCATTTCCTTTGGTCCTGCTGTGAGCGAGACTCTCTCCTGTGGGAAATATGACATCCTCTCATTATGTTGCCTTGCACCAATGAGATGCAAATGAACGTGGAAGGATGTGGAAGGGAACACCACACCGGGAGGCAATGTGAGAGGATGTGGAAACAACGTAAAGACAGAAAGGATGGTGCTACCGAGCTGCAGGTACTCACAGGAAACCCACGTTTCCAGGAAGGCTGAGCCACCTGACACAGGTGCTAAAAGTGCATAGCGAGGAGCTTCCGTCTGTCCTTCCCAAGACAGAGCTGAACGGTGTGTGCAGGGAAGGGGGAAAAAGGGTGAGGAGAGGGTACTGGGGACGTGAGAGAGGCCAACGGGGGCAACAGAGGATGGGGGCCTGCTAGACAGCAGAAATCAGCAGTTCAAATTAAAATCCAGGTTAGGAAAACTGCATTCCACTATCTCCATTTTAAAACAACTCTTCCCACTACAGAGTGACACAAGCAAATGGATCCTGTCCTGCTCGAAATCCGTTCATCTAATTTCCTAGGATAATGAAGTGGCTATTCGGGTCTCGATGTCTGTACTCAGGCTGTTCTTTCTCTACAGAATATCCGTGTCCTTGCTCCTTCACATAGCTAACTTCTCTTTCCGCCATAGGACGCAACTCAGGGCTCAGCTCCTTCTGGACGGCCACCCTGAATGCCCACCTCTTCCACACCCTGAACTGTGCTCATTCTCCTCTCAGCGTAGCCATCTCAGCTGGCATATAACTCAATTGTCATCTTTCCTTAATTCAGTGTTTCCCAGGGTGTATTTCTCGCTCCATGAGTTCAAGAATCCGTTAGAAGATGTTATTTAAAACAAACACTTGGTGTTTTATTTGGGAAATAAATAAAGCTCTTGGTGTTTTATTTGGGAAAGGCCAAGCTGAACTATAGATGGATTTCTATACTGATCCTGGAAATTTTTTCCTAAAAATCATCTTCAGTCTCAAAGTGTACGCTGTGGGCTAGGCTGTTATATTTTCATGGCATTGTCTGCTCTTTCTTAGTAGACTATAATTTCCTTGTGGGCCACAGAGTCTGCTCATTGTTGCATTTCTGGTGTCTACCTAAGCACTTGCTATATGGTAGACACTTGGTGAAAGTCAACCACATGCTAAAAGGCAAAATCATCACATCATTCCCCTTCTGAAAACCCTCTAGTGGCTTTCTCTGATCACCCTGAGGAAAACTCCGTCTGCCTTACTTCAAGGCTCATGAGTCTCCACATTTAAAAAATCTTTTACCCTGCCTCTTGCCAATCCCCTCTCTGACTACATTCTGCTAAACTGGTCTTTTTGACTTCCTTAAAAGAATCAGTCTTAGACCCCTCCTGAGGCCTAAACACATGATATTTCTCATGCCGTTTCTCATGCCCACATGTTCACGTTGCTGAAACCATCTCCACTTTAAGGTCTCAACTCAAAAGTGTTCCCCACCACCATACTGAAGTCAGCATTTTGTTTCAATCATGACACGCATCAATATTTGCCACTGTCTTGTCTGTATATGTTCTTGCTATTGTATGGAATCCCCTCCTCTCACTGTAATGCAATATAAGCTTAACATCTGGGCTCACTGTTACCATCAAGAATGATGGAACAAAGAAGATGCTAAAAGAATATTTGCTGGTTGCTGAATGAATGATCAATCAATGTATCACAACAGTTAAGAGCCCCAGCCTTCCTCCCAGAATGAGATCAAATTCTCACCCACCAATGACTAGCTCTGTGACCAGGGCAAGTCATTTAAGTTCCAGAAGGCTTCCTACAAAATAGGAAATAATGGGCTTCTATTTACATAACAGATTGAGCATATTAGTTAGTTTTCTCCCTCTCAAGTTGGGAGTGAAGTAGAAGTAAAGGGGTATTCCTCTTTTTCAAACTGCAGTAAAATAAACACAACATAAAATTTAAAATCTTAACCATTTAACCATTTTTTAGCTCAGTGTGCAATTAAGTGCATTCACACTTATATGTAACTATCAGTATCAACCATCTCCAGAACTCTTTTCATCTGGCAAAACTGTAGCTCTGTATGCAAGAAACAATAAATCCCCATTCTCCCCCTACTCTTGGCCCTTGGCAACCACCATTCTAATTTCTGTCTCTGAATTTAACTACTCTAGGTACCTTATATCAGTGGAGTCTTATAGTATTTGACCTTTTGTGATTGTCTTATTTCACTTAATGTTTCCAAGGTTCATCTTTGAAAGTGTCAGAATTTCCTTCCTTTTCCAGGCTGAATAATATTCCATTGTATGTCTATTCCACATTTTATCTGTTCATCTGTCATCGGACACAGCTATTGTCAATAGTGCTGCTTTGAACAGGGATGTACACACATATATCTCTTCAAGTCCTGTCTTCAATTCTCTTGGGTATATACCCAAAATGGAATGCTGGATCACACGATAAGTCTATTTTTAATTTTTTGAGGAACCACCATACTGTTTTCCACAATGGACACACCATTTTACATTCCCATCAACAATACACAGAACTTTCAATCTCTCTACATTCTTGCTAACACTCTCATCCTGGTGAGTGTGAGGTACAAGGGTACATCTTTTAAAAGAAATAAGGCCAAAAACATGTAAAAGGTGACAGCAGCAACAAACTTTTGGAAGCTTGGAAAGAAGAGCCATGAACCCTAAGTGACCTGAATCCTAAACTGGTTGTTAGGAAAGCTAAGAAGCAACACAATCTGCCCTGCAGAACCCCCAAAGGCTTAGGAATCTAGTGGTACACATTATCTCTGTAAGTGACACTTGTGGTTGAAAATAGGAGGTCTGCTTGAAAGCCTATTTAATAAAAAGGTAAGCTCAACACTGACATTACACTGGCATGACCATCCCTTTCCCCAACCTGGCCAAAGACGACACTTACTCCCTGGAAAGAGCAAAATTGGATCTGGATACAGGATACCAGGCAAGTGAGAGTAGGGAAGCTGAAGTGCAAAGAGGAAAGAAACAGCAAAAGATTTCATAATGAGTATAGAGACATCCAACCTTGTTCCTACCCTGCTTTCTTGAACTCAAGAAGCCAGGCCTGTATCCCTGCTATGGGATATCAAAATATTGGAAGTTCTTTTTTTTCCCCTGGGGACTCCAATGAACGCAAGAGAAGAAATTCAAAGATTCTCATAGTAAGCAAACCATCCAGCTTGCCCTATAGGGAGGACTGTGCTGATGAGCCCTGTAACAGAATTGTTGATCAGTTATTTAGTACCCCATTCTCAAATATAAGCAGCCAAGAATCACCTGAGCATCTGAAGAAACAGCCTCTCATACAAAAGACAGACACCCAAATAAGCAGGCAGATTCAAAAGATAACAAAAATTTGGAGGAAAGAGAGGAATCACACTACACAGAGAGATTACATTTCTCTTGATGCATATACTACAGTGTGGGACCAGACAGTTCATGCAAAACAAATGAACAACAGTTATTATCAAAATGATGGGTAGAGTTGTAGAACTAACCTAGCCACTGGCCCTAAAACAATTGAGAGTTGAAATATGATATTTTGCTTTTACATATCCTAAAAGTATTCAGCCATTTTCTTACAGAATTCCAGAGTTGGGAGGATGAGATCTGAGAAAATGACACGGCCTAATTCTTTGTATCCAATAAGGACAACCTATAAGTGTCTATTATTACTTTATAAGAGCAACATTAGATAAAAAATTATTTTCATGTTTTCAGAAAATTTTACTTTAAAATTGTGCTTATACAGGACATAATGAAAAATAGAAATATGAATACATAATAGTGTTACTTTAAAGACTTCAAGTCATAAACTAGTATATAAATAGGGGTTTTAATTGTGTTAAACTGTCCAGGAAAAAAAGGCAAAGTTAATTAAAATTGTATTGGGGTATTCGAGTGGTAAGATTGTTTTCTGCTTTCATTTACTTTTTGACTTTTCATTAGTTCCCTTTACTTTTACTTTTTTTGCAAGATAAAAGAAAAAAAAATAAGAGGGAGGAGATCATGCTGGTGGTACCTGGTCGCCTTTTTGGAAACCAACAGTGACATGTGCTCAAGATCACATTGCAGTGAAGTTCACTTATGAAAAAGCTATGGTACATATACACCATGGAATATTACTCAGCCATTAAAAAGAATTCATTTGAACCAGTTCTAATGAGATGGATGAAACTGGAGCCCATTATACAGAGTGAAGTAAGCCAGAAAGATAAAGAACATTACAGCATACTGACACATATATATGGAATTTAGAAAGACGGTAACGATAACCCTATATGCAAAACAGAAAAAGAGACACAGAAATACAGAACAGACTTTTGAACTCTGTGGTAGAATGTGAGGGTGGGATATTTCAAAAGAACAGCATGTATATTATCTATGGTGAAACAGATCACCAGCCCAGGTGGGATGCATGAGACAAGTGCTCCAGCCTGGTGCATTGGGAAGACCCAGAGGAATCGGGTGGAGAGGGAGGTGGGAGCGGGGATCGGGATGGGGAATACGTGTAAATCCATGGCTGATTCATATCAATGTACGACAAAACCCACTGGAAAAAAAAATAAATAAATAAATTAAAAAAAAAGAAAAGGCCTCAGTCAAAGTCAGGCTGGGGAGAAGCCTCAGGGCCTGGGGCTGGCAGTGGGAATGGTGAGAAGAGCATTTAGAGGTGGGGGGCTTAACGAGGTGCTAATGAGCCAAGGTGGTCCAAAGCTCCTAAGGCCTTTCATATATCAAGTGTCTCTGGATAATTATCAGTTTCAGGAGTTTCTGCAGCATTAGAGCAGCACCAGCCCAGACAGGTTTTATCTCCCTGCAGGCTTAACTGAGTGCCTCAGCAGCTCCAGATTTCAGCCCTAAGTAACTGAGAAAGCTGCCGGAGACTAGAAAGCCACATCAGTGTTTGGCAAGGAACTGCCTGGCAAAACTGAATCAGGTACTGTGTTGGTTCTGAGCTACAGCAGGTAGACATGCTCCTGCCCTCATGGAATGTGTAATCGAGCATGAACATTAAGCTCATAATTACAAACAATCCATGAAAAATTCAAACATAATGAGTGTTATAAAAGGAAGTGCACAAGATTTGTGGTTTGCATAGAAATGACACAAATTCAACTGCACACAGGATTCAGGAAGCAAATGAAGATGCAGGGAGAAATTAAGCAATATAAATAATGCAATTGATTTATTTCACCACCCCACTCAGGGAACCCAGACCTAGAGTAGGATGTAAATCCGCTCTTTGCTGGGTTTTGGCTTCAGCTCTGATTTTCTCATAGTGTGTCTCCTATTGTTACATGTAATTCTTAACAAGCCTTTGTGCACAGTTCTGCAGGCCCTGAACAACTTCAGAGGGCACCATTTATATCATGGTCTCCTACCTGAGCTCCCAGGGGTGCTCAGCTGAATGTGATATAATTCTTTCATAAACTTAGACCCTAAAATAGGCCAGTATCTCAAAGGAAGAAAAACTACTGAATTTTTGCCTCTGCTGTTTTGTCAGTTTCACTGTGGATCTTGCTGCCTACAGGATTTTCAAGGGTAATTCTGGCTGACAAAATTCTCACAATAGGTACTGACTTTAGAACCAAATCTTCCATTTTGAAGGGTTCTACCACATTCAGAGGGTATATTAGAGAGATCTGGTCTACTAAGAAGAGCTTCCTTGTAGGTCACTGAGAGCAGAAGGATGAGCAGAACTTATCTAGGGAGAGAGGCTGGGAAAGCATGGCCAGCAGCAAGAAGAGGATTAGGCACCAAAGCAGGTAAGCGTGGAACTGAAGGATCTAAACCTGTGACACTGAAAGGTCAGAAAGGGGAGGGCAGCCTAATTTACCTACTACCAAGCCAATCTTACCAACTCTGCGAGACCCCCTCACTGACTGATTTCACCAACATTAACCCAGAATTTACCCTTAGTAAGAGACTTGCTCCCTGAGAGCTTGGATCCCAAAGATTTCCATTCCTTTTGCTTCACAATATTGATTTCTTCCTGCTCACACAGCACTTAATTATGGGCTGTCACTTCAGTTTTGGAAACAGTGATGGGTTCCCTGGGTGTGGTAATGTTGTTGTGTAGTTCCCTTGTTTCTCAGCTTTACTCAAAGGTTCAGGTCTCAACTCTCTGACCAACCTGTGCAGTCTTTTGGTCAGGGTCGTCATGAATACATTTATGTGCCTGGCAATGTGCCAGGCCCAGAGTGGATGCCCAATACACAAGGTTAGGTACTGTCACGTGGGAAGTTTGAGGCACAGGGGGAGTTCAGCAAAGTTACAGAGGACACTTAACATAATGACAGTCAGGTATAGGGGATAAATCTGCTATACAGGGAAAAGCTGGAGTCTGAATCTGGCTTTTTCTTCTAATCTATGGCTCAGCACGTAAAGAATCTGCCTGCAGTGCAGAAGACAAAGGAGACTGGGGTTCAATCCCTGAGTCAGGAAGATCCCCTGGAGGAGGAAATGGCAACTTACTCCAGCATTCTTGCCCGGAAAATCCCATGGACCAAGGAGCCTAGTGAGCCACAGTCCACAGGGTTGCAAAGAATCAGACATGACTGAGCACACAGCTATAAAACACACTTTGGCAAATATCTAGCTTTTACTTGCTTTTGAAATGTTGTCAGGTCACATCCCCACAGTGGTATAGGGAAAGTTCTAGATCTAGATTGGTTTCAACTACTGGCTTCATTGTATGAAACTGGGTAAGTGATTTAACCCTTCTATGCCTCTGTTTCATCACCTGTAAAATGGGGATAATAGTCTCTTAGAAGACTTTTGAGTGAGTTACGTGAGCTATAACAGATAAAGCTCTCAGAACAGTTCCTGGCACATAGAAGGGGCTCAATAAATAAATTACGGCTAAACTTATTATGTTCATGTTCTTACTGTTTCCTCAAACCTGCCGAGTCACTATTTTTGTTAGTTATAATTAAATGCAGTTACAAACCCACAAAAGGTTGACATAAAAAAAAACAAATTTCTCTTGTAAAGGAAGTCGAGAGAGCAAATTCAAAGCAGGTACTGTTGCACCACAAATGCTCACTACTCTGCCATCCTTGACCCATGGCTCTTGTCTTCCTTATCTAAAATGGCTGCAAGAACTCCAGCTAGTCTACTTGGCTCAGGTATGAAGGAAGAGTGCCTTTTTGATGCCCCTCTCCCCACTTAAAGGAGGTCTCTGAGGAATGCCACAGAATACTTCTGCTTACATCATGTTGGCCAAAACTTAGATGAACATACATAGCTGCAAAGGAAGCCAGGAAATGTAAAGATACCTATATTCAGCTAAAAGTCTGAATTTTGTTAAGAAAAGAGTAAGAGTACATAGATGAGGTGGGCATGTACCTCTGGGTCATGTGTCACTAGCTGGCAATGAAGGGGGGAAGTTAATCCCAGTCCTATTCAGTTTTATAAAAGCTTTGGGGTTCACAGCAAATCAAAGGACATTTTCTGAGCACATTATCTCAAGATCTACAAAGCTGCCTCAACTTTAATTATTGTGAAAGCATATCTCTTAAAGGAAATGTAACTATAAGGGTCTGATTCACTCTAAATTATTGAAAAATTGATTTTTTAAAAAGGTGTTTGCTAGCCAAGACTTTTGGAACCATCTCAATGAGCTTAAAGAAAAAAATCACTCTTTCTTCTGAAGAGGAGAATCAGGTTTTTTTTTTTCCTGATAAGAAGAGAAAAACTAAGTCCCCAGATTAATGTGTTTACATATTCCTTAGTGATGGATAATTCATCTATCATAAGTCTTTGGCTTACAAAAAAATAAAAACACATATTCTCATCACTATGGTGGTGAATTTTATTTTAAAACACATATTATTTACTTTATATTAATTATGCATTATCAATAATTTGAGTGCTTTTCATTGCCAAATCTTTAAAAATAAATGCACGTGATAGTGAAACTTCATGGAGGCATTACTTACTGAAGCATTTTTCCAATCACAAGGATATAGATGAGGCTCATAAAAAAGTCAGATCTGTGATTGAATATCCCTTTCAAAAAACATTAGAGTCCTGAACAAATGTACTTTTACTCCCTGGCAAACTTACCAGACTTCTACTGTATCACAGGAACAGTCCATAAGAAGCTACTGCTTTACGACCAATGGGAAGAAAGAAGCTGACAGAGTAGGTGCACTATACTAGGAAAAAAGGTCAGGGAGAAACAGACAGAGTGCAGAAGACACACTGGATCTGGCCCTGTTCAGTGAGATGAGTCAGAAAAACAGTAAGCCGAATGACTCAGCACCATCCCCATGAAAAATGCATGAAATGATTGGGGATGTAATTTGCTGGTAAAAAGCATGAGCTTTCGGAGTAATACAGGCCTGGTTTTGAATTCCTGCTCCTTCACCAAATAGCTATGAAGACTTTAGGCTAGTTATGTAAACTCTGTGAGCCTTGATTTTCATATCTGTAAAAGGAGATAGTATTAGGACCTGTACCTCATTGGTTTGTCAGAAAATTTACTTGATAATTCAAATAAAATGCTTGGCAACTGTTCCTGGCACATAACCCACACTCAACAAACGATAACCATTATCAGGACACTGTTCCCTTTCCTCCTCCTTTTTCTTTTTAAATTACTTTTTATTGAAGGATAATTGCTTTACAGAATTTTGTTGTTTTCTGTCAAACCTCAACATGAATCAGCCATGCCGCTGCTGCTGCTGCTAAGTCGCTTCAGTCGTGTCCGACTCTGTGCGACCCCATAGACAGCAGCCCACCAGGCTCTGCCGTCTCTGCGATTCTCCAGGCAAGAACACTGGAGTGGGCTGCCATTTCCTTCTCCAATGCATGAGAATGAAAAGTGAAAGTGAAGTCGCTCAGTCGTGTCCGACTCTTCACGACCCCATGGACTGCAGCCCACCAGACCCCTCCATCCATGGGATTTTCCAGTCAAGAGTACTGGAGTGGGGTGCCATTGCCTTCTCCATGAATCAGCCATAGGTATACATATATTCCCTCCCTTTTGAATTTCCCTTCCATCTCCCTCCCCATCCCACTTCCCTAGGTTGATACAGAGCCTCTGTTTGAGTTTCCTTAGCCATACAGCAAATTCCCCTTGGCTACCTATTTTACATATGGTAATATAAGTTTCCATGTTACTCTTTCCATACATTTCACCCTCTCCTCCCCTCTCCGCATGTTCACATGTCTATTCTCTATGTTTGTTTCTCCATTGCTGTCCTGTAAGAAAATTTTTCAGTACCATTTTTCTAGATTCTGTATATATGCATAAGAATATGATATTCATCTTTCTCTTTCTCACTTACTTCACTCTGTATAATAGGTTCTAGATTCATCCACCTCATTAGAACTGACTCAAATGCATTCCATGTTATGGCTCAGTAACATTCCATATACCACCACTTCTTTATCCATCCATCTGTGGATGGACATCTAGGTTGCTTCCATGTTCCAGCTATTGTAAGTAGTGCTGCAATGAACAATGGGAAACATGTGTCTTTCTCAATTTTGGTTTCCTCAGGGTATATGGCTAGGAGTGGGATTGCTGGGTCATCAGTCAGTTCAGTTCAGTTCAGTTGCTCAGTCGTGTCCGATTCTTTGCAATCCCATGAACCGCAGCAGGCCAGGCCTCCCTGTCCATCACCAACTCCCGGAGTTCACCCAAACTCATGTTCATTGAGTCAGTGATGCCATCCAACCACCTTGTCCTCTGTCGTCCCCTTCTCCTCCTGCCCTCAATCTTTTCCAGCGTCAGGGTCATATGGTGGGTTTATTTCTAGTTTTCTAAGGAATCTCCACAACGTCTTCCATAGTGGCTGTATAAATTTACATTCCCACCAACAGTGCAAGAACGTTCCCTTTTCTCTATACCCTCTCCAGCATTTATCGTTTGTAGACTTTTTGATGATGGCCATTATGACCAGTGTGAGATGATAATCTCATTGTGGTTTTTTTGTTTTGTTTTTTAATTATTTATTTATTTTGGTTTTCTTTTCTTTTTTTTTTTTTCCATTTATTTTTATTAGTTGGAGGCTAATTACTTTACAATATTGTAGTGGTTCTTGCCATACAGTGACATGAATCAGCCACGGATTCATTGTGGTTTTGATTTGCATTTCTCTAATAATGAGTGATGTTGAGCATCTTTTCATGTGTTTGTTAGCCATCTGGAGAAATGTCTGTTTAAGTTTTTTTTCCCCAGTTTTTGATTGGGGTGTTTGTTTTTCTGGCATTGAGTTGTATGAGCTGCTTGTATATTTTGGAAAGAAATCCTTTGTCAGTTGCTACATTTGCTATTATTATTTCCTCCTATTCTGAGGATATGTCTTTTCATCCTGCTTATAGTTTCCTTTGCTGTGCAAAAGCTTTTAAGTTTAATCACTTTTTTAAGGTCCCACTTTTTTACTTTTGTTTTCATTTCCATTACTCTAGGAGGTGGGTCATAGAGGATCTTGCTTTGATTTACATCATCAAGTGTCTGTCTATGTTTTCCTTTAAGAGTTTTACAGTGTCTGGTCTTACATGTAGATCTTCAATCCATTTTGAGTTTATCTTTGTGTATGGTATTAGCAAGTGTTCTAATTTCATTCTTTTACATGTAGCTGTCCAGTATTTGCAGCACCACTTATTGAAGAGGGTGTCTTTGCCCCATTGTATATTCTTGCCACCTTTCTCAAAAATAAGATACCCATAGGTGCATTGGTATATTTCTGGGCTTTCTATTTTGTTCCACTGGTCTATATTTCTGTTTTTGTGCCAGTACCATACTGTCTTGATGACTGTAGATTTGTAGTATAATCTGAAGTAAGGAAGGTTGATACTTCCAGCTCCATTCTTCTTTCTCAAGATTGTTTTGGCTATTTAGGATCTTTTGTGTTTCCATAGGAATTGTGAAATTTTTGGTTCTAGTTCTCTGAAAAATGCCATTGGTAATTTGATAGGGATCACATTGAATCTGCAGATTGCATTTGGTAGTATAGTCATTTTCACAATATTGATTGTTTCTACCCAGGAACATGGAATATCTCTCCATCTGATTATGTCATCTTTGATTTCTTTCATTAGTGTAATAATCTTCTGTGTACAGTTCTTTTGTCCCCTTCAGTTCAGTTCAGTTCAATTGCTCAGTCATGTCCGATTCTTTGCAATCCCATGAACCGCAGCAGGCCAGGCCTCCCTGTCCATCACCAACTCCCAGAGTTCACCCAAACCAATGTCCATTGAGTCGGTGATGCCATACAACCATCTCATCCTCTGTCGTCCCCTTCTCCTCCTACCTTCAATCTTTCCCAGCATCAGAGTCTTTTCAAATGAGTCAGCTCTTCGCATCAGGTGGCCAAAGTACTGGAGTTTCAGCTTCAATATCAGTCCTTCCAATGAACACCCAGGACTGATCTCCTTTAGGATGGACTGGTTGTATCTCCTTGCAGTCCAAGGGACTCTCAAGAGTCTTCTCCAACACCACAGCTCAAAAGCATCAGTTCTTCAGTGCTCAGCTTTCTTTATAGTCCAATTCTCACATCCATACATGACTACTGGAAAAACCATAGCCTTGACTAGACAGACCTTTGTTAGCAAAGTAATGTCTCTGCTTTTTAACAAGTGGTCTAGTTTGGTCATAACTTTTCTTTCAAGGAGCAAGCGTCTTTTAACTTCATGGCTGCAGTCACCATCTGCAGTGATTTTTCAACCCCCAAAATAAAGCCTGTCACTGTTTCCACTGTTTCCCCACCTATTTGAAGTGATGGGACCAGATGCCATGATGTCAGTTTTCTGAATGTTCAATTTTAAGCCAACTTCAACTAATGCTGAATAACAGTGGTGAAAGTGGACACCCTTGTCTTGTTCCTGATCTTAGGGGAAATGCTTTCAGCTTTTCACCATTGAGAATAATGTTTGCTATAGGCTTATCATATACGGCCTTTACTATGTTGAGGTAGATTCCTTCTATGCCCATTTTTTGAGAAGTTTTAATCATAAATGGGTGCTGAATTTTGTCAAAGGTGTTTTCTGCATCTATTGAGATTATCATATGGTTTTTATCTTTCAGTGCATTAATATGGTGTATCACATTGATTGATTTACATATACTGAAGAATCCTTGCATCTGTGGAATAAACCCAACTTGATAATGGTGTATGAGCTTTTCGATGTGTTGCTGTATTGTTTGCTAAAATTTTTTTGAGGATTTTTGCATCTATGTTCATCAGTGATATCGGCCTGTAGTTTTCTTTTTTGTGTTGTCTTCGTCTGGTTTCGATAACAAGGTGATGGTGGCCTCGTAGTATGAGTTCTGAAGTGTTCCTTCCTTGGAAACTTTTCGAAAGAGGTTTACAAGAATTGGTGTTAGTTCTTCTCTAAATATCTGATAGAATTCTCCTGTGAAGCTAGCTGGTCCTGGGCTTTTGTTTTTTGGGAGATTTTTGATCACAGCTTCAATTTTGGTGCTTGTAATTGGGTTGTTTATAATTTCTATTCCTTCTTGGTTCAGCCTTGGAGAATCTGTCCAAATCTTCCATTTATTGCCATATAGTTGTTCATAGTGGTCTCCTATAATCCTTTATATTTCTGCATTGTATAACTGCTCCTTTTTCATTTCTAACTTTGTTGACTTTTGATTCTTCTCTTGCTTTTTCTTGATGAGTCTGGCCAAAGGTTTGTCAATTTTGTTTATCTTCTCAAAGAATCAGCTTTTAGTTCTATTAATCTTTACTATTGTTTCTTTCATTTCTTTTTCAATTATTTCTGCTCTAAACTTTATGATTTCTTTCCTTCTACTAATTTTTTTGGGGGGGTTGTTATTTTTCCAGTTGTTTTAGGTATAAAGTTGGGTGGTCTATTTGATATTTTCCTGTTTCTTGAGGTCGTTATATACTTGTATTCTTGTATTGGTATAAATTTCCTCTTAGCACTGCTTTTACTGAATCCCACAGGTTTTGAGTTGTCATGTTTTCATTGTTATTTGCTTCTAGAAATTTCTCATTTCCCTTTAGATTTCTTCAGTAACCTGTTGGTTATTTAGAAATGTGATTCTTAATCTCCATGTGTTTGTGTTTCTTACAGTTTTTTTCTTGTAATCTAGTCTCATAGCATTGTGGTAAGATTTCAACTTTCTTAAATTTACTTAGGTTTGATTTGTGACCCAAGATGTGGTCTATCCTGGAGAATGTTCCATGTGCACTTGAGAAGGTGTATTCTTCTGCATTTGGATGGAATGTCCTGAAGTTATCAATGAGATCCGTTTCATCTAATGTATCACTTAAGACTTGTGCTTCCTTATTAATTTTCTGTTTTGATGATCTGTCCATTGGTGTGAGTGGGGTGTTAAAGTCTCCTACTATTATTGTGTTACTGTTAATTTCCCCTTTTATATTTGTTAGTGTTTGTCTTATGTATTGAGGAGCTCCTTCTTTGGGTACATAGATGTTTACAGTTGTTATGTCTTCCTCTTGGATTGATCCCTTGATCATTAGTAGTATCCTTCTCCATCTCTTGTAATTTTCTTTATTTTAAGGTTTATTTTGTCTGATATGAGGATTGCTACTCCAGCTTTCTTTTGCTTTCTATTTGCATACAATATATTTTTCCATCCTCTCACTTTCAGTCTGTTTGTGTCTTGAGGTCTGAAGTGGGTTTCTTGTAGATAGCATATATATGGGTCTTGCTTTTGTATCCATTCAGCCAGTCTGTGTCTTTTGGTTCAAGCATTTAATCTGTTTACATTTAAAGCAACTATTGATATATATGTTCCTATTGCTATTTTCTTAATTGTTTGGGGTTTGATATTGTAGATCTTTCTCTTCTCTTGTATTTCTAGACTGTATAAGTCCCTTTAACATTTGCTGTAAAGCTGGTTTGGTGGTACTGAATTCTCTTAACTTTTACTTGTCTGAAAAGCTTTTTATCTCTCCATCAATTTTGAATGAGTCCAGTAATCTTGGTTGTATATTTTGCCCTTTCAGTACTTCAAATATATCCTGCCATTCCCTTCTAGCCTTCAGAGTTTCTGCTGAAAGATCAGCTGTTAAGCATATGGGATTTCCCTTGTATGTTACTTGCTGCTTCTCCCTTGCTGCTTTTAATATTCTTTCTTTGTGTGTGTCTTTGTTACTTTGATTAGTATGTGTCTTGGCATGTTTCTTCTTGGGTTTATCCTGAATGGGGCTCTTTGTGCCTCTAAGACTTCATTGACTATTTCCTTTTCCATGTTGGGGAAATTTTCAACTATAATCTCTTCAAAAATTTTCTCATACCCTTTCTTTTTCTCTTCTTCTTCTGGGACCCCTGTAATTAGAACGTTGGTGCACTGGATATTGTTCCAGAGGTCTCTAAGACTATCCTCAGTTCTTTTCATTCTTTTTACTTTATTCTGCTCTTGAAAAGTTATTTCCATCATTTTATCTTCCAGCTTACTGATTCATTCTTCTGCTTCAAATATTCTGCTATTGATTCCTTCCAGAGTATTTTTAGTTACAGTAATTGTGTTGTTTGTCTCTGCATGTTTATTCTTTAATTCTTCTAGCTCTTTGTTAATTGACTCTTTCATTTTCTCCATTTTATTTTCAAGGTTTTTGATCATCTTTACTATCAGCATTCTGAATTATTTTTCATGTAGTTTGCCTATTTCCTCTTCATTTATTTGGACTTCTGTGTTTATAATTTGTTCCTTCATTTGTGTAGTATTTACCTGCCTTTTCATGATTTTTTTTTTAACTTACTGTGTTTGAGGTCTCCTTTTCCCAGGCTTCAAGGCTGCATTCTTTCTTCCCTTCAGTTTCTGCCCTCCTAAGGCTAGTCTGGTGGTCTGTGTAAGCTTCTTATAGGGTGAGATTTGTGCTGAGTTTTTTGTTTGTTTCTCTGTTTGTTTTTCCTCTGATGGGCAAAGCTGAGTGAGGTGGTAATCCTGTCTGCTGATGACTGGATTTGTATTTTTGTTTTGTTTTTGTTTAGATGAGGCCTCCTGAACAGGGTTCTACTGGTGGTTGGGTGATGCCAGGTCTTGTATTCAAGTGGTTCCTTTGTGTGAGTTCTCACTATCTGATGCTCCTTAGGGCTAGTTCTCTGGTAGTCTAGGGTCTTGGAGTCAGTGCTCCAAAGGCTCAGGGCTTGATCTCTGGTCAGGAACAAAGATTCCACAAGTGGTTTGTTATGGCATTATTGAGTGAAGTCACTCAGTTGTGTCCCACCCCATGGACTGCAGCCTACCAGGCTCCGCTGTCCATAGGATTTTCCAGGCAAGAATACTGGAGTGGGTTGCCATTTCCTTCTCCAGGAGATCTTCCTGACCCAGGGACTGAACCTGGATCTCCTGCATCGTAGGCAGACACTTTACTGTCTGAGCCACCAGGGAAGGCGTGATGCGTTAAGTGACATTAAAACAAATACCCATAAATGAAAAACTGAAGATGAACCTCAAACAAATGGCAGTTACAAAATCAGGCAAATAATAATTAAAATAATGGAATATACACATATATATATATATATATATACCCATAAGCAAAGTCAGAACAGTCCAACTAAAATAAAGTACAGTAGACTGACCCGGCAAACAAAGGAAATCAAAAATTATATTTACCAGTTAAGAACAAAACTAACTTAAGCACAAACCAGAAAACAAAATGAAAGCAAGGTGCTAAGTGTGGAATAAAGCAATTAAAACAAAACTAACAAATATATTGAGAGGGAAGGAAAGAAAGAATAAACATGCAAAGTTAAACAGAGGTAGATGAAGAAGATTTATATACATTAAAGATTAACTGCAAGGGGAAAAGAACAGTAAGACAGGAAAATAAAGGAATAAATGTAGAAAAAATAATAATAGATTTTAAAAAACTAAAAATTAAAATTATAAAAAAGAGAAGAGAAAAAAAAAGGAAGAAGAAAGAAAAAAATTTAAAAAAGAAAGAAAAACTCCACAGAACTGCAAAAACCCAATGTAGACGCAGAGGTTTATAACAACAATAAAGTGTGACTCAATATACACATATACATATACACCCATAAGCAAAATCAAAACATTCCAACAAAAAGAAAGTACAGTATATTGACCTGGTGAATAAAGGAAACCAAAAATTATATCTACCAGTTAAGAACAAAACTAACTAAAGTATAAACCGGAAAAAAAAAAAAAAAATGAAAGCAAGGTACTAAGTGCAGAATAAAGCAATGAAAATAAAACTAGCAAATATGTTGAGAGGAAAGGAAAGAAAGAAAAGAAAGAATAGATATGCAAAGTTAAACAGAGGTAGATAAAGAAGATTTATATACATTAAAGATTAACTGCATGGGGAAAAGAACTGTAGGAACAGCAAGCAAAGGAATAAATGTAGAAAAAATAATAATAGCTTAAAAAATTTTCTTTAATTAAAAAAAAAAGAGAAAAGAAGAAGAAGAAAAAAGGCAATCTCCACAGAACTGCAAAACCCAACATAGAGGCAGAGGTTTATAACAACATAAAAAAATTGACTGAGAAAAATAGAAAAGCTCAAAAGCTTAATTAGATTTCATAGTGCCAATAAAATCAACAACTACAATGGGGTGGCGGGGGTGGGGGAGGAAAAAAGAAAAATAAATCCAAAAGAATCTACAGAACAAGCCAACACAAGAATAACAAATGTTTTCCCTGAGTCACTGCTGTCAGAGTCCTTTCCCTCGCTGGGAGTCACAGTCCACCTCCCCTCCCCAGGATGCCCTCCAACACTGTGCTGATCTCTGGATCTATTGTGGGGGCAGCTCAGATTCTAATCTGGTCCCACTCCTGTGTGTTCTTGCCTCCAATGTCCACAGCTATCAGAAATAGTGCGCTTTCTTTTGTGGGAGCTCTCAATGACTTTTTATATATTCCACAGACACAGAGTCTGCCTAGTTGGTCGTGTGGATTTAATCCGCAGTTTGTACAGCTGGTCGGAAGGTTTTGGGTCTTCTTCCTCAGCCACACTGCCCCTGGGTTTCAATTGTGGTTTTATTTCCATCTCTGCATGTGGGTCTTCCACTGGGGTTTGTTCCTGAGGACTTGGGTTTGCCCCTGTGAGGGCCAGGTGTGGAGGTGGTGCAGCTCCTTGGGCTGCAGGGGTTCTGATAGCACCAGGTACTCAAGGGAGTTGGCGGCTAGGGCAGCGGGAAATATAGTGCTCTAGAAGGGTATGGCCAAAGAAGGGTATGGTGCAAAGAAGGGCAATGCCAAAGAATGTTCAAATTACCGCACAATTGCACTCATATCACACGCTAGTAAAGTAATGCTCAAAATTCTCCAAGCCAGGCTTCAGCAATACGTGAACCGTGAACTTACAGATGTTCAAGCTGGCTTTAGAAAAGGCAGAGGAACCAGAGATCAAATTGCCAACACTTGCTGGATCATCGAAAAAGCAAGAGAGTTCCAGGAAAACATCTATTTCTGCTTTATTGACTATGCCAAAGCCTTTGACTGTGTGGATCACAATAAACTGTGGAAAATTCTGAAAGTGGTGGGAATACCAGACCACCTGACATGCCTCTTGAGAAACCTGTATGCAGGTTCAGGAAGCAACAGTTAGAACTGGACATGGAACAACAGACTGGTTCCAAATTGGGAAAGGAGTACATCAAGGCTGTATATTGTCACCCTGCTTATTTAACTTATATGCAGAGTATATCATGAGAAATGCTGGACTGGATGAAGCACAAGCTGAAAACAAGATTGTTGGGAGAAATATCAATAACCTCCTGGCTGCATATAGATATGCAGCCCCACTCCAGTACTCCCGCCTGGAAAATCCCATGGATGGAAGGCCCTGGTAGGCTGCAGTCCATAGGGTCGTACAGAGTCGGACACAACTGAAGAGACTTAGCAGAAGCAGCAGCAGCAGATATGCAGATGACACCACCCTTATGGCAGAAAGTGAAGAACTAGAGTCTCTTGATGAAAATGAAAGAGGAGAGTGAAAAAGTTGGCTTAAAGTTCAACATTCAGAAAACTAACATCATGGCATCCAGTTCCATCACTTCATGGCAAATAGATGGGGAAACAGTGGAAACTGTGGCTGACTTTATTTTTTTGAGTTCCAAAATCACTGCAGATGGTGATTGCAGCCATGAAATTAAAAGACACTTACTCCTTGGAAGGAAAGTTATGACCAACCTAGACAGCATATTAAAAAGCAGGGACATTATTTTGTCAACAAAGGTCTGTCTAGTCAAGGCTATGGTTTTTCCAGTAGTCATGTATGGATATGAGAGCTGGACTATAAAGAAAGCTGAGCACAGAAGAATTGATGCTTTTGAACTGTGGTGTTGGAGTAGACTCTTGAAAGCCACCTGGACGGCAAGGAGATCCAACCAGTCCATCCTAAAGGAAATCAGTCCTGAATATTCATTGAAAGGACTGATGCTGACGCTGAAACTCCAATACTTTGGCCACCTGATGTGAAGAGCTGACTCATTTGAAAAGACCCTGATGTTGGGAAAGATTGAGGGCAGGAGGAGAAGGGGATGACAGGATGAGAAGTTTGGATGGCATCACCGACTTAATAGACATGAGTTTGGGTAAACTCTGGGAGTTGGTGATGGACAGGGAGGCCTGGTGTGCTGTGGTTCATGGGGTCGCAAAGAGTCGGACACGACTGAGGGACTGAAATGAACTGAACTGAACTGAACTGAAGAAGGGTATGGTAACCAGTATTGGCCAATACACTCCAGTGTTCTTGCCTGGAGAACCCCACTACCTGACAGAGAAGCCTGGCAAGCCACAGTCTACGGAGTCACAAAGAGTTGGACACGACTGAAGCGACCCTGTGCACATAGGCCCAAGACTTTTTTTGCCTGTGACAGCTTTGCCCCAGTGAGTGGTGAGTGTGAAGGTGGTGCAGCTGTTTGGCTTGTGGGGGCCCTGATAGTGCAAAGTGTGCAGGGACACAGACTGCCTCCACCCCAGGGGTTATGGCCCTAGCAGAGTCTTTTCTTCAGGCTCTTATAGCTGGCGATCAGAAGGCCTCTTTGGCCTCTTTTTCCATAGCTCTGCCCATTCAGGCATTTAGAGGGCTCCCTTGCCTGGGGTCCTTCTCTGTTGTTCAGCTCATCAGGCACATACAGGGTCCCCCTCCCCCAGCTGGGGTCCTACTATGTAGATTGGTGCGTCAGTCACTTAAAGGGGCAGCCTGGGTGCGGTCCGACTCTGTAGCTCAGTGCATCAGGTGTTTGATTGGCCAGCCTCTCCATTCTTAAGCTCCTGATGCTGGCGTGTGGGGAGACAGAGGCTATGGTGATGGCTCTACCCCCTACGCATGACTCAGTAGTATCTCCTTGTTTCCATGCCTGCCAGGCTTTCCTCCACAGGCATTTCCCACCACAATATCCTCCCTCACATCCCCTTGATCCATCTCTCCACAGTCAATAGCAGCCCTCACCCTGGGATTGCTCCACAATCCCTAAACTCCAGCTCCCAGCCGCTGCACCTTCTAGGGGACTTGCATCCCTGTCCAGGGTATGTATGGCTGTGGCAAGGACTGTCTGATTCTCATTCCATTTAGGCTGCTGCAGATCAGCTGTTTCACTCTCAGCCTTAAATGTTTCTCTTCTGACTCAGACAATTTCCCCGATGTGGGGATCGGACCCCTGCTTCAGTTCCCCCACCTGCTGAGGGCAGGTCCAGTCCTACTAACACTTCTGTTTTTCCCCCGAGTTTTGCATGGTTCTGTATATTCTTTTCCACTGGTCAGGTACTCCTGTCCGCTCTCAGCTGGTGTTCTGCGTGCACTTCTGTGTCTGAACGTGTATTCCTGATGTATCTGTGGAGAGAGATGTACTTCACATCCACCTACTCCTCCACCATCTTGTTCTCTCTTTCCTCCTCTTTTTATGCTAGACATCCTCCTGTCACAAACCCTGCATCTTTAAACTTTTATTCTTTAAAAAAAAAAAAAAGAAGCTGCACTGCTGGAGGTACAGGTGGGGGTGCAGATGACTATTTGAATTCATCCCCCCCAGGACTTCTAATTTCATTGACGTTGGAATAACAGTGCATAAATTGCTTTAGACAAGGGTTTCTGCTCTTGCTGTTGATTTAAACTGTCACTATCTGCTAAAAATGAAAATGCAAATTTGAACAAAACCAAGGTTTCATCTAGGACAGGAAGGCAACATTTAAGTTGGCAAAAATTGAATGAAAATACCACTTACTGAGCTGGCACAACAGAAATCCCTCAAAAAGTCAAGAAAAAAAATCAAACTAGCTAGCTATAGCAAACAGACAATTTATGACTTAAGACCACAGTAGAAAGTAGATCTGTTTAGGTAAAGTTTGAAAATATCATCAAAAATTCTGGAGAAGACCATTTTATTTTTATATGGCCCTGTATATACTTTTCAAGAACAACAATAAATGAATAATCTGTTTTCTCCATAGTCTATGTGCACATCCCAGGCAGGGGCCAGATGTGTTTTCATCATACTCTGTCTCCAGTATTTTGCACAATGCCTGGCATGTGGCATACTCAATAAACTTTGGTTGGACAAATTAGTAAATGAAGGAGTAATTCATCAGCATTTTTCTCCAAGTCATACTGAGACTTTTCCTGAATCATCACCAAATTTGGCCAAAGCCATTGGGAAGTCACTACATGAAGTATTAATAGTAGTATTTCTGCTCTGCAGGAGATGAAGGAAGTTAGCCAGGTCGCAGGCCCTCTGGTAGGAAATGACTGGAAAGAATCTGAAAGATCATCTACTTCAATGGGTCTCAAAGTGTGGCTGCAGACCATCACTTGGGAACTTGCTGGAAAAGCCCCACTCCATACCTTGAAGCAGAAATGCCACAGGTGGCCTGGAAATCAATGTTTTAAGAAGTTCTGCAGTTTGAGAAAAGCTGATAATAGTCCAGTCTCCTCAGTTTACAGGAGAGGAAATGGAAGCCCAGAAAGGAAAATCAGTTGTTTTTTCCAGAATCAACTTCTGTAATAAGTAGAAAGTTTAATGGTGCCAAATTTACTACTTCTTGGCTCTGTGAGATTACTTCACTTCAGTTTTAGTTCTCTTACCTGTAAACTGGGAAGAATAATACTTACTCTTGGTGGTTATAATAACTAAATGATATTTTATAAAAAGAACATAGAATATGGTAGACTTTTAACCAAGTTAAGTTATCATATCACCATGTTCCCTCATGCTTTAGGGTAGACTGAGAAACAGTCTCAGAGGATTTGACATTCATTTCTACTAAAAATAGAGAAAAAGATGTTAGGAAACTCACATTCAACTTCATTTGTATGGCAGAGACTAATATCTGCCATACATCCCAATATACATCCTCTGTCCCTTCTATGGTGCAAGGTATTCTGGGTGGACACATGGCCATAAGCCAAAGAATGCTTTGTGACTAGGTTCTGGTCAATGGTATCAGAGTAAGAGTGATCTGTGTAAGTACTTGTTCATGACCTTGAAGAGGAGAACCATATGTTTCTCCTCCTCTTCATTCCTTCCCGAGGGCTGGAATGGTTCTTCCTTCAGACATAAGGTCAAAGCGCCATGAATGACAGAACACCAGTGGAAAAGCCTGTATCCTTGAATCCATTCAGGTGCAGTACAGCCCTGAACTAGGAGAAAGAAAACCTTTTTTTTTCTTTTTGTTTGAGCCACTTTAATTTGAGATTTTATTATAGCAATAGCTTATACTCTAAGTAATAAAAATCAGAAACTCTAGTCATATATATGTTCATCCGGATACAACCATAAAATTATATGGTATATATGCAGGATTCTTTCTTGCTGTGCCCAAAGGAGTTAGAACGTTCTGGCAAAGGCAATTATTTCAATATACAAACTAAATCTCAGACTATGCAGGGTTGTCAAATAAATAAAAACTATTTTCTGGTCCTAAAACTACATACATACTACTACTATCCTATATGAAATAGGATTCTATACAGAATACATATACACACATATGTACATACACACAATTTCCCCCTTGGGAAATGTAGTCAAGATTCTTATCCCCAAACTTATTAAATGTTTTTATGTAGCCTCTCTCTTTTAAATAAACGGTAATTTTTCCAAGGGTGAGAACTTGCTCAAGTATGAAAACATTTGCCCATGATTCATATAATTGGGCTTGAGGTTGGAGTTTGCTACCATGAAAACTACAGACTTCACTTCAGATTTGTGTCTGGCAAGCCCACAGGAGTTCTAACATCAGTCTGGTTTTTGAAATAATTCCAGGGTGACCTAAGCCATTAAAAGAGGACTCAGCTGGTGATAAAAAGATCCTGGTAAACACAATCATCAACTTGACAAACACATTCGTCTAGAGACATCTAACCCTTGGTCTATACCCCTATAAACTGAAGTTTCCGAATAGTTTAGCATACACGAGAGAGCACAGATTGTGTTCACCATCTGGTTATCAGCCCTGTTCTCCTACTTGCAGAGCTCGGCTGATGATGGCATGAGGAAATAAATCAATTACTCTAGCCAAAAAGCAGTTGGCTGAACTAGAATACTGAACTAGTATTCACAGCATCAGGAAATAGGATTCTATAAATCAGAATTTTTTTTCCTATCAGTTTTCAAAGATACTCTCTGTGAAATATATCCCAACACAGACACATTCCCACAGGAATACGTGTTTCTTCACATGCACAGAGCCGACGTAAAGCGGAGCAGCGCACCTCTTGGGAAGTCTGTCTTCCCAAGTCAGAAAGCTGTTCAGTTCATCTCGAGCCCCTGAGCTTTGCCGATACAATGTCTGAAGTTTTTCCAATGAGTTGAACTTCATATGGTTTCAGCATAATGGAAACAGACCCTGAAGGAACCTGTGCCTTGGAACTTCTATGTTGAAAGTGAAATAGTCAATAGAATCGAAGGTTAAACTGGCTAATTTACTTTCACAAAAACTCTATTTTGTTGGTGTTCATGTTTAATGGAAATACACACCTTTGCTCTCTTCCTGGCTCCCACAGGTTTATGGTTCTGATGAGGAGAGTAGTTGTTGAAGAAAGAAGATGAGAATCAGGAAGAGAACTGTGTAGTTAAAACACACAAAGGAAACAGAATGTGGGTTTGAGCCTGGGATCTGCCTCAAACTAATTCAGAGACTATCCCTAATTATTTCACTTTTGTGGGCTTCAGCTGTTTTCCCTGTAAAGCCAGTAGATGCTCTTCATGTTTCTTTTTAAGTACTAACATTCTAAATATATATATATATATATTTTAATTTAAAGAACTTTATATAGTTAAGGAAAGAAATGACAAAATGAACCCCATTATTTCCTTGTTTAAAATGCTTCAATAGTTCCTTGATGCCTAATGCAATAGTTTTTAACATTTTGATTGTGCATGCCACTAAAAGTCTTTAGCATCAGTTCCCAATATATATTTATTACTTATAAATTACATACATGTGCTATTGAATTTATGCATTATGTGGGCATTATGAAACATACATAAAAATGGAATTTAAAAATAATGAAATTAAAAATAAATAGAAATTTTAAATTTCTTTCCATACTCAGTGGACCATCTTGCTTGACATCATTTGAGGTATAAAATCTCATTTAGAGAACATGAAGATATAGTATAAAGTTTAAGCAACTCATTGTGCATAGAAAGGTCATTCATTATAGTTTGATTCCTGCCTACTTTTCCAGTTTCATCTCTCCCCTTTCCTGGCCTCTAACTCAATGTCCCAGAAATTTCTTCCCTGAACATACCCCATCACTCAGTTTGAATCTTTATTTATGCTGTCACTTCTATCAGCAATACCCTTCACCTGGATAGCTCTTCACCTGGAAAACACCTTCTCATCTATGGCAGAGACTATGACTTGCCTACTTAGTTACAGAACCTCCCCTTTCTTAATAATACAACTCTTGTTTTTATTGGCAGCTGAAATGTAACCAGCGAAAAATTTATCTTTTTTCAGCTTCCCTTAGTTGTAATTGTGTAAAACCATTCTGGCCAATGAGTAGTAAGCAGAAGTGGTGGATGAACTGTCAGAGATAACATTCTAAAATGGAAGCAGACTCATTGAACTTTTGCTCTTGGTCTTGCTCTTCTTCCTAGAACATAGACTTGACCCTGAAGGCAAGATAGTAAGACCATCAGATGAGGCTCCATGGTGAGGACAAGGGTGTGATGTGTAGAGGACTGAAAAAGGGCAGTCAACCAGAAGACAGACATCAGCAGGGGAAATGGTGCCAGAAGGGGAGGCCAAGATGGGGTTTTGTTGTGTGCCCCAGAGCATTCGGTTCTCGAGAAGGTTTATTCTGTGAAGTCACAGGATTTGATTTTCATTATAGAAAGTTCATACTGGCTGCAGTATGCAGAATGGATTGAAGAAGGCAAGTTTCAGTCAGAGGTGTCAAAAGCCTGTTGAATAGCCCAGAAGGTAGATTACAGGAATATAAACTTGGTGGCATTTAAGGTGGAGAGTACATGAGTTAGAGACACTCAGAGGATGAACCTGACAGCACTTGGTAATTGATTATACATGGGAAATCAAAGAAAAGGAGATGTCAAGGGCTTGGAAAACAAAACAACAAATGAACGATCCCCACCCTGTGTGCTGATAATCACAACGTGGAGCACTGCTGAAGAAAATCACACAACAGGGCAGATTAATAATAAACTCATGGCTGCCCCTCACCTGAGCTCTCAGGACTATTTATTAATCCTCCAGGTTCTAATTACTTTGCTCCCACACTCCCTACTGAAACCTGGTCTACTCTTCTCAAACTTCTGACTCCTCCAGTTCTCTACCACACTCACAGATGACCAACTCACCTCCAACTTCACAGAGAAAATATAAGTCACCTGAAGAAAGCTCCCTCAACTTTCCATTCTGAGCTTACACTTCCCCAGGTCTGCACTCTTTTTTTTTTTTTTTATAACAATAGTAGGGTTATATCCCTGCTCTTGTCTAGAAGTCACTGCTTCCTGCCTTCTCCGAAACTTTACAGGGCTCATTCTCCCTTCTCCCTCTGATGTCCCTAACCTGTCACTCACTGCTAGAACCTTCCCATCAGCAAGTAGACCTACTCAAGCAAACCTCTGCCATCATCAGCCGACCGACCAAACTGAAAACTCCATTCACTCTCAGTTACTCCTCCTTTAGCAACTGCCCCCATTTCTCTCTTTCCCTCCCAACCAAATTTCTTAAGAATTGCCTAAACGTGCTGGCTCTGTTTTCTCAGCTATCATTCTGAGTCTGGCATCTGAAGGTCTTGGCTTGAATCCTGACTACCTAGCTGGCCTGTGGCTTGAATTCACACTAGCTAACTGTGCAACTCTGGGTGATTAAATTTCTTTAGACTCAATTTACCTCTCCTGTAAAAAGTGGTGGTGAGGGGGTATAAGATGACTACATACTGCAATATAATAACCCATTTTAAGCACTTGGCATGGTGTCCTGCATTCAGTCATTATTAGTTGTAGCTGCTGTGCTAATCATCATTTATTCCTCAACCCTTATCATCTGCCCCCAGTAGTATAATAAAGTCACTTTATCAAGTAGACAGTTTTCAGTCCTAATCTCATTTCCTCTTCCAACCTCCCTGGAGGCTGTTCCCTCCCACTTTCAGCTCTCCTGGTCTGATTAGCTCTTGTTCATTACTCTTTAGCCCCCCTTTGCAGGCACATCCTCCTCTACTGAGTCTTTAAGTGCTGCAATTCCTTTGCGCCAAATTCATTATTCTTCTGCTAGAACTTCTCACGCATATCTACAGCTTCAAACATCACCTACACTGATAGCTTCCAAATCTCTAGTTCTAACCTTATCTCTTGTTTCAGCAAAGACCCAACTGTCTACTCCTTGTCTTCATTTAGATATCTCAGCAGCAGGACTCATGATCTTAACCCTCTTTCCTTTGTTTTAACTCTCCTCTGAAGCCTGTCTTTGTGCATTTCCTAACACTTCTATCAATACATCCATTCATTTACTGAGTACCTACTGAGTATCTACTGAGTACCTACTACGTTCCAGAGTTTTTTTTCCTACACATTATTTTGTTTTAGAAAATATTTGAGAGAACTTATAACTAGTAAGCAAAGATAAACAAGGAGGGGTGGGATTAAAGATGAAATAAATATTAATTAAAGATTAAATAAAGCCAAAGATGGGAACAAAATGAATTGGGATGGGCCTAAATAAATATACCAGTGGCTTTAAAATCCACTAAAAATGAGTCTCAGATTTGCTTTAAATTCTCAAGCAGCTAAAGGGGTGAGGAATATCTTGCCAGTGCCTCAAGATGATGCCCAGGAGAAACTAAAAGTAATTATTCAGAAAAACTAAGAGAAACTAAAAATAAGTTAAATAATCAGATCAGACAAGATTTTTTTTCTGTGAGGCCTGCGTTACAAGGTCTCTGTGTGAGGTCATCCTAACGACCAGGTATTATTTAGGAATTACCTTCTCAGTATGCCAGGTGGGTGAACTCAGGTTTAACAACTTTCTTGATACTAGTCACACAGCTAGGGAATGGCAAGGCCAAGATTTTAAACTCATGTATACATACGGCTATCAAACCCATTTTCTTTACATAACCCCAAAGTGCCTTTTAAAAATAAATGTCCCCGGGCTTTCCTGGTGGTCTAGGGGTTAGCAGTCTTCCAGCCTGTGCAGGAGACATGGGTTCGATCCCTGGTCCGGGAAGATCCCACACACCTTGGAGCACCTAAGCCCGTGTACCACAACTACTGAGTCTAGCTCTAGAGCCTGTGAGCCACGACGACTGAAGCCTGTGTGCCTAGAGCTCGTGCCCCACAATAAGCCAAGCCACCGCCAAGAGAAACCCATGCACTGCAGCTAGAGAGCAGCCCCTGTTCACTGCAACTGGAGAAAGTTCCATGCAGCAACAAAAGCCCAGCATGGCCAAAAATAAATAAATAGATAAATCTTCTTAAAACCGTCCCCCACCCAGCATCTCTGAGACGACAGATGTCTACATACAGCGTCCATAACAGTGCAACATATGATATTGCAAAAGCTCTCTATCTTGAAGATCCCCTGGCAGCTCTGCGCTTTCAATTTAAAGACAAATCCATAGTCCTTGGTAGAAAAGATTGTGGAGAGGGAAGAATATGATGTATTAATAAAACATTGTAAAATCATTACCTGGTCCCTTAAGTAGCCTCTGAAGTAAGGGCAGTGGGGAAAAAAAACCAAACAAACAAAAAAAAAACTGCAGGAGTTTTTTTCCCCTCCTAATAGGTCGTACATTTCAGCAGCTAAAAGGGTATGAAAATTTAACGGAATTTTTAATGTCTTTCTAGGTTTTATGATACCACAAAGAGATCATTTGCGTTCTACTCGCCATGAGAACAGATGGGTGACGGGGTGGCAGGGCCGTGACTCACCATCTCCTCCTGCCCGCAGAGCCTGCCTGAGCAGTGGGCAAACTTCTGGGATCAATAGGGTTCAAGGCAAGGCGGTATCTGCCAGCAAACCTTGGAGAAGGCCATTAGTCAACCGTGACCTGCCAACCTGACCACAGTGGCCTTCTAATGTGGATTCTCAGAAAGGTTAGACCGTGCTGGGAAGCTGAAAAGGTCGTGGGTATCTCACCATCAAAACTCTACAGAACTAGGGTAAAGGGCAGAGCAGAAGAGCTAGGCTGTCAGAGGGAAGGGCCACCTCAGAGGCCAAGGTCATCACCCATCTGCTGCGTGACCGGGAGAAGTTAAGTGGGAGAGGCAGCAGCTGACAGGCTACGTGCAGCAGAGAACGGCAGCCACCGGAAACGGCCGCCCTTCAAGAACACTGGACGGAATGTCCTCTAAATGGATGACAATCGTGGCATGAGCTCAGGTGTCTAATCAGGATCTAGAAGCTAATACCTTTCAGAAAAAGGGAAAAGAAATCCAAAATAGAGCTGTACATTTTAATGTGATTAAAATACATGCCACTTTGTGTCATACTGTCCAGTCCTTCTGGGATTACAGAGGGACTGAGACAGTTCTAATCATCTGAGAACCACATCCTTATGCCTCTTTTATCTATGTTATTTCAGAGAAAGGGAAGAAGGAACCTCTGAGATGGCAGGCATCTTCTGTGATTTCCTTGAGCAATGTCCTCGAGTTGGCAATGAGAAGGGGCTCTGATGTCTGGTGGATCTTGATGTGGATCTAGCTCCATGATTTATTAATATTTTGACTTTGGGCAGGTGATTTCATTAGATCACACAACCCCAGACTCTTCAACTGTTTCCCTTTCACTGGGTCGAAAGTATCGTTTTTATCTGGGTCATTTTCCTGTAGATAAACTCATTTTTTTGTGTCAGTGGCCTTTATAGGCCTAGAATAGGAAACAGGATTTCAGATATAATCTGACCAGAAGGGGCTTTTGCTATCTTGGTTTGAATAGTGCAGCTGTATAGAGGCGGCCGAGCCCCAGGAGGCTCTGCAGCCTTGTGGTCAGATATGCCGACTCTAGAGAAAACCTATCTCTAGCTCCATTACTTACTGCGTGACTGAGCAACTTACTTCTCTGTGCCTTATTTTACTGATCAGTAAAATAAGTATAAAATAGTACGTACATAGACTGGTGAAGGGAATTAAATAAGTTAATAGATGCAAAGTATCTAGAAATGACTGGTACGTAATAAATACTCAACAAATACCTACTTGGTTTATTACAACTCTCTAAGAAATTTAGGCTACTACTGAGTTCACATTTATACCACTGAAAAGATAATATTTCCGTCCTTTTATTTTTTTATTACAGCATGATTTATATAATATAACATTATATTAGTTTTAGGTGAACAACATAATGATTTAATATTTGTAGATATTACAAAATGATCATCATAATAAATCTAGCTAACTTTGATCACTGTTAGCCTCTGGCAACCACCAATCTGTTTTCTGTTTCGATAAGCTCGGTTTTATTATTTTTTTTAATTCCACATATAAATGAGATCATAAGGTATTTGTCTTTCTCTGACTTATTCCACTTAGCACAATGCTTTCAAGGTCCTTCTATGTTGTCACAAATGTTAAGATTTCATTCTTTTTATGGCTGAATAATATCTCATTGTAGATATATTCCACATCATCTTTACTGATTCATCTTTTGGTGAGCACTGAGGTGGTTACTTTAGTATCTTGGATATTATACATAATGCTGCAATGAACATGGAGATATATACACCTTCTCAAGTTAGTGTTTTCATTTTCTTCAGATAAATAGCCAGAAGTGGAATTGCTGCATCAAGTGGTAGTTCTATTTTTAATTTTTTGAGAAACCTTCATAATGTTTTCCATAGTGGCTGTACCAACTCATAGTCTCACCAACCATCATAAATGTTCTCTTCTTTCCATATCCTCACCAATACTTCGTTATTTATTGTCATTTTGATAATAGTCATCCAGGAGTTGAGATAATATTTCATTGTGGTTTTGATCTGCATTTCGCTGATGATTAGAGATGTTGAGCATCTATTCATTTACCTACTGGCCATCTGTATGTCTTTTTGGAAAAAAAAAAAAAGTCTATTCATATCTTCTGTCATTCTTTCCCTGTATTTTTTAATGAAAAGACATGACTATAACCCTTGATAAAAATCCACCTTGCTAAGTTTAGACTACCTTCTAGCCCACTGATGTTTAAACTATTTTTGGATTATGTTGTTCAATGTATTAATTATGGTTGTTTTCTATCATTTGTATTTTTACTCAGCAAGTCTCTTGTGTATTCATCTAAGTTGTTGACTGAAAATACTGACAATGGCACGTCAGCATGCAATGCTGTGTGTCATACCAGCAGGGACACACAGGTTGAGATTTGGTCCATTACAGTCTTTGAGACACTTCCTTGAACATTTGGGAATCCATTTATGGACACATTTATTTCAAATATCTCTTTTCATTATGAGAAAATTTTTAAAATTCTCAAAAATGTGTTGAATGCAAGATACTTTTCTTCTATGCCATTTTATTGATCTATCATGTTCTCAAAATTCTAAATAATTAACTCATTTATTTATTCAATAACAATTAATGAACAGCATTCTGTCAATAAACAGATAAATAAATTTAATAACAAGGTAATTTTATACAGTGACTAGTGCTGAGAAGAAAATACAACAAAGAAACAGAATATGGGTAGAGCAGGGGTGCTAGCGTGGGTGGGAAAGGAAGACTCTTCTCTAATGACATTTGAGCTGAGACCTGAAAAGAAAGAGATGGCCCTGCAGATATTTTAAGAAAGACGGAGCCAGAGAGAAGTCAGAGATAATGAAAAGGAAATATATACTTGAAATCTTTGAGGATAGAAAGAAGGTTACTATGGTTGAATGGTGACTACGGGGGTCATGGTAAGCAATACAAAAGACAGAGAGGGAGATATCACATGTGACCTTGTAGAGCATGGCAACGGATTTAGATTTTTTTTTTCCTACTGTAATGAAAAGCCACTGGCTGGGAAGAATTTAGGTAGGAGAGTAACATGATCTAATTTATATTTTTAAAATAATATTCTGGCTGCCATGTAGAAAACAGATTATCAGAGGGAAGAACATAATCAAGGAAACCAATGAAGAGGCTGGGACACTAACCTAGCAACAGATGAAAGTACTATGAACTGGGAAGAGGGTAAAACTTCTCAATTTTTCCATAACAATAGAAGAGGGTAAGAATAGCCTACTTCTGGGTTCCTTTTGGAGTCAAACAGAAAGGACTTGATAAATTGAAGGTAAAGTGTGAGTGAAAAAGAAGCATGAAGAATGACTTCTAGGTTTGGGTCCTGACCAACTGGAAAATTGTGGTACTTTTTACTGAGATGGAGATACCCAAAGGAACAGCATGTTGTATGGCTGGGCCGTGTGAGCAAATTAAGAGTTCTGTGTTGGAATTAATCTTCCCCATGCATCTATTCCCCTATTAAACGTTTATTTTGTGGTGATGCTAGGACACAGAGAGGAGACAAGGAGTCTTAAAAGAGAGTCTACAAGAAGATATAAAAGCAGACAGACAAGATGTAAGCACCAGGTGCTACGGGAGCTTAGTTTATGTACCAACCTCCAGACAGGGAGAGTGTTACTGAGAAAAGAATTTCAAGAACAGATAACACCTAAGGCCAGGGTAGCAGGACTTCTTCACAGTGAACCCGGGTTACCTCCTAATGACATTCTCTTTCACAATTATAGACTTAACAACCAAAACCAAGGTATCTTGTATCATTAATATAAAGGACACAGACCAATAGTTTTGAGGGACTAAACTTTTGGAAAATTGGGATAAAGTACAACTATCTCCTACCTCTAGGCACCAATTCAGTTTTATTCCCAGGGGCTCCAAGATCACATCTAAAACTTATTTTCTTCATTGTGAATGCCCAGCTGGACATAAAATTGACTGAGACGGTCAAAATGCCGTCTAAGGTTTTATTTTCTCTCAGGTACACTTGGTCTGAATGAAGCTAGTTCTCTGGAATAATGATTTCAGCATCTTGTATGCTATAGATTTCCAACTTTCTCAGCTCAGGTCACAGTAGACTCATTTCACCATGCTCCTTCCTGCCACGGAGTCATTCAAATGCTGTCACCTCTGCCTAAAACACTGTTCCCATGCCTATTCACAGCGTTAATGCACATTAAGTTATATAAACAGCACTTTCTCAAACATTTCCTAGCTTCTCTGACAAGTTCACAGTCTCTCTTATATTCTTGAAGCCCTTTCCCCGTTCTTTGTAGCATTTACCTCAGTGGCAGTTTTCTGATGGGTTGTTAATGCTCTCTGCACTAGTCTGAACCCTCTAGGAAGACAGAAATCCAGTTGGCTTTGGTTCACCATTATTCTCCTGCATGGGACACAATGCTTAGTACTGTTAAGCTGACGAACAAAAGCAAAGAAGAAAAATAAAAGTCTTTCCTCTCTTTTTATATGCTGTTGTTAGTATTACCATGTTTTTGTGTCCCATTAGCCCAACCTTCTTAGTTTCCTTTCCCCTGAATAAAATTACCAAAAGTCCTTTGTAGTTATTCATAGGATTTGGCATTAGGGCAGTCCACTGTTAGTTCTACTATGATATTTTATGGAGTACTGAAATTTGTGTTGGTTAACTTAGTTACTGTTTGCCAGGGTCTTAACAGAAGTCACAACACACACGTACAAATCCACTCCCTCATAAGGACAATGCAAGGTAGGTATTCCTATACATGTTTAATAGATGAAGAAACTGGGTCTCAGAGAGGTTGAACGACATATCCAAGGTTACACAGCCAAGTGATAATTCTGGGATTTGATCCCTGGTCCTTCTGACTTGAAAGCTTGTGATTTCTGGTTCTCCCAAATGTAAACTTTTTTTTTTTTTTTCAGAGCGGAAAAATATAATGGGAAATATAAATGTGATTGTATACAATTAGAAAAAAGAAAAACTCTTCTAAAGTTGTAAAGCATAGTAGGCACATTAGTCACTGAGTTTCCCAGTTAATTATTAGCAATGCACCCTGTATTTTTTTATTTGCCTGTGGCTATGTGCTGTTTTGCTCATCAAAAAAACCAAAAGTTGCCAGTTATGGGACTGAAGGAAAACATATAATTCAAATCAAGGTAACCTCTTAAAGGGACTTCGCAGTTGGCACAGTGGTAAAGAAACTGCCTATCAATGCAGGAGGTGTAAGAGACATGGGTTCAATCCCTGGGTTGGGAAGATCCCCTGGAGTAGGAAATGGCAACCCACTCAAATGTTCTTGCCTGGAAAATTCCATGGACAGAGGAGCCTGGGAGGCTACCATCCATGGAGTCACAAAGAGTTGGACACAGCTGAGCATGTACACATGCATACACACACACACACACACACACACACACACACACACACACACCCTCTTAAAGAGTTAAGAATGTGATTATGACTTAGAAGCAGACATCTGCTTAGTCTATTATATCCAACTTGGGGAAAAAAAGCTGTGGGAACCCAAAGGTGAAGCTCAGAAAAAGATATTCCCCAAATTTATAAGTTGGTAATAATTATATGGGATTGTTTAAGAGGAATGGGCCTTGGAAGACATGATCTGTCACTTAGAAAACAGTTTGTGTTCAGAACAGACAGCTGTTAAGATATCAATAACTAATGTTTTCTGAAGACACAGGATGTGTTAGGAACTATACCTACAATATTTCCTTTAATCCTCATGATATACCAATTAAGGCTCAGAAAAATCAATCACTTCACGCAAGAACACATATGACCGAGCCAGAACTGAACTCAGGCATCTGACTCTGGTGACCACATTTTTAAACATTAAAATCTGTAGTTGTTCAGTTTAACCCCATGGACTATAACCAGCCAGGCTCCTTTGTCCATGGGATTTCCATTTCCTTCTCCGGGTATCTTCCTGAACCAGGGACTGAACCCCTGTCTCCTGCATTGGTACGCAGATTCTTTACCAGTAAGCCACTAGGGAGGACTTAAACTTTAAAACTGGCAATGACTAATATATTACTTATTTTATTTGTATCAGTCACTTGAAAGCTTGTTTGATATGGTCCAAGATCCAACCATTTCCAGCTGCTTTGGGCAAAGCAGTTTTTGCATCTTCAAGATTGAACACTGGACAATGGTTGGGTTCACCTATGGAGGTCTTTCCCTCAGTGACATTCTTCTAGAGCTTACTCCCTTTTCAAGTGACAGTATCCAGACTGGCTAAATGACCAAAATCTGTTGAAAAATGTCAAAGAGGAAAGTTGAGATAGAGTAGTGAAATGGGACTGGGGGGTCAGAAGACCTGGTTTCTGATGTCAGCTCTGTCACTAAGATGCTGCAAGATGAAAGAAATTCACCCTGACTCCCCGAGTGTTGGTATTTCATCTATAAAATGAGGGCATTAGAGCAAAATCTTCAAGATCTCTTTTGGCTCTGGTATTCACTGGCTGTCCAGTGGTAGGAAGAGAAGCTGGAGTTTGACCTCACTTTTGGGAGGCTCCCAATTATTTTCCAGATGCCATGCTGAAAAGAGGAGCAGTTCCATGAAACCTTATATAGAGCAAAATCTCTGACAGTCATTATCTTACAACCTGATGTGGTCATCACTGTTCCCTTACCCTTCTGGCTCTGCAGGGCTATTCCTGGAAGTACCAGCAGCTGAAACAGTACTTCTGGGAATCTAAGGGCACTGAAGAGTGGGGAACATGGTTACTTCTTTCAGGCCCACTGATAGGAAACAAGGAGTGTCCAGGGAGTGAAGACCGTTGTCCTCTAGTTGCCAAGGCACACTTACAAATGATAACAGATAACATGTCTACAGGCTTTGTAAATCACATTGTCCTCTGATCTGATATCTCATTTCAGCTTCTCAACAAACTTTATCAAAGGGAAGGTAGGTAATGGGTACTATATGTGACTGAAGGAAAGAAATAGGCTTGGGAAACACACACACACACATACACACACACAATATTTCTCAGCTTCATAGGAGCTACAAAACTCCTAAAACTCCTTCACTTTTATCTACTTTATTTATAGCACTGGCAGGAATAATTATTGGAACCATCTCTTGAGAGCACTGAAGCCAATTCTTTGACACTGAGTCTCTTACCAGTGGCCCCATGTTCAAGGAAGGATAGAAATGTCATTAGAAGTTAAACCCAGTCCCCTCTCCTATCCCATCCTCTGCCACTCATCCCCACCCCACGCCAAGTCCACTGCTCCAGCAACACCCAATCATTCACTGACATTCTTCTGTATCTTCATGCCTTTGCTTGTCTCTTCATGCTGTTTCTTCTGCCTCACAAGTCATTGTCTCTTTTTTCTTGGTAAAATACTACTCATATTCTTTCAGACACATTTCAGATGCCATCTCATGTGAAGACTTCTTTGATACAACCTCTAGTTATTGGTGACTTCCTGCTCTGCTTGCCCAAGTAATTTGTACATCTCTAGATTATTGAAAAACACAAAAAACATTGAGAATATTAATTCAATTATCTCTACTCCTCACCCCATAGATGTGAGATCTTCAAGGGATGGACCATGATGAATCCAATTTTTCTATCCCTGGTACTTAGCCCAGCACCTAGCACATAGGAGACACTCAGCAGCATGGCTAGAGGGATGGATGCATGACTGGATAGGTCACTAACTGACAGGAAGACCTCTAGGTCATTCTCCATCAGGAAGAAGTTTAATTTTAAAGGGTAAAGTAAGATACTATGATACTCAAAGGATATGTTATCATCTCAAGTCCTGGAAAGACCTTGTTCTGGCACTTGGACAAGAATAAGAAAGATGATAAGAGTAGAAAGGATAAGACCAAAGACTCATGGTCAAGGGCAAAGTCTAGTCCAGAGCACCCACAGGGATGGTCTCCCTCAGGACAAGGAAGAGATAGTATAACAGGTCCTACAGAGCCTAGAAAACATTGCAATTACCTGTGGCCAATGGCTTCTCCAGACCTCCCAATGTAAATTACCAAAAACAGCACTGACATCTTGTGATACCAAGATGGTGCAACAAGCAGTTCAGCAAAGCTTGAAATGATAAACAAGTCTCACATTCTAAGGAACAAATGGATAAATCCTTGTAAACATGTCTAGTTTTATTGGGCAAATTCAGAACATTGAGTATCCACAGATAAAAGGACTTTATAATATCCATAGCTATGGATGACATTGCTGGACTCAGGCTCCCAACATTGTTCCTGATGAATACTTCTGGTGAAAATCCCTTGGGTATGTTTCCAAAATAGGATTTCCTCTTCTTTCCCTACGGATGTGGTAGAATTAGCAGAAACACTCCCACTTCCTAGTTCTATACTCTTATTTAATCCTAGGAAAAGGAACCGCCTAACTGATTCATGAGACTTGGGGAAAAAACCAACATCCATGGGGCCATTTTAATGAGGAAGGAGAACCACAGCCTTGAAAGGGGTCAGTACAGGCGTGGCATGAGTCTCTCTTCTTGAACCACCTCTAGGCCAGTGGGCTCTTGGAGTCTAAGTTGGAATTTAGCAGATCAAACAGCACATCAGGTGCTGAAACAAGCCCAGCCAGATGTCTTGTCTCTTTGTCCCAGCTCCTTGGCCTGCCAGTGAATGGATCAAGTTGGTGCCATGCTGTTTCCAGCGCCCAGACAGGTCCAGAAAAGAGGGTAAGATTCCCTCCATGTTCTTTAATTTAGTCTAACCAAAATCAAAACAACACTTTGCTTCAGGTGTCTCTGTGAAATATTCTCAACTGGTTAGACTCTGGGGCAGAACACTGGTGAATACTGGCAGATCTATGTCCCCAACACATACATATCATTAGTCAAATCCTTAAACTATACTTTTAAGCCTAAAGGACAAAAATATCTAAAATGCAGCTTCAGTTAACTGCAGGATTTATGTTACTCTATGAAAAAAGTGGTATTCTCAGGGATTCCCTGGTGGCTCAGGGGTAAAGAATTTGTCTTGCAATGCAAGAGCTATCAGTTCAATCCCTGGTCCAGGAAGATCCCATACGCTGCAGAGCAACTAAGCCTGTGTACCACAACTACTGAGCCTGGGCTCTAGAGCCCGCTTGCCACAACTACTGAAACCCCCGAGCTTTAGCTCAGTTTCTGCAACAAGACAAGCCACCACAATGAGAAACCTGCGCACTGCAACTAGAGAGGAGCTCCCACTTGTCATAACTAGAGAAAAAGCCCGTGCAGCAGTGAAGACTGACCACAGCCCAAAATAAATAAATGAATAAACTTTAAAAAAGGGACATTCCCAATCTCTCGAAACTAAGTTGTGCGTGTTGCTTTGGGGCTTTTTTCTGAAGGAGTCTAATATTTCCTCTCAGGAAAGTCTCTGACAGACTTGCTGCAGGAATGAGCTCTCATTCAGGTGGGGGTCTGTCTTCCACAGGAGTCCCTGCATAAGTGGCAAACGGGTTAGTGAAAAAAGGACTATGAACACTGGATTTATGAAACAAAATCATCGTCTATCATCTAACACTATCATTTAATTCAAAAGGAGGTACAGAGTCCATTAACTGTTAGGTTAATTGTTCCCAACTAGTAGGAGCAATTGAAGCCAAAGAGGGGCTTATTTATCAAATCCTTTGTTCAAACACATATTCGCTCATTCAAGTACATATTTCATCAGTATGTACTAAGTGGCAGATAAAGGGCCCACAGTGTCCAGTGCCTAAAACATGGTCTCACAAAGGGAGAGGAAACAAGAAAAAAATGCAGCCTCCCTCCTCTTAAGGAATGGTCCCCTTTACATCTGCTTCATCATCACTTCTGCCTCTCATGTAACAGTTAATAACTCCTTCTACTTGGAGTTTAAGTTTCTCTGTTGTCTGGCTTCCCTGACCCCACAAAACAAGTGATCTATAAGCTAACATACTATACTCTTTTAGGCATTACAAGGCTCTTTCTGTAATGCAAATTATCACTCTATAATTCAGCCATGCTATACACATTCATAAAATGGCCTGCCCCCAAAACACAATGAAACACTTTTTCCCAGGAAGATAAAAAAGCAACTGGGACCTGCTGAAAGAGAGCCTGGATAATCAATTAGAACAGATAGGATGCTACTTCTCTTCCTAAGGGTCCTTCTTCCCTGTTGATTTCTTCCTTCCTATTTGCTTTTGACAGATGTTTAGGATCAGATAGGTAACAAGGCAATGGTTCACACAGAAGGGAAGTTCAAAATCTATTGACACAGATCATTTTATTGGACTACGGGTATGTAATTCCCTACAAAATGCTGGGCGTGAGGTTTCTCTATCAATTCTGGACATGAAATCAACTAGTATAGTTTTAACTGTCCAAAAAAATGCCTAATATATTCTTCTGATTCACAAAACTGTTTTTTTCCCTTATTTTGTATAATGTTCCCAAACCAAACCACCCAAACATCTCCCTGAAGGAAAGCATTAAGTAGTAACATTTTATCTTTGGAAATTTGCAAGTAGTTACTTAAAACATTATAAATTTCTTCCCTTGTCCTTGAAATGCACCATATAAATATTGCATTTGATCCTTAACTTACATTTCATAAATAATTTATTTCAAAACTATTCCTCCATAAGACTATCAGCTGCTGAGGTGTTCAGTTTTCAGGGAAAGCATTTATTTACTGCGTGAGCCCAGGAAGGCTGGTAAAGACTTGGCTAAAAGCTCCACACGGAACGAATTATGGCAATTATATTAATGGTCAAATCCATGATGTGCTGTTCAAATCTGTTAAAAGGTTTTGCACTGTATTGCCCACGTCTGATGGGCAATGAGTCCACCGGAAATGTTTAACACTTCATAGGGAGGCTTCCAAGATACATTTCTCATAGTTCCAAGAATTGCGACAGACTGTCTGGAGGTAACTTCCAGAGGAGTCTCTGAAAGTCACAACTGGGAGTGCATAGTTATCTCTTTAACATCATCCACTTCTGGTTCAGACTGAAACTACAAGCTCAAGTCACCAGAAATGAAAATCAAAGGAAACATCACACAATTAATTTTGATGAATGGGTAAGTTTTAATTCACGTATGGCAACATTCTGGTTAATGATATGTCTCCTTATGACATCCATTAAAAATCCATTAACTTAACAGGCAAAATCTAATAAAGTTACTCTGGAAATTTTCTGTGAGGTTAACATTATAGACTTTTAATGAATATTTCCTGTAGGTATTGCTCTATTAGCAGAGCTAATATACTTATAAAACATGGATCTTGTGCTTGGCGGGTTGGGAGGGAAGCACAAAAAGATGAAAATAATCAGAAAATCAGAGTTGAGGTTGGACCCAAATCACCTAAAATCCTGCTGAAATTAGTAAAGGGCACTAGAGCTTTTAGAAGTGAAAACTGGATATCCCAGTACCAGCCACCACAGTCATTCATTTATCCTTACCCACTTACTAATCAAAGAGTAATTTAGCTGCTAAAATGTGCCATGTCTTGTGCTAGGACCATAATATGAAGGTAAACAAGTGAAAATTCACAGGTCAAGAACCTTACAGTCTACAGTAAAATGAAGACATCTAACAGGTAATCAATGTATACTATAATAAAGCTGCATTCAACACACCGTGCAAACAACTAAATCTCAGGGAAAGGGTGGGCAAATAAATTTTAAAAATCACTGAAACAATGAAGCAACTGAAGTTGAAATTTGTGTTCCAGTAAACTATTAGCTCTTCTAGGCTATACCACAGGGAAAGTTTTAATTCTGGACATCACTTATTGATTCTGCATGTGGTTACAGAAAGTTCCTTCTCTCTCTGATTCTCATCTAAAAACAAAGTAACAGTACACTTTTGCCACTGGTTGTGAAAATTACATGCAACAAGGTACATAAAAACACATAGAAATGTGCTTGAAATACAGAAGGGGAAGGAGGTTTAGCATTTATTTATTGCCTATTATAGGCCCCAACCAATATTATTTGGAAGTCAATACAGTGTCATGGTTAAGGCAGGATTTGGAATCCTCCAAACATAGGTTTGAATTCTGCCTCTATCATTTGCAAACTGTGCAACCATAGGCTAGACACCCTTCCCTTTTCTGAACCTTGGCTGCTTCAGCTGTAGAACAGGATAACTAAAAATAACTCTGTTATGCTGTTTGGAGACTTTTGAAAGATAATGGTTGTAATGCAATAGTACTATGTCTCAGAAACAATACACTATTACTTTTAATTCTACCATTAACTATATCTTTCATAGACAAGACTATAGAGATAAAAAAGCATTACGAGACTTGTCTAAGTTCATACAATTAATGCTAAAACTAAAACTACCCTTGCTCCCAGTTCCATGTTTTAGATCCAACTTCCCTGCAGTCCTCAATTAGATGGCAACAGTCCCGACCCTGGGACCCAGTCTTGATGATTCTCCTTCAAGGCAGGGAACTCGTGACTGGAGACTTAACATCAGAACATCAGACTGGAGACTTAAAACTCAGGGGCCCTGCTTGAGCACCAATGACCAACGAACTAGTACCCTGGGGTTGAAGGCAACATTGTATACCCAAGATTCATATGCTAAAGGTCTAGCCTCCAATGTACTTGGAGATTAGAGTTGATAAGGAGGTACTCATCCTACACGCTAGCAAAGTAATGCTCAAAATTCCTCAAGCGAGGCTTCAACAGTACATGAAGCAAGAACTTCCAGATGCTCAAGTTGGACTGAGAAAAGTCAGAGGAACCAGAGATCAAATTGCCAACATACATTGGATCATTGACAAAGCAACAGAGATCCAGAAAAACATCTACTTCTGCTTTACTGACCATGCCAAAGCGTCTGACTGTGGGGATCACAACAAACTGCGGAAAATTCTTCAAGAGATGGGAATACCAGACCACATGATCTGCCTCCTAAGAAATGTGTATGCAGGTCAAGAACCAACAGTTAGAACCAGACAAGGACATGGTTCAAGCTTGGGAAAGGAGTATGTCAAGGCTGTATATTGTCACCCTGCCTATTTAACTTATATGCAGCGTACCTCATGAGAAATGCCAGACTGGATGAAGCACAAGCTGGAATCAAGACTGCAGGAAGAAATATCAATAACCTCAGATATGAAGATGATACCGCCTTTATGGCAGAATGCAAAGAGGAACTAAAGAGCCTCTTGATGAAAGTGAAAGAAGAGAGTGAAAAAGTTGGCTTAAAACTCAACATTTAAAAAACTAAGATCATGGCATCTGATCCCATCACTTCAGGGCAAATAGATGGGAAAACAATGGAAACAGTGACTTTATTTTCTTGGGCTCCAAAATCACTGCAGATGGTGACTGCAGCCATGAAATTAAAAGACACTTGCTCTTTGGAAGAAAAGTTATGACCAAACTAGATAGCATATTAAAAAGCAGAGACATTACTTGGCCAACAAAGGTCCATCTAGTCAAAGCTATGCTAGATGGACCTTTGTTGGCCAAGTAATGTCTCTCCAGTAGTCATGTATGGATGTGAGAGTTGGACCAGAAAGAAAGCTGAGTGCCGAAGAATTAATGCTTTTGATCTGTGGTATTGAAGAAGACTCTTGAGAGTCCCTTGGACTGCAAATAGATTAAACCAGTAAATCCTAAAGGAAATCAGTCCTGAATATTCATTGGAGGGACCAATGCTGAAGCTGAAGCTCCAATACTTTGACCACCTGATGCAAAGAACTGACTCATTGGAAAAGACCCTGATGCTGGGAAAGATTGAAGGCAGAAGGATAAGGGGATAAGAGAGGATGAAATGGTTGGATGGCATCACTGACTCGATGGACATGAGTTTGAGCAATCTCCAAGAGTTGGTGATGGAGAGGGAAGCCTGATGTACTGCTGCCCATGGGGTCAGACATGACTGAGCAACTAAACTGAACTGAACTTCCCCGTCCATTTCAATTCAATCAACTATGCTTATATTGTACACATTCTGTCAGTAGATATTTATCAACATCTTCTATGCCAAGATACTCAAGGGTAAGGCAGATACAGTCCCTGCCCTCCAGAAGCTTTTGGTTTAGTATCATTTTTCTGTCTGGCTGCCTGACTCCAAGCGGTGTGAATATCCAGAATTTTAAGGTACTATATGCCTGAAAGTATTAACACTTTTCATACCCTGTGAAGTTATATCCTCTCATCAGCTGAGAGTCTATCACACTCAGACTCTAATGTCTCTAAGTATGGACTATGGATGTTTGTTTCAATGAAGCTCAAACTGGCTTTAGATGCTGAATATCAGACTTCTGCCTAACCCTGCTGGAGGGTTATATATAACTGTATACAGCCACATCAGTCCCTCAAGTCTCAAACAGCCCAAGGAGGACATCTGCTTCATTAGGAAAGTATAGAGTTAGAGATCGCAGTCCTAATAATGACCCTACAAGAGCAGATAGAAGAACTGAATCTCAGTTTTTCCATCTGAAACATGGAAACAGCTAGACGAATAGGTTTGTGAGGGCCAAATGAGGTAAATGAATTGATCGCCTACCAAACCACCAACCAAAGAACTTAGAATGCCACTAACAACTAACGATCGCTGGTTTGCTTTCTTCTTCTCTTCCTCTGGCCCCAAGCTCCTGCCCGTCTCCGCAAGCTCCAATCCTACAGGGGTTTCAGTTGGGCTACAGAAAGTCCAGAAGGGTTCTCTTGCATACTACCCTGGCTCTGTTCTCTCCCTAGATTTAGCTATGAGCAGTTGAGCAGACCATGCTCAGCTGAGCTATGCTGTCTACAGCATAGCAGTACAGATGCTATGTGGATCTTTCATATTTCTGTCCTTATATTCTCGAAATGTAAGACAGTAGTCATGAGGACTCCACCAGAGAACAGTTGGACTGAAATAATCTACTATGTGACTCAGTTATCAAGGGCAGTTGAAACAGTAGCAGACACTACTAGTTGTTCACCCATATTTCTCAGCACAGCTCTCAATTTCTGGTCTGTCACATGGATGGCCCCAAGGCTGCCTGACCAATGACCACATTTCCCAGCCACCCCTGCGGCCTAGTGGGGCTTTGTTAAGAAGCACTGGTGTACAGGCTGTGATCAGAAATGAAATGGTCCATTTCTTTGTTATGCTTTCTCCAAAGGAATGTGGAAGGATTCTTCTGGTCGTTTTCTTTCTTCCCAATCGCTAGCTGGGGACTGATGAGAACTGAAGGAGCAATCTGGACCCAAACTTGGAGGTCATGTTATAAGAAAGGCAGAGCTGCCTGACAATCACTTACTTCAGTTCTAATACATAAGAGGGAAATACTCTGCCACCCTGTTTAATTCACAGTACTTGAAACTTGTCTTGTTCCAACCTCCTAGCCCACACACTAAACAATACAGAAGTATTTTCTTTAATCATGTGGAGTATCTTACCTGATGACAGCTTACTCAAAAGGTAGGTAGTAACTATATGAAATACGCATCTTTCTGTGACATGAATATGAACTTTATCTTGAAGCTTTAACATATCAGCTACCATTATATATACCTAGTATCTGAATTATTTTACCAGGTAAATTCCTGCTAGTCCTCCACTCCTTTCCTACCTAGTTAGTGCCACATAAAACTGGAAGTCAGGGGCCCTATGGCTTTAGTCAGGGACAACTGGCTCACATTCCAGTTTATGCTTTGTTCCTGATCCTTCCAATTTTGAGCACTTCAATTATTTGTTCTTTCCTGCTCATGCCCTTACCTGGTTCCTTGAACCTAAATCACAACACATTTTCCAAGGTCTGACTGGGATGATCCATATATACCTTTGATTATGCTATTTCCAGCTGCTCCATGCAAATATCTTCCCCAGTCTAGTGGCATGTCTAGGAGTCTACATTTCAAGGCAGATTATCATAGCTCAGTTACTATAAGCCCCAGTACAAAGGTCTATTAGTCATGACCTACCCATCATAGCTTACTAGCTTCTCTTTGAAACATAGGGATGTGTTTCTATATTTTAATTTAGACAAAAACAAACAAAAAACAAACACCAATATGTTCATATATACATACACATAATCAGAAAAATATATATTATTTTTTACCTATTTTGCTGTAATTATCTGTAACCAAGTCTTCCAAACCAACCATCTTCCAGAAACTGTCATCCCAGCCTTTCTCTGCAGAGTATGTCCACTTGCACACCAGGGAGCAGAGAGACCTAAGAAAATAGGAGAGAGGTAGAACCAATAATATGAGCCAGGCTTCGTTATATTTTGCCAAACACTTGTTGAGATATCTGCAATAGTGAAAAAACAGAATAAACTGAAGTAATTATTCACCCCTGAATACAATCAGAAGTCCTCAATGACATCTGTTAATGATTGAGAGTACCTTCTTTCACTTTCAATAGGGTTTCAGCCCTTTATTTAGATCTGACTAAACAGTATATATAAATATCTGCATGTATATTTCTATTCATATTTATATGACATTTATGAGATAACCAGAAATTACAACACTGACTAGCTACCTGGGATTCTCCAGACAAGAGGACTTGAGTGGGTGCCATGCTCTCCTCCAAGGGATCGTCCCAACCCAGGAACAGAACCCAAGGTATTCCACACTGCAGGCAGATTCTTTACCATCTGAGCCACCAGGGAAGCCCAAGAATACTGGAGTGGGCAGCCTATCCCTTTTACAGGGGATCTTCCCAAACCAGGAATTGAACCACAGTCTCCTGCATAGCAGGCGACTCTTTACCAGCTGAGCTACTAGGGAAGCCCGGAGATAAACAGAAATTAAAACAATGACTAGCTATTTGATGATACTGAGCATTATTACAAACAGCAAAAACAAGACTGGGAGCCGACTGTGCCTCAGATCATGAACTCCTTATTGCCAAATTCAGACTTAAATTGAAGAAAGTGGGGAAAACCACTAAACCATTCAGGTATGACATAAATCAAATGCCTTATGATTATACAGTGGAAGTGACAAATAGATTTAGGGGACCAGATCTGATAGAGTGCCTGATGAACTATGGACAGAGGTTCGTGACACTGTACAGGAGACAGGGATCAAGACAGTCCCCAGGAAAAAGAAATTCAAAAAAGCAAAATGGCTGTCTGAGGAGGCCTTACAAATAGCTCTGAAAAGAAGAGAAGAGAAAAGCAAAGGAGAAAAGGAAAGAAATACCCATTTGAATGCAGAATTCCAAAGAATAGCAAGGAGAGATAAGAAAGCCTTTCTCAGAGATCAATGCAAAGAAATAGAAGAAAACAATAGAATGGGAAAGACTAGAAATCTCTTCAGGAAAATTAGAGATACCAAGGGAACATTTAATGCAAAGATGGGCTCAATAAAGGACAGAAATGCTACAGACCAGACAGAAGCAGAAGATATTAAGAAGAGGTGGCAAGAATACACAGAATTGTACAAAAATGATCTTCATGACCCAGTTAATTATGGTGGTGTGATCACTCACCTAGAGCCAGACATCCTGGAATGCGAAGTCAAGTGGGCCTTAGGAAGCATCACTATGAACAAAGCTAGTGGAGGTGATGGAATTCCAGTTGAGCTATTTCAAATCCTAAAAGATGATGTTGTGAAAGTGCTGCACTCAATACGTCAGCAAATTTGGAAAACTCAGCAGTGGCCAAAGGACTGGAAAAGGTCAGTTTTCAGTCCAATCCCAAAGAAAGGAAATGCCAAAGAATGCTCAAACTACTATACAATTGCACTCATCTCACACGCTAGTAAAGTAATGCCCAAAATTCTCCAAGCCAGGCTTTAACAGTACATGAACCATGAACTTCCAGATGTTCAAGATGGTTCTAGAAAAGGCAGAGGAACCAGAGATCAAATTGCCAACATCCACTGGATCATTGAAAAAGCAAGAGAGTTCCAGAAAAACATCTATTTCTGCTTTATTGACTATGCCAAAGCCTTTGACTATGTGGATCACAATAAGCTGTGGAAAATTCTTCAAGAGATGGGAATACCAGACCACCTGACCTGCCTCTTGAGAAACCTGTATCAGGTTAGGAAGCAACAGTTAGAACTGGACATGGAACAACAGACTGGTTCCAAATCGGGAAAGGAATATGTCAAGGCTGTATGTTGTCACCTGCTTATTTAACTTATATGCAGAGTACATCATGAGAAATGCTGGGCTAGAGGAAGCACAAGCTGGAACCAAGATTGCCAGGAGAAATATCAATAACCTGAGATATGCAGATGACACCACCCTTATGGCACAAAGTGAAGAAGAACTAAAGAGCCTCTTGATGAAAGTGAAAGAGGAGAGTGAAAAAGGTGACTTAAAGCTCAACATTCAGAAAACTAAGATCATGCATCTGGTCCCATCACTTCATGGCAAATAGATGGGGAAACAGTGGAAACAGTGTCAGACTTTTTTTGGGGGGGCTCCAAAATCACTGCAGATGGTGATTGCAACCATGAAATTAAAAGACGCTTACTCCTTGGAAGGGAAGTTATGACAAACCTAGAGAGCATATTAAAAAGCAGAGACATTACTTTGCCAACAAAGGTCCATCTAGTTAAGGCTATTGTTTTTCCAGTAGTCATGCATGGATGCTAGAGTTGAACTATAAAGAAAGCTGAACACCGAAGAATTGATGCTTTTGAAAGGTGGTGTTGGAGAAGACTCTTGAGAGTCCCTCGGACTGCAAGGAGAGCCAACCAGTCCATCGTAAAGGAGATCAGTCCTAGGTGTTCATGGGAAGGACTGATGTTGAAGCTGAAACTCCAATACTTTGGCCACCTGATGTAAAGAGCTAACTCATTTGAAAAGACCCTGATGCTGGGAAAGATTGAGGGCAAGAGGAGAGGGGGACGACAGAGGATGAGATGGTTGGATGGCATCACCGACTGAATGGACATGAGTTTGGGTAGGCTCCGGGGGTTGGTGTGGGATAGGCAGGCCTGACATTCTGCCACTCATGGGGTCGCAAAGAGTCGGACACGACTGAGCAACTGAACTGAACTGAGCATTATTATTTAGTGTTAGGTATGATATTGATAATTCTGGTTATGTTCTGAAAAAGGCTTCTTAGCTGATACATATTAAAACACTGATGTATAAAATGATTTATTATCTGGTATCTACTGTAAAACAGCAAGTGAGGGGAAGTGAATGACATTGCAGATGGAACAGAATTGGCCATGGGTTGGTAGCTGTGGGGCTGAGGGTGGTTAAATGGGTGTTCATTATACGTATCTATTCTGTACATGTTCAAAATTTTCTGTAATAAAAAAATAAAAAACCAAAATGGTGTCTGGTATAGATGTGATGACTGCAGTCTAAAGCAACATTTAACAGGAGGAAGACAAGTGCTAGATGGCCTTCTCCTTTCTGGCTTCATGTCTCATCAATTCCCTCTTAGTATTCTACATTCCAGCAATAAACAACCCTTTAGAGTGCTCTGAAAAAGTCACATTCTTGCATACTTCTGTGCCTCTGCCCTTCTTCTATGAGCTTTCAAAATTCTTCAGCCTGATAACTTGAATACTTCCTTTAGTCTAGACTGAGGCCTCAGTTCTAGTTTAGATGTTCCTGCTCTGACATCACAGAGCAAGCACCAAATCTATTAGAGACCTTATCACACTGAGTAATTAACTGCTTCTTTGTGTCTCTTCTTCCCAACAGCCCCAAGCCTTCCAATTTGTTCGCCACTATGTCCAGAGAAAACTTTTTAAAGTAAAATCTGATGGTACCAACTCCTGACTAAAACCCTTCAATTGCTCTTCACTCCATTCAGGAAAAAGTCCAGTCCTCAGCTAGGCTTGAATGATGCTCTGTGATATGACCATGTTGACCTGCAGCTTCCTCTCCTGTCCTTCCTATCCTTGTTTTCTTCATTCTACATTAATGAATTATTTGAAGCTTTCCACAGTGGGCCTTGATTGCTCAGAGATACAGTGCCCTGAACCTCTGCTCCATTCTGCCCAAAATGTTCTTCCCTGTTACGTGTCTGACTGCTGATTAGCCTTCCTGACTCAGTTCAGACTCCCCTTTTCATGAAGCCCCAACAGAGGTCCAGCTGAGTCTAAAGCCTCTTCTCCAAGTTCAATGTTCTCATACCCATATCTTAATACTTAGCACAGTCATTGTCCTTGCCCCTTCCCTTCTCTATTTCTCCCACTAAACCAGCAACACCTTCAGAGGAGAACCTACCTTAATAATCTCCAGATCACCAGTATTTACATCCAGCCACAGGTCAAGCCACCATGAATACTGATCAAATGGAAGCTCTGGAGAATAAATATAGTCTGTCCACATTACCATAGGTAAGTGATAAACCTGGAGAGTTCTTCCAGGTTTATAGATAAAGCAAAATCTATCTATCTCACAGAGCCAGCAGTTTTGGTCTATTTGATTCAGTCATTAAATTGATTCACTCATTCACTCACTCAATAAACATTTAGTATTCAGTCATTATGACCCTGGCATTATGCTAGGTGCTGGGGAACCAGTTATATGCAAAACAGTCGGCCTGCTGCTCTCCTACATGCTAACAATATAATTGAGGAGACAGTGATCAAATAATCACACCTAAAGTTACATCCTAACAAAAATGTTCTGAAGGAAGTAAAGAGAGAAATGAAAAGTTTTAACAGGAGAAACTGGCAGGAGAAAGGGGGAGAAAGTGTCAGGGAGGGCTTCACAGAAAAGCTCACCTTCTGTGAGACCTGAATGTCTTCTGAAAGCAAACAAATATTACTTATCATTATTTTTTTCACATGTGGCAACGATGGCAGATTCTAGGATCAGGAAGATCCCTTGGGGGAAGGAAATGGCAACCCGCTGCACTATTCTTGCCTGGAGAATCCCATGGTCAGAGGAGACTGGCAGGCTACACTCCATGGTGCCGTAGGAGTCGGACATGACTTAACAACCACACCACCACCGCCACAGATGACAGGACACATTGAGCTAAGCTAAGTGGCATGGATATACTGAAGAAACACTAGTCCCAGTAGAAACAATATGTATGTGTGAAATCCCTCACCTGATTTAAGCAAAATAATTTTTTGAGGTATAAAGAAAGCAGCTACCTATGAAGCATGTTCTGAAGAATATGCAATAGGATAACTCTTCCTGGCACAATGCCTGAAATTTTGACATTTTAGAAGCTATGGTAATTCACTGGAAAGAGCAATGTAATGAAACAATATGGTGTGAAAGGATTGTGTCTTATAATCCATTCGTATAGGACAACTCTTCACTCCCCAAATGTTCCACTCACTTGCAGACTACCAGGACGAGCTTCTACTCTGTCCCATCTGTCATTAACTCAGTGTTGCTCCATTCAGTCATCCTTGTCTACTTGGAAAATCCCATGTCTTTCTCACGGTCCAGCTCTTCTGCACAAGTTTCCTCACTACCTCCAAGTTAACCTCATGGCTATCTCCTTTGAAGTAGCATTACAACTTGGAAATACTTCACTATAGTTCTTAACAGCTGAGATAGGTTGAGTTCATGGCCCCCAGTCGTCTTATCTCTAAATAACCACACGCTTTGCCACGTAATTTGCAGTGCTCACCCTCCTCCTCTCAACCCCCACACTATGGGCATAGTCTCCTTTCCTACTTCAAGATTTTGGATATTGTCACATAACTGAATTTGGCCAAAAGAATGAGGCAGAAATAACTGCATCTCAGTTTCGAGTCTAAGCTAAAAGCAGCATTACATGTTTCTGCTTGCTCTATTGCACTTCTGGCATTGCTGTGAGAAGATCATGCAGGTTAGCTCACTGGTCCCAGAAGGAGGGCAAGGGGTATGTGGGTAGAGGAATGACCACCAAGTCCAGTGTGGATCACACATCCCCAGGCAGCCAAGACCTGAGGGAGTGAGTACAGCTGAGAACAGAAGAATCGCCCTGCAGAACAGAGTCTAAATGTATCCATGAGTCAGATAAGTGATTACTCTGTTGAACTACTGAGCACTGGCTGTGATTCATAACAGAGCAATAGTTAAACAACTCAACAGTTTATAGCACAACTAAGTTATCCCACATAGACTGTCTGCCCTATCCACAATAAGAGGAAGGAAAGGGATGTCTATCTCACTGCCAGTTAGAATAAGTGGCCAGAGAGTGTGCCTGAGACAACTGAGCCCAAGAGGCAGGAAGTGTTAACTCCATCCTCCATTAGGTTTACCCGAACACTATGAGGGTCTATCTCATTTGGGTCTCTAAATCAGCTCTTGGATAAAATGGATGTGTGAAAGTAGCAGAATTGGCAATATTTAGAGGCGTGACAGAGGATGAGATGTTTAGATAGCATCAGACTCAAATGGAATGAGTTTGAGAAAAACTCCAGGAGATAGTGAAGGACAGGGAAGCCTGGTGTGCTGCAGTTCATGCGGCTGCGAAGAGTCAGACACAACTGACAGAATGAACAACAAGAGAGTACAACCTAGGAAACTTAGTTGGCCTTAGTTACAACTTAGCTTCTCTGGAAATCTCCAGGAGAGAGAGAGCAAATATAGGACTTCATCTTGTTAGTAAGTAAAGGCAAGTTCCCAGAAGTAGAACAAGAGGTCTGCCTCCCTCTGAGGCTTCTATTAAGACCACGTTTTGTCATTCCCTCAAGTGTTTTAGTCAACAACCTGCACTCTAAGGATAGCTATTCACCTTCAGGCAAGCTGACCTATCAGCATGTGTGTGTGTGTGTGTGTAGGCATGGGTGGGAGGAGTGATTTGTAGGATCAGAATTAAAGAGAGCAACCTGTTCTAAAGAGATGGATGAAACTGGAGCCCATTATACAGACTGAAGTAAGCCAGAAAGATAAAGACCAATACAGTATACTAACACATATATATGGAGTTTAGAAAGATGGTAACGATAACCCTACATGCAAAACAGAAAAAGAGACACAGATGTACAGAACAGACTTTTGGACTCTGTGGGAGAAGGCGAGGGTGGGATGTTTCGAGAGAACAGCATCGAAACATGTATATTATCAAGGGTGAAACAGATCACCAGCCCAGGTTGGATGCATGAGACAAGTGCTCGGGGCTGGTGCAATGGGAAGACACAAAGGGATCGGGTGGAGAGGGAGGTGGGAGGGGGGATCGGGATAGGGAATACATGTAAATCCATGGCTGATTCATGTCAATGTTTGGCAAAAACCACTACAATATTGTAAAGTAATTAGCCTCCAACTAATAAAAATAAATGGGAAAAAAAAAGAGAGCAACCTGAAAATGACAGGGGCTGCACTAGCAGGGTGAATTGTTTCCAGGACTGGCAGGAAAGGAGAGCTGCATCTGTTCAGGGAAAAGGGTCCCTCACTATCTGTTCCTTGCCAGCCAGAATACCATGGCAGAAACTTCTGTATCCTTCACTACTTTCAGGTTTTTTAACATCAAAGAGACTACAAAAGACTACAGCCTACTGGCAGTTGAAAGAACATAAATTAAGGGGAAGGCAAAATGAAAACAATACCTAACTTAGGGGACTAGTTCACCCAAGAGAAGATCCATACAGAAGGCCTCTAAGACAAAGGTCTCAGTGATGTAGAAATGATGAAAAAAAATTAGAAGAGAACACCAATAAGGAAAGCAATGAGAAATCAGAAGGGAGCAAGAAAGACTCTGAACTAAAGCTATGAATTTTAAAATTTATTAAAAATGTCCTTATAAGAACTAAAAAAAACACTGGCACTGTTAAAAATTGAATTAATGATCTAGAAGACAAAGTGAGCAAAATATCTTACTACTTGTGACAAAGACACAAAGGAAGAAATACTGAGGGAATAAAAAAGGGGCCTTTTGGAGGACAGATCTGGCAGCTTAACACAAAAATAAAAGGAATTCCAGAAGGGATTTTCTTTTTTTTTTTTTTGGTTAAAGGAGAAAAGGAAAAAGAAGAAAAGTTGAAGGAGATATTCTAATTATACAAATACAGTGCTAGGTTTTTGTTTTTCTTTTTAAACTGGCTGAAGCAAGATTTAAGCTTGCAGATGAAAAGTCTCATTAAGTTCAGGAAGTGAATCCAGGAAACACTTGAATTTCAAGTGTAAACAGAAAATTATACAAACTTCCAGACAGAAAGAGTAAGTTAGCTACAAAGGCAAGAAATTAAGCCTAGCTAAGGAATTCTCATCTACAACTCTGGAATGCAGAAGATGGAAGAACAATGTACAGACCATTAACAAAAATGATCCAACAATCCTATATCTAGACAAAGTATTACTCAGCTGTTAGAGGAAAGGAAAACATTTTCAGAGTGCAAGAATTCAAAAGTAAACTTCCCATATATGTTCTCTGAGGATAACATTTGAGAAAGAACATAACCTAAAAAGCAATGGGTTCTGAGGAGCTATATCAACAGAGTGGAAATCAAAGACTAGAGGAAGCAGTGGTGGTGAAACCTGATATTAATTCATATTCTCTATGTATATATGCATATGTGTGTGTGTGTGTTTGTATAGTATAAATATTGCTGTTGTTGTTATTCAGTTGCTAAGCATTCAACTCTTTGTGATCCCATGCACTGTAGCACACCAGGCTCCTCTGTATTCTACCATCTCCCAGAGTTTGCTCGAATTCATGTCCATTGAGTCAGTGATGCTATCTAATCATCTCATCCTCTGCCTCCCCTTTCTCCTTTTGCCTTCAATCTTTTCCAGCAGCAGGGTCTTTTGCAAAGAGTCTGCTCTTTGCATCAAGTGGCCAAAGTACTGGAGCTTCAGCTTCAGCATCAATCTAAGAAAACAAAATCTGCCACTGCTTCCACTTTTTCCTCATCTATTTGCCATGAAGTGAAGGAACTGGATGCTATGATCTTAGTTTTTTTAATGTTGAGTTTCAAGTCAGCTTTTTCACTCTCTTCTTTCACCCTCATTAAAAGGCTATTCACTTTCTCTTTACTTTTTGCCATTAAAATGGTATCATCTACATATCTGAGGTTGTTAATATTTTTCCTGGTAATCTGGACTTCAGATTGTGATTCATCCAGCCCAGTATTTCACATGATGTACTCTGCATGTAAGTTAAAACAAGCAGGGTGACAATACGAAGCCTTGCTGTACTACTTTCCTGAATTTGAACTAGTCAGTTACTCCATGTCTGGTCCTAACTGTTGCTTCTTGACCTGCATACACATTTCTCAGGAGACAGGTAAAGTGGTAGGGTATTCCCATCTTTTTAAGAATTTTCCACAGTTTGTTGTGATCCCCACAGTCATAGACTTTAGTGTAGTCAATGAAACAGATGTTTTTCTGGAACTCCCTTGCTTTCTCCATGATCCAATGAATGCTCATAATTTGATCTCTGGTTCTTCTTCCTCGTCGAAACCCAGCTTGTACATCTGCAAATTCATGACCTGTCATTCTTGGGTGGCCCTGCATGGCATGGCTCATAACTTCATTAAGTTATGCAAGCCCCTTTACCATGACAAGGTTGTGATCCAAGAAGGGGATAGTGTGTAAATACATATGCATGTGTGTGTATGCACACACGTATACATATATATATATATATATATACACACACACACACACATGAATGTATATATAGGTGTACACATATTTAACCTAAATAAATGATAATTATGTGAACAGGAATTTGCAATATTAAGTTTTGTTGAAACATAACAAGTATGCCATCTTAGAAGGAAAACCAAATGATAGTCTGAAAACAAATCATTAATTTAGCAAAACATCAAAGTCAGACACTTGAAAAAGCATCCACAGGAAAAGGATTTTATGTGTATATGCACAAAACGTAAGTTTAATGTTGGTTTTAAGAAATGAGAAGGTAATCACTAATGGAAACAGCTTAATAGAATGCTCAAATTAACGAATTAAACTAAACTAAGCCAAGAAAAATTAAAAGATAAGAGGGAGTAATTCAATATATACAGAAAAGAAAAATAAATTAGAAAGAATAAAATCAGCTATTTCAATTATTGTAATGTGTGAATGACCTGAATTCTGCCACTGGTTGAAAGATACTAATAGCCACAGTGGGATTAAAATTAAGGGATATCCTGTTTATAATACAAAAATTTTAAAATGTGTTAAAGAGGTTTTTTTTTAAGTCAACAAAAAAATAACAAATGCATATGTTAAAAATATCAGAGTGGAATACAAGACCAAAAATATTAGCAAGATTAAGAGGAAGATTCTGATAACTAAATGCTCAATCAAAGAAGAATACCACCCTTTGTTAAATTTTATGAACTAAACAATATAATGTGAAATATGTAAAATAAGCACTCCCAGATAAAAAAGTACTTGAAGAGAGACTCACTTTATTTAAAGATTTTATTATTCTTTGATAATTTAAAGGACCAGGTAAATCAAAACATTAATAATAATTACTACTACTATTGAGGAATTAAAAGACTCACATACAGTCAACAAACTCAATTCTTTTTATTCATATGGGGGGAGAAAAGAAGAATGTTTTATTGTTCAATACAAGCAGAGACCAGATGGGTAAGGTGGTATTTCATGGGTAAATTTAAAGTTTTAAAACATTTTATTTGAAAAGAAAGAAGTCTGAAAATTAATAACCTAAGCAGCCAACTTATGAAATTATGAAAAACAGTAAATAGCTGAAAGAAAGATCAAAAAGGAGTAGTAAAGATAAGAGCAGATGAAAGACATAAAATAGCAAGATAAAATTCAAAGGATTAACAGAGCCAAACAATGGTTCTATGAAAAGACAAGTTAAACAAAAAAGCATCTGGTAAAATTGAGGAAGAAAAGAGAAGGCAAAAATAACAAATACCACTAATGAAAATGGGAGTGATAACTACTGATAAAGCAGATAATAATAGAATAAAAAAGAATTTTATGAACAGTATTTTGTTAGCAAACTTGACAATTTAGGTGAAACGGAACATTTACTTAAAAAAACAGAACTTACCATAACTGGCTCAAAAAAAAAAAAAAAAACCACCAGAAATCTTAGTGAATTTATTACCATTAAAGAAATTGATCCAGCAGTTAAAAACCACACCTCAAATAAATCCTCAAGCTCAGATGGTTGTACTGGAACATTCTAACAAATGTTCAAGGAACCGAGTACCCCAAAATATATATTTCAGAATCCAGAAGAGAAGGAATGTTCCCTAAGTTATTTATAAAGTTATGGTAACTACATTACAAAGAGCAAGCAGAGATAAACAAAAATCAGAATCTACTCACATTATGAATGTGAACATAAAAATTCTGAATCAGACATGACCAGAGTTAATATAAAAATGTGGGGAAAAATACATCAAGAACAATATTCAAGAAATATTTAATAATAGAAGAACTGTGGATGTATTTTACCACAGTATTTTACTAAGAGAAAGAAAATGATCAACTTGTATCTAGTAATAGAAAGTATCTGATAAAATTAAATGCCACATAAACAGAAACCCACTGAATTGGGAATAATAGAAGTGTCTGCTTCTAACCATGTGGGAGTATCAGAGACTAGATTTTACCACCTTGCCCTAAACAACTAGGGAAGTCCAAGAAAATGTATGAAATAACTGTTTTCAGACTTCAACAAGAGGCAGCATAGGTCTCTGATCCCTGAGAGAAGGAAACGGGATGAGTCCTAAGACTGCTCTGGCCATCTGCCTGGGAGAACACGCCAGACCACAAAGCAGAGAGAGATGCCAAGGAAAACATGGCGGCTTCTCGAAGCTAAGGGAACTGAGATAAGAATCCAGAGAAGTCAAAGTGGCAGAATGAGGGCCCCAGAAATCTGCACAAGAGTCCTGTGAAATCTTTGCTGATTACTGCAATGCAGATATGCACGCTGACACTCCTGAGATCTGGTAAAGAGGGAATGGGAATCTGTGATCAAAACAATTTCTGAGTTCACAAACAGCTGGGAATCACTTGAATTACTAAAATTAAGAATGGAACACCATTATTGATCACTTGAGACATTCAGTGGAGACCCCAAAAGACATATGCCTTAGCAACGTGACTATACTACCTGCGTTACCAAAGTTTAAAAAGAAGACTACAAAGGATAAAACTAAGCCAAAAGTACATTAATAGCTCCCTATGAAAAGCAGCTCAACAAAAGCTAAAGGACGCCTTAAAGGACACCAACAAAATCCAGATACTCAACAACATAAAATTGATCATGTCAGCATCTAATAAAAAATATTTGAAGAAACAATGGCCACATTTTTTTTTCTTGACTTGATAAAAACTACCAATCCACAGATTTAAGCTCAATGAAACCAAGGCAAGATAAACACAAAACCACATCAAGACTGATTACAGTCAAATTGTTTTTTAAGTGAAAAAAGAAAAATCTTTAAAAGTAGTCAGAGAAAAAGACACATTACAGAGGAACAGGATAAAAATGTCTTCAGACTCTTTGCCAGAAACAACACAACCCAGAAGAAAATGGAATGATGTCTTTAAAGCACTGAAAAAATTTAAAAAGAGAAAAATCAATATAGAATTCTACATTCAGCAAAAATAGCTTCGAACAATTATGTGGAACATAGGCTTTTCCAGACAAACAAAAGCTGAGAAAATTCATTTCCAAGAAACCTGCACTGTGTAAGAAATGTTAAAGGAAGTTCTTGAGGTAGAAGGAAAACGAGAATAAAGGGAAATACGAGTTTACACAAAGGAATGAAAAACACCAATCAGTAAATAATATGGGTAAATACAAAGGACCTTTATATTTTAAAATTTAAGTTTTCTATCTTTAAAAGATAATTTAGGGAAAACAATCAATGCATTGAGGGATTTATATATACAAAGAAAACACACAACAATAGTGGCATAAACGATAAGGAGATATGAAGATATATGTGACAGGGTATAAAATTATTTTAAGGTAATGGTATAAATGAATTTATTTGCAAAGCAGAAACAGAGACACAGATGTAGAGAACAAATGTATGGATATCAAGAGGGGCAGGGGTGTGGGACAGATTAGGAGACTGGGATTAACATGCATTCTACTGTGTATAAAATGGAGAATTAATGAGAACCGACTGCATGGCACAGGGAACCCTACTCAGTGGTCCGTGGTGACTTAAATGGGAAGGAAATTCAAGGATTAGGGGATACATCTATATGTGCGGACAATTCACTTTGTTGTACAGTGGAAACTAACACAACACTGTAAAGCAACTATATTCCAACAAAAAGGTAAAGATATTTGTAGCCTAAAGACCAATTATTCCTGAAGTACACAAAGATTAAATGAAAAGCAAAATACTCTAGACAAATTTGATCTTTTATTGCCTTAAAAAAAGCTGTTGACTATTCAAAATGCATATTATAAATCCTTGAAGAGCCAGTGAAAAAGATAAAATGAACAAACAAACTTGGGGGATAAAACAGAACACTAAAAAATAATTCAGCAATCTAGAAGAAGGCAAGAAAAAGGCAAACTTACATAGAATACATCGAAGAAATAAAAGGCAAATAGCAAAATAGCAAAAGGTAGATTAAAATCCAAACATTAAATGTAAATGGCCTAGGGACTTCCCTGATGGCCCAGTGGCTAGGACTCTGCACTCCCTATGCAGAGGGCCTATGTCTGATCCCTGGTGAGGGAACTAGATCCCATATGCTGCAATTAAGAGTTCACATGCTGCAACTAAAGATCCAGCATGCCACAGCTAAAACCCAGCACGGTCAAATTAGTAAATTAACTGACTGATTAAAAATATGTTGAAAAAAGTAAATGGCCTAAAAACTTCAATGTAAGGACAGAAATCATCAACTGGACATTTGAAAATGAAAAATAAAATTCAACTATATGCTGTCTGTAAGAAACATTCTAAATATAAACATACAAATAGGTTAAAGGGTTAAAAGGTACAAAAAGATATATCATACAAACAGTAGTAGTAAAAAAGTTTTATAAGTAACTATATGAATATCAGAAAGAAGACTTGTCAGAACAAGAAACATTACCAGGGAAGAAGAGATACATTACATAATGATAAAAGGGTCAAGTTGTCAAGAAGACTTGTGACTTAAAGGAGAAATGATACTTTTGTAGACTGGCAACTTGAATGCAACCAAAGTCAGATTTCTTTTTTCTTTATTTAGCTCAGAACTAACAAACAAGCAATGTCAAAAGTGCATGTGAAATCAACGATTCATGGTGGTATAACTGGATGTGGTTACCTAGGGTTGGGCTTCCCTGGTGGCTCAGCCATAAAGAATCTACCTGCAATGCAGGAGAATGGAGGTTCAGTCCCCGGGTCAGGAAGATCCCCTAGAGAAGGAAATGGAAACCCACTCCAGTATTCTTACCTGAGAAATCCTATGGACAGAAAAACCTGGTGGGCTACAGTCCATGGGGTGGAATAAGAGTTGGACATGACTTAAAGACTCAACACCACCACCCAGGGGTGCCCTTGTTCCTTATACAGGCGTGCCTGAAATATAGTGGTCTCAGTGGCCCATGTTGATTAAACAACCTGACAGACGAGAAATCCAGAACTGTGGGCTTGCTGCATTTTACAGTAATTTGGACAAGAGTGTGTATGATTGGGTAAGGCCAGGAGGTTCTGAAGGATCTACCTCCTGATCATAACAGAACATTATTATTTTGTTTCATTTCCTGATGTTCTATCTGTTCTTCTGGGAATTTCAGTATATCAGGCCTGACCATGACCTCCCACAGCAGGGGCCATATCTGTCTCATCCAAAATGCCATCCTCTAGCACCAAGCAGAGTGCCTCTCTGGCAAATTTTGAGTGCTCAATGCATGCTTATTAGGGAATGAATGAGAACTCTAGGAGGTCAGTTATAGGAGGAAACTTTGGGGTTCCTAATCACTTTTGAATTATTTGTATTCTAAGGCTATCTTAGCTATTGCCTTCTGTGCAGGTCCTAAAGGAGACAGAAGTGAGATCTCCGGAGGGTCCAAGGGCAGTAGCAGAGCCCTGGGCTCCTTGTACAGACCATCTCCCTCCACAGAACACAGACAGCTCTGAAAATGCATTGTGCCTTCCTTCCAGATTGAGTTGGTGTAGTGTATTCTTGGTTATTGAAATACTCATAGCTTTGGGACTCTGAAATGGTAATGGACTTTGAAATGTGTGAAACAGCATGATACGTGACTGCATGATCTTAATTACCTAAAAATGGATGCTTAGCTGTGAAAATAAACAAATGAAACCTAGAAGAACACATCAAAAGGTGAACTGCTTGTGACTATGAATGACTTTGTTTTTTGCTTCTTGTGTTTTTTGTTTCCCATTATGTACATGCTAACTTTTAAGAAATAAATGTTATCTTAAAAACCTTAAAAAAAAAGAAAGAAAATGTACTATGCCTATCTCACACAGCTCCCATCACCTATTTCCCTAGACACAAAAACATGTCAAATCTCAAATACATCTACTTTCCTTTTCTGATAAATGAAAAACAAGGAGACTTTCAGATAAAGACACCAGATTGACTAGACACGACTTATGCTCCCTTTTAAAAATTCCAATAAAATGGCAGTGGGAGAAAATTTCAAAAAGGCAAAACTCTACCATGTCAAAGAAGACACAATAAAAGATGACAGTAGCAGAACTCTAAGAGCTAGAAAATATGGATGGATGAGTACTAACTCACTTGGTAGACTTGTAAAGATAAAAATTAAGTAGCAGTGGAAAAAACCCAGAAGCACAATTACCCTAAAGAGACTCAGACAAGTCCAGGACATGGGGGCCCCAGGTGCCTCTGAAGGTGGGGATAAAAATGGAGCTAAAATCAGAGGGCTTCCCGGCTGGTGCAAATGGGATTCTTCAGGATTCACTTGCCAGTGAAGGAGATACAAGAGATGTGGGTTCAATCTTTGGGTTGGGAAGATTCCCTGGAGAAGGAAATGGTGACCCATAGTACCCTTGGTGGAAAATTCCATGGACAGAAGAGACTGGTGGGCTATAGTTCATGGGGTAGCAAAGAGCTGGACATGACTGAACGACTAAGCACACACAAAATCAACAGGATGGTTGAAAGCTGTGTACGAAGAAACTAGAACCACCCCACCCTGCTATGTGCCCTCATGATGAGCAACGTAGATACCATCTCTCCCACTCCCTGAAGAAGATTCAGGCTCATCTTTAGACAGAGTGGGGCCAAATGCCCAGGTAAGAGTAGGGGGCATCCTGACAAGAACAGAGATGAAGCAAGGCCCTATCTTTGTGCAGGTCAGCCTTCAAGATCCTTTCCCCAACTCAGCTCCCAGAGATCTGGCTGCCAGGTTTATACCCTGAAAATCTGTTTTGGGGGAATCTAGCCTGACACAAGAAAAAAACCTAAGGTTAGTTGGGAGGACAGAGGGTGCAGAAAGCATAGGCCAGCCAGATGACTCAGGTCTTAAGAGGATTAAAATGACACAATATAAGTAAAGACCATTTTTCATGATCAATAGTGGTAATTCTATAATAATCATCACTATTTAAAAAAAACACATTAATTCAAAAAATATTACTGTGGGCTCACTAGGGACATACCAGAGTATTTCCAGGCTGATGGGAGCCCCCAGACTCTGGGAGAAACAAAGAGAAAGTATCACCGAGATTCCGGCCCGACTCCTGAGACCATGAACAGTCTGAGTCAGAACAAGGAGAACTTTTGACTTTCCTGCTTTTACCCAGAGCAAGGCATACATCAAAAGCACATGCCTGCTGAGTTCCAGGGGCCTGATCATTATCACATATTTCTCCAACATGATTTTATAAAAATGAAGTCGGCACTGCTGCATTATTTATAAGCAGTTCACTGTATTGACGCTGCCAGGCCCCCACTTTCAAGGGAAACCTTTTGTTCTCTGCTTGGGGAAGGCAGGGCCTGGAGAGTCTCAATCGAACAAGTGAGTGGATAACAGAATAATTAGAGCTGAGGGTAGGGATAAATTACCAAGATGTTCCTGGCTGCAGCATTCAGTACATCCCAGGCCTATGAAGGCTCTGTTTTTCCAAGCCATACAAGAGACCAAGTTACTAGCATGGAAGATACAGCTCATAGGGAGATATGACTTGAATAGGATTGCTAATTGTATCAACAAAGGGACCAAGAGGGCCTTATTTCTGAAGAAATACCACTGCACCCAGTAAAGAGCTGTCAGACTCCAGGCTTGTTACTATTGGCTCTGTACTTCATCAAGACTTGCTGACAGGTCAGACCGAAATAATATATGCCATGATGCAAGGCAGGGCAATATTAAATTGCCTTTTCAGTTAGGCTTGCCTATAATATAGTTTGAAGGTGGCCATGACAATATGGGAAGTGTGAAAGAACTGAATACATGATAAAGTGCAGGGAGTTTTCCCATGCCCCCAAGAGAGAGAGACTGAAGATTCTAAGGATCCTAGGGTTTTGGCCAAAACATTCCAAGATCCTGATAAAGCCCGTGGGTGCCGGGATTTGGATTTATCCCCTAAAGAATAAGAATGACGACAATTAGATGATGACTAAAAAGAAATGAAGCGCTCAAGTAACAAAGAGCTCAGGGAGCAAATGGATTGCTGCCTTAGATTTCCCGGGAGGATAGTTTGATAAAAGTCACCCTGTTAAGGAGATGCATACCATAGGCAGGGACACAAGGACAACAATGAGATGCTCTCTCAAGATGGGGAAATTAAGACTGCTTTTGAGAGTTCAGCTGTTATGTTAATTCATCATGAATAGGAGTCCAAATTTGCAAAATTTTCCTAAAAAGACAAAATGGGTTCCAGGACCTTTAGAGCTCCCAGTAACCAGACTGACAGCATAATGATGGTCAAGAAAAAAAGTGAGTCAGATGGATGGCTGGTCTGCATGAGTGAGGAAGAGGCAGGAGCAGAAGAGGGAGAGGCAGAGATCAGTGTTAATGGGGGGAAGGAGGAAACTTCCAGGCAGAAAGAACCACATTTGCAGGACGCTGGAAGTGGGAAACAGGAGAGTGCAAAGCACATCTCAGAGGGTCTCTCCATGCAAACCACAAGGGCTGAGCATCTTCCCCAAGTAGGAAAGGAACAAAAGGACCATTCACTCCCTCTGTCCTGCATTCACTAACAATTATTTAGTAAGTTCTTAATGTGTACCAAGAAGAGATACTGTCTCTTCCTTCATGGGGCTTAGAATCTAGCAAAAGGGAAAAATCCATGAGGGGCTCACTCAAATTTCTAATAAATACTATGAAGGGTAAGTAAAATGAACAAGCATTACAGCGTGTACATAGAGCTTATGGTATCAAAAGACATGTAGAACAAGAATTTATATCCTGACTCAGGTTCTTCCACTAAGGGGGCAGGACTTGGGCACAAGGATTTCCACTGGCAGATCCTAGAGCTAAAGGCCATCAAAATGGGGCTGCCTTTTGATGGAACCATCCTCAGATTTTGCCCTCTCCTCCTGCCTCTGGTTTGCCTCTGCCATTGCCCTGAAGCCTTCTCCATTCTGGTGATGGTGGGTTTCTAACTCAATCATTTCAAGCTTACGTTGACATATATATACTATCATGTGTAAAACAGATAGCTAGTGGGAAACTGCTCTGTAATACAGGGAACTCAGCCTGGCACTCTGAGATGACATAGAGGGGTGGATGGTGGAGGGTGAGGAAGGTTTGATATGGGGATATGAATATGTGTATATATATATTAGCTGTTGTTCAGTCGTGTCAGACTCTTTACGACCCCATGGACTACAGCATGCCAGGCTTCCCTGTCCTTCACTATCTCCCAGAATTTGCTCAAACTCATGTCCATTGAATCAATGATACCATCCAACCATCTCATCCTCTGTCGCATATATATATAATTATGACTGATTTGAGTTGCCATATGGCAGAAACCAATACAACATTGTAAAGCAATTTTCCTCTAATTAAAAATAATTTTTTAAAAAAAGAAGAGAAACTGTTATGATCTGGGGAATTTCATTGGATTGGCCAAATAAGAAAAACTATTTTATCTCTTGGGCATGAGACTTGCTCTCAGCCTTTAGGCTCTGGTCATCTGAAGATTCATCACTGGTTCCCATTCTAGTGGGTTTCCCTGGTGGCTCAGTGGTAAAGAATCTGCTTGCCAATGCAGGATACGCAAGTTTGGGTTGGGAAGATCCCCTGGAGAAGGAAATGGCAACCCACTCAGTATTTTTGGCTGGGAAATCCCATGGACAGAGGAGCCCAGTGGGCTACAGTCCATGGGGTTGCAAAAGAGTCAGACACAACTTAGAGACAAAAAAACAAATCCCCTTCTAGCTCTTTAAAACCTCTTGGTTTCAAGGTCCCAGACTCTGCTGCTGGCTTCCTCTGTAAGGTCTACCCTAGTGAGGATCATGAGGTTATTGATACCAAGATCTATTTCCAATCATATCTGTATCCTAGCACAACTTGGAAGAGACTGTAAGGAGATACAGACCTATCCCAGTCTGACTCAGAAGGGAGACCTTTCCCAAACATTTTATAAGTTCCAATACTAAAGTATCTCTTCCAAGGTTAACTCATCTTAGCCTATCCTATTACAGGACAACACACTGTGTATTAATGAAGACAGACAGTGGTCTCTATACAATCCTTATCTCTCAACATTCCTCAGTCCTAATGGCATCCCAAATGTGCCATTTGTTAAGCTGAGCACTGGACTGATCCAAAGTTATCTAAAGTGCACCCATCAGTAAGTCTGCAATCCAATGCTACAGACAAGAAATACGTGAAAAAGAGCAAAGCTATTCTAATGCAACTCCTTGGTAGGGAGGGAAGCAAGGAAAAGAGAGTTACATTAATATATGGTCATTCAAGGCTGCTCTGCTGTGAAGAGATAATTTAAGATTCCTGGCAGAGGATGAGAAAGAGGCAGATTCAAATAGCTCCTGCCAAGTGGCCCCATGGATTCCTGTATTTCATTTGGCCTTTTGGCTATTAGGCCTTTGGAACACCCAACAAACCTTATCTTAACTCAAGAATACTTTTCAATATAAATAAATGCATAAACAAATTATAAAAACAATATTTCCTTGATAAGCTGGGATTACCTTTGCAAATCCCCTAGTAATAACACCAATTATACTATGCTATAGTTTAGCATAGTACCTAACACACTCTAGGCACTCAACAAACATGTTTTACTTTATCTTTTATGAGACACTGACAAGACATAGTGTCTTTTGAAAGACACAGTGTCTTCTTTTACAATAAACATTCCAAAGTGCTACACTTGATATTTTTGTCCAGTCCTGAAAATAGCAGATCTATGCTTCTAGTTTTCTTTCTCTATCAGTTTTGGTTTGGTCTCTAGAAATGATGCCACTCTTCTCCCATGGTGCAAAATGCACAAGTGTTTGGAGACTTCTTTCCTTGTTCTCCTTTTGTCAGGACTCATTGTACTCCAGGTACTGAGGATGCCAATATGAGGATGGCCACAATGATAAGTGGAAGTCACCATGGTGATGCCAGTACCCTTCTTAGAAATCACGTCAACTGTGCTAGCATCTGAGGAGCTGCCTGCTTACTTAATTGTAGAGCTGAGAGTTTTAACATCAAGTAGTAGCTCTCTAGAACAAAGAAGAGAGGGCCAGGTTAAGAATTTTCAAACAAGACAAAGAGAAGAAAACACTAGAAGAGATGGTGTCCAGAAACAATAAATGCTGGAGAGGGTGTGAAGAAAAGGGAACCCTCTTACAAACTGTCGGTGGGGATGTAAATTGGTACAGCCACTAAGGGGAACAGTATGCAAGCTCCTTAATAAATTAAAAAAGAGTTATCATATGATCCAGCAATCCCACTACTGGACATATATCTGGAGCAATCTATAATCCAAAAAGATATATGCGCCCCTCTCACCAATGTTCATTGCAGCACTATTTACAATAGTCAAGACGTGGTAGTAACCTAAATATCCATCCACAGAGGAGTGAATAAAGAAGATGTGGAACATTTATACAAGATTGCTCAACCATAAAAAGCGAGAAATGCTGCCATTGCAGCAACATGGATGGACCTAGAAAATATCACACTAAGCGAAGTCAGACAGAGAAAGACAAATGGCATATGCTATCACTGAAATGTGGAACTGTATTAAAAGTGATACAAATGAACTTACAAAACAGAAACAGACTTGTAAATATTGAAAACAAACTTACAGCTACCACAGGGGAAACATGGAATGGGGGGGACAAGTCAGGAGCCTGGGATAAACATATACACGTTGCTATATGTAAGACAGGTAACCAACAAAGACCTACTGTAGAGCACAGGCACCTCTACTCAATATTCTGTGATAACCTACAAGAGAAAAAAATCTAAAAAGTAATGATGATATGCATATGCATAACTGGATCTCTGCTGTATCTGAAACTAATACAACATTGTAAATCAACTATACTCCAATAAAATTAAAAATTTAAATAAGAGTTGGTGAACTATAAGTATAGACTTGAAGTTTTCATAACTTTCAAGATATTATCATTTCTAAAAAAAAAAAGAAAGGAAAGGAAAGGAACAAAATGGGAAAATGAAATGGAAATGGAAAAGGAAAAGCAGCAAACAAAAATATGACCTTAAACCTAGGTTCTCAAAGGATGAACTGGCAGAATGCAGAGGGTTTTCAGGACACTGAAACTACTCTGTATGATTCTATAATGTTATTGTGGTTCAGTCAGTCAGTTGTGTCTGACTCTGTGACCCCATGGACTGCAGCAGGCCAGGCTTCCCAGTCCTTCAGTGTCTCCCAGAGGTTGCTCAAACTCATGTCCATTGAGTCAATGATGACATTCAACCATCTCACCCTCTGTCGTCCCCTTCTCTTTCTGTCCTCAATTTTTCCCAGCATCAGAGTCTTTTCCAAAGAGCTGGCTCTTCACATTAGGTGGCCAAAGTGTAGACATATGTCTATATAATTCTATAAATGCAGACACATATGTATATTTGTCCAAACTCATAGAATATGCAACACCAAAAGAATATTAATGTTAGTTATGGATTTAGGGTGATTATGATAAGTTCATCAATTGCAACAAATGTACAACTCTAATGGGGGAATGCCGATATGCAGGTGTTAGGGAAGGGGTATATGGAAATCTTTGTACCTCTGATCATTTTTTCTGTAGACCAACAACTGCTCTAAAAAATAGCCTATTAAAAACAATGATGACAACAACTTCAGTTCTCAATGTCCTTCAGGGGTCAAGATCAAGAAACTGACTGGCATAAACCACATGTCAGCTCTTCAAAAGGAAGATACAAACGGACTTGTTATTAATGTCAGGAAAATGGCAATTTTGTGACTTAGCCATTTATGGTATAAATAGCATCTCTCTCGCTTCAGGGGGTTTACATTCTCTCAGGGGAGCAGCACACCCTAAGATCACCCAGCTAACATGAGGAGAGAAAGTGGACCCAAACAGTTTCAGAGCTGTGTCCTTAACAAAACACACTGCTTCTAGGGAACATACCGTTTCCGTGACACTGACTGGGGTGGGGGTGGGGGCATTTCACATGTGAAATATAAGGTATAGAAGAGGAACAACAGACGAAGGAAGAAGACACCCTACCTGGGGCTCTTAAGGACACTTTCCTCAGAAGACGAGTTTGAGCTGTGAGCCCTGAAATGTGAACAGGAGTTCACTGGGGTGGGGGGGGGGGGGCGGAGGTGGGGTGGGTTAGGGGACAGAGGCTGTGGAAGAGATGTTTCAGGCAGAGTGTATGTACGGAGGCATTCAGATCAAGCGTGATCCTGCCATCAGATGGAAGACAGAACACTTGACCTCCTTGGGGCTCCTCTAGTCTTTTGATTTCACTGCTGCTAAGAGGAAGGGATTACTGAGCATGTACAGAGTCTAGATCAGACATGATGATGCTCCCCTGCACTTCATTTTCTTTATCCCTTAAGCCAAATAACAGTAGCATTTATCTCATAAATTAATTCACATAATGCATGTAGCAGAGTACCCAGTACACAGCATATAAACAATGAACAGGCGTCATTTATGTTCTCGTTGTTTTCATTACCATTACCACCATCGTCATCTCATAGCTACCACTTATCAAGAAAATACTAACAAAAGAAATACTCCAATGAAAACTTGCTTCAAGACAACACTAAGAATGCTACAGAGAAATAGCATTCAGGGTTTTCAGCTCTGTGTTGATGAGCATTAACTGAACTAAATGAAATAATAACCTAAGCAACCCAGCTCACTCTTGATCAATTCAATATACAATTGGGTTAAAAACCAAATTTTTGTTTCATATCTGGCAAACCAGTATTGGACCCAAACTGTGCAAAGTTGGGGCAAAACCAGTCAGAACACTCCATGCATTTCTGACTCCATGTGATTCACTCATTCCCAGACATGATTTTGCCACCACTGAGCATGGAGTCACAGAGATAGAGAGGCAAGTACTAGATCTCCTCCCTCAACAGCTCAGAGAGAAGAAGGGAACATAGTCATATAAAGGGAAATGCAAAAAGTACAGTAAAAAGGGTTTTACTGAGAGTATATGAAAGCTCTAGAAGAGCACAGAAGCCTTGAGAAATTAACTCCATGTATATATTCTAGAAACCCTGATAAAATACCAGAGAAAAATGAAAAAATGTGCCTGAGATACACGTCCCAGGGAACCTAGGGTGAGGAGTGCTAAGTTGCCTATTCTCTGGTTCAAACAAGCCGCAGTCCCCTGAATACGTCCTGCTTCCACTCGCTTCTGCGCGTGGCATGGAGTTCCCTTGGTCTGAGACACCCTCACCCTGCGGACCCACGGTAAATCTTAATCACCTTCCAGTATCAATCTTTGGGGAGTGTGCCCAAGGGTGTGTTACTCACCCCTCCATGGTGCTTCCCCTGGTCCCCATCCTAGCATGTACTGCACTGTGATTGTCTGCTAAACTGTCTGTTTCCCACTCGACTGCAAACTACATGCACAGTCTGCTTTTTGGACTTTCTGGTAAGGCTGACACACAGAACACATTAAGTACATGTCTGTTGACTCAATATGATCACCCATGTCTTCTTTAGCCTGCACACATACCCATTTTATCCTGTACTGGAAGTCTGCTTGGAGTGTTGAACCGGAGTTCTACCACTGCAACTCAGCCCACATGTTGAGGTTTTAAGTGCATTCAAACTAAAAACAAACAAAACAACCAACCTGTGAAAGGGGGCCCAGAGACCTCTGCTCAAGTTGCAAGTCCATATCTTTGGTAAACTAAATAAGGAAAGGAAACCGCCTGCTTGCTATTCTTTTTAATAACTAGCACAAAGGAGCTCATGGGGTTTCTTAATAGAGAAACCATACAAAAAGGTAAAAGGGCACTTACAGTGTACCATGTTCTTTTTTTAATCTCTTTTAAAATGATCATGTGTTTTTCTAATTGAGAAAGGCTTATTTATAAACCAGATCTGAAGAAAAAACATCCACAGCCTAAATTTGCTCTGTTTCCCATGTGCATCATTTCTATTTCTTTTGAACCTTGCAAAGCAGTTTATGACAAACAAATCATGTCTTGTAAATTAAGCAACTGGAGAATCTGAGATGGGAATGGTTGATGGCAGGCTTAGAAAGAAACCATCATATATCACACACGGTCTCAGTATTTCAGTTACTCACCAAACTGGCTGCATCCACTGATTTTAATGGTGTGAGACATATTTCCAGGTACATCTGAAATCAATGATCACTTACTAATCATACCTAGCCTGAAGTTTTTTTTTAGGCAAAACACCAATAAATTAAGAGTGTAGCATTCAATAGTTTGGAAATGGAGAACGGAAAGGAATGTCAGATGGAAGGGAGAATTACACCAGGGGAAGGGAAGGATGTGGAATGATGGAATAACCATCTTTGGAAAGGGAAATATTTTCAGTTGAAAGCAGCTGGTTTCCATTTCTATGAAAGCAATGAGCATAAATTTCAGTAAGGGAGGATTCAGATTAACTGAGAGAACTCTGCCTAACTTACAAGACTAGAAGACATGATGAGTTGGTATGAGATGACATTCTCCTTTAAAGGATCTCTGCAAAAGGACAGCCATATCAGTTTCAGGTGGCTGAGGAACTGTCTGAAGAGAAGGGGATGGATCACATAGATGACTTCTAGTTTTTATCCTTATTACTGTTGTTATTCTGGTCCCGAGATTCTGTGATTCATTTCATTTACTGTAAAGCCAACCTCTTGGATCTCAACAAAAGAACAATCCTGAAGAGTAACGTTTCTGAGAATTTTGAATTCATGAAGACAGTTGTGCTGAATTTATGGGCTTATTTAAATAAAAGCACACAGGCTTCCTTTTAAATTGCAATTTAATAAAATATATTGAGTGGCTATGAAGTGCAAATTCTGTGGGAGGTGTCAGGAGCATGGAGATAAAACATGAGTCTCGGTCCTCAGTCCAATGAAAGAGAGAAAATGAGCCCATGAATTACTGTGATGTAAGTGAGACTAATAAGTAGCATTACAGAAATCCAAACTGTGGGGCAATAAAAAAAAAAAAAAAGTAGAAAGGAAACATGCAGTTGGGCTGTCAAGTGCTGGAAAGAATTTGAGGAAGAAGTGGACTATGAAGTTGGTATTAAAAAGTCATAAGATGGTAAATGCTATAAACATTATAAACACAGACACAGAAGTATGAATATTTGAATCAGGCCAGGGAACAGGGAATGGCCTCATTTAAACTGAACAAAGCTTGCTGTTGGGAAGTAATAAGAAAGAAAACTTGAAAGTAGGCATGGGTCACAGAAGTGACCCAGTATGTAAATCTCTAAAGGTGAGGCTAGAGATATTTATTATCCTTAGGTCAAAATAAAGTCATTTCCTAATTATTTTCCCCTCAACTGGAAGAAGTCAGATCAAATTTATTATGATGTTTTTTTTAACAGAATTCCTGATGCTGAAAGTTACAATTCAGACAATTAACAAATAGCTGCTAAACACACACAAAATCATTGGTTTCTCAGCCACTTAACGCATCCAAAAGGAGCCAATATGGATTGGATTGCCTAGTGGAGGACGAGCTGATGGAGTGGCTGTGGCACTTTCAATAAGGGTTTAAAAATACTACCACAGGAGACAACTGACTCTGAAAAACCTTTCCAACGAGAAGCAGAGAAACACCACTGTCAACTATTTGTGGGAAAAAACCAAAAAACAAACTATGACATGCCTAAACCTTAGAGCTGGCCACTTCGGCAGGATTTGCAAAGCATTCTAGGTTTCCAGTGAATAAAGAAAGAAAAGAATAAGTTCCCAACTTACCTCTCAAGAAAACAAAACAATGTTTCAAGATGCTGTGTAATATTATGGAAAGGGCAGAGGTTTTGGAAATAGGTAGGTCTGGATTGAAATTTTAGTTCTGCCACTTGCTGTGTGATTAGGTGTGGGCGACTCTCTGAACCGCTCTGTCTTGTCACTTCTAAGGTGGGGTAATGACATTGAACGTGAAACCTTATTGTGAAAAAGAGATGTACTGTAAAGAACCTCCTGGCAGGCAGGCTCTCATTAACCACACCTAGTATTACCAGTAATCCTCATTCTTCACCTTCACTTGGCACATTTAAACACTCACATACATCTCACACACACACACACACACGCACAAGCACGCACACGCACACGCACACAGGCACCACATACGTCTCCTGAAATTCGTCTGTCAAACCTTATGGAAAATCTCAATAAATTAAATAAGCTCTTCTGAAACCCCAATATCTCTCCTTGATTGGTGCAGAGACCACATGGGGAGGGTCAGCACACAATTCCCCTGTCAGTCCATAAACTGGCTTAGATTCCCTCCAGTCAGTCTGTTCCCCTGAGCTTAATAATCCTCTAGCTTGACAAACGGTCTGAAACATTCATGTTTTCAGTGGCATTTACGTAAAAACTCCAAACGAGAACATTTCCAGTGAAATGTCTGCGCTCATCCTGGTCCAGCAGCACAATCAGTGACAGGCATGTGTGGACACGGACATAACCTCCAGTGCGAGCCACATGCCGGCACATCAGTGACACAGTGTTAACTTGTACCAAGCATTTCCCTAACACCTCCTCCAAGGCAGTCACCAGACCCACTGCTTAGGAAGTAGGATGAAGGTGAAATACGTTCAAATATGCTCTAAGTCACTACACGTAATGGGTATATGAAATTTCTATTCTGTTGACTGTTGTGTACCTTTGAAATTTTCCACAATGAAAAGTGAAATCAAGTAAAAGAGGATTTAGAGACATAGAGTCTAATGCTGACCTTAGGGAATGTTAATTTGAACAATTGTGTGCCATTCACTGAAGGAAATAAGATCAACATCCTACACCCAGAATGGGACTGCAGAGCCGAGTGGTTAACATAAAATTACACACCTACTTACAGTCTCCTTAAGTGGGAAAGGTGCAGGGAACCATGAAATCTTATAATATGAGAGGCCCAGTTTGCTCTGGGGGGTCAGGGCAGGACTGCTAGGGAAGTGGCAGGGTGAACAGGCACTGTGCACTGAGGCCTGAGGGAGAGGGCAGTGTCCCAACCAGGAGGACAGCCTGGCTGGTGGAAGGAGATGGTGGGCCACCTTTGGCACATCTGATTTTTGCCTCCTAATAGTGCTAGTAAAAAGAAACAGAATTTAAGTAACTGACTCAAAGCTGCACAGCCAAAACTACTCACTAATACTAGCAACTGCGATTTCTCTTTCAGACCCTCTTCAGCAGATATCAGTTGCCTGACATTTTATACACCCTATGGATGTGTAAACAGTGAGATGTGTATATGCCAGGTAGCTGCGTTGTTGGGATTAGAAACCAACGGAGTCCTAGGTCTCAAATAGTGTCATTAACTACAAAAGCATGAGTTGGTGTGCTTTCCTTAGGCAAGAATAGGTACAGAAGTCCTGGAGATGGGCTCATGAGCCAGGTCTGGGTCTTATTGTGACTGAGAACAGGCCAGTCCAGGGTGGTGTAGACTTGGGTGTATAGCTAGTGCCTGGCCTGCAGAGAAAGCTCCACTGTGGGATGGGTGGGGGGATCATCATCCTGACGGTAAGGGAGTGGGTTACTTCTGCCTCACGCTTCCCCCTGCGGGCTGCATCTCTGTACAGAACTGTCTTCTACCACCAACCTAGACGAACATCACTCAACCTGGTGGTCATCCAGACATCGTCACATGTAATGCAAATTAAACACAGGGCTCCTCAGGCAACAACAGAGCTCTGACCCTACGCTGCTGCTCAACCTCCCGAGGAAGAAGAGAAGCTTCTGGGGAGCTGGAATTACAAGGACTTGGCGAGAGAGTAAGCATGGAGGCCGGGGAGGAGGACAAAGCCTTCAGGGCGGCACCCTGGGCCCTGGATCCTTCTTCAAAGACGAAATCCATGTCTGGAGTTGCCTCTTCAGCTCTAATTAACCAGGGGTCAGGGAAACAAGGGTCTGGGAACCCTGGGCTAGTTAGGACAGGACTTGTAAACACCCACCTCCTGTCTGGTTTCCCTTAACCTTTCTCCAAGAACAGTTGGCCCTAGGCAATGGGAAACAAAGATCACCCCCAAAGGGCTAATTTTAGTTCTTGCTGTAACATTCAGAGACGAAGGTCTTCCCTTTCCTGTGCTGGGACAAGACAAACACAAAGCTCCTTATCCTCTCCGGTTAACTCGACACAGGCAGACTTCTGTGAAGGGCAAGCTCCAGCCTGGGCCGTGCGTGGAATCTTATCAGTGAGCTTTCTCAAAGAAGAGGGTGGTCATAGCAGATTCATGTGCTCTTCATTCACCCACTCACTCTACACTCATCCATCTATATACTCAGTCCCTTGACAAATGTTTCCTTAGCATGTGCCATCTAACAGGCCTAGGAACTGACCCTGGGTGCACAGAGATGAGTGAGATGAACTGGCTGCCCTTCCTGGAGGCCTGGGGAGAATAGCCAGAATCAGACAGTAAGTCACAAAAATGACTATGTAACAACAGTGGTGATCAATGCAACGAAGGGTACTTGAGAGGCCTCTGGTCTGGCCCAGGGGCTTGGGGACAGACTCCTGAGGAAGGAGTATTGAAGCTGAAACTTGAAGGATAAACCTGAAGGAAGCTTCAGGAAGAGAACATGCAAAGTGCTGGACCTGCCAGAATGTGGCCTGACTGTGCAGTGGCGATGTCACTGCGACTACAGCAGGAGGGGAGGGTGTGCAGAGAACTGGGGGCTGTGAGGCTAGAGGCGATGCGGGGGCAGCATGAAGGTCTATGGCACATGCCAAGTGCCAAGTGCTGGGGAGCTAATGTGACAACCAGAGGGGAGGCAACGACAGGTTTCAAGCAAGGTGCCTGAAAATCCCGACTCCCAGGATCATCTCTGTGCACCCAGGGTCAACTCCTAGGCCTGTGAGATGGCACATGCTAAGGAAACATTTGTCAAGGGACTGAGTATGTAGATGGATGAGTGTAGAGTGAGTGGGTGAATGAAGAGTGCATGAACCTGCTATGACCACCCTGTTCTTTGAGAAAGCTCACGATAAGATTCCATGGCCCAGGCTGGAGCTTGCCCTTCGCAGAAGTCTGCTTGTATCACGTTAACCAGAGAGGATAACGAGCTTTGTGTTTGTCTTGTGCTTTGATTATCCATATGACATCAGTTGGGTTTCCATTCCTCTGATTCTGCCCTGTGAAGACAGACTCCTCCCACATCCTGCCATGTTCGATCAACAAACAGGTCTTCATCATGTGTCTTCTTTGTGCCAGCCATGTGTCATCAATGGCATGCAACAGGAAACAGGACAGGTCCTGACATTCTCGGAGCTTACATCCCAGCAAGGAGCATCAGCCAGGAAAACACATGTGCCAGAGAGGAAACGAGCAGGTTGATGAGGAAGAGAGTAACCTGGGAGGCTGCCTTTGGACGGGGCAGGCTAGGTGGGTCTCTGCAGAGAGGACCCGGGATCTGAGGCCCGAGGAATGATCCTGGTCCCCCAGAAGACGACTTTGGCAGAAGGGAGGGTTTCGTAAAGCCTGGGGCCTATGCAGCCGAGTAAGTGGAGCTGAGCACGGAGCCTGAGGAGCAGAGCTGGCAGAGAAGGGGCATCCCCATGGCATAGGGCCTCCTTGGAGTGGGCGTGATGCTGCACGAGCAGCTGGGAGACTGTGAGTGGCCTGATCTCAGTGACTCTGTGAGATCACCTAGGCTCCAGTGTGGGGGAGAAACAGCAGGAGGGCCGTGGAAGGAGTGAGACCCAGATGGTGTGCTGTGCTATACTGCCGACAGCACATCACGCTGCGTCCCCAGCCAGCGACTGGCTTCACATTCATGGACAGCTTACTCCACCTCTCTGCATCTTAACTGTCCTCCTCTAGAGGGGCAATAATACCCCCTACCTCACACGGGACTGTTGTGAGGATTAAATCCAAGTTGTCATTTGTAAAAACAGTGTTTGGCTGAGGGCTCAATCCAACTCGGCTACTCTCATGCCTTCACTGTCCATTTCCTGTCCATCTTTGCCACTGGACTCTGAGCACCTCATCGCTATCTGCCCAGCACCTGTCACTCTGTAAATTAAATAGGAGTCACAAATGGTTTCAGGAAGACTTAAACGGGCCCACAGACACATTTGCTTTGGCTGATGCAGAGACTTCGAAATTCATGACCATGAATGTCTTCAGGCTGCAGGTGCTCTCCCCAATTTCCTGGGGCCCTCCCCACCTGTCTCATCTTATACCTGCCTCTCCCTAATAAACACTCTGTGAACTCCTAAGAATGTGACTGTTTGGAATGTCTTTCACAAATGTAAGTGACATATCAACCATAGAGTAACTCTCTACCCTTGTCTCCAACACCCAAGGGGGCCAATGGGCCACAGGCTCTGACCTTCCAACATTTCTTCATTCAGTCATTCGTCGTGTATTTACTGAGTACTTTCTTGGTCCCGGGAAATGGGAGAAAAAGACAGAGTCTACCTCAACTGAACTTCAAACCAGTCCCCATGAATAAGGCTGCTGCAGTCTTCTTGGATGTAAAAGGTGCACTAATAGTATATCACACTGGAGAGTCTAAGCCTTTTGCACAGATTATCTTATTTTGTTCTTATAATAACTCTGCAGGGGTAAGTTACTCTCATTTGCAAACAAATGAAGGACCAAGGAAGCTAAGTATCCTGCCCCAAATGACACAGCCAACAAATGACAGACAGTGAATTCCTGTCCCTTCTCATCAATCAAGGCAATGCAAGCATGAAAGTGTTAACTCCATTTGTAGAAAAGACCTATAAAGTTTTCTCCTTGCAACATGCTACAGGCCTGAGAAAAATAAAGGTGACAGTGATACCCAGACACTGACCACCACGTGGAGACAGAGCGTAGATTGGCTTATTCGGCAGGAAAAGTCATGACAAGGGGGCTGGCAGAGAATAAGGAGAGCCTTGGATTCCAGCAGAGTTCTCCACGGGCTCCACGTGTCACCAGTGACACATCTGGAAACAGAAAAGAGAAGTCGGGAAACAGAACACGGCCCCTGTTTTGCCAGGAGTTACAAAAGCATATTTTTGGGTAAGACGATGAAATTTTGCCAGGTGGTGCCAGGCCAGAGAGCAGATCTGCACAGCCCAGCGAGCTCTGCCTCCAGAGGGACCCTCTCTACTATTTCCCAAGAAGGCCTGGCATACACAGGGAGATCACCATGGCTGCCTCTGCAGACACACTCTGAGTGGAGCAAGACTCCTCTCTGCACGCCAGACACGGAAGGCTGGAAATTACATCAGCGTCTTTGAGAGACTCAGCCGCCTTACCAGTCCTGAGATGTCCTTTCTGGATGTGAGCGCTACTCAAGGCTCCTGAGCTGAGCTGTCACTCGATCTACATCAGTGGTTCTTAACCAGGGGGATATTGCCTCCCAGGGGCCAGCTGGTTGTCTGGGGACACTTTTGGTCTCCCTGAAAGGGGGTTAGAGAGATGTACTACTGGGATTTAGTTTGTGGATGCCAAGGATGGTGCTAAACACTCGACAACACACAACTGCACAGCCACACAACAAAGAATGAAGATTTTGGAGTACACAATGAAGCAGGGCAAAGGGTAATAGAGTTTTGCTAAAGGAACACATTGGTCATAGCAAACATTCTCTTCCAACAACACAAGAGAAGACTCTACACATGGATATCACCAGATGGTCAATACGGAAATCAAATTGATTATATTCTTTGTAGCCAAAGATGGAGAAGCTCTATACAGTCAACAAAAACAAGACCACGAGCTGACTATGGCTCAGATCATGAATTCTTTATTGCCAAATTCAGACTTAAATTGAAGAAAGTAGGGAAAACCACTAGACCATTCAGGTATGACCTAATCAAATCCCTTATGATTATACAGTGGAAGTGAGAAATAGATTTAAGGGACTAGATCTGACAGACAGAGTGCCTGAAGAACTATGGACAGAGGTTCATGACATTATAAAGTAGGCAGGGATAAAGACCAACCCCAAGAAAAAGAAGTGCAAAAAGGCAAAATGGTTGCCTGAGGAGGCCTTACAAATAGCTGTGAAAAGAAGAGAAGCAAAAGGCAAAGGAGAAAAGGAAAGATATTCCTATTTGAATGCAGAGTTCCAAAGAATAGCAAGCAGAGATAAGAAAGCCTTCCTTAGTGATAAACGCAAAGAAATAGAGGAAAACAACAGAATGGGAAAGACAAGAGATCTCTTCAAGAAAATTAGAGATACAAGTGAAGTCGCTCGATCGTGTCTGACTCTTTGCGACCCTGTGGACTGTCGCCTACCAGGCTGCTCCGTCTGTGGGGTTCTCCAGGCAAGAATACTGGAGTGGGTCGCCATTTCCTTTAATAAAGGACAGAAATTGTAGGGACCTAACAGAAGCAGAAGATATTCAAAACAGGTGGCAAGAAGACACAGAAAAACCATACAAAAAAGATCTTCACAACCCAGATAATCACGATGGTGTGATTACTCACCTAGAGCCAGACATCCTGGAATGTGAAGTCAAGTGGGCCTTAAGAAGCATCACTATAAACAAAGCTAATGGAGGTGATGGAATTCCAGTTGAGCTATTTCAAACCCCAAAAGATGATGCTGTGAAAGGGCTACACTCAATATGCCAGCAGATTTGGAAAACTCAGCAGTGGCCACGGGGCAGGAAAAGGTCAATTTTCATTCCAATCTCAAAGAAAGGCAATGCCAAAGAATGCTCAAACTACTGCACAATTGCACTCATCTCACATGCTAGTAAAGTAATGCTCAAAATTCTCCAAGCCAGGCATTAACAGTACGTGAACCATGAACTTCAAGATGTTCAAGCTGGTTTTATAAAAGGCAGAGGAATCAGAGATCAAATTGCCATCATCCGCTGGATCACTGAAAAAGCAAGAGAGTTCCAGAAAAACATCTACTTCTGCTTTATTGACTATGCCAAAGCCTTTGACTGTGTGGATCACAACAAACTGTGAAAATCTCTTAAAGAGATGGGAATACCAGACCACCTGACCTGCTGCCTGAGAAATCTGTATGCAGGTCAGGAAGCAACAGTTAGAAGTGGACATGGAACAATAGACTGGTTCCAAATCTGGAAAGGAGTACATCAAGGCTGTATACTGTCACCCTGCTTATTTAACTTATATGCAGAGGACATCATGACAAATGCTGGGCTGGATGAAGCACAAGCTGAATTCAAGATTTCTGGGAGAAATATCAACAACTTCAGATATGCAAAAGACACCATCCTTATGGCAGAAAGTGAAGAACTAAAAAGCCTCTTGATGAAAGTGAAAGAAGAGTGAAAGGAGAGTGAAAAAGTTGGCTTAAAACTCAACATTCAGAAAATTAAGATCAGGGCATCGGGTCCCATCACTTCATGACAAATAGATGGGGAAACAATGGAAACAGTGATGGACTTTATTTTCTTGGGCTCCAAAATCACTGCAGATGGTGATTGCAGCCATGAAATTAAAAGACACTTATTCTTCAGAAGAAAAGTTATGACCAACCTAGACAGCATATTAAAAAGCAGAGACATTACTTTGCCAACAAAGGTCCACCTAGTCAAAGCTATGGTTTCTCCAGTAGCCATGTATGGTTGTGAGAGTTGGACTATAAAGAAAGCTGAGCTCTGAAGAATTGATGCTTTTGAACTGTGGGGTTGGAGAAGACTCTTGAGAGTCCCTTGGACTGCAAGGAGATTAAACCAGTCCATCCTAAAGGAAATCAGTCCTGAATATTCATTGGAAGGACTAATGTTGAAGCTGAAACTCCAATCTTTTGGCCACCTGATGCAAAGAATTGACTCATTTGAAAAGACCCTGATGCTGGGAAAGATTGAAGACAACAGAAGGGAATGACAGAGGATGAGATGGTTGGATGGCATCACCGACTCAATGGACATGAGTTTGAGTAAACTCTGGGAGTTGGGTGATGGACAGGGAGGTCTGGAGTGCTGCAGTCTACGGGGTTGCAAAGAGTCGGACATGACTGAGGAACTGAGCTGAACTGACAACAAAGAATTCTCTGACTAGCTTGTGGCTCCAGTTATCACAGGGCAGATGAAGCCCAGTAATTATTTTCGCCCTAATTATGGTTAATTCTCTGCAAGTTTCTCTGGGCTCTCCAGGTGGATCAGTGGTAAAGAATCCACCTGCCATGCAGGAGACACGGGTCAGGAAGATTCCCCTTGAGAAGGAAATGGTAACCCACCTCACTATTCTTGCCTGGAGAATCCCCATGGACAGAGGAGCCTGGCAGGCTACAGTCCATAGAGTCACAAAGAGTAGGACACGGCTGAAATGACAGCCTACATGCATACTCTGCAAGTTAATTCTTGGCTTTTCCAAAACAGGACCCCAAAATTAAGCTCTTCACATGCCAGACTACAGATATTGGACCCAGCAGCAGCTTCTCGCTGCGGTTACTCCTTATTCCTACTTCTTAAGAATTAAGGAGAGGGCAGGAAGTGGGGTTTTAACTTAGGCACCATTTAGCCAAGTGGAGAGAAAAATCTCCCTTCCGCTCTGAAACAAGATCATGCGGCTATAAAATTTATTGGACGCAACTCAGGCAAGGGTGTTGGGTGAAAAGAATCAAAGAAAGAACCACGGGCTGAGCTCAGACGGGCGTAACGAAATCTGCACCTGTTGTCACTCACTTATTACCCCAGATCTCCCAGGCAGCTTCAATTTAAACCAGACAGGCCTACTGCCCACCCTAGCTGATTCTGGCATTTTTTTACCTATCAGCACAAAGTCAAAACCATGTGCAAGCACACGTGTGTGTGCACGGGTGTGTGTGCGTGTCTGCTACTAACACACTGGGAGGGCGGACCTGGAAAAGAGAGAGACTTCTTGTTGTGGGGTACAGGCAGGGTCAGGACAGCAAATTTATTAGCAAATGCTGCTGCTGCTACTGCTGCCAAGTCACTTCAGTCGTGTCTCACTCTTGTGCGACCCCAGAGACGGCAGCCCACCAGGCTCCCCCGTCCCTGGGATTCTCCAGGCAAGAACACTCCCACTCCACTGGAGTGGGTCGTCATTTCCTTCTCCAATGCAAAAAAGTGAAAAGTGAAAGTGAAGTCGCTCAGTCGTGTCCGACTCTTCGTGACCCCATGGACTACAGCCTACCAGGCTCCTCCGTCCATGGGATTTTCCAGGCAAGAGTACTGGAGAGGGGTGCCATTGCCTTCTCTGAATTAGCAAAATGACTTCAGCCCGAAAAAGCCAAATTCCAGATTGCCTGATATTTGCAATTTGAGGCTTGTGTTTTCAAGTCTATTTTGATCAAATCCCCGGAATTAATCTTTTTCATAAAAAGAAAGCAATAGCACCAAATGAATGCAGCTGATTGGAAAGACTGAAAGTTGCCCAACAACAACAAAAACAGGAGAGACTGCTGAAACATAAAAGTATTATTCCATTTACCCTCTCAAAGGCCCTATTTTCACATGCATTTTAAATATCTACATATATACTTAGGTGTCTGTATGTATTATTCTTTAACCTTTAAGTTTCTAAGATAGTTTTTAAAAGGCCAAAGCTATTGAAATTAGCAGGTCCAGCAGGAGATTCAGTTTTCTAAAGGTCTCTTTACTCTCTTGCATTCAGTGTAGTCACACATCTGATGGTCTCATGTGTTCAGTTTTCATGAAGGTGAAGAAAGTTTCCTGCTGCATGAGGTCAGTCACTTGGTGATCAGCCACTCATCTGCATGCTAGCCGAACGCTCCTTGCCCAGAGGAGTCCCCTGGCCCCAGCCAGGGTTTGGTGGCCAGGAAGAGCAGCTGGGAAACTTCCCTGCTCACACTGGTAAGTAAGGGCAGGATTTTTCCAAGTTCTAGAGAACAGAAGAGACCTAAGTCAGGGGGATATTCACCCCATCTTTCATATTCAAAAGCACCTCTAATGTTGCCAAGGGGTCCACTCAGGATACATCAGCGCCAACAGGTACCATCAGAGACTCCAGAGGCAGACAGGCCTTGGCTTGAGTACCAGCCACCAAAGGCAAGCTACCTTACTCTACGAGCCTTATCTTCCCTGAGAAAGAGGAGTAACAGTTTTGAAAGTTTAAATGAAATAACCCAGTTTTTAAAAATAAATCTACACGTCTTTAGTATCCTGTATGTATCCACAGTATTCCGAAAGAATGCTGTAAGCTTAAAAGAGACAGGCAGATAACAGTTAATAAATCTCTCAGGCAACTTTCTGATCTCTGTGTCCTTAGCAACCAATTCCATACCCACAGACATATAATGTTAATCTCCAGCTGAAGAGGGGTGCAAGGTGGGGATGGAGCACTTAGGTTCTGAAGATAGATCTGAGTTTGAATTCAAGGTCCATCGCTTATTAGCTGAATGCTTTCGGGCAAGTCATTTAAAAGATTCTCTCTTCATAAGGAGGAGGGGTAAATGATGGAATCTCAAACTCTCAGTACAACTCAGATTCTGTGTGTGTTCCTTTATCAATAAAGGTTATTCTCAGGCAGTGATTAAGATAGGAAACTGTTACATGATCCCTGAAGGACACATCAGTTCAGTTCAGTTTGGTCGCTCAGTCACGTCCAACTCTTTGTGACCCCATAAACTGCAGCACACCAGGCTTCCCTGTCCACCAACTCCTGGAGCTAAAACAGGGGCAGATATTACCATCAAGTCAGGTAACATGCAGCATGTGAAGTACTACCTACGTCCATACACTTGGAGAACATCAAGAGTGGCTGTTTCTTGGGACTTCCCTGGCAGTCAGTTAAGACTGCACTTCTACTGCAGGAGACGCGGGTTTGATCCCTACTTGGGGAACTAAGATCTGGCATACTGCAGGGTGCAGCCAAAAACAAACAAAAAAAAAGAGTGGATATTTCTTTCTGGCTTAGCTGAGATTGACTTATCTGTCATCCCTTGCTCTGATCCAAATAGCAATTTCCAGTTGATAAGAATAGATTGAGAGCTAAGCTATATGATGTCCCCAATCCAGTCCCACCTTTATGAGACAGCAGGAGGCTATGGAGGTTACGTGACCTGCCAAGGGTCCCACCTCTAACAGACGACAATCGTGGCCCCAGAGAGGAAACTACCCATCTCCCCATCCCTGCTCCACCCTCTCGAGCCACCCACACCGCCTCAGGCAGGTGGGAGAAGCCACTCCTCAGGGCTGCCCAGAGGGGAGGCTGTAGTTCACGAATAACTAACTGCTAAGCTAACCCCAGCAACCCCTTCTGTGGCAGGTGAAGGAGGAAGGGGAAAAATAAAGTATCTTTTTCAAATGCTTTGATTGAAGGCATACACATTTACACATTTACCCGGCCAAGTCTGCTTCTCACTGGCATGAGCAGACGGAATGCCTGCAAGCCACAGAACCTGACGTGAAATTTCAGCTGAGGCAGTGAGTCACTTCAGCTGTGGAGGGAACGCAAGGTGACCGGCCCTCACCTCCACCATCCCCATCTCTGTCTCCCTGGCCGTGAGTAAAGCAGCAGCTATGCAGTCCATGCCACCGGATCGGTGGCGGCCTGAGGCCATCTGTTTCTGTCTGGCAGGCAGGATCCCAGCATGAGCTGGTTCCAACGGGATTTTTGTGGGGAGGGAGGCAGAGGAGGCCCCAGCTGCTGTCACCAGACAAGGAGGCGCCTTCTCCTCACCTCCATCCTGGGCGCCCTCCACGGACCTGAGTTCCCAGCTGTCCTGTGGCTAGAGACTTCTTGCCTGACTCAGAATATAAATGTGCCATCCCTCCAAAGAGAGCGTTAAAAACAATTGGGTGTGTGTTTATTCATAACTGTGATAAGGAGTGGAGGGTAGGGTAGAAAAATCAGATTTAACTCTTTTGCAGGTGGTACCATCTGTTGCAAGACTTTTACTTCCCTCAGTCCACAACATGCCTAGCATCCTCAAAAGGGTTTGAAACAAAATAATAATCGTGATGATAATAACCAAGCCTGTATCAGCATTGCCTGACCTGCCTTAGAGAACTGGAGGCAACTGCACTCCTTTCTTCATCATTAATCTCACCAAAAGCAACTTGGATTGCCACAGTCATTCCTGTCCACTCATTCAACACGTACGGATTTAAACTGTCTATTTCCAGATACAGTTCTAGGCACTGGGGAGCAAGTAGACAGACCCCTGCCTTCATGGAGCTTAGATGACATTTGGGGGACTCTGGTAATTAAATATCATTTAGACAACTAAACAATACAAAATAATAAACAATGCATTTCCAGAGAGTAGTAAGTGCAATGGGTACTTAAACATGGACTGTAGAAGCAGCCCACTTGAGATGGTCTCCCTGAGGGAATAACTTCTAAGGTGAGAACTATGAATAGGCCACCACATTTTGGTGTTAAACCATACTGTGTTGGTTATTTTTAGTCCTAAATTACTGTTTTTTTTTTTTTTTTTGTATAATACTGCTATTTCAGACATCAAGCAGCAACTGACTTTTTTAAAATTGATTTCAGTTGATTTTAATTGACTTTAGATGATTTACAATGTTGTGTTAGTTTCTGGTATACAGTATAGTAATTCAGTTATACATATATATAAAATACTTTTTCATATTCTTTTCTATTAAGGTTTATCACAGGATATTGAATATAGTTCTCTGTACTGTATAGTAGGACCTTTTTTTGTTTATCTATTTTATATATAGTAGAGTCTGTCTGCTAACCTCAAGCTCCTAATTTACCTCTCCCCTACCCCCTTTCCCCTTCGGCAACCACAAATGTGTTTTCTACATCTGTCAGTCTGCTGCTGCTTTGTAAAGAAGCCTGTCTGTTCTGTTTTTCAGATTCCACATATAAGTGATATTGTATATTTGTCTCTGTCTGACTACACTTGGTATGATCATCTCTAGGTCCATCCATATTGCTACAAATGACATTATGTCATTCTTCTTTATAGCTGAGTAATCTTCCATCGTGTATATGCACCACATCTTTATCCATTCATCTGTCAGTGAACAACTAAGTCATTTCCATGTCAACTTTCTCCTCCTTGACTCTACCATCCAATTACTCCCTCCTTCTGTCCCCAATACCCTAATGACAAGTACTCCTGGCCCCTCTTTGCCTCTCAGCTCTGGTAACCTCTCTGCCAGGACTCATCTTCCACTGGGGAAGGGGAGGAACTGGGTCCCCAGCAGGACCATCTACTGGATTCATAGAAAGAAAGTGAAATTGAAAGTCACTCAGTTGTGTTCGACTCTTTGCTACCCCATGGACTATACAGTCCATGGAATTCTCCAGGCCAGAATACTGGAGTGGGTAGCCTTTCCCTTCTCCAGGGGATCTTCCCAATCCAGGGATTGAACCCATCTCCTGCATTGCAGGTGGATTCTTTACCAGCTGAGCCACAAGGGAAGCCCGCTGGATTCACAGGGAGAGGGACAAAACCACCTGCAACAGGCTAAAGCAGAGGAACTGCCTGAAGGCTCCAACAGGATGAGGAAAAGGGTGCAGGGGTTACTATTAACAACTCTCCATGAAGAGGCAGCAGCTCTACAGGGAGCCCAAGGGAGAGGGGTGGTGGTGGTTTAGTCCCTAAGTTGTGTCCAACTCTTTTGTGACCTCATGGACTGTAGCCCACCTGGCTCCTCTGTCCATGACTTCCCAGGCAAGAATACTGGAGTGGGTTGCCATTTCCTTCACCAGGGAATACTGAAAAAAAGAAAAAAAAAAAAACAAAAAACACTTTTCAGTTATTTATTTTACATGATGCCAAGATCTACTCCTTGGCATCATGTAAAATAAATAGTGAAAAACCAATACTGCTATTTTGTTCCAGTACCACTATAGGAAAAGGAGCCTGCTGATTTTCTGAAAAATGAAACAGGCAGAGGAGAATTTCAGTCAAAGGGATTGGCAGATTCACAGAATCCAAGGCAGAAAAGAACTTGGCATTTTCTAGGAGCCCAAGAGAAGCAGAGGTGGGTGGAGAAAGGGAGAGATGTCCTAAAAGAAAGGGGAAGAATTAGGTAGAGTTCAGGATCATGACCACAGTGAAAACTCTCACGCCAAGGTCTACAGGGAAACACACACACACACACAGCAGAAGGAAAGTCAGGTGCATGTAGTTTGTCATGGGAAGAGCAGTTCTAATTTTTCTACCTATTAAAAAAAGCTTATTTCCATCCTCCTCTTCTTCTCATCATGATCTCCTGCCAGAAACGCCTTACCTTGCAACAGGTCCCCAGTGTTAGGGCAGAGGGAATCTATATACCAGGTGGGTAAGATGGAGGCACATCCCCCTACCTCAATTTTCCAAAGTTAAAAAAGTACAGACACGTGAGAGAAATCTTCAAAGCACATGAAAACAGCTACAGTACTGTGAAATCTATTGTAACTCTGATTCTTCCGTGCCAGTTTAACAATTGTGCCATTTTCATCAAATTTAACTACCTCCTCTAAATAATCCGTTTCCCAGGCATTCAGTCACACTGTATCTGTATTAAGTTTTACTTACCAGTGATGGAGAGCCTAATACGTGCTCTGCATTATGCCATGTGCTTTATGTATGATATTGCTTTAATTCCTCACAAGAATAAAGACAGTAATATCAATCTCATTTTACGGGTAAAGAAATTGAAACTCAGAGATCTTCCAGTCACAAAACTGGTAACTGAAAGAGTCCAAATTTGAACCTAGATCTCTTTGGTTCTAAAACACATCTTCCTTCCAATATACCAAGAGCCCTACAAAAATTCTGATCCTCTTAAGACTAAAACCACAACCAGTTCCTCTGATTCCTCAAAGCCTAATTCCTTCACAACAGGTACACTGTGAAGCCCTCCTTGACCACTCTGGCCAGCCATGCTTTCTTTTGACCTTGAATAGCACTGCCTAGTGACAACCATTCACCTATTCCCTGAATCACTTAAGTGAGCACCTGCTATGCACTAGGCATTGTTTCACACTGATGATACAACAGGAGACAAGTTAAAGGCCATGCTCTCAGGGAGCTTACAGTACAGTGGGAAAGACAGCAACAAACACATGGAAAAACCAAACCCTGCCAGGCACCAAGGAGGTCAGAACTAAATGTTATATATTTTCTTGGGGTTTTTTTCCACTCTGTTTCCAGGATGGGCTGCACAGCTATGCAGTGCGAGGGCTCTGGATGCTCCTGATTCAGGGAGGGGTAGAAAATGCAGGAGGGACACAGCCAGCCCAGGAAGGGTCTTCACTGTAGTGTAGTGTATGGGGGCTCAAGGGATGGGGAGTCACTGAAGGGATTTCACTGGGGAGAAGCATAATCAGATCTGCTTCTTTACAAAGATCCTCTCTGAGGAGAGTATCTTGGAAAACAGACCACAGAAAGGAAGGCCAGGGTGCAACACACCAGCTGAGTGACATACTCAGTGCCTGGAATCCACTGGGGGAGGTTCTTCCTTCCAGCTGACATTCTGACCTTCCCCACTATCAGAGAAGGCCAAGGTGTTGGATGGTGCTCACACCCCACACATCTCAGGCCTACGACAAGGTTCCCTATGCACACAAATTCTGACATGGGCAAACCATCCAGAAGAGGCTTCTGTCCCTCAACTATCATGTTCCTTTGCCCAACCATGTTCCCGCCATGACACCCTGGTATTCTGAGCAGCAACAAAGCTTTCAGTGGGGCCCTTTATCCAGTTGGTGGACCAAGAAAAGCAAACATGCCGGTACAGCCCAGCAAAGGATGCTCTGGCAGCCTGCCCCATTGGTCGTGCTTCCTGACCTCTACACAGATTTCCCCTTGTGGCACTCAATGCTCTAAGGCTACAAAAGGACTGGGAAATGGGCAGCAGTGTTTGGAAAGGCTGTGTGGTAGAAAAGACAGGTAAATCTGGCTTCAACACTCCTTCTGTCATTGGTTCACTGTATGACTTTGGGCATAATACTGAACTTCTCTGAGCTTCTGTGCCAGCAAGTATAAAGACGGACAGCAGTAACTGCTCTCCAGAGCTCTGGCATTAAATTAAAGGAGAAAATACAAATGATGAGCCAAGTTGACTACCAGAGTAGGCACTTGATAAGTATGTTATCTTTTCCCCGACTTTCTTTTCTGTATTCGCCATTTGTTTATCTTTTATGTATGTCTGGGCTCAGTCATGTCTGACTTTTTGCGACTCTTTGGACTGTATCCCACCAGGCTCTTCTGTCCATGGCATTTCTCAGGCAAGAATACTGGAGCGGGCTGCCATTTCCTCCTGCAGGGGATCTTCCCGACCCAGAGATTGAGCCCACATCTCCTGTGTCTCTTGCATTGGCAGGCAGATTCTTTACCCACTGAGCCATCAGATGCTTACGCAGTAACTACCAGATGCAACACCTTGTTCATGAACATGTCATCTTACATAAAAACAATTATAAACAGTAACTGATACCAGTGGAAAACTTGCCATATCCATTGTAATAAAGCAGAACTGTATGGAAACACAATCTAAATCTGCTTCTTGAGCAACTAGAATCCCTCCAATCTATCAAAGAACCACTAAGTCTAGTAGAAACGAGAAGTAGTAAGTAGTCACTTGGGCTTCCCTGGTAGCTCAGTCGGTAAAAAATCTGCCTGCAGTGCAAGAGACTTGGGTTCAATCCCTATGTTGGGAAGATCCCCTAGAGAAGGAAACAGCAACCCATTCCAGTATTCTTACCTGAAAAATCCTATGGACAGAGGAGCTTGGTGGGCTACAGTCCGTGGAGTTGCAAGAGTTGGACATGACTGAGCGACTAAACCATCACAAGTAGTCACACAGTCATGTCCGACTCTTTGAGACCCCATCTTCTGACCCAGGAAATGAACCTGGGTCCCCTGCATTGCAGGCAGATTCTTTACCATCTGAACCACCAGGGAAGATTCCCCAATCTAATGATCATGAGAATCATGAGAGGCTAACAAAACTATGGATTTTCAGCTCCTGTTTCCATTCAGATCTCAATCAGAATTCCCAGGGAACTTCCCAAGTATCTCTACTAAAAGTTTTTTTTTTTTTTTTTTAATCTGTACAGGTGATTCCATGATTTACTTTCTGAGGCTAGCTTGGGAGTCAGTAGTCTAATCTGTCTACTCAGACAATGATCAAATCAGACCAACTCACAGCAAAACTTTAGAGTTAAGAACTCCTTCCAAATCTCAAACAGTGACAACGTAAGAGTGGGATCTCAACAACTCCTTTGAAAATCCAGACTCACAATAAAAAGTTAAGCGCAACCCGCATCCTTCTCATCATGGCAAATATTTCTACAGACCATTTGCAGGAACTGACTGTTGTGGGAGGGTGGTCTAGTCAAGTTTTGTCCTCAGCCAGTAGACTACTTAGTGGTCAAGCAGGCCCTGGCAGTCTGCCACACTCATCTGAGTCTCCAGAAAGTGCCCAGCCCTTGTGTGGCCCAGATAATATGGCCCAAGTATATCTGCAACTTGATACAAAACATATGTCTTCTCTTCTTGTCAGCCCCAGTGAAGGTCAGAAAAGGAAGAAATGAAGACAGGAAAACAGAAAGACAGATAAGGAGGGTGGGAACAGAAAGACAAGTGGATAGAATATAGGGAGGGAAGGAGGGAGAAACAAACAGGCTTCTCTGGTGGTTCAGATGATAAAGCGTCTGCTTACAATGCAGGAGACCCAGGTTCGATCCCTGGGATCGGGAAGATCCTCTGGAGAAGGAAATGGCAACCCACTCCAGTACTCTTGCCTGGAAAATCCCATGGATGGAGGAGCATGATAGGCTACAGTTCATGGGGTCCCAAAGAGTCGGACACGACTGAGGGACTTCTCTTCACTTCAAAGGAAAAACCATCCCTCCAGTGGGATTTAGGGAGGTGTGGAATAGAAGCAAATGCAACCAAAAGAAATTCCTTTAGAAACCCAAGACTTTCAGAGATCCCAAACTGTTAATTTAAAAAAAACCCAAAAAACTCTTTAGTATGTTAAATTACAAACATATTCAAAATTAGAAAGAATAGTTAGTGAACTCTCAGGTACTTAAGACAGCTACATGTAATTTCAAATCATGCCCATCTTGTTTCATCTGTACCCCACTCTGATTCCTTTTAAGAAAATTCTAGACTTTGTATTATTTTTCTGCACAGCATGCAGTTATAAAGTGCAAGATATCTTTTAGAATGTAATTGCGGTAATATCATAATTTAAAACAATTCCTTAATATCACCATTATCCATGTTGTATTCCTACTTCTCGTAATGCTTTACTTTCTTCTTTAACAGTTGTTTGAATGAGGGTTCAAATAAAGGCATACATTACAAGTGGGCCACATGCTTCTTATGTCTCTTTTCTAAATAGTTCCTCATCCCTCTCTCTATTCTTCCTTCTCCTGGCATCTTTTTGTTGGTTTTGTTGAAGGAGCTAGGTCACCTAACTAGCTTTTTATGCTAGATTTTATTCTGTGTGATAAAGAGAATTCCCTGTTCTACGAAATGACTTGAGAACGCTTCATTAAAGAAAATAAAAGTTAATGACTGCTGGAAAACTCACTCAAAAACAGTTTTGCTGAGCAGGTATATATAAAGTAAATAAGAAACATGTCCTAGAATAGTGCTGTAGCAAAAAACACCACAGAAAATACTCATGTCCAAAGCTTCTTGGTGTCCAGGAAGTTGGGGGCAAATTTGGGCCTCTTTGTGATCACCGGGATCACTCATTTCTGTTAGTCTCATTAAAAAGCAAAAAGGACATCTAAAAATTCAAAAGAACTTTTCTGGATGTCACACATCTCCAAAATACAGTGTTTTGATCATTCCAGGGTAAATGAATCAGAAACGTACAGAGGGCACGGCCCTTAGTAGACTCCAGTATGCAAACACTTGGCAAAATACATTTGGGGAAGTCCTGAACCCTACAAGCCTGAAAAATAAGTCGACAAACTCAGTGAACGCCATATGCCTGGATTAAGTCTGTCCTTCTGTTCAAGGGTGTTGGGACTCAGAACATCAAAAACTGCCATTCCGAAAGAGCCACGGCCTCTGCCTGTGGAGAGTGACTGGAGAGGACCCGTGCTTCCACAGGGGCTTGCACGAGAGCACACCCACCCACGCCCACCTTGGGAAAGATGCCTTCACAAAGCATGCCTGGTCACAGGGCCAGTCTCTTTTCATGTTACCACCTCTACCCATCTTACCCTTGGAAATACTCATAATTCACACTGGACATAGGTCTGACTACTTCAAATTAGGCTCAGGAGGTATTTCCTGATGCTCATAGTATTTGAAGTCAGGACATCCGGAGAGAGAGAAAAAAAAAAAAAACCACACAAAAAACTGTGTGTGTGAGATATTCATTCATTTTCATTCCTGAGGTGAAGTATAATTCAGCTTTGTGAAGAGCCCAAAACTGCTTCTTATATTTTAATTTATATTTCATAATTTAGGTATCAGTGAGGATTTAACTCGTGAACAAGCCACGATACTTTCTTGACAAGTATGCATGTGTGCTCAGTCGCTAAGTCATGTCTGATTCTGTGACCCCCACGGGCTGCAGCCCACCAGACTCTGTCCCTGGAATTTTCCAGGCAAGAATACTGAGCCATGTGCCATTTCCTACTCCAGGAGACCTTCTCAACTCAGGGATCAAACCTGTGTCTCTGTGCCTCCTGCATCGGCAGGTGGATTCTTTACCACGGTGCCACCTGGGAAGACCTCTAATATGCTTACAAGTAGGAAAACCAGCCAAGCAACAGCTTAGCAGCACTTATTGTAGAATTCTTATTACTCAGTCTGCAAAAACTGTAGTTACTCACAGGGTAGGATTACTATGTTAAAAAAAAAATCCATGGACACATAATTTGTATTTGCTATTTTCAAGCCTCCATATTGTGGTTAACTCTGGACTTAACTTCATAAATGAGGAGTTCATCAAGTTTTCCTTGTCCCCTTCAGGGGTCCTCTCAGAATTGAGCCATGGAGGATGAGCTCACGTCCCCATTTAGAAATAACTCTTCCAAGGCCATCATGTCTCTCCACTCAACTCCAGCCTCATAGCTTCCAAAGGTCACCAATGTTCTCAGAGGAACGGTTGTGGTGGTTTAGTTGCTAAGTTATCTCCAACTCTTTGGTGACACCAAGGACCGAAGCCCACCAGGCTTCTCTGTCCATGGGATTTCCCAGGCAAGAATACTGGAGTAGGTTGCCATTTCCTTCTCCAGTCTCAGAGTAATATTCAGCACCAATTCTCTGGCATTCAAGGTAACTCTCCTGGGACATGAAAAGAATACATTCAAGTCCCACTCTTCACATTTCATTTAAACCAACATCACTTCTTGCCCAGTTCACAGTAAAGAGGTTAGGGGGGACAAGTTATCAGCTTGGCTGTTAATATCTATACTGATGGCAATTAACATGATGATTAGCAGATATTTATGTGTACCCAAGACACAGAGTCTTAACCTGTGTCACTATCATCAGTGTACTGTAAACAGACTGACTGACAAGATCAGGGAGACACATGTGTACATTCATTAACAGAATGACTTGGTTTATAGCACTGCTTTTGTTCAGGCTCTTCAGTAGCTTCTTAATTGGTCTTCTCTTCCTCTAGCCTCCCTTGCTCCAGTCTACTTTTCACAATGTTGCCAGAAGGTTGTCTAAAGAGCCAACATAATTGCATAATTTCCAACTTAAAAAGCTCTGATGACTTCTTGTCACTTACAATATTTAAAAAAACAAACAAAAATACCAGAACAAAACAAGCTTGACATGCACTGAGGATCCATCCCTGTGATCTGGTTGTCTCTCTTCCTAGCCTTCTTGATATACCATTATCCTTAAAGCCTATTTTCTGGCCATACCAAACATCTTATCACTCCACCCACTGCGGCGTGGTAGGCCCCTGTAAACCCCCATACTTTTCTACATAATGTTACTCACAAAACATGGTCCATGGGCCAACTCCAGCCCACAACCTGTTTTTTATAAATCAAGTCTGATTAGAACACAGTATGGCCCATTCACTTATATACTGTCTCTGACTGCTTTTTCACTAAAATGACAGAGCTGAACAGTTATGACAGATACCATACAGAAGCAAAGTCAAGAATATTTAGCATCTAACTTTTTACAGAAAAAGACTGCCAATCCCTGATCTAGAATTTTGGCCTCCCACTCACTTCCCTGCTCAGCTTTTCCCTTGGGGAAATTCTATGCATCTTCAGGAGATATATATTGAATACGCAGATACATATCTTTAGGGATCAGGATATCTTACTCTTTCTGAAGAATGTTCTATAGTTATATTCCATTTCTCTTAGCTTAAGAAAGCTCTGATTTTTGTTTCGAGTGGCCATGTGCCCACCTCCAAGTGATCAGTGTTGATGGTCTGAGCCAGTGCTGTCCAATATACTCTGCAGTGATGGAGATGGTCTATACATGCACCATCTAATAGTGCAGCCACTTTCCACATATAGTGACTGAGCACCTGAAATGTGGCCAGTGAGACTGAGAAACTGTTTTAAATTTTATTTCATTTTAACTGATCTAAATTAAAACAGTCATCATAACTCAACAATTAAAAAGACAATTCATTTGAAAACAGAAGCAAGGGATCAAAAGAGACATTTTTCCGAAGAAGATACACACATAGCTAGTAAACACATGAAAAGATACTCAACATGAGTAGCTGTTTTGTAAATGCCAATCAAAACTGCAATGAGGTACTACGTTACATCTGCTAGGATGGCTAGAATCAAGGAATGGAAAACAAAAGCTGGTGAGAGTGTCTCTGAATGTCTCTGAAACTCTTTCTCATTTCCATCAAGATCTATAAAATGCTGCAATTGCTTTGGAGGAAGTCTGGTATTTCTTCAAAGGGTTAAGCATAGAGTTATCATATAATCTAGTAATTTCACTCCTAGGAATATGCCCAACAGAACTGAAAACACGTTCACGCAAAAACTTGTATATGGATGCTTATAGTAGTATTTATGACAACTAAAAAGTGGAAATGACCTAAATGTCCGTCAATAAGTGAATGGATAAACAGATGTGGTATATCCATGCAGCTGACTATTGTTTAGTTCAGTCGCTCAGTCGTGTCCCACTCTACAACATCATGGACTGCAGCATGCTAGGCTTCCCTGTCCTTCAGCATCTCCCAGAGCTTGCTCAAACTCATGTCCATTGAGTGATGCCATCCAACCATCTCGTCCTCTGTCGTCCCCTTCTCTTCCTGCCTTCAATCTTCCCCAGCATCAGGGTCTTTTCTAATGGGTCAGCTCATGAGTTGACTATTACAAAGTCATAAAAATGAATGGATTTTATAGAAGCACTGACAGATGTTATAACTTGACTGAAACTTGAGCAACTTATGCTAACTGAAGGAACCCAGATACAAAATGCCACATACTGTATAATTCCATTTTTATGAAACGTCCAGAACAGACAAATCCGTAGGGACAGAAAGTAGACTGCTAGGGCCTGGGGGTAGGAGAAATGAGTGAATACGAATGATATTGGATTTCTTCGGGGGATGATGAAAATGTTCTGGAATTAGATAGTGATGCTTGTGCATGATCTTGTGAATATATTAAAAATCACCAAAAAGTACACTTAATATGATAAATATTATGGTATGTGAATCATATCTTAATAAGAAAAGTTTTAAATAGTCATAGCTGGCTATCATATTAAATTGTGTAGGTCTAAGTGAGCCATGATGATGCAACCTAATTCTACCCAGTGATACCTAAGCAGAAGTCAAGTAGGAGAGCTCCTGGAAAAGCTTTTACTCTGCTTGTTTAAAAAAAAAAAAAAGAAGAAGAAAAGGAGACATTGCTTTCTTCATTTCTTCCTCATTCTTCTACCATTAAAGGTAGATGTAACGTCTAGAACTACAGTAATTACCCTGTAACCATGAGATAATTAGCATGAAGGAAAAGTCTACAGAACTAAAGATATGCTGGTTTTGACATGGTCAAACCACCTTTGGACTTTTCATTTAGGAGTAGAAAAATCAAGTAGAGTAGGAAATCAAGCCTACTTGTTTAAGCCACTGTAAAATGGTATATTGATGGGTATATTGTTAAACAAGTTAATTTAATATAAGATCCAAAAAATTTCCTAGCACTTGCCAAGTACTGCAGAACTGTTAGGTATTATTGTTGTCATTAGAACTCAGTGTTTCTCAACCAGTTTTTCACCATCAACCCCACTAAAGAGAATTTTCAGACATTCCTTTACATCCCTGCCCCATCAAGTTTTAACACCTGCATATCTGTTTACAATGTCAGGTACAGCTGAGTTTTAGAAGGCTACAAACCATTTTAATGCCTGAGATTTTTTCATCCTCCAAAAACCAATGTTTGCACTCTTACAGATATATTTCTGATCCATGCTTCTTCCTCACTGCAACTCACGGATTTAAATGAGAGCTTCTTAGTGTTATGAAGCTGAATGCATTCCTAATTGATTCATCCTCCTCCACTGCAACCCATGGATTTAAGTAAGAGTTGACATGATTATATAGACCCCACCCCACTGGTCATGACAGATTCCCCTGGGAATGGACACTTGCCTAAAGCTGAGACCATTATAACATCTTACGCCCATGGGTATAATTTAATCAATAAAGAGGGTGGACCTGACGCATATGAAAATAATCAAAATTCTTCCCCGGGATTTTGGAACTTGTTGTTCTCCATTGTAGAAGCTACAGTATGTGAGCCTGCAGAGGTGTAGGGGAACCTGGATAACAGGAATGAAGGCAGCATGTACAAACAGGAGACAAGGTTGGTGACAAGAAGATGAATAAAACATAACAGCATGGACCTAAAGAAGGTCCCAGGCTAGTAGAGGAAGGAACTGCAACACAATGTGCTAAATGCTGGGAATAGCCTTGGGCTACAGGCACTCGAGGAGAAGCACTGGTGGGGTCCCAGAGGCTTCCACGGGATGAGAACTGAGAGAACCGAGGCTATAGCCACATCACAAGAAATGACATAAGATGGTCTGTCCACAGTCAAGCCAGCGCTGCTGTGGCTGCTAATTTCCACACCTCAGTAAGGCAGAGAGCAGAGTATTAGCCAACAATAATAATTTGGAGGCTGGTACCAACATATCTGGGCTTCCCTGGTGGCTGAGATGGTAAAGAATCTGCCTGCAAAGTGGGAGACCTGGGTTCAGTCCCTGGGTTGGAACATCCCCTGGAGAAGGGAATGGCTACCCACTTTAGTGTTCTTGCCTGGAGAATCCCATGAACAGAGTAGCTTGGCAGGCTATAGTCCTTGGGATCGCAGAGTTGGACACAACTGGATGACTAACACACCAACATATTTATTAACAGCCTTTGTGGATGTTTGGTCTGATGGCAGGGAAACTGGAATACAGAAAAAGTATAGTGAAAAAAAGGATTATCTCACAACACAGTTATATCTGTTTTATATAGAAAAACAGCTTCACTGAGGTATACTGATCATTTTACTGTAGCTTCTTCCAGCCTTTCCCAAGGCCCTGTCAACAGCACTGAAATATTCTCTTTTGAGCCTCTCCAAAACTTTGTGGTGTAGCATTAGCCTTGCTCCCATCATGTGATGAGGAAACATGGGCTTGGTGAAATTGGAAGAACTGGGAATCGCCCAGTGAGTAGGTGGAGCAGATGTGATTTTGTACCAGACTCTAACTCCAAAGTACAGCACCCCCCTCCACCACCTGACTCCTCCACAAATATCTGACCACAAGCAGCAGCAGTCAGAAGGAAGACGGCCATGTCCCAGCATCTTCCATCTGCCTCTCCAGATTCACTCTCTAACCTTCTCCCTGCTTCTATCTGATCAGGATGCATTTGGTGTGGTCACACCAGAAGGCTCTCTGCCTTCTGGCCTGGATTTGGCCAAAGTGGGGGTGGGGGAGGGGGCGCTGAGGGGTATCAGCAGGCAAGAGGGAAGTGAGGCCTGGACGTGGCTCTCTACCAAAGGTCACACGGCTGAGCCTCTCCATACATAATCTCCCCAAGACCTGGGGACACACCCGCCCCTTGCCCTTGACACAAGCTCCACATTTGGTAGCCTGGGGCTCTTGCACACTATCCTTGTGGTCACCCCACACTTGCCCACTCTTCTCAAATTACCTCACTGGAGTGTGCCACCAGCTTCTTGCAGGGCCTCTGGCTGATGCTCTGACAAAACAGAATGGACACAGGTAGCCCAGAGGGGACTGGATGAATACCAGTGGAACTTTCTCCCACCTTCTCACTCCTCTCATAACAGCAGGTTCCAGAAAGGGAAGACAAAGAAGAGCTATGAATGTGTGGAGATGGAGGTTAAGTATACTATCCATCTCATTCCTCAGAATCTTGCCAGATCTGTATACCCTGAATGGATGTAAGATGTTGCCAGGTAACTAGAATCTGGATGAAGCAGTATTTGTGGTGAAGATTTAGGACTGAAAAAAAGCTTTTTTTCCCAGATTGAGTAGGATGCCAGGTTGCTATTAACCAACTTCTGCTTTCCACCCCTACCCTCTGTTCTCTTCCTGGTCCTTCAAAAGCTGAACTTTCTGCACCAACAGAATAGATCAAATTAATTTCAGCATAGGAAGGTTAAGTGCTGTCAACACCAAGTTCCATTTCCCCTTAACTAGTAAGAACAAGGGTCAATATAGTCATGTTAGAAGAAAAATTCAAACACATTTTGATAGTTATCGTCACAATTTTCGTCTTTCCAATGGATTTTTGTAAGGGATACATGCTAAAGGATCAAGAAATTTCTGGAGAGAGAAAAACATCAGGAAGTGACCTGGGACAACCCTTAAACTGATCTTGGCCTTATGACTTTACCTCGAAACCCAAAAGTAAAGCTCTCTTGCCAAAAAAATGCCCCGAAGTATAAATGGAAAACTTTTTATATTTTTTTCCCAATAAACTAAGTTTGCTAGATCTCAATAAAATTATCAGCTTTTTCTTAAAGATGAAAAAAGATGAGAGAGTGCTTGTTTGTGCTGTTTAATCAATAGGCATAAATGATGGTGGTGTTAATGTAGCACCTCTGGTCACCTTTAAGGCTGGCTTCTTTATTTGCTAAATAAACCTTGCTCAGCTCTTTCTCCCTACTTGCTCATCCTCCTTTTCTCTCCTCAAATGAACGTAATCAAATAATCAGTTACTTAGGCCCACTGATTTTACGTCCCAAATACACTGTGTCCCTTTCACTCTGCCACTAAGGAGCTCATGCTCTCTTGATGTCTCAGTTGGACAGAGCAGGGCTTCTCAGTCTTGTCACTACTGCCACTTGGGACTGGATAGTTCTTTGTTGTGGGGGGCAGTCTTGTTAGTAGAGGATGTTTAGCAGTACCTCTAGCCTCTATTACTAAGATGCGAACAGCACACCCCCTCCTCATGTCTACAGACTTTGCCAAGTGTCCCCTGAGAAGCAAAAGCACCCAGGTTAAGAACCACTGAACTGGGTAACAAGCTCCTAATAGGTCCACCTGCATATGCTCTTCTCCCTTCGGAATTTATCCACCTTATAAGGGACAGCCATGTCATTCCTCTGCTTAAACCATCCCCGGACTACTCCCCTTTCACTCTACATTGAAATCTAAACTCTTCAGAACAAATATAAAAAGACACCCTGATTGGGCCCCCACTGGCTTCTCTAGCCCCTACAAGCTCTGTGTGCTATAGGTGGACGGGAGTTATGCCAGTTTTCCAATATCCCACGTAGTTTTCACATCTCCAGGCATTTCCTATTACTGCAGCTCCCTCCTTCCTTCTATCCACGCTGAACTGTCCCCTTTTCCCACTTCCCAATTGGAGAAATTTTCAACTGCTTTCTACAGTAGAGGTTGCAAACTCAAGTGTATTCAAGGTCAGGTTTGTTGTAGTTCAGTTGCTAAGTCAGTCCGATTCTTTGCAACTCCATGGACTGCAGCCCGCCAGGCTCCTCTGTCCTCTACTGTCTCCCAGTGTTTCCTCAAATTCATGTCCATTGAGCCACTGATGCTATCCAGCCATCTCATCCTCTGCCATCCCCTTCTCCTTTTGCCTTCAGTCTTTCCCAGAATCAGGGTCTTTTCCAATGAGCTGGCTATTTGCATCAGATGGCCCAAGTATTGGAGCTTCAGCTTCAGCAACAGTCCTTCCAATGAATATTTGATTTCCTTTAGGACTGGCTGGTCAGTCGGGGTCAGGATGGTTAACATAAATGAGTAAAGCTGAGAGGACTGTGGAACAGTCACCCACACATAAAGGCAGCCCCTGCCCCTCAGTTTCTCCAGCTCTAGGATACTGTTTCATGCAGAGAATGGCCCAGCGTTGCCAAATATGGGAAGCTGAAGGATTTTTATATTGGGGTACCTGAATTTTTTTAAATAAATAAACACGGAGTGGCTGAAACAAGACACATCTACAGGCAAAACCTGTTGACCATCATTTGCCATTTACACTCTAAGGATCTCTAAGCATTTATCACCACACTCAGAGTGTTTACATTCCTGTTTCCTCTATAAGCATGACAGTATCTTAAGGTCACAGGGTCAGGTCCCTGTTTCTTTCATTTATTTATTTGTCTGTTTTAATTTACATGTCATTTTTCTTCTTTCTCCCACCTACTCATTCACTCATCCAACTCACCAACCACCCAACTCACCATCCACCCAACTCACCATCCACCCAACTCACCATCCACCCAACTCACCATCCACCCAACTCACCATCCACCCAACTCACCATCCACCCAACTCACCAACCACCCAGCTCACCATCCACCCAGCTCACCATCCACCCAGCTCACCATCCACCCAACTCACCAACCACCCAACTCACCATCCACCCAACTCACCATCCACCCAGCTCACCATCCACCCAGCTCACCATCCACCCAGCTCACCATCCACCCAGCTCACCATCCACCCAGCTCACCATCCACCCAACTCACCAACCACCCAACTCACCAACCACCCAACTCACCATCCACCCAACTCACCATCCACCTAACTCACCATCCACCCAGCTCATCCATCCAACTCACTCATCCATCCAACTCACCAATAGATAGAAACACATTTCTATAAGCACTCTGTTAAGAAGGCAAAAACAAAGAGATGTAGTCCCTGGTCTCAAAGTGTTCCTAGGCCAGTGAGCAGAGACACAGACAAATGATTATAATACACACACTCATGAGAATATTATGAAGGAATCACATACTCAAAGCACAACACTCAGACAACAGAAAAAGCACTGAACTCTCCCTGGTTGAGTCAAGTTGGCTTCAGATAAGATTTGAGTCAAAGGCAGAAATACACCCCTTGGTAAGTGAGAGTGTTCCAGGCCACATGAACAGTCTATGCTGTGGTGTGTAGGTAGGAGAGAGATGGCACATTTGAGGAACTACAGTAATGCAATTCGGATTTGAAACGGAATAAAACGAGTGAAAGTTCACAGTATATCACTCTTAAACAGGCAGTATTCAGTGCAGTTCTTGGCATCTAGAGGATACTCAGAGTGTCTGTTTAATTCATTCATTCATTCAAAAACTGGGCAGGAAGGAATGCTGATCAAGCACAGTTTGACAATAACTAAGCAGTCCCTTAGACATGAGAGATGTGCTGGGGGAATACATAACAGGAGTTGATTGAGGAACTGTTACCTGATCTAACATAAGAACTATTCAATTGATACAGTAATAACAGTATAAGTGACATTTATTAAGCACTTACTATAGTCCACGTACTTAACTAAGGGTTTCACCAGCATTATCTAATTCAGTGGACATAAGGATCCTATGCAGTATTATTATTCCCACTTTATAGACTAAAAATAGGCTCAAAGAAAGGAGTTGGGACTCAAACCTAGGAAAGTCTGAATCCAAAGTTCACCCTCTTATTCAACACAGTTTTTTTTTTTTTAAATGGAAAAAATCCCTAAGGATTTCTTGCAAAAGCTTTTGGTTGTGTTTGAACCCAGAGCTTCAGAGTACCAAGGAATAAGCTTGCTCTCTTTGTGGGTGACTAAAATTTGTCCAAAATAAAAGCTACCTTCTAAAGTAAGCAGAGAACTGACCACCAACTGGGAATTGGCTCACAGGCATAATGCTGTTGCCAGCAGCTCTCAACTAAAAACAAAACAAAACTCTCCAGAAAACACCATGGAGGGGGGAGGCAGGGGGAATCTCCTTCCAGAGCTAGCCCAGGCCAGGCCTGTCTGCTGGGGACAGCTGGGTGAAGCTATCAGAAGACCCAGATGACCTACAGAGAACCCATCCAATATTGAGACTCCTGAGACAGTAGGCAACAGGTTCCCTGTTACAGGGGGCAAATTTTTGTTTACTTTCAGACACCTGGACCCCCTTATATGTCATATTTGTAAATAACATTAAAGTGTCTTGAATGTGAACACTGAAATTTCACAATTTGTAATGAACTTCTCTGTGATTCAGCCGATTTCAGTCCAGTTCAGTCACTCAGTCATTTCCTACCCCATGGACTGCAACACTAGGCTTCCCTGTCCATCACCAACTCCCAGAGCTTGTTCAAACTTATGTCTATCGAGTTGGTGATGCCATCCAACCATCTCATCCTCTGAAGCTCCAATACTCTGGCCACCTGATGTGAAGAACTGACTTATTGGAAAAGACCCTGATGCTGGGAAACATTGAAGGCAGGAGAAGGGGATGACAATTGATTTCATGGATAATGCAAATGTATCTAAAACAAGAGCTAAAATCCGCAAGGGAAAGATGTTTTCAAACACTCCTTGAGTACTTATCAAGCATCATTTTATATAAAGATGATATTGTAACCAAAGGGGAAAAGTTATATATAGGTAGCAACTTACTAGATGAGGTCTGCTATAAGCAAATCTAGGTAATTCTAGTTGATTACTTCCACTTCTTATCCATTTGTCATTTATTTTCTATTTTTAAAACATTTTCTTTCTTTTTTTCCCCATTCTTATTGAGGAATAATTAACAAATATAATTGTGTACATATTAAAGTATACAACATGATTTGATGTGCATATATATACACTGTGCAATGATGATCAAGATCATACACTTGTTACTTATATCTCCTATAATACAGATGAACAGTGCATTATTTTATACTGATAAAGAATACACATTCTGCAATTAACGTCACCTGGGTTCAAAGTGCCACGCTGCCACTTGCTACTATGTGATTTAGACAAATGACAAGTTTTCTCCAAGTCTCAGTTTTCATCATCTATAAAATGGGTGTGATAATGGAGACTTGGATATATTCCTTTCAAACCTACCTGAATGACCAAATTAATGTTGTAGAAGAAAGGGAAAGAAGAAGGCACATTGAAAAACATTTAGAAAGTAACACAAACAAGTCACAGAGATGGACTTCTGAATACGACATTTGTCAGAAAGGCAGGCATCAAGAATGAAGCCAGGTTTCAGCCTGGATCCCTCAGAACAGATAGTGAATCACTTGGACGAAGCAAGCAGAAAAGAGGCAGGTTGGTGAGGAATATGAATCTGGGACCTTCTGGTGGAGACAACAGTGGAAAGCTACCTATGTCCTGCGGCCACTTCTGTTTTGAAGAAGAGTTCTGGAAATACAGATTTGGAAGTCACGGGCTCATAAACTAACAAGAAAACCAAGCCATGTACACTGAGTTACCCCAGAAAGAATATTTCAGCAGAAGTTGCAAACCAGTGGCCCATGGACCACATCTGGAACACAGACTTGTTTTGTTTGGCCTCCACAGAGTTCTAAAAAAAGCTTCAGCCAACATACAAAAATCTTATGACTGCAACTCTTTTTAAAATTGGATTTCTTATTTGTCTTGAAAAACCAAAAGACTCTGCAATACGGGGCCAGCATCCCCTCTCGAGATCATTTCAGGAAGCCCCCGAGACCAGGTTCACGCGACATCGTTAGTTCACTATAGTTGTCCCCACTCACAAGGTGTGGATGTGTACAGTTATCTCAGCCTGTGTTTCTTTATGCTACCTTCTGGGATCCCACAGAAACGTGAGTTTGCATCTTTTGTTGTACAGTTCCTGGCAGAAAAGAAAGAAATGAACCAAGGTCAGGAGCCTCTGAAAACTCACATAAAGAGACTCCAGAAGAGGAACCTGTGAATGAGACACAGACAGAAGTGTCAGAAAGGTGTAAGCATGGGAATTATCATCAAGGTCAAGGGAATAAAAGGGCCACTGATTCATTCTTGATTACTCTTTGCCTGAAACTCTTCTCCCCGACACCAGCAAGTCTTTTCAGCATCAACGTCATAATAGATCCCCACTCTTAACACTTTCCATCATCTTTATGACTGTGATCCAAAGCACAGTCATTTCTCACTTGGATTATTGCAACTGCTGCTTGCCTGTTTCTACTCTTATCTCCCTACAATCCTTGCTCCACAGAGCAGCTAGAAACAGCTCCTTAAAATGTAAATCGGATCATGTCACTCTTCTGCCAAAACTATGCAGTGACCTAGAATCAGCTGATTCCAAGGCTGGACAAGGAAAGCATTAAGTGACATCCTATGGTGCCTGGAAGTAAACATGTCCTCAAAAAAAAAAAAAAAAATGGGGCACAGGACACAGAACCCCCAGTGGGGTTCCCAATGGTTAAGTCAAAGACTGCTCAGGCAACAAAATAATGATAATAATGGATTATAACCAACAGAATAAAATAAGAATCCAGAAGCACATATTGATAATAATAAATAAATATTTAAAAGAATAAATAAGTAAGAGACAAGGGGAAAGTCACTAACAGGAGAGTTCCAGTTAATAAATATAGAAGAAATTACAAACACAGAAAAACACTACCTGGCAAACCCAAAGGAATAATTGTCTCAAGCAAGAATTAATAACGAATGCTAAAATTACTGGGCAAAGATACTATAGGAAGCATGATATTTACAAAGTCTCAAAGGATCTCCCCACAAGGTAATATTAATTAAAAAGGAGGAAATAGTAAGTTTTTACTGGAAAACCTGGGAGACACAATCTTAACCAAGAGACATCACAAGTTGACCTCACCAGTGATGGGAAAAATCGACATCACATGCCTCCTGATACCATGCACTGTAAAAAGCACATCATTTCTCTGGCTTTCCTGCCAAAAATGCATAATGTAAATGGAATCCTGAGGAAACATCAGATAAGTTGAGGGACACAACACAAAATAACTGGCTGGATGCTTTAAAAGGTCATGGTCAGAAAGAACAAGACTGAAGAACAGTTCCAGATTAAAGCAGACAAAGAATATGTCTCAATTAAATGCACTCTAATTCCAGATTATGTTCTGGGCCAGAAGAAGAGACATCACTAGAACAATAGGAAAGAGTAGAATACATTCTATACATCACATAATAGCACTGTATGAATGTCAATTACCTGATTTTGACCATTGTACAGTAAACATGGAAGATGTCAGTGGGAGAGAGAGGAGAAAAATGTGATGGGCAGAGATACACAGAAGGTTCCAATAGTACCTGAAAGTGGCGGGTCATTTTTCAGTAGGTAACAGGTATACGGATGTCCACTACAATATTCTTTATTCCTTATATATGCATTATATTATTCTGTGTGTAAAAACATGTCATAATACTTTTTAAAGAGGAGAAAAAATTTAAATACAGAGTAAGTATAACAAACACCACTGCGTCCTTTCAGACTCTGCTGTCTAAGCCTCAGCGCCTGAGCTCTGTTCTCTCTTTAAAAAAAAAAAAAAAGGATCAAGTATTAGAAAGCTATAAAATGCATTAGTGCCCCTAATACTTTCTCCTTTCTGCAATCTAATGATCTATAAGACAGTTGAAAGGGGGCGTGCCACTTCTTCACTATGTGAATCACTGTTTTATAAGCCCCGGCCTGTACTACTATAAGTCATCTTATGTATCACATGAGGTTCCCACATGTGTTCCCACGGATATGTGTCCATATGCTGAATAGAAGGAGAATACTGTTGGTGTAAGAAATAGTTTTGATGTAGGTTCAAACCCCATTTTTCCACTTTCCAGTAGTGTGAGGTACAGCAGGGGAGCGACTCCACCTCCCTCAGTATTTCCAAATCTGTAAATGAGAGAAAACTCTGAAGTTGTTATATGGCTGACCTGAAAGAATAAATGATAAATGAAAACCCAAGTAACTGTTTCTGGTATATAGACATAGATATTCACATCTGAACAATACTCATCATTACTATCATTCCTTCATTTCCAACTGAGACAAAGAAAGCAAGCCTACCTCTGCCATAAATCCCTAGAAATAAAATGATATTACAATAGAGCATGACACACCACGTCTGGACTGATGGCCACATATCTACCACTTCTGAGTGGCTTCATCCCAATATTGGGACATCATCCTAACATACGGATCTGGTATAGTGGACATGGCAAAGTTTCTGCAGCCACACCTGGACTCCAAAGAGTCATCTCCTTGTCCCATGTGATCCTGGACAAATGACTGAACCCTCAAAGCTTCTGAAATTTCCTGTTTAAAATGGGGAAACCACTACCCTCTCACAGGATTTCGATTAAAATGTACCCTGCATGAATGAATAAAAACAGTGCCTGACGCATCTATTAAATCCCAAATCCTAATTTATCTCTCCCTAGATATATATTACTATATGCAAAATAGAATAAAAAAAAAAAAAAACAAGGATCATGCACAGGGAACAATATCCAACATCTTGTAACAACCTATAATGGAAAGAACCTGAAAAAGAATATATACTGAGCTATAAAAAAAAGAATGAAATAATGTCATTTGTAGCAACATGGGTGAACCTAAGATCATACTAAGAAAAGTAAGTCAGAAAGAGAAAGACAAAACCATATGGTATCACTTAAATGTGAAATATAAAATACAACATAAATGAACATATCTACAAAACAGAAACAGACTCACTGACATAAAGAAGAGACTTATGGTTGCAAATGGGGAGAGAAGGATTGGGACTTTGGGATTAGCAGATGCAAACTACTACACAGAAGATGTTTAAACAACAAGGTCCATTGTACAGCACTGGGAAGTATATTCAATATCCTGTGATAAACCATGATGGAAAAAAGCATAGAAAAGAATGTACATGTATATTTATCTGTAGAGCAGGACTGAACCTCTTTGCTGGATAGCAGAAATTAACACAGTAAATCAACTAGACTTCAATTTCAAAAATTAAAAAGAAAACATTAAAAAAAAAAAAAAAAAAACAGTTCCTGATGCATTTTAGATACTGCAAAGACCTAAGTCTCTTTGGAAGAATATCAAAAGAAACTAAGCTCCAAAGAAGGGCCATGGAAATCAAGGAAGGAAAAGTACTGGGGAGGAGAAAGGCAATACACAAACTGGTTAATCCAGACCCACTCTAATCCTGGTTAGACCCTAAATTTCCTTCACCTCAAAGAACTTCAGTTTCCCCCTTCTATAAAAGAAAACTGCTACCATCTCTTTTGCTGGGCCTCTTTTGAGGCCTTTTGAACCCTCTTTTGAGTGTTGGTGGAGGTAATGAAGTATGTCCCATGCGGCCAGGGATCTGCTGAGAGATCAATACACACAAGTTGGAGCTACAGGAAGCTAGTGGAGGTGATGGAATTCCAGCTGAGCTATTTCAAATCCCAAAAAATGATGCTGTGAAAGTGTTGCACTCAATATGCCAGCAAATTTGGAAAACTCAGCAGTGGCCACAGGACTGGAAAAGGTCAGTTTTCATTCCAATCCCAAAGAAAGGCAATTTCAAAGAAGGTTCAAACTGAGGCTCAACTGCACTCATCTCATACACTAGCAAAGAATGCTCAAAATTCTCCAAGCAAGGCTTCAACGGTATGCAAACTGAGAACTTCCAAATGTTCAAGCTGGATTCAGAAAAGGCAGAGGAACCAGAAATCAAATTGCCAGCATGCACTGGATTACAGAAAAACCAAGAGAATTCCAGAAAAACATCTACTTCTGCTTCAATGACTAGGCCAAAGCCTTTGACTGTGTGGATCACAACAAACTGGAAAATTCTTAAAGAGGTGGGAATACCAGACCACCTTACCTGCCTTCTAAGAAATCTATATGCAAGTCAAGAAGCAACAGTTAGAACCCGACATGGAACAACAGATTGGTTCCAAATTGGGAAAGGAGTATGTCAAGGCTGTATACTGTCACCCTGCTTATTTAACTTCTATGCAGAGTACATCATGCAAAATGCCAGGCTGGATAAAGCAAAAGCTGGAATCAAGATTGCCAGGAGAAATATCAATAGCCTCAGATATGCAGGTGACACCACCTTTATGGCAGAAAGCAAAGAGGAACTAAAGAGCCTCTTAATGAAAGTGAATGAGGATGGTGAAAAGCTGGCTTAAAACTCAACAATCAAAAAACTAAGATCATGACATCCGGTCCCATCACTTCATGGCAAATAGATGGGGAAACATTGGAAACAGGGAGAGACTTTATTTTCTTGGGCTCCAAAACCACTGCAGATGGTGACTGCAACCATGAAATTAAAAGACGCCTGCTCCTTGGAAGAAAAGCTATGATCAACCTAGACAGATAAAAGCAGAGACATCCCTTTCTTGACAACGGTCCATCTAGTCAAAGCTATGGTTTTTCCAGTAGTCATGCATGGATGTGAGAGTTGGACAATAAAGAAATTTGAGTGCCTAAGAATTGATGCTTTTGAACTGTGTGTTAAGACTCTTGAGAGTCCCTTGGACTGCAAGGAGATCAAACCAGTCAATTCTAATGGAAATCAATCCTGAATATTCATTGGAAGGACTGATGCTGAAGCTCTGACACTTCAGCCACCTGATGTGAAGAACTGACTCACTGGAAAAGACCCTGATGCTGGGAAAGATTGAGGGCAGGAGGAGAAGGGGACAACAGAGGATGAGATGGTTGGATGGCATCATCAACTTGATGGACATGAGTTTGAACAAGCTCTGGGAGATGGTGAAGGACAGGGAAGCCTGGCGTGCTGCAGTCCGTGGGGTCACAGAGTTGGATACGACTGAGCGATTAAACTGAACTGGAGCTGCAGGAAGCTGTATGGGGATTCCCCCAGCCTGTTTCAGCCTCTTGCTCCCTTTCTTGAAAGCCTGAAATATCATTTAGCATTCAAGGCTCAGGGTCTGGAAGCAGTTATCCCTTCAATCCTTCTCTGTCTAAACCATCCACAGCCCTGGCTCCTGGACACTCACATAGGAAATAAAAGTCCCCCCAAGTCCAACAGAAGTATTGCAGTACTTTCTAAAATCCACACCCCTACTCCCAAGCCACACCACAACTTCTGTCTGTGCTTTTTTTGAATTTTACATTCTAAAACCTGTATTTAATCTTCCGAAGCAACCCAGAAAAAAAAGTCCTAATTCAGTATGTGTGTTAAGATTTTAGACACTTCCTAAAGGATGGACTTAAATGTCATACTCTTGACTTTGGAGGAAAATCTGAGGACAAAAGAGGGATTAGGAATTGTGGGATGGGAGAGGATGGAGATTTGAAAACAAAATTAGGTTAAGGTTACAAGGATAAAAGTTAAATAAGAAAACAAAAGCCTGGTTAAGGCTTCTGTGGTTAAAGTTATAAATAAAGTCAAACAGTTCATAGATTTCTAGTTCACGAACCCAAGAGAGCTCTGGGGCGGCTCTCATGAGCTTGAACAACAAGCTAATTTTCAAGCAGGAATCAAAGGGGTTGAGCCCCAGGACAAATAGGTTGAAAGCCCAAGCATAAGCCTGGGCTCAGAGAGTTAAAAGGAATGCAGACTGCCCCAAAACACACCAGTCGTTTGTTTTTTCTGCCACCTTTCCAACGGTCATGTCTGGAGTGTGGATAAACAGTTCTGGGGGAAAAAAATTCTGTGAAGTACAGACTTTAAGAAAATAAAACACTAGAAGAATGTTTCTTAAAGAGTTATATGTGTGCCTGCATATATATACAAACATAGTGAAAGAGAAAGAGAAAAAAGAATAAATATATACATACATATATATATACATATATATATGCAAGTACATGCATATGCCAAAATTAACCAAACTTCTGCATGTTTTCAGGTGTGAATAACAAAGGCTGTAACCAGTCTTTAAGAAGTTGTAGGTATTTTTAATAACAAACCAAAGTGTTGTTTTACAAAGGTATTCCATAAATAGTGAAGGGTGTCTGAGCAACATTTCGGGTTTATTTAATAAGATTAAAACTGTGTGCTTTTGGTTATTATTAATAGCATATTTTATTCTAGGTTGCTTAGAAATGTGTTTGGAAAGTCCCAGATAGAGGACCAAGAAAATGAGGTGAGAAAGCTGCCTTTTATGGCTGCCCCACTGGGGGCCAGGAATTATGCTCAGTACTGTTCCCATTCTGTCCTGTTTCAAACACATGACCACCTTAAACGGTAAACATGACCACTCAAACTACACAGCTAGAAAGTGGCAGAGCCATTCTTGCCTCAGCGTCTAAGGCTTTTTCCATCATTATTCCACATTTCTTCCCAATGAAATACTCGAAGCCTGTAGCACTCTTTCCAAGTATTGCTACAGGCAGAGTAATGTACTGTATTCCTGGGACAGGAAAACAGCACAGGCAGGAATGGAAGGTAAAAAGGCAACTTTTCTGTGATATCTACTTTAGCAAAAATGAAAAAAGAAACCTTTTGGTCCAAGAGGTAGAGCAAACAGAGGAACAACTTACACATGGTAGCTGATAAATATTTAATGTCACTTGGTACTGTGGCTCTTCAAAAGTGTCTTTCAGGTCTGAAGGCCTTTCCGTAAATCCACATTTCAGCAGTGTGGCCAAGGCTCAGAAAAAATACATTTTTAATAAGGACTGTGCCAACATGAAAGGTTGAAAATGGAATAAGACCCACAGGGGACCTCACACTCTAGGGAGACAGGGTCCTAATGTGAAAAAGGGAATAAAAAGAGGCCAGAAACACACACACACACATACATATACATATTCTACAAAAATACATACATCTATATATATACTCTTTGAGAAGGAAATGGCAACCCACTCCAGTATTCTTGCCTGGAGAATTCCATGGACAGAGGAGTCCATGGGGTCGCAAAGAGTTGAACGTGACTGAGTGACTAATACACACACACATATATATATTCTAGGGAATGAGGCCCTGTTAGAACTCTGTCAGAATAATTATCAAAATGGATTTTTTTTCCTTCCCTCAGTAGATGATCTAGTCAGGTGAAGGGGCATCATATTCCAGACAGACACACTCAGGTCACGAGGCACTGACTACTTTCCAACCGCCGATGGCGTCTCAGCTGCTTAACCTGTGCACGCAGAGTCCAGCGTCACACACTCAGCACATGTGGCCCTCAGGGTGAGGGCTCTCTCCACCCCTTTCTCAGTCTCTCTCATACAGGCTTGGACCCTTGCTACTAGTCTCTCTCTCTCTCCTTTTTTTTTTTTTTTTGGTCTTGTTTTGGTGTTTGAATCTGATGCTTTACCCAGGGGACAGGGAAGATTAGTGACAGCAGGAAGCTGCTCCCACTCGTGGGCTGAAAGGACAAAAGGAGGAGGTGTGGTTGCTGGGGTCACTCAGCAGAAGATGGAGCCTGCCTGTGGGTGGGAGAGCCACAAAGGGGATGTGGCCACTGCCAACAATGCTGTCCAAGGCAGAGAGTGAAGGACAATATATTCCGGCTTCCCTTTCTCCTATCCTCCCATCTTCCACTGGTGTCAAATTGTCAGAGGGCAGGGGTCAACCATCTGGAATGCAGAATAGAGCAGGATAGGACAACAAATAGATCTGGGCCAAAGGCCAACACCATTGATGAGTTAAGGTAGGTCACAGACCACTGATGCAGTAAGATATGTCAAAGAACAGTGTGTCGTGTGATACTACAGTTGCTAAGCATGTGCACATACAATTTGAGCAAATATACACATACCACACACAACAGAGATTAAGGCATTGTGAGACAGAAGAGAAAACAAGAAGAGTAGAAAGATATACTGTCAGTTCTCATTATTCGCAAAGGTTTAGGTTCTACGAAGTCTCCACAAACATGGCTCCATTGTTCCTAGGGGAAATACAGGGTTAGGTTCCTGCAAGCCTCTGGTTCTGCTTTCACCAACTGATGAATACATAACCTTGTTTTTTGTGCTTCTGTTTAAAAGCACACTGTTTAATATATGCTGTTGATTCATTAACAGTGAATGCAATAGCCAATAGCACTTAACTCATGTCTGAACAAAGTTTATCTAACATACTTTCTCTATAAGTCACAGCAAAGCCTTCCTATATTTTTTTTTTCCAGCCTTCTTATATTTAGAAACACAGATAATACCAAGTCTGGGGGTCATTTATACAGTAAAATCACCAATAAAAAGCACAAAAATAAGAAAAATAGGGTACTAATAAACCACAAAAGAACACATATAGAGTGACAACAGAAACAAGAAGGCAGAGTGTCACCTAGCACAACCTCTGCTGGGAAAACACACACAACTCAGAAAATTTTTGCTGCTCTGTGCTTATCTGACAATGACCACAGAAGCACCACTAATACTAATTTGGGAGTTACAAAAAAATTTTCTTGAGTAGGTGAATTTGAAAATACAGAATTTGCAAACAATTAGAACAAAGCATATATCAAGATATTTAAAGAAAAAAAAAGTTGTCCCTAGATGGTAGGAGATGAAATGTTTTTTATTTCATTATATATTTTTACTTCTTTTTATTTTCAACAGCTGCCTAGTCTGCATTAAGCTTGTAATTAGTGGTGGAGGGCAGAGGAAGAGAGAGATTCTAAACTTAAGAGTTCAAAAAGAAAGAAAAACTAGAAGCAAAAGTATTGAGAAGTAGAATCATCTAGCTGAGCAGGAGGTGACGCTAGATATGGCCCCAAGAGCAGAATGGGTCATCCTCACTGCGTGATGTGAAGGGCAGTTCCAAGATGCCCCCGCTCCAATCTCTACCTCTCCTTCAGCAAACAACCCAAGGGGTGAGGAGGATGGCTGCAAAGTCTAACCATGGGGCAGGCTGAGGGCAGGAGGGGCACATGAGCTGACCTCCCGAATGAAGGGACAACATCCCCCAAACCACCTCGCTGGGCTTCACAGACTCACACCCTCCTCATCCATCTTGAGCAAAATCTCCTTATGCTCAAGTTGACTCATGAGAAAATGTGAGCCCCTTTCAAATCAATTTAACAAATATGATTTGAGCCCCAACCATGTGAGCTATGTACAAATTTCTGTACAAGGTGCCAGAAGATTAAACATCGTTTTGCATGCCTTTATCTCTTGTTTTGTGTGTTTGTTGCTCAGTTGTGTCTGACTCTTCGCAACCCCATGGACTGGAGTCTGCTGGGCTTCCCTGTCCATGGGATTTCCCAGGCAAGAATACTGGAATGGGTTGCCATTTCCTTCTCCAGGGGATCTTCCGCACCCAGGGATGGAATCTGGGTCTCCTGCATTGTAGACAGACTCTTTTCCATCTGGGCTACCACTTTTGTGTTTCACCTGTTTGTAAATAATATTCTACCTAATTTGAGAATAATCAGAAGGTTTGGATCCCTAACTTCATCACCTTATACTGGTAAATGGCTTGTATCTGTAAAGCACTTTATATTGCTAACACCCTTATATATACATTATCTCCTCGCCCTAAATGACTGTGTTAGTGATTAGTGATCCCTCTGCCACTGTATGGATACCTCTACTATGACATTTTACATCATCTCAATTTATTTATCGGTTCATCTTCCCTTTCAGTCTTTGAGCTAGCTTCTTGAGGACAGGCACTGCCCAAGTAGGCTCAGTAAGCACTGCAGAGTTATTGCGTTTAGCTTAAACCTCCCAAGAACACGGACGTGGGAATTAGATATTAATTTTTTACAGGGACTTCCCTGGCAGTCCAGTGGTTAAGACTCTGCACTTTCAATGCAGAAGACATGGGGTTTGATCTCTCTTTGGGGAACTGAGATCCTGAATGCTACATGATGCAGCCAAAAAATTAAAACAAATAGAACATTCAGAATTACTGCCCATGTAGAGGCGTTCTCATGGGAGCACACTAAGTGACAAAAAGACAAAAGAAAAAAAAAAAAGCTAAAAAAATTAATACTTTCTACAGGTGAGGGAAGGGAATCAGAGAGGTGAAGTGATTTGTCCAAGAGCATGTTATAAAGTGCTGACTCTGATCCTAGACCCAGTGTTCCTTCCCTGTATCAGAGCTGCTGAATCTCCCAGTGTTAGTCACTCAGTTGTGTCCAACTCTTTGTGACCCCATGGGCTGTAGCTCGCCAGGCTTCTCTGTCCATAGAATTCTCCAGGCAAGAATACTGGAGTAGGCATTCCCTTCTCCAAGGGATCTTCCTGACCCAGGAATAAATCTTAGGTCTCCTGCATTGCAGGCAGATTCTTTACCATCTGAGCCACGAGGGAAGCCCTGGGTGCATGTTATAAAAATGATATGAGTCCAGCCAAGTTGTAGAAGCACAACTGTACACATATCCACTGAAACATCTCTTTTTTTTAACCTATAAAGAAAGAGAGGGAGAAAAGTCTGTACTCTGGTACTGGTTTCTATCTTTGTGTTCAAAAATATTTACCAGCAGTAAAGGACCCTTCTGGGTTGAGTGAGAATGGAGATTCAAATAACAAGTGTCTATTGAGCTTATTTTAGATGCACAAACCTACTCTAATGATTGAAAAATAAAATAAAAAACTTAAATTTATGAGATTCTTAAGCTTCAAACTAGGGATAAAACTGAGTTGCAGAACTGGAAAAGCATTAGACTAGCAGAAAAGCATAGTAATTTAGCTCTCTGTTCATTCCTTATGCCATTAACGAGCAACTTTTAATCTTTAATCCTCCTTCACTAAGCTGCTTTTACTGTCCCATCTGCTGCTCTTACTCATGCCGTCAGGATCTTATAATTAAATTCTAATTAAAGTTTAAGGCATGTAATAAAGAAAACACTTGCGGAATGCCTTTGATTCAAGAGGCCAAAATAACATTTCAGCAGTTCGAAAAATGAATTATATCCTTTTGCTTAACAAGCATCTTTAAAATGGAATTAAAATGGGAAATTCCAATCTTCCATGATTTCACCAGCCACACATTATGTAAATATGGTCATCATCAAGGGTTACATTTAAGTCGGCTGAAAACATCATGAAGAGAATGCTGCCCAGCATGCACAATATGGATGTGAGCTCAACTGGCAATGCAGGAGGCAGAGTTTTCATAAAAACCATAGTGGTACCTTGATATATGAACGTGCTGGCCCTTAACATCAGCATCTATCTAGCACAACTCCTGAATGCTGAGAAAAGAGGGTTCTCACCCTTCTCATCTAATGGCTCACCAGGCTCGAGCAAGTCTACCTTTCCAGCATCTGCCAGATCCACCTCCACTTCCACCATGTTAGGACAGACTTCCGACATCCCTTGAGGATATTGCTATACTTGCCCACCACCAGCCCAGGTCCTGTGTTCCAATTCACACTCCATTCCACAGGGCTGACAGCGACCTTTCTTTAGCATTGCTCTTATCGGGTTGTTCCACTCTGACTACAGGTTACGATTTAAGAACAGTGCATGCTAAGTCACTTCAGTCATGTTCAACTGTTTGTGACCCTATGGACTGTAGCCCACCAGGCTTCTCTGTCCATGAGATTCTCCAGGCAAGAATGCTAGAGTGGGTTCCAAAGCCCTCCTCCAGGGGATCTTCCCAATCCAGGGGTCAAACGTGCATCTCTAATGTCTCTTGTACTGGCAGGCAGGTTCTTTACCACTAGCACCACTTGGGAAGCCCTTAAGAACAAAAATCACTGTTAATTATATGATTCTATATCTTATACAATAATCATAATTATCAATATGCCAGACATTACTCAAAATCCCTTGTTATTATTCAAATTCTCACAACCACCCTATGATGCATGTCCTATTATTTCATCAGGTGAAAAAAAGGAGGGACAGGAAAATCAAGGTGCCTGCCCAGGATCACAGGGGCACACAGCAGTGGGACCAGGGTTTAGAGCCATGAAGTTTGGCTCCACAGTCTGTGTCACAAAGCCCAAGGGCTGAGTAAAGTACATGGGGACATCTTGGTCTTCTTTCCAAATGCTCCTAACATGCGCCCTATGTTCTGGTTATGTCAACAAGCCCCACCTCTGCAGAAACATCAGGGTCTTTCATACCGATGGCTTTGCACATACTGTCTGTTTGCCAGGTGGCCCTCATGACCCCACCTGGTAAATTTGTGCTCACTCTTTTCCTATCTCATGAGGACTGTCCTGATTCCCTGGATAGAGCTGATCACTCACCTCTTTGTGACTGCAGAATCTAGAACCTACAGGACCTCCATTATGGTGCTAACTGCACTGTAATGTGACTGGGGCTTGGTTTCATCTCAGAGTCCCTCAAAGGCAGGACACACAGCAGGACTTTGATAGATGCATGACAAGTAAAGAAACTGAGTTCTCGAAATCTATACATTGGCCATATACACAACATGGCCTAGTATTATTAGTATAGAGAAAAACGTTACTCCCTGGTCCAATTTATACAGAGAAAGGAAAGAAAAGCCATATTTTGCTTTATAAATCTAAGAACATTTATAAACTTCCCAAACTTCCCAAAGCATCCAGTTCACTGATAATGCACACCCTATTTTAGTTTTCTGACAAACAAAATGCATTATATTCCTTTCTTCCATGACCCTACAATCCTTAAGATAAGCCCTATCCAGACCACAGCAGGGGACAAACAGTAGGCTTAGGCCCAGCCACACAAGGTAGTCTGGACTTGACTGTGCTACCCATGTCCTAGCTTGGAGTCCAAGGCCTCAGCAGACCAGGCTCCCCACTCTCAGGCTTCCTGGATCTGTGGCTTCTTTACCAGCTGAGATCTGAGCATCTCAGCTGTTACTTGATTTGTCCTCCAGGGTTCCACTGAGACTGGAGCCTTTTCCTTGACCTGATGAGCCCCGACAAACTTCTTTTCCTTTCAATAAACAGTCCATCTTGCTGAGGATTTGAGTGCCCCTAGCCCACACTAGTACTAGCTTAGTTCTGTTCCACGCAGACTGGCCATTGTGAACCAGACAGCTACAGCTGCCACCATGTCTAAACGTCCAGTCCCTCTCACCTAGAAATTCCTAAGCTGTGTCTCCCACTCAGTGAGTAAATACCAGGCATGGTACTAGGTCTTTTATGTAGTTCTATCTCAAATTCCTCAAAGCCTACTTTCAAAAAGATGTAATTATACTAATTAGTCCATTCAACAAATCTTCACTGAAGACATACTCTATAATAAGCAGGACAACAAAGCTAGGTGACATGTCCAATGATGATGAGTAGCAGAAGTGGGATATGAAAAGAGATCTTTTGCATTCCCATGATATATTCCAAGTTTTTGGTCCTCTGTCTTTGTTCTTGAAAAGATGAAGATGTAGTGAAGAAAGGCATGCAGTCAAGAAACTGAGGAATATCGCCCTTAATCATGGCATACCTAAGCACAGATGACTGGCCCAACCCTTCAGAAGACACCAGTTCATATTTCCATGCCCTGTCCACTCCATACCACCCACTTCTCTCTGAACAGGCAATGAGTTTTCACACCTTCATTCGTGTTCAATTCTTTGGCTGTAATGTCCTATCTCCCCCTGAGGACTGTATTCACCCCCTGCAGCTCATTCATTCACCATTCTGTATTTATTAAATACCTGTTAGGCACCAGTGCCTGTAGAAAATGATGGAGATATAAGATTTACGACCCACGTTTAGAGAGCTTACGGTCCAGTGGGAGGTGAGGATGAATAAACACATAAGCACACCAAAGAGCATGTCCGTCCCATGGCAAGGGAAACACGGGCTGCCCTGGTGGCTCAAGGGAAAGGCCTGGAACCCCGTCTCGGCGCCTCCTCCCTGAGACACTGTTCTCCCCATTCTGCCTCCAATCCCACCGTAATTCATTGTTCCTCAGATTTCTTACTGTACTATACACTCTGCAGTTACATTTTTCACAGTGAATCATAATGCATGACATGATCATTTATCTTCATTTCTAGAACTGAGCGAACTGATTTTTTTATTTGACAAATATTTATTGAGCGTCTTGCAGGACTGTAGTGGTTGAGAGTCTGAGTTTTACTGTTTAAATTCTGGCAAGTAATTACAAGCATGTGACCTTGGGCAGGTTATTTAACATCTCAGTCCCACAACATTTTCCACATCTCTGAAGTGGGGAAAAAATCAGGAGTATACCGAAGTTTAACATGATGACAGTTATTTATCCCAAGTCATTGTGAGTTTCATCTTTGGCCTCAGTCTTCAGCTTGCTTGTTTCAATCCCAGTTCTAGCATCACTTAACCTATGTGTGACCAATGATAATGATCACAGTGAGGATCTCCACCACCTCTATACAGTGTAAACATGTCAGGAACACAAGATAGCTTTGGGATTTAATATTACTATCATAATATCACTTCTAAATATGGTAAGCAATTTAGAACAAACTTGGAGTTTAAAAAAAAAATCTCTTTATGGGTTTTATATGTTGAAGATGTACCAGTTAGTTTAAATGTAAATGTACCGGTATTATTACAAAAGGAAAATGATATTAATGATGATTTGAAAAACTGCTATTATGTACCAAATCAACAATTAAGAAATATAATTTACATTGATCGATTGATAGTTAAATCATATGTCAAGACAGACAGCATTAGAAACTTGAGTTGACAAAGAACACTGCCATATACAGTTAAATTATATAAAGCAAGATATTATTAACAAGGAGAATGTAATTCTAATCTTTATGGTGCTATTTGGTCCTAACATTCATAACATAAAACAATAATAAAGGACTACATATAAGGTTTGATTCCATTTATGTCAAAAGCCTTTTAAGGGGTACTTCTACTTAGGAATGCTTCATATCTTATAAAGATTAATTAAAAGCAGAATGTCAACCTCAGGATTTCCATACTTTATAAGGAAGAAAAATTTCAAAATTAAGTACAAGAATATATTTTGCTCCCACTAACTTATCTTCAAAATTACAAACTTTAAAGTAAGTGTTAAGAGGACAATTTCTTAAAAGTGTGTCTCTGGAGAGGGGCCCTGATATTCAGGTGAGAAGCTATGTCTGGCATGGGTGTTTATGGCATAAATCACAATAAAGGAATTACCAGTGTCCTGCAAGGTGGGTGGTTAGGGTGAAACCATATTGTAGGGTGTTAAGTAATGAATGGGTAATTGAATAAAAGAAGAAAGTTGGTGTGAATCCTTCATATAAAGGTTCTGATGCCAGAAGGAAAAGGAGAAATAGGGCAGTAGTTTGCAGTCCAATTTTACAAAGTGTTTTGACTTACTAAGACAGGCAACATAAGCTAAAACATCATGGAATACATTACATTTTTACATACCAGTCTGAAGGATTACTGTTGCTTCTGAATGCAAAATATGTATGCATAATGCTGACTCGACCCAACCCATCCAAACTTATTCAGTTCCCAAATGCTTGGCTTCAGCTGAGCCAGTTTTCTTAACAACTTTCAGAATAAACAGAAAAGCAAAATGTCGAGGCCAAGATGTTTTCATGTTCAAGTCCACGATCCTGAACATTTGTGAATTTCCTTACATAGCACCCAGATTTAGTACCCATCCATCTACTTCTAGACTGGATGCAAGTACTAGACTGGATGCAAGTACACATATACACTGATACCCAGACACCAAATATAGCCCCAAATCATACATGAGACTCTGAAGTTCTCAGAAATGCAAGAATCTACCCTTAAGAACTTTGTTTTAATCCCTACAGATATATACCTAATATGAAGAATAGAAAAAAGAAAAATCCTATTGCATGAGAACTGTAATCAAAGGTGATGATACCATCACTGCGCATCATGTCAAGAATGCCCCGTAGTTACCAAGCGCTTTATGTACAATATCTAATCCCGATGAAGGGTTATTGTTATTCCTATTAGAAATAATAAAACCATGGCTTGGGGAAACCTAACTAAGAAGTGAACAAAGAATAAGAACTCAGCTTTGCTATTAGCCTAGCTCTGTTACTTTGGGTAAGTTTCTTAATATCTCTAAAACCTGACTTTACTCATCTATAAAATGAGTATAATCATACATACCTTGAAAAGTCAAAGTAAGTTTTGAGAGAGAAATAATGTAAGGTACCCAATATTATGCTTGGCAGTATAAGTTATATTCAATAAATGGCAGCTATGTTGATCGTTATCAGTGTTGTCCAGGACTATATGCCTTGTTGAGTGACAGAGTGGGCATTTAAATTCACATTTGACTAATTCTAAAACCAACACAAACAACAGTACTTACTGATAATTTATCATGTGCCAGCACTGCTTGCTTGCTTGCTAAGTTGCTTCAGTTGTGTCCAACTCTGTGTGACCCTATGGATAGTAGTCCGCCAGGTCCCTCTGTCCACAGGATTTTCCAGGCAAGAATACTGGAGTGGGTTGCCATTTCCTTCTCCAGGGGATCTTCCTGACCCAGGGATTGAACCTGCGTCTCTTATGTCTTCTGCATCGGCAGGCGGGTTCTTTAGCACTAGCGCCACCCAAAGTGCCAGCTTTACCATGTAAAAGTTTTAACTATATTAACACAATCAATGGTTTCAACAACCCTATGAAAAAGTTACTATTATTATCCCCACAATATAAAGAAACTGAGATTTTAAAAAAAAAGTGCCTCACAGCTACTGGAAGCTTCACAGGCTTCTTCAGTCCTGATTTTCAGTTCAGTTCAGTTCAGTTCAGTCGCTTAGTCGTGTCCAACTCTTTGCGACCCCATGAATTGCAGCACACCAGGCCTCCCTGTCCATCACCAACTCCTGGAGTTCACTCAAACTCATGCCCATTGAGTTGGTGATGCCATCCAGCCATCTCATCCTCTGTCGTCCCCTTCTCCTCCTGCCCCCAATCCCTCCCAGCATCAAGGTCTTTTCCAATTTAGGTACTTTCAATAATACATTATTCCCAACACCACATTCATTTCTCCTTCATGATGATGTGCCTGCATTTTGAAACCACATAACAATATCTCAGATATATTTTGGAAACACAGGGCATACAAAAAGGGACTCTGCTTGAATTTAAGAAGGTAGAAACTATATAAACATAAAGTAATATTATCACTATTTTGCAGACATAAACAAGTTGCACCAGGAATTTTATTGTCCTAATTAGCAAACCAGGTTCTAGTTGAATCAAGTCAGACTCCTCTTTGATTTTCCTTTCTCATTCTGCAAAATTTCAAGATCTCTAGACTACTTGAAACATACCAAAGAATGGTCCCAGAAGCCACATGTGAACAGACCTTTGGGCCCAAAAGCCCCCAAATGGACATAAGTGAAAAGGTCACCATATTCTATTTTCCGTGGCAAATGGCCTTTGAAACCACCCCCCCCCCCTTTTATTAATACACTTTCACAGTCAAGTGATCATGATCAACAAGAATGAGATAAAATTGACTGCAGCTGGAGAAAAATGCTGACATGAGTGGCTAAAAACACCATGTGTAGCTTGTAATAAAAGGGTACAGGACCATAATATAAGTTGAGGCCCCACAGAATTGACCCATCTAAAGTCACATCTCATTAAGACTAGAAGCAGCAGCTGGCTTCTCCCAAAACAAGTCCTGGATGATCAAAATTAGAAGGGTCTCTGTCCCTTAGATGTGCTCTTGAAAATATCACGTCCTTGATCTGCATGGATTTCTTTAGTTGACAGATCAGACCTGAGTGCATGTTGTTCTAAAGGTCAAAGAATTGGCAAAAGTGGATGTGACTATTGTCAAACAAGAATGAGCTCTCTTTGAAGTTGGAGGCTTAGATGAGCTGATTCTGGAATGCTCTCTTCAAAGGTGAGGGTGAAAAGTAAAACTGCTTCCCTGTGTAAGCTGAAATGTCTTTAAGTAATACAGAGTACACTACCCTGCCATCCTGGCATGACCCACTGTTAAAATCTGGCTGAAAAAGAACAATCCCTGAAGGTGGAATGATATTAGCAAACAGCCATCATGAACACTTCACTCCCTACATCTTGCAAAGGCCCATGAAACACCTCCCTCAAGGTCCTTCTGCTTCCAGTTTAATCAGCTCCCTATTTGCCTCACCCTCTATTCATGTGTGCTCACCTACTAATAGGCTTCCCAGGTGGCGCAATGGTAATGAATTTGCCTGCCAATGCAGGAGACACAAGTTCAATGCCTGGGTCGGGAAGATCCCCTGGAGAAGGAAAAGGCAACCCACGCCTGGGAAATCCCATGGACAGAGGAGCCTGGAGGTCTACAGTCCATGGGATCACAAAGAGTCACACACTACTTAGTGACTCAACAACCACCACCACCTACTAGTTATTCACCCTAGCTTGTATTTTGTTCTGCAGATGACTTCTGGCCAAACTTGCTGTCGTGCCAAATACTTGAGTTGCTGCTGTGGTTGTTATCACTTGGGAAGTTTCACTCTATTGCTATCTGAAACTTCTCTGACTTTCAGTTTGGTAAATCAGACTCCTGTTCCACCTCATAAATCAGAAGCACAACCCTGTGTCGCTGTCCTTGTGGCCCCAGTAGCTGTGGATGGATATCAGCAGAATTAAGGGAAGTTCTTGCAGACTCAAATTTCACAGAAATGCGGTAATTTGTCTTTATTAATAGAAGGTCAAATACCATGTACCTCTGACAGTTGCATCAATATTTTTACAGTCCTTAGGTCTTGACTTGCACCAATGGCCTCTTTAACACACACACACACACACACACACACACACACACACACACACCAACCCCCCGCCTCACACCCTTAAGACTAAATCTTGACATGGTTAAACCACTTTTTGAAAATGAGGAGATTTAAGACATAAAGCATCTCACCTGGGGCATGGTTTTCTCTGGATCTGAACATCCCAGAACTCCATTCCTGGGAATACCAGCCACTGTGTGGAGTCCTTGCCACCCTGTAAAACCTACAAATATTTTCTTAGGAAATGCTATGGTAAAGATGCTAGTGACTAGTTCTAGCTCTTACCACTTCCTTCAATACAGTATTTTGTTTCCCAAGTTGCAGATTTTAACTCAGACAACTAAATTTATTAGCAACAACAACTATTACAGGTTAAATGTTCATAATATGGGCATTTAAAATCCTCATATAATCGTTATGAAGTAGGTAATATTATCCCCATTTTACAGATGAAGAAACTGCTGCTCAGCAAGGTTACTTCCCTAAAATCACATATGCAAAGAGACTGAACCAGGATTCCAAGTCCAATTTGAAGTCCAGTGCTCTTTTTTGCTACTGTGTATAAATCAAGAGTCCATAGGGTTGAGGCTCCTTCTGAGAAGTTTGACGGCAAGAAACTCTGGTTCCCCCATCCACTGGTTCTGTGATCTCCCCTTTTCTATTATCCCTGCATCTCTGGCAACTTCTTTACCCTCCAGTCATGGGAACCTGAGAGAGCAGGGCTGGATGGAGGATGTCTTGTATTCTTTCAGCTCCCAGATTCTGAAATCTGTCAGTACTGAAAAAAGAAAAGCATCAAGCTATAGACACACCCCAAATCTCAAAGCCTCTCAGGAACCTTAGCAAAAAATATTCACAGAGTCTAGTAGTGAGTCTCCCACATAAATGTCACAAAACTCAGGGCTATATAGTGGTGAGACACTCAAAAAGTATGTTTTAAGAAAAGCCAAATGTACCATGAAAAAAAAGCCCAAGTATCATGAGAAAGATAAGTGCTCACAAGCAAGTGGAGAAAAGGGAACCCTGTGTACTGCTGATGAGAATGTAAATTGGTGCAGCCACTATGGAAAACAGCATGGAGGTTTCCTGAAAAAATTAAAAATAGAACTAAAATATGACCCAGCAATTCCACTTCTGGGTTTAGATCCAAAGGAAATAAAAACAGGATCTAAAACAGCTATCTTCTCTCCAATGTTCACTGCAGCATTATTTACAATGTAGAAATGATCTAAGTGCCAATGGATAGAAGGATAAAGATGTGGTATATAAATATGTATACATATATGTGTATATATACAATGGAATATTATTCAGCCAGGAAAAATAAGGAAATCCTGGAAATCCCATCACTTAACAACAACATGGGTGAACCCTGAGGGAACTGTGCTAAGTGAGACAGAAAAAGGCAAACACTGTATATCACTTCTGTGTGGGACCTGGAAAAGGGAAGTTCATAGAAACAGAGGAGAATGGTGGTTGCCAGAGGCTAGAGGTAGGAAAAATGGGGAGATGTTGGTGAAAGGATATAAACTTCTAGTTGTAAGATGAATAAGTTTTGGGGGTTTAATATACAACACAGTGATTATAGTTGATTATACTTTATTATATACTAGAAAGTTGTTAAGAGAGTAGATCTTAAATACTACCATGGTAATCATTTTGCAATATGTAGTTGTATCAAATCAACACAAGGCACACCTGTGTGCATGAGTGCTCAATTGTGTCCAACTCTTTGGGACCCCATGAACTGTAGCCCACCAGGCTCCTCTGTCCATGGGATTTCCCAGGCAAGCATACTGAAGGGTTGCCATTCCCTTCTTCAGGGGATCTTTCTGACCCAGGAATCGAACCCATGTCTCCTGCGTTGGCAGATGTATTCTTTATCACTGGGAAACCCTTGTAATCATTTTGCAATATGTAATTGTATTAAATCAACACAATGTACACCTTAAAATTATGTAATGTCATATGTCAATTATATCTCAATAAACTAGGGAAAAAATTTAAATGTTCTTATTTTCTACCCAGGAAAGGAAAGGAGAAATGAAAAGAGAAAGGGAAAGAAAATTCCAGAGAAAATTATTTAGTCTTGGACCATGGTTCTCATCAGAAGCTTCTATAGGATCAAACAGATGAATGGGTCCTACTCCCTGAGTTTCTAATTCAGTAGGCAGGGTGAAACCAGAGAATCTGCACTTCCAATGTATGTCCAGATGATGTTCACACTGCTGGTCTGGGGATCATGCTTTGAGAACCACTGGTTTAGAGTAAATAATCACCTAACAAATGAACACTTCAGAAAAACAGGTATCTAAGAGATTCCCTTAATAATCAAGTAACAAACAAGTGCTGAGCTAGTTAGTACTAAGCAGAGACAGTGCACCATTGCGGTAAAAAATCTGCATTCTGGGGCCAGACTTCTTCTTGCTGTTTTCAGACTGCCTGGGTTCAAATCCCAGCTCTGCTGCTCACCAACTCTATGATTTCACACAAGGTCCTTGGCCTCTTTGAACCTTGGGTTTTCTTATCTGTAAAATATTTATGCTAATTATAGTATATATATAACACCTGCATATTGGAAGGACTGATGGGGTTTGTAAACCTAAAGTGCTCACAACAGTGCCTACACATGTTGAGTACTATTACTAGTATTTGTTTTATTTTGTTAGTTGCTTAGTCGTGTCTGACTCTTTGTGACCTTGTGGACTGTAGCATGCCAGGCTCCTCTGCCCATAGAATTTTCCAGGCAAGAATACTGGAGCAGGTCACCATTTCCTTCTCCAGGGGATTTTCCTGACCCAGGGACTGAACCCACGGCTCCTGTGTCTCTTGCATTTCAGGCAGATACTTAACCTGCTGAGTCACTGGGGAAGCCCTGTTATCAGTATAAACTACTCCTAATATTACTATTATAACTTTCTTCTACTAGGGGAGGTAACAGTTTTTCTCGAACTATTAGAACTATTACCCTGTGTCAATGTCAGTGTTAGATCTTGGGGATAGAGCTGTAGACTAAACATGCAATGTTCTGTACTAAGTTACAGTCTAGAGCAAAGAAGACACTATTTAAGTAGCTGTTTACAAGGCACGTCCTTAAATCAGAGGGCTGAAAGCAGGGAAATAAAGAGAAAACTCTACAAAGTCATTTCAAATTGGAGATCAATCAGACATTAAGAACATTTCTTCAAGTGGAATAAAAATGAGCGGAAAAACATGGTTCGGTATAATCATACCATACAGCTCTTCTGAAACAAACTGTTGTGGCTTTTAAAATACAATGAAATATGAAGAAAAATTGTTTTCAGTAAATCTCCCCCAAATTTCTCTGTACTTAATATGTGTCATGTTCTCAGCAAACCACTTCTACAAAGGCCAGGTCTGAGGGCCAGAGAGAAGTGGCCAGTTCACTACAGACCAAACAAGACGTGGAGACAGTGCAGTATGAGAGGCACTAGATTTTCCATTCTTTCTCCCCTGCTAGAAAGATGGGCCACAGCAAGAGCCATGCAAACCTTGGTTCAGAACCAGCCTCTACTCCTTAATGACTGTGTGATCTTGAACATGCTCCTTGACCTCATCTGTAAAAACGACACCCTAATGATACAGCATGAAAAGCTCTTTACCATCAATCCCCTCAAATTTCTCTGCAGCTAATATGTATTGTGCATACTATAAAGGTGGATAAACTGTGGTTTCTTTATACAAAGGGTTCCTAAGTTACTAGGGGGGAAAAAAAAACACTTGTGGAGAAGTAATTACAGTATGGTGAGAGAAGTGCTAGAAAACTAGAGTAACAATGAAGAGGGAGTGGCTAGCTGCCCCAGGGAATCTCAAGGGCTTCACAAACAACAGGATGTTTAAGGTGGGTCCTGAAGGATGAGCGACAGCTCAGCACGGAGAAGAGCAGGCAGGTGATATTCTACAGGAACCAGAGGTGAGAAGACACGCAAGGGCCTAGGGAATCAATGAGACATCTAATGGGGCTGGAATGCTGGTGTGTGATGAAGAGTGGCAGGAGATGAAGACAGCTCATGTCTTGATTCTGTGAAAATATCACCAGTTTTTCACATAATGAAATTTATTTGAAGCCGTTTGGATGATGGTCAAAGATGATAAGGAAATCAGTGCATTGAGGGGTAGTCTGTGGGCTTTTTAATGTTAAGTCTGAAGTTATCCTGGCACTCTTCCCCTCAGAAGGTCAGTGTTCCAATGGCAAACTCAGGTATTCAGCTCCATCTGTGTGGGTCTCAAATACCAGTAACAGCAACCACAGCACCGGGGGCTGCTGACATCTACTGACATCTAAGCATGCTGTCCTACAAGCTCCACACACGTGAATTCTTACAATCCCCACAGCAAGCCCGCAGGGCACAAAGAGGTAAATGAAGTGCAGAAAACGTAAGACGCTTGCTCCAGGTCACACAATGAGTCCCGGGGCTGGTGCGGTACCCCAGAGCCCAAATTCAATGGCTACCTGGAGTTCCATTTCTCCCTCCACGAAGGATGCTCTCACATCACTTCCCTGGGCAGACCCACATCTTGAAGGGTCTGAAGCTTTTACATGGGGGAGGGGGCGCTCTTAAAGAAAGGAATGCAAAACTATGAATATAAAATCAGGTCCAATAATGAATATTTACAATAAGAAAAAAATTAAATAACTGGAGCCTCAAGGATTTAGGTTCCCTTTTCCTTAGATCAGAAATGCCTACATAGAAATGCTTCCTGATTGTAACCCCTCCCCATCAGGAACATTCTACAACTCCCAACAACCACCTGAACTCTTGGGGCCCATGTGAGTGAGGGTCCCTGAAGTTTAAGCTCCATTGTGTTCATTTCACGGTGGAGGTGAAGCCCATCTCCACTAACACTTAAAAGTCTCTTGTGTGTGCCTACTAAGTTGCTTCAGTCAGGCCCGACTCTGTGAGACCCTATGGAATGTAGCTTGCCAGTCTCCTCTGTCCAATGGGATTCTCCAGGCAAGAAATCTGGAGTGGGTTGCCATGCCCTCCTCCAGGGGATCTTCCCAACCCAGGGATCGAACCCATATCTTTTCTATCTCCTGCACTGGCAGGCAGTTCTTTACCACAAGCACCACCAAAATTTTCCAAACCCTCTGACAAAGGCCAGATCTGAGGTTCAGAGGGAGATGGCCAGCTCACTACAGACCACCCAAGAGGTGGAGACAAATGCAGTATGAGAAGCACTAAGGTTTCTATCCTTTCTCCCCTGCTAGAAAGGTTGGCCACAGCAAAGGACTCCAATTTGAAGCCATGCAAAACTAGGTTCAGACCCAGCCTCTGCTCCTCAGTGGCTGTGTGACCTTGAACATGTTCCTTGACCTCTTGAGTTTCTTAAGCCTGTTTCCTCATCTGTAAAAATGATACACTGGAAGAATCAAATAGGATAACTTGCATACTTCTCAGGAATGCCAGCTCCCTTCCTCTAGGTGGGCCCTTTCCTGAGCTTTCTCCTCCTTTTTGACCCTTACCCCACCCCAAGTTTGGGACTGGGTAGACTGGTCCCTTCTACGTACTCCCAGCATACTCTGTAGAGCCTCCACTAGAGCATATCACTCTCTTATTAATTCAGCAAGTACTCTCTGGATAGAAAGATGAACATGGACAAGCTATTGTCTTCCAGAAGCTCACTTCTAGTTCCAGAAGTTCAGGTCAGGGAGCCATTTTCCCTGGAGGCTGGGGCCATGTCTCATTCCACTGGAGACCCTCGGACACAAGGCAGATTGTACCCAACTGAAAACAAGTGAGACCACCTTCCACCACGCCAACTCTCAGTTAGCGCCTTTGCCAGCAGCCTTACTCGCCTGACCCCCTCCCCCGCCCGCTCAGCTCCACTCATCAGGCCTCAGGGATGCTGGTCTGCACACCCCTCCATGGAGGATCAATGGAGTTTGGTTTACAGGGCACTGGGTCCATTGTTGGCTCTCACCTCAAGAACAAAGAAGAATACTGGCCCTTCCAAGGCAAAACAAAGGCTGACTTCTCCCCCATGGATCCCTTTTCCTTTATGGGCAGCAGTATGCAGACCCCAGGTCCTCCACTGAACTACATTTAAAATAGCTTTTGTGAAGGGCAGACACAGCGGCCATTTTCATGTATGTGCGTGCCTGCAGCAATGAACTGATTGTAATATGAACAATGTGCACTTCTTCCCACTTCTGACAGAATAGATGACATTGTGTCGTGGGCCCAGGAGGGGGTGGGGGCCCAACGAAAGAAACCAAGCCTTCAGGTTTATGACATGAAATTCTGATAAAAAGCATTTCGAAGCCTCTTTCCCATCATCAAGAAACCACACTGGGCAAGATCAGAGCTTAACAGCCAACAACAACAACAAAAAAAGACACATTCAATCCCTGAGATCATTTTCCTGAAATAGAAAACTACATATGTTTCTCAAATTTCACATCAAGCCACTGCAGAGGCCAGACTGCCGGGCTGAATTGGGCCAAAGTAAGTAAGGGAGAGAGAGAGAAAGAGAAAGGGAGGGGAGAAGGGAGGAGGGAAGAGGGGGAGGGGTTGGAAAAGGGAGTAAACAGAGGAAAATGAGCCCATTCTTCCACATCACCACATTTCTCTAGCACAATCTAAACTTACAAACACCCCCAGTTTCACAGAACTTGTAGTTAGGGTTGCTTATCGGGCAGTCTTTACTTTGTCAAATTAAGACACATTGCCTTGGATTAGCAAGACTCCTTAAATTCAAAATGACTTCATGGTTGGCTCAGAGTTCAGTGTCTCTAGGGCCAGCCGCCAGGAACATATCCACTGTGGGCCTCCCTCCCCTCTCCAAACTGACCTGCCTGACTTTTCCATGGAGACAGCAGAGCAAAATCCCAAGCAGACAGGCTGTCAGTGTTAATTAAAAGTCCAAACACCTCTTTAGAAACTATCTCCAGCTCAATATTTATACAGAATATAAGACTCCTAACAGGCAGGGCTGGAGAAGGGAGCAGGAGGTTGAGGGCGGAAATAGGTTTGAATGGCATTTGGAACCCATTAATTTTTAAAAGACACGCTGCCACTCTATATAGACCCAGAGAGGTTCAAAATTTAACGAAACCAGGAAGATGAATGAGGAGAAGATTGTTTAGAAAGCCTGGGGACAGAGCTCAGCTTTTGAAAAGAATACTATCTGGGCAATAATGAGAGCTGATGCTTTTTTGGGGGGAACACAGTTTCTGGCACATTTTCACAATACAGGTTGACAATGTTTTGTATTTAACAAAAGGGAAGGCAATCTTCTAAATGACTTGGGAACAAAGGGCTCCCTGACTACAATTTCTTAATAACATTTAAGAATTCTCTTCAAAGGTCCCTGACAATAATTTAGACAGAGGGATGGAAGAAAAGTGAAGAAAACAATGAAAAAAGAAAATAAGTTAAAAAATAATTAACTAGAAGAGGTGAAAAAAGAAGAGAAGGAAAGAGTTCGACACTAAGTGACATCCCAAAGGGTTGAATTTAATGCTCAGCTTTTATTTTTCTAAAAACGGTGAAGCAAGAAGTCAAAGCATGACTTAGATCAATACCATTACCTCTCAGACTCAAGAGTTTCAGTCCAGGGAGAAGGTACGTGGATCACCTAAGCCAACCATCAAATTCTGCAGACAAACAGTTCCAGGGGACCTGAGGTTATCTGACTGGACCAGACACATCTTCCCAGTTTCAAACCATGACACCTTATGTACCTAATGATGTGCGTCCTGGCCACCGCCAAGGTCTCAGAGCCTTTAGAGTATCATGGACTTCAAGACTGAATATGCACACCTTCATCAGATTGACAGAAATTTAGAGGCTACCCAGAATCACACAGGTACAGTACACTCAGAAGACCCAATAATGAAATTCATGAGTTCATCTACAGTGACAGCCATCCTGGACAGCAAACTACAGTGCACTAGTTTCACCCTCAGAGTGAGACCCTTCTGAAATTCTGTCATATTACGTGGAAAATGAGATCTCTATTCTTCAGCATTTTTATAGTTCCAAGCATTTTTTTTAGCAAAGAATATGCTACCACAGGGCTTCCCTGGTAGCTCAGCTGGTTAAGAATCTGCCTGCAATGCAGGAGACCCTGGTTTGATTCCTGGGTTGGGAAGACCCGTTGGAGAAGGGATAGGCTACTCACTCCAGTATTCTTGGGCTTCCCTGGTGGCTCAGATGGTAAAGAATCTGCCTGCAATGCAGGAGACCTGGGTTCGATACCTGGGTTGGGAAGATCCCCTGGAGGAGGGCATGGCAACCCATTCCAGTATTCTTGCTTGGGGAATCCCCATGGACCAAGAAGCCTGGCAGGCCACAGTCCATGGGGTCCCAAAGAGTTGGACATGACTCAGCGACTAAGCACAGCACAGCACATACCATCATACTGTTTTAAAATGAGGTACCCCATCCCAAGGTTGTTCCACTTTATTGTACTAAGGAGCAAACAAGATTAAATTTTAAAAGTGATACTAGGTCTCAGGGAAAACTGTTAAGTAAAGAAAATGCTACAGAGCTACTCAGTTGGAAAATTACAGTGATACTGGCCATTATCTTTCACGTGTAAGCATTCACATCTAGATATGTGTGTGTGTGTGTGTGTGTGTGTGTGTGTGTGTATGATGGAATATTACTCAGCCAAAACAAGAATGAAATACTGCCATTTACAGCAACATAGACCCAGAGATTATCATACTAAGTGAAATAATCCAGACAGAAAAAGGCAAATATCATATGATATCAATTATATGTGGAATTTCACTGAAAAAAGATACAAATGAAATTATTGACAAAACAGAAATAGACCCACAGACATAGAAAAGAAACTTAGGGTTACCAAAGGAGAAAGGGGAGGGAGAATGACAAATTAGAGGATTTCCTGCCAGGTTCCTCTCTCCATGGGATTCTCCAGGCAAGAATACTGGAGTGTGTTGCCACGCCCTTCTCCACAGGATTTTTCAGACCCAGGGATCAAACCCATGTCTCTTATTTCTTCTGCACTGGCAGGTGGATTCTGTACCACTAGCACCACCTGGGAAGCCCTCACTCCCCATACATATTTTATATATACATATATATCTTTTTTAAAAAGACCTGTTATCAGTGCCTTGATATCTAGATACATAGCAAGTACTCAATATAAATTGGCTGTTATTATTTTTTTAAATTATGGAAACTAAGTAAATTCAAATTAGTTGTTCTAAATGAAGGGTGAACATCATAACCACCCAAGGTCACACATTTTTACCTCCTTTGTTCCAAAGGACAAAGGTAGGGATTCTTAATCTTTTCCATGGAGATTTGCTTTACTGATGACAAGTGAAAGAAGAAATCCTTCCCCAGGATTTCACTCAACATAGCAGATAAAGAAGGATGGTCACTGACCCCATATTTAAGCAATACTGCAGGCAGCAGCAGGACTCCCAGCCCCCAGGGGTCTGTACCTCGATTCTGATGCTTTTGGTAGGTGTGGGTGAGAAGCAATGATAGGAACAATGCACTCCCCTCCTGCTCCAACAGCCTGGGTTTATTCAATTCTCTCCTGCCCCTCCCCAGACTTGCAGCCTCTGTACACCGACAGCCTGTGGTTTCCTGGCATCTGCTCATTTTTTCACACCCACAATAGCTCCTTGAGCTTTGGTGACACTCTCACACTCCCTGACTCACGGCACCCTGATCACATCCATAGGAAGGCTAGACAAAAGCTGCAAATGGGGGGAGACAGGTTGCCCAACAGATTATTGTTTCTAACTGGCCCATTGTCCACACCCCACCTGGAAGCTGTTTAACTAAATTTAGCTTCACCTTAAAAGTTAAGAATAAAACTAAAAAATAGAGACTAAAGAGAAAGATAAACGAAAGTAGAAACTTGTGTGCACTAGTCTGTACAGGTTTCACCACAGTGCTCCATTTTCTCCCTAAAACAAAGCCATGACGTTTTTGTCCCTCTTTAACCAAAAAAGGAACCTGGGATTGAGAAGGGTTACATAACTTACCCAAGTTCACCCAGGTAATAAATGGCAGAGCAAAACTTTGAGCTAAGGAGTATTTGGCTCTAGCCCTTACATAAATTTGTACAGTTTAAATAAATGTGTCCCTACCTACTGTTAGACAAGATAGAGGAGGCCTCTTAGGTGGTCTATTAATACATACACAAAGAATAAGTGAAAGACTGAGTGAATGAATGGATAGATGAAGGAAATTGTAAACTAAGGTTGTTTCAAATTTACATCACCTCCTCTATGACCTCTACCATGCTCACCCTTCTCTCTGTCACTATCACAGAAGGCTTATAAATCAGTATCTGGGATATCAATATTTACTGAGAAATAACAATTTGTGCTTATCTTTTTACTTGCTCAGTATTAATTCCCCTTTTTTTCTTTAGTAGCAAGAGGAAAAATTTTACTCAAGTCACAAGGCATTTGAGTTTATCTGGCTCCACTCTAGCTGCGTGCGAGCATAAACCAATGATATGCAAGCAAAAGTATTATGCAGATCTTCAAAGAATGCTATTTAAAAAGGCTAACTCAGGTGTGTACATCCTTTTTACGAAACTCCCACCTTCTTTCTTCCTGCTACAGGGAATGTGGGCTGAAAATCCGAGACTCCAGCAGCCATTTTGAGGTCTCAAAGCCATGAGAAGTCTTTGAGGACAGAAGTCAGGCCCGAGGATACTGAAGTAAAAATGCCAAAACAGTTAGTGTCCTTGATGACTTCATGGGACTTTCAAAGTAGCCCAAGACTGTACATCTGGATATATTTACAGAAGAGAATGAACACTTATGTGTTCAAACCACTGTGATTTTAAACTTTCTATTATTTCTATTACTCATTAGTGAAGAGATAAGGATCATGTTTCTTCTGTAAGAGTGAGAGAACTCTTTTTTCCCAAAAAATAAGGATAAAGGAAATCTAATATTTACAGGCCATTTCTCAGCACTATTAAAGATACTGAAAAGTAAGCTGATGCAAGAGGATGACTGAATCATTTTTCATAGAACCTAGAACTGTTTTATACTGTTGTTCTGAGAACATAACCACAAAATAATGGAAATCAAAGAGTTTTTGCATCAATCATATCAGAAATAAATGAAATTTTTCTCAGAATTCTTTAATTTTATGATACTATCTCTAGAATCCTTGTCAAGTTTCAACCAAGTTATGGCCAAAAAAAATGTTACCTCTAGAATGACCTAAACTCAATCAGTTTTCCTTAAATTCAATAGATTGCTAAGAAAAAAAATCAAGTCATTAACAATGAGGATCCATTTTGCAGTTATGAAAGTAGCTATAATTAAAAAAAAAACAAAAAACAGGAAAACAAGTATTGGTGAAGATGTAGAGAAATCAGAATCCTTATACATTGCTGGTGGGAATACTGAATGATGCAATTGCTATGGAAAAGTTCAGTGGGTCCTCAGAAAGCTAAACAAGGGATTGCCATGTGACCCAGCAATTAAACTCCTAGTTATATACCAACAAGAACTGAAACAGGAGGCTCAAAAATATATACCAATATTCCTGGTAGCATTATTCATTATAGCCAAAAGGAAGAAATGACCCAATTACCCATCAAGGGTCCACCAACAGATGAATGGAAAAGCAAAGTGCAGTGCATGTATATAATGGAATATCATTCAGCCAAAAACAGGAAGGAAATTCTTACACATTACAACATGGATGAATATTGAAAGCAATATTGATAAGCCAGACATATAAAATCCTACTTATATGAGATATCTATAATAGGCAAATTCATAAAGATAGAAAGTAGGTTGGACATTAACAAGGACAGAGGGAAGGAATGAACTGGGAGTTGTTACTTAATGGTTAGAATTTGTATTTGAGTAATAAGTTTTGGAGATAGTGGTAACAGCTGTTCAACACCATGAATGTTATTAGAGCTATTGAACTGTATACTTAAAATGGCTTAAATGGTCAATTGTATGCTGTAAATATTTAGCTATTATAACTCATAAAATAATCTATCAAAAGCACTGGCCTATAAAAATGAGTGACTTGTATAGTATATGAATTCTTTCTCAATAAAGCTGTTTTTTTAATCAAATCTTATCTTAGATATGCAATGAGAGAAATGATCAGAACATCAAGTACTGAGGAAGGGATGTGGACAGCAGGCACGTCACCAGAGGCAGATACTATCATAGAAGTCTCTCCCTCCTTCCTCCCATGCTGCTGTCTTGGCCCGTAGGGAGCATGAGATGGCCACCCACTGGCTCTCTCCACTAAGAGCAGCACCAGAGGCAGCAGAGCCGACTGCACCCCAGAGCCCCTGACTTAATTGTCTCCAAGGGGGTAAGGGAAGTCCATCTGACAGCTGTGATCCTGGAATATATTAAGCCATGTTTTAAGGAGTCACTGTGTTAAAGATAAGGTGATAAGTCATTCTTAGAATAACATGGAGCCCACACCGTTGCTCTCTATGACCAGGTGCAACCAGCATGCCTTGGCTCAGGAAAGCACACCTGAGCGGCATCTGCATTCATGTTGCTGACTCAGTTACTTGACTTGATATTTGGTTGGCATACCAGGCCAGCCTTCCTCCACATAAGTACACATACACCTTCATACATGGTTGCTGGCTTAGCCTCATTTCTGAGTTGTTTTATCCATCCAGTATACTAGAAGCTCTACACATTAGAAGTTAATGAGTATTTTCTAAAATAATGAGGTAGGTTTTCATTGCTCATTTCACTGTTCATAAAGAGCTAATATGCTCTTTATGTGGTCTCTATCAGTCAGAACCCCAATGGCAAGGAAAGGTGAGTGAACACTTAACCAATAGGTATGTGCGTGTAAGTCACTCAGTCGTGTCTGACTCTTTACGACCCTAAGGACTGTAGCCCACCAGGCTCCTCTGTCCATGGAATTCTCCAGACAAGAAACGGGAGTAGGTTGCCATTCCCTTCTCCAGGGTATCTTCCCGACTGGGAGACTGAACCAGGGTTTCCCACATTATAGGCAGATTCTTTACTGTCTGAGCCACCAGGAAAGCCCCAACCAAAGGGTACCTGTTGGGAATTTACACAGTGAGTGTGTTAGTGTTAGTCACTCAGTTGTGTCCGACTCTTGCGACCCCACGGACTGTAGCCTGCTAGACCCCTCTGTAAGGAATTTTCCAGGCTAGACTACTGGAGTGGGTTGCCATTTCCTACTCCAGGGGATCTTCCTAACCCAGGGATCGAACCCTGATCTCCTTCATTGCAGGCAGATTCATTACCATCTGAGCCATTAGGGAAGAACTGGCAGGCAGGTTCTTTACCACTAGCACCACCTGGAAAGCCCAAAATAGTGAGGATTAATGCTAATTGTCCTAAGTGTGATTAACAGCACTGTGGTTAGGAGAAGGACAGCACTCTTGGGGACCACACTGCAGAATTTATGAGGGAAAATATGGTATTTGGAATCCATTTATAAATGGCTTAGCAAAATAAACACATATTTGCATGTCAGAGCACTTCTGAGCACAATGTAACAAAAACATTAACTGATGAATGTAGTTTATTGTGAAGATACTCTGGTGTTCCATATATCATTTTCTCAACTTTTCTGTAGCTTTAAATTTTTTTTCAAAAATAATACCTTGGGGGAAATACTAAAACAAACAAAAAAAATGAATGCTCAAAAAAAAATTAAAAAAAAAAAGAATACTCACCAATATTTAAGAAAACACTGAAATCCAATATAAATATTAGTAGTTGACATAAATAGGTAATTGATACCTATAATACTAATAGTTATTGATGTTAATTGGCATAACTTAATAGAAAAAGTAGTTAATAAATATAAGAAAAAGTAACTGCATTTAATAATATAAATACACATTAAAATAAGCAATCATTTTAAGGTTAAAAATTGACACAGACATATCATACAGATATAGGACAGAATATTAAACAGGTATCAAAAACATGTTTTCAGATATCTATTGATATGGAAAATACAATAATGAGTAAAATAAATTATGCAAGGCAGATTTATAGTAAACAAAACACAGTAATAACAGTATAAATAATTTTACTAAATTTTTGAAATCTCAGAGATTATACTTGGAAAATGACTATAAATTTGGATCAATAACCTGCCAGAATCTTCTCCTAACAGATTAGCATATAACCATAAAGAAAATAACAATATATTAATATCCATCAACCCCAAACATAGAGAACCATGAAAATCTGGACAATAAATGCCATTTTAAAAAGATTACAGTTCTACAGAACATAAATTCATCTCTTAAAGTAGAAAATATTTACTGACAACCTTCACGGAATTTTACATTGTCGTAGGGGGGAGAGAAGCAATATATAACATATATTATTTATTATATATCATTAATTATTATAATTATATTAATTATTATATATTATATAGCATATATTAGTCCTTACAAAATGTGAGGAAAAGTGAACCTGAGATTCTAGAAGCTTAGTCCTGGTTTCCCACATGCCACAGGAAAGTCTCAGAAATTTTAACATATAACTTCTAAAGCAAACTAACCAAACAGTCTCCTGTGTAAGGAACCTGGTCATCATTTCTTTTAGTCCTAAGCAATAAAAACAAATTAATTGAGGACAAATCTCCTATGAAAATTCAAAATAATTTATGTACATAACTCCATCCTTAAGAAAATAAAGCATAACTCCTTTCTACTCCTTGTTGTGGACTGTGAATGGTGATTTCTTTCCAAAAGGTACAAGACAGGAAGAGAAAAGGAGTAACTTTACATTGGAGAAACCTGACAAACGATACCTCAGCCACAAGATCAAGGTCAACATCAACATGGATATCATACTAACAGTATGTACCCTTGATATGATATAATGTGATATGATATATGATATGACATGACATGATATGATAATAATAGTACTCAACAGAAAATGGCACTGTAGTCTTCCAAAAACATACTACTCATGTCTCATCATGAGATAAACATCAAACAAATTACATTAGAGGGACATGCTATAATATATATAACCACTCTTCAAAACCATCAAGGTCATCAAAAACAGAGAAAGTGGAGAAACTGTCAAAGCCATGAAGAGACTAAGGAGATATGATTACATGTATGTGGTATCTGAAATAGGATCTTGGAATTAAAAAAAAAAAAGCCCATTAGGTAAAAGCTAAGGAAATATGACTAAGTACAGAATTTAGTTAATAATAATAGAGCAACACTGGTTCATCAATTGTTTATAAATGTTTCACACTAACATACTATGTTAATAATAAGGGAAACTGGGTGTCAAGTATATGGGAACTCTCACACTATCTTCACAACTTTTCTGTAAATCGAGAATTAATTTAACATAAAGCCTACTTGAAATTATAATTGAATTTAAAAGGACATACTTTTGGATAGTTGACAGAGTATTGCTAATCCTTGATAATCTAGGAGGAACTTCTCTCAGACCCCAGTGTTAGAAGTAGTTCTACTCCTGGACAGCAATTGGGTTCTCATCTGTTCACGCAGTTCATCTTGATTATGTTCTCACTTTTTCTTTGGTGACTAGGAAGTTTGGAAACAAATCTGTTGGTAATTAAGAAGAACCACATAGTTTCTATGATGTTCTTAACTTTATGTTATTCTATTAATATTTCACTCCATTGTGATTTCATTCCATTTTTAACATCTTTATCACTGTTTTTATCTTCTATTACTAGTCACTTCAAATCTCTTTAGGGAGATTTACATGCATATATGGTTTTGTCTGATTACATAAAATTTTATTATACAAATTTCTGACTTCCCATTTCTCATGTTACCAAAATTCTGGACTATTAGCCACTAAAGGCTATGATGTGGCAAATTACTAAAACATGGAGCTTCAGTTCTTGAATGGTAAAATGGTGATAACATCACCTGTTTTACCTGATGGTTAGGAGGACTAACGGGGCTCACACTTGTTAAAATATTAGCTCTCAGAGAATGCACTCAATAAATGATGATGATGATGATTATATAAATTACTATTAACAAAAATAGCAATAATTATTTTCATCGATATAATGAAAAGAATGGGTTTCCCTGGTGGCTCAGTAGTGAAGAAGCCACCTGCCAATGCAGGAGGCGCAGGAGATGCAGGTTTGATGCCTGGGTTGGGACGATCCCTGGAGAAGCAAATGGCAACTCATCCAGTATTCTAACCTGGAAATCCCATGGACAGAGGAGCCTGGTAGGCTACAGACCATGGGGTCGCAAGAGACACACCTTAGCAACTATAACAACAACGATGAAAAGAATGGAGCTGACTTACAAATTAACCAAAGGCCAGAGTGATGATTTTCTCACTGACCCAGATAAACAAGAGTAGCTGTCATATTTTGGAGGATAAAATCAATAAATAAAGGGTGCAGGGCAAGCAAGAGAAGAGAGAAAAACAGATAAGAGGAAGAGGAAGACGTCTTACACAGTCACTGCCAAAGGCAAGTCTGAAGGCTTAAGACAAGGTGAAATCTGATCACTTTTTAGCTATGACTCCATTAGAATAATAAAGAAAAAATAAAGGAAAAAAAAAAAAAAACCCTCTAGCCTTTTTGGCACCCATTTACCCAAAAGCTCCCAAAACAATCACAATAAGAGCCAGATAAACACCAAATCTGACCCTCTCATTGGCGCAGAGGATGCCAAGTTCATTTTCCACTGCCCAAAGTTTGCTTGGCATTGGTACATTCAAACACAGATCCTCATCTTCCTTATTCTAGAAGATGGACAGACAATGGGGAATTTCATTACAAGAACTATGAACTCTTTAAATCCTATGTGTCATTTTAGCCACAGTACCTCTAACCCTAATTGGATGTCCAGATGAGGACCTGAATTTGAGTTGGGGGGATCAGTAGTAATTTCCTCCAGTTTCTCACAGACAGTACATGGCAGAGACACTGAACCCAGGTCCCCTGACTACAAGGGTTTCCCTCTTTCTGCTATGCCAGAAACTTAATGCAAAGATCCCCTGCCAAAATCGATAAAGAAAACTAAATAAAATTGCTAATTCTTTCAAAAACTTTCTCAGCGCTGTGTCAGAAGTTTTTCTGTCACCTCATTCAGTCAGTCCATACAATAACTCCATGGAGTAAGTACCGTCATTCCCCCAATTATGTTTATAATTGAGAAAGCTCAGAGGTCTCCTATTTCACCCTGATCATACAAGTTGAAACAGAGAAGAAAGAAAGAACGAAGAGTTTGAAGAAATAATAGTAAAGACAGATGTAAAAGAGACACATGCCAGGGAGAGGGCAACCATCTTAACAAGAGGAATGTGATTCCCAGGGTCCAAGGTCTGTGGCTCAGCTTTTCAGGAAAGGGAAGCTGGAAGAGGGGCCTCTGAAGGTGCTGGCGAGTACGGGCAAAGGGTGGGGAAGGGGTCTGCAAATTCATACTAAGTACAATGAGTCATGAGTGTCTCAGTCAAGGAAAAAATGGCACGGATGACTGGACTAGTCAGTAAGTCATTTCTGAGCACTAATCTTTCTGCATCCTCAGGGTTTCAGATTGTCATGGGTGGGCAACGGAAGCCCCCAAGCATGTTCTGATAAGCCAACCAGAAGTTGTCCATTTTTAAACTCACCAAATTAATTTGACTCTTTAAAACACTTCCAATCCTTCGCAGGAATGGACCAACTTACCATCACATATTACTTCCACGTACTCTTTACGCACTGTTGTCCCAACTTGCCTGACCATATAACTACCTGGGGCCCTTGATAATCACACATATTCCCAGGTACCCCATGTAGATTCTGATTCAGTAGGTTTAAAACTGGAAGTCCTGGGGATTTGGGCTTTGAATGATCCAGCTGATTCCTATAAGCAGGCTAGTTTGGAAAAAACTGTTTTAACAGGACTTTGCCAATAGGCTTGCACGGTACATTTTACAGATAAGGAAAGAGAGACACAAAGAAGGGAAGGCCATGCCCAAGGTCACCAAACTCTTGTGTGGCAGAACTGAGGGTAAGTTACACTGTAACTCCACAGCAGATATGCATGCCACAGCATTTGAATCTATCTGAGCCAGATCTAATTTCAAAAGCAAGCTTCCTGGTGTCTTAACATGGCATCAGACACTTGGAAATGGGGGTGTGGACAATCTAGCACCATCAGAAAAAAAACAAGGGATAGTCAGGGAGCTTGGAATTGACAGTTAAAATAACCAACAAGGACCTAGTGTACAGCACAGGGAATTCTGCTCAATGTCATGTGGTAGCCTGGAGGGCAGGGGAGTTTGGGAGAGAATGGATACATGTATATGTAAGGCTGAGTCACTCTGTTATACACCTGAAACTATCACAACATTATTAACCAGCTATACTCCAATACAAAATAAAGAGGTTTAAATAAAAAACAAAACAAAACCCAGGAAGACATCATTACACTGGGTAATGTAACACATAACACCCAAGGAAAGAAAAGGAAAATTGAGGTCCTCTGCCATCTCTAGTTCTGCTTTTAAGTCCTCAAGGCTTGCAGGCGAACGGATTGTTACTGATACCCACACTATTAGCACTGCTTTGACTTCTAGGTTCATTTGGCTAAATTAATCAAAACACTTCCTTCACTACTGCACAAAAATAGGGGGAAAAAAACTAGAGAAAGGCCCTTCCTGAAATAACTGTAGACAATCAATATCACAACAAAAGAGGAAGGTCCAGATGAGACATTCACCCAAACTCCGGCTCCCCATTGATGTTAACAGATAATGGTGACTAATTGCAAGTTCTGGGGTCAAGTTCAGACCACTCCTCCAGAGCCCTCACCCCAGAGAAAGGTGGCTACCTGAGGTCTGCCAAGGCCATTTTTATATGCATGTGAATCCCCTCTACTCTAGCATTTCACTAAGAGGAGGGGAGAATAATCCACAAAATGAATAAAGTGCTTGTGAAATGTATCTTCTACTTTCTGGAAGGCCCTGCTGCTGAATGAATACTATACTCTCATCAACTCTCCACTAGGAAAGTCCAAATCACACAAAATGAGACAAAGAGAAAGAGCACAGGGAAAATGGAACTCCCCATCCCAGCTTCTCATTAGTTTAAATAAAAAGGAAAATGGAGAATATTTAAAAGAGATGAATTTAAGATACACCTAAATATATACACTGAAGCAGGTTTATCTGTCCTTTGGGAAATGATCTTCTTTCTTATATGCAATTATGAGTCATTTCCAAGATAAGAAGACCCCTGCCCTTGTGCATCCCCTGAAATTTGAGGTCAAGATGACAACAGGTTTGCATGCTTTGAGAGGTCATGTCCTATCTGTCCAAATACATGCACATCTGTGCACACATCCACTCTGTTTACTGCAGCAGCTGCAACCACACTTGAGAATTTTTTTAAATTGTCAGGTGTGTGCCAGATAGCACATGACTTATGTATAACACTCAAAATTTATTGAGAAATACTATTGATTTCAGCATATATACCTTTATACTCTGGGATGATTCAGGTACATTGATACAAAAAGCAAAATAGCTTCATTAACACACCAATCTAGTTAAAGTTAAAATCAGCTTCCTTTAAAAAACATATCTCTTGCCTTAATTTTAGGGGCCTCAAATGTTTCTTTTCTTCATCATGTAAAAAAAAAGTGGCTTTGGAAAAACAGTCACATTTCACAATGGACTATTCACATCTCCTTTAAATGTGTCCAATTTTAATGAATGGTCTTCACCTTGGATACACACATTCCAGGCCTCATAAAAACAATGGTGTTTGGGCATGTGCAGTGGAGGTGGAAGATGGATTCAAGATGTTTCAAGTATGCAAAATCACATGCAGATGTACAAACAGTACATCCAGTCAAAGCGAGTTAAGAAAGCAATATATATACAGACACCCAAGAATGGATGAACACAAATAAAATTCAACTTGTAATTAACATACCGTGCTGTGACACCTGTTGCCTTCCACGATAAGAAGTCTGGGAGATCAAAGAAATGTCCCGCCTTATCCCAGCAAGTCTCTCTCAAGTTCTGCCAAATTAAATATATATTAGAATCAATTACGGGCTTTTTTTCTCCTCTTCTCCTCTCTCAATAATGTTTCAAAAATTTCAAAACAAAAGCATAGCCAACAATGCCCAAGAAAACATCTGTGCAGGGTCTGGGAAGTGGTGGTGGGGAAGGGAGTATAAAAGCAGTACACAGGACAATTATTGATCCTTTCAAAAATGACTATAATTTCCCTTTTATTCCTCTTTGCCAACCTGGAGTGGGAAGAAGTACACTTTGCAAGGGTACGCAATCCATCTTTCCAGTGAAGGGCAAGGAGATACATTTCAAGACATATAAAAAGACTTCAAAGCTGAACAGCTGTGAACTGGGGAGAAAAATCACACTAGGAAACTACCTGATGAAATGTGATGTGTCCTGCCATGAAAACGTCTCCCCACGCTGACAGGTTCCAAAAACAACAGGAATGATAGCCCCTTGTCCACAAAGAACTTCCATTCTAAGCCAGAGAGAATGGTCCTGAATCAACCTATCCTTATACCTTTTTAAAATACTTGTTGCTTCCAATTTCTTCCACATTGCCAATTTGGCCAGATTTTTTTTTCCCCCCTTACCACTGGGCTTTTTCTTTTCTCTGCCACCTGTGTCTGGAACCCTCCTTCCTCACTTACCACCTTGTTCCCTCCCAGGGTTCACGCTGCCCTGCCCCTTTTGGTTAACCAGACCCACCCTTCCCTAGGGAGGTCTCCTCGTCAGCGGGAGTCTGGCTGTCAACAACGCCTATCACCTCACAAGTGAAAGTGAAGTCACTCGATCATGTCCGACTCTTTGCAACCCCATGGACTGTAGCCTACCAGGCTCCTACATCCATGTGATTTTCCAGGCAAGAGTACTGGAGTGGGTTGCCATTTCCTTCTCCAGGGGATCTTCCTGACCCAGGGACCAAACCCAGGTTTCCCACACTGTAGGTAGACGTTTTTACCATCTCAGCCACCAGGAACTCATCATCTCACAAGTATCTGTATAATGTTCTTCTCTCCTGCTAGACTGTAAGCTCCATGAGGCCAAGGGCCTTTTCAGCTTCATGTACTGTAATATCCCACGATTGTCTTCTCTCCTCCCCAACACAGGACTGGACCCTTAGCTGTGAGGTGGAAACCACATGACTCCAGTCCCAGTCTGGAGTCTCCCCCAGGGGTAGAAGACAACACACTTAACTGGACAAGGGACAGACATGTGACCTAGCTGGGCCAATTTTATTCCTTCTCCCAGAAATTTAGAGTTGGGATCCAATTAGAGTCATTTAACTTCTGCCTTTGAGTGGAACGGGAGGTGAGATAAAGCTGGAAACTGGGAAGTGGCCATTTTTTGCCAAGGACCTGGAGAAGTAGGACTTCATAAAGAGAAGAGTAATGCAGACAAGTGGCAGCAAGAAAGGTTTCCTACTGTCCAGGCAACTCTCCGTGTCCTGGTTTCACTTATTCCCTCTCCAAGAGGCTACAACAAAATTGAATGCACCAAAAGCTTAAGGGTATCTTTGGGAACCCAGAGGCAACAAGGCAGGAACTCCAAAAGAGACATATTCCAGTATCAGTGAGCGGGTGATGTAGAGCAGACATTCAATAGATATGGGCTGACCAACCAGACAAACTGCTCATTTTCACCTTTCAAACTTTCTCAGGTGAGGGGCACTTCAGACTTTACAAAGGGTTTTCATGTGTGTTATCTCCATTGCTTGTGGTTTAGTCGCTAAGCTGTGTCCAACTCTTTGCGACCCCATAGACTGCAGCCCGCCAGGCTTCTCTGTCCATGGGATTTTCCAGATAAGAACCCTGGAGTGGGTTGCCATTTCCTGCTCCAGAGGATCTTCCTGAACCAGGGATCAAACCCACATCTTCTGCATTGGCAGGCAGATTCCTTACTGCTAAGCCACCAGGGAAGCACCGTGTGGCATACAAAAGTCCCAGGTGCTGCTATATCTACTTTACAGACATACCACTGGCCTTCATCCACATTTGCCCTCAACTTCTATGAGTTCTTCCTATTTTCTCCTTCCCCATCTCAACTTTCAGAACACAGACATTTACTCACAGCAGAGAAAATTAGTATTAACCCAGAACACGGTCCCATTAAAACAACACTAACATCAAAAGGGCTCAGATGTAAAAGGCAGTATTAAGCCCATTTTCTGTTACTGCTGGTTGTTTTAAATTCCTAAGCATTTGGGTGAGCGCTTACATGCAGAAGGGGCTTCCCAGGTGGCTCAGACAGAAGAATCTGGCTGCAACGCAAGAGAGCCTGTGGCCAGGCAGATGGGCTGCTGTGGACAATAGAACCCAGGCAGTATGTCTCAGGGAGAACTTCAGGCCTCTGGCCAGAAAGAGGAACTTCAGGGGCAGGAGGGGCAAGGCAGCCTGGTGGGTCACCTTTTCTTGAGACAATGCCAGCATCACCAGGCAAAGTCAGAGATCCCAGCTCAAACTCTCCATAGAATGAGACACCAGAAACGGTATCATATTAGGAGTGTGGAGTATCCTTAAGAATGCCTGTGGTCTCGGGAGAGAAGACAGCAGTATATACTCCCTGTCTTCTCCACAAAAGCAAAGTCTGTAACTCAGCCAGAAAAGGAGAGGGGGCAAGCGTATGCTTGGATGAAAGGGATGCTCCGAAAGCCCGATCCCTTACTGGGAGATGTTGACACTGCTTACCAGGCTCCCATGATGCAGGTTGGGCTACATGATTCACAAGTGTTTAGTCATCACATGGCAGACTGGCCAAGGGCCTATTACCCCCTGTGGATGGATTTTTAATCCAGTTCTATGAGAAAATCTCTCCATCCCTGCCCCTCCCCAGTCAGTAGAGTCCCACCCCAGGGTCTCAATCTTACTGAATTAATTCTACCTTTGGAACCACTGGGCCTGCATCAGACACAGTGACTGTGCTCTTAGATTCTCCCACAGCTTACAACAGTGCCTCCGTCTCAAGACAGTGCCTTGTCTCATTGGATTCTCAGGATAGTTCAGAGGTTGTAGGTGATACACAATAGTCCACATGTCAAGGATATAGAAACTGAGGTTCATGTGATAATACTTTGCCCAAAGTCAGAGACTTTGCCCAAAACTGTTCAAGACTTTGCCCAAACCTGCTCTAAAGTAAGGGTTCCTTTTTTCCACCAGGCCACGGTCACCACTCTGAAGCTCCCTGTTTCATCAGAGCTGTGGGTTTTGGCCTTTTGAAAGCATTATGATAGAAGCTATTGCTGACAAAGGTCTGTATAGTCAAAGCTATGGTTTTTCCAGTAGTCATGTAGGGATGTAAGAGTTGGAGCTAAAGAAAGCTGAAGCTTGAGAAGACTCTTGGAAGTCCCTTGGACAGCAAGGAGATCAAACCAGTCAATCCTAAAGAAAAACAACCCTGAATATTTATTGGAAGGACTAATGCTGAAGCTCCAATAATTCAGCCAACTAATGAGAAGAGCCAACTAAGACCCAGATGCTGGGAAAGACGGATGGCAGGAGGAGAAGGGAGTGACAGAGAATGAGATAGTTGGATGGCATCACTGACTCAAGGGACATGAGTCTGAGCAAACTCCAGGAGATAGCGAAGAACAGGGAAGCCCGGTGTGCTGTAGTTCACTGGGTCACAAAGAGTCAGACATGACCCAGTAACTGAACAACAACAACAAGAACATTAAATTTCAGAGATTTCACTTTCAATCCTGGGCAACTCACTTAACTTCTATATTCCTCAAAACCCTCATAACACACAAATGGTACATGGGCTGGAGTGAACACAGAGCAGGTCCCCATCACAAGATGTGTAGACACATCTCATAATGTGGGCACTGAATCCAGTTCAAACTAGGAGGTCTCTGTGCTGAAGGAGTTAAGTCTCTCCTACAGTTACCAAGCAACATACAAAAAGTAGCATTTTCAAGAAAAAAAAAAAAAAAAGAAGAAATCAGGGGTTACTGGGGTGTGTGACTTGGCAAACAAGGCTTCTGCATTCCAATAACAATCCTTTGAGCTAAGCAATCCCTCAGGCTTGGAAGCCACCAAAGAGAACAACTCTTTTTTTTTTTTTTTTTTTAATCATCTATTACTTCATTAAAACCACAGCCTTTCTTGGGAGGAGACTACCACTCAAAGCACACACAGCTTTGGGTCTCAGCAGAGGCTGGAGGTGGAGTAGCAAATCCAAGGTTCAAGGCCAGGCAGCAACCAGCCCACCAGCTTTCACCCTTTCCTTCTCACTGCCATGTCCAAAGAGGCAGTGAGGTCTCTGCTGGCTTCTAGATGCCAAGGGAACTTTGGGATAAAATGAAGCAGATGCTGCAATGTATGTCGGGAGATGCCAGGGTCCAGGAACAGCATGGGAAAGTAGGGATGACCAGTTAAAAAGGGATCATCAAGTATTTCGTTATGACTTGCAAAAGGATTTTATCTGGGCTTCCTGCTGTGTACACTGAATGAAAGGGAGGAACAGAGCTTCCTACTTCCCCTCCCAGTAAAGGATCCTGCTGGATCATCTCCAATACTCACGTTGTTTTCCACACAAGGACATTCTGAAAAGAAAAAACTTATCCTCGCTCTACATTTAGGACTTCTGAGAAGTAAGGCACAGGCTGATAGCCCAGAGAGGAGAGATGTTTCAGGAAAAAATTTTAATCCTTAATGTCATTCTTAACAAAAAAAAATGCTAAAAACATGGACTGGGTCATAATTCCCAACTAGAAACTTTCCAGAATGAATGAAACAACTGTGCTTCAAACTCCCATCTACAGAGGAAAAAGAGCAAACATTGGAGATATTTCAAGTCAGACAGACAGATACGCTGAGAGGTTTGTGCTACCAGAGGTATCTTTCTAAAAAACTTAAAACATACCATGACATTTCTTTGTTTAAAATGGTTCGACAGTTCCCCATGGCCTGGAATCACATTTTATCTCCTTGGCACAGCTCTCGGGACACTTAACCTAGCTCCAACTTGGCCATTACTTGTATGACTCCTTCTGGGCTCACTGCCCATCACCTCTCTCTTCGCCACTCCCCACCCTGATCTCACCTCATTTCTTTCCCTTCCCCAAATGCAATGTACTCTTTCATACTCCCCTGTATCTGTCGAGGCTGAAGCCTCTACTATGGGATTGACTTTCCCATCTTCTCTCATGATCAAACGTCTACCTGATTCAAATGCAGCTCAAATGTCACCTTTTCAATGAATCTCTCCATCCCTTGCTGCGTCCTTATTATATACTCATACACCTAAGTCCATCTCAAAAGGACAAACTCCTGGAGGGCAAAAGCCAGCTAACTCCTGGAGAAAAAAAATGCAAAAAGTTTCATGAGGTATAAAGAAATTTAAGATCAAACAATTTTAAAGTAAAATTACAATGAAGCTGGAAAAAGATGTGTGCAAAGGAAATGGTCAGTAATGAATAAGATGATGTATGATGATCATGTAATGAGCCTGATACCAAGGTTTGGTGAGTCAGCCTCATAACTCATTTTTTTGTGTGTGGCCATATATCTACCTCTAATGACTAATCATAGACATTGTTTAGAGAAGGAAAAGGGCTTTGGGGCCGAGGTGGCTAAAAAAGACTTTATGGCAGAGAGATTTGAGCTGAAGCCTAAAGATCAAGTAGAAAAAAACATTTATGCTTCTGCTGAGAATGACACCCAAAAAACAAATGTACAGACACCAAGGGTTTAAGAGAAGTGGGATAAACTGGGAGATTGGGAATGACACATATATACTCTACTGATACTGTGTATAAAATAAGTAGTGAGAACCTACTATATAGCTCAGAGAACTCTACTCTGTGCTGTGTGATGACCTAGATGGGGAGGAAATCCAAAAAAGAGTGGGTATGTGTATACATACAGCAGATTCACTGTGCTGTTCAACAGGAACTAGCATGACACTGTAAAGCAACTATATTCCAATAAAAATTAATTAAAAAATAAAATAAAAGTGAATCTTCCTCAAAAATAAAATAAACTGACAAGGTAGAGTACTCCCTTTAGAGAAGGATTTGTTTTAATGTACCTTCACAGACTTTATTTATAAAATGAAATAATTCCATTGGAAGATTTCAATTAATCTTCAAGAACTAGATATATATACGCATCCTTTCCCCACACCTTCCCTGAAGCCCTGCTATTATACAGAAAGGTGAATTTATAATCCACACTAGAAATGATTCCCTCACAGTAAAAATGTTATCATTTGTATGAAAACTGATCGTATTCTGCAAGGCTGACTTTGCCCAGGAATGTGATACCACCACAAGCATTAGGAAAACAAGGCTTTGGTATGTGGGCTCTAAGAACCTTGGAGTCAGGCAGACATGAGTTTGATTACTGTCTTTGCCACCTCCCAACTGTGTAGCTTTAGGCAAATTAATTTCTCTAAGCCTCAGTTTCCTCCAATGCCACATGACTAGCACAGACCTCAAAGGACGTTGTGAGGCTTAAGTGAAATAACATGGAGTGCCTAATAAGTCAATGGATCTTACTCTAATTACTGCTGCAGAGCTTCATGAGTTTTAAAACACTTTGACATGCATGATCTCATTGGATCTGCCTAATTCTTCAAGGCAAAGAATAAGGGAAAGGCAAGAAATTATAAACCTCACCTTGCAGGTTGACAAAGTAAAATCCAGAAAGGGATTACAACTGTCTCAAGGTCACACAACACTTAAGTGGAAAGACAGACTAAAACGTACCAACAGATCCCTAATACCTGGCCTTGTGCTAGTCAGGGGTCTGCCTCCCTGACAGCACAATAAAGTGAAGAAGGGAGAAAAGAGAAAGATGCTATGGTGACCTAGATACAGTTTCAAGTATGTGGTACTGTCTCTGGAGGGGAGGATCCTAACAGAAGAGAGGGCTTTGGACTGAGTAAGGTCTTGGAACAGACATGACATAAAGTGGAAGATCTGGACAAGTAGAGGTTGAGTGGGGTCTTGCTTACCACTTCATTCTCCTGGACTCCTTCAATGCCCTTCTCATCATTGCTTTTCTATCTCCTTCCTGAGCAACTTTTCTTTAGTTTCCCTTTAAATGCTGATGTTCTTGTTTCATCTAAATGTTCTTCTCATTGTTCATGTGCTCCCTGAACAAGTTTAATTGTTTCCAAGGTTCTAACCAACTACAAGTCAAATAACATGCATGATCTCAAACTGCCCCACTGCACCTCTAACTTGACAGGTCCATAACAGAATCCATTATTTTCCCCAAATGTTTCCCTCCTCCTCAGTGTACTAGTTACCCAATAAGTCATCTTCTCCTCTCTCACTGCTTATATCCAATCATCCTTCTAGTTTAAATTCGCAATTAATCCATGAAGCAGTTCCCACCTCGTCATCCCCCTGTAGTAGTCAGAGCTCTCCAAAGAAAAAGAATCAATATAGAAATGTAAGTTGGTGCAGACACTATGGAAAACAGTATGGAGGTTCCTCAAAAAAGTAAAACTAGAATTATCATACAATCCAGCAATCCCACTACTGGACTATATCCAGAGAAAACTACAATTCAAAAAGATACATTCTCCCCAATGTTCACAGTAGCATTATTCACAATAGTCAAGACATGGAAACAACCTAAATACTCATCAACAGATGAATGGATAAAAAAGATCTGGTACATATATACAATGGAGTACTACTCAGTCATAAAAAAGAGCAAATTAATGCCATTTACAGCAACGTGGATACAACTACAGATGCTCATACTAAGTCAGAAGGAAAAAGACTAACATGATATCACCTATACGTGGAATCTAAAATATGAGACAAATGAACTTATCTACAAAACAGAGACGGACTCATGGACATAAATAACAGACTTGTGGTTGCCAAGGGGGAGGGGGCTGCGGAAGGGATGGATTGGCAGGTTGCAGTAAGCAGATGCAAACTATTATATATAGAATAGGTAAACAACAAGGTCCTACTGTATAGCACAGAGAACTATATTCAATATCCTGTGATACACCATAATGGAAAAAATACAAAAAATTACATATGTGTATAAATGAATCACTTCGCTGTACAGCAGAACATAACATGGTAAATCACCTATATTTCATCGGAAAAAAAAAAAAAAAGAAGGTGAACCTGTTTCTCCACCACATGAATTGGGGCTGGGCATAGCACCTGGTTTAACCAATGCAATGAAGCAGAAGCACCACTGTGATAGTCCTGAATAGACATCTCAAAGACCTTGCTTTTTTTCTCCTTGGAGTGTAGAGCTGCAGCATGAGGAAACTCAGAAACCTGGAGGATGAGAGGACCCTTGGAGCAAAAACAAACCATCTCGGCTAAGGCTCCACGCTTTCAAGAGAGGTGAGCAGAGCCCAGATCAGGAAAGTCAGCGGCCCTCCAGGGACTCTTGAACACATTCAGCAGAGACCAAAAAATCCATTTCCCTTAGCCTACCCCAAATCAGCAACCTACATAATTACAAGGTAAATAAATTGCTGCTTTTTTACTCTATTAAATGCTGAGATGGTCTGTTATCTCCCTAGCTGATATGGCCTCTTTCAAACTCTCAGTCAGTCAGTCAGTCAATTCAGTTGCTCAGTCTGTCCGACTCTTTGCGACCCATGAATTGCAGCTCGCCAGGCCTCCCTGTCCATCACCAATGCCTGGAGTTTACTCAAACTCACGTCCATCAAGTCGGTGATGCCATCCAGCCATCTCATCCTCTGTCGACCCCTTCTCCTCCTGCCCTCAATCTTTCCCAGCATCAGGGTCTTTTCCAATGAGTCAACTCTTCACATGAGGTGGCCAAAGTACTGGAGTTTCAGCTTCAGCATCAGTCCTTCCAATGAATACCCAGGACTGATCTCCTTTAGGATGGACTGGTTGGATCTCCTTGCAGTCCAAGGGACTCTCAAGAGTCTTCTCCAACACCACAGTTCAAAAGCATCAATTTTTCGGCGCTCAGCTTTCTTCACAGTCCAACTCTCAACCCCCTTCAATTCCCACCCTCTACACAGCCAATTAGAATACAACGGCCTACATAAAATGTATATTTGAGTATGTAAATCATTCATTCATTCTTCATTTGGTATCCTCTACAGGTCAGGTTCTGTGCTCAGTGTTAGGGAAATGAGAGCAAACAGCAGACACAGTTCCACCCAGAGAGCTTTCAAAGTTTTCTAGCATCTTGGGAGTTAAAGTCTAGGGACCTCCCTGGAGGTCCAGTGGTTAAGACTCACCTTCCAGTGTGGGGGATGCACACTTTGATCCCTGATGGGTAGCTAAGATCACACATGACTTGTAGTCAAAAAACCAAAATGTAAAACAGAAGCAATATAGTAACAAATTCAATGAAGATTAAAAATGGTCCATATAAAAACAAACAAAAAAGACATCGTCTTCTTTAAAAAAAAAAAAGATTAAATTTATTTACATGTAAATTTATTACAAGTAAACCATGACTTGGCAGCTTCCTCTCTGATATTCTCCATCTCTGAGATATTGCACTAAAATGTCCTTTTCCTCACCATTATTATTACGTCTTTATCCACAGTGTTGCTTATCCGGATACCCTCCCTCTCTCACCTGGCCAACATGTGATCATCATTTAGGACTCACGCACTCCATGACATCCTCTGTGATTCCCCCACACGGAGTGGGGCGCTGCTGTGCGATGCTCCTCCATAACACTCAGTGACTAGCCCCACCACGACACTTCCCATTGTCTGTTCACATGTCTGTCTCCCTAGCTACACTGAAAACTCTTTAAGAGTCGTGGACTGTGTTTTTGTTCAGTCTCTCTGCTGCTAGGACCTTGCATTCTATCTGATGTATAGATGATGAATAACATTAGCTGAATGAATGAACAAATAAATGAATGAGCATAGATGTGCAACCTAAATAGGAGTTTATGGAAATGGAAATAAGAAATGAATGGATTAATGAGTGAGGTTGTGAATAAGGACTGTCCCAGTTTCTCTTTTCTCATTCGAGTTAATGGCTTTTCACTGTCTGTCTTAGGGGCACAGACATATCCTAGCCAAGCCAGGCTGCCAGGAAGATAAATTTCTCTTCTCAGGGTGAGCAGGTCCTTTGGAGAAGTTTCATTTTAATTGGAAAAATGGATTCATTCACTTCCTGGCTGGGACTCCTGGGTCAGTGCAGCACTACCCTGAATGTCTGCCAAGCATACTGGAGAGGGGGCTGAAGCGGGAAAAGTGCTCCATCAGATGTCGCGTGCTCTGGGACATCTGAGGACAAGCTGGTGGCGGATTCAGGCTGGCTCACAAGGAGGGCCTTCCTCCATTTTCTCCAGGTTCCTTCAACCCAAATGTTACTTATACCAACACATACAGGATGGGTGTACTTCACGGTTCCATTTGGCCCTTCCTGGGAGACTAATCTGGGGTTGGGGGGGGTGTGTGTGTGGACATAAACAACCTAAATTTCCACTCACAGATGAATGGATAAAGAAGACATGGTGCATATCATATGCATCATATGCATACATATATATATGTGCATCATATATACACACATAAATCATATGATATATATGTGTGTGGACAAGGTCCACAACTGAGAAATCCCTTCACTACTCAAGTAGCAGAAGATCAGAACTTCTTAAACTCTTCCTCATGATGATGCATAACAGTCCAACATCACAGAAAACATCCTTTCTAAGGAACACTACTGCATCTTCTGTGAAGAGTCCTTACAGAGGGCACTGAACACTGTAAGGATTTTGTGACCTGGCCCCAGGCTTCCCTTTAGCCTCATCTCTCAACACATTTGCCTTTCAACACCACCCCTCCCCACCCTGTCCCTGATTCCTCAAACTGACTGACGCAATGGTAGCTCTAGTAACACAATGTTTTACTCCGCACCAAGGTGTCTTTGCACTCTCCACTGCTTCTTCTTCACAGACAGACTGCAAGAGTAAAATTCCCAGATCTAATACATCCTAGCCGTGTGGCCTTGGGAAAGCTACTTAACTATGCTTCACTTCAATTTCCCTGTCTATGGTGACTACAGAGGGCAACAGTACCACCTTCACCACACAGCTATTGACAGAACAATGAGCAAGTGTATGTCGAGTGTCCAGAACATCTGGAACAGAGTAACCACTTCTTAAGTGATTTCTATATTAGTTAGAATGTCTGTTCCACCACATTTCCATTTTCAGGAAGGACAATGGGCTTTGGAGACTGACATACTTTAGTTTAAACCTTGTTTCTCCCAAGGGAATCCTCCTACACTGTTGGTAGGAATGTAAATTGGTACAGACACTATGGAAAACAGTATGGAGGCTCCTCAAAAAGCTAAAACCAGAGTAACCATATGATCCAGCAATCCCACTCCTGGGCATACAGTGACAAAACTATAATTCAAAAGATGCATGCACCCCAATGTTCACTGTAGCACTGCTTACAATAGCCAAGACATGGAAACAACATAAATGTCCATTGACAGATGAATAAAGAAGATGTGGTACATATATACAATGAAATACTCCTCAGTAGTAAAAAAAATAATGCCATTTGCAGCAACATGGATGTAACTAGAGATTATTATACTAAGTGAAGTTGGACGAAGAAAGACAAATAGATGGTATCACATATGTAGGATCAAAAATACAACACAAATGAACTTATCTACAGAACAGAAACAAACTTAGACATACAGAACAGATTTTTGGTTGCCAAGGGGGAAAGAAGGTGGGAGAGAGATAAATTGAGTTTGGGATTGGCAGAGGCAAAATATTACACATAGAATGGAAAAAAAACAAGGTCCTATGGTACAGCACAGGGAACTGTATTTGATATCCTGTGATAAACCATATTGAAAAAGAACATTTAAAAGAATATTTATATATGTGTATACATATATATATAAACACACATATATATAACTGAATCACTTTGCTGTACAGCAGAAATTAACACATTTTAAATCAATTATACTTTAATAAAATAAATTCTTAAAATAATTAAAAAAATTTTTAAAGATAGGTTCTTCTACTTGGTAATTACATTACTTCTGAACAGTAGTCACCTAATATCTCTGGGTCTCCCTTTGTTCACTTACAGCAATGTTTAACTCGCACTGTTAGTAGGATTCAATTCAAAGAGGTTATACATATCACAATGTTCATCCTGGCACAATCACAAGTAAATGTTAGTTTCCCTCACAATCCTTACTTTTCTCAAATTATATGGGACCAATCTGTCTCTCTTACTAGACTCTTAGGCCCTTATAAGAAGAGATCATAATTTACTCATTTGTGTCCCTGAGATAACATGAAATAATGATTTCTTAAATGATATACTTATTGACCATGCAACAGTTTGCCCATCAGTCCTGGTGTGTGGCTGGGTGTGTGCTACACATGAAGGTAACCATAGATGAAAGGTAGGAATATACTGGTCCTAATTCTCAGGTTGCTGATTGGCTAGGTGGAGCAAAGAGTCTGCATAGGAAACACTCAGCAGGGATGGATAAGTAGTAAACAATAATTCAAGTTTGAAAACATCTGATTTATAAACTGAGGATGCCGCATGGTCATGAAAGCCAGGCACTGCTGTGGGCAGGCAGCAGAGGGGGGGTATTACTTGCGAGGGAGAGTCTGGCCTCAGTGTGGAGAGAAAGCAAAGACTAAGGAAGACGGGATGGAGAACAGTCCGGCTGCGGGGACAGCTTGAGCAAAGTGCAGGAAGAAGCAGCAACACTATCCATGGTCACGGGAGAGGAATGCTGGGAAGGTCAGCCTGAGAGACGTGTGCCAAAACGGAGGAAAAGGGAAATTCATATTAGATGCTCAAGTCAGAAGACAATGGGAGCCACCTTGAGTCCTGAGCAGGGGGTGACTTGTGGATCCAGTTTTAGGAAGGGGAGGATAGCAACAACATGGAGGGAAGTCTGGAGTGGGGAAATGGTAGGAGGACCAGCTTCCATATACATTTCCAACGCAGAAGGAAGAGAAAGAGCAGAGGAAAAGGAAGAAAAAGGAAGAGGAAGCCAAAAGAGCAAAGAAGATGAGCGAAAAGCAAAGTGAAACAAAGAAAACTAGAAGAGAGGAAGGAAGAAGAAAAAGACAAAAGCAAAAGACAGAGGAGAGAGAAGGGGAAGTTAAGGTGAAGGGAAAGAATAGGTTAAACATGAGAAGTGAACGAAATGAGAAGGACAGAAAAGCAGCAAAGTGAAAGATGTGTGGAAAACAAGACCTCGACAACGAACCCAGGATGAGACAGAGGTGGAGAAGGAAGGGCAGAAGCTGGAGGCCCGCGCGCGGTCTGCAGCCGCCTCTGCTCTCAGGGAATGAAGTCATGGCTGATGTCACCGCCTCTGAGTCACACGCCCACCAAGGAGGTGGGGCAGCCCCGCCCGGCGTTCCATCCCACCCTCCCAGACAGCAGGGGCTCGTTCCCTGCCCTGTGCTCTGGGACACTGTCCAGTCTGGTCCTGAGGACTGAAATGAGCAGGGTTCTCCTTGGGCCCAGGGAGGACACCGCAGCCACAGGGGCACGCCAAGCCTGTCGCCGCTGGTCCAGGCCCTGCGGTGGGATGGTCAGAACAGGTGGGACAGAAAGTTTTCTCTGACTGGGGCTAGGGCTCCATTCCATAATGTTTACAAAGGAAATTCCCATGATGAATAGTAGCGAATTCGCAAAAGGGCCTCAAAAGATGCTTTTAGACTTGACTCACAGAACTGCTTTCTCACGTTCGAGGTTCTCACCACACTACCACTGCAGCCCCAAGGAGGCCTGCTTTCCTTGGACGGACAGACGCCTCCCTGCACCAGTCATCCACCCTGCCGAGTGCCCGCTCCCACCAGCTCCCAGCCGACACGTCATCTCCTCCTGACTCCTCTCCCCTAACATGGGTGTATTTCCATCCTGCTTACAGAGCGCTGTGTCTTTATTTCTGTTCCTCTACTAGAATATGAGCTGCTTAAGGATGGGGATTCTGGTTTACTGCATTTAACCAAGTACCTGGAATAAAATAAATTTCCAGTAAATATTTGCTGAATGAATGAATGTCCCTGGTCAACTCTGGAAGGAAGCGATGGGCACCATGCTAGCATTTTCAGACTTCTCTGAAACAGGGGCCCACTCTTATAGCCATAGTCCCAAGAATGTTGCTTGCTGAAGGTAGTACCCTAAAGCTACGCATAATGGTGCAAGTGAAACTGCTCTGGGAGCAGTTGCTTGGGGCATCTGAGGATGGATTTTCTCTCTCCCTGGGCCTGTAAGCTGTTGTGGGAAGGGTAGAGGATTGAGTTAGCCTTGATTTAGATGCCCTGCTCTAACACTCACACTCAGCCTGTCCCCATTTGCTCAAACACAAATGACACCACCCATTCCCCAAGCTGTCCATCAGGATTAAGCATAGTTTAAAGAAAAAAAAAAAAAAAAAACAGTGCTTACCTGAAGAAAAATGTGGATTTTTACTTTCATGCTTAGCTTTCTTAACTGCATTTAGAGATAAGCATATGGGAAATAGACTTCATTAACTTCTTTTTTTTTTTTTCCCCAAAATCAACTTTTTCTGTTCTAATCATCATCAGAAAATACATCACTACCACCAGCACTCTACAACTTACCAAATACCTTCTGATACAAAATACTGTCGTCAATACCTTTTATGGACAGGAAACTAAGGCCCGTAAGAGAAATGAATTTCCCAAGATCATGCAGAGAATAAGTGAAACCCCAGCCACTTGAACTCCAAACCTAGTATTTCTTCTTTGCTGCCCCGGTTGCTGCCTCCCAGGACATGGGAGGTGCTCAATAAATACTTGCACAATGATTCACTCCCTTTCTCAGGTCCATGGGCTGGTCTCTGACCCCTGGCCAAAGCCAGACCACACGGCCTCACGCCAAGACAACTGCAGGAGGCTTCACTCTGGTCCCGATTCTCTCCCTATCTATCTTAGGCTCACAGAACGCCAGCACTGAGAGAGAACTTCAGGGGTCATGGAGAACAGCTGTTCCCAAATGCCAGACCTTGACTGCTGCTAGCCCGTGACTGGTCATTTTCGCTAATCGGTGGTGAATAATACCAATAGAGAAGATGAAATCCTTATTATTAATAATATTATGAATAACTGATTGGTAAAAAGAGCTCATGTCCTGGTAGCTCACTTTGCTTTTCTTGGGCAAGCTCCAATACTCTACACACGCAACATTACTGGGAGAAAAATATCGATCTGCGCCACTCTTCAGATCCTTAAGCAAAGACAAAATGAGACAGAGACCAAACAGGGCAGCCACTACCCGGGCAGCTTCTATTTCCCTCTGAACACTCCCTAGTCCTGTGTTTTTGAGCCAGAAGACACTGACTGTTGAGATGACAGAGCCTGGAAGCCAGACTAAAGCAGCTTTATGAGAGGGTGTGGGTAGGAGTACTGATGAGGCTGCAGAGCTGAGATCAGACTTTCTTTTATTACTGAGGTCGTGCCCAAGTTTCACCTAGTCCCCAGCCTCTCCATACAGGAAAGATTCAGAGACATGGGCTTTCATGCGGATCCTAGAATCCCTTTATCATTCAACCAGCAAAGTGGCCACAGCTTCAGGCATAGAGACTGGCCTCCAGTGAGGTCTTAGCTACAGAAGTACTGCCAGGACCCCCAGATTCAGAACAGTTAAGGAAGTAGCTGAGTCATTTATTCATTTTTTCCAACTGCAAACATTTCAGATGAACGCAAAGAGAAGGAAGAGGCCAGACCTTTGGGAGGTAACTTAATGTGCTGGACCACAGAGAAAAAAAGAATGGGTTGGAGCTTGTGTAGTAGAGGAAACCTCAGATTTCACCCAGTTTCAAGCATGATTCTTCAATCGTATGTCTAAATTAGGAGAACTTTTTATTCTAGAGTTCATATTTATCTCAAAAATTTGAGTTAGACAAAATGCCATCTGGGATTTGAAACTTAAACTAAGAGAACTAGCTCTCTTTACCTAGGTATCTCATCCGTAGACATGGTGGGGGCTGGGGGGCCGGGGTGGGGGGGTTGGCGCGTTGCCTGATAGAAGCTGGAGTTGACCAGATAACCTTTACTTCTTCTTAAATCCATTTCCTAGAGTTAGAAAACCCAGGTTTTTTCATTCCAGCACTGCCAGAAGTCATAGAGCCAGGAGGTGGTAATCCATCTAACTCTCTCCATCCTCAGCTTCTTTATCTTCAAGGTAAGTGATAACATCTATTTCACAGGATTTTCAGATAAATTAACTGAAATAGCAGACTTAAGAGCACATGGTAGAATATTTAATAAATTCTAGTGCAGGTGTCAATAACGTTCATGGATAGCAATCAAACAGGGTCAATATCTTGAATAATATTGATAAGCATCTCAAAAAACAAAGGGTTTTAATATTTCAAAATGCTTTCACAAGTGTAATAATGTCTTGTACGTGCATTCTAAGTTGCTTTAGTCATGTCCAATTCTTTGCAGCCGCATGGACTGTAGCCCACCAGGCTCCTCTGTTCACGGGATTCTCCAGGGAGAATACTGGAGTGGGTTGCCATGCCCTCCTCTAGGGGATTGTCTCAACTCAGGTATTGAACCAGTGACTCTTGTGTATCCTGCATTGGCAGATGGGTTCTTTACCACTAGCACCATCTGGGAAGCCCAAGAGTGACTCAACCTATTCCAAAAACTTAAGATGGACTGACTTGATGGACAGAAGGACAGATAGATGGACATACACATGATAAGCCAAGTACAGTACAATATTAACGATAGAATCCAGGTGAGGGTTCTATGTGTTTGTTATAAAATTGTTTCTACGTCTCTGTATGTTTGACAATAAAATGTTGGGGGAAAATGGCTTTCACAGCCTGTTACACTTGATCCTAGACTTGAGAACCCCTTGAGATAAAGGATGCTCTTGGCTTCTACTCTGCCTCCCCATCACTAGGCACAGTGCCTTTCTCACAGTAGTTACTAGATGAATGTTTGTTTCACTGATTAAATGAATACAGTCCTACAATAGCAGAACAGTCATTCTCATTTTGAAGACAACAACAGAACAACGACAAAACAAAATAAAACCAACCTATATGTTCAGAGAAATGAGACTTACTACTTCAGAAGAATGCTCTGACTTATATCTTTCCTGACTTCTGGTCTGCCTCCTCCCTTTCCCTAATTAACATCCACCTATCCTGGGTCTCCAGATTTCCAATGGAACAGTTCACCTCAATGAAGGTGACCATGCTAATGAGTTCCTATATATCACAACAAGCATTAAATGCACTGTCTTTTTTAGCATATTTTCTAAAGATAGTTCTTTCCTCCAATAGATGTGACCTCCATTTTAATCTGGTGAGAAAAGAATTTTGTCCAATCTTTGTCTTACATCGAAAATCATACCATGTAGGCATAAGGCCAGTGGAACATAGCAATCGTTCTCTCGCTTCTCTGTAAATTCCTAGAAGTAGCTGACATCCCTACACAGTTGTCAGGACGGCTGGCGGCAAGGAAGCTGGGGACGGGGGCTTTGCTATTTATTACAGCCATGAGTTTGCCTTAGACCAGAAAACAAGGAATCATTTGGAAAATATTTATTGAGTATGTTTTCAATGCCAAGCACCATGTTTGGGTAAGGGGAGGAAACAGGTATGGAAAGAGATTTGGTACCTCCTTTCATGGAGCTCAGAAACCACCAACCTAAATGAGAAAGGAACATGATGCAACAGATGACAAACAAACAAAATGACAAGACAGGATTTAGGGCCAGAAGCACCTTCATGAAGACTCAATCCTGATACCTGTGGACAAGGCAGTGCATCTATTTGAGGCTTATTGTGTTTATCTATAAAACGCAGCAAACATTCAATGTTTAACTCACAGGGCCATGTCATCAATCAAATAAAGAAAACATAGGTTCAAGCCATAGAAGCTGTAAAGTAAAATACAAAATATAGTATCATAACAATAGCTGACATTTATTACATGTTATTAGGTACCAGGCCAAGTCCTTCTTTTTTAAAAAATTTTGGTCTGCTTTTTAAAATCACTTTGTTGGACTATAAAACTAAAAGAATACAGCACATAGCTGGCATAAATCAAATATGCAAATGCAGGGATAAGGAAAAGATCCACTGTCCAGGTAAATGAAGACAGGCCATCAGCCTCAACACTCCATATATTTCAGTTACGAGCCCAGTTTATGGGAAGACCACCCTGGAGAGAAAATCCACAACAGATGCCCTAACACCAGCTGACAATATGGTCAGCCGTGCTCAAAGGCTGGGAAAAATCTGGTCCAAACGTAATATGGCCCTAGTATAAACACTCTAAAAAGAGCTTGTTTGATTCAGATGATGTGTCTTGGATTTTCTTGGGGATGAAAGAAGCAACACAAAGGGGTTAGTCCCCTCAGAGTACAAAGACAAGGAGAAAAGCCCAGAGGAGTTACTGCCTCTATCTGGAGGCTTCACTTCACATAAAATATGCAGTGACTTGAGGTGACAGGCTGCAGCCAAGGGGTGGCTCTGAGGTAGAAAGGAGCAGTAATAGTCCAAACTTCCTTTTCCACAATAGGGAAGAGAAAAGTAACATTTGCTCGACATGCAGTGGATCTTTACTTTGGAACAGAACTATCTGAACAGACACACCCAGCAACCAAAAATGGCATGACAAATGATTTAGTAAGTTCACCTATCCATCCATTAAAATATTTACTGAGTTATCAGTGTTAGATACAAAGCAAAGCAATGCCCCAGACATCACAGACGTGGAGATAAATGAGGTGCAATAATAGTTTAATAAATTCCAGGGTGGGGGGTAAGAGGAAGATGCCATAGGCAGGGCAGAGGGTCAGACCCTAATCAACACTCTATGGTGAAAGTCAAGGAAGGCTTCTTGGAGTGTGAAGAATTGGTATAAATTTCCCTAAGTGAAAAGAAATCATTTTAAGTTTGCCAGGCAGAAGGAAGACCTCAGCCAAGATCCAGAGGTATAAGGGAACATGGGTATGGTATCCTTAGATCCACTGATAAAGAAATGCACCATCTGGCAAGACCTTCCATTTCTCAAAGCATTCTCTTAAAGGAAAAATAATGATGGAGTCCTTGAACAAATTCTCGAAGCCTGGGTCTCAGCTCCAAGCACCCAGAGGGGCAGTTGCTGGAAGAGGAAATGGTGAAGCAGGCTGGGTGGGGAACGCTGTAAAATGCAGGACACTTGCCTTTTCTTGAGGGGCAGCCCCAGTGCAGCTCTGGCCAGTTCCTCCCACATGGAAATGTGAACCCAGGACTGCCAAGTCCTTTTATTATTTTTTTGAGAGAAACAGAAATCTGGAATTTTATGTGAAATTTCTTTTTTTTTTTTTTAATGTTGGACACTAATTCAAAAAGGAATTTTTATTTTTTCAAGTACAGGGTGGGTCCAACAAAACCCATCTGGGGACCAGATTCAGTTTGTGAGCTGCTAGCCTATAACCCTGCACGTGGGCAGAAATGAGTCACAGAGCAGTGCAGGCCAATGGATAGAGCCCAGGGCTGGAGGTGGGCTGGACCTGGTGAGAATCTTGGCTCTACCATTTACTTGTTGTGTAGCTTTAAAGAAACTACTCAAGCCCCCGGGGCTTGTTTTCCTCATCTGTATAATGGAATAATAATACCTGTCACAGAGGGGCTTAGATGAAATACTGCATGTAAATCCCTTCATATAATGCAGATGGTTTAAGGAAATAATCCCAGCGCGGGGAGGAAAAAAATCCCACGCTAAATAATGAAGTGTTGTCAACCAGAAAAGATACCTGGAACGATAAGATTATTTTTTAATGGAAAAGTACTAAGAAGTAATAAAAGCCTGAGCACTGTGCTGTAACAGTAGCAAACTATTCCAACCATGGATAGTATCTCATTATTGTGTTTTGTAATAATATATACAGCCATTTTTTCCTATACTGTAAATTTCTTAAAACAAATGCATTTGTAAGACTGTAGAGCCTCATAATTTTTCCCTTTAACATTGCAGTGTAAACTTGGTCGTTGCTATACAAATATTTATTATCTACCCAGTACATGCACCAGAAGTATTTTTTTTCCAAAGTTGTAACATAGATCATGTCACACCCATGTTTAAAATCCATCAACCATTCCCCACTGCTCTTAGAATAAAATCCAAATTCCTGCCAATGACCCCCAAGGCTGTGTAGGGTCTGGCCCTTGGTCACTTCTCTAACCCACCTTCTTCCCGTCTGCCTCTCTCATACCCTGCCCCTGGCCCTGCTGACCTCAGGGGATCTCATAGGTGCTGTTCTCCCCTCACTGAATCCGCTGCTCCTGCTTCCTGAAAATCTCATCATTCTCGTCAACCAAGACCTCCCAAGAGAACACACCAGCCATGCCAAATCTGTTCACCTGAGTTTCTCCCTCATAGCATTTTCCAGGAAACAAAGTCACTTTGCATATATATTTGTCTCTGTGTCTATTTTCTGTCTATGTAGAATCTAAGTCCCCAGAAGCCTACGCAGGGTGCTCATCTATCTTGCTCATCTTGGAATCTCCAAACCATCACACAGGAAACACTCAACCAATACTTTGTAAATGAAAAAAAAATGATCCTGGCACCCATTGTTCCCAGCCTCAGATTCTCCTGAAGTTGTCACATCCAACTTTCTTCCCTGAACTAGTTTATCCAAACCCTGGAAGGCAAACATTTGAAGAAGCAGTAGAGTGAAATGGTGATAAGCCCATTCAATGGGTCTGAAATGCCAAGGTTCAAACCCCAACCTTGCCATTTATTAGCTGAATAACCTCAGGCAAATTGTTTAACATTTCTGAGGCTGTTTTGTCATCTGTAAAAGATGAGACTTACTTCCTAGGGTGGTTGTGAGGAACAGATAAGTTTAACTGGGATGAAATGCTTAGACAAGTGCTAGATATATAATAAGCACTACATACATTTTGGCTACTGATTTCATCTATTTTCTCTGCTGTTGCTGTTGTTTAGCTGCTCAGTTGTGTACGAATCTTTGCGACTCCTTGGACTGCAACATCCCAGGCTTCCCTGTCCATCACCATTTCCTGGAGCTTGCTCAAACTCATGCCCATTGAGTCGGTGATGCCATCCAACCATCTTGTCCTGTCATCCCCTTCTCCTCCTGCCATCAATCTTTCCCAGCATCGGGGTCTTTTCTAATGAGTCGGCTCTTCACATTAGGTGGCCAAAGTATTGCAGCTTCAGCATCAGTCCTTCCAAAGAATATTAAGGATTGATTTCCTTTAGGATTGACTGGTTTGATCTCACTGCAGTCCAAGGGACTCTCAAGAGTCTTCTCCAACACCACATCTATTTCCTTATTTTGTTCTTATTGCTTAGTTCAAAAAAGCTATAATTTTGCGAAGGCAGAGATCACTTTTTTTGTGAAGGCAGGCCCCCATAGGAAGGGAATAGAGGATGGAGCTGTTTGTATGGATTTTGATGTACATATACCTACATGATATGAGGCTAGGAGTAAGACATTTAACTTTTTTGGGGGGGCCTCAGTTTCCTCATTTATGGGCTTCCCCAGTGGCTCAGCAGTAAAGAATCTGCCTGTAGGGCTAGGAGACTCAAGAGATGCGAGTTCGATCCCTGGGTCGAGAAGTTCCCCTAGAGGAGGGCATGGCAACCCACTCCAGTATTCTTGCCTGGAGAATCCCATGGACAGAGGAGCCTGGCAGGCTACAATCCATAAAGTCATAAAGAGTCTGACACAACTGAGTGACTGAGCACGCATGCATGTTCCTCATTTATAAAAAATGATAAATCTAACCACAAGATAGTATAAAAATTGAATAATCACTGTGGAATAAAATAACTCTGGGGCTGTAAGCATTGGTGAATTTTAGGGGAAACATGTACAAGATATTCAGTGAGTCACTCTGCTTTGCAGTTCAAAGCTGGCTGCCTCCTGGTACAGGTATCATACATTGGATACAGAGGATTCAGATAAATGAATGACTCTGAAAACCTGTTTTATACTCTTCTACTATTTTCTATGACTGTTGATTTGTCTGACAATTTTGTGGTCATTTTCAGATGCTTGCTTTAGCTATTATTTAAACAGGGAAAACATGCAACTCATTACACTCAGTGACTTGAAATAAGATATTCTAATGTTTAACATTCTCTCAATTGGCTATAGAATGTTACTGACATATCCCTCGGTAGAGACAAACATTTTAAAACACAGTGGAAGTGAGAATTAAACTTCTATTCGAATATCTACTGTATAAGATATTTTACAAATATCTGACTAAACTACAATTAATTCCACAAGATTGATATTATTGTCATTAGTCATTTGACAGCTACACATGCTGAAAAATCACAGACATTGATTTAGTCAAAGGTCATTCAAAACTGGTAAACGGTGGAGAAAGATTTAAATGCAAGTCTCACTTGCCTTCAAATCCAGTACTTGTTGTTACAGAACTGTGTTCTACCTCCCAAAGTTCCTTTCTTGTATTAGCTCTACTGCAAAGACCTGATGAATGTAGGTAAATAATATCAAGACCTATGCATGCATTTAAAGCCAGAGTAACTAATAAAGTCTACAATTTCTACTATATTGCCATCAAAAAAGAAATGCTCCATTTTTAAGAAAGAAACTGACACTGTTTATCTTTCATAAAGTTTCAAGACAAGAAATCTGAAGAAAAGAAAATAGATCTTACTATATAATCAAGAGGAATAGATGACTAAGGCTGGTCAAGGCACTTATTCTGCAAGTCTCTCACTGTACAGAGGAGACAATGATCAGGCTTTCCTGAAGTCTAACAGAGGTTTCTTTTTAATAGTTCCTACTGCAAAGCATTCAACTGACACCTTGCACAGCTAGCAGGAAGTTATCAAACCACTTCTCTGGGCATCCAAACTCCCTGGTTGCTCCCAAGAACCTACATACACAGGAAAAAGCACATTAGAACCAATCAGAGCATCACTTACTCATTTCCCCAGTATGTTACCAAGAGAACAGAGGCAGAACGGTATGGACTGGGGAAATGAAAGGGGCAGATACGTGTTCTAAACCCATCAACGAAATTCTCTGACATTCCAGCCAGCTGCTTCCAGACTTTTGGAATGAACAATGAAAACTGCAAACTATAAAATAATTAGCTTTCTGCTCTGCTGACAATGGCAAAAAGAGGAAATGAGTTAAAAGAGGGGTTGGAATATCTCCATGCATCCTCTACAAGCCAGTTAATTAACTTCCATTAACAGTGAGCTGTCAGGATCGGCATCAGCCCGTTAACTTGCTTGACCTTCCTCAGCCTGCACCTCGTTACCCTACAATGTTTCATGTTTATAAAGATAGGAGACTCCAGCTGTTTCAGCCTGAGAGAACTTAATTTACATTTGGGCTTCATTAAGATGAGAGGCAGAGTCATTGAGACCAAATGGAGAAGCCAGACTGCTGGGGGTTATGAAAAATTCAAATGGCATTTTTCCTTTTATCTGACAATTCTTATTAAGGAGACATACAGTCAACCTAAAACACATAAACCTTAAATGAAAAAGACACGATTAAAATTCCATATTGCAGAACTAGGACCCAAGTGGCTTTGTCCATGAGCCATGGTGGTCCTAGTACATCACTTTTGTCTTCTGGGAAGTCTGAACTCCAAATTCTATCCAACTGCCTCTGACATTCGATTCCAGGCTAAGCACAAGGAGCGCATGAATGACAGCAATGCTGAAATGAGTGGTCAGCTCTGACTCCTCCACCTAGCTCACCCCTCGTGGCCAATCAGCCTCAATGTCCTGCTGACATTAATCCCTAACAATTCTGGGAACCTGTCTCCTCTCCACCCCACAGTGCCTAATTCAGGTCTCATCACTTCTCACCTGGAGAACTGTAAGAGCTCCTTATTGTCCCACTCAAGTCATTCAAAAAATATTTACTGAGTACCCATTATGTGCCAGGCATTTGATTAAGGATAGGGACACAGAAAGGAACAAAATGGACATCACCTCCATCTTCCTGTGCATTACAATGGTTGGAAGGGGTGAGCTTTATACAAATCATTATACAAATGGACATGTCATTACAATTTATGAAAGATATAATGAAATAAAATTAAGAGTAAAATGACAGGGCTTCCCTGGTGGTCCAGTGGTTAAGAATCCGCCTGCCAATGCAGGAGACATGGGTTTGAACCTCAGTCTGGGAAGATCCCACATGCCTTGAGGCAGCTAAGCCCACGCACCACAGCTACTGAAGCCCATGTGCTCTAGAGCCCATGCTCCACAACAATAGAAGAGGCAATGAGAAACCCGAATATTGCAACTAGAGAAAGCCTGCGCGAAGCAACCAAGACCCAGCTCAGACAAAAATAAATCAATTAATGTTATAAAAAAGAGTAAAATGACAAAAGACCTCTGATTTACTTGAGGGTCAGAAAAGGCTTCTTTAAATATGTGACAGTAAAACTGAGATTCACATGATGAGTTGGAATCAATGGTGAGTAGAGGGAAGAATATTCAATCGGAAGGCACAGCGTCACTTAAGACCAGGGATCAGCAAACATTTTCTGTAATGATCCAGAGAGTAAACATTTTCAGCTTTGCAGGCAATGCAATCTCCATCTCAAATACTCAGGTCTACCACTGAAGTGCAAAAGTACCTCAGACAGCACATAAACAAATGATGTGGCTGGCTGCCAGTAAAACTTCACAGCCACCAAAGTCTTAATTTCATCTCATTTTCACCAGTCACAAAACATGACTCTTCTTTAAATTCTTCTTCAACACTTGAAAAGGTAAAAGCCATTCTCAGCTCCCAAGACATCCAAAACCAAGCAGCAGGCCAGATTTGGCACATGGCCATAGTTGGCCAACCCCTAGTCAAGACTCTGAGATGGCAAAGACCTGGAGTGACTGAGGCACTCAGTGGGTCCCTATGGATGGACCGGAGTGAACAAAGTGAGGGACACACAGTGAACAGCGGGGGGAGGTGAAAATGATATCCTACACCATCTTCTGAGCCAGATTACAAATTTTGGAGCTGATCCTAAGAGCAAAGCAAGGCCGACAAAGTGCTATAATCAGAAAAATAAGAAAACTGATTCTTGGGGAATTCCCTGGTGGTCCAGTGGTTAGGACTTGGCACGTTCACTGCTGGGGCCTGGGTTTGATCTCTGTAAAGAACTAAGATCCCACGAGCTATGTGGCATGAGCAAGAAATAAATAATTAAAAAAAAAAAAAGAAAACTGGTTCTTACTCCCCACAATATACACATTTTCTTACTCCTAATCTAATCTCTTCACCCTGCCCGACGTATCTAGGATATTTCCTCCTCTGGCTAACAACCATCCCTAATCTCTCTCACCAAACAGGCCCTTAACAAATCAAGCCCAGGCTACTTAGCTGGTCTCATTTTCTATTACTCTCAGGGAAGCACCTCAGGCTCCTGTCCTGGGGCCTATGTACCTTACAATAACAAAAAACGGTCTCTCTAGAATATCCTTCCTTTCTTCTCTACTAGGCAAAACCTCCAGTCATATCTTGAGGCTCATATCAAGTAACTTGTCCAGGAAGCAGATTATTTTCCCCAAAAGCACTTTTTATATTCGTTTATCACAGTGCTCAGGGCATCTTCTGCTGGCTCTGGGTCCATGTTTCTATCCTCCTTATGCTTCCCCACCACTGTCCCACTGGACCCTGTGCCCCTCGAGGGTAAGGCTGAGTCCTCCTTGTACCCATGCCCCCAGTGCCTACCATACTGCCAGCTGATGGCAGGACCACAAGTAAGATTTGACAAATTAAGGAATGAATGAAGAGTAAACACCTAGCGACCCTGTGAACTTAGCATAGGCTCATGTTCTGATGTTCAATGTGCTGTTGAACAGCTCGTGAACTTATGTGCATGTGTGTATGCTAAGTCGCTTCAGTTGTGTACAGCTCTTCGCGATCCTATGGACTGTAGTCTGCCAGGCTCCTCTGTCCACAGGATTTCTCCAAGAAAGAACAGTGGAGTGGGTTACCATTCCCTCCTCCAGGGGATCTTCCAGACCCAGGGATCAAACCTGTGTCTCTTACATCTCTCGCATTGGCAGGCGGGTTCTTTACCACTAGCGCCACCTGGGAAGGGCTATGTCCATGTCCCTATGTCTCAGTTCCCCATAAGCCCACTAAAAAGAAGGAACTGCTTCCCACTTCTCCATACATGAATGCTTTTCAGGATATAAGGGTAGAAAAGCCTTTAGAACCGCAAGTGGTTTTGTGAATCTGCAGGCAGCAACATCAGCACCACCTGGGAGCTTGTTAGAAACCCAAATTCTCAGGTCCCATCTCAGGGCTGCTAAGTCAGAACCCACAGTTCAGTAAGATCTCCAGGTGATTCATTTACACGTTAAAGTCTGAGAAGCTATAAAGCCACTGGCACACTTTAAGGAGAAGATGTGAAAACTGATGTTAGAAGTTGTTTTGATTTTGAATTTGCAAACACAGTAAAACCAAAGGAATTCTCAGCAAGGATTCCTGGGTATGCTTACCAAAAAAATAAAAATCAATTAAAAAAATCTGAAACACAGGTTTGAAGCTCAACGTTCAGGTACTTGAATACACAGTGAGGCACGGTGTAGAGCCATGCTCAGAAAATTCTGAAATGGAATCGACTAAATGAATGGACGGATGGAATGTCAGTCTTAGGTCATAATCACAGTCAGGAAATCTAGATATTAATTATTTTCTGTGGGCTTTATTTAGTTTACTTTGATCTCAAGCACATAGGCAAATATCCAGACAAGCTTATTATTGGATGTATATTAAGATCTCCTGGGATACAAAGCACTAAGCTGGCTACAAAGCCGGTGCTCGGGAAGGTGCTGGTATTGCACCAATGACCACCTGTCCCACTCTCCTCACCTAATTTAGAATAGCTCTTCTTTCCCTATGGCCAAGAAGGGTGACATAGCCAACCCATTTGTTCTTTTGCACCATGTTTAGGCTGGGTTAAAGACCACCACCACCCCTGTTACTGGTACTTCCAGGACAGGCAAGCTTTAAAGAGGGTTTCAGCACTGCATGACAAATGGAGTGAGCTGGAATTTAGAGACCAGAGACACTGGTTTACATTCTGGCTCTATCATCTGTTTGGGAAAGTCATATAACACCACCACCCCTGTTACTGGTACTTCCAGGACAGGCAAGCTTTAAAGAGGGTTTCAGCACTGCATGACAAATGGAGTGAGCTGGAATTTAGAGACCAGAGACACTGGTTTACATTCTGGCTCTATCATCTGTTTGGGAAAGTCATATAACCCTCTCTCAGCCTCAGTTTCTCATGCCATCAAGCAGGCAGAGGTTGCTAGAATGAAATCAATTAAAGCCTATCAAACACAGAATAGAGTGTGGGGGCAGTGCAGGGTAGTTTAGTAATCTGATTTGTATTTCAGGATATTTTGGTATCCAGTTTTCAAAGTGACCCAATTCAACTCACTCAGGTTATAAACAGAAGAAGTGAACCCTGGGACGAGAAATGCTTTGCTCAAAGTCATACACTGTGATGTTAGTAGAGTCAGAATTAGGATCCTGAAACCCCCAACTCCTAAAACACCGTTATTTTCAAACTCCTAGCAAATACAGGCATCTTTCTGCAAATTAAAACTTACAAAATAGCTCAATATACTAAACAAGTAACAACCCAAGCCTGCCTTAATTATCAATATCCTTTTTGCTCATCTCTCTCTGTCCCATGGTGGCAATCCAAGGACACCTTGTCAGCACCCTGAAACTCCCCCAACCCCAACCCCACATTTGAATAATTGAAGAACCAGCCCACCAGAGCCAGTACATGAATCACAGCAGGTCTTACCCCTAGATGAATTGTCTTCTGACCAGACCACCTAGGGGTTTTCAAGTCCTTACAGTTCCCAGAGGACCTGACCTTTCTCATGCATCCATATCTACTAGGAACCATTAAGTTGACATCACCATTCTCCGCACTTCATAAATGATCCTAACATCTGGAAATGGGAACCACCTGCAAGTGCTTTGTTCAGAGATCATCTTATCACACAAGGACATGGAAACTCAAGTTTAGGTGAGATGAGAAAGGCATTCCATAAAATGCCACCAAGGTCAAACATTAATCATTGGGGGCTAAAAGTATGCAGAGAATGTTCCAATTAGAAGATCAGGACTTGAATCCCAGCTCTGCCACTTTCTAACTGGAATGGTAATTAACCTCTGTGAACTGCAGCAGAGCAGTGGATGTTACAAAAAATCAATTTCAGAGTCAGTTTTAGGTTCAGATTCTGGCTCCATTGCATGCTTCCTGAGTCACTTAGGGTGAGCTGACAAATCTCTATTAGTTTTAGCTTTTACAAAACACATAAACAAGAAAAAGAAAACTATAGGGTTGCTGCTAAGATTCTGAGTCGCTTAGGGTGAGCTGATGAATCTCTATTAGCTTTAGTTTTTACAAAACACACACAAAGAAGAAAAAAAAAAAGACTACTTTATAGGGTTGCTGTTAGGATTCAAAGAGATAATCTCTGTCAAATACTTATCACAGTGCCTTGCATGAGTTAAGCAGAATGACTTAACTGCAACTGAATCAATAAAATGGGATCAACCTTCTTAGAGTTGCTGGAAAAATCCAACATAGCAGACTTGAGCAGGGTGCCTGGTACGGATAGATTCACTGGAAGGAATCCTCTGCTATTACGAGCAATCTCTCCCCAAACTTGTGCACTCACCTCTTTTAGCCACAGAAGCTTCGGGGCCTGCATCTCCACAGACATTACGCCTCCGACATATTGCAGGACACTGTGCTTGGTCTCGTTGATCCGGTGGACCTGACTGACCGCCCGGTGATCCAGCCACATGATGACGTTTCGATGGGAATCCCCTAGCAAAAACCAGGGAAGGGGGTGTTTATGGCTTCCCAAGGGCAGAAATCTTCACAACGGCTTCTATAATTTCACACTTCAACTGGGAACACCACCAACACTGACTGGTACATCCCGCCCAAACCTCAGATCTCCCTTCAAGAGATGTACTCTTTGAATATAGTTCCACGGTTAAATGTCTACAAAAGAACCTAGTCAAGATTCACTGATTAATTATACAGTATTACCATTCATTCTCTCAACTTTTCCCCTCTCCTATCCCTTATATCTAAGAAAAACTTTTCTGGATGTATACTCAAGCAAAGAACCAATGAAATAAGCCTAAACAATACTTTTAAGATATGCCTCCTGGAAATCAGGACATATATTTCATGTATGATTATCATATACATCTACATAATGGCTATTATCTGCTTATAGTCTCACTGCCTCCAGTCACTTTAATTAAAATTAGTTAATTTAAGTGCTTTTTACTCACTTGGTTGGTTTTGTGGAGTATTTTTTTTTCCATTTGGGGAACCAAGCAGACCTATTGTGGAACGCTCTTTCAGTACAGACAGAGATACTGAAAAAGTTGTGGAATTTTTCTCAGCCTAAGTGTTCTCCTCTATAAAATGGGGATAACCAGGCCTAGACAGATTAACTGAGATTTTTCATTCATTGAACACAAAAGATAATGTGCGTAAAGATATAGCACATACTTGTCACATAGCAGACCCTCAAGAGGAATGTTTCAGAGGAAGCAGAATTTGAAACCAGCTGGGAAAGGAGCATGGGCAGCGCTCCTCACATCCAACCTCTGACACCTTGTAGCCCACAGAGGAACTAATTGCTCCTTTGTCCCTCCCCGAACCTTCATTAATTCATACTACAGTGATGGGCAAGTCACTACTATTTTCATAGTTCTCTGCTTCCTCCAATGGCAAAATGCAGAGAACAGCAATGAATACACCTGGCAGATTATAAAAGGGAAAGAGAAAAAGGACTCCAGCGGAACTAAGCCAGGCACTTCACACCTTATTTTATTTATTGGCAAAATAACTGTAGCTATTATATAATTTTGCTAATAACAAATGTTTATAAAGCTGTGTGTGTGTGTGTGTGTGCATGCGTGTTGGCAGCCCTGTGCTAAACATTTCACACACATCATCTCATTTAATCCTAAAAACAACTCTGAGATCTAGGTCATTTTCAATGACAAACTGCCTGCTCTCTCATAGCTGGAAAAAGCACAAATGTGTTTTGAAAGTAGATCTGTGTAGAGAATGGATAAATAAATAAGTAAAACAAGTTTAAACTTGAGCTACACCAGTTGGGGTATTTTTAAACACAATATATATGGTTTGTTGTTGTGGGTATACACACATGTGATAAAGGCACAGAAGAAAAGTGTTTGTGAACACCAACTACAGCAGAACCATCACCTGCTGGACAGAGGAGAGGAGGAGGGCATAGACTAAAGTGGTTTTTTCTTAAAAAAAATAAATAAATAATTGTGGCAAATATGATAAAACTTCATCTGTTTATCCTCATACATACATAGGAGGCTGTTATCTTATTTTCCTTACTCTTCCATAGATTTGAAAAAGAATTTTTAAAATGTAACCAAAAAAGTCAACCTGAGAAAATATCTAAATTAGGTCATCTTTGAAATAAGTCAAGGCCTCAGGCAGTGATTTGCCTGACCAGAGAGATTTCAGGTCACAAAAAACTCCTCAAACAACATTAACACATTGAAAATAAAAGAAAGTACATGGAACCTTCCATAAGCACATCTAAGATTTTGTATAAAGGACTGAGTGGATTCACTATATAACAAAACCACTTATAGCTCTGGTTCTCAACCCTAGTTGCACATTAGAATCTCCTGGGATTAGCTTTAAAAAATATTGATGTCCAGGTCCTATTCAAGAACCATCACAGAATCAGAATGTGGGTGTTGAACACATTTCATGCATACACACACACACACACACACACACACACGTGTGGGTGCTGGAAAGGACGGTATCAGTATCCCATCTTCAGTACTGTACAGAATGTATCTGCAGCTGCGTCCACCTGTTGCTAAACTATTAACTGTAAAGACAGACTGATCAGCTACTACTGCTCCACATGAAGAGGCTCTCAGAATGACATAATGAAGACTGTGCAGAATCAATTACTTTATTCTATTTATGATTATTAATTAATAATGTTCATTATAGACAACAGCATGGAAGTTCATCTTTCCAGTGCTTGTAGAAAAATACAAACAAATGCCTCCACTGAAAGTTCACTTCATCTTTCAGTAACCACTTGCTACATGCCAGACACAGTGCTGGGTGCTGAGATACCACGAAGAATGTGCCATAGACCCTGCCCTTATGGAGCAGGTGGGAAAGTGGACAAAACAGTCTGTATGTAGTGATGTCTGCCCAGACAGAAGACCTGGACATGGTACACACAAGAGGAGGGGCAGAGAGAAGGCCCCTGTTAGCGAAACCTGAGGCTGCACAGGGAGCTTCCGATAGGCAGGAAAGCTTTTGGTTAATTCTGAAAATGTTTGGTCATTGGGTAGGCAGGTGAAGAAAGAGTGAGGGAAGAGGGACCACACAATAGATACAACACTTGTGAGCACAGACCCAAGATGGCATTATATTTAATACAACTGGAAATAATCTAATAGAGAAGAATTAGGGTTACAGAGTCAGTTTACCCTTGGGCAGATTATTCATCCCTGTACTCATTCAATTAGTACTGTGAATGCCTCACAGGAGGTGTTCTAGGGGTACCTGAAGGAAATGACTAGATCAGAAAACCATCTAAACATTAGGTTTCTGTTGCAGAGTAGCCTAGGTAGTAACTTCCTCCCTGACCCTAAACTATCACCCTCCATTCCTCTCCCTCCCAAGAGCTCCTGTGGCTGGAATGGTTCACCCAGAGTTACGATCTGAGCCAGGTGGGCTGCAGAGGTAGGAAGCACAGAGCAAGGGCCTCATGGTCCAACCCAGAGCTGCTCTGACCTTCAAAGGAAGAGAAACCAAACAATGAGATGATTTTAACACATAGATCAGTGTCCTTAAACTATTGTACTTAGTTTACTTGGGGATTTTCCTCTTTTTTTGGTTACCATCTAAAGATGGTAAATTTTGCCAGCCTTGTGGGTTTGGTTTTAATGTGTGTGTGTGCTCAGTCGTGTCCGACTCTTGGTGGCCCCAAGGGCTGGAGCTCGCCAGGCTCCTCTGTCCATGGAATGTTCCAGGCAAGAATACTGGAGTGGGTGGCCATTTCCTACGCCAGGGGATTTTCCCAACCCAGGGACTGAACCTGCATTTCTTGTGTCTCCTGCATTAGCAGGTGGATTCTTTACCACTCGCACCACCTCAGAAACCCTTGGGTTTAATGGTAATAGCTAATTTTTTTAATCCCACTCCACAATTACTCCAATTGACCAATCAAGAATGGGTCATTGCCAGGTAAGGAGAAGTCATTAAAGACCCTTTAATTCATCCTTAAAATCTGAATTTCACTTTCCAACACAGGCTAATCCACTGCACATAAAATCTAACCTTAATAGAACATACTGAAAGGCAAGAAACTGGTAAGGGGCACCTGCAGCTGGGTACATTTGATGAATGGGTACATTTTAACCTCTTAGGCAGAATATAATTTTTTTCAACACTTATAATTAGGGTTGCAACCTGGCTACTCTCTTTAATAGATTGCAACCTAATTACCCAATATTTTCAACACTTATAATTAGGGTAGCTACCTACATACCCTTTTAATTGTTAATAGGAAGCAATTCTACCTACACTGAGAAGAAAAGATGGTATCTGAGGGTGCTTGTATAAGCAGATTTAACAAAGAACTCTTCCTCCATTTCAAATGTTCTTGTTCCTAATATTATAGCTGTTCATTCATCTGTACCCAATGATTCTCCAAATACTAGAATTATTGAGAGGACTTTATAAAAACACTGATAGCTTAGCTTCACCCAAGCCAACTGAATAAAAACAACCCTGGGTGAGGCTCATGAACTAATAATCTTAAACAGATCTCCAGTTGATTCTAACATGCAACCAGAGTTTAAAACCATGTATTTTAGCAGATTAGAGGTATAGAGTCCTTGGAACTTAGGGCTCTTAGCATCTAAAGCCCCATACAAAATGAGAATTCCTCATACAACATCCCTGGCAGAACATCACCTGACTGCTCCTTAAAGCCAGCCTACAAAGCAGCCCCGGCAGCCTCCCCAGCGGCCTGCTCCATGGCTGGAGAGGGCTTGCTGCTGCTGAGCTGAGTGCGCAGGTTCAGTCCCATTCTTTGGGTCTCTCCTCTCTGAAGTGGTCCAGACAGGAGCTGCTCCTGGACCAGAACAATGCCAAGTGAGCCAGTGGTTGGCCACTGAGAACATGGACCACTTGTATTCATCTTTGAAGCCTTAACACTTAATAAGACAGGGATTGGCACACAAGGGGTGCTAGTAAATGTGACATAATTAGAAAAAAACGCGTGTGTGTAAAAGATGGGCACCATTACTACTTGTGTTCTAATCACTTGTCCATTTGCATACTTCTTCAGCGCATGTCACTTATAAACATCACAGTTCATGCATGACGTCCATAGGAATGAGTGGAACACATTCTCCTAAGTTAAGGAATTCATAATCAGATGGAAGAAACTTTTCTAAACAATCAGGAATCAGTCTCTCACTTAATTCTCAGAGCAAAGTGCTGTTTCATTACTCCAAGTCTTTCAGAGATGAAACCAAGTCATGCAGAGGTTAAATGATTCACTCGAGGTGTATCAGCATTCACTCAAGGTGCTCAGCAGTAGCAGGGTTAAGATCTGAAACTATCTGACTCCAATTTCAGAGTGTCTCAGAGTGCCCCAGTGTCTACGGCCACCATTTAAGAAAGGTGCTACTACAGCAGTGTCCACTACTAAGGATTTTTTAACACAGCCCAAAGCATGCTGTGATACCTATGCTGGTAACAGCCAACTGAAAATGCAGAGGGCCACACTCCTTTAGATGCAGGGTGCAATTTCCAATGTACCGTAGTCTCCACCACTCCCAAATGTCTGCCACCCATTAAAAGGATAAATATCAGTTGAAATTTATCTCTGCACATGTGCTGTTAGTTTTCTCAAATTTGGCCCACTTTACTCACTTACATCACCTACCTGACTTTTGGGGTCGCAACTTCGGTGCTAGCACTACTGGCTAAAGTATCCCAAAAGGGCACATACTCATCCATGAAAATTTTCTGATGGTAGGTGTAAGTGGCACTTAAACATATGAAACAGCTCATCATAAGTACTCATGAGTGTCTCCTAGAACAACATCATTCAACAGGAACATCTTTGGTCTGACTATTGAAAATAGAGACCATTTGTTTCCAGCTTCTGTGTGATATACAGTTCTACCTGTCTTATGCTATTTCCTTTAAATTAACTTGACTCACCCACTCAAATGAATGTGGTGGAGGAAATTCATATGCATAAGCAACTCCAGGCTACCTTCCTTGGAAAGGCCCAGAACACTTACCTGTTTCAAGGCTACTCACTCTGAGCTAATGATTCCATGTCCATCCTACACCAAACTTTCTACTGTTGCTCTTGTGCCCTAGGGAGCTGAGTCTCTTCCTAATCCACCTAATCCTAAAGTCACCCCTCTCCTACTAACTGCAGTCCAAGCTCTTAACCTCTGGGGACATGATTTCTGGTCTCCATGCTCCACCTGTAAATCTCACTCATGGTGATAACAAACACTTGATCTCATGTTTCACCTGGGCCCCAGCCAGTCTCCCACCACCAGAAAAAAAGAGACAGAAATGGTCCTACCTTCATGATTGACTGGTAAAGGACGAAACTGCTTATCCAAAACAACCAGAGAACATGTGGCATCAAACCCAAGCCCTCGAATTTGGTGTAAATTGACCCCTTGTACAACTTTCTGTTTTAAAAACAAATAAACAAAAATATGAATTACAATACAGGCTTTTGAGAGACTTAAAACAGTTATGACTAGAAGGAAATGAATAAAGTACTTACAACAAAACACAGATAAAAACTCAGTATCACTAAAATATCAGAATATTCTATACATTAATTTTAAAAAAGATAACCAATCTAATTGGAAATTAAGCAAACGACATGAGAAGTCACTTCATAAAAGAAACAGTCAAAGAGCATATATAGAGTACATAAAACGGTTCCAAACTCCACTAAAATTAAATAAATGCAAATAAAAACACTCCACTCTTCGTCTTTCTTATTGGCAAAAATGTAAAAATTAAGAATAAATAGTATTAATAGTGGCAAGATAGGGAGAAGTGGGCCTTCTTTACATGATTCTAACAATGTGATAATTTAGTACAGATTTTGAAGAATACAGTATAGTATTTATTAAAATTAAAAACATACATAACTTTTGACCCAGAAATCCCACTTCTAGGAAACTATCTTAATGAATTATTAGCATAAGTAAGTAAAATATTATATAAACCAAGGTTAACTGTTTACAAATATAAAAATTAGTAAAAACTATTTTATTAAATAAACTATGATACACCTATAAAACAGAATTTTCTACACCATTAAAAAAAAGAAGTAGAGAAGCATATTCTGGGTTTGGTAGTATGAAGAAGTTGGCAAATCTGCTTAACAAAATAAAAGCATAAAACCAGACAAAATCATCAAAAACAACTATTTGAGGGGAATAAAACTTAACCAAAGTCACATAAGAAACTGAGAAGTAATCTTTCTTGAAAATAAAACTGTACCTAAACCATTCCCACAAAACGTATGCAAAAAAATCCCATACTTTTAGACTTTTATCTTATACCATACATAAACATTAACTCTAAAATGTATCATATCCCCAAATGTTAAGAATTTAGGCTATAATACTTGCAGAGAAAATCTTTATGACATGGGCCAGACAAAAATTTATTAAAAAGCAAGACTCATAAAAGAAAAAAATAATAAATTTGAATTCATTAAAATTTAAAAATTTTGCTCTTTAAAAGAAACAAGATAGTGAAAAGATAAGCTAAATATTAGAAGAAAATATCTGCAATTCATACATCTGATAATAGACATATACGAAATAGATAAAGAACACTTATAACTCAATAACAAGAAGATAAACAATGCAGCTATTTCACGAAGTGCAATAAAATTTATCACACAATCCAGCAATTTCATTCCGTGGTATCCAAGCAGGAAAAATAAAAACATATGTCAACATAAAGACTTGTATGTGACTATTCACAGCAGAAATATTCAAAATACCCTAAAACTGGGAACAAACCAAATATTCATCATGGTTTAACCAAATGGTGAAACCAAGTGTGATATACCCATACAATGATATGTGTAACCACATGAATTAACCTTAGACCCTGGTTCCATTCCTGGATTGGGAAGATCTGCTGGAGAAGGGATAGGCTACCCACGCCAGTTTTCTTGGGCTTCCCTTGTGGCTCAGCTGGTAAAGAATGTGCCTGCAATGTGGGAGACCTGGGTTTGGTCTCTGGGTTGGGAAGAACCCCTGGAGAAGGTTCAGCTATCCCCTCCAGTATTCTGGCCTGGAGAATTCCATGGACTGTAGAGTCCATGGGATAGCAAAGAGACAGACACAACTGAGTGACTTTCACTTAGAAAGAAATGTTCTAAAATTTAATTATGGTGATGATTATACAAAGGTGTAAATTTAATAAAATCATTGAATTATACATTTAAATTGATGATTTTATGGTATGTAAATTATACCTCAAGCTATTAAATATTTTTGAAAAAATGGAGCTATAAGACACAAAACATGGAAATATATCCATGGTACATTACTAAGGTAAAAAAAATAAAAAGTACATACAACTGTTACTAATGGTTGTCTCTGAGAGAAGAAACAACAGCTGGAGGAGATGAGAGATTTTTCACTCTATCATGTAATTTTTTAGGTTGTAGAATAACAGATTTATTAATTCTATTTTTTTATTTTTATTTCCACAGTTTCCTTTTGTGAAAAAGCACAAGTGATTATATTCATTAATATTTCCTAGAAACTTAAAACAGATAATAACCTTTTAAAGCCCACAAAAATCAATTCAAATGTGTCCATCATAATTAAAAAAGTTTAAAAAAATTAAAAAATAAATTTAAAGAGATAAAATGTACAATTCTTCTTTTCCCCTGTTATGGAATGCCAGATTTGTCATTTACGACTCTACTTCTTACTTTGTATGTGTTCCTCAAATAAGAGCTACACACAACTATTACTTATTTTCAACAAGGAAAAGCATTAATTTTTCTTCAAATACTAACAACAAATAATAAAATGCCATCATGTATTGAGCACTTACTGTGTGTCAGGTACTTTACAAGCATCATCTTATTTAATCCTTACAAAGCCTATTGAGGAAACATTTAGTATTTTCATTTCATAAAAAGAGTAAGTAGAAGACTAGGAAGAGAAGGGAAGAGCAAGCACATCCCGGAGGTTGAGAACTTGAACTTAATCCTGTTTCAGAGCCAGTCAATGGCTATGTTCTTCCTGCCACATGTTTCTATGTTCTACTCCACCACACTGCCTGCCTGCCCGAGAGATTTATCCTGCAGACAGGGCATGTGTCCTCAGAAGAACATTGCCAGTGACCTACCTGTGACTCCAGGCAACATCTTTGCCCCACAGTACCAGGTGAATGCCCTGTAAATCTTTACTACTTTATTGATCCATCAAGAATTAGAAGAGCATGTTCAGTTCAGTCACTCAGTCATGTCCAACTCTTTGCGACCCCATGAACCACAGCACGCCAGGCCTACCTGTCCATCACCAACTCCCGAAGTCCACCCAAACCCCTTCACCTCCAACCATCTCATGTCATCCCCTTCTCCTCCTGCCCTCAATCTTTCCCAGCATCAGGGTCTTTTCAAATGAGTCAGCTCTTTGCATCAGGTGGCCAAAGTATTTAGAGTTTCAGCTTCAACATCAGTCCTACCAATGAAGAGCATGAGGAGCATATAAATTCATGACAAAGAGCCACAAAGACCTGGTTTCAAATCCTAGCTCTGTCACTCTGGCTACATGATCCAAGGCAAGTTACACAATTTCAGTCCTTCCAGTCACCTTGTCTTGCTGGATCATGTCTCTGTAGCATTTATAAACATGGCCAACTCTGCCTGGAATGTCCTTCCAAGTTGGCTTGGAAATCTCTAGGTACTGGCTAACATCAATTTGGGTGTAGACCACCTGAGCTTGAAACCTGGCTCCAACACTGACTAGTCTTGTGACTCTGCTGCTGCTGCTGCTAAGTCGCTTCAGTCGTGTCCGACTCTGTGCAACCCCATAGACGACAGCCCACCAGGCTACCCCGTCCCTGGCATTCTCCAGGCAAGAACACTGGAGTGAGTTGCCATTTCCTTCTCCAATGCATGAAAGTGAAAAGTGAAAGTGAAGTTGCTTAGTTGTGTCCGACTCTTAGCGACCCCATGGACTGCAGCCCACCAGGCTCCTCCATCCATGGGATTTTCCAGGCAAGAGTACTGGAGTGGGGTGCCATTGCCTTCTCCGCTTGTGACTTTAGGAAGCCACAAAACCAGCTCCCTTGGTTATTCAAAGCTACTACTTAGACTATATCTCCTAATGATGTTAGGAGAATTCAGCAAAATAAGGTGTGATTAGCCCAACATCAGTGCACAAGAAGCAGCTGCCATTATATGAGTACATTAACTGCATTCAATCTTTGAACTCATGGAGCCTCAATCTGTCAATGCATAAACCAGCCCTAACTTCTACCTGCCATGTAGTCCTATTGGTCTCTGTGCCCAGAGAGCACATGCCTGACTCAGGCATGCCCATCCCACACAGGCCTACAAACAGTCTCTAGTCAAGAGAGGAAGTGGGAGAGAACAGGTAGAAAATGCAATAAAACTCAATACAAAAAAGCTCTGCAGGAGAAAGGAGCATACACTATGGTATCAAAAGTGCCAGCTTCTGGTCCCAACTCCCAGTTCAGGTAATCTTGCATCAATATCATCACCTTTTTGAGCCTCGTATTCCTGACAGAGAGATAGGTAAGGATCAAAAGTATCAATTAGTTTGAAAGTGCCTTGGAACCAATCAACCTTTGTAGGAAACGTGAAGGATGGAAAAACTCACTTGATGCTTCATTAATTGTGTTTATGGAATCTTATGTATGAAGTATAGCATGCTCTTTGTGTCATGTAATCACATATAAAAACCACAGGATGGACGATTGAAAGATTAAACTCGAATCCTCCTAAGAATTGTGGTGAAGGTGACCTTCCAGTAGAAGCAAAGAAAATATTCTCTTCAGTCTATTTTATGAATCCCCTCTGAAGACCTGCAGAGTTCTTCTATATTCTAATTATGGCTTTTCAGCAACAAAGGTTCAGCGTCTCCATTTCTAAAAGGGAAACCTATCACAAAGAACTGGAGAAATAACTGTGACATGCATTTAAACCTGATTTTGGTTAGGCAGCCACTGTCATTTGCCCAGCCTTATATGGGAATACCTTATGATCATGCTTATCATGATTGAGACCCCCCACCACAACTCCTCCACCCCACCCCCCAGCTAAACCATCTCAGAGAGATGGCTGTCAGAGTCACACTACCCAGAAGGCCCCTGGGACTTTGACCTGCTGACCTGAAGATTCTTTTTTATACTCTCATTAATGGAAGAAGAAAGCAGGCTAGTAAACTCAACCCAACAACTTGGCATCAAGGGAATTTCCTCGGCTAGAGAGAAAGCACATTGCTCTGCTAAAGAATTTCCAGAGAAGGAGATTTCTGCAACTTCATTCGGTAACCTGGTCCATGTCTTGCAACTGTCAACGCGTAGCTATGGGGCAGCAAACAAATATTTGGGGAAGGGATTGTGCATCGCTTTGTTCTGACTGTGGGAACCAGTTCAATCCTGCATGTGTTTTAAATCAGCAGGCTCTGCCATATTGGGTGTGGGGACAGCGTTCCTCAGAAATCTTCCAAACTGAGAACTGGAGGGTCAGAGGCATACCTGGTTTTATCTTTAGCTCTATCTGAATCAAGGGTCAAGGCCTGGGGCCTCACGGAATTCAGCTTGCAACAGAGTTCCATGTGGCTGGTACTGTATTCTTTTAAATCTTGATTTGAATGCCTTTGTCAGCTTTGGGGGTATGCATGAGGTTATGAAATCCCTAGTTCCCTCAGGCCCATCAGTCCCCATTGCCTACACAATTCAATTACTCATTCATTCAGTCAGTCAGCAAATATTCAATACTATCAAGCCCCTTCTAAGGTCATGCTATGCTCTCTTCTGGGTATTTGGGAAGCAAGGGAAAGAAAAAAAATTTTTTAATTCCTTACCCTTTTGGAGGTTACACTGTAGGGATAGACAACAGCCATAAAGTGAAAAAATTATATAGTGTATGTACAGTATACTAGAAAGTGATGTCATGGGAATCAGGAATGCCGGGGAAGGCAGAGACAGTTGCCAAAAAGGTGAGATTTGAGGAAACACTCGAAGGACCTGAGGAGCTGACCTTGTAGAAACCCGTGCAAAAAAAAAGTGTTTCTAGGAAGTGAATTTTGACCTACACTAAATTTTAACTAAAGGTAAACGGTGACATGTGGCTCAGTTCAGTTGCTCAGTCGTGTCTGACTCTGTGACCCCAGGGACTGCTGCACACCAGGCCTCCCTGTCCATCATCAACTCCCAGAGTCTACCCAAACTCATGTCCATTGAGTTGGTGATGCCATCCAATCATCTCATCCTCTGTTGTCCCCTTCTCTTGCCCTCAATCTTTCCCTGCATCAGGGTCTTTTCAAATGAGTCAGCTCTTCGCATGAGGTGGCCAAAGTATTGGAGTTTCAGCTTCAACATCAGTCCATCCAATGAACACTCAGGACTGATCCCCTTGCAGTCCAAGGGACTCTCAAGAGTCTTCTCCAACACCACAATTCAAAAGCATCAATTCTATAGATTCAATGCAAACCCTATCAGGCTACCAATGGTATTCTTCACAGAAATAGAACAAATAATTTCACAATTTGTATGGAAATACAAAAAACCTCGAATAGCCAAAGTAATCTTGAGAAAGAAGAATGGAACCGGAGGAATCAACCTGGCTGACCTCAGGCTCTACTACAAAGCCACAGCCATCAAAACAGTATGGTACTGGCACAAAGACAGAAATATAAATCAATGGAACAGACTAGAAAACCCAGAGATAAATCCACGTACCTATGGACACCTTATCTTCGACAAAGGAGGCAAGGATATACAATGGAAAAAAGACAACCTCTTTAACAAGTGGTGCTGGGAAAACTGGTCAACCACGTATAAAAGAATGAAACTAGTATGATAAAATCCACTGAAAAAATAAATAAATAAATAAATAAAATTAAAAAAAGAATGAAACTAGAACACTTTCTAACACCATACACAAAAATAAACTCAAAATGGATTAAAGATCTAAATGTAAGACCAGAAACTATAAAACTCCTAGAGGAGAACATAGGCAAAACACTCTCTGACATAAATCACAGCAGGATCCTCTATGACCCACCTCCCAGAATATTGGAAATAAAAGCAAAAATAAACAAATGGGACCTAATGAAACTTAAACGCTTTTGCACAACAAAGAAAACTAAGCAAGATGAAAAGACAGCCTTCAGAATGGGAGAAAATAATAGCAAACGAAGCAACAGACAAAGGATTAATCTCAAAAATATACAAGCAACTCCTGCAGCTCAATTCCAGAAAAATAAATGTCCCAATCAAAAAGTGGGCCAAAGATCTAAACAGACATTTCTCCAAAGAAGACATACAGATGGCTAACAAACACATGAAAAGACGCTCAACATCACTTATTATCAGAGAAATGCAAATCAAAACCACAATGAGGTACCATTACACGCCAGTCAGGATGGCTGCTATCCAAAAGTCAAGCAATAAATGCTGGAGAGGGTGTGGAGAAAAGGGAACCCTCTTACACTGTTGGTGGGAATGCAAACTAGTACAGCCGCTATGGAGAACAGTGTGGAGATTTCTTAAAAAACTGGAAATAGAACTGCCATATGACCCAGCAATCCCACTTCTGGGCATACACACTGGAGAAACCAGATCTGAAAGAGACATGTGCACCCCAATGTTCATCACAGCACTGTTTATAATAGCCAGGACATGGAAGCAACCTAGATGCCCATCAGCAGATGAATGGATAAGGAAGCTGTGGTACATATACACCATGGAATATTACTCAGCCATTAAAAAGAATTCACTTGAATCAGTTCTAATGAGATGGACGAAACTGGAGCCCATTATACAGAGTGAAGTAAGCCAGAAAGATAAAGACCAATACAATATACTAACACATATATATGGAATTTAGAAAGATGGTACCGATAATCCTATATGCAAAACAGAAAAAGAGACACAGATGTACAGAACAGACTTTTGGACTCTGTGGGAGAAGGCGAGGGTGGGATGTTTTGAGAGAACAGCATCGAAACATGTATTTTATCTACGGTGAAACAGATCACCAGCCCAGGTTGGATGCATAAGACAAGCACTCGGGGCTGGTGCACTGGGAAGACCCAGAGGGATGGGGTGGGGAGGGGGGATCGGGATGGGGAATACATGTAAATCCATGGCTGATTCATGTCAATGTATGGCAAAAACCACTACAACACTGTAAAGTAATTAGCCTCCAACTTATAAAAATAAATGGGAAGAAAAAAAAAGCATCAATTCTTCGGCGCTCAGCTTTCTTTATAGTCCAACTCTCACATCCATACATGACCACTGAAAAAACCATAGCCTTGACTAGATGGACCTTTCTTGGCAAAGTAATGGCACTGGAGCAGCAAGAGGCCGTGAGGCGAGACCCCACGTCCAAAGTCAGGAGCAGCGGCTGTGAGGAGACACCCCACGTCCAAGGTCAGGAGTGGCAGCTGTGAGGAGACACCCCACGTCCAAGGTCAAGAGCGGCAACCGTGAGGAGACACCCCACATCCAAGGTCAGGAGCGGCGGCCGTGAGGAGACACCCCATGTCCAAGGTCAGGAGTGGCGGCCATGAGGAGACACCCCATGTCCAAGGTCAGGAGCAGCGGCCGTGAGGAGACACCCCACGTCCAAGGTCAGGAGCAGCGGCCGTGAGGAGACACCCCACATCCAAGGGAAGAGAAACCCCAATAAGACAGTAGGCGCTGAGAGAGGGCATCAGAGGGCAGACACAGTGAAACCACAATAACAGAAAACCAGCCAATCTGATCACAGGACCACAGCCTTGTCTAACTCAGTGAAACTAATCCATGACATGTAGGGCCACCCAAGATGGACGAGTCATGGTGAAGAGTTCTGACAAAATGTGGACCACTAGAGAAGGGAATGGCAAACCACTTCAGTGTTCCTGCCTTGAGAACCCCATGAACAGTATGAAAAGACATGTGGCTAGTGACTACTATATTGGACATTATGGATCTAAGGATGTATGGGAGTGAAACACGTTGGCTGAAGGCAGGAAGGGTGTACAGGAAGAAGAAAGAGTATGTGTGAAAGAGAGGAAGCACTGCATGTGTGAAGACAGGTCAGACGGAAAACGCAGGTGGAAGGCAGAGCTGAGAGAAGGATCATGAGATAAACCAGAAGAGCAGGCTAAGACCAAACCATGCAAGGCCTGGAGAGCATGTTAAGAATTCTGAGTTCTATCCTAAAAGTAGTTTGAGGCTATAAGTAGTTTGAGGCCATAGAAGAGTTGTCAGGTTAGCATTAAAATGTCATTCCAGCTCAAGAAGGAGAACAATCACAGAGGGGAAGGACATTTAGGAGGAGGTTACATTCCAGTGCTGATCTAAACGAAAGACGAACGTATGGGGTGTTGGAGATGGAGGGAATGCAGAGATATGACCTGACTTTAGGCTCATCACCCACTTCCTGGGTGACTTAGGAAAAGTCACTTCACTCTCTGGATCCCAGTTTTTCTTTTCAACTATAAAATGGAAGGAACAATCCCTCCCCTACCCACTTCATAGGACCATCAAGTGGATAGGAACATGCTTTATAAGCCATACAGGTTCTGTGAATGTCAGGAGGGTGACATCATTGCTCAATCCCACATGTGTGACTCCTTCTTCTGCTCGCTCTCTCTCTCTCTCTCTCTCTCTCTCTCTCTCTCTCTCTCAAAGGATATATTACTCATACAGCTGGTACAATTTAGGGGGAAAAAAATGGTACTCTGTTGACTTCGTGGATATTTTTTCCCCATGCAACTGAACTATTTCATCCTTAGAGGCAGAGAACTTGTTGTAGCCCCCTCTCCCATATATATTCCAGTTCTTAGCAAAGAGTATAGCACTCAGAAGTACTCAATAAATATCTGAAGACTAAATGACACCTCCAGCTTACCATCTTCTTCCCAATGGAATCTGTTACTATACACTAAACTTGCAATCGTCTTGCCTTGTTGAGGTGATTAAGATTTGTGGCTCCAAAAGAAATGTTTAGTCTCTAAGTTGTGTTTGATTCTTTTGTGACCCTACGGACTGTAGCCTGCCAGGCTCCTCTGTCCATGGGATTTCCCAGGCAAGAATACTGGAGAAGGTTGCCACTTCCTCCTTCAGAGGATCTTCCAGGGGTGGAACTCATATCTCCTGCACTGGCAGGTGTATTCTTTACCACTGAGCCCCTGGGAAGCCCCCCAAAAGGAACATAAGCCATTAAAATCAGAGATGACACAGAACTCAAGACATGGAAGCAACCTGAATGTCCATCAACAGAGAAATGAATAAAGAAGACATGGTTCATATAAACGATGGAATATTACTCAGTAAAAAAAAAGAAAAAAGGCAAGAATAATGACATTTGCAGCAACAAAGATGGACCTAGAGATTGTCTTACTAAGTGAACTAAGCCAAGCAGAAAAGGACAAAAGATTCCACGTATATTATTGCTTATAAGTGGAATCTAAAAAAAAAAGATACAAACGTATTTAGATACAAAATAGAAATAGACCTACAAACACAGAAAACAAACTTATGGTTACCAAAAGGAAAAGTGGGGGAGGAATACATTAGGGGTTTGGGATTAATATATACACACTACTTCCCCGGTGGCTCAGACAGTAAAGAATCGGCCTGTAATGCGGGAGACCTGGGTTTGATCCCTGGGTCGGGAAGATCCCCTGGAGAAGGGAATGGCAACACACTCCAGTATTCTTGCCTGGAAAACCCCATGGATGGAGGAGCCTGGTGGGCTACAGTCCATGGGGTCGCAAAGAGCTGGATATGACTGAGTGACTTCACGTTCACTATATATAAAATAGGTACCAAACAAGGGCGTACACTATAGCACAGGGAACTATACTCAATATTTTTGTACTAACCAATAAGGGAAAAGAATCTGAAAAAGAATATATATGTGTGTGTGTGTGTGTGTGTGTATAAAAACTGAATCACTTTGCTGTACATGTGAAACTAACATTACATTGTAAATCAACTATACTTCAATTTCTATTTATTTACTTCAATTTTTAAAAAGAGATCTTTGTGTAGATAACAAGATGTGAGTGGTATAAAGTGTTCAGCATGATACCTGGAACAGAATTAGTGCCCAAGAAATGTTAGTTGCCATCATCATTATTATTATTGCTATCATTACTATTAATTATTATTATTGCTATTATTACTAATAATAGTGGTAACTATTATTACCGTTGCTGCTGCTGTTCTTGTTGTTTTTATTAATTTCACTAAGGGAAAACCATCTCAGGCAATGTGAGCAACTTAGAGAAAAGGAAACAATACAACAGCTCTCAAGCTCTTGAGCTCCTTAAGTTTTTGAGAACAAGACAGGTCAGGATGTATTTTATGTCACCCTTTGCCCCAGATCATTGCTTCTCAAAATCTTACATAGAAAGAACCCTAATCAGAAAAGGAGTGAATATTCCCCATGAGGTACCTCCCTTACTGACTTTGACTTTTCAACATTCTATCTTAGAAATTCATTCTTCTCCATAATCTACTCATTTTTGTGATTGTCATCAGTGCAATCGCCATAGGAATCACAGTGCTTACTCATTTCCAGGCACTGTTATGACATTTTGTGTGCGTTAACTCATTTAATCCTCACAGCGACCCAAAGCAGAAAGGTACAGTCATCATCCCCATTTTACAGATGATGAAACTCAAGCAAGAAACCAAAAGCAATTTTTTCAAGATGACAAGCTAATAAACGCTAGAACTGGGATGTCAGTCCAGGCAGTGCAACTCTAGAATGTGTGCTCTCTCCTGTGTTATTCTCTAACATAAACATGCTTCCCTCCTTCAACCTCACACAGCGATGAGCTATAAGCAGATGTGTCATGCTTATCCCGCAGCTTCTGTCACATGGCCACGTGGCCGTGCCCCGTGAGAGAAGGGCCTGAGACCCAATAGTGTTACCCAGGTTTACTCTAGCACAGCCTCAAGAAGGACAAATGCCCAGAGCACTCACATGGCTGAAGGGGCTCAAAACAGATAATGTGGTGGCTGCCACTGCAAGATGATTAAAAATCCAACATTAAACCAAGCTGTACTTAGAGCAGACCTGTTTTAAAGCAGCTTTTCATCAGGGGATTATATTTTCTTCTTGACAATTTCCTTAATGGCAAGAAAGGCTCTATGTTGGAAGGACAAAGGAGACCCAAGGGCAAAGAGTAGAGGATTCTCACCAAGGCAGGGGGTGGGAGGGGGAGGGAGGAAGAAAATTAAACAGGCAGAAGCGAAGACGTGCCTCCCTTTTATTCCTATATCATGCTCCAGCGCTGCCCACCCCCAGTCTCCTCTCCCTGCCTTCTTCTCTGGGGGCACTAACAGCAGCCCAGAGCTCATGAAAGTTTAAACAGACTGATCAATACGGACAGAATGGTGAATTGTCCATCTGCAAATTACCAAACCCATCATGAATATTTAAGGAACTAAACTAGGAACAGGGAGAAGACAGAACCCAGGTCTTTATTTGTCCCTCTGGAAAAAAAAAAAAAAAGACAAAAACATCTCTGTCATTCCTGATTACTGGGATATAAAACCAGTCAAGTGAAACTAAAAGGGAACAATTCTCACCCAGCGTCACTTTTTTCCAAGTCAGCAAGGTGACTGCAAACAAAGGCCACTCAAGAAAAATGCCTACCTGCTCCAACTCAGAGATGCACTGGTCTTGCCCGACTTCCTTCCTTTCTCAGAGCCCACCTTGCCTTTGCATATGCTGCTCACCCAAACAAAAGAGGCTCCCCTCACTTGTCCACTTGGAAGGCAGGACAGTCCAGTGACTCAGGGTCAGCACTGGAATCAGACTGCTTAGGTTCCAGCCCTGCCTTTCCTCCTTATTAACTGCATGGGTAAGTTATCTAATCTTTTTGTGCCTCTGTTTCTGCCTCAATGAAATGAGGCAGTGTTAATAGCACTGGCTCTATACAGTCATGGCAAGGATTCCCCTCTATGACGCAGGTTAACCTGTCTTACACAGAACTGGGCACAGCTGAAGGCACAGTAGAGGTGAGCTGTGGTCATCAGTGACATCTTCACATCCAGTCACACCCAACCAGATCCTCTGACTGCAGCTCTGAGTCCTCCACCGTCTACCCTGAGCCCCTCTGGGTTGGGCCCATCCTCAGCTCCAGCCAGTCACTTTGTTCCCACACCTCTCATGTCACATCCCTGCTGACTGTTGGTCTCTGCCACAGACCCTGAGCTCCCAAAAGGCAAAGCCAGCATCTAAAGTTACCCTTACGTTGTCCCTGGCACCAGATGGACACACACAAGACACTCAGCGGAGGGGCGGGGGGAAGGAAGCACATGCAAGGATAGAATGCCAGAGTCAGGGCCATACCTTTGAGACAACGCAGCACGCGGCCCAGATGTCCTCGGACGACTGCTCGTGGTGGTTGAACTGAGGCTCCCACTGATTGATGGGCTGGTCTGCGAAAGCCAAGAGGGTGCCCGCCTTGTCCACAAGGGCTGCTCGGACACTGCCGGTCCCCACGTCCACGCCCACATAGTAGCTCCTGGGTTCATCTCCGCCGGGCATTGCTATCCCTCCACCTGTGGGGTCAAGGACAAAACCACGTGAAGACCAAGCAGGTCTGCAAAGTCGAGCACGGGACATCTTGAAGGTGGAAATGAAGGGGCACAGCTGACGAACTAGATGATTATTCATTAATCCAAGAAAGAGGCTCACTGCTGCCGGTGTGCGAGCAGGCACTGAGGGAGGTGGTGGGCGAACAGGCAGGCGTGGCCTCAGACATGGAGGTTCTGTTCTCCACAGGGAGTCAGATGATGAGCATTACAAGCTTCACCATTATTCAAGCAAAGTCGTGATATCGGATGAAAAGTGCAACGAGGATAAATAAAGGGTTGTAGAACTAAGAATCTGGAAGCAACAGATATGCATTTTTTCCTCATTGAATTTGAATCAAAAGGACAATGGCCATGGTGCTAAAAAGGAATTCACCTACCCGATCAGCCATTCATTCAAAAAACTATCTACTGAGCACCTATCATGTGCCAATAAGCACTTTAAACAGTACATGAGTGAGTGAGTGAAGTCATGTCTTTGTGACCCCATGGACTGTAGTCTACCAGGCGCCTCCATCCATGGGATTTTCCAGGCAAGAGTACTGGAGTGGGTTGCCACTGCCTTCTCCAGGGGATCTTCCCGACCCAGGGATTGAACCTGGGTCTCCAGCATTGTAGGCAGATGCTTTACCATCTGAACCACCAGGGCAGTCATAGAGGCCCTCTACTCACTGTGACACTACAAGGTGAGACTATTTTTATTCCAATTTTATTAAGGTATAATTGACATACAGAACTGTTTAACTTCAAGGTACACAGCATAATGATATGGCTTACATACCTTAAGAAATGATTATCACAATACATCTAGTAAATATCTATCATTTCATACAGATTGATGGAGAAGGCAACGGCAACCCACTCCAGAACTCTTGCCTGGAAAATCTCATGGATGGAGGAGTCTGGTATGCTGCAGTCCATGGGGTCACTGAGTCAGACATGACTGAGCAACTTCACTTTCACTTTTTACTTTCATGCATTGGAGAAGGAAATGGCAACCCACTCCAGTGTTCTTGCCTGGAGAATCCCAGGGACGGCGGAGCCTGGGCTGCCATCTATGAGGTCGCACAGAGTCAGACACGACTGACGCGACTTAGCAGCAGCAGCAGCATACAGATTGAAAAGAAAAGAAAAAGAAAAACATTTGTGTCATGAGGTCTTGTAGGATCTACTCTCTTAACAACTTTCATATACAAATACAGCAGTGTTAATTACATTTATCACATTGTACATTATATTCCTAGTATTCATTTATCTTATAACTGGAAGTTTGTACCTTTTGGCTGCTTTCATCCAATTCCCCCCTCACCCTGACGGTGAATGTCTATTTTACAGGTGATTAAGATGAGACTCCAAGTAATATGTAAATTTTCTCTTAACGCTAGGTCCACACACTTATGAACAGTAAATGCAAGTTGCTAAAATCATGCACATTATAGTGATGGGCAAAAAGGTTTCGGAAATTAAGAGATGAGGCAGCACGACTGAAGAGCAGCCCAAACCCACAATCCCGCATCTGTATGTTCTCTTTTTCTTCTTAACAGCTCACAGCACAGATTTGGAGAAGAGGCAAATATAATGCAGTCGTGTTGTGAACTGACTGGGACTGGGAAGGAGCCTCGAGGGAGACAGGATCAGGAATTTGTTAGACAATCTGTTTTCTTTACAGACCCCTTGCAAGTTACAAGGAAACCTGACCAGCAAACACTCAAGGAATTCCTTGGCCTTCACTGCCGCTCTGGGTCCCTTTGCTTAGATTAGTCCCCACGATGCAGACATCTCACAGAGAATTTCATTTTCCAGACTGGCGTTTTAAATAAGAACAAGCCCCCAAGACATTTATGCTGGAGAACATGCTACAGCCCCCTAGGTGAGCTCAGGGTGGCCTCAGTGCCCAGGGTCTAATTTCAACCACAGCAGTGTTCTGTACCCTTTCACTTCAAAGAGGTAATGTTTCCTCGGCAAGGTCGTACTTGGGGATTCTAAAATGAAGTCAGCCAGCAGATGTTCCGTTAAGGTTTCCTGTTAAAAATGGCTTTGTTAAACATGATGGCTTCTGTCTAGCTCACAGTGATCCCCCAACGGCACGTGGTCCCTATGGTTCACGGGCAGCTGGAGAGGCGAAGGTAGAAGCTGGAGTAGGAACAAGTGCTACCCTCCTCTGAGCTTCCGAGAACAACTCCCAGGCTCCAGCCTAACTGCTTTCTCATCTCCTCACCCACATGATCAGTGGCACCAGTTTTCAAACCATGCATTCCTTCAAACATCCAACAGGGATATTTTTTCTTCAAGCCATTACTCGAAGGAAACTGAAATAGATCAAAGCACAGCAGCGCTATGTCAAGCAAAGATCATCCTTGCCTGGCCCTCGACCCTCCCCCAACAGTGGCTCTGCTGAGTTCTTCCTAAGGACTGAAAACCATTGGCTGAGGCCCTTGGCACAGCATCCCAGGCCCTCCAGGAACTGCTCTCTGCCTCCTATCCAGCTACATCTACTACAGTCCTGCTCTTTCTCACATCAGGCTTCAGACACATTGAACCCTCACAGGTTCCCAGGTGTACCGCACCACTACAGGACTGTCTCCACTTCATACTTCTCTTTCCTTCCACCGTCCTTTCTCTCTTGTGTGCCTTAGTTCAGTTCAGTTCCTCAGTCGTGTCCAACTCTTTGAGACTCCATGGACTGCAGCATGCCAGGCCTCCCTGTCCATCACCAACTCACAGAGTTTACTCAAACTCATGTCCATGGAGTCAGTGATGCCATCCAACCATCTCATCTTCTGCCGTCCCCTTCTCCTCCTGCCCTCAATATTTCCCATAATCAGGGTCTTTTCCAATGAGTCAATTCTTTGCATCAGGTGGCCAAAGTACTGGAGTTTCAGCTTCAGCATCAGTCCTTCCAATGAATACTCAGGACTGATTTCCTCTAGGATGGACTGGTTGGATCCCCTTGCAGTCCAAGGGACTCTCAAGAGTATTCTCCAACACCACAGTTCAAAAGCATCCATTCTTTGGCACTCAGCTTTCTTTATAGTCCAACTCTCACATCCATATATGACTACTAGAAAAACCATAGCTTTGACTAGAAGGACCGTTGTTGGCAAAGTAATGTCTCTGCTTTTTAATATGCTGTATACTGACTTTCATGTTAAGATCTTGCTCAACCAACACTTTTTTTTTTTTTAAATATGTTTGGCTGCTCTGGGTCTTAGCTGTGGTACGTAGGATCTTTGCTGCCGTGTGCGGGATCTTGACTGAGGCACGTGGGATATTGTTTCCAGACCAGGGATCGGACATGGGCTCCTTCCCCTGGAAGTACAGAGTTTGAATCACTGCACCACCAGAGAATCCCAGCCATTACTTCTTGCCTCTCTTCATGCCCCAGTGCCACCAGAGTACTGTGTCCCTTCTTTCTTTTAAACTTTTTAAAAATCACTCTGACCAAATTTTTCCTTCTGTGTTCACCTCCCTCACTGGCCTGAACCTGAAGAAAGGAACTGATTGATTTCTATACTCTCAGCTCCTACAGTGCCTGTATTCCCAGACCAGTACACTGTCTGGTACATAATAGTTCTCAGTAAGTGCTTATGGAATGAACACCTAAATCAGTGAATCAACAAAAAAAATAAGGATGAACAGGTTCATGCTTTAATAGTTCAGATTTCTAGGTTTGTATTCATCTGCACAAGTGTTTTGCCTTGGTTCTAATATCTGTATGCTTCATTCATCCAATTAATAAATATTTACTGGACGCTTACAACCACATTTTATTAATTCTAAGATACTCATTTCTTTTCACATTTAGCTTCTCTGAAATCAGTGACTCTTAAAAACCAATGGCATCTTATAATTAATCAGGAACATCTTTCTTAGTGATGGGTGAAAATGATGAGGCATGTTGTAATCAGTGACTGATATTAGAAGAAATGCAGATTGTGCCAGGCACCGGACACCCTGAGGATACAGTGAAGGGCAAAACAGGGCAGAGCCGTGGCCATTATCTTCCTAGATTTCTTTATCTGCAGAGGAGGAAGCCTGACCAGGCCAGCCACCCCACCGCCCCCAAATGACCATGCGCCTCCGCTTGCTGAACTCAGGACTCCCTCTCTCAGTGTCCCGCTATCACCACCTGGAAGGACCCAAGGATGCTGCTCTCCAACACTGATCCTGGCAAGTCAACAACTCTGTCCTTGACTAGAGCTCTTCAAAACTATTCTAAACACTGCAGGGAGAAGCAAGGGGGAAAAATAGGAAATGAAGAGTCTCTGCAAACATTCTGGCTTACACAGACCTGGCCAGCCACCCAAGCTTCTCTCTACTCCTACCAGAGCCACTGACAAAAGAGGCCCCCAGGGGTCTGGCCCAGCTCCTCAGGCCTGGTTCCCTCACATGTGACTGTCTTCTTCTGCATGGAATATCTCATCTCACCACCCACTACCCAGACATCCTGATTTATTCCCAGTAAAATCCAAAGAGGCAGATTCCCACTCTGTAGCTGACTCAGGGCTTACCCTGGCTCTGGGTTTTGGATCTATTTCTTGGCTAAAGAGGAAAGAGCCCATCCTTCCGGAGAACCCTCCCCCACCACTCTGACTTGTATGGAGAGTGGAGCTTTGCCATTAGAGAGTTAACTCCAGGGCTGCCTGGACCACAGTGGCACCCCCAGTGCCAGCCCAGTGTCTGGCACATAGCACAAACTCATCAAGTCCCTGAGACTCAGAGCAAACTCTTAAAACCTACCTTTAGGGAAATAATAAAAGGTAAAAATTTACTGTGTATCTGATGCTTTACTGAGCAGCTTGCTTACATTTTTAAATCCACTTTTTGTCCTGGTATCAACCCTTGAAGAGAATTACTAGGACTGTTCCCATTTTACTGATGAGGAAAAACAAGTCCTAGACTAGTCAAGTAACTTGCTCCCGTATGTCATATAAATAGCAAGTGACAGAGGTGAGAGCAGTCTCATCCCTCTGGCTGCCAAATCCCTAACCGTTCTCAGAATGCCATGCTAACAGGTTCATGCATGCTAAGCTGTTTCAGTCGTGTCTGACTCTTTGCGACCCCATGGACTGCAGCCCATCAGGCTCCCCTGTCCATAGGGACTCTCCAGGCAAGAATACTAGAGTGGGTTGCCATGCCCTCCTCCAGGAGATCTTCCCAACTCCGGGATCAAACCCACCTCTCTTATGTCTCCTGCATTGGCAGGCGGGTTCTTTACCACTAGTACCACCTAGGAAGCCCCATGCTGCACGATACCCTCCACTTAGTTAATGTATGTTTGCCAAGGACTCTGCCTACTCTGTACGTTGCTGTTGTTTAGGTGCTAAGTTGTATCCGACTCTTTTGTGACCCTGTGAAATGCAGCCCTCCAGGCTCCTCTGTTCATGACAAGAATGCTGGAGTGGATTTCCTTCTTCAGGGGATCTTCCTGACTTAGGGCTCAAAGCCGTGTGCCTACTCTGTCTACAACTGGCTTACTCAGAACTCAGGCTGCCCACCTTTAGAGACTGTCCCTTCCCCAATACCAGGTGGCCTCTCTCTGATAAAACTATCCATTTCTAGATTGTATGACTGAGACATCAGTCCAAAAGAGAGTCAAACCCACGGGAACAAGGGCATCATACCTTCTCTGCATTGTTCACACACACACCCCAGTTCATGTTTTTGTAAGAAATAGATCCTAATTAAATATTTCAGGTTCACTACGTTTCCTATTACTATAGTTTTAAGTGATCTCTTTATGATTGTTTCCACACCTGGATCTTGAAAAGTTCAAGCTCTAGGGCAGCTTCCCTGAAACTTGACCCTGTGAGTTATAAAAACTCTGCCAAAGGATTTTCTGCACTCAGATTCCTCGTCTCCCCTCTGTGCCCTTTGTTCCTGGGTCATAAGTACTCTCTGATGTGTCCTAGATTCCAAACTATATTCCAGTTTCTCTTGGCCTCAGAGAATAAAGTAACTGCAAAATGGAAAACATTATTCCCTTTTAAAATTTGTTCTTTAAAAAAAAAAAAAGGATTAGGATCCTCCCGCATGCTTGGCACTTTCACACATTTGTTCATCTCTTCCAACTGAAACGCATTCAAGCTGGGAAACTTACCACCATTTTATACCTTGTTGGGAAAGGAAAATTTGCCCCAAGTCACACAAAGAGTAAACAGCAGCAGCATCTGCATTTGAACCCTGGCCTCTTAAGGCAACTTTAGGGCTCTTTCCAGACGCCAACCTAAAAGTGAAAACCAAATCCTTCAACAACAGTATCAACAACAAAGGCAGCAACAACTGGCATCTGTTAAGCTCTGCTCTGCAAATCACCCACCTGATTTTGTGATTTCACTTGTAACAATCCCGTGAGGTTGCCACTACGAGTTCATTTCCCAGTTAAGGAGACTGAGGTTCTCAGCAATAAAGCAATTTCAGATCACAGAGCACACCCCCAGAGGAGCTGGTTTTGTCCAGGTCACAATGGTGTGGCTTTAAAGCCCAAGAGATGAATGCTGAGAGTCAGAAAGTTGATCCCACTTCATTCATTTGAAGCAGAGATAAATTTTCTAAAAAGAAAAACAAATAAGGAATATGGGGTATCCGACTCTTTGTGACTTCATGGACTGTAGCCCACCAGGCTGCTTTGTCCATGGGGATAATCCAGGCAAGAATACTGAAGTGGGTTGCTATGCCCTCCTCCAGGGGATGTTCCCAACCCAGGTATTGAACCCAGGTCTTCTGCATTGCAGGTGAATTCTTTACCATCTGAGCCACCAGGGAAGCCCATAAAAAAAGAAACACAACTAATAGGGAATATGAGGTGGCTGGTCAGACAAGAGAATTAAGAGCACAGGCTGCGGAGGCCAAGACAAAGAAAAGCTACAGGGAGAAATTCAAGCTGGCTGCACACAGGTCCCAGGCCTTACCTAACTCCTCAGTCTACAAGAGGCTCCAAAGGGCAGAACAGCTTCCCAGCCAATTGCCAGCACGGACTGAACTGGTTTTTAGCCTCTGTTCATGATCAAAAGACTGCTCTTATGATAAATATTTATATGGTGCATTAAATAATAGCCTGTACAAATATTATTAGAAATGTGCCACAGGAAACCACAGGCTTCACAGCTGATTCCTCAACAAACGTGAAAGCTGCTCAAAGGCAGTGTGAGAAAAGGAGACAGAGACAGGGACATGGGAGGCTGTTCTCTGCATTACTGTCCCAAAAATTCTCAAAAGGGGTCATGCTACACATAACCGTGCTGAAAACCACTCTGTGGGACTGTTCTCTTATATTTGCTTCCTTCTTTCCCCCTAAAGAGCAGAACACTGTTCCCTAAGCCTGCAACCCTCCAGAGCGGATAAGCTTACCTGCAGTCCTACTTCTTAGCGGGCCACTCCTTCAGGATAAATTTGAGGACAGTGTCTACAGATCCAGCGTCCCAGGGACCTGGGAGTGAGCTCAATATCCTCTCTTGACTTTGATCTTTGGTCTTGGCTGTGAGTTCAGGTACACGAGTCACACACAATTTTTTTTTTTTTTTTTTTTTAGTTATAATACAATCAGGGATTGGGAGATTTGGGGAAAAAAAGATAAGCAATGAGTACACTGCTCCACTTTAGTCTCCTTAACAGAAAGAATTAAATACCACTTTAAGCAATTCTCCCATGCTCTAAAATGGAAAGAAAATTTGGCATGGGAAGGAAAGAGCTAACCTGGCAATAATATCTGGTTTTCCATCAGCTTTATCAAAAATATACATGGGAGAACAAGTACAGCTTCTTGACAGGTACTTCTTCTATTAAAGTGAAAGGTTGTCTCCTGCAGTTCCAATCATGCTGTATGCTTTGAACAATTAATTAAGATTGTATAATCAGAGTGCCCAGCACAGTGCCTGGTATTAATATATGGTTTATGCTCAGTAACAGCTTCCCTAGTGGCTCAGATGGTAAAGAATCTGCCTACAATATGGGAGACCCAGCTTCGATCTCCGGGTTGGGAAGATCCCCTGGAGAAGGGAATGGCCACCCACTCCAGTATTCTTGCCTGGAGAATTCCATGGACAGAGGAGCTTGGCAAGCTCCATAGGGTCACAAAAAGTCAGACACGACTGAGCAGCTAACACACACACACTCTCTCAGTAAACAGCAGCAATTATTAGCACTATTAAGACACGCTAACCTTCTCTCTCATGACCAAATCACCCCTGAAAACCTGCAATCCTTTAATATGCATGATCTACACCTAGGTATTCACACCACGTCTAACAGCTCAAATTCCAGGAAACAAATGTTAAGTGCTTTCTCTGGGTCAGGACACTAGGAATAGGAAGCTGAAAAATACATCATTTCTGATTTTAAAGAGTTGATAATTTAGTGTAAGAATATTATTTTTGGAAGTCAAACAGTGATGCCTCAAGTTGTGTCTAGTTTATGCACTTGAAACGCAACTAACGCGCCTGGTAATATTGCACGTGGCAGTAAGGGGGCTCCATTTGCCAGTGGAATCTCAGCTACACTCTTGAAACCAAGTGTCTTGTTCCAGCTCCACCTTCCTTGGCAGAATACGGAGATGTAAGCTGATAAAAGAAGTACCAGTTTACTGTTTTCATCACTCTTCCAAGCACAAGATCAGAAGCCCAGTATTTTTTAAGACATTGAGGATTTTCATGCTTTGGACTGAGCCCATCTTTTAAAGACAAATCTGAGGTGACTGGACGAGGGGTGTGGAATTAAATCAGACAGAAGAAAAGCTGACTGTCGTCTTAGATTCAAAGTTGGATTCCAACAGGTAGAAAACGCAACCTTAACGAAGCCTCGTGCGTGCCTCACAATGTGATGGCCACAGGGATCAACACTGAGGTGGTCCTGGGCAGTGGCCAAAACCCACCACCCTCCAAAAGCCACACAGGCAATGCTCAACAGCTGACACAGAGAAAATACAAAACCCAGCCATGCTGAGGCCAAATGCATGGTATAGGTCCTAACGAAATCATGGGTGGAAAATCTGACGCATCAAATGATATCCCCAAACTCCCAAAACAAACATCGCCCGAGAGCAAATTAAACTCTGGATCTCCCGTGTCCTCTTCTATAAAACCTCGCTTACACTCCCTTCTCTTCAATCCTTGTGATCCAATAAACCAGCTCCTTACTTGTTAATTTGCCTTCCAAGCCCTTTAAAATGTCCTACCAAGCTATTCTCTCTGCAGAGAAGCAGAGAGGGGGAACCCACATTTATGACACCCACCCTTTCCCAACTTATGGAGGAAGACACTGAAATGCCGAGAGGAACAAAATCCAGGGGATGGTCACAAAGCTGGAAGATGAAGGAGGCTGTATTCAGATTGAGGTTTGTCTAGGCCAGAACAGGACTCTTATCCATCCCTAAAATGACTTGACTTTTCCCACCTCCCAACCAAGTTGCTTTCATCCTTAGCATACTCAAAACACAACTCCAAGTCAGTTCATCCTATGAGAACTTTTCAGACACTCAACCATCAGAAATGTCCCTCCATGCTCTGATTAATGACAACCCTATGTCACTATACAGGCTACTATGAGAAGCATAAGATATTGAGAATGTTCTGCCCTCTACTTCCTTCTGCCTAGAGGGAAGCATGTCGTGTGTCCTGCAGTAATATGGGAATTCCTGGGCTATGAGGGAGAAGGAAATTATTAATGTACAAAATAGTCTAATACATTCTAAAATAAAAAGCCTCTAAAAATGCGTATTTAACTTATATGCAGAATACATCATGAGAAACGGTGGGCTGGAAGAAGCACAAGCTGGAATCAAGATTCCCGGGAGAAATATCAATAACCTCAGACATGCAGATGACACCACCCTTATGGCAGAAAGTGAAGAGGAACTAAAAAGCCTTCTGATGAAAGTGAAAGAGGAGAGTGAGAAAGTTGGCTTAAAGCTCAACATTCAGAAAACTAAGATCATGCATCTGGTCCCAACATTTCACGGCAAATAGATGGGAAGACAGTGGAAACAGTGTCAGACTTTATTTTGGGGGGCTCCAAAATCACTGCAGATGGTGACTGCGGCCATGAAATTAAAAGACGTTTGCTCCTTGGAAGGAAAGTTATGACCAACCTAGACAGTATATTAAAAAGCAGAGCCATAACTTTGCCAACAAAGGTCCATCTAGTCAAGACTATGGTTTTTCCAGTGGTCATGTATGGATGTGAGAGTTGGACTGTGAAGAAAGCTGAGAGCCGAAGAATTGATACTTGTGAACTGTGGTGTTGGAGAAGACTCTTGAGAGTCCCTTGGACTGCAGGGAGATCCAACCAGTCCATCCTGAAGGAGATAGGTCCTGGGTGTTCATTGGAAGGACTGATGCTGAAGCTGAAACTCCAATACTTTGGCCACCTGATGCGAAGAGTTGACTCTTTGGAAAAGACCCTGATGCTGGGAGGGATTGGGGGCAGGAGGAGAAGGGGACGACAGAGGATGTGATGGCTGGATGGCATCACCGACTCGATGGGCATGAGTTTGAGTGAACTCCGGGGGTTTGTGATGGACAGGGAGGCCTGGCGTGCGGCGATTCATGAGGTCACAAAGAATCGGACACGACTGAGTGACTGAACTAACTAACTAACTAAAAACTCTCCATCCCTGGAGAGTTCTAGAAGCACTGTCAGCAAGCCTCTCTTATGTATGAAGCACTGCACCCCTTCCCAGGGCATTCGTCCTCCTTGACCTGCAGCCCACTTCCGCACACACAGGCATGGAGGAGAGAAGTATTGGGTACAGCAACAAAATCCAATCCCTGCAACATCTTGCAAAACTCTGCCCTGAAAGACAATGCCCAGCCTGAGGATGGCTGAGGTCTCTGGCCTACTCTTTCGGCTTTTTGTTTCCTTTTTAAAGAAATTCTATTAATTTTTTTCCATTATTTTACTAATATAAACATTTTTATATTATTATTAATATATAGTATACATATTATATATTATTATATAGTATATATATTATATATTATTAATATATAGTAATTTATTTTTACTTACTGCTAACAATTACTGACCATTTTTTAATTGAAGGATAACTGCTTTACAATGTTGTATTCGTTTTTGCTGTACAACAGCATGAAGCAGCTAGAAGTATACATGTTGCCCCCTCCCTCTTGGGCCACCCTACCACCACCCCCCACATCCTATTTATGAAGAAGGGCTAGGTGGCCTCAAGGCCCCACATGAAAGGCCTAAAGAATGAGTTATTAGAAGATTACTGAACAGTGTGCCTTTCCAGAAACAAGCCCTGTTAAAATTAGCATGATCTGCAGTGTAAGCTTCAACACCAGCAATGCTGCTTCTGCCCAAAGTGAAGGCCAAGTTCTTTATCTGGCCCACAAGGAACTCAAAGCTCCTGCTCCTGCCTGAACCACTAACCCCACCTCCCAACCTCATCTCTGATCATAACCCATAATGTGCCAACCTTACAACATAACTAGCAATCCCTCAAATGAAGGTTTGCTGCCTTTGTTCATGTGATGCAAAAAGTACAAACCTGTAGTTCATAGAAAAAGGTAGTCAATCCATATACTGACCCTTTAACCTCACAAAAAAATGGAGGGAAATGCAAACCAAAACAACACTGAGATACAATTTTATACCTTAAAAAAATGGGCAGAAAATGAAAATGCTGATAATATCCATTTTGGGCAAGAGCTTGGGCACACAAGCAGTTTCAGATACTTTCAGCAAGAGAATAATTGGTTCATCCTCCTTTAGGACAATTTGGCAATATCTATCTGTTTTCCAAATCTACCCCTTTACCCAAGAGTTGTAACTTCTAAGAATTTACCTTCTAAGAACTGAAGATTGGCTCATCTAAAAGATATATACAAAAATGCACATTTCAGCTTTTTTTTTTTTTTTAAAGGCAAGGGCACACTCACAAAAACCCTGGAAACAAATTCAATATTCATTACAGTGGCTGCATGCTAAGTCACTTTAGTCGTGTCTGACTCTTTGCAACCTCATGGACTGTAGCCCACCAGGCTCCTCTATCCAAGGGATTCTCCAAGCAAGAATACTGGAGAGGGTTGTCATGCCCTCTTCCAGGGGATCTTCCCAAACCAGGGATCAAATCCACATCTCCTACAGCTCCTGCACTGCAGCTGGATTCTTTACCGCTGAACCACTAGGGAAGCCCCATTCATTTATAGGGGACTTGCTAAAACTGATACAGAAGCAGTTGTTAAAACCAAGACATAGCTAAAGAAAATTGTTAATTATATGTTATTGAGTAAAAGAGCAAATTCTTAGACACTACAATATGACTGCATTTGTAAGAACTCTGCAAAGAGGAAAGCACATCAGTGGTTCTCAAACTGTGATCTTCAGAGAAGCAGCATCAGCACCACTGTTAGAATTGCAAACTCTCAGGCTCCAGCCCAGATCTACTAATTCAGAAACTCCAGGGAGTATGGTTCACAGCCTGTGCTGGTAAAACCCTTCAGACTACCCTGAGTGCTACTAGAGTCTAAGAACCACTAAACTGTATAAGGATCTAACATACAAAACTTCAGGAAGAAGTATGCAAAAGCCTGCTTACTGCAGTGACATCTAGAGAAAGAGGTACAGTGGAAGCATGGAGGGCAATTTTTAACCTCCTCTCTCTGTGCTGTTTGAATTTTCACAATAGGCAGCTACTACTGTAGTAATAAGAAAGATTCTTGTACTGGGTTGAAATCTACTTTATGTGGCTTCCACCGTCTAGTCCACATTTTTATCCCATGGGATCATCCAAACCACCAAATCTCTTTTAAGTGAACTAGTCCTTGGATATGCAGCCCTGTGTGGATCACAATAAACTGTGGAAAATTCTGAAAGAGATGGGAATACCAGATCACCTGACCTGCCTCTTGAGAAACCTGTATGCAGGTCAGGAAGCAACAGTTAGAACTGGACATGGAACAACAGACTGGTTCCAAATAGGAAAGGGAGTATGTCAAGGCTGTGTATTGTCACCCTGCTTATTTAACTTATATTCAGAGTACATCATGAGAAACACTGGGCTGCATGAAGCACAAGCTGGAATCAAGACTGCTGGGAGAAATATCAATAACCTCAGATATGCAGATGACACCACCCTTATGGCAGAAAGTGAAGAACTAAAGAGCCTCTTGATGAAAGTGAAAGAGGAGAGTGAAAAAGTTGGCTTAAAGCTCAACATTAAGAAAAATAAGATCATGGCATCCAGGCCCATCACTTCATGGCATAGATGGGGAAACAATGGAAACAGTGACAGATTTCATTTTGCGGGGTTCCAAAATCATTGCAGATGGTGACTGTGGCCATGAAATTAAAAGACGCTTGCTCCTTGGAAGAAAAGCTGTGACTAACCTAGACAGCATATTAAAAAGCAAAGCCGTTACTTTGCAAACAAAGGTCCATCGAGTCAAAGCTATGGTTTTTCCAGTAGTCATGTATGGATGTGACAGCTGGACCATAAAGCTGAGACCTGAAGAATTGATGCTTTTGAACTGCAGTGTTGGAGAAGACTCCTGACAGTCCTTTGGACTGCAAGGAGATCCAACCAGTTCATCCTAAAGGAAACTAGTCCTGAATATTCATTGGAAGGACTGATGCTGAAGCTGAAACTCCAATCCTTTGGCCACCTGATGCGAAGAACTGACTAATCAGTTCTTAGGGGAAACTAAGGTTCTGTGCATTTACGTCACTTGTCCAATGTCACAGAGTCAGTAAAAAACAATAGAGGGACTTCAACCCATACTCCTTCCACTATGTCGCATGATGATTTAAAATAGCCACACTCTAATATCAACTTTGGCCACATAATTCTACAATCTCAGAATCTGATAAACTATACTGAGTTTGGTGTATCTAAATCATGCTTGATTTTATCACCTGTCTTCTCAACTTTTATCCCCTATAGGTGTTCAGTAATTGAGTCCTTTCCAAATCTCTTCATCCCATAGCTACTTTAGCAGAATTCAAGATACTTAGCTCTCAGCCTGGTCTGCAACAGATTTCAGCGTAACTGGCCCAAAATCCACATGGCCCAAGGGACAGGCAACACATACATTTAGGCTGAATGATTTTTACTTTATTTTCCCCACTCTTCCTAAACCCAGTCCCCACACACATCACTGTATATGCACTTGCTATATAAACTCTGCTTCATCATCCATGTTGATAAGGACCTTCTAAATAATTTAAAACGACAGTTATAGGACTTCCAGGGAAAACCACCTCATCGTTTATCCTTGTGTCAAACCTACTTCTGCCCCAACACACTGTGCCTTTTCTCTTCTTTCCCATCAAGTGGCACCACCAACCATCCTGACATTGTAGCCAGCAATCTAGAAATCATCACTGATTTCCTGTGCAGGTTATTCTCTGTTTACCCACCTCTTCCACACTCAACACTTTTCTGCCTACCCTGTGTCCTGGGGATTACAGTCTGACCTCTAAGGCTCTCTAACCCTTTTATCTTCCAGTTGGTTTTGCCCATGGAGAGCCATTAGCAGAAACCTTAAAGGAGGAAGGAAAGTAAAGTCAGGGTTCCCTTCCATTGGAGCTGCCTCGAACTTGCTGCATTTCTTTAAGATAACAGATCCTCTCAAGGCAGCTTCCTCCACAGGATTTCTCCTTTTGAATTCTCCATCCCTTGCCCACTTAAGTAGAAAGGTTTAACAAATACCACTAATATTAGCTCTAGGCATTCATGCTGCCCTCATCTTTCTAACTAGTTCCTGTACTTAAAATTATACAAATCGAAGGGTGTCTTTCCTTCTGATTTATTCCTCCACTGTGCCCTTTCAGGCCTCAAGCAGTAAAAGTGCCTGAATAACTCAAATTCCCTTCCTCAGAAACTCTAGTGGTTTCTTTTAAAATTTTCTTCAAAATTTCCAGGTGAAGACCTCCACTTCTAGCCAAGATGGAGTAAAGGGCACCATATTACCCTCCCACCTTAAATAACTAAAATAATGAATACAGGAAACAAAGGTTCTCAGGATACAGGACACCAGGCAACAAAATACAGTGATGTCAGAGAGATGGGGAGAAAAAGAGGTATCCTGAAATGGTTCAACCTGAATTGCCTGGAACCTGGACACTGGAAGGGAAAATCCACACCAAGGCCTGCAGTTTCCGGCCCTGAGCGAGAGCTAGGAGTCTACGCAGAGCAAGGAGGCTACGATTCCTGGGGCAAAGTAGCAGATAGCAAAGTTGCCCCGGAAGGTGTGCTCGTCAAGTATTCAGGGCAGTACCGGTCACTGCACACAGGCGAGGAAACAGTCTGAGCCAGAAGCTCTCAAGAGGATTACAGCGGACAATCAGCGGACTTCACACAGGGCCATGAATAGTGGCTGTTCACACCAGCCGGTGAGGAAAACCTCATAATTAACAGGGCTTGGGGGAGAATGCACAGACGGGCTTCACCTCAGCAGTGAAGAAGCACTAGTCCTACTCAACAAAGCTTAAGCAGGACGCAAAAGGATCAAACTGTTTCCAAATAACTTAGACATGCTGCAAAACAAAGATCAAGTATATTTATAGAAATGCAGAAATACCTAGCATTGAACAAAGTAAAACACATAACGTCTGGTATTCAGTCAAAAATTACCAGGCATGCAAAGAAGCAAGAAAATACAACTTAAAATGAGAAAAATCAATGGACTCCAACCCAGAACTGACCTATCTGATAGAATCAGTTGATGCAGATATTAGGCCAGTTATTATACGTGAAAGTCCTATGTTCAAAAAGCTAAAGGAAAGAGTGAATTTAAAAGTTCAGACATATAAGGTTTTTAAAAGAATCAAGTTGAAAATATAAAAATGAAAACTAAAATATCTGAGATGAAAAGCTGACTGTACGAGATTAGGTAACACAGAAGATTAGTGACCTTCAAGACATTGTAATAGAAACTATCAAAAATATAACAAAGAGAAAAAGGATTTTTTAAAAATAAACAGAGCATCAGTGAGCTGTGGAAAAACTTAAGTGACCTAATATATGTGAAATGGGAATACCTGAAAGAGAGAACAAAGAAGGGATCAGGAGAAATACATTAGACATAATGGTTATAAATTTCCAAATTTGATGAAAACTATAAAACCACATATTCAAGAACACAAATGAACTCCAAGCACAAGAAATATAAAGAAAACTCAGCCAAGCAACATCATAACCAAATTGTTCAAGACCAATAGTAAAAAGCAGAGAAATCTTAAAAGCAGTCATGGTGGAGATAGCAAATTATGCAAAAAAAAAGAAAAAAGAAAAAAATGTGAGAATGTCAACAGAAATAATGCAAGCTATGAGACAGCAAAGCAAGATTTGAATAACTAGAAGAAAATACTTTACACTAGAATTCTTTATCCTGTGGGAAAAAGAATCGTTCAAAACTGAAGCTGAAATAAAGATTTTTTTGAGACACACCAAAGATGTCATACCAAAATTCATCATCAGAGAAAAAAAAAAAACAAAACAAAACATCTGTGGCTTCCCTAGTGGTCCAGCGGTTAAGACTCTGCTGTTCCACTGCAGAGGGTGTGGGTTCTATCCCTAGTTGGGAAAGTTCCACATGCCTCAAGGTGTGGACCAAAAAACAAAAAGAAAAAAAGATCAAAATTTCTCAGCAGCAGAACTGTACCACAAGAAGTGGGAGAAAATAATATCTCATGGAAATCTGGATCCATAAAAGGAAGAGCATAAAAGTAACTATCTGGGTATATATACACTTTTTAAAAAGTTCTGAATGTCTTAAAAAGATAATCGACTGCTTAAAACTAAAATAGTGACCATGTATTGTGGGGTTTCAATATACGCAGAAGTAAAATGTATTGTATAACATAAATAGCAGTAGTACGAAAGCTATGAGGCAAGCATTAGAAATACATCGCTGTATAGTCTTTTTAATTTATTTTTAATTGGAGGATAACTGCTTTAAAATATTGTGCTGGTTTCTGCCATACATCAACATGAATCAGCCACAGGTACATGTATGTCCCCTCCCTCCTGAAACTCCATCCCACCTTCCACCCCCATCCCACCCCTCGAGGTTGTCACAGAGCACTGGATTTGAACTTCCTCTGTCACACAGCAAACATCCACTGGCTATCTAATTTTATATATGGTTTTATATTACATATGAAGTGGTATACTACCACTTGAAAGTTGACTCTGATAAATTAAAGATGTATACTATAAACTTTTAAGCAGCCACTAAAATAATATCTGAAAAAAAGGATATGCTTAATTAGCCAATAAAGGAGGAAAAAAATAGAATTAAAAAAATAAATAATCCAAAAGAAGGCAGAGAAAGAGAACAAAAAACAGATGGAACAAATAGTAAAGAAAAAAGCAACATGCTATGTTTAAAACAAACCATAAGAATCACATTATACATAGTCCAAACACCCTAATTAAAAGGCAGACATTTTTATGTCTTGCCTTGTTAAACTGCCTATAAAAAGCCCATTTTAAATATAAGGAAACAAACAGGTTAAAAAGGAAAAGCAGGAAAAAGATATACCATAAAATAATAATCAAAAGAGAGCTAGACTTTGCTATATTAGTATAACACTAAGTAGATTTTAAAGCAAAAATATTACCAGGAATAATGATTCAGTAGATATTGAAGAAAAATAGCATCAGAAATTATGAAATAATAAAGTTGATGATTCACCAACATGACCTAAAAATCCCAAATATTAATCCACCTAATAACAGAGTGTCAGAATACCTAAAGCAAAATCTGATAGAACTGCAAGGAGAAACGTGTATGTCTACAATTATCATGAGAGATTTAAATGTGCCAGTCTCAATAGTTGGTAGAACAGGTAAATAGAAAATCAGCAAGCACATAATACATACCAGTAGTCAATAAAGCTAACTGACATGTAAAAAGCACATTTCCCAACAAGTGTAGAATATATTTTTTCTTTTCAAGAGCACATGTAATACTTATTAGGTTGGTACAAACGTAATTGTAGTTTGGGACTACGAATTTTAAATTATAACTAGGCTCAAACACATCTTTATAAATTAAGATAGGAACCATTACAGTCAACACATTTTTTGCCAATGAGAAATAAGTTTGTTTATTCCTGTAGCATAAAAATCTATGCTTTAGAATTTGACAAAATCTTGGAAAGTATTTTCTGCCTCCTGCTGGTTGTGGAAGCATTTTCCCTGAAAAACGTTTTCTAGATGCTTGAAGAAGTGGTAGTCAGTTGGCAACAGGTCAGGTGAATATGGCAGATGAGGCAAAACTTTATAGTCCAACTGTTCAACTTCTGAAGTGCTGACTGTGTGACATGTGGTCGGTGTTCTTCTGGAGAAGAGGGTCCTTTCTTTTGACGGATGCCAGCTGCAGGCATTGCAGTCTTTGGTGCAACTCATCCATCTGCTGAACATACTTCTCAGATGTAATGATTTCACTGGAATTCAGGAAGCTAAAGGACATCACCAGATGGCCAACACCAAAATCAGACTGATTAAATTCTTTGCAACTAAAGAGGGAGAATTTCTATACAATCAACAAAAACAAGACCAGGGGCTGACTGTGGCTCAGATCATGAACTCCTTATTGCCGAATTCAGATTGAAATTGAAGAAAGTGGGGAAAAACCACTAGACCATTCAGGTATGACCTAAATCAAATTCCTTATGATTATACAGTGGAAGTGAGAAATAGATTTAAGGAACTAGATTTGATAGACAGAGTGCACGATGAACTATAGACGGAGGTTCATGACATTGTATAGGAGACAGGGATCAAGGCCATCCCCAAGAAAAAGAAATGCAAAAAAGCAAAATGGCTGTCTGAGGAGGCCTTACAAATAGCTGTGAAAAGAAGAGAAATGAAAAGTAAAGGAGAAAAGGAAAGATAAACCCATCTGAATGCAGAGTTCCAAAGAATAGCAAGGAGAAATAAGAAAGCCTTCCTCAGGTATCAATGCAAAGAAATAGAGGAAAACAATAGAATGGGAAAGACTAGAGATCTCTTCAAGAAAATTAGAGCTACCAAGGGAACCTTTCATGCAAAGATGACCACAATAAAGGACAGAAATGGTATGGACCTAACAGAAGCAGAAGATATTAAGAACTGGCGGCAAGAATACACAGAACTGTACAAAAAAGATCTTCATGACCCAGACAATCACAATGGTGTGATCACTCACCTAGAGCCAGACATCTTGGAATGTGAAGTCAAGTGGGCCTTAGGAAGCATCACTACAAACAAAGCTAGTGTAGTGATGGAATTGTGATGGAATTCCAGTTGAGCTATTTCAAATCCTAAAATATGATGCTGTGAAAGTGCTTCACTCGATATGCCAGCAAATGTGTAAAACTCAGCAGTGGCCACGGGACAGGAAAAGGTCAGTTTTCATTCCAATCCCAAAGAAAGGCAATGCCAAAGAATGCTCAAACCACCACACAATTGCACTCATCTCACACATTAGCAAAGTAATGCTCAAAATTCTCCAAGCCAAGCTTCAGCAATATATGAACCATGAACTTCCAGATGTTCAAACTGGTTTTAGAAAAGGCAGAGGAACCAGAAATCAAATTGCCAACATCCACTGGATCATTGGAAAAGCAAGAGAGTCCCAGAAAAACATCTATTTCTGCTTTATTGACTATGCCAAAGCCTTTGACTGTGTGGATCACAATAAACTGTGGAAAATTCTGAAAGAGATAGGAATACCCGACCACCTGACCCACCTCTTGAGAAATCTGTGTAGGTCAGGAAGCAATAGTTAGAACTGGACATGGAACAACAGACTGGTTCCAAATAGGAAAAGGAGTACGTCAAGGCTGTATATTGTCACCTTGCTTATTTAACTTATGTGCAGAGTACATCATGAGAAATTCTGGGCTGGGAGAAGCACAAGCTGAAATCTAGATTACTGGGAGAAGTATCAATAACCTCAGATATGCAGATGACACCACCCTTATGGCAGAAAGTGAAGAAGAACTAAAGAGCTTCTTGATGAAAGTGAAAGTGAAAAAGTTGATGTAAAGCTCAACATTCAGAAAACTAAGATCATGGCATCTGGTCCCATCACTTCATGGCAGATAGATGGGAAAAAAGTGGAAACAGTGGCTGACTTTATTTTTGGGGGGCTCCCGAATCATTGTAGATGGTGATTGCAGCCATGAAATTAAAAGATGTTTACTCCTTGGAAGGAAAGTTATGACCGACCTAGACAGCATATTAAAAAGCAGAGACATTACTTTGTCAACAAAGGTCCATCTAGTCAAAGCTATGGTTTTTCCAGTAGTCATGTGTGGATGTGAGAGTTGGACTATAAAGAAAGCTGAGCACTTAAGAATTGATGCTTTTGAACAGTGGTGTTGGAGAAGACTCCTGAGAGTCCCTTGGACAGCAAGGAGATCCAACCAGTCCATCCTAAAGGAGATCAGACCTAACATTCATTGGAAGGACTGATGCTGAAGCTGAAACTCCAATACTTTGGCCACCTGATGCGAAGAGCTGACTCATTGGAAAAGTCCCTGATGCTGGGAGGGACTGGGGGCAGGAGAAGAAGGGGCTGACAGAGGATGAGATGGTTGGATGGCATCACCAACTCAATGGACATGAGTCTGGGTAAACTCCAGGAGTTGGTGATGAACAGGGAGGCCTGGAATGCTGCAGCCCATGTGGTTGCAGAGAGTCGGACATGACTGAGCGACTGAACTGAACTGAACTGAAAGTAAATCAAACCAGCAGCAGACCACCAAACAGTGACCATGACCCTTTTCTGGTACAAGTTTGGCTTTGGAAAGTCTTTGAAGTTTCTTCTTGGTCCGACCTCTGAGCTAGTCACCTCTGGTTGTCATACAAAATCCAGTTTTCATCACACATCACAATCCGATCGAGCAATGGTTTGTTGCTGTTGCATACAGTAAGAGAAGATGACACTTCAAAATGATAATTTTTTTTCTTTTCGGTCAGCTCATGAGGCACACACTTATCAACCTTTTTCAGCTTTCCAATTTGCTTCAAATGCCGAATGAATGTAGGATGGTTGACACTGAGATCTTGGGCAACTTTTCATGTAGTTTTAAGAGCATCAGCTTTGATGATCCTCTCAACTAATCACTGTCAACTTTCCAATGGCTAGCCACTATGCTCCTCATCTTCAAGGCTCTCATCTCCTTTGCAAAACTTCTTGAACGAATACTGCTTCTTATTCACTCGTTAGCAGTTCCTGAGCCAGATGTGTTGCTGATGCTGTGAGTTGTCTATGCTGCTTTATTACTCACTTTGAATTCGAATAAGCAAACCACTTGAATTCATTTTTTTTATCTAACATCATTTCCCTAGTCTAAAATAAATATAAAATAAACAGTAAGTAATAAGTCATTAACAAAAAAATAAAGTGAGAAATGTGCATTAAAATGATGTATAACATAACCACATTTAAGAATGTATTCCAGTATCAAACAGCAAAGTTTAACACTGCAGAACCGCAAGTACTTTTGCACCAACCTAATACAAAGACAGACCACATTCTGGGCCATAAAACAAGTCTCAAAAAGTTAAAAAAATTCAAATAAAAAAAAAATTTCAAAAAAAAACTTCAAATCATATAAACTACTTTCTGTGACTTAAATGGAACTAAATTATAAATCAATAATAGATATGTGGAACATCCTCAAATATTTGGAGACCGATTGACCAACCCACTTCTATAAACCATAGGTCAAAAGACACTTTAAAAAACTAGAAAATGTATTCACTGAATGAAAATAAAAACAACAAAACTTGTGGGATGCAGCTGAAGCCATACTTAAAAATTTACAGCCTCAAATGCCTATATTAGAAAAGACATCTCAAGTAAATGACCTTTATTTCTATTTTAATACATTAGAAAAAAAAGAGTACGAGAGATCCAAAGTTAGCAGAAGAAAGAAAATAAAATTTAGGGTAAGTATCAATAAATTAAAAAATAATAAAGAGAATAAATGAAAACAAAAAGCTGACTCTTTCAGAAGATCCAAAATATTAATAAATTTCTGGCAAGAATGATCAAGAAAGTAAAGAGAAAAGAGACAAATAACCAGTATTCAGAATGAGGGAAATGAAATTACAACAGATTCTATAAATGTTTAAATGATAATAAAAGTATTATGAGCACCTTAGATGATATGTACAGATTCTTTGAAATATATTAATAGAAACTATCAAACCTCACTCAAGAAGAAACAGATAATCTGCACTGTCCTCTATTACTAAGTCAATTGACTTTTCTGTCTCCTCCATTAAAAAAAAAAAAACACCCAATGGCTTCACTCATCAATTCTACCAAACATCTGAGAAAAGAAACAATGTCAATGCTGCATGAACCCTTAACAGAAAACTGAAGAGAAAGAAATATTTCCCTGCTCATTCTATGAGGCCACAATTATCCTGATAACAAAACTTAAAAAACAATATAAGGAAAGAAAATTATATCATTACCAAATGTTAACACAGATATTCTTAAAATTTTAGCAAATAGAATCCAACAAAATATAAAAAAGTATAATACATCCTGGCCAAGTGGGATCTACCTCAGTAATACAAAGTTAATTTAACATTAAAAAAAAAAAAAATCAATGAATGTAACTGACCATATTAACTGTCTTTGAAAAAATCATTATCTCAATAGTTACAGAAAAAAGCAACTGACAAAACATTACACCCATTCTTCACTTAAAAAAATTAAAGAAACCTCTCAGCACAGGAGATTCTAGCCAGTGTACTATGGCAAGGAAAGTTAAGACATTCTCATTGAAAGGAAGAAGTAAAATTGTCTTTTTTCACAGATAATATGATCAGATAGACAATCTATCTGCAAAAAATTAGAACTAAATAAGTGATTTAGCAAGATGGCAAGATACATGGTCAATATATAAGTAGCAACAAACAATTGATAGCTGAAACCTAAAAGGACAACATTATTTTCAACAGCATCAAAAAATGTGAACTACCTACAGATAATCTGACAAAGATCCATCTACTGAAAGCTAAAAAAACACTGCTGAGAGAAATTAAGGAAAACCTAAATAAATGAATAGATATACTCTGTCCAAGAGCAGAAAACAAAATTTAAGAAGTCAATTCTCTCCCCAAATTAATGTATAGATTAAACTAAATTGCAATTAAAATCTAAGCAGGGCTTTATTTTGAAATGATTGTAAAATTAATATGGAAATGTAACAGATGTAGAATAAACAAAACAACTTTAAAAACAAAAAAGTTGAAGGATATTCTACCTGACTTTAATATCTATTACAAAGCTATAGTCATCAAAACTAAGTGGTAACAACATTAAAATAGACAAAGAAATCAATGTAATGAAATAAAATATCCAGAAATGGATCCACATATACACATGGTAAACTGATTCTGTTCAAAGGTACAAAGACACTTCATGAGAGACAGGATAGGCTTTTTATCAAATGGTACTGGAACAGCTGATACCATACGCAAAAAATAAAGCTTGTCCATATCTTGTTCTACAGGTTAACATAAAATAGATCCTGGATGTAATATAAAATAATAAATAAAGCTTCTTAAAAAAAAAATATGACAAACTTTCTGAGATCTCAGACTAGGCTCAACTTCTTAGATGCCAAAACCATGATCCATAAAAGAATAAACTGATAAAACAGACATCATTAAAATTACAAATTGATAAATTAAACTTAACCAAAATTAAGAACTCTGTTTTTCAAGATACTGTTAAGAAAATGAAAATATAAGCCACAAAATGGGAGAAAATTTTTCCAAATCACAACTATGATTAAAAAAAAAAAAACAAAAAACTTGTAATGAGAATATACACAAAAACCTCTCAAAAATCAATAAATAAATAGGTCTTTTTTTTTAATGGACAAAAAATTTAATAAACACTTCAACCAAGAAGATGTATGAAATATATATGGGGAAATAAGCACATGATAAGAAGCTTGAGATTATTAGTCATTAGGGAAGTACACATTAAAACCCCAGGAGAGAATTCCACATTAATAGAATAACTAAAATTTAAAAGTGACCACCGCAGTTGGGACAAACTAGAATCACTCTGAAATACAGATTGAATGCATCTTAAAAAGTTAAATACACACCTACCATGTAAACTAGCCATTCCACTTCTAAGTATTTAACCAAGAGAAACAAAGGCTGCACAAAGATATTTATACAAGTAATCATATCAGCTTTATGTGTAGTGGCCAAGAAGCAGTAAATAATTCAAATGTAATTCAAATGTCCATGAACAGGTTAATGGATAAACTAAATATGGCATAGTTGTACAATGGAATACCACTCAGAAGAACGAAACAAAAACTATGTATGCACATACCACCTGGACAAATCTCAAGAGGATCCTGCTAAAGTCACCATACATAAAAGATACATATTGTATGACGCTACAGATAAAATTTCTAAAAAAAGTTTAAATAATCTATCCTGACAGAAAGCAGCTCACTGGTTCTTGGAGGGAATTAGAAAGGGCACAAGAAATCAACGGGGATATAAGAAATGCTCTTTATCTTGATTGTGATGACAGTGTCATGGGTAATATTAAAACTTCTCAAATTAGACACTTTATATATGTACAGTTTACCGTATGCCAGGTATACCTCAATAAAGCTGCTGAAAAATATCCCAGTGGTGAATGCCTTTTCTTTTTCAGGGTACCCTGACTGCTATATTCTTTCCTCATCTCCTACATTCAATCAGTAATTAATTCTTAATCATTCTATTCTAATCCCTCTCTTCTAGTCCCATAACTATGCTAACCCATCTCTCACCTTGTTAAAATAGTCTCTTCAGTCCTCACCACTTCAATTCATTTGCCACCTTGCAGCCAGAATTAACTTTCTAAAAAACATCCCTGAGCATCAGTCACTTCAACAGCTGCTGCTTGCTCTAGAGATACATTTCAACCTCCTTAACCTGATTCACCCGACCCTCCCTGAGCTGGCCTTTGCACTCTCCCCATCCTCCTTTTTGGTGATTTCCCACTTCACCCTCTCCTGTCTGCCCATAATCACCAGTGCACCAGCCTTGTATAGCTTTGCCCATGCTGTCCCAAGTCAGATAATCCACTTTCCTTTGTCTTTCTCCAGCCCAGTCATACTGAAGCTTTGCAACTCTCCAGTTGGGTATTATCTCCTCTGAGCCTATAGTGGGCCATTTGGACTTCTCTCATTGATTTTTATTGGAGTGTAGTTGATTAACAATGTTGTGTTAATTTCAGGTCTACAGCAAAGTGAATCAGCAATATCCACTCTTCTTTTTAAATTTTTTTCCCATACAGGCCATTAGAGGAGAATCTTCTTATATCCTGCTACAGCACCAATCTCACTATCATCTAATCTCCTTGGCCAGACAAGACAGAAGCAGAACGGATGAAAGCTTGAAAGCAAAGACCAATCCTTGCTTTCCCAGAGCCTACCACAGTGCGCAGGCCCAGAGCACATTCCCAAATCAGTGAACCAACAAATGAACGCAAGAGCTGGTCTGGGTGACCTCCTCTAACATAATCTGAGTAGACTCTAAGTTCCACCTTATAAAAATAGGGGCAGGTAAGAGGCTGAATACTCTCTGTAGTACATTCTGGTAAAATAATTATTTCAAATATTTTGGGGTGGGGGTGGGGAAGATTCACTACCTGAAACTGTTTTCAGAACCAGCTGATAACAGATGGTGATTTGAACTAAGTGAAGTAGGTTAGGGAAAGGGAACCAGATTCCAGGAAAAGACAAGGTCCACAGTAACAATTAACACAGACTGGAAGAAGGTCCAGTCTCTGCCCAGTAAACTTAACTTCACCCAGAAAGACACAGATCTCCACCCTCTGGGTTAGTTCCTTCTCCCAATACACATGTTTTGACTTCCAAATCCAGCAGGGAGGCTCCCTTCCCCTCAAAATCAATCTCCAGGCCTTCTTACCCTCTGGGTTCCTTCAATCATCCTTAATAAAGAGTTTTCTGAGCCTGCCACCAGGAAGTCCTCCTTAGCTGATACCTCCAAGATTCAGGCCAGTGGCCACCAGGTCAAAAACCAAAGACAGGACCTCATTAACAGGATACTCCCGGAAGACCAGGAGGCAGCCAGAAGGCTGGAAGACCCAGCCGGCAACTTAAGAAGTACAACTTCAGGATGCACATTTGGTGGATTATAGGGAAGAGGGGAAAAGCAAGCAAAATAAAACAGAACTCTACCCTCTACACACCAGCCACAAAATAAAAGGCAGCCTGACTTCTATCTCACTGCTCTGAGATTCAAAAGCATCATCACTTCCTCTCCCTAACACCGTATTTTAAAAATGAATCTAATGATGACTGCTTTTCAATATTTTGGAAATGACTTGACTCTTTAGAGAGGAAATCAGAGACTCTTTAGAGACAAATGTTAAGACATGAAAAGTGCTTTAGTGGAACATAGTCAAGGATTAGGGAAATTCACCATTTTGCATCTTGTTCTTAAAAAGAAAGGTCATTAATAAAAATGGAAAGATACTCCTAGGCCGTTTCTACCCAGGATAACTGTAGCCAAAGAGCATTATACCATCTAATCTAAACTGCGCCTCAAATATTATCACAAGTTGCTGAAAGCGTTGAAAGCTACAAGCAACACAGGTTTTAAAATGCCTTACAGTAGCCAGATTGAAATTAAAAGGCTCAAAAATGCCTAGGTGAAAGTCACTCAGTCGTGTCCGACTCTTTGCGACCCCATGCACTATGCAGTCCATGGAATTCTCCAGGCCAGAATACTGGAGTGGGTAGCCTTTCCCTTCTCCAGGGGATCTCTCCAACCCAGGGATCAAACCTAGGTCTCCCGCATTGCAGGCGGACTCTTTACCAGGAAATATCCTGAAATAAGGTGGTAGAGGGCCCTGGGTGGATGAGGGGGAGAAAGCAAATTAACATAATTAACTGGATAGTGACTGCAGAGGACCCAGAGTTCCAGACATCTCAGGCAGCATGGGGTAATAGAGTAAAGGCCCACCCGTCTCTTGAGTGGCCGGACGCCTCACCCAGGAGTGAACACAAGGGACTCAACAAGATCTCGGAGGCCAAGGGCCCGGCTGGCGCTGGCGTTAAGGCTCAGGAGGTCAGAGGAGGAAGTGCAGCGGCGACTGCGGGAAAGGGGAGGGAGGCTTGGGCCAGACACGCTCTCTGGTTGGAGAACGTTCGCGCTGCGAGCCTGCGCTTCTGTTAAAGCCCCTGGTACACACGTGGGACTGAGAGGAGGGTCACTTACTTGTCCAATCTGAAATTACATTTTAGCTATCAGGGCTCCGCAGGTTGCCAAGCGGAGCACCGCCGAGCCTGGACTGGGCGGTCCACCGCAGCAGCTGAGGCCCCGCCCCGCGCGCGGCCCCGCCCCGCCCCCCCCCGCGCGCGGCCCCGCCCCGCCCCGCCCCCCCGCGCGGCCCCGCCCCCTCGGGCCCTTGTAAAGCGTGCCGCAATTGGCCCTTTGAACCGGGCCGGGGATTGGCCCCCGCCTGCTCCTGCGGTCTAGCGGCCCGGGCGAGTGGTGTGAACCTCCGTCTCTAACAGGTTCTTCCACCCTCTCAGGGACTTTTAAGGCCTGAAGTGGGCGGTGTCCTCTCAGGCCGCGAGTTTTCTGCTCTGCAGGCTCTTCTAGCAGAATTTTTCCACGCAAACTCTCCGTAGCCGCTGGTGGGTATGTGTGTCCTGCGTGTATCCTGTAACTTTGCGTTTCAACAGTGCACCAGGACTCATGCAGACAGTTGCTAAAATAAAGTAGTGGTGGTTTAGTCGCTAAGTCGTGTTCGATTCTTGCGACCCCATGGTCTGTGGCCTGCCAGGCTCCTCTGTCCATGGGATTCTCCAAGGCAAGAATACTGGAGTGGGTTGCCATTTCCGTCTCCAGGACATCTTCCTGACCCAGGAATGGAACCTGGGTCTCCTGCGTTACAGGCAGAGTCTTTACCGACTAAGCTAAGAGGGAAGCCCTTCAATTACTATTTATCAAATGTTTTTAGTTTGTGCCAGATCCTATTCCTGATAACTTTATTTAAATTTACTCATCTAATTTTGTGAGCAACCATCAGAAGAAGTGTCACAGTTTATAAATCTACAAATGGGTCCCAGCCTCTAAGGAAATTACAGTCTGGTGGGTCCTGGATACACATATCTCATTTAATGTTCACTATCCTTACATTTCCAGTTAGCTAGGTCCTATTTGTCCCTAGTTTATAGATGGAGGGAGTCTGAAACGTTTTTCAGCTTGTTTTGAAACACCCAGTAAGTAGCAGGAGGGAAGATTCCACAAACTTAGCTTAAACCTGAGCCACGTATTTTGAAAAGTCAGGCTCCCAGGCTGATGGGACTGGCATTTGGAAGGAAATTTGTCAAGCCTAAATTCTTTATTTTCCTAGAAAAGGAGACTGAGGCACAGTAAAAGGAAGTGATTGTCCAAGGACATGCCAGCTCTTAGAGGTAAGCCTAGGTAATCACTGTGCTTTCACTGAACTGGAGTGTGTGCCATGTGTGTGATAGTCACTCTGCTCTACTCATAACTACCCCAAATACATGTTCTTCTTTTGGTCTTACAGGTGAGGATACTGGCTCAGTGAGGCTGAGGCCACATGATTAATTCCTAGGGCTCCTGGGTTGGGGTTGTCAGGAGGAAGTTCTTTTCTACCCTCCTTGGTTCTTCTGGCTAATCTAAGAATTAAATTTACAGATCAATGGGAGAAAACCAAATGAAAGTTTAATCACATGTGTACATGGGAAAGACCCAGTAAAACTGAGTAACTGAAAAACCATCCTCAACTAAGGATTAAAAAAAAAAGACAAAGATGTTGGGGGTAGTGGTTTGAGTTTTCAGAAGGGAGGAAGGCAGTTTACATGAAGATGGAAAAGAAAATGTTTAGTAAACAAATGTTTTCAGGATGCGCAGAGACAGTAGGACACAGAACAGAATTAGAAAAAAAAAAAAAAAAACCTTCCCAGGTTTCTCCCAGTCTACCATACCTAGTTCATACTATAGTTATCTATGATAGCTTCTTGGAAGAGGTTCCCTATCTACATTCTTTAGGCAGCTAAATGGGGGGACATCAGAGTTTTTTCCTGAGTCTTCTTGGGCTTTGAATTTTTTCAGCTCTAAATAATTTGCATGCCAAAGAGACATTTTGGGGTGGCAACTCTAGCCCCCACTACAGGGTCATTTTCTTTGTTCTACACCATGACTGTTCACCTTCATTTCCAACAAATAGCCAAAGCTTAACCATGTACTCTTTGGTAATGTGGGAAGTACTAGGATCTGGTTCTCAGCACCTGTGTGAATCATAATGTATCAATACAATAGGAATAATAATATTAAGACCTTTTCATCTTACCTTTCCAGAGTATTGTGATGAGTAAATAAGGTAATAAATATAGAAATACTTGCTGAAGTGTTAGAAGCTGAACACATGTAAGACGGCTTCTGAACCTTCCTCAACTGAGGAATTCTATACCTCAGGAATAGAATAAATGAATATACTGATTGCCTTAGGAACTATGGCAGGAGATCTCATCTTTGTGTGTGACCCAGTATGCCTTAGCTTGCCAATCCCTGATTTATTACATTGTGATGTCCCATCACAAAAGTGCATCAGAATAAAAATATACAACAGGGTGTAGGGGGACTGTGACATCACAGGCACCTGTATGCTGTTGACTAGTATAAAGCTAGTGAGTGACAGTGAGATCCAAAAGAAAGAAAGATGCCTAAATTGATAATCATGAGATCTGGACACTCAGTTCAAATCTGCCCTGAAACCAGACTTATATCCTGAACCAACCCCAGTTGCCTAAATTTCTTATATATTGGGACCAAATAATGGCAAATATTATCCATACTTTCCCATTTTATGGTTATATACATAACTATAACTTGAAAGCTGCGAGTGTTATCCAGCGACACTGCTTCACTTTAGGCGGGGTTATAGCCTCCTTCAGCTCCCTATCCTTACCTCTGTCATGGAACTAAAATGTATCAAATGCTTAGTAGTTATTAGTGCACCTATTTATTTCCACTCAGCATAAAGGATTATCGTGTTGCATTGGATTAAAAGACTCAATTATTGGAAAGTCTTGACGTCCACTCTAGATTATCGGCAGGCAATGTGGGGATCATGCAGAGTCATTGTCCAGTAGACAGGTCACAAGTCACATCAGTGACGCAGCACATCAGATTTAAATGAGACAGAAAGATCTGGGTTGTGAAACTGGAACCAGCTGAACTGGAAGTTTGTGTAATTTCCTTCCTGTTCAGAGACTATTATGTGCAACATCAGGAGGCAGACAGGAGACCTGGTGCTCTCCCTGGTGATCCATGGTGACCTTCTAATGCTCCAACTGCACTCTCTGAAAGCTTTTCTAATTAACCACCCCCTCCCCACTACGGAGAAGACATGTTTTCCCTGAGATTCTTAGAGTCATGGCACAGAAATAGGTATGGTTATTCATTTATTCATTAATTCAGACATTTATGTATTCACACGTCTAACAGAGATTGAGAGACTGTTTTTTTTTTTTTTCCATTTATACATTTATTTTAATTGGAGGATAGTTACTTTACAATATTGTCATGGTATTTGCCATACATCAGTATGAATCAGCCACAGGCATACGTGTGTCCCCTCTGTCTTGAACCTCCCTTCTGCCTCATTCCCTATCCCATCCTTCCAGGTTGTCAGATTACCAGCTTTGGGTGCCCTTCATCATACATCAAACTCCCACTTGTCATCTATTTTACATATGCTAATGTATATGTTTCAATGCTATTCTCTCAAATCATCCCACCCTCTCCCTCTTCCATTGAGTCTAAAAGTCTGTTCTTTATGGAGATGGTGTTGAGAAGAACAGATATTGTCCATGTCATCATGGAACTGACAGTCACGAAACAGACATTCAACATATAAGCTTACAGATACATATATATATATATATACATATATGGATCCATGTAGATGGATCCAGTTGCAGATAGGACAGGATGTGGGCTACTATGACAGAGGGAATGTGATTTCAGTTGAAGTCTGAAATTGGTGATTCTGAGGAGCCTGGTGCATTACATACACTGAAGACCTAAGAGTCTTCAACAACCTTGTAAAGTGGCTACTATCACAACCACTGACAACTAGGGAAACTGAGGCTTAAGGGGAGATTATCTGATTGGCCTCAGGTTGCACTGTTAGTAAGTTTGGAGCAGGCGGTGCTCTCTCCACTGCTCTGCACTGCACAGCGCAAACCCAGAGGTTGCATTTTTCCAGCTTCCCCCTTTGCACACACTATGCCTCCTTCCACCTGGAAAGCCTGCCCCTCCATCCTTCTCTTGTTGGATTCATAATCTGCCTTCAGCATCTAACTGAGGATCTGCTTCCTCAGCAGAGCTGCGCGGCAGGCCTCAACACATAGCGCTTGTTTTCTAAGCTTCTGCAATAGTCATCATATATTATTCATGTGGCCCTGGCCCTGAGACTCTGGTAAAGTTCTTTCTCCTTACTCGCCTGCCCTGGTGCCCTTGTTAACAGTCCTGTGATTAGCACAAGGTCATCAAAGCAGACAGACCTGGGTTCTTCTCTCAGTCCTACTTGTTCGTTGAACGACCTGGAGAAGATTGCTTAACCTCTCTGTAGGTTCTTTGGAGAACAGTAATTTATTTCTTGAGATAGATCTTAAAACACGTATCCCAGTGCTGAATGGATAGTACTTGGTCCTTGCTTCATAGTCTTATGTGCTGTGCTATGCTTAGTCGCTCAGTCGTGTCTGACTCTTTATGACCCCATGGACTGTAGCCCACCAGGCTCCTCTGTCCATGGGGATTCTCCAGGCAAGAATACTGGAGTGGGTTGCCATGCCCTCCTCCAGGGGATCTTCCCAACCCAGGGATCAAACCCAGGTCTCCTGCACTGCAGGCAGATTCTTTACCATCTGAGCCTCCAGAGAAACCCCCAGGTGATTACCTAGATCAGAAGCCTATAGAGGGCAAGACCTATGCCTTCTACTTTACAGTCTCAGCAACTCTCACAGTGCTCTGTGAGAGCAGGTATCATGCTTGTGCTGTCGCTCAGCTGTGTCCGACTCCGTGATCCCTGTGGACTGTAGCCTGCCAGGCTCCTCTGTCCATGGGATTTCCCAGGCAACATTACTGAAGTGGGTTTTCATTTTCTTCTCTAGGGGATCTTCCTGACCCAGGGATCGAACCCATATCTCCTACATTGGCAAGCAGGTTCTTTACCACTGTGCCACCTAGGTATCCTCAGGCAGGTATATCACTGACATATAATTATGGCAGTGACAGCCCTTACCTGCCCCCTGGATCCCTCCTTCCTAATCAAACTTGTTCTCTCCTGTCTCTCTCCTTTTCTTTCTTTCTCAACTTAGACTCCTTAAAGCCTCCCTTAAACTTGACCCTCTGGCCAGAACAGGTGCCACTGCATACACACTCTGTCTCCCAAATCCACACTGCCATCTCAGGAGGAAAATAACTGAAATAGTTTACTGGAGACCCAACAGATGGTCAGTAAGGGGAAACCATGGACCAGAGAAGCTGCCAAGCTCCTCATCTTGACCACCACCCAGAGCCATATTATATATACAACATCATTAGTTTGCTCAACCCTCTCCTCTAAAGGATGCCAGTAGCTCATTTCCAAAGATGAAAGAATGTTCCAACTTACTTTATTGCTTGCCCTCTGTCTGCCTGCCTTCATCATCTCTTCAGTCAACAAATATGCACTGAATACTTGCTGAGTGCTGGGCCAGAGCTGTATGTTATACTAAAAGCACAGAGAAAGTGCTAGGGGCACCCCATGGTGAGAAGAAGAGAGGGTACCAGGTGCAGGGGAAAGGAAAGATTGTGCTAACGTTGACCACACTGGCGCTGCACCTCCACCTGTGGTGTTGCAGTGGTTCCTCCCAACCACCCACCTGAGGGAGGAAGGACTCCCGCTATAGGGACAGAGGTTCACAAACGTGGAGCCCCTTGCTGGAAGTCATCTATTGAAAGACTCCCCAGGCCCAACTGCTGAAGAGGGAGTTTGTGCTGAGCTAAAGGGGGCAGAGATGCACATACTGGATATAAGGCTTTGGATGAATGCAAGTCCTAATCATCTCACTGGTTTCACCCTGCAGCACCAGTTTGTCTTCCAGGTGTGAGTTGCTCACCCACTCCCTAGTTCCCAGACCTCACCATCCTAACCAGTTCTACACTACCTATATCCTTCTCCCCTAACATCTCCTGACTGCAACCCCACAGCCTCTTGGCCATGAGTCATTTTAACAAAAGTGCAAACTGTGATGAGCCATGACAACAATGTGCGACCCTAAACTCCAATGAGTGTTTTTCTACAATGAGGCAACAGGTGGGAGAAGAGAGTCCAGGACCACGAGATGATGACAAGGCCAGAGGAGAGCTGGGAGTCAGCTTGCTGGAAGCACATAATGCCAGGCCCCAGGGGCTGGGTCAGAGGAGGCCCCTGAAGCCTCTGTGGTAAGTGGACTTCAGTTGGAAGAATGCTGCCATTCACTTCTCTAGAACCATGGAGTTTGGGAACCATTAGAGAACATTGGTTTGGGTAGTTTTCAAACTGCACCCCGTAGGAAGAGGCCTGCACAGCACAAAAGAAGCCGAATGGACTCACAGGCCTTCCATAATGTCCCCCACCTCTGCCAAGTTGTTCTTTTCTGCAAGACAGTCAGTAAAAGGGAGCTGGTGGGGGCTGAAACTCAGTCCCTGCTCTGCCAGCCAGACTGTGGGCCTGTGAGGCTGCCCCACCCCAGCCAAGAGGGCAACTTTTCTGAATTTGCACAAAGTGCAGAATCATGTTGTTGTTGTTCTTTAGTTGCTTAGTCATGTCCAACTCTTTGCAACCCTCTGGATTGTAGCCCTCCAGGCTCCTCTGTCCTTGGGATTTTCCAGGCAGGAATACTGGAGTGGATTCACTGTGACTCACATTGAATCAAGCTAAGTATTCACTGCCAGATGAATGGATAAAGATGCTGTATGTATATACCATGAAATACTACTTAGCCATTAAAAAGAATGAAATAATGTTTACAGCAACATAGATGGATCTAGGGATTATCATAACAAATGAAGTAAGTCAGAAAGAGAAAGGCAAATACCATATGATATCACATATATGGAATCTAAAACATGACACAAGTTTCTACGAAACAGTAACAGACTCACAGACCTAAAGAGCAGACTTGTGGTTGCCAAGGGGAAGACGTGTGGGGAGGAATGGATTAGGAGTATGAGATTAGCTGATGCAAGCTATTTTATATAAAATAGATAAATAACAAGGTCAACTGAATATCACAGGCAACATACCATGAAAAACCATAATGGAAAAGAATATATACACATATATGTTTAACTGAATTACTTTGCTGTACAGTAGAAATTAACATTGTAAATCAACTATACGTCAATTAAAAATTATTTTAAAAAGCAGTACATGGTTAAAAATATGAAAAAACCTAAAGGAGATTGTCATTAAGAATTTATCTAAATCATGTCTAATTATATCTACAAGAGATTTTGTCAGTATTAATAAAAGTTTAAAAAACTTAGAAAGCATCTTCATGGCTTAATTGCCAATGCTGTTTCTTTCTAAGACATATGTAAATTAAGAGTTCAGCTGGTGGCCTCTTAACTTTGATGAAATAAGATACTGAAACCTGATGCCTCCCCCAGGACTTTCTTCTGGTTTCTTTATTTTCTAGCCTGTAGATAAGGTGTCATATCTGAGGGCATTCTGTGTAGAAACTGTGCTAAAGGCTTTACAAACATCCTCTCAAGTGTCTCACAGTAACCCTGTAGGAGACACCATTATCATACACTTCTAAGGCTGAAGAGACTGAGATATCTTGCCCGAGGTTAAACAGTTTACACCACTTCCTTTCTGAAATTAGTGGAGGATCACAAAATGAACTTTTCCCAGCCGAGATAAACGATACTGCATCAAGCTCCTGTCTCTTTTTTAAAAACTGAATTCTTATTGGAGTACATTTGCTTTACAATGTTGTTAGTGTCTATCATACAGCAAAATGAATCATTCATACCCCCTTTTTTTTATTTCCTTCCACAGAGCATTGAGTAGAGCTCTCTGTGCTATACAGTAGGTTCTCCTTAGTTATCTATTTTATACACAGTAGCATATATATGTAGCAATCCCAGTCTCCCAATTTATCCCACCCCGCCCCTTCCCCCCTTGGTATCCATATGTTTGATCTCTTAGGTCTGTCTCTATTTCTGCTTTGCAAATAAGATCATCTATACAATTTTTCTAGATTTCACATATATACTCCTTTGTCTTGGGACAGCACTGCAAGAGGTTGAGAGGTTTAGAACAGCCTCTCACATACACCCTAAGGAAGGCAGGCAGCACATGCAGTGGAACAAGAATAAGCTTTGAAATCAAACAGAACCAGGTAAATAACCTCAACTGTAACATACAGATTGTGTGATTTTGCACAGACTTGGTTGTCGGAGCCTCAGTTTCCTCTTCTGTAAATGGAACTGTTGATAGCTACGTCCAAGAGTTGTGTGAGAATTAAGTAAGTTCACTCAGTTATTCACTCATTCAACAGATACCTGCAGAGTACTTACCTCACGCTAGTCACTGTGTGTAATATAAAATGAATACTATACAAAAGTCCCTAACAGCTGAATGGCTACATAGCAGACACTCTGGGGGAATTTTATTGTTTTGTTTTTATTTTTCTGGATCAATTTCCCTCTTCTACTAGCACCTTATTTTTATATTTAGTCCCTTCCACTCCCAATCTAGGAGCTTCCCAGGTGGCGCCAGTGGTAAAGAATCCGCCTGCCCGTGCAAGAGACCTAAGAGACACAGGTTCGATCCCTGGGTAGGGAAGATCCCCTGGAGAAGGGCACAGCAACCCACTGCAGTATTCTTGCCTGGAGAATCCCATGGACAGAGGAGTCTCGTGGGCTACCATCCATCAGGTCGCGAAGAGTTGGACACGACTAAGGCAGCTTAGCATTCTATAGTACATTCTGTAATCAGGTGCCCTGCCCTTCCCTGGCCTGGGGGTGAGCATGTGACCCAAGGTAGGTCATGGCCACACTCAGTCTGGAATTTGAATCTTCAGCAAAATGATACAGAGACTGAAAATGGTAGGAGCTCATGCATTCCACCCTTGCCAGGACTCTTCTGCCTGGGAGCAAAGATGTCTTGGTTCCAACTCACTTCCAAGCCTGATTCTCCAGTCTTACTATCATTTTTGTTTGTTTTGAGGGCACATTATCATTCCAAAAATTCCCTTTTGCATAAGCAATGAAGAAGCAGTGTTTGTCATAGGTAAACATATCAGATGCCCACTAACGACGAAAAGTTAACTCTCCTTTCCCAAGTATTGCTGAGTTAAAAGAACGGAAGTTACTAAATAGTATAACTAATGGCACATAGAGGTTAGAAGTGCTCACTCTGGCACCATAGATCATAAATTCAGAATAGTCCATGTCCGATATTCTAAATAACAATGCCGTTGACCTACATTGGTTGGGCGGTAGCCCTTACAGTGGGATGTGCATGGTACACACATTGTCCTGTCCAAAGATCGAAGAAATCTGTGGAGTAAATGTCCTTATCACCTTGTCTTAGGTGAGGATGTTAAAGCTCAGAGGGGTTAAATAACTTGCTTACAGTGATGATAATTTGTGGAATGTAGTGCAAAATAGAAATACAGGGCTCCAGGCTGAGAATTTATTAAAGAATTTCAAGATGGTGGCAGCAGAGCCTTAAACCAACTTCAGATTCCTTCTGAGCTTGAGCCTCCCCACCTTCCTTTGCCCTCATGACTGCACAGGTCACATATCCATAAAGTTGGTCCAGCTTACTTAAGTTAGTAAGTGACAGAGCTGACTTACACGTGGACCTCTTTGATTCGAAAGTCCATGGTCTCAATTCATGTTGTCAAATCACTCATGTTGTCTATGTATTGCCCTCATCCCCTACTCCATAGGGAAGCTGGGCAACTCAAATAAGGTTGATAATGATGACAGCGTCAGAGACTCACAGGGAAAAGTAATCCAGGATAGCAGTGATAGGCTTAGTTCTCCCCTGCCTTCTTCCTGGTGTTCAGTCTAGCCCTATCCTTTGAGAGGGTCCTAGACCACTCAGAATGAATTTAGAGGAGGCTGAGCAGGATGGTGATGGGACTGCATGCACCCATGCACTTCTCACCCTGAAGATGAGAAAAGTCACAGTGGTCATCAAATCTCTTTCCTGCTGAGACATAAGCTCTCTAAGAGCCGGATCTGTCCTGCTCACCAAAATACCCCATATGTGTGGCACAGTGTGTATGATATGATTAATGCTCAATAAATAGTATATGGAGCATCAATTAAATAGTTTACTGAATGTCTGTTAAGTGGAAGAGGGATTAGATGTGTTTTTTTTTTCCCCCAAGGAGGAGGTCAGTTCCAGTGGGGTAGACGGATTTTGACTCTTCGGTATAAAAAGCTCTATGGCCCCAGGATGGAAAAGACTATTAGGAGGTTCCCTTCCAAAAAGGGGCTCCAGTGTGGAGATGATGACGAGGATATTCCCCAAATGCATTCCCTGGAATACCAGACATGGCAAAGAAGACTCTGGTCCTAAGGCATTTCCAGCTGAATGCTAGTAGCCACCTGGGCCTCTGTTGGGAAGCTCTGTAAGAAGCAGTGCTGTCCCTTAGACAGCCTTCTAAGCTTCAGTGTTTGTATGTGCGGGCTCAGTTGCTCCGTCGTGTCTGACTCTCTGCGACCTCATGGACAGTAGCCCACTAGGCCCCTCTGTCCATGGAACTTTCCAGGCAAGAATACTGGAGTGGGTTGCTATTTCCTACTCCAGGGAGTCTTCCTGACCCAGTGGTGTTTAGAATCTATGAATCTGCATGTTTTATCCAAGCTGTAAATGTTGGTAAGGCCAACTTCAGTATTCCAAAGTAAGGCAAATTCACTGAAACTAAGTTCACTAAAGTTGTGGGGGTTTTGAGGGTTCTCTGCTTCTTAGCTTTGGGCTTAGATAAAGTAAATATAATATTCAACCCCAGTGGGCAATCCGGATGTCAGATTCACCATGCTTACAGACAGCTGTGGAGGGAGAACTCTGAATAAATCTGTCTAACTCGTAATGATGAATTACATTACTTCATAGTGATGTTAACCTTCAGAGGCAAAAGTCCAGACAGGTTGAGGAATGGAAAATGAGGACATAAGAGGGGAACAATTCCATTAGCTGTAATCAAAGGAAGAGGCCAAAAGGGGATTAAAATCTATAGCCTGCACAAAAAGAGCAGAGACTAAACCACTCCAACTTCTAAAAGATTAAATATTTGCCACTGGTTCCTGTTTCTTCCACCAAAAGAGTTTATTAATTTCCACTTAACAGTCTGCCTACTTCAGCTAACAAGAGTTTTTAAAATGAATAATAGACCTACTTATTTTAAACCAAAGAAAAGAAAATCTACGGTATCATTCCCATTTCCTCTGACTTATATTTTTACCTTTATTTAGACCAGGGATTTTAAGCCTGGAGGTCCAAGTACTCTATTTTTTAGATAGAATTCAGGAGGTCACCACAAATTTTATTAGAATTTTAAAATAACATATTTATATATTACTTTTTTTTTGTTGCCTGGTGAAATGACTCATAGCTATTTAAGATTTTAAGAGGGTATCTGCCTACATCTCTGGAAAAAAATACTAAGAATTTTTTTCTTTTTTTTTTTTTTGCCACACTGTGTGGCGTGTAGGATCCTAGTTCCCCCCACCAGAGATCAAACCCACACCCCCTGCACTGGGATCTCAGAGTCTTAACCACTGGACATCCAGGGAAGTTCCCAAGAAATCTTAGATCAACTTCCTCATTTTAAGCTTTCTTCTCTTCTTGATTCAGATATACATTGCATATTGAGCCCAGTGCTGAACACTATTCTCAATATTTGTACTGAATGCGTCCTCATTTAACTCTCCTGGGAGGTAGGTAACATTGCCTGCCCCTCACTTTTTTTTCATTCTTGAAGCAAACAGAGACTTTACTAGTAATTGCTGCCATTTATTGAATACTTCTGATACACTTATTGTTTTTCAGTTCAGTTCAGTTGCTCAGTCATGTCCAACTCTTTGTAACTCCATGGACTGCAGCACGCCAGGCTTCCCTATCCATCACCAACTGCCGGAGCTTACTCAAACTCATGTCCATTGAGCTGGTGATGCCATCCAACCATCTTGTCCTCTGTCATCCTCATCTCCCTCCTTCAATCTTTCCCAGCATCAGGGTCTTTTCCAATGAGTCAGTTCTTCACATCAGGTGGCAAAGGTATTGGAGTTTCAGCTTTAGCATCAGTCCTTCCAATGAATATTCAAGACTGATTTCCTTTAGGATGGACTGGTTGGATCTCCTTGCAGTTCAAGGGACTCTCAAGAGTCTTCTCCAACACCACAGTTCAAAAGCATCCATTCTTTGGTGCTCAGCCTTCTTTATAGTCCAACTCTCACATCCATACATGACTACTGGAAAAACCATAGCTTTGACTAGACAGACCTTTGTTGGCAAAGTAATGTCTCTGCTTTTTAATATGCTGTCTAGGTTGGTCATAGCTTTTCTTCCATTGTTTTTACATCTCATATAATCTTACAACAATCCAGTGAGATAAAATGTTATTTTCTGCCTGTGTCATTAGTGACAAGCTAGATAATCAAAAAAGCTGAGTAATTTATTTAAGGATATTTAACTAGGTAGATGAAACATGAGCCCAAATCTAATTCCAAATCCTGTTCTTTAGTCACTGCAACATACTGTTTTTTCCTGGTAGTCTGTAGTACTTGCTCATATGCACTCCTATCACTTGAGGCTGCTATAGTGTTCACTGTCTGACTGACCTCTTTTGTAGTCTCAGTTCAGTTATATCGACTTTCTTTCCATCAGTGGACACTTTGGGAAGATGGGAGACATTTCGCCAAGTAGGCGTAATACAAAAATATCTTACAACTTTCGCCCTCTGGAAATTGTTTCCAGGCCATCCAAAGTTGTATCCACAAGTGTTTTTTTATGTGTTTTCTGTGAAACTCTCACAAGAGAGGAATCTTCCTTATTGGGCCTCACAGGAGCTCTGTTTCCAGGAGGGGGAAGGTCTTCTGGGTGTAGAACCAGAAAGACAGCAACTAGGGACTGATGGAATCCACAGAGAAGATACTCCCTTTTCCATATTTCTGATCCTTCAAGGCTCCCACTAAATCTCTTCTCCAAGAAACCTCCCTGACTGGACATTTGGTCTCGTTAGCACTCCCATGTCAGCACCACACTACAGTCAAAGAATCGCCTGTGAGCAGAGGAGGTATGAATTGTTTGTTATAACAATCTCTCACTCACTCCTACACGTCTTTATTTTCTTGTCTGTAATACACCAGACACTTCTGAGGTGAACAAGATATAACCCTTCCTCAGAGTGGTAGGGGAACCACATGTGAAGAAATAATTTCAATATCTGTGTTAGGGGCTAAAATAGTGGTATTTTTCAAGTAAGGTAGGAGCCCAGAAGAGATAGCAACAGGCTCCCTGGGGCTGCTCAGGAAGGCTTCGTGGGGGAAGTGACATTTAAGTGTGGTTCAGAAAAAAGAGCAGGAATTTTCCGAGAAAGAGAAAAAAAAAGGGTGCTGAAGGCATTCGAGAAGGGTACGGTATAGAGGTGTAAACAGTAACAACATGCTGGGGATCAGCGAGACTTTCGGTTTGACTGGAAGGGAGGTGTATTGAGGGATGGGTTTGAGTTTGGTGCAAGACTATGAAAGGCCTTATGTGTCAGCTCCGAGGTCTCGGCTTTATCTTGTCAGCACTAGCATTTTCTTTTCAATTATTTGAATATCTTACTGCGTGTCCCCCTTATTGTGTTACAAATATGGGTGAGAAATAGAAGTTAGAAAAGACATAATGGAGAAGAGAAACAGACAATGGTATAATTAAAACAGTTATCAAAGATAGAAACAATTTAAGCATAGCAATATCATAATTTTTAGCTTTAATTAAAGATATGTGGACAAAGGACCCTCCCTATATGCGGTGTGAAGAAAATAAATACATTAAAGAAAATGCTTTGCTCTTTAAAAAAATTTCTGGAAGAAGGTTAGCAAGGAGACAGGAAGGTATATTTATTGAGTGCTTGTCCTGTGTTGTTTTTGCACAAAACTGAATTCATTCTAATCCTTAGTTCATGGTATACTTTCATCATGTTAGCAATGAGGAAATGTCCATCATCATTATTAATAGTAAAATAAAATATTCTCAAACTTGCCACCAAGTTCAACAATCAGAACTAGAATACATGTTTACCCATGTATTCCTCTTCTTACCTTTTCCCTCCACCCCCAGCCAAATTAACCCTTCCCAAATGCTATAGACTCTCCCAGTGTTTATTCCTTACTTTTAATATACAGTATGCACACACACACATACATTTGCATTTATTATATTACAGAGATTCACCACTCTGGCGCATATGGCTATAGTTTATTCCTTTTACTGCTGAGTGTCTTCTATTGTGTGACTATATCACTAGGAGAAGGAAATGGCAACCCACTCCAGTATCCTTGCCTGGAAAATCCCATGGACAGAGGAGCCTGGCGGGCTACAGTCTACGGGGTCACAAGAGTCGGACACGACTTAGCGACAAACCACCAAACCACCATATCACTATATATTTAGACATTCTGCTGTCAGTGGGTATTGGGGGTTTTCCTTGACTACCTACTCTTATGAAGAACTCTGATTTTTTTTTCCTTCTCCAGTTTCAAATCTCCCACCAACTCTTTGAGCTGGGTATGATTATCTTCATTTTACGTATGAGGCCACCGAAACTCAAAGAGCATTAGAAACTTTCCTGTTGTCACATGACCACAGAGTGGCAGAGCCAGGGTTTAATTCAATTCTCTGTGACCCCAAAGCCAGCAGTGGCACTTCCTCCCTTCCTTGGAGGACCAGTTCTCCTCTCGATCCAGTGTGTTTCAGGCTCAGGAGACTCCCCCAGCTCACTTTTGCTCTGAGTCGCTGTGAGTCACTGCTGGGGTGAAGAGGGGATTTCCTGAGCTGCCCCTGTCAATATATGTCAAAACATCCTGTTCAGTCAGACAATTCCACCAGTAGCAGTCAGCTGCACTAGGAGCTTCTGGTCCAGCCACTTGGGTGGGGCTGCATTGGCCCAGCAACCTGCTAGAATGAATCTCCTTCTTTCCCCCATTTGTGTCCTCAACTAGGTAACAACAATAATAACAATCTTCTTCTTGTAAGGAGATCTGTACCATTTCCAAAACTCTCTCTGAATTAGGAAAATGATTTCTATTAGCCCCATTTTCCTGATCAGGAAACCAGGTAGTAAATGGTAGATGGAAGAAAGGACACCTAGTCCAGGGTCTGTTCTGATTTTCTGTACAAATATCTTCTACTTAAATATGTCACACTATGCTGAAGACTTTCTGAAAACCCAATATTCAGGCCATTCTCCCAACATCATCCTTACTACTAAGAGTGCCATTATTTCCAAAGGAAAAGTAGTCAGCTTTCTTTTTCCTTCAGCAAAACCACAGATTTGCTAAATGATAGTCACAATACATATGATGTGGTTTGAAGGTGCTAGAACATCATCCCCCTTAATGTCTCTTTTCACTGTCTGTCACAGGGACAGAAGTTCCACTTTTCCTACATTTGTGCCTTGGTTGTTTTTGGCCCTCAGGAAGTTTTTTAGGAAAAGGTAAGATCTAGTATAGATCCTAGTTTAAAAAAAAAACAAAAATCAAAAAAAGAACTACCAAAAACTTAGATTGAATTTTAGCTCTGTATTCTTTCAGTATCATGCTGGAGCACTGTCTAACAGGCCTGTGTCTGGGTGTGCTCAGGCACTCAGTCGTGTCTGACTCTTCGAAACCTCATGGACTGTAGCCCGCCACATTCCTCTGTCCATGGAATTTTCCAGGCAGGAATACTGGAGTGGGTTGCCATTTCCTACTCCAGGAGATCTTCACGACCCCAGGATCAAACCCATGTCTCCTTCATCTCCTGTACTGGCAGGCCTACTGTAGGGTTATTAATTTTCTAATGTTTGGCACATCATTTACTATTGTTTAAGGCCCAGAGTCTGTGGAGAAACATAGTATACAGATGCAAATGCTTTTTGTTTGGAAGAAAAATAACCCCAAAGGTTATGCTTTCATTGCCTATTTATAGGACATTAACCGGTTTTGTCCAGTTTTGTGTTTAACTGAGTAGTCTTATCCCAATGTACTTTCTTCAGTGCGTAAAACGTGTCTCACATGTTTTTTCAAATGACTTTTCATAATCTGCTGGCTCCTTTATTAATGAGTTAGAATACTCTTGTGCTCACTTCGTAATTGTTGATATTCTTTTTTAAAGAAATTTGAGATTTACAAATAGTTGATTTACAATGTTGTGTTAGTTTCAAGTGTACAGTCAAGTGACTCAGTTATACATATATACGTATATTCACTCTTTTTAAGATATATTTCCCATATAGGCCATTACAGAGTATTGAGTAGAGGTTCCTGTGGTCTATAGCAGATCCTTGTAAGTTATCTATTTTGTATATAATAGTATGTATATGTCAATCCCAATCTCTCAATTTATCCTCCCACTTACCCCTAGCTACCATAGTTTGTTTTCTACGTCTATAACTCTATTTCTGTTTTGTAGATAATTTCATTTGTACCCTTTTTTAGATTCCACATATATAATTGTTGATATTCTTAAAAAATTATTCTTTGACAGTTCACATTTAATGCCAAAAATGATCATTTTCTGATCATTATTACCACATAACAAAGTACCCTAAAATTAGTGACATAAAACAGCAACCATATAATTTCCTCCCAGTATAGTGGGTTGGAACTTTGGGAAAGGCTTACTGAGAAGCTTTTATTTGGGGTCTCTCGTGTGGTTAGAGGCAGGGGTCTTCTGAGGCTGTAGGCCACAGTCTCAGTTGGTCTGGGTGTCCAGGGTGGCTCATTCCCAGGCTGCAGTTGCTGCTGGGTGCTGGCTGGGCGCTCAGCTGGAGCTGTCCACAGGAGCCCCTGTCCATAGCCTCTGTAGCATGGTTGGCTTGATCCAGACTTCTTAGAGGGTGGTTGGCATCCCCGGGGCAAGCATTCTGAGAAGACCTGGTAGAACTGCGTGGCTTTCCTGACCTACTCCAGGAAGTTGATAGCATCATTTCTGTGGCAACTCACGAGTCGAGGGAAGGAGACATAGACCCCACCTCTTTTTAGGCAGAGTGTCGAGGAATTTTCAGACTATGTCTTAAAAAATGACATGGGAAACCTCTTTGAACCTCCTAGTGAGAAGGAAACTTACATTTGCACTATTACATTAGCAAAAAAATGACTGTGGACAAAGAGTACAAGAGAAGGCCAGAGAAATAGAGGTAGGAAATCCAGAAAGGAGGTTTTGTGCTACTTGAATTAAAAAAGTGATTGGAAACTTTATTCATTTAGGATCATAAGAGAGGAGGGGAAAAGCACATGAGTGCAAACTACGTTGCTTCAGTCATGTCTGACTCTTTGCGACTTCATGGACTGTATAGCCCGTTAGGCTCCTCTGTCCATGGGATTCTCCAGGCAAGAATACTCGAGTGGGTTGCCATTTCTTCTTCCAGGGGATCTTCCCAACCCAGGAATCGAACCCTCTTCTCTTATGTCTCCTGCATTGACAGGCCTGTTCTTTACCACTGGCACTACCTGGGAAGCCCCTAGAGGCACATGTTAGAGAGAATTCAAATTAAAAATTGAGAAGATGTGGTAGCTGACTGGCTGAGATCTGCCCTATTAGCTTTATAGTAAAGAATCTTACTCCTTTTTTTTTCCTTTTTTGATGCTTCTAAGCCTCACCCTCTTCTTCTCCCCCAACTCCATATCTGGGCACGCTGATAAGAAAGTCCAATACTCCCTCCTTTGGCACCAGTGGGGAGTTAAATCATGCATGGGAGCCCTCACCCCATCCTCACCCCACAGCCACCATAAAATCCCAACCAAGTTTCCTGCCCCTGCCCTCGCTCAAGCCATTTTTGGATGTGCTTGGCAGCCACTCTGATCACCCCGGAAAGTCTCATTATGTGAGTAATAAATTATATGTCCCCTTTGTATTTAATAACACTTTTACTCTGTGAACAGTGTCGGCATACTGAGAACCACCGTTTAAGTAGGGGTCCATCCTTTGTCCTCAGACGACCATGACATGGTTCCAGTTACAGAAAATATAGCTCCTGAATTAAAAAATTAATAAAGCTTAGCATTTATTGCCTTCTATATGTTGGGTGCTAGGAGGGAGGCACTATTATTATCCCCATTTTACAAGTGCAGAAATGGGCCAGAAGAGAGCATCAGGTGGTGGGGAAAAATTGACTCAGATAACCTTACTGACTTGAAGTTTGGTTGAGAAGCTGATGGCATTGCTGACTAAGAGACGGAGACTTGGAGAGGGTCCACTTCTATGGGAAGAAAAGCTCCGTTTTAGACGCATTTAATTTCTGATGAAAGGGGATGTATAACTGATGATGTCCTTTGGCAGTTAGAGATAAGGAATTTACTGGGCACCATGTAAGTGCCAGACTCTAGGTAGGTAACCAACAGAGCTCTGGTGAGAAAATGAGAATTGTAGAGTCACCAACATAGTGGATACTGAAGCCAGAATTTAGATGTCAAGAGAAAGAGCAGAGCAGAGCAGAGGATTATGAACTCATGTGTAGAGCGTAGGAGAAACAGAAGGAGCCAGCAAACCGGATAGAGAAAGGACAGTGGTGTAAATGTAGTGGGGTATATGAGTGAGGTCCAAAACACTTTTTTTAAAGTAAGCTGCCATTTTAAAATTGCCTCTCTGCCTAGGAGAAAAGCCTGGACAGCAGTGGAGTCATCTTTCTTTGATCTGGAAGGTGTCTCTTCACATGATGGCCCTTTTTAGTTGCACATACATAAGGCAAGTGGGCACACAGTGCCTAAGGGAATTCTGTAATAAAGCCTTTTATTTGTGGCTTTGGGAGGCTGCTCTCCCTTCATATTTGAAGAAAATCTCTTGGATGGCTATAGAAATATTTGCACAGAGACTCAAGGCATTGAGACCTGAACTTTCCTTTGGGTATTCAGCTGTAGTATGGACTAGAGACAGCCCAGCTGAAGTCTGCTGGCAAAAAGGACAGTGAGAGTTGCTTTAAAAAAAAAAAAAAAAAAAAATGAGCTGCTTGACCTCATGCAGCTCAAAACCAGAAAAATAAACGACCCAATCAAAAAGTGGGCCAAAGAACTAAACAAACATTTCTCCAAAGAAGACATACAGATGGCTAACAAACACATGGAAAGATGCTCAACATCACTGATTATCAGAGAAATGCAGATCAAAACCACAATGAAGTACTATCTCATTCCAGTCAGAATGGCTGTCATCAAAGTCTACAAACAGTAGATGCTAGAGAGGGTGTGGAGAAAAGGGAACCCTCTTACATTGTTGGTGGGAATACAAATTAGTGCAGCCACTATAGAGAACAGTGTGGAGATTCCTTAAAAAAACTGGAAATAGAACTGCCATACGACCCAGCAATCCCATTGCTGGGCATACACACTGAAGAAACCAGAATTGAAAGAGACACGTGTACCCCAATGTTCATTGCAGCACTGTTTACAATAGCTAGGGCATGGAAGTAACCTAGATGTCCATCGGCAGACGAATGGATAAGGAAGCTGTGACACATATACACAATGGAATATTACTCAGCTATAAAAATAATGCATTTTAGTCAGTTCTAATGAGATGGATGAAACTGGAGTCTATTATACAGAGTGAAGTAAGTCAGAAAGAGAAACCCCAACACAGTATATTAATGCATATATGTGGAATTTAGAAAGATGGTAACGATGACCCTATGTACAAGATAGCAAAAGAGACACAGATATAAAGAACAGACTTTTGGACTCTGTGGGAGAAGGCGAGGGTAGGATGATTTGAGAGAATAGCACTGAAACATGTATATTACCATATGTAAAATAGATGACCAGTGCAAGTTCGATGCATGAAGCAGGGCACTCACAGCTGGTGCTCTGGGAAAACCCAGAGGGATGGGGTGGGGAGGGAGGTGAGAGGGAGTTCAGGATGGGGGTGACACATGTATACCCATGGCTGATTCATATCGATGTATGGCAAAAACCACCACAATATTGTAAAGTAATTAGCCTCCAATTAAAATAAATAAATAAATTTTTAAAAAATCCATGAGGAAATTTCTTGACTGATTATTGTTACTGTTGTTTAGTTGCTAAGTCTCGTCCAACTCTTTTGCGACCCCATGTAGTGTAGCCTGTCAGGCTCTGTCCATGGGATTTCTCAGGCAAGAATATTGGAGTAAGTTGCCATTTCCTTCTCCAGGGGATCTTCCCGACACACAGATCTAACCTACATCTCTTACATTGGCAAGCAGATTTTTTTTTTTACCACTGTGAAGTAGGGAAGCCTATTCTTGACTGATTATCCATGTTCAATATCAGCCCTCAAAGGTACAAAGGGAAGATCATTTCAATCAACTGTGTGGCCTCTGATTCTGCTGGTGGAAATGCCTTGAGGATAGTTGGGAGCACAGATGTGGAGCAACCATGGCCAAGAATAGCACTGAGAAGATAGTGTTGTCCTTCCTTAAAAAAAAAAAAAACCTCTGAAGCTTTGAAAGGGTCTGAAAAAGTAAGAATGGCACTAAGGCAGGAGGTGAGCATGAAGGTGACTAGGCAGGACCAGACTGTGATGATGACCCCATGCAGTAGTGTCAGAAGCTAGAAAGCAGAGCCACTCATACACGGATTAAAGCTTCCTTTTCTTCCTTTGAGAGTTATTAGAAATAGCCTGAGTTTTTGGATGAGGAAAGCAATTCAAAGAGAAAAAGCAAAATGAGAGAGGGAAGCCAGAGTCATGCTCATCAAAATGTTTAACCATGAAAATATGACCTTAATTGCAACTCAGGTTATGAAGCAACTCATGCAGTTATGAGGACAAAAAAGGCATATTTATAATCACCCTGCTCCCATGCTTTGAATACTGATTATGCACAGTATTTTTCACTGTTCCTGATACATAAAAGATGCTCAGTGTATGGTAACTGTGATCAGTAACATTATTATTAATACTAGTATATTGTTGGTTAAAGTAGTTATGAAAGTACAGTCCTGGTAGAATATTAAGTAATGATGCCACGGTCATCAGCACAGTCATTACAATTTCCTTCCTTAAGTGAACTCTGACCAGGGCGTGAAGAGCTATTGTTTGAGATATGGAAGGAAAGGCTGCTGCAAAAAACATCATCACAGCAAGTGGTGACCATCCTTGCAGCTGAGACCTTAATGAAAGAGGAGAGGCATGTTCCTCACCCTCTAAGGATAGTTATTAACCAGGTTCCCAAGTAGCAGCAGGATATGGATTTGTCTACTTAATTTTTTACCCTCCACACAAGCCCAATTCTGGGGGATTCCGCCAAAGGAAAAAATAATTCCATGTAGAAAGAGGCAATCTGATAAATCTCTAGGTTTTGAAGGGGAGCCTTCATCCTTGTAGAGGTGTCTTCTCCCCCTCCTCCTTTTTCTCATCTGCCTTCTCTGTCTCACCCTCTTCCTCCTCCTTGACTTCTCTGCATCCTAAACACAAACCCCATATTTCTTCATATTCCCATCTATGTGACCTTGGGAACATTTCCCCATCCCACAGATGTTCCACCTACAGTGACTCTGTGGTTAAGGAGTTTTGGGAAACCCAGGATCCCAAATAACTATCCTTCCTAGAAATTCACAGTGCAACTCACCATGTGGAAAGTGCTGTGAAATCCTGTGGTAAAGTCACCCTTTAACTCTGGTTAGCCAGGGCTTCCTCATCTTCTTTGCTAACAGATGCAATCATATTTTTTTGCAATACTTATTAATAACCCTGGAGAAGGAAATGGCAACCCACTCCAGTATTCTTGCCTGGGAAATCCCATGGGCTAAGGAGTCTGGCGGCTTACAATCCATGGGGTCACAAGAGTTGGACATGACTTAGCAACTAAGCCATTACCACATTAATATCCCTCATTATTAGACTCCAAGGGATTTGGATCAGGGCATTCCAGGAAGAGGGAAGAAGTGAAAAGGCACAGCAGTGTGAAACAATTTTGTTTGATGGTGTGTGGTAGGAGGAGGGCTGGGGGAAAATATTAACTAGTTGTATATGCCTCGTGTTTACAGAAAAGAAGAGAGTACAAAGAAGGGCCTAGTCCTCAGGAATCAGTTTCATGAAGGTGCCTACAAAGGCTACTCTGAAAGCAAGTAGGGAGGAAAGGTCGAAGGAAATTACATTGTCCCAGCTCCCCACTAAGCCTCATCTGTGACTGTATCATGAAGGTGAATTGGAAGACTGTGACTGATGTACGTGACAGTGAAATTAGAGAGGAGAACTAAGTTGTAAGCTAGATATTTGAATTTTATTCTCATTGGTGCTTTTCAGCTTTTGTCTCATCATGGTGCACACAGAAAATTAGAGCATATTTTATTTCCTCTGGCACAGTGGAGTAAATGGAAGAGGATGCCTATTCCAAGGATGGAGGGACTCTATAAGTCATTTGTGATACAGCAGTGTGCCCTGATGCTGTTTGAAAGTGCTGTTCTAGGTGATGGGAAGTAATATAAGAGCTTTAGGTAGGTAAATGACCTGGTTAGGTTTGGATAAAGAGATAACCTTAGTGGGCTTTAACCAAGACCCGGAAACAGATCAGAAGCAGATGTCCTTCTAGTTGCACAAACCTGACTTGCTTCCACCATGACAGGATCTTTTACATACATTTCCTTCCATCTAGAAATGTTCCCTCTATCATCCCAGGTCTTCACTTTGTTTTTGTCTACTCATCCTTCTGATCACAACTGACACATCACTTTTCCAAGGAAGCTGTCCCTCCTTCCTCAAAGTCAGGTTTTCTTTATCACATCTTCATATATATTTTCCTCCATGTCACTAAATTTAATTGACAGCTGCGTCTTTCTGTTATTACACAGTCAACTCCTAATTAGACTATGTATTTGTAACATTGCTTCCTCACCTGGTAAGGCCTCCCATCTCCATATGCTCAAATCATAGCCATCCTTCCAGGTCTATTTGATATTCTCTTTACCACCAGTCTCCCCACCTGAAAATATTGTTACCATTCTTCTCTCAGTTCAGTTCAGTTCAGTTGCTTAGTCGTGTCCGACTCTTTGCGACCCCATGAACTGCAACACGCCAGGCTTCCCTGTCTATCACCAACTCCCGGAGCTTACTCAAACTCGTGTCCATCAAGCATCAAGGTGATGCCATCCAACCATCTCATCCTCTGTTGTCCTCTTCTCCTCCCGCCTTCAATCTTTCCCAGCATCAGGGTCTTTTCCAATGAGTCACTTCTTGGCATCAGGTGCCCAAAGTATTGGAGTTTCAGCTTCAACATCAGTCCTTCCAATGAATATTTAGATCTGATTTCCTTTAGGATGGACTGGTTGTATCTCCTTGCAGTCCAAGGGACTCTCAGAAGTCTTCTCCAATACCACAGTTATAAACATTCATTCTTCAACGCTCAGCTTTCTTTATAATTCAATGCTCACATCCATACGTGACTACTGGAAAAACCATAGCTTTGACTAGACAGCCTTTTGTTGACAAATTAATGTCTCTGCTTTTTAATATGCTGTCTAGGTTGGTCATAGCTTTTCTTCTAAGGAGCAAGTGTCTTTTAATTTCATGGCTGCAGTCACCATTTGCAGTGATTTTGGAGCCCCCCAAAATAAAATCTGTCACTGTTGCCATTGTTTTCCCATCTATTTGCCATGAAGTAAAGGGGCTCGATGCCATGATCTTAGTTTTTTGAATGTTGAGTTTTAAGGCAACTTTTTCTTTCTTTAAGCCAACTTTCCTCTTTCACTTTCATCCAGAGGCTCTTTAGTTCTTCTTCACGTTCTGCCCTTATGGGTGGTGTCATCTGCATATCTGAGGTCATTGATATTTCTCCCAGCAATCTTGATTCCAGCTTGTGCTTCATCCAGCCTGGCATTTCGCATGATGTACTCTGCATATAAGTTGAATAAGCAGGGTGGCAATATACAGCCTTGATATACTCCTTTCCTGATTTGGAATTAGTCTATTGTTCCATGTCCCTTTCTAACTGTTGCTTCTTGACCTGCATACAGATTTCTCTGGAGGCAGGGAAGGTTGTCTGGTATTCCCATGTCTTTAAGAATTTTCCACAGTTTGTTGTGATCCACACAGTCAAAGGCTTTGGCATAGTCAATAAAGCAGAAGTAGATGTTTTACTGGAACTCTCTTGCTTTTTTGATGATCCAGTAGATGCTGGCAATTTGATCTCTGGTTCCTCTGCCTTTTCTAAATCCAGCTTGAACATCTGGAAGTTCACTGTTCACATACTGTTGAAACCTGGCTTGGAGAATTTTGAGCATTACTTTACTAGTGTGTGAGATGAGTGCAATTATGCAGTAGTTTGAGCATTCTTTGGCATTGCCTTTCTTTGGGCAATTTCTTTGGAATGAAAACTGACCTTTTCCAGTCCTGTGGCCACTGCTGAGTTTTCCAAATCTGCTGGCATATTGAGTGAAGCACTTTCACAGCATCATCTTTTAAGATTTGAAATAGTTCAACTGGAATTCCATCACCTCCACTAGCTTTGTTCTTAGTGATGCTTCTTCTCTAATCATCTCTAAATATGGTTTCTGTACATCTCTGATTGCTTTGTAGAACAGACATCAGAGAAATTCCTGCCTACTCCTAGTTGTTTTCTGGAACTTGCTCTGCTTGTCCTCCAGCTCCAGTCAAATAGTTACTGTGGGACCTGCCATGTGACATGAGTATGACTCTACCCAAGACTCTAGCTCTAGGGGTGAGCAAGGCATATACTTGAACTCTGGGCCAATGAGCCCTTACTTTGGGATTTTTAGATTTGCTTTAGAAAGAGTTCTTTCAATCTGTCTCATTAGCTGAAGCTCCAAGATGTATGACTCTGGACCTCTTAAGGGCTATGGTTATGCTTTGTTTATATCATGGGCTTCTAGTGAAAGAGAAGAATGAGGGTGTACACAGAGAGAAACAGAGACAAGATAATATCCCATCAGTATTGGAGTCTCTGGTTCCAATAGTTCCTGGGCTCCAACTATATCCAACATTTGCCTAGCCTTAGAGCTGTGAGATACCTGTGGGTGTGTGTTAAATGGCTTCAGTCATGTCCGACTCTTAGAGAACCTATAGACTGAAGCCCACCAGGGTTCTCTGTCCATGAGATTTACCAGGCAAGAATACTGGAGTGGGTTGCCATGCCCTCCTCCAGGAGATCTTCCCGACCTGGGAATCTAACACATGTTTCTTGTGTCTCCTGCCTTGACAGAAGGGTTCTTTACACTAGCACCACCTGGGAAGATACTTCCAATAATTCTCTCGCTTTGTTACCAAGAATATAAACTAATTAATACATCTTGATCTCTTTTGAGAGCTCCCTGAGATGGGATTTTTGCTTGAATTTAGGACAATCAGGGTAGAGAACGTTAAACTGCAATGAAGCATCTCAGATTGTAACATATAGTTTCTAAAATATATTTATCTGAAGTCTCCAGTGGGAGAGAGCACGATATAATGGAAAGATTATGTGCTTTGAAGTCAGACTTGGGTTTGAGGCCAACTCTGTGTTTCCCAGTAGAAATTGTTACTCTAGACAGTTGACTGCACTGCTCTGAGCCTCGTCAAATGGAGATAATAGTACCCACATTAAAGAGTTATTATCACGTGGTGTAATGAATAATGCATTAAAGGACTCGACATAGAATCTGGTTCAGCATAGGCACTTGGCATTCCACATTTCACTGAGTCAAAGATGCTATCAGATGTAATAGGTATCATGATTTGGGGTATCACTGAAAAAGGAAAAGCCAATTAATCTGTGACATGCCATTGATGATATAAGGCTTTGTGATTTCAGAACTTTTAAATTGTAAAAAAAAAAAAAAATGCGTCTTAGAACTGATGAAATGCAGTATATTTATTCGGCACAGATAATATGAGCAATTGTGTTAGGCCCTGGTGATATGAGTGAACAAGACTGATATAGCCCCTCAAGATGCTGGGATCTAATAATTAATACAATTCAGATTTTCAAAAGGACTCACAATAACCTTATATGGTAAATTCCTGGCTTTCAAAACTGCCTGGGACCAAGAAGTAAAGCAGGAGAGAAATACTAGACTTTAATCCTCTTATATGTTGTTAGATCCTATAGCAGTTATATTTTCATGCTCTGCATACAATCCAAAACAAATTGTCTGCTTACAATTAAAATCCTGCTGAGTTTCCAAGAGCCCGGCCCCCAGGGAGCTATTTGAACACCACGTCTTATCCACAATGACGCAATTCTACTTTTAAGGGACAATTAAGGGGTTTCCTTGTAAGTCAGGCCAGACTTTCCCCAAAATACATGAAGGAAGTGCCTAGAAAAGAAAATGTTTGAGGCTTGTTTTCATACTGTCATTTAAGAAAAACAATTTCCAAAAAGGACTGGATTTTTTTTTAATTAAATTTGGAAGGCTTGTACTTTTATAGCCCTTTGCAGCCTTTTAGTAGAACAGAACAGAGTCCCTTAGGAAACTTAATGTAACAGTAACCAAATGTCCTTGTTAAGCAGCCATTTATTGGTCTATTAAATCTGATCTGAACTGTGATATTTTGTGGTAAATCTCTTCTCCAACATAAATTGCTTAAGATGGGCTCCTCCAACATAAATTGCTTAAGATGGGTAGATAGGCATCTACCCCACTAGAGATGGCTTCAGCATCATCCCAGAAAAGACAAATGTGTTTGCATCCTCCTAGAGAGCTCTTCCAATAGGGGAGATCTAAAAAGAATGTTTTCTTTGTCTCTTTTGCTTAGGAAGAGTTAAAAATGGTTTTAGAGATCATTCAGCCCAATTTTACAGATGAGATGGAGACCAACAATTAATTATTCATTATAGGCTAGGTGCTATCTTAGACCCTGAGGTTGGAGAGATAAATTAGATATTTTCTCTCGCCATCCACTCGCCATCCAGTGGGGGTAAGAGATCAGTAAATAGAGCAAGGTAAGTGCCAGGCAACAGAGTGAGCCCCCCAAATGAGGGCTGGCAGTTGGGAGAGGAGAGGAAAATAAGGAACCAGGATTCATTCAGAGAGTTTAAATGTAGAGACTGTAATGAATAGTCTTAGAGAGTGACGAGAACAAGCAAAGGACTTGGGGGACCCTGGAGAATACACTCAGTGTGAAGCTAGCATCTCCTCTAGAGCCAGAGGACAGGAGGTAGAGATAGTGTATTACAGTCTGGTAAGAACTGGAGCCTTGGAGAGCAGCCTTTCAGTAGGGGCTTCAGCCACAGAGAGTCACAACAGCTGCCAGAGAAATGGCACCAAAGCCAGGAAGAAATGCCCCAGCTTCTGTCTGCTCAGTTTCCTAATTTTCCATTGGTGCTTCCTAAATTTCCATTGTCTGAATCCAGTGGAAGCCAGATCACAAATGTGATATAATGTGACAGAATCAGCCTCTTGAAGCATAGAGGAAGGCAAAGCAGAGCAGAAAATAGGTCCTGGGAGAGAGTAAATGGAGACTAACCAACACATCTGGCATTCAAGGTTTCTCCCATGTATGTGTACATGTGCATACACACACATTATTCATTCATTTAGCAAATAATTTGAAGTACCTACTATGAAATAATAGAGATAAAATCTGCTGAAGACAGTTTACTTAACTATGGAGATGAAAAGGTAAACTAAATAAATACCATTTTACCCTTCGGGCTTTCTATCTAGTGAAAAAAAGACAAAATAAATAATTCATAAAGCTTAATGACTATTATGTTAAAGAGAGGTCAGGGAGCTTTGGGAGTATAATGAGTGGGAAAGTAGCTAATCAAATCTGGAGCCCGTAGAATATTCCCCTGAGAAAGTGACCTTTAGGTTGAGACTTGGGGGAAAATAGAAGTCAGCCACCTAGAGGAGTGAGTTCCAGAGAGAGGAGTGTTCCTCGTGGAAAGAGTGCAAAGGCCCAGAGGCAACAGTGGGCATTAAGTTCAAGGGTCTGAAAGATGTTCAACGTTCTTTGACCTTGGAGCATGAGGTATTGAAAGATGAGACTGAAGTGACAATCAGAACCAGGTTGTTTGAGGCTACATGTTTCCAGATTTTGATCCTAAAGGCAACGAGGAATTACCTGAAAGCTTTAATTAGGTTTTCTCCAGGTTCGAAGGGTCGCTCAGGATGTAAGTTTCTGTTGGCCATCCCGACTTATGGGGACATGGGCATGGGTATGCTCAAGAGATGAGTCCTAAGGACAGTAGGAGCCAGTCATTGATAACAATTAAGGATGTTGTTTCAGGTGGAGGGACGAGTACATGCAAAGGCTCAGAGACAAAGCAGAGCAGAATCCAGGAACATTAAGTCATTTCTACTGATGGAACATTGACAGTGAGGAAGTTGGTGAAGTGGTGGGACACATTAGAGATGACTGAGTTATTATACCCTTCGTCCCGTGCACCCTGAATTTCAAGGCCTTCAACCCTCTTACTGCCACTAGTGCTTATACTTTCATCTCTTATATGGTCAATACCTGGTACTGGAATTGCTCAGCCCAGGGGTAGACATATGTTTCATTTTTAATAAAAGTTCTCAAGTTCTCTCTCTCTCTTGTGCTAATTCCTGTGTCTAGAATCCTCTTTCCACCATCTGTTGAAGAAAGCTGCTTGATAGCAGTTGCAGAAACTGAATATCAGGAGTGCCAGGGCAAGACAAGAGGATGGCCAGCAGGCAGTAGCCAATTTGGAGCAGGATTGGGGAGGCAAGTCAACAGGAATAGGACTTGCAATGCAGAACAAGAACCAAAAGTGCTGACGGTAATTTCAAGATGGAGTCTTTGAAACATGGAGCTTATAAGAGCAAGTTAGTTTCAGATCACCACATCCAGTCGACTTCTTCAGGGTTGTTTTGTACTCACTTAGCTTCCCTGGTGGCTCAGATGGTAAAGCGTCTGCCTGCATTGCAGGAGACCCAGGTTCGATCCCCGGGTTGGGAAGATCCCCTGGAGAAGGAAATGGCAACCCACTCCAGTATCCTTGCCTGGAAAATCCCATGGTCAGAGGAGCCTGATAGGTTAAAGTCCATGGGGTCACAAAGAGTAGGACACAACTAAGCAACTTCACTCACTCACTCAAAGCTGCAAGTCCAGTACTTGTTGCCTAATCACACTGCTCTGTTCTTTCCTTTTAATCTGCTGCAACACCTGACCATGGTTTTCTTCATTAAATGGTGTGACCGGCCCTCTTGTAGTCTGGTGAATGAAATGTAAACTGGTACAACCATTCAAAGAAATTGTGTGACATGTATGGCAGACCTTTCATATGTCAATATTCTTTAATCCAGGGATTTCCCTGATGATAATAGGTAACTGTGCCATGCTTAGTTGCTCAGTCACGTCTGACTCTTTGTGCCCCCAGGCTCCTCTGTCCATGGGGATTCTCCAGGCAGGAATACTGGAGTGGGTTGCCATGTCCTCCTCCAGGGGCTCTTCCCTACCCAGGGGTCAAACCCAGGTCTCCCACATTGCAAACGGATTATTTACCATCTGAGCCACCAGGGAAGCCCAAATAGGTAATTATTAATCATTAATTTTATGTGTCAACTTGACTAGGCCAGAGGGCGCCCAGATATTTGGACAAGCACTCTGGGTATTTCTGTGAGTATGTTTTTGGATGAGGCTCACATTTAACTTGACAGATTAAGTAAAGTAGGTTTTCCTTGCTAATGCAGTGGGCTTCAGTCAGTCAGTTGAAGGCCTGCGTGGAACAAAAGGCTGAGGACCTTCTGCCTGACTGCTGTTAGCAGGGGCATTGCTTTTTTCCTGCCTTTGGATTCAAACTAAAGAAACATCTGCTCTTACTGGGTCTCAGGTCTGTTGGTGTTCAGGCTCTCCTGGGACTCCAGCTTGCTGACTGCAGATCTTGGACTTGGCAGCTACCATAATCGCATGAGCCAATTCCTTTAAAAAAAATAAAAAGGAAAATGAAAAAAAAATTTTTTTTAAGTCCATCAGTGTTCTATTGGTTCTGCTTCTCTGAAGAATTCAGATGCAATTATCAAATACTTAGTATGTACAGACAATGTTTTAAGTGAGTTACATATTAGGACAGTTACATCTCATTAAACCCTATGCGATAGATACTATGATTATTGCTATCTTATTGGTGAGGAAAAAGGTAAGGAAAGTAGAGCAGATATACCATGCCCACGCTTGCACATCTGGTAATTTGCAGAGCAAGAATTTAAACTGAGGCAGTATGACTTCAGAGCTGGCATGCTTAGCACCATGCTTCATGGCCTTTCCAATTTATGTAGATAGGTATAGGGGTTAAGATGTACATGCAAAAATATGCAGTGGCATATTATTTTTCCTAGGAAATATTTTGGTACTTTTTAAATGTATAAGTGACTTACAGTATTGCAAAATCTTGTGTTTAGTTCAATGAATTTTTTATACAAACATAGATCGTGTAACTGCCACTCACATCAAGTGATAGAACATTCCTGTATCCCAGTGGTCTTCTGCTTTCCTCTTCCTCTTCAATAGCCCATACCCAGAGGTAATCACTACCCAGCTTCCATGTACATAGATTGATTTTGCCTATTCAACAACTTCACATAGATAGAACCATATAGTGTCTTCTGTGATTCTTTCATTATGCTTTATGTTTAGAAAGTTCATCCATTTTTGTGAATATAAATAGGAAATGGCAACCCACTCCAGTATTCTTGCCTGGAAAATTCTGTGGATGGAGGAGCCTGGTAGGCTACAGTGCATGGGTCGCAGAGTTGGACACTACTGAGTGACTTCACTTTCTTTTTTCATGTTACTGATTCCAATTACACTGCACACATTTTTCACAATGTTTCACAATCCATCCTCCTGCTGATGGACAATCATGTTGTTTTTCCAGTTTGGGTCCATTATGAATGAAGTTTCTATAAGTATTTTTGTACATGTCTTTAGTGTATATGTGGGCTTCCCTCATAGCTCAGTTGGTAAAGAATCCGCCTGCAATGCAGGAGACCCCGGTTCAATCCCCTAGAGAAGGGATAGGCTACCCACTCCAGTATTCTTGGGCTTCCCTTGTGGCCCAGCTGGTAAAGAATCTGCCTGCAATGTGGGCGACCTGCGTTCGATCCCTGGGTTGGGAAGATCCCCTGGAGAAGGGAAAGGCCACCCACTCCAGTATTCTGGCCTGGAGAATTCCATGGACTGTATAGTTCATGGGGTCACAGAGTCAGACACGACTGAGCGACTTTCATTTCACTTAGTGTATATGTATTTTCATCCATATCCTGCATCTTGGTTTTCATTGATACTGAAAAACAGTTTTCCAAAGTGCCTAAACTAGTTTACAATGATACCATTAATGTATGAGAGTTCCAGTTGTTCCATATCCTTGATTACCCTTGATATAGCTAGTCATTAACTTTAGCTATTTTGGTGATTTTATGGTGGCATCTCATTGTGGTTTTATCTTCCCTTGTGACTAATGAAATCAAATACTTCTTAATGTTCTTGCTATTTGAATAGGCTTTCAGTATTCCAAGTATTTTTGCCTTCAAAAAATCAGGTTGTCTGTGGTTTTTTAATTCATTTTTGAAAGTTCTTTACATATTGTGAGAATGTGTTTTATTTGTTGGATTTGTGTGTTATAAATTATAGCTTCCACTCAAACTATGGCTTATTCATTCACTTTTTGATAAACAGAAATTCTTAACATTAGTGTAATCCATTTTATAGCAAGTTCTTTTGCATCCTATTTATTTTGTGTCCTTTAATATGTATTAAAGTCAGGATATTATTCTTCTATATTTTATACCATAAGCCTGATAGTTTCAGCCTTTACATTGAGATTTTTAACCCACTTTGAATTAGTTTTTGTGCATCCTTTGAGGTTGAGATCAAAGATCAAAGTTCAAAAAATGGATACCATAAGGATATTCAGTTTGCCTTGTACCACTTGTGGAAAACTTTCCTTTTTCCTACTGAACTTCAGGGTTGTAAATCAAGTGCCCGTATATATGGGGATCTATTTCTGGATTCTATATTCTGTTTCATTGATCTACTTTTCTAACTTAGCACCAGTGCTATACTGGCTTAATTACTGTAGTTTTATAATAAGTCATGAAGTCTGTTGAGATCCTTCAGCTTTGTTCTTTTTTAAAAAAGATTACTTTGATAGATACATTTTTTGATGTCCAATAATGAAGAAATGTTATAACACTCCTATAAAAATGCAGTAGTATGCATCCATAAAAGTCAAGATTATAAAATTTTAAATGATGTAGGAAAACACATAAGAAATAATACTGAGTCAACAGAGAAGGACATAAACTTGGAAAACCTGTATGATCTCAATTATGTAAATGGAAAATAAATTAAAAGAGGATGAAAAGTAAATATGCCAGCATGTAAACCATCTTCAAAGTGAAGTTTTAGATATCTGTTTCTCTTTTCTTTTTTGAGCTCAGACCCATTCACCACTTTTGTATCTTCATCGTAGTATAAAGAGCCAAGCCCTGCAAACTACATTTCTCATAATCACACATTCTTGCTTTCTGTCACTCTCTTAGGACTGGCCAATGGAAGGCACTAGACAGAGGTGGGGGGTGGAAGGCGGAGAGAAGACAGGGCAGTTCTCTATGCCCCTCCTCTGTCTCAGGCAGCATTTCCAGGTGGCAATGATTCCACAATTGTTTCATCTAACCCTGGCAACCCCTCCCTCTGTGCGGCTCTGCTTCTCAGTTCTGAGACCATTTCTTTCCTTTGTCCTGCCATCCTTAAGGGTGACAATGGGTTTCTGCTAATTTCTGGGTTACTCCTCTATCCACTGTTTGTACCTTTAGTTCTCCCAGGACACATGAAATGAGTTTCTCCTATTAAATTTCCTCTATTGAATTACATGGCTTCACTTCTGTTTTTCTAACTGGACCGTGACTGACCTGGTAATTATTATTTTCTTAATGGTATTCTTTTACATTTTTAGAAATTTGCTCAGCTATACATAGATGGCTGTTATAATTTTTTTCTTCCATTTTTTACCCAAGATGCTAGAGAGGGAATCAAACCTTTGGGCAATTTAAAAATTATTGAGGGTCTATTGTGGGCCGGATACAAAGCTATCAATGAATTGGCCACAAATGATTGTGCTAGGTGCTATGGATACAAAAGCTACAAAAGATGCTACACTTGGACCAACTTGATGCTAAAACTCTTCTGATCTAATTTTCTTTGTTTCTCACTTCTATAATCAGAAAGAGTCGAAAGTGTATCACATAGGAAATAAACAGAATAAATGCATTTATTTTTTGAGCAGAAAGGATAAACCAGATTTGTTTGGATCTTGGAATCATGTAGAAAGGGCAGGCTTGACATGCTGATTCTTGGGAAGGAGTCTAGAGACAGGATAATCTGAACTACAGAAAGAAGGATTCAGAGGGAGAATGTGAATCTGTAGTGTTTTTTCTGCATTGGCTGAGTTCTCCTGAGGGTTGAGCTGGAGACAGAGCAGTGCCTTCTTCCCATTATGTCTTTCTGCTTATATCTTAACTATCCTGTCAACATAAACCCCTCAGAGTCATAGGCATAGTGTCGCCATTTCGTTCATTTGTCTTTCAGAAGCTGGGGAAAGGTAAACTGAAGTCTACAGATCAACAGAAAAGCAGGGTCTGGAAGGAAGGTGTGGCCAGGTGGGTGTTTCATCAGGGGTGGAGTTATATGGCGTCTCTGTGCTCTCCACGCTGGACATCTTGGGCAGGACCTTAGGACTCGGTCTCTCCCTTTCAAAAGCACTTACACTCAGAGAGACTGTGTGTGTGTTAGTAGCTTCAGTCCAACTCTTTGCAACCCCATGGACTGTAGCCCATCAGGCCCCTCTGTCCGTGAGATTTCCTGGGCAAGAATACTGGAGTGAGCTTCCATCTCCTCCAGGGGATCTTCACCACCCAGGGATCAAACCTGGGTCTCCTGCACTGCAGGCAGATTCTCTACTGCCTGAGCCACAGGGTGATGTCTAAAGAACCTGGGATTTGGACTCAGAATACCTGAGTCTTGGTTGAGGCTCTTTAACTCTCTCTCTCTCACACACACACACACGAGTATGTTATTTATTCTGTGAACCATAGTTCCTCCATCACTTCAGTTGGGGATAATAAAACTCACCTAACAAGGCAATTTGTAAATCAGATCTGCTGCTTTCCATGATGTAATAGCTCCTTATCTCCGTGTGGTGGTGGTGGTGGCTTCCCTGGTGGCTCAGCGGGTAAAGAAACTGCCTGCAATGCAGGAGACCTGGGTTTGATCCCTGGGTTAGGAAGATCCCCTGGAGAAGGGAACTGGCTACCCTTTCCAGTATTCTGGCCTGGAGAATTCCATGGACTACATAATCCATGGGGTTGCAAAGAGTCGCACACGATTGATTGACTATCATTTTCACTTTCGCTTTCTATCTCCCCGTGGAGAGTCCATATTCCTTACTGTGACATATGAAGCCTTCGTCTCACTCTGTACTGGCTGCTCTCTTTTCCTATCACTGTCCTCTGAGTCTTGGTGACTTCCCCATACCTAAGGGCTGGCATGTTTCTCTCAGTGATTTCCACAGCCCTAATTCCTTTACTATACAAATCATTTTCTCTCATGCAAAACCCCTTTCTCTATGATCTGGATAGCAAACTTCTCTTACTTGAAAACTCAACTTTTCTTGGTTGTCTTCCCTTTGTTCTGCAGGCCTAATTAAGTACTTTTGGCTAATCCACTTCATCTGTGCAAACCTCTAATAGTAACTGTAACTGTTTATCTGCCTTCCCTAAAGGACTAGGAGTTCCCGTAGTGTAAATTTTTGTATTCTCTGAGACTAAACCATTAGTTGTCCCATAGAGAGTGATGAGTAAATATAGACCAAATAAATAAACACAATTTCAAGAGTTGAGAGGTGAAATATTTCTGGTGAGGTGTCAGGAAGTAGCAGAAAGGCTGATGAAGAGGAGAGATGCATTCTGACTCTGGTCTCAAATCATCCAACAACCCTGTCTCTCTGGGTCTTGGTTTTCTAATCTTAAAGCAAAAATATGGAACCAGATGACTTTCTTTAAGGTCCCTCTCAGCTCAAGTATCTTCTTCCTGTCCTTCCCTTGTGTAACACAGCAGAGATTCTAGCTCTTTGGCTAAAGGATCACATCTGATGGCAGTTAAAAATAATGAAAAATTAAAGTACAACTGACAAAACTTTGGTATGGGGGAAAGGTGTTGTATTAGACAAGAAAATCTAGTTTTAAGTCTTATCTCTGCTACTTCCTAAGAACGATATGATTTTGCTTAGATAAGTCATTTCTTTCCTAAGAACTTTATCTTTCTTATTTGTAATGTGGGGTAGAATAAAGGCTCCACAAAATCCATGTTAAATTAGTATATTTTAAAACTCTAACCCTCTCAACCAAACAACAGAGTATTATTATTTTGATTATTACCTCTCTCACCAATTTGGGGCCTTAAAAGATCTACCTTGAAAACCAGAGGAGCTTTTTTAGATGATTTCTTAAAATGGATCATTGATGTTAAATTACTGGTCAGAAATTTGCACTCTAAATTTTGTAGTCAAAGCGTTTTTTACAGTGTTCACCGTGCCAACTGTTTCATTGCTCAGCGGCAGCCCTCAATTGCTTCAGCTTTGAAGTTAGACATGAATTAAACTGTCTCCAGCTTCAACATTTGGAGGGAAATTATTCAGTGGTAAATTGTCTCATAAACCCTGATCAAATGTACCATAAAACCAACACAGTGGACAATGTAAGCTGTATAATAATTTCTCAGTGACACTGGATGGAGCGTGGGGGCTTCCAGAACTCAAGAGAAGTTGATACATATCTCCTCAAATAAAGCAGTTTTTCTTCTTAACTGTTACTCCACTGAGAATAAGCTGTCAATGGCATATTTCAGTATACTTGGATATCTGTATATGTTAGTTCATGACCCATATGATTCAGGCACCAAAAATATAAAACAGTTCATAATATTTTCATGATAATAAGGATTGAGAAGCAAATGGTTTTCTTGCACCTTTTCACCCCAGGTTTTTCTCAGAATCCAACAATTGACCTATAGCTAAACTTTCTGGATAATATAGAGGATACAAAGCAGATGCTCAGTTGTCTACATGGGCTGGATCACTCATCACTCCTTGTCCCTATTAAGGGCACTGAGAAGCATCAAGCCAGATGGATTTGAGAGTTGCAGAGCACCACCCTGCAATTCCTGCCAAGACTGTAGAGTTGTAGGGTGGGGAGAAGGAAATGGCAACCCACTCCAGTGTTCTTGCCTGGAGAATCCCAGGGACGAGGGAGCCTGGTGGGCTGCCATCTATGGGGTTGCACAGAGTCGGACACAATTGAAGCGACTTAGCAGCAGCAGCAGCAGCAATAGGGTTCTAGAATGACCTCAGAGAGGACCTGGACTCCAAGGAAAGAGACCAGATGCCTTCTTCCCTTATCTCCCACCCAACACAACCTTCCAGAGAAGTGGGAGAGAGAAACGCTTTCCAGAGAAGAGGGAAAGGGAAAGATGTGGGAATCATTTTACAGTTTGTCAAGATACAAATTCATGCAGGACCTCCTTAGCAGTCCAGTGGTTAAGACTCTGTGCTCCCAATGCAAAAGACTCAAATTTGATCCCTGGTTGGGGAACTAAGATGCCACATGCTGCATAGTGTGGCCAAAAAAAATGCAGATTGATTCTTTTTTTTTTTTTTAAGATATAATTTGTACAACTAGTATTTTCAGCAAAATAGCATTGAATGTATTACTTGACCAGTACTGCTTTCTGTTAGTGATTCTGTTTTCATATACAAAATAAGTAGTAATATATGATGGTGAAGGACTCAGACCCTGAGATCAGAGAATTTGGAGCCAAATCCTGATCCTGCCATTTATTAATTCTGTGACTTTGAACAGGTTACAATAACTCGGTGATCTCAATTTTCTCATCTCTAATGGGAGATAATCTGAAGACTTCCCCATAGGGATGTTGTGATGCTTAATGGAATACCACCTGTAAGGCACTTACAAGCATGCTCAGCACTTAGACTTTCCCAGTGCATGTTAGCTGCTTATTTCTCTGCCTTATGATCTTCTCAGGGGCAGAGACTATGGATTCATTCATCCAATAAACAGTTTTTAACCATGTACTGTGTGCCAGGAATGGCAAAGATGGGTAACACACCAGTGCCAACAAGGGACTCAGCATCTAGTGAAAACAAATAGGTACCTTTCTACAAATACTAAGATAAGTACTATACCATGTATGTGGGTGATTTTAAGGGACCCTAGTGTTGTAATGAATAATTCTGCTCAAGAGACCCAAGTAAGACTGAGTCTTGAAGTTTGAAAAGCATATGCCAGATTAACAAGGCAGAACATTCTAGGGAATGTCTATTTTCTCTGTGTTAGAAACGTAAATGTATCTGTGTGTGTGTGTCTGTCTGTGTGCAAATGCATATATATTGAAGATTGAATACATTTCAGTCATGATTATGTATTTCCTGATGTGTCACCTTTTATTCTATGTATTTCATTAGGTTTTAGGTAAATACAGGTTTATGATTTTCCATCTTCTTGGCAGAATTCCTTTTAATTATTATTTCGTATTCTTTACTTCACTAATCCCTTTTTCCTTAAATTGTTTTTGGTGTAATTCTAATATTGCTGTACCAGCTTTATTTGATTCATATGTAGCTGTTAACTCCTGTTTCATACCCTTAGTTTTGATCTTTGGGCCATTGTGTTTTGGCTATGTCTCTTTGATGAGGCATTTAACAGGATGTCTTAAAAATCCAATGTGATAATCTCTAGCTTTCAGCAGAGGATTTTAATTCACTTACAATCAACTTTATTATTACTTTTTGTATATATTTCTACCATTTTTTTTTTGGGTAATTTTCATTTCTCATTAGTGATAAATAGCTTTTAGTGGTTCTTGAAGCAAGTATCTATAGGTAATAAATGCTCTAGTTTTTTGTGGGTCTGAATATGTCTTTCTCTTACTCTTTGCTATGGATTGAATTGCATCCTCTCCCCCAATTCATATGATAAAGCCCTAAACTCCACTACATCAGAATGTGACTATATTTGGTAATAGGGCCTTTAAATGGTTAAGTTAAAATGAGGCCATTAGTGTAAGCTCTTATCCAATCTGATTTCCCTCTATGAAGAGAAACTTTGGACATGCAAAAGAGACACCAGGAGTTTATGTGCCTGGAGGAAAGACCATGTGAGGATGTAGCATGAAGGCAGCCATCTGCAAGCAAAGGAGAGAGGCCTCAGAAGAAATCAAATCTGCTAATACCCAGATCTTGGACTTCCAACCTCCAAAACTGTGAGAAAATAAATTTTGATTGTTTAAGTCACACAGTGTGTGGAATTTTATTATGGCAGCCCTAGCAGTATACTAATATACCTTTGCTTGATAGTCACACGGGGTATAGATGTCTAGGTCAGATCTTCCCCCCATCAGCACTCTGTAGGTATCTGTTGAGTGCTGGCAGAGATTGCTGCTGATGAGGAACCTGCCACGTGCCTCACTATCATTCTGTGTTAGACAGTCTGTCCTTTTTCTCTAGTAGTTTTGGGGATTTTCTTGGTATCCATAGTGTTCTGCTCTTTGTGTGTAAATACAGTTCAATTTTTATTTATCTTTAGCCTTCCTTGTGTTTCAAAGTCCAATGGTCTATCATGCATGCTGGAAAAGTTCTCATCCATTATCTTGTCATATACTGCTTCTCCACCCTTGTCTAGAAGAGGGTCAATAAAAAATCACTTGACCCAAATCCTAGTTGCACAGTTGTCTGTTTCCTTCCTAGAGCATTGTACAGATCATAGCCCTGGACAATGGGTGGTATGACTTTAAGCCTTTCTTCATGGATTGGAGAGTCCTGCCTGAGACTCTCAGTTTTAGCTTATGAGATTCACTCGGTTCCCTGCCACATGTGGTTCTCCTTGCCTCAGAAGCTCAACTACTCAGTGTTGGCTGGCTAGGTGAAGAGCCTAGTGGACCACATCTTTAGCCCCTGATTATTGCTGTATTTTGGTTCTATTTCTGGGCCACAGAGATGCTTATCTTTTTTTCTCAACCACGGTTAATTTTTTTTAACTTTTCTTTCAAAATACTTTTGGATTCTCAGAAGAATTTCAGTGATAGTACAGAAAGTAACTGAATACCTCCCTCCAGCTTCTCCTAAATTAACCTCTCATATAACACAGGTTTTTAATGTTTTTTCCTTTTTGTAGTTGATCTCTCATTTCTGGGTATTTGGCACTCAAGGACACTGGAAGCATGAACTCATCAAACCATATTGACCAGGAATCTGGCCCAGGAATCTTCCCATTGACTAACCATTTAATCATCCACCCATTCATTCAATAAGTATTTATTAAGCACTTATTTTGTTTCAAGTACTATTCTAGGCACAGAAGTTATAGCAGTGATCAAAATAAGCAAAAATTCCTGCTCTTGTGTTGTTAAAATGTTAGTATTGGAGACAGAAACTTAAGAAGATAAAAATGGTAAAATATGCAGTGTATTATATTGTGGTGAGTAAGTACTAAAGTGAAAAGGCATGGAAAGAGGATAAGAAGTGTTGGAGGCAGGTAGGGGTGTATTCAGCATTAAATATAAAGCTTGGGGAAGTCTCCACTGAGAAGGACAATTGAGTGAAGACCCAAAGAGTTGTGGTCATGAGGCATACAGATATCTGGGGGAAGAGATCAGCCCTCAAAATGTTAGGTAGTTAGAATAGGGAAAAGGAGTCCAAAATGGCAGTGGCTAAAAGACAAGGAAGGGAAAAGCCTGTGAAAATAGAACAAAGGAAGGTCAAAGAAAGGTCCGAGGACCGGAGTGAGGACTTCAGGTAGAACAGCACTCCTGGCTGAGCCCAATTTGCATCGGGCAGGCCCAGGGGGAAGAAAACATATAAAAGGAGGAGCCAAGCTCACTTGCGCTTTCTCTAACCTTCCCCCCACTCCCCGCCCCCCACCCCCCACGATAGATGTCAGGCAAGTGTATGCTCCTCGGTTCTTGTCTCGTCACAGCAATGATTTGGAGCGATGGACATTAAAGCCCTCAGCGCATCACAACTCTCGGGTTTTGGACAAACCGTGTCATAGCTCTTAGACAAGTCAGTGTTACAGCTCTATTTTATTTAGAAGATAGCAGGAGAATCCATCCTCAAAGAAGAGAAGAGAGTGGAGGAACGCGCCAGTGTGTGGAAGGCGGGGGTGGGGGGTAGAGAAAGAGTACGTGCTTGGCTCCTCCTTTTATATGTTTTCTTCCCCCTGGGCCTGCCCTATGCAAATTGGGCTCAGCCAGGAGTGCTGTTCTACCTGAAGTCCTCACCCCGGTCCTCGGACCTTTCTTTGACCTTCCTTTGTTTTATTTTCACAGGCTTTCCCCTTCCTTGTCTTTTAGCCACTGCCATTTTGGACTCCTTTTCCCTATTCTAACTACCTAACAAAAATAACCTGAAGAACTAGGCATTAGAGCCCCCCAAAAAAACTGAGGTTCAGAGGAATTAAGTAACTTGCCTCTATACAGAAGTAGTAAATGAAAGAACTGTGATTCTGACCCAGGTCTTCCTGACCCCAGAACTTGTGTTCCTATGTGGTTGACTAAGCACAGATTAATAGAGACACACATCCCTTCAAAGGTGCATTCTGGTCCTTTCACTCACATAACTTAGTGCTAAGCCATGGTGTTCTCATAAACCTTTCAAGAAAACCCTAGAAATCTATTTACAGACTACTTGAGGTTTTTCAACACAGTATTTTCATTGAACTAGCTGAGCTTCATAAAATACGACTTTGACTCTTCTAGCCATTGGTCTGGAGCTTGAGTGGTCATGGCCAGCCTGGAAGGTAGCCAGTGCCTCTGTTTTGTCAGCTCCTGCACTAATAGGAAAGCTAATAATTCTTTCCAAGAGTGTTTGTTCTTATTTTCCTAACTTTGGGTACTCATATCATGCACTTCTATCAAAATATATTGTGGAAAATGAGCCCTTATGAGCAAACTCTACTGACTCTTACGAAGCAGAGAGACAGCCAGTTTATATTAGAAAATAAGTTTGGATTACAGAGAATCTTGAAGGACAAGAGCACCTATAATTTGTTCTTTAGGAAGAATGTAATAATAATAACCTGTTCCCAGGTGGAGGTCTCATGGAGTCATTTTATTGTTTGTGAGACTATCCTGGACTGTTTAAATGCAGGTGATTCCTGAGCCTAACTTTTATGAATTGGATTCAGGTCTTTCGGATGACAAAGAATGTGCTTATTCATCACTTACCCCTCCTACAAGTAACCATTCTTTGGTCCAGAAGGTCAAATGCCGATCCCTCATGAAGGAACTAATGGCTTCTCCAGGCTCAGCCCCAGCCTCCATCAGTAGTCCTGCCACTCCCTATCCCTTGCTCTTTCCTCCTTACCCTTACCATCTCATGTACACATGCTCTGACCACTTACACTAGTTCTTATTTCCTTGAATTTCCCCACCGATATAGTTTTGATCCAATGAGTCCCTTGCCTGGAGAGCTTTTTCTCTCATCCTGCATATTAAAGTCTTGCCTCTTGTTCATGACCCTATTCAGTCAGGGCTTATATTCCATAAATCTTCCTAAATCCTCTGGTTAGAATGAATTCCTCCTTTATCTCTGCTTCTATAGTTTGAAAGAAAAAGAAGGAGAGGGAGAGGATAAGAAAGACAGGAATGGGGGAGGAGAGGAGGAAAAGGAGAGAGGAGGAGGAGGAGAGAGGATGCAGCAGATCAGGGAGGGGGAGGGAAAACGGAGAAGAAGAGGAAGGATGGGGAGAGGGAGGAGAGGAAGGAATATCACTATGATGGATCTTAACATGGCTTGCCCTCGGTAGGTTCAAATGGATAATTTTTATCTTTCTGTCCCTCGGAGGCCCAGCCCTGTATTTTGCACTAGAAGATATTCACTAAATTCCTATTGACTCAACAGATGAGGATCATTTAGCAATTAGCACATGGAAGATTACTGTGAAATAAGTGAAGTTCTACTCAAGTGCTGAAAATCATAGGTTTCCTAAGTAGATTAAATGATTCTGCAACAATCTTGCCTATGTATTTATATACTTGGCTAGAAATTGTTGCTTTTTCATTTTCCTTTTCACATTAAAATTTTTACAATAGACTATGGATCAAATCTAGTTAAATTTTTTACAAGTCATTGTTAGGTAGACTCTACACTCTTGCTGAGGCTGTGGAACACACCAGGATTTAGAATAATCATAGATTATCACTATGTTATCACTTCTACCCATTGCCAAATTGATAAATCTTTCTTTTACTTTTTAAATTTTTATTGATGTATAGTTGATTTACTAGGACTTCCCTGGTGGCTCAGATGGTAAAGAATCTGCCTGCAAAGCAGGAGACTTGGGTTCGATCCCTGTGTCAGGAAGATCCTCTGGAGAAGGGAATGGTTACCCACTCCAGTATTCTTGAGGGCTGTTCTCTCTATATATTTTTGTGCCAGTACTATTTTGTTGATTGTAGCTTTGTAGCATAGCCTGAAATTCTTCTTTTCTCAGAATTGCTTTAGCTATTCAAGGTCTTTTGTGGTTCCATACAAATTTAAAAATTATTTGTTCTAGTTCTGTGGAAAATGCCATTAATAATTTCATAGAGATTGCATTAAATCTATAGATTGCCTTGGATAGTATGGTCATTTTAACAGTATTGCTAAATCTCCCTTTTATTGAAACAGTTCTGTTTTAGAAAACAAATATGTCTCCTCCCATTTCCTAAAATGTGGACAATACCTCTCTCAGAGGCTTCTCTACGTCTTAGGTTAGATAATATATGAAGGACAGTAACACAAAGACTAACTCAATAGGTGCAAGATAAATGGTGTAATTATTATTAGAGCTGTTAACAATGATTCCCTCTCCTAAGTCACTGTCAGTCCAGAGCTGTCCTCAGTGGACACATCTGTAGCCCCTGTACCCAAAAAGTCAGATACCATCCTAGGCATGAACAAGCCAGGCAAAACTGTTCTGTGGTTGCTCATGCCTTGTAGGTATCTGCCTATCTCTGATGAACGTGATCAAAGTGATCACCTCTTTCTGCCGTTGGTTCTTTCCTTTCCCAATTGAGCAAGGACATAGAGGCTTTGGTGGTAGCTCTTCCCACCTCTGAGGAGACCAGCTTATTCTCGGTATAGTCCTTCAGAGAAAGTACAATGATGGCATTCTGGGTATAATTTTTTAACTTTCCATTTTGAAATAATTTCAGACTTATAAAAAATTTTCAAAAATAGAACAAAGAATGTCTAAATTTTACTCTAATTCCCCAAATGTTAACTTTCTTCCAAATAGCCATTGTATAACTGTCAAGTTTATGAGAGGAACACTGATACAATGTTTAGTATCTAATTCAGGGACTTAATACAAAAGTCTCCAGTTGTTCCACAGATGTCTATTTTTCTGGCCTAGTGTCCAAACAGATGGAATTTTATTGCCATATCTACATGATCTCCTTTAATATAGAATACTTCGTGAGTCATTCTTTGACTTGATACTTGGTGTGTGGCTCAGCAGTAAAGAGTCCACCTGGAATGCAGGAGCCACAAGAGACAGACTTCAGTCCCTGGGTAGGGAAGATTCCCTGGAGGGAGGCATGGCAACCCACTCCAGTATTCTTGCCCGGAGAATCCCATGGACAGAAGAGCCTGGCAGGATAGAGTCCATAAGGTCGTAACAAGTTGGACAAGACTGGAGCAACTTAACATGTGCAAACACAGGCACGCACACTAACAAGGAAATTTCCCTTCTCATCATTCATTACTTCTTCCATCCATATATTCATTTATTATTATCAATATGAGCTCATTGACTCTTATTTTAGTCTCTGGTTATCATCTATTACATTCACTATTTTGTGGCTAACATTATCCCAGACTTGGCCATCTGGAGCCATTTCAAGTTGGCTCTTGAATCCCTTTGGCAGATTCTTACATCTTACATTGTTTTGCCTTCTGAGAGTTGTGTTGAGATTATATTGATGTAGATCAGAAAAATAAAATGTCTCTGATCCACCCCAGTGAATTTAAGTGGCTCTGTTGATAACACTGCCCTTCCAAGGATTGTGATTTAGCTGTGCCTGAAAGCTGTTCTATATACCTTGTATGTAAGTATTATATAGATGGTGTTGGTGTGTACATCTGGTTTTTTCAGCTACTCCTATGTGGTCTGCCATTACTGCCTCTCCATTGGTAGTTTCCTTGAAACCTGACAACACAATTCCCTATGGCCTCTTGGGCTCTAAACCACACTCTTTCTGCCTCGTTCTTGCACTGGATTCTATTTAATTAACATTTGATTTTGCCTTGCAAGACCCTGATATACATTAGGAGGTCACCACCCAGCCATTTATCTTTTAAAGTAACTGGGCTGGTTATTTTTTTTAAAGTTCCATCAGGTTAAAACGGTTAGCAATTTTTCTCCTTGCAGTATCCCTTCATCCGGGACCAGACGGATAATAGATCAGTGTAGGTTCAGATGCATTGCAACATTAGTCATCAATTAGGTTTAAACCGGCACTATAATATATCATTTATCTTGCCTGCCACGGTTCTTCTGAACATTTAATTTTTTAAGGCCTCTTAGATTGTTTTTTTTTTTTTTTTCTTTCTAACTGGCCTTCTGCCTCTCTCCTTTGTCTCCGACATAGTCATCTCCTTAAGGAACAATAAAAATTAGATTTGTTTGACCTGCTCTCAGGGTTTGTTTCAGCAAGATGGATTTTAATAGCTTTGACTGGTTGGGCAGACAGCTTTTATGTAATATTCCAGACATTTACGCACTGTCTTCACTGTGCCCTGAGCAGGTGTGTATGTGAGAGGATGTGTCTGGGTGCCACTAAAGAGCTCCTTACTATTCCTTTCACATCAGATAATCCTCTGGGAAATTGCTTACTCCTAGATACAGTGGGCATCTCATTAAAAGCTCGAGTCATTGGCATGTCTTTCTCATCCTAATAACGTTTTTCTAATCTCCTGCATTCAGCATGTATTGTATTGTTAATGTTAAAAGGATGCTCTTTGTTCAATGGGGATCTTTCTAAATTGACTTGGATTGTAATGGGGGTCTCTCGATTTGTTCTAGGTGTGCAACAACACCTCTCTGTGAATATTTTAATTGAGAGATGGGTCAGTTTCTCATTGCAAGGTAGATTGAGGTCATGACAAGAGCAATAGTTTTGAGGCCACACACACTAGGGTTTGAATTGTGACCCAGCACTTTATTAAGTGAACTGCTCTGTGATCCGAGCTGGTGACCCTATCTTTCTGAGTCTCAGTGTCCATCCTACTAGAATAATGATATTACCTACATCACAATGTGTCACCAGTTTTCAGTGAAAGTGTGGAAGACTTGGAGTGTCTGACACAAGATCAGGAATTTTTTTCTTAGCATCACTGAATTTAGCTTTCTCTATGCAGGTAATGATAATATTTATTCAGTATTCATGCCATGGATATTTACTGAATATAAACTTGGTACCAACACTCTTCCAGACAGGGGAAGCAGACAAAATTCAGACCTGGTGGAGGCTAAATTCTTATGGAGGAGACCGATAGTAGACAAGGTAAATAAATAAAATGTATGGTATGTTAGATAGTGCTAAGCACTGCAGAGAAAAAGATGAAGCAGAGTTGTTGAAAAGATTAAATAAGATGACATGTAAAATGTTTCTGGCCAGTGTCTGGTGCATAATCAATTGTCCGTTAATAGTAGTCATCCATATCAATCATTTATTCATTATTTCACACATTTATTAAATATCTGTTGAAACAACATTTCAAGCTAGGCACAGATGTTGTAATTTGGATGTACTTCTGGAACTTTTAGGCACTAAATTCATTTATTCATTCTCACATTTTTTGAACTCCTATGTTACACAAGACCTTTGGCTAAGTGCTGGGATCTGGAGATGAATAAAGTAGGTCCATGTCCTCAAGTTATTCAGAGTCTTATGGAGTCTTAGGTATGAAGCCAAAGAGCTGAGAAGAGAAATTTGAGAAGCCCCTCCTTCTAGGGACCTAGAAGGAGGTGGGATTTGGAATGTTACCATAGAAGAAAGGAGGAAAGCAGGTTAAGACTCCTAGTTTGCTGTGATCAGGCTTCTGGTAATACTTAGAATTTCTTGATGCTGATGGTAATGTCCTTCGATGTCCCAGGCTCTTAGACAACCCCCTCCAACATGTCAGGTCTTTCTCTGAAGCATATCTGTATCTCAGTGAGAGCAGAGCATAGATGTGAGGTGGAACTCAAGCCCACATGCTCTGCTGTTAGACAACCCTCAGCTTCTGTTGGAAGAACTATGAATTACAGGCTGAATTGGCATTTCTTATGCTGGGGGAAAAACATCACTGGAGAAAATAAGTAAAATTAATCAAGAATTTTTACTTTATTTTAGTATATTGAAATGACTCAGTTTTAATCTTAACCCTACCAAGAATGTGTTGTTTACATGTGGGCTCTGAAAAATGCAGGGGTTCAATTAAATGAACTTCTGGCTCTGAAAATAATTCTACAAAATGAGTTAATTTAATCCCTTTATTCTCATTCACAGAGTGTTCATCTAACTATCCATTTGTTCATTATTTTTTCATTCAACTAGGTTTTTGAGCGTCTTTTCTGCCAGTCACTGTGCTGCAGGACATAATACAATAAACCATGGTTCCAGTCTCAAAAAATTGACTCTCTGGAGAGGGTTTTTCAGAGATTTTTTAAATTCTCTTTTACTTTACTAGACAGAATAATAATAATAACAGTATAATTCTCCCTCAACATTACTGTATAGAATAATAACCCTGTGAGTGACACAGGGCAATTATTAGTCCCCTTTGTTCCCATCCTAAAGGGAAAGAAACCAAGGCATTGAAAACTCCAGGGAAGCTAGCAGAGGCTCATTACACACCAGGTACTAGCAAGGCTGCTAGTAATACAGTAGGGAACAAGTAGGTGATCAACCATCCAGACTTGCCTGACACTGTTTAGTTGTAAAACTGAAAGATCTTGCATCCTAAAACCAGGATGCAGCCAGGGCAGGTTGATCCCATAAGTTATCCTATAAAATTGTACCCCCATCACAAGACACTAAGTGTCATGCCAGGAACGTGAAATGAAGTTCAGTATGATTTTATTGATTTGAATTTAAACAAATGGAAATCATGACAGAAATATTTATTTCCTTAGAGGCCTGAAATGTGCCTCGTTCTTTTCCTCATGAACCCCCAGTTTAGATAACTACTAAACAGATAGGAGACATCTGCTTCACGGAGAAACCAAAGATAATAGAAGACATTGATATTATGATGTTGCAGAGGACCAATTTAGGCCCCTTCCCTTCACTGTCTTGAGTGTTGAATAATGAGCACAGGGACCGCAGGCTGTCTTTGAAGGATGTATTACTTAGGGTATCTTTGACAAGTAGTTTTACTTTGGGGGATGGGGGTTGATGGGGAGACAAAATTCCGTGAATGCTATCAGCCATGAATGAACCACTTTACATTCCATAAACTCTAACCTTCTCGAAGCAGACAGCTTCCTGTCTCTACTTATTTTAAAGACAGCCTTATGCAGGTCATTTCATTGAGTGAAGAGGGTGGTGGATTGAGGATCAGGGAAACCTCAGGCCCTTCACATAGTTTGAAACCTTAGGCTAGTGCGTTTCTCTCCTGAGGTCTCAACATTTCCACCTGGAAAGAGGCATAGACACATCTGCCTTTCTGGAGAGGCCAAGAAATAAAGAGGTGCCCCCACACCCCTTGCAAAATTTCCTGAAATCTTGGAAGGGAGGTCCAGGTGATCATCATTTCATGATTAGACTGTTCAGTTTTAATCAACAAATAATCCTGGCCCTGGTACTAAACCATGGGTTATGCTGGGCAAATCACATATCTTTTCTGATTTATTTCCTTTTCTGAAACTTGGGGAATTGCATTCCTATAACAAAATGTTGTTGTAAGGATTAGAGACAACATTTAAGTAGAGCCCCCAGCATAGCACTGAACCCTGGGTGAGGTAATAAGATGTTATGAGACCTTGCATTGGACCCGAAAGGTGTTTATGGTTGTTACTACATGAAACACCTATTTTCATCAAAATTGTACTCATATTTATCCAAAAATTTCTTTTCTGGAGCAAACTCTATTGAGCCAGTTTATAACTTTGAATTTCTATACGGTACCATTCACTATTTCTGAGTGTCCTACTTACATTTTATTAGAATCAAATATTTCTTTGTAAATTGTAAACTGAATATTATATTAACCAATCATCATTTTTTCCATATCATATTGATCTGATAATAGCTTCTGGCACTGCCAGTTTTCTTTTGTAAGCATTAATTCTATAAAATTCAATTTGAAAACCTATTCTTACTTAAGAAGAGTTGATATTTCTGTTAACTGATAGCCAATAACATGTTATATTATGTATGGTTTTATCATTATCAACTGTGTTTTATGCCAGTTATTTTTACCAGTGGTGTTCATTAAGAATTAACCAGCATAAATCAATTATACTTCAATTAAAAAAAAAAAAGAATCAACCAACAATTGAACATAGAAGGCTGAGAAAATCAATGGTATCTGTGTTTTCTTTTTTAATAGCAAAGGAGAAAGGACTTTTGTATAGCAGAGAGTTCATCCAGTATGATGGGATTCCCTGGTGGCTCAGAGGGTAAAGAGTCTGCCTGCAATGCAGGAGGCCTGAGTTCAATCCCTGGGTTGGGAAGATCTGCTGGAGAAGAAAATGGCAACCCATTCCAGTATTGTTGCCTGGAAAATCCCATGGATGGAGGAGCCTAGCGGGCTACAGTCCATAGGGTCGCAAAGAGTCAGACACGACTGAGCAACTTCACTTTCTTTCTTTCATGTAGTAGGAGTCAGAGTCAAGATGATGGGGTCAAAGCATCTGACTTCTCTCCTGATCCCTCCCTCACCCCACCTCGCCTGAGCTCCTGGCCTTGGCCTTTGCCTGAGCCCCACCTGAACTGGCCTTATTCCTGAATTATGAAGTACTGGAGCAAAGGGCTACACTGAAGGGCTTTGTAAGCTTGTCAGTTTCCCCAATCACTTCATGCTCAGTGCCAGCCTTCTCCCCACTTCACTAGCTCATCTCAGCAGGGCTTGCACCCAGGTCTGGAAGAAAACTTGTTTTAGCAAAAATCTTGTTTTGAACAAAAGTTTATCTTGAGGAGTGAAAGAGATAGCATTAATAATGAACTTCAGCTTGATACCCGACGTGGCAGCCCGATATATAAACTTCATTCCTCTACCCTTGTCTTCTGGTTCCTTCCTTCTTAGGGAGAGAATGTAGCCCAGTGAATGGGAATGGGCTCTGAAATCAACTGAGCTGGGTTAAAATCTTCTCCTACTTTTTTTTTCCTGTATGTTCTTCTGTGAGTTATTTGGTTTTTTTGAGCTTCCGTTTTATTAACAATAAAATGGGAGAAAAATATCATTTCTATCTTAACATTGTTGTGGAGATTTAATGACAGTGTATGTGAAACAGTCATCTAGGCGCTGAGAATACATGATGAACACAAGCCCCTGTCTACATACAATTTAGTGGGGGACCCAGCCTGTCACAAATAATGATCCAGTTGATAAATTATTACAGTCATGATGACTGTAGTGAAAGAGGTGTTATAAAGGCAAATAAGAAAATCTCATCCCATTGAAGGTTGGTTGGGAGCATCACTGAAAAGGCACACATGATGGTTATGCCATGTTTTTCTGTGTGTGTGTGTGTGTGTGTGTGTGTGTGTGTGTGTATAAGCAGTGATTACAAGTAGAGTCTTAATAATTAGGCATTCATAATCTTGAATCTTGGCTTATAAGTAAATTTTAGCAAAGTACTAAATTTCCTAAATCTCACTTTCTCATCTGTAAAATGAGGATCATAACCTATTTACCATGTAGATCTGGCCTGAGGATTGCCCTCCCCTTTCTCCACATCTCTTAACTTTATTGAATGTTTTCTATGTGCTGGGCACCATATACTTAATATGAATAATATGAAATTGGGACTATTAATGCCCTGAGAAAACTGAGGCAACCAGAAGTTAGGCAACTTGTCCAGCGTCATACACTCGAGATAGAGTAAGATGTAGTTTCAACCCAAAAATCTCATAAGGCTGTGTACTTTGCATGCACTGATTGTATGGAAAGAGAGTCTAATATCTGGGTGTTTTTGCTGTGATTTTTTATCATTGGGCTCGTTTTCCACAAAAAGAGCATAGGAATGTACTTTCCTCTCATCCATCTCCCCAAGACCCCTTGCTCACAATAACTGTTCTGTAAGTGTGTCTTGAATAGATGAGTGAGCTGGACCTGGCAAAGGCAGCTTTGTTTTAGAGCAGGTGGGTAGAGGTGGGAAGGGAGTGAAGACCCACACCCCTCCCCAGTACCTTCTGAAAGGCTTTCAACACCCTTGATTGCTATGTGCTCTGACAAATGCATAAAATATGGTTCCTTCCAGCTGTTCACTCCATTCATCTCTGGAGAGGTGCCAGCCACCTATTTGATCAGCTTTGAGCAGCAGTAAGGTAGTTAAGGCTGAGCAGGGTGCAGTCGGTTGATAAAAGGGTAAATATTTTATAAACTGTATGGTAAATAATGTACACATTCAGAGAAACAAGGTGAATCTTTTATAGGTCTCAGTCCCTGTTAAGTCTGGAATTAAATGCAGGTGCTGGAAGAAATAAATGCTAGTCTTAAATCTCCCTACCTTACAGAGAGTCAAAGGCTTGCTCTTAAGCCCTGGATAAGAAGTTCTCTCTCTGTTCCTTACTGCTGAATTGCTCAAATTGTGGTATCTTTCCTCCAAGAAAAAAGGTCCAAGGACTTCCCTAGCAGTTATAAAACCCCATGCTTCCAATGCAGGGGGCATGAATTCAGTCCCTGATTGGGACCTAAGATCCCATGTGCTGAGTGGTATGGCCAGAAGATTTTAAAAGAAAAGAAAAAAGGTCCATTTCCTTATCCCAATGCCATATATAAAGATAGATAGATATATACACAATATATATATACACAAACATTTCTTTACCAACATTTATATTTTTATATTATTTTTTGGATTAACTGTCTACTGTGAACTGTATTCTTACACGTAGGAGATTTTAGTCCTCACAGAAATTCCAGTGAGATGTACAGGGTAGGTTCATATACATATTTGGAATTTCATTTATATTTGTTGGGAGCCTGTCTTGTGCCAGGTCCCCTTCTGGGTAATGGGTAGCCTAAGTCTGGAGTATATAGTCTGATGGTAAGAGATAAATAATAAACAAGAGTTTCAGATGGAAATAAGCCCAGTGGAAAAAAATGAAACAGCGTGAGAGGAACAGCAAGTGCTCAGGGAGAGGCCTTACTCATAAGATGGCATTTGACATTCTCTGGCAGTGTGAATGGTGGTGGTAAGATTGTTCCTATAATTTCACGGTATTGTAGAGAATGTTGTATTGTGTGGCCCACATCAGGACCAAGGTATTCATTTCCCTGGCTTCTGGAAGCTGCTGGTGGCTCCCACCTGCACCTCTCCCCTGGAACTGCCCCTCAACAAAGGAGCTACCTGGATCACATTTTGCCCCTACTGTCTAGGGGCAGTTCACGTCCAATGCAGAGTTACAAAGACCTGACCCCTTGTCTCAGTGGGGGCTAACTCAATGGGCATCCTGGCAAGCAGTGAGGACCCTACTGCTGGCGAGATGTAGAGCCCTGATAGCCCTGGCAGTACAACTGTTAACACTTCAGTTAGTGGTGAATGAGAGACCAGTGGAAAGGAACACACTAGCTATGCTGCATCTCAGCCATTTAAGAGGTTTAAAGGAAAGAGTAATTATAAAGACAATGGAATCAGATGATTGAGTGTAATTAACACATTGGAAAGACATATGAAAGGCTGGGGTGATTAGTCACCAATTTATGGCAAAATGTGAAAGTCAGCGGTCCTGCTTGGCAGCATACAGACAGACTCCCATGTAATGCAGAGGGCAGGAAAAAAATACCTGAGTCTCAGTCCCAGAACTTAATTATAACGATAGCAGAACTCTCTTTAGAGAAGATTGAATTCTCAACTACAGTGAACCAGCTAAACCACCTTTGAGTTCATTGATTCTGATCATCAGCAGGAGGTAGAGCTGCTATTATATGATGGGGTCATGGAGGGATCAGTTTGACACCCAGGGGAATCACAGGGGCATCATTTGATTCCTGTAACTGATTTTGATAGTATATGGACAGGAAGAACATGATGGCAGGGTCTCAGACTTCATAGGTGAGAATCTGGATTACCCTCTATCTTCCCAGTAAACCACCTAGATTAACAGAGGCTCTAGAAAATAAGAGGGATACAGATGGGTAAGGAGAGGGAAGTGATGCAAAGCTGTTGCCTCCAGGAGGCCAACTGAAGTGTCACGGACTAGTTCATCCTACTAATTTTCCCCTTGTAAGTTTCCCTGGGAAAAGAAAACAGACTCCAAGAGGAGCTATTCAGTTGAGGTGAACTTATTATTCAAAGCACATAGAGTTGAATGGTACAGCTGTAGTGCTATACCCCCAGGTCATACACTCATTCTCCCAGCTCTCAGGTGTCTGATGAGCTTCCAAACTGGTAAATTTTTGGAGGGGGAAGGGACCATGGGCTGAATTTAAGAAGGAAGACACCTAATCAGTCAAATTGCCCCCATCCGTTGGATCACAGAGAGAACAAAGGGATTCCAGAGAAACATCTACTTCTGCTTCATTGACTACACTAAAGCCTTTGACTGTGTGGATCACAACAAACTGTGGAAAATTCTTAAAGAGATGGGAATACTAGACTACCTTACCTGTTGCCTAAGAAACCTGTATGCAGGCCAAGAAGCGACAGTTAGAACCAGACATGGAACAATGGACTGGTTCAGAATTGGGAAAGGAGTATGTCAAGGCTGTATATTATCACCCTGCTTATTTAACTTATATGCAGAATACATCATGCAAACTGCTGGGCTGGATAATCACAAGTTGGAATCAAGATTGCCAGGAGAAATATCAACAATTTCAGACATGCAGATGATACCACTCTATTTTTATTTATTTTTTTTTTATGTTTTTTTTTATTATTATTATTATTTTTTTTTTTTTGTCATACATTGATATGAATCAGCCATAGATTTACACGTATTCCCCATCCCGATCCCCCCTCCCACCTCCCTCTCCACCCGATTCCTCTGGGTCTTCCCAGTGCACCAGGTCCGAGCACTTGTCTCATGCATCCCACCTGGGCTGGTGATCTGTTTCACCATAGATAGTATACATGCTGTTCTTTTGAAATATCCCACCCTCACATTCTCCCACAGAGTTCAAAAGTCTGTTCTGTATTTCTGTGCCTCTTTTTCTGTTTTGCATATAGGGTTATCGTTACCATCTTTCTAAATTCCATATATATGTGTTAGTATGCTGTAATGTTCTTTATCTTTCTGGCTTACTTCACTCTGTATAATGGGCTCCAGTTTCATCCATCTCATTAGGACTGGTTCTAATGACAGAAAGTGAAGAAGACCTAAAGAGCCTCTTGATGGGGGTAAAAGAGCAGAGTGAAAAAGCTGGCTTAAAACTCAACATTCAAAAAACTAAGATCATGGCATCCAGTCCCATCACTTCATGACAAATAGATGGAAAATGGGGGAACAGGGGAAATGGCAAATAGGGAGAAAAGTGGAAACAGTGAGAGATTTTCTTTTATGGGGCTCCAAAATCAATGCAAATGGTGACTACAAACCATGAAATTAAAAGACACTTGCTCTTTGGAAGAAAAGTTTTGACAAACAAAGCATTTTAAAAATCAGAGACATCACTCTGCCAACAAAGGTCTGTATAGTCAAAGCTATGATTTTTGCAGTAGTCATGTACAGATGTGAGATTTGAACCATAAAGAAGACTGAACATGAAGAACTAATGCTTTGGAACTGTGGAGCTGGAGAAGACTCTTGAGAATCCCTTGAATATCAAAGAGATCAAACCAGTCAATCCTAAAGGAAATTAACCCTGCATATCATAGGAAGGAGTGATGCTGAAACTGAAGCTCCATACTTTAGCCACCTGATGCGAAGAACCAACTCATTGGTAAAAACCCTGATGCTGGGAAAGATTGAAGTCAGGAGGAGAAGGGGGTGACAGAGGATGAGATGGTTGGATGGAATCACCGACTTGATGACTTGAGTTTGAGCAAACTCTGGGAGACTGTGAAGGATAGGGAAGCCTGGCGTGCTGCAGTCCATGGAGTCTCTGAGTTAGACAGGACTTAGTGACTGAACAGCAGCAATCAATCTCCAGTCCTGTTCCAGTGATGCAAGAATGTAGGGGAGGAAACAGCCACTGCTTGAAAGACTCATTGAATGTTGGGTTGATCAATTCCCTCTGTTTAACAACAACAACAAAACCCAAGATATGGGATGGGGTGGGTATAAGAGTTTGAATTACCAAAAGTCCCAGCGTAGATTTAGGATTTGAACTCAAAGATTTTATTTTCTGTATTGAAGTATGATTGCTAAATAATATTATATACATTACAGGTGTACAGTATAGTGAGTCACAATTTTTAAATATTACTCTTCATTTGTAGTCATTATAAAGTATTGGCTATATTCCCTGTATTGTACAATATATCCCTGTAACTTATTTTATACATAATAGTTTGTACCTCTTAATCCCCTACATCTAATATAGCCTCTCCTCCCTCACTCTCCCCGCTAGTAACCATTAGCTTTTTTCTCTGTATCTATGAGTCTGTTTCTTTATTGTTATAATCACTACTTTGTTGTATGTTTTAGATTCCACATATAAGTGATATCATACAGTATTTGTCTTTCTCTGACTTACCTCACTTAGCATAATACTGTCCAGAGCTTCCCTGGTGGCTCAATGGTAAAGAATCTGCCTGCCAATGCAGGAAACACTGGTTCAATCCCTGGTCTTGGAAGATCCCACATGCCACAGAGCAGCAATGCCCATGCCCTACAACTACTGAGCCTGTGCTCTAGGGCCCAGGAACCACAGCTACTGAACCCATACACCACAACTTCTAAAGTGCACACGCCCTAGAGCCCATGCACTGCAACAAGAGAAGCCACCCCAGTGAGAAGCCTACACAGCACAAGAGAGTAGTCCCCACTCTCCACAGCTAGAGAAAAGCCCACGCAACAACAAAGACCCAGCACAGCCAAAAATAAATAAATAAATAAAATTATCAAAGAATACCATCCAGGTTCTTCCATGTTGTTGTAAATGGCAAAAATCCATTCATTTTTATGGCTGAGTAGTATTCCACTGTGTGTGTGTGTGTGTGTGTGTATGTGCATATTATGAATATATATATGTTGCTTCCATATCTTGACAATTATAAATAATGCTGCCATGAACATTGGGGCACATGTATCTTTTTCTTTTTTTTAATTTTTTTTAATTTATTTTTATTAGTTGGAGGCTAATTACTTTACAATATTGTAGTTTTTTTGGCCATACATTGACATGAATCAGCCATGGATTTACATGTATTCCCCATCCCGATCCCCCCTCCCACCTCCCTCTCCACATGATCCCTCTGGGTCTTCCCAGTGCACCAGGCCCGAGCACTTGTCTCATGCATCCAACCTGGGCTGGTGATCTGTTTCACCATAGATAATATACATGTTTCGATGCTGTTCTTTTGAAACATCCCACCCTTGCCTTCTCCCACAGAGTCCAAAAGTCTGTTCTGTACATCTGTGTCTCTTTTTCTGTTTTGTATATAGGGTTATCATTACCATCTTTCTAAATTCCATATATATGTGTTAGTATACTGTATTGGTCTTTATCTTTCTGGCTTACTTCACTCTGTATAATGGGCTCCAGTTTCATCCATCTCATTAGAACTGATTCAAATGAATTCTTTTTAATGGCTGAGTAATATTCCATGGTGTATATGTACCACAGCTTCCTTATCCATTCGTCTGCTGATGGGCATTTAGGTTGATTCCATGTCCTGGCTATTATAAACAGTGCTGTGATGAACATTCTTTTTTGATTAATGTTTTTGTTATTTTTGGATATAAACTCAGGGGTAGAATTGCTGGGTCACATGGTAGTTATATTTTGAGTTTTTGAGAAGCCTTCATAGTGTGTTCCATAGTGACTGTACCAACTTACATTCCCACCAACAGTGTACAAGGGTTCCCTTTTCTTAAAAACTTTTATTATTTGTGTTTTTTTGATGATAGCCATTCTGACAGGTGTGAGGTGATATCTCACCATGGTTTTGATTTGCATTTCCCTGATAATTTGTGATATTGAACATCCTTTCATGTGCTCATTGGCTATCTGCATGTCCTCTTTGGAAAAATGTCTATTTGGGTCTTCTGCACATTTTTAAATCAGATTTTTTTATATTGAGTTGTATTAGCTGTTTATATATTTTGGATATTAATCCCTTATTGGTCATATCATTTGCAACTACTTTTCCTTTGATATACTGAGTTTGATTAGGTCCCATTTGTTTATTTTACTTTTATTTCCTTTGCTTTAAAAGACAGATCCAGAAAAACGTTGCTATGATTTCTATCAGAGACTGTTCTGCCTGTGTTTCCCATTAGGAGTTTTTATAGTTTTCAGTCTTATATTTAGATCTTTAATCCATCTTGTGTTTATTTTTGCATATGGTGTTAAAGAATGTTCTGATTTTCTTTTACATGTAGCTGTCCAGTTTTATCAGCACCAATTGAAGAGATGATTTTTTTTTCATTGTATAACCTTGCCTCCTTTGTCATAGATTAAGTGACCATAAGTGTGCGGAATTATTTCTGGGCTCTCTATTCTGTTCTGTTGGTACTTTGCGCCAGTACCATACTATGATGATGACTGTAGCTTTGTAGTATAGTCTGAAGTCAGGAAGCATGATTCCTCCAGTTCTATTCTTGTTCCTCGAGATTGTTTTGTCTATTCAGTGTTTTTTGTTTCCATTCAAATTTTAAAATTATTTGTTCTAGTTCTGTTAAAAATATTCTTGGTACATGTTTCTTTTGCAATTTGGATTCCTTTTTATTTCTTTCTCTTGTCCTATTGTGGTTAGAACTTCCAATATTATGTTTAATAAAAGTGGTGAGAGTCTGCATCCTTGTCTTGTTCCTGATTTTAGAGGAAATGCTTTTAGCTTTTCATCATTGAGTATGATGTTAGCCATAGGTTTTTCATATACAGTCTTTATCATGTGGAGGTATGTTCCCTCTATGCCTGATTTCCGGAGAATTTTTATTATAAATAGATGCTGAACTTGTCAAAATGATTTTTTCCTGTATCTACTGAGATAATCATATGGTTTTTTATTTTTCAGTTCATAAGTGTGTTTTAACACATTGAATAATTTGTGGATGTTGAAATACCCTTGCATCCCTGGGATAAATCCCACCTGATTATGGTGTGTGATCATTTTAACATATTGTTGGATTTGATTTGCTAATATTTTGTTGAGGATTTTTTCATCTTTGTTCACCAGTGATATTAACCTATAATTTTGTTTTTGTGTATGATATCTTTGGTTTGGGTATCAGACCAATGCAAACATCACAGAATGAGTTTGAAAGTGTTCCTTCCATTGCAATTTTTGGAAACAGTTTGAGAAGGATAAGTGTTGGCTCTTCTCTAAATTTTGGTAGAATTCACCTGTGAAACCTTCTGGTTCAGGACTCTTTTATTTATCAGGAATGTTTTCTTAGATTCAATTTCATTACTGGTAATTGGTCTGTTCATATTTTAGATTGTACAATTCTAAGAATTTGTCCATGTCTTCTAAGTTGTCCATTTTATTGGCATAGAGTTGTTCATAGTAGTTGCTTATGTTCTTTTGTATTTCTTTGATGTGAATTGTAGCTCGCCTTTTTTCGTTTCTGATTTTATTGATTTAGGTCCTCTCCCTTTTTTTCTTGAGTCTGGCTAAAGTCTTCTTACTTCTGTTTATCTTTTCAAATAACCAACGTTTAGTTCCATTGATTTTTCTGTTTTTTTAGTCTCTATTTCACTTACTTCTGCTCTGATCTTTATGATTTCTTTTCTCCTACTAATTTTGGGTTTTGTTTTTTCTTCTTTCTCTAGGTCCTTTAGTTGTAAGGTTAGGTTGTTACCTGAGGTTTTGTTTTCTGAGGTAAGCTTGTATCTCTATAAACTTCCCTCTTAGAACTGCTTTTGATGCATTCCACAGATTTCTGATTATTTTGTTTTCATTTTCCTTTGTCTTCAGGTAGTTTTTATTCCCTCTTTAATTTCTTCAGTCATCCATTGATTATTCAATAGCATATTGTTTAACCTCCACAATTTTGTACTTTTTGCATTTTTTTTCTTGTAATTGATTCTTGTCTCATAGCCTTGTTGTTAGAGAGGTGTTGGATTTTATTTCAGTTTTCTTAATTTTACCAAGACTTGTTTTGTGGCTTAGTGTGTGATCTGTTCTGGAGAATGTTCTGTATGCACTTGAAAAGAATGTGTATTTTGTATTTTTGGATGAAATATTCTGTATATATTAATTAATCTATCTGATCTAATGTGTCATTTAAGATCAGTGTTTTCTTATTGACTGTCTATCTGTATGATCTGTCCATTGATGTAAGTAGCATGTTAAAATCCCCTACTATTATTGTGTTAGTGTCAATTTCTCCCTTTATGTCTGTTAATATTTACCTGGTATATTGAGGTGCTCCTATGTTAGGTGCATATATATTTTCAATTATATATCTTCTTATATTGATTCCTTGAACATTATGTGGTGTTCTTTGTCTTTTGTAACAGTCACTATTTTAAAATCTATTTAGTCTAATATGAGTATTGCAACTCCAACTTTGTTTTGCTATTTGCATAAAATACCTTTGTCTATCTCCTCACTTTTGGTCTCTGTCTTCAGCCACTCTGTGTCTTTTGATTGGAGCATTTAGTCCATTTACATTTGAAGTAATTATATATAAATATGTTCTTATTGCCATTTTGTTGTTTTGAAGAATGTTCCCCCCGCCCCCTGCTTATTTTGTTCTCTTGTGATTTGATGACTATCTTTAGTGTTATATCTGGATTCATTTTTCTTTTCTGGGTGAATATCTATTATAGATTTTTGCTTTGTGGTTAGCATGAGGTTTTTATATAGCAATCTCTCTATATATGTGATTGTTTTCAGTTGCTGATCTCTTAATTTCAAGTGCATTTTTAAAACATTGCATTTGTACTCTCTTCCCGTCATGATTACTTCTTTTGATATCATATTTTACATGTCATTGTTTTGTGTATTCCTTAACTGATTATTGTGGATATAGATCATTCTTACTCCTTTTTTCTTTTAACCTTCCTATACTTGCTTTGTGTGTAGACAATTTCCTGTCTTTACTGTATCATTGCCTTTGCTGATGAATTATAAAATTCATCTTGTAATTTTCATATTTCTAGTTGTGGCTTTTTTTTTTTTCACTTAAAAAGGTTCCTTTAATATTTCTTGTAAAGTTGGTTTGGTGGTGCAGAACTCTTTTTAGCTTTTGCTTCTCTGTAAAGCTTTTGGTCTCTCTCTACATCAAATCTGAATAAGAGTCTTGCTGTGTAGAGTAGTCTTGGTTGTAGGCTTTTCCCTTTTATCACTTAAAATATATTCTGCCACTCCCTTCCATCCTGCAATTTCTGCTGAAAAGTCAGCTTATAGCCTTGCAGGAGTTTTCATTTAATTTCATTCTTATTTTCTTTCTTTTCTATAGAACAACAGTGATTTCCACTACTTTGTCTTCCAGCTCACTGATCCATTCCTCTATATCATTAGTCAACTGTTGATTTCTTCTAGTATATTTTTCCTTTAAGTTATTGTATTTGGCATCTCTGTTTGGTTGTTTTTATATTTTCTTATTCTTTGTTTAAAACTTCTAACTTTTCACTCTGTTCATCTTTTTTTTTTTTTTTTCCTGAGTTTTTTGGTCATCTTTATGATCACCACCCTAAATTCTTTCTTGAGTAGTTTGCTTATGTCCACTAAACTTACTTCTTCTCTGGGGTTTTGTCTTAATCCTTCATCTAGAACATGTTCCTCTGTCAACTCATATTGCCTAAGTTACTGTGTATTTTTATGTACCTGGTAAATTCATTACATTTCTCAAACTTGGAGAGTTGACCTTCTGTAGGAGACACCCTATACATCCTAGCAGTACACTCCTGCTTATCACCCAAGCTATATGCCCTAGGAATTTCCCCTATTAGGGTTTCATGGGTCCTTCTCTTATGTTGGGCTGACTGTGCAGGTGGTCTGGTAATCTTCAGTGGCCTTTGATCTAGTTGGTTACCAGGCTTTGCCTTGTGCAGATGTTGCCAGCTGCTGGTTGACACATCCAGGTCATGAGGTAGCTGACTACAGAACCCCAGGAGGCCCTGAGTCTGGTACTGGCTCACTGGTGAGTGAAGTCAAGCTCCAGAAGACTCCAGAACTGTTGTCTACACACTGGTGGTTTAATCTATATCCTAGGGTTAGTGCCAGATGGACCTACTGGCAGGCAGAGCCAGGTCTTAGATTTGATTGCGAGGCCCTGGGATCCCTGGTATCAGATCTGGTGGTGGGGGCGGGGGAGCTGTCTCTTGACACAATTGGGTATGAGGCTTGGGGTGTCCCAGAGCTTGTGTTGGCTTGCTAGCGTACAGTGCTATGGCCCAGCTAGTTCCAAGGCAGGGTCTACCCTGCTGTCAGCTGGCTGGGTCTGCAGGCTGCCCGATTGTGGTTTTCTTGTATTTGGTGTCTGCCCTTTGGTGGGTGAGGCTGGTCCAGAGGCTTGAGCAGTCTTTCTGAAGGGCAGGGCCAAGGCTCAGGGGATTCTGGAGCTAGTGGCTGTCCAGTGGTGGTGGAACTCAGACCTGGACCCTGTGGTGGGCAGGGCCATGTCCAGAGGGGAATATGGGCTCAGGAAGTCTTGAGGCAGCATGTCTGCTGATGGGTGGGGCTATGTTCCTGCCCGGTTAGTTGCTTGACCTGAGGCATCATAGCACTGGCACTTACAGGATGTTGGGTAGAGCAAAGTCTTGGCACATAATGATCTAAGGGAGGAGTCTACAATGGTGCCTGCGAGCCCCATCATCTATGTGACAGAAAGAGCTCTGAGGAATGGCTGCTGCCAGTGTCTGTGTCCCCAGGGTGAGCCATAGCTGACCCCTGCCTCTCCAGGAGACCAAGATCAGCAGGAAGGTCTGGCCCATCAGTTCAATTCAGTTCAGTTCAGTTCAGTTGCTCAGTTGTGTCATACTTTTTGCGACTCATGGGCTGCAGCATCCTAGGCTTCCCTGTCCATCACCAGCTCCCAGAGCCTATTCAAACTCATATCCATTGAGTCGGTGATGCCATCCAACCATCTCATCCTCTGTCATCCCCTTCTCCTCCGGCCTTCAATCTTTCCCAGCATCAGGGTCTTTTCAAATAAGTCAGTTCTTTGCATCAGGTGGCCAAAGGATTGGAGTTTCAGCTTCAGCATCAGTCCTTCCAATGAACACCCAGGACTGATTTCCTTTAGGATGGACTAGTTGGATTTTCTTGCAGTCCAAGGGACTCTCAAGAGTCTTCTCCAACACCACAGTTCAAAAGCATCCATTCTTCGGCACTCAGCTTTCTTTATAGTCCAACTGTCTCATCCATATGTGACTATTGGAAAAACCATAGCTTTGACTAGACAGACCTTTGCTGGCAAAGTAATGTCTCTGCTATTTGGCCCAGGTTTCTATCAAATTACTGCTTTGGCCCTGGGTCCCAGAGTCTGTGAGATTTTTTATGTGTCTTTAAAGAGTGAAGTCTCTATTTCTCCCAGTCTTGTGGGTCTCCTGAAACTAAGACCCACAACCCCTCAAAGGCAAATCCTCTGGGGACTCATCTTCCCAGTACAGGACCCCTGGAGTCTGATGTGGGGCTCATAGCTCTCTCTTCTGTCGGAGAATCTCTGCAATATAATATTTCTGCAGTTTGTGACTTGCCTATCTTGGAGTATGGGACTTGACTATATCATAAGTCCACCCGTCCTACCCATCTCTCTGTGGTTCTTTCTTTATGTCTTTAGTTGTAGATCTTTTATGGGAGGTTCCAGTATTTTTCATCAAATAGTTCTACAAATGGTTATGATTTTGGTGTGTTCATAAGAAGAGGTGAGCCCAGGGTCTTTCTATTCTGCCATTTTGGCCAATCTCCCTTGAGCTCAAAGATTTTAATTCAAGGCCTAAGATATTTCTGGCATCCAAGTGGGGTCTTTCTAGGCTTCTAGTCCTAAAATATGATTTTGCAGTGGAGGACACTGAGTTTCTGGTAGACTAGATGATGTTTCCATTCTTGCAACCAGGTCTTCGGACCCAGAGATACAGATTCATTCTGCAGCACCATTTCAGTGCAGCTCATTGTGCCAGAACATGAGCTTGGTGTCTTTGAGGTAGGTTTTGAGGAACTGGGCTGTCAAACACTGCCCAGTGTCACCCTACTAGTCACAGAGTTCTGTCTGATTTCCAAGCAGGTCTCCTTAAATTGTACATCCTTCTTTGTATGTTGCTAAGAGTTATTGAGGACTTCAGTCCATGGCAAGTGGCCAGCACAAGGAAGATGCTTAATAAATATTTGTCACTTGAATGAAGCATCTACCTTCTGCCGTGGACTGACCTGTGCTGAAGTCCTCAATAACTCCTGATTAAAGGAGGCCGGTTGGATTTGGGAAAAACAGAACGGCCTTATGTCTGAGAACATGGGCCTTGGCATTAGATACCTCTAGGTTCAAATCCAGGTTCAAGAACATTTGCTGGCTGATTGACTTTTGGTAAGTTGCAACCTCTTGGAGTCTTAGCTTCTTCATTTGTAAAATGACGGATAGTAAAACCTACCACAGAGAACTGCTGAATTATTAAATGGTAACAGGTATCTCAAACTAACAGGGCTTGGTACATGGAAGCATTCAGTCAAGATAAGATATTATTAGCTACTCTTTTGCTTGAATCCTGACTTTCTCTTTTTACCTCGGGTTGTCTACAAATTCTTCTTTGTTTTTGCTCTGCTGCCAAATGTGCCCAGGTTTCATACTAGGTATTGACCCCTGGAATCCCACTTTCCTTCCCCTTTGCTCTCACTGTGAGTGCCCTCTGCTCTTACCCACTCATTGCTGGATCCAGGACTGGTTCCTGCCCTATTCACGGGGTTCATTAGTTTTTTTGTAAGAACCCAGTTCAAAGAACTCATATTGATACATTCTGACCATGCTAATTATTAGAATAAAAACAATCTAATTTATTGGTGCTTTGCTAAGCCCTTGTATCTGCTATCTCGTTTAAAATTCATAGCAATCCCAGAGGTAAATTGTTTTTTAATTTCTTTTACAGAGCTGGAGAGTAAATGTCCCAGAAGTTAAGTAATGTGCCCAAGGCTCAGATTTTTAAATTAGTGGGATGAGGTGTCATCTTCAGCTGTCTGACTTCAGAGCCTGTTTTTTAACCTCAGAAAATCACTCCTGCTGACATCTGTGGACACTGCCCACCTGGGGACAGAGGCTGTGGCCAACCTGTGGACCCCTGCCAGGCCTTCTGCCTCCCTTTAGAAAGCTGAGGTTGATTTGTCTGAATCAGGGAAATACATATTACCTGAAAGATACCAATTTATTTTGGCATTTTAACTCCAAGAAGATGAAGGCAATGATTTATTCTCTTCTGTGTCTCTAGTTTCCAGAACCAGGGGCTGACACACAGTGGATGCCCAGCAGAGAGTTGTTGAATGATTGCTGAATGAATCCCATGGAGCTTACCACACCCCTCAGACCCCACCCTCTCAGTGTTGGCCCAGCTGCAGGTCCACATTCAGGCAGATAGCCAGGCCTGCTGCTCGGCCTCTTGGAAGCTCTGTTTCTCCCTTTATGTTGCTGGAAGAAGTCTCTGCTTTCCCTCCCCATGCCTTCAAAACCTCTGGAACTGTGAATGGAAACCAAATCAGTCTCATAATTTGTATTCATCTGTAGGGACCCAGGTGATTCAGAGAGGGCTTGAACTGTGCGTGTGGCACATGGCCCCTCCACCCAGCTGCCTTTACCTAAAATATTAACTGTTACTGATGGAGTCCCTCCTGGGATGCTGGACCTAAGGCTTTATTACATTATTTCATTCAGTCCTTAAAAAAAATGTTAGGGAATAGATGTGTGTATCCTTTGGGGACAGGTGAAGAAATTGAAGCTCAGAAAGATGAATTCACTTGGCCAAAGTCACACTGTCAGTGGCACAATTGGGTGTTGAATCCAGATATTTGATTCCAAAGGTAGTTCTCTTATCCACTAATCAGAAGTTGGATACATCATCAGTGGGTTTGCCCTGGAAAGGACTCCTGTATCCAGAAGACAGGGATGGAGACAGGGGGAGAGACGTCCCACCCTGACATGGGCTCATGTTACTCTCTGCAATCAGACCTGAGAAAGCACCTGGCTCTGCCTGTGGCAGCTTTAGCTTCTCACCTCTCCCACTCCCACTCCCCCAGGCGTCCCCTGGGGTAGCTCATATTTCTCTCTGACATTCTTGGAATATTTTATGATTCATCCTTGGAGCATGACCTTCTTAACTCTTTTCCCATGGAGGAATTTCTTCTTCCTTAGCTGCAGGGCTGCGTGGAAATGCACAGAACTTACATGAACAAGAAAGAGGGACACCCTTTGGTGCTTCATCTCCTGTTCCCCCCATAAGCATGACTTATTGGAGTCTCATCATCCTTTATTAGCTTGTTTTAGAGACCATCAAGCCTGGACAGGACCAGAAGGGACCTCATCTTCCAGAGAAGGGACTTGGCCAAGGGGATAGACAGAGATAAGAGCTCAGGACTTATACTTGGAGTCCTAAGCTCTTTGCATTCCAAGTTCATAAATTTGTGATTCCTGACATAGTACAGTGTACTAACAAGTTCAAGACGAACGAAAATTTTCAGTTTGGTCAATGGCCTCCATGTTTTCAGTTAATATGTTCCCTGTTCCTGCCCTGCAAATAAGTTCACCTTTACCATTTTTCTAGATTCCACACATATATATATGTTAATATATTGTCAACTAATACTTTCCTAAATCTCTTTCAAGGGCAGAACAACTGAACTGAGTGAGCTGTGGATGACCAATAAACAAGTGAAACTCCACAGGAGAAAATTCTTGCAGAACTAATATATGCTGCGAAAGGAAAGTGTTAGTTGCTCAGTTATGTCCTACTCTTTGTGACTCCATAGGCTGTAGCCAGCCAGGCTCCTCTGTCCATGGAGTTCTCCAGGAAAGAATACTAGAATGGATTTCCATTTCCTTCTTCGGGAGTTTTTCCTGACCCAGGGGTTGAATCTGAATCTGGGTATCCCTCATTGCAGGCAGATTCTTTACTATCTGAGCCACCAGGGAAGCCCATATACTGCCAAAGATAATTACAAGTATTTTCTTCTATGGTGCTCCTGATAACCCTGTGAGAGAGACATTGTTATCTCCATATAGATATAGATATATGTTCATATAGATAAAGAGCTAAGACTCAAAGAAAGTAATTAATTTGCTTAAGATCTCCCAGCTTGTAACAGAGCCAGGATCCAAACCCAGATCAACTTCACTACAAAGCTTGAGGTCTTTTCACAACCTATTGTTTCCAGAAATAATTTGGGTTTTACAAAAGGTTGAATTTCTCCAGAAGTGAAAGGGCTCTTTGATCAGCAGCCTGGGAAGGGATTTGCAATTTCTTAGGAGGAAGGAGGGGGGACAGTGATAGAAAAGGTTACACCCCACTCCATTCCCCATGCGCCACCCCTCTGACATCATGTGCATGCAGCTCATTTCTGGAAGGCCCTGCCTAGCGAGGCTCCACCCAGGTGGCCCAACACCATGGAAAGGAGCCCATCCTCTGAGCCAGGGGTGTCAGTCCTTGCTCCCAAGGCACAGGAGGAAGCCAGAGGCTGCGTGAGTTTCAGGCCAGACATCAGAGCCTAGGACCCAGAGGTAAATGGTTGGAGGCATCCAAGAAATTCCAGTAGTTCCATCTCAGTGACTTAAGATCCTAGTTCTGTGGAATATTCCTCAAATGGCTCTCAATAGCAGTCAGAATAAAGTTTGAAGTCTCATCTGGGCATACGAGACCCTTCATGACCTAGTTCTTGCCCTTAGCACCTATCTCCTTCTTGCTTATACCTTTTCTCTAACCGCACAAATCACCACCACTGTTCCATGCCCTGATTCTTCTCCTACTCACTACAACACTTGTTACTTCTTTGTTTGGATAACTCCAGCCTTTCTTTCAAAACTCAGCTTTCAGCCATAATACCTCTTCTGGGAATTCTTCTTGAAAGTCCAAGTCTGGGAGCAATGGCCCTTCTTATCAGTACGACTCTCCTCCATCACATTGCTCTGTTTCATGTCTGCCATCTCCCTTAGAATGTGAGGTACTCCAGAGCAAGGGCTGTATCTTAATCTGTGTTGGTGTGCCCAGCACTTAAGAAAGGTTGATCCTCATTTGAACAAAATGTCAAAAAGAGCTTGCGGGTATTTCTCATCATCAAAATGAAAATGATGCTTTTTACTTCTGAGCGCATGTAAAGATGATCTGAAATGTTTGTTTTCTCACTTTGCCATCTCCTGTGCCAGAGTCCAGCTGACATACACATTTGGGATCCAGGGTCTTTGTTCTTCTGTTTTCTATTCCCTTCTTTTTCTACGCTTGCTTTGTGTCTATATGTCTCCCCCTCTGCCCAGAATCTCAGATTCAATCCAAAGGGCAACAGTAAATCTATAAAGCTTTAGGATCTTTCAGTTCTTCTGAGTGGAATAACAGCATTCAAAGCGAAACCAGCATTTTGATTCCTAATATTGACCAACTTTCTTAGTAAACCTTCAATGTATTTTTGTGCTGACACAACCATTTTATCTTCATCCTGTCTTACTAACATCACTTCTTGCAAAGGATTTGTGGCAGGAGAAAGAAGGAAGTGAGGGGGAAATCAAATGCTAAGTTTTATGGAAAGATTTCGTATAGAAAAAGATGGGCAGAGGGTTGGATGGTTGAACAAATGAAGGGCAGGATGTGTAGATGAGTAAATAAGTGAAGTGCCCTGGTTTGGCCATGGCCCCTGGTTCTGCAATCCTAACCTTTCTTGTGCTTGCCCTCCTGTATGGTCGCTGTCTTGAATCCCAGGGCCCTGAGCAGAAATATTGATTTGGATTCAATTATTGCAAAATCCTACCTGAAACTGATCACTGTAACTGTCTTCCTAGTACCTCCTAAGCTTCTAACTTCCTAGTATCCCCATATCCATAGACTCATGTACTTGTCAGTGTAACCCCCTCCTTATCAAGGAAGTCACAGAGTAGCCAGACTCATCAACAGTTATTTATGAAGAATCTACTAAGTCCCAAGCCCTGTTATTGGCTTTTTAAGTAGACTATAACCTGCTGCTGCATCACAGTCTCTCATGGACTAATTGTTCCACACACCATCTTGAACCCCCTCCTAGAATTTGTAGATATACCTGTGTACCCCAAAAGTTGTTGTTCTTTAGTCACTAAGTCATGTCTGACTCTCTGCAACCCCATGAACCATAGCTCCTCTGCCCATGGAGATTTCCAAGCAAGAATACTGGCGTGGGTTGCCATTTCCTTCTCCAGTGGATCTTCCCGACTCTCAGTTTCAAATGCCTTTTGCTCTCCCTTGAGACAAAGTCCTTCAGGATTCAGTGTTACCTCACCCTAGAAGTCTTTCCTGAGCTGCTGTACGCGAGTGATGGGCCCACTCATTGTGACAGACACAGAGATGAACCACATGGCTCACAGAACCCTCTGCACCCTGGCCTGGCCCTGCCTCTCACTACATGGTCTCTTTGCATTCTCTTCCCACCTGCCCCTACCCCACCCCCAGTCCCATCCTCACTCCACTTATTGTCCCAGTTCAGTTCAGTTCAGTCACTCAGTCGTGTCAGACTCTTTGTGACCCCATGAACTGCAGCACGCCAGGCTTTCCTGTCTATCACCAACCCACAGAGCTTACTCAAACTCATGTCCATTGAGTTGGTGGTGCCATCCAACCATCTCATCCTCTGTCGTCCCCTTTTCCTCCCACCTTCAGTCTTTCCCAGCATCAGGGTCTTTTCAAATGAGTCAGTTCTTTGCATCAGGTGGCCAAATTTTTGGAGTTTCCGCTTCAGTATCAGTCCTTCCAATGAATATTCAGGACTGATTTCCTTTAGGATAGACTGGTTGGATCTCCTTGCAGTCCAAGAGACTCTCAAGAGTCTTCTCCAACACAACAGTTCAAAAGCATCAATTCTTCATCGTTCAGCTTTCCTTATAGCCCAACTCTCACATCTATACATGACTACTGGAAAAACCATAGTTTTGACTAGATGGACCTTTGTTGGCAAAGTTATGTCTCTGCTTTTTAATATGCTGTTTAGGTTGATCATAGTTTTTCTTCCAAGGAGCAAACGTCTTTTAATTTCATGGCTGCAGTCACCTTCTTCAGTGAGTTTGGAGCCCCCAAAAATAAAGTCTGTCACTGTTTCCATTGTTTCCCCCATCTATTTGCCATGCAGTGGTGGGACCTGATGCCATGATCTTAGTTTTCTGAATGTTGAGTTTTAAGCCAACTTTTTCACTGTCCTCTTGTACTTTCATCAAAATGTTCTTTAGTTCCTCTTCACTTTCTGCCATAAGGGTGGTGTCATCTGCATATCTGAGGTTATTGATATTTCTCCCAGCAATCGATTCCAGGTTGTGCTTCATCCAGACCAGCATTTCACATGATGTACTCTGTGTGTAAGTTAAATAAGCTGGGTAATGATATACAACCTTGACATATTCCTTTCCAATTTGGAACCAGTCTGTGGTTCCATGTCCAATTCTAACTTGTTTCTTGACCTGCATATAGATTTCTCAGGAGGCAGGGAAGGTTGTCTGGTATTCCCATGTCTTTAAGAATTTTCCACAGTTTGTTGTGATCCACACAGTCAAAGGCTTTGGCATAGTCGATAAAGTAGCAGTAGGTGTTTTTCTGGAACTCGCTCACTTTTTTGATGATCCAACGGATGTTGGCAATTTGATCTCTGGTTCATCTGTCTTTTCTAAATCCAGCTTGAACATCTGGAAGTTCATGGTTCATGTACTGTTGAAGTCTGTCTTGGAGAATTTTGAGCATTACTTTGCTAGCGTGTGAGATGAGTGCAATTGTGCGGTAGTTCGAGCATTCTTTGGCATTGCCTTTCTTTGGGATTGGAATGAAAACTGATCTTTTCCAGTCCTGTGACCACTGCTGAGTTTTCCAAATTTGCTGACATATTGAGTGCAGCACTTTCACAGCATCATCTTTTAGGATTTGAAATAGCTCAACTGGAATTCCATCACCTCCACTAGCTTTATTCATAGTGATGCTTCCTAAGACCCACTTGACTTTGCATTCTAGGATGTCTGGCTCTAGGTGAGTGATCACACCATCATGTGTGTGATCTTCATAGAACTGTTTGGCTTCAGCTTCTTCAGCATTACTGGTCAGAGCATAGACTTGGATTACTGTGACACTAAATGATTTGCCTTGGGAACAAACAGAGATCATTCTGTCATTTTTGAGATTGCATCCAAGTACTGCATTTCAGACTCTTTTGTTGACTATGATGGCTACTACACTTCTTCTAAGGGATTCTTGCTCACAGTAGTAGATATAATGGTCATCTGAGTTAAATTCACCCATTTCAGTCCATTTTAGTTTGGTGATTCCTAAAATGTCGGTTAAGAGTCCCTTGGACTGCAAGGAGATCCAACCAGTCCATCCTAAAGGAGATCAGTCCTGGGTGTTCATTGGAAGGACTGATTTTGAAGCTGAAACTCCAATACTTTGGCCACCTGATGCGAAGAGCTGACTCATTGGAAAAGACCCTGATGCTGGGAAAGATTGAGGTCAGGAGGAGAAGGGGATGGCAGAGGATGAGATGGTTGGATGGCATCATCGACTCGATGGACATGGGTTTGGATGGACTCCGGGAGTTGGTGATGGACAGGGAGGCCTGGCGTGCTGCAGTTCATTGGGTTGCAGAGTCAGACACGAGTGAGCGACTGAACTGAACTGAAAATGTCGATGTTCACTCTTGACATCTCCTATTTGACCACTTCCAATATGCCTTGATTCATGGCCCTAACATTTCAGATTCCTATGCCTTATTTCTCTTTACAGCATCGGACCATACTTCCATCACCAGTCACATCCGCAACTGGGTGTTGTTTTTGCTTTGGCTCCGTCTCTTCATTTTTTCTGGAGTTATTTCTCTGCTGATCTGTAGTAGCATATTGGGCACCTACCAACCTGAGGAGTTCATCTTTCAGTGTCCTATCTTTTTGCCTTTTCATAGTGTTTATGGGGTTCTCAAGGCAAGAATACCGAAGTGGTTTGCCATTCCCTTCTCCAGTGGACCACATTTAGTCAGAACTCTCCACCATGACCCATCCATCTTTGGTGGCCCCACACGGCATGGCTCCTAGTTTCTTTGAGTTAAACAAGGCTGTGGTCCATGTGATCAGATTGGTTAGTTTTCTGTGATTGTGGTTTTCATTCTGTCTACCTTCTGATGAAGGATAAGAGACTTATGGAAGCTTCCTGATGGGAGAAACTAACTGAGGGGGAAACTGGGTCTTGTTCTGATAGGTGGGGCCATGCTCAGTAAAACTTTGATCTAGTTTTCTCTTGATGGGGGGCGGGGCTGTGTTCCCTCCCTGTTATTTGACCTGAGGCCAAACTATGGTGGAGGTAATGAAGATAATGGTGACCTCCTTCAGAAGGTCCCATGCATGCACTGCTGCACTCAGTGCCCCCAACCCTGCAGCAGGCCACCACCAGCCTATGCCTCTGCTAGAGACTCCCGGACACTCACAGGCAAGCCTGAGTCAGTCTCTTGTGGGATCACTGCTCGTTTCTCCTGGGTCCTGGTGCATACAAGGTGGTGTTTGTGCCCTCCAAGAGTCTGTTTCCCCAGTCCTGTGTAAGTTCTGGTGGCTCTGTGTTGGGGTTAATGACGACCTCCACCAAGACAGCTTATGCCATACCCAGGTCTGCTGCACCCAGAGCCCCTGCCCCTGCAGTAGTCCACTTCTGACCCGTACCTCCACTGGAGACATTCAAAGACAGTTCAGTCTCAGTCTCTGTGGGGTCTCTGGGTTCTGGTGTGCACAGGTTTGTTTGAGCCCTCTGAGCATCTCTGGCAGGTATGGGTTTTGATTCTAAACATGATTTTCCCCTCCTAACATTTTTCTGGGGCTTCTCCTTTGCCCTTGGACGTGGGGTATCCCCTCAAAGTCACTCTAGCATTTACTGTCCTAGCCATATTGAATTACCTGTAAGTCCCTGCATAAAATGGACTAATTCAGGCTTCTGGATCTTGGTTGCTGTTTACTCTTCCTTGATATTTCTTTCTTTTAAAAATTTTTGGCATCTACTTGGCTAAATTCTACCTTCCCTTCACCAAAAAGCTCTACTTTATTATGTGGAAGAGAAATATTAATTCTTTTCTATTAGACAATAAATCCTTTGAAGGGGAAATCTTTGTCTTCTCCTTTTTGTGCCCCCCCAGTGCCCAATACTTGACCTGTAATAGAGCATAATCACTGTTCTGGTTGGAGGAAATGAAGGAAGAAGCAAGGGAGTGAACAGGGTGTGGATCCAACACCAACGAGAGACAGGTAAGGAAACACGCAGTTCCAATGCAAAGTGCCAGGTACTTTCACAGCTAAATTCTAAACACACTTAGAGGGAGGAACACCTCCAGTTTGCCTAGGGAAAATAGAGACAAGACAGGGATGATGTCCTGGGGAAGAGGACACTGAAGCTAAGTCTTTTTTTTTTTTTTTTTTTTTTTTTATATTTTAATTGAAGGCTAATTACTTTATATTATTGTGGTGGTTTTTGCCATACACTGACATGAATCAGCCATGGGTGTACATGTGTCCCACCGTCCTGAACACCCCTCCCACCTCCCTCCCCACCCCATCCCTCTGGGTTGTCCCAGAGCACCAGCTTTGATTGCCCTGCTTCATGCATTGAACGTGCCCTGGTCATCTATTTTACATATGGTAATATACATGCTTCAATGTTATTCTTTCATATTGTCCCACTCTCACCTTCTCCCACATAGTCCAGAAGTCTGTTCTTTACATCTGTGTCTGTTTTGCTGTCTTGCACAGAGGGTCATCATTACCGTCTTTCTAAGTTCCATATAGAAGCTGAGTCTTAAAGGAAGATCATGTCTTCATTGTGTGCTTTGGCAGGAAGGCATTGCTCGCTGAGGTATGGGGTATGCTCACCTGCACAGAGACACAACAGAGCTCACACCCCAGGGAAAGACGTGTCGTGCAGCACAGGGGGTCCCAGCAGGTGATGAGCCCACACAGATCACAGGCTCCCACCTGGAGTGCTATCCTCAGGAGGAGAGGGCCTCCAACCCTGAACACTGAACACGGAGTTCCTTAAGAAGATAAAAGAGAACGAGAATGGACCAGGCTTGCTCTCACAGCCACCACTGATGGCTCCAGGATCCTCAACATCTTTTTCAGGATTTACAACTTCCTCTTATATTTTTAACAAATTTGAAAGACCATTTCATTACAGTTACCTGTTTCCCCCCCTTAGGATGAAAAATAGCACATACTGATTTTTAATAAAGAAAATACCTTAAAAAATAAGAAAATCTTGTATCACCACATATAAACATAACCATGGCTTGCCTACTGGTAGATTTTATCTTATTTTTCTAAGCACGATATGAAAAAAATATAATTTTGTGTTTCATATTTGTGTCTAATAATATAGCCTGGAGAAGTTTGAATGTTATTTGTTTTGGAAGGACACAATTATGAACCCTTCCTTTCAAGAGAGACTCAGGATACAAAGGCAGATGGAGAGCAAAGCTACTGAAGCTTTATTACCCAGAGATTGGGGCTTCAGCTGCACAGCCAAGTGCTGCCATGAGGCTGCCCTCTGAGTAAGACTGACCCACACAGCAACAGGTATCAGTGGGCCGGCCCAGCCGCAGAGACCTGCTAATCCTTACCATACACTTTTGCAGAGAATCTGGGAAAAGGATGGTAGGGGTAACAGGGGACAGACTGTTTCCTAAATAGAGGGGGCCCAGAAAGGCCGAGCTGGGCATGCTCCATGACTGTTCCCAACTTGACAAGAAGGAGAGAAGCTAAAATTCTTCCTTGTATACCTTTGCCTCCTCTCACTGACCCCCTTCTTTTCCTGTACTGTGCTAAGTCACTTAGGTCGTGTCTGACTCTTTGCGACACTAAGGACTGTAGCCTGCCAGGCTCCTCTGTCCATGGGATTCTCTGGGCAAGAATACTGGAGTGGGTTTGCCATGCACTTCTCCAGGGGGTCTTCCTGACCCAGGGATCGAACCCACATCTCTAACGTCTCCTGTATTGGCAGGCGGATTCTTTACCACTAGTGCCACCTGGCCTTACACATATAAAGCCAGAATAGTAGGTTAGATAGAGCACCTCTTAGATAGGATATCTGCCATTGGAAGTCTTCTCTGATAGGCCCTCATTCGGCTCCTGGGTTACCTGTCCCTGCCATGTGCCTGCAAAGCATCCTAAACTTCCCTACATCCCTGGTACTGGTCCTCTAGAATTGACCTGTTTATCTATCCTGTGATAAGCCATAATGGAAAAGAATATAAAAAAGATTGTATACATGTGTAACCAAGTCTCTTTCCTTTATAGTAGAAATTAACACAGCATTGTAAATCAAATTTAAAAAAGAAATGACCTGTTGTCTCCTTTCCCTTCCATACTGCAGTGAGTTCCCTGAGGGCAGAGACTCATGGTTTTGCTCACTTTTGGGCTCCCAGACTTTCAGGGAAAGCCTGGTACAGTTCCTGAATTGCTGCTTTGAGGCATGCACGAAGGAACACACCCAACCACTGTTTTATAAAACTGGGTCTCTGAAAGTTCTTGTTTCTTGCTCAGTCTGTCCCTTGGTGTCACCTGTCTGGTGAGGTCACACACTCAGGACAAGTAAGTCCAGTCACTGCAAAGGGGTAGGAGCCTGGATGACTGGGTCAAACCAAATGGTGGAGCACTCCCCTCCCCGCCCCGACCCCAGAAGGTGTGTGTTGGGGGGACGGCGCTGGAATGCACGTGATGTAACCACATTGCTAGGCCTGGTATTAGACCCCTCTAATTTGGTTTTGAAAACATGTGGTTTTGTCCTTGTTCAAATATTGATTTTAAGTAACTTGAGCCTGGCAGAACAGGCCTTTGCCAAAGCCAATGGGGCTGTTTGTTGCCTTAATGACATTTCTGTGTGTTTGCATAACATGGGCCGGCGGTTGAGTTGTCGCTCCCCAGGAAGATTTACGGGACTTTACACTTTGGAAGATATTGAGGCAAACTGTTGATGAAGGCCCAGGGCATAAATCAGACCCACTCGGGCCAACAAAGGACACTTTGGAAACTTGGCCAACCACCCCTCTGGTGTGAGTGAGGGGTTTGGATTAGGTCAGCTGGTTTCAGAGTGTGCTGCCCACAGCCCTTGGATTTCAAGGAACAGTTGGAGGGAGGCAGAGAAGAGGAGCACTTTTGGGTGTGATGAGGAGCAGGCAGGGTTCCATGACCTTCCAGAATTTTGTCAGTTTTGTAATTATAATTCTTACTAGATCTCTGCAAGTAACAATAAAAAAAAGTTGAAAACCATGGAAGTAGTAGACTCTCAACATGCCTTCCAGACCCTAAACTCTCATACTAAATTGCCCTGGGTCCTAACAGGAAACAGATGGCTGATTTGAATGGAATGATTGAGGACAGTTTAATGAAGGGACTACTAACAAAGGTATGAATGGAATTAAGGGAAACAAACAAGAGTAACCAGGCCTTTAGAGAGAGCACGAGCTATGTGGTGGCTCCAGCAGAGAGCCACCTAATGGGAAGTGAGGACTTTGGTAAAGGGGCACAACCACTGCCTACCTGTGGTCTTGGAGGAGGGAGCATGGAATACTCTGCTCTCAAATCTCCTGAGGTTGCCTCCCATTGGTTGAACCCAATGGAAACTAGAGGGTTGATGGGGTCCATGGAGGCCATGCTTCTGGGGCCCAGAGATACTGAAGTGGAAGGGGGATTTGCAAGGGTGAATGGAAACCACCCAGTTTATATCAGGAGTTTTGCAGGCCAGTGCAAGACGGCAGGAGGTAGAGGGCCCTGTGTCTCCTCCACCCTCGGTCCATGGCCAGCCTTCAGCCAGGCATCTCACATCTTCAGCTACCTTGTTTCTGGTTTTGATCAAATAGAGTTTGGTGATTTCTCCATATCTTTTCCTGTGAAACATCATATCTACCTGAACAGGGAAATGCTGGTTAGCAGAGTTTAAAGAGAAAGAGTGAAGGCTATTGACTAAGATCCTGGACCATAAGGTCATAGACAACTAGGTTTCAACATTGGCTCCTGTCTCTTAATAGCTGGGTGACTTTGGGTAAGTTATAGTGTGTCTTAGAGCTTCAACTTCTCCCCTGTGAAATGGAGACAATTATATTACCTTACAGCTTTGGAGCAGTGACAAAATGAGTTTAAACATGTAATGAGTGTGCTTAGAGTTAAGCACCTGGTTAGGAATCAACTGGCAGCAGTTATTCGAGAGTTCACACACATATATAACAGTATTAACATTCTCATTTCCTATTACTCTTTGCCTTCTTCTCGCTCTCTGTCTTCATCTTTTTGGATCAAGAATCCAGCAGTTTGGAGGGAGTTCTCTTGGGTTAGCACCAAATGACATTTAATGAGATAGCCTGTAACCCTTGAGCTGAGCAAGTTAACTCTTCAAATTCTGCCCTTGGGGAGGAACATCCTCTCACCTATCGGAGACTAAGGTTCTTCAGCTCTGCCATTCTTGTCACGACAACAGACTGGCATCTTCGGGGCACACCAGAGTGTCCTGGAGTCCTCACTGAGCATGGCAGTTTCCTGCTTTCTCTCTCTTTAGGTGTGAGGGGTTCAGCCAGGGCAGGTTGGCCCCCCTGCACCTCTTGGCACATAAAATCCTAGCTCCTATCAAAGCCAAATGGACAGAACCGTGGGCACTGGTGACCTAAGGCTTCCTCCTCCTCGTTCTAACAAATGCCACTCCCCTGGGGCCTGAAGAGACAAATAAGCAGTTCACATCTCAGCAGCTGGCCCTGGCTGTAAGTCTGCACGATTTACCTTGGCTCTCACTGGCATTGTGAATGAGGTCATAGAGGGAGGGGACAATGGAGAAGACCTCTAGGAGGGCAGCAGTAAAACACGCCATCGGGAGGCGGGAGAGGACACTTAAGTCATGGGGTCCTTGGCAGCTGTCTTTGAGAGGTAAATAATTTCAAAAAGTCCTTGACTGGAAGATAAAATGTGTGCTTTTATGCTTACTAAAGGCCATCTCTAGACTCTTCTCTCATTTATTTTTATGAAATCAATTTCCTTAAGGCCCAGGAATATGGTTTGGTAAAACGAACAAGACCTGGGGTAGTGAGAGGAGAGAGAGATTTCCAGCACCATACAGGGGTCTGTGGTGGGCTAGGAAATCTAATCCATGCTTACCTCTCTGGGACTCTCCTCCTCACTCCCCATGTGCCAATTGTACTGGAATATTTCCATCAGTTTTCCTGAGATTTGTACCCTCTGAGTCCTGGAAATCTCTCCTCATCACTCTTCCTTCCATATATTCTTCAAATTTTTATATATCTATGTCATTCTTCAGGGTCCTTCCCTATTTCACTTCTTTTTTTTTCTTTTATCCTTTCTGATATCTGAAATGCAGTTGCAATTACTGAGATTTGAGAAGCCATTTTGGACCATGAGGTAAAAGTTAAAGCTGTACATAGCAGAACTGCAAGATAGAAAGAGGGTGAATCCCTGAAGTTGTCACAAAGATGAATACCAATTTTAAATTTCCACCTCTGGATTTATTTTTTCCTAATTGAGGTAAAATTTATGTAACATAATTGGCCATTAACCATTTTAAAGTGTACAATTCAGTGGCATTTAGTATATTTACTAGGTTATGAAATAATCATATCTGTTTAGTTACAAGATCTATTAATCACCCCCAGAAAGAAACATCATACCCATTATGCAGTCACTCTCCATTCCATCCTTTCCTCAGTTATTAGAAACCATGAGTCTACTTTCAGTCTCTATGGATTTGCCTATTACGGACATCTCATATACATGAAATCATAGTATCTGTGACCATTTGTGTCTGGTTTCTTTCATTTAGCATAATGTTTTTGAGATTCATGCACATAAGATGGATTATGTATCAATACTCTGTTCCTTTCTATGCATGAATAATAGTTCCTTATGTGTTTATACCACATTTTGTTTATCTCTTCATCTGTTGATGGACATTTGGGTTATTTCCACTTTTTGACTATAGTGAATAGTGTTCTATGAATGTTTGTGTACAAGCATATCTAGATTTCTTTTACACAAGATAGGAATATGGTTCTGCCTATCTAACCCATTTTTGTTTGAGGTTTTGTCATTCTCAACTAGTCATACTTTTAGCTTTTATAATGTGTAATGTGTTCAACTGCTCAGTCATATCTGACTTTTTGTGACCTGCTGGGCTCCTCTGTCCATGGAATTTTCCAGGCAACAATACTGGTGTGGGTTGCCACTTCCTTCTCCAAGGGACCTTTCCAGCCCAGGGATCGAACCCACGTCTCTTACATCTCCTGTATTGGCAGACAAGATCTTTACCATTACACCACCCAGAAAGCTTATATATGGAATCTAGCAATTACAATTTTTAAAAATCTTATTTATTCCTTATTTATCCTGTCTAGAAGTACAGAATATTAAGAAGCAGAAAGATCTGTGTTATCATTTTCTCTCCACCAACATTTCCTGTGTTTCTTTGGACCTCAGCAACTTTATCTATAAAATGGGGATAAACAGGCCCTTGAAAGCAGAGGTCTAAGCCAGATAATCTCTCCTGGTCTCTTGTGTTTAATTCTTCAAAGTGTGTTTTGAAAGGGCTAGAGGTTACAGGAAACTGCATGAAACCCATTAAAATGTCATGTCGTTTTCTTTGGAATACTTTCCCAATTTCATCCCCTTCTATTGTCCTTGAGCTGGATTTTTTGCTTTCATCTCCCTGCCCTGTCACACTTCTAAAGCTGCATTTTTCACAGTCTACCTTAAATTTGTTGTATACATATCTGTTTTCTTTGTAGAACCTATAGTCCTTGAAAAATAAGTCATTTAAATGGAGTCTGCTCTTCCAAACAGAGGAACACGTAAAACCTAAGCACAGAAACAACATATATTCTGGGTGTTTCCCAACTCCTTGTCATTCCCGTGGCCTTCTGATCTCTTGGGCCTTGGTATCTATATTCTGGTATCTCTTCCAGTACTCCTTAATAAAGACATTGTTCTTTCGATGCCAGTCTTGTCCCTCCTCAATTCCATCTGATCATTTGAGCCACAGATAGGGCTTAGAGTCATGCCCTACTCTAGGCTGTTGCCTTGGACTGTGAAATTCTCAGTGGCTGAAAGAAAGACCTCAGTTGATCAAAGTTTTTGTTTTGTTTTTGTTTGTTTGTTATCAAGGAACAAAACCTAGAGGCAAAGGGCAATTCTGGTCCTTGTGGTAATCTAGGTTGAAGATGGTGAATAAAACTATTAGGCAGAATTCTTTAGTATAAGTCTAAAGATATGCTTCTAGTTCCTGTTTCTCTCTAAACTACCTCCCTCTCCCTTCCGCCCCCGAAACAAGTCAATTCTTGGCATACACCAAGGGCATGTTAAATGAATTAAACTTGGAAACTTTAAAAAGTTAATAATAGCTAATATGTATATCATACAAGTACTTATCACATGCTAGGCATAATGAAAATTCCTTTATATGGACCCTCTCAGTTATTACCTGAAAAACTCTCTGTGGCAGATACTTTAATTATTTTTATTTTATATCTGAAAACATGGAAGGTTTTTTGACAAGCTAAGTAACTTGCCCCAAATCTCATAGCTAATAAGTAAGGGGACCTTGTTTTCACTCAGGTCATCTGATGTTAGTCTACACACATAACTACTCTTCTATGCCCAAATGAAATTCAGATTTATACAAGTATTTCCATGCATCCCTTTTTCCATTCATTAAGCTTATACTGAGTGTCTCTGCCTAACTACTTGCTTAGGATAAAGAGGTAGCTAAGCGGGACATCTATGCAAAACTTAGAAATATGAAGACATTCAACATTATTTCTGGTATACTCTGATAGTCCCTAATCCTCAGCTTCAGTCTCAAGGTATTTTTAATTTTGAAATCCTTCTGAAGCCTTCTATATCTCTATTTTTTAAAGGGTTTTAGTTCAGTTCAGTTCAGTCGCTCAGTCGTGTCCGACTCTTTGCGACCCCATGAATTGCAGCATACCAGGCCTCCCTGTCCATCAACAACTCCTGGAGGTTACTAAAATAACGTTTATTTCTTAAAAGTTAGCATGTGCATAGTATGAAACCAAAAATCTTAAGCAAAAAACAAAGTCACCCATAATCACAAGCAGTTTACAATTTGATGTGTCCTTCTAGGTCTAATTTTTGTATTTAGACAACTATTCATCCATCTTTATGTAATTAAGTTAATAATAAAGTGGGATTCCTTGGTGGCTCAGCAGTAAAGAATCCGCCTGCCAAGCAGGAGATGTGGGTTCGATCCTTGGGTCGGGAAGATCCCTGGAGAAGTAAATGGCAACCCACTCCAGTATTCTTGCCTGGGAAATCCCATGGACAGAAAAACCTGGTGGGCTACAGTTCGTGGGGTTGCAAAGAGTCAGACATGACTTAGTGACTAAACAAGAACACAATAAGCATGGTAGGCAAACTACTACTTAAATATCTCTTAAGTATAGCTGAATAATAGAACTCTAAGATATCAGGTCCTAATCCCTAAGACCTATAAATGTTACTTTATGTAGCAAAGACATTGTAGATGTGATTAAATTAAAAATTTTGTGATGAGGATATTTTGGGTTATTCAGGTGGGCCCTAAATGCAATCACAAGTGTTCTTGTAAGAGGGAGGCAGAGGGGGATTTGACTACACACACAAGTTGGTGTCATTTTTGTTCAGTCTCTACATCGTGTCTGACTCTTTGTGACCCCATGGACTACAGCACACTAGGCTCTTCTGTCTTCCACTATCTCATGGAGTTTGCTCAAATTCCTGTCCATTCAATTGGTGATGCTATCTAACCATCTCATCCTCTGCCACCCGCTTCTTTTGCCCTCAATCTTCCCAGCATCGGGAACTTTTCAAATGAATCAGCTCTTTGCATTAGGTGGCCAAAATAGTGGAGCTTCAGCTTCAGCATCAGTCCTTCCAATAAAAATTCAGGGTGGATTTCATTTAGGATTGACTGGACTGATCTTGCTGTCCAAGGAATCTCAAGAGTCTTCTCCAGCACCACAGTTCAAAAGCATCAGTTCTTCTGTGCTCATCCTTCTTTATGGTCCAACTCTCACATCCATACATGACTACTGGAAAAACCATAGCTTTGACTATGTGCACCTTTGTCAGCAAAGTGATGTCACTGCTTTTTAAGGCAATGTAACCATAGAGGTTGAGACTAGGTTGATGCGGCCACAAGCCAAGGAAGCTAAAAGAGGTAGGAATAGATTTTCCTCTGGAATCCCCAGACAGACATCCCAATTTTGGATTAGTGAAACTGATTTCAGACCTCTGGCCTCCAGAACTATGAGAGAATAAAATTCTTTTGTTTTAAGCCACCCAATTGATGTTAATTTGTTACAAAAGCCACAAGAAACTAATATGCCAACTTCGCTTACTTTGCTGCTTTGATGACCTCTGAGATCACTAGGCCAGGATGAGTATGAAACATACAACATAGAAAATTGTTTCAAACAAGCAGATTAACTTGCCCAGGGTCACATGACTAGCAGGCAATGGAGCTGGGATTAAAACCTACTACTGATTAACTTCTGAGTTTTGCACACTACTTTATAGTTTGTAACTACCTTTACTTAACTATTTTTTTTTAATTTTTTTTTTTAAATTTTCATGGACACCCAGAGCAGATTTTACTTCTTTTAAAATATTTATGTAGATAGGGAATTTGAGGTTCAGCAAGGTGAAGGGACAGACCTTACATCCCAATGGAGCAGCTGAGTTTGGATCCTGGTTGGGTCTTTGGGTTTCCCTCCCCTGAACCCACCTCCCTTGACTGAATTAGGGGTTCCTGCCATGAGCTTCCTGCAAGCCTGGTTGCAGGCACCCCCAGCTTATCAGTCTGACCTTTGGTTTTTCACGGCAAACCCCTATGTGGAGGAAACTGCCATTAGGCAGTCAAGTCTCTGCCTTGTCCTTATTTAGAACTGCTTTCACTTAAACTGGCTCTGCTCTTGCAAAACATGTTTATTCTGGTTTCCTCTCCCTCCTGGCTGCTTGACTGTTGTGAGCCCATGGCACAGCAGCTCCAGCTATCAGACCTGGGCCAGGCCAGGCAGGGCCAGGAAGAAAACATGAGACTCCAGAGAGGGGGCACAGGAGGGCTCCATTTCCCTTCCCAAGTTGTGTGCCAGACAGGATGGACACCCTCTCTCTGTGGTGTTTCTGTGGGTCCTGGGGAGAATGGGCCGTTCCACACACAGCCCTGATGAGACTGACCTCTGAGAGTACCAAGAACTGAAGGAGAGACCTTTACTTTCTTGAACTCCTAACAGCTTTAGAGTAACAATAACACTAATAATACTAATGATAGTTCTAATAATATAGCAACTTCCTTTTCTTCAGTACTGACTGTCCACCAAGCAAGCTACTAAATATATTATGTAGTTTATTTTGTTTAATCCTCAGGATAACCATATTAGATAGATACTTTTAATAGCTTTGTTTAGTAAACAAAGGAAACCTTCCTAGTAAACAAGGAAACTTTAGAGAGGTCAAGGTTATATGGCTAATAAGCCCGAGGAAGTGATTTGAAGCTAAGTATGTCTGTGTCTAGAGTGTGTTCTCTTACACAACACTCCCCATTAGGGACCCCACTTTGTAGAAGAGGGAGGTTCACAGAGTGACTTGCCTAAGGTCACACAGTGAGTCCCAGCAGAGCTCCTTGTCCAGGATTCCAGAACAGTGTTCTTTCCAATAGGTTACCCCAATGTGAACTGTAATTTTAAAAAGTAGAAAAAGTACTTCAAGATTTCCCACTTGCCATCATTTGAAAGGCTTTTTCTCCCCTCTGTTTATCCCTTTTGAGTTCATTTTCAAGATGTTATTGTCTTTGGGTCAGTACATTTCTTCCATGGGCATATCTGGGTATAATTTTGCAGCGAGAGGAGAAAGCAAGCTATGAAGTTAAAAAGGAGTGAACCTGCCAAGTTCACTGTGACAGCTTTACATGGAGAACATTTTATGAAGCATGTTTCCTGGCATCACAGAAGAGTCTTCCCACTTCTGGGGAGTGTCCTCATTTTACTGTTGAGTAAAGTGAAGTTCAGAGACAGTGTGTCATGTATCCCCTGCAAATAGCCAGTAAAGGAGTAGAGCTGGTCCCCTGAGTCTTCTGCCTGCCTGGTGACAGAAAACAGAAACACTGCACACAAGCTGGGTTTCTCCCAGGCCAGAGAGTCCCCTTCCCAGCCATCATTCCACTTTGTTATCTTTTGGAAATCAGAGTGTGTTGGCTATTTGGCTCTTGCTCTGGAGAGTGGAGAAGGAAACAGACAAGGAAAGCTTAAGTGAGTTTTCTTCATTGTAGGGGAGAAGATGACAATTTGAGAAGAAAGCAACCCAAAAAGCAATACAATAATTCTTTTACTCTCAAGTCACTCTCTCATGGGATCTAGAACACATATTTTCAAAGAACTTTTTAAAAACATGTGCCATGCACAAAAGGGTTTAGCCCTCTTCCAGGTGTCTGGCCCCTTGTTGAGTTCTGATGCAAATGTCAACATCTGCATGGAGAGTGTTGTCAGCAATTAAAGGGGGTGGGTGAGTGGATGGGTCCGGGGTCCTGCCCTGTCCAGCAGATTCGGAAGTGAAGATTCCTTTAGGGGTCAGCCATTCTGTCCTTTGGATATATCTGGTTTCCCTTCATTTGCCCCATGGTTTTTGTCTTACCCTTGTTCTGATTATCTTCTGTTTATGGTGCTCTTCCAGGAATCTCACAGTTTTCAATGAGGTTTGTGGTTGGCCTTTTAAAAGGTGACATGACACCAGTTTAATGAGGATGAAAGAGCCATACTCACAATCTTCTTATTCCCTCTAATTTTTCTGCCTCATAGCAAACAGTGTGATCAGCATACTCTCCCCAGAGTAGGAAGGGAAGCCATGGGCATTTTGCTAAAAGTAAGGTTTGATTTTCTCATCTATGTAATAGACATGATAATCTTGGCCTTTCCTATCTCATGTGGTATCAAAGATCAAAGAAACATGGAAACTTTAAAAATGCTAAAGTGCTAGAAAAGGTGATAAATTACTGAGCAGACTATGATTTGGAGAGTTCCCTCCCCTTAGTGGGAAAACAGTCCTAAGTAATCATTAATTTAGCAAATGTTGCTACCCAGAATCTTCTCTTTGCTTCTTAGAGTAGAATACCAAGGATGAATATGTGGGCAGTGAGGGTGGGAGTGATGAGTAGTAGGGTGCTTCCAAGGTTGAATCAAAGATGATTTTAAAGTCTCAGAGATGGCATTTGGTAGCTATTTGTGCTAAGCAAAGCACGTACTCTTTTCCAGGTCCAGTTTCCTGACCTGTAAAATGGGACTACAATGCCTACCTCCCAGGGTACCAACATGATTGCCAAATACTGAACACTTGGTTTGTATCAGCTATTTGATTAATGACTTCAGCACTCATAATGTCTTGGAAACCCATGCTTCATTAGACTGTTTTTAGAGTTAAGGGAATCTGAAGCTCAGAGGAGATCAGCAATTTACCTAGAATCATAAAGTGAGTAGAAGAGGTAGAATTCTAACACAGATCTAATTATTCCAAAATCTGGTAAATTCTCACTGCCTCACTTTGCTTTTGAGGGGATATGTGGCAATGCTTTAAAATCAGTCAAATGATGTGGAGAGCCACTTGCTTCATGAAGAAACACTTACTTAGGATCTATTTTGTCAAGAACCTGGGATGCAGTCTAGGAACAGAAGCCATGGGTTTAGTATTTCCTTCCTTTGGGCATCATTTTTCCTGTAGGTCAAATGAAAGAGGAATCTCTTAGATCTTCTTTAAAGTGCCATTTTGCCTCGCTCTGACTTTGTAAAAGTATGTACCAAAAGGACTTTGGAAAAGTAATGAGACACAGTAAATATGGGGAGGAGAGAACAGATGTTCATCCAAGTCTATGATATGCCATGTATGTATATGTCATATACTGTGTGTTTGTGAGTCTCCAAATGTGGCTGCCCCCAAAACTCCCCTCTCTGTACCTGCATTCTGCTCTTCACATGAAGAGCTGAATTCCAGTTTCATCTTCCCCTTGAAACTAGTCTGGCTTTAGTGACTTACTTGGCCAACAGAATCTGCAGAAATGATGATCTGGGACTGCCAGGACAAGGGCGCAAGAAGCTTTGTTAGTGCTGGTTCTGGGAATGCTCCTTATTGGAACCCAGCCCTGTTGCTGTGCTGTTGTTGTATGTTTCTGTTCCCTGCCACGTGGAAAGTCCGTCTTAGGTGTTTCAATCAACAGAAGTTTAGCTGAGCTCCCAAGTAACATCAACTGTCAGCGGTACGAGTGCCCCATCTTGGGTATCTAGTCCAGTTGAACCTTCAGGTGACTTTGGCCCCAGCAAATATCTGACTACAATTCATGAGAGGCAGTAAGCAAAAACTGCTTGGCCAAATCCAGGCAACTAAGAGAACTGTGAGAGACTGTTCTAAATTGTTGTTTGAAGCTACTAAATTTGGGGTGGTTTGACAGGCAGCAGTAGATAACTGAAACACATGATTTAATTGCCACAATAAGACTTGTGATTTTAGCCCTTTTTATAGGGAGGACATCTGAAGTTCAAAGAGATTAAATTAATTGTTTAAGGTCATCTAGAATGTGGCAAACCTTTGTTCAGAAAGGAAATCTATTTGATTTTAAATACTGCATTTTAAACTTCATTACCAAAGGGTTTTTTTTTTTTTCCCTTTAGCCATTTATTTACAAAACCATTAAGTTGAAGTAGAAGCTGAACCTAGATACTGCTATATATATAATAAGATTTGGGGGAAATTATAAAATAATAACTCTAATTTTCCTTAATTGGCTAATAATTATATTTTAATGACATGTGTGTATGGCTTATAAAACCAGGATTATTCTTCCCACACTTTCAGTGAAAGTTTGGCCAAATTTTTGGTCCAAATCTTTGTGAAATATCTACACATGAGTCAAAGTGTGTGGGATCCCTTTGTCTCTCCCAAGTTTTCTCGGCCCTGTCTCCAACTGTGCAGATATGTCTGCCACCTACCACCTCTATTGCCCTGAGAACCTGGCCCTTTATTTAAAGCTCACTCAGAAGATGATAAGTGAATGTTGATTCTGGAAAGACACCATGCTTGGTCCTGGAGACTTGGGATCTGGGACTGAGACTACAGACAGACAGACAGACAGACAAAGAATCGCACGTCCATAACCCAGAGTCAGAATGGGGTGGAGAGGCGCTTGAGAGGTTTGTGAGCCCTTCATTCCCCTCTGCTCACGTTCAGCATACACTGAGCTACTTTTAAGTCCCGAATGTGCTGTCCTATTTCTCAGCCCTGGCTTTATTCATGCTGTTTTTTCCTGCCCTTCTTCACCTCACAAGCCTCTATGAAGTTTTATTACCTCGACTGGCAAACTTAGCAAATGGCTATGCAATTGTCTGCTACTCTGTGTATCTCTCCTTTTAACTGCATTTCTTCAAAGCAGGGATTGTCTTTTTTTTTTTTTCCATTTTGTTTTCCCTGCCTTTTAAAAAAGAGATCAAATTAATAACATCTAATGACCACCACTAAAAACAATAAAACTAGATTAATGAATACAGACATTTTTCAATCAGTGTCACCCATAACACTCTTCTGCACTTTGTTTTGGTTGTTTGGTTTGAAAGACCCAAATTGCTTTGGTGAGAAGTTTCCAATCTTGTATTTAAAGAGTGAGCTTTCTAATTTCAGGGGCATGGGGTTCATAGAGGGGACAGGCAAATTCTCATTCAAATGTCCACAAAGACAAATTAACTTGGCAGCATGTGACATCATTACTTAACAACAATGCAGTCAAAGAAATACACAAGTGTAGACTGTGTTCCAGATTAAAGAGGTTGAAAAGAGGGTGATGTTTCAGAGAGTAACTGGAACACAGAGAGGAAAGGGGGATTTGAGGTAGGAGCTGGGGAAAGCCCCTTTGGAAAATGGCAAGTTTGAGTAGATAACTAAGAGTGAGAATAATCCAGGTATGCAGACAGCAGAAGGAAGAACATTCTGAAGTGTACAAAGGCCCCTGAGCAGAAAGAAGCCTGGGAATGATCCTGAACATTCCTTTTAGGAAACCACACCAGGGCCTTCAGATAAACCTAGATATTCCCAGTGACCCCATGTAGATGCCTGACCTCTTTTCTCAAACACAGTGTCACTTGAGCAAACTTGGGACGCACTGGACCCATTTGATAGCTGAGGAGTAGGATGGAAATATGACAAGTGGTTACTGACAGGCCATAATGAGGTCCCAGCAACAGTCTGGCTTCAAGTCCAAGAGTCCTAACCAGAGCTTCACACCACTCTGCAGCAAGAAGGTAGAGTCGTTCCTAAAACCCAACCTTCTTCCACCAGAAACCGGGGACTTGGTGCCAGGGCAGAATTTATGACCTAGTAACTGAGGACAGAAATAATTGGTTGCATTAGTGCCTGGCAGTCCCAGACTGGGCTCCACTCCGGAGGGGCGGCATGGATTGAAATAGCTGAGGAAAGTTTACTTTTCTCAGCCCAGGTGCTCTACTGTGGCCAACGTAGCCCTAATGAGCTCTGCATATTCAGGACACAAATAATTGATGGTCCAATTTAAAGTGTGCAGAGGCCACATTTCTTTCCAGGCTCTGAAGGAAAAACACCAGCTGAGGAAGAATGAAGAACTGCCTGTTCTAAGTTATTTTCCTTCTGTGGTCATTCAATCCCCACGAAGACTGTGCCTACCCAATCAAGGGCCTGGAGAAAGGAGGCAATTACCCGGAGAAGTCAAGCAAAAAGGAAAGGACAAAGGGAAATCATGCACTGGGGATGAGGGGCTGGGCGACATGCTAGAATGAGTACAGCCTTTAACATAGCCTGCTATGCACCAAAGCTTGAGTTAAGGTCTTGGACTTTGGGGTCGGATAGGTCTAGATTTGAAAATGAATTCAACTACATTTAAATGGGTGATCTAGGCAAGATTTAACTGCTTGGTGCCTTGGTTTACTCATTTTCTAAGTGGGGATGAACAGACTTTGGGGCAATCAGACTTGGATTTACATCCCATCTCTACCACTGACTATGTCATAAAGGGCCAGTTACTCAAACTCACATGTTAATTTCTTTATTTCTAAAGAGAAAGTGAGTAAGTAGTTAATTATGAGTTCTTCTGGGAGGACTTCTTGAGATGAGACATAAAATGAATGTTCACGGCCCTCAGCAGGATCATTGTGAATTTGTTACTTAATCTCTAGAACAGTGGTTCTGAAAGTGTGGTCCCTAGACCAGCAGCATTAGCCTCACCTGGGGACTTATTGGAAATAACCCAGACCCAGTAAATCAGAAACTTTGGGGGTAGACCCAGCATGCTGTGATTTATCAAGTGTCACAGAAGATTCTGGTACATGCTCAAGTCTGAGAATCTCTTCTCTCCATGGTAATCCAGAACACACCTGAGACATTGCAGTTCTGCAGCTGCCTCATACTTTTAAGTGCTGTAATCTTTCCAAATGAGCTCTTTGTTCATTCCTTTCTGCCCTCAAAACAGGGAAGAAATACTTTATCACCCAGGATAAAGTACTCATCTCATACGAGGTAACACATGCTATAAGCACACTATATTCCAGGGATGCTGATAACAGCATCACATGGATTTCACATGGATTTGTTTCACATGGATTGTTGCAGTTTGTCTCTTTAATCACCCTCTGTGGTAGCTATTTTGGGTTTCCCCCAGTAGCTGAGCAGTAACAGATCCACTTGCAATGTAGGAGATGCAGGATCAACCCCTGGATCAGGAAGATCCCTGGAGAAGAAAATGGCAACCCACTCCAGTGTTCTTCCCTTGGGAAATCCCATGGACAGAGGAGCCTGGTGGGCTACAGTCCATGGGGTCCCAAAAGAGTAGGACATGACGTGGTAGATATTATCTTTGTTTTATAGACAAAGAACTGAAGTTCTGTGAGGTGGAGAAAATTGCCCAAAGATTTACAGTTAGGAAGTAGTCAAGTCGGGAGTCAAACCTCAATACTCTATGTCTAGAGCCATCATACTACCCTTTTATACCAATATAAGGAGCCTGGGTACATGGAGGCTGGTAGTCCTGTGGGATCAATCTTAACCCCTCTGGACCTCCATTTTTTCATTATGTAGAGGGGTCAATAGGGGATCCCTTACTGAGGCTTGAAGGATTCGAGGAGCTTGAAATATGGTTCATCATACCCCATGCTTCTCACTAGTCCCCCCTGCAAATTATAAAATGTCTTTGGGGAGAAGATATTATTTTTCTTTTCCTTTTTTTCTTAAAGTATAATTGCTTTGGAATGCTGTGTTAGTTCCTGGTATGCAGCAAAGAGATACATATATGTTCTTTTTCATACTGTTTTCCATAATGGTTTAGTACAAGATATTGAATATAGTTCCCTGTGCTATACAGTAGGACCTTGTTGTTTGACTGTTCTATATATGAGTGTAATATATGAGTGCAAGTCCCAAACTCCCAATCCAGCTCTCCCCCACCCCACCCCCTTATCAACCAAAAGCTTGTTCTCTGTCTGTGAGTTAGTTACTGTTTCGTAGATAAGTTCATTTGTGTCATATTTGAGATTCCATATATAAGTGATATCATATGGCATTCGAATTTCTCTCTCTGACTTGCTTCCTTTAGTATGATAATCTCTAGGTCCATCCATGTTGCTACAAATGACATTATTTCGTTTTTTCTTTTGGGGGCAGCTGAGTAATTTTTCATTATATATATGGACCACATCTTCTTTATCCAGTCATCTGTTGATGGACATTTAGGTCATTCCCATGTTTCGGCTATTGTGAAAAGAGCTGCTAGAGTTTTGTCCAGATACACGCCCAGAAGTGTCACTGCTGGATCTTATAGCAAGTCAATTTTTAGTTTGTTGAGGAATCAAAAACAGAAATATAGGTATTTCTTACCTGAAATATAGGTATTCTATATCTATAAATACATAACTGCCTACCTATTATGTACCACATATTGAATTTAAGAACAATTTAACAAATAAATGCCCTTTCTCCTTTGCTACCAGTTATCTGATAGACACTCAATCTGGGTGAACATTTTCTTAAACACACCATGGTTCCTGTGAATCTGTGTGTACGCACTTAACAGAATAATCCACAACACCCCATAATATGAAGAGACCTGTAGGAGGAAAGAGGGAACAGGAAAGAAAAACCTGAACTAATCTCTCTATAGGCAACTAGTGGAAATTTTGTGGTTATTTAGGGCACTTGATTACTGTGGAAAGAACCTAGTCTCTGGGGTAACAAGCCTCACACAAACTGATCTCCATTTTGAACCCCTTTGACAGGGAGCAGAGTGTTTCAGGTGCAGATTCTAGAAGACTTAAAAGCAGGTCTGTTTTTAAGCACACTGCATATTGAACTTTCTCCACTGTGGGAGGCAGGCCAAGTAGTGACTTTTGAAGCTTTTAAAGGCTCACTGGCCCTTCAAAAAATGGCTGTTGTGGACATATGGTTTTAGAAGCTTTTTAAAAAGCCTTGTGAGCTTATTTTTAGAGCAAACCTTAACCTTGTAAAACTTCTTAAAGGAGCCACAGAGGGTCCAATCACTAAAGCCCCCAGGCAGCTGCTCCCAAGGTTTCCAACATAGCTTCTCCCTGTGCTTGATGTGAGTACCAGGCTGCCAGAGGAACCTGGAGTTAGCTGCCTCTTGAGAGGGTTGTGTCCTTGGAGCCAGGAGACCTGAGACCTGGGCCATAGGTGAGTCATGCAAGGAGGCAGGGTTTTCTCCCAGTGAGTGGGGACCCTAGAATCACAGACTCATAGAATCTCAGAGACTCCCCTGAAAGAAAAGAACCTTAAAAGTCATCCAGTCAACTCTGATCTGATGCTCAAACCTCCCCTGAAACACATTTATAAAAAGATGGTTCCACGTCTGTGTGCATACCTCCAGCTGCAAGGAGATCATTGTCTGAACACTTATTATTTGACACATTTGTGACTGAGCACACATTACTTCCCTGGCACTGTGCAAAGTGCTAGGGACGCAACAGTGAGTAAAACATTAGTCTCAATACAGACTAAACATTGGTCAGAAAGTGATCAAGTGATTACTTCCATCCATAATTGCAAGTGAAAAGTATCATTCAGAAAAAACTCAAGGATTCATAACTGCTTCTGGCCAGACCTGATGTGGCCTGAGGGATCAGGGAAAGTTTGATGAAGAAGCAACCTTTGAACCAGGACCCCATGAGTGAATGTTAACAAAGCAAAGGAGGTTGGAGGAGGGCATAGAGAGCCAGGGAAACATCTCTGAGAGGCTTTTAGGCAGCTGGGAATGCAGTATTTTAGAGGAAATGAAAACAGTCCAGGTATAGATGGTAAAGAATCTGCCTGGATACCTGGGTTCAGTCCTCGGGTTGGGCAGATCCCCTGGAGGAGGGCATGGCAACCCACTCCAGTGTTCTTGCCTGGAGAATCTCCATGGACAGAGGAGCCTGGTGGGCTACAGTCCGTGGAGTCACAAAGAGTCGGACTCGACTGAGTGACTAACACTACTACTACTATATAACATAAAGGGGAGAGACCTGGTTTGAGGCTGGGGACATGCAGTGTGTGGGGCATGCTTGGCCTTGCTGTCATGTTGAGGATTTTGATTTCAAACCGAGAGGTGCTGGAAACCTTTGGTTCATTTTAAACAAAGGCTAGGCAGTTCACACCAGAGCTGCAAATTCTTTCTCATTTGCTAAGTGTAGTGGTCAAAAATATGTCCATCATTCTCCTCTGCCTAGTTTCCTTCCCTTAAATGTAGACAATCTTAATTCTATTAATAGCTAATAAAATGTGACAGAAGTGTTTCTATGTGGCTTCTGCAGCTAGGATAGCTCCCCTGACATGCTCTCTCTGCCAAACTGCATGCTTTGGGGAAAGTTAGTCACCATGCTGTAAGGACACTCAAGCAACCTATGGCAAAGTCTAGATGAAGAGGAACTATAACAACCAAATTGCCAGCCGTCACAGCTGGAAACAGATCCTTCAGTCCCAGTCAAACCTGTAGATAACTGTAGCCCCAGCTGACACCTTTTTGAAAAAATATTTACTTATTTGCCTGGACTCAACATTCAGAAAACTAAGATCATGGCATCCGGTCCTCATGCCATCACCTCATGGCAAATAGATGGAGAAACAATGGGAACAGTGAGAAACTATTTTTTTGGGCTCCAAAATCATTGCAGATGGTGACTGCAGCCATGAAATTAAAAGACACTTGCTCTTTGGAAGAAAAGCTATGACCAAACTAGACAGCATATTAAAAAGCAGAGACATTACTTTGCCAACAAAGGTCTGTCTAGTCAAAGCTATGGTTTTTCCAGTAGTTGTGCATGGACGTGAAAGTTGGACTATAAAGAAAGCTGAGCGCTGAAGAATGGGTGACTTTGAACTGTGGTGTTAGACAAGACTCTTGAGAGTCCCTTGGACAGCAAGGAGATCCAACCAGTCCATCCTAAAGGAAATCAGTCCTGAAATATTCATTGGAAGGACTGATGCTGAAGCTGACATTCCAATACTTTGGCCACCTGATGGGAAGAACTGACTCATTGGAAAAGGTGCTCATGCTGGGAAAGATTGAAGGCAGGAGGAGAAGGGGATGACAGAGGATGAGATGGTTGGATGGCATCACTAACTCGATGGACATGAGTTTGAGCAGGCTCTGGGAGTTGCTGATAGACCTGGTGTGCTGCAGTTCATTGGGTTGCAAAGAGTCGCACACGACTGAGTGGCTGAACTGACTGACTGCTGAGCCTTAGTTGTAGCATGAGGGATCTTCAGTCCTTGTTGCAGCATGTGGGATCTTTCGTTGTGGCATGCAAACTTTTAGTTGGAGCTCGTGGGATCTAGTTCCCTGGCTGGGGATTGAACCCAGTCCCCCTGCATTGGCAGTGAGGCATCCTAGCCACTGGACCACCAGGGAAGTCCCTCCAGCTGACATCTTGACTGTCTCCTCATGACACAGTCAGAACCGCCTAGATAAGCCAGCCCTGAATTTCTGGCCCACAAAAAACTGTGAGATAATAAGTGCATCTTGTTTCGAATTATTGACTTTGGGTCATTGTTAGGCTCTAATAGCTCATAGCACTAATAGTGGGAATTCCTATAGCATAGTGATAAAGAATCTGCCTACAATGCAGGAGACTTGGGTTTGATCCAGGGAAGATCCCCTGGAGGAGGAAACAACCCACTCCAGTATTCTTGCCTGGAGAATTCCATGGACAGAGGAGCCTGAAGGGCTACAGTCCATGGGGTTGCAAAGAGTCTGACGTGACTGAGCGCGCACACACATACACGTACAAAAGCTATCTATTTTGGTAAGGCATTTCAAAGGATAAGGATGAAAGTAGGGACTCTGGGGTTGGAAAGACTTGTATTTTGAAAACGAACTCTTCAGTTTCCTGTTTGTTGGAGTGAAGGCATGTTATGTTACCTCCTGGAGCTCCCACATTACATCTATAACATGACATGAGGCCTGCAGAACTCCCATGATATAGAACCATACCATCATTCTCAGTTTCCTTGTCCTCTTCCATTTCATATACAAGTGAGACATGCTACTCTCAAAGCAGAGAAGAGTTTAAAAAAGATTGCTATATATAAAAAAAGATGACTAATAAAGACCTACCATATAGCACAGGTAACTCTACTCAATACTCTGTAATGGCCTATATGGAAAAAGAATCTATAAAAGAGTGGATATATGTATATGTATAACTGATTTCACTTTGCTGTATATCTGAAACTAACAACATTGTAAATCAACTATACTCCAATAATTTTTTTTTCTTTTATACAAAAGATTGTGTGTCAATAAGCACTGTAGACTATGGGTTATCATGATTCTCTTATAATGAGAGGGCTTAAGAATTGTTTGGCTGAAGTTGCCTTAGGCCAGGTCTTATTAAAGGATGATAGATTTTCAGGCCTATTCCCTGTTGGGGTCAATGAGTTTAACAAGTCTGTCTCCTGCCTTGGTAACAGAATTGCCTTTTACTTATTTGAAATTCACCTCCTTATAGTTGCATATCTTATTTTCTTCATTTGCAATGCAATAAGGAGTAGATTTATGATGAGTATTGTTATGAAAGGGCTTATTACATCAGTTCTTACTATGTGTCATATACTTTGTGAGAACATTTTTAGTTAAATCTCAAAACACAATCCTGAAATATCTGTCATTTGTGCCACTTTATGGATTAGGAAACAGATATAAAAGTCAATAATAATACTTTGCCACCTAGTATTGTGTGACCTTGTCTAGTTATTAAACTTCTAGTATATCTTAGTTTCCTCATCTGCAAAATGGTATAAAAGAACAGAACCTATAGAAAATAAGGTTGATATGAAGATGAAAGGAAATGATGTGTCTCAAATACTTAGAACAGTGTCTGGTATATTCTGGTATTTGTCTGATTATTATTTTTATTATTTTTTAACCAATATTTCAAAAATTCAGAGCAAAAGTTCCTCCTAAGCCATTTTCCTTCAGCCATGATATTTCTCTCCTGTAATAATAGTTCTTCCCATTTTTTATAACATTTTTTACATCCAGTTGATTCTTTCAACAGTTTAGTGCCTCAGCATCATTATCTTGTTTCTTCTTCAGCTGAACAAACTAAAGCTCAGAAAGGTGAATGAAAATTGCTCAAAGAACTTTAGCAAGCTACAGAAACCAGCTGAATCCAGCTTAAGCTGAAGTTCATCTCAAGATGCAGGGGTGATTCAGGAAACCTGGTCTCATGTATGAACCACATGGAAGGGAGCCAGGAATGAAAAGACGTGGGAAGAAGGAAGCTCCAGGGAACTTGGGGAATGCTGCTTCTCTCACTTGCTCCTTTTCTCTGTTGCTCATGGGCTGTCTCTGTAATTTTCTCTGAAGACTGGCTTTCTCAGCTGCTCAGAACAAATAGTTGGAAGAATCAAAGTCTCCCACAACTTCCAAATTCACAAGTTATCACTCCAACCATAGGAGAGATCGACCTCCTGCCCCTCTTTGTTTGGATTCCACATGACCACAGGTAGGACCTGGATGGACCAGCTTGGGTCTGGGACTTGCCCCTGGTCTGGTCAAACTTGGTCCATGAGTGGCACCATGGTGTACACACACTGCTGCTGGACACTCACTCCTGTAGATTCCTTCAACTGTGTCCGATTCTTTGTGACCCTATGGACTATGGCCCGCCAGGCTCCACTGTCCATGAGATTCTCCAGGCAAGACTATGGGAGTGGCTTGCATGCCCTCCTCCAGGGCATCTTCCCCACCCAGGGATTGAACCTGCGTCTCATGTCTCCTACATTGGCAGGCAGGTTCTTTACCACCTTTGCTACCTGGGAAGCCCAGGAAGTTCATGAAAAACACTCCAGAAGGAGCCCACAACATGAAGTAAATTTCCTTCCATTTTACTCATTGGGTTGACTGAAGCAGGATTATCTTCTAGAGTTTCTTTATCAAGAGGCCAACACTTTTCCTACAAGATTTCATCTACTTTCCTTCAGGAGACCAGCAATCCTGGGATTCGGGCTTCAGGAGATGTGGGTACTTTTCTAATTGTGGTCTTTCTACAGATGGAACCAGCCTTATATACAAGCAGTGTCATATATTATTCACTTCTCCTGGCAAGAGAATTCTATATTCCTATCATTTGCCCTGTGACTTGCAGTGTCTTCCTGGAGAAGGAATATACTCTCCCAGATTACTAGTATCAAAACTGTGGACATATGATTTGCTTTAGCCAATGGAACCTTAAGTGGGAGTGATTTAGACTGAGACCAGGCAGAAATATTGAGCCATTGCAAATGTCAGCCATGTCTGTTTCCCCCTGCCATTAGAATGGCGTGTCCCTTCAGTTTGGATCTTGGAATGAAAAAGACACACAGAGCAGAGCACTGCCACCTGCATTTGCCTCTGATAATAACCCAAGAGAGAAATGATCTTTTAAAACATAACTCATCTGAGACTCTTTCTTGAGAGTAGGCCTTTAAAAGGGGTAAGGGTAGGAAGGAGAGAGAGGCAGTAACTGGGTGAGTCCAGGTATTTTTTTTTTTTTTTTTCCCGGCTATCAGGGGAGATGGTTATTAGACCTTTCACCAAGAGCAAGAACTTTGGAGGAGATGGTTGGTGGGGAATTGTGATGTGTTTGGTTTTGAACATGCCAATTTGAGGTGCATGGGGCGGGGGAAATGCAGTAGATAGTAGGGTTAATTAGTCTGTATTAGGAAGGAGACCAAGCAAGAGGAATGGGTTGGTGTTTGTCTGCTCATAGAGCTACTTGAAGCCTTGAAAGTCAGTGAAATAAAAAAGAATAGAAACATAAGAGAAGGGAGGAAATGATGTTAAGGCACACCAATGTTGGTGGAAATGGTAGATGAGGAGAAGCAGGGTTAGGGGATGGGTGGAGCCTAGGCAGGCAGGCGGAGGAAATGGGAGAGATATATGCTACAAGGGATAGTGAACTAAACCTCTGGCATCTGAATTCCTCATGGGAAAAGAATTGCCTTTTTTTCTTTCAAAGTCATCAATTTATATGATCTTCAAAAGAGTCCCATGAGGTGTATTTAGAGGGGAACATATACATTTATCCCCAATTACCAGTGAGGAAACTAAGATTCAGAAGGATACATTCCTTGCCCAGAGGGTTTTTTAATTTTAACTTTTAATTGAGGGGGAAAAGTAACATACAATTGACCATCTTAACTATTTCTAAGTGTGCAGGTCAATGGTGTTAAGTACATTCACATTGTTGTATAACTCATCTCCAGAATGTTTTCATCTTATCAGACTTGGTACTCGTTAATCAATTCATCCCCATATCTCCCCTCCCTCCAGTTTCTGGCAGCCACCATTCTACTTTCTGTTTCTATGATTTTGACTACTCTAGATAGTTCATATATTGTCTTGGCCAAAAAGTTCATTCAGGTTTTTCCACATGATTGTATGGAAAAACCCAAACGAACATCTTGGCCAACCAATAAGTGGACTAATACAATATTTGTCTTTTTGAGATTGGTTTATTAGTATAATGTCCTCAAGGTTCATCCATGTTGTAGCGTGTATAGGGATTTCCTTCCTCTTTAAGATTGAATATATTCCATTGTGTGCACATAGCAGATGTTGTTAATCTACTCATTTGTCTTTGGCCACTTGGGTTGCCTTCTCCTCTTGGCATTGTGCATAGAGCTGCTATGAAGATGGGTGCTTTGAGACATGTTGGACAGAAAGGGAATCCTAGGAACATAGTGTGAAGATAACAGAAGGGATGTTATTACTGCTCCATATGAGAAAATGAGGAGAGCTTACCTCCTGAGAGGGATTGGGAGAGAAGAGAGGATTGGGGCCAGGCAGGAGAGGTAGGAAGAGATGATCCAGGGAAATGAGGTGACGTAGGGAACACCTGGAATGAGGGGCCAGTGTGTGTGTTCAAAGACCAGAAATGTAGCTACAGATGAAGTAGTTACAGTAATTGTTTTACTCCATCCCCACTACTTAACATATTTGAGAAAATCTCCTATACACACACATACACACACACACATGTTCTGTGTAAGTTGCTTTTGGTGGAAACTGAGAAAGGGATTAAGTTTTCAGTCTGGTTTGATATGGAACAGGCAGAGTGTGTGAGCAAAGGAGAACAGAACAGGCTTTCAATTGTCCCATGCAGGAGAACAGTTCTCCCAGAGTTAGCAGAGGCGACTCTGAGAGGGTTAGCTCCCTGGAGATTCATGGACAATTCGGGGAGGTCTTTGGGCTTCCCTGGTAGCCCAGATGGTAAAGAGACTGCCTGCAATGCAGGACACCCGGCTTCGATCCCTGGAGAAGGAAATGACAGCCCCCTCCGTATTCTTACCTGGAAAATCCCATGGATGGAGGAGCCTGGCAGGTTACACCCCATGGGGTCACAAAGAGTGACTAACACACATTTGGACTGCCATAGAATGTACACTAGGGATTTGGACTTCCGCGTAACACAGCCAGAGGCTTGGATGCAATCTTACGTCGAACAGTGCTTCTTAAATTTCAGTGTCTCCACACCACCTGAGAGTCTTGATGAGATGTAGATTTTGATTCAGTCAATCTGGAGTGAATCATTTCAAGCAGGCTCAAGCTCATGGGTGATGGTGGTGCTGTTGTGATCTTCCCACCACACCTTGAGTCCTAGGGCTCTAGCTCTCAAAGGGATGGAAAATTCCCGATGGCATCATACTGCCTCTCTCTCTCTCTCTTTCTGCCTTTCTGTCTATCTCTCTGTCCCCAAAATACCCCCATCATCATCGTCTTTATCGCATCCTCCTTTCCCAGTGTTCCTGAGAAATCTGGGCTCCCATGTCCTCTGGTGACAGAGAAAGCTGTCAAGAAACCACGGCTTCCTTGTTAGCCCTTCTCCTCAGTCCCTGCTCTGTCCCCACCCAAGCAGCATAAGAGGTCACGCCGGGTATGCTCAGCATTCCCTTCTGCCTGCTTTGGCCCAGGGTATTAGAACAACAATCTGCAGGCGGGAAAACCAAAGAGTCTTTCTCCATGGTTGGCCTCAGAACTCCCTCTCTCAGAAAGAGGGAAGGAGGTGGAGAAAGAGCTTTAAATGGTATTTTTCTTGAGAAAGGTCGCTCTGGGGAGCCAAGCATGAAATGAGAGTGTGATTGGGAGAGGGCCGTGTGGTCAACTCCCTTGTTTTCCACAGATGTTGCAGGAGTCAGAGCCAGAGTTCAGGAAAAATGTTTTCCCGCAGACCCACCCCTGCCCCAGAGGCTATGAGGAAGTTGGCAAAGGACATCCAGATCTAGTTGGGCCCTGGCAACCTCACGGAAATGGGAAAATTCACTGAATTTGAGGGGAAATGGTGGCCGGAGAGCATCTAACATGAAAAGAAGTGAGGAAGAGGCAGGAAGTCTCACCAAATGGTGTAGAGCCCTGTGCTAGAAGCTTCCCAGTACGTTTCTCAGCTGCTGGAGGAATCCCCTTGCTTGCTCAGCAGGTGCTTCTTTTGCTGGGAGGGCTGTCTGCCTCAGAGGCAGCCCTCCTCGCTTAGATGCATGCACTGTGGAAGTGATCTCAGGTGTGGTGGCTTGAAGTAGGGTTTCGGTTCCCGGCCAGAGATTGAAGTCAGGCCGTGGCAGTGAAAGTGCAGAATCCTAGCCACTAGACCACCAGGGACCAGTGGCAAGACCCCGGCGCATGACCTTTGTAGAAATAAGTTTTTATAAAGAGGCAGAATGTAGTGAAACAAATAATGTGTTTATTAGGAGGAAAAAGTACATGTGGATAGGCACACACAGACAGAGAGAGAGAGAGAGAGAGTGCCATGCCCTCATGGTAGTTTGAATCACTTATTATAGGGCATTTTTTCTAGGTTTCTTTTGGCCAGTCACTTTGCTTTGCCTGACTCTGAGTCCATATTTGGTTTATCTCAATGTGTGTGTACACATCACATCTCTTCGCCAAAATGGATTCTAGTGAAGAGACCTATGGGTACGTTGACATCACCTGTTATGGGGTTTACCCCTCCCTTTGACCTCTGAAGAGCCTTTCGGTGCATGTACTGTTGGGAAGGTGTCCCTGACCTTGAGAATGAGGAATATGAAGTTTCTTTCTCTGGGCAGGGCCCAGCTTCTCCCTTTTGCTATTGTCTTCACCTTGGAGTGTCTGTCCACAGGGAACCAACTCCACCTGATCAGCCTGGGGCCCATCTGCCTCCTGCCTCAGAAAGTCTTCCCCTTACCTGGAGCTGAAATCTTTTCTCATCTGTGCTGTGAACTTCTGTGCTAATGTGCTTGCTTGCATGCATAGTTGCTTCAGTTGTGCCTGACTGTCTGTGACCATATGGACTATAGCCCACCAGGTTCCTCTGTCCATGGGATTTTCAAGGCAAGAATACTGGAGTGGGTTGCCCTGCCCTCCTCCAGGGGATCTTCCCAATCCAGAGATCGAACCCATGTCTCTTACGTCTCCTGCATTGACAGGTGGCTTCTTCACCACTAGCACCACCTGGGAAGCCCCTTTGTGCTGATGCTGCCCTCCAAAACCACAGCAAGCAGGACACCGCCTGCATCTCTGCCCTGCTTCCCCCAGTCAACAGAGCACATCTCAGTCATGTCCATTGGCCTATCTGATCCTCAGAGCTTCCTGGAAGAAAGCAGGGGGCAATTCTTCTCCCAGGGTTTCAGATAACAGAGTGGAAACCTTGAGATGCTGCTTGTGCTTGTGGGAGAGGCTGTGAATGTGGACTGTAGAGTCTGGCTGTCTGGGTCATACCCCAGCCATTGTTGGCTATATGTCTTTAGATGGGCTCTTTGACCACTCTGAGCCTGTGTTTTCTGTGCTGTAAAATGGGCATAATGACATTACCTACTAGAGAGAGTAGTAGTGAAGTCCAAAAAAATAGAAGTCAAGTACTTAACCTGGGTTTGTAGGAACTTCCTGTCTGTTCTTGAGGAGGAAGAGGAGAAAAAGATAGAGGTTAAATGACTCACTCAAGCCCAGAAAATGGTGCCACCAGATCTAAGACTTAGATATTCTGAGGCTGAATCCAGTACTTACCCCTTACATTCAGTATCTGGCACTCCTAGGCCCATCAGAAACTGAAACTCTCCCCTGACCGTCACCTTGGTGAATGAAGTCAACCCTCATCTGCACTGACCTGTTCACAGTAGGTGGTCAGCCCTTGATGGGGGTTGGGATGGCCTACCTCCCCAACCCTCCACAACAAGCCTGAAAGGGCTGTGTCAGCTCTTCTGACCTTGGAGTTAGGCATTGTCCTTTCCCCTTCAGCCTCTTTTCAAATACGGTCACCCTCACCTGGGGGGAGGACTGGTGGGAACCTCCCTCTGCTGAAGCCTGTCCTGGTTTAGTCATGCCGCAGATGCCAACCTGCTGGTCCTTCACAACCACTGTGCCAGATAGTGTTGCTCCCTGTGTCACAGGTGAAGAGAGAAAAGTCCAGAGAGGTTAAGCAACTTGCGTGAGGCCACACACTAGCACCGATGGCCCAGGGCTTTGAACTGTGCAGTCTGCTGACAGTGTCTGTGCTCTTCACCTATAGGCTATAGTCCCCAGCTCCTTCTGTCTTATAAGAGGAGGGGGAGACAAATATTTCGAGAAGGCTTCCCCTTCACAGGATGGTTTCTAACTTGTGTCACCATCCCTTGCTTGCACTCTCTAGTCTGTTCCATTTTAACACAAATGGAAAATGGAATCCCTCCCTCAGTTTCCACCAAAAGAATAACACGTAATCTCATCTGATCTTCCCTGCAGCACTCTGAGGGGATCACTACTGCCTTTAGTTTGACAGCAGATGGACCTCAGAGAGGTGAAGTATCTTGCCCAGAGGACAGAGTTGTGTTCAACAGAGGTTCCACTAGTGCTTCCTATACAACCCCGCCTCCAAGCTTGCAGGCAGCGTCCAACACCCTGGGGGGCCTTCTTCAGATTCTTTCAGGATGTCACAACAGGCACTCAGGGCTGGGCAGGCCCTAGGTCTGGCCCCTCCAGAAACAAGCCTCAATCAGCAGGGTGGGGAGGACATCAGGGAGCCATAGGAGGTGATGACAGTGTTGTCCTGTGAAGCAGGCGGAGCAGGTTTCCAGAGTCTGGGATGGGGAATGAGTGAAAGGTCCAGGCAGGCTTTCAGGTCAGGAGTTGCAGCTGTTTCCACAGAGTGAGGAGCTGTGGAATCCAGCCATGGGATTGGAGAGAATCCAGTGCATAGGGTCGGGGAGTCAGCAGGCGTGTTCCATGAGGGTTTGCCCAAACACTGATAGGATTAAGCCCCAGGGAGATGACTGGAGAGGTGGGATATTACACCCGCTGATCAGGAGGGAAGATTTCTGAGGCAACACTGCCTAGATTCTCACCCTTGTGCTTCCATTTGTTACCTGTAGTAGGACCTTGGTGAGTTACTCAGATCTTTGGTATCTTGCATTCAGGATCTAAGTCATAAATAGGATTCTTATGAAGATGAAATAGATTAGAAAGAGAAAAGCAGCCAGATATCTGTAAATGGCCAGGCACTAACAGCTAGGTTGTTAGGTGCTGGTCCTGTCCTTGCTGCCAGGCTAGTGTTCTCTTATTTATATATTCTTTGGCTGTGCTGGGCCTCAGTTGCTGCATGCAAGCTTTCTTTGGTTGCAGCAAGTGGGGGCTACTCTCTAGTTGTGATGTGCGGATGTCTCATTTCAGTGGCTTCTCTTGTGGAGCACAGGCTCTAGGATGGGTGAGCTTCAGGAGCTGCAGCACATGGGCTCAGTAATCACTTGCCCTGCAGCATGTGGATTCTCCCCCCACTGGAGATCGAACCCATGATTCCTGCATTGGCAGGAGAACCCTCAACCACTGGATCACCAGGGAAGTCCTGTGGTATTCTCCTGCTGAACATAAATAATCTCACAAATAAGACCAAAAAAGGGCTATTTTATATTTTTTCCAAGTATTTACAGAAACAGGGTTGCCATGCAAACCACAAAAATACCAGACATCCTGCTTTCCCAGCTAATATGAATAAATGACTGCTGCCTCTTTATAAATTACTGTTTTAGCCTCTGTCTAGTCTTCCCTCTTTCTTGATAACATCCACTAAGGTATCAAACTAGAATTATACTTGCTTCTTTTTTAAATTTTATTGAAGTATAATTGATTTACAAGGTTGTGATAATTTCTTCTGTGCAGCAAAGTGCCTCAGTTTACCATATGGAAAAGAATGTATATATACACACACACACATTCTTTTTCATATCCTTTTCCAATATGGTTTGTCACAGGATATTGTATATAGTTATGTTATACAGTAGGACCTTGTTGCTTATTCATTCTCTATATGGTAGTTTGCCTTATCCTTGCTCCTTGGTAGCACCCAATATGGAGAAAATCCCCACTTCCTAGAATTCTCTCCAAGATCACCTGACTTCAGCTCCTATAAGTATACATCCTGTAAGTCCTTTCGAACACCTTCTGCTGAAACACCCCATAGTTCCCTGTGATGTGCACTCTTCCTCATTACAATGAGTCCATCAATCCAGCGTTCAACTACAGACTGTTCCTGGTGGTCTTTGATTGGAGGGCATGGACACAGTTAATAAGTGGAAGCATGTAGAACAGTTTCTGACAAAGAGTAAGCACCATGCCAGTGATGCCATCATAATTACTGAGTATGTTACAAAGACAGCCTCAGGGACAGGGAGATCTGAGAGAAAAAGCTTCAGGACAGAGGCCAAGTGGAATAGAGGATGTACAGTCAGGAGACTTCACTTTAAGTCATTACCTGCCCTTCCAAACAGTAATTCACATTTTATTTTACACTCCAGAAGAGCCCGATGCAGAGTTGAGTGTTCCGAGTGAAGGATCTCACTTATTCACTGAGGTGCCATGGGTCAGTTGCTTAACCTCTCTGAGCCTCCATTTTTCCACCTGTGAGAAATAGGAAAAATAAAAATACAGGCTTGTTTTAGTCTTAAATGATATATTAGATGAGATGGATCTCATTGATATCTTCAAGACATTCCATCCAAATCCAGAAGAATACACCTTCTTCTCAAGCGCACATGGAACATTCTCCAGAATAGACCACATGGTGGGTCACAAATCAAACCTCACTAAATTTAGGAAAATTGAAATTATATCAAGCATCTTCTCTGACCACAATGCTATGAGACTAGATATCAACTATAAGAAAAAACCTGTAAGAAACACAAACACATGGAGATTAAACAACACATTTCTAAATAACCAATAGGTTACTAAAGAAATCAAAAGGGAAATCAAAAAATTTCTAGACACAAATGACAATGAAAATGCGACAACTAAAAGCCTATCAGTTCAGTTCAGTTCAGTCGCTCAGTCGTGTCTGACTCTTTACAAGTCCGTGAACCGCAGCACGCCAAGCCTCCCTGTCTGTCACCGACTCCCGGAGTTCACCCAAAACCATGTCCATTGAGCCCGTGATGCCATCCAACCATCTCATCCTCTGTCATCCCCTTCTCCTCCTGCCCTCAATCTTTCCCAGCATCAGGGTCTTTTCAAATGAGTCAGCTCTTCGCATCAGGTGGCCAAAGTATTGGAGTTTCAGCTTCAACATCATTCTTTCCAATGAACACCCAGGACTGATCTCCTTTAGGATGGACTGGTTGGATCTCCCTGCTGTCCAAGGGACTCTCAAGGGTCTTCTCCAACACCACAGTTCAAAAGCATCAATTCTTCGGCCCTCAGCTTTCTTTATAGTCCAACTCTCACATCCATACATGACCACTGGAAAAACCATAGCCTTGACCAGACGGACTTTTGTCGGCAAAGTAATGTCTCTGCTTTTTAATATGCTATCTAGGTTGGTCATAACTTTCCTTCCAAGAAATAAGTGTCTTTTAATATCATGACTGCAATCACCATCTGCAGTGATTTTGGAGCCCCCCAAAATAAAGTCTGACACTGTTTCCCCATCTCTTTCCCATGAAGTGATGGGACCAGATGCCATGATCTTAGTTTTCTGAATGTTGAGCTTTAAGCCAACTTTTTCACTCTCCTCTTTCACTTTCATCAAGAGGCTCTTTAGTTCTTCTTCACTTTATGCCATAAGTGCAGATATGATCTACATATCTGAGGTTATTGATATTTCTCCCGGCAATCTTGATTCCAGCTTGAGCTTCCTCCAGTCCAGCATTTCTCATCTTTCACTTTCATCAAGAGGCTTTTTAGTTCCTTTTCACTTTCTGCCATAAGGATGGTGTCATCTGCATATCTGAGGTTATTGATATTTCTCCCGGCAATCTCGATTCCAGCTTGAGCTTCCTCCAGCCCAGCGTTTCTCATGATCTACTCTGCATATAAGTTAAATAAGCAGGGTGACAATATACAGCCATGACGTACTCCTTTTCCTATTTGGAACTAGTCTGTTGTTCCATGTCCAGTTCTAACTGCTGCTTCCTGACCTGCATACAGGTTTCTCAAGAGGCAGGTCAGGTGGTCTGGTATTCCCATCTCTTTCAGAATTTTACAGTTTATTGTGATCCACACAGTCAAAGGCTTTGGCATAGTCATTAAAACAGAAATAGATGTTTTTCTGGAACTCTCTTGCTTTTGCGACGATCCAGCAGATATTGGCAATTTGATCTCTGGTTCCTCTGCCTTTTCTAAAACCAGCTTGAACATCTGGAATTTCATGGTTCACGTATTGCTGAAGCCTGGCTTGGAGAATTTTGAGCATTACTGTGCTAGCGTGTGAGAGGAGTGCAATTGTGCAGTAGTTCAAGCCTTCTTTGGCATTGCCTTTCTTTGGGATTGGAATGAAAACGGACCTTTTCCAATCCCGTGGCCACTGCTGAGTTTTCCAAATTTGCTGGCATATTGAATGCAGCACTTTCACAGCATCATCTTTTAGGATTTGAAATAGCTCAACTGGAATTCCACCACCTCCACTAGCTTTGTTCATAGTGATGCTTCCTAAGGCCCATATGACATCACATTCCAGGATGTCTGGCTCTAGGTGAGTGATCACACCATCGTGATTGTCTGGGTCGTGAAAATCTTTTTTGTACAGTTCTTCTATGTATTCTTGCCACCTCTTCTTAATATCTTCTGCTTCTGTTAGGTCCCTACCATTTCTGTCCTTTATTGAGCCCATCTTTGTATGGAATGTTCCCTTGGTGTCTCTAATTTTCTTGAAGAGATCTCTAGTCTTTCCCATTCCATTGTTTTCCTCTGTTTCTTTGCATTGACCACTGAGGAAGACTTTCTTATCTCTCCTTGCTATTCTTTAGAACTCTGCATTCAAATGGGTGTATCTTTCCTTTTTTCCTTTGCTTTTCACTTCCCTTCTTTTCACAGCTTTTTGTAAGCCCTCCTCAGATAGCCATTTTGCCTTTTCTCATTTCTTTTTCTTGGGGATGGTCTTGATTCCTGTCTCCTGTACTATGTCATGAACCTCCATCCATAGTTCATCAGGCACTCTGTCTATCAGATCTAGTCCCTTAAATCTATTTCTCACTTCCACTGTATAAGTCATAAGGGATTTGACTTAAGTCATACTGGAATGGTCTAGTGGTTTTCTCCACTTTCTTCAATTTCAGTCTGAATTTGGCAATAAGGAGTTCATGATCTGAGCCATAGTCAGCTCCCAGGCTTGTTTTTGCTGACTGTATAGACCTTCTCCATCTTTGGCTGCAAAGAATATAATCAATCTGATTTCGGTGTTGACCATCTGGTGATGTCCATGTGTAGAGTCTTCTCTTGTGTTGTTGGAAGAGGGTGTTTGCTATGACCAGTGCATTCTCTTGGCAGAACTCTATTAGCCATTGACCTGCTTCATTCAGTACTCCAAGGCCAAATTTGCCTGTTATTCCAGGTGTTTCTTGACTTCCTACTTTTGCATTCCAGTCCCCTATAATGAAAAGGACATCTTTTTTGGGTGTTAGTTCTAGAAGGTCTTGTAGGTCTTCACAGAACTGTCCAACTTCAGCTTCTTCAGTGTTACTGGTCAGGGCATAGACTTGGATTACCGTGATATTGAATGGTTTGCCTTGGGAATGAACAGAGATCATTCTGTTGTTTGTGATATTGCATCCAAGTACTGCCTTTCAGACTCTTTTGTTGACTATGATGGCTACTCCATTTCTTCTAAGGGATATTTCTGGGTAGAAAGAATCAATATTGTGAAAATGACTATACCATCAAATGCAATCTACAGATTCAGTGCGATCGCTATCAAATTACCAATGCTATTTTTTACAAAACTAGAACAAAAATTTCACAATTCATATGGAAACACTAAAGTCCCCAAATAACCAAAGCAGTCTTGAGAAAGAAGAATGGAGCTGGAGGAATCAACCTTCCTGACTTCAGATTATACTACAAAGTTATAGTCATCAAGACAGTATGGTACTGGCACAGAAAAAGACATATAGACCAATGGAACAAGATAGAAAGCCCAGAAATTAACCAATGCACCTATGGGTACACTATTTTTGACAAAAGAGGCAAGAATATACAATGAGCCAAAGACAGCCTCTTCAGTAAATGACGCTGGGAAAACTGGACAGCTACATGTAAAAGAATGAAATTAGAATACTTCCTAACACCATACATAAAGATAAACTGAAAATGGATTAAAGACCTATATGTAAGATCAGAAACTATAAAACTCTTAGAGGAAAACATAGGCAGAACACTTGATGACATAAATCAAACAAGATTCTCTATGACCCACCTCCTGGCATAATACAAATAAAAAACAAAAGCAAACAAGTGGGACCTGGTTAAACTTAAAAGCTTTTGCACAGCAAAGGAAACTATAAGCAAGGTGAAAAGACAACCCTCAGAATGGGAGAAAATAATAGCAAATGAAACAACTGACAAAGGATTAATTTCTAAAATATATAAGCAACTCATATAACTCAATGCCAAAAAAACAAACAACCCAATCAAAAAGTGGGGGAAATGCCTAAACAGACATTTCTCTAAAGAAGACATACAGATGGCTAACAAACACATGAAAAGATGCTCAACATCACTCATTATTAGAGAAGTGCAAATCAAAACCACAGTGAGATAACACGTCACACTGGTCGGAATGGCCATCAACAAAAATTCTACAAACATTAAATGCTGAAGAGGGTGTGGAGAAAAGGGAACACTCCTTGTACTGTTTGTGGGAATGTAAATTTATTACAGCCACTATGGAAGACAGGATGGAGATTCCTTAAAAAAAGAAATAAAACCACCTTATGACCCAGCAGTCTGACTTCTAGGTATATACCCTAAGGAAACCAAAATTAAAGAAGACACATGTATCCCATTGTTCATTGCAGAACTCTTTACAATAGCTAGAACATGGAAGCCCTTGATATCCATCAACAGATGAATGGCTAAAGAAGTTGTGGTACACAATGGAATATTACTCAGCCATAAAAAGGAATGCATTTAAGTCAGTTCTGATGCAGTGCATGAACCTAAAACGTATTATACACAGTGAAGTGAGTCTGAAAGAGAAAGATAAATATTGTATTCTAACTCATATATACAGAGTCTAGAAAAATGTTACTGAAGAATTTATTTACAGGGCTATAATGGAGAAACAGACACAGAGAATAGACTTATGTGGATAGGGCTTGAGAGGGTGAGATGTATGGAAAGAGTAACATGGAAACTTACATTACCATATGTTAAATAGATACCCAACCGGAATTTGCTGTATGGCTCAGGAAATTCAAAGATGGGCTCTGTATCAATCTAGAGGGGTGGGATGGGGTGGGATGGGGCAGAAGATGGGAGGGAGGTTCAAATGGGAGGGAATAAATGAATATCTATGGCTGATTCCTGGTGAAGTTTGACAGAATCCAACAAAATTATGTAAAGCAATTATCCTTCAATAAAAAATAAATAAAAAGAAAAAAATTACAGGCTTATTTTGTGACTTCAATGAAAGTGAGTGTGTTGTAGTCTAGGTTATGGTCATAAAGCTATCAGTTATTCCAGCTGGTACCTAAGGCTGGCAAAGCACAGAGGGCAAGGCTGATTTAAAGTTAGATTCCTGAAATTCCTGCATTTTTTTAACCTTCTTACGGAAGAGGCCAGAACTGTCCCTCTGAATTGTGTGGCTGTATAACAGACTGGTTCCAAATAGGAAAAGGAGTACGTCAAGGCTGGATATTGTCACCCTGCTTATTTAACTTACATGCAGAGTACATCATGAGAAACGCTGGGCTGGAGGAAGCTCAAGCTGGAATCAAGATTGCCAGGAGAAATATCAATAACCTCAGATATGCAGATGAAACCACCCTTATGGCAGAAAGTGAAGAGGAACTAAAAAGCCTCTTGATGAAAGTGAAAGAGGAGAGTGAAAAAGTTGGCTTAAAGCTCAACATTCAGAAAACTAAGATCATGGCATCTGGTCCCATCACTTCATGGGAAAGAGATGGGGAAACAGTGTCAGACTTTATTTTGGGGGGCTCCAAAATCACTGCAGATGGTGATTGCAGTCATGATATTAAAAGACACTTATTTCTTGGAAGGAAAGTTATGACCAACCTAGATAGCATATTAAAAAGCAGAGACATTACTTTGCCGACAAAAGTCCGTCTGGTCAAGGCTATGGTTTTTCCAGTGGTCATGTATGGATGTGAGAGTTGGACTATAAAGAAAGCTGAGGGCCGAAGAATTGATGCTTTTGAACTGTGGTGTTGGAGAAGACCCTTGAGAGTCCCTTGGACAGCAGGGAGATCCAACCAGTCCATCCTAAAGGAGATCAGTCCTGGGTGTTCATTGGAAAAACTGATGTTGAAGGTGAAACTCTAACACTTTGGCCACCTGATGCAAAGAGCTGACTCATTTGAAAAGACCCTGATGCTGGGAAAGATTGAGGGCAGGAGGAGAAGGGGATGACAGGGGATGAGATGGTTGGATGGCATCACAGACTCGATGGACACAGGTTTGGGTGGACTCCAGGAGTTGGTGATGGACAGGGAGGCCTGGCGTCCTGGGGTTCGTGGGCTCGTAAAGAGTCGCACATGACTGAGTGACTGAACTGAACTGATAGCAATGGTGAAAAGGAAGTCAGGAAAGTCAGGAAACCCTTCCTTAGCCTTACGTTTCCATGTAAATCTTTTTCCATGGAGATGAGGAATGATGAAAACCTTTTGGCTCCAAGTCACTTATTAACATGACCAAGGTGCTTCTTTGAAACTTGGTTATCCTACAAAATGGGAGTAAAGTTAATTCCGACCCCATATATTTGTTATGGGGATCAAATAAAAAGGTGCATATGGGACCCTGTTGTCAGCCACAAGAAAGAAAGTATCTGTTCCTCTGGGACTGCCTCCCATAGTGTGGTCTCTCACCTGGGGACACAAGTGTCTGCTCCCTGATGGCTGAGCTGATGGCCATTAGCCAAGGCGCTCTTTCATGATCTCTGGGCATTAACCCCTCCTGTAAAGCCACAGGTGTCAGGGAGGCTTCATGGAGCCCCTCACTGGGCTGATCGAAAACAGATTTCTTCCTCTTTTAACAGACCAAAGGAGAGCAGTGGGGTTAGTGGGGTGGCTGTACTCCACAAGCCACCCAGGTTTCTTTCAGCTGATTTCTGTACCATCTTTATTGATTTTTAAAAACTTTTTAATAATAGAAAGTGTTACCTTTATTTTTTTTTTAAGTTTTTTGACCACATAGAGTGGCTTGCAGGATCTTAGTTCCCTGACCAGGGATAGAACCCATGTCTTCTGCAGTTGAAGCACAAAGTCTTACCCATTGAAACACCAGGGAAATCCCTTGTATCATCTTCAGAGTGTCATTCTTTTCTCTGGTTGAAACTGGGTTGTTATCTTGTCAGCTTTCCAGCATGCTGGGAGGAAAAAAAGCAAGTCCTGCATGAGGGTGACAACAGGTTCCATGCATCATTTACCCTCATTCATGTCCTACTTCAAGGAAGGATAACAGATGGAGTCTCTAGCCTGGTGACCATGTGCCCAGCTTCAATTTGAGAGTTTTATTGTTCTAAGTTCAAGATCAGGAATAACAGAAGCAAGAAAAACATCAGGGAAATGAATATAGTCAGCCCTCAATACCTGCAGATTCCACATCCATGGATACAACCAAGCAAGGATAGAAAATATTTGGAAAAAAAATTCTAGGAACCTCCAAATAGCAAAACTTGAATTTGCTGTGCAGTCAACTATTTACCTGCCACTTACATTCCATCCAGTGTTATAGATAGTCTAGAGATCATTTAAAGTATACAAGAGGATGTGCATGGTTATATGCAAGTACTATACCATTTTATATGAGGAACTGAAACATCCATGGATTTTGATGTCGGGTTGGCGGTCCTGGAACCAATCCGTTGCAGATAACTAAGGACAGTTGTACAGATCAATTCACCCATCAGGTCATTGGGTCTGAGCCAGCATCTGTACTGAGTAAATACCTGGGTGAAAAGCAGAGAGAGGGTTTAGTCAGTTGCTTTACTTTAGCATGGTCATCTTTAGCATGACCCAATGCTAAAGATCAAATATTTGGAATCATCCCTGTGAATCTTCACATTTTTCAGTTTCACTGTAGATATTGGCACTGGGCAGACAGAGCCTTAGCCACATAACTCAGTACATGAACATCCACATAACCCCCACACATAGGTGTGTGTGTGCAAACCTATTGAATACATACACATGCAACATAGATTTACACTTGCATAGATCCTAATCTTATACTAGAGGAGGAGAGATCACACCTAGTTAGCTTTCTCTTTTCAGTGGTCCTGAGGCTTTGCTGAAAAAAGCAGTCTTAGGAGCCAGAAGAATTGATGCTTTTGAACTGTGGCGTTGGAGAAGACTCTTGAGAGTCCCTTGGACTGCAAGGAGATCCAACCAGTCCATTCTAAAGGAGATCAGTCCTGGGTGTTCATTGGAAGGACAGATGTTGAAGCTGAAACTCCAATACTTTAGCCACCTGATGTGAAGAGCTGACTCATTTGAAAAGACCCTGATGCTGGGAAAGATTGAGGGCAGGAGGAGAAGGGGTCGACAGAGGATGAGATGGTTGGAAGGCATCACTGACTCAATGGACATGAGTTTGGGTAAACTCTGGGAGTTGGTGATGGACAGGGAGGCCTGGCATGCTGTGGTTCACGGGGTCACAAAGAGTCTGACATGACTGAGTGACTGAACTAAAACTGAACTGAAGGAGCCAGAGATCTAGATTCAAGTGCAACCCATGTCATTAATACATAGTGTAACTCTGGGCAAGTTACTCAATCTGTCTTAACTAATGTTTCCACATTTGTAAAATGACTATACTATTGTCTCTCCTGAAATATTTTACAGTTAATTACACTGTCATACTTATTTGTTTGACATAATACTTTAGGTAGTTATTTTATTATTATTAGGCTATTGCGGCCCTGAGCAAATTAATGTTAGGCCAGAAATTTCCCATCTCCCTCCTTAATATAAAGCAAGATCCCTTTCTGCTCTCAAGTACACTTATTTCTTTTTAAAAATTGGTTAAGTCCTTTTTTAAAGGTACATTGTTTTTTTAAAGTAAATGTACATACAGAAAAATGCATAAGTCATAAGTGTATAGCTCACTGAGTTTTCCAAATGGAGAATGTGCCCCATGTTATTAGCGTTCAAATCAAGAACCAGAATGTCACCATCAGTCCCCTTACTACCATCTCTGAGGGTAACTACCAGTTTACATTATGGGTTTCCCTGGTGGCTCAGTGGTAAAGAAACTGCCTGCCAATGCAGGAGATGCAAGAGATGTGTTTGATTCCCAGGTCAGGAAGATCTCCTGGTGAAGGAAATGGCAGCACACTCCAATATTCTTGCCTGGGAAATCCCATGGACAGAGGAGCCAGGTAGGCTATGGTCCTTGTGGTCTCAAAAAGAGTCAGACGTGAGTTAGTGACTAAACACCACCAAACAACATAACAACTTTACACTATAGATGAATTTTCCCTTTTTATACTTTTTACAAATGGAATAACAAATAGACATTATTATGTCTGGATTTTTTTTAACTCTACATGATACTGGAGACGTGCGTTCATATTGTGTGTAGTTGTGTCTTGCTTGATCACTCTTATTCTGCACAGTGTGCAGTGTATATACTGCAATTCACTGATCCATTTTACTGTTGTTGGGCATCTGGATGGTTGCTGAGTTTGGGCTATTATCAATAATGCTGCCATAAAAATTCTTGGATGTGTCTTTAGTTCATGCATTTCTGTTGAGTACATATCTGTGAGTGGAATTTCTGAATGTTAGGATTTGTACATGTTCACCTTCTGTAGATACTGTCATGCAGTTTTACAAAGTAGCTGAATGTTCCCTGCTTTTAATTGGTAGGAACTCAAGAAGCTTTGATAGTTCTGTCTGTTCACAATCTCTCTCTCATTGTACTTCCTAAAACCTGTGAATTGTAATCTTACTCTTTGGGAATAAGAAATCAATAGCTCTTGGGTAACCCAATATACTGGTTATCTATTGCTACCCACACACACACACACACACAAACCTCCTCCAAATAAGTGGCCTAACTAAATGAAAAATACGTATTTATTATGTCTCATGCTTTAGGTGGGTGAGGAATTCGGGAATGATTTGGCTGCTGATTCAAACATTCAGACTCAGACTCGAATGAGATTGAATCAGATGTTGGTCTGGGCTAGATAAAGTCATCTAAAGAGTTGACTGGGGCAAGATGATCCACTTTCAAGGTGGTTCTCTCATATATAACTAGGAAGTTGGTACTGACTGTTGGCAGAAAGCCTCAGTTTCTATCCACGTGAGTCTGTCCACAGGGCTGCTGAGTGTCCTCACAGCATGGTGGCTGGCTTCCTCCCTGTGAGCAGTCCCAGAGCCCAAGGCAGAGGCAGCAATATGCTTTATGGCCTCGCCCTGGACATCATCCACAGTCACTTTCTCATTATTTTATTGACCACCCAAGTCATCCTTATTCAGCATAGGAGGGCACACTACTAGGGTATGAAAATCATAAATTGAGGATCCTTTGGGGCAGTTTTGGAGGCTGGTCAGTATATCATTAAGCCCTTCTTTCCACCAGTTGAAGACTTTTTTTCTGTAATAATTGGAGCCCTAACTGATTAGCACAGTTCAGTTCAGTTCATTCGCTCAGTTGTGTCCGACTCTTTGCGACCCCATGAATCGCAGCACGCCGGGCCTCCCTGTCCATCACCAACTCCCGGAGTCCATCCAAACCCATGTCCATTGAGTTGGTGATGCCATCCAACCATCTCATCCTCTGTCGTCCCCTTCTCCTCCTGCCCTCAATCTTTCCCAGCATCAGGGTCTTTTCAAATGAGTCAGCTCCTTGCATCAGGTGGCCAAAGTATTGGAGTTTCAGCTTCAACATCATTCTTTCCAATGAACACCCAGGACTGATCTCCTTTAGGATGGACTGGTGGGTCTACTTGCAGTCCAAGGGACTCTCAAGAGTCTTTAGGAGCAGGTTAATTATGATGGGCAAATAGAGATAAGGAAGAAAGAATACATAGAACAATAAATAGAACAAGTTAAGTGTAAGGGGAAAGACTTGGCTGAATATAGCAGCCAAGGGGCAGCTTTAGGATTCCAAGTGTCTGAGTAGGAATGAACAAATAAATAATGTGTGAGTTTGAGTCTAGGGGGTGGGGTGAGAGATTGTATATAAAGTGCCAGAAATGCCTTTCTTTGTTTACTAATTAGATCATGGTTTTGGACCATAAAGACTCAATTCTGGCATTGCTTATATAAAAACAGTAGCCCAGGGCTTCAGGATGGGGAACACATGTAAATCCATGGCTGATTCATGTCAATGTATGGCAAAAACCACTACAATATTGTAAAGTAATTAGCCTCCAACTAATAAAAATAATTGGGGGAAAAAAAAAAACAGTAGCCCAAATTGAGTATTCTCAACTTTTCTCACAGGTTATTCAGTTTACCACCCATCCATCCGTTCACGTATCCATATCTTATTAAGCATACAGCAAATACCAGGTTGTATTCAAGAGGGCAATGGGGGTGCAAAAATGAATAAATGCATCACCTTACTTGGGTGATTATGAAGAGGGAACGACCATTTATCATTCACCTACTGTGTTTCAATACTCTCGCATTTATTGCTTTAAATACTATATATGTTGGGCATAATGGTTCCCACTTGGCAGGTGGATTAACTTGAGACTTGAAAAGTTAACTGATTTACTGAGTTGGAGCTGAAAGGTAGTGAAACTGAATCCTCTGCAGATACAAAGTAGAAAGTGATTAAATGTGAAAGAAAAGTACACATATAATACAATGGCAGCTCAGAGAATGGGGTGAATTCTTTGGCCTGGGAAGGTAAGAGAAGACTTAATGGAAGAGGTGGAATTTCAGCTAAATCTTGATTGATGAGTAAGAGATGATGGGAAAAGGCCACATATAAGGAATAAAGAATATCGAAAACAAAGGCATAAAGGTAGGAATGAATATTAATAATGATGATATACACAGAGATGCACAGAGACATACACATATAATGTGGCTAGAGAAATATGCATAAAGGAGAGAACTGGCTGATAGAGGTGAACAATATGTATTAGGACGACATAGATACCAGGCAGATACCAGACCTAGTTATTCATTAATGCAACCGGAATTCAGAGAAGGCTAGATCATCATTTGTATAACTGAGTGTGAACTCCTTTCTGATTGTGTGGATAACATCTTCTTCAAGGTATTAATAATTAAGTCAGGAGTGTACCTTGACACCCAGTAAAAAAAAAATATAGATCAACAAACTATATGAGTATACAAATTATTGCATAAAAAATGAGAAATGTCATTGATCAGCAACAATCACATACTGATGATGAGGTTTGCTGCTAGTTAATGATAAGAGTAGAATGTCTAGAAAACACAGCAGGCCCTGAGGCTAGTTAAGTACCAGAGAAATCCAAGACTCTCAGAGCTGGGAGTTGCCTGAAGCATTATTTATTCTAACTTTTCCATTTACATATGAGAAAACCAAGGCCAGGAAGTAGGAGTGACTTGTTTTTCTAGAGCAGAGCTCCTTCTAATTCACCACAGTCTTGTGAAAAGAGCAAGACATAATTCCTGACCTGGGTTAAGTTATGAGATTAGAGAGTTCTGTGAAAAATCACTAGATAAAAAGCATGTTAGGAATTGAACTGTGTCTTCCACAAATTCATAATTTGAAATTCTAACTTCCAGAACTTCAGAATATGGCATTATTTGGAAACAGCGTGAATGCAGATGAAATTAATTAAGATGAGGTCATATTAGGGTAGAGTGGGCCCTGAATACAATATAACTAGGGTCCTTATTAAAGGGAGGTTTAGGTGTGCACACAGGGAGAAATGCCAAGTGAACATGAAGAAAGAGATTGGGACAGTGTATCTACAAAGCAAAGACAACTCAAATTTCCAGCAGACCACCAGGACTGAAGAGAGAAGCATGGAACAGAATCTCCCTCACAGCCCTTAGTCGGAACCAACCCTGTGACACCTTGATACTTGCCTCCTAGCCTTCTGAACTGTGAAACAATACATTTCTGTTCTTTAAGCCACTCACTTTGCAGTGTTTGTTATGGAAGCTTTAGGAAACTAATACAATCACTAGAAGAAAGAAAAGTTATGTGTGTGTGTGGGGGGGGTGGGGGCGGGGGCTTCCCTGCTAGCTCAGTGGTAAAGAATATGACTGCCAAAGCAGGAGATATGGGTTCAATCCCCGATCAACATGCTGCAGAGCAACTAAGCCCGTGTGCCATAACTATTGAGCCTGTGCTGGAGAGCCTGGAAGCGGCCCCTACTGAGCCCACAAGCTGCAGCTATTTAAGCCCATGCACTAGAGCCTATGCTCCACAACAAGAGAAGCCATCGCAATGAGAAGCCCACACACCACAACTAGAAAGTAACCCCTGCCCTCTGTAACTATAGAAAAGCCTGCAAGCACAGCCAAAATTAAATAAATAAATAAGCTTTAAAAAAAGGTTATGTGGTAGCCATAGGAAGTAGGCACTGTGAAGGAAGGAACAATGCCTTAATGAAACAATAAACCAATGTATTTATCATTCAAACACTGAATCTGTATGAGATAACTTTTACTTGGTCCTGGAGCAGATACACAAAGAATTAGAAAACCACATTTGAAAAAGATAGATGCACCCCAATGTTCATTGCAGCATTATTTATAATAGCCAGGACATGGAAACAACCTAAACATTCATCAACAGAATAGAAAAAGAAGATGTGATACATTTACACAGTATAATATTGTGTGTGTGTGCTCAGTTGTTCAGTCATGTCTGACCCTTTGCCAATCCATGGACTGTAGCCCTCCAGGCTCCTCTGTCCAGGAAATGTTTCAGGCAAGAATACTGGAGTGGGTTGCCATTTTCTACTCCAGGAGATCTTCCCAACCCAGGGATCAAAACTATGTCTCCTGCATTGGCAGGCAGATTCCTTAGCAGTGCACCACCTAGGAAGCCATATAATGGAATATTACTCAGTCATAAAAGGGAACAAAATTGTGCCATTTGCAGAGATGTGGATGGACCTAGAGAATGTCATACAGAGTGAAGTAAGTCAGAAAGAAAAACAAATATCATATATTAACACATATGTGGAATCTAGAAAAATGGTATAGATGAGCATATTCGCAAGGCACAAACAGAGACACAGATGTAGAGAACAAACATGTGGATACCAAGAGAAGAAAGGAGGGTGGGATAGATTGAGAGATTGGGATTGGCATGTATACACTACTATGTATAAAGTGGATAACTAATGAGAACAGATTGTATAGCACAGGAAACTTCTCAGTGCTCTGTGGTGACCTAGAAGGAAATCCAAAGAAGAGGGATCTATGTATATGTGTAGCTGATTCACTTTGCTCTATAGCAGAAATTAACACAACGTTGTAAAGCAACTATACTCCAATTTTTACAAGATGCTAGAATATGATTCTCTTTGCCTTTGAGAAGCCCAAAATATGGTCCAGTTAGGCTCAAAACAGAAGTAAATGTTATGGGGCCCCAAAGGAAGGATATAGACAAAGGTTTGGATGCAGAAGGTGACATCTGAGCCAGGATTTTAAAGATGACTATATTTGCTTGCTACTTGCTTAATGGTCCTGATTATTTCTGTCACTGGAAAGAGCCTCCTAAAATCTCTTCCCTGGTCTGAATAGCCATCAAAGAGTCAAAAATCACAGGCTTGCTAAGTTTGTTCAATCTAGCATTTCAAAAAACAGCCTCAACCATGTAGGCTGGTTGTCTGGATCTCCTGCCCCAGTTGGCCTGCCATTTGTGGGAAAAACAGGAAGAAAGATGCTGACCTCTGGCTGCTCAGGCCCAAATCCCTTTGGAGCTTCAGGCTCGTGTAAGAACTGGCTCCAGAAAGTCACTCTTGTGGGGGGTCTTCCCTCCTGGCTGCCTAGACCTCTCTGTAGTGCTGAAAAGTCAGATTGTGTTATTTATATAAAAACAACAACAAAAATAACTTTTTCTTTCCAAATATCACATGCATAAGAAGCCAAGCCTTCAGCAGGTCATTTAATATGTTGACGTTTTGAAGAACTGTGCTTCCAGACCCTGAAACAGAAGCCAGATCTGCTGGCCTTGGCCTTGAGATCTCTTGGCTCTCTCATATTAAGGACCCCCAGGCTTTCAAATTTGAGCTCCCGGCAGCCACTGCTCTGCGTAATGCTGCTAAAAACAGAGCCAGTTGCAGCTGGAGCCACATCTGCCTCTGTGGAATGATGTCAGGAGTGCTGGGGGTAAGGCAAGGGGTGTCTCTTGATTCTAATTACCTCCCCACTGGTCAGCCACGCTCCCTGAAATTCCATTAAGATGATGGAACCTATTCTGTTAGGCTTATGAGGGATAATGATGGGATGGGAGAGGACTTGCATGCAAGCCAGCATTCTCTGCTTGGCGGATTACATTGGAAAGGCTTTGGGCAGGACATGCACAGTCATTTGCCCCAGGCCCTGTGGCCCCTTACAGTGTTGCATCAGGGCTATTCACTGTGATTTTTACCTGCCTGAACTCTCCAAGCATTCGTTCCTGTAAACTTTGCTCGATTCATTCATACACATGGTTTTGACCACCACCTGGATGGAAATACATCAAAACTTCTCCAGTTTGTGCCTTTTCTTGTAAAGTGTCTGACCCTTCCATCTAAATTCCTGACCCTGAGTGCCTTGTTTTCAACTAATTCATCATATTTGCTCATAAAACTATCCCTAAAAGGAGTCTGTTTATCCAGTTTCCCAAGTCAGAAGACTGGAAAGCATCCTTCCCTTACTAATAACCCTTCCCTTACTAGCATATCAAATCAATCACTAAGATCTACTAACATTATTTCTTAAAAGTCTCTTAGAACGTTTCTTGCCTCTTCATTCTTTCTGACAGTTTCCTAATTCAGAATGACATTACCTATTGCTTCAACTAGTACAGAAGGGAATCCCCTAGTGGTCTAGTTGTTAGGACATGGCACTTTGGCTGCCATGGCCCAGGTTCAATCTCTGGTCTGGGAACTGAGATCCCACAAACCACATGGCAGAGCTGAAGCAAACAAACTAGTACAGCAGCTTCCAGAAGACTTCTATCATATCATCCCCACCCAGTCTACTCTCCACTGAGCAGCCCAAGTGTCCTTAAAAATGTAATCTGTACTCAAAAGACTAGGTACAAAGGGAACTACCTTAACATAGTAAAGACCATGTGTGAAAAAAACTACAACTAACATACTCAGTGGTGGAAAACTAAAAGCTTTTCCTCTAAGAGCAGGACAGGCAAGAATGCCTGGTTTGGCCACTTGCATTCAACATGATAATGAACGTCCTAGGCAAAGTAATTAGGCAAGAAAAACAAAAGCCATCCAAATTGGAAATGAAAGTATAAAATTGTTTCTGTTCATAGATGGCATGATCTTATATGAATAAAATTTAAAGATTAAAAAAAAACTGTTAGGACTAATAAATAAATGAGCAAATTTGCAAAATTCAAAATCAGTGAGCAAAATATCACTTGCACCTGCCTATGTTAACAATGAACCTTCTGAAAAGGAAATTAAGAAGACAATAGCATCAAAAAAGAATAAAATATTAATGAGTAAACCAAGACAGTAAATTACATGTACACTGAGAACTACAAAATGATGCTGAAGGAAATTAAAGATACAAATAATGGAAAGGCAACCTGTGTTCACAGGCAGGAAGACTTAATATTGTTAAAATATTAATATGACTGAAAGCTATCTACAGATTGAGTGCAATTTTCCTGTTAAATTCCCAATGATTTTTTTTTCAGAAATAGAAAAGTGCATTCTCAAGTTTATATGAAATTTCAAGGGACCCAGAATAGCCAAAATAACCTTGAAAAAAGAAGAACATAGTTATAGGTTTCACATTTCCTCCTTTCAAAACTTATTGAAAAGCTTTGATAATCAAAAACTGAGGTACTAGCATAAAGATACACATATAGACCAATGGAACAAAATAAGAACCAGAAATAAACCCTTGCATATATAGTAAAATAATTTTCTACCAGCATGCCAAACCATTCAATGGGGGAAAGGGCAGATTTTCAACAAATGGTGTTTGAAAAACTGTATATTCATGTGAAAAAAACAGAAGTTGGACCCTTATACCATACACAAAAATTAACTCAAAATGGATCAAAGCTAAACATAAAAGCTAACACTATAACATTTTTATAAGTCTATATATATATATGTATGTGTATGTATATGTTTATACACATACATATAACTTGCTTTTGTTAATATCTTACTATAGGCACAGTAGAAGCACTTTATACACTACCTCCAAATTTTACAGAAATTCCATTTTACAAAAGAGGAAACAGATACCAGAGAAGATAAAGAAATTTGCTTAAGATCACTCTGATCTTAACCTGATTGTGGGCAGATTTTGAACTCTTCTCAAAATCAGGTCTCTGGCCAACTCAAAGTAAAGCCTTACAAAGAGTACTTTAAAATCAAAAAGAACACTGATGAAAGCCGTGTGGTTGTTTTAGGAAACATTTTTGACCTTTCTGTTGACTCAATTTCCTCATCTCTAATATGCAAATAATAATATCTGACCTTTTGCAAGTTGTAGGTGGTGAAGACTAATTAAAAGGAAATAGGGACAAACAGAAGAATGATTTCTGACTTAGTCATTCTGTCTCTCTAGGGCTCATAGATACATGGAAATCAAAGCAATGCCAGAATATGAGATGTTTGGAGAGGTGATTCCTACTCTGGAAATGGGAGGATATGGAAATAAGAGAGAAGTAAAATCAAGATGAAGGTAAACACTGTTTCTAAATAACGAGTGTGAGAAGATATTTTGGAAGATCTTTTGTCTCATTTATTAACGGGAAAGGAATTATATATAAGTATGTCATACAAATTGCCTCTATAAAGCAATTCAGAGTTGGCACTGTAATACAGTAGAGAGAGCGCTCTTGAGTTCCAGCTCATGATGAAATTTGGGCACATCATGTAAATCCTCTACATTTCCAGGTCCCTATCTAAAAACACAAGAATATTAAAATCTTACCTAACATTCTGGGGAGAACAATGAGAAAATAGTTACATGTTATTTGAAAAGTTAAAATACCATTTGGGTCGAGGTTAAAGTCACTCCTACTGAACATATGGCTGAAACCACTCATTTTTCTGAACCTGTTTACTCACCTCTAAAAGACATAAATAGAGCCTACATCCTATAGTTGTTAAAGGGATTAAATGAAATAATGCAGGCAATTGTTAGCATGGTTTTGGCACATAGGAAGGACTCAATAAATGGCTGTGTTTCAGCTATATACCAACAACAATAGCAATAGAAACCTTCCTTTATTTTTTGGAATTAAAGAAAACGTAAGATCTGTTGAAAATTTTAGGACCTGAATCCATGGAAGTTTTTTTAAAATCCAGATTTCTCAGTCTTCTTAATTTTTCCTTACCCTGAGAAACTGCAAGAGAATGGCATGCCTGAGGTAACCTGTTTCTCTAAATTTTGTTTGACTCTACAAGGTTAGAAGCTTCTCGTCTTCTGTGATTGAACACTCCCAGGACATTGGATCATTTCCTGAGTTTCATTTATTTAATAACTAATCTTTTATTGCCTTCCCTCTTTGAAGCCAGCCGGCAAGTCTGGTTCCCTCCCCTACCCCTCTTCAAGGTCTCACCTCTTTAATCATTTGGATAAAGCTGGGACACACTACAAACCATTTTAATGGGAAGCTGATAAGTGAAGGCCATTTTTCCTCCCAGCTACTTCTCAACCAGGCTGTATTTCAGATGATTTCCAGTCATCCCAGCAAATCACTCATGTCATTCTCCCACGCCACCTAGTTAATATCAGCAGTCAACAGGTTTCTTTTGGCTCTTTTGTCTGGGAATGCTTGCTAGGCAAGGCCCCAGAACTCCAGAGAAATGAATCTGAACCTGGAATTCACACAAACTGAGCCCTCAGCTGCAGGATTAACATTTTCCCAAGTTGACATTAATAGCTATTGTCTCTGAGCTCTACTTCTGTGTCAGGCACTAGGCCAAGCAGTGTGTCTGTATTATCAGGTTTAATCCTCATAAAACTTGCTCTCATGTCTGTTTTGTGGACAAAGAAACTTAGGACTATGGCGCTGTTACTCAAAGTGTGGTCCTTGGAGCTACAACAGATTACTAGAGAACTTGTTAGAAATGTAAATTCTTCAGCTCCATCACAAACCTCCTAAAACCAAATCCCTGTGGGGTGGTGTTCAGGAATCTGTGCTTTAACAAGCCCCTTGGTGATTCTGATGCAGACTAACATTTGAGAAGGACTGGACTAGAAAAAGTGAGTAACTTGCCAAATTCCCAGAGCTAATAAGTCACAAGAAGTTTGAAGATAGAGTCTAGCTGTCTCCTAAACCAGAGTCTGAGAGACTCTGTATTGAGATGGTTCACAAAGATTTAGGATTTGAAATAAAATTGCCTTGCACTGTAAGAACATCTATTATTTCATGTAATAAGATGTGCAGAAGTAGCTCAGTTCCAGATTTTATTTAGTTCAGCAGTTCAGTGGCTTTATGGCTACAGCTCAACAGTATCTCCCATTCTCCTGACTTTCTCTTCATGGTCACAAGAACACTGCAACAATTCCAGACATCACTGAAGAAAGGGCATGTCTCTTCTTCCGTGTCTTTTTTAAGAGCAATACTTTTTTCCCCCAAGGTATACTCTTCCCCCAAAGACCTCCTCTCATGTGTTACTGTACTGAATTTCATCACATCCACATTACCGAGCCAATCACTGGGAAGAAAAATGAAATAACATGATTGGATAAAAACTATTTTAGATTTGCCTCATTTGAAGCATGTGGATGCCTAAATGAACACAGTGGATGGAAGTGCTAAATCAAAGCAATAGGGACACATTTTGAAACAGAAATAAGTTTGGATTCACAGGATGGCATCAGATGATAGGAATCCAGATAGAAAAATTAAGAGTTTATGCTATAAGCCCTGTAGAACCTGTTAATCTTTGAGTCGGGGAGAGGAATATGTAAGGACATGCATGGAAAGAGTGCACTGATGATGTGTAGCAGAGATGAGCACTAGACTCAGGGGAGGGATTGATGAGACGCTGTGAGAGAAGCTCAGCTATTGCTGCAGCCTTGGTAGAACTGGCCAAGGACTCGGTCTAGGTAGGTGGCATGGGTAAGAAGGATGGCTGAAGATGAGTCATTTGGAAGGAAATTGGCAAGAGTGGGTGACTGGCCATAAGGAGATAAAGAAGGGGACAAGTCAGAGGTTACACACCATCTTTGTGTGTGTGACCAGTTGTTCTGCCCATCTGCGGCCATGTTGAAAATTGCTATTTCCTACAAAAGGAATGTAGGCAAGTTAAAGAAAAACTGTCAGATGTATTAGTAATGGGTTATTTAGGGGTATGTGCTTAAATTCTCAAATTCAGTCTTGGCTCTATAATGTAATAGTAATAGTTGAGTTTATTGCCAGCCTATTATGTCTTGCTGTTTTATTTTTTTAAACTTATTTTTATTATAGAAAATTTCAAACATATATAGAAGTAGGGAAAATAGTATAATGAACCTGAAGGTACTTATTAACCAGCTTCTACATGATCAAATCATAGCCAATCAATCTTGTTTCTTCTAGTCTCTCACTTAACTCTCCACCATCAGCATCAACATAGGTTTTATTTTTTGAATAACAATGTTCAGTTCAGTTCAGTTCAGTCACTCAGTCGTGTCCGACTCTTTGCAACCCCATGGACTACAGCACACCAGACCTCCCTGTACATCACCAACTCCCGGAGTTTACTCAAACTCATGTCCATTTAGTCGGTGATGCCATCCAACCATCTCATCTGTTGTCCCCTTCTCCTCCCACCTTCAATCTTTCCCAGCATCAGGGTCTTTTCCAATGAGTCAGCTCCTCTCATCAGGTGGAGTTTCAGCTTCAGCATCAATCCTTCCAATGAATATTCAGGACTGATTTCCTTTAGGATGGACTGGTTTGATCTCCTTGCAGTCCAAAGGGCTCTCAAGAGTCTTCTCCAACACCACAGTTCAAAAGCATCAATTCTTTGGCACTCAACCTTCTTTATAGTCCAATTCTCACATCCATACATGACTACTGGAAAAACCATAGCTTTGACTAGACAGACCTTTGTTGGTAAAGTAATGTCTCTGCTTTTTAATAAACTGTCTAGGTTGGTCATAACTTTTCTTCCAAGGAGCAAGCGTCTTTAAATTTCATGGCTACAGTCACCATCTGCAGTGATTTTGGAGACCCCCGCCAAAATAGTCTGTCATTGTTTCCATTGTTTCCCCATCTATATGCCATGAAGTAATGGGACCAGATGCCATGATCTTAGTTTTCTGAATGTTGAGTTTTAACCCAACCTTTTCACTTTCATCAAGAGGCTCTTTAGTTCTTCTTTGCTTTCTGCCATAAGGGTGGTGTCATCTGCGTATCCGAGGTTACTGATATTTCTCCCGGCAATCTTGATTCCAGCTTGTGCTTCATCACTGAGATACAATTAACATACCATACAATGCACATATTTAAAGTGTGTAATGCAATAAATAGTTCGTAGTATATTCATAGAGTTGTGCAACCATCACCACAGTCAATTTCAGAACATTTCATCACCCCAAAAAGAAATTCCACTCTCTAGCTGTCACTCCCTGTTCCTACATCCCTCTTCCTCCAGCCCTAAGTAACCACTCATCTACTTTCTGTCACTATAGATTTTCCTATGATGGACATTTTATATAAATGGAATCATACAGCATATAGTCTTCTGTGAATATCTTCTTTCACTTAGCATCATGTTTTCAAGGTTCACCTATGTTATAGAATCTATTAGCACTTCATTTCTTTATTCTGCCACATAATACCCCATTCTATGGATAGGCTACATCTTACACATTCATCCAGCAATTGATGGACATTGAGCTCCCATTTTTGGCTGTTATGAATAATTTAATAAGAACATTTGTGTACAAGAACATTCATATATAAGTGGACATATATTTTCATTTCTCTTGAGTATATACTTAAGAGAGACATTTCTGGGTCATAGAGTAACTTTATGGGGCTTCCCTGATAGCTCAGTTGGTAAAGAATCTGGCTACAATGTAGTAGACTCCAGTTCGATTCCTGGTTTGGGAAGATCCGCTGGAGAAGGGATAAGTTACCCACTCCAGTATTCTGGCAGAGATAATTATGTGTCATAGAGTAACTTTATATTTAACCTTTTAAGAAACTACCAGACTGGTTTCCACAGTGGCTATACCATTTTACCTACCTACCAACAGTGTATAAGAATTCTAATTTTTCCACATCTTCCTCACACTTTTTGTTATTTTTATTTAAAGTTGTTAATTTTAAATTAAAATTTTTAAAGACTTTATTTTTAGAGCAGTTTTAGTTTCTCAAAATTGAGTGCATGCATGCTCAGTTGTGTCTGATTCTTTGCCACCCCATGGACTGTAGCCCATCCTCTGTCCATGGGATTATCTAGGCAAGAATACTAGAGCAGGTTGCCATTTCCTCCTCCCAGGGGTCTTCCTGACCCAGAGATCAAACCCACATCTCTTGTATTGGCAGGCATATTCTTTACCACTGAACCAACTGGGAACCACCGCCCCACCCCCCCCCACCCCACCCCACATATGCTTAGCATTCCCTATTAACTTCTTCCACCATAATGGTACATTTGTTACAATTGAAGAATCAATATTGATCCATAATAATCACCCAAATTCCAGTTTACAATAGGATTCGTGTTTGGTGTTGTATATTCTGAGTTTGAACAAATATATAATTATATATATTAATCATTATAATAGCGTTCAGAGTATTTTGACTGCCCTAATAATAATTCTGCATCTTTGTTTTTTTAGTATTTCCTTGATTGCTAAGGATGTTGAGCATTTTCATGTACTCAGTGGTCATTTGTACAGCATTCCCTTCTTATCCTCAATTTCACTTTCTGTGGTTTCTGTTACCCACAGTCAACCATGATCTGAAAATATTAAATGGAAAATTCCAGGAATAAATAATTCATAAATTTTAAATTGTGAACTGTTTTGAGTAACAGGATGAAATCTCTCGCAGTCTTGTTCCTGCCTACCCAGGATCTCCAACCTTCCATATCATCTGTTTCTGATATCCAAGCATCAACATCATCACGGCTCAATGATACAGGATCACCTGAAGCTACTGATCCTCCTTCTGATGTATCATTAAAAGGTCAGCATTAGCCTAGCATGACGTCATGATGCCTATGTCATTCACCTCACTTCATCTCATCATGTAGGCATTTTATCATCTCACATCATCACAAGAAGAAGGGCATGGTACTATAATTTTGAAAGAGAGTCAGACAGAAAGAGGGAATCCACATGCGCATAACTTTTATTACAGTATGTTGTTTTAATTGTTCTATTTTATTATTAGTTATTGTTTAATTTCTTACCATGCCTAATTTAAAAATTAAACTTTTTCGTAGCTATACATTTCTAAGAAAAAACATAGTATGTAGGTTTCAGTACGATCTGCAATTTCAGGCCTCCAGTGTGGGTCTTGGAACATATTCCCAATGGATAAAGGGACACTACTTAGAGAAATACCTATTCAGATCATTTGGCCATTTTTAATTGAGTTATTCATCTTTTTATTATTAAGATGTAAAAGTTCTTCATATATTCAAGATATAAGTGTCTTATCAAATAATTTTAAAATATTAATATTTTCTGCTATTCTGTGGGTCATCTTTTTCTGTATAGTATCCTTCAAAGCACCAAAGTTTTTGATTCTGGTGGAGTCCAAGTTACCTATTGTTTTTCTTTTGTTGCTTGTATTTATGGTATCAAATCTAAGAAACAGTTGCTTAATTCAAGATCATAAAGATGTACATCTATGCTTTCTTGTAAGAGTTTTATAGCTTTAGTCATTATATTTAGGTGTTTGATTCATTTCAAGTTAATTTTTATACATAGTATGAGATACTGCCTCACTTCATTCTTTTTCAAGTGGATATCCAGGTGTTACAGCACCATTTGTTGAAAACAATATTCAAAAGACTGTTGAATTGTCTTGGTTCCCTTTTTGAAAATCAATTGACCATCATCTCCTGTTATTTTGAAGCAAATTGCAGACATGTCAGTTCCTCTGTAAATATGTCAGTGTGTATCTCCAAACTTCAGTGCCCCACCATTTCATCTGTCTTATCACTAATCCTTACAACAACGGTCAAGGTACCATTATCCACATTTAACAGAAAAGACACTGATGCTTAGAAGGGTTGCATGACTTGCCGAAGGTCATACAGCTATTTAAGTGACAGAACCAGATCCAAAGACTGTGCCCTTCCTATTATACCATCACCCATTGTGGCCCAAAATAGTGAAATATAGTAATAGTGAGGGCAGGCTGACCCAGGCAACCCTTGTCTTCAGTTCTCTAACAGTATCATTTAACTTGTTTACTTTCTTCACTGGCACCACCACCATTTCTATTTGCCCTTTATCCAGCATTCTACCTATCAGATCAGGAGACAGAGAGCTCTCTAAAGACTCATAGTTCACAGCCTTAGAACTCAGGGAGAATGTGAGGTAGAAAAATCAATAGCTCAAGGCGAGGACATTGAATTTGTATCAATCTGAGAGGTAACCCTGTCCATTCTGAAGTAAGGAGCAGACTGAACCATCTTAAATTTCAAATGGGCACTGAAATTTTGTTTACTAGAAGGATGGTTTGAATTACCAAATCTTAGCATGGAATGACACCTTCAGGAGGGCTTCGTCTGACCTCTTATTTGGCCGATGCAAAAATGTTCACTGACTTCCTCAAGGTTATAGGCTAGTTGGTGGCAGCAAGGGGGCTCAAAGCCAGGTCCTCTGATTCCATTTTAGAGAATGTCAGAGTTTTCTTCTGTTCCTGGGCCCACCAGGTAACCTGCCCTCACCAAGTCAAGGGTATAGAATAGTCTCATGTGATTGTAAAACAATTATAGGAAGGTGGGAAGGGGAAGAAAACTCATGGAAGAGTGTGATTTTTCTGAACCTGTTTCTGGGAAACAGGAATTTTCAAATACCTATAGGACAATAAGCAATTTAACTTCTGAGTCAGAGGGAAGATCTATGATCCAGGGATTGGAGAGCATGTTGCATACTCTGTCGTGTTTTTTTTCCAATGAGGCAAAGAAAGAGAGAGAATTGAGTTCAGACTCAACTTCAATATCCTGCCTAGGGCACAAGAGAAATATCAATACATTGGGGAGAACCTGGATTAAAAAAAAACTGGGGTGAGGATAAGACCTTCAGCCGATGCTGGAAAGGTTTAGGTCTAGGCCAGAGAGCAGAATCCCACCAAGTTGAACTATGTAGAGGAACCAATGATGGGGCCTTCAGGACTGATACCATCTGAATTTCTTCTCAACCCCCATTCTACCTCTAGCAGAAGCTATGTTAGCAAAGGTACTGATGGCAGCCAAGTGTAGGTGTTATAAAAAAGCTTTAGGATCAACTTGCCAAGGTTTCAAGTTCTCATTCCTTTACTGCCTCGCTGTGTGACCTTAGACAAGTCACATCACTTCTCCAAGTCTCGGTTTCTTCCTCTGTACAAAGGATATCATCAGGGTGAACTGAGGCCTAAGGTATTGCATACATTGCATACAGCACTGTTCCTGGGACAAGAGTGAATATTTCACATGTGCATTTTTGCCCCCTTCTTTAGTCTTTCTCAGCTACATAGGATTTTTATACCTCCTCTCTAGGTGCTCTTTGGATCTCAGGACCTATCTCTTTCAGTATGAAATTAAATATTAAATTATCCTAATGGAGAGATTTTAAGAGCTAAAGTTCCAGAGGCCCTGCTATGGAACCCAAGGCCAGAGCATTCATGGCGGAGTGGACAACTAGACTCTCCATTCAGTGCTCCCTCCTTGGCATCACCACAGTGTTCTTGGGATGCTGGTTGCCATGACTACCTAATCACTTCCTCTAGGTCTGACCACTACAACAGACTGAAACACTTGCCAAACTCCCAGCCAAATAAGCAGCAGATGTACAATTTGAAAAACATAATTCCTGAACAATAATGTTTGCTTTCTCATTCATTACATGGACCCATCCACAAAGATGGAGGCAGAGAGGCAGTTATAGAGAGAAACCAGGAATAACACCTGGGATGCAGAAAGACCCACACTTATCTCTGTGTATTCTCCTGGGTGAACCATGAGTGGGGCATTCTTCATGGTGTGACGTCCTGGTTCATTTATGGAGTCATTAACTCTGTTCAGTTGGTTTTATGACAAGTTCAGAATAAGCATACAGTAGCAGTGAAGGACAAAGCTAAAGCCTTCAGAGTCAGACAGGTGTGGGTATCAATGCCACTTTTGCCTCTGACTAGCAGGGTGACTTTGACCAAATTCGCTTCTCTGAGCTCCATTTCCTCATACAGAATGAAGATTATAATACCTGCCTTATACAGTTGTCATCATGGGATTAAAATAAAAAACAGGGATGTAGCACAATGCTTAGACCTAGGAGGTTCTTAATGAATGTTATAAATTTGACTTAAATTGTCATGCAGTTTGATATACCCATTCTGCCATAATATGTCAAGAAGAATGACTGCTTTTGAGACATACAGAATCTCACCAAACAAAGAAAGTCTTATGAATTATTTCAAACAACACTCTTATTTTACAGAAGAGAAAATTGAGACCCAGAAAGATTAAGGTCTTTGCCTAATATCACACAGCTAACTAGTGAACAGCAGGGGTAGGGTTAGAACGCCAGGGTTCTAACATCCAAGCCAGTACTTTTTCCAGCATCCAATAGTGACTGAGAAAGGGAAGGAGGGAAGAGAATTTTCAGATATTGAGCATCTGCTATTCACAGGTATTCTACACAAGCTCTTCTGTTTAGTTCATACAGCAATAATAGATGTAATATATTATTCATCTTAATAAATGAGCAAACTAGAATATAGGCTTTAAAGAGCAGGGAGTATGTCTTTCTTGTTCATTCTTGTATCCTCAATAGGCAGAACAGTGCTTGTCACCTAGTAAGTGCCCAGTAAATATTTGCCAGTGAGCAAGATAAAGTGATTTGTCAAATCCAAATAACTAATAAATGACAGAACCAGGACTTGAAATAAAAATTTAACTCTGAAATCCATCTTTTTTCTGAGCCAGCTCTTGTACTTCCTTCCCTAGCAGAACTGGGAGGCCTGAATGAAAAAGGAAGGGAAGTCTCGTTCTTTAAGAAAGTTGTAAATTCCAAGGTATTAAACTAAGCATATTTGTATATATTATCTCATTTACTTTTTCATAATCACAAAGGATAACTATTTTCTTTTTTAAAACATATGAGGAACTATATGAAATATAGAAAGCTTCGGTGACTCTTCCAAGTAAAACAGTGAGAAAAAAAAAAAAAACAGAACCCAGATTTCAGTGCCAGAGTTTCACCTTACCAGGGACTCTTCTCTTAATATCACACCTGCTTATACTATGGACCCTGAAGAAGGCTGGTAGTATGCCAGGAACATGATATCAGACCTGTATACAGTGGGGCAAGCATAGTCCCTTTGGGTTTGCCTCTGGATTTTTTTTTAAACTTTTTATTTTATATTGTAGTATAGCTGATTAACAATGTTGTAAAGTTTCAGGTGGACAGCAGAGTGACTCAGCCATACATATACATGGATCTGTTCTCCCCCAAAGTCTCCTCCCATTGCTACTGGATTTTGGTCAAGATGCCCAACTCTGTGGTAGCCTTCTATGACCAAACCCACAAAGATAGAAAACTAATAAGTTGAGCGTGGCTGGGTGCCTGGGGACACTGTTGGCGCTTGCAACAAATCTGTCTATTGCCTGCTTCCCCCCTCCTAGCTCAGTTTAATAACAAAATGCATTTATTTCTTAAGCTTTTATTAGTATTGTTTTGTTATCTGCAGATATATATATATATATATATATATTTTTTTTTTAGGAGTGAGAGAATAGTAAAGACCATGACACTTACTGTCTGTTCTTTCACAAATAGGCAAATCTGTATACTTCCGAATCCTCACTGTTCATATTTTCATTGGTGGGAGGTATCTGTTGGTTGAAAGTGTCAGAAAAGAATTTGAGCCAGCTTCTATGAATGTGAGGAAATCGCTAATAAGAATAAGAGGCATCTCTTGGAACCCAAGTACAGGGATTCAGCTGAGCCTGGCAGTGGAATGTAAATAGGATCTCGAAAGCATTTGGCACTCTGTTTCTAAGAGTATCTGCTCTTTTCTTTTCTCTTCCTCCTTCTCTTCTTTCCCCAGACATCCCCTCTCATCCTTCCACTGCCTTCTCCCTCTTCTTCTTCTCCTCCCCCTCCCCCTTCTTCCCTCTTCCTCTTCCTCCCCTCCCGCTCTCTGCTCCTTTCTCCATCTCCTTCCTCCTCCTCTTCCTTTTCTCCCCCCAACCTTCTCTCTCTCACTCTGAATAACAGCCTCCATTGGTATCTACATTTAGCTGTAACCAATTCAACCACCAAAAAAGAGACTGAATCTTGGTCCCGATTAAAGTTTTTTGCAGAGCAGATGTCATTGACCACACTCCAATCTTGTGGCCAATGCTGCGATAAGCAACTCTGACCAGGAGGAAGGATCATGGAGTATGACTCTGACTTCCTAGGGCTGGTCCCTGGACACCATGTAGATGATGGAGCAGGGAAGTTCTGACAGTAGATGGACTGGGGGACAACCCAAAGTTGTCCCATCTCCTCTCTCTTCCTGAGGCGTGGAGTGCTGGTGTTAGTTATTAACAAGGCCAAGTGAGAACCCTGGCCTTACTGAAGTTTGGTCCTTTATTCATTTAACATTCAACAAGTTCTACTCCAGGTATTGGGCCTAGAGCAGTGACCAAAGCTGGCTAAGTCACTGCCCTCAGAAGTCTAATCCTTTCCCCTTCAATTATGGGATGTTTCACATCTTTTCAATAAGTTATCCCTTTGTCCAAGCTCATTTGAGATGGGTTTGTCTCACTTTGAACCAAAAGTGTCCTGACTAATACAGGAATGTCACAACTGGCAGATCCCCTAATATAAAACTGGCTAAATTGGGATAGATTAGGGCTTTGCGAGGACTCTGCCACACAGGGTGGATAAATTAGCGATCCTTATTAGAGGGTAGAAAATCTGTTTGGTTAAAAGATTATCTGTGAACATACAATAAGTGTTGTAAGTTGTATGTAAAGAACAACAGTAAGTGTTCTTTATATATACTGAATACAATTCCTTAGATACAAAATTTGCAAATATTCTCTCCCATTCTATGGGTTGGCTTTATACTTTTCACATAAAAGTTTTAAATTTTGATGAAGTCTAATTTATGTTTTTCCCTTGTCATTCATGCTTATTGTATTATATCTAATAAACTATTGCTTAATCTGAGGTTAAAAAAAAATTATCAGTTGTCTGCTAGAATTCAGAGCATTGCCCACAAAATGGGAACTTTAGGAACCTGGTAGAAAAATGTCAAAATACTGCCACCTGTGCTTTTTCAAGTAACTTGTTGATGTTGGCCTAATAGCCGATAGAGAATAGCTGGACAGATTTACAGTCCTGTTAAAAGAATTAATTTCTTTCTACCTGTAGTGAGGAATTTGAATCTGTTGAATCAGATAAACAAGTGCCTTAAGAATCCGGTCTTAAAGTTGGTGCAGCAGAATCTGGGGATCCTAGTGATCAGATTCTTTCTGAGCAACTCTCCTGTGCATCCCTGCCTGGGAACGTTGGAAATACACATTTGGATGGTAGCAAAGTTGAGACAGGAGCTACCTGGCAGAAAAAACTGAGCCTTTCCTCATTACTCCAGCCTACTACTCTTCAAACTTTGAGGCAGAGGCCCATACGCTAAGGTCTGAGGAGATGTGCAGAGTCCCCAGTATTGATATTAAGAAACTTATGGTACAAATATGAGGTCCAAATTCAAAATAAAATTTGGGCAAGATTTCTTGTATTGGCTGCCAGCAAACTGGGTCTCTCATGCCTCCTCCCTCCTCTAACCCAATGAAATCAATAAGCGTGGCTAAAGAAAATACTTTAAAAAGTTGTGCTGTATGAAAGACTGAAGCCTAGGAAAGAGAGACCTGTGCTTATTGAACTGTGAGAGCAACACTGGGTCATATTCATGACTCAAACAGAAATGAACTACCAAAAGTGTACAGTCCCTTATGATAGAACCCTCCTCAATTCTCCTCAGTTTTGGTACTGACTAACAATGGAGAAGGCAATGGCGACCCACTCCAGTACTCTTGCCTGGAAAATCCCATGGACCGAGGAGCCTGGTAGGCTACAGTCCATGGGGCTGCTAAGAGTCAGACACGACTGAGCGACTTCACTTTCACTTTTCACTTTCATGTATTGGAGAAGGAAATGGCAACCCACTCCAGTGTTCTTGCCTGGAGAATCCCAGGGATGGGGGAGCCTGGTGGGCTGTCATCTCTGGGGTTGCACAGAGTCGGACACAACTGAAGTGACTTAGCAGCAGCAGCAACACTGGCCAAAGAAAGCCCTCTTGGTAGATAGAACCCAGGGCAGCTAGAATAACTGGTCAAGGAACAAACAGAGACCCATGAGAGTGAGTAGTGCAACAGAATCCAGGTGATGCTCTACCCAAGTGACTCAGTATCTTGTTGCTTCCTCTCACCCTCAATAGGGAGTCTTGTTATCCTGGATTTCCCCAATGCTTGTAGAATGAGTGTATTGGGCTGTTAAGTACATTATTTAGCCCTTGACTTGAAAAATCTCAAGGAGCCACAGTAAGCCATGCTCAAGAGGGGGAGTTGATACTCATCAGAAAACTTGAGCTTGGAAAAAACTGGCCCCAGGTTTCTCTTCTGGATTTATCAACTGGATGGGACGTCAAGATTTTTCCAATGGAAAAAGGGTTGATGTCAGATGAAAAACAATGATTTCTGCAATAATAATAGCTAATGCTCATTGAATCATTATTAGGTACCAGGCACTGATCTAGGTCTTTATGTGCATAACTCACTTAATTGTCCCAACTCCCCTTTGAGGAGATACTATTATCATCTGCATTTTACAGAAGTAATTAACTACCTTGCTTAAAGTTAAGCTGATAATTGGATCTATGGCTTGGGTTCTTAACTATTATGTTGCATTTATTTTAGGTTACTTCTCTTGCTTATATTTGCTTTTATTTTCTTCTATCTCTTACTGCTGTATCTTCTTGGCAGCCTATCTCTGCTGATTTTTTGAGATGCAGTTGACATGCAATAACCAGTAAAAATTGATGAGTTCTGACATATGTTTACACTCATAAAAAAAGTCACTACAGTTCAAATAAGGAGCATATCCATCACTCCCTCTCCCAGTCTTCCTCATGTCTCTTTGTAGTCTAGCTCTTCTCCTGCTCTCCCCCATCCCTTGGTTACCACTGATCTGCTTCCTGTCATTATAGATCTGTTGCATTTTCTAGAATTGGAATCATATAGCATGTATTATTTTTCTGTCTTCCTTCATTCACTCAGCATAACTATTTTGAGATCCATGACTTTGAGTATATCAATACCTTGTTCTTTTTTATTTCTTTTGTTTCATTGTGTGGATGCTGCTGTGTATAACAGTATGCACAGCAGCACAGATATAACTGCTATGAATATTCATGTACAAGTCTCTGTGTGGACATATACTTTTATTTAAATAAATATCTAGGAGTGTAATGGCTGGATTGTATGGAAGGTGTATGTTTAACTTTTTAAGACACTGTCTCAGAGTCTTCCAAACTGGGTGTACTATTTTACCTTCTCACCAGCAATGTTTGAGAGTTCCAGTTGCTTGTATCCTCACCAGCACTTGATATGATCAGTCTTTTTAATTTTAGCCATTCTAGCTATCAAGTAGAGGTATTTCATTTTGGCTTTAACTGATGTTCCACTAATGACATATGATATTAAGCATGTGCTTATTTGCCATATACATCTCTTTGTTAAAAGGCTTATTTTGGCAAATATTTTTTCCCTTTTATTTTTATTGGATTGTTTGATTTTTTTAAAAAATTTTTGTTCTAGTTCTTCCCCCTGAAGTTAGCTTCCTTTTTCTCTAAGAGGACATTCCAGCAATTAGAACACAGATGGAGTTGATGAACATGGTTTAGTAGATAGGGCACAGGTTTGGAAATAACCTGATATATTTAGATTTGCACTTTAGCTCTATTACTTGATAAATTATGTTGCTCTGGGCAATTCAGTTCATGCCCCTGCACCTTAGTTCATTTGTCTGTAAAATGGATCTGGGGAACCTATTTCCTAGTGTTTCTATGAGGAATAAAGGAAACACTCATTTTATTTAGTTAGTTTTTTTAAGGAAAAATATTTTTTATTTATTTACTTTTAAAATTAATTTTTTTGGAGTATAGTTGCTTTGTTTTTTTATTTTTTTCCATTTATTTTTATTAGTTAGAGGCTAATTACTTTACAATATTGTAGTGGTTTTTGCCATACATTGACATGAATCAGCCATGGATTTACATGTGTTCCCCATCCCGATCCCCCCTCCCGCCTCCCTCTCCATCCCATCCCTCTGGGTCTTCCCAGTGCACCAGCCCTGAGCACTTGTCTCATGCATCCAACCTGGGCTGGTGATCTGTTTCACCCTTGATAGTATACTTGTTTCAATGTTGTTCTCTCTGAACATCCCACCCTCGCCTTCTCCCACAGAGTCTAAAAGTCTGTTCTGTACATCTGTGTCTCTTTTTCTGTTTTTCCTATAGGGTTATCGGTACCATCTTTCTAAATTCCATATATATGTGTTAGTATACTGTATTGGTGTTTCTCTTTCTGGCTTACTTCACTCTGTATAATGGGCTCCAGGTTCATCCATCTCATTAGAACTGATTCAAATGAATTCTTTTTAATGGCTGAGTAATATTCCATGGTGTATATGTACCATAGCTTCCTTATCCATTCATCTGCTGATGGGCCTCTAGGTTGCTTCCATGTCCTGGCAATTATAAACAGTGCTGTGATGAACATTGGGGTACACATGTCTGTTTCACATCTGGTTTCCTAGGTGTGTATGTCCAGGAGGGGATTGCTGGGTCATATGGCAGTTCTATGTCCAGTTTTTTAAGGAATCTCCACACTGTTCTTCATAGTGGCTGTACTAGTTTGCATTCCCACCAACAGTGTAAGAGGGTTCCCTTTTCTCCACACCCTCTCCAGCATTTATTGCTTGTAGACTTTTGGATAGCAGCCATTCTGACTGGCATGTAGTGGTACCTCACTGAGGTTTTGATTTGCATTCCTCTGATAATGAGTGATGTTGAGCATCTTTCATGTGTTTGTTAGCCATCTGTATGTCTTCTTTGGAGAAATGTCTGTTTAGATCTTTGGCCCATTTTTTGATTGGGTCTTTGGTTTTTCTGGAATTGAGCTGCAGGCGTTGGTTGTATATTTTTGAGATTAATCCTTTGTCTGTTGCTTCATTTGCTATTATTTTCTCCCATTCTGAAGGCTGTCTTTTCACCTTGCTTATAGTTTCCTTTGTTGTGCAAAAGCTTTTAAGTTTCATTAGGTCCCATTTGTGTATTTTTGCTTTTATTTCCAATATTCTGGGAGGTGGGTCATAGAGGATCTTGCTGCGATTTATGTCGGAGAGTGTTTTGCCTATGTTCTCTAGGAGTTTTATAGTTTCTGGTCTTACATTTAGATCTTTAATCCATTTTGAGTTTATTTTTGTGTATGGTGTTAGAAAGTGTTCTAGTTTCATTCTTTTACAAGTGGTTGACCAGTTTTCCCAGCACCACTTGTTAAAGAGGTTGTCTTTTTTTCTATTGTATATTCTTGCCTCCTTTGTCGAAGATAAGGTGTCCATAGGTACGTGGATTTATCTCTGGGCTTTCTGTTTTGTTCCATTGATCTATATTTCTGTCTTTGTGCCAGTACCATACTGTCTTGAAGACTGTGGCTTTGTAGTAGAGCCTGAAGTCAGGCAGGTTGATTCCTCCAGTTCCATTCTTCTTTCTCAAGATTGCTTTGGCTATTCGAGGTTTTTTGTATTTCCATACAAATTGTGAAATTATTTGTTCTAGTTCTGTGAAGAATACCGTTGGTAGCTTGAGAGGGATTGTGTTGAATCTATAGATTGCTTTGCGTAGTATACTCATTTTCACAATATTGTTTCTTCCAATCCATGAACACGGTATATTTCTCCATCTATTTGTGTCCTCTTTTATTTCTTTCATCAGTGTTTTATAGTTTTCTATGTATAGGTCTTTTGTTTCTTTAGGTAGATATACTCCTAAGTATTTTATTCTTTTTGTTGCAATGGTGAATGGTATTGTTTCCTTAATTTCTCTTTCTGTTTTCTCATTGTTAGTGTATAGGAATGCAAGGGATTTCTGTGTGTTAATTTTATATCCTGCAACTTTACTATATTCATTGAAGGAAACACTCATTTTAAACAAGTGGCATAAAACAATGAGAAATAAGGCTTGTTAAGGCCAAGTCCTAAAAAGAAGACTACTCATAAGAATTTTAATTATAAGAATTATTAGAATACTCTCAATACCAGATATTAATGTAGAATAATATCTAGAATGGCATCTTGCTTATTATTTCATTGTTTAATATTTTCTTCCTTTCTGTATATATAATATACCTACTTTGTCAAAGAGGTTTCTCATATACACATATCTAACGCACCCCGGTATTATCACACCCTAACACATCCTGTGGTATTAGTTTCTCACCAGGGATCTACAAGCCCTCTGATCTAGAGGCTCTTCTTCTTAGTCATCCTGTTTTTAACACTATTTTCATCCCTGTTTGAGTTCCTCCTTGTCCATATCCTGCGTAGGTAGACAAAGCAATAGTCACTTTCACGTGGGTAATCGGCCTGCCAATGCAGGAGATACGGCTTCAATTCCTGGGTCGGGAAGATCCCCTGCAGAAGGAAATGGCAACCCACTCCAGTATTCTTGCCTGGGAAATCCCATGGTCAGATGAGCCTGGTGGGCAACAGTCCATGGGGTTGCAAAAGGGTTGGACACTTAGCGACTAAACAATAACAACAGAGCATTCCTACTCTCTCAGTCTTCAGGGGCTTAAAGATACAAGTGGTCATCAACAGCTAATAAGGAGGTTAATTTTCTTCCATTGTGCACAAGGTACAAGGCACAAGTGGTAGCTCAGTGGACCTCTACCTGGACCTCTGAGTATCTCTCCCTGGGCCCTCAGCTGCCTGCATGGCTCTCTTGGTGGGGGGAGGGGCAGGAACTGATGAACAGGATAATAGCTATTGCCCCTGGCTCTTTGACAAGAAAAGAGCAGCTTCCAGACAGGGTTCAACCTGCAAAAAGGCTCCCCTGCTGTGCAGGAATTATTCACTCTAGGATAAGCTTCCTGTGCAGTAATATCAAATATTCCTGCTGCCTAAACTTAGAACTTGACAGCTTAACTGTTTCGTGCCCAGTCTGCAAGAGCTTCAGAATTCTCTGCCACAATACTGTGAACACAATGGGTGCCCAGTAATGGTAGTAATTCTTCCTAATTCTGATTTCTATTCTCCCAAAGGTATCCGGGCCATTTGTCCAAGCTCCACTGTGGTTAATGTTACTGTGGTTCTGTATACGTGTCCTCACCCCTGGAGACCACTTCAATTTCTGTGAGGTTCCTTCCTTTAGTCCTGCCAGTCCTGGATGAACCTGTCAATCAAAATATATTGCCTGCTGTGTCAATTAACCAAGGATGTTGCAGCCTTCAAGCCACTACAGCCTGACAGTGAGCCCTGAAAGAACTCAGGATGGGATCAAGTGGACTGCCGAGCCCTCAGCCCTTGCAGCCACACCCTCGACAGTGGAGCACCCTGAGGAGACTCAGGATGGGAAAGGAAAGCACAGGATACTGCACCTGGATAGCTGTGGTGTGTGTCAAAGGAATGGTTTCAGTGAGCTCAGATGCTCGGTTCTTCCCTTATGTAGAGGAGCACTAAGTTCCTTAACTTGAGATACCTGGTTTTCTTGAATTAACAGTAATCTTTTGATGTCCTGACTTCCTTGTCTTTGTTGCAAAAACTCCTATATATCCTAGTTTCTCCCTTCTCCTGAAAAATATCTTCAGATAGCATTTTCTCAGAGCTATCTGAGATAACGTGTCCTGGGCTTAAGTCCTCAGTTTAGTTCACCATATAAAACAGAATTCTCAACATGTAGGTTGTGCATTGTTTTCAGCCGACAAACCCAACAACCAGCCTCATAAAAGATGCCAAGGGACTCATGGAAGATCCTGCATGCTGTGTGTGCTAAGTTGCTTCAGTCCGACTCTGTGTGACCCTATGGATTGTAGCCCACAGTCTCCTCTGTCCATGGGATTCTCCAGGCAAGAATACTGGAGTGGGTTGCTATGCCCTCCTCTAGGGAATCTTCCTGACCCAGCGATCTAAACGGAACCTGTGTCTCTTATGTCTCCAGCATTGGCAGGCAGGTTCTTTACCACTAACTCCACCTGGAAAACCCTTATGGAAGATCACAGATTTATTAAAGGGATAAAGAGCCCTCCCAGTGTGTTAGGGCTCAGACCTGTTCTGAAGGACTTCACTTATTCTCAAACCAAAGGCAATAGGACATATCTTGGTGAAAAGGCGGGTGAGATATCTGAAATAGCCATCTCTCTCACTGAGTGGAAACATTCTGGCCTTTTTGGCGGAGAAATTCATCACAATAAACCTGCAGTAGATTACAAAGGGTACATGGAAGGAGGCGGATGTCCTCCGGGATGCCGCAGGAACACTGGCTGAGACTCAAATGCTAATAGCCCCACTGATGAGCGTGGACAACATGATTACACAGGGACTGCAAGGCCAAGTTGTGCACTCTCTCCCCAGCTGGCAGGAGCAGGCTTCCTGGAACAGCTCTCTCCTACCTCCCAGCCTCTCTACACTTAAAAAAACTTCCGGGAATCTTACTTCCTGCCTTAAGCATTTTCAGGCAAAATGAATGGATTGAGAAGTTGCCCCTCAAACAAATCTCAGTGCATTACCTTCCAGCACCATCATTAGAAAACAAAACACTAAATCAGCTCTTTTATGGAGCAAAGTGTTACCACTAGAAAGAATACCAGGCTGGATCTGAAGGAAGTGCAGAGATTGAGGATCTGCGGGGGTCCTGGGGAGAGCTCTGTGTCTGGAGCTCCCTGTGCTAGGCTCCTTATCCTCTGGGATAGGGGCTGTAATCATCAGTTTTAGGAGTGAGGGGACAGAGGCTCATGGAGTGAGTGGTAAAGAACCCGCTTGCCAATACAGGAGATGTAAGAGACATGGGTCGATCCCTGGGTTGGGAAGATCCCCTGGAGAAGGGCATGGCAACATACTCCAGTGTTCTTGCCTGGAGAATCCCATGGACAGAAGAGCCTGGTGGGCTATAGTCCATGGGGTTGCAATGAGTCAGACACGACTGAAGCGACTTAGCAGGCACACATGCATACAGAGATTAGCAATGGACCTGGGATTTGATGATGAGCAGGTCTGATGTCCAAAGCACATGGATTTCCCACTGTAAGTATTTTAGATTTTTGCAACATGTCCCTCATTTCATGCGCCTATGTGTCAAACAGCCAAACCCTCTGGTCTCTAGCCATGTTGTGCCTCTGACTTTTGAGATTGTGCCCAGCAATACTCATTCTTTTTTTTTTTTTTAATACATTTTTTAATGTGGACCGTTTTTAAAGTCTTCATTGAATTTGTTATAATATTGCTTCTGCTTTCTGTTTTGGTTTTTTGGCTGTGAGGCATGTGGGATCTTAGCTCCCTGACCAGGGATTAAACCCTCACCCCCTACATTGGAAGATAAAGTCTTAACTACTGGACCACCAGAGAAATCCCAGCAGCACTTACTCTTTTCTCTGTTGTTCACAGTTTTCCAGGCTATTGAGACTACTCACAATCTCTTCCCCTTCATTCTCTCCTAACTTCTCCACTGAGCTTTTGAGGGGCCAAATGCTTCTGTGAGGAGAGAATGGTCCCACAGTGAGGAGCAAGGTCTGCATCTTTCTATTTCAAAACTGGCACTACTGTTCCAGCTATTCATTCAGTTCCTACTTTTTGTTATTTTGGTGGTGGTAGTATGTTGGGCTTCCCTGGTGGGTCAACAGTAAAGAACCCACCTGCCATTCAGGAAATATGGGTTAAATCCCTGGGTTGGGAAGATCCCCTGGAGAACGAAATGGCAACCCACTCCAGACAGAGGAGCCTGGCAGGCAACACTCCATGGGGTCTCAAAGAGTCAGATCCAACCTAAGGACTAAACAACAGCAAAAGTGTGTTGTTCACTGGTTGGTCTGATAGCAACTCTGACTTCAAAGCTCTTTTGGTGAATACCGATAAATGACTTGCCCCTCTTTAACTCTGGTTAGTGGCTCCACTCACTTCTTTAAGGGGTTCATTTTCCAGAAACTTCTCTTGACAATTTTGGACATGAAGGATACAAAGATGAATGAGACTTGATCTTAGCCTAATAGCACTCAACCTCTATCATTCAGTGTTCAAGAAATAGAAGCCATTCTAGGTATTTCAAGCACAGAGGATTTCAATGTGGGGATTAGAGGCTCATAAGATCATTGCAAGGGCTGGAGGAGTGGACTGTAGGCTCCATGGTAACTTCCAGAGAGACCTGCTACCTCTGCTCTGTCAGAAAGGTGAACATCTGGAGGACTCAAATTCAATCATGAATTCTAGATCCTAGAATCTGTAACAAATCCCATATTTTTATCTAGGGAGTCAGAAAGGCAGCTTCAGGAAGCTGTTATTGCTGCTGTTAAAGCTGACTTTGAAAATCATAAAACTGTTGATGAATTACTGGAATACAATGCAGAAAAGCTTCATGTCACTGCAACTGTTCTTGCCAGCAGAAAATGTCTTAAAGAGCAGAAGTTCCTTTGTTTCACTTTTACTTTTCACATTTCATTCATGTACCTCTATTGGCAGAACTTAATTTGCATTCAGAACCCTATCTATAAGGAAGTCTGGAAAATGGCCTTTTTTTATGGAAGATGAGAACTGAGACTGGGAGAATAATTAGCAGTGTTCCCCATGGACTTATGAATGTACACACACACTAAAGTGTTGGAGGAAACATGTTATATAATCAGAAAGAAGAGAGAAATCAGGTCTACTTGGGATTCAGGGAAAGTGGCAGAGAAAAGAGTCCTCCTGCTGAGTCTTGGAGAATATCTTGTAGAAGTTAACTTAGAAGCAGGAAAAACAAGAATATAGAGAGGATACTGTTGAAAGGATACTGCAACATGGCAGACAAGACATGGTTAGAACCTAAATTAGTGTTATGGATGTTGGGCTGGAGAAGAGAGGGTTTGAAATATGTCAGGAGGTTGAAAATCAATAGGGCTTGATTGTGCTGAAATAATTGGGAAAAATTATTGCATGTATACTGTGTGCCAGGCTCTCTATTCTATACATTTTGCATGTATGAACCCATTCAATCCCTACAAAGCCCTATGAAATAGGTTCAGTTATCCATCCACAGATGAGGAAACTAAAGGACAGCTGGCAAATGTTACAGCCTGGTTTGAAACCAGGTTCTCTAGTTTTAGAAAACGAATACTCAACAAATTTACTATGAAACTCCTTTGCTTTTAGACATAAAGTCCACCTTCCTGTACTTTATTAATCTGCATTTTACTTCTTAATTCTGGTTTGGACCCTGAATCAGGAGTTCTTTTAACCTGGATGTTCATGGATGAATTTCTGCAAGTCTAATGAACCCTGAAATTGTAATCAAAATTTTTCAGCATTTGTGTCTTGTTTTTCTGGGAAGTGGTGGCAAGACTTATCAGATAGGTTATCAGAAATTCTCAGATGGGTTTTCGACCCCAAAATACATTTAAGAACTTTGCCTTAGAGCAGTGGTTCCCAAAATGTGATCCCTGGACCAGCAGCATCAGCATCTCCAGGGAACTTGTTAGGAAATGTGTATTCCCAGGCGCATCCAAGACCTAGTAAGCCAGAAACTTTGAGGGTGGGGCCCAGAAATCTGTTGATGAGTCTTTCAGGTGCTTCTGATATATGCTTAAGTTTGGGAAACCCTGCCTTAACACAGGCATAAACTTGAGTGATACGGCATTAGACACGGTTCACTGGCCTAAGTGGGATTTTGACAGTGCATACGATCCAAGAAGATAGAGGAAAATCTTAGAAGCCTGAGATCCTTTTTGGATTCTCTCAGGAAGGAAACACTGAGGCATAGCTTTGAACCCTGCCAATATTTTGACAAGGCATTCCCTGTGGGCTTGTGTGGCTCTCAGAGCAGGCATTTCTGGGAGCTGCTGGACTCAGGACTTGGAGCTGAGAAGATGCACACCATGGACCTGTGCACCAGTCCCACAGTGGCTGGGCTGCCATCCTCTCCCCTCCCCGATACAGTTACTTCTAGGGCTGCAGATTAGGTATCTTGTTTCATCCAAGATAACACAGACCTCTAAGGACATTTCAGCAGAGGATAACCTGTCCAGCCTCCCGGAGCATCTAGTATCCTCTGACACCCTGCTCACCAGGAGGTGCCAGGACCTCTGGACCACACCTTGCCCAGTTGACACAACAGCTGTGTGGCCTGTGCAGGATTTCTGCCTGCAATGCCAGTCTCTTTTTACATCTTCTGGGAAACATGAAAATGTCCAGAAACAACCTGCAGTGCCGGCTGATGGGAATGACAAGAAGGCTTGCATCCTGCTCCCCTGAGGCCTCTCTCCTCCAGAATCCCAGACCTGGTTCCTCCTTTCTGCTAAGTCACAAAGCTAGAAAGCTCTTAGGATAGGGAGAGAGCAAGTGGCTGCTGGTTGCTTGGAAAGGTTCTGAGAATTCATTATGATCTAAACAACTATTCCAGTTATTCATGTGACTCAGCCCCTGAAAGCTGGATCTTCCTTTGTCCACGGGGCTGGGTGTTGCTGACTCAGTGCTGAAGAGGGCACCTTGTCAGCCCTCCTGGGCTCCCCACCTCCAACCTCCTCCCTGTCATTCCCAGAGGACACCAAAGGGAAGCAGACAGTGGAGCTGAGCTTCAAGGCATGTTCAGTTTCATTTCTAAGAAGGCAGCCAACCTCCTCCCATTACAGCTCTCACCACACACATCTGTCAGTCTTTCAGGCATTTTGGAGGGGAAGTAATAAGAAACAGTCACTCAGACATCACACATGCACATATGCATTTAGCATATGTTCATCCGGCACCTACTATGTGTCTGATTGATTCCTAAGGGCTGAGATTCAGAGAGACATGGCTGTATCTGCATGTACTGTTCAGGGGTCTGGTGGGGAGAAAATGCATTCACAGACATTTAGGAAGTAATGGGGAAAGCACTGTAGTGGAGCCAGAGAGAGAGACCTTTGAGAAGCCTGAGCAATGAATGGCAACCATTTCTAGGTGTCTGGAATTCCTCTTTAACATGCAACAAAATTCAGTGTGGGTGGGAATTACTTTTGTCTCTGGGAGCCAGAGAGAGAAGAAAATGCCAGGAACCAAAAGGGTACAAAAGAAGGACTTTCTAGAAGTAGGGAGGCTGAAGAAGGAGACAAAAGGGCGGGGAGACCAAAGTGTTAAGTTTTACAGTTTTGCCAAAGGGTCTTTTCTTAACTTGAACCTGTTTCACTCTATCTGCTAGGCAGGATGGTGAAATTTCCCTGAAATAGTAAGTAAACTGCTTGAACTTTTCTTGTTTGAGGAAGAAAAAGAAGGAGAATAGAAAGATCCCACGCTGCTGTATAGAAATAAAAGAAAAACTACAGATACTAATGTGGGCATCTACTGTGTATCAAAACTTTGTATGTATAGTATACCTCATTAAATACTAACAGAACATGCACACACACACACACAGTAGATTTTGTTACACAAAGGGTAAAGCAGCATACCCAAGGGTAGCTGGGCTGAGATTAGGACCTGTGTTCCTGCCACTTACAAACCAACCTTGCATGTAGGTATATAATGAAAAGTGCAAGTGTTAGTCACTCAGTCATGGCTGACTCTTTGTGACTTCATGGACTGTAGCCTGCCAGGTTCCTCTATCCATGGAATTCTGCAGGCAGGAATACTGGAGTGGGTAGCCATTCCCTTCTTCAGGAGATCTTCCCGAGCCAGGAATCAAACCCAGGTCTCTTGCATTGCAGGCAGATTCTTTACCATCTGAACTGCCAGGGAAGCCCATAATATAATATAATGTAAAGAAATACTCATATCCCCATTTTACAGATGGGGAAACTGAGATACCAGGAAATTAACTAAGCTCTCCAAGGTCATACTAGTAGTGAGTAAGGAAACAGGACTTCAGACCCAAATCTGTCTGAATTCAGAGTCTGGATCCTTTCATCACACCACCCTGTTTTTTTTTTTTTCCTTCATTTTTGAGACCAGATTTCATCTCTCTATAGTATCTGTCTGAACTTCTATAGTATCTATAGTATAGTATCTGTCTGAATTTCTGTAAAAATGGAACCTGATATCATATCCTCCAGGATTATGATTACCTACTATAATGTTAGAATTAAACTCCAAGCATGCGTTCTTATTCATTCATTTAATACATTTATATTGAATATTCATCTACTTTTCCCAGACACAAGGTCCCGAGTGGAGCAATGAAAAAGGCAGCCATTTTCTTCTCATGGAATTTTCAGTGTAGCCTGGAGAGGAAAGCAGGAAACTTAATATATAATTGTTGTATAAGAGTTATACAACAATCGGTTTATTATACTGGCAGTAAATACTATAGTAATGATAGCTAACACCTCAATTAAACTTACTTTGTGCCAGGGATTATTCTGAGTACCATATATTCATACAGTTTTACTCATTTATTTCTTACCTGCCAGTGAGGGAAGTGAAGAAATCAGTGAAGGCTTCCTGAAGGAAGTGTCAGCTTATTCTGGAAACAGGAAGAGTTAATTTTGTTGAGGAGGGGAAGGAAGATCAGGAGTTTGAGTCTAGGGTGGTGAGGTCCATGTATTCACTAGCCACATGAAGCTTTAGAGTACTTGAAATGAGGCTAGGCTGAATTGAGGTGTGATGTGAGTGTAAAATATATTCTGGGTTTCAAAGACAGTATAGGAAAAAATACAGTAAAATATCTCATTAATTTTTGTATTGATTACATGTTGACAAGATGCTATTTTGGCTACAATGGGTTAAATCAAATCTATTAGTAGAACTAATTTTGCCTATTTCTTTCTACTTTTGTTTTAATGTGGCCACCAGAAAATTTTAAATTATATGTGCAGCTGATATTATATTTTGATCAGACAGTGCTGCTGTAGAAGCCTGGGGTGTGTGAGGGAGCAGGGGCATCAGGGAAACTAGAGCCTGGAGGAGACATGGAGAATGATGGGGAAAGAGAAAGAAGGATGCTGAGGCAAATGTAAACAGTTCACCATCTGTCCTGCAGGTTACAAAAAGTAATTACAACCTGTATAAACTATCTGAGATGGTTGGCCTGACTAACCTACTGGAAACTGTCTCTCAGAACCAGCTCCAGCTGTGAGCTAGAGTAACACTATTCGTAGACTTGGTATTGTAGATGGAAGAGGCCAGAACAGGACAAAAAAGTAAAGAAAAATGGAGAGATATCTTAGGGTAAAAGTCAAGCCCTATGAATGGTCCCTCAACCCCAGCCCTATAACATCTTCCTGCCTGCCCCTTACCTCTCTGTCCTCAATCTCCTACTCAACTCTTTCCACACCCCACCCCACCCAGTTACACTCATCTCTCCGTGGGGCCTCGGATATGCTAGGCATGCTCCTACCTCAGGACTTTTGCTCCAGCTGTTCCCCTTACCTGAAAATTCTCCTCTCTGCAATCACATGGTTGCCTCCCTTAACTCTTGGTTCAAATGTCACCTTCCCAACAAGGCCGACCTTGACCATCTTGTTTACAATTGTACTCAATGGCACTCCTTTACCTTACTTGTTTTTTTTTTCCCCATAGGATTTATAATTTATTTCTAGCATACTACTTTCCTAAGTTTATTGTTAATCTGACTACTAGAAAGCATTCTCCCTAAGACATTGATGCCAGTTTTATTTCCCTCATTATCCCCAATACCCAGCTGGTATCTGGCATAGAGTAGCTGCTTGATGAACAGGTTTGCAGTGTCAGTGGCACTGATTAATGCACTACTGGCTGTTGAATAGGAATCCTCCATGCACTCTCCTCTCCTGAAGAAAACAACTTTTTTCTCCCTTTCTTGGAGGTGGACTTGATTAACATTGCTTTCCACTCAGATTTTACTCCTCAGGGTTCTGCCCTGTTCTGGATCCCAGTTCTACCCCGGAAAGGGTAGAGAAACGGCTACTGCTACCAGACAGCTTTGGGGACTGGGAGCTGGGATTCCTGGTACCCTCCTGGCTTTGCCCAAGTGCAGATCCCCTCCTCCCCTGCCTGTTTCCTTAGCTGTCAGGGGTTCCCAGCTCTGTGGGAGGCTGAACAAGGTACTTGGTGGATCAAGGAGGAAAAGGAGGGATTCAGTTGTCCCATCCTGGGCAGTGGTTTTCAAGCCTGGGTCAGGGGACCAGATATATCAACATCATCTGGGAACTTAATAGAAACATAGCCTATGGCTCCAACCTAAACCCACCAGTCAGAAACAGGAGGGTGGGGTGGAGCGGGCAATGAGGGGTTTAACGATAATTAAATCATCGACTTAATTAAATCGTTCAATTAAATGAATGAACAAAGCCTCGCGGTGATTCTGATTCACTCAAGTGTGAGAAACCTCGGGCTGGGGGAAAAGGAGGGACTCTGTTAGAAATTTGAAGGCAGGGAGGGACTTAAAAAGTCAGGCCAGAGGACAGGTCCCGCGGGCAGGCTAGCTCAGGGTGGGTTCCCTGCGCCGGAGGCAGCGCGGGGTGGTCTGACCTGGGAAGTTAAAGGCCAGCGTTGTTCCCAGGTCCTCCACCCCCACCCCAGGAAAGTCCCGCGGCACGGCCGTGACCTTCTGACCACGGCCGTCTCCAGGCTGGGCTGTCTGGAGCCCTGAGCGCAGGCGCTGCGCTCCGGTGCGCTCTCTCCACCGCCGTCAGACCACCGCCCCTCCCGCTGGGGTCCCCCGGCCGAGTCCCCTCCGGTGGGCTCTTGGCGTTGGGCTTCAGCCAGTAGTGTCCCTCCCCCTGCCCCCGCCGCCAGCCACCTCAGGCCCCTCTGGCTGTCTTCTCTATCTTTGTTGGAGCTCTGTCTCTATTTTTCTTTCTTCCTGCCCGATTTGTTCTCCTTGCCTTCCTTTATTTTTCATTCTCATACTTTTTTTTTTTTTTTTTTAAACAGAGTTACTAAGCGCCCACATGTGCCCTGGGTGGTCCTAGGCTCTGGGCAGTGAGCAGTGAAAACAAGCAAACCTGTAGGCAGGGAGTTTACTGGGTCCTGAATCCATGTGTCCCCACCTTCCTCTGCTCCCTCAGCACCCCAGCTCTCCCCTGCCTTTTCAACACTGGCTGTTCTTCCCTCTACCTCTCCTGGTTGTATCTAAAGGAACTTTTCTTTGGGTCCCATGGTAGGAAAAAAAGCCTACTTCTGCCTATTATAAAGTTGCAGTTAAAATGGCAATCTTATCTTGAAGGACACTCATTTCAAATGTTAGCAGCTATGGACACCTCAACCAAATTTAGTTTATTAGCTTCATGCGACAGTCGGATCCCATGAGGTCACCTAGTATCTGCCTATTAATACATTGACCTTTGTGCTAGACACTCATTTATTCAAGAAAATGCATGTGTGCATCCAATGATGTATTAAAGAACTTAGTCTTTGCTGGAGATTGTTCAGAATGAGCTCTGTCCAATAGATGGTGTTCTTCACAGAGCTCTGAAGAAATTAAAACAATGATGCAGAGTGACCAAACAATGCCACATTTAACCCTTTCAGCCTCCCTTCTAGGTGACTAAGACTATATAATAATTTGATAGATGTGAAAACTGAGGCTGAGACTATGCACCTTGTCCAAGTACCTACAACTGAAAAGCTGCATGACCAAGATTTAACCCCCTGTATGACTGCCTCCCGAGTTGTTTCCCATTAACCTCAAGGCCAGTTTGGAGGCAAGGCTATCACAAAGAAGAGGGAGGTGAGGAAGGAGGAGTGGAGTGGCTCTGGAGAGGAAACTTTTGAGTACTGAACTGAAGTTTGGGTGATGCTGTGTGTTATTAATGAAGTTTCATGATCTCTCTGGGTCCTCCTTATAGTGAAAATGTAGAGCTTGGCTTTTTAGCTACAAAAGCCTCCTTCAGGTATAATATGTAGGTTAGCACATAGGGTCTGGAGCCAGACTAGCTGGGCTGGAAATTTGCTTCCACTACCAAATTGCTGTGTAATCTTGGACAAGTCACTTAAGCTTTCTGGGCCTCAATTTTATCATCTGAAAGATTGCTATAATGGTTACTGCTTCATTGGGCAGATGACAGGGTAAATGGTTTCTAAGGTTAGGAAGGGTATTTAGCACAGAGTAAGTACCCAGTGAATGTTACCTGGTTCTTTTGTTATCCCAGCTCTAAATGGAGGCTTCTTCACCCAGGCCAGGAACCTGTCACCCTGTAGCCCAGGCCTAACTCATGCCTGGCTCCTGCCCAGTCTCAGCCCTTTCTTTCTCAAAGAAATGAAAGTTGTGATCTCTAGTCCTGATTGTGAAGGAACCAGGATATCCTAGGAGTCTTGGAACCTAATGGATTTTCAGTCTGGCTCACCCACAGAGGAGATAGTTTAGTATAGAAGAGTTAGAAACTTTTCATCATTAAATGTATCTGCTTCCACAGAGGTTTTGTGCAAAGCTCAAAGCATGTTACCTTTCTTTCAGGTGGGCTAGACCAGAGTCCAAAGTCAGCGAAGACAGTTTTGCATGCATGCCTACTCAGTTGTGTCTGACTCTTTGTGACCCCATTGCACCACGCTCCTCTGCCCATGGGAATTCCCAGGCAAGAATACTGGAGCAGGTTGTCATTTCCTTCTCCATGGGATCTTTCTGACCCAGGGACTGAACCTGCGTCTCTTGCAATGGCAGGCAGATTCTTTACCAGCTGACCCACCGGGGAAACCCAGTATTACATGGTGCCAAAGAGTAGGGCCTTTGCATGGTGGTTGATTGATCATCCTAGTGGGAGGACCTTAACTGGTTTTGAGTTTTGATTTTCTTTATTTTAAAATGAGCTTGACAGCAGCATCTATCTCATGGCAAATTTGTAGAAATGAAATGAAAAATTGCTTACAAGCATTGAACACAGTGGCTAGCACACGGTAATCACAGGGTGGATATTGGCTATGATATTACCTCATGGATTTTGTACTTTGAGTTTTAGTTTCCTCTTCTAAAGAATGGGAACAAAAATATTATATATACAATCTGCCATGTACTGTCTTCCTAAAGGGATAGAGAAGTGTGTTGAACATCATAAACCTTCACGTAAGTATGAGGGAACACTCCCTGGCATTTTTCCAATGTGTAGCTTGTCTCGCCTTTCCCAGCTCCCAGCCCTGCCAAGCAGTCACACAGAGCCACTTAGCATCATCCGCACAGGTGTCTGCTCTTTCATGCCCCAGCGCCTGTGACCTTTGCACAACTCGATTTCTCTGTCTGGTATGCCCTTTCCCTCATCCTTCAACTTACATACCTCTTGCAGGATGCCTAAGAAACCTGATTCATTCTCCAAGGCCCAGCTCCCAAGGGTCTCCTCTCTCAAATCCTCTTAGATCCAACCAGCCGGAGTCAGTCATCCCATCCTTGCTTTGTAACCCACTGTAATGGTTCAGACTGCCATTATCTTGCATTACAACTATTGTTTAACTTTTCATGTAATGGCAACAGTGATGAAGCACATAGGCTCTGGAAACTGAGTTTCAATCCTGGCTCTCATACTTTAGTTGTGTTCCCTGGGTAAGGTATAACTTACCTTCTCTGCCCCTTAGTTTCCCTGTCTGCTAAGTAGGGATGATAATAACACCTCCCTCATATGGTTGTTGTTGAGGTGAGTCACCTTAAACACAAGAGTGGCCGGTGCATAGTAAGTACTGTGTAAATTTCAACTTTCATTAGTGTTTCTGTCTTTCTTATCTGATGGCAGAGACTGGGACTTTTCCTCAGTGCCTACAATGAGCCCTGGCACACAGGAGGAACTCAGCAAATGATTGTTGAAGGAGTGGCTTAGAATCCCATGGTCATGAATTCTTGTGTCTCCATTTAGTCATCTCTGCTCCGCCACCCCTCCACCACCCAGATCCTGCCTGCCCTCCAGTTTTCCTTAGAAGTGGGTCTTTGAAGCTTCTGCTCTCCATTCAGTACCAGTACTGCTTTCTCCATCAGAGGTTCCCCCTCCTCTTGTTCAGCTTCCTACTTGGCTTTTCTGACTCTGAGTCTTCTTCTCCCACCTGAGCCCACAGCCCTTCTTCAGACCCCGCCTACCAACACACTCATTGTTCCCTCCATGCAGCCTCTGCTTCTGATCCTGGAGTTTATAGTCTCTACTGAATTAATTAAGAGGTTTTTAGCCAGGGCTTTCCAGGTCCTCCAGTATTTGAGTCCCCACCACCATGAATTTATCTTCTCAAGAAGGGTTTGCTTGGGTGTTTCTCTGAGCATGGTGAAGACCTCACCATCTTACCATCCAGTCATCTATCCACCCATCCATCTCCCCACTTATCCTCTCACCCAGAGCACCCATACATCTGTTCACCCACCTACCACTCATCACCTTTCTATCTGTTATTTATCCATCTTGACCTATCTTCTCACCTACCCACAGACCCACCAACCAACTTACCATCCATCCATCCATCCTTCCATTCATCCATCTATTTATCCACTAGATCAATTAACATTCACTATATACTCCCCCCCTCTCCAGTCACTATATGGAATACAGACTTGAATAAGAAGAGCTGGTTTCCTATTTCATGTAGTAAAAAATCTACCTGGGGAAATTAGAAAACTGAACCACAATTTGTGGCCAAAGGTAGTTTGTGTCATATGGGTGCTATGGTAGGTTATCAGAGTCCATAGATGAGCTTCAGGGATCTGGAATTCTGTGGGTGATAAGGTGTGCATGGCGTCCGTTTATATACATGTGCATTTTCAGGGAAGAGGCTCCATGGCTCTCATGACATTCTCAAAGGGGGTCCATAGGAAGCACTAGAGGCTGCATAAGGAGAAGCGTGAAGAAGAGCTAGCCCGAGTTCAGGGCCTTGAGGTGGAGGAAAAGTGGAACTAACGTTTATTTTAGGCCCACTGTATTATGAACTGAATGTTTGTATCGCCTTAAATTCATAGGCTAAAGCCCTAACCCTAAAGTTAGTTATTAGGAGGTAGGGTCTTTGGGAGGAAATTAGGTTTAGATGAGGTAATGAGGGTGGAGCCTCCACGATAGGATTGTTATTGTTGTGTTAGTCACTCAGTCATGTCCCACTCTTTTGAGAACCCATGGACTGTAGCCTGCCAGGCTCTTCTGTTCATGGGATTCTCTAAGCAAGAATACTAGAGTGAGTAACCATTCCCTTCTCCAGGGAATCTTCCTGACCCAGGGATCAAACCCTGGTCTCCTGCATTGCAGGCAGATTCTTTACCGTTTGAGCCACCAGGAAAGCCACTGTGATGGGATTAGTGATTAGTGACCTTATTTAAAAAAATGAGGATGTTCTCAGTTTGGCAGTAGTATACTGAAATTGCAAGGATACAGAGAGGATTAGCATGGCCACTTCCCAAGGTTGACAAACAAATTCATGAAGCGTTCTATATTTTTCTGTGATGATCTAAAGGGATGGGATGGTGGGGGCTGGGAGGGAGTTTCAAGAGGAAGGAGACATACGTATACTTATGGCTGATTCACATTGTATGGCAGAAGCCAGCACAACATTGTAAAGCAATTATCCTCCAATTAATAAATTTAAGAAAAAAAAGAAGAGGAAGCGACATCCTCCCTCTGCCATGTGAGGATACAGCAGGAAGACAGCCATCTACAAGCAAGGAAGAGCATATCTGTCTGACCATGGAGACAGACACCCTGATGTCAGACTTCCAAGCCTCCAGCACCATGACAAATAGATGTCTGTTGTTTAAGCCATCCAGTCTTTGGCATTTTGTGATAGTAGCCTGAGCTGACTAAGGCTCTATGTGCCAGGCACCACTTCTTCTAGTTATGCAAACTTAGACATGTCCTTATCTTGAATATAGGAATGAAAGAGAAATATGGCCAAGGAAATGAGCTTTCCCTAAGCACTGGGCTAGCAGAATCTTCTTATTGAGCGCTTACAGCAACCTTTCAGATAGGCATATTATCCCTATTTTACAGAAGAGGAAGCTCAGAGAGATAAAGCAAGGACCACAGTCACACTGTTACATGGGGCACAGAGGATTTGAATCCGGGTCACTGGGGCTCTAGGGCCCACGAGCTCTGCCTGCACCCCCCAGGCTTGTCTGTGAATCAAGGGTGACCCTGAGTGAGTGAGTGCTTTAGAGCTGTAGAACCCCGCTCAGGCTAAGAGAAGATGCTGTTGTTGTCTGTGCTTAGAGAAATGTTAAAAGAATTTTACAAGCCTCAGGAATTGCTGTCATTAAATTTTCAACAACCTTTTCCTGCAGATTCTGCCCATGGAAAAGGTCAGTGAGTGTTGGTTCTCACCCAGGGAGTGTTATCACAGCGGTTTCCAGGAACAAGGCTGGCACAGGGCAGACACTTAGCAAGCACTCATGGGTGGGTCTGTTGACAGAAAAGGGCCCCCAGCCCCCAGCCGACCTCTGTGGCCCCCCTCTGCTGGGGGAGTGGGGGTGGGCAGCAGCCTGCTCCATCACAGCTGGCAAAATAGATGTCTCCTTAAAACTGCCCCAGTGCTTGGAACCAGGGGCCCCCCCAGCAGGGTATACCGCCTCTCAGGTCCAGGGGTTTCTGAAACTTCAAGAAAGCTTGTGTCCAGGCCAGCTGCCCACCCAGACTCCCTGCCACCACTGCCGTCCCTCACCGAAGGAGTTCAAGCCCAGGTTGAAAACCACTGGACTTCTTGCAAAAAGGAGATTGAACTGAATGACCCTTAAGCTCCCTTCTGGTCATGTAAGACTGGGATGAATTAAGGGAGAAAATGTTTTTTCAACTAAAATTGTTTTCTCCTTGAAGGCAGGGACCGTGTAATTTGTTGATTTGGCCTTATAACCAGATAGACCCTCCCTCACCATCCCCTCAGCCACCACCCTAGTCTGAGACACGCTGGCAGGACCCTGAACCACTCCCGCTGCTTCCCTTGGTCTCCCTTGATGCAGTTGATCCCGTCCCAGTCAGACTGGCCTTTCTAAATGGAGCGTATTATACCTCTGGCCTTCTCCGTGCTAAATTACAAAGGCCAGAAGTTTTTACCAACTGCTCCACATTCCTAACTTACCTCTTTACACCCTGTGCCGGTCCACCTATGCTCTGGCCAGCTCTATACCTCCCCCAGCTCATGCTTTCCTGGGCTGTTTTTCTGCTCCCAGAACTCTCAGATTCCCCAATGAACTCCTCTTCAACCACTCAACAGGGAGCCAACCATTCCCCTGAAGCCCTAAATCTGAGTAGGTGGCCTTCTCTATGCTCCACAGTACCTGCAGGCTTCTTCACTCTGTACTGTAATTTTCTGGTCCATTTTCTGTCTCTCCCACCAGCTGTAAGCTCCAGGCAGGCTACATCTGTGATTGCTTGTTTATCATATTCTCAGCGTCCAGCCTACAAGACCTAAGACCCTCACTCGTACGAGGTGCTTAATGAACACATTTGCATTCCTTCGAGCACGGCTCTACTTGGAGGCAAGGTCAGATTCCTTGCCCCCACGCTTGAGAGGCCTCTCTGCAGAGGCCCCCAATGTGGAAACCATTAGCGCGCCCTCCCCCTGCCCTTAACTGAATTTGCTCGGAAGAGGCAGGAGCTTTTGGAAGCACCTGAATCTGATTATAGAGCTTGGAAGCAAAGCCAGGCATAATTGGGCTGCCTCACCCACCCCACCCACCCCCCGTTTTTAGCCAGATGACCAGCATCCTGCCCCCGCAGGCAGCCCTCCCACCTCTCCGCCAGCCTAGCCACAACTGGATGGGCAGCTGCGGCCGCATTTAGAGAGGGTGAGGCAGAGACACTCACTTCAACTCTGACATTCAGTCCGTCTCTGGTGACTCAGGTTGCCTCCAGGGCTGCAGGATGCGAGCAGGGCTAGCCCTTTCAGTAGATATCTGTGACATGGGAAAAGGTCAGACAAGTGGACTGTGCTGCTGAGTCACCGGGCGTGAGTGTCCATCCTGGCAACCTGCCCATCGCAAGGGGCACCCGTTTGCCCTTTGAAGGTGGTTTGATTCCTGGGATAGATTCAAGGCAGGGCATGCGGGGGAAGATGGACCTTGTCTGTTTCTGTAAAAGGAGCCGAGGTAACATGGTCAGGAGGAGAGCTGTCTTTGGAGTCAGACACACCTGCTTTGGAGTCTCAACTCTGCAGCAATGGCTGCGGTCCCAGAAGCAGGCTCTTAACTTCCCTGACTCTCAGACCTTCATTTATACGGTGTGTGTGCGCTAAGTCATGCATACTAAGTCGCTTCAGTCGTGTCTGACTCTTTGCAATCCTATGGATTGTAGCCCGCCAGGCTTCTCTGTCCATGGGATTCTCTAGGCAAGAATACTGGAGTGACTTACCATGCCTTTCTCCAGGGGATCTTCCTGACCCAGGGATCAAATCCCCTACTTTTATGTCTCCTGCATTGGCAGGTGGGTTCTTTACCACTAGTCCTGCCTGGGAAGGAGGCCGTCCTATATCTAAGGCACAGAGCTTCTGTGAGAATAAATGAGGTAAAGGATGTAAGAAGCTTAGCAGAGAGCTTGGCAAATAGCAAATGGTCCATAAATGATAGGTATTATTATTTGGACACGCTGAGTGGGTACATGATCCCCAGGGAACACAGTGTCTCCCCATAGTCATCAGGGTCTTGGCCCCCACCTTCCACATCCATAGTCACATAGTTCTGGCTTGGGGCAGTTTAGTTAAAATGGGGATGAGCCAGGAAGAAATTAAAAGGAAGTAAAAGGCTAGTGACATTTAAAAAATGTTACTATCTCACATGGACAAATTGTTTCCTCATGGTTGTGTTGGTCTCACTGGAAACCAGATGCATAGGTAGACACGGCCACACACAGGCAGCCGGGCAAGCAGGGTCTTACCGTGTCTGCCTTGTCCTAGACATCTGGAGAAAACGGAGTTTGTTAACTAGACCTCTGAAACGCACACTCCTTTTCCATTCACTGAATTGCCACCCACCGAGGTTGCACCCTTTGGCTCTTGGCTCAGCATCCTCCCTCCATCCAGTGCTCTACTCCTCCAAACAGAGGGAAAACATCCAAGAACTCTTCGGACATCGTGGAGAAGACCAAATTTGCTCAGCGTCATTTGGCAAGCTGTTTAACCTCCCTTGTAACCTAGCTATCTTTAGCCTCCTCAATGCTATTTTGAAATGTCAAACTAGCAAATACTGCTTCCAGAATGGTTCTGATCTGGGATGTGACAGGATGCTTGGGGGAAGGGAGACAAGTGGGAGGTGGGGATGGGAAGGGAGCTTTCTGGTGATGAAGTGGGGGTAGAAAATGCACTAATTTTACAACTGCCAAGTCTCTCCCTTTTACTGGCTCAGCCACCTCCTCCAGAAAGTCAGCACACTTAAGGGGCAGTGGGGGCATTGAGTCCCACCTGGACCTAACCTCGAGGGATGACTGCTTATCTGACTCTGGAGCCAGACCTGGATGTCCCATTAGCCAAGAGAGCAAACTGACTCTTGTTTACCCAGTACAGTCTAAAAATATTCATTCACTCACTTATTCACTCATTCATTCAGCAGGTATTTACTGAGTAGTAACTGTGTGCCAGGCATGGTACTCGGCACTGGGAACACAGAGATAGCTTGCAAAGATTGATACCCATTGGAATCATCTGGGCGGTTGATTAAACTCGAGCCCCTCGGGCAAGAGTCAGTGCAGCAGGTTTGATGCAGATCTGGGAGTCTGCATTTTGAACGAGCACCCAGGCATTCTGCTGCACATAGTCCAGGGTATGAGAACCCCTTGTCTAGCTTGTAGCAACATCTGTTTTCTAAGCAGCTCCCCAGTACCAAAAGCTAGAAGCAATGAAGTACATGTTACAGCCTCAGACCTTGAAGAACACGCCATTGACAGACTCCAGAAAGAGACAGATGTCATTTCAGGGTGCTAAGTGCTCTGAAAGCAGAGGTACAAAGTACAGTTAGGCCTCATCAAGGAGGTAACCTGCTCTCAGGAACGTGGGGGCTCTATAAAGGAGGTGATATTTGAGCTGGGTCTTGAAGCATAAGAAGGGTTTTTCAGACAGATAAGAGTGGATACAGATTATACCTTCTAGAAATGGACTCAGCAAGCTGTATCTCCCGTCCCATGTGCTCCTCTCACAGTGAGACTGGCCCGCCTCATATGGAGAAGCAGGCTGCTCTGTGTTCCCTGCTCTGGAATCCGGGTGGTGGCTTTTGACTAATTCCTCCCAGAGAGGGCAGAGAAGAGATGCATGTGACTTTTGAGGCTAGGTCACCGAAAGGCAACCTGGATTCTGCTTGGTTTTCTCTCTCTCTCTTTCTCCCTCTGGGGATATATGCCTCGGGAGACCTGAGCTGTCTGGTAAGACGTCTGGCTACCCTGAAACTGACATGCCGTAGACACCACGTGGAAAAGCCATGCACAGTGGAGGGAGATGCCCAGGGACCCCACCTTTGGTTAATTTCAGCCCCTGGCCTTAGAGGCACCCAGATGACACTGAATGCAGCAGAGACGAGCCGTTCCCTCTCAGCCAGCCTAAATTGCAGATTTGGGGGCAAAATAGAGATTTTTGTGGTTTCGTTATAAAGCATTATGTTTGGGGTACTTTGTTAACACAGCGTTAGGTACCTGAAACAGGCTGTAAGGGTTGCAGGAAGAGGACGCAATAGCAGGTACAAAGATTTTGAGGGGTGAAACGTTGCCTAACTGTTTTTGGAATTTGAGGAGATTTGATATCCTCATGAAGAATTCCTAGGTCTTGATTCACCATGGAACTGACGAGTACAGTGAAGCTACCTGTGTTTTCTGAGTGGTGAGGTCGAAGCTCTTGCTCCAGGCCACATGATCCACAAATCTGGTGACCATCCCCCCACCCCCCAAACTGGCATATGTGGTGTTAACTCTCCTCTTTTTGTTGTGATGTCATTTTAAGGATATCAGTGCTCCCTTCTCAGCTCCTAGGAAGAGGTTCACTGGGTGTTAAAGATGAAATGATTCAGGTGTCATTTGATCTAAGTGCCTCTCAGATCTTACTGTGCCCAACTGGCCAGCAGCAAATGTTGACTGAGGCTTTGAATGAGGCTGGTGTGTGAGGGACAGCGTCAGAACCAAGGCCTGCATCCCCGACTCATGGGATCTCAAAATCATGGGCCTGGGAGCATTGTTTGCAGGTCATCCTTCCAGAAAACCTGTCTATAGCAGGGACTCAGAAACCAGTCCTGCCTGCTCTGAAGTTCTTTCTTCAACTGGGTCCAAATCTTCTTCCTCTGTGAGGCAGATAAAGCAGATAATGTAACATCCAGTCCACAAGGGATGAAATTGAGGCTCAGAGACACCACACAGCTTCTGTGTGATACCAGCTCAACACAGCCCCCAGGGTTGAATTAAGTCTGATGTCTTCACACTCCCACAGTCTATGCACCCCATGAACACACCAGGAGCCCATGACCTCTACACTTTTGCTGGACTATTTCCTCCACCTGAAATGCCTTCCTCATCCTGTCTATCTGTTTGAATCTTTATCTTTGTTGAAGTCCCCTACTTCAACCTTAACTCCCCTGGGAAGATTCTCCTTGTTCATGTAGCCAGCAAGGGTCTGCAATTACCCACACTTCCCTGTGGTTTTCCCTTCCTGACCACTTACCTGTGGATGTTGTTTGCTTAGTCAGCTCCCCCAGTTACACAGGATAATTAACAACAATTATAACAATAATAATTGTAAACTACTAAATTTTCTTTTAAAAGATTTATCTTTTTTTAATGTTAGATAATATAAAATTATTAATACAGAAAATGTGAATACTTAGTCCATTTCTTGTTAAATTTTATTTTGGAGGGTAGTCTACAAATGAGTCACCATGTGATAGGTTTTCGTCGGAGTTTATAATATTTTAAGCCTGTTCTTCAATTTGTTTGCATATGCTTTCTATTGTGGTGGTGGTGATGGTGGTTTAATCGCTAAGTCCTGTCTACTCTTGTGACCTCATAGACTGTAGCCCACCAGGCTCCTCTGTCCATGGGATTTTCCAGGCAAGAATACCAGAATGGGTTGTCATTTCATTCTCCAGGGGATCTTCCCAACCTAGGAATTGAACTCAGGTCTCCTGCATTGCAGGTAGATTCTTTACCAACTGAGCCACTAAGGAAGCCCTATGCTTCCTATACATAAAACCAAAAGCCCTTAGTTTATTGAACATATGAAACATGACTGGATTTTTTAAATCTATAAATAAACTGAGTTGCTTTCTTCTTGATTTGCTATTCTTGCTTTCAGACAAAAATCGATGGGATTTTTAGGTATAGAAGATTTTATCCTAAAATAGTTGGTATTCTATTAAAAAGCAAACTTGTGCCATTTCTGGAACAATATGGATTATAAAATTCCTCATTTTGGGGGAGTGGTATTACTTAATAAAATCAAACAAGAAAGAGACAAAAATCAAGCACATGAACTTTTTGGTATCGACTCAACAACTTTCCTAAGTTTCCTAAGTGTTTGGAAACAGCTTCCTTACTTTCATTTATTTATTTAACACTTAAAAAAACTGAGATATAAATGACATATAACATTGTATTGGTTTTAGATGTACAACATGATGGATTGATATATGTCTATTTTTTATTAACTTTCTGCTAATGAATCTATCATCTGTCAATCATCTATTATCTATCTATCTCAGTCATCTGTCTTTCATACTAGTTGAACTCTGACTGATGCAATCACAGAAGAAGACTTCTATACCCCCAATTTTCCTTCTCCAGCTTTTTAGCCTTAGTTCCACCCATGTTCTTTATACAGTGTGGCTTTGAGTCCCTTCACCAGGCCTCCAGACACACTACATTTCTCTGCCTGTCATAGTTTACCTTTTCAGCACGTATTCGTCACATCCCTGCTGCCTGCCAGGGAGCATCTGGGACCACAGGGAGAAGCAAGACTCACCAGTGCCTGCCTTCCTGAAGTTTGGACCCCTAATTCTATGCCTGCATTCCTGGGAGGATGTAGACCAGACCTTCAAACACTGGAGGAGGAAAGCTGTTTAGCTGTTCAGCTATCAGAACCACAACCCCTCAGCAAGCATCACTCAGCGCTGTGAAGAAGCAAGCTCTTCTTGCTCTTAGAATTTAATGAACTGATATCACTGGATGACAAGGCTGGACAACAGTGCATTTGAAAATTAGTTACTCCATATAATCCTCACAGCGACCCTAAGATGTAGACATGACCCAGGAGATTACACGGCTTGTACCAGCAGAGCCAAGCATTGCTCACAAGATTGTGAGACCCCTGGGCCCTATATGGCTGAACATCAATAGGGGACCTTTTCTTCTCCAAGGCTCTCAGGGAAGGAGTCAGTTGTCATCCATTTGCGGTCCAAGTTCTTTTCCAGGCGCTCTCGTCCCGGTAGCTCTAATTTTACTGTGACCTTTTGTGCTCAGCCCAGCCAAGTACAGGAAAGAGCTTTGTGCTTTTCAAAGGTTCAACAAGGCCAATTGCTTGGACAGGAATAAATTATAAATTATACTGAGAACAATGCTTTCTGCAGTTACCCTTCTGGGCCTTTGACATAGGATGGAACATGAACATGGACTGCTGTTCACTGCCAGGGCTACTGCTTTCAGAAGAGCAGTGGCGGGGAGGTTATTTGGTTGTGAGCACCCACATGGGCCATGTGCAAACAATAACGGCAACAGCAATAATTAATCAATATCAGCTGTGTACTCAGTGTGTGCCAGGCACTATTCTAAACTCTTTACATATGTTAACTTGGTTAATCTTCTTAACAACCCCATGAGTTGACTACTATTATTATCCCCATTTTATAGGTCAGGAAATTGATCTATAAATCAATTGATCTATATCTTAAGTGATACAATTAATATGTGGCCACATTGGGATTTGAACAGAGGCAGCCTGTTTCCAGTCCTGTTCTGTGCTCTTGTCAAAATCACAGTGGGCTCTCAAATACTTCATCTCATTTAATCCTAATGGTCCTGTATGTCAAGTGATATCTCAGTCCTGCTAATCCTCCCACAGCAAATACTTTATTCTTATAACTTGTCAAACTCTTCCTTTACTCCATAAGTCTCTGGGAGGAGGGGGCCCTGTCTGTCTTGTTTACTTCTGAGTGTCCAGTGCCTAGCACAGTGTCTAAATGACATAGTAGCTATTGATAAGCAAGAAAGTATACACACATTTTACAAATAAGGCAACCAAAACAAACCATCCAAGTTCAAACTGGTAATGTGTGATAGAACTGAAATTGAAATCCAGGTTTCCATGATGTCAAATTCTAAACTTTCTTTCTGTCACATGTTTTTCTCTGCAAATACCCAGGTCCCAGACGAGGGCTTGGCACAAGCAGCTACTTGATAAAATGTGCTGTTAAAGAAGTGAAATGACCTATCCCCCAACTTTCCCAGCATGCCATCCCTTCACCCCTTTATTTTAGGCTTCTGCCTTTTCAATCATGCCAATGACATAGGACATATTCTCCATGCTCACCCCTCCATCCCACCCTGTGATCTCTAGCTGCCCCTCAGCAGCCCATCACATTTATATCATGTTTTGCACATTCCCCCATTTTAGAAATGCCTGCTTTTTGAGCTTGAAGTTTGAAGCTACCAAACTTCACAGTAATGTGGCTCACTTACATAATACAAATGCTTTTTCTGTTTTTTTCACTCTGAACTTCTCAAATTTTTATTTGGTTTCTTGGAATCCATATGTTTATAGATGAGGAGGATTTGCCTACAAAGGCATCAAATGGAGAGAACTTCTTGAGTTTTTAAAAGGAAAGACTTATACCAAGGGAAGTATGGCAACTTCCTGAATTAAATGGAATTATTTCAGACCCAAAGTTTACAATTGGAAAATCTCAAGCAAGTGATAAAGTCGAGCTAGAGAAATTAAAATTTTGGGAAGTTAGAGGTAATTTGAATTGATCGAATTAACACTAACCCAATAAAGCAATGACTTCTAATGAAATGAGCTATAAATTCAGGTCCTAGTTGTTCATTCATTCATCCATCCATCCATCCAGTTTCAGGCAGATGGATAGCATGTGCATCAACCCAGCAGTAAAAAGGATGTTTCTTATGGGAAAGATAAAGATGTCCCATATAAATGAAAGTGTTAGTCACTCAGTCGTGTCCGACTCTTTGCGACCGCATGTACTGTAGCCCACCAGGCTCCTCTGTGCATGGAATTCTCCAGCCAAGAATACTAGAGTGGGTTGTCATTCCCTTCTCCAGGGGATCTTCCTGACCTGGGGGTTGAAACCAGGTCTCCTGCATTGGAGGCAGATTCTTTAGCATCTACTAGGGAAGCCCATATAAATGGATGATTTCAAAGAAGGAAAGACAAGAGATGAACCTTGCCTGTTAAGCAGAGTCCAGCTCTTGAAGGATCTTGTAAGTCTTGCCCTGAAGTTTGTCCTTCAGTGGTATTGAAGAGATATAGGCAAGGGGGTGCTTATATTAATTCATCAGTTTAAAAAAAAAAAATACTTTGAAGATTTTGGGAACATGTATGGAGTGCTACACATACTCCTTGTGTTTCAGTGATCCTGAGGTTGCCAGACAGGACTAAACTACTTCCATTTCTAACCCATATTATGACTGGGATGAGTTACTTCCTATTTGGGATCCTTAGTTCTCTCATCCATAAAAAAGAATAAGGAAAGAAAGGGGATTTAAAAGCTGAGCCTGCAGAATAGTTTTCCTTTGCTGAACTGTTCCCAGAGGGGCAACCAGCCTTCACTAGGTGTGATTAATAAATTACAAAAGGTAAATAGAGTGCCTTGAAAGATTTTATGTTCCTTTTTAAAATTTTACCTGTCTTTCAAGTCTGCTGGGAAGCCTGTCACTCAACTCTTGGTAATAAAACAGCCCTGCACGAAGAAAGGAAAAATAAATCAGAAGCTGTATGCCTTTAAACTTACTAAATGAAAGCCCAGCATGCATGCTGCCTCCCTCCAAACTAATCACTGGGTTAAATGCAAGATGCACACTCCAAATCAATAGCGGGGGAGAACTCCTGCCTGTGCCTCAGGAAAATTCCACTTTCTTTCCGATGTTGTCACTTGACACGTCAGAAAGTTTCCACTCATCACCCACTCCTGAAAAGGCCACCATCACCATGCTTCACATTTCCTGGCTGCCTTTCTTCAAAGGAATCAGGATGTCTTGCAGAGGGAGCCCACTCCTTGTCACAGACTCTCCTGGAGCCTGAAAGAAGGGCTGTGTGCAGAGAGGAGAGGTGTGGAGATGCCTGCTTTAGACAGAGGAAAATCAAAGTGTAAAGAAGCCCATGTCTTGTTCAAAAGTCCCAATGACACAAGACTTATACTCCCTTGGATGGCAATATAGCAAGTGGGAAGAACATGAGATATGAACATAAATCTTGCCCCTAAAACCACTCCCTGCTTCCCCTTTCTTGACTATAAAATAGAGGAAATAAAATACTATATATTACTAGCTGCTTTAACCTTGGGCAAGTTACATAACTTCTCTGTGTCTGAATGTCTTCATTTGTAAATGAGGTCATATAGATAAAATGTCCAACCCATTGTCACTGCTCAGCACATGATAATAATGGGATATTTTCACCTCTGGATCAAGGCTATGTCTCCTTTCTCTACTCTTCAAGACTCGACTGTGCCATCACCTTCTCTAGTAGCCTCCAAATTGGGTTAGGTCCCTTTGCTGTGCTATTATAATAATATTGATAGTAATTTGAAAAATCAGTGATGATACTAACACTAAAAACCACCATTTATGGATCACTTACTACACAGCAGCTTCTAAGCCTTATATTTGAATTAGCTCATTTAGTCCTCATAACAATCCTATGAAGTAAGAATATAGGTACATTCTGCATTTTACAGAGGAAGACACTGAAGCCCACAGCATATACATCACCTGCCTGAGATGTCATCAGTGAGAAGCAGGAGAGCTCACCTGTCTCCCAGAGCACCAGGGTTCCACTCTTTCTTGATTTAACTGTGGGACCATGGTAATCCCATTTACCTGGCTTTCGTCTCCACTGGACATCAGACTCCCCTGAAATAGGGGCTGAGTATTTTCTATTTTTGTATTCCCAAAGTCTATCACAGAGTAGGTACTCCTTGACTTTGAAATGAAATGCAACTGACTCATCATAGAGAGGCAATAGAGTACGCGTATTTAATACCAAGGGATCAAAATTGAGACGGTGACTTCCCAGGTCAGGATGCTGCAGAGCTAGACATCATCTCACACAGGAGGGGCTTGGCCAGACTGAGACAAAGCAAAGACAAGAGCTGGGCAGACAAGTCAACTGAAAAAAAGACCCAAGTACAACCCCTCCCACCTAAACTCTTTTGTTAGTCACAGAAATGAAAGACGCTCAATAGATGCTTCATGAGGATGGCCTGAAAGTTGCCTTCAGAACTTCTGTGAATGATGTGCATGGTTGACAAACACAGTGTTGCCAAAAACAAGAACTTTTTTGAACTCTAATTTCAGAGAGTTGTCTCTGTCATTCTTAACAAATTCTTGGCTCACTGTCATGTTATCTTGAAACTTGCCTCACTGTCATGTTATCATGAATTGAAAACTTAATGGGGTGTTGTTAGAACTGGATCTCAAGACTGAGTGGGACCCACTGGAGTCAAGATTCTGATGCTAACAGCAATGGCACAAAATAAGAAAAAATAAATATCCTGTAAACATATGGAAAGATGCTCAGTTGCACTAATCATCAAAGAAATTCAAACTAAGTAATGAGATTTTTTTCCGAGATTTGCAACAGTTAAAAAGATCAACAATGTTCAAGGTCCGTGAGGCTCTGAGAAAATGGGTATGATTATATTTAGTTAGTGGGAGTCTAAATATAGAGTCTCCACCAAAATTCAATTTCCAGGACACTAACACATAGGTGTATCAACATATATGCTCACAAATATATTTTCAAGCATGGTCACTTCAGCATCATTTGTAATAGTAAAAAAAAAAGAAGCTTCCAAAGTAGGGAAATGGTTTTTAAAATGATGATATATTCATAGAAGGGAATGGAAAAATGATCATATTCTAAAAAATGAACACCTGTCTCCCCAAGAGCCCTCGATCATCTAATTACAACTCTCTTCTGATTTGTCCCTGGGGGTGCCACAACCAGATACATAACTAAGTGATTATAAGGAATAGGGATGGGAAGGGGATGAGGCTCCCCTCCCCCATTTATATCTGTGGTTTCCTTTCTTCCCTTCTTCCTTCCTTCATTCTTTCCTATCTTCTATTCTTTCTTCCTTAAGTCTAATAAACATGCATTTTTGTTATCGAGATTACTTTATCTGTTTTTTTTTTTTTTTTTCACAAGACTCTGGTACCCAGCAAGGCAAAGCCAGACTTGTGAAGAGGTTTAGTTCAATAATAAAAGTATAGACAAAACTCCATGCTAATACAGAAGAGAATGTAAAACAAACACCTTTCCAGAAACACAGGAGAAGATGCACAGAAGAGGAGGCTCTGGGAGTTAGCCTGAGCTTGGCTTGGGAAGAGATGCTTTAGGGGAAGACAATGAAGGCAAAACTTTCTAGGCAGAGGTACACAAGAACCCAGGCCTAGGGCCTGAAACAGGGTGGGCTGTGCTGTGTTCGCAGCTGGAATGTGACCCTCAGTGCTCAGATGGTTTATTCAGTCCTGAAACAGGGCACCAGAAGAAGCACAGGCCGAGGAGTGGCCTGAATTTAGTTCTAGTTTGGAGGAGCAGCCACAGAGGAAGAAGGCAATAGAGATGGGTGAACGATTTGCACATAGTTTTCATCTGACCTGCTGTGGAATGTGGCTCATAATTCATCTACATGGGCAGCTAGCTACTGGAATGGACAAAAGAAACCCAGCCAGTGGAAATTCCTGGGAAACTGTCATGGGGCCCAAATAGGAAATGCCACTCAAGAGATTTTACTGGTGCCAGGCTTGGATACCAGTGTCGGAACCATGCTCCTCCAAGAACCATTTCTTCCTGTCAGCCAAGAGAGAGACACTTCGGCTGATACATATGTGGATAATAAGCAGGGTCCCATCCACATTAGGAGAAGGCACTGGAGACCCACTCCAGTACTCTTGCCTAGAAAATCCCATGGACTGAGGAGTCTGGTGGGCTGCAGTCCATGGGGTCGCTAAGAGTTGGACACGACTGAGAGACTTCACTTTCACTTTTCACTTTCATTCATTGGAGAAGGAAATGGCAATCCGCTCCAGTGTTCTTGCCTGGAGACTCCCAGGGACGGGGGAGCCTGGTGGGCTGCCATCTATGGGGTCGCACAGAGTCGGACACGACTGACGAGACTTAGCAGCAGCATCCACATTATTCTTTTCAGCCATGTTACATTCACCGTCTAACTTGATACTTCAAGAACTGCTGAATCAGGGATAATTGTCTTCATTTTACAGATCTTGGAATGGTGGCTAAGGGAAATTTAGTGACTCACGTAAGGTCACATAGCTAAGGGAGACAGAAATGTATCATTAAAAATCTTTTGCTTTTGGAATGATACAGGCTTATTTTAAAATCTTTATTCCATTAAGCAGTGATTCCATACTCACTACTTCATATGACTTTAGGTAATTTACTTTCCATTCTATTTTCCTATATGTAGAATGGGAATAACTTTATCTATCTTATAGAACTTTTGGAAACATGGAGTGAGATTATATATGCTGCCCACTATGTATGTCCTCCTTCCTTAGGACTCAAAACTAATTTGATGTGGTTATTGATGTTTTAATCACTCAGTTGTGTCCTACTCTTTTGCGACCCCATGAACAGAAGCCCACCAATCTCCTCTGTCCTTAGGATTTCCCAGGCAAGAATGCTGGAGTGTGCTGCCATTTCTTTCTCCCAGGGATTTTTCTGACCCAGAAACTGAATCCATGACTCCTGCATTGGCAGGCATATTCTTTACCACTGAGCCACCAGGGAAGTCCAGTTTGATGTGGTATGCTTAGTCGCTCAGTCATGTCTGACTCTTTGCAACCCCATGGACAGTAGCCTGCCAGGCTCCTCTGTCCATCGGGATTCTCCAGGCAAGAATACTGAAGTGGGTTGCCATGCCCTCTTCCAGGGGATCTTCCTAACCCAGGGATCAAACCCAGGTCTCCTGCCTTGCAGGCAGATTCTTTACCATCTGAGCCACTAGGGAAGCCAAATTTGATGTGGAGGGGACAGCAAATGCACCCAGTTAAAATATTTCCCAGTCTTCATTGCACTTGGATGTGGCCATGTGACATAGTTCTGGCCAATGAAATGTAAGCAGGAGTCTCTAGAAAGGGGACCTTGTCCTGAATAAGAAAATTAAACCTTTTTTGCAAAAGCCTTCCTTCTCCCCTTCTTCCTTCTTGGGATGAAATTACGTTGCAAGGAATAGAGGGGAAAATGGAGATTCAGCAGCCATCTTGGAGAGATGGAAGAGCTTGTACCTCTGCTAGGATTGTTGGTTGGGCTGTTTTTCCCTGGATTTATTGCCTGAGACAGATCCACCCTGGTTAGCTTAATCAGGTTGCAGCTGTCCATATTCCTGACTGATGGAATAATGGCAGTCATTTTGATTAGAGCAGGGACTTTTCTCTGAAATGCAGGGAAGAATTTAAACTGCTGTGCTTCATTCTTAAAATAGCATTACCGGCTGAATCATCCCACTCTCCACACTTTACAGTTGGTTCTGTCTCTGTTCTCTGCCTTGCTCACCTCCAGACTTGGGCGCATGGGACTCTTCCTGCTGGTCCTTCTCAGCTCAAATGAAACAAGGTATATAAAATCCCTAGCTCAGTGCCTGGCACACATGCGCTAAACAAATGGGATTTATTTGTCTTGAGTCAGATGTTTTAAAGCAGCCTCAGTAAATCAGAATCTTATTTGACAAGCTTTAATAAACTTTAGCAAGGCTTTACTTTAACAAACACATGTGAGTTTAACTTCAGGAGCCTCATGACCTACAGGGTAAAAAAACTGAAGCAGTTATTACCTGGTGTTCAAGATCCTAACTCCTGCCTACAGCTCTGGACTCCTCCTGGGTCCCTAGATAATGTCCTTTCCCCAGCTTCCACTCAATAGGGTCTTCATCTCCTCTGCTTAGGGCTCATCTGATTGTAGCCACTGAGTTTGCCTCTCCCTCTGAAGGTGAGGCATGTATGTTATTTACCTTTGACTCCTTGGTAACCCTGCACAGAACAGTACTCAGTGAATTATAACTGAATGAATAAATGAGTTTCCAGTCAATGCCCAGGAGTCTATTCACATAGAGGTCTTAGCTTTTCCCTGAAAATGGATGAGCATTTTCATGCTTCAGGAGTTTTGCACCTGCTATTTCTTTTATTCAGAATTCTTTCCCTCCATTTTTGGCTATAGAACTCCTACTCACCCACACACACCTCCTCAAACATCACCTCTTCCAATTCCTTCAGTTGCTTATTCTCTTAAAGCATCTGATATTTAATTCTACTATGGCTTATGACTTGCTATTATTATGATCATTGGTCCACATGCTTCTTTTCCCTGAAGTCTGATTTCTTAAAGGCATTTAGTCATTTTTTCCTGTCAGTTATATTCAGTAGAATTCCTGGATTATAGTAGATGTTGAGAATTTTGTGAATCTAGTTACAATTTTGAGTTTACACAGAATTGTGGCTTTGAGTTGTTGCCCATCCTTACCCCCATAATGAGCTTGTGACATCAGGTACAGAGAAGGTAAATGAAAGAAAATGAGTCTAATTTAATTGGTACCTTCTATGGACAAGTCATCATCGTTGTCCATACTATTAGTATTTAAATGATTGGTTTAAATTGAGGTAACAGTCCCTTTGTCACAGTTATTGGGATGACTATTTGACACACAATGCATCCATGGTTCTAAGAACCTTGGAGGATCCCAGTGACTCTGTTTGCGTTGTGGCCCTCTACACCCTACCTCCCAATAAAGACATGAGAGCTTGACCCAAGCAGGATGAATCAGATTCTCTCTAACAGAAATATGAAATTTGGAATGGATTGCTGAAGAGCCTGGGAGTTGTTGGAGCTGAGTCACATTTGTGGCAGTCCTCCAAGGTGAAAGGCCATGAAGAATTCTGAGATACCAGAACTGCCTTGGGTTCTCCTATCTTGGTAGTTCAGCATTTCCTTTGATTCTCTGAGACACCCCCAGCATCCTTCCAATAAATTTCCCTTTAGCTTAAGCTAGACAAAGTCCATTTCAGATGCTTATAAGTTTAAAAAAATCAGAACCAGTACAGTCCAAATCCAAATAAGAATTTCCTGTTTTGTCTCTGAATTGGTTAAGATTTGCATCAGCTGTAAGTGACAGAAAACCAAATATCAGGTTACAAGTTTGTTTTTCTCTCAAATGAACGTAGGCAACCAGAACTAATTACCTGATCATCCAAGTTCCCTCTCTCATGTTGTTCTGCCAGTCTCAGGATGGAGCTTTCATCTCATGACCAAGGTGGCTGCTCAAATTCCAGCCACCAGTCCAGCATATAGGAAGGAGAAAGACATGCCCCATCTTTTAAAGGTGTGCCCCTCAAAGTTGATCACACTATTTCTAATTCTGTTCCACTGGCCAAAATATAGTTACATAATTCCCACATGCCATCTATTTGATCCTCCAGGCCCACTGCCTATTCCTCTTCATCTGCTCTCTGCCATGGGGGGTGGGGGGTGGCCTGTGGGCACCTCGTCAGTGGGAGATGGTAATCCCTGCTTTTTATGGCCCTAGTTCAGACAATAGGGGCTCTTAAGAGTTGCTAGGTCCAACTCTTTGCGACCCCAGGGACTGTAACCCGCCAGGCTCCTCTGTCCTTGGGATTTTCCAGGCAAGAACACTGGAGTGGCTTGTCATTTCCTTCTCTAAGGGGCTGTAGCAAGAGATCAAAAAACAAACAAACATGAGCTCAGGCATTTATTTATCTGGATCCCTCCCTTCAAGGTTGCACTGGATGGGCTCTATACTTTAATTGAGGGTTACTTATCCTTGGAAAATGATTGATTTTACCTGCTTCTCTCTTTTTCTAGTCTCTAGTAACTGCTCCCTCCCTTCATCCCATTAGGCCCTGAGGGAGATAACAGCCTAGTTGCTATGAGCACTGGATTACTGCATTATACTTACAGTTCCTCCACACCCAATCTTAGTAAATAGGCCCTTTATAAATAAAATCTCTTTGACTTATCCCATTTTGAGTATGTCATCTGTTTTCTGTTGGAATTTTGACACACCTACCTAACTATAAGGTTTTTATTATGGGACAGGCACTTACCTAAAAATTAACAGTTCTATTACCAAAATAGGAGAGGAGAACCCATATAACAAAACAGCTAGCAGTCTTTGCCATGGTCCCATCAGTTTTTCCTGTTCAGTTCTTAGGTCTACTTTTTGTAGGTTGAACCTCTATCCTTCACTATTGATCTCCAATATGCAAGTCTTTCTTACCTGATACAACCTTGCAAGAATATCTCTATACATGGGGGAGTTATAATTATTAATAAGTTATCAATATATTTGACTTATGAAGGATAGTAAAATTGACACATGTTGAGTGAGTGTATGAATGAAATGATAAATCTATGTTTTTAATTTTTTGGTGACAAAATTGGCATATTGTACCACATGGTGCCTTGACTGACTTCTACTGCTGACTTCCAAATATTATTTTGCCAGCTCCATGTTATAATTTTCCATGAGTCATAGAAATAAATATGGGAAGTCCCATAGAAAAATTAGATAGACCTGATAAGTTACCCAGCCTGGTAGTCCAAGCAGAACCAGGAGAGCAGCCAGGAGTACTGGCTCACACAGATTCTGTTAGAAGAGGCAGGAGATGAAAGGCAGCTTAGCAGACAGGAAACAATCTCAAATACCCAAAGGAAGTACACAGGCCCAGGTAACCAGAAGGCTAGAATCACACACGTGGCAAAACAATAGTCGATTCAGACAGAAACAAAGAAATCTGCTATCCCTTAATAGAATACTTGAGCCATCCTAGTGAAACTCCAAGTGCTATCTATGGCTTCTGCCTCTTTCCTACTCCCCGTATCTGGCCAGTCTTCAGGCTTAGTTGTTTACAGCTTCTAAATACCTCTCACTCATCTACTATCTCAGTTCCCATTTCTAATAACAACTTAGGTCCAAAGCATCTTTTGCCTAAATTAATGCTAAGTCTTCCTGATGGTTTATTGTTTGCTCCATACAGACTTGTTTTCCAAACTGCAGCCCATGATATTTAAAAAGAAATTAGACCATGTTATTCACCTGGATAAACTATTCAATAGTTCCTCAGTTCTAGAATAGAATTAAGTTTTTAAATAATGCCTATATTACTCAGCTCCTACGTCTCTTTTTAGCTTCATCTCACTCCACTCCTCTTCTTTCCACGTGACACTTCATCCACTCTGAAATATGTATAATTCCCTTAAGAAATTAAATATAGTTTCGCATGTGTGTACTTTAACCCTAATTCCTCCCACTTTCTTCATCTGACACATTCTTACTCATCCATCAGGACTCCACTCCTAAGTCATTATCTCCTGGAGACAGCCATCTTTTTTTTTAATTTTCCATATGTCAAAATTTAATCCATTGAAAACATTGTCCTTTATCCTTTTATTTTAAAGATGTCTTTAGTTTTATGAAATAATGGTCATAATAAATAGCATGGATTTGTATATGTAATGTCTTGACTTGACAGCTTCAAGTTACCCCTCAAATACGGGAAGTGTCACAACTGGTCCAAAGACACAAAGGTATAGACAGTGCATCTCGATACTCCCACCCTCACTCACGTTGGTCAGCTTTCCATCCTTTGTGTTCTCATAATGCCTGGGATTCTCTCTCCTGTATTACTTATCATGATGTACTGTTATTTCCATGTTGTCTATTTCTTCCTAGCCTATGAGTTTTTTAAAGGACAAAGGCTATATCTCATTCATCCTGTTAGCTTAGCACAGTGGCTTAGCACAGTGACAAAGATAGTACTCAAAACATATTTATGGAATAAATGAATGAAGGAGCAAGGCCAGTTGTATGTGGAGTGGGATTAAGTGGGATTATCACTTTCCTAGTCTTAGACACCATCTAAGACATCTTAGACACACTCTTTAATGAACACATCTTAGACATCACTCTTTGTACATGTTTCATTTTGCTATTGTAGCATGATTATCCCTGCTTCCAGTCTTGAGGTTTACCCGTTTCTCTAAATGTACAAATAAAAGTATAATAGTTGAACTTCCATTTCAGGCCATGGTGGGGTGATAGGGTCGAGACATATTTTCCCATCATAAACAATAAGGAAACTGGAAAAAATTATACAAAACAACTGTTTTCAGATATTGAACAACAGACAGTATGTATTATGATTCCAAAGAAAAGGAAATAAGTGACGTAAGCCCTTGACTTCCTGTTTGGAATCACATTCTGGATCTCCCTGCAGCAAAGGGAATCCTAAGCAGAGCACTGCAGTCTAAGTAAGTTGAGAAGACAGATATCGAAGATCTGGGAGGTTGAAGTGACTCAAAATTGTGGAGTAGACTTTCAGAAAAAAGAGAGCAACATAGAAAAAGTACTTAAGAGTCTTTGCTAAATACTCATGCATGTATGCCTAAGGCGTAACTCCATGAGGCCAGGCAGTAGATGACCAGGGAGCTCTAGGCCGAGCAGTTCACAAAAGTCACAGAATTGGGAGACTCCAACCACTATAAGCAGAGAGATCACCTGGGACATTCAGCAGAGACCAGAGAGGTGTCATGCCTTAGCAGAGGGTCAAACTGTCTCTAGAGTAAAGACTTCCCTCGATTTGCTCTAAAACATCTTAAAAAGAAGTCTGGAAAAGATCAGGCTGATCAGCAAGTTATTTTCCCTGCTAGAACAAAGCTCAATACTCTTTAAAGGATAACTACAAAATCCAGGCACTCAACATAAAGCACATGGTCATTATCCACCAATATGTGGATATGTCAATTCTTGGTATGTCAAGAAGTAGCCAAATGTTATCTATAATCAGGGAAAAAAACAGTCAATAGAAACAGACTCAGAAATTATACAGATGATAGACTTGCAGAGAAGGACTTTAAACAGCTCTTAAGTTATATGGACGTATTCAAAGGTAAGCATGAATTTAGTGAGAAGAGAAATGGAAGACTTTTAAAAAGACAAAATGAAACTTCTACAGATTAAAAAATTATATGCTTATGACAACTTCTCTAGAAAGATTAGGAGTGTATTATATACTGAAGAAGAAAATATTAATCAGTTGAAGATATGGTAGTAGAAGGTATACAAATGAATCTCATAGAAGAAAATAATTGAAAAACCTAACTAACAGTGTCTTAGTGACATTTAAGACAGTTTTGAAGTGGTTTAACAGAATTACAAAAGGAGAGGCTAGGGCAAAGGGAAGCAGAAGAATATTTTAAAATGTAATAATTTAAAATTCCCAATTTTGATAAAAAAAATATAAGTTTAATGAGCCTCAATCAAGATAGCAAAGATAACTCCACCAGGGCACATTATAACCAAGTTTTTGAAAACAAGTGGTAATGAGAAAAATCATCAAAGTAACCAAAGGAAAAAAAGACACATTACGTGTAGAGGAACAAAGATTAAAAAAATGATTATAGACCTCTTATCTGAGACTATGTAAGAAGACAACAGGACACTATAGTTAAAGTGCTGAATAATAGAAGAAGAAAAAGCAAATGTTGACCTAAGATTTTATAGCCAATGAAAACTGTCTTCAGAAATGAAGATGACATAAAGACTTTCAGTCAAATATTAGCTGAGATCATTTCTTACCAGAAGAGCTGAACTATAATACTGAAGGATGTCCTTTAGACAGAAGACAAATTTCAACAGATGGAAACTTGGATGTAGAAAAGAAGTGAAGAATGCAAAGTATGGTAAATGTATGAGTGAATATGAAATACCTTTTATTTCTTAATTTCTTTAAAAATATTGGGCTCTTCAAAGTAAAACAATAAAATGTATTTGGGATTATAATATATGCAGAAATAAAATATAGGACAAAGAACAGGAGGGGAAAAAATGAAAGTATATTGTATTATAGTTTTTATATGTGAAGTCGTATAATATTATTTGAAGGTCGATTGTAATAATTTACAGAAACATAGTAAACACTACAGCAGGAGTTGGCAAACTCTTTCTGTAAAGGATCAGGTAGTAAATAGTTTAGTCTTCTGGGTAAGAAGGTCACTGTCATGACTACTTAACTCTGATTTATAGCATAAAACTCATTAGCTACATAGACAGCTAAAGACAATACAAAAGTAAGTGAGAATGTGTTCCAATCAAATTTTTTTAATAAAAATAAATAATGGGTCAGATTTGACTACAGGCTGTATTTTGCTAACCCCTGCCTAGAGCAACCACTGAAAATAAAATAAAATGGTAAACAAATAAGCTTATAATGGAGAGAAAGTGGAATAATCAATCAAAGGAAGGCATAAAAAGATGAAAAATGGCCGAAGGACAGATGGGACAAATGGAACACAAATAACAAGATGATAGAATGAAGCACAATATTGCTAATTACAGTAAATGTAAGAAGTGGAAATACTTAAATTGGAAAGCAAATATTGTAAGACTAGATTTCAAAAAAGAGACAAAAAAGTAAGTCTCAACAATAGACTATTAGAAACCTCTTTAACTACAAAGATATAGAGTAAAAGGGTGGGAAGAAAATACCATGAAAACACCAGCCTTGAGAAATTTGGAGTTGTCTGTAATAATATCAGACAAAGTAGGCTTCAGCAAAAACAATATGACCAGGGATATAGTGAGATGTTTCATAACGACAGAAGGGTCAGTTCATCCCAAAGACACAATAATCCTACATCCCTCTCCCAGATCTTCAAAATGCAGGAAGCAAAAACTAACAGAACAGAAAGGGGAAATAGACAAATCCACAGATTGTTTGTTATAAAGAAACAGATACATGTGTATGTATGGCTGAGTTCCTTCCTTGCTCACCTGTCACAGCATGTTAATTGACTAGATCCCAACTACAACAGGATAAAAAGTTAAAGAAATGTAACAGATTTCAAAAAAGGTATCAGCAACTTGATATTATTGATATTTATGGAACATTCTACCCAGAATGCACCTACTTTTCAAGTGCACATGGAACATTTAACAAGATCTACCATGGGCAAGAGGGGCTTTCCTCATAGCTCAGTCGGTAAAGAATCTGCCTGCAATGCAGGAGACCTGGATTCGATCCCTGGGTCAGGAAGATTCCCTGGAGAAGAAAATGGCAACCCACTCCAGTATTCTTGCCTAGAGAATCCCGTGGACAGAGGAGCCTAGCAGGCTACAGTCCATGGGGTTGCAAGAGTCGGAAATGACTTGACGATGAAGCCACCACCACCCCATATGCAAGGAAATAATACTTCCTTTTTTTTTTTTTTTTTGGCTGTGCTGAGTCTTCGCTGCTCTGCAGGTTTTCTCTAGCTGCGGGGAGGAGGGCCTTCTCTCTAGTTGCAGTGCTCAGGCTTCCCCTCACTCTGACTTACCCTGTTGCGGAGCACAGGCTCAGCAGTTGTGGTACATGGGCTTAGTTGCTCCTCGCCGTGTGGAATCTTCCCAGATCAGTGATCTAACCCATGTCACCTACATTGGTAGGAGAGATGCTTTACCACTGAGCCACCAAGAAAGCCCAGAAATAATACTTTTAAAAACATTGAAATCATATGGAGTATTTTCTTTGACCAGAATAAAAATATATTAGAAATCATATTACCAGACATGTAATGGAATATTCTCAAATATGTGGAAATTAAATAACACAGTTCTCTATAACTCAGGGGTCAGAAAATAATCACAACATATACTAGAAAATATATTGTACTGAATGAAAATGACAACACACATCAAAGTTGGTGGAATGCAGTTAAAGGAGGAATTTATGGCTTTACATGTTTATGTTAGAAAACTAGGGATATCCAAAATCAGCTAGAAGAAGAAAACAACTTCAAACCTAAATATGTAAGAGTAAAGAAATAATAAAAATAACGGCAATTACATATAATAGAACAATCAGCTTAGGGAAATCAATGAATCTAAAAGCTGTTGTTTCTTATAACATAAATAAGTGGATAAATCTCTAGTAGACTCATCAAATAGGAGATGAAGAAAGCATAAATGATCAATAATAGGGATAAATGAGGGAATATTGTTATAATTACACATTTACAATCCTACAGAAATTTAAAGAATAATAGGTAATATTTTAAGCAATATGATACTAAAAATGGAAATAAAATGCACAACTTTCTTGAAATACTCAAATTACCAAACTAATACTAGAAAAAAGAGAAAACCTATATTGCTCTAAATTACTTACAGAATTTGAAACTGTTATTAAAACCTTTCCATTGATAAAAATAAAGACTTCCAAGGTAGATTATATCGAACATTTAAAGAAGAAATAATATATTGTTCAGTCACCAAGTTGTGCCTGACTCTTCAAGACCCCATGGACTGCAGCAGGCTTCCCTGTCCCTCACCGTTTACCAGAGTTTACCCAAGTTCATATCCACTGCATCAATGGTGCCATCCAACCTTCTTATCCTCTGTCACCCTTATCCTTATTCTCTGTCACCCTCTTCTCCTCCTGCCTTCAATCTTTCCCAGCATCAGGGTTTTTTCAGTGAGTCGGCTGTTTGCATCAGATGGCCAAAGAATTGGAGTTTCAGCTCCAATAATAATAAATATGAAATAATATGAATCCTGCATAAATTGTTTCAGGAAACACTTCACAATTTACTTTATAAGGTTAGACTTATCTTGCAATCAAAACCAAATACTTATAAGAATAAACTCCACAAACTAATACCCTTCCTGAGGTTTGTGTAAAAAACCTTTTAAAAAAAATAGCAAATAAAATCCAGGAATACTTTAAAAAGGGTAAATACTGCATCCAGTTGGAGTTTATTCCAAGAATACAGAGATAGTTTAACATATAAGAATCAGTTAATATAACAACATATTGACAGTAAAAAGAAATGTTTAATGGGTGGAAAAAAGCATTTGAAAAATTATATTCATTCATTATTTTTATGAAAAAGAAAGAAAATACTTCTCAACCAAAGAACAGAAGGGAACTTCCTCAACAACTTGATAAAGAGCATCTATGAAAATCTTGCAACTAATATATGTAGAGTTAAAAGACAGAATACTTTCATTGTAAGATCAAGGCCATTAACTCACAAACTTAATTCAGAAAATAAAATAAAAATTACTTGAAATGGATCATAGATCTAAATGTAAAAGCTAAAACTACAAATTTGCAGAAGAAAACATTGAGCAAATATTTTCAACCTCTCTGTTGGCAAATATTTCTTTGACAGAACACAAACAGAATAAGGACAATTAAATAAACCAGACTTCCTGAAAAATTAAAGCTACTATTCCAGAAACATCATCAAAAGAATAAAAAGCTACCCCATAGACTGGGAAAATATTTGTCATCGCTAATTCTGACAAACGACAAGTATTTAGTGTATATAAGCAATTCTTAAAACATAAGATGACAAAAAATATTTTTAAGTGAGCAAAAGTCTAGAACACATACTTTCCAAAAGAAGATATAGAAGTGGCCGATAAATATGAGAAGATGCTCAATAGTATTAATCATTAGGGAAATATCAAATTAAATCACAATGACACACGTAGTCATTAAAATGCCCAAAACTTAGACTGCAATATCAAGTATTGACAAGATGTGGATTAACTAAAATTTTTTGTGTCACTGATGGTAACAAAGCCAGCACAACCACTCTGGAAAAAAAGCACTTTCTTATATACCTCTATGACTACCCTATGTGCTTGCTAAGTCGCTTCAGTCATGTCTGACTCTGTGTGACCCTATGGACTGTAGCCCACCAGGCTTTTCTGTCCATAGGATTCCCCAGGCAAGAATACTGGAGTGGGCTGCCGTGCCTTCCTCCAGGGGATCTTTCCAAACCAGTGATTGAACTTGTGTCTCATGTCTCCTGTGTTGGCAGATGGGTTCTGTACCACTAGCTCCACCTGGGAAGCCCCTATGACTCCCCTACACTATAGCAATTCCACTTCAAGTTGTTCACATAAGAGAAATCAAAATGTATGTCCACACAAAGACTTGTACACAAATGGTCATAATAGTTTTTTTTTTTTTTTTATACTATCCCCAAACTGGGAACAACCCAAATGACCACCAACAGATGAATGGATCAACAATCAACCCATCAACCTATCAGTCTACTGAAAAATGCAACCACATGGAGGAACCTAAACTACCATTCTATACAAAAGGGTCTATACTATATAATTCTAGGCATATGAAATTCTAGAAGAGACAAAACTGATCTACAGTGACAAAAACTTGTTTAACCATTTCTTATTTATTGATAGAATGAGCAGAAGGAAATTTTTTAGGTTGACGGTATTAGAGATCTTGGTTGTATACATTTGTCAAAGTCGATTAAACTGTACAAATACAGTGGGAGTTTTTTATTGTATGTAAACAATATCTCCTGGGCTTCCCTTGGTGGCTCAGTGTTAAAGGATCCACCTGCAATTCAGGAGATGCAGAAGATTTAGGTTCAATCCCTGCGCCGAGAAGATCCCCTGGAGAAGGAAATAGAATCCAGTATTCTTGTTTGGGAAATCCTACAAAGGAGCCTGGTGGGCTGCAATCCATGGGGTCACGAAGAATCAGACCTTTGTGACTAAACAACAACAAATGATATCCCACAATCCCTGGGCTTCCTGCAGTCTTCTCAAACTTTCCGGAGGGAGGGTCCCTCAAGTTTCTGCAGATGGCCCTGTGAAGCCCTTCCTCTTTGTTCTGTGAATTTCCCTCCATCTCGATTGTCACTCACTTTTCACTCTTGGGTCCCTGTTTCCCACGGCTATCAAGTTCTCTCTAGTTATTTCATTGGAAAACCCCAGCATGCTCCTTTCTCCTCATCTCCCAATGCAGTACCAACACAGAGCCATTTTGTATAGAGCATTTTACTAAAGATTTGGTGATGAAGTAAGGAAGTCACATCACAAGAAAGGAGACAAGTAAAGCTAAATGTCAGACAGCATTCATCATCTGTCCCTTGAAGGTAGTGACTCACTCTTGGCTACAGCCTCCTTCCATGGGGCTGGCCATGTTCTTTTCTCTCCCAAGTCCAAGCAGTAAGATTTTGACAAGAGCTGACAATAGGAAAACCTCCAAGTCCTACTATGCTGTAAAAATTTTGAAAATGTAAATCTCATCTTTTTTTGACCTCTCTCATCAAGATGAGTCGTGGGACCTGCCTTTGCCGAGTCCAAAAAGCTGATTAATTTCTCAAGCAAATGAGAATTTTATTTCCTAACATGAAGTTTTCCTAGATCTGTGGTTTTCACCTGGTATGATTATTAAAAATGCAGATAACAGTGTCCAGACAGATCCACCAAATAAGAATTTCTTGGCCCGAAACCTGGGAATCTTCATTTTAACCAGCACCTTCCCAGATTTCTCTGCTTTGATTTCTTAAGGCAATTTAAAACAGAAAAAATTCCCCTTGTCTTGTGATGAATAAATCTTCTCAATATGTCCCTCAATAGATACGATTTCAGTCAGGGGTCTGTCAGCCTTAATTGCAGTAGTTAATACTTGAACTGTACATACAGGAATGGTTTCCCATTTTCCATCTTCACAGCCCACTTCTGGACGAACAGTACAATGGAGGTGGGGGTAGAACCACAAAAATGTTTTTGTGGCATTGACCTTCCTCTGGGTTCCTGATGGTATTTAAGGCTGGTGACCTGGGAAACATCTTAAAAGTCCATAATATAAACTCTGTCTGTAGCTTCTTTAAATCACAAAGTCACTCCATTATCATTGCTCTTAACCACAGATTACTGTGAGCTTCCCATGCCACCAGGAAGTTTTAGAGCAGGCTCTGAAAACATGGATTACCCAATAGGATCTTTAGATCGGCAAGATCTAGTTGAAGGTGTTAGACAAAGTTCTGGAAAACCATCTGGGCATGTGCTCTGTCTAGAGCCAAGAAGTGCTCCGGGGAGACCTTGAAATCACAAATGACAGAACTTTCCCTGAGTTCTCAGATGTTTCTCTACCAATTCTAGAAGTATGCCAAGAACTAAATTTCATTTGGGGCACCTCTTATCAGCAAGCAAAGATCAAGTCTTAACACCGAACATGTGGTTTGATGTGAATGAAGTTTGCCATTTCAGTAACTGATTACAGCATGATTCTCCTCCCTGCTCCACATTGCTCCTCCAGCCCCTGGCCCCCAGATCGTGCTGAGTTGCTTTGATCCCTTTGGTGTCTGTGAATGCAGAGAGTGAGGCATATGTGTGTTAAAGTCTGTCTTTCATCACAAGTCTTTCAGGGGCACATTGTTCCTCTGCTCATAAATACTATGGTGTTCCTTGTGGTTCAGAGATCCACATGAGAAGTAAGCTTCCTTCTCATCTTTTAAGTATAAATACCACATTTGTAGGGCTTCCCTGATGTCTCAGTGGTAAAGAATCTGCCTACCAATACAGGAGTCGCACGTTCGATCCCTGGGTCAGGAAGATCCCCCGAAGAAGGAAATGGCAACCCACTCCAGTACTTTTGCTTGGAAAAATGCCATGGACAAGAGGAGCTTGGCAGGCTACAGCATGGTGTTGCAAAAGGGTCAGACATGACGTGGCAGCTAAAAGAGTAACTGTGTTTGTCCTTTCCTATTGCAACTGTTGAGTCTCATTGAATGTATTTGAGGTGCTGGTTTTTACTAACCATGAGGATGTTCCCTTATGATCTCCTGTGGATCATCAGAGCAGATACCGTTTATTTTGTGCTTCTATGTTAATGCCACCTTTTGTGTTCATTATGGCCTTCTATCTGAATAGAATCCTGTGGAAAATATTTTATGTTCACCCTCCTTTTGCAGAGGAGACAGTGAGGTGAAGTTATCAACTGCAGAGTGAGGGCCAGGAGGTGCATCTTCAAAGCGCTCATGCCTAACTACACCAACGATTTGCTCCGTGTTCACTACAAGCCAGGCACTGTGGTAGGTGCTGAGGATTCCTACCTCCAAGGGGCTTAGAGTGTATTTCACCTCTATCCTGGGAACTTGTGATTGTTTATCTGACCAGTCTGTGTGGTGAAATGGTTCAACTCTTTCTGCTTTAATGCTCTTTATGAGGGACAGTGTTCTGATTGATAAAGCTTTTTCCAAGCCTTTTATTTCACGAAGAGAGTGAGGATGATGCAGTTGAAAGGTATGAATATTCATTCAAGTTCTTGACACATGTTACCAAATACCCCTCAGAAAGGGTGTAACGATTTACACTTCCATCAGCTTCAGCAGTTTCTGAGAATGGCCATTTCACCCCACCCTTGCCAACACTGAATACTCTCTCTCTCTCTTTTTAATCTCATGTATCTGCTAAGCATCACACTCATAGCTCTGTAACCACAAACTGTACTTGATTTTATTTAGAGAAAAATAGATGTCACTGACTCAGAATAGTTGAAGAATGACAATTTGTTGTTAAAACACCTCTCATTCCCCCATAATCAAATAGAAAAGCCCCATGCTTCCTTCTTGGGGCATATGGATATGATTATTAAGCTATCAATTATGTCTGAGACACGTACAAAGTGCTTACTGATGTGTAAATCTCTCTGGGGAACAGCTCATCTGTGTTTCCACACCTTGTAACTAGGGAGCCTGGGAGTAATTGTCTTTTTTTTTTTTTTTTGGTGAGTGAGTACTTGCCCATCCCTGAAGGACTCCAAAACTCTGCTGGAGGGACATTTGATCAGGCCCTTTTTAGGGGCTTCTTTGCACTGCCTCTCTTTATTAGATGTGCGTGCTAAGTTGCTTCAGTTATCTCTGACTCTTCGTGATCCTGTGTTGTAGCCCGCCAGGCTTCTCTGTCCATGGGATTCTCCAGGCAAGAATACTGGAGTGGGTTGCCTCCTCCAGGGGATCTTCCTCTGGAGGATCCCAACCCAGGGATCAAAACTGAATCTCTTACATCTGCTGCATTGGCAAGTGGGTTCTTTACCACTAGCACCACCCGGGAATCCCAATTTCTCCCTTTTGCGTGTTTCCAGAGCACATTTTATGTCCCTTTGTTACGACACTAACACATCCAGTCACGTGAAGTGTGTGCTTTCCTTAGCTCTCCCACTACAGCAATATGGCTAGCAGTACCTGTCATGTAGATGTGCTGAAACAGTGCGTGTAACACACTTATCTGGCACAGAAATACCCTCGACATATATCTGTTGAGTGAAGGAATGAATAGTGAACACAGGATAAATCTTGGATGCTGCTCACTGCAGACAAATGTACATAATGTCAACCAGAGGGATTCGTGAGAACACAGGGCCTGTGGCTTTTTCTCCAGAGATGGTGATTCAGTAAATCTGGAGTCAAAGCCCAGGCATCAAGGTGGTCTGGATGCTATACCTAGCACAGAGAATCTTGGTTCCTTGTGAGCTCCGTAGTGGCAAGGATGATATGATGTCTACCTCTAAATGACCCTGCATCTGTCCACTCCAGTCCCACACATGCAGGAAGTGCTCAAGGACAGGTAACCTGGATTTTGACTTATTGTATGGAGGAGGCATAGTTTCCAGGCTTGCTGCTGCTGCTACTAAGTCGCTTCTATCATATCCGACTCTGTGCGACCCCATAGATGGCAGCCCACCAGGCTCCTCTGTTCCTGGGACTCTCCAGGCAAGAATACTGGAGTGGGTTGCCATTTCCTTCTCCCAGGTTTGCTAATATGAGGCAAACAAAGGACTGATGGTTATAAAATGTGTGTGGAGTCTTCTCCCCAGTTGTTGCTGTTGTTGTTTAGTCTCTCAGTGATGTCCAACTGTTTGCAACCCCAGGGACTATAGCCTGCCATACTCCTCTGTCTATGGGATTTCCCAGGCAAGAATACTGTAGTGGGTTGCTATTTTCTTTTCCAGGGGATCTTCCCAACCCAGGGGTCAAACCCGTGTCTCCTGAAATGGCAAGAAGCTTCTTTACCATTGAGCCACCAGGGAGGCCCCTCTTCCCAATTACAATCTCAAAAATATAGCCCCCAATATCCTTGAGCAGGGCCATATTTTTAAAATATTTATTTATTTCTGGCTGTGCTGGGTCTTCATCGCTGTGCATGGGCTTTCTCTAGTTGCAGTGAGTAGGGACTACTCTTCGTTGAGGTGCTCAGGCTTCTAATTGTGTGGCTTATCTTGTGAAGCATGGGCTCTAGGGAATGCAGTCTTCAGTAGTTGCAGTGTGTGAGATCTTCCTGGACCAGAGATCAAACCCGTGTCCCCTGCATTGGCAAGTGGATTCTTAACCACTGGACCACCAGGGAAGTCCAACAGGGCCATATATTGAGCCGTTCATTATGTGCCACGTTATCTTCCTGAATATTCGTTGGAAGGACTGATGCTGAAGCTGAGACTCCAAAACTTTGACCACCCGATACAAAAAACCAACTCACTGGAAAAGACCCTGATGTTGGGAAAGATTGAAGGTGGGAGAAGAAGGGGACGACAAAGGATGAGATGATTGAATGGGATCACCAACTCGATGGACATGAGTTTGAGCAAGCTCCAGGAGTTGATGATGGACAGGGAAGTCTCACATGCTGCAGTCCATGGGGGTCTCAAAGAGTCGAACATGACCGAGCGACTGAATTGAAACTGAACGTTATCTGATTTAACTTTCATGGTAATCTTCCTGAGATTTCATGGTATTCTTCTTAAAGAGATGGGAATACCAGATCACCTTACCTGCCTCCTGTGAAACCAATATGCAGGTCGCCTCCTGTGAAACCAATATGCAGGTCAAGAAGCAAATTAGAACCAGACATGGAACAATGGACTAGTTCCAAATTGGGAAAGGAGTATGTCAAAGCTATATATTGTCTCCCTGCTTATTTAACTTATACGCAGAGTACATCATGGGAAATGCCAGGCTGGATGAAGCACAAGCTGGAATCAAAATTGCTGGGAAAAGTATTAATAACCTCAGATATGCAGATGACACCACCCTTATAGCAGACAGTGAAGAGGAACTAAAGAGCCTCTTGATGAAGGTAAAAGAGGAGAGTGAAAAAGTTGGCTTAAAATTCAACATTCAGAAAACTAAGATCATGGCATCCAGTCCCATCATTTCATGGCAAATAGGTGGGGAAACAATGGAAACGATGACAGACTTTATTTTCTTGGTCTCCAAAATCACTGTGGTTGGTGACTACAACCATGAAATTAAAAGATGCTTGCTTCTTGGAAGGAAAACTCTGACAACCTAAACAGCATATTAAAAACCAGAGACATTACTCTGCCGACAAAGGTCTGTCTAATCAAAGCTATGGTTTTTCCCGTAGTCATCTATGGATGTGGGCCATAAAGAAGGCTAGTAACTGACGAATTGATACTTTTGAAACTGTGGTGTTGGAGAGTCCCTTGGATTGCAAGGAGATCAATCCAGTCAATTCAAAAGGAAATCAGTCCTGAATATTCATTGGAAGGACTGATGCTGAAGTTGAAGCTCCAATACTTTGGCCACCTGATGTGAAGAGGCAACTCATTAGAAAGGACTCTGATTCTGGGAAAGATTGAAGGCAGGAGAAGGGGAAAACAGAGGACAAGATGGTTGGATGGCATCACCGATTCGATGGCATGAGTTTGAGGAAGCTCCAGGAGATGGTGAAAGACAGGGAAACCTCACATTCTTCAGTCCATGGGGTCACAAAGAGTCAGACACAACTGAGTGGCTGAACAACAACAATCTTCCTAAGGGGGGAAACTGAGGCTCAGAGAGTTTGGCACTTGTCTGAAGTCACAGAGCAAGTCAGTGGCCATGCTGGACTTCATATCAGGCATGAGTGACTGCCCGAGCTGAGACCCTTCCATGCAGCTCAGCCCTGGGATGGAGGAGAGGAACTGCGCAGCATCTCTTGGCCTGCTGGGGCAGGTGAGGTATGGGACCTGCTGTCAGTGTTTGCAAGTGTTCTTTGCCAGCAAATTCCTGATTATAGGTAATTGCATAAAACAGAGGAGATTTTTCCCTTGTAAGTAGATATTATAAATATAGGATATTAAATAACCCTGACTTCATCCCCAGCCAATCAGCCCTTGATGGTTTGCATGCTGCATATGTACAGCATGAGTCAAAGGACCCTCAGGCAGTGGGTGGGTTCAAATCAATCAAACAATAATAATTTTCATAAGTGAGAACTCCCTGGCTTCCCAGTTGGCTGTTTGGTTATTCGTGAGTCATGAATTTCCTTTTGAGGATAATATTTACCATAGTGCATGGTTGGTTATAAGGAATACGTAATATCCACTATCTGATGGGAAACGTGTTATTAAAACATTACCTAATGATAGATTTACCTGATAAATAATCCCTAGGATTAAACAAAAAGGTTAGGGAGGAACTAGGGAGAGATCGAAGGGAACAGAAAAGTGAACAGGAATAAGCCATGGTGTGGTGGTGAATAGAAAAGGGTTTTGTCCGGAGGTGGGTGTTGAAATAATCCTGACTAATAATTGGAAGAGATAGAGAAAAAGACACAAGAAGGATAATGAGAATGAACATCGGAAAAAGTTAATAAGCGCCTTTAATTGTATTGCTAGAATATGCAAGCACTGGGCTAATTATCTTACATACATCCTCATTGTTACTCTCATGAAAATCCTGGGGTTCACTCTCACTACCATCCCCATTTCTCAGATTCAGTCCAGGATTGCAAAGTGTTAAGAGTGCAGACTCTGGAGAGAGAGTGTCTGAGTTTGCATCTTGGCTTCCTGTTTACCAGCTATGAAACCTTTCTCTCTGCCTCAGCCTTCTCATATGTGGGATGGAAATAATGGTAATTTTGCCCACCTTCTACGGTTGTTTAGAGAACTAAGTAAGTTAGTACACAAAGCACTTGTAAACTCAAATTCAGCTACTATTTCAAGCGGAAGAGTCAGAGGTCAGAAGTTCAATCACTTGCCCAAGTTCACAGAACTACAAAGTGGCAGAGGTGGGATTTGAATCCAGGTCTGTCTGACTCCAGCCCCGGTGTGCTCTTAACCATTCTTTGCTTGATGGGAGCAATAATGGTGGGGACTGAAGAGACGTAACAGTCTATTTTCCTAAGACACATGGTGCCAACACTCACCATTTGAGTCAAGCTATCCTAAATTTATGGACTATTGTATAAACACAGAGTACAATCTAGAAGCCACCCTAGAGATCATCTCTTTCGAAGATTACAAGCTATCAAATCAGGGTCTCTTTTATTTTCCAGAGATGTGTTTTGTTTGGGCTACATAGTGTTGTTTGGTGCAGAGCTATGACAATTTCTGAATGAGTTGCCAAAATGAAAATTGTAACACTTCACAAGAAAACCCAGATTTATGTCTTCTCTAGAAAAGCTGGAGGATCTGGACCCACATGGCTCTGAAACCGTCAGTTGCACTCAGCTTCCTGGGACTATATTTACACTACATCCTCTCCTGCATCTGGCCCACTTCACACATTTCTGTCCCCATGACAGCCCATCAAATACAGGACACCAGGACCCAAGCCTTCTGAACTTCCTTCCCTTAGACTTCATATCTTAACTCAAAGACTTTGTCAGTGAATTCAGTGAGGGGGGAGTCCTTGTCCACCCTCCACCTGCCCCCTGCCCCCTGTCTTCTGAAACCTTGCATGTATTCAAATCCCTCTCATAGAACAGGTCTCTAAATAAACCGAGCTCCTTGAGAGGGGTCAACCCAGAAGAGAGTGCCGAGGGAGAGTTGACTTATACCTATTGAGATCTTCTGAGATGACCCATCAGAGCTTCTCCGGTTGGACCAGCCTCACCAGGTCAGTGGGAACTTCCATGCTGCTCTCCTATGCTTCATGGTGTCAAGGAAGTTCAGGCTGTCCAGAATTTTGGTCTGTCTCAGGGCCCAAAGTGGACACTTGAGAAGCCTCTTGCATGAGGTTAGCTGGTTCTCTAGACACAAGGTCAAGTTGTCTCTCTGCTTCTAGAAGATGCAGGGTTTGTTCTCCACCACAGTCAAGCCCATCTTGTTCAGGTGTTGCCAAGATCACAGTGATACTCAGCTTCCATGCTGAGTTCTCAGGGGCAGGTGATGCTAACCTTGCTTCTAGAACCAGTTTGTCTTATTTAATCTGTATAACTACTCTGTGAGGCAGGAGTTAGGACCCACATTTTTTTTTTATAGAAAGGGAAGCTGAGGCTGAATAAGGTTACTTTCTTGTCCAATGACAGATCTAATTTCAAAGCTCCATACTCTATCCAGCATGTTTAAGAACTCAGATCTGTAAAGTCGGGGAAGGAGAGTGATGGATGTTGTTTGAGTTTGGAGGTGGATCAGAAAAGGGAAAGATGACTCAAAGCATCAGGAAGGCTCCTGGAGAAGTAAACCAGAGTGGAGCCTTGAAAAATGGGAGGGTCTTTATGGGGGAAGGAAGATTACAGATGGAGGCCACAGCAATACAAAATCTCAGAGGTGGAGAATCTCAGGATGTGTCATTTAACTCACCTGGCCTGGAACATCTTAGGAATGATGTTCCTAAAGGCCAGAAAAGGCCAGATTATGGCAGAGAGAGATGCCTGCTCTCCTCCCCTTCCTCTTCCACCTTTTCCTTCTCTTGTTGAGTCCTCTTGCCATAGACAGGCTGTGGTTGAAGGAGGTAGCCTGTGTAGCAGAAAATGCATGAGCATTTGAGACTGATCACAGCTGGAGCAAGAAGAGTTACAGATTATTGATGGACAAGGGGGCATTTGACCAGGGACAGGAAGGACAGATGAGGTGTCAGCCCTCAGAGATGAGAGCAAAGGGTATTCCAGGTGGAGAAGCCAGTGCAAGTAAAGAGACAGAAGCAGGAATTTAGCAGGGACATTTGGGGGACAGTGACGAATTTCCTCTTCCTGAAATGGAAGGTGAGGAGGGGCATGGGGTGTGGAGTGGGTATTAGGCAGGGATGGTAGACTTTTGGTACATGTCAAGCTAAGGCGCTCATATGTAGTCTGAAACACAAAAGGAGGCCTGCAAGGATTGGAGGCTGGGGAGTGATGTTGATGTCTCGGATAATAGTCTGCAGGATGGATGGAAGAGCGGCAAGGAGAGACTGGAGACAGATGCTAAATACAGAGTCGATCCAATGATTCATCTGAGATGCGATGGGCATAGGAACTAGGATGATGGCCATAGGAACATAGAGTTCTTTCTATCTTGGCATCAGGAATAGTGTAGCCTGGTTGTAAACAGGACACATTCCTGCCATTGTCATCATTGTCATTTTTGTTGTTGTTGCCTTCTTCTTCCCCCTCTCCCCAACTCATCCCCCCCTTTCATTCTTCTTCCTCCTCCTTCTCCTCCACCCCTCCTCCTCCTCTCTCATTCCCACCTCCTTTCTCCTTCTTATTCTTCCCCTTCTTCTTTTTCTTACTCTCTTCTTTGTCTTCTTTTCTCCTCTTCTATGATTATTTGCATCATAGTAACCCTTCCAGATTTACTTTTACAATCATTTCCTCAAGTGGTTGTTTTAGAATTTTGAACTTTTTCAACTCTGTAAGAATTAGAATTGGATTCTGCTGGGAGTAAGGGAAACCCAGAAGTAATGGTAAATTTCTTTCTCTCTCCAATTACATAAGCAGCCGCCCGCTGATTGTCAGACCCAGGCTCTTGCTGTCTTACTGCTCCGCCATCCTCAGTTCATAGCATCCACCTTGTGATCCATGAAGGCTGCTCAAGTCTGAGTCATTAGATCTGTTTTTCAGGCAGGAGAGTGGCAGAAGAGACACTTCCTGAAATTTGCATGCTTCAGCTCCATTCACTTTGATTAACCAGATCTTAGCCACATTGCCATGTTTAGGAGCCAGAGACACCAGGAAATGAGGACTTTGTGTGGGGTCACCATTTGCTAGAGTCTAGACCCCAGGAGTCGGTGATGGACAGGGAGGCCTGGTGTGCTGCGATTCATGGGGTTGCAAATAGTCGGACACGACTGAGCGACTGAACTGACTGACTGAACTGAGACCTGCCAGTGTAGCCAAGAGAGAGCTGAGGGCACATTCTGAGGCCCATGCAGAGGAAATCGGCTGCATCTCTGGTAATGCCATGCCCCAGCGCACATCCTCACACTGACCTAGGTGGTCTATTCTGGGTCATCAGGGGGACAGTACTGAGTGTGATAACTGCCTTGCAGAGGCTGGTGTATTCACACACTGTGGAATCTCTGAGCTGTGAGGGATTGACTCTAGTCTTTTCTAATCTGTCCTAAACACACCATCTTCAGCTCCTACTGGCACACCTCCAGACTCAGGAGCTACATCTGAGGCTGCTTACTCAACGAGGCACAGGGCTCCCTTCTTACATTAATAATATTTGCATCCTGGTAACTTTCACCCCGTGGTGCAGCGATAAAGAATGCAGAATCTGCCTGCAGTGCAGGAGACGAGGTTTCAGTTCCTGGGTCAGGAAGGTCCCCTAGAGAAGGAAATGACAACCCACTATAATATTCATGCATGGAAAACTCCATGGACAGAGGAGTCTGGGGAGCTACAGTCCATGGAGTTGCAAAGAGTCAGACACAACTTAGTGACTAAACAACAACAAATCCTTTCACCTGAGAGCACTGATTCGGCTAGGAGATAGGTCTTGCTTATTCCGCATGCTACAGAATAGCCCATTTGCTACGTGAAGGCACTTTCATGTCTGTCTGTCCTCTCTTTTTCCAACCAATCTCCAATTTTCTAGAGTGCATGTGGCATATGGTGAAGCTGACATGCTTGGCTGTCTCTAGGCCTGGCTCTGATATTCTGATGCTTATTAGCTATGTGGCCTGGAGCAACTGACTTATGCTATTTGAGACTTCATTTCTCTATTTGTAATATAAGGCTCATGAGGTTATTGTGAGGTTTAAATGAGCTAATGAATGCAAAACAGAGAGCCTGACACCAAATATAGCAGTCAGTATCATTGCAAACATCTTGATAATTAATAATAATAAAGCATCTCTGGCTTTTTTCTCTTCTTCGGTGAGTTGTGATGAGATACTAGATAATAAAGAGGAAGAATCTCTTAGCAGATTTGGGGGAAATTTGCATTAAAATACCACCCACAGTTGTGACCTGGAGCCACAGCATTTGGTCCCTTGAGCTGTTTCCCTGGATTGCTATTCTGTCCGTAGAAAACTGCTTCCTATGGTCACTGGTTTGCTCTCTCTATTTGCACAGTGCCTCCTGGGATGCTCCATCTGTTAGGATGGGCTTTGGCATTCCTCGGGTTGATTTGTTGTTGTTGTTGTTGTTGTTAGCAGAAGCAAATAGAACACAAATACACAAACATATTGGAGAACACAAAGATTATCTACACTGTGGGGGAAAAGGAGTTAGGAAGCCTGGCTTTGAATTCCTACCTCACTGCCAACTAGTTGGGGAACTGGGGATAAGTCATAGTGCCCCTCTGAGCCTCTGATTTTTGAGATCCTCATCAGTAACAGCCGCCTGGAATAGGAGAAAGGATGTGCCATGGCCTGGATTCCCCTGGAATCCCTTTCTCCCCACCTAGGGCTGGTCCAGGTGGAAGCAGCATCTGGGTGGAGGCTGGGAGCATGCCCAGGCAGCCCTGTGTGGTCTGTGAGCCAAGCCGAGCCTGCCTGCTACCAGGGTGTGATTGTTCTTGTGATTTGGCAACACTGGGCAAACGTGTCCCATCAGGGCTGAGCTAAAAATAGGTCCTGTGCCGTGGGGCCCAGGAAAATCAGCAGCCGGGCACATACAGGATTAGCCAACCAGCAGAAGTAAACAGCCACCAGCACCCCAGGGGCACAGTGGCCAAAGAGAGGAGGTCTGGCTCATTTTCCCACATGCATCCCCTTTCCCCACTCTCCTGAAACCACCCTCCCCCCACCACCACCATTAGAACCAGTGCCTTCCTCTGCCTTTTCTTGGTCTTCTCTACCTCCGGTAAACTGATATTTGCAGAGGCACTGAAGGCATTGCGTGGTATAGTGGAAAGAGCTGGCATTGAGGCATCAGTGGCTTGGGCTCAAATCCCGACTCTGCAGTTTTCTGGCTGGTGGGCCATGAGCACATGACCCTCAGTTGCCACGGTGATGTAATGAAGCTCATTATACCTATTTCTAGGGATTGTTATGGATATAAAAGCAGCAAATGGCTAGAGCAGTGGTTCGAGAAATGTATCTTGCGTCTGAGTCATGTAGGCCAATGGGGAACCTGTTAAAACTGAGATCTCTGGGCTCTGGCCCCCAGTTTCTGATTCCATCGGTCTGGATAGTATTCATTTCCTGCACACTGCCAAGTGATGCTTATGCCGCTGGTCTGGGGATCACCACTGGGCCAGGGGTTACGTGTGTAAGCTCTTGAGACAGACCTCAACGAGTTCAGCTCCTGGCCCTGCTATGTCTAGGAGAGTGTCCTGAGGCCGTTCCTAAATCTTACCTGGAAAATAGGGGTGATAATCATTTTGACTTTATAGTGTTGATATGAGTATTAAGTGAATTAATTCGTGTAAAGCACTTAAAACTGAGTCTGGCAAACAGCAAGCGTGGAATAAACATTAGCCTTTATTGGTATCATAGAATCTACTCAGACTAGGAGTTCAATACACATTCTTTTCTCTCTCTCCCTGCAGTTTTTGCTGGCTCTGCTCATAGCTGTGATCTGGCCTTGCCTCCCTGGGTGACAGGCAGGGAGGATGTGGGGCACCAAGGAGCACAGATTGAATGTCACAGCGTAAAGATCACCCAAGAACCTGAAGACCTCAGTCGGGAATGGGCTTACTCAAGGGGGGTACAATTCAAAGGGGTAAAGGAAAAGTAGACCCAGGTTTCCTGACTTTTAAGCCAAGACACATTCCAGGACATCCTGACGTGTCCCCAGAGGCAGCTCTGGCTACCCCCACATGTGTTTAGGAAACACCCAGCTCCCCACCCCCAACCCCTGTGCCATTGCTAGGCATTTGGTTTGTTTCTCTTTTGATCGCCTATGATTGAAGATGACATGGCTGTAAACATTTTATATCTGAGTATAAATGATGATTTTCTTCTGGATTTTTTTTCCTTTGGGCTAGTGTCCTTAGAGTGGAATTACTGATTCCAAAAGTACAGCCAGTGTTATAGCTAGAAGAAAGCTAGACATAGCAACTCTTCCAGAGAAGGAACTTCTCATTTCTCAGAAACTGTAAGATGGCTGAGGATGTTGAGGTTTTAAGTAAGTCAGGGCATTCTGGACTAAGATGGACTAAGTGGATGCCTAGCAACCACTGGTAATTTCCACAAGAAACGGTGTTTAAACAGTGCTTCACAAACATTAATGTGCATAGGACTTCCCTGAGGACCTTGTTAATATGCAGAATCTGATTCAGGAGATCTAGGGTGGGACCCAAGAGTCCACATTTCTAATAAGCTCCAGGTGACACTGATTCAGCTGATCGATGGACCACACTTTTGAGCAGCAAGAGGTGAAGTTCTCCTGCCTTTATTCATGCTCGTCCTCTGCCTAACTCATCATTCCCACCATTTTCCAGACTCATTTCCGGAGACGTCTCCTGATTGGCCTCACCAGGCTGGGTAAGGGACCCTCTACCTATATGTGTCACAGCACTGCTCCTTCTGTGCTAAATTGTCTGTCCCTTTCTCTTCCTGAGGGCATGTACCTGATTCACCACTGTAGTCTCAGCATCTAGGGCAATGTCTTTCATGATATGAGCCTAATTATTTATGATTGGATAAGTGAATGTGTAAATGAATGAATGGATAAATTAAGAAATGACTGTGAGAGGAATGGAGTAGGAAGTAATAGGTTAAGAGAAGCATGGTGAACAATCAGATTTGGCCCAAAGACTGTTCCTGTCGATGTGGGGACTTCTGAGCCATGTTCACTTACTGAAAGCTCAGAGTCAGTGACCCTCCTCTGATCCTTGCCAACTTTTTCTACACTCCCAACAATGCTGACCCTGAACCAAGAATGAACTCAGATAAATGAGTAAGATCCAGGAAGCTTAGAGGTCCCGCACAGGGTGGCTCTAATAAATACCAGAAAACAAAAAGCAGGTGTTGGCAATCTTTCTCCTGCCCAAAGAGTTATTTACACAAGTTTCCAAAGCAATTCCCTTCATTGCTTTTACATGCCTATTACACGGTTCTCTGCAGGGAAAAGTCTGGAGTTGGTTAGCTCCGTGGATTAGAGAGTGTGATTCCTTCAAAGACAAGGGCAGTGGGAGCTCTTCCCCTCCTCTGCTCCATGGCTGCAGGCTGATTGCCCAGTCCTGGCCGGTGGTAGCCATGGTTCTGCTTGGTCCCAGTGATTAGAGAACGCGAATGGGTCAGTGTAAATCCATCCCTCTACTCACTCTGAAAGGCAGTGCTGTGAAGAAGAATGAACTTGAGCTTTGACATCAGACAGCCCTAGGAAGGAAAAGTGGATACATGACTTACCAACTGTATAATCTTTTTTTAAAAAAGTTTTTAAAATTTTGAAATAATTTCAAACTTACAGAGAAGTTGCAAGAGTGGTACAGGGAAGTCTTTGCTCAGATCCAGCAATTTTTACATTGTGCCACATTTTCTATCTTGTTCTTTTTCTCTCTTTTAATTTTTTATTTTAATCCCTCTCTTGTTGAAGAGGACAAACATTCATCGGCCACAAAAAATTACATTGAGAGACAAAAGTGTTCTGAAACCAAAAAATCAAAGCAAAATGTTCAAAAATCACAAAAGTAAATAAAAGTAAAAGAAATATAAGTAAACATTGAAGTGCCACTGCTTGTAAGTTTTTAGCATTTATACTTCTAAAGTTATTGCAGCTTAAAACTGCACTAAGATTTTTGGGACACATTATGATATTATATAATAATACGAATTTATTTTTGGAGCCACTTGAGAATAAATTACATGTATCATGCTGTGTAGATCACACCTCTTAGGACTTTCATGTGTACTACCGAAGGATAGTTTCTTAATATAACCTCAGTACAGTTTCTGGAACTTTAACATTAATATATTAATTTTATATACAGTCTGTATTTCAATTTTTTCAATGTCTTTTATAGCTGCTTCTCCTCTCCAGTAACTGAAGTAATTACTGGTATATTTATTTCTATTTGTATACAAATTAAAATTTTTCCTTCTTGATTTAATTTTATTTTTTGAACATTGAAAACATTAACATGCTTTCTAAGACAAAACTCTACCAAAAGATGTGTTCTTCCTCCTTATTCCTTTTACCTCACTCCCTCAAGTCCTGGTGGATAAACAACTTGATTGCTCTCTGTTTTATTATTCCTTTATTTCTTTTTGCAAAAGTAAGCAGAAAGATATGTTTCTGTTTCCCCTATTTCTGCATCTTTCTTATGCAAAATATATACTTTTGCACTTTGCTTTTTCCCTGGAAGTCACTCCATATCCACCCACGGAGATGCGCCCCACTCTTTTTCACCGTGCAAGTTTGTGATAGGCTATCATGGCCATAAATTATATGATGCTTCTCTCAGCAAAAGGTGGAGTATCTTTCCTCTGCCCTTGAATTTGGGATGGCCTTGTCAATTGTTTGAGTGACAGCAGATGGCATAAATGCTAATAAAGTCTACTTTTGTGTCTTTCAGATATGTTTTATAGTTTTCTTGATATAGTTTCTGATCATTTCTTGTCAAAATTTGTTTTTAAGATATCACTTCATCCTTCTGAATCTCAGATTGCTCATCCATGAAAAGAAGGATTATTACAGCTTTCTTGAAGAGCTATTGTAAAAAGCAAATGAGGTAAATTGAAAATATGTGCTGTGTAAATCCTAGTTTCCTTACTCCTTCCCTTGAAGCTCAGGCTTTCTCTTGAGGAGCGGGGAGGGGAATAATTGATCACATGTGTCTTTCCAGCAAAGACATTGTCTAGGTCGGTCAATAAATCAATCAATATTGCAGAGCTCACCATCTACCAGGGGCTTTGACAGTTGCTGGGGATATAACCGTGAGAAAAATCAAACTTGATTCCTGCTCTCAAAGAGCTTCTGGTTAATGAGCATTTCCCATTAATCCTATTTTCTAAAAATAAAAATGCAAACCCAATTAGCAAGCATGGTCTTGAAATCCAACAGATTCTAAAATTGCACCACATAGGGAAGTAGAGGCTTTTTAGTTTTAGAATTCAGATCCCAGTTTGAGTCATCCTGCAAACAGATATTACCTAAAATAAAAGAGAGAGCTAGAAGGAACACGTGGAGGAGGAAGCTGGAGGACAGTGGGTCATGATTGAACCAGGATACCACAATTAATGAGTGGCTGAGCTGAGACTGGAGACTGAGCTGAGACTTGGTATCCAGGCTCCCAGGCTGGGGTGTTTTCCAGCACACACCCACTGCCATTCTATTTTCCATCTGCATCTCTTGTCACTGCCACATAGGTGTCAGTTTTTCAGCGCTCCGCACTGGTCTGGTCGTCTAGGGAACGTTGGCCAGGAATGAACAGCACATTTCTAAGAAAGACCTGCTATCACTAGAGTCACTGTGTCATGAGGCTGCAACTTACTCCACCAAGAAGGCAATTTAGCAAATCTGTACCAATGCAGAGACTTGGAAAGTGGGTCAAGTGGGACAAAATCAGAATCAGCATGGTGTTGTTCGGCATCAAACACCCAGTACTTTATTGTCTGTGCAACCTTTACCAGGCTGTTGAATTTCCCTGAGCTTTGTCTTTTCTCCCGTTTAGAATGAGCATGTACCTCGTGAGGTCTGTTGAAGAGGCTAATTGTTTTTAGTTCGTTTTTCTCCACCCTCTATTGTAACAGAACCCCCAGTTCTTCGCTGAGCAAATGACTCTCTGGACCCAAGACCACACTTCCCCTGTTTTCATTCTAGCAAGGCACAGCCATAGGAGTAAACTCTGCCTAGCAGAATGCCAGCAGAAATGGCATGTCCAGTTTCCAAGAAATTTCCCTGAAGGGTAAAAGTATGACTTCCTTCTACTATTTTCATGCCTTTGGTTGAGATACAGTGGTGAAAACTTAAGCTAGAGGAGCTATTGGGAACCCAGAGGAAACCATGGGAATGAAGGTCACACCTAGTGAAGCGTAGGCTAGGAGTCTGGGCCAGTATGAGCCCCAACCAATTCTGAATAGCTTACTGATGTGTTGACCTAAGATTTTTTTTCTCTTTTTAATCCACTTCTGTTTTGAGGACTAGTAGTCCCCAAAGTCCCCATGGGAAGAAGTCCTATCAATATTAACTCTTTGCCATAATAAGTTGTTGTTTTTGTTTAGTTGCTAAGTCGTGTCTGACTCCTTGTGATCCCATGGACTGTAGCCCATGGGCTCCTCTGTTCATAGGATTTCCTAGACAAGAATACTGGAACAGGTTGCCATTTCCTGCTCCAGGGGATCTTCCCAACTGGGGATCAAACCCATGTCTCCTACAGGGGCAGGCAGATTCTTCATTGCAGAGCCACAGGGGAAGCCCGCCATATGAGTAGCTGTTGTTTTTGCCCGCCTGGCTTCCATTTTTCCCACTTTTAATGACCACACCCCAGTTTTATTTGAGGAATGACCTCTTCCCCAGCCTTAGTAGAATTATTAAATAAGTTGCATCACCTTTCCCAAAGCTAGACTTTGAATGAAATTTGAATCTTGGGCATCATAACCCTAGCACCAAGAGTGTCAGGAGTGGATAAGTCCTGGAAGTGGGTGGTGAGAAAGCCTCTTCCTCATTGAAGAGCAACATTTAAGAAATGTAACAGGAAAGCTAAACAGAGAAAAAAATCACCACTTTTCAACGATGATAATACTGGATTCAAATGAGAATCATCCTGGAATGATGGTTAAATGGTTAAAACCACTTGCTGAAAAAATGGGGAACAAGGTATTCGCAGTCTGAAAGTACCACTCAGTAGGTTACTAATCAGCTACAAAGCTCTCTTCACGGTGGAGAGGTTGGGAGCGACCACTAACCAGATGATCAAAGGAAGTGTCACCAGTGATAGGACATCCTATGGCCCCTGATATGAGGCACCTAAAAGGATTCAGTATTCATGACAAAACTGATCAACCTGAATCTAATTAAGAAGAAATAATCAGACAAATCCAAACAAACATTTTGCCTGACTGGCCTAGGCTCTTCAGATTTTTCACTAGCATGAAAGCCTTAAAAACTCCAAAATAAAAAGAAACACTTGGAAATTATTCTAGATAGAAAGAGATTCTAACAGAACATGATGGCTAAAATGTGTGATCCTTGATTGGATCCTAGATATAACTGTATATTATGACTTTATATTATACAATGGTATCATATCATATAAGTTACCTGAGTGTGAAAATTGTGGTTGTGTAGGAGAATATTACCATCTCCTTCTTCTTAGGAGATCTATGCTAAAGTATTTGAGTCAAACTATCTGGGAAATCCCATGGACAGAGGAGGCAGGCTACAGTCCATGGGGTCACAGGAGAGTTGGACATGACTGAGCAACTGAACAACAACTATGATTTCTGCAACTAATATTCAAACAGTTCTGCAGAAGAAGTTAAAATGGATAAACACATAGGAATGAAGGAGAGAGAGGAGAGAGAGAGGGAGAGAGAAAATGAATGTTGCCAAATATGAACACTTGGTGGGGCTACTGGAAGGGCATATGCTCGTTGTATTATTCTTGTAACTTTTCTGTAAATTTCAAATTTTCCAAATAAAAACTTGGGTGGGGGGGAATCTCTTTTCTTCCTTCTGTCCTTAGAGTGAAATACACTTCAAAGCAAAGCTACAAGGCAATGTTTCCCTCTGTCACAGACCTGGGTCCTTAATGCCAGAGAACCTGGGACCAAGGGAGTGACACCATGGCTGTCAGCACAGAGCCACAGAGCCTGTCCACTGTGAGGACACTTGAGGTCGCATCTGTGGAGTGGCCCTCAGACACTCCTGGGGCAGGCAGACCATCAGAAGAGGGGCAGTGAGTGAAGAAACTGAGGACCCATCGCACTAGTGGTCCAGCGGTTAAGACTCTGCGCTCCCAGTGCAAGGAGCCTGGGTTTGATCCCTGGTCAAGGAAGTAGATTCCACAAACTACAACTAAGAGTTCACGTGCCAAAACTAAAGATCCCTCGTGCCATAGCTAAGAGCCGATCAGTTCAGTTCAGTCGCTCAGTCGTGTCCGACTCTTTGCGACCCCATGAATCGCAGCATGCCAGGCCTCCCTGTCCATCACCAGCTCCCTGAGTTTACTCAAACTCATGCCCATCGAGTCGGTGATGCCATCCAGCCATCTCATCCTCTGTCGTCCCCTTCTCCTCCTGCCCCCACTCCCTCCCCGCATCAAGAGCCAATAGAGCCAAATAAATAAATACTTTTAAAAAAAAAAAGGTCCTGCCTCTCTCTGCAATCTTCTCTCTCTCTCTCTTTTTTTTTTTTGAAGTATAGTTGATTTACAAACTTGTGTTAGTGTCAGGTGTAGAGCAAAGTGATTCAGATATATATATGTATACTTTTCAACTTCTTTTTCCTTTGTAGGTTATTATAAGATGTTGAATATAGTTCCCTGTGCTGTTCAGTAGTTCCTTACTGTTTGTGTATTTTATGTACAGTGGTGTGTATCTGTTCGTCCCAAACTCCTAATTTATCCCTTCCTCCCTTCCCCTTTGATATCTATAAGTTTGTTTCCTGTGTCTGTGAATTTGTCTCTGTTTTGTAAATAAGTTCATTTGTGTCGTTTCTTTAGAGTCTGCATATAAGTGATATATGATATTTGTCTTTTTATGATTTACTTCACTTATTACAATCATCTCTAGGTTCATCCATGTTGCTGCATAAGGTGTTCTTTTTCTAATTATTAAATTTTTAATTTTTTTTTTGTTTTTGATCTGTAATTGTATTTCCCGTGTCCCTTCCTCTTCCTTGATTCAGCCCCGCAGACCTTCCTTCTCCTCACACAGGCCACATTTGTTACCACCTTGGCACATTTGTGCTTGTGGGTCTCAGGGCTGGAAGTGCTTTGCCTCCTGATCCTCACACAGCTGCCCCTCTGAGCTGAAAACCACCCCTCCCCAAGACCTTTCCTGACCCAAATCTACTGCTCCCCTCCAGCCCCAGCCCTCTCTCCACCCCATTACACACCTAGGCTGCCTTCACAGCCTCTGTCACTGTCTGGATGCTCCTGCTTATTGTCCGTCTCCTGCACTAGAAAGTAAACTCCACAAGAGCCGGGCTTGGTCACTGCTCCACTTCTCTGTCCCAGCAGGTAGATCGCTGCCTGGCCCTCTGCTGGGCACTCTGGACCCAGAGTGGGTGAGGATCCTGTTGGGCTTACATTTGGGTAGGTAGTCAGGAGTATGATGGGGTTCTGACCTGCAGAGGAGCTATGAGAAATAAGAGCAGGCAAATAAGTGAAGAAGGGCTTCCCTGGTGGCTCAATGGTAAAGAATTCACCTGCCAATGCAGGAGATGTGGGTTTGATCCCTGCAGTGGGAAGATCCCCTGGAGAAGGAAATGGCAACCCACTCCAGTATTCTTGCCTGGGAAATCCCATGAACAGAGGAGCCTGGTGGGCTACAGTCCTTGGGGACACAACTTAGTGACTAAACAACAACAAATAAGTGAAGGATGCTTCCTCTCGCACCTTACTTGCATCATCTCAGCATCCCATCCTCACAACATTCCTATGAGCTAGATGCTATTGTTCCATTTCACTGAAGAGGAAAGAGAAGCTCAGAGGTTTCAGTAAGTTGTTCAAACTCACAGAGCCCTTAAGTGGCAGAACCTGGCCTCAGGTCCACACTTGTAAGATACCCAAGGCCATGGCCTTCGCTGGACTCCTTGCTATATTTTTCTCTCTACCTCCCACTCTTGGCTCCTTCCTTATCAGCCTCCTTTATGTGCACCATGTCCCTGCTAGCCCCATAAATATCAGGGCTCACCAAGATTCTATCCACAGGCCTCCACACCTCACAAACCTCTCTTGAGAAACCTCAGCTATTTCTGGTTCTAAATACCTACCTGCTAATGAGTCTCCCATCCTTATCTATAAGGACACCGAATAGCTCCAGGGGATTACTGGACATCTGTTGTGGACTGAATGTTTCTGCCTTTCAAATGTATTAGTTGAAAAATTCCCCTTCAATGTGATGGTATTAAGGGGTAAGGCCTTTGGGATTTGATTAGGTCATGAGGCTGGAGCCCTCATGAATGGGATTGATGCCCTTATAAAAGAGACCCCAGAGAGATCTGTTTTTTTTTTTTTTTTTTTGTCATTTAAGGACACAGTGAAAAGAACAGCTATGAATGAGGAAATGGGCTCTCATAGGCACAGAATCTGCTGGCACCTTCATCTTGGACTTCCCAGGTTCCAGAACTCTGAGAAATAAATGTTTGCTTTTAAGTCACTCACTCTACGGTAGCTGTTAAAGCAGTCTAAACCGAGACAACATCTCTGCCTGCTGATTGTCCCCTGGGCCTCACTCTTCTAGGGTGCCCCAATCTGAGCTCAGCACTGTCTCCTGAGACCCGCTTCTGTTCTGCTGGTGTTCTCAGTATTTGTGAATGGCATGAATATCCACCCAGTCACCTGAGTGTCAGCTCCCACATTCAGGCAGTTCCTAAGACCTGTTAAGACACATGCCATGAATTATACTAATTGCTTTTACCCAAATTTGTTAAATCTCTAGAAAAATCAGGGCTATTGGCTATGAATAATGAGTCAATTGCTGTTGTTCAGTTGCTAAATCTTGTCTGGCTCTTTGTGACCTGCCAGGCCCCTCTGTCCATGGGGTTTTTCCAAGCAAGAATACAGGAGTGGGTTGCCATTTCCTTCTCCAGGGAATCTTCCCAGTCCAGAGATCAAACCCATATCTTCTGCACTGGCAGGCAGATTCTTTACCAGTGAGCCACTGAGCTAATATCATGTCTAACCTTGTTGAAGCATGTAACATGCACTTGCTTATTAAGCCTCACAATAGCATTATGAAATATAATAATATTATTTTCTTTTTAAAGATGAGGAGACTGAGACCTCAACAGATGAAGTTATTTGCCTCCGGTTACACATCTAGTAATTAAAGAAGCTGGGAGTCATCTCCCAAGAGTCAATGGCTAGGCCCCAGACTCCATTTCAACACCTCCAAAGCCATAAATTTACAATAACCATAACTATCATGAATAGTTTTGAATGTTCAATATAGTCATTGCAAACAGTTCTCAACTTCAAAACACATTCTGGGGGGTTGAGAAGGTGCTGCATGTGCTTTGCAAACAGCACCTCTGAGTTAAGCCTGTCACTTAATCCCAGCCACCAGGACATTGAACATTTTTGGTTGCATCAGAGAGGTGACATGATAAAACATCTCAGCATGAATAAATGCAAAAGACATGATCAAGAGTGCTTTGGAAAAGCCATTTGTTCTGGATTCCTGAGTCATAATCCTCTAGTAAAGCAGCCTGAATATAGACTTGCTGGAAACAAACAATAGACTAAACATTGCATGCTCACATCCATTCCAGAAGACGGGATGTTAGAGGAGTTGGACTTGCCAGCTTTGACCTCTGGCCCCTTGGAATACAGTGGGAAGTGGAATCTAGGACATCCATAGTGTGTGTATTGATTCAGCATGAATGCTTAAATCTTCGGAAGTAGAACAGCCTGGGGCATGTAGTTGCCTAAGTGCACAAACTTTGGGAACCAGAGTCAGAGGGAAGGAGCCAGATACAATTAGGTGGAGTGATGATTAATCTGAAGTCCCTCAATCTGGGGCTTAAATTCATTCCCTATAACTTACTCTTGGTGTGAACCTCAGCAAATTACTTAAATACTCTGAGCCTTAGTTTTATTGTTGGTAAAATGGGAATAATAGTTCCCACCTTATATTATTGTGAAATTAAATGAGAAATGTCTGTAAAACTCTGCTTGCTAATGATGGATAATATTTACAGGGCACTTCCATTGCCAGGTACTTCTTTAAGCAATTTTATTACATGTTAACTTATTTAATCCTCCTAAGAACCCTATGAAGAAGGTACCTAAGGATCCAAAGGCTCTCCTAGGATACCAGGAGACCAGCAAGCCAAAGATGGAAGTGGTCAAATGCACTGACTGTCCCACACAGAAGATGTGTCTTGACTTGGGAGATACACAGTTTACAACTTCCTTGTAAGACTGTATTAGTTGTTCAAAGAGCAACAACTGAAATATTTTCCCACCCATTCATAAGCTGCTGCTGCCCTGACCCCTTCGCTTGATTACCTCAGCCATCCCAGACAGCCCCCAGGACCATCTCTCACCTCTCCTTGAGTCAGCAACCTGTTACCATCGCACAGTAGGGAGCTGCCCAGACCTTAATCCAATTCTTTGACCTAAGTATTCTGACCCGTGGGTCGCTAGACTGCGTAAGCTGTTAACAGTTTTGAATACTGTCCTTTCCCCTACCCTCCTCCTTCCCCTCCTTCACAGACCCATGTTCACCTATGGAAAGTTCTGTCTTTGCTAATATGGGTCCTTGAATTATGTGATGTTGAATCTGGGAAATGTAGAAGAAACGGAAACTGAAAGGCAGAAGGAAAGAGAAACTGAGTCATCTGTGTAATGAAGAGTTGAAGAGGAGAACTAGAAAAGAAAGAAAAGCCTTGAAGGCTAAAATCTGAGAGATAAATGCCAGCGTATTTGCTGAAAGTGTGGTTTTAGAGCAGTAATACAAAGCAATCAGTTAGGGAGGAAAGATTTCTCCAGAAGAGTTGCTGGGAATTGGTCTTCCTTAAGATTGCCGGGAGAAATATCAATAACCTCAGATATGCAGATGACACCACCCTTATGGCAGAAAGTGAAGAGGAACTAAAAAGCCTCTTGATGAAAGTGAAAGAGGAGAGTGAAAAAGTTGGCTTAACGCTCAACATTCAGAAAACTAAGATCATGGCATCTGGTCCCATCACTTCATAGGAAATAGATGGGGAACTAGATAGTGGAAACAGTGGCTGACTTTATTTTTTGGGGCTCCAAAATCACTGCAGATGGTAATTGCAGCCATGAAATTAAAAGACGCTTACTCCTTGGAAGGAAAGTTATGACCAACCTAGATAGCATATTGAAAAGCAGAGACATTACTTTGCCAACAAAGGTCCATCTGCTCAAGGCTATGGTTTTTCAAGTGGTCATGTATGGATGTGAGAGTTGGACTGTGAAGAAAGCTGAGCGCCAAAAAATTGATGCTTTTGAACTGTGGTGTTGGAGAAGACTCTTGAGAGTCCCTTGGACTGTAAGGAGGTCCAACCAGTCCATCCTCAAGGAGATAAGTCCTGGATGTTCATTGGAAGGACTGATGCTGAAGCTGAAACTCCAGTACTTTGGCCACCTCATGCGAAGAGTTGACTCATTGGAAAAGACCCTGATGCTGGGAGGAGGAGGGGGCAGGAGGAGAAGGGGATGACAGAGGATGAGATGGCTGGATGGTATCACTGACTTGATGGACAAAAGTTTGTGTAAACTCCAGGAGCTGGTGATGGACAGGGAGGCCTGGCGTGCTGCCACTCATGGGGTCGCAAAGAGTTGGACATGACTGAGTGAGTGAACTGAACTGAACTGAAAGTTCCCAAGACATAAATACACATATATATATATATATATATATATATATATATATATATATGTATAGGAATCTGTCCTTAGTTACTGCTGGGCTTGGCTTATTGATAGTCTACTCCATGTAGAGGCTAGGCCACATGGAACCCTGAATTTCTCAGTGTTGCAAGAAAGTAATTTCCAAGATTCCTTCTAATATTAACTATAAACAGAACATCTGAATTGACCCTTCAAAGGTGTGTTACTTCTATAGGTTCTGTAGGTAAGATGAAAGTTATAGTGTTACATAGCACTGAACTCAGTAGGCTTATACTGAATAGAATAGTCTTGGATCCACCCAGAGTCCACTGTAAGTTCTTAGGGATGAATCTTACCTTTAGGGGTCTCAATACTTTTGTTTATAAAATGGGGAAGATAATCTTTATTGTTGTTGCTTTCTCTGAAGTTGTGTTTGGTATTGTTACTCTTTTGAGTTCTAACTATGTCCAGACACTGTTTCCCATCTACCCCTTAATTGAACCCTTATAGTGAATTGTATGTGATCATTTCCTTTCCAGAGACTAGACCCAAGAAACACGAGCAGCTTGCGCAGGGACTCCCAGCTGAGCAGAGGCAAAGCTGGGATTCAGTGTCTTCTCTGCCTCCAAATCCAGTGCCTTTCCTTTAGTACACATCTTCCTAGTCTGCCTGTGGAACCCAGAGTGAAAATCATGAGCGAGCTTTTTTATGGGAGAATGCTTTGAAAAATATTAAACGCCATAGAAATCTGAGGGGTTTAAAATATATTCTTAACTACTCATCCTCTAAAGCACTCATCTGTACTTTCTGTCATCTCATCAGAATTACCCTTCTATATCTGGGTGGATGCTATGTTGACCAATCCAGACCCCCTTCAATGAAGAACTTATAGTTACTGACCCCACCTGCTGGGAGTGCTATTAGCAGACAGCCCTCAGAGATGCTTCAGTGTGAAGAGCCACCTCCCCAGAGGTTACAGTCGTTTCTGGGGCAGCCTACATCCAATGACTGATTAACCCAGGGGTGTAAAAAGATTCGGCCATCCGGACCTAACTTCGGACAATGTAGGAGTGCTTTCTCACTCTGCCAGTCCTGCTTCTGACCTTGCCCACTTCCATGGGTGTTAATCCCAAAGCACTCCCTAAAAACATCCTGTGTGCTCAACACCTTCCGAGTCTACTTCTCTGGGGACTTAGCCTATGACAAAATTATATTATAGTCAGCTGTTTATGAGTTTACAAGTCTTTGTTAACCTGAAAGCTTCTTAAGGGCAAGGAAACCCATTTTATTCATTCCTAAATCACCACAGCTTGGCTTGACATTAGGTGCAGAAAAGATACTCCTTATTATATGTTCAATAAAGGAGGAATATACTTGTGAACATCTAGATAATAATAATATTGGTTAACACTTACATATGCTTCATTGGTAAAGAATCTGTCCACAATGCAGGACACCTAGGAGTTGTGTGTTCAATTCGGGTCAGGAAGATCCCCTGGAGAAGGAAATGGCAACCCACTCCAGTATTCTTGCCTGAAAAATCCCATGGACAGAGGAGCTTGACAGGCTACAGTCCATGGGGTTGCAGAATCAGGCACGACTGAGTGCTCACACACGCACAGTACCTATATAGTATTTACAATTTGCCACATACTATTTTAAGGGCTTTGAACATATCAACTCAACTCTCACAATAGTCCTAGGAAGGTGTTCTTGTTATTATTGTTTCTGTTATGTAGATGAATAAAGTGATACTCCTAACAGTTACAAGTTCTTCCCAAGGCTGTGGGTCAGGTGGTGGCTTTGTCTGTTGGTTGCTGGGAATCTGTCTCTGAAGGAAGCTCTCTAAACTGCTACTCCTTACTACTTCTATTATTATCACCATGCCTGAGCTTAGTCATGTGTGACTCTTTGTGACCCCATGGACTATAGCCCACCAGGCTCCTCTGTCCATGCGGATTCTCCAGGCAAGAATACTGGAGTGGGTTGCCATGCCCTTCTCCAGGGCATATTTCCAACCCGGGGATTGAATACAGGTCTTCCCTAGGGCAGGTGGATTCTTTACCATCTGGGTCATCGGGGAAGCCCATCACTATGTCTACTGACCTCTTATCTACCAACTTGTCAGAAAGAGATTGAAAAGTGCTGGGTAGGAGCTGGGAGAGAGAGGGATGGTCCTTCCATTCCAGGCAGCCTGGCATCACCCCAGACCATTTCCAGTGATGCCAGGTCTGCTCTGCGTGCCTGCCAAGACTGCAGCATCGACCCATTCAGGGAGGAGGGCTCCAAAGCCCCCACATGATTTTGGTGCCCCCGAGGCTCAGGAAGTGCTGATGCAGATGGCCACTTCAGGCACACAGAAGGCACTTCTAAGCATGCCAAATGGGGGCCCAGGGATGGGCAGTCATCTGGCAGTAGCCACGGTGGCAGGGAGAGGGAAGCAGCCAAGACACTTGTGTTTCAGGGTCCCAGCCCAGGATTGTCTGCACTGTGCCTCTTGAGGCTGGGCCAGGAATCTGCCCAGGGCCCGGGGAACCACATACCTCACGCGTGCATCTAATGATTACTCAGGAAGTGCAGGCTTTGGGGCTGACAAACCCGAGGCACCGGAAAGGGGAGGGGAGAGCCCGCCAGGAGGGGGTCAGCAGAGCCAGCTCCCTCAAAGCATTGTCCTTTCCTTCCTCCCACAGGATGCCAGGAGCCCTGCAGAAAAGGGACTCATTTTTCTTCCTTCCCAGCAGTCACTTGCCGCTGGCCTTTCTCTTGGGCTTGCTCAGAGCAACAGGATACAGTCTTTGCCAGGAGAGAAGGAAGGAAGGAAGGAGGGAGGGAGGGAGGAGAGGAAAGTCACTGAAGCTCAGGATCTCCAAGCTCCCAACGTAGACCCTGGACCCTGAAAAGACCCAGGAGCATCTGGGTCCAACAGGGCCTGAGAAGAGAAACCATTTCTATTCACAAGCTGCAGGGCAATCCTTTATCAGATATAGGCTGAGTAATGGTTAAAAGCTCAGCTGTCTTTCTGGGTGGCCCCTTTACAACTTTCATCTTAATCTAGTCTTCTTTGCACACTTAAAGAAGGAAAATAAATAGGAGTCTTATCAGAACAGGTCTTCTTTCCTTTTTCCTTTGGTATTAAAAAGAAGAATGCATGATTTGGAGATTTCTCTTAAGCTCTTTTTTGTAGTTGAGATGTTTCTGGTGTCACCCCAGACCTACAGCATCAGAAACTCTGTGTGTGTGTGTGGAGGGGGGGAGGGGGGTTGGGGGCGGTGGGCGGTGGGGGAGGGACATGGCAGGAACTTAGCCGTGGCAGAGACAGAGGGTAGTGTGGGTTGAAGAATTGGAATCAATACTGCAATCTGCCGCCGTGTGTGCCTTCTCAGTCATCAGTTGTACCTGAATCTTTGTGACCCTTTGGACTCTAGCCCTCCAGGCTCATCTGTTCATGGGATTCTCCAGGCAAGAATACTGGAGTGGGTTGCCATTTTCTCCCCCAGGGGATCTTTCCAAACCAGGGATCAAACCTGTATTTGTAAGCAAATTCTTTACCTCTTGAGCCACTTGGGAAGCCTAATCTACCACCACAGGGATTACCAAAACAATGAACAAATCAACACATTTTAACAAATGTTAATTGAAATTTAAGTACATTTCAAAGGCAGCTAGGGATGTGTTGCTGTTTAGTCACTAAATCCTATCTGACTTTTTTGTGACCCCATGCACTGTAGCCCACCAGGCTCCTGTGTCCATGGGATTTCCCAGGTAAGAATACTGGAGTGGGTTGCCAGTTCCTCCTCCAGGGGATCTTCCCCACCCAGGGATTGAACCTGCATCTCTTGCTTTGGCAGGTGAATTCTTAACCACTGAGCCACCAGGAAGCTTCATACACAGCTAACCCAGAAGCTCACAGTTCAGTAGGTGGCTCAGACAGGAAATAGATAACCTAGAGTGTTAGAATGATTCGCAGGACAAGTCAGTTGGCTGGGAGTCTGAGGGACCCTGGTGAAGAGGCTCCCCTTGCCCTAAGCACTAAGCTTGTGGGGCGGATGAGCAGCTGGACGTGAGTGCTGGGTCAGCAATCCTCTCCAGATACGGCTGCTGAAGGAAGTTGCACTCATCTCAGATTAACATTCTAGTCTTGCCTCTAACACTCTTCTGAGGTACAGAAGAAAGAAATCATCACCGTCGTTTAGAACATGGGCCCTTCATGTGAACTCTGCTTCCTATCAAGGAAATCACATTCTTAATTTTTTAAAACTAAATTTATTTGGATTTCAGCTCAGACATATTTTAGTGATTAAGCTTGTTTCTCTCTCGTTCCAGTGTTTCCAATCTATTCAGCTATGCAGAGAAAAGATGGGGAAGAGGACATTTCTCTGGTGGTTCCCAGGTACAAATCAGAAATAACAAGGTTCCTGGCCTTCCCTATGGAACTCCCAACCTGGCTCAAGCCCAGAGCTGAAAGTAGCTGACTGGGCTACATCTAGATGGACTAACCTGAGCCCAGGAGTCGTTGTCTCTCTTCTGCTCAGAGTTGCTTTTGGAGGAGCCTTCCCAAAAAGAGGTAAGAAAAAAGGAAGGGTGAGAAAGAGGGAGGGAGGGTAGGAGGAAACCATTATTTTTTAAGTATGTACTTGGTCAGGCACTTTACACACGATTTCTCTTATACCATCTCTATTCCCATGAATTGCAACCTCCTTGTCACCAGGGGCTGAAAAGGAAAAGTTAAAATTTTACATAACCTCCTTCTCCTTCTGCCTCTGCAACTTAGGTTACCCCTTGCAAAGTCTAGATCACATAGGTCACGTAGTCTCAGAAAGTGGGGACTTGCAATACTAGGAACTGGAGTTTATCTCACTCACCTTTGTCCTGCTCTTTGCAATTGCCCAGCCCCTGCAAACCTTCTTAATCATGCCTGTCCAGGTCAGGCATCCCCCTCCCCATCTTGACCATTGTTCCTGTATGCGCGAAACCCCTTAGTTTAAACCAGCCTATTAACAGCTAGTGTTGCCCATGACAGTCTTTCTATAAAAACTCTGTAATCCCTTTGTTCAGGGCTCAGAGCTTGGAGTGTTAACTTCTCTGGGCCCGCTGGCGTAATAAACCTGAGTTCTCCAACTCTCCGAGTGTGGAGCGTGGTTTCTCGAGTACTGGTTTCTGCAACAGGGCAAGGGTGAAAATGGAGGCTCAGAGAGGTGGATGACGGCTATTCGCAATAGGTCACGTTGCTGGTCAGAAGCAGAATTGGAACTCCTCTCCAAATCAACCTCATTCCCAAGCAGCATTCCCTGTGCCTCTCCCCTTCTCCTGGCTGGTTGTGTACCATTTGACAAAAATGTTATCCTATTGGCTATTGGATGAAGCTCACTGAGCAGGAGCCCCTCAGATCTCCGCTGATGAGGATGTCCTCTTTCAAGTCAACAAGGAAACTCTTTCTCAGAGCTTTTGTAATTCTTTTATAACTTGTAATGTCTCCTCCTCTCTGTAGGTATCTAGTAAGTGTTTCTTGACAGTGGAAGGAAGGGAGGAAGTTTTGTTTTTTAAGAGAGGCCGGGTTTTGCTGCCCAAAGTGTGGTCCCTGAACCAGCAGCATTAGAATCACGTGGAAGTTTGTTAGACGTGCAGAATTGTGAGCACAGACCTCCAGAATAAGTGAGCTAATGCTTACGTCAGTCCTGGTACCCTGTGTGTGTGTGTGTGTGTGTGTGTGTGTGTGTGTGCACGCTCAGTTGCTTATTCATGTTCCCCTCTTTACAACCCCATGGACTGTAGTCTGCCAGGCTCCTCTGTCCATGGGACTTTCCAGGCAAGAATACTGGAGTGTGTTGCCATTTCCTTCTCCAGGGGATCTTACCGACCCAGGGACTGAACTCGAGTCTTTTGCATCTCCTGCATTGGCAGGCGGATTCTTTAACACTAGCACCATCTGGGAAGCCCAGTACCTAGTATACCACCTGTAAATGGTACTTCCTTTCTGTTCCCATCTTCCCCACTCCTTTTTTAGCTTTTAATTTTTCACTAAAGTGTAGTTGATTTTCCATTTTACAGGTATAGAGCAAAATGTTTCATTACTTATATATACACATCTATTCTTTTTCAATACAGGTTATTATTATAAGATATTGAATATAATTCCCTGTGCTGTATAGTAGGTCTTTGTTGTTTATTTTATATATAGTAGTCCTTATATTTAAAAAAAAAATTTTTTTTCACCTTTTAAGAGTGAGCCCGCTAAAGAATCTGTTCTCTTAGAGAAAGAAAATGCCTCTGAAATACTAATCATATCTGTTAGACCTGTACTACACAGTAGCCACTTGCCATATGTGGCTATTAAGTTAAAAATTCACTTTCTCAGTCACATTAGCCATATATGGCTAGTGACTACCACATTGGATAGTACAGATTTAGAGCATTTCCCCCATCATGGAAGGTTCTATTGGACATTTCTCCTGAGTTTTTGCTAACCCACAGCCCAGTTGCTCACACAGTAAGAGGTCAAAAAAATGCTCATAAACTTAAATTTCACAGCTTCACTCACTGGAAGAAAAAATGGCAGGAGAGTCCCAAGATTTGTTTTCCACTTCCTGCTCTGTCTACTAAGGAGCCACATGACTTGGGTAAGTCGTTTCCCCTCTCCCTTGCTTTGTTCATCTACACAGTTAAAGAGGAAGAGGTAATAAGAATGCCTCAAGTAAGTCTGGAAGCTTCTGTGCTTTCATCTCTGACAGTTTGGCCAAGCTTCCAGCCTCAGGATATGACCAACTCATCTTGGTTTGACTGGGACTGTCCCAGTCTTAAAACTGGATGTCCCAAGTCACAAGAGTTCCCGCATTCTCAGGCAAATCAAGATGTCCCAGTTATAAAATTCTATGACCCTGTGCAAGCCTGAGAGTAGGGTGCCAGGAACCCTCACACTGCTGTAAACAGCTGAGGGCTATGATTAAGACCTTAGGCTCTGTAATCAGACAAACCGGGATTCCCATACTGGATGCTGCCACTTGATTTCTGTGTGAACTTGGGCAAATGACTTCATTTTTCTGAGACTCAGTTTCCCCATCTGCAAAACAAGACTGCTAACAATAGTCCTTTCTTCTGTATGTTACTATGAAGATTAACTTAGCAAAGTTTTGCACTGTGCCTCTCAAAGCAATGTTAGTAATTGTTAATTCAGCAGATGGTGAAAAGTGGGGGGTGGGGGGTGGGGGGTGGGGGGGTGGGTCTGTCTTTAGGGAGACTCTGACCCTGACATTTGTGGGGAACCCAGTGTATCAACTAAAAGAAAGATGACTCACCTGTGAGCTATTAAGCTCCTCTTCATCCAAACTCCCACAACTCCTGCCCTGGACTCATCTCTAATAAATAACAGTTCAAACTGGTTATGGAGAGCACATTTCAACTCCCTGTGCCCTGCTGGGATAAAGTGACTCTGAGGGAGCAAGTTTATTGAAACACAAACTAATCATTCCTGTTGCCAAAGTAGGCTTTTGGCAGAGCCCTGTGAGAGAAAGAGAGTGAAAAAAAAAATGTCCTGAATTGCTGAGACAGCACTGTATTTAGACAATTAAATTTGGAAAAGCAGGATGGTTCCTGTAACTACCTCCCACACCCCCTCCTCCAAGAACAAAAGGTTTTGTTGAAAGTATTCATATGGATATTAATACCGACACGTTAATGAGCCCCTCAGTAAACTCATCAGCACTAATTACACCCAGTCACACTGCCACGGGTGGGAGGGTACCAAATCGCACCTCCAAAAATTAGTCTCTTGTAAGTTAACCGCACAGTCACGTCAAGCAGCCTACACTTGATGGCTGATTCACAAAGATGCCTTGACACCGCTGTAGTTAAAAGGGCCAGATCACCATGGGAAGCCTGCAGAAAGTGAACCATGGGAAAAGTTCACATTTACAAAAGACCTATGTGTTGGAGCAAGGAGTTTGGAGGAAACCAGGGACATAGCTTTATTCTGGGTTGTGACAGTAGCCAAACTCATTCTGCTGGGCACTTGTGCACCTGGTGGGGTGCAGAGCACTGCCTCGAATCCTCGCCTAGATCTTGGAGGCAGGGATGGTTCTATGATGCCCATTTTACAGATGAGGACACTGAGGCTCAGAGCATCTAAAGCGTTGATGAAGCGTTCATCCAAAGTCTCGGTGCTAAAATGGTGGGAGTGGAGATTTGAACCCAGCCTCTAGGTGAGATGTGAACCTAACCTATGAAACGGGGATGGAAGAAAAAGTGGTGCTTTTTCTTCTTATTTGTGCATGCATGCTCAGTTATGTCTGACTCTGCGACCCCATGGACTGCAGCCCACCAGCCTCCTCTGTCCATGGGATTCTCCAGGCAAGAATACTTGGAATGGATTGCCATTTCCTCCCCCAGGGGATTGAAACCAGGTATCCTGCGTCTTCTGCATTGGCAGGTGAATTTTTTTTTTTAATCACTGAGCCACCTGGAAAGTCCATTCCTTCTCAGTTCCTGGAGGTGTTTTAGAGGCTGGATTTTGCCTTGGGTTTGGCCTTGATCCTCGATATGAAAATCCATAGAGGAAAGTCTCTTTGCCTTCCTAACCCTTCCAAATCACTCTCTAAAATTTCCCTTCTTGGGCCCAGACCTTTCATCACTGCTCTGGCTGCCATGTCTTTGTCCAGATTTTTCCTTGGTTGCTTATTTCTAGAAGTAGCATGGTATGAAAGTGATCAAAAATAAAAGAGAGTGGAAAAAAAAAAGAGTGAGAATGAAAGAGAGGATGAAGAAGGGGCAAGTGAGAGTGAAATAGAGGAGGTTAAAAGGAGTGAATGAAGAGAGAGAGACACAGGGAGAGACAGAAAGACAGAGATACAGAGAAAGAGTGATACACAGAGAGAGACAGAAACAGTGAGGTGGAGACCGAAAGAGAGACAGAGAGAGGGAATGAAAGGGAAACAGAAAGGCAGCTCAGGCTTTGAAGTCACCCAGATTTGGCTTGAATCATTGCTTTTACCAGCTGTTCAACTTTAAATAAAGCTCTCCGACTCAGTTTCCTCATCTGTAACATGAGGATGAGACTATCTCATAGGATTGTTGTGAGGATCAAATAAAATTTTGTCTGTGCATTTTCTGCCACCCAGTGAAAATGAAAGTCGCTCAATCGTGTCTGACTCTTTGTGACTCAAAGAGACGCAAAGAATTCTCCAGGCCGGAATACTGGAGTGGGTAGCTGCTCCCTTCTCCAGGGGATATTTCCAACCCAGGGCTCAAACTCAGGTCTCCTGCAGTGTGGGCAGAGTCTTTACCAGCTGAGCTACCAGTGAAGCCCTTCTGCTACCCAACAGACACTCAATAAACCTCCTTCCTCTTTCCCTCCCTACCTCCCTCATCAGCACCACCTAAGCCCCAGGCACCATCCACATATCTACAAACCTTATCAGTTTAGTCCTTGAAACAACTCATGAATCACATGTGGTATTCCATCTCATTTTACCAGGAGGCCTAGAGAAGGGGCATTATCAGCTAGGATCACCCAACAAGTGACTGTCCCAGCCAGATGTCCAATGCAGATCTCTCTTTCTTGTTGTTTAGTCACTAAGTTGCAACTAAGTCCATGTTGCAACCCCATGGACTGTAGCCTGCCAGGTTCCTCTGTCCATGGGATTTCTCTGTTACTGGGGAAAGAAATAATAAGGGGGTAGCTGGGCATCTGAACTGGGTAGCTGGGCATCTGAACTGATGGGCTTTTACAATTTTCTTCTTTAGCGGCTCCACTGGAGAGCTGTTAAGAAAATTATCCAAATCATGTTAATAAGCAATTGAGTGCTAGTGTTTCAGCTCTGCTTGGGGCTGGCAGCTACACATTGTGATCATTATCTTAGCTGATACAACCCAGGGGCTCTCAGCTCAAATAATTAACTCAGTTGCCTCCTCTCAGGGCTGAAGTGGAGCTACTACAACTGAACCACCTAGCTTGTGGGAAAATGATTCTTTGCTCGGTGGTGAAATGCTTTCAAGGCTGTCTGGTGCTGAGTGGTGTCATCGCAGAAGCTGGGTGGTGAGTACCAATCAGACCCAGGGAGGGCCTCATGTGATCTGAAGGAGCTATCAAAGCTTTGATGTTGGTTCAGTGGAGGTGGGTCTGAATCTAAGATCCATCATGAATGAGCGTGGCATGTTAGCTGATATTGGGTGGATGTGGGTGTAGCACTCAACCTGAGTCTTGGCTCCTCCTCCATAAAATAGAGTTAATAGAATTTACATCCCAACTGAGGCGTTGGGTGGATATAAAAGAAAGATCTTCATAAAGGGCCCCGCACATAGCAGTTACTCTGCAGACTTGTGGTTCCTTCCCCTAGAACAGTTTTCTTTGGGGAAGGAGAAGGGGAAGGAAAGAGAAATGCAGTCCCCACAGAGAGAGAACTTCATTTGCATCCCCTCTTTAGGGAAATGAGTTAACCAACTCTAAGACTTGTGGATTTGAATAGGCAAATCACTTTTACTGATGGTGTGGATTTAAAGGGTTTCATCCATTTGTTTTCTTCCTTCCTCCTACAACCCTGTTACTACAGAAATGTTTATTTATTTATTTTTTCTTACCCATAATCCCTTTTTACTGAGCACTTACTCTGTGCCAGGCACTGTGCTAAATGCCTTCCTGACATTTCATGTTTCACAACAATAAGAAGTGACTTATCTTCTACAATCTAGTGGAATAGGTATAACTGTTATCCCTATGTTACAGACAGGAAACCAAAATATAGAAAAGAAAAAAAGGAAGAACTGAGGTCTGTCTGAGTCCAACCTGCTTTCAGCATGATTAGGGTCAAGGACCCTTTCTGAGATCATCCTACAGATGTTCAGCTGACCAGGCTGGGCACATAAGACTGTTCAGGAGTTCAGTCCCTCTTTCCTGGAGTCTGCTGTCTCACCACCCTCACCCTTGAGAAGCATGTTCAGAGCTTCATTCAGAAATCACTGGTGACCTTTCCCAAAGCATAGTAGGGTTGTCTGACAAATGACTATACTAAACTTGCCAAGCTGATTCCAAGAACCTTCTCTCCTCACCCAGCCTGCCTCTGCTCCCTGACCTTGCTGTTGACCCATAGCCTCTTCTTCACCCAAGCACTGCCTGGCACACAGCAGGTACTTGCTCTGGGTCTCCAGAGTCTATGATCTGGGCTTTCAACACAACTTCCTCCATTGGGGCAAAGCTCCTTAGCATGGCCATTACGGTGAACTCAGCTATTCTCAGTCTTTGAACTACAGATCTCGTCATATCTTTGCTTATGTACTGCCCCCTGTCTAGAAGATTCTCCCCACTTCTCTCTATCTGGAATCCTGCTCCTTCTTCAAAGTCAAGTGCCATTTCCTCCTCTAGGACTCGACAACCCACCCCTCCCCCCCAAATTAAGCTCTTTCTCCTGGTTCATCTGGAACATAGGAAAGAGGTCAATCCTGCCTTGTCTTTCTTTTTGCTCTGAGAGTGTGAGCTCCTGGAGATGATGGGGGAAGTAGGGTTATTGACACAAAACACAGTGCCCAGCTGCTAGAACTTTCCATCACTCCAGCTTTGGATTAAATGTCACATCATCTCTCAGAGAGGCTGTCTCCGGTCTTTCCATCGTAATAAGATTTTCTCCCATACCTCACACTTTACCATCACAGTACGCAGTGGGTCCTTAGGTCTCAGACAGACCCGATGCTTAGATCAGATAGACCCTGTGCTTAGGGGTCTGACTCTCGTGTCAGACACTGGAGTTCAGATCCTCACTTAGGAATTTGTTCACCATGGGACCTTGGGCAAACTGTCTCATTTCTTCAAGTCTCTGTTTCCTCATCTGTAAAGTGAGGCCAATGATGGGACCTTGTAGGAGAGTCTCCAAGTTTAAATAATATTTGTAATGTGCTTAGCACAGTGCCTGTATTCAAGGTGGCTACGTGTTTGGCCTTTAGAAATCCAGGGTGGCTGCAAGTTACTCCCTTTAGAATGTCTACAATGCAAAGGAAGACCCATGCTTTTGCTTTTTCTGGTGTTGATTTTCCAAGGCAGTATCTGACACAGAGTAGAATCAATAAGCATTAGTGGACTGCATGATGAAGGAGGAGAGAGGCAGGGCCCCCGGAGCCTCCTCTGTAGCCTAGAGGCCTATGTCAGTACTCAGGGGCAGTACTCAGCCCTGAGGGGCAGTACTCAGCCCTGGAATGAGATCAGCATGCCTGCATCTGGACCCTTTCTCTGGTACTCATTGCTTTGCAAACTGTAGTCAGTTGTGAATCTATACCTTGGATTCCTTATCTGTACAAGTGGGTAATAATAACTGCCTCTTGGGGTTGTTATAAAAATAATAATGCTAATATTATTGTACAGTAATACTAATGTAATGTGCTTGGATGTGACTGTCATGCAAATATTGTTAGCAACTATTATTCCACATCTGATAATTCTGTATTATATCACACAGTATGGTAATTCTCTCTCTTTCTCTCTCTCCCCTTACTAACATGAGCTCCTTGTGGGTAGGATTTGTAGGATCTGTATCTGCTTAATGTATCCTGTATCTTACTTTGGTAATAGATACTAGTAAATTTATCTTTAATATACTATGTTTTTCAATACATAACCCCCTCAAAGATCTTCAAGGTACCCACAGTGGGCATTATTATCCTCTATTTAGGGACACAAGACTCTGCAGCACGAGGTTAAGGGCACTGCTGAGGTCACACCACCACTTCAGTGGCTTGGCCCAGCTTTCTGAGCCCTGCTGGGCCACCACAGGGCTGTTGGGAAGGCCTTTTTCTCTTCACTCATGGAAGGGGAGGGGGAACCTATGTTGGACATGCTATTCTCACATGAACGAGCACAGCTACCATTCCCCGCTGTGGGAGTTCTAGGGGCTGTGTGACTGGTGTATGCACCTCTCACCCTGGAGATGATCCAGGAAATACAGCAAGATCCATCTGCTCATCTCTGCCCCACCACTTCAGCCCTGAGTCCCAGCCCAAACCCAGGAAGCTCTGGGCCCCAGCAGGCAGCTACTGCTCCCTCATCTGCCATCCCATGGCTCCAGTTGATCAAAGCGCTTCGCCTTTTCTGCAGGTCTAGTTCTCTTTGAGTTCTAGACCTACCTTCATAAACACTCATCCCTGAGCTTTCTCTCCCCTATGTCCTCATGACCAGAGAGGGGTTCAATTCAGCTCAATTCTAGCAATATCTATTGAATAATCACAAGTCCTACTTGTAGGGTCCTTCATCATTTAAAAATCACCCTCACATTAATTTTCATTCCTGTACCAGGAACCATGTGCTGGGGCTGTGGGAGATGAGTAAGACGTGCCCTACTCTCAAAACACTCAGAACCTCTAGGGAAAACAGAAATACGTGGTTTCCTTAATACCCAGCAGTAGTACAAGGACTACTATAACCGTACCACTACTAGCTAGGTAGCTACCATTTATCGTTAAGCTCACCACATACCAGACACTGTTCTAAGCTCATTTAAGCTTCACCATACCCTGAGAGATAAGTGAATATAACTATGAATACCATCAGAGTTGAAAAAAAGTTTGCCAGGCAGGGGAAATCCTCATCATTTAAGAAACAAGTTTTGCTGGTCTCCTACTGCAATGCTGTGTGCTTACCACATAAGGTAAGACTCTGGGTTCAAGCCTCTGGTTGCCTCATGAGCTGGACCATTAGATTACACACTTTGTTATTATGAAGGTGCAGGTCACACATCTGGGGTCCTGTTTTCAACGAGAACTGAGATAGATTGTATCAAATCCCAGATGGGTCCTGAGTCACAAAGAGGCAAATTTCTACGGGCAAATTTGTATGGGCATACCTTAGGTTTGGCAATGGTTTTCAAGTTTGTTTCCTATCTCCATTTCACAGAAGTGGAGAGAAGACTGAGGCTCAGACAATAAATCATTTTTTCATGGTCTCAGAATTAGAAGAAATAGCATTCTACCTCAGGGATCTAATCCCAAATATTAATATATTCATTCACTCTAGAAAAAAACAAAATAGTGTAGAAGCACAGAGAAAGGAGTGATTAATAATTCCAGCTGAGAGAGGGTGTCACAACGGAGGCAGCATCTGAGCTGAGTCTTGGGGCACAAGAAGAATTTCCCCAAGTGGGGAAACAGGGAGGGACGTCCCATGTAGAGCATGAGCAGCCAGGCCTGAACACAGAAGTCTTGCAGTGTGTTAGGGAGAAAGAGTGGTGTGATCATTTGTCATGGGGACTGGTGATGCTCTGGCCATTCTCTACTGAGAAATGGAAAGGTTGGACTCAAACATAATAATCACAATTAGTAAAGGTACAGCCCTTTGAAGTTAACACTGTGCTTCCACATCCATGATGACTTTTGATCTCATAGCAACACTGTCATCATCCTCGTTTTCTAGAGGAGGAAACTGACACCCCCTCAGCTGGTGAATTTTGCCTGTTGTCAGTCAGAAAATGGTGGAACCAGAAATTGGTTTCCAAATTCCATGGCCCATGCAGCCCTTCCTACCAAAATGTCCTTAAATTATCACTGTTGAGTCCATGTAGCCAGCCAGACTTTGATCCTAGAATTCTGGGCTACATCTGTTATACAGCAGCATGGTCAAGAAGCCATTTCATCTCAATATGTCTCTGCCCAACACTGATGAGTTCTAGGGTCTCACTGGAGGATAATGGCCTGGAAATATAAAGAAGTGGGTCAGGGGGCTGACATGGTCTCACTCACTTAACCTTACTGGAAGGAAGTTGAAAGATTCTTTTGGTCCCCTCCACTCCCCTCCTCAGAACACAATATTTAGGACTATCTCCCCACCTTTGAAATTAAATGACACTTGCTCCTTGGAAGGAAAGCCATGACAAACCTAGACAGTGTATTAAAAAGCAGAGACATCACTTTGCCAACACAGATCCATACAGTCAAAGTTATGATTTTTCCAGTAGTCATGTACAGATGTGAGAGTTGGCCCATAAAGAAGGCCAAACACCAAAGACCTGATGTTTTCAAATTGTGGTGCTAGATAAGACTCTTGAGAATCCCTTGGACTCCTGGGAGATCAAACCAGTCAATCCTATAGGAAATCAACCCCGAATATTCATTTGAAGGACTGATGCTGAAGCTCCAATACTTTGGCCACCTGATGCAAAGAGCCAACTCATTGGAAAAGACCCTGCTGATGCTGGGTAGGAGGAGAAGTGGGTGACAGAGGATGAGATGGTTGGATAGCATCTTTGACTCAATGGACATGAGTTTGAGCAAACTCTGGGAGATGGTGAAGGGCAGGGAAGCCTGGTGTGCTGCAATCCCTGGGGTCATAAAGAGTCAGACATGACTGAGTGAACAACATCCCCACCTTTGAGAAGCTTCCATGGATTCCTGTAAGGCAGAGAGTAGGGGCACACTTGGGACCAGACAGTTGCTTTGGAAAGAGTGTGAAGATTCTGTGTGGTTCATATGTGTGCAGTCTTTCTCTGTGACCACTGGAAAATCACTTAACTTTGCTGAACCTCAATTTTCTATCTATGAAACCAGCGGAGGAAGAGATGGGCTTATACCTACAGAGAAGCAATATAGCAATACAGAGGTGAAGAGCATGGACTGTGAAGCTCGATGGCCAGGGCCTGAACCCTGCCTCTGTACTTCTCAGCCTTGGCCAGTTTCCTTAATCTCATTGTGTCTCAGTTGTTTCCTTACTGTAAAGGGGGCTAAAAATGATCCTCCTTACCTCTCAGGGCCACTGTAAGGAATGAATAGCTAACATATGTGAAGCACGTTGAACAATCTTTTAAAAAGCTGTCTCAGGAATTAGAACAAATAAAAACTAGCATTTGCATGATGTTACAGAATCTAAGATTTTGTTACAGAGCCTCCCTCTTCTTTGCCTCTCATGGGAACTTCTGCAAGGTAGTGGTCCTCACCCTCCCTTCTCATAGTTGATATAGCTGAGATGCAGAGAAGCCAGATAACTTTCCCAAGACCATACAGCCTATGAAAGACTAAAGAGGGATGGATGCCCAGGACTTCTGCCTCCTGCAGAGCTGACATAGCACAGCATGGTAGACCTGGACCTCCATCCTGATGAGGTGCTCTTTCTCCGTCCTCCTCTCTCCCCATCTCCCTCTCTCTCTCCCCAGCCCTGAGAATATCCACTTCACTGAAGGCTTTAGTTCCTCAACTGTATACTGAGGATGATACAGCCCATGACTTGGGATAATTTGCTTACCTCTCCTCATATCATCGAATCCCAGAAAAAGGAAATCTAAACCCTTGTTAATCAAAAGTGTGGTCCACAGGTCAGGGGCATCAGCATCACCTGGTGCTCATTAGACATGCACAACCTCAGACCTATTGAATCAGACCTGTGTTTCAACAAGATCCCAGGTGATTTGTGTGTGCATTACTGAGAAACATTGAGCTAGAGGATATGTTTAGTAAAGTTGGGTGCGGGCTTCCCTGGTAGCTCAGTGATAAAGAATCTGGCTGCTAATACAGGAGACAAGGGTTTAGTCCTGGGTGGGGAAGATCCCCTGGATGAGGAAATGGCAACCCACTTTGTATTCTTGCCTGGGGAGTCCCGTGGACAGAGGAGCCTGGCAGGCTACATATGACTGAGCAACTGAGCACGCATGTGAAGTCAGGTGCACTTGTTAGCAGTGACTTGGTAGAGATGCGTATCAGTACACCTACACACACTCAGTATTTCTACTCATCATTTAAGTGGGTAAGAAAGTGACAGAAGAGAAACATCTTCCTGATTAAGTTGATTTTTCAGGAACATACTTACACAGGGTGTATTTATATTAAAATTGTTACTTACCTGAAATTCCAGTATAACTGGATGCTCCATATTTTATTTGACAATTCTACTCCTAAATAGACTCAGTATTTTCTTTTCTTTTTTGACCACACTAAGCGACTTGCAAGATCTCAGTTCCCAGACCAGGGATTGCACCCAGGCCCCAGCTAGTGAAAGCAGTGAGTCCTAACTACTGGTTCACCAAGGAGTTCCCTGGACTCAGTTGTTATTTGAATGCTAAATCCCTGAAGTTTGTAGCCTGCTGTTGGGTCCTCTCCAGACCTAATGTATGGCAGGGTAGGGAACAATATTAATATTTGTCCCACTTTGTTGAGCACCTGTTATTTCCCAGTTCCTTTACTTAGACAGTTATCACCTCAGTCTGGAGTCTTGCACCTCCAGGTAGGGTCATGGACCAACAGCCCTGCTTATTATAAATGCAGGTTCTCAGGCCCCACTCTGGACTGACATAGTCCCTATAGATGATTCATGTATACATGAAAATTCAACAATACTGGTTGAGGCAACTCCGGGTAAAGGATACCTAGTCAAAAACTCTTTTAAAAAAATAATAAAAATAGATTTTTTTTTAAAGAGAAGTTTTAGGTTTACAGAAAAATAGAGCTGAAAGTAGAGTTCTCATAGACTTCATCTCTCTACAGAGGTTCCCCTGTTGTTAGTGTTCAGTTAATTAAACGAAGAGTTCATAAGATGGAGGTCATTTTCTTTTTTTTAATTTAATTTAATTTTTTTTTTTTGAGGTCATTTTCTAATGCTGTTGCTGCCTACTTAGGCAAACCCAGACTTAACCTATAAATGCCTCAAGGCTAAGAAGGTGGAACGTGAAGACCACTGATCACAAACGGCCAACTAGGCTTCTCCAAATAAGGCAAACACTAAAGCTGTAGCCAATCACATGATTCCTGTGCTTTGCTTCTAGGTCTTTTCTAGATAGAGGGGGACCCCTCTATCCCCCTACTCCTATTACTGGAGCCCTCCAAACCATTTCCAGTTTGGTGCTGCCCTATTGGAATAGATGTTTGCTCAAATAAACTTAAAAATTTTAACATGCTTTAGCTTATCTTTTAACATGAACACCTTCCATTAGTGAGGTACATTGGTTATGGTTGATGAACCAATATCACAATATTTTAAACCCAAGTCCATAGTTTATACTAGGGCTCACTCTTTACATTGTACACCCTATGGGTTTTGACAAATACATAATGTCATGTATTGGCCATTACAGTATTACACAGAATAGTTTTCCTGCCCTAAAAATCCCCTGTGCCCCACCCTATTCACCTCTCCTTTCTTGCTCCTGAACCCTGGCAAACATTGATCTTTTACCATCAAATACCCTTTTGATTTGCTAGAAAATTCACTAAAAGTCTTGCCTAAAGACAAGAGTGTTTTTCAATAATGAAACTGATAGGGAGGTTAAGTGACTTGTTCAAGGTCACCAAACTAATAAGTGCAGGCTTCTAACTCAGGTCTAACTCCAAATCTCTGTTCTCTTCAGGGTGACCAAGTCTTTTTTTTTAACTAGGAGAAGGAGACATTTGAGATTCTGAACTGCAGGAGAGGTTCAGAGTTCTTGGTAACTATTACCCCTATGGATAGTGTGTGCATGTAGTGGGGTGGGGGGGTAAGCAGGGAGATAGAAACCATCTGACCTGCAGAGGTCCCCGGGAATTCCTAACATGTGCTACAGTGGGAGCTGTAACTGAATCTCCCCACACCAACTGCTTCTGCACCTCAGTCAAGACAGTTATTAATATGATTTACAAATGGGAACTTAGAAATGCTAATGGCCCTGACTGGGCTCACTAATTACTCCTTAATCAGCTGCTAATGAGTATTAGCTGCCAGCCCAGGGTGGCCGATAGGGCTTATATGGCTCCAGCTGGCCAAGGTTAAAGGGAAGCTGGTTGTCAAAGTGTCTCTGGCCTTGAAAATAGAAGGAAGCCATGGATGGGTGAAAAGTGTCCTCTTTTCACCTTCTTCTCTTTTTGTCTGGATGTTTGAGCCCAGTCATGCAGGGATGGGAAGCAAAGGTATTTGGAGGATGTGAGGAACCAGGAAGAGCAAGGAGTGAGCAGTTAGCAAGCAGAGATCAGAAGACAGTCAACAGCTAACTATTGAATGTGGACAACGTCAGGCATTGTGCTGAGTGCTTTCCTCCTGATGCTGTCAAGGTCATGGTTTCGGAGGGAGAGATAGGAAGTGAGGAAAAGTTGAATGTGTAGGAAAGTGAGTGAGGAACATGAAGGACAGAAGTCAAGAATCAGAGGTTTCTGAAGGTTGGCAAGAAAAAAAAAGAGAAATAAAACTAACATTTACAGAACATGTTTTAAAAATACTTGTTAGTCATCTGAAATCAACCGCTCTCTATGGGAGATATTTTAGCAATAATACCTGCCATGAATTGTGACATTCCCAGCATGTGCTGTCCCCCACAATAACTGTCTTCAATAGAGGTTACTGTACCTATTTTACAGATGCAGAAATTAGGATTCACAGAGGTTAAGAGTCATACCTGTGCTCACATTGCTATTATGTAGCACTGTTGTATTTCTGATTGCAATTTTTAACAGCTTTATTGAGATAGTATTGTCATATATAAAGTATATATGTATTTAAGATGTACAACTTGGTGTTTTGGTGTGTGTATATATTGTGGAATGATCACCACAAAACAGCTAACATATTTATTATTTCTACAAAGTTACCATTTATGTGTAAGAAGATTTAAGATTTATTGATTTATCCTTTTAGCAATTTTAAGTACACTGCAGTGTCAGATTTTATTTTCCTGGGCTCCAAAATCAATGTGGATGGTGACTGAAGCCACAAAATTAAAAGATGCTTGCTCCTTGGAAGAATAGCTATGAGAAACCTAGACAGTGTATTAAAAAGTAGAGACATCACTTTGCCAACAAAGGTCTGTCTAGTCAAAGCTATGGTTTTTCCAGTAGTCATGTATGGATGTGAGAGTTGGACCATAAAGAAAACTGAGCACTGAAGAGTTGATGCTTTTGAACTGTGGTGCTGGGGAAGACTCTTGAGTCCCTTGGACAGCAAGGAGATCAAACCAGTTAATCCTAAAGGAAATCAGTTCAAAATATTCATTGGAAGGACTGATGCTGAAGCTGAAGGGCTAATTCTTTGGCCACCTGATGCATTGAGCTGACTCATTGGAAAAGATTGATGCTGGGAAAGATTGAGGGCAAGAGGAGAAGGAGGTGACAGAGGATGAGATAGTTGGATGGCATCACTGACTCAATGGACATGAGTTTGAGCAAACTGGGGAGATGGTGAAGGACAGGGAAGCCTGGCATGCTGCAGCTCATGGGGTTGCAAAGAGTGAGACATGACTTAACTGAAGAGCAACAACAGTGCTGTTAACTATCATTACCAAGTGTGCATTAGATCTCTAGAACTTATCTTAGCTAACTGAAACTTTGTACCCTTTAACCAACATCACCCCATTTCCTCCTCCTAGCTCCTGGCAACCACTGACCTATTCTTTGTTTCTGTGAGTGTGACTATTTTAGATTCTATATATAAGATCATGTAGTGTTTCTCTTTCTGTGTCTTGCTTGTTTCACTTAGTATAATGCCCTTCAGCTCCAAACATTTTGTTGCACATGGCAAGATTTCCTTCTTTTTTGAAGATTGAATAATATTCCACAGTGTATACACACACACTTCATTGTCTTTATCTGTTCATCTATCAAAGGACATTTAGTTTGTTTCCATATCTTGGCTGTTGTGAATAATGCAGATATCTCTTTGTGTTCCTACTATTTATTTCTTTAGGTATATACCAAGAAGTGGAATTGCAGGTTCATATGGTGATTCTATTGTTATTTCTTTTTTGAGAAATTGCCATATGTTGTCTATAATGACTGCACCAATTACCATTCCCACCCACTAGCACAAGGGTTCCCTTTTCTTCACATCTTTCCCAATGCTTATTATTTTTTGTCTCTTTTATATCAGCTATTCTGGCAGATGTGAGGTGATATCCTATGGAGGTTTTAATGATAATTAGAAATATTGAGCATCTTTTCACATACCTCTGTCATTTGAGTTTCTTTTAAGAGGTGTATTTAGGCCCTTTGCCCATTTTTAAATCAGGTTACTTGTATTTTTGGCAAAGAGTTGTAGGAGTTCCTTATATATTTTGGATGTTAACGGATCTTATCGGATATGACTTGCAAATATTTTGTCACATTCCATAGGTTGCCTTTTCATTTCATTGGTTGTCTCTTTTGCTGTGCAGAGGCTTTTTAATTTTATCCAATCCCACTTCTCTATTTTTGCTTTGTTGCCTGTGCTTTTGGTGTCATATTTTTAAAAATTTTGCCAGTATCAATGTCAATAAGATTTTTTCCTTGATTTCTTCTAGGAGCTTTAGGGTGTTAAGTTCTATGTTTAAGAATTTAATCCATTTTAAGTAAATATCTGTGTATGGGGTGAAGTTGGGGCCAGTTTCTTTCTTTTGCATTTAGATATCCAGTTTTCCTACCACCATTTGTTGAAGAATCTCTATCCTTTCCCCACTGCTGAAGATCAGTTGACTGTAAATGCATGACTTTATTTCTGGGTTCTCTATTCTGTTCCATTGGTCTCCATGTCTGTTTTCCTTCCAGCACCATACTGTTGTGATTGCTATAAATTTGTAATATAACTGGAAGTCAGAAAGTATGATGCATCCAGCTTTGTTCATCTTGCTCAAGGTTCCTTGTGTTGTGGGGGAGGCAGGTGCTTGTATGTAGAATTGTTAGGGTTTTGTATGTATATATCATCATGTCATTTGCAAACTGAGAGAAGTATACTGCTTCCCTTCTGATTGGTGGCTTTTATTTCTTTTTCTTGCCTGATTGACTTCCAGTACTCTGTTGAATAGCAATGGTGAGAGTAGGCATCTTTGCCTTGCTCCAGATCTCAGAAGAAAGATTTCAGTTTTTCCCCATTGATTAGCACATCAGCTGAGTTTGTCATACATGACTTCACTGTGTTTGGGTAAGAGGTTGGCATTATTAAAAGTTAGAAACACATGGGAGGGAGCTTATGGAGCTGAAACTTAGATTGTGAGAAGGGGTAATTCCTTATGATGGTGTTGCTGAGCTTGAAGGAGGGGTCCTATTGGCTGGGGACCCAGATCTCTGAGGAAGGGACTTGGGTTGCCTGGTATCACTGAGGGGGACAGTGAGGCTGCTTCTGTGACTGCTGCTACAAAGTGGGTTCAACTTTTGCTCCTGACAGGAACTCCTGCTGCCAGGGTAAAGAAGTATTGCTCAGTAACACAGACAAGAGAACCAGGGAGACAGGAAGTAAACAGGAAGGAGTCCCCTCTCACCCCTCCAGCTGTGCAGGCTCCCTCTTCTACCCCTATTGGCAGAATTTAATGGGTCACTAGCTAGCCTAGCCTAAAATGTGGTTTGCAAATGCCTAGCCCCAACACCTAAAAGTACACATTGTGGTGTAGTGAAAAATACCTGAAATTTAGCATCCAAAGACCTGGACTCTTGCAAAAACTAACTATTTTCACTCTTAGGTCCCTCTAATCCACTCTTAACTGTCAGTCTCTTTGCAACGAGGGGAAATCCTCTGGTTAAGTTATGACCAATGGAATGTACATGGAAGGGATGTGTGAAGTTTTCATTCACTTCATCTAAAGGAAGCTGCTTCCCTTCCTTTTCCTCTTTCCTATTTCCCATTTACTGGAACACAGCATGGCTGTGGTGAAAAACTACAACCATGGGATGAGGGCAGCATTCTACAGAGCTGACTGGGCACCAAAAAAAAAAAAGAAAACTGAGTCCTTGAATGACCTTGAGGGGCAGAGGCACTATAGTTTACTGGCCTGCCTTTTATCTTGTTTAAGAGACTGTATTTGTCCTGGCGAAGTGGCTGAAGCAATGTCCTAATAACAAACCTCTAGTATTAAATGGCTTTGGAGTGAAGTTATTGACAAGACCTTCCCTGGTGGCTCAATGGTAAAGAATCTGCCTGCAATGCAGGAGATCTGGGTTCTATCCCTGGGTCAGGGAAGGACTGAATAAATAGAATTTAGATTAAGCTTTTAGAAATGAGCCCAAAGTCCTGGGTAAGACAGGGACCTTCTATCTCTTCTTGGACCTTCTATGGAATGGAAACTTTGCTTCCAAAGCTGCTCCAGGGCAACTAAGACCAGGAAGAGCCAGGTTATGCCTGCTACAGTCCCTGTCAAAAGAATGAACCCCTGGTGCCCTGTCTCCTGATCCCCACAAAACAAGCAACCCAGGACAGGGTGCTCCACCAAGGATGCTACCAAAAGCCAAGCATCCTCACAGCTGAGCTTGCTCCTGAAGCAGCAGAGGCAGCAGAAACTAGCCCTTTCACATCTGCTTTCCAGAGTTCATGTTCATGCACCTGATTGGCCAAACCTAAATCACGTCCAGAGCTTAGCTGCAAGGGAGTCTAGGACACATACCTTTTATCTTTCTAGCCCCCACATTATAGCGATGTATACTCATATAATGAGGATGTGATGGATTTTGATTGCTAATTCCCCTATCTGGAAAAGTAGATTTATAATATCCTGAGATATATAATATCCTGAGAATATCACTCAACAGATATTCTCTACTGAGCATTCATTATATGCTGTGGTCATAGCTGAATATGACACAACCCTTAACCTCAAAGAATTTTCTTGAGCAATTTATGGCACAGGGTGCAAAGTTCTATGAGGAAAGCCCAGAGTCCTGAGGGAAGGCAGAACAGGGCTGTTTAACCAGGTCTTACATGTAGAGGAAAGACAAGGGGACACTGCTCAGGGAGGGCTTGAGCAGGTGATGCTGGAGCCGCATCCTGAAGAAACGTCACAGCTTTCTGACTGAGAATTTAGACTCTGGGATGAGACTGTATTGAATCCAACTTGGTCACTCACTAACTGAAACCCTGAGTAAGTTCCCCTGCAGGCCTAAATATAAGGCTTCCCTGGTAGCTCAGCAGGAAAGAATCTGCCTGCCAGTTCAGGAGATTTGGGTTCAGTCCCTGGGTTAGGAAGATCCCTTGCAGAAGGAAATGGCAACCTATTCCAGTATTCTTCCCTGGGAAATCCCATGGACAGAGGAGCCTGGTGGGCTGTAGTCCATGGGGTCACAAAGAGTTGAATGTGACTTAGCAACTAAACAACAAAAACAACTTGTTCCTTCACCCTATCCTACCCCCACAAAATGATCTCAGCAAAGAGGGAATGTCTTAGTCTTTGGGTTTCTATAACAAAAATACCAAGCTTGTAAACAATAGAAATATAATCCCACAGTCCTGGAGGCTGGAAGTCTGAGATTAGAGCACAAGCATGGTCACAGAGGGCCCTCTTCCAAGTGGCAAACTTCTCTTTGTATCTTCATGTGGTATTAAGGGGCTAGTGAGCTTAGTGGGGGTCTCTTTTCCAAGAGCACTAATCCCATTCATAAGGGGTCCACCCTCATGACCTAAGCCCCCACCTCCAAAAGGCCAATTTCCTAATACCATCCCATTGGAATTAGGATTTCAACAAATCGATTTGGGGTGGGGGGACACATACAGACCATAGCAGGGAATAACTTTATATTCAATTCCTTGTAGAAGTTAGTGCTTTATTTTGAAAACGATATATTAACTTGCAATAATATTACTTGATTTGATATATGATACCTGTGAAAAAAGAAAGCTCTCACCCACAGTCACACAAACAGAGATCGCTGGAGGCAGAACTGACCCTTTATCACTTACCTCTTAGCTACTAACCATACCATCCTTCTCTCCTACTGGCTTCTCCCTCCACTGGAACCCATTTCTGAACAGTATTTCTGACATATGGGACTTTGCCTTTCTTGTGTAGTTTTGGCTCAGTCTGTACCTTTGGCCTCTGAAGGTATCTTGCAAGGTCTCAGGCAAGGACTCCTTGCCTCCAGACATGTGGCCCTGGGGAGGCCCTCTTGTGATCTGGCTCTTCTGCTGGCTGGAGCTGGACTCAGACTTTTCCTGAGTCAGATATACCCGAGTCTGAGGATGACCTCACATCCATAGGAGCAGCCAACACTGTAGACCCAGTCTTTCTTACTTTAGTCATGCCAATAGCCTAGGATGATTTACTCTGGGTAAGTGTGTCCAGGAAGCTAAACTCAAATTGGGAACAGCTTGGTTGGTTAGTATCTGTATAAGCACTGAATACTCAATCGGAGGTGATTCCCTTCTATGTAACAGAGCAGCCAGCACTTGACTCATTCCACCACCTATACAAATGAGAACCAATAACGAAGGGATTCCTGGACATTTCCCCTGCCCCTGAGTTTCCAGAGATGCCCTGATGTCACTGGCCCGGCTAGTTTTCCTACCTTTGTTGTTGTTGTTTAGTTGTTACGTCATGTCTGACTCTTTGGAAACCCACGGACTGTAGCCCACAAGGCTCCTCTGTCCACGGGATTCTCCAGGCAAGAATACTGGAGTGGGTTGCTGTGCCCTCCTCCAGGGGATCTTCTGGAACCAGGGACTGAACCCACATCTCCTGTGTCTCCTGCATCAGTAGGCGGATTCTTTACCACTGAGCCACCTGGGAAGCGCTTTCCTACCCCTACTTGTCCCTGAATCCACTTGGGCCTTCTCTCAAACACTATTAGAATATGATTTGCGGTTCCATCCAGGGATGGTAGACTCAGCTTCTAGACTGCAGTGCTTTATCTTACCCAGAAGTATTGTGTTGTATTGTGTTGTATTAAGAGACCTGATATTCACTTTCTCTGTTGCCCTGAGACCTAGAATGCCTTCACTTATAAAATATAGAAAAATAAGTTGAGGTTCTAGGAAGACCACATGCTGGAAAGGCATGAAAAGAGCCCTGGTCTGGGAGTCTAAAGATAGGAACTGAAGCCCTAGTTCTGGTGCTGAGGAGCTGTGTGAACTTAAATAGTTTCTGCTGTCCTTCCTGCTGCCTCAGCAGTCGAAATCCTGAATGTTGGCTACACTAGATCAGATGTTAATGGGCATAGGAATCACCTCTGAATCTGTTAAAGTGCAGAATTTGATGCAGCAGGCCCAGGGTTAGTGTGAGACTCCGCATTTCTCAAAAGTTTTAGTGAAGCTGATGGACTGGGGAATATAGTCGAAGTGAGAATCTGTGTCAGAAGTTCCCGCCTGTGTTCTACAAGCATCATACTCTTTTGAGTGACAAGAATTGTGTTTCTGAGGGTTTTAGGTATATCCTTACACACACCACTTGTTAAATTACATATGTAATACAGACGGTTAAAAATTCAAACAATACAGAAATATAAAAACATAGGATGTGGAAGTGCCCTGGTAATCGACCCCCAAAAGAGAACCATTGTTAATGATGTAAAGTATTTAATCTGACCATCTGCCAAAAGTCATTCTCAGCTGTACTGATCATGAATAGGAGCCTTTTTGGGAAAGGATCTGGTTTTTTTCATCAGTTCAAAGTCATTGCAGCCACTCGGTGTGGTAGGTGACGAGGTAATGCGTTTGGGCTGATCACGTGGAGGAGCGGGTTTCTGGGTGTTGTCTTCTCAGGTGGGGATCTAGAGTTCATGGTGACATCAGCAAGGGATCTTCACAGAGATAAGGGAGGGAGAATGAAAACACAGAGAACTAGAAATTTGGTCACCTGGGGCTTTCCAAATAGGGGCTTTCTCCTCCTTAATTTCTCTGTGGGGGCATTACTTAGTTATTGGGAGGAAAGTTTGGCATATATTTTCCCTGAAAAATGCCCTGTGACATCAAAGTGATCTCATGGAACCCAAAGAAGATAAGAATTTTCTTCAGTAGTAGACATAGGACCAATTTGTCCTGGCCGTCTAGAGCAGAATCCTCTTAGTCCAGAGGCATCCACGAGAGGGGACAGTTTTTACCTTCTGCCTCCGCAAGCATGCAGATGAGACAGCCAGAGGCAAGCTCTGGCTTTGCTGCTGGTTTAAGTGCAACTCCTGAGACACACGTTCCCCAGCTGCCCTCAGGATTGCATTCAAAGTATTCAGGATGGCTGGGTCCCTCTCTTCTCCAATCCCTTCCCTTCTGCCCATTCTTCCTTTCATGAGGGAGTCTTGATGCACTTACAAAGGCAATATCCTTTAATGAACCCAGCTCTTTCTAGCCTCTGGACTTTTCTAGGTTGTGCCCTCTTCCTGGAACACACTGCTGTTCCTGTCATCCTCTCCCACAACCCTCACTAACTTCCCTTCCCTCCTTTCCCTTCCCCTGATGAACTAGGATGACTTTTCTTTCCACTGGCATCTTGTACCACTCCTAGAATAACACTTCCTACACACTGTAATTTTTTGTCTCCCATGGTAGACTGAAAATCCTTGAGGACAGATACACTATTCTAGTTAAGGTTTTTTCTCCTATAGCATCAAATATTTGTTAAATGAATGGATGAAACTTAACTCACTCAGTTCAGTTCAGTTCAGTCACTCAGTCCTGTCTGACTCTGCGACCCCATGAACCGCAGCACGCCAGGCCTCCCTGTCAATTACCAACTGCCGGAGTCCACCCAAACCCATGTCCATTGAGTCAGTGATGCCATCCAATCATTTCATCCTCTGTTGTCCCCTTCTCCTCCTGCCCTCAATCTTTCCCAACATCAGGGTCTTTTCAAATGAGTCAGCTCTTCGCATCAGGTTGCCAAAATATTGGAGTTTCAGCTTCAACATCAGTCCCTCCAGTGAACACCCAAGACTGATCTCCTTTAGGATGGACTGGTTGGATCTCCTTGCAGTCCAAGGGACTCTCAAAAGTCTTCTCCAACAACCACAGTTCAAAAGCATCAATTCTTCAGTGCTCAGCTTTCTTTATAGTCCAACTCTCACATCCATACATGACCACTGGAAAAACCATAGCCTTGACTAGATGGACCTTTGTTGGCAAAGTAATGTCTCTGCTTTTTAATATGCTATCTAGGTTGGTCATAACTTTCCTTCCAAGGAGTAAGTGTCTTTTAATTTCATGGCTGCAGTCACCATCTGCAGTGATTTTGGAGCCCCCAAAAATGAAGTCTGACACTGTTTCCACTGTTTCCCCATCTATTTGCCATGAAGTGATGGGACCAGATGCCATGATCTTAGTTTTCTGAATGTTGAGCTTTAAGAAAGCTTCTTCACTCTCCTCTTTCACTTTTATCAAGAGCCTCTTTAGTTCTTCTTCACTTTCTGCCATAAAAGTGGTGTCATCTGCATATGTGAGGTTATTGATATTTCTCCCGGCAATCTTGATTCCAGCTTGTGCTTCTTCCAGCCCAGCATTTCTCATGATGTACTCTGCATATAAGTTAAATAAGCAGGGTGACAATATACAGCCTTGATGTACTCCTTTTCCTATTTGAAACCAGTCTATTGTTCCATGTCCAGTTCTACCTGTTGCTTCCTGACCTGCATACAGGTTTCTCAAGAGGGAGAATTAAAATGATAATTACTAATATGCTTACCTGAATCAATTTTTGGTTGAGGATTTTCTAATAAAGATATGGTCACTAATGCATTTGCTTTGTGGCCAAATTTTTAGAAGACAGTATGGTGTAGTGTAAGAGGCTGGACAAGAGATAAGAGGGACCCAAGTCTATCTTTTATGTGTTGTATATCTTTAGTTTGGTGCTTGGCTTTTCTGGGAACCATTATCTTCCACAGGGAAAGTATAATTCCTATCATTTTCAAAAGATTAAATGAGATACTAGGCTCAATTAAAAACAAACAAACGAAAAACTACAGTGAGATACACAAATATCAGCTCTTGTTATAATGGAACATTTAAGAAAATTAAAGATTTATTCTTTATGATTGGCTTCCCAGGTGGTACTAGTAGTAAAGAATCCACTTGCCAATGCAGGAGACACAAGAGATGCAGGTTCGATCCCTGGGTGGGGAAGATCCCCTGGAGTAGGAAATGGCAACCTACTCTAGTATCCTTGCCTGGAAAATTCCATGGACAGGCTGTAGTCCATGGTGTCGCAAAGAGCTGGACATGACTGAGCATGCGCACGCATGTGCGCGCACACACACACACACACACACACACACACACACACACACACATGCACACATCCTTTATGATACCAAATGATTGTCACCAGTGTTAGGGATGGCTCTGTGTATAAGTCATGAGGGTATTGTCTCTGGTTTACAACCCCTCATCCCCCTCCCCACACTTCAGTTCTCTGTTCTGAGACACTGGATTGGCACTCTCCAAACCAGATGCCTCCTTTGCCAACAGCTCTGCCGATAGGGAATTCTAGTAGTTGTTGTTCAATCGCTTAGTCATGTCTGACTCTGCAACCCATGGATTGCAGCATGCTAGGCTTTCCTGTCCTTCACCATCTCACTGAGTTTGCTCAAACTCATGTCTAGTGAGTCGGTGATGCTATCCAATCATCTCATCCTCTGTTGACCCCATTCTCCCCCTGCTTTCAATCTTCACCAGCATCGGGGTCTTTTCCAATGAGTCGGGTCTTTTCCAGTGACTCAGCGCTTTGTATCAGGTGGCCGAAGTATTGGAGTTTCAGCTTCAGCATCAGTTCTTCCAATGAACATTCAGGATTGATTTCCTTTAGGATTGACTGGTTTGATCTCCTTGTTGTCCAAGGGACTCTCAAGAGTCTTCTCCAGCACCACAGTTCAAAAGCGTCAATTCTTCAGTGCTCAGCCTTCCTTATGGTTCAGCTTCACATCCGTATATGACTACTGGAAAAATCATAGCTTTGACTATATCGACCTTGGTCAACAAAGTATTGTATGGGGGATCCTAGAGAGAGACTGTAAGCCTGGCAGAGGAAGGAGAGACTTGCTCCTTCCTGTTTTCTTCCTGTTCCTGCCAGGGTTAACACCTACCTTTCCTCTTCTCCTCCCTGTCCCTGGGGAGGGCAGCAGCAATTCCTTCCAGTTGAAGCCAGGTAGGAGTTTTCCAATTCTTGGAGAATTAGCCTCACTGCGTCCGCCCAGGAACATTAGTACTTAGCTGCTGGCGCCCACAGGTCTGGGTTGCAGCAACACGGAGCTCCTCCTCCAAGCTTGAGACCTCAGTCCCAGCCGAGCAATACCCACTTTGTGTTTCAGTCCTCATTCAGCCCCATATTCAAGTTTCTACATTTTGATATTTCCAGCTTCTTCCTTCATTTCCCCAGTGCTGAAGGTAGTAGTTGCTTTCTGCAATCTTTATCTCCTGTTACTCTTTTCTTCTTGGTGTTTTTAATACCTAGTTAGCAATTCTTTATATGAAGCTCTCTCTGTTAACATAGCTGGTGTGGTTCTGTCTCCCAACTGTATGCTAAGAAGCTCTCAGGAGATCTGAGCTGTGGTACAATCACCTTGGCCCGTATGTTCTGTCAGATGATATAATGTTGGAGATAACAGGCTAGGAAAATCTTCATTGTGAATCTTGTAGCATTTTCCAGGGAGAAGCACCATGCAGGTTCCAGGATTCTGAAAAAAGACCATGCCTCTGCATAGGGAATTATACAAATAAGCCATCAGCCCAAATTTAGTTGAAAAAAATGGGAGCCACAAAGTGAAAATGACCAGAAATGACACAAACGAGAAACATCATGCCCATGATAGTCCAAATTATTCAGGAGATGGTTTAACCATTCCCAGTATGTATCAATCAGAGGGACCTGGGTTACTTAGACCAAACAGTGAGCAATAGTAGGTGTTTTAAAAAATAAAAGCAGATGGTAAAGAATCTACTTGCAATATAGGAGACCCAGGTTCAATACCTGGGTTGGGAAGATCCCCTGGAGAAGGGCATGGCAACCCACTCAAGTATTCTCACCTGAAGAATCCCATGGACAGAGGATCCTGGTGGGCTCCAAGTCCATAGGGTCACAAAGAGTCAGACATGACTGAGCAACTAACTCTTCCACTTTAGTAGAAGAGTGGGCATTTTTCTAGCTGTCTAATGTCGGAGAGTTCTTTTCATATTGGAATAGGAGCATGACTTTGTCTCCGAAAAGAAAGATTTTTCCCTTTTCCTCACCAGATAACTAGAACAGGGTTTCCCAGCATCTCTCCTACACTGTAATACATGCAGGGCAGCATCCTAGGTTAAATAAAATGAGGGTCAGAACCTACATCCCGCTGCTTATGAATGAAAACCCCAGGTCCAGCTACTCACCAAAATATTGTCCAAAAATGTTCTTTAAGTTTTAGATTTTTTCATTTCACACTTTTCATTTTCATGAAGAACCTTATGGAAAAACATATTCAATTAGCTGAACAAACTTTTTGCCCAACCCAGTAGATATCTTGTTGATGGGGAAGTTCTGCCCAAGACCATGAGCAACTCACCAGCATCAGATGCTTCAGCCCTTGACCTCAGGTCTTGAGGGAAGGATGCCTACATACAGGGTCAATTAGACATCACCACCACTCCTGAACAGTAGTAGTATTAGACACAAAATGCAATAATTTGTCTTTCACTTTGGAGGGGCTATCCCAAGCTTGCCTGGACCACTAGATGTCTATCAACTTCACTGAAGTGACAGATCCCTGTATCTTTGTAGGGTTGATTTCCTCCCCTTTGAAGCACGTGTGTCTTACCAAGGTCTCTAGCCTACTGGTCACTGCTTGCCCATCATATCCAATCAACATGATAGGATTGATGTAATGGATCAGTGTCCATCTCTCAGGTTACATTAGAATGGAGGCCAGGAGAATTCCCAGGTGATGGGTACTAGTGGTAAAGAATTTGCCTGCCAATGCAGGAGATGCCAGAGATGTAGGTTCTATCCCTAGGTCAGGAAGATTCCCTGGAGAAAGAAATGGCAACCCACTCCAGTATTCTTCCCCGGAAAATCCCATGGACAGAGGAGCCTAGTGGGCTATAGTCCATGGGGTTGGACTGTAGAGTTGGACACGACTAACTGACTAGGCACAGGAGAATTCACATAGTCCTGAGAAAAATTAATACTGTCCCATAAGAATGCAGATTGTTTCTGATTCTCTTTTTAAGTTGAAAGGGAAAAAATGCATTCACCAAATCGATGACGATATAACGTATCCCTGAGGTCTTATCAGTCAGTTCTGGCAGAAAGGCCTCATCTGGCATAGCTGCTGCACTCAGGGCTGCTACTTATGGAGTCTGCAGTACTCTTCAGAATCGATCAGCTTTCTGCGGGGTCTGTTCTGCAGGGTCTAGACTGGTGAATTACACGGGACCACCACTTCTGCAATTTTTAAATGTTTAATGGGGAGACTAATCCTCCACTCCCCCAGGATGTGATTGCTTTTGGTTTACTATCTTGGCTGAGGTGGGGAGCAGTTTCAGAGTAATTCCTTTTGCCTTCCTGCCGTGGTAGCCCTTGATCACAATCCAGGGATCTGATGTAGGATTATTCCAACTGCCAAATATATAAATTCCAATTATATACTCAGGCTTCCCGGGCAGTGCAGTGGTAAAGAATCCACCTGCCAATGCAGGAGTCGCAGGAGACTCAGGTTCAATCCCTAGGTTGTGAAGATCCCCTGGAGGAGAAAATGGCAACCTGCTCCAATATCCCTGCCTGGAAAACTCCATGGAGCCCGGTGGGCTACTGTCCAAGGGGTCACAAAGAGTTGGACACAACTGAGCAACTGAGCACACACAATTATATACTCATGAACTGAGAAAATGACCACTGGGTCAGTCCAGGGGCCCGCTGGGCTTACTATGAGTCAGATGTTAGACAGAATTTCATTTATTACCTGTCTCCTATAGGCATGGCAGGCTACATCATATGCAGAGCCAAATAAAAATGAGAATGCAGGGCCCCTTATTCCAAAATCAAGGAAAAAAGTGTCATTCATGATACACATAAAGATTTTCCTTTCTTCTGTGTGTTGTCTCAATTTGTCATGGTGTTTTTATTTGCTATTTAAGGTACAAATAAAAATTTGAAATGATTAGCATTAATTTTATCATCCATCATGCCAGCTTTCAGTATAAATATCAGAGTAAACTTGTAGACAGAATCACCAAAACTACTTATTTGTATTTCATAGCTTGTCCGTAAGGGTGCCTCAAGATGGCTACAAGAGACAAATATAAGCCAGACTCAGGAAGGTTAGAATGAGAAAAAAGGATCCCTGCAGACACAGAGCCAGACAATACAAGCTTTTGGGTGTGGAGATACTTGCAGTGTGAGTACAAGCCAGTCTTCAAAGCAGGGCACGCTGACCTGGTGGCCGCAAGGGCTCCTCTCACCAGCCACTGGACTGCACCATGTCTGATAAGGAACAGAGTATAAGGTTGGGGCTTCCCTAGTGGCTCAGATGGTAAAGAATCTGCCTGCAAGGCAGGAGACCTGGGTAGGAAGATCCCCTAGAGGAGGGCATGGCAACCCACTCCAGTATTCTTGCCTGGAGAATCCCATGAACAGGGGAGCCTAGGGGGATATCGTCCATGGGGTTGTAAAGAGTCAGACATGACTGAGTGACTAGGCCCAGCACAGCACATGATGATGTTGAGCTGGGTGTCTTCACATCCAAAGACCCACCATCCCAGCTCATGGCACACAGGCCACCCCCAAGGATCTTTAAACCTCTGCCCCAGGACAGGCAACATGCTTGGTACCAAGATCAGGGGTGAGCAAGACACACCTTTGGCCTGTCACCCACCAGGTATACTGTGGTATTGCCAGCCTAAGGCAGGATGGATGCTTCCATGCCCTTCTCTGAGAGGCTCTGTGATGCTGTGAGCTGACCCTTCCTCTGCCTGTGTCCAGGTCTCTCCCAGGTTGGAGGACAGCAGTGATTGCAGGACATGGAGGAGGAGTCTGGGTGGGCCCTGGAGGACAAGCGGCAGGTGACAGAGAACTTGTCCTGGGAAGGCAGTGGTGGGTGAGGGTCATGCTGGTTTCCCCCGTGTCATTAGACATCACTTACGAAACAAATTCAAAGATAAAATTAAGAGTGTCAGAGCAGCAATCCCAGAGTGTGCAGGTCCTTTTGAGTATGGCTATGCTGGTCACATGGCCAGTACAAGAGGCCCCACCCATAGGTGGGGCCATATAGCCCCCACTATAGCAGGGGGCTGTGATGGTGCTTTGGACCTCTGGATATTGATGTTACTCAGACCCTGTAATCAGTAATCCTACAAATCCTGATATTCCTGTTTTCCCCAGAATAGTCACCCATATGCATAGTCAGGTCCATTTAAGAAGGGACTGAGGAGAGCATCACAGTACGTGTTTGTCATGGTCCTCCAGAGTTTTTCTTCCAAGGTTACAGCCATCTCTGCACCAATGAGCTCTGGATCTGAAAAAGGGCTCAGGTATGAAACTGAACAAAGATCATGAACCTCCTCAGTTCAGTTCAGTTCAGTTGCTCAGTCGTGTCCGACTCTTTGCGACCCCTTGAATCGCAGCACACCAGGCCTCCCTGTCCATCACCAACTCCCGGAGTTTAGTCACACTCATGCCCATTGAGTCAGTGATGCCATCCAGCCATCTCATCCTCTGTCATCCCCTTCTCCTCCTGCCCCCAGTCCCTCCCAGCATCAGGGTCTTTTCCAATGAGTCAACTCTTCACATGAGGTGGCCAAAGTATTGGATTTTCAGCTTCAGCATCAGTCCTTCCAATTAATACCCAGGACTGATCTCCTTTAGGATGGACTGGTTGGATCTCCTTGCAGTCCAAGGGACTCTCAAAAGTCTTCTCCAATACCACAGTTCAAAAGCATCAATTTTTTGGTGCTCAGCTTTCTTCACAGTCCAACTCTCACATCCATACATGACCGCTGGAAAAACCATAGCCTTGACCAGACGGACCTTTGTTGGCAAAGTTATGGCTCTGCTTTTTAATATACTGTCTAGGTTGGTCATAACTTTCCTTCCAAGGAGTAAGCGTCTTTTGATTTCATGGCTGCAATCCGCATCTGCAGTGATTTTGGAGCCCCAAAAAATGAAGTCTGACACTGTTTCCACTGTTTCTCCATCTATTTGCCATGAAGTGATGGGACCAGATGCCATGATCTTAGTTTTCTGGATGTTGAGCTTTAACCCAGCTTTTTCACTCTCCTCTTTCACTTTCATCAAGAGGCTTTTTAGTTCCTCTTCACTTTCTGCCATAAGGGTGGTGTCATCTGCATATGTGAGGTTATTGATATTTCTCCCGGCAATCTTGATTCCAGCTTGTGCTTCTTCCAGCCCAGCGTTTCTCATGATGTACTCTGCCCTCCATGTTTGTTTTCCTTTGTAATAGATGTTAAGCATCATCCTTGTTAACTGTCCATTTGTTTTGCCCCTGTGGACATCATGTGCTATTAACTATCTCCTCAGCTTCCTCTGGGTCAGTCTCTCCTGGTTGCCCCTCTGACCTTGCTGGTCATTACAGCAATTGTGGTCTCCTGGTTTCTGGTGGTTAAGCACCACCACCTGACCTTCTTTTTTTGGGTGGGTGGGTGGGTGAGGTGCCATCACCCAGGGCAGTTAAGGAGCCCATCTCTCTGATGGTCTCTCTGGCCATCATCCATGGCCTGCAGAGGAGGCCACCTCTGAACTTAGCAATCCTGTGCTCCTCTCACCAGTGTGTTCCTGGTGGCCTTGGGGAACAGTGTGTCTTCAGGTGGATATTATGGCCTTATATATTATATTAATCATAGTGTGTTTCCTTTCTCTGCCTCTCTACTTCCTCTTCCATTTGCTGGGAACGCTTCAGGCAGTTTCATTTCCCTGGCAGCTGCCCATCTGTTTTTCCAGGCTTCTAACAGCCTATGTTGCATTTGCCCCATCCTGGTGTCCTTCCTGGAATGTTAAGTCCCATGTCCCCTAAACGCTCCCCTGAGTCAATGAATTCTTGGTTTTTTACTTTCTTCATCAAGTATCCTCAAGATCCAATCCCAGCAGTCATCCCTTGGCTCCTATTGATGTTTAACAGCTCATTCTTGCAACTCTTTAAGCATGTGGTCTCCTTCCTCTTTTACTAGAGCCAGCACACCTCCAGCTGGGTTATGTGGAGATCTAACCATAGGTACTGGCTTAGAAGTGATTAGAGTCAACACATTCAGGGGGACCCATCCAGATATCCCTGTCCCATACTTCAGGGTCCCGGGTTTTCACACCAGGATGCTGTCCTTCACATCACAGCCCTTCCTTGACTAGGCATTCAAACCATCTCTGGAGCTCTGCAGGTCTCACAGGTAGGACTTCAGCATGTCCTTCAGCTGGGGTTGCCCTTCGGTCACAGGTGACAACAGGCCTCTCTACAAGCTGATGACCCTGCTACTTGGACACTAGCTGCTTATTAAATACCGTCTCTCGGTATCTTTCTTTGGGGTGTTAATACAACTTAGGAGTAACCAGCCAACTTTCTGGTCTTTTAGGCAGTACACCCGCCTATTTTTCATATGTTTACTGAACCTGCTACAGCATTTCCCATCACCAGGACATTTCCCCAGGTCACCACTGGTGAAATCTTCTCCATGAGGCCACCACCGGAGTCCAGAGACCACCCGTGCCTCACCTGTCAGCCACGACTGTGTCCCCCTCCTCGGCTGTGTGGGAGATGAGCTCATTTCAACTCCCCATTTTACTGTCTGTTTCTTTGGACCACTCTCAGTGCCATGCGTGCTGTTCTGGGTCCTCTGAGATGCCAACACAAATCTATATGTGTGAGAAATTTATTAGGGAAATTTAAACACGTGAGAGAAAATGATGGAGGAGCTGGGGGATCCCGGGAAGGCTGGTGTGCCCGTGGATGAAGAAGAGAAAAAGGAAGGAAGGAAAGTTGGGTGGAGTGTCTCAGACTTCAGAGCAGTCCCAGGGGAAGTTTGGCGGAGTTGTTGGGAGTCCTGAGCCTGTGCTGCTCATCGGGGGAGTCCTCCGTCTTCTCCTCACAGCCAGCCTATCCTAGTGTGTGTCTTAGTACCTGGTGCAGGCAGTTGTGGGCTGGGGCAGCTGGTGGGAACATGGCTCTGGTGCTAATATAAGTAATGGATTTCAGAGCCCAGGGGTGACAGCTTTTAGGCTCATGCAGTCAGTGATCTGAGAAGCCCATTTTCATGGCTTCCATATGAGCAATCAGAATGTTCTACGTCACTATACATGCTCATTCACTCAGTTGTGTCTGACTCTGCAACCTCATGGACTGTAGCCTGCCAGGCTCCTCTGTCCTTGGAATTTTCCAGGCAGGAATACTGGAGTGGGTTGCCATTTCCTACTCCAGGGGCTCTTCCCAACCCAGGGATAGTACCCACATCTCTTGTGTGGATTCTTTACCCCATTCACCACCTGGGAAGCCCTTCTACATGACTAGCTGAACTCAGAGTATTGTAGAATGAAGCCTCATCCACATTTCCAAAGAGTGGAGAGTAAAAAGCGCACTAGATTCTTGTGTACTATTCATACAGAAGTGACCATGGTCTCCATAATATTTTAGCCAACACACATATCTTTAAAATAATTCATTGAAACCTACTTTTAACATCTATTGTGCTAATTAACAAAATGTTTGACATTAAATGGAGTGAAATATAACTGAAATGCTGTCTCTGAAGTGTGATCCCTTGATTAAATAGCTGCCTGGAGTATGTTATCCTGTTTAGGGCAGCAGGACATCCCAGGGTATAGAATAAAATAAACTAATGCAGACTTCCAGAGCTCACTGGATCTACAGTGAATCATAGTAAAGCAGATTGAAGATAATACTTATATCTGGAAGAAATTAGGAGAACAGTGCAAAATGGTGAAAATCTTAGAAATATTGAAATAATTCACATATAACCCTTAGGACCCCACCATGAATGGCTGACATTGTTATTATCATCTAACCATATTGCAACTTTATAGAGTTGTATAGTATTAAGGAAAAGAAGCCTTAGATGCTGTGGAACAATTAGGATTTCCTGATTTCTCTTTGCCAGCACATGAACAGAAGCAAGCAGAGAATAAAGATGGAACTTGCCATATTAGGAAAAGAGGACTGAACCTGTTCATGTGCTTAACACATCCAGGATGTGTATGGACAAGTGGCTGAATTGGGTGAGCACTGGAAGGAAGGCTGCACCCGTGACTCTCTGCATAGGTGGTGTGTTGTAGGTGGAGAGCTGGGGAAACACCGATCCTTTCAGGTGGAACTTCTGATTGATCAGCATCTGTGTGTCAACATAATGATGAATATTTACATAGGGCTTTGTAATTTATAAAGCTCTTCCCCACAATCCATTGTCTCCTTTAATCCTCGAAACCCTATAAGGCAAACAGTATTTTTGTCCCAATTTCCTAGATGGAGAATATGACTCAGAGATGAAGTGAACTGTGAACTTCTAAGGTATACAGAGTCAATCCCTGTGAAGCCTGACTTGCCCACCTGCCCCACCATTCTCCAGGCTCCCAGAGCCATAGTCATCTCTCATGTGCCACCACTAGTTAACACTGAGGATACAGATGGGATTAGGACACACTAGGGACTTCCCTGTAGCTCAGATGGTAAATAATCTGCCTGCAATGCAGGAGACCTGGGTTCAATCCCTGGGTCAGGAAGATTCCCTGGAGAGGGAAATGGCAACCCACTCTAGTATTCTTGCCTGGAGAATCCCATGGACAGAGGAGCCTGGTGGAATACAGTCTATGGGGTTGCAAAGAGTCGGACACCACTGAGCAACTAACACCCACACACTGTGCTCCCAAAGAGCTTTTCTCATAAGAATTCCTTGAGAATATTTGACACTTCCAGAAACTCGGAGAAGATAGAGAGAAAGCATACATTATGACCTTTTCCCTGGAAGACTTTACACTCTAAAGGGTTTTTTTGGGGGTGGGGAAGGGTATCTTTGTTTTTGTTTTAATTTTTGTTATGGATCGATTTTAGGTTTATAGAAGAGTTGCAAACATGACATGGATTCCCACACAACCTTCACCTAGCTTCCCCTGATGTTACATAACCAAAATACGTCTGTCAACCCTAAGAAATTAACACTGGTCCATTACTATTAACTGGACTATAGATGTGACTCGAATTTCTAGTTTTCCGGCCTATGTCCTTCCTGCTCCAGGATTCAATCTATGATGCAAACTCCTTAGTCTCCTCCAATCTGTTATGGTTCCTCTTTATTTCTTTGCCTTTCTTAACTTTGATCTTGATATTGATGGAGTATTTTGCAGAATGTTTTTCAGTTTGTGTTTTGTCTGATGTTTCTCTCAAGATTAGACTGAGGTTATGGATTTGAGAAAAGGATACATGTAAATGATGTATGTGATACATGTCATTTCATCACATCCTATCAGTGGGTACATTGTGTCAACATGACTTATCCCCGGTAACGCTAACCTGGAACACTTAGATAAGGTGGTGTCTGGCAGGTTACTCTATTGCAAGTTGCTGTTTTTTTACCCCAATACTCTAGTCACAAGAAATGAATTAGTCACTAAGTCTAACCTACACTCAAGGGTTAGCAGGGAATTGCGTTTCACCTCTAGAAAGAGGAGTATCAAAGAATTTAGGACATATGTTAAAACTACCACGGCAATTAGTACATAATTAGGGGAAGGTGGTTTTAGCCTATGCAAAATATCTTGTCTTTCCTTAAGGTTTCATCCATTAATTTTAGCCTTCATCAATGACTCTGGCCTGAGGCAATTATTATTGTGCTGTTCTCATGGTGATTTGCTGCTTCTCTCATTTCTTTTATACTTATTATTGGAAATGGTCTGTAAAGAAAATTGACCCTTCCACCGCAACTTGTTTATTTATTCAGTCAATCATTTATCACAATATGGACTCATGGGTATTTATTTTATTCTTTGTGTTCAATACAATACAGTTTATTTTTTGTGTATAATTCAATATAATTGCTATTTTGTTGTTGTTGTGCCTCAAATCATTTTCAGTTTGATTCCTGTGTCCTTTTGACATTCTCCATCCATTTTTGGCTTAGTTTTGAACACCTTTTGCACTGCATGATACTCCAGGCTTACCTTGTATGTCTTCAAGGAATCCCAATTTCTTTTATTGGAGAATGGTATATAAAAACCAAGCCCTGGGCACTTAAGTTGTGCTTGTTAGTCTTGGAATGTCATTGTTTCTGGGCCTTTTCAGTGGGCAGTATCTATGTCTTCTAATCTACATATACATGCATCTCTACCCATGTGTATATTGATTAAACCAAATGAGGGTTTATGCTGATGTCTCCAGCTCCAACCCAGCACCATGGGGTACACTCTGGCACCCCACTTTTGGTTCTTTGTTATTTCTTTCTCCAACACTGAAAGCACAAAGGAGCTGTTTAATTTGGAAAGAGATCCTACATATTCGGGGATGATGAACTCTCTCTGCGTGGAAGAAAGATGAAACAGAGCAGGAGACCAGAGAACCCATCTGTGTAGGCAACCCTACTGTGTAGGACAGGTTTGCCCAAACTTCAGACTCTTTGGAAATAATAAAGAGCTTTCATGGGGGGGAAAATCCCCAATTAATTAAAAACATTTACTCTGAGATCATCTTCTATGTCTTGCTCCTCCATTCTCTCCCATCACTAGAGCAGCCCCAAGTAAATAGCAGAGTCTTCTTTCTATGCCCTGGGTTAGAATTCCACCTGTACAACCTCCTAATTTTGTAGGGGGGAGTACCTGAAGCTCAGAGAGGGGGGATCTCACCCAAAGTCACACAACAAGCCAGCAGTGGGGCCAGAGAAAAGCTCAGGTCTCCAAACACCCAGGCCAGTGCTCTTCTGAACTGTAGAATATGGCAGGAGTGGGAGACGTCCACTGTACAGGTGGAGTACAGACCTCCTTGCTTAATTTTGACAAGGGTCTTCAGCTGCTGGGATAAAAACGGACACTCTTTGCTGAGTGCAGCTTTAGTGGCAGGCATTAAGTTAAGCATCAATATCTCCTTGAACATGGTAACCCTATGACACAGGTGTTACTATGTCCATCTTGCAGATTAGCAAACTGAAAATGGAAAAGTTCATAAACTAGCCCAAAGTCATGATGGGACCAAGGTGGGATGCAGGCCTGAAATTGTGCATTAAATGCCGACTCCTGACTTGCAGACCAGCTTGTTGCTGAGCTGCAGAAGCTGCCTTAACTGTCCCCCAGGAAGAGGGGTATATGTCTCCATCATTGCTGGGGGTAAGCAAGCACTGGTCTGGAAAGGGCTAATTATGATAACAACCAGAAATGCCTTGTAAAGTGGCCACGTGGAGGCAGAAATACTTTGGGAAGCTGTGTAAGCATTTTGCATGCTGCCCTTTCTTCTTCTTCCTTCTCCTCCTCTTAGTCTTCTTCTCTCTCTCTGTCTCTTTCTGTCTCTCACACACACCATATACACATCTCCTCCCATATTATTATTGCGACTCTACTCCTGTCACTTTTCCTGAGCCAACCATCTTCAGCTCTGCATTCTAAGTAGGTCATAGAAGAAAACCAACCTTGTTGGTGCAGGACTATGAACTGAGCAAGGGCTTGGGAGTCTAGATGATCTGGGTTCCAATTTCAGGTCTGTTCTTTATGAACTGCCCCTCCAAGGGAGTCGTGTGACCTGGCCAAATTGTGTGCTAAAGTCGCTTGTCACATCCGACTGTTTGAGCCCCTATGGACCACAGTTTACCAGGCCCCTCTGTCCATGGGATTCTCCAGGCAAGAACACCGGAGATTGTTGCCATGCCCTCCTCCAAGGGCTCTTCCGGACCCAGGGATTGAACCCACATCTCTTACGTTTCCTGCATTGGCAGATGGGTTCTTTACCAATAGCGCCACCTGGGAAGCCTGGGCAAATTACACAGCCTTTATAAATGAAATAATAATACCTAACCTGTAATGTTGGAGAAGGAAATGGCAACCCACTCCAGTACTCTTGCCTGGAAAATCCCATGGATGGAGGAGCCTGGTGGGCTACAGTCCATGTGGTCGCAGAGTCGGACACGACTGAGCGACTTCACTTTCTTTCACTTTCAATGTTGGAGAAGGAAATGGCAACCCACTCCAATATTCTTGCCTGGAGAATCCCAGGGACAGAGGAGCCTGGTGGGCTGCTGTCTTTGGGGTCGCACGGAGTTGGACACGACTGAAGTGACTTAGCAGCAGCAGCGGCAGCAGCAACCTGTAATGTTGGGCTTCCCTTGTGGCTCAACTGGTAAAGAATCTGCCTGCAATATGGGAGAACTGGGTTTGACCCCAGGGACGGGAAGATCCCCTGGAGAAGGGAAAAGCTACCCACTCCAGTATTCTGGCCTGGAGAATTCCATGGACTGTATCGTCCATGGGGTCACAAAGAGTCGGACACAACTGAGTGACTAAGTACAGCATAGCACAACCTGTGATGTTAAAGTCAGTAGAAAATGTATCTTGAATTTCTCTGCTATTCCCTCTCTTGTTCCCTTTCAGAACTGCCATGTTGTTCCCAGGAATAATCTTCTAAAAACATAAATCACAAATAAATGCCTTTCTCATTGCACTTAGAATAAAACCCCCATCCTTATCATGTAAGGGCCTCTGTGATCTGGCCCCCGCCTACCTCTCCACTCCCCACCTCTTCCAGACTCCTCTGCAGACCCTCTCTCTCTTCTGCCACCACCTAAGCAGAGACTCCTTCCTGCCAGGGACCCCTCACCTGCTGTTCCAACCCCCAGGGACTCCTCTTCCCCTCTTCTCGCCTGGACTTCCCTGGTAGCTCAGCTGGTAAAGAATCCACCTGCTATGTAGGAGACCCGGTTCGATTCCTGAGTCGGACACGACTGAGCGACTAAGCGCACAGCACATAATACCTACTTAGCCTTTAAGTCTCAACGTGTCCTCCTAAGAGAAGTGAAAGTGAAGTCGCTCAGTCATATCCGGCTCTTTGCGACCCCGTGGACTGTAGCCTACCAGGCTCCTCCGTCCATGGGATTCTCCAGGCAAGAATACTAGAGTGGGTTGCCATTTCCTCCCCGAATGCTCTGTTCAAACCCAGAGCCCTCTGTCACGGTCTCCTGCTGCTCTTCCTTTTCCTTCAGACTCCTCATCACTGTTTATAACCGTGCATTTGGTTCAGTGATTCCTCATCAGTGTCGAGTCTCCTCCTGTAGGTGGAGAACAGAGCGTGTCTCTCCTTTCCTTTCTGTCTGTCCCTGGGGTCAGTCGCAGTGCCTGGGGCAAACCAGGCAGTCAAGAAATTCGTGGCGTCTGACAGGATGAATGACAGGGTCCTGTGTAGAGCACAGGTGGGCACACAGTGTACTTTTAACACATCTCCGTAGCCTCAGCCTGCCTCTTCCCCAACCTGGTGGATAGACTAGAGCAGAGCTCTGGGCAGTGGGCGCAGTCTCTTCCTCATCCCAGGTCCCCCGCCCCGTGGGGCTGGCCGGGTGCAAAGCCCCAGAGGCCAAGGGCAGACCCTGCCACCCCTGAGAGCAGGAGCCGCCTGTCGGGAGTGGGCAAAGCCACTGGGGAGCAGGGCCCCTGGGTCCTCATCAGGCTGGAGTCCTCCCCATCCTTTCTCCCCACTGCAGAGAGCCAATGCCAGTGGAGCTTGGTTTGTTTTGGTGTATGCGCTGCTAGGCAACCGGCCTGTTTTTGCTTATTTACCTCCCCTGGGCCGTTTCACAACATTCTGTAATAGGCCCTGCTCTCTCTGCTGCACATCTGGTTTGGGTTTAGACTGTCAGAGTCCCCACTGCACAGAGAGCTAGTGCTTTCCCCAAGTCACGGAGAGGGACCCCACACTCTGGCTGCCCAGCCTCCACAGTATTGGACCAGCCCATGGAGCCCTTCACTTGCCCAGCCCTGACTCCCTTCTCCACCCTGAGCCTCCTAGTCCTTGTTTTCAACAGTGGACACATTTCAAAGCCTGAGAGTAGGGACATGTTGAGAAGGAAAAGAATGATGGGGGTTCAAGAAATCCTATAGGAGGAAGGAAGTTTACAGATAATGAAGTCTGAGCCTTTATACAGCCACTACTCTCCCTTGACTCACAGAAAGGGGAGTTGACTTAACCAACGGGACACAGATAGACAGGGGCAGACCCAAGACCAAGTTCCTTGGCCAGGAGCCTTCCCACCAAGATGACAACCTTAGGGATAGAGTGGGTTACATTGGTTGTTATTAGGTTTGAATGAAATAGTGGCTTCATTCCTTTCTCCATCATACCCCAAAATTCCTGGTGGGGTTTCTGCAAAAGGACCAAAAAAGAACTGGAGATTTGATGGATGTCACCTTAGAGAGAGAGTTTCTGATTCCTTTGTCTACCTGCAGGGCAGGGGCAGGGACAGGGCAATGAAGAAGTGCTGCTTGGGAACAGACACAGGATGTCTCTCTCTGCGCCCCTCACACTCAGAGTAAAACCCAAGGTTCTGACATGGCTTACAAGGCTCTACACGACCTCATCTTGTTACCTCTCTGACCTCACCCTCCCCTCCACTGCCCTCCTACATTCAGCCCCAGTAATTGGTGCCGAGAAAGAGCATGAAGGCTTCCTTGGTGCAGAAGCAGCCAGCCACTGAGCAACGCTGGATGAGTCAAGTGAGGGCCGGGTTTCTCACCTGTTTTCTCTGGCACAGAACAAAATGCTCAGACAAAATACACACTGTTTTATTTTTCTCTGCAACACTTAACCTGCTCCTGACATATGGTTACATTTTGAATTTACTGTCAGTCTTTTCCCACTAGAATGTAAACTTCTCGCAGGCAGGGTCTTTCTTCTGTTCATTGTTATGTCCTTGCACCGACAAGAGTTTTACATGAAAATTGGGCTTCAGAAGGATTTGTTTGAATGAATGAGTGAGTTTGTTTGTCCTCCTAAACTTGTTCACATGGTGATATTCCCTTACACCTACTTCTCACCTATAAACTGAAATGCTTTCTGAGGGCCTGGGCTCTCCATTCTCAGCTCTCTGTGAAGCTCCACAGCTCCTAACTCGTGGAGCACATACTTCCCCTCTGCCTGGAATGCCCCTCCCGGTCCAACTCTGTATTTCCTGGTAGGGTCTGACCTGTAACTTTTCTTGCTGAGATGAACCTTTGACAGTTTCTGGCTACCTCTCTGTGGCTTGCCATCATGATGATTATTATTTATTAGGCTGCTCCATATTGATTAATCAACGAGGAGTAAGGGAACCAGGTGACCAGGTGTGTAGCAACTGAGCAGCGGTCTTTGCTCTCTCAAGTTTTCTTCTGATTCTTTTTCAGGCTTACTTTGTCAGTTGTTGTCCTTCAATAGAGACCTCTTGTGGCACAAGAGTACAGAGTGTGTTAGTCACTCAGTTGTGTCTGACTCTTTGTGACCCCATGGTCTGTAGCCTGTCAGTCTCCTCTGTCCATGGGATTCTCCAGGCAAGAATACTAGAGTGGGTTGCCATTTCCTTCTGCAGGGGATCTTCCTGACCCAGGGATCAAACCCAAGGATCTCCCTCATTGCAGGCAGACACTTTACAGTCTGAGCCATCAGGGAAGAGTACAGAACGATATGTAAAACAGAGCTCTTGATTTGGTTTTTTTTTTCTCAATCCTTCACCTTCCCCATTGACCCACAGTGAATGGCAACACCATCTGTTAAGTTTCTTAAGGCAAAAACTCAGGACTTGGCTATTGATCCAGACTGGATCCATCATCTCCCCCATACCAAGCCACTGTCAAGTCCTACCAACTCTACATCCCCTGGCATATCTGAAAAGCATCATATTCTCTCCACCTCTGTGACTCCACCCTCGTCCAGATCCCCAGCATTCTTACCTGCCTTACCAGCTCTTTATTTCTACTCTTCACTGACCAGCAAGTTATTAGAATCAGGTTTCAAAAGAGAAGTTAAGTCATGTTGCTTCTTTCTTTAAAACTGCCCAAATGGCTTCCTGTTACACTGAGGGTCAGAACCTTATCCTTTCTTTGCCTTGGCCCCAAAGGCTACAATCTAGCCCCTGCTGACCTCTCCTTCTTCAGTTCATCTCAATCCCTAAATCCCCTTTTCTCATTGTGCCTCAGCCACACTAACCCTCTTTCTATTCTTTGAATAAGTAAACTCATTCCAGTTTCAGGACTTCTGCACCATCAATCACCTCTCCTTGGAGTACTCTTCCTTCTACTCTTAGAATACTCTTGCACATGATTCCCCCAGTCACTCAAATCCTGATTTAAACCACATGTCTCCAGAGAAGACTTCTCTGATCATTCAGTTTAGAATAACATGACTCCTTTCCCATATACATATTTTCTCGTATTGTTTTAGGTTCTTTCTAACATGGACCACAAGATTTTCTATTGATATATATCTTTTATTGTATGTCTTTCCTGAATTAGAATGAAACAATGAGAACAGAAACCACTGTGACCCCAGCGCCTAGAATAGGGCCTGACACATAATAGACACTCAAAATGTTTCTTGAAGGAGTGAATGAATGAGTCCATGGTAGCCTGAACATGAACTGAGAGTCAGGCATCCTGTGTTCAACTCTAACCTGGCTGCTTTCACGTTACATGACTTTGAACTTATCATGTATCACTCTGGGCTTCCATTTCCACATCTGTAAAGTGAGTTCCGATTTCATGATCCTTAAAGTTCTTTTCAACTTCCAGATACTCTGATTCTATTGAATCTTTTCATATTGTTAAACATAAAAAGCCATCAAAGATGGTGATGACAGCAATGACTTGATGAAAGTTGATGAATTATTTCTTAAATCTCACACAGTGTCCCAGATTACATTAGTTATTTATGATTTGTACTTAAGCTACATATCCGAAAAGGATTTGAGTGGCTTAGGTTTCCCATCCACTTTTCCGAACATTTCCTTCCTTGTTTCATTTTCACATGCTCCCTTCTAGATTGCTATATTACAATGGGTCCTTCTGAATATAGCTGATAGAAACCTAACTGAATTCAGCTATAATATGAAATCCAGGGAAAGCTGAACAACTGTGGTGTTAGGAGGGCAGCAAAGAGAGCAGAGCCTCAGATGCTGCTGGGACCAGGGACTCACATCCCACTACTGCTCCCTCCACCATCTTTTCAGCATCTACCAGTGTGTCGACTGTATCCTTCTCTCTCTATGTAGCCTAGTTCTTTCCCTGTAGTTCCAGCAAAGCACTGATCGTACTTTACCATCACTGATTCATTTCATTGCTTAGTTTCGATATCTTTAAGTACAATGAAGTTCACTGATGGAAAGGATCTTATCCATTTGTTAATCCCTTGCCCCCACACAGTGCCTGGAGCATAGAAGGTGCTCAATAAATGCTAATTAGATAAATGAAGGATTAGCTCAATAAATGCTAATTAGATAAATAAATGCTAATTAGAAAACATAGCCACCAGCTGCTCCAGAGTTTAATACCCAGCAACTTCAGTTATTGGAGAAAGGCTAGCAAAGCTCTCTAAGACTCTAGTCAGAAAAGAAAAAAAAAATTTTAGAAATTTTGGTCCTCGTTTGGTCCAACGAGGCCACATGCTTCCCCGTGACAAACAGCAGCAGCCATTGAATGTGATAGTGTCTCAGCATCCATGTGAATTGGGGGAGGAGGTGCTTTTGGAATCTGGGAGGATTTCCTCCAAATCATGGTGCCTGCCAATGCAGGAGACATAAGAAACATGGATTCAATCCCTTGGTCAGAAAGATCCCCTGGAAGAGGAAATGGCAACCCACTCCAGTATTCTCGCATGGAGAATCCCATGGATGGTGGAGCCTGCCAGGCTATGGTCCATGGGGTCACAAAGAGTCAGATATTACTGAATCAACTTAACACATGGCACTAACACACTCACAGAATTGTTGCAGAGATCAAATGAGACACTGCAGGAGAAGGTGTTTTGAAAAGCTCTTATGAGGTTGCCATTTTTATAGGTCAAAATTGGTTAAATATTATCAATTATGTGTGTTTCATGGATATAGTTTACATGGATGTAAGCTATAATTGATTTGATTGTATGTCAGCACAGAAAGGGATGTTTTTAAGATAAATTGTTAAGTTCCTTTTTGAAATGATGGTAACTAAATGATTACTGGGCGTTAGCTTTACAAGGAACAGTGCTGCGTGCCTTACGTAGATAGCTCATTATTTCTTCCGACACTTCGATGAGGTAGATCCTATAATTATACCCATTCTGTAGACAAGAAAATTAAGATTCGGTGAGGTTAACACATTATTGACCAGGGGATTTTTGCAGAAACTAACACTTATGGCCAGTGATTTGTTATGTAAGTGAATATTGAAACACTATGGTCATTAACGTTTGGGTAACAGAAAATGTATTAACGCGTCTCTGGCAACAACGTATTAAGTTATACATTCCAGATAACACAGCTCAAATAGTGGCAGGGCCAGGATTTGAACCTCGGTTTTTGGGATCCAATGCTATTTATTACACTACATTAGGAAAGACTTGGAGGTCTAGCTCCTCCATGAAAATTAATCCATTGCTACTAAGATGAGAGGCTCTCAGTTCTAAGAAGGCAGATAAACCTAGAGCCTACTATGCAGAGTGAAGTAAGAAAAAGAAAGAAATCTCGTATATTAATGCATATATATGGAATCTAGAAAGATGGTACTGATGATTCTACTTGGAGGGCAGCAAAGGTGATGCAGACATAAAGAACAGACTTTTGGACACAGTTGGGGAAGGAGAGGGTGGGATGATTTAAGAGAGTAGCATTGAAACATATACATTACCATATGTAAAATAGATAGCCAGTGGGAATTTTCTGTGTGGTGCAGGGAGCCCAAAGCTGATGTTTTGTGCCAACCTAGTGGGGTGGGATGGGAAGGGAAGTTCAAGAGGGAAGGGGCATAGGTATCCCTGCAGCCGATTCATGTTGATATACGGCAGAAACCATCACAGTATTGTAAAGTAATTATCCTTTAATTAAAAATGAAAATTAAAAAAAAATGAATGACTCTTTCTGTTACCTGTGAATCCACAGACTTGGGTATATCCCACCCCTAAGTCACAGACATTGTATTATAACTAGTAGTAAGTGTATCATCTGCCTAAGACTGGTTAATTTGCTTGAGGGACCATCTTATTCATCTTTGCACTCAAAATAAGCCTTACATTTTACCTAGCATATGAAAGGCACTCTCCAAAGGTTTACTGAAGTGAATGGGGTAGACAGAAAAGATGGTTCAGTATCGCCAATGAGTATCGTCTCTGACCTGCATGTTTGCGGTGGTGAAGGAACAATAATATAAAGGCCAATTATAAAAACAGACCCATGTTTTTATTTTGTTTCAGAAGGTTATGCCCATTATATCTAGTTTTCATATTACTTTGCTGGGTAAGGTGTGGTATCTCCAGGTCTTTCCTCTTGAGAGCAGCAGAATATATTATTTCCAAAGACTGTAAACATCTCCTCTGTGATATTAAAGCTGGGTCATGAAAATACATTTGCTCCAACTAGGGTCACACAGAGCTTTTAACCTAAAAACCATCCTCAGCTGGAATTGCACAGAATTCCATTCTGGGCGTGCCCTCAATTTCTTCTAAATGCAAACCCCACCCACACTCCAGAGCCCTACAACTCTGTCAAGCAAATGTTTGATTTGATTGTATGGGAACTTGATTCCGAGCCATGGAATTTGAGAGCTGTGCCTGCAAGCCTGGAATTTCAATATTAGCCTTTCTGACCTGGATAGCTTTGATCTCCCAAGTTTACACTCACAAGTATTGATAACATGGCTCAAATCACAAGCAAGAGCACCAGGTCCACAGCCCATGGCTGCCAAGTGTGTGCATGTGTACACAGATCTCTGTTGAGATCAAAATGGATTTAGATTACACAGGGCTTATCTGATGGTGGGGCAGAGAGACAGAGTTCACTTTCATTAGACAATCATCCTATAGCACAGAAATCAAGAGTGAACTGCAGCTGAACTCTGGCAAGGCCAGACCTTTGCAATATGGCCCAACCTTCCTTAATTTCTTAGAGTCTGCTTTCTCATTGGGGAATGTCCGCTTTAGTTAGCCACCATTTTCCAAGCATCTATAATGGGCTCCGTAAGTCTTTACATAAAGTTAATAATAATATGTTAAACATATAGATGCTAGTCACTGCCTTGCTTAAAAGCTTTCAGTGTTTCAGTGCCTGCAGAACAGGCACTTTACCTTTACTCCTGCTTTACCTTCCCATGATCCAGTCTCTGTCTCTCTCTGATCTCGATTCCTTCCACTCCATCTCTCATTCCCAGTGTCCTGATATATTTAAGTATTCCAAGCCTTCTGGACAAGGTGACTGCACTTCCTTTCCCTCAAGGGGAATGTCCCATCCAGTTCTGCTTTCCAGTAAACACCTGCACTTCCTTCCCATCTATGCAGAATATCTCCGACCCCCCCTTTTAGATACACACTCCGTCTTTCTCCATTTGCGCTGTGCCCAGGAAGTTGATCTGTGGGGATGGCATCAGTGGGTGCTTGTCCAGTTGGGAACTTCAGGAGAGAGGGAATGCCTTCCTCCCTGCCAGGGCACTGGAGCTGGCATGTCCCTCACTGCTCCTGCTCCTTCCCCTTGTGGGAAAAGTTCAGCAGCTACTAAGCTCCTATACTCACCCTGTGATTCTTCTACATCTACATCTTTGCAGATAAGCCCTCCTCTAAACACAAATAAAGTGATGGGCCGTTGAGACCCTGATGCGTGCATGCTGATGCAGCACTAGCTCAGGGAGTCCTTTGTAGGCACCCACCTGTTACATCAGGCTTCCCCAATGGCTCAGCAGGTCAAGATTCTGGCTGCAATGCAGGAGACGTGGGAGACACAGGAGTCAAGGGAGTCATGGGTTTGATCCCTGGGCTGGGAAGGTCGCATAGAGGAGGAAATGGCAACTCACTCCAGTATTCTTGTCTGGAAAATCCCATGGACAGAGGAGCCAGGTAGGCTACGGTTCACAGGGTCACAAAGAGTCAGACACACACACATACACACACACCTGTTACTCACAATGCTCTGTTTGCTCCCCCGTCTGCCCTACCAAATTGCTTCGTTTCACTTTGCTTTGTAAATATTAAAGTGGCCCACCCACATTTAGTGATTAGCTTCTACACCTTGGGCTGTGGCCCAGGCACAGCAGATTCAGAGGTTAATAGATGATCATTTTTGACCTTGAAGATCCCCGACTCTAGTGCCAGAGATATGCTGTAAGCTCTGTCTGTGGCTCTGAGCACAGGACTAGTTAACAGTGGGCTCGTGTTCAAATCCCAGTTCCATCACTGACGAGCCATGTAATCTGAGTGAGTTCATCTTTCTGAGCCTCAGTTTCTCATCTGTAAATTGAAATAATAGAAGCTACTTCAGAAGAGTGGTTATAAGGATTAAAGTAGCACTCTATAAACATCCATTATTATTTTTATTATAGCAGGTGCTTAGTTGCATGCATGCATTCTCAGTTGCTCAGTGGTGTCTGACTCTTTGCAACCCCATGGACTGTAGCCCAGCAGGTTCCTCTGTCCCTAGGAGGACAAGAATATGTTCCAGACAAGAATACTGGAGTGGGTAGCCATTTCCTCCTCTAGGGGATCTTCCTGACCTAGGGATCGAATCTGCATCTCTTGCATCTCCTGAATTGGCAGGTGGATTCTTTATCACTGACCTACCTGGAAGGCCCAGGTGCTTGGCTCAGTTTGGTTCAGTCACTCAGTCGTGTCCGATTCTTTGCAACCCCATGAATCACAGCACGCCAGGCCTCCCTGTCCATCACCAACTCCCGGAGTTTACTCAAACTCATGCCCATCGAGTCAGTGATGCCATCCAGCCATCTCATCCTCTGTCACCCCCTTCTCCTCCTGCCCCCAATCCCTCCCAGCATCAGGGTCTTTTCCAGTGAGTCAACTCTTCGCATGAGGTGGCCAAAGTATTGCAGCTTCAGCTTCAGCATCAGTCCTTCCAATGAACACCCAGGACTGATCTCCTTTAGGATGGACTGTTTGCATCTCCTTGCAGTCCAAGGGACTCTCAACAGTCTTCTCCAACACCATAGTTCAAAAGCATCAATTTTCCGGCACTCAGCTTTCTTCACAGTCCAGCTCTCACATCCATACAGGACCACTGGAAAAACCATAGCCTTGACTAGATGGACCTTTGTTGGCAAAGTAATATCTCTGCTTTTTAATATGCTATCTAGATTGGTCATAACTTTCCTTCCAAGGAGTAAGCGTCTTTTAATTTCATGGCTGCAGTCACCATCTGCAGTGATTTTGGAGCCCCCCAAAATAAAGTCTGACACTGTTTCCACTGTCTCCCATCTATTTCCTATGAAGTGATGGGACCAGATGCCATGATCTTAGTTTTCTGAATGTTAAGCTTTAACCCAGCTTTTTCACTCTCCTCTTTCACTTTCATCAAGAGGCAGGTGCTTGGTTAGGGTACATGAAATGATGACTGAATTTATTCTCTCATTTGTTCTCTCTAACAACCCTTTTTCCACCCTTCCCCACTATATGTATCCCAAATAGACAGCAAAAATACTTCTTTTCCCCATTTGACAGATGAAGAATTTAGGAGTGAATGAATGAATATATGAATATCTAACCCACTCAGCCTGTTCTGCATCCCCCACCTCCTCCTGGTGGCCATAGCTGTACTGTTTTATCTGGGAATCTGGGAGCTCTGAGCCCTGGAGAAGTGATCCTGGCTTTCTCTCTGGGGGATGTGCCAAGAGCTCACCATGATTTGGTCTGTGTCTAACACGGTCTTAGTGCAGGTGCTTCTGGGCTTCGTAAACACTGGGCCTCTGGGCGCTGCCCCAGAAGCCCCCAGCTTCCCAGAACCAGTGGCCCCAGTTCCTGTTCAACAGCTGCTCTTTCTGTAAGGCCTTTGCAAGCCTCAGTGCCCCTTCTGGTAAGTGCAGGGGCCAGGAGGGAGGTTCCACTTTCACATTCACTACCACACCCACAGGAGGGAGATTTCTCAATGTGGAGGGGAAATTTCCTTTCTCTTTGGGCCTAACCCCAAGCTTGCTGCTGAACTCATTTTTTTTCAGGACATACTCAATTTTCTTTTGAGGCTCGGGTGTCCCCAAGATCTAAACTTGGATCTGCTCCAGAAACAAGGGAGAACCATGGCCCTGCTGTGCCCCTGCGACAGGCACGCCCTGTGCCCAAGTGCGCACTGCATGCATCCTGATATGGCCCTGCCCCTGGCCCGTTTTACAGATGTCGGGACTGAGGCTCGGGGCCATGGGATAACTAGAGCTGGAATGTTCAAATGGGGATATCTTCCCCTTAGAGCTTTGAAACAGTCGGAAATGGCCACAGAAAGGAAATCCCCAGATGGAATTAATTTTGCCTGCTTGTCCACGACATGCCCAACTCTGTTCCTTTGCTTCCTGTAATCTGCATGTTTATTTGTGTCCATATCTGTGTCTCCTACTTGACTGCCCCTCCTCAAGGGCAGAGAAGGTGACTCGTTTACGCCCTTTCCCTGGTCCCAGCACAAGGCCCAAGGCAGGAAGAGATTGCTGCTCTAAGAAGTTAAAAGCAAGAGAGCAAGCCAGTGTGTCCGATGGTGGAGAGTTAGTGGTGGGGAACTGTAGGGCAAGGCTGGAGATCAAACCAAGGCTGGATCCTGTAGGCCATGGTGAGGGGTCTGTCTTTAATTCTAAGGGGAAAAGGAAGCCACCTAAGGCTTTTGAGCAGGGCCCTGACATGTTGAGCTGTATGTACTCAATCACTCAGTCATGTTTGACTCTCTGCAATCCCATGGACTGTAGCCCACCAAGCCCCTCTGTCCAGGGACTTTTCCAGGCAAGAATACTGGAGCAGGTTGCCATTTGCTACTCCAGGGGATCTTCCTGACCCAAGGATTGAACCTGCATCTCTGATGTCTCCTGCATTGGCAGGCAGATTATTTACCACTGCGCCACCATGTTACAACAAAGTAATCTGGCTGTAGTGTGGGGAACAGACTGGAAAGTAACAGATGAGGAAGCTCAGTCAGGAGCTGTCCCAGTGGACCAGGCAAGAGATAAGAGAATCTCTTGAAGTCAGTGCTTCTCAGACTTGAGTGGGCATCAGAATCCCCTGGAAGGCCTGTTAAAGCCCAGCTTGCTGGCCCCACCCCCGGTTTCTGATTCAGTGGGTCTGGGGTGGGACCCACCTAATAATTTGTATTTCTAGCAAGGTCCCAGGTGATGAGGATGCTGCTGATCCCCAAGGACCACTGGCTTTAGGGAAAGAGAAGAGGGAAAGGATGAGTGAGACAGTCTTATCCTTGAAGAGCTTCATCTCATGGGAGTACAGTGTGACTAGTGCAGTTCTAGAGAAGTGGATGCATCTGCATTTTGATAGCCCAGGGAGGGAACTCTCCTCTAGTTTGGGGTGGAAGAGGGGGTCAGAGGAAGCTTTCTGGAAGAGGGAACTCTTGAATTGAGTTACAATAGTTAAGTAGGAGTCAACCAGGTGAGAAAGGTCAGCAGGAAAAATGGGAAGAAGATGCTCAAATCAGAGGGCAAACCTTGAGCAAAGGCAGGGAGGTGAGGAATAGTGAGATTTGTTTGAGCAATTGAACAAGAGACTTCAAAATGAAGACAGTATATCAAGAAGGGCTTTGCATGCCTTGCAAATTAAAGACTTTGGATTTGATTCTGTGGATCAGAGGTTTGTAAGCTATTTTAGGAGGAGGAGGGACTGGGAAGTATGTGGTGTGAGAGATGTCACAGACCCCTCTGAGAATCTGAACAAAGTTAATGTGCACACAAATAGAACTAGGGTGTACATTTCAGGATGTTCACAGATTTGCTGAAGGCTATCCATAAACTTGAAAAACCCACAAACAACTCAAATCTCTGCAATGGATGATGGGTTTTAAGCAGATAGGTGTCTTAATGAGGTTTTAGTTTGATAAGAACACTCACTGGCCAAGTAAACAATGGATTTGAGCAGAGGTAACTGGGTGAAAGGTAATATAGAACAGTGTGGGAAGGGACCAGTTTAACACCTATAACACAAGTGTTAGGTTGGTAAGTGTCAAGATCAGACTTGCTTTTTAGCAAAGTCACTGCTCAATTCAAGAAGCATTGCTTGAGAGCTGAGTTCAGAGGCTGTCTGCCTGGCTCTAAACCAGCAGGAAGGAGCCATCTGCGCCCTCACCCCACCTACTAGAATCTGCTGGTCATCAGTCAGCTGAGGCCCAGATATCCTAGACCTTTGAGGGCCAGAAGCCAAGGACGTGAAGGAAGGCAGTGCTCTGAAGAGCTGGGGAGAGGCCAAAAGGGCAAAATGGGGTAGTGAGTTTTGGGGAGGCGGCCAGAGTGTCAGTCCTTCCAAAGGTTTTGCAATAGCCCTAGGAAGTGGACAGAACTAAGATGATTATCTCTGTTGAACAGATGGAACACCGAAGGCCAGAAAAGGTGAGAACTTGCCAAAAGACACGTAGCAAACATCAAGGCAGAACTGAGAAGAGAACTCTTTAACACTGGGTTCTTGGGTCAGTATCTCTCATCTTAAGCTGACCCTGGTGCAAATTTTGCCATAGCAGTAGCCTATGGCTCTGTAATCGTCTAATTCTGTGATTCTAGCCGAAGTTGTCTACAGTTAACTCAATTCAAAGGAATATCTGCCTTTTCACCCCAAAACCATACCATCAACCACCTGTGAAGTTTAGAGCCAGCCACTTGGCCTCTCTGCCTCAAGTTTTCTCTTCACCTATAAAATAAGAGGATAGCACTCAATGTCCACAAAGCCTTCATCTTCTCTGGACTACAGTGGTTCCACAAAGGCTTCAGTGATCCAAAATTCTGCCCCACAGCCTGGATGGGAGGGGAGTTTGGGGAAGAATGGATGCATGTATATGTATGGCTTAGTCTCTCTGCTATGCACAGGAAAAAATTACAACATTGTTAATCGGCTAGATTCCAATATAAAATAGAAAGCTACAAAATATTCTGCCCCAGCTTTGATGTGACAACAGGATTCTCACTAGCCCAACTCCTTTTATATACAGTTACAAGGAATAAGAAGAAGAAGAAGAATGATAAAGATTAACATTTATTTCTTCCATGGGCCAAACACTGATCTAAGTATAGATACTTTTATGCTTTAAAAAATACTTTTGAAGGCTACTGTTATTATTGTTTCCATTTTGTAAGTTAGAAAGTTAGTAACACAGAATTGTGTTACTTAACATAAGGTCATACAGCTAACTATTTATAGAACCAGGGTTCAAACCCAAGCAGTTGACTCAGGATCCATGGTCCTTAGGAGCTGAAGAGTGAGGGGTGGGAACTGCCAAGTGAAGTCTCAGTGATGGGAGTCTCACTCCCATAATCACTCACATCTTCACAGAAAGTTGTACTATGTCACACTACCCTCCACCCTTGCAAAGGGATGCTTGTAAGATGTTATCTAGTGACTTGTGGAAGGAATTTCCAAATTAGGCAAATAAAAATACACGATACCTGGTTAAATTCAAATTTCTGGTAAAAAGCAAATAATTTTTAAAGTCTATCCCTTGCAACATTTGTGACATATTTATATAAAAACTTTTCATTATTTATCTGAAATTCAGATTTAGCTGGGCATCCTGTATTCTATATGACAAACCTACTTCCAATATGACAAAAATAAGAACAAATCATGATAACTTCCTTCTAGCAGACTGAGTGGGTATTGTTTTTGTCTTGCTCCCCGGTCCAGAAGGTTGACATAATGGCCTTGACTGAATCATTTTCAAGGGAATAGGAATGACTGCTCCTCCCTCATCTCAAATGGGAAGTCCAGAATGACCTGGAACAAGCCTTGTTCACTGGCTGCCCGCATCTCTGGCTGAGTTTCCAGTGCCCTGCTCACAATTTGTAAGATGACATAAACCATGATCTCCCTCCTTCTCTGCTCCCCAGTAGATTCCCAGGGCCTTTCTAGGACATTCAGGTCTTCAAATACTAATTACTGCTCCTCTCTGAACCTGAGTAATCGCTTCTGGGATAGTTAGAGGAAAAGTAAGAAAAGCACATATTAGATTCTCAAGTCAGAGTGGATCATTTCTCAGGTTTTCCTCATACTGAATGTTGTGGATTCTGGGGAGAATACCAAGACCCAAGGATTTTCTGACTTTAACAACATGTTGTGATTTCCCAAAATCCACCCCACCTCCAATCCGCCCCGGGAAATGGGTTTTGAAATATAAATATGTGGGGTTAGTCCACATCTGACACAGCTGTGCTGAAGCTTGCTTTCTCATGGCTGGCATCCCAAACAGACCCTGGGCTTGACCAAACTCCTACCTCCTCATCACAACCTGACCCTGGGCTTCCCTCTCTCCCTCACCACATCCCACCCATGCCCAGTGTGGAGTGGTTTTTATCAACAGAGCCTGTCTCATCTCATTGGGAAACTGGCTGCTCACATGTTTTCAATCTGCTTTGTCTCCCCTGATTACCAAGATGTCCCAGACCAAATCGCACTTAGATGAAATGCATTTGGGTGGTGGACCCTGCCTGCCTCAGCAGAAATATTAGAGCAGCTGCCTAGAGCACAGCCAAGACTTAACATACAATGCCCACCAGCATCCCAAAAGCAAAAGGTATTTTGAAAAGTGTTTTGTATTAATATTCTTGAATATATACATTTACAGGCATACTAATGGGACTTCCCTGGTTGCTCAGACAATTAATAATCTGCCTGCAGTGCAGGAGACCCAGGTTTGATCCCTGGGGTGGGGAAGATCCCCTGGAGAAGGAAATGGCTACCCACTCCAGTATTCTTGCCTGGAGTATTCCATGGACAGAAGATCCTGTTGGGCTCTATGGGGTCTATACAGCCTATGGGATCGTAAACAGTTGGATAGGACTGAGCAACTAACACACACAAAGGCATTCTGATTAGACCCCAGACAGAGGTCATAGTTATTTCCTTAAAATAATTCATTGAAAAAGATTTAGAACAGAGCAAAAATAAACCCTTCTTGGCCGAGAAGGATGGGGGTCCCAGTTTCTTTTTTCTGAATATTTTCATACTGAAATCCTCTAAGCTGACCTTGTTAATCAGACATGTGCTTGGCTTTGTCAGCTGGAGCCAGAATATCCCCATCATCGTTAACTTCATGACCATGGCTGAGAGTCATTGATCACTTATTTTGAGCCAGGAATTTTGCTAACTATTCTACATGATTTATATCACTGAATTCCCTAATGATCTGCTATGAGAAGTATAATGTTTTCATTAATTTTTTTTTCTTAGAGCAGTTTAAGGTTCATGACAGAATTGACAGACAGTACTAAGATGTCTTAGGCACCACCTGTCCCCATATATGCATAGCCTACCTCGTTATAAACATTGCCCACCAGAGTAGTATGTTTGTTTTAGTTGATGAACCTACATTAACACATCATGCATGTGTACTAAGTTGCTTCAGTGGTGTCTGACTTCTGTGTGACCCTATGGGCTGTAGTGTGCCAAACACCTCTGTCCATGGGATTATCTAGGCAAGAATAATGGAGTGAGTTGCTATGCCCTCCTCCAGGGGATCTTCCGCATGCAAAGATCAAACCTTGGTCTCTTATTTTTCTTGCATTGGCAGGCAGATTCTTTACTGCTAATGACACCTTGGAAGCCCCTTCACACATCATGAAAGTGAAAGAAAGTGAAAGTGAAGTCTCTCAGTCGTGTCCGACTCTTTGTGACCCCATGGACGGTAGCCTACCAGGCTCCGCCGTCCATGGGATTTTCCAAACAAGAATACTGGAGTGGGCTGCCATTTCCTTCTCCAGGGGATCTTCCCAACCCAGGGATCAAACCCAGGTCTCCTGCATTGCAGACAGATGCAATCATAATTACCCCCAAATCCATACTTTACCCTTGGTACTGTACATTCTCTGGATCTGAACAAATGTATAATGACATATATCCATCATTATAACATTGTACATAAGTACTTCCACTGCCTTAAAAATCCTCTGTGCTCTACCTATTCATCCTCCCTGCCCCTTCCCAACTTCTGGCAACCACTAATATTTCTGTCTCCACAGTCTTGCCTTTCCTAGAATGTCCTATAGTTGGAATCATAAAGTATGTAGCCTTTTCAGATTGACTTCTTTCCCTTAGAAATTATGCATTTAAGTTTCCTTTTCATCACTTTTAGGGCTGAATAATAGTTCATTGTCTAGATGTACTATAGTTTATTTATCCATTCACCTACTGAAGTGTATCTTTGTTGCTTCCAAGTTTTGGCAATTGTAAGTAAAGCTGCTATAAACATCTGTGTGTAGGTTTTTCTTTAGACATAAATTTTCAATGATTATTACCTCCAGATCAAATGGTGAAATATATTTAGCTTTGTAAGAAATTGCCAAACTCTTGCAAAGTGACTGTACTATTTTGCATTTTCACCAGCGGTGGATGAGAGTTCCAGTTGCTCCATTTTCTTGCCAGCACTTCCTGTTGTCAGCATTCAGGATTTTGGCCATTCTTATAGGTATGTAGTGGTATATCAATTTCTTTAAGTTGAATTGCCTGTTGACATATGACAGAGAGCTATTTTCATATGTTTATTTGCCATCTGTATATCTTTGTGAGATATCTGTCAAGCTCTTAGCTAACTTTTAATCAAGTTGTTTGATTTCCTGTCACTGAATTTTAAGAGTTCTTTATATATTTTGGATAACAGTCCTTTATCAGATGTCATCTGCAAATATTTCCTCCTGCTCATGGGTTGTCTTCTCCTTCTCTTGATGTTGTCTTTCACAGAGCAGGAGTTTTTAATTTCAGTGAAGATCAGTTTAATGATTATTTCTTTCATGAATCACATGTTATATCTAAAAAGGCACCATCTATGCATCATTCTTTCCTATGGTATCTTCTGAGTCTCATACTTTAAAGTTTTACATATACGTCTGTAATCCATTTTGAGTTAACTTTTGTGAAGGGTATAAGGTCTCTGTCTACATTTGTGGGTTTTTTGTTTTTTTTTTTTGCCTCAGTTCAGTTCAGTTCAGTTGCTCAGTCGTGTCCGACTCTTTGCGACCCCATGAATCGCAGCATGCCAGGCTTCCCTGTCCATCACCAACTCCTGGAGTTTTTTTGCCTATGTATGTCCGATTGTTCCAGCACCATTTCTATAAATGACTCTATTTACTCCATTGCATTGCCTTTGTTCTTTTGTCAACGATCAGTTGACTACATTTATGTGGGTCAGTCTCTGGGCTCTCCAGTCTGTCCATTGAGCTATTTGTCTGTTTTTTCACCAACCCCACACCGTCTTGATTACTATGGCTTTATATAGTGAGTCTTGAAGTTGGATAGTTTTAGTCCTCCAATTTTGTTTTACCCAACTTTGTTGGCTAGTTGAGGCTTTTGTCTCTACACATAAAGTTTAGAATTAGTTTGACAATATCCGTGAAATAACTTGCTAAGGGTTTGGTTGGGATTACATTGAATCCATAGATCAAGTTGTAAAGAACAGACATTTTTATAATACTGATCTTCCTATGCATATATCTAGTTTTTCTTTAATTTTTTTAATCAGAGATTTTTAGTCTTAATCACATGAATCTTGTACACATTTTGTTAGATTTATACCTAAGTTTTTAACATTTGGGGGCTTTAATGTAAATGATATTGTATTTTTACTTTCAAATTCCATTTGTTCATCACTGATACGTGTATAAGCAACTGACCTTTGTATATTGATCTGTACAGTAAGTGATGTTGTAAAAATCACTTATTAGTTTCAGGAGTTTTTTAGCAATTCAGATTTTCTTAGATGACCATATCATCTTTAGACAAATATAGTTTTATTTTTCTTTTCGCAGGTCTGCATACTCGTTATTTTATTTTTCTTTTTCATGTTAGTGCGTTAGCTAGAACTTCCAGTGTGATGTTGAAAGGAGTGGTGAGGGGCATCCTTGTCTTGTACCCAATCTTAGTGTGAAAGCTTGGAGTTTTTCATCATGTGCGATGTTAGCTGTGGGTTTTTTGAAGATATTCTTTATCAAGTCAAGGAAGTTCTTCTTTATTCATAATTCACTAAGAGTTTTTACTATGAATGGTCGTTGGATGTGTTTTCTGCATCTATTGATATGATCATGTGATCAAGTGACTTTTTTTTCCCCTTAGCCTGTTGATGTAATGGACTACTTGAACTGATTTTCTAATTTTCAACCAGCCTTACTTACCTGGGATAAATCCCACTTGGTTGTGGTATATAATTCTTTTTAAATATTGTTGGATTTAATTTGCTAATATTTTGAAGAGTTTTGCATCTATGTTCATGAGAGATAGTTGGTCTGTAGATTTCTTTTCTCACAATGTCTTTGTCTGTTTTTGGTATTAGGATAATGCTGACCTCATAGAATGGGTTAGGAAGTATACCTTTGACTTCTATACTTTCAAAAAGATTATAGAGATTTGGTGTAACTTTTAAAAAATGTTTGGTAGAATTCACCACTGAACCCATTTGGCCTTGGTGCTTTCTGTCTTGGAAGGTTATTAACTGATCTATTAGGATTAATAATTTCTTTAATAGACACAGGCCTGTTCAGATTATCTATTTCTTCTCATGCAAGTTTTAGCAAATTATGTCCTTCATGGAATTGGTTAATTTTACCTAAATTATCGAATTTGTAGGTATAGAGTTGTTTATAGTATTCCTTTATTTCCCTGTGATAGCCATAGGATCTGTAGTGATTGTATCAGGAGGTACAACTTTTAATTCCTATTTTGTGGATAAGGAATGAGAGCTAAGAAGATTACTTGATATGCCCAGGGTCACATAGCTAATCAAGGTGAAAGCTGGTGTTCTAACCCCAGACTGTACAACCTAAGGCTGGAACATTCAGTCTCAGCAACCCTTACTTCCCAGAGATTGGTGGCAAGGCACTTCTGGGAACATAGGTACCTGGTATGGTATTTAGCCAAGGAGATTAAAGAGACTCATTCATTTTTCATGGCCTGCCTCAAAATTCTCCTGGATGTAGATAGCAGACCCAGCCCTCCTCTTTGTACCTCCTTGGCCTATGAAGGCATTTATAAGAGTTTGAGCTCCTTTAAGGTAATGAGAGGACATGATGCCGAAAAGGAAAATATTTTGATGCCAGACAGAGCTGGATTTAAATGATGGTTCAAAATTTAACCAATTCTATGAAGATGGGACAGAAAACTCTAAATTTTAGTTTCCTCATGTATAAAATGGGTAAAATTTCATTTGTTTCACAGGATTGTGATACGTGTTAACTAGAAAAATTTGGCCTGCATTCAGGCATCTAGTATTTTTTGAGCATTTATTATGTGCAGAGGCCATTAGGAACTTGCTCAGTGCCCATTACTATCCTTTCAGGACAGGGATTATATATTCCACGCTCTTCATCCCCATGACCCAGGAGACAGCCTAGGATAGGACATGTGCTCATTAAATGGCAAGCATACAATGTTTACATAAATTAACAAATAAATAAAATGTAAGTCAGAACTCCGTGACATGACATATACAGCCCACCTGGTTTATCTTTGTGGTCCCATGCACCCTCTAGCTACACATGATTGGCAGCTGGAGGGTAGGGGTGTAACTGGTATTTGGCGAGCAAACCACGTCTTTCCATGTCTCAGCATCAACCCAGTTCTCAAATAATTCTCAGGCTTGAATGCCTGCCACACCCTTTTTGTCCACCTGTCAAGTTACTCAGTACCTTAGTTTAACCTAATGGAAAATTCAGAATAAATCTGCTTCTTCTCTGCATGCCAGCTTTTCAAATAATTGAAATCATTCTCCATGACTCCCTTCCTTATCCTATCCTTCCAGGTCATATTTTCTTCCTGTTCCCAATAATTCTTGTAGGTGATGGTCTGCATTCCATGGTATCTTCGGTCCTCCCCACTTAGCCAGTTGCCTCTTAGTCATTGTCTTGGGCTTCCCTGATGGCTCAGGCAGTAAAGAGTCTGCCTGCAATGAGGGAGACCCGGGTTCAATCCCTGAGTCAGGAAGAGCTTCTGGAGAAGGAAATGGCAACTCACTTCAGTATTCTTGCCTGGAAAATCCAATGGGCAGAAGAGCCTGGCGGGCTATGGTCCATTGGGTTGCGAGAGTCAGACACGACTGAGCAACTAACACGTTCACTTCCACTTTCTTAACCGTTCTTTCACTGGCTATTTCTTGAGCAACCTCCTAGATGTAAGACAAAATAGGTTTTGTCACAAGACAAAAAATTTGTGAAGCTTATATTCTATTAAGGAGCTGGACCACAAACAAATAAAAATTGAATTTATATATTGGCTGTAGATGCATCAGAAAGAAAAAGAAAATGAGCAGGTGAGGAGAGAAGGGAGAGTGTGAAGATTATGGATGGGTGCACCTCTGAAGCGAGATGCTGAAGGAAATGAGGGTGCAAGCCGTGTGACTCTCTGGGGGAGGTGCCTTCCAGATGGAGAGAAGAGCTAGTATCCATGCCCTCAGGCAAGAAAAACTCTGTGTGTTTACGGCAGTGCCGGGGGCCCATGTGATGGAACAGAGAGAGTGGGGGAAAGCACAGCTGGAGATGAGTTCTAAGAGGAACCGAGGGCAGATTATGTCGGTCCTCCAGGACAATGAGAAGGACATTGTTTTAAGTGAGATGGAAATTTAACAGGACTTTACAAAGCTGAGTTTTAGGGGAGCAAGCATAGAAACAGAGAGACCTAGTCAGGGGTTATTGCAGTAACCACAGCAGGAGATGATGGTGACTGGAAACTGCAAATGCACTTGAATTCTGGATGTACTTTGAAAGTAGAGCCCACTGCATTTGTTAAAGGATCAAACGTGGGGCAGGAGACAGTATACCTCAGTCTCCCTCTTTATAAAATAGGGATAATATTTATACTGTGCAGTTGTTAAGCTTCACAGTAGATGCTCAAGAAATGTGAATTTTCTCTCTCAGCAACTCAGTTGGACCATTAATTATGGTAGATTATTTAAAGTCTGGGTAGAGAGGAGAGATGAGGACTTTCAAGTACCTGAGAGAAAGTGAAAGTGAAAGGCGCTCAGTCGTGTCCGACCCTTTGTGACCCCATGGACTATACAGTCCATGGAGTTCTCCAGGCCAGAATACTGGAATGGGTAGCCTTTCCCTTCTCCAGGGGATCTTCCCAACCCAGGAATTGAACCCAAGTCTCCCTCATTGCAGGCGGATTCTTTACCAGCTGAGCCACAAGGGAAGCCCAAGAATACTGGAGTGGGTAGCCTATCCCTTCTCCTGTGGATCTTCCTGACCCAGGAATCAAACCAGGGTTTCCTGCATTGCAGGCCAATTTTTTACCAACTGAGCTATAAGGGAAGCCACCTGTGGGACCCTAAAAGGGAGAGGTACCATGGGAAACACATAGTGCATGATTTAGAATATAGTTCAGGGTGAAAGTTTGGGAGATGTCTTTGAGTATGTAGCCCTGAAACCACAGGGGTAAGTTAAGAATAGAGTGCTTTCCATTACCATAGTAATACTGTGCAATATTCATGGGACTAATATATACTTTAAAGAGGAAATCACAGCATTGTTAGAAGCAGAATGAAAAATATGGTATCATATGAAATGAGGGAATAATTTTTTTCTGGAATATTGGGCTAAGAGAAGCCAGGAAAAATGAGGTGACATATTGGTATAGTTTCTTGGAAATATACCTTAAAGGGAACCGAGCATCTCCATGGTTGTTAGTAATCAAGGTAGGGAAGACAGTTTAGGCAACATGCCTGTAAATCAAAGAGGCTTGAGTCTTCATCCAGGCCTTCCCCCTACACTATATTATCAGTTTTTTAACAATAGCCATGGAATTGTTATCGGTTTGATTGGCTGATAGCACCTGTGGTTGCTCAGATCTGGATTCTGCATCTATGGGCATGCTGGCTTTGCACAGATCTGTGATCCACGGGAGCCACCAGGGACACGTGATAAATTCCATGCAACCATTTGTGTATTGCAAAGGCTAGTCCCCTCTCTTACTGGTTCATTGGTATTTCTCCATCTGCCCCAGGTACCTGAGAATCAACAGAACTGGGCTCTTTCCTGACTCTATCATCACCTAGTGGTATCTGTGTATTGAGATGATTGATCTGATCTGCACACTTGCACAATCATGTGTAGTTCTGGCCCCACACTGTAAGAAGGTCACAAATACACTATGATTCCAGAAGAGCGTGTCAGGATGAAACAGAGGGGATGTGTGGCTGGAAAATGATGTATAAGGATGAACTGAAAGAGATAGTGGGTTTTTTTTGTTTGTTTGTTTTTTCGTTTTTTTTTTTTTTTTTTTCATGGGGGATAGGAGATTCAAGTAGGATGTGTCTTCAAACGCTTTAAGGGCAACTATTTGGGAGAGAAATTGATTTATTCCAATTTCATATTGACTAATATAGGGATGGATCAAAGAGATATATTTTGGTTCATTGTCATAAAAGGTATTTCTAATAACATTACCATCCAACTGTAAAATGAGCTGCCTTTGGAGGAGGATGACTGAAGGAACCAACCTTTTTAGCTTGGATTCAAGCATTGGATCTGACACTGGACTAGATGAATAACACCTTCTGGCCTCCTCCTCCCTTCTTCTCATTATCTCCTCTTCCTATCTCTGTGGTCCTCTCACTTAACCTCAGAGGAACAAACCTATCTGGACTTTGATTGTGTTGGTCTAAAAGTTCGTTCAAAATCAACTTTTTGGCCAACTCATTACTAAGTGGGAGTCAAAGGGGGCCCTTTGTCTGTAAGACTCAAACTTTCAAAGTCAAAGGGGCCCCTTTGTCTGCAAGATTTATACTTTCAGTTTGATCCAAGATGTTCATAACTTTTTTGAGTGATTAATAGGGAAGGCAAATACTTTTCATTCCTCAGGGCTACCAATGAATGTGTGTTAAGTGACCTCATCTGGGCATCAAATGGCACCCTACCCACTGAAGGTTACTTCTCCTTGGTTGGCCCCGGGTCAAGGTTTGATCCTGTTTGCTTTGAGGGGAGGAATGTGAAGCATGCCCTCTGTGAAAGCCCAGAACAGATGTTATGTTTTCTTTTTATGACTGGCTTTGCTAACTGGTTTGTGAGCTGGGCCCTTGGAAGTCAAACCAGGCTTGACCAGGGCTGTTAATGAAGAGATGATCAGGTCCCTCAGACAAAGGGGGAAAGTCCAGAGGATAAGATGTAGGAAGGTGGACTGTTCTAGAAGCTGGGGGAATATACAGGAGTCTCAAAACCAAAAAGAATCTAACAGGCCCAACAGTTTGACCCCTTGATTTTACAGATGAGGAAACTGAAGGGCAGAGAGACAGGGACTTCCTTGAAGTCATGCAGAAAAGCAAACCCATGAGGACTAGGATGGGGGCAAAGCAAGAGAGGCCCCTGCACGACCGTGAGGGATTCCTCCTGAAATTTTCATTTGCCTCAGTCCTGAACCCTGTACCACCTAAGCTACGGAACTCACCTGCCACACTCAAAGTCCCTCCAAAGAGCTTCTAATCATGGAAGTTACCATGCTTTCTTGCAGATGATTCTATCCCAGTTAGACTAAAGAAGGACCCCTGACCATAGGCGGCCAATACAGTCTGGCGAGCATCTTAAGGTAGTCTAGTGTGGGCAGTTGTCCCATGGGCCTAAAGTGATTTAACAATCAGATTCTCTCTTGGGACGTTGAATCAGCAATAAGAGGAGACAGTCTTTAGTGGTTGAGAGAGAAAGTCAAGGGCATTCTTGCTTCTCAGTTCTGTTACTTTCATTGTTCTCTATCCATTCTTGTGATGGGAAGGGAGAGCAGAAAGACCAGTCCTATGCCTCTCCCAATTTCTTCCTGTCGCTAAAGGGTATACCTCTTGTGCCACTGTTCAGACTCTGCACTGCTGTGGGGAATACCTGCCTCCCAATCATCCATTTAACAAATAGTGATTGTTGGGTACAGAGGTTATTAACATTTGGCAATTAAGCATAAGTGCTTCCACCTTAGCAGAGAGACAGATACAAAAGAGATAATAATAGTACCATTTGATGAATATTAACAAAGGAGAAAAGCAACATATTGTTGGGGCACCAGGAAAAGGTTCATAACCCTTCTAGTAGAACTAGGAGTAAGTACAAAGAAGACTTCCCTAAGGAGGTGTTGCCTGCACCGAGTTCTCAACAATGGGCAGGATTTTGCCATGTGAAGAGTAAGAATAAAGCATTCTAGGCCTGATCAAGGTACAGTACATGCATGCATGCGAAGTCACTTCAGTTGTGTCCTACTCTTTGCAACCCTATGGCCCAGAGCCTGCCAGGCTCCTCTGTACAAGGGATTCTCCAGGCAAAAATACTGCAGTGGGTTGCCATGCCCTCCTCCAGGGGCAAGGTACAGTAAGTCCCCTGCATATGAACGGGTTCTATTCTGAGAACTCATTTTTAAGTTGAATTTGTTCATATAAGTCCAGCAAAGTTAGCCTAGGTACCCAACTAACACAATTAGTTATATAGTACTGAACTGTAATAGGTTTGCAGTACTTTCCACATAAATAATATGTAAACAAAGACAAACACAAAAACTAAGAAAACATTTTCAATCTTACAGTACAATACCTTGGAAAGTATAGTAGTACAGTACAACAGCTGATATACAGGGGCTGGGATTCAGTGAACAGGCAAGAAGAGTTACTGCCTGGAGGAGGGAGAGGAGGTAGGAAATGATAGAGCTGAAGGATCATCAACAATAGGAGACAGAGTTGGGGGTGGCAAGCTGCAATTTCATTCATGCCTGATGTTGATGGAATGTACATTCACATTTATGAGAGTTCAAAGCTTGAAGGTTCATGTGTAGGAGACTCTGTACAGAGCTGAGGACCAGCATGGCATGTATGGAGGGACTGAGCAGCTGGCCAGCTGTATGAATTTCAAGTCAGCAGGGCAGAGCAAGCGGAGGAGGCTGATCCTTGTAAGCCAGGCTGAGGAGTTTGGATTTCACACACCAGGGGAACTCTCTTCCTCTGGTAATCCAAGACTACACTCAGTGCCAGGGCGAGCTTTCCTTGGACCACAGAGGATTTTACAGAATTCTGAGTCTGAATGCCTTTAGACAGTGATGTCTCGGTATGCCATAATCCCTACTGCTCCCCGTTGCCTTTCCATGGTCCTGGCACTCATGTCTATTTCCTTCTACCTTCTGTAGGCTCTGAGGACATGATCCCTGCTCTGGATGCTGGAGAATCTCTGAAGAATTTTTGGCAGGCATAATCAGGCCTCTGCTTTACAAATGTGGATGAGGGCTTTTAGGGGCCCTCTGGAGGCAAGTAAGTCCTTTGGAGGCCATTGTAATAATCCAGGCAAAAGATGTCAAGGGCCTGGAAATATGCCACAGAGGAGGATACAATAGGCATTGAGTGATGGCCCCTCCAGCCACTCGTGGGAAGTGTAGGAGATGAGCCAGCTATTCTATGCCAAGCACCACTTTACAAGACAGAATGCTGTGACAGTCCTAACCTGCTGGGTTCCTCCTATGTCACAGAGGCTTGACATCCATCACCTCTTGCCAAGATCCCAACAATCCTGTGAGCTACTGCCCCTCCCTCACCATCCCATGAAGGCTCAGAGAGACGGAGTGTCTCCCATGAAGGGTCCTTGCGAAGTGATTGGTCAGGAATAAAACCAGGACTTGCTTTACTCACATGCTCACATGCTGCCTGGTAGGTTTGTCTGGACACTGTTGGAGCCCAGAAGCTAGGACAGCAGCATCTTTGGGAGCCAACCCAGCAGAGAATTAATACGGACTTAGGTTGGCTTCCTTGTTGGCTCAGATGGTAAAGAACTGGCCTGCAATGTGGGAGATTCAGGTTTGATCCCTGCATCTAGAAGATTCCTTGGAGAAGGCACTGGCTACTCCAGTATTCTTGCCTGGAGAATTCCATGGACATAGGAACCTGGCAGACTATAGTCCATGGGGTTGCAAAAGAGTCAGACATGACTAAGAGCGACTAATGCTTTCACTTTCTATTCACTTGGGAGCCACACGACTGAGAAAAAAAGAACTGAGGGTAGACTACCCAAGAGGACAAGCTGAAATGTGCGTTTAGTGTCTGTGTATTTGGCTTGGCAAAGCCCAGCTCTGTCTCTCTCAGAAAAGAAGTGAATATCTAAGTGCATTGACCTGTTAGCACACAAATGCCAAAACCACAGTAGGTGTTGTTCTTTGGGTCCATTGGCCACAAGAAGTGTGAAGGGGAGACCTGGTTGGAAAGGATCCTTCTGGAAGGGTCCCAGATGCCCTGGCCTGGGAACTCCTGTCCCCAGCTCTGTTGTTTCTTTAGAAAACACTCCTTTAGCCCTAAAAGTCCTACCTACAGACTCAAGCACCCCCTCTAAGTCAGTTCTCTCGAAGTATGGTTCTCAGACTGGCAGCAGCTTCATCACCTGGGAACTGGTTAGAAATGCAAATTATCAGGCCCCACACAAACATCCCGAGTCAGAAACCAGAGGGTAGCACAGGGCCAGTGCTCTGTATTTCACCAAACCCACTAGGGGCTTCTGATGTGAGCCCAAGTTTGAGAACCCCTGCCATAGGTGATAATGTGATGATGTTGTGAATGTTTTACTGGCTGCTTTAGTGTATCTCATGTACTTTTCCTGCAATGTCCCGGGCTTTCTTCAAATGAATAAACACTTTCTGCCGCATCACTTTGAGTCCAGCAGAATCCCAGTGTAGCCAGTTAAAGAGTGGGCATGGACAGGTAGACCAATGGTTGGTTCAAATTCAAATCCCATTCTGGCTTGTTTTGTTTTGATGTTGCTTGATCTGATCTTGGCTTCAATGGTAGCTCCTCAGGGAAGGCTTTCCAGCTTTCCCAGGCTAGGTTAGAGGCTTCTGTCATATTTTCCAGGAGTACCCCAAGTTTCTGCTCATCATCCCAGTACTCATCCATCAGTCTGTGTGACAATCACCTGTTTAATAAATAAGTGTCTTTTCTTCCACTTCACTCCAAGTCCAGTGACGGTGGAGCCTGTAGGTTTCCTGTGCATCCTCATGTCCCTATGGTAGAGTGGAGGAACACAGAGCAAAGATGTGTTCAGTTAACGGAACACCAAGCTCACCTGGAGGTCTTGTATAGTGGTTCCCTCAGGCTGGATTGTTTCTCCCCAGCTCTAGCTGTGGCTTTTTCTATCTTCTCATTCCAGCTTTAGCTACCAGGTCACCATCTCCTGACTACCCAACCCAGTTTGTCTTGACCATCCCACTGCTCTGTCTTCAACTGACCACTGAATCACTATTTAACAGTCTATTTCATTATTTTATGTTCTGACTTCCTCATTCCCACTCCCCTAGAGCACAAGTTTCAAAATTAGGGGGCTGGTTTATCTAGTCAACTGTGTCCCCTAGCACATCAGATTCCCAGTAAATGATTTTCAGATGATACATGACTTTTTACTGACTCATTACTCAAACATGTATACATCTTCTATGTATGACCATTTCAGAGATGGAGAAAGATAAATCCAAGAAGAGTGCCAGTTGCCCAAGTCACATAGCCAGTGAGGAGCAGAACTGAACTAGAATTTATGGCTTCTGGCTTTTAAGCCCATCCTCTTTCCACCATATTGCTTACCTTTTTGCTTGACTAAAAAGTTTGGTATTTTTGGTCATCTCTATGTCTTGTTTGGAAAAATGTCTATTTAGATCTTCTGCCCATTTTTTAATTGTGCTTTTTTTTTTTTTTTTTTTTTTTTTTGGTGTTGAGCATGAAGGCTTTGACTGTGGATCACAAAAAACTGGAAAATTCTGAAAGAGATGGGAATACCAGACCACCTCACCTGCCTCCTGAGAAATCTGTATGCAGGTCAAGAAGCAACAGTTAGAACTGGACATGGAACAACAGACTGGTTCCAAATCGGGAAAGGAGTATGTCAAGGCTGTATGTTGTCACCCTGCTTATTTAACTTATATGCAGAGTACATCATGAGAAATGCTGGGCTGGATAAAGCACAAGCTGGAATCAAGATTGCCAGGAGAAATATCAATAACCTCAAATATGCAGATGACACCACCCTTATGGCAGAAAGCGAAGAAGAACTAAAAACTCTCTTGATGAAAGTGAAAGAAGAGAGTGAATAAGTTGGCTTAAAACCCAACATTCAGAAAACTAAGATCATGGCATCTGGTCTGATCACTTTATGGCAAACAGATGGGGAAACAGTGGAAACAGTGACAGACTTTTATTTTGGGGGGCTCCAAAATCATTGGAAATGGTGACTGTAGCCATGAAATTAAAAGACACTTGCTCCTTGGAAGGAAAGTTATGACCAGCCTAGACAGCTTATTAAAAAGCAGAGACATTACGTTGCCAACAAAGGTCCATCTAATCAAGGCTATGGTTTTTCCAGTGGTCATGTATGGCTGTGAGAGTTGGACTATAAAGAAAGCTGAGCACTGAAGAATTGATGCTTTTGAACTGTGGTGTTGGAGAAGACTCTCAAGAGTCCCTTGGACTGCAAGGCGACCCAACCTAAAGGAAATCAGTCCTGAATGTAAGTTTGGCCACCTGATGCGAAGAACTGACTCATTTGAAAAGACCCTGATGCTGGGAAAGATCAAAGGTTGGAAGAGAAGGGAACAACAGAGGATGAGATGGTTGGATGGCATCACTGACTCAATGGACATGAGTTTGAGTAAACTCTGGGACTTGGTGATGGACAGGGAGACCTGGTGTGCTGCAGTCCATGGGGTCTCAAAGAGTCGGACACGACTGAGCAACTGAACTGAACTCAAGGAAAGGATGCTCAACATCACTAATTATTAGAGAAATGCAAATCAAAACTACAATGAGGTATCACCTCACACCAGTCAAAAAGATCATCATCAAAAAATCCACAAACAATAAATGCTGGCGAGGGTGTGGAGAAAACGGATCCCTCCTACACTGTTGAAGGGAATGTAAATTGATACACTGGAGAACAGTATGGAGGTTCCTTTAAAAAACTAAAAATAAAAATTTTTAATGAAAAAAAAAAATAGAACCACTGTATGACCCAGCAATCCCACTCCTGGGCATATATATGGAGAAAACCATAATTTCAAGGGATACATTCACCCCAGTTTTCATTGAAGCACTATTTACAATAACCAGGACATGGAAGCAACTTAACTATCCATCAGTGGAGGAATGGATAAAGAAGATGTGGTACATATGTACAATGGAATATTGCTCAGCATAAAAGAAATGAAATTGTGTCATTTGCAGATATATGTGTAGACCTGCAGACTGTCATTCAGAGTGAAGAAATTCAGAAAGAAAAAAGAAAATGTTTATATTAACACATATATGTGAAATTTAGAAAAATGGTACGGATGAACCTATTTGCAAAGCAGAAATAGAGACACAGATGTAAAGAACTAAAGTATGAACACCAAGCAGGGAAGAAGGAGTGGGAAGAATTGGGAGATTGGGATTGACATATATACACTACTATGTATAAAATAGATAACTAATGAGACCCTACTGTATACCATAAGGAATTCTACACAGTGCTCTGTGGTGACCTCATTGGGAAGGAAATCTAAAAAAGTGGAGAGACATGTATACGGAGAGCTAATGCACTTTCCTGCACAGCAGAAACAATACAATATTGTAAAGCAACTGTGTGTGTGTGAGTGTGTGAGTGTATGTGAGAGTGTGTGAGAGTGTGTGTGTGTGTGTGTGTGTGAGTGTGTGTGTGAAAGTGTGAGTGTGTGTGAGAGAGTGTGAGAGAGTGTGTGTGAGTGTGAGTGTGTGTGTGTGTGTGTGTGAGTGTGTGTGAGAGTGTGTGTGAGAGTGTGTGTGTGTGTTTCACTCAGTCATCTGACTCTTTGTGACCCCTTGGACTGCAGCCTGCCAGGGTCCTCTGTCCATGGTATTCTCCAGGCAAGAATACTGGAGTGGGTTGCTATGCCCTCCTCCAGGGGATCTTCCCAACCCAGAAATCGAACTGGTCTCCCACATTGCAGGTGGATTCTTTACCATCAGAGCCAAAGCAACCATACTCCCATAATAAAAGAAAATGTTTGATATTTTTCCTGGAAGTTTTAGGGAGTGACTGAATTCTTGAACTTCAAGGAAGTATTAGAATGGGCTGTGTTTTTACTATATAAGGTAGGTCCCTCTCTCCCCTTCTTGCTACAGTGACTAATCTTATTTCAAAAGCATCTGCTTTTCCATCCATGGGTCATGAAGCCACTGCCACACACCATAAACCCATCACTGACATTTTCTCGCAGCTGTGTTAGTTGACAGCTCTGAATCATCAGTGCTGTGAAGTTGCCAGAACTGCTGGTGCTGTCAAAGCATATCAGGGGCAGAGGCCCTGCAGTTGCCAGTGGCTCCACTGATGTACCTGTTCTATACAGAGGCCCCTCCACCCTGCCTGGCTGCTGCAGATAGGAGTCCAGGGGAGATGAAGGGGAGTCACTCCAGGAGGCAGATGATTTATGTCAGAGGATTAAACCTGATCCCATATCAAGTTCAAGATGTGCTCAATCAACCCAGAACCCCCAGAACCTCATTAGCTGTAGAGAAAGCCTCCCTGCTGTAACTTTGGACCAAAAAAAGAATACCCATGTTCACCGAAGTATCTTTGATAATGGCAAAAAAAAAAAAAGTAGGGAATCATAATACCAATTCTGGTACGTTCACAGGAATATTAGGCAGCTACTAGAATCTGAGTTAAAAATAGATAGGCATAACTGAATTATTATAATTAATTGGTTAAAAAATTAGGTTACAACATGTAATGTGCCAGATAAGCATATTTTTAGTGACATCTAGATGGATTGATGGACGAATAAATAGAAGGATTATAGATAGATATGGAGGAAAGTAGGTATATAGCTAGATGGACAGACACATGGATGAGAGAGACATGAAAGACTGGAAAGACCTACACCAGTATATTAACAGTGGTTATATCTGAATGGAGGTATTAAGAGTAATTTTTAAAATTGCTGACCTTTAGTTCCAGATTGCTGTTGTTGTTGTTTGTTTGCTAAGTTGTATCCCACTCTTTGCAGGCCCATGGACTGCAGCACATCAGGCTCCTCTGTCCTCCACTATCTTCCAGAGTTTGCTCAAATTAATGTCCATTGAGTCTGTGATGCTATCTAACCATCTCATCCTCTACTTCCCCCTTCTCCTTTTGCCTTCCATCTTTCCCAGCATCAGGGTCTTTTCCAATGAGTTGGCTCTTCACATCAGGTGGCCAAAGGATTGGAGCTTCAGCTTCAGCATCAGTTCTTCCAATGAATATTTAGGATCGATTTCCCTTAGGACTGACTGGTTTGATCTCCTTGAAGTCCAAGGGACTCTCAAGAGTCTTCTCCAGCACCATGGTTCAAAAGCATCAATTTTCAGCACTCAGCCTTTGTTATGGTCCAACTCTCATATCTGTACATGACTACTGGAAAAACCATAGCTTTAGCTGTATGGACCTTTGTTGACAAAGTGATGTCTCTGTTTCTTAATATTTAAGAGTAAATTTACATAGCTCTTGTCAACACATAGTTACTGACACCAACAATTATAGCATTCAGAGTCTAGAATTTATCTTTGACTTATGTTCCTCTCAATTCTTTCTGAGTGGAAGTTCATAGCATCCTTCCAACCATCCATCCAGAAAGCAGAATCTACTTGGGCTTCAGGATGGTATTTAAACAATAGCCCATGTTATTTTTATATCCATTTCATGTCTTTTCATGATTCTGGATTGTTTTTGTTTTTTATTCCTCCTATAGACCTGGGAGCCCCTGTCTACACTCCACCTTGCCACCAGTTATTCTCCTGGTCAATTCCTACTAATGCTCCAAGACCTTCTTAAGAACTGCCTCTTCCTTTGTTGGTTCTTCCATCCCCTCCATGTACCACCTGTGTTTTCCCATTGCACTTTATTCCCATTGTATTTTACTCTGTTTGAAACTTTCCCAATCTGTATGGTTATTATCCATACGCTTGCTGTCAGACTCTGTGTTCATTGATACTCCACCTCACTTCTACCTCTGCATCAGGGCCTGATTGCCTAATAAAAACTCTTCTGCTTCTCCTGCAAGTATGTACCCATCAGTCTAAAAGGCAGCTTGGCTAACAACCTTGATGCCATTCACTTAATCGAGAGGCATTTATTGAGCATTTCCTATATGTCAATTACAGAGATTAACAAGGTCCTCTCCCTCCAGAGGCTCACAGCCAGGTAGGAGAGCCAGACATGGGCACATAAAAATGAACCAAAAGCTTCTACCAGAGGATGTCAGTGTCCTATTACAGCCTAGACAGCGTGTCTTCTTGGAGTTCAAGAGACTCCTGCTGGCTGTATGGACAGGAAAGGACTTCCCAGGGGAGGTAGGGTTAGAACAGGGAGTTCAAAGAAGAGAAGGATTCAGACAAAGAGATGGGAAGGGCATTTCAGATGGAGGATCTAGTGTGGCAAATGTGCAGAGGTCGTGGGCTCCTGGTGTGTTCATGGGGCGTACAGATTGTCAGAGTGGGAAGACATCAGACTTAATTCAGCCTTGGGGGCTGTATCTAGCTGATATCAAACAGGGGCTGTGTGATTTCTCTGAGCTCCAATTTCCTCACCTGTAAACTGGATTGTTATATTATCTGTTTTATCTGCTGCGCAGGGAAGTTGGAAGAATCAAATAAGACCATATATTGTTTGGAAGCACTTTGTAAGTTATAAAGCAATACACTCATGGAAATCAAAGAATAATAAAAATCAACAATATAGCTAGAAAAAAGGAGCTGGGGAAAGAAGGGAAATCCTGACGTATGTTATACATATTTAAGGCAGGGTTTGGGAAGGCCTACAAGATTCTGGATTTGTTTTTCCGTTTGGATCTCATCATCCCCAGTTTCACTTCTGTGAATTCTTCCTCATCAATCTAGCCCCTCAGCCCCAGGCCCCAGTCTGGATTAGGTGCCTATCTCTGCATTCCTAATCCCACTTAACTGGCAGAACAGCCTTTTAATTTCTTTTAATATATCTGTCTTCCTGACCAGGCTGAGAGTTCACTGATAGCAGATACCATTCCTTATTCATTTTATATCCTCAGTGCAAGGCACCTAGTGGGCAAGCAGTAACTGGGTGCTAGGGATGACTCTCCTAGTGGCTATGAGTCATGAAGCTCCAGGTGGCAGTCATTTTGCTAAGCACATGTTAAGAATTTGCCCATCTCTGCAACAACCCTGGGAAACAGGCCTTATTCCCATTTTATAGATAGAAGTAGTGAGTCTTGGGAAGCAAAATAACTCAATTATGTTTGCCCAATCTGTGAGCATTGGAATCAGCAGTTAAGCTTCAGAGTGCTATACCTTTCTTGTGAATTCATTTACTCACTCATTCCATCCATAATGATCATATGTCTACCATGTGCCAGGAAACAGTCCAAGCTGAAGAGGGATAAACAGGACCTGGAAGAAGGGATACACAGGATGTCAGATCATCCCGTTCTTGTTAAAAAATGTGAAACTGTTGTTGTTCAGTCGCTGAAGTCATGTCCGACTCTGCAACCCCATGGACTGCAGCACGCCAGTCTTCCCTGTTCTTCACTATCTCCTGGAGTTTGATGAAACTCATGTCTATTGGTGATGCCATCCAACCGTCTCATCCTTTGTCATCTCCTTCTCCTCCTGCCCTCAATCTTTCCCAGCATCAGGGTCTTTTCCAATGAGTCGGCTCTTCGCATCAGGTGGCCAAAGTATTGGAAACAGATGAGGGACCAAAGCACAGAGCATCCCAGAGGTGTGGACAATTTGGCTTGGGTCGGGGTGGAGGAGGCCTGCCCCAGAGGAGAAAGGGAGGCAAAGCCATTCTGTTCAGGCAGAGGAAGAGCCAAGTGTAAGGACAATAAGGTGGAAAGCAGCAGGTCTAGTGTGAATGTTTTAGGAAGTCTTCCTGACTAGACAGTGTGCTTCTTGAGGGTAGAAACCATGTCTTAACTCCATTTTCATAACCTTGCACAGAAAGTGTCCCCAACCACCCCTCCCCCTGCCACTGGGCCACACAGCAGGAGGTAGCAGCGGGCAAGTGAGCGAAGCTTCATCTATAGCTCCCATGGCTTCCCATTGCTCAGAGTACCACCCGAACCATCACCCCCGCTGGGTCCATGGAAGAACTGTCTTCCACAAAACTGGTCCCTGGTGCTGAAAAGGTTAGGGACTGCTGAGACACAGTGCCAGAACTGTGAAAGTTTGGTGAATGAATGATACTGGCTTCTACATTTAAAAGAAAAAAGAGTAAACTTCACATTTCGGGAAGACACGGGAAGGCTGAATGGGAAGATGACTCCAACTTGCAAGGGGCAGCCAAGGATGACCAGAAGTCAGAGAACTCACGTGCTTACCAAGAACCTCTTAGTTGGTTCCAAAGATCTCCAGGCCCCCACCTCAAACCTACTCTCATGTTAACAAAAAGCAAAAACAAGCCCTTGTCTAGGGTACTGTGGCTTTCGCAGGTTGCTAGGATATCAATATATTTACCCACAACCGCAGACGTTTGGCTCAAGAACAGCCCACTCGAGCCTCACATGAGGCGAGATCATGAGGATTCAATCTATGTGCGTTCCTGAGGGGCCTTTGAAATCAGCCAGGGAGTTGATAATTGCTCGGAGATACCACAGCTGTAGTTTTTCTCCAGGTTTTGCTATAATCAGCTTTTTTTGTTGTTGTTGTTAAGTCGATTTGCTCTGACTTCCTCAGGGGTTTCAAATTCAGTTGTGATTTGCACCTGCTTTTTTTTTTTTTTTTTTTTTTGAAACTTCAAAAACTTAGGAGGGAGAGAAAGGAGTCATATTTTTCCACTCCACATGCCCTGGGCTTCCAACACGGGGCTCCTCTGGGTCCAGAAGCTCTCGGGGGAACCAGACCTTTGGCTTTGGGGCCCTTTAGGTCGACGTGCAAGAAATGTGTTCTAGAGTAGGTTGAAATCCTGGTCTGAGTGCCAACACTAAAAGACTGCTGCCTCTGCAGTGATTTCAGGGTGGGAGTGAGAAGGACCCTGTCTGTCAAAATGCAGGACTCAGGGCTAACTCAAGACCCATATCAGGGCCAAGCACTTAGCTTTTACCTGCCTCAAAGGCAAACCAATTTGATCACAGCAAGGGAAAGCAAAATGAACTCACTCCCTGAATTTAAAAGCTCTTCCGAATTGTTACATTCTGTAGATGAAACAAGGTTATGCCATTTCAACGCCATCCCTTTCTAAAAGAGCTGCAACCTTCTCTTGGCATCACCATCACCCAGTAATTTTTGAGGATTCCTTTTCATGTAGACCCCTGAGCTACCTGTCAGAGCTGGATGCTAATTCACAAACATGCCTCCTGCTTCGTTCCCATAGAGAATGAGGGAAAGGATCTTCTCTTTGGTTGAAGTTATTACTTCAACCAGCAAGTGATCTTTTATCTAATTATTGGCAGCAAAGACAGCTTAATATCAACACTTCTAAAACTCTGTTTTAGGCTGATGACTGCACAAATGTAATTCTCATAGCCCATAACCTTTACAATGGCTCAATTTTTATGGTAATTTTAGTGACATAATTTGCAACTAATTCAACCTGAAAAATCTCATTGACAATTTATATTGCTCAAAACTGCATGTTCCATAGTGTATTATTAAAATCTTTTTCCTGAAGTTTTACAGTTCTAGTGGACAACTGGCAACCCCTGCTTTAAAAGGTATTCAGTCTAAACCATACTGACTATATTCAATGGCATATATTAGCTTTTCCCAGAGCTTCCTTTGCCAAACACAGTCCTGCAAGAAGATCATTGTGTGGGGAGTTCTATAATCTAAATCTGTGTTTGGTTCTGACTGTGAAGCAGCACAGAATCAAATGGACAGTAGAAATCATGAGGGTCCTGACAGTCTGCAGATCTGTGTTCCTGGGCCACCCCAATTTTGACATTTATAATAATTTTATTTTTTTGAACTTTCTTGAGTTTTATTTCATATCCAGATTTTAACATTAAAAGTACTTATTATAAAGAAATAAATCTATGACATTTTTTAATATCACCACTGGCTCTTCCATCCTCCTTCCCCCACCAGAACCTGAAATGAGCCTTTGTTTGTTTCACTGTTGAATTTAAGACATAATGACTGACTCTAAAATAGTCATGGAGAAAAGCAGAAGAAAGATAGTTTCTGTGCTTCTGCTTTCCCATGGGGAAACTGGGAAATAGAATATGCTTATAGAAACTCAGGCCTGATGTAGACATGCTTTGTCCATTCATGTGCTACAGAAATGTCTATTAGTTGTGCAAGTATAAATAACGTGAGAGATTCACTGGGCAAATCCAGAATTCCCCACAGTCAGTCTTATGCCTACTTTCCAGTCATTCCTTCCCTACAGGAACCCTCTGTTCCAGCTCAGGCGGTGTCTTCCAGTGTGGACATGTCTTCTGAATGCCAACTCTGCCTACCTCTGCCTTTTTAAGGAAGACTTCTCATCAGCCATCCACCCCGGGACTCTCTGCCTCCTTTATATGTATTTACCTCTTTCAATCATTTATTCATTCTATTATATATATAATATAAAAATCGATGTCCAACGTCCACATCCACCATCCACAACCATATCCCACGACACTGCATCTATGTCCACATCCAACATCTATACCCATATCCGGCATCCACATTCTCATCCACTCCAACACCCAACATCCACGTCCATGCACAACACCCACACTCAATGTCCACACCCTCATCTACATCTGATATGGAACATCTACACCTGCATCCAACGCCCATGTCCACATCCATATCTATATATTCTATTTTTATTTCAGCACTCAGGTTCTATCACTTGTTTCAGGCCTCATCATTTGCCTCATTTTGATATGTTTATCTGTAAAGTGGATATCTTTCCTTCCCTGTTACACCATGAACTCCTTAGAGATAGCAATATAATTTAATGATTTTTGTATCTTACACTGATACACAGTAGGTCCTCAAGGTATAGATGATGTTGGGAGAAAGATAGCACCCCCCAAACATACCCCCAGTGTCATTGTTCTGGGCAGGTCAGTCACCTCATCTCATTTAATCCTTGTGACCTTCTGACCTTGTCTGTTTTACTGTGATCCAGCCACACTAGTCTGTTTTTAATGCCTTGGGTATGCAAGATTGTTCAAACTCTGACTTTTGTACTGGCTGTCCATTTGCCTGGATTTCTTTCCCCACCAGATCCTCCCATGGTTGGCATTTTCTCCCCATTTTTATTTACTCTCCAAAGTTACCTACTGTTAGAGTCTCACTCTGACCACCTTAATCAAGGAACCCAACGCAGTCCCCACCCTGGGTTATTCTACATTCTAATGTCCCTTTTCATTCTCCCCATAACACTTATCAACACCTGAAATTAGCTTATTGATCTATTTACTTGTTTATTATCTGTCTCCCCATGCCCCTTCCCCAACTATTGTATAATAAAGAATAAGCCCCATGAAGGCAGAGGTTATACTGACTTGTTTGCGGCTATATTTATAGCCTAGAATCACATCTGACACTTAGTACATGCTCAATTGTCATCTAAGGAGAAAATAACGTTGAGTGGATACCAATTTTGGAGATGTGGAACCTGAGGCTTATGGATGTGGAGTGACACGCCTCCTGTTGGCAATTTGTAATTGGCAAATCTGAGACCCAAAGCCCTTCTCAAGACCCAGGCCTCTCATGTTACAGGAAACTGCTTCTCCATAGACATAGGTACATTCATAGAAACATGATGCTTCTACATTGTTCAGATCTGATGTTTCTCTTGTGTCCTTGTCTGCTTTGAAATTATAGACAAGCAGACATGTGGGTCTCTAATTTCAGAAAGTTTTATTCACCAGTGTAATAGCAATAATAGTTTCTGTATTTGTTAATATGCTAAGGTCTTTGTATATGCTTATCTCACTTAATTCCCATAACAACACTATGAGGAGGAAAATTTTATCTTCATTTTTATGCATGAAAGAAACATAGCTCATGAAAATGAAATATCTTAAAGTCAATGGTATCAAGACTAGAATCAGAAGATACTAATAAGGTAATGTGAGAAATGATGGGTAAAAGGCTAAGGGAACCAAGATTCATCTCTTTGGTGCCAAAACCTGTATTTCTCACCCTCATGTTAGACTCAGGACTCTCTAAAAAGCAGGCTCTGTATGTCTCAGGAAACTCAAACGGGGGCTCTGTATCAACCTAGAGAGGTGGGATGGGGAGAAAGATGAAAGGGAGGTTCAAGAGGGAGGGGATATATGTATACCTATGACTGATTCAAGGTAGGGGAACCAGAGATCAAATTGCCAACATCCGCTGGATCATCGAAAAAGCAAGAGAGTTCCAGAAAAACATCTATTTATGCTTTATTGACTATGCCAAAGCTTTTGACTGTGTGGATCACCATAAACTGTGGAAAATTCTGAAAGAGATGGGAATACCAGACCACCTGACTCACCTCTTGAGAAACCTATCTGCAGGTCAAGGAAGCAACAGTTAAACTGGACATGGACCAACAGACTGGTTCCAAATAGGAAAAGGAGTACGTCAAGGCTGGATATTGTCACCCTGCTTATTTAACTTACATGCAGAGTACATCATGCAAAATGCCAGACTGAATGAAGCACAAGCTGGAATCAAGATTGCTGGGAGAAATATCAATAACCTCAGATATGCAGATGACACCACCCTTATGGCAGAAAGTGAAGAGGAACTAAAAAGCCTCTTGATGAAAGTGAAAGAGGAGAGTGAAAAAGTTGGCTTAAAGCTCAACATTCAGAAAACTAAGATCATGGCATCAGGTCCCATCACTTCATGGGAAGTAGATGGGGAAACAGTGGAAACAGTGTCAGACTTTATTTTTTGGGCTCCAAAATCACTGCAGATGGTGATTGCAGCCATGAAATTAAAAGACGCTTACTCCTTGGAAAGAAAGTTATGACCAACCTAGATAAGCATATTAAAAAGCAGAGACATGACTTTGCCAACAAAGGTCCATCTAGTCAAGGCTATGGTTTTTCCAGTGGTCATGTATGGATGTGAGGGTTGGACTGTGAAGAAAGCTGAGCGCTGAAAAATTGATACTTTTGAACTGTGGTGTTGGAGAAGACTCTTGAGAGTCCCTTGGACTGCAAGGAGATCCAACCAGTCCATCCTAAAGGAGATCAGTCCTGGGTGTTCATTGGAGGGACTGATGTTGAAGCTGAAACTCCAATATTTTGGCCAACTCATGCGAAGAGTTGACTCATTGGAAAAGACCCTGACGCTGGGAGGGATTAGGGGCAGGAGGAGAAGGGGACGACAGAGGATGAGATGGCTGGATGGCATCACCGACTCGATGGGCATGAGTTTAAGTAAACTCCGGGAGTTGGTGATGGACAGGGAGGCCTGGTGTGCTGCAATTCATGGGGTTGCAAACAGTCAGACAAGACTGAGTGACTGAACTGAACTGAACTGACTAATGACTGATTCAGGTTGGGGTTTGACAGAAAACAACAAAATTCCGTAAAGCAGTTATCCTTCAATTAAATAATAAATAAATTTTTTTAAAAAGCAGGCTCTGAGATGGGTACCAAGGATATTAAGACTCATTCTCTGACCACAACAAGCTCTCAGGCTAAACAAGGAAGATCTAGTTTGAACAAGAAAGGAGCCAACGTATGGGATGAGGGTGAGGAGCAGAGGGAGGTGGGCACACCTGAATGGGAGTAAGGATAGACACAACTGAACTTCACTTTCTTCAGTGTCACACCAGGGCTGTAGTGGGGGAAAGTCACTTGCAAATTCCATTTCAGTGGTGTTGCCAGTAGGAGAGAGCCTACTCAAGTATGGTGCTGGAGAAGCATGTGGATGAAGGGACTACACAGCCATAGAATGTGACTGGAGGCAGCCGAGGACAGCAGCGTGATTACAATGGCCCCTAGATCCACTAACCTTCTTCCCTTCATGGCCTCATGCCAGTCACCCTGACTCATGGGTCCCTGGTTGCTGGAATCCTGCAGCAGCCCAGTTTTCTTCCTGGGTCACTTGGTTCTGCTTTCATTTTCTGATACAGAATGTGGTCATCATGTATATTAAGCTTACAACTTTCCTTATACTTTCAAAGCTTCTTGCAGACTGAAAAAAAAAAAAGTGGTCTTGTGACAATGTGGTCAGCTCCGTGAAGAGTCCACATCTGATCAGAGGGACAAGGGCTTCCTTAACAGAGTGAGGTCTTGGCCTGTTGAGTCAACAGACCCAACTTTCCCTACCAAGAAAGTTATCTTGATCAGTGTTCCAACAAGGATGGAATACATGCTCAAACAGGGTCATTTGGGGAACATTTAACGAAAGGACCGTGACTTAGGTCCAAGGAAATCAACAGGAGATGGTATGAAGGAAACCTTGGGGCTGGCAAAGGAGGGAAAGCCATTACCATCACTTGGTCTTAAAGGGGCAAGAAGGGGGAGAAGTTCCTGGAAGCAGAAGAGGATAGTTGCAGGGAGAGGACCTCCTGAGAAGAGGCTACCTTTGATAAAGGAAATCACCTGAGCCCCAGAAACCCTGAAAGGAAGGGACTGGGGAGAGCAAACACACCAGTCCTACTCTCTGCACTGCCTGCTGATGCATCCCATAGGCTGGAGTCACGTGGGAGCTAGCGGGCCAGAAGCTCACTGACGTGGTCCATGTAGGCCAGCCTCTTGGAATGCAGAAGAGTGAGAGCTGACCTGGAGCAATATGGACGCTTACCAGCACAATGGTTATGGCTGGTTGAGGGTAACTATACCACGAGTAATGATTTTGGCAGATAGCTTCCATTGACTACTTGATGTATACATAGCACTTTGAAAACTCATTCATAGATTAGCTCATTTGATCCTCACAGAAAGCCCATGACATAAGCACTCTCCTGGTCCCATTTTTTAGACTGGAAACTAGAGACTACAAAGATACTGCTTGTAAACAGAGGAGTGTGGGCATGAACCAAGTTGGCCATGATTACACATCCAGTGTTCTTTGTCTACCAGACCTAAAATGAAAATGAAAAGTAGGTCTACCAGACCGAAAATTCATCTTACCTAAAATGAAAATTGATGATTTAGGTAGTAAAGCATTGCTAAAATGGAGGGAGTGTCTGAAATATAACCTGCGAGACAAAGATGTGATATTTCCATAAGCTTTATTTGGCTTAAGTGAGATTGAATATACATACTTCATTTAAGAGATATTAAAGTATAAACCAAGAGAAAAGAGAGAGAGAGAGAAACCAGAAAACAGAGAGAGAGCGTGCACCAGTTGCATATAAGATACAGGCCAAATGTCTAATTATAGTTGATAAGGCCCCTTATGATCTGTACCTTGACCCGACTCATCTTTCCCCATTCCCTGTGGAGCACTGTGTCCCAGCCAAACTAAATTTTATTTTAGTTCTCTAAATAGCTCTCACATCTTTGCCCATGTTGTCCCTTTGGCCTGAAATACTTTCCCCTGCTTCCCATTCACCCATCTTAAACTCTATTTATCTATCAGGCCCCAACTTTGAGTTTTCTTTCCTCTTTCTTCCCTCTTTCCTTCCCTCCTTCCTCCTGCCAAAACATATTTACTGAACATAGTACCTGCAGGCACAGTGGTAGGTGTTTCTGACACGGGTCCCTCCCTCATGGAGTTTCTATGAGAAAACCTTCCTTCGTGCTCATGTCTGGGTTGGGCGGCTCTCCTGGGTGTTTTCTCAGCAGCCTAAGCTGATCCTATTACAGTCTTTTTGCTCTGCATTCTAGGACCTTGGTTCTGTCTCCTCCACTAGACCATGGGCTTCATGGTGGTAGGACTGTGTGTCTACCTGGGTGTTAGTTTCCAATTGTTGCTGTATGTAACAAATTACCATGAACTCATGGCTTAAACCAACCCAAATTAATGACTGTAGAGTTCTGGGGTTGAAAGTCCAATACAGCCCTCACTGGGCTAAAATCAAGTTGTGTGGAGTCCATGTTCCTTTATAGAGGCTCTATGGGCAGAATATGTTTTCTTGTTTTTTCCAACTAGAAGCTGCCTGCATTCCTTGAATGATGGTGCCTTCCTCCATCTTCAAACCCATCAGTGACTGGTGGAGTCTTCCCCACTTTGTGTCTCTCTGACACTGACAACAACTCTTTTGCCTTCTCTTTTAATCATTTAATGACTTATGTGATTATATTGGGCCTACCAGGGTAGTCCAGGCCTATATGAGTCAGCATTTAGCTTAGGGGCACATTTAGTGCTGCCAGCAATGAACAGATCAATCAAATTATTGTTTCCCATCTTTCCAGTAATAATAACAGCTTCTGATAAGGAATCCTGATCAAATCATCAGCCCTTCCCTTACCGCAACTCTGAGAACAGCTGAGCCTGGCAGAGGCCTTGGGGATCACCTGGGTCATACCCTTCACTTTATGGAAGGGACAGAGCCAGTGACAGGGCAGCTTATGCAGGTTCATACAGGCATCCATAGACAGGACAAGAAGGGGGACCACTACTGCCATTTATGAGGTGACTGCCAGTACCCTGAAGGCAGGGACTCCACATTAAATGCCCCTATAGCATCAGGCTTCCTTAGAACTTTCTGCTCCCCAGGTCTTCATGTTGCTAAGAAAAGATAAAACCAAGGGAATGTGCTTATAGACAGAGCCTCTTTGTTACAGAGAGATGCTCCTACTCATATTTCTCACATAGGAATCTGGGATAGACAGTCTACAAATCTCAAAGCATGTTTTTCTGCCTTTCCCTTATAGCTTAGGCTGAAGCCAGACCCAAGCTATAGCTTCTTTGCTCAGAGCTTCCAGGTCCCGTTCTGACCCTGCTCAACTTTCCCAAGCAAACCTGCCTTCTCCATGCATTCAATCAACAGCATCTGGATGTCCCTACTGAGTGCAGTCCCTATGCTAGATGTCAGGTACATTGCAATGAACAGACAGAGGTGGATACTTGCCCTCAAGGGGCCTGTAATCAAAGAACTTCCAGGTTAAAGGCAACCACACTCAGTCTCGAAGTTGTCTCATTTTGAAAAAAACAGAGAAGAGAGAAAGAGAGAAACACTTTCAATCAGAGTGGGAACAGGCAGGAAGAAAAGATATCATGAAAGGAAAAAAAAAAAAAAAGACAGAGGCACACCAAGACCCAGAGGAAGGAAGATGTGGTAAAATATCTAGAATCACAGACGCAGAGACAGGACCAAAGAGTCTCCCTACCACAAACACATCTTCTCCATCTGCAGAAGATCTCAAGGAAGGGTTTTGGCTTCATGATGTATAATCCCTGTGAAAGTCCCTGCCATGCTAGGGAAGAAGGAGGCTTGGGTGTAAGGAGACCCTCCTTGGAAGCTCTGTGGTACTCCAAGGAGCCTGGTAGGGAGGGGTAAAGAGTGTATGATCCAACCTTACCCAAGGGCTGCTCTGAGCTCCCCTCCTCCATGGAGCCCTCCCCAGCATCTCTGAACAGAAACTACTATCCCTGCAATGAGCTAGCAGGGATATCAGTGAGGGACAGCAGTGAGAAGGAAAGGAAACCATTTGCTCTACATGGAGTCTCAGCTCAAAGTACCTTGCCTTGTCCTGTTAGCTGTGATTTCATGTGCCATGTTGTGACACAGGCTAAGTACAGCAGGAACTCTATAAATGAATGGTCTTTCCCTCTAAGACTAAGAACAGAAACCACTAATTCATTCTCATTTAATCAACTAGTGTCTATTGAGCACCTGTAGTAGACTGTACTGGATGCATGTTCACATCCCTAGGCTTGACCACACAGAAGATGTTTACAATCTTGAATAATCAAGGATTCAGATCCCTCCTTTATAGACAAGGGAAATGAAATGCAAAGAAAGCAAGGGCCCCAGATAATGCCAAGACTCAGACCTTCCTGGAACTAACCTTCAGCTCTCTCACCTCCTACCCCCAGCCTAGCTCTACCTATCATGTATATGCAGCCTGACACATACATGAGCTCAGGAGATTTTCTGCTTCTCAGGCTGAGGACCCAGAAGGGAACCTCCAAGATGAATCAAGAGATGCTGTCTTCTAAGACAAGAATGCTGTTTAACTCATCTTTATATCCTCATCACCCAGCTCCAATCCTTGGCACATAGTAGGTTCTCTGAAAATGAGTTGAAGAAATGAATTAATCTCTATAGTATAGACCTCTCAGATCCTAGAATCTTTCCTGTCTCATTCAAGTCTTAGCAGAGGAGACACCAACCCCAACCTCATAGCCCCTTTGCTGCCCTATTCCTAGATAAAACATGTACCATCAGCCAAAAGTGGTATTGTCCTTGAGGCATGCTGGGACTTCCTCATGTGTTGTTAGGGATGTGGGAAATTCAGGCTTGGAAGCTGGGGCAGGAGGGACTAAGTGGTGGTGGTGTATGATGGCAGGAGGTTCTAGACAGGGTGTGGTACCAGTAGTTACATAGGACCCAGGATGATGTCCCCCTTTACTCTGACGGGAGACTCTCAAGGGGCTATAACTTGCAACCTATGACAGTAGCCTCTGCTCCACTCCATTCAGAGTCTCAGTCTCCCCTTGACCTGGAATGAAGCTTTGTCCATGTCTTCCAAGCAGTGCTGGAAGCCATGTTTTCACCCTCATCACCACAAGTACATCCTGGGGCAGGGGACCGTCTCCCCTGAAATGGACTCAGAGACATCTCCTTAGTCATCTTGGGCTGCCATACAGAATACTATAGACTGGAGGGCTTAAACAACAGGAATTTATCTCTCACAGCTCTGATGGCTAGAAGTCTGTGATCAAGGATCTGATCTAAGATCAGCATGCCTCAAGGATGATAACCAGGGCTTTCTTCCTGGTTTGGAGACAGCTGCGTTCTCACTGGGCCCTCACATGATAGAAAGAAAAGACAGCAGGCAAGCTCTCTGGTGTTGCCTCCTGTAAACACACTAATCCCATCAGGAAGACCCCGTCCTCTTGACTTCAACATTAACCCCTAATGGTCCCATCTCCAAACACTGTCACTTTGGGGTTTAGAGCTCCAGCATATAAATATGGGTCATGGTGGGGGATGTGTGTTCAGTCACCTAGTTGTGTCTGACTCTTTGTGACTCCATGGACAGCAGCACACCAGTCTTCCCTGTCCCTCACCATCTCCTGAAGTTTGCCCAAGCTCATGTCTATTGCTTTGGTGATGCCATCCAGCCATCTCATCCTCTGACACCCTCTTCTTCTGCCCTCAATCTTTCCCAGCATCAGGGACTTTTCCAATGAGTTGGCTGCTTTCATCAGATGACCAAAATACTGGAGCTTCAGCTTCAGCGTCAGTCCTTCCAACAAGTATTCAGGGTTGATTTCCCTTAAGATTGACTGGTTTGATCTCCTTGCTGTCCAAGGTACTTTCAGGAGTCTTCTCCAGCACCACAGTTTGAAGGCATCAATTCTTTGGCATTCTGCCTTCTTTATGGTCCAACTCTCACAACCATGGCAGCGGGTGGGAACACAATTCAGTCCATGAAACCTTTCATACTCATCCCCGGTCCCTCCCACAGGCCAAATTCTGTACTAATCAGCAGTTATATAAAGGTAGGAAGGACTTACATCCTGCCCTCCAGGGACTCGAAGGCCTTGTGGGTACAGGGATGGAAGATGGGGAGTGTAGGTAAGGACACACCAAGATAAAAATACAGTGCAAAGAATTGTACAGACTGCTTTGGAAACACTTGAGAAGTAGTGACACTGCTTAGAGAGATTTGGGAAGGTTTCATGGAGGAGCTAATGGATGAATTGGGCCTTCAAGGTTCAGTGGATTTTTGCCAGCTAGACAAGGAGCATAATAGTACTCCCAGTTAGGGAGGAGCATAGAGCATGGAAGAGCATGGTGGATATTGGGAAGACTAACCAACCATGTGGATGGGTGTGTGGATGTGGGCATCAAACAATAGAACAAGCCCGGAGAGACGTCTGGAACTGGCTATGCTGCAAGGCCTGGGCCAGCCTGTGTGGACAATGGGGTGAGAGGGACATAGGTATTGTCTATGACCTGATCCTGTGGTCATAGCTTGGGAAGCAATCCTTTAAATGGGACCAAGGCAGTGAGATTTGTGGGTTAGACTGTCTTAGTCCATTTAAGCTGCTGTAACAAAATACCACAGGGAGCTTATAAACAAGAGAAAATTATTCCTTAAGCTTCTAGAGGCTCGAAATCCAAGATCAAGGTGCCAACATGATCAGGTTCTGGTGAAGGCCCTCTTCTGGGTTGCAGACTGTGAATGTCTTGTGTTCTTACCTGACAGAAGGGGTGAGGGAGCTCTCTGGACCCTCTTGTGTGTGTATGTGTGTGTGTCTGTGTGCATGTGCATGTATGCACACACACATGCTGAGTGCCGAGTCATGTCTGACTCTGCAACCCTATGGACTGTAGACTTCCATGCTCCTCTGTCCATGGGATTTTTCAGGCAAGAATACTGGAATGGGTTGCCTTTTCCTTCTGCTGGGGATCTTACTGACCCAGGGATCAAATCCACTCCTCCTGTGTCTCCTGTGTTGCAGGCAGATTCTTTATCTGCTAAGCCATGGGGGAAGCCCTTAAGAAGACATTAATTCCATTCATAAGAGTTCCATCTTCATGACCTAATTACTTCCCAAACCTAAACCTTCTAGCACCATCATACTGGGCATTGGGATTTCAATATATGATTTGGTGATTGAGGGGGCCACAAACATTCAGATCATGGCAGAGACCAACAAGGAGACTGGTAGTGGGCTAGGTGAGAGGCAATGAAAGTCTGAATATGGCAAAAGGCTGTGAGAAAGGAGAAAGGCGAGCCAGTTTAAGGACCACTGGACAGGTAGAGTGGACAGGATGAAGGCCAGATCAGACAGGAGAAAAGGTTCGGATGCCTCCAGGCTTCCCACAAGGGGCCTTAATGCATGATGGTGCCCCTTACAAAGGTGAGAAATGTGAGGAGAGTGCCGATTGAAGGTAAAGACAAATTCCATTTTAGACAGCTGTGTTTGAGGTTCCTCTCAGATACTAGGAGAGATGCTTAGGGACAGGTCTGGAACCTCAAACAATGGCTGACTGGACATGTGGCTCTGAGATTCTGGAGACTAGGCAGTACTACTATCAGGGGTGGATGTAGGGAGAGGTTGTATTGAAACTCGCAAGACCCTAAGTATGTGACAGACAAACAATCCACCATCTTTCTGTGCCTCAGTTTCACCCAAAACCAACCACTGTTAGTATGAGAGGGATTCTTCAGGCTTCAAACTGGGGTATGCAAACACCAAGATTAGATCCACACTTTTGGGTGAGAACAAGCCCCTACCTGTCCCATAATCCAAGATTTTGCTGGGATATATTAGCCTTTGATTTCCTAAGTTCTTATATCCTTAAAAATGCACCAACTTTCCATCTGGGCTTGAAGGGAGAAAGATCTCAGCTTACAGGAGAACTCAACCTTCAAGACAGCCTGTTTTTCAGCTGAGTATTACACACACGAAGTTGTTTCTGGTACAAGATGACAGCGTTTCCCCATTTTCCCAATGTACTTTTTTTCCTCCAGCCATCCAAAGGAGCACCTCAAGACGTTCACATTTCCATACTTTCAGTTCAGTTCAGTTCAGTTGCTCAGTCATGTCTAACTCTTTGCGACCCCATGGACTGCAGCACGCCAGGCTTCCCTGTCCATCACCAACTCCTGGAGTTTACCCAAACTCATGTCCATTGAGTCGGTGATGCCATCCAACCATCTCATCCCCTGTCGTCCCCTTCTTCTCCTGTCTTCAATCTTTCCCAGCATCAGGGTCTTTTCAAATGAGTCAGTTCTTCACATCAAGTGGCCAAAGGATTGGAGTTTCAGCTTCAACATCAGTCCTTCTAATGAACACTCAGGACTGATCTCCTTTAGGGTGGACTGGTTGGCTCTCCTTTTTGTCCAAGGGACTCTCAAGAGTCTTATCCAACACCACAGTTCAAAAGCATCAATTCTTCGGCTTTATGCAATAATAAAAGGCAGCAAAACCTCGAGTCACCAAGGCCCCCAGGTACCTAGGAGAAGATGTTTACGGCATAATTTCGCCCAAAGCACATCTGCCCATCAGCCTTTTTCTAAACCTTGGAGAAAGAAGAAGCAGCAGAAACTGCTGAAATGTGAAAATAATTAGAGAAGAGACTTTCCCAGGGAACAAACATGGCCCACACTGTACAGAGGAAAGAACAAACAAACGTTGGGGAGGTTATGGAGCTGTAAAATTCTTGTTTACTTCTGAAGAAAGAAATAAAGTTGGAGGAGAGCCACTGGGTCTGCACAACAATAAATCAAGTTCCAGGGGGTGAGGAAGGAGGGGTTGGGCCATAAATCCAGAGTCCAAAACAAAGCCACATTCCAGTGGTCCCTGGTGGCATGTGAACCTGTAACGTTTGATTTCTGGAGAGATCTGCCCGCTGTCTCCATGAAGTCAACCCCCCCCCGGGTGCTCCACACAGAATAGCATTTGGTTCGGGTTAAAGTTTCTGAAATCAAGTCGTGGGTTTGTTCGACTTTCAAACAGAAAGGGGAAAAAAAAATCAAAACAGCCCAGTTCCCTCTTCTGCTCAAGCTGAACTTTCCGCAGCAGTTTCAGGGGTGACAGCAGCCACAAGGAGCCCAGTCAGGCGCAGCAGGGCAGACCCAGGAAGGCCAGGAGGAAATTCCCACAGCTGTAAGCTTGGAAAGGGGGCTCCCAGGCCTCTTCCCTCCAGGCTTGGGGTAAATTTGCTTGTGAAAGGTCACCAGGGAACAGCCTCCTGGCTCAGGGATTTTTCTTCAGGCTAATACCTCAGGTTTCTGGAAGAGAGAGGTCCTATTTCCTGTTAACTCAGTCTTCTAGAAATAACATTCCCTTTTTAAGTGACAAGAACGCCAGGCACGAAGTTACAGTTCTCACCTTTGGTTAATAGCCCTATAACTCTCCTCGCCTTGGACCTTCAGACACTTCCCGCCCCCTCTCTATTTTTAAATGAAAATGAAAGTAAGGGAATTTTACTTCATTAAATATTGACTAAGGGCCTACTATGTGCCAGCTAGGCTTAGCTCTTTATTTATTATTATTTTTAGTTTTGGCTGTGCTGGGTCTTTACACAGCACATGAGCTTCTCTTGGTGTGGAGCACAGGCTCTTGAAGAAGCAGGTTTAATTGCTCCTTGGCACGTGGGATCTTGGGCTTCTCTGGTGGCCCAGTGGTAAAGAATCTGCCTACAACGCAGGAGCTGCAGGAGACGTGAGTTTGATCCCTGGGTGAGGAAGATCCCTTGGAGGAGGGCATGGCAACCCACTCCAGTAATCTTGCCTAAAGACTCCATGGAGAGAGGAGCGTGGTGGGCTATAGTCTACAGGGTCGCAAAGAGTCAGATACGACTAAAGGAACTCAGCATGCACACACCCAAGCATGTGGGTGTCTTGGTTCACCAACCAGGGATCAAACCCACGCCCCACACATTGGAAGGTGAATTCTGAACCACTGGCCCACCACTGAAGTCCCCAGGCTAAGCCCTTTAAATACATTGTTTCATATAATTCTCATCACAATTTTAAGAGATAAATACTAAGATCAGTCCATATTACAGATAAAACAAAGGCTTGGAAAGTTCCCATGATTGGCCTGATACCATTGGCCCGATAGCCAGTGGTGTGAATAAGGTGCATACTTAGGTTATTCTCTAACTTCATTTCTCTTAACCACTAAGCTCTACTGCCCCTACAGCACAAAGTTCCTGTAGGAACTATAGATAACTTACTAAGGATACAGGGGATGAGATTTTTCTACAGTTTATTACCTTCATTAAGAACTGGGCAACAATAATGACAAATAATGACCTTGCTAAGAAGCTAATTTTTGAGCACTTTCTATACCCACTTTACATACACTATTTCAACCCCTCCATAAAAGTACCCTTTGAGGAAGGGGGCATCCCCATTTTACAGATGAGGTAGCTGGTCAGAGAGAAGATGCAGAGCTTCCTTAAGGTCACCTAACCGGGATATGGCAGAATTACATCTGGAGGTCAGCTAGGTTATAACAGCAGCTCAAAGGCTGGACCTGTTGCAGAGCCTCCGGGTCTTGGTGGTCTCTGCAGAATACACCTACAGGTAGAATGTTGTTTTACTTTTTTAAACTTAAAATGACTAAATGGGGACTTCCCTGGTGGTCCGATGGTTAAGACTCCATGCTTCCAAAGCAGGCGGTACAGATCAATCCCTGGGTTGGGAACTAAGGGCTTCCCAGGAGGTGCTAGTGATTAAGAACCCACCTGCCAATGCAGGAGACATAAGAGATGTGGGTTTGATCCCTGGGTTGGGAAGATCCCCTGGAGAAGGGCATGGCAACCCACTCCAGTATTCTTACCTGGATAATCCCATGGACAGAGGAGACTGACAGTCTACAGTCCATAGAGTCACAAGGAGTTAGATGAAACTGAAGCAAATTAGCACACGTGCTGGGAGCTAAGATCCCACATACTTGGCAGTGTGGCCAAATATACATATATTTTTTAATGACTAAATCTGCAATTTTTCCCTAAGTCAGATGCTATCCTAACTGATTTCTGGTTATAAGCAAGGCCAAAGGCCTAAAGGAAAGTATTAGAGCAAAACATAAAATTAATAAAACTATCCCTCTTGACTCCTTTCCCTCTGTGAAATGAGTCAAGGGGGTTCCTATTCAATTTCATGAGTGGGTTGCCACAGCCCAGCTTTCATGTTCCACAGAAGCATGGTTGGAATGTACCTCCACCACCTGGCCATGATATTTAGTCATTCTTTAATATTAAGATAATAGCAGCTGGCCTTTATGAGCTTCTCCATATGACAGGTAGGTTATTATCCTATTTTCCAGATGAGGAAATCCTGGCTCAAAGAGGTGGAGTGATTTCTCCAAGCTGAAATAGCCAGATGATGAAAGAGCGGAGACAAGCACCCCAGTTCGCTGATATATTCTGAAGGCCTATTTCAAACCCCTCCACACCCTATCCTTGTTTCTCTTCTACTTCTTTCCCTCGCTTGCGCTATTCATTTCCTTGGGATGCTGTCACAAATGACTACAAGCTCAGTGGCTTAAGACAACACACACTGATTCGCTTACAGTTCTGGAGGCCAAAAGTTGGAAGTCAGTATCTCTGGCTGAAATCAAGGTGTTGGCAGGACCACACTCCCTTCAGAGGCTCCAGAGGAATAATCCACTTCCTCGCCTTTTCCAGCATCTGCTGCTGCATTCCTTGTATTCCTTGGTTCGTGGCCTCCTCCTTCATCTTCACAGCCAACAGCACAGCATCTCCTCGCTCAGATTCTACTTTCCTCTTTTTCTGACACACACCTTCTTCTCTTCCGTGGTAGTCAGACCTTGTTCTCTGTTTCCATCCACACCTGGCCTTCCTTTTCTTCTTCTCTGCCTGTGTTGAATCGCCCTCTGCCTCTCTCTTACAAGGACGCTTGCGATTGCATTGAGGGCTGCCTGGGCCAAGATAATCTTCCAACTCAAGACCCTTAACTTAATTACATCTTTTTCCATGTAAGGCAATATTCACAACTTCCAGGGTTTAGGACCTGATATCTTTAGAGGATATCAGGTTTGCTTTCCCCCCGAAAACTGCCCTTGGCATTATTTCTCCAGGAGTGGAAGTCGGACTGAATTTGATCAATGACACTCTCTTGCCTGGTTGCCTTGGTGACGTAAACACTACACACTTACCTAGTTCTTTCCAGTTATCCAACATCATATGCCAGTTGCCCCACTGGGGTTCTAGTCTATGGTGCCCCCTCCCATACACAGATGTTGTGAGAAAGCTTCACACAAGGCAAGGCCTGGTGGAAAATAAAACGCAAGGAATTAAATTCACGAAAAGGAAAAAAGAAGGGCCTTTGGGGAATTGATGACCTATTGAGGCATCATGTACATATGGAAAGTTACATGGGAATGCCAAGAATTGTCCACCAAATGTCAGTTATAAAGAGCAACTGGAAATTGGAAATGGAAGGCATCCTGTGGTCAAGAGAGGTCTGGAAGGGCTGAAGCCTGCGTTGAACTTTGAACATTAGCTAAGATTTATTGGGCTTCCCTAGTAGCTCAGATGGTAAAGAATCTGCCTGCAATGACAGAAATGCAGGTTTGATCCCTGGGCCAAGAAGATCCCTGGAGAAGGAAATGGCAACCACTCCAGTATTCTTGCCTGGAGAATTCCATGGATGGAGGATCCTGGAGGGCTACAGTCCATGTGATCGCAAAGAGTTAGGTCAAAGCAACTAATAACCCACATAAAAAGATAATGGAGTTGCCATTTTTTGAGCATCTTCTATAAGCTAAGCCTTTAACACCTGCCACATTTACTCTTTTCCACAACCTGGGGTGGTGGGTATTATATGTTTACAAATGAGGAAACTGAGGCTTGATTGAAGTGATTATGCCCCTTGCTCAGCTGGTAGATGGCAGAGCTGAGACCTAATCTTGGGCCACCTGCCTGGAACCTGTGTACTTTCTCCACACTGACATCCTTGACCTAGAACCCTAGCCTCGGCCATAAGTAATGGTAACACAGTCCTGGTGTCCAGCGGACTTAAGGAAGAAGATGCCCATATTGGGCTAAGCAGAGAAACAGAAGTCACACAACATTAACACCTGAACTGACCGAGAATGCCCATCGGTGGCCCACAGCCTGTATGAGGCTAGGAGGTGTATTTTTGGAAGGACTCAACTAAGGTTTAAAGAAACTCTGGAACCCATCCTTGCAGCTAATATAAAAAAATAGCCATCTGCATGGTGAAGGGGGCAAAATTTTATTCCTGTCTGGCAAAAATCAGCTTGTATTAGAGCAGACAGGAGCTCATCACCTACAGTGAGGCATTCACCTCCAGACTCCTGGAGACATATGAATTTGAGAGTCCTGGTAAAACAGTCTCTCTAAACATTCAGGCACCCATATCTGAGAACCAAAATCAGATAACCCTTACCTTCATGTTAATTACAATTTCTAAGCAGTGTCAATATACTGACTGAAAACAAATCAAAGCAGAGTTGCATTTTCAAGCAAGACCTCCCCATGGGTCCATCACATGCTGCTTCTTCGACAGCACTGGTAGGACTGTCTGAGATAAAGGATAACTCTTGTCAGAAACATGCTGCTTTAGTGTACAAAATATTTGCATAGTCCTTACTACTTCTTATCCTCACAAGAATGATATGAGTTAGCTACTATTCCCATACGAAGATGAGGGAATTCTTTAAAATGGCAGTAGGACCTACTGGAAAGAGCACTGGTGTTTTGGTTCAAGCCCCTGAAAGGGCTCGCTGAGGGGTTTCTGTTCCCTAAACCTCAGTCTGTATATCATGATGGGCTTGTCTGACAAGATGGTTGGTATGAACCTATTTCCTCTGAAATTCTGTGACATAAGAGCAGACCTTTCGAATACCAAACATATTCACTATTCTTTGTAATGGCTTAAAATTGCCCATAGTTTTAATAAAAACTATGAATTTTAACAACCACCTTGCTCTTTAGCACTGGTCCTGTGTCTCTTAGACCCAGAAGGCCCAGTTGAGTCCCTCACAGCCAGTCATGTTTTTAGAAGGAATAAGCTCCCGACTATGAAAACCTAAATCAGTCTTCTGAGGAAAGCGAGCCTCAGCAAGCTTCTGTCACTTGCCTGAGGACACACAGCTTGTGAGTGACGTGAACCAGAGGTCAGGGCGCCAAGCACAAGACAGCAAGAGTCTGTGGAGGAGTGTTCCAAACTGGAGCATTTTCTCCAGCCCTGATTCCTCTTGGGGTTGAACATGAGGTAAATTCAAATCTGTCCTTCAGGTTGAGTTTTTTGGTCAGATTCAAGCACCACCTACTTCTTGACTTTTTTTGCAGGGGGAGGGAGAGCAATCGTCTGGAAACTTTGCTTTTAAAATATGCCTAAGAACTGACGATATGTATGTACGAGTGTGTTAGTTGCTCAGTCGTGTCCAACTCTGAGAACCCATGGACTACAGCCCACCAGGCTCCTCTGTCCATGGAAGTTTCCAGGCAAGAATACTGGAATGAGTTCCCATTTCCTTCTCCAGAGACTCTTCCCAACCCAGGGATCAAACCCTGTTCTCCCACGTTGCAGGCAGATTCTTCCCATCTGAGTCACCAGAGAAGCCCAAGAACAGATGGTATCACCAAGCAAAGCTGTGGCTGTATCAGAGTCAAGGTGGGTGCCTGTTTGGGTCTGAAACAAAAGCTCTGTGACTGGCTGACGTGGCCCAGCAGGTAACAATCTGTCTAGCTGGTGCCTTTCCTGAGATGCAGCCAGAGACCTGTGGATGGAGCCAAGCCTGGGCAGCATCCTGAATTCTGCATTCGGTCCAATTTCATCCTCAACTCACCCAGCGGTCTGGAGCATTTTCTCCATGTATCTCTACTTTCCTTATCTGGAAAAAGGGAACACAATGCCAATCCCCAGAACAGTCTGGAAGCATAAGACACCAGCTTTGCCTTGAGCCTGCATTCAAACCTCAGCTCCTTCCTCACTGGCCATGTGACTCGGGGCATGGTGTTTAATCTTCTGGGCCTCAGTTTCTTCATTTGTCACATGAGGTTAAGGACTGTCTCAAAATGAAATAAAATCATGAAGATCAAGAGCCAGGTACTTGAGATAAAGGCAGCCATTTTTGCTACAATATGAGTGAGTTTGGGGAATAGAGAGAGCCACTAAAATCTAGGGTGAAGGCGTTATCAGAGCAGCTTTATTATCACTAACTCCCAGATGGGCCTGGAGGAGTTGAGAGAGGCAGTGAAGGTCAGAGAAGGCAGGAGCCATGCAGGGGCAGTTCCAGAAACGCTCAGGCCAAGGGAAATATACATTTCTGACCAGTTGTAGAATCCATCCCACGGCCTTCTTCAGCCCAAACACACACACACGCACACACACACGCCCCCCAAAATTGAAAAGCAAACCACAGCATTTTAAAACCTCCCGTTGGTTTCGCCTTTCCTTCCCCCACGTATTGTTTTTGGGAAGGCCGTTTCAGCCACAGCACTGCCAAGAAAACAGGGTGGTTTCCCTTAACCACTGGCCACGAATATATGCCTTTTCCTGAGCTTTGTGCAGGAACCCACAGTGACTTTAAAAAATTAAAAAAAAAAAAAAATCTTCTCCATAAATAAACCCTTACGCTTTCTGCTGTGGGTCTGGGAGGGATGCGCTTCCCCTTGTTTCTGAACTCATTAAGGGTTCCGCTCCCTCCGCCATGGCGCTACGTCGTGTAGCGCGAGGCATTCTGGGTAATCATGCTCCGTTGTGTTTTCCATCAAGGCGGGGATGGCAACGTTCAGGAACTTGAACTTAAAGACCCGCCTCTCTTCCAGAGACACACATCCTTCCACAAAATACCCCATTGCCACTTCCCCTCGAGATTTTATTCTTACAGCCTGTTCTAATATTCCAAAGTCCGACAAATTATGCATTTACAGTTTACTCAGTGATGTGAAGCAGTGGAAAGACTGTAAGTTTTGAAGTCCAGAGACCCAGGACTAAATTCTGGCCTTGTTTCCTGGCTAGCTGTGTGATTGTGGACAAGAGGCTTACACCAACTTGGGCAAGGTACGTAACAACTGTGTATGTGCCTGCCTAGGTTTATTCACCTTGAAAATGGATATAAATGATCTGTAATGCATGGACTTAGGTGAGTATTAAATGGGAAAAATGCATACAAAGCCCCAAGCACACAGTAGGTAGTCAACAGAAGGCCGTTTTTATCATGTTCTTGGCAGGACTAATTGTAGCACAAAGAAGAAGGCTGATTCTGCTGGCATTCTCAAGAGGATGTGATGAAAGGATAATTTATAGGGGTGGGGCAGGGCTAAGGGACCCAGTAAGGGATGTTGAAGCACCCAGATACCTACAGCAGCGGGGATTATCACCACCCCCAGACCTAATGGGACAAGAGGAGGGCCAGGCAGCCCTGGAGCCCAGTCAGTGGTGGAGCAATGGAGAGGCTGCTGGCAGGAGCTATTGTGTTAGAGAAGCTAGTCACTGACAGACAGAGGCACAGAAGCAGGGAGGCAGCTGGGGAGAAATGTCCCAGCCTCTCCTGCTCCCACCCCTTAATCCTTTGCCGATGCCTGTCACTGGCCACACCCAACTGAAGACAGAGAAGGGAGCCTCCAGATGCAATCCTAAGTAAGGGTCAGCCTTCCAGAGCACAGTGCAGATTAGAGAATAAAGCTCAGTGGGAAGAGGGTGCAAATGGTGAATCACTAGGCCATTCAGAGAGAGGAATTCCTTATGACTTACATACTGGCTAGTATTAGTCAACCCAAACTGTGAAAAAAAAAAACTGCAAAAATCCTAAAGGGGTCATTGTAATCACATCACTTCAGACCTAAAGAGCTTGCAGCAATTTCGCAGTACCTAAAGATATGAGCCCCCTACCTCACCCCTGGGATCCTGTCCCAGACCCTCCTCTCTCTCAGCTCATCTCCTGCCTCTCCTCTCCCAGAATTTTCTGAAGTGCTTGTCTCTTTTTTTCCCCCCTGAGTTCATTAAACCATAAATTACTTTATTTATTTTAAATCACATCTTTTTTTTAGATTTTTTTGATGTGAACCATTTTTAGTCCTTAATGAATCTGTTACTTCTGTTTCATGTTTTGTTTTTTTTTTTTGGCCGTAAGGCATCTGGGATCTTAGTTCCCCAACCAGGGATCGAACCCACATCCCCTGCATTGAAAAATGAAGTCATAACCCCTGGACCTCTAGGGAAGTCCCCCTAAATAACTTTAGAGAAGTTATGAAACTCTCTGAATATCAATTTCCAGTTCTATAAAATCATGACTTTTTACTGGATAAGATAATGATAATATCCACTTTGTAACATAATTAAATTTAAATGAAGTAATATACTCAGCATGTGGATAGGCCACATGGAGACTCAGTATAAAGGTCACTTCTTTGTTTCTGGGGCATTCTCAGTCTTGCTGGTGACAGAGAAATGAAAAAGATAAGAAGATGTACCACTTGATCTGACATAGGTTGTCCACAACGCACGGGATGTATCTCCAACTGGAATGCTTTTGTCTTGACATGCTTCTCAGCTTTGCACTTGAAACTTCCAATGGGTGGAAATTTGATTGGTGAGAGTCCTCATAAATCCTCTGTCCCTGTCTTCTCTGCTTAGCCAACTTATTGTCACCTGCCAACATACAGACGGCACCACCCCTAGGTGATGCACTTTACCCACACTCCTGGAAGTTCTCACACAGAGGCAGCTCTGGAGCTGGATTGCCCAGCTTGAGGTTCCTGGACACATTTCTTCGCTGCATTGTACTCTTGCCACTTAACCTCTCTGTGCCTCAATATCAGCATCTGTGAAATGGGGTGATGCTAGCACCCACGCCATAGGGTTTTCCTGAGATTAAATGTCAACATATGCAAATCATTGAGACTACTGCCTGGCATAGAGTAAGCACTTAATAAATATTAGCCAGCTTATTTTTAATCTCTTTATTACCAGTATATCACAGTCCTTAACACATCTAGTATACTTTCAGGTTTATCTGTCTGATTCCCATATTGATTCTTTGAGTACCTCGACAACAGGGCCTAAAATAATGCTTGGCACATAGTCTGTGCTCAAGAAATGATCAGTGAGCGAATGAATACATGAAAGAATGCATGAACGAACAACATAGGACTCAAAGGGCATGGGGGGAGTCTGGTTTGGGTGTTCACGTGAAGCTCAGCATAGGCCTTTTCTCAAGGATGTGAAGAACTGAAGAAGTCAGAGCCAGAAAACTCAAGCTGCTCCAGGGCAAAGCAGGGCCACCCACAGGGGCAACTCCCATGGAGGCCTAGCGTGGGTGGGTCCCTGCCCCGAGCAGCCACAAGCTTTCTAATCTAATTGTGTGATAAGAAAAACCGCTCCCCCACCCTTCACACTTCCTCCTCCCACGTTAAAAACCAAGAGCAGTGATGTGCATTCAGGGGTCTCTGGGAAAGACAGCACTTCCCCCTGTCCAGCCAAACTCACAATCCGGACATTCAAGGGTAGAAGGGGTCTGACCAAAGGACGCCATGAGTCCCCAGGGAACGCCTGCCTGTCGATAGGCCACTAAGTCCGAGGGCCCACAGCAGCCCTGCCCCTCCTCCCGCCTGCCTGGACGCCCTCCTTCCTACATCTGCTCATGTGTGTCCTTGCCCCTCATTGCTTCCGTCTTATTCAGTTAAAGTGCATGAACCTCAAAAACCTTCGTGATCTGCCTCCTGACGGCCCCCCTCCCCTCATTCCTCCACTCTCCCCTTCACTCACCCCACTGCAGGTTAGCCAGTCACTGGTTCACCATGGAATGAGCTTACTGGCTATTTCCTTGCTAAAAAGTCTCTTGCTTCAGTCATCCTTGTAGCTTGATTCTTCTCATTACTCATTTATCAGTTCCTTCACTTAACAGACCATTTTTAAACTTTAAAATTTTTATTTTTAATTATGGTTAAAAATGCAGAATTTATGATCCTAACCATTTTGAAAGGTAGGTCAGTGGCATGAAGTAGATTTACATCGTTGTGTGACTATCACCACCATGCATCTCCATCCTGCAAAACCCTCTCCATCTTGTAAAACTGAAACTCTATACCCATTAAACACAAACTCCCCATTCCCACTTCACCCAGCTGCAGGAGTCACCATTCCACTTTCTGACTCTATGTGCAGGACTACCTAGGCACCTTATATAAGTGGACTCTTACAGTCCACTGGCTCATTTTGCTTAGCATAATGTCTTCCAGTTTCATCCATGTTGTAGCATGTGTCAGATATCTGCTTTTTCTGGCTAAATGATATGCCATGCATGTATATACCACATTTTGTTAATAGACACCTGAGTTACTTCCACCTTCTGGCTATTGTGAATAATGCTGCTATGAACACGGGTGTACACATATCAGATCAAGTCCCTGCTTTCATTCCTTTTAGGTTTATACCTGGAAGTGGAATTGATGGATCCTGTGATAATTGTCTGTTTTGTTTTTTGAGGAGCCACCATACTGTTTTCCATAGTAACTGCACCATTTTACATTCCCACCAAGAAAGCAAAATTTCCAGTTTTCCCACATCTTCATCCTTACCATCACTTATTTGTTATTTTCTCTTTTGGATTTTTTTTTTTTAAGCCATCCTAATGGGTGTGAGGTGGTATCTCATTGTGGTTTTTAACAGACAATTTTTAAGCACCTACTGGGATCCAGGTCCCAACTAGATGGCTGTCAGGACGTACAAATAAAACCCAGTTGGTACCCTCCAGGAAGAGAGAGAGCAACAAAACAAACCTGAACTGATCCATTCATGGATGCGTACGAAGCCTACAGATATTATCCCATTTTATCCTTACATTATCCACAAGGTGAGTATAATTAACCTATTTTAGTATAGAAACCAAGATTCACCAAAATTCAGTGACTTGCCTCCCACTTATAGAGCTCATACATGTGACAGAATTGAAAACACATGTTTTTTGAGACTCAAAAGCCTATGCTGTTTCTGACAGTTGTTCTCAGATATTTTTTTAATTTAACTGATCAGAAAAATATAAAAATAACTTTGAGGCACCAACAGATTTCTTGCCAACATTTTATTTGGCAAAACAAGAGCATTGGAAAGCAATTAATTTGCCATCTAATGTCACTATTCTTACACAGGAAGAAATGTAACCACATGACCTTCAGAAACACACACACACATGATAAAGTTTATTTAACTGAGTAAACTTAACTTTATGAAAACCTTACTGCACTGCTGATTTCTCATGTCCCTACCCCAGGAGTAAGGAGCATGTATCAAACCATGGCCAGTCCTTGGCTTCTGGAGGTCCAGTGCTCCAGCCCCACAGGCCCTCAGCTAGGTGCTCTGGGAGATGCTAAGCCCAGCATGAGTCGGCCTTGTATAAGTACATGCATGCTCAGTTGCTAATTGGTGTCTGACTCTTTGTGACCTCGTAGACTGTAGCCTGCCAGGCTCCTCTTTTCATGGAACTTTCCAGGCAAGAATACTGAAGTGGGTTGCTATTTCCTCCTCCAGGGGATCTTCCTGACCTGTGTCTCTTGCATCTCCTGCATTGGCAGGCAGATTCTCTACCACTGAGCCACCTGAGAAACCTCTGAGTCAGCCTTGAGGGGAGTTTAAACATGAACAGAACAGAGAAAATTAAGTGCCCTTGCAGGTTAGCCAATCTGAGCTCCAAGTAATGGAGAGGCAGGAAGATTTACCAAACCCTGCCACTTCCAGTGCCTTCATGACCTCTCTCTCTCTCTTTTTTTTTAATTTATTTTTTATTGAAGTATAGTTGAATTGCAATGTTGTGTTAATTATTGCTAAGCAAATAATTAAGCAAATTATTTTGCAGCAAAGTCAGCTGAAGTGACTCAATTATACATGTATATATATTCTTTTTCATATTCTTTTCCATCATGGTTTATTGCAGGATATTGAATATAGTTCCCTGTGCTATATGGTAGGACCTTGTTGTTTATCCATCCTATATATACCAGCTTGCATCTGATAACCCAACTCCGAATGCTACCCTCTCCCACCCCAGCCTTGGCAATGACATCTTTTCTCTATGCCTCTGATTCTATTTCTGTTTCATAGATAGGTTTAATTGTGTCATATTTTAGATTCCACATATAGTGATATCATATGGTACTTGTCTTTTTCTTTTTGACTTCACTTGGTATGATAATCTCTAGTTGCATCCATATTGCTGCAAATGGGACTTCTGAGCATATATATCCAGACAAAACTATCATTTCAAAAAGATATTTGCACCCCTATGTTCATAGAAGCACTGTTCACAATAGCCAAGAACTGCAAACAGCCTAAATGTCCATCAAAACAGGAATGGATAAAGAAAATGAGGTAAATATATATACTCACAATTTCTCTTGGCTCTAAGACCCAAACTTTTTCCCTTCTTCCTAAGGCCTTTGTACTTCTATAAGATCTGGGTACCCATTTATCGCAGTACTTTACCAGATTTGTAAAAGTTGTAAGATTTTTTTTACCAGGCAGGGGAGTAGTCGTGTCCAGCTCTTTGCGACCCCATGGACAGTCGCCTGCCAGGCTCCTCTGTCAATGGGATTCTCCAGGCAAGAATACTGGAGTGGATCGCCATGGCCCTCCTCCAGGGGACCTTCCCGACCTAGGGATTGAACCCATGTCTCCTACATTGGCAGGTGGGTTCTTTACCACTACTGTCACCAGGGAACCCCATATATCATTATACATCTTCCCAAACCCATATAAGGTACAGCACCAAGAGTTATTATAGAGAATAAATATAATGAACAGTCATATTTCTTCTGTTCTGCTCCTCAAATCTTATCATTTTACTGTGTGTGCTTCAGATTTTTATAAAAAGAAAGATTCAGTCATCAGAGTAAAGCCGTGTTCCCTTTTGAACGAATTTCCAAATCCTATTGCCTTCTATTGCTCCCCAGATGTGGCCACTTTTCTGATTTTAATGTTTTCTATTTCTTTACTAAACAATATGTAATTGTTTCACATGTAATAAAACTTTATATAAATGATATCATGCTAAAAATAGCCTCCTAGTTATTTCTTTTCTTATTTGATATTATATCTTTGAGATTTATTCCTCTATAAATATATAAGTATAGAGCCTTAGCCGCTGTATCACCAGGGAAGTCCCTCCATTTTTTTTCAATAGTTTCTATTTCTTTACTGAAAATTCCTGTCTTTCCATTTGTTTCAATAATGTTTGCTCTTGCTTCATAAACATGGTATAATAGCTTCTCTTAAGGCTTTGTCATGGTAGTCTAACATCTGCGTCAGCTTGGTATTACTTACCTTTCCTTTGAGAGTTGTTGAGATTTTCCTGGTTCTTTGTACATTGATTAATTTTGAATTGAATCTTAGACATTTTGAATATCGTGTTAAAGAGACTGTGGATCCTCTTAAGAGTAGCTAAAGAATGTTTTTTGTTGTTCTAATTTTTTAAGCAAGCTATTAATATGGCTAAGTTTAGACCACAGGTCCCAACCTACCTTCTTCGGCCTGTGGTTATAAAGCCAGTTTAGTTTTTAAGGCTTTTGCAGTGCCATTAGAGTCAATCCCATGTATGAACCACCCAGGAAAGTGTTCTATACCATAGTTAAGTCACAGGCTTTTGTTATGCTGCTTTGGGTCAGTCCCTTATATGTGGAGCCTGGGAGTGAGCCCAGAATTTCATCCACAAATTTAAGGAACCCCTTTCTTGAGCTCCTTCTTCTTGAATATCCTTCTCTCTCCCTTACCCAGAGTCCCATTTTCTTGATGTGCTGGATAGTAAGCCAGGATGTAGCTTCCTCATGCTATCATACATTTTTCACGACTGAGACTACCTTGAGAAGCAATCAGTGAGGAAAAAAAAAAGTGAAAATAAAAAGATATTCCCCCAAAAGAGTCTTCAGGTCACAGGGATCCCTTTCCCCAGTTCTTATGATCAGAGGAAGAATCTTTTTCTGAGTTTTAAGTGCTTAATAAGATGCTGCTGTCAGGGCAGTAAGGTAGTTCATGACTAGGACTTGCCTTGGAGTCAAGCCAAGAGAGTAAAAAGAATAAAATAAAATGAGATTTTGCCTTCTCCCAAAGCACAAAAACCTTTGGTCCTGCAGGGCCCACTCTTCCTTGTCCTCTAGCCAGAGGAAGAGGGTTTTATCTTGGATTTATTACTGTTCATGCACACTGCCTTGCTCCAGGATTCAGGCTGCCCTAGTGTCTAAGATAAAAGACACAGGAGGAAAAAAGAAAAAAAAAAACAACCCAGGAAACTTAATACGTATGATAGTCAATTTTGTGTATCAATTTGACTGGACTACAGGGTGTCCAGACATTTGGTCAAACATTATTCTGGATGTGTCTGTGAGGACACATTAGTTTCCAGGCCCTGTTGCTTTTTCCCTCCTCTCTCTGCCACCAACCCCACATTTAGGAGCTCCTGTCCTGGCTCAGGCCCTCTGTGTCTCCCCTGGAAAATTGCATTACTTTCCTGGGAGCTCCCTGGTTTCCACTCTCATCAGACACATGGTTCTTACAAGGAACTTTAAAGGGCTCAAATCAGACCATGCTATTTTCTTGGATTAAAAACCTTTAGTGTTTTCCCTTCACCTTTAAGATGAAGTAGAAGCTACTTACATGACAAACAAATAACAACAGAACACCCCCCAGGCCCTGGCCACTGCTGGCTCCTCCAGCCTCACACTACATCTGTGCTTCGGACACACAGCACCCCCTGCATCTTCATAGCCTGACTTCCTGACACCTTTATGTGTCATATCATCATGACAACTCTCTCTCCCCTGCCTCAGCATCATCTTACCAAGGCTTCGAGGTAAAGTGGGATGCTCTGGCCTGGAAATGAGCTACTGCGTGCCAGACACCTGCACCTATGTTCGAGTCACATTTAATTCTCACAACAACGCTCTGCGTACAGAGCAGTGACCTCATTTACAGAGGAGGAGATTCACGTTCAGAGATGCCAAGCAACTTGCTAAAGTCACACAGCTGCACTTATTACAGTGAAAAGTGGCAGAATCAGAGACTGAACCCAAATGTCTGGTACTCGAATTATTGACCCACAGTCCTTTCTGGTTCATAAGGATTAGATTTGAAACCTGGCTCTATTATTCACTTGTTTTATGACCTTGCCACAAGTCACTTCCACTCTCTGAGCCTTTGTTTCCTAATTTGCAAAACAAAATGATTGTTTTGCAATGATCTGTATGCTCCCTTGCTTCCTGAAGACATATATTGCCCTGCAGTGTCCACATAGCCCTGGGCATCCCTTTATTCCTGGGCTTCCCATGGAGAATAGTCAATTCTCTAATGATTATTCCTAGTCAGCAGAAAACCGATGCTCCTCTCCCACACTCTTTCATGTATTCACACCGGTCTCTGAACCAGCACGGAAACTCCTACATAGATCTGCATGTCTAGGCTCATGCCTGGCTGAGTGAAGCCAAAATCCCATTAGGAAAAGAGAGATGGTGAACCCCAACACAACATTCTCATGAAATTACACTAATTTGTGCTCTCTCCCTGAGCGACCCACTTGAAGCCTCGGTAACCTCACTTGTAAAACAATGAGGGGTGGTCGTCTGTAGACCTTGTAGCTCTAACCTTCCAAGATGCTGGAACATTACAAACCACCTGAGGCAAGAACTCACTAATAGAAAAATGAACCCTCCCACAAAGGCCCATTCTCCTTGGGAGAACCCAACCTTAGCCAATTCTAAGAGTCTCTGGAATAATTGTCTATTATCCCAACTTCAAGGTCATCCTGGAGGGAAAGTTCCCAAAAGACCAGGGATTTAAAACTAAGGTGAGAAAGGAAGGAAGGGAGTAAAATAAAGTTCTATCCAACCAAGTGAAGATATTTAGGATGGTGGTAGAAGAGCTGCATGGATTTCAGATTCAATTCCATCGCTAACTGTGTGATCTTACCACTAACAGTGTAAATGCAGGCAGGCCACTGGATCTGGTGTCTTCATCTCATTAAAAAAAAAAAATTAGGCTCATCTTTCTTACTCACAACTACTTGTGAGATGGTGTGTAAAAATGACTATTTAGCACGGTGAAGGTGTTCCAAGTTGACTGGTTTTATTCCTCTGTGTTTTCTATTTAAAGACAATCAGAGACAGCCAAGAAAACACAAAGAAATTGAAGGCCAGATGTTTTCAGGCAAACACATCCATGAGAAACACACTCTGGGAGCATCCTGAATCACAGTATCCTAAAACTGGAAGTGACTCACACAGTGATCAATTACAGAATAATTACACCAGATTTAGTATTCTCTACCCCCCCACCATTCACCACTGCTTGAATCTGGCACTGATCGGGTGCTCACTGTTTTCCAGAATGGCCTGTTCCTAGTCAGAAGTAAGATGAGGCAAGTCACCGAAACTCTGTCAGATTCAATGGTTCTTCCAATAACAAGGCCCTGCAGTCTCTTCCTTTACAATCCAGTTGTTAACAAGTTATATTATTATTCCACTGAGCCTTTGTTCTTGCTGTTCTCTTTCCTGGGGACCCTCCCCATTCCTTACCCTCTTCCTCTGCTAAAGAGACTCATTCATCCCTTGAGAGGCAGTTCAATCTTCACCACCTCTGAGAAGTCTTCCATGAGCTCCCACCCCAAGCTAGGGTGGGTATTGCTCTGTAACTCCAGCTCCTTTTACTGAGCATTCAACTAAGTGAAATAATCTATTTACATATTGGTCTCCCCACCTGACTGTGGTTCCTCAGAAGCAGGGACCTTACCTTACACATCTCTGTATCCCAGCTCCTCCAGCAGAGCTTGGCTCAATGAACAGAAGCTGCCTGAGGATTTGAGTCTGCTAAAGGGGCAGAGAGGCAGGCCCATGTAGGGCCAGCAGTGGCTGCATTGCGTGGGGAGGAGCTGCCCAGGGGGTACGTATGGCAATGATTAGATTCTGGATCTGGCTTCCTGAGTAATTTGAAGAAGAAAGGATTTCATTTCAAAAATGCTCTGGGTTTTTTGGGGGGTTTATGTCTATCTGCATCAGTTGAACTCATGGAGAAGCTTGTTAAAAGCTTCACATCAGACTTTTCTTTTCTCCTCCTATAAACAGCCTCCAACAAATTGATGGAATGCTGGACACATGTCTCCACTGAACTGTGCTCCAAGAGCAAGGTGGGAACTGTTCTTTGGGGATTTTTGGAACAAAACAATATGGTGTAATGCATTAAGTTGTAAACAAGTTATTTGGTACTTGGGAGGAGGGGTGGCTATTCTGCCAGTTCATGTGCTTGACCTTGGTCTAGGTGCTTTCCACAGGGCAGTTTGTAACATACCTGTGAGGTTAGGGATCACTGCCTATTTTACACATGGAGAAACTAAAGGTCTAGTGGTTACTTAAATAACTTACAACTCATCCAGCATCTAAGAGGGGACCAATCTAGGTATAATCCCCAAACGTATGCTTCTTTATAGTCCCATTACCAATGATGAAAATTCTGTAAGTTACTTACCAAATATCCATTTTTCCCTTTGTGCTTAGACATAGAACTTCTGCTCTCTGCTGGGCAAATTGCCACCTAGAATAAAGACAGAATTCCAGGTTCCATTATAGTTGGAGGGGCCATGGGCAAAGTTCTAGCCAATGATACATAGTCAGAGCAGGAAAGTGGAGCTTCAGGGCAAGCTCCTGAAAAGGGATAGAGTATGTGTTCTGTTGTTTCTTCCAATGCTCCTGCTGCTAAGCTAGAACCAGATGTGCTATATGGGAATCCAGGAGCCATTTCAGACCTTGAGGTGATCTAGAGGATGGAAACCATGTGCTAGAAGCGGGAGTGGTCCCTGATAACTGTGGAGGCTGCAACCAACTCTAGGCCTTCAAACTTCTTTTATACATCAGAGGAAATCCTTGTGTGTTTCAGTCTCTGTTTCTGAAGCTGAAACAACACTTGTGATGTCTCAGTTCAATCACAGATTCACTGTGGGACTTCCGGCATGTTGTCTACCTTTTGGATCTTAGTTTTCTCATCTGGGAAATAAGCAGATTGAACTAGAAGGGCATTTTCAAAGGTTCTTTCTAACATAAAGGTACCAAATACATAGCATAATCCTAGGCAACAAGCAGTGCTTGGTCTATAAAGACAACAGAAGAGCCTTTTTGTCCCCAAGGATTTTCAAAGTAGTTAGAGAAGCAGAACATTCATTTATTCATTCAATCATTCACTCAGTGTAGTGGATACTGTGGTGTGTTGCCAGGCTGTCCCCTTAAGACCATTCTTCTACTTGCCAGGAGTGTTAACTGCTGACAGTTCACAGCTGGCTTCCTCTCCCAGAAAGACCATCAGATGAAGGGTGCTGTCTCGAGCAAAACTGTGCCTGCTCTCTATGAGCAACTCGTGCCCATCAGTGGATTGAGGTGGAAGGTACACAAGTCTAGCCTCCTTGCCTCTACTGTGACAACTTAGAAGTCTTAGTCCTGGGCAACGTCATTCCAGCTCAACTTCTGTCTCTACCCAATCCTGCTTTGCTTACTCCTTCATGGAGGTGGGGAGGCGTGTTCCCAGAAGCACCCACTGATAAACTTTGTATCTCAGAGTCTGTTTCCCAAGACACACATCCTAAGGCTGTTGGTAGAAGGAATGGCTCTATCTAGGATTTGTAGCTGGGTTACCTGTTAGCTGGGCTTCCCGGGGGGCACAGTGGTAAATAATCTGCTTGCCAATGCAGGAGTTGCAAGAGATGTGGGTTCAATCCCTGGATCAGGAAGCTCCCGCAGAAGAGGAAATGGCAACCCACTCCAGTATTCTTGCCTGGAGAATTCCATTGATGGTGCAGCCTGGCAGGCTGCAGTCCATAGGGTCACAAAAGAGATGGACACCACTGAGTGACTGAGCATGCATCACCTGTTAGCTGGGTCACTTGTCAGCTGCCTGGCAGTTAGAATACCATCACCAGGACAGAGAAAGTACTGATAGCTCTTGGCATCCTGAAGCCCTGAAATTGGGAAGATTGTCACCCTTGGTGAGTTGGGGTGGGAAGATAGTGCAAGGAAAAGCACTGGCTGGTGCCATAGGTCAGACATTTGAGAGATTTGGGGGAAAGCTGCCATTATTAAAACTGTGGAATGTGTTGACTTCACTGAGTGCTATCAGTGTATTGGAGAAAGGCTAGAAATGATTAATCACTGACCTAAGACAAGGGGGGAAAGTCAGAGTCCTCCTTGGCATGTCAAGAGAGTCTCTTCTCCTACAGCAGGAGAGCAGAAAAAGCTGAGGACTGGGCCCAGGACTTAACTGAAAGGGCAGCAGAGTTTCAGTAAAATTGTCATTTTCCACCCTTGTGTGACTAAGATCAGTACCCTGATTGGGAAGGAGCGGGACCCTCAGAGATAGGGTAAGGACATCTGGGTTGAAACACTTTAGAACCTGAGAACCTTGACACTCCAGCCCTGCCTGGACATCCTAGGCCACAGAAGAGACCTGCTCTTCTCAGTTATGGACTTGTCTCTCTTGCTTACAAATGACTTGGAGGATTTTGGTGAGCTGTAAGTCACAATAAACTTACCATGGGCCTTAGAAAGATAAAGCAGCACACATCAGCTTCAGGACTTCCCCTCCAGGCCACCAGACCAAAAATGAGGATCAAGTCACACCATAATCCCACCAGAAATGTACTGGGCCTCCAGGAAAGATGCTACACCCTGAAGAAGCTACAGGGCCGAGCTGACCTGCCTTGGCAGATGCCAGGAGCTCTTGTGTGGGGATGGATCCAGGGGCAATAGGCAGTGGGATGACAGAGAGCTTACTGCCGTGGGAGCACTCTCCCCTGACGCAGGTTATGACACCTGTCAAGGACCCTGACAGTCAATCCCGATGTGCTACAAGGTTGGCTGTGGGGATCTTGCAGAAGCTCACAAGAAGCACCCACACAAAAGGCTCAGAGAAGTGGGCCTGCTGGGGTGATGAGCCATGGAAAGCCAGAGAACCTGAGCTAAGACCTTCAGTAAATGTGTATCGAGTAAACCCTGTGGGGACAGGCACTGTGATCATTTGTTCACTTGATCACTGTGAACAAGACATGACCTTGTCCTTCTGGTATCTGTAAGCTGTGATTATGAAATAAGGGGACTGACTTTTAAAAACAAAATCACTCAGAAGAGACACTTCCAGGACTTGCCTGGCAGTCCAGTGGTTAAGACGCCACACTTCCAATGCAGGGGTTGTAGGTTTGATGCCTGATCAGAAAACTAGGATCCCACATGAGGTGGGCCACAGCCAATATTAAATAAATAAATAATAAAAGTGTTATCATGTTTAAAAAAAGCAGAAGAGATGCATCCAAATGGGTGTGACTTCTGAAAATTCTACTGGGAGACTAGGCTTCTCACTAACGCGGAGACAGATCAGGGGAGCCACAGTCACACTGACCTGGGGACAACTTCCCATCAAGCCACAGTTTAAACCTATGTGACCTTGAGAAAACGTTTTAACTTCTCTGATCCCAAATTTTCTCATCTGTAAAACCCAGAGGATGATCTCTGCCCTCAGTGGGTGTTGTCCCTTTTAAATTAAAGTGAGCTCATATAAATCCCAAATGCCTAGTCCATTAAATGCAATGTATACTCGGTAAAAGCTGGTCCCTTCTCCCTCTCCTATGCTTCTGCCTATTACTCTGACAACTCCCTCTTGTAAAGTCCTATTCAGGGTTAGTTGAGAAGCAAAATAAGAAAATTAGTCTTTCTTCCTTCTGTACATTCCTCCCTTTCTTTTTCACTCGTTTATTTAGCCAGTGTGGGCTCTTATTGTTTCCATCACTCACTTGACTTGCTCACTTGGCTCTGAAAGCCTTTAGGTAATTTTTACTCAATGAATGTAGCTGTATAGGGTGAGGATTTTCCCTCTAGGAGATACAGAAATCCATGGCTAGGGTTCTGAAGCTGCTGGGAAATCTGGAGTAGTAAAATACACCTTGATCTTCAGGATGTGATATTTTGAGCCGTCCACCCTCATTGAGATATTTAACCTACACATCAAAAACTAAACAGGAAAAGAATGGAGTGAAAACACAGAGCAACATATGCAAAGGTAAACTATCTCATCTGTTTACTACTAATAATAAATACTGAGCATTTCCTGGGGGTCAGACACAAACACGGGACCAGTGGATGGGAACAAGCGTGCTTGTGATACAGCATCTGAGAACTCAGAGTCAGGTGGAGAGGCCAGGGCTCAGTGGAGGGAGAGCCTTGTGCTAGGAGACAGAACACATGTGTTGGAAGTAATTCCCTCTGTGCGGAGGAAAGCAAGAGACTTCACACAGGCAGCTACCCTTGCCCTGAGATTTGAAGGTGAAACTGACAAGGTGAAGAGGATGCCATTTCAGGCAAAGGGAACGGCACGTACAAGGCAGACGGGCCAGTCTGCTTAACTATAAGTTGTTCAGTAGAGGCTGGGACAGTGCAGGTTGGCTAGAGTCCAAAAGAGGCAGACAAATCACACAAGGACTGTCTGCCCTGTCTGGCTTGGTGTCACCCCAGTTTAGGCCTGTTGTCCTGACATTATAATAATAGCACTCCCTTTTGTCCTCCAAAATATCCCTGTTTGATCAATAAGTTGTAGAGTCATCTGGTCTTAAGCAGGAGGGGAGTACACTCCAGTCTGTGTTTTGAGTGATTGCTCTGACTGCCAGGTGGACAAGCTGGAACATGGAGGCTCCACGGTGGCCTTTTAAGGTCTCATCATCTCATCCAGTCTTGGCATTCTTTGATCAAGACAGCTCTGGACCAGACACTGTTCCTAGAAGAGCCCCAAGTGTCTTTTACTAATAAATAAATATCCAATGAGCTCATGGATGTGATAGAATAGAGAGCAAGGTAATACTTCTGTGGCCCGTCCTCTGGCCAAGATTCCTAGACAAGGTGGATCTGGACCTTGACCTTGAAGGATGGGGAGGATTCCAGTAGTCAGAGGCATGAGGCGGATGTGGTGTGAGCCAAGGTGCGATGGTAAAGATGATCAGGGAGTACAATGAGGATACCCAAGAACCCTTACGTAAAGTGTCAGCAGCCACAACTGCCACCCAGTCAGATTAACAGTTTACAAGCATTTGGTCTTCTGTTATTTCTGCAGTCTCCCTTCCTATCCCTTGAAATGTGCAGGGCAGTGTGTTAACCTGTGTATTCCCAGAGCACTTGGAGCAGAGAACTGAGTGCCTTCCCACCTGCCCAACGGGGCTCACTGTACTGTCTGCCTTTCTCTCTACTCTGGGCTCCCAGGGCTGGCGAATGTACTTTTACAGTTCCAGGGCTTTGAACAGAGAAGACAGTCAGCAGGGTTGGCAGAACGATTGACCAGAGAGAAAGAAGTTTGGAAGGTTGAGTGATTTGCCCAAGCTCACCTGGGGAGCAGGTTCTGGCACTGGAGCTTGAACACAAGACTCAGAACCCTGTTCTTGCCATGATACCATGTGGCCAAAAGTACTCAAAACATAGACCTTAGTGTTGTGAGACATCCCAGTTAGGAAGTGATTCTAACTACACATGGTTTACATCTATCTCTCAGGCTCTCCTTCCAAAGGGGCCCTCTGCTCTTTGCATCTCTGGGTCTTCATATGTCCCTCAGCCTAGCATGACCTTCCCCTCTATCTCTCCATAAAATCCCATGCATCTTTCAAGGGCCAGCCAGAATGCCCCTCCTCTATAGTACTGTTCCCACCTCCCTGGCTGAGTGGGTGAGTCTTTCTCTGCCACAACTCCATGCTCAAATGGCAGGTTATCAGCTAATAGATAGATTGCATTGTATAATGGGCTATTTACAGAGCAGAACACCTCTCAGGGTCTGCCTTCTCTGACACTGTGAGACCCTAGGGGGACAGAGGCTTGTAACTTATTTATCTCTGTATCCACAGTACCGAGACTAACTCCTGGTCCGTTGTAGGTATCTGATGAATATTTCTTCCCAGGTGCTGCTAGTGGTAAAGAATCTGCTTGCCAATGCAGGAGATACAAGTTCGATCCCTGGGTCAGGAAGATCATCTGGATTAGGAAATGGCAACCCACTCCAGTATTCTTGCCTGGACAATTCCATGGGCAGTGGAGGCTGGTGGGCTACAGTTCTTGGGGCCACAAAGAGTTGGACACAGCTGAGGGACTAAGCACAGGGATGAATATTTGTTAAAAGAAAAATGAATGAATGAATGTGCTCAGCTCTTATCCCAAGCTCTCACTGTGATCACATACTAGTTATATCCTTACTTTACCTGGTTTTCAGTTGGGTTCAGCTCACTGGAGTTCTCAGCCGGATATCAGAGGCAGGGAGGGAAAGAGGTGAGCTGTTTATCCCGCTCCCTTAATTTAAAGCTTAGAAGATTGTGTGTTAGTTTGCGAGGGCTACCATAAGAAAGTAGCACAGACTGGGGGCTTAACAGACTTTATTTTCTCCCAGTTTTGGAGGCTGGAGGTCCAAGATCAGGATGTTGGCAGAGGGGTACCTTTCGAGGACCCTCTCCTTCGCTTGTAATTACCCTTCTTCTCTCTGTGATACCACACGATCTTCCCTCTGTATTCATCTGTGTCCAAATCTCCTCTTCTTATAAGAACACCAGTCAGATTAGGGCCCACACGAATGACCCCATTTTAATTTAGTTACCTTTTTAAATGCCCTGGCTTCAAATATAGTCCCATTCTGAAGTGCAGAGATTAGGTCTTTGACATATGAGTTTTGGGGGGACAAGATTCAGCCCAAACAGGTGGCAGAACTGTTGTAAGTGCCTAGGTGCTAGTCCTTACCCCTTTCCACACCTCTCCAATAGTATCTTCATGCCTGCTTAGCTGCTCAGTCGTGTCCAACTCTTTGCAACCCCATGGCTGCAGCCCACCAGGCTTCTCTGTCCATGGGAATTCTCCAGGCAAGAATACTGGAGTGGGTAGCCATGCCCTCCTCCAGAGGATATTCCCAACCCAGGGATCGAACCCAGGTCTCCTGCATTGTGGGTGGATTCTTCACAGTCTGAGCCACCAGGGAAGCCCTGGTCCTTAACCCTTTCCACACCACTACAATAGTATCTTCATACGTGCTATTTAATTTGAACCCATTACAAGTGTGCTGACTGTTTTCTGGCAGGCCTCTCCTGGATACAGATATTGGTAATATGGTAATAAACCATACCGTGGTAATAAACCACTACAGCCACTATAAAGTTCCTTGGGAAAGGCAAGGTTTAGTGCTAAACCCCCAGGAGAAATGTAAAGCCAAATAATGAGCCCTTCCTTCTCTGTGCCTCATTCTCCCCATCTGCAGAATGGGGCTATTAAAAGTAGTCCCTTCCTATGACCCTTATGGAAGTCCACTGTGATAAAGCACGGGATAGCTTTGCAGCCTGAAAAGAGCAATGACAACAGAAGTGTACAGAGTCCAGAGGGTGGACCCACTTCTCCAGGAGCAGAGAACAGAGAACAACTCTGAAACTCTGGATGCCCATGTGAAGAGCCTGCTAATCAAAGCTGCGAAAAGGGGAGGGACATCTAGGAAGACAAGACTCAGCTGCTAGCAAGAGAGAAGGAGAGTGGGGTGGGGTGGGGCATTTTTTCATGATCCCTAGTCAAGCAGGCCTCTTGTCAGGATAAATTCTAGACTAAGGAAAAGCCTCTTTCTTCCTCCTTGGTAATCATGACCCACCTCATGGGTTTGCTGAGTGTCTGTGGAAAACAGTTCAGGCAGAGATCCTGGATACATCTATTTATGATGATGTTGACATAGAGAGGACCAGTATGTTCATGCAGAGGCCATGTTCTCTGCTTCTATAAACATCTCCAATGTGAGAAGAGGCTTCCATGGGTCCATGGGCACAATTTATAGCTTGCTCCATGCCAACATAAATTAAGCGTGCATACCATCCTAGTGAAATAATGCGGATGGTTGATTTGGGGTGGTGAAGACCTGCAAACAGTGTGGATTCCAAGGCAACTCAGTCCTTCACCTTGTGATTGGGTTAGCGTTCATCTTTGGGAGCAGAGAGGGCCAATCTGGCCTTGTGGTGTGGCAGAAAGGGTGCAGGTTTTGACATTAGACTGTACGGGCTCACGGCAGGTGTAGGGTCATGTTTTGGTTTAAACTTTAGTTTCCTCTTCTGTAAAACCAGACTAACAGAATTGTAAAATTCTGTAATTTTGTAGAATTCTGTAAAAGCAGGCTCAAAATATCATTGGAGGTATTAAAAAGGAAGTAACGGCCTAGTACTGCTTTGGTGATAGTCATCTTTGTTTCTCTAAGCTCCTGTGTTTTCTTTCATTTTTGTAATGTCTTGTCATTTTAAATTGGTCTCTGAGTCAGCAGAAGTCGAGTCAGTCATAAGCCATGAGCTCTAAAAGAACTCTGAAGCGCTTTCCATGTGCTTGGAGACAATGAACAAGGCCCAAGTCCCAGTCAGAAGTTCTGTCTGGCAGAGCATTGAAGACCACAAAGCCTTTTCATTTGTGCCATCTCGCTTGGATGCTAATTCCCATAACTATCTTTGCATGGGGACAGGTAGTTTTACCTGCATCTGTAATAATTATTATAGAATAATAAAATGGAATAATAATTTAGCAGCAAGAAAAGCCGGGGGCAGCCCATCACATCACACAGCCTGGGATTAGATGGGTTCGGGGGCCACTGGAGATCCTTGGCAGATTCTAACAAATAGAGTTGTGTCAACCGCTTTCAGACAAGCTGATTAAGGTTGGACTGTGTACTTCCTCCAGATACATTTTTTTCCCCAACCTGTTCAATATCCATGTGGTCTTAGGAATAGCAGAAAACACACATGGAGTGCCTCCAGTGACTGAACTTTTGGAGTGTTGTGTTGACTAGATTTGGAAGAGCTGACTTTGACCCCTAACTGCTACTCACTCACCATGAAGCCTTATGCAATCATTTTTGCACTCTTGACCTCAATTTCTTCGCTGGCAGAAAAAAAATATCATTCCAATCCTAAGTAACTCACAGAAGACAGGGGAAGAGCCAATGAAAAGACGAATGTACATCAGTTTACAAACAGTGGCCCCGAGGCATCTAAATTTAACAGAGCTGCCAAAGAAGGCTGCTGTCTGCTCCACAAACCTCAGCCTCACCCCACTTTAGCCAATAGCGCCAGTGTCCACCTGCCCCTTGGGTTCCTCACCCACCACATGCCATTCAACAGTCAGCCCTCAACTACTTCTTTGGCTGTAGCATTATCATTTTTAATTCTTATGTACTTACTTTAACATATTTTCAAAGTTTTATTTTAAAATAGTTTGGGGGGGTTTCCCTGGTGGCTCAGTGAAAGCATCCACCTGCCAATGCAGGAGACACCGGTTCAATCCCTGATCCAGGAAGATGCCTCGAGCAACTAAGCCCATGCACCACAACTATTGAGCCTGTGCTCTAGAGTCCAGGAGCTGCAACTACTAAAGCTCGTGCATGCTAGAGGCCGCGTGCTGCAACAAGAGACGCCACCAAAATGAGAAGCCTGGGTACCACAACGAAAAGTAGCCCACGCTCGCCACAACCAGAGAAAGGCCCAGCCATGAAGACCCAGTACAGCCTATATATATATATATATATTTTTTTTTAATTTAAAATAAGTAAATAAATAATAAAATAGTTTTGGGGACTTCCCCGGTGGTCCAGTGGTTAAAACTTTGCCTTCCAATTAGGGGTTGTGGGTTTGATCCCTTGTCAGGAAGCTAAGATACCACATGCCTCCTGGCAAAAAAACCAGAATATAAACAACAGAAGCAGTGTTATAACAAATTCAATGAAAACTTTAAAAAATGGTCCGCAGTTAGAAAAAAAAAAAAAAAAAACTCTTAAAAAAGTTTTGACTTAACAGAAATGTTGCAACACATATAAAATATCTTAATGTACCCTTCACCTAGATCTTTAAAATGTTAACATTTTACTGAGTGAGCTTTCTCTCTCTCTCTCTAAGATTAGGTAGATAGTTAGAGATAGATGAGAGATAGAGAAGATACAGAAATAAAGACATGGATCTTGCTCCTTCTGGTCATTCAAGTCTCAGTTGAAATACCACCTCTTAAAGGTCATCTTCTCTGACCATTTAATGGTCCCTGTCACACCATTGGAGTTGCAGTTCTCAACAGTGTTGAACTCCAGCTGGTGTTGTTCTTAGCTATTTATTTACTGGTTACCGCCCTGCCTCCCGTACTAGGATGTAAGCTTTATGAAGGAATTGGCCTTGGGTGCCTTGCCTTGTTCACTGCTGAATCCTCAGAAAAGGCCTGCACAGAACTGGCATTCTCTCTCTGCTGAATCAGTGAACTGGGGAGTCGCTGTGTCTGGCCAGGGAAGGATCCAACTAGGCACGTGTTGTGGTCTCCATGTTCATGGTCAAGATGTCCTCCAGGGCCTACACCAGCTGCAATATAGTAATAACTGTAAAATACCTACACTCTTCCCTTGTTCCATTATTTTGTCATAGGAGAGGATTACTTAACACACAGCCAACATTTTGGTGTAAATCTTTTGAGAAAGAGAGGGAAAGCTAGACAAACACACATATACAGGGGAAGAGAGACCATACCAGACTAGTGGTTTAAGTATGGGCTCTGGAGCCAGACTGCCTTGTTCTCATTCAGGTTCTGCCACTTCCTACTGTGTGACTTTGGACAAATTACCTAAATACTCTGTGTCTTGGTGCCCTTATGTGCAATGTCTAAATAATAAAAATATCTTCTTCATAAGCTTGTTGTGTGATTAAAGGTATTAATGTATTTTAAATGCTTTGAGCCATGCTTGGCACACAGTAAGTGTTCCGTGAATGTCAGTGTCATATATATTACATAACTGAGAGCCAAGAGATAGTACTGCTTTACAGCCAGCTTTTCATTTGGCAAAATATCCTGAATGTTCCATGTCAATAAATACAAATTAATATTTTTCATCACATAGATGTACTCTAAGTCTCCTCACTTACCCCCATTGCTAGAAATTTACTACCAGTTTTTCTCTACTATAAACAGCGTTGCATTGAACATCCTTGCACATGTATCTTTACACACATCCGTAACTATCTCTTCTTCTTGTATCTCTAGAAGTAGAATTACTGGGTCAAAGGCTGTGCATTTTTTCTGACCTGAGATATAGATTCCAAGCAGCTGAAACAGGTTGTCGCAACAGAGGCGTTTCCTTAGGAACCAAGTCCAGAGGCCGGGGCGGTGCCTAATCTCAGCCTTTTCCACACTGCCCTCTCTCCCAGGGCCAGCCGGGCAGGCGTGTCCTGCTGAGGCCACTGCAGGTTCCCATAATCCTGTTTACTTTGCTCTGGGCAGGAAAACAACCTGGATGTCCTCTCTTCAGGAGATATCAGAGACCTTTGCTTTGAACTTTATTTAAGAGAATAAAAACAACCACATGCTACATGCCTGCTGTCTCACTGCTGGCCTTTCCTCTGTTCTCTGACTCTGACTCTGTGTTTATAAAGCATCTGGGTTTCTGGACCCTTTCCAATCGTGGCTTCCCCACCCATTTTCCCCGCAGAAACCCTTCTGTTTTTTACAGCCCAGTTCAAATGCCACTTCTTCCAGGAAGCCCTCTTCCCTTCAGTCTACACATCCTGGTCAGAGGCCAAAAAAAACCCCATCAATACATCTATTGTTTGGTCTGCTTCCTTGAGTACTGTGGAACACCTTTTCTCACAAGCATGGAGGACACTCCTGTTTTTCGGAGGATCTAAGCAGCCCTACACATCCTCTCCCTAACTTTCTGGTGAAATAGGGATCGATCATTCTGGGCGGGCAGGGGTGGGCAAGGCTAGTTCAAAAGGGGAATGGCCTGACCCTGGCAGGGGTTTTCCAAGATGGCAAAATAAACTGAAGTAGGTGCTGCTTCCAGAAGGAGGGACCTGCATCTCACTCCCATATAGCACTCTCTCCCCTCCCAAAGGGGCAAAAGCTCTGAGAGTAAAAAATCAAAAGACTGAACAGGAAGAGTTGTGGGCTCCAGGGGACTGCAAGGCAAGCTGCCCGTGGCATGTATGGAAGGGCACTGCCCCCTGTGAGTTTAGCACAGCAAGAGGAGAGCTAGGTTTTACAGGCCCTGAAGCATATACAATTTGGGGAGCTTTCTCAAAAAAGAAAAAAAAAAATTACAAATTGAAAATGCCCATAGCTACTCCAACTCACCCCGCAGGGGAAGTGTGATGGAGGAGATGGAGGTGAGTGGAAGGAGGCAGTAGTCTTCACCCACTGAAGTTAAAATATCACACCTCTGAAAACTGTCTAGTATCTGACCTGCAGACACATTCCAGGGTCCTTCTAAGAGGGGTCCTGTGCAAGTGAGGGGCACTGAGGCTGAAGCTTCATTAACATCACCCTTGTCATTGGAACATCTTGGAGCTGAAGACTAGAGATGGGACTCTTCTCTAAACTCCATTCCTTATAAACCCCCAGGGTTTGGGGCAACCTTAAGTCACATGGGCTTTCCCAGTGGTTCAGCAGTAAAGAATCCACCTGCCATTGCAAGAGACTCAGGAGACAAAGATTCTATCCCTGGGTCAGGAAGATCCTGTGGAGATGGAAATGATAACCCACCCCAGTATTCTTGCCTGTAAAATCCCATGGACAGAGGATCCTAGAGAGCTATAGTCCTACAGTCCATGGTGTCACAAAAGAGACATGACTTAGCTGCCAAACAACAACAACTCATATAGCTGAGTAAAATCCCCTGCCAAATGCAGCAGAGTCAGTTGATTTGATTTAGAAGTACAGACAGCTCTTCGTATTCATGGGTTCCACATCTACAGATTCAACCAACTGCAGTAGATAAAAATTTTAGGGGAAAAAAAATCCAGAAAGTTCCAAAAAGCAAAACTTGAAACTATTTGAACAGCATTTACCTTGTATCAGCTATGATAAGTAAGGTGGCGCTAGTGGTAAAGAAACTGTCTGCCAATGCAGGAGACATAAGAGATATGGGTTTGATCCCTGGGTTGGGAAAATCCCTTGGAGGAGGGTATGGCAACCCACTCCAGTATTCTTGCCTGGAGAATCCCATGGACAGAGGAGCCTGGTGGGCTATAGTCCATGGGGTCAGAAAGAGTCGGAGGTGACAGAAGCAACTTGGCATGCTCAAACACACAGAGATGATTACTTATACAGGAGATGTGTATGGGAGAATGTGTGGCGGTTACTACAGCATTTTATATAAGGAACTTGGGCATCCACAGATTTGGGTATCCACAGCGATCCTGGAACCATTCACCCATGGATACAGAGGGACAGTTGTACAAATAAATAGGATATTTCTTACTTATACCATACTCAGGAAACACTTTTATTGAAAAAACAAACAAACTACTGAGAAAATCACTTTCAGTGATTCTCAGACATGGGCATGATACAACCTACCTCATTAGTTTGGTGTGAGGGTGGAATGAGCTAATATACAAAGATCCCAGCATAGGAATCTCTTACAAAGCATCTACTGGGTTCTTGGTTTTTGGGTGAGTACCAGCTGAATTCAACCAGAGCTTGTCCTCAGACACTGAGGCTAGTCTCCCCAGAGTCTGCTGCAGGGAGTAAGCTGGGAAAAACTGGGCTTTGCAAAGCAGGGAAGGGAACTGGCCTGGTGACTGTCAGCTCACAGACAAGAGAAGCTTACTTACATTGAGCCCGAAGAGTTCAGGGATGGTCAGCTGGCTTTGGGAGCAAGCTGATGCAGCAGCAGTCTGGGCTGTGGGTCTGAGTGCAGGCTCTGTCTTGCTGTGTCTTCTCCAGCAAGTCATTTCCCCCCTGAGAACCTGAGTTTACACCAGGATCTTGGGAGAATGTCAGGAGGACTAGCTGAGGTAAATGCCCAGCACAGAACAGGTGTTCGATAGATGGAAATATATTCTGTGACATTCATTCCTACCCACATTGAGAGTCCTTGCTAAAAACCTCCCTCTGGGTGGCCGTGTCTGAATCCTTCTTCTCTACATGAAGCAGAATCTGAGTACCAGTGGAAGGCTCGGGATACTTCCCCTTTAGTAATTCTACTAAATTCTATTTAAATGAAACATCCTCCTGAAAGCAGAAAATGCAAATCACTTCCTCCTACTAGAGATTTTTTTGCAATGTCCCCTTTCCTTCATGTCTGACTGGATGCCTGGCTGCAAGGAGCCAGAAGGCTTTGATTTGGGGATGGCTCTGTGGCACATTTTCCTGGCTCCTGTGTTCACTCAGGCCAGCGGGTCTTGCCTGAAAAGCCCAAGTCTCCTCTCCAGGGTTCTTTTCCATCACCCTCCCCATTGCTTTCTTCTTATCAGCATCTGCCAGGTCACCAGGCAGCCTGCTGCCAAGATGGCAGGACATGCTCCTGTGATGTTTGCTCACTGTCAGTATTTTGTCCCAGGGTGCCTTTCCCCACTTCTCCAGCTGTGCCTTTGCTGCAGCTACTTCTCATGAGCACAAGAGATATCCTGATAATACAGGCAGGCACTGGATTGAGAGGCAGGAGGCCTCAGCCCGGCCAGCTACACATACAGCTGTGGGGATATCCCTAAGCACACACTTTTTCAGGTGCAAAATCACAGGGGCTGGACCAGATTGGCCCAAGGGGTCCCCTAGGGAGCAGTCCACACATCCCTCATCTTCCTGCTCTTGCGATTAAGGACTCAGTTCACTATTCATTTGCACAATTCATTTCACTATTTCATTTGCTGAAGTTTAAACTTCAGCAGCGTGTATGCTAAGTCACTGCAGTTGTGTCCTACTCTTTGCGACCCTATGGACTGTAGCCCGCCAAGCTCCTCTGTCCATGGGATTCTCCAGGCAAGAATACTGGAATGGGTTGCTGTGCCCTTCTCCAGGGGATCTTCCCAACCCAGGGATCAAACTCATGTCTCTTACGTCTTCTGCATTGGCAGGCAGGTTCTTTATCACTAGTACTACCCGGGAAGCCCCCTTAAACTTCACCAGTGCTCTTTAAATCTATCAGTCATTGAACACTGGCTAAAGACCAGGCCCTATGCCAGGGCAAAAGATATTTAACTGAATAGCATCAGCCTTACTCTGAAGCAGTTCCTGGATGAAAAACAAGACTCTCTAAGGATGATTAGAAAAGGGATAATTGCTAAGAAAGGACACAGACCTGACAACCACAGGCCCCTCAAAGGCCTTGTCCCAGAGGAAGAACTACACTGATTTTGAGGATTGAGTAGGAGATCTCAGAGGTCAGAGAGTAGGAGGGAAGGGGAAACAGCAAAGAGGAAACAGCATGTGCAAAGCTAGTGCAGAAATTTAGAGTTAGTTCAACGTGGCTCCTGGGCAAAATTCACACCTGAGCAGTAGGAGGGTCTAGGAGAGAGAACAGAGCACATGCCAGAGGATCCTGGACCCCAGATCTCCCCCGACGGAAGGAGAGACCTCTGTCTGAAGACAGTCTGTGGATGTTTCCAGTGCCGTCTGACGTCAGGGTTCTCTCCAGGTCCAGAAAGCAGAAGCAACATCCAAAGACCACAGCCCAACTTAGCCTGAGCCCAGGACTCTCGGTTGGTTGCACAGCAGAATCCCTAAGATTTGAAGAAAACAGTCTTAGAAGTAAGACAAATATTTAGAGTTTTAAAAGCTCAGTCTACAAATTAGGAAGAATGGGAAACTTGAACGTCAGATGTACGACTTTGTTCTCTCTAATTTAAAGCAGACTTTGTTTTCTGGTGGAAGATAGATTGAAATTGTCCCGCCTGCTCAATAATATGGTGGAAACCACTTCTGAAGAGCCAGTGTTTTATGTTATAGGCAACCTAATTTAATAAGGTAACAGAAGGAGAAAAAAGTGACGTCAATACAGCTTTATCTGAGAAACAAAAGAAATATACTGCTGATTTGACTGAAGTTGTTCCAGTCTTAATTGCAGTAGAAGGGAAAAATGAAATTTTTCTGTCTCCTGGTCCTCTTTGTTTTTCCCTTACCCTGACTCTAATATAGTCATTCTGGAAAAATAAGAGCTTGCTCAGCAAAAAGAAGATGGAACTTCACTTTGCTTTCCTTAATCCTTCTAAGGCAGGAGAGAACTGATATTTACTGGATGCCTGCTCTGGATCTCAGTGTTTATCTATGTTGAATGTTCACTGTAGGGCATAATTCCACAAAGAATCCACTGTTCTCTACATTTGAAAGCTGAGGCAACCAAGGCTCAGAGAAGTTGGATGAATTTGTTAAGGTCACATGTTCAGGTAACACTGTATGTGTGACTGACAGAGTGAGGATTGTGGTCCCTTCTTTTCTGACACTAAAGCCCATGATCTTTCCATTTGTCCCACTGCTTTCCAATGATGCACAAATTTGGTTCACGGAGAGTGGCTTTCAAAGCAATGGAACAGTAGAAGTGCCATTTCACCATCCATTCATTCAGTAGATAATCACTGGGTACCATGGTGTGCCAGGCATTATTCTGGCACTGGAAATGAAGAGGCAATCCTCTTTCCTTATGTGATTCACACCCTATGAGTAGAACAACATGGTGAGTGTGAGCAAGGATTCAGGAGCCAGACTCCTGAGATCACATCTTAACCTTGCCATTTGCAAGCTGTGTGACTTTGGACATGTTACCTAACGTCCATGTACCTCAGTTTGTTCATCTGAATAGAGGGTATCTCCCTTTATGGTTGTTACGAAGACTGAATGAGCTGATATTCATATAGCATTTGGAGCATGTGAGTATTGTTAAACAAGTAATGAGGTAACATAGGCAACAACAAAGTGAATAAGATATGTAGTATGTTGCATGATAGTAAGTGTGAAGATGAACAGTCAATCAGGGAATGAAGATAGAATCATGTTAGTCGTGACTTTGCAATTTGGGGCGTGCTGGACTGAGAAAGGATTATTTGAACACAGACCGGAAGGATGACCAAGCAGTGCCTGAGCCTTTATTGATGTTCAGAAGGCACCAAAGAATGCTGGGGCTCTTTCTCTGATTCTTAACTGTGAAGGATACTTCCCCCAAATTATCAATTAAGGGATATGCCTAACAAATTGCATCCTTATATTGTGCTGTGGTATCAATTCAGTTCAGCTGGTCAGTCGTGTCCAACTCTTTGCGACCCCATGGACTGCAGCATGCCAGGCTTCCCTGTCTATCACCAACTCCCGGAGCCTGCTCAAACTCATGTCCATTGAACTGGTGATGCCACCCAACCATCTCATCCTCTGTCCCCTTCTCATCAGAGAAGATATCAGAGTCATCTTCTAATGTGATCTCAGAGACCAGTGAAAAGGCCCTGCACCTTGAGGGACAAGGTCACTTCTGGAATAGTCCTTTATAACAGCAACACAACTGCTGTGTGTTGCTATGTTGACTTATGACTTATAAGGGTCATTTGCAGTCCTTATCTCATAGATAAAGGTGCCCCAGCTGGCTCCAGGGCCTGTACACAATGAGACCTCATTCTACCCTTGACTGTCTCTTGAACCACACCTGGCTGAAATCTTTTGGTCTTGGGAGTGGAGTGGGCATGAATTTAACTGTCCCTTGAATGAAAATGATCATGACTGGCCACATGTTTACTGCTCTGACCCTATGGAAAGGTGCCTTAAACATAGGGCACGTTTATCTATGAGATAAGGACTGCGAATGTCCCTTATAAGCCATAAGTCAACTTAGCAACACACAGTAATTGTGTTGCTATTATAAAGGACTATTCCAGAAATGACCTTGTCCCTCAGGTGCAGGGTCTTTTCACTGGTCTCCGAGATCACATTAGAAGATGACCCTGATACTGTCTCTGATGAGAAGGGGACAGAGGATGATATGGTTGGATGATATCACTGACTCGATGGAACCGCAAAGGGTTCTTTAGATGCTGGAATGCTTGAAGAGCAATTTCATTTTAGTTTATCCATCCTATGCTGTCTGAGAATTATCTTTCTTATGCTTCCATGGCCCATAATTTAGGGATATGTTTAACAATTGTCATCCTTACAGTTGTGATGTGGAGTAAAGAACATTGGCCTGGGAGGCTAAAGAACACTCGGCTCTGTCATTATCTCCCAAGTGTCTATGCGCATCACAACCTCTGTCTCTGACTCTCATTTCTCTGTCTATAAAATGAGGATGTAGGAGGTAAAAACATACACACACACACACACACACACACACACACACTCCACTCTTGATTTATGGCCTGCCTTCTCTGGACCAGGTATATCACACATATTATCTCATTTTAAAATCACAGCCATGTTGAGTTAGTATAGGAGGGAGTGGGAGGAGATAGAGCAGGCCTGGTCATAGACCTGATTCCAGCCATTAAGCTGCAAAGACTTAGGCTTTCTAAGAATCTTTGCAGGACTGTGACTCCCTGATTTTAGAGAATGTAGGGCCTTTTCAGCCTGGCTTTCTAGGGAATAGTCCCCTTGATTATCCCCTTTCTACAGTTTGAGTTGCAGATAAGTGCTCTTTTCCTTTAGTGTTGAGCTCATGGGTTTTAGCCCAGCTCTGGAGACCCTCTGGCAAAAGGAAAACACAAGGACAGATTGGCATGCAAGTGACAGAAGCTGTGCAAGGCCATCCTCCATTTCATCATCTCCTCCCTGGAGGCAGACCAGACTAAACACAGAAACAGTACTTCAGAGGAGGAGCCAGAGGCCTCCCTAAAGTGACTCACTCGGCTTCAGTGGAAGCCTGGGTCACCCGGGGATCAGAAGTCATCCTGACACCATTCTCGGGAAGTCCTTTCCCAGGGCAGTGCAGAGGGAGGACGGGTGATGTGGTCTCAGACAACAGACACTGTGTGTGCGTGTGTGTGTGTGTGTGAGTGGCACAGCCTCTAATGCTCCACATGAACTCGGGCAGATTTCCTCAATGATAACAAAGAGGTCACTGGAACTGGTGCAGTGTTGGCAGCCTAGAGTCTGGGAGCGAGGCAGGCAATGTTTGAACCCCAGTGCTGCCACTTGTCAGGGGTGCAGGGGATACAAGCTTCCAATCAAAGCACTTGGTATGTAACTTAGAGCTCCTTGGCTCTGACCTTGATTCTAGACCGGAAGACGAAGCACTGGGCTCCACTCCATGCTGATTGTGGGCCGATCAGCAATCACTGAATTCCTCTGGGTCTCACCCTCCTCACCTGTAACGTGCACAGCCTAATAAAGGTCATTGTGAGAACTGAGGGTCATGTGTACAAAGTGTCTCACAGACAGTAGGCCCTCAGGATCTACTAGGACCAAATCACTGCTCCTCTCCGCTCAGCCTGGGTCAGACTGTCCAAGAAATGCTTCAGGACCATGTCTGACTCCACACCATTTAGGGAATAGGTCTATTATAAACCACGCCACAGGCAGAGATTAGTTTGCAACTCCCCAGCTCTGTAGGCTAAGTTATCCAAGACTAGAAACAAAGAAGTACAAGCCGGTTTCCATGCCACTAAGCAGGGGTGTCGAGGGGTTCTGCAACACCACAGGCATGTCATAGAAAGATGGTATGGACACAACACGGCAGTTTAATAAAGCCACAGCCCAAGTGGACAGCAGACCTCGCTCTCATGAAGAGCAGACATCAGTCATCTGAGTCTTGGAATCAGATGGCTTCCCCTGGTTGACATCCCAAATCTGGGCTTTTACATATTCACACAAGAGAACAAGAGTGAATTCACGTTGCAGAGTCACAGGGGCTATGATTAGATGTTTGGGTGAAGTCCTAGCAGGATGCAGAGAATGGAGATTCCTGGGGATCAGGAGAGTTTATTGAGAGTTTTAAAAGATGAGTAGGTACTTGCAGACACTCAAAGGTAGAGGGAAGGGCAATACAGATAAGGTGCCTCTCTGGAGGGAAAAACCAGGCTGATGTGCTCAGAGGAAGAATAAAGAGTTCAATCATGGTTAAGGCTCAGGGTGTGAGGGGTAGAGTGGGTTTGAACGGTTTCCTAAATTTACTGAGGATCTGAATTATGCCCAAATCTATCTCTTAGATAATTTTATGTGATCCTCACCACCTCTCTGAGTTGGGTTATTATCCCCATTTCACAGGTATGGAAACTGAGGTTCATAATAGTTAAGTGAGAATTGACAAAAGTCATGAAATTCTATCAGCTGGCAAAATCCATACTTCATCTACTCTGTGTTGTAACTTTCGATATGATCCCATGCTCATACCTTCAACCAGTATCACTGAGCCCTGCTATGTGTCAGGTACTGTTCTAGTATGAGGATACAGCTGCTAACCAGACAGGGACTGTCCTCATTGAACTTCCATTCTAATGGAGTTGGAGAAGGAGTGGTGTGGGGAGGGATCATCTGAAAAAAATGATCATGGAAACTTTGGATAAACTAAGTACTATGAGAAAAAAATGTAATGGGAATATGAGTGATGGTTGGGGTGGAAATGGGGTAGAGAGGATGACTTTTCCTGGGGTGGTTGGGGAAACTCTCTGAAGAAGTGACATTTGGGCAAGACCTGAATGATGCAAAGAAGGAAAACAGAAAGATCTGGATGTATGCAGGCAGAACGAAGTGCAAAGGCCCTGGGGTGGGCACCAGCGTTTGTGTATTCAAGGGACAGAAAGCAGGCCAGTGTGGCTAGAACAGAGGGAATCATGGACATACATAATATGAGATGAAGTCAAGAGAACAGAGAAGAGCCAGGTCACATGGTTCAGAGAAGGTAGGTAGTCCTGTACAGAAGAGGAGGTAAGGACAGAATGTGGACTAAGACTGAAGCTTTACTGTCAGAGTTACAAGCGTAGTTTCCTTGGAGAGTGAGTCTGGAGCAAAGGGAACATCCCCACCACACCTCTTCCCCGACATGCCCCTGAACGTGTGGCCATGGGCAAGTGACTTCCCCTCCCTGGACCTCAGCCTCCTCCCACAAAACAAGGAGATCACACTGCCTGCCTCCCAGACCTGCAGTGAGACTAGACACCACGCACTGGCCACCCCTGTGCCCCTGTTAGAGAGTTAATGAAAAGTCCCCTGGGGACCATGAGTACACCCAGCATGCTTTTGAAACTAGTCACTAGAAGGACTTGGGCAAGCCCTTGCTTATCGAACAGACCACCGGTCCACCTGACAGCGGCCATCCTGTCCAAGCAGCCCCTCTCAGGCTGTGCGCACTTAAAGCTACCGGGCTGCTTCTACTAACCAAACTGGCTCTAGAGGCTGGGATAGTCTGAATATTCCAAAGCAAGATTCCACACTTAGATTTGATTTCTAAAAGTAACCTAAAGCTCTTCAGAGCAGTGCTTCTCAAACTTCAATGTGTATGCAAATCGCTTGAGGTTAAAATCTGGTTAAAATACAGCTTCTGATTCAGTAGGTCTCTGGTGGGGCCTGAGATGTTGTTTCTTACAACTTCCCAAAGGATACAGATCCAATGACCACATTTGGAGTGGCAAGGATTTAGAAACAAGTGGCTTTTGAATATTGAATCTTTCCCAGAAAGGTTACAAAGCAATGATCTGCTTTTAGTAATTTATTATTGAATTTGTTAGATAAATAAATGTTCCTGGAGTGGCTCATGTGCCCTGGAAACAAGGAAAGAAGGAGGACTTCAGTGGGAAGCAAGCACCGGAGCAGTATCCTAGTAGAAAGTAATAGGATAGCCTGGGTGAAGGGCCTGGGGATGCCTGGGGTGTTAAGGGAGCATAGGACTGGAGAGGGTCAGGGAAGATCTTCTGGACAACAAAACATTTGGGCAGAGAGCTGGCTCTGAGAAGGAGAGGTCATGCAGGCAGATGCAAGTGTTGTCCAGGGCAAGGCCACCCAGCCCGATTCAAATCAGGTCTGTCTGATGCAAGATTTGCTCTTGCTAGTATCTTCCATGCCACATGAATCAAGTCTTGCAAAAGAGAAGCTGCCATCTGTCCTTCCCTAGCGATGTCAAAGCCGTTGGCCCCAGAGTGGAAAGATATCCGAGGAGCAGAGACCTCAGCATCACCTGACAGGACTGGTGGTTACGAAATTCACTTCTGCACCAAACACGTTGCACACCAGTGCCATCCAGGCTTTGCTTCAAGTGTCCTTCCTCCCAAAGACTCATGACTGGGAAGTGTGATTGCCTTCCAATTGCTACTAATAATAGCTCTTACTTTTTTTTTTTAACCACCATGAACTTTGAAACTTGGGTGGTAGTAGCTAGTCACATCAGTTGGTTATCCCTTGGGGGAAGTTCATCAGAAAGTAAAAGTCCAGTGACCTGGGTGGTTCCAATACTATAAGGGGGAAAAAAGACAGAAATTCATCTGAAATAAGCACCCTCTATATGGCAAATGGTATGTACACTTTCTTTGAAGAAGAGGTGGAACAGGTAAGCCTGGTATGAAACTCTGAATACATGTGACTTTGGGCAAGTCTGTTACTCCCCTCAATCTGTTTCCTCATCCATTAAATGGGCGCTGAACACCTATCTAACCTACCTTCCATACAGTAATGTTCATAAAACACTTGGCGACCAGCATATTATAAACTGTGTGCTTCACTGTTTACATCTCTCAGTATGTGAGAAGGAAAGAGATTTAGAACAGTTAGTGATTTCTCTAGTCTCCAAAGCAGGTAAGCAATAATAACTCAAATTTGAAATCAAGTCAACCTCTGTAGCCCAGTACCTTTCTCCAATTTTTTATGCTCTCTTTGTATTAGAATTATACCCTTTCCATATGACTTTGTAGCACTTCCCATTAAAGTGGGCGAGTATATTTCCCTACCCAACCATATTGAGTTTTATCGTGGATAAAGGAATGATGGGCAGAAGGGGGAAATGACAGTATGGCAGTTTGGAACTGACATATGAAGAGATATCACCTGTTATATCATCTTCTTCTCTGCTTATTTGCTCATTTACCATGAGAATGGTGACCAGAGGCTACCTTTCAGCTTGGCCCACAGAGTGAAACAAATGGAACAAACCCATAGCATCACTGAAACTTGTAGCCAGAACCCAGGCCACCCAGCCACCCCTCAAGCCCATGAGTTAGAAAAAAAATGCTTGTAGCTGTAAGTGACTGAGTCTTGGGAAATCTGTTACCTTGCATTATTGTGGCAATATCTTACTAATACACCCCCATAAATGATTACAGACAAACCTGGTCAGTTCTGCAAGTACTTCTTGAGTACCTACTAGGTGTGATGGGAAGTAAAAAGGAATTTAAAACCATCTCTGACCTCAAAGACAGTCTTATTGCTCCTTTCATCTCCTTTATCAAATGCAGTCATGACACAGAAATCACAAATCGTTGTTTTACAAAAATTAAAATACATGAGTACCTGTATTTATACTGTTGAAAAGCATAGCTCCATTACATGATACCTAGGAATATCAAGGCATATAGGAACTCAGTAGTAGGTATTAAATTAATCTTTCTGGGACATGAAAGAACTCAGCTAGGGAGTGGACAGGGGCTTACAGACAAGTTGCATAGCAGAACTTTAATGTTCAGCTTTCTCCGCTGGGGTTGAATCTGAGGAATCAGAATCTAGGATTCAAATCCTCAGGCTGCTGCTTTCTAGCTGAGTGACCTTGGGCAAGTCACATGTCACTGGCCTTCAGATGAGCTTCTAGCTTCTCCCTTTGCCTGAAATGGCCCCCCGCCACCTTTGTCTGCTTGTGAGGACCTTTCTAGAGCACCTCTCTACCAAGAACTAAGACCTCCCCTCTGTTGGGTCCCAGCTAGGCTTCACTGAAAGATGTTGGCCCTGTGGATACTCTGGGGTCTTGTACACATGTCTTTTTCTTACAATGGATGACGAGCTGCTTCAGGACAGGGCAATGGCTTCCACACCCTTAGACCCTAGCACCAAGTACCCCGCCTGGCACAAAATAGGTTTTCAGTAAATACTGGCTGACTTTTAGCTAAACTAGATGGAATTTCCCCAGATATCATCCAGAGCTAAAGTATTTTAAAGTACAGTTTCTACATTGTTTTTAAAAAGGGTCTCAGGGCTAAATACATAAATAAAAAAGACGTGCTTTTCAAAGCACGTCTACATAAACACATATGTATGCAAACAAACTCATGCCAAACACAACTGGGAGTTTTCTGCAGACTTGTCTCCCATTTAAGGCCTGTAATTTCCCTCTTGGCCGACACTGGCTTTGGCCTGGACTGTGTTTCTCAGACTTCTGGCAGGCAGCCTGCTGGGTTTGGGTTTAGATTTTTCTTTTTTTTTTCCTTTCATCAGACCTGAAACTGAAGCCACGGACTTTTTGAAACCTTCTCTCAGCAGTAGCTGCCATGCTTCGTGTCACCTGCTTACCCCTCCCAGGCCGTGTGGATCCGTAAATGTCCAGAGGTCCAGTGACAAATTGATAAATGATGGATTCCTTCTAGAAGGAGACAAAAGGGAGGCTGGGGAAGGAGCAGGCAAACTGGGAACTATGACCCAGATCAGGCTTCTACTCTCCCAGAACAGACTGTATCTGATGGGCTGCCTGCTAGGCTGGGGACCCAGGAGGGGAAACCAAGGCATATGAAAACAAAACAAAATAAAAGAAGTTGTGCTGGTGACATGGGTGAAGCTTGTCCGAACGTAAACCCTGAGCCGGCAGTGGTAGCTGGCTTATTAGGGGAGCTCCAGGGTTGGGCTCAGCTCATATTTAGATCCTGGCTCTTAATATCTCCTGTGCGTGTGACTTAACTGTCTGAACCCTGCTTCCACATCCGTGCACTGGATTATACCTACCTCGCAGGCTAAGGTAAATGAGTTCATCACATGATGGGCCAAGCACCTTGTAGGAAATTAATCTGTGGTGGTTTCTGTTTTCATAACAGATTTTCCCATCTGTCAGGACCTGTCTAGTCTCATCCCCTCCCTACTCCATTGAGGTGCGTCTCCTCCATGGCTGCCTCTGCAGGCTGTGCTGTCGGAGTTTCAGGGCCGCCTGGAGAAATTCTCACTGCTACCAAGTTCTTCCTTAGGCTGACTCTGAAGAAAGTCTAACAACCGTCTCTCTGGAGCATTCACCCATTGGCCATTCCCACTCAGGCTTCTACAAAACGAGTCTACATCATCACCCCCATTGCGACTTTCTTCATATAACATAGCTTTCAGGCCCTCCTTGAGGTGCCTCCAGAATTCTCAAGGCTTTATATATATACACATATATACTTATGTGTGTATGTGTGTGTGGCTTTTGCATATGGTATGTGTATATCAGTAATTACAAGGACTACATGGGCACATATAAGGGGGTGTCTAGCTATGACTTGGAAGATCCAGGAGGCTTCTTACAGGAAAGCTGTCAGTAGTTACTGTGAAGTGATTGTGTAAATTCCTGCAGCTCACAAGGAGGGAACAGACTCAGGGCACGTCTCCTCTGCCCTGACAATGGGGGACGGTTGATGCCTCTAAAGTGCGTCTAAAGCCAGACATCATGGATGTTGAATTTGTATTGATTTGTTATTATTCAAATATCTCTTTCCAGGCTCGGCTTCCTCAGCAGGCTTGGCCCAGTTCTTCCAACAGATGTTTTTCCATTCATCTCTTTGGTAGACCAAGAGACCCAGGTTTGCATCCAGGCTCTGCTGCTCACAAGCTGGGCGAGCTGCACTCAGACCACCTCTCTGAGCCTGTGTTTCCACACTGTAAACTGGGGACTATATTGTCTATGCCCAGGGCTGATGTGTAGATTAATAAGACACCACACACAGAGAGCCACTCAGCATGGAGCCAATGTTTGTTAGGTGTTTACCTTCTTTCTGTGCCTGATAAGGTGATGCAGGCTGATCTGATGTTAGACTTCCATTATTCATTGATAATGTTATAATGGGATATACCTTCAAAGGCACTTGCACTTGCATTAGTGCATATCAACCAGTTCTGTGGGTTTCCCTGGTGGCTCAGATGGTAAAGAATTCGCCTGCAATGTGGGAGACCTGGGTACAATCCCTGGGTCAGGAAGATTTCCTGGAGAAGGGAATGGCTACCCATGCCAATATTCTTGCCTGGAGAAGTCCATGGACAGAGGAGCCTGTCCATGGGGTTACAAAGAGTTGGACAGGACTGAGTGGCTGAGCACACACACAACCAGTTCAGTGACATGCCGGCCCTGCTCTACCTACCCTGGGCCGGGCTCAGGACTCCAGGAATGAATGGGCGCTGAGTCCAGGAGCTCACCCTGGAGAGGAGGCAAAGGTCACAGAAGCCAACTGTGAGCATTGCTGTAACAGAGTTCTGCGCACACACTGAAGGAAGACTTCGATTCCTCATGGAGTGATCAGCTGAGGCTTCACGGTTGAGGGGCAGATGTCTCTGAGGGTGGCAGTGTCCAGCGTAACAAGGTACTGCTGCACCAACCTCCTGGTTAGCTTCTCAGGGTCAACTCTCTATCCCCTAGAACCTCACAGAAAATAAATCCTCTACGAGTATGACTCAGACTATGGCACTCCCCAGCCCAAATATCTGCCTTGACTTACGGTTCTCATGGTAAAATCCCAAATCTTCCCTATGGTCCCCAAAGCCCTCCTTGATGGGGCTCTGGCTTCCTCAGTAGCCCCACATGCCAACCAGTGGGGCCTCTAGAGGCCAGGCAGCTCTGGTCCCTCCAGGATGGGGGCCCACATGAGACCTCATCCTGCCCCCCTGGAAGACACTAAGGTTGTGAGAGGCTAAGGAGAGGGGGGCAGACTAGTGCCTGGCTCTTGGCTACACATGGCAGGTCTCTTTGAGGAATTGTGGGGAGCCTCCATGGGATTACTGACCAGAATCACAGCAGGAAACAAATTGCATGCAAAAGGACAGAGTGGCAAACACTCTGATGTCAGGATGCTGATTAGTGGTGGGGGCAGGGTTACAGAAGCCAGCAAGAGAGGCTGAGGCAGCCTGGGTGTAGGGGATCGGGAAGCCTGTGTTGCTCTAGGGGTCAAGGGAAAAGAAGGAACACACGTGCTCTGGGAGACTGGAGAGCTGGCACCAAGGAAGAGTAACCTGGGCCCTGTGGCTCTTGGCATCACAGCCAATGCCAGATTTCAGAAGAAAGGAACAGACAGACAGAGGGACAGACACCTGATCTCTCTCTCCTCCAACACTCGTCTCCCCTGCTTCAGATTTCCTTTGGCCAGATTCAGCTAGAATTTAGTCTAGAGGGGTCTGGGTGATGTCATTCTTAGGTATGAGCCCTCTGGGGCTCAGGGCAAGCAGAGTATGGAAAAATTGGATGGGAATGACCACAAAGAAAGAATTACCCTCACAGCAGGTGTCCTGGCATCCTACAGGAACAGTGAGAACAGCCAACCCTAAGAGGGCCAGCTCTTCCCCAAGAAAGAGAATTCCATGTAAGGGGAAGAGGGAACCTGGCTGACAGACAGCTTTCCCAACCAGGCCAGAGTGTTCACATAGCATCCGGGTCCTGTACCCAAAGCATCTGCCAGAATAGTCCACATGGCCACAGACATCTCATACCTTGGCCCACGCATAGCTATAGAGGGCAAAGTGTCATTGTTCTATGCTCCTGGCCTTCACCTACCTTCCCCAGGACCAAGACCTAGACATGCAACATGGGACTTTGGTGTCCCCTCCATAAAAGAGACAGAAATGATTCAGATCCAGTCATAGAAATAAGGATGAGAACAATAGGGATAGCAATAATATGTTATTGTTATTACTATGACAATCACACAATTAAGCTCTTCCCATGTGCCATGGACTATGCTCATTCTATCAAGTTATATCATTTTCTCCCAAACTCTAGGAGGTGGTGGTCATGAGTGTTCCCATTTAAAAGATGGGAAGACCCAGAACAGTTGAGTAGATTGCTGAGGTCACTCAAGTCAAGCCCAGATTTGCTGACTGCAAGGCCAGACTGTCAACTACTGTGGGGAACTGTTCTTAAAGACACCTGGAGCCACAAATGAGTGTGCGAGGGAGACAGGATTCATGCAAATCTTCAAGGTCAAAGGGTCCATCAGCGTTTGCCTTCCAGATTGGTCTTGTAGCCCTGGCCTTGCAAATGCTGTGTCGTGCTGAGCACATCCAGCTTTCTCTCTCTGGCGGGCCTTTGCACAGGCTGTTCCCTTTGCCTGGGATGCCGCCTTCTCCTTCAGTTATTCTCCTGACTGGTGCTGTGCTCAGCTGCTCAGTCATGTCTGACTCTTTGCAACCCCGTGGACTGTAGCCCACCCTGCTCCTCTGTCCATCCTATTCTCCAGGCAAGAATACTGGAGTGGGTTCCCATCTCCTTCTCCAGGGGATCTTCCTGACCCAGGGATCAAACCTGAGTCTCCTGTGTCTCCTGCAGTGGCAGGTATATTCTTTACCACTGTGCCACCTGGAAGCCTGCCTAAATCTATCATCTGTGCCAGTTGCTCAGTCATGTCTGACTCTTTGCAACTCCATGGACTGTAGCCCACCAGGCGCCTCTGTCCATGGGATTTTACAGGCAAGAATACTGGAGTGAGTTGCCATTTCCTTCTACCTTGGTTTACCGCTGCTTGCTCCACAAAGCCCTGTTACACCTCCCAAGTCACAGCCCCTTGTTCTGTGCAACGCCCCCCACCCCCAGCCCCCCGCCCACCAACCAACCCTCCATATGGTCCTGAGCATTGGCTTGTTTACTCCACCAGACTACCAATCCTGCAAAGGCTGATACATACCTGTCTGTCTTACCCCTGTGTCCTGAGAGCCCGGTCTAGCACCTTGCACATAAACGGTGCATGGCAACATGTGGCAAAGGTAGTTGGATGCTGGCCCAGACTTGGCCACCCAGAGTTTGGAGCTGCAGCCCACACGTGAGAGCTGCACCCAGTGTGGAGAGCAAGAAAGAGGGGTTGTCCCTCCTGTGACCTGAGGCGACAGCAGCCAGGATGTCGAGGAGGGACTCCCAGAGTGAGGCCTGCTGAGCTGAGATCCTCCCATGGAAGGTTGTTGATGGCCCCAAAGGAAGAGACAGGTGTCTCAGGCAGAAGGAATAGCACATGCAGAGGCTCAAGGGAATGAAAATGCATGGAGGGTCCCTGAGAGGCAAGGGCAGGAGGGGCGATGGGAGGGAAGAACTGGAAGGTCCCTAGCACCTAAGCATTTGACACGGTCCAAATGAAGAGCAGCGTAAAATGCTGGAGAAAAGAACAAATCCAAGCCTCCTCCCACTCCATTCTTTTCCTCTTCATCCAAGCCTGCTCTTGGCAACTCATCATGGAGGGACCGGTTTCTGAGAACAGCTTGACGCAGGAGTCCTGGAGGGGTGGGATTCTGCTTGATCAGGATCCAGACCCCCCAGTGGAAGGGAGGTCAGAGACACTGTTCTAAGCGCTTCATGCCTTTAATCCACACTCATTTGGTCTCTACAGTGTGTGGTAAATAGATTCTGGTATTCCACCAGTTTTGCAGGTAGGGAGACTAAGGCACTAAGAGGTTAAGGTCTGCCCAGAATCTTACATCTAATACACTGGGTGAAGGAACCAAGCTTTGAATGCAAACAAACTGCCTCCAACAAGTGTGGGAGCTTGACTACCTACCTTGCTGCCTCGCCCCTGTATGAAGCACTTACTGTGAAAAGGCTCAAGGCAAGGGTATTCCATCCTCACTTCATCCCCCTGACAGTCCTGAGATGTCTTACAGGTCAGCCTTATTTTAGAGATTGGTACAACCTCATTTAGACTAAGATTTCACATTTCTGAGGAGGAACTTTCTTACTGAAGTGCAAAAGTTGGCTTTAACATTTACTCAAGGAAAAGTCTATGGGGAATAAACCAGTCCTGAGAACAAGGCATTTCCTGCCCCATTGCCCCAACTCAAGCACAAGGAACCTAGATGGTTGCTACCAGGCAGTGTAGACAACTCAGGATTAAAGTTGGCAGCCATGAACATTGGGGTGCACGTGTCTTTTTCAGATCTAGTTTCCTCAGTGTGTATGCCCAGGAGTGGGATTGCTGGGTCATATGGCAGCACTGTTTATAATTGCCAGGACATGGAAGCAACCTAGATGCCCATCAGCAGACGAATGGATAAGGAAGCTGTGGTACATATACACAATGGAATATTACTCAGCCATTAAAAAGAATTCATTTGAATCAGTTCTAATGAGATGGATGAAACTGGAGCCCATTATACAGAGTGAAGTAAGCCAGAAAGATAAAGACCAATACAGTATACTAATGCATATATATATGGAATTTAAGAAGATGGTAACGATAACCCAATATGCAAAACAGAAAAAAGAGACACAGATGTACAGAACAGACTTTCGGACTCAATGGGAGAAGGCGAGGGTGGGATGTTCAGAGAGAATAACATTGAAACAAGTATACTATCAAGGGTGAAACAGACCACCAGCCCAGGTCGGATGCATGAGACAAGTGCTCAGGGCTGGTGCACTGGGAAGACCCAGAGGGATGGGATGGGGAGGGAGGCGGGAGGGGGGATCGGGATGGGGAACACATGTAAATCCATGGCTGATTCATATCAATATATGGCAAAAACCACTATAATATTGTAAAGTAATTAGCCTCCAACTAATAAAAAAAAAAATGTTGGCAGCCAGGAGGTCTTCTTCTTTGAGCTGGTGGAAGGAGAAAGGAGTGGGTTTGGTGTCAGTGGTCCTAGAGTCAATAACATTGCCACTACTACAGACCCTGCCTAGCTCTGTGACCTTGGGCAAATTCTTGAACCTCTGTGCCTTAATTTCGCCACATGAGAGAGATGGTGTCTCCTTTGTAGAACTGTTATAAAGATTCAATTAAATGTGAGAGGGATATCTAAAGCCTGGTATGTAATCATGAATGTTAGTGTTAAGATGAATAACTGAGGCTTCCAAAAGGAATCGGCCCAAGGTCTGACCCAGTGTCCTTTCTGCATGAACTCTTGTTTTGGTAGCTTCCACTTTCATCGACAACTCCAGCACTCCGGCAGTTCCTGTGGTTTAAAACCAGAATCCAGAGTCTTCTCTGATTGGCAAATACTCAGTGACATGTGAGTCTATTACCTGAGCTGCATCTCCACCATATTTGGCCCCTTCTGTCTCTCCTCTACCCGACTCAATAGCCTTCTCAAGAACCACAGGCCAGCATGGTGCCTAGGACTTTACAGGCACTCAGTAAATCTTGAATGAATGGGGTCATGCTCTCTCCAGACACTTTTCTTCTTCATCTGCCCTTCCGCTGTAAAATCCTCTAATCCTGAGATGACATTAAATGCCTTGTCATGCACATACCACCAGCCCCTGGGTGGTCCATCTGCCCAGCTGACTAACCACCATCCTTTCCTCCTATATCCTTCAATAATTCTCATCCTTTACCTGCCTTTGCTCATTCTGTTCCTTGTGCTAAGGATACCCTTCCCTTCCCTCCCAGGTCCAGCTGGTAAATTTCTAGTCATTTTTTAAAACACTCTTTATCGGAACCTCCCTGGCAGTCCTGTGGTTGGGACTCTGAGATTTCACTCACTGTAGGGGGTGCAGGTTTGATCGCTGGTCAGGGAACTAAGATCCTGCAGGCTGCTCAACGTGGCCAAAAACAAAACAAAAGACAAACCAAAAAACACTCTTTATTCATTTCACAAATATGTACCGAGTGCCCACAATGTGCCAGGTGCTGTTCTAGACCCTGAAGCTACATCAGGGAGCAGAAGTCCCTGACCACCCAATGCCTGTAGCCTACTGACTACCTGGCAGCAGGAGCATCTAATCTAGTTAGAGGTTAACTAGGGGGTAGGGGAGGATATCCGCAGCTCAGCAGCAACCCCTTCCAAGGACTGTTTTCCCAACACCCCCCACCCCCAATCCTCAGCAGTAGCCGCGTCCTTCCTAGTGTCCCCTCTGTACCACCCTTACAGGACACCACCTGTAAGGGTCTATTTATGGGTCTGTTTGGCTTTCCTGGTGACTCAGAGGGTAAAGAGTCTGCCTGCAATGTGGAAGGCCCAGGTTCGATCCCTGGGTTGGGAAGATCCCCTGGAGAAGGAAATGGCAACCCACTCCAGTATTCTTGCCTGGAGAATCTCATGGACAGAGAAGCCTGGTGGGCTATAGTCCACAGGGTCGGAAAGAGTTGGACACGACTAAACAACCTCACTTCCTTTCTTTTCTTTCTTGCCAGAGATGCCTAGGACTGTGTTGTAACTGTATCATGGTGTCTGAAGTCTTCATTGGAAGGAAGAAAAGAAAGAGATTCCTTGGAGGTGGGAGAGGCTGGTGTTGGGGAGGAGGTCGTGATGCTATCGGCAGATGGGAACTCACTGCTTCCACACCCACAGAGCTCTCGCCCTGGCCTGAATTCTGCTTCAGCTCTTGAAATGACCAAAACCCAGCTTTGGCACTCTTGAACCCTACTGGAGAGGATGCTCAGCATTTACAGTGCTTCTGTGGCTCTCGGCCTCCCCTCCCTGGTCTCCCTGGGGCATCAGTCAGCTTCACTGAGGAGCCAGGCCGTGGAACAAAATGAGCACAAACCCTTGGCCTTTCACACAGAAGGGATGTCATTTAATGCCACTATCTTCCCACAGTGGTATTACTAACCTCCTTTTCAGATGAAAAAATCTAGAGGTCAGAGGTTAAGTGATGTGCCCACAATCACCAACTAGTGGTGGATTTCCCCCAATTACAGAAGTGCTCAGGAAAGGGTACTGTCATAGCCTCCTAGAATATTCCTTCAAAGATGTTTGTAACTGTGTGATTGTCAGTTCTCCCCCGGCCCCTCCCATAGATGACAAGCTCCATGAAGTCAGCATGTGTCCTTTCTGCTGCCTCTCATATCTCTGTGTCCTGATCCTGTCTGCCATATAGTCACACTCATGACACATGTGCTGATGGAACACGTGAGTCCATGCAGTAAGCATCATCTCAGCCACCCTGGCCTTTTGCAGATTAAGCCCAGAGGATGGAAGTGACTTGGCCTCAGCCTGTGTTAGGGCCGGGTCTGCTGCTACCCCAATTCCTTTCTCCCGCCCTTCCCTTCCTCAGGAAGATGAGAACTGCAGCACTCCAGGTGCTCAGAGTCCCAGGGGTGTCTCTAAAGAGAAAGAATCATAATTCCCTGCAGAAGCAGTGGAAGATGCATGGCAGTAGAGAGGAAACCATCCTTCCAGACTGCACAAAGACCACACTGGAAATTGGAACCAGCCCCCATTCTCTGCCTCCCTGACCACTGACTCAGTAAGTAATGACCAAAAAGTGCTTTGCAAATGAACAGGTGTCTCAGAAGGAGAAAGCAGTTATTTCATCCCAGCTCTGGGCTCACCAAAACCATGCAGGCTCTCTTCTACCGCTCACTTATCCATCATCCCTCCATTCATACCGAGACAGTGGGTGGTGGTCATCAGCCAGGAACGCCACTCGCTACTTTGTGACTTTGGGCAGAATTCTTCATATCGCTATGCCTCGGTGCTCTGTCATAAAATGGGCATAATAGCAGTATTCATCTCAGGGGGGTGGTATGAGAATTTGAATTAATATACGTAAATGACTCAGAGCAGTGCCTGGCACACAGTATGGGCTACAGAAGTGTGGGTTTCTATTACTCCGTGCTAAAACACTGAGAATATACCTCACTGTCTCATTGGCTCCTCTCCTGTGGCTTCACTTGTGTTATTATGGATGCCAAGGCTCTGAACAAACACCCACTCCTCGCCTGGGTACCAGATTCCATCTTGTCTCAGGTACTCAAGATCAGTGCTCCAGCGATTCTCTCCTTCTTGCCCACACCATCAATGTTTGCCTTCAGACTTGATAATCCTCATCAGCATACAAACGTGCTGTGATGTCACACACACACACACACACACACACACACAATCATCTCTTGAGCCCACATCCTCCTCCAGCTACTGTCCTGCTACTTTGTTTCTCTTTAGAGCAAAAACACTCCAAAAAGTTGAATATACACACCACCTTCAAATCCTCTTCTCTCTCTAGCTCTTGGAGTCACTCTGATCAAGTTCACATCACCCACTCCCAGAAGTGCTCTTGTTTAAGTCACAGCAACCCTTCACCATAAATCCGATGCTTGCGTCTCAGTTTAGATCTTAATGGTCCCCGCAGCAGCAGGTGATACACCAGCCACCTCCTCCTCCGTGAAGTTCTTTCTGCCCTTGGCTTTTACCACCTACGGTCTTCTGAATGCCCTTCTATCTGGGGGACTTCACCTCAGCCTGCTTTGTAGTTCCTCCATATCTTCCCAGGCATTTTACAGGAGGTCCAGGACTCAGTCCTCAGTCTTCTTTTCTGTAAGCACCCTCACGCCTGTATCATCCCCTACAGCCTCCTGGCTTCACATACCATCTCCCCACAGATGGGTCCCAGGGTCCACCACCAGCCCAGGCTCTCCCGTGCCAGCTCAACATCTCCACATGGATGTCTTCATGCATCTCACCTGGCCTAAAATATCTTGAGGTTTATAAAAATCAGCTTCCTGATTCCTGCCTCACCAAACATTCCCCATCTGCTTCCTTTGCCATCTTTCCCATCTTGGATAACGACAGCTCAATCTTTCCCTTTGCTCGGGTCCAAATCCTAGGAGTCATTCTTAACTCCTCTCACTTTTCCACGCTGCCTTTCAATCTGTCAGCAAATACTGTTGGCTCTCCCCTCAAAAGAGGTTCAGGGTCTGACCATGTCTTAACCATCCCTTGCTGACCAAATCCAGGCACCATTGCCTCGCCCCTGAGTTTTCATCAACTCTCCGCAGGAGTCTCCCTGCTTCCATCCTTGCCCCCCTTGGCTGTTTTTGGCACAGCCCCGAGAGAAATCCTGTTAACACAAGAGACCAGTCATATGACTCCTCTGCTCAGAACCCTCCAGTGGCTCCCATTACAAACAGAAGAAAAGGCAGAGTCAGCACGGGAGCCCCTCGGGTCCTGTAGGACCTGTCCCTGCCCCCCGCCCCCTCCACATTGCTCCTGAGACCCGTCTGGGCCTGGCCTACTGCACCTTGGGAGGCCGTGCACAGCTGGTCAGCTTCTCTCACATCTTTGCTCCAGGCCACCTTCTCAGGGAGGCCCAACCTGACCTGCTTCGATGTGTGCCTTTTCACCCCGCACCGCTCTCTCCCCCACTCTGCTCCCCACCCACCTGGCACACGGGGTCCCTCCTCCTGGGCCTTCCGTCAGCCCTCCCTAGAATGGGAGCCCCTGGCCGACGGTGGGTGAGGACAGCCTTGTATCCTGCCTGTTGCACGCGGTCAGCATGCCGTCCGTGTTTAACAAGTGAAGGAGGCTTCTGTTGGCTTTGTCTTCCTCTGCTTGTCGTCAGGGAAGAGGCTGGCTCTTCATGTGTGTGCTCCTCCCGGACCCAGCAGAGAGCCTTGCTGCAGCCCCTCAGGGGGCTCTGTCAGAGGGAGGACGGAGAAATGAAGCGAGTGGCTGCTTGGAGGTCGGGCTGGGCTGTGTCAGCCATGCCCTTCCAGGAGCCATCTTCCTTCTCCTTGGACTGCTCCACTGGACCATGTGTGTGGGCTCTGCTCAGGAAGACACACCTCCACTCTTCTCCCGGTGGGGGCTGCCTGCCCACAAACCCAGGACCTGCCGTCTTTCAGCGTCCACTCAGATGCCTTTCCCTCCCCCACGGAGCCCCCCCTGAGACCCTGGTCCAGCAGCTCCTCTCTGACCCTCAGTAAGCTTTCCAGCTCCAGCCTCGCCCCACCAGGTGTCCCGTGAGTCAGCAGGAGGGACTCTCTCTCACACCTCCAGACGGGGTGGAGATGCTTCCCTGGGTAGGAAGTGGCCATTCTCCAGCTGCCTGCCTGGAAAATGTCTCCAGAGGCTTTCCCTCTGCTTCTACCCTCGGGCAGAGTAAACCTGCCCTCCCCAGGGCTTCACCGTGTTGGGAGTGATGGGAACACATGGGGCTTCTCTTCCGAGGGCTGCTATTTCCTCAGTGAGATGGGAAGCAAGGTCTCCAGCTGGAAGTGATGATGGAGAAGGAGGGGCTGGAGCTTGAGGGACAGAGAAGAAAGTTGGAAGCAGTTGAGACTGGGAGAATGACCAGAAAATAAACAGGAGCTCGCCAGACACAATGAGCGTGTTTGCACGCTCTCCTCTGGCTGTGGTGAACGAACGGCACAGGTAGGCAGCCGAGTGGGTGGAGGGCCACGGTTAGCCAGGCTGGGGCTTTGCCCAGCAGCGCAGTGAGTCACATGGGAGCAAGAGAAACTGCAGGTCGGGGAGGGAGTGTGATGAAAATGACAACACAAGAGTTAAAAGACTGTCGTAAGGAAACCCAGCGGCCCAAAGGCTTAGGTTTGCTGGGATGAGTCTGACAAGGAATTGGGATTGGGACAGTCCCAGGATGTTTTTGCCAGAATGTTCAGGAACATTTTTCCCTGACCTACCCCTTTCCAGTGCAGACCTGTCTCTTCTGTCTGTTCCCATAGCAGCCTATGCTTACCTCTGCTGTATTTTAGTACTTGATTAACTCGTACATCTTCCATCTGGACTGCGAGCACTTGAAGGAAGGAACCAGGCCTCATATTTCTTTAGATCCCAAGGCCAGACCCAAGAAAAAGCTCATTAGCAATCACTGACTGACTGACTGAATAAATTCATTTGCTAGAAACCAGACCATGTTCTGTATAATAATACATCCTCACGTTTATATTGGCAATATGCAGTTTGGAAAGCAATTTCACATCTATGATCTTATTTTAAATTTACAATGACCCTGTAAGATAGCAACTCATTCACCCACTCATTCATTCATTCAACTGAGGAAGAACACTTATTCTGTGTCAGGAACTGTTCTAGGCACCAGAATGCAGGAGCCAATGAAATAGACAGAAGTCCCTGCTTTCATGGAGCTTGCATTTCTACAGAAGACAACACCTATTTTATAGATGAGCCGACAGATTCCCTCAGGGAGGCCAAGCAACTCGGCAAAGCTCACAGGACTTGCAGGTAAAAGAACCCAAATTAGGACAGAGGGCTGTCTGACTCCAAGTACAGAAAAGGCATTTTTCAGCCACACCAGTCACCTCAAGGGATGGTCGGCTCATATATGAGGTGTCTTTTTTCCCCCCTAACTTAACAACAAATAAAAAGGAGTCTTGGCAGAAATCCACATCCCGGGACTACCTTGGAACTCCTTCCCTTGTCTGGCGTGTGTTTAACAAAGATGTGAGAAATACCTGCCAGGTCTCTTCTTGCCAGAGCCCACGACAGAAGCCACACAACGCTGTCAGCACGGGCGTCTGCTTGTGTGCAAACCCGCAGGCGTTTTTAGCAACTTTGGGGAACATAAAGAAAGCTGTTGGTTTTGTTTGCACATATTTTTCGCCTCTGCAAGAAGGCTTCTCACCAAGCGGCAGCCTCAGAGTTGTCTTTTATTTGATCTCAAGACACACAATGTCTTTATATCTCACTAGAAGCTGCAGTTGGCAAATTCCTTCACCTGCACTTGGATCCCACACACAAAAAATAAGTCTGGTAATAAAGGTTCCTGCCTCTCAAGGTGGTTGCAGGGATTAACTGAGGTCCTGCAGAAATTTCAGCCATCTGTAAAGCCGTGTGCCTGGGGAGGGTGGTGGGGGGGGGGGGGAGGGTGGGGGTGGGCACTGAGGTGAAGGCCAGTGAGGCAGCCTGGGGAGGAGAGGGCTTTACGACAATCTGAAGGACCTAGGCTGGAACCCAGCTCTATCACTTACGACTGCAGAAACACTGGCAAGTAAATAATCACCCTCCCTCCTCCAGCCTCAGTCTACCTCCTCCATGGGAATGGTGACACATTCCCCAGAGGATTGTTCTGATATTAACAGTACTGTGTATATAGTGTCTGACACTGAACCTGCGAGTAGTAATTGTCCAGTAAATGGCTCAAGGTGTTCATTAGTGTCATTATTGCTATTAGTGTATAAGGGGAAATGTCAGCAACAGTTTTAAGAATTTTAGGTTGTGAATTCCCTGAGGCAAGCGTGTACGGCTGGATATCCGGTGCCCCAGACTCCATCTGGAAGTTAGAAACTGCTAGTAAAGTATGGGGAACTGGATTAGATGAAGTCCAAATCCCTGAGAGTGATAGCTCGGGCTTGAACAAGAACACGTGTCCACCGCACATGATCACAGGACAGCCTTATCTTTGTGTGACTTTATGCCTCGTGTAGACTTATGAGGTGGCTCAATAGTCAAATGACTCGCCCAAGTTCACAAAGCTCGTGGGTGGCAGAACAAGGCCTGGAACCCAAAGGCGACAATTGCAGAGCTCACACCCTTAACCCCTGCCCTGCACTGCCAGGAAGAGCTCTGGTTTGAGGTTTTCCTTTTCTCTGACCTACTTGAGTTCCTGGCCCTCTAGTTGTCTCTCATGCTTCCAGCAGGAAGAGTCAATGTCCTCTCTCTAGAGGCCTAAGTAAAAGATCCACACGACAGCCTGCGCTACTGTGTTCAGTGTTGGCTTGTGTTGTTGTGTGTCCCCATAAAAGTGGGCATTAAGCGTGGAAAGGGAGGCCAACATCCCACATCTGTGGTCATCCCTTCCCGGGCAGTGCCCATCCTCTCTGGAAGCAGGTGTCATCCCCTGCCACCAACAGACACAGGGATATCAACTCATGCCAATCTCCTGGGAAGTGAGTGCTGGCACCTAGACCTGAAGGGGAGAAGAGGTGAGGCAGACCTGCTCCAAGAAGTCCCTGTCAGGGGTGGGTGTGGGGGATGCGGGTTGTGCCTGGGGGTTGGGGGGCAGAGGCCAGCATCCAGGCATATGGAGAAACCAAATTCCTTCTCTGCTCTCAAACCGTCAGCCACTTGCATTGAGGACATCACATGGATATTTCTGACACCCTGCTCTACAACCCCACATCTCCCTGCAGAATCATGGCTCCTCCCTCCAGGAATGGGAGAAGCTTGCCCAGCATCACATAACCATCAGCGATGGAGTCAGGATGACCATTGTCCTCATTCTCAGGCTCGTGGTCTTTCTGTAGCGTGATGTCAGGAGAGGGAGATCAAATCCCAAAAGAGTTGTTTAAAGGACTATATGACTTGTGGATTTGAGTGGCACAACAACACATCAAGTAAGACATCTGTTTCTAAGGTGAGAGCCACTGAGTCTGAATTTCAGTCCTGCCACTAGGCTGATGGCCTTGGACAAGTCACGTAACATCCTGGAACCTCCAAGAGGAGGAATGCCCCTACTTTGCTGTGGGCGTGAGAGGATATAGTGCATATAAAGCTCTTGGCCCACTTCTGGGCAACAGTGAGAGATCACAACACATTAGCTTTCCTTCTTCCTTCATTCTCCAAACATTTACTGGGCATGAAAATGGGCACATTTACATACAATGTTTCATTCAATACTGACAATGCTCTAAGGTAGGATTTAAGAGCCCTGTTAAGAATTGATGCTTTTGAATTGTAGTGCTCGAAAAGACTCTTGAGACTCCCTTGGACTGCAAGGAGATCAAACCAGTCAATCCTAAAGGAAATAAACCATGATTATTCATTGGAAGGACTGTTGCTGAAGCCAAACCTCCAATACTTTGGCCACTTGATTCAAAGAGCCAGCTCATTGGAAAAGACCCTGATGCTGGGAAAGATTGAAGGCAGGAGGAGAAGAGGGTGACAGAGGATGGGATAGTTGGATGGCATCACTGACTCAATGGACAAGAATTTGAGCAAACTCTGGGAAGTAGAAAAGGGCAGCAATGCCTGACGTGCTTCAGTCCACGGGGTAGCAAAGAGTCAAATATGACTTAGTGACCGAACAGCAATAGCATTATGCGGGTGAATGAACACAGCACAAGAAAGCTTAGGTGATTTGTCCAAGGTCTCTTAACTGGTATCAATAAATGGGGGCCCCAATTCTCTGACTCCAGAGCCCTTGATTTCTATACTAGTTTGCAAGATATGTTTTGTTTTATTTTTGTTTTAATCAAAGGGTGGTGTTGATGATCTAATAGTACTCTACAAATTGTGACCTCAAGTGTTGAACTGTGAGATTCCTGTGGTTCTTATTATCTGTCACAGTGCCTTCCTTCCTTCGAAGAACAAGTTTCCTCCAAACATGATTCTCTTAGCACCTAGTTCCAAGGCCCAGGGCCCAGAGCCACTGACCCAGCTCTGTACCTGTCTACCCAGTTCTCTGGCTGATTCTAAAACACACTTAGGCTTGAACACCACTGCCTTGGGGAGTCAGTAATCTAGTAAACACTGGTTGAATGGAGAGGGAAGACAGTTTTCAAAAGGTAAAACTCAAACATACCAACAAGCTTGAAAAGTCATCCATGTGTCAGGATCAGATCATGGCCATCAGGGAGAAGCAGACCCTGGGCTGGGGTGAAAGGGACACTGGACACCGAGAGAGCAGAATGGGTGACCCCCAAGTACTCCAGTTGTAGAGTCAATGGGGGTTCAGGCCTGGGGGAGCAGATATCTATGCAAGTTGTATGGCAAAGCCACCAGGGGTATCCCCAATGGCGGGAAAAGTATCATGTCAGCCAGACCCCCAGCAGGTGATGGGGAAGGGCCAGCGAGGAAGGAAGAAGGCACCAAGCCTGGCCTTCTGGGAAACTGGCTGGAGGAAAAGGCAGGAGCCCAGGCTCCAGCAGAGATATAAGGCAAGATCTCTGCATAAGGCAAAAGACCAGCCTAAAGGTCTAGAGCACAAGGTTAGAGGGGAGCAGGGAGAGCTTGATGCAAACATCTGAGCCAAAGTCTCAAGGATACGGCAGGCAGCGTCCAGAAAAAGAATTTAAGAGAGTCCAGCACTGGCTGCAGGGCTGCTGACGTAGGGAATCCGACACACAGTTGAAGTCTGCACCCCCACCCCCATACACCACCCAGTTTAGCCACCCTTTCCAGAGTGTATCGCTTGCCTGAAGCACACAGGGGTGTATATCAGTACTGGTCCTGTCACGAGCTGCCTGATCTCAGTCAAGTTCTTTCTTGACTCTGGAGCTCTGTTCTCTATCTGATCCAACCTCCAGGATCTAATGTCTGATGATCTGAGGTAAAGCTGATGTAATAACGTTAGAAGTGCACAATAAGTGTAACGTACTTGAAGCACCCCAAAACCTTCCCTCCCACCCCCAATCTGTGGAAAACTTGTCTTCCATGAAACTGGTCCGTGGTGCCCAGTGGGGACTGCTGTGATACAGGAGGGACCAGACTGGCTGACTCCCACGTGCCTATCAACTCTTACATCGACCTCCCAGCAAATCTGTGAATATTAACTACCGTATCCATGCACAAGCCAGACCACACATGTTCCTTGAACCCATTCTCTTGCTACTTTCTATCTGATGGGCATCTGCCCATCCTCTGAGCCCAAGCCCAACCAGGAGACAAGCCCTCAGTGGATTTCAAACCAGAGTTTCTTCCACTGATCAGTCTGACTTGCCCTGGTTCTGCCACATGACAATATAGTTGCCTGGGTGACAGCAGAGAGCTCTCCTGGGGGGCAGGGAGCATGTACAGGCTCATCTTTAGTTAATACAATAACAACAGGAAAAAAAAGGGGGCGGGGAAGGAAGGAGTCCTCAGCACAGAGCATTTCTTGGTGGGCTGTCCATGTTTGGGAGGAAAATAGAAGCACTCTGCTCAAGTGACAGTCGGGAGGGAGTTGTGGGGGGCGGTGTCACATGAGAGCACTTGGCTAATCTGGAAAGTTATGAAATGATGGGAGCATGCTGGTCCACTCACTTGGAAAATGCAAAGGAGATAAACACAAAGCCACACCACAAAGTGTTTCCAGGTCAGGTGGCAGCAGAAGGAAGGAACAGATTCTTGCCTATTGTGGCAAAACTGACTAAATTTTGCAAGATGATAGAAAGGGCCTCTTAAATACTCAGGGTGGCAATGGGAGGGTGGGAGAAAAAAGGGAAAGAGAAAAGGGGTCTTTGGAACCACCCAGCTCTGCTGTACATGTCCTAAAATTGAGGACAGAGTATCTCACCTCCCTGAGCCTTAGTTTCTTGGATACAAATGTGCATATCCCTGAAATTTACTAGACAATTTAAGGATAACTGTATATCACAACTCCTAGATCCTAAGATACAGATTACTATCTCTGAAATTAGAATATTTCTTGTAATCTATCACATTTTAGAGTCTATGAGATAGTAGTATGTAGAATGCATTAACAGTGAACACTCAGTAACAATGAACAAATATTTTCTAGTAAACGCCAGAGGTTAAATCCAGAAACGAATCCTGCAATACAATTAGGCAATTCACAGGAATGCCATGGTGGCCAGGTTGCTGAAGAATGGGAGCTACATCTTTTGTTCATGGCACACAGTTCATAACCTGTCAGGTGAACATATATACCTGAAGGGCCCTCAGAGTCATTTCAAATCAAAGAGTCCAGGTTCCTCATGCGGCATATCAGCTGCCATAACACTTGCTGTTGTTGTTCAGTGGCTAAGTCTCATCTGACTCTTTGCGATCCCATGGCCTGCAGTATACCAGGCTCCTCTGTCCTCCACTATCTCCCGAGCCATAACACTACCACCCACCAAAGAATTTCCTGTTCTCTGAGTCCAAGTTCATGACATGTGATTTCTCATTATCTACAAAATGAAATCCAAAACATGTCTGATCACACTCAAGTCTGCAAAGGTTAGAACCATCCAGAACCACTCAGAGTTCTTAGAACTGCTTGGCTCCCCACCTCTGGTGCTTTGTATGTGCTCTTCTTTCTCCCCGGAATGCCTTCTTCTTCCCCTTCCCTCCTTTCCTTCTCCTGTGCTGGGGACATTGTATACAGTGGGACAAACTGATGAGGATCTTCCCTGTCTGCAAATTACCGAGAACTTGGCAGGGAAGACAGTTAGACAAGTGATAAAAACAGGGTGGCTCAGATGGTAAAGAATCTGCTTACAGTGTGGGAGACCCGGATTCAATCCCTGGGTTGGGAAGATCCCCTGGAGAAGGAAATGGCAACCCACTCCAGTATTCTTGCCTGGAGAATCCCATGGAGAGAGGAGTTTGGAGGGCTACAGCCCATGGTGCCTCAAAATAGTCGGACATGACTGAGCGGCTAACACACCCAAGGGTAAAAGATCCCCTGGAGAAGGAAATGACCATCTACCCCAGCAGTCTTGCCTGAGAAATTCCGTGGACAGAGGAGCCTGGAGGGCTACAATCCATGGGGTCACAAAACAGTCAGACATGACCCAGCAACTGAACAACAGCAAGGGTAAGGACAGGGTACAAGGAGTGCTGAGACCAGAAACGGTGAACCTATCCTTACCACCCAACACCACCCTGCCCTCCTCGGAGGTGGACATCAGCACCCCCTCTTTGGCGACGCCGTCTGGGTCCTCTCCAATCCGGCAGACTTCCCCAAGGCCGAGGCAGCACCTGTCACTCTGGGTCGGTGACTGTCTGACTCCCATTTCTAGACCATGAGCCCCTTGAGGAGCTTACTTCCTCACAGGACAGCAGGAACAGAGTAGGGACTCAAGAAATGCCTGCTAAATAGAGATCGATGAAAAAAAAAAGTTTATCTTGTGATTGATGGATTTCTCCAAAGGACAAATCTTACCACAGATGTAAACAACAAAATGTATTTAACTCCCCTCCTCTGAGCCTTGGTGTCTATCTCTATGAAATGAAAAGATTAGTTATCAGTGCTTTTCTTTAAAACAAAATTTCCATTCTCTCTCTCTCTTTCTCTCCCCCTCTCCCTCCCTCTCTCTTCTCTCTCTCTCACTACTGAAACCTTTTCTTGAAGTGAAATCTTACTCAAAGCCCAATATGTAATGCAAATAAAGTCCAAGCCTCTCTGAAGTGAGACATGACATCTGACCCCTCAAGGCTCACCTCTGCTCTCCCTGTTCCAGAAAGCATGCAGTTGGACACCCTCTGAAGCCCTCCTCATCACTAAGGCTAAGCCAGGCTCTAATTACATCAAGCTGTCGGGTTCACTGGGAACAGATGTTACAGCCAGAAAATAATGTTCAATATTGACTGAGTGCTAATACACATCAGAGCAGCAGGTCCCTTTTAAAAATTATCTTATTTCCTCTTTTCTCTTTCCATTCCTTTCTCTTTGCCCCCAATTCTTCATTTTCCAGCTAAAAATAATTATGTATTGTTAGCTGCCTTAAATACATTCGGAGAATGAGTTCGAGTTATAAATAGAAATAAATACAAAATGAGGTGTTTGTGTAATCCTCACAACAAACCTGTGGGGTTGGTTCTAGTAATTCTGTTTCATGACTGAGATCTGTGGGGCTCAGAGAGGAAGAGAAGTTGCCCAAGATAATTCCAGGAAGTGGGTGAGCGCCATCCCAACTCCCACGTCCTGGGCACTTCCTATCCCCCAGCAGCACGCTCGCTGAGACGTGCGCGCTCACTAATTTATGTAACCCCAAGAAAACCCCATGAGACGAGTACTGTTGCTATAGCCACGTCACAAGCAAGCATTAGAGAGGTGAAGTAGCTTGTCCAGAACCAGACAATCAATAAAAGCTGAACCAGCCTTGAACCAAGTCTGGGTGATGCCTAAGCCTGAGCTGGTACCCAATGTAGAGCCCCCATTCCTGTCTCCAAAGCCCTGGTTCTGACCTCCCTCCCCACTTTGAAGAGGCTCTCGGTGCTGTTCCGGCTGGAGCTTGGGGAGATGCAGAAGTGCCAGCCACAACACAGTGCCACGCAGTAGCACAAACCATGTTCCTTAAGCAAACCAGACTGCCTGCAGACAAGTCTGGGTTTCATGGCAAAATGGCTGGGTGACCTTTGATGCGTTATTTAACCTATCTGTGTTAATTTCCTCAGCCACAATGTAGGGATTACAATTGTAGCAACCTCAGAGGGATTGTTAGGAATGAAAACTCTTAGGACAGCATCTAGCATAGATTAAGTACTCAATAATTACTAGCTCTTATTATGTGTGTATAAAATGCCTAGCAATTAATAGCAGCTTTCTAAGTGTGTGATTACAGTTTCTGTCTCTGTCTTGGGGGATTCTACACATCCATGGAACTTTGGACCATACAGAAGATGCAACAGGCCATAGAACTGACTCTAGGCAGAGTCCTGATCCTGTTCATCTCTCCCAGGCTGAAGGTGTCTGCTCCCTTCCAACAGAAGTTTATTCAAACAAAGAGATGCTCTTGGGAGCCTTCTGTGTGCCAGGCTCCATTTGAAACTCTGGGTTCAGAGCCACTGGCGAGGTACAGGTTCTCCCTGCCTTACATGTGTGTCTGGTAAAATAGTCTTTAGACAATATATATTATGTTAACCATTCATAAGTATCCAGTGCAGTGACATCAAGTACATTCTATTTTCTGTCTATAACTACATTTTAAAATTTTTATCTTGATAAAATAAACAATATAAAATTTAACATTTTAACCAAATTTTATGTGTGTGTTTCAATGAGTGGCATTAGGTATATTCACCTTTTTGTGTGACTCACCACCATCCATTTCCAGAACTTTCTCACGTCTTTAAACTGAAACTCTGTATGAAATACTAACTCCCCATCCTCCCTCCTTAGCCCCTGACAACCACTTTCTACTCTCTGTGTCTGTAAACCTGACGACTCTAGGAATCTCACATCATGGGAATCATAACAATATTTGTCTTTTTGTGACTGGCTTATTTCAGTTAGCATCATGTCCTCAAGATTCATCTGTGCTATAGCACATGTCAGAAATTCTTTGCTTTGTAAGGCTGAGTAATATTCCATTTGGTGTATGGACCACATGCATCTATCCATTCTTCTGTTGGTGGATCTTTTGGCCACTGTGATAACGCCACTATGAACATGGGTGGGCAATTCTCCTTGCCTTTGAGCTGCTTGTGGCTTCCTGTGGGAATGACAGGTAGATTCATCTGCAAGTTACCCCAGATGAGCTCCTGTTTCCTCATCTGTGAAATAGGGATACTGTTACCCACAGTAGGGACTAAATGAGATGATGCACGGTTTGGGACAGGGCCAACATGTTGTAAATACTTGATAAATGTAAACTCTTGCTGCAGCTGCTTCTAGGGGTCCACTTGGACCCTTCCACTAAGGTTGTGGCAGCCCACTCTCGTGAACATCCTGGTGAGCTGGCCTGAAGATCACAACTTTCCAGCTGAGGAAGCAGACTCAGAGAGGCCCTTGGCTGTGACGGTAGAGGTGGGTGAGACGGCCCTGGAACGGGGCTCTGGGGCCTTCACACACAGCTCCAGAGAGCAAGGATGGTGTCAAGGCCCCGGTGAGGAGGCACAGCCCACAACAGCCCCTCTGGATGTCTGCAGTGCTGCCCTGGGAAAAGCTGACACGCTTGTCCCCGATGGCCTTAGTGTCAGAGCGAAGAGCTGGGAAGGCAGAAGAGAAGAAAGGTGTTTAGTGTGGAGGTAGAAGGCACAGCCTGAGTGGAAGGCAAGAAGTGGGAGCAACAGTGTCTGCAGAAGAAGTGGGAGGAGCCAGTCTGTGGGGAGCAAAGGGCGTTTGTCCTGTGTGGAAGGGTGGGGTCAGGTCACCGAGGGCAGGGGAGGAGGCCCAGCCCTGTCTTGTTCCAGAGCTGGGAGGGCTAGAGTGAACTACGCAAGTGGTGTTGCAGGAGATTAGTCAGGCTGATTGGATAGGGACGCTTGCCTCACGACAGATCCCTGCTTTCAGACCACAGGCGATATTGAAAAATGATATGTGTGTTTCACTAACATGGCATACATAGTGTGGAAAGTCAGATAGGTCTATAAGGCCCCTTCCCCAGACCCATTCCCCTCCATTCCCAAATCTCACCATCCAGAGGCAGCCACCCATCGACTCTTTGTGACCCCACGAGCTGTAGCCCACCAGGCTCCTCTGTCCATGGGATTCTCCAGGCAAGAATACTGGAGTGAGTTGCCATTTCCTTCTCCAGAGATTGAACCCATATCTCATGACTCCTGCATTGGCAGGTGGGTTCTTCCTGACCCAGAGATTGAACCCATATCTCATGACTCCTGCATTGGCAGGTGGATTCTTTACCACTAGCGCCACCTGGGAAGCCCATTTTTTTCCATAGTTAACTCTATGTTTCTAAATCATGTGTTTAAATATCTCTTCCTTCATTTTCCATGTGAGATATAGCCTAGTGACCTGCTGTGATGGAAGAGAAGAATCTAACTCTCTTCCCTACAAAGCCACTCTCCCTTACCCCAACTTCCCAATCCAATTACAAACATAATTTTTGGTTAGATTTAGCATTTATAGTCTCACGACCATGTAGATCACAGCTGAACCATATAATACGATGACTAAATTCCTGTTTTTGTACAAGTTATTCTTTTTGCTGAAATTAAGGTCTCAGTTTTTTATTTGATATGCTTCATTTTCTGAGCACATCCATCTGAGAATGTAAGTCTTTTTGCAGAAGCTTCAAGCACAATAGATAATCAATCCATCTGTCCATCTTGCTTCCTTCCAGAGCCTTCAGTGCTGCTGCTCAAACTCAAACACCTGTTCTCTACCTGCTGCATTGGCAGCTATGCCCAGCTGTGTTTCAGTGGAGCCCCCGAGGCCAGACTGGTGATCAGGGTCAGAGGCATCTTGGCCCAGTGGTCAGTCATCTATAGCTTTTACTCAGAAAAGATCTATTATGTGCTTTCTAGGTCCCAAAGAACTCCAATGCCAGAGGCTGGGGACCCAGAGGTAAATTTGATATGGTCTCCATCTCCAAAGGGGTCTGAGCCCAGTGGGGTAGTAAATAAGTGATGGGCCAGAGAGGAGCTCTGGGAGTTTTTTGTAGGGGGGCTGGTGAGAAAAAGCCTTTAACTCAGACTTGGGAAGGGCCAGTATGGAGGGCTTCCTGAAGGAGGTGAGGCTAATGAGTCTCAACTTGTCAGGAGTTTTCTGAGAGTTCTGGAAAGGGCATGCCAGGTAGGAAAGTGTCATCATGCGCACAGTCACGGGGACATGAGAAAGCACAACTGTTTCTGAATTTCAAATAAGCAATTAGTGACGACCATGTGAGAGGGTTCCCGTGGAGGGGCTGGTGATGTCTTGTGTACCAGGCTCAGGGACCAAAATGGGGAGAAACAGAGGATCTTAAAGACATGGTTGGGTCTGCATGTTTTTGGAAGACAGGATGGCTGCAGAGGGTCAGATAAATTGGTGAGAGAGACAGGCTAATGAGGGGGATGTTGATGTCTGGCAAAGGATGAAAAGGGCCTGAACTAACAATGGCACTGGAGGTGAGGCGTGGGGCTCACAAGACCTTATGGGGCCCAAACAGACTAAACTTGGGGTCACAAGGAATGTGAGAACAGACTGATAATTCCCAGGTGTCTCAGGGAAAAGATGTTTCTATTCAATGCATGGCTCCTGGGAAACCAGAAGCTACTCTGGCTGGAAAGAAAGCACATTGACTCCTTGGTGTGTCTGAAGGGCCAGAGGATGGATGCCCAAGAACTGAGGGGAGAGGGCGAGGGTTGAGGAGTTTAGAAATTAGACAGCAGAGGCAAGATTTTTAAAAAGAGTTGGTACAGCCTAGCTGGTAAGAGCGTGAGCTCTGGGGTCAGGCAGCCATTGGTTTAAATGCCTGCTCTGACACCTGCTTGCTGAGCCTCTGTTTTCCCAACTGCAAAATGGGAACCATAATCTTACCTACCTCGTGGAGTATTTGTGAGGATTAAATGAGCCCCTGCCTACAAAGTGCCTGGCACAGTGCCTAGGACATAAGAAGGGCTTCATTTTGTGACTTCCTATTATTTGTCTTAGGGACCAAGCATGGCTTCAAAAAGCAGATGAGATCTTCCAATTTTAGTATATGTGCTGCCGAAGCGAGCACATAAAAGCAGATGAGATCTGAGCTGATGTCAGAGGAGGACGAGGCTGAGTCGGCTTCATAGGAGAGTGATCCGTGCTGTCCCACCAGGCGCCACGCTTGCAAGACCCTGCACTTGGTGTAATGCTCTACTCTGCCATCTTGAAGTTCTGAATTTTTTGACAAAGGACCCCAGGTTTCCATTGTCCACTGGACCCCACAAATTATGCATTAGTTCTGTGAATAGGCTATCAGGCAGAGAAGAGGGGGTACACTTGAAGCAAAAGGGCTGAGTGTGCAAAGGCATGTTGAAACCTGAGGCTCAGCTCATTCTGAAGGCAGCCCCAGACACGCTGTTTGTAGTGGGAGAACTGTGCCTCCCCGGGAAGCAGACGCTCAAAGCAGAAAACAGTGAATGGCTTCAAGTGAAACATTAAGAGGTTTGGGCTCTGTGTGAGGTGTACACGGGGAGCCTTCCAAACTGAATCAGTGAATGGTAATGTCGTGATAGTTCACGGAAGGCACTACGGCACTGTGGGGGTGAACGGTGAGGATGGAGTTACGTGCTACAGTTTACAGATGGGGAAACTGAGACCCTGAAAGGCTGCAAGAGGACTTTTGTGGGCTCTAGACTCTTTTAGCTTCGTGGACTCTTTTCTTCATAAATACATGTATACATGTGCTAAGTCACTTCAGTCATGTCTGACTCTTTGGGACCCTATGGAATGTAGCCCACCGGGCTCCTCTGTCCATGGGATTCTCCAGGCAAGAATACTGGAGTGGGTTTCTGTGCCCTCCTCCAGGGGATCTTCCCAACCCAAACTTGTGTCTCCTGCATGTCCTGCATTGGCAGGTTGCACCACCTGGGAAGCCCCATATGTATACATACATGCACATAAATGTATACACATACATACTCATTCACATACACATATACACACATGTATATGTGTGTGTGTAATTATACTTTATGTATATATAATTATACTTTACAACCGCATTGGTATAAAGGCAAACATGTTATTATACACTAAAATATTTCTTTGACTTGAAGTACAGTGAAACCGAGGTTCTGCACTTGTTGCCCTTAACAGGTGCATCATCCCTGATATGAGTTGCTCGGCTTTTCCAGCTCTTTGGGAGTTGTCCCCAGGACCCCTCTGGGTGGGCAGTCCTCTTCTCCTCAAGGGGAGCGCTGGCCAGCCCATGCAGCCCTTTCAGATGGCACCTGCTTTGCCTCCAAGAACTTTTCATTCCAATTTCCTAAGAATGGTGCTGATGAGTGTTTGGGTTTGGATCCAGTGGTGAGGCTGAGTGACAGATGAAGGAGAGAGTTGCAAACATCCCTGTGTTTGGGGGACACAAGTCAAAGGTCGCTGTGTCTGCAGATGTCTGTGACTTTACTCCTGGCGGCACCTACAGCGTCACCCCTGGGGACTGGGCTGCCCGCCTACCCCACCCACAGGGAGGGTGGGGAGGCTGAGTAAGCGGCAGCTGCTGAGGATGCTGTCTGGAGAGGAGAAACATCACTGTCTGTCTGTCTGTCTGGGGTTCCAGGAAAACCTGCCTGGAGGTAGAGAAAGCATGCAGACTCTGTGGGTCTGCTGCTGGGGTAGCCTTCACGGTGGGTGGATGGAGTTCCCAGGAGGGTTGTCCCTACAACACCTTCTTCCTCCAACTTTCCTCACAGATTCCTCACTGGCCTTCTTGTTCTTTCCTCCATATGCTCAGGATGGTGGCAGGATGACCTGATTCACGAGCTTGAGTCCAGCCTCCTGCATCCCAGCTTTGGCCACTGGATGTACCTGGGTAGGAGAGGCAGGCAAGAGATGCCAAGAAGAGTGTCAATTTGGGGAAAAAGTAGGTCCAATCAGGTCCAATCTTCCCTCATCCTCAAATCACATCTCTCCAAGCCCCTTCCTACTAGGTATTCATAATGGATGGATGAATGAATGAGTGAGTAAACAATCAACCTTTCCCAAGTCTTAGAAGTCACTCCTACCTCTGGTCTCTAATTCCTATAGTCAGGACATAGAACCCAACTGTTTCTTCAATTTCAACGAAATTGAATCTTGCAGCTTTGGAGGAAACTCATTGAACAAGCACCCCTGAGGGCTTCTATTTTCTGTATGAAGGCTGTGGGTTTGCTGGGAAGGTAAAGGATGAAGTTTGGAATTGCTCTGGAACAAAAGCAAAACTGAATTAATTGGGGATTTTCAGACACTACAAGGGAGGCACATGCATTCTATGATTTGGGGAGGGGTGGGGGGCAAAAGAGGAATAGCTAACATTCCTGGAGCAATTATTAGAGGCCAGGCACTGAGCCTGGTGCCCTGCTTACATGACCTTATTTCATCATCACATTAGTTCAGGAGGCAGGCGCCTAAGCAAGGATAACCCGGGCCATGCTACAGAAACTAAAACCACAACAACATTCAAAAACCACTCTGAATGACTTACAGATACAAAAAAAAAAAATGTATTTCTTGTTCACACTATATGTCCACCTATCAATGTGCCAGAAGAAGAGACACGCAAGACTGAGATCTAAAAGCCTGGTAAGGAGGGAGGTGTCCAGAGCCTGGAATTCAGGATGAGGTCAAAAGACCAGTGTGATTAGAGAGCTCTGGGAAGATAAGAGGGATGGGTCAGAGAGTGGGAGCCTGCTGTTTGAGATTTCATGGCTGGAGCAATAGCCAGCCAAGATAAGAGCCAGGTGTGGCTTTGCGTGTGGGTGGCTGGAGTAGGATAAAGGTAAAGGTGCCCAGAACTGAGGAGGTCAAGGTTCTGACGGATGGAGCCATGCTTCCATTCCCTGGGGAGAACTGGGGACCAGGGAAGGTGATAACAATTTGCTGGTGAGTATGTTGCAGCTCCCTGGGTTGTGCATTTTACCAGGAGAGGAGATTTGGAAATGATTTTTTAAATGGTCAAACATGGAAATATAAAATATAAGACCTCAAAGGAAAGTGTATATGGAAGTCCACTCCCCTCTCCAGTGGAAAGTTGGAGAAGCACTAGATGTAAAAGAGTCCCTGAAAATTCATAGATCATGGCAACCAGGAGGATTTGAGATGCAAGCATCCAACATCCAAGGGTCTATTAAAATTTCCATTAAATGGTAATGATAATAAAAGTTAACAGTTCATGAGAGCTTATTATATGTCGGGCACTGTTCTAACCACTTTATATGTGTCACTGCTTCAGTTCTCTCATGACATCTTACAGGGAGGTATTTTTATACCCAGCAAGGAAGAGCTATGTAACTTGGCCAAGATTGAGTGGCCAAGTGGCCACTGATGTGTCAGAAGTGGTTTGAACTCAGGCAAACTGGCTTTAGAGCCCATGCACTTAAATGCTGCATGAGTGGGTCTCCAATATAGGTGAGCATCAGCATCACCTGGGGCTTGTTAAGCTGAGTGTTGGGCCCCTCCACTGGGGTCTGGAGTGAGGCCTGAGAGTTTTCATTTCTAACAAGTTCCTATGCTACAGGTCCCAAGACCACACTTCCTTCTGTTTCACAGATAGACACACAGCAACCCTTCAAGTCACAGCAAATATAATATCTCTTTCCAAACATGGCTACCAAATGCCTGGGAGCAGGTGTGTGTGGGGTGTGTGTGTGTGTGACAGAGGACAGCGGATTATGACTTAAGTAGCACTGAGATAAGAAATGTGTTCCTGCCTTTTGGCCCTGAGATATGTGGGATATGGAAAAACAAACCATCCTTGCAGAGAGTGAGGGCATCAGGTTCCACTTAAAGTCCAGAGATGAGGCATACAGGTTTGTAGCGGAGTGCATTTGGCTCAACCCAGGGGCTCTAGAGGGCAGAATGGGAGACGGGGCAGAGAAGGCAGCAGTCACAGGCCAGAACGGGAGACACTGGGGTGTGGTTGTGGGTGTGGGTGGGTAAGAAAGATAGCAGTTGTCTGAAGATGGCCAAACAGGAGAGAAGAGCAGACCTGGAGGCCTTCCTGAAGCCGATTATCTCCCTTCCCCTTCTGGAAATTTCCCAGGGGTCAGTGATGACAAAATAAGACTGGAGCTGATACCTAAATAGAGGTTGAAGAATTTGGGGTTTCTCCTGGAAAGGAGTGAGCCAAAAGCAGGTGTCAGTCTCTGCAGAGCCAGTCATAAATCTTACATTCAGGGGTCACCAAAAAGACGAACTCTTTGCCTCCTTAAGAAAACCTCCTGCCTTCCCCATTCACTGCCTTCACGTGAGCATGTGGGACCACCTCAGTTTCCCAGCCGCCAGCCCTCCTGCAGCTTGGGGTCCAGCTTAATTAAGAGTCCCGCCGGTCATTGGTCTCGATCACCTCTCTAATTGGGCACCAGCTGTGTTTTCTCTTGACAACGATTCCTTTATGGGATTTCTAAAAGGCCTTACATGAAAAAACATAACAGTTTAGGGTTATAGGATCATAAAACCAGGAACACTTGTTTTCTATAGAAATGGAGAGTGCATCTCTCTCTCTGTTCCAGAAAATATTTTTTTGGAAAACCTGGGAGGGGGGGTATTGAACATCAAATTCTCTGCATTTTTATGTTCTGGATATGAATGCTGATTGTGGTTTTAAATGGAGCTTTGCATAATCACAGGTGTTGGTGCATAAAGAATCCTGGAAGTTTCCTGGCAGAAATGTGAGACTTCAGAAATTGAGCCATGAATGGCTCCATTTATGAACAGCGACCACTGATTGACAGAATGACTATTAATAGCTGACATTAGCAGAACCATTCATATGGGCTCAGCCTAATGCCAAACACTTGGGATGTATTGTCTCATTTAAACCTGGCAACAGGCTTCTGAGATGGGTCTAAGTGTTCTCCCCATTTTCAAAGATCAGAAAGCGAAACCCATAGAGTTGAACTAATTCATGTTCGATGTCACATGGCTCACCATTTGGTGGCTGAGGTGGAACTGAAACCCACATCTGTCTCCTGCCAAAATTCCTTTCTGCCTCTCTCCAACTAAACAATGCAATTAACTTGTTGAACTCAAGTGCTTGGTTTGCAACAATTACAATATCAACAACAATGACCACTAACTTTTGTACAGCCCTTGCCTAGCTACTAAATTCACTTACACGTGCTATCTCATGTGATGTGATAGCCCTGTGAGAGAAACAAAGCATTTGCTGCAACTCCATTATCACAAATCAGGAACCTAAGTATAAGGGGCTAGGCTATTTACTCAGACACGTACCAACAACAAAGAACAGACTGGTCCAATTTCTACTCCAAATCCAGGGCCCATCGCTCTCTCAATTTCGTGCTTCCCCTGGAGGAAGCCACATATATTTATATATATATTTTTATAGCCATTCACTCATTTATTCATTCATTCATCCCTTCATTTATTCAGTCACATTACATTTTCATTTCCCTAGGCTGATTATTTATACTTAGTTGCTATCTGTCTCCCCTCCTTGCAATATAAGCTTCATGAGAGCAGACCTTTGCCCTTCTTATGGATTATCAAGTTTCCAGTCCCCCAAATGGTGCCTAGAACTTGTGTTTATTGTTCAATGCATTCAAACCAATATTAATGCAATCACTCAGAAAATACTAATTGAGCAACTACTATGTGCCAGGCACAGGTAGGTCCTAGAGATAACTGCATGAAATAAGACTGGCATGATTTCCTACATCCATGGAGCTTATGTTCTAATTTTGGGTGTGTGTGGGGGGGGGTACTTATACACAAGTAAATAAACAAGGTAATTTCTGATGGGGATTTGGGTAATGTGGGGACTGCAGAGTGATGCAATAGAAAGTAACAGTTACTCAGTTCTTGTCCCAGAACTGTTCCCATGCTGGTCTGGCAGACCCTGCCACCCATAGGCAATTTCCACTGCATGGTAACAGTGGGGGATTTGCAAACTTAGAGGCAGTGCACTTAGCTCAGAGGCCTTGGACAGGGATGGGGGCAGGGAAGACTTCCTGAGAAGGTGGCACCTGAGTGGTTTTAAAGACAAGTAGGAGTCATCTAGGAAAGGGGTGGGTAAAATTCCTGGCCTTTGCAGGGACAGCTGGCAGGAAGCCAGCTGGCACAGGGCAGAGAGTGGCTGAACCTAGAGTGCGAGGTGGGGACAGAGGGAAGAAAAGAAGTGAGGATGACGAGAATGGACTAGGTCCAAGGGTATCGTGTAGTAATGCTCCTTTGTTTTATGTGTTGACTTGGCTAGGCTGTGGTTCCCAGTTATTCAATCAAATGCTAATCTGGGTGTTGCTGTGAAAGTAGTTTGTAGATAGGGGTAATATCTGCAACCAGCTGACTTTAAGTAAAGATTATCCTTAATAATCTGGGTGGGCCTCGTCTAATCCATTGATTGACCTTAAGAACAAAACTGAGGTTTCCCTGAGAAGGAAGAAATTCTGCCTGTGGACTGCCTTGTCAGCTCCTGTCTTAGATTTTCCAGGCTTCGGCCTGACCTACACCTCTGGGACTTGCTCAGCCAGACTCCACAACTAAAGAAGCCAATTCCTTCAAATAAATCTCTAGATGATACATAGATAAGTAGACAGATGACTCCTAATCTCCTCCTGATTTACTTTCTCTGGTAGACCCCTGAATGACTGATACATACTTAGCCAGCTAAGTGAACTTCATCTTTAACGTAGTGGAAAGAAGCCATGGCAGGCTTTGAGCAAAAGAGGAAAATAACCGGATTTGTGTGAAAACACACTGGTTACAATGTCAAGTGGGTTAAAAGGGCAAGGCTGGAGGCTGGTGGACCATGTCTGAAGTGGTTGCCTGAACTAAGTCATGACAATGAAAATATCAAGTGATATTACAAAAGCAGAATTGGCTAGTCTTAATGTCCAGTTGCTTTCAAATTGCTTGTCCAGATACTTTCGAACTGTGGTGCTGGAGAAGTCTCTTGAGAGTCCTTTGGACTGCAAGGAGGTCAAACCAATTAATCCTAAAGGAAATCAACTGAATATTCATTAGAAGGACTGAGGCTGAAGCTGAAGTTCCAATACTTTGGCCACCTGATGCAAAGAGGAAAAGATCCTGATGCTGGGAAGGATTGAGGGCAGGAGGAGTTGGGTGACAGAGGATGAGATGGTTAGATAGCATCACTGACTCAATGAACATGAGCTTGAGCAAACTCTGGGAGAATAGTGAAGGACAGGGGAGCCTGGCATGCTAAAGACCATGGAGTCAGAAAGAGTGGGACACAACTTAGCGACTGAACAACAACAACAAAGTGTCCAGTTACATGTGGATGGTGAAGGCAGTTGCAGGGAGTCCCAGATCCTTGGACATCTTGGTAGATGCAACATAAATGCCATTAGGACAGGAATTTGGATCTGTTTCCAGCTGTCCTGTTTATACCTGGAACAATGCCTAGCACTCCAAAGCTGCTCCTTGTACATTGAATGAATGGATGGTGGTACAATTCCCTGAAACTCCGATCATAGGTTGGATGGCCTGGTGGTCAAGGATGAGAAATCTACAAGGGAGTGTGGGACAGGTTGAGTCTGAGTTGACTATTAGGTGGGAGGAGAGGAAGTCTGTGGGCAGGAAGGAGAGACCTCCAGGACAGAGACTGCGCCTTGTCTCCTAAAGGCAGGTATTGTACCTGGAGATAGGGGTCGGGACACCCTGAGGGTGTGTGTTTAGCATAGAACCAAGAGGATGGGGGCTGAATCTTAGAGAAATTGCAGCATTTAAAGACTGGAGCAGGGGAAGAACCCCTCACAGAAGAATCAGAAGCAGTGGCTAGAGAGGGAGGAGGCAAATCAAGAGAATACAGTAGCAAGGAGCCAGCAAGGACGGAGTGTTCCCACTGCTACTGAGAGGTCAAGAACCATGTGGACTTCAATAGTAACCTTGGCCATTGCAGTGGTGGTGAGGCTGGAGGGGACAGAGGTCAGATGCAGACATTTGAGGAAGACATGGACAGTGAGGTATGGGAGGCCGTATCTCCAGAGATCTCTCCCAAACTCCCTTCCCAACAGTTGACCAGACATTACCAGCCCATCTTCAAGTATGTGAAACTGAGACCCAGAAAGATGAGCTGGTGAAATGTCATCACAGGCCAGAGGGGACTGTGCTCTAACACAACAGCTGTTCAGAACGTACACTGCCTTTCATGACCTGGCAGGATGCAGACTTTGACAAGAATGATGGCTAGGCAGGGCGGGGCGCCGGCCCTGTCCCAGCTGATTGCTGCCGACGTGCAGGGCAAGAGCCTCCAGGGCGTGCAAGAACATTTTCTCAGGGGGAACCACCTTCTCTTGAAACAGTCTGTTCTGCTGAGTTGACAGGAGAGAGGAATGGGGACTTCTCAGTCCTGGGATGGATGCCAAGACCGGCTCAGAGGAGGAAGGCGCCGGGAGGCCAGTCCAGCTTGCAGCCTCCCTGGGCCCTGTGTGGGCCGTACCAGCTCCTCTGCCTTCTCCGGGGACTGCAGAGAGACTGCATGTGCTGAATTTGTTTGTTTTGAACTAACATTGGATAAGCACTTACTACGAGCCATGCTCTGTATTCATTTTTACATACTTGAGTTTATTGAATCCTCACAATGTTCTTTGAGGAATGTATGCTGATTGTTCCTAGTTAAGAATGAAGAAACTGAGGCCCAGAGAGGTTACGTCCCCTGCCCAAGGTTCCACAGCTGGTTCTGCAGGTGGGAAGGCAGAGAAGCTTAACTCCTGAATCTGTTGGATGGATGACTCTTTAGCCCTGGAGTGTGGTGTGGGTTCAAATAATCAGTAGGGGTGCGGAGGAGGATACAGGATTCTCTCTCCAGTTCTGGGATCTTTGGTAAATTACATCATGGCTTTGAGACTCTCTTTCCTCACCTGTAAAATGGGGGTAATATTGCCCACCTCATAAAACAACAATAAAGCTCAAAGGGAGTGTCTTTTGTTTGTAAAGTGTCTCACAGAGAGTGTCCAGCTCAGAGAAGATGCCTCATAGATGTCCTATTTCCCTTCCCCCCCCACCCCTCTTTTTTTTGTGAGAGAGGGGGGCAGTGAGAGGAAGCTTTATCTTGAACTTTAGGTCAGAAAATTAGGGCAAGAGTGCTAGAATCTTAATCAGACTGACCAGGAGTCAAATGCTGCTTCTGATACCTGTTAGTTATTTGATTTTGAACAAGTCATTTTTCCTTGCCGGGACCTCAATTTCCCTAGCTGCAAAATATGGGAAAAACAGTTTAGTCCAAGATTCCCAAGATCCAAGCCCCCACAACCCCTTGAACTACTATCACTTCTTGTGATCACCAACTGATCACATCATTGTTTCCCCCAAACCAAGGTAACACTTGAGAACCCTTTTGGCATGGACTTCCTATAGTCTGGCTATAATTCTACCAGTAAGCAATTATGCAAGGATTAAATTACCATGTTTCAAGAAAGCACTTGTTGAAGTGCTAAGTCCTCTGTTGAAGACAACATATTAATCTTGGCATATGTTAATATTTGCATCACTAAGGACAATGTATTTTGAATGCAAAATTCATTTATTTAGTCTGGAAATAATTATTGGTTGCCTGCTCTACACAGGGCACTGCTTTCAAGGTGAGAAATGCCTTGCCCTCAGCTAGCATATAGTCCAGGCTCACAGTCACTGGCACCTGCTTGTGCTTCACCAGCACAGGAGACAGAGAACCACAGTGCTAGAGGCAGAGAACCACAGTTCTCTGTTGCTGATGGCTCATCTGTACAGAGCAACTTTTTTTTTTCTTTTTTTTTCCATTTATTTTTATTAGTTGGAGGCTAATTACTTTACAATATTGTAGTGGTTTTTGCCATACATTGACATGAATCAGCCATGGATTTACATGTAATCCCCATCCCGATCCCCCCTCCCACCTCCCTCTCCACCCGATCCCTCTGGGTCTTCCCAGTGCACCAGCCCCGAGCACTTGTTTTAACTTTTGAATCTTAGCTCCATGACTTCTTAATAGGTGAGGGAAGCCATTCCATCATTTTCCTCCTCGGTTTCCTCATCTGAAATATGAAGATAATAATAGCTATTCCCAGTTCAGTTCAGTCGCTCAGTCATGTCTGACTCTTTGTGACCCCATAAACTGCAGCACACCAGGCTTTCCTATCCATCACCAACTTCTGGAGCTTACTCAAACTCATGTCCATCAAGTCGGTGATGCCATCCAACCATCTCATCCTCTGTCATCTCCTTCTCTTCCTGCCTTCAATCTTTCCCAGCATCAGGGTCTTTTCCAATGAGTCAGTTCTTTGCACTAGGTGGTCAAAGTATTGGAGTTTCAGCTTCAGCATCAGTCCTTCCAATGAGTGTTCTGGACTGATTTCCTTTAGGATTGACTACTCCCAGTACTACTTTAGGATTGGCTACTCCCGGTGCGGGGGGGGGGGGGGGGGGGGGGGGCTCTATGAGGTTTAAAAGAAAGAGTGTTTATAAAGCACACAATACTAACAAATTCTATATACTCAATAAACTGTAGTTAGTAATATTAATTCTGAATCCTCTTAACAACTCTGTGAAGTTGGTACTATTTTCACCATTTTGCATAGAGGAAAATAAAGTTTCAGAGAGTTTTAATCTCAGAGAGGTTAGGTCACTTGCCCAAGATCACACAGCTAACCAGCAGTAGAAGAGAGGTTCATATCCAGGGCTACTTGACCCTATTACCTAAATGTGATGCTGTGGTCACATGCTTCCCAAACTCACAATTGGACTAGCTGCAGGGCAACAGAAAACCGTGTTCCTCTTTGGCGTCTTATGCAACAAACCATATGGACCCTCAAGCTCTTACATAACAGGCCCAGTGCTAACAAGAGGAAGTTTAACAACAACACAAAAAACAGATCGCATTCACAACAGACCACCATATGTTCTCCTGTTCCCTGACAGCAGCCATCCCAGCGCCTACTCAGGCGCCCACATAAGTCTTCTCGACCAAAACAGTTTTATTCCCAAGTGACTCAAACGATAGTTGCCTTTACTTAAAGAAGGGAGGGGAAAAAAGAGTCAGAGCTTTTACAAAAGAAAGAAATCTTGTTCACTCCTCAGGGAATGCCAGAAACCTCAGCCTCCTCTCCTTGGACTTGGAACCTGCTAGTTTCTCCAGGGAGAGTCTGGCCTCTGTGACCTGGCCGCTGCCCCACACAGAGCGAGGGTGGCCATGATGGCGTTGCTGCCCGAGTCTCCAGGTTAAACCGCCTGGCTCCTTTGGGTCATCTCCTTCGTGTGGTCTTTAACTCCTTCACTATCTTGTGCTCATGCTCATTTCAAGAGTCTCAGGTTTGCTCTAGGTTTCTGGAAGTGGCCCCCTGGAACTGAACCCAGTTCTAGAAGGGTGATTTCACCTGTGGACACAGGGGAAAGGCCGCTGGCTCAGGACAGCTGCCATCTTCCTACTGTTTGTCTTTGGCCTGGTCTTCTCTCTCTGACTTCCTCCTATCGACTTCCCTGTCCTGCAGCCAAAGCAATTCTGGAAATATGCAAATCTGATCCTGCCACCCCAAATTCCTGATAGCCCCTGTGGTCCTTCACATGCTGGCTCTTGCCCCACTTTGCACTACTCTCCCACTTGTCCTCAGAGCTCCAGTTACATGGGTTTCCATTGCCCGTGACTTTGCAGTGCTCTTCCCTCTGCTCGGCCCATTCATCCCTCTTTCATGCCTTCCTCACCTTCTGAATCTCAGCCACATGTGGCTATTGGAGCCTTGAAATGTGGTTATTGAGATTAAGGAATTAACTTTTTAATTGTATTAGTTTTAATTCATGTAAAATAATTTTAGATTAATTCTCAGGTTGCAAAGGAATTTTCTTTCCCATATTTTCTTCCTATATTTATGGACATACTTCTTATATTAATAGTAAAATACACTTGGTATTTGTCTTAATACCAGCTATCGATACACAAATGTTGCATATCCAAATGTCTATCTGTTATGCTATTTTCTGAAAAATGCCATGTCAGTACAGATTCTGCGCCAAACTCTCATCTTACAATGTGATGTTGACAGTCCTTCACAGAGAGGTGGAACTGGGTGGGTTTTTGTGACTGGGCAAGAGAATATGATGCCAGTGCCTGTGTGCCTTCTGAGTCTAGGTCATAAAAGGTAGCTCTGCATTTTGCATCCTGGGATCCTGGATTCCTCACTCTGAGGGAAACAAGCCACCATGCTATGAGGACCCTTTTGTGGAGATGAACTAAAGATCTCAGAAAACAGCCAATACCAACTTGCCAGTCATGTGAGAGAGCCACCTCAGGAGCGGATTCTCCAGCCCGGGTCAAGCCTTAACAACAGCCCCAGCTTATATCTGATTAAAATTTCATAAGACATCCCAAGTGAGACCTGCACAGATGAACCTTTTCAGAAATTCTGACACTCAGAATCTGTGAACACTATAAATGTCATAGTTATAGGCCCCCAAGTTTTGGGGCAGTTTGCTATGAAGTCATAATAACCCTAGTCATTTTTTCTTTTTCTAACACCATTTATTGAGTAGTTTACCTTTTCCATGGGCTTCCCAGGTGGTGCAGTGGTAAAGAATCTGCCTGCCAATGCAGGAGGTATAAAAGACAAAGGTTTGATCCTTGGATTGGGAAGATTCTCCTGGAGAAGGAAATGGCAACCTGCTCTAGTATTCTTGCCTGGAAAATTCCATGGACAGTGGAGCCTGGCAGGCTACAGTTCATGGGGTCACAAAGAGTTGGACACGATTGAGCACACACACACACACACACATCTTTTCCCTACAGATAAAAAATGTCATTTTCATCATAAAGTAAATCCTCATAGAGATGATCTTATTCTGTTCTATTGGGCTGTATCAATTCAAAAAATAATATCAAATTGTTTAAATCACTGGTGTTTTATTTTATGTGTTACTATATGGTAGAGGTTAAAAAAGTACAAAGTGACAGTCATCAGTTGTGTCCGACATTTCCTTCTTCAGGGTATCTTTCTGACCCAGGGATCAAACCCAGGTCTCCTACATTGCAGGCAGATTCTTTACCATCTGAGCCACCTGGGAAGCCCCTATAGCTGCCCTCTAATACTGATATTCTTTTTCTTAGCTTACTTGAGTATTATAATTGATTTTTTCAGAGGATTTTTAGAATCAGCAGAACATGTTGCATTTTTAGTGAGCTTGTGATGAACTTACAAAATAACATAAGGAAAACTGATATATTTATGATAGTGCAGTTTCCTGTACAAAAAATACAGTGTACTTTCTCACTTAAGTTTTCTTTTGTGATGTTCAGGACTATTTTAAAGTTGTCTTCATATTTCATTGCATATTACTTATAAAGTCTGTAAGTATGTTTATAGACTTGTCTATAAGTGTATATTATGAAGTCTATAACTATATTTCATTGTATATTACTTTAATATTTTGGTTAATGATGTAAATGGATTTTTTTCTGTTATGCTTACTATTCTCATTGTGATTTACATATATGAAAATTATTGATTTCTATTATATTAATTTTGTATGCCACTTCCTTACTGAATAATCTATTTATGTATGGAGGCTTCAGGTTTATTCTCATAGTTTTACCAGCTATACAACTATATTATAAGCAAACTGAGATAGTTTAATCTTTTCTAATATTTATGTTTCCAATTATGTATTAATATTTTTGCTTGAATAACAAAATGGTAATCGTAGACATTCTTAGTGAGACTACTTCTAAAGAGTACATCTAGCCATGTGGGGCTCCTGGATTCTTGACATGCTATTGAGACTGAAAGATTTTATTAGTCTTCATTAATTTAGTAGCTATTTTTGTGTAGTAATTACCATATCGGACAGCACAGGATGAAAATTTCTTCACTTAATATAATGGTAGCTTTTAGATTGAGACAGTCATTTAACACATGTGGATTATTCAAATATCTTTATTTCACTGGCTTTTTAAAAATTAAAACCAGCTGTTGAATGTTGTGAAACGCCTCTTCAGTATCTATGGAGATGCTTATGTTGTTTTTCTTCTTATATCTACTAATATCATGAATCATTCTGAAACATCTTTGCATTGGCTTAAGCCCAACTTGGTTATGATGTATTATTCTTTTCATTGATTGCTTCATTCTGGCTTTAATGTTTCATTTAGGATTTTTTAATCAAGGCTAATGCTAAATACTTCTTGTGTAATCTTTGTTAGATTTTGATAGCAGTGAATTCTCATTTGTTAAAAAAAAAAAGAAAACTTGAAAGTTTCTATTTTATAACCTGATATAGCTTGAATAGAACTGTTATTATCTGCTTTTAAAAGTTTTGTAGGATTTTCTTTCTTTTTAAAAAAAATAGTGCTGGGTTTTTGTTGCTGTGCGCCGGCCTCCTCTAGTTGCTTCTTGCTGCGGAGCGCAGGCTCTAGGTGCGTGGGCTTCAGTAACTGCAGCTCCCAGGCTCTAGAGCGCCCGCTGGGTCGTTGTGGCACATTGGGCTTATGTGCCCCTCGGCACATGGAATCTCCCCAGACCAGGGATCGAACTGGTGTCCCCGGCATTGGCAGGTGGATTCTTAACCACTAGACCACCTGGGAAGTTCTGTAGGATTTTCTGGTGAAATTCTTTAGGTGTCAAATTTGGGAAAGGGACGACTTTGTTGTCTATTTTCTCTATGTCTTCTCCACAAATCAGTCTGTTTAGATTTCCTATATCTTTTAGGCTCTGTTTTGATATACTGCATTTTCCTCAAAAATTCTTTCATCCAAATTTTTTAGAAAAGAATGTTTACAAAGAAGAATCATATATTTATTTACTGTTTCTCGATTGTATGCCTGTGTTTCTAATTTTCAGAAATTGGCCTTTCTTCACACCCATCTTCCCCACAGCTTTTTCAATGATCAGGTGACCTAGTATTTTATTTACTGTACTGTATTTGCTTTCTTAAAAGAATCAGTATATTTATTTTTTCATTCATGCAGATTGTTCTGTTTGTAACATTAAACTTTTTCTCTTTATTAATTTATTCCTTCTGCTTTCCAATAATTGACTTGACTATTTTTTTCTAAATTTTTGATACTTGTTTGGTCCATTGGTTCCTGTACTTTTTAACTGATATGAATATTGAGGTATAAATTTACCTTGGAAACTGCTTTTACAGTATTCCATGGTTTTAATACATAATATTCTTATTAATGTTACTTGAAATCCTGCCTGAATTAAAAGTTATTTAACTGAAATAAAAATTTATTTTTAAATTTTATTATAATTTCTACTTTTCTTGTTTTGTAAGAAGAGAATATTGCATAATGTTTCTGCATCTTGGAATCTTTTAGTTTGGGCATCTATTACATGACAAACTTTTGTGAGTACAAAGTGGGATTCAAAAAACATAAGATAGTCTCCATTTCCAGGTTACACAGTTTGAAATACAGTTGACCCTCCATATCCACAGATGCCACATCCACAGTTTCAACCAACTGTAGATCGAAAATATTCAGGGGGAAAAATGTAACCAAGAAAGTTCATGGTGAATGGTATTGTTTCCTTAATTTCTCTGTTTTTTCATTGTTAGTATATAGGAATGCAAGGGATTTCTGTGTGTTAATTTTATATCCTGCAACTTTACTATATTCATTGATTAGCTCTAGTAATTTTCTGGTAGAGTCTTTAGGGTTTTCTATGTAGAGGATCATGTCATCTGCAAACAGTGAGAGTTTTACTTCTTCTTTTCCTATCTGGATTCCTTTTACTTCTTTTTCTGCTCTGATTGCTGTGGCCAGAACTTCCAACACTATGTTGAATAGTAGTGGTGAGAGTGGGCACCCTTGTCTTGTTCCTGATTTCAGGGGAAATGCCTTCAATTTTTCACCATTGAGGGTGATGCTTGCTGTGGGTTTGTCATATATAGCTTTTATTATGTTGAGGTATGTTCCTTCTATTCCTGCTTTTTGGAGAGTTTTAATCATAAATGAGTGTTGAATTTTGTCAAAGGCTTTCTCTGCATCTATTGAGATAATCATATGGTTTTTATCTTTCAATTTGTTAATGTGGTGTATTACATTGATTGATTTGCGGATATTAAAGAATCCTTGCATTCCTGGGATAAAGCCCACTTGGTCATGGTGTATGATTTTTTTAATATGTTGTTGGATTCTGTTTGCTAGAATTTTGTTAAGGATTTTTGCATCTATGTTCATCAGTGATATTGGCCTGTAGTTTTCTTTTTTTGTGGCATCTTTGTCTGGTTTTGGAATTAGGGTGATGGTGGCCTCATAGAATGAGTTTGGAAGCTTACCTTCTTCTGCAATTTTCTGGAAGAGTTTGAGTAAGATAGGTGTTAGCTCTTCTCTAAATTTTTGGTAGAATTCAGCTGTGAAGCCATCTGGTCCTGGGCTTTTGTTTGCTGGAAGATTTTTGATGACAGTTTCGATTTCCTTGCTTGTGATGGGTCTGTTAAGATCTTCTATTTCTTCCTGGTTCAGTTTTGGAAAGTTATACTTTTCTAAGAATTTGTCCATTTCATCCAAGTTGTCCATTTTATTGGCATAGAGCTGCTGGTAGTAGTCTCTTATGATCCTTTGTATTTCAGTGTTGTCTGTTGTGATCTCTCCATTTTCATTTCTAATTTTGTTAATTTGGTTTTTCTCTCTTTGTTTCTTAATGAGTCTTGCTAATGGTTTGTCAATTTTGTTTATTTTTTCAAAAAACCAGCTTTTAGCTTTGTTGATTTTTGCTATGGTCTCTTTAGTTTCTTTTGCATTTATTTCTGCCCTGATTTTTAAGATTTCTTTCCTTCTGCTAACTCTGGGGTTCTTCATTTCTTCCTTCTCTAATTGCTTTAGGTGTAGAGAGGAAACAATACCATTCACCATTGCAACAAAAAGAATAAAATACTTAGGAGTGTATCTACCTAAAGAAACAAAGGACCTATACATAGAAAACTATAAAACACTGATGAAAGAAATCAAAGAGGACACAAACAGATGGAGAAACATACCGTGTTCATGGATTGGAAGAATCAATATTGTCAAAATGGCTATTCTACCCAAAGCAGTCTATAGATTCAATGCAATCCCTATCAAGCTACCAACGGTATTTTTCACAGAACTAGACCAAAGAATTTCACAATTTGTATGGAAATACAAAAAACCTCGAATAGCCAAAGTAATCTTGAGAAAGAAGAATGGAGCTGGAGGAATCAACCTGCCTGACTTCAGACTCTACTACAAAGCCACAGTCATCAAGACAGTATGGTACTGGCACAAAGACAGAAATATAGATCAATGGAACAGAATAGAAAGCCCAGAGATAAATCCACGAACCTATGGACACCTTATCTTTGACAAAGGAGGCAAGGATATACAATGGAAAAAAGACAACCTCTTTAACAAGTGGTGCTGGGAAAACTGGTCAACCACTTGTAAAAGAATGAAACTAGAACACTTTCTAACACCATACACAAAAATAAACTCAAAATGGATTAAAGATCTAAATGTAAGACCAGAAACTATAAAACTCCTAGAGGAGAACATAGGCAAAACACTCTCCGACATAAATCAAAGCAAGATCCTCTATGACCCACCTCCCAGAATATTGGAAATAAAAGCAAAACTAAACAAATGGGACCTAATGAAACTTAAAAGCTTTTGCACTACAAAGGAAACTATAAGTAAGGTGAAAAGACAGCCCTCAGATTGGGAGAAAATAATAGCAAATGAAGAAACAGACAAAGGATTAATCTCAAAAATATACAAGCAACTCCTGCAGCTCAATTCCAGAAAAATAAATGACCCAATCAAAAAATGGGCCAAAGAACTAAACAGACATTTCTCCAAAGAAGACATACAGATGGCTAACAAACACATGAAAAGATGCTCAACATCACTCATTATTAGAGAAATGCAAATCAAAACCACAATGAGGTACCATTACACGCCAGTCAGGATGGCTGCTATCCAAAAGTCTACAAGCAATAAATGCTGGAGAGGGTGTGGAGAAAAGGGAACCCTCTTACACTGTTGGTGGGAATGCGGACTGGTGCAGCCGCTATGGAAAACAGTGTGGAGATTCCTTAAAAAACTGGAAATAGAACTGCCATATGACCCAGCAATCCCACTTCTGGGCATACACACTGAGGAAACCAGATCTGAAAGAGACACGTGCACCCCAATGTTCATCGCAGCACTGTTTATAATAGCCAGGACATGGAAGCAACCTAGATGCCCATCAGCAGATGAATGGATAAGGAAGCTGTGGTACATATACACCATGGAATATTACTCAGCCATTAAAAAGAATTCATTTGAACCAGTCCTAATGAGATGGATGAAGCTGGAGCCCATTATACAGAGTGAAGTAAGCCAGAAAGATAAAGAACATTACAGCATACTGACACATGTATATGGAATTTAGAAAGGTGATAACGATAACCCTATATGCAGAACAGAAAAAGAGACACAGAAATACAGAACAGACTTTTGAACTTTGTGGGAGAATGTGAGGGTGGGATATTTCAAAAGAACAGCATGTATACTATCTATGGTGAAACAGATCACCAGCCCAGGTGGGATGCACGAGACAAGTGCTCCGGCCTGGTGCACTGGGAAGACCCAGAGGAATCGGGTGGAGAGGGAGGTGGGAGGGGGGATCGGGATTGGGAATACATGTAAATCCATGGCTGATTCATATCAATGTATGACAAAACCCACTGGAAAAAAAAATAATAATAATAATAAAAAAAAGAAAGTTCATGAAAGCAAAACTTGAATTTGCTGAATTCAACAACTATTTAACATAGTATTTACCTTCTATTTACAACTATTTACATAGGATTTAGATTGTATTAGGTATTGTAAGTAATCTAGAGATAATTAAGCATAAGGGAAGATGGGCATAGATTTAACACACATACTACACCATTTTATATAAGGAGTTTGAGCATCTGCAGATTCTGGTATCCACAGGGGTCCAGGGAACCCATTCCCTATAGATACTGAGAGACAACTATATATTAATTAGATTTGCTTTGTATTTGCTGTTTAGATATTTATTATATATTTTAATTTATTTATCCATCCACTTGATGTGTCACAGTCTGAGAAGATAAATTATCTTTTAATACCCTGGTTTTATTGTTGTTAATGTCTTCTTACATCTCTTATAATTTCTGCTTTATGAATATTGCTGCTGTGTAGATTGATGCACCGATTTTCAAAATTCTTATAACCTCTCTGTGAATTGCATTCTTTATCATTATAAAATATCCTTCCTTGTTTGATTCAGCATTTTTAAACCTGAATTCAATGTTTTCTCATATTTAAAGGCAACCTCAGCTTTCTTTCAGTTTGTATTTGCCTATTACACATTTCTCCCTTTTTAACATTTCTGGGTTACTTTGAATTTTGCTTTGTGATTCAGTTAGATAGTCTTTTCTTTTTATAAGTGAGTTAAAACCTATTTATACTTATTGATATAAGAGATGTGTTTGGCTCTTATTTCTGTCATCTAATTGCATGCTATACTGTCAGCTCTACATATATTTTGTCTTTAAAGTAATGTGTTTTTTGCACCAACTTCATTGAAGTATAATTCTCATATGATACAGTGAATATCTTCAAAATGTACACTCTGATAAGTTTTGACATATATACATATATATACCCATACAACCGTCACTACACTCCAGATAGTAAACATATTCATCATGCCCAAAATCTTCCTCATATTCTTTGCAATCTCTCCCTCCCATCCTATTTCACTTCCCACTCACACCCCCAGCAACGATAGCTCCACATTCACTATAGGTTTGTTCAAAATTTCTATATTTTCAACTGATGGAATCATATAATATATATTCTTTCTTTGTCTGACTTTTAATTCACACAGCATAACTTAATATTCATCCTTATTGCTGTGTGTCTAATACTTTATTCCTTTTTATTGGTGAATGGTACTGTATTATATAAATATACCACAATTTATTGACCCATTCTCCTGTTGATGAACATTTATGTTGTTCCCAGTTTTCAGCTATTACAAATAAAGCTGTGAGAAACATTCCTGCATGCATGCATGCTAAGTCACTTCAGTCCTGCCCAACCCTTTGCAACTCTATGGACTATGGCCTACCAGGCTCCTTTGTCCATGGGTTTCTTCAGGCAAGAATACTGGAATGGGTTGCCATTTCCTCCTCCAGGGGATCTTCCTGACCCAGGAATCAAACCGACATCTCTTATATCTCCTGCATTGGCAGACAGGTTCTTTACCACTAGCATCACCTGGGAAGCCCAAACATTCATATACACACTCATATTAATATTGTTTTAAAAATTCTCTCTCTACAACTTCCCTGGTGGTCCAGTATTCAAGAATCCACCTGCCAATGCAGGGGACATGGGCCTGATCCCTTGTCTGGGAAGATTACACTTGCTGTGGAACAACTAAGCCTGGGCACCACAACTACTGAGCCTGTGCTCTGGGGCCCAGGAGGTGCAACTACTGAAGCCCAAAGCCCTAGAGCCCATGCTGTGAAACAAGAAAAGCCACCGCGATGAGAAGCCGCACACAGAAACTAGAGAGTAGCCCCCACTCTCTGCGACTAGAGAAAAAGCCCATGCAGCAACAAGGACCCAGCACAGCCAAAAATAAAAAATAAATTAAAAAAAAAAATTCTCTAACTTAGTTATTCTCTTAGATTATACCTAGAAGGAGAATGACAAAGTAGGTGCATGTTTACTATCTCAAGAAACTTTCAAACTCTTTTCCAAAGTAGTTGTACCATGTTTTAGTCCTATGATCAGTGCATGAGAGTTCTGGTTGTTACTCACCTTTGCCTATGCTTGTAATGGGCAGTCTTTCTAACTGTACTTATTCTAGTATACATGTTGGTTAGTTAGTTAGTGTGAGTCGCTCAATTGTGTCCGACTCTTTGTGATCCCACGGACTGTAGCCCGCCAGGCTCCTCTGTCCATGGGATTCTCCAGGCAAGAATACTGGAGTGGACTGCCATTCCCTTCTCCAGAGTATACATGTAGTAGTATTTAATTATGGTCAAATTTGCATTTCCCTAATGATGTTGATAATGATATATGGATGTGATAGCTGAACCATAAAGGCTGAGCATCAAAGAATGATGCTTTTGAATTGTTAATGCTGAGGAAGACTCTTGAGAGTCCTTTGGACTTCAAGGAAATCAGTCAATCCTAAAGGAAATCAACCTTGAATATTCATTAGAAGGACTGATGCTGAAGCTGAAGCTCCAATACTTTGGCCACCTGATGTAAAGAGCTGACTCAATGGAAAAGACCCAGATGCTGGAATGATTGAAGGCAAAAGGAAAAGAGGGTGGCAGAAGATGAGTTGGTTAGATAGCATCACTGGCTCAGTAGACATGAATTTGAGCAAACTCCAGGAAATAATGAAGGACAGGGAAGACGGGCGTGGTACAGTCCATGCGGTCACAAGGAGTTGGACATGACTTAGTGACTGAACAACAGCAAGAATGATGTTGGACTTCTTTTTGTATGCCTACTTGCCATCCACATTTCCTTTGGTGAAGTGACCGTTCAAGTCTTTGGAGTTTTCTCATGATTGAGTTTCGAGGATTATTTGTATACAGCTAACCTTTGATTAACATCAGTCTGAATTCTGTGGGTCCACTTGTATGTGCATTTTTTAAGTAAAGATGCACTAAATGATCTTTGGTTGGTTTAATCCATGAATGTGGAACTGGATACGAATGGCTGCTGAAGTTAAACGTGGATTTTTCAACCATGTCCCCCGACTCGGTGATGCTATCTAACAACCTCATCTTCTGCTACCCTCTTTTCCTTTTGCCTTCAATCTTTTCCAGCATGAGCATCTCTTCCAGTGCGTCAGCTCTTAGCATTCCTTACCCCCGCATTGTTCAAGGATCAACTGCAGTTTACATACAAGGACTTTACAGATGCAAGCTTTTCTCCCAGTTAGTGGCTTGTCTTTTCATTCTGTTAATAGTATCTTTCAAGAAAAATGAAGTTCTTAATTTCTGTTGAAGTCTAATTTATCAGTTTGTTCTTATATGGATCATGCTTTTGATCTCCTATCTAAGAAAACTTTCTAACCCAAGGTCACGAAATCTTCTCCTATGCCTTTTTTTTAAGAAGTTTTATATTTTCAGGGTTTCACACTTATATCTACAATCTGTTTTGAGTTAATGTTTGTGCATGATGCAAGGCATAGATCAAAGTTCAATATTTTTGTAATTAGATATAGATTATCCAGTTGTATCTAGTGGTTTCCATGTTTTTCATATCTTTATATAATACCTTTAGTTCTCTCTACTTTTTGGACAGTATCTATTAGTTCATTACTCTGAGTGATGACACAATTAGTGTGCTTGTCTTCCTCTTCTTAATAAACCAATTTTAGTCAATAACCTTGTATTTATTAGTGTGGATGTTGCATAGATACTTATGTTCAGTTCAGTCAGTTCAGTCACTCAGTCGTGTCCAACTCTCTCCATTGACTGCAGCACTCCGGGCCTCCCTGTCCTTCACCAACTCCTGGAGTTTACTCAGACTCATGTTCATTGAGTCGGTGATGCCATCCAACCATTTCATCCTCTGTCATCCCCTTCTCCTCCTGCCTTCAATCTTTCCCAGCATCAGGGTCTTTTCAAATGAGTCAGTTCTCCGTATGAGGTGGCCAAAGATTGGAGTTTCAGCTTCAACATCAGTCCTTCCAATGAACACCCAGGACTGATCTCCTTTAGGATGGACTGGTTGGATCTCCTTGCAGTCCAAGGGACTCTCAAGAGTCTTCTCTAATACCACAGTTCAAAAGCATCAGTTCTTTAGCACTCAGCTTTCTTTATAGTCCAACTCTCACATCCATACATGACCACTGGAAAAACCATAGCCTTGACTAGATGGACCTTTGTTGGCAAAGTAATATCTTTGCTCTTCAATATGCTGTCTAGGTTGGTCATAACTTTTCTTCCAAGGAGTAAGAGTCTTCTAATTTCATGGCGGCAATCACCATTTGCAGTGATTTTGGAGCCCCCAAAAATAAAGTCAGCCACTGTTTCCACTGTTTCCCCATCTATTTGCCATGAAGTGATGGGACCAGATGCCATGATGTTAGTTTTCTGAATGTTGAGCTTTAAGCCAACTTTTTCACTCTCCTCTTTCACCTTCATCAAGAGGCTTTATAGTTCTTCTTTACTTTCTGCCATTAGGGTGGTGTCATCTGCATATCTGAGGTTATTGATATTTCTCCTGGCAATCTTGATTCCAGCTTGAGCTTCCTCCAGCCCAGCATTTCGCATGATAGACTCTGCATATAAGTTAAATAAGCAGGGTGACAGTATACAGCCTTGATGTACGCCTTCCTCTATTTGGAACCAGTCTGTTGTTCCATGTCCAGTTCTAACTGTTTCTTCCTGACCTGCATACAGATTCCTCAGGAGGCAGGTGAGGTGGTCTGGTATTCCCATCTCTTTAAGACACTTATGTAATTAAGCTTATATTTCAATTACTTGAGTCTTCAGCTTTTTCCCTGTTCTTATTGTATGCTTAGTATAATTTCTTAGTAGAATAAGGTGGGAAATGCTGACAGACATATTCGCATTAGAAGTCCCAAATCCATCAGTTCACAATATAGCAACATGCATCTGGGCTCTACTGAAGGCCAGAGAGCCCTGGCTCTCTTAATTACCAGTTCTATTTTGACCTCAGAGTAGATGCCTAACCTATTAAAACCTCAATTTCCTAGTCTTTAGGATGGGACAATAAGATCTCTCTTTTAAAGTTGTGATGAGACTGAAAGAATATAATATATGTGAAATGCTTAGCATGAAGCCTGATGCATAGAGAGCACCTAGAAAATGTTTGACACTGTTATTATTAACACAAGTAAAATCAACAAGCAAACATCAAGGTAGTACATACCACACACTAGGTTCTGGGTTAACTGCCTTATATTCCTATTTCATTTAATCTTCACAGTGAATCTATGGCAAATGCATTGCCTTCATATTAGAGACGAGGGAGTGAGGCTCCAAGAGGTTGATAATACAATCTAAGTCATCCATTACAGAAGTGACAATGGTGGGAATTAAGACCCAAATATTCTGATGCCAAGTTCAGAGCTCTCACCAGTACCTCATAGTTGCCTTTATTATCCTGAACTCTGCCCTGCTAATGAAAGCATGCGCCCGTGCTCGCGCACATGCATACACACACACACACACACACACACACACACACGCCTGCACTCACTTTATTCTGAGAACAAACTTGGCCTTACAGCTCAGTATATAGACAGGATACACCTGGAAGAATATAATTTGCCTGTTTTTCCAAACACTAGGTTCGGAGTCTGGCTTGCAGACAAGGTACAGATGGAAATCTTCCTGGACTCGGACCAAGAAGAGGAGAAAGGGTGGGAAAGGTTTGCCCCACGGCCTGCAGTAGCACTCTTACTTGGAGATTAGCTGGAGGAATCCTGCCTTTGACTCCCACTGGCCGGTCCAGCACTTCACAAATTCTTCAGCATCCATGCCGTCTTGGACTTTTCACAGCAGTGTTACAGTTGAGAAAATGGAGGCTCAGAAACATTAAAGTCTTGCCAAAGGCCACAGAGCTAATTGGCAATAGGACCCAGCTAACAACCCAGACCTCCTAGTCACTTGTCCAATGCTCTTCTCATGATGTTTCTGCCTTCACGGACAGCATTTACCCTCTCATAGTTCTGATTGTATCCCACAGATGTGTAAGTTGATATTTAACTGGATGTGTCCCTGAGTGAAAGTGTTAGTCGCTCAGTCGAGTCCAACTCCTTGCGAGTCCACGCACTGTAGCCTGCCAGGCTCTTCCGTCTGTAGAATTCTCCAGGCAAGAATACTGGAGTGGGTTGCCATTCCCTTCTCCAGGGGATTTTCTCCACCCAGGGATCAAACCTGGGTCTCCTGCATTGCAGTCATTTTTGGCCATCTGAGTCACCAAGAAAGCCCATATCCTCAGCACTATACTATGAGCTGCAAGAGATAAAAGGACATAAAAATTGTCCCTGTTCTCAATACTTATTCATTCATTTACTCACTCACTCATTCATTGTAAGAGTTCATTAGGTGTCAGGCCATGTTGTTGTTGTTGTCACTAAGTCATAGCCAACTCTTTGCAACCCCATGGACTGCAGCACGCCAGGCTTCCCTGTCCTTCACTATTTCCCAGAGTTTGCTCAAACTCATGTCCATTGAGCTGATGATGCCATCCAACCATCTCATCCTCTGCTGCCCTCTTTTCCTCCTGCCTTCAATCTTTCTCAGCCTCAGGGTCTTTTCCAATGAGCTTGCTCTTCACATCAAGTGGCCAAAGGATTAGAGCTTCAGTATCTATCCTTCCAATGAATATTCAGGGTTGATTTCCTTTAGGATTGACTGGTTTGATCTCCTTGCTGTCCAAGGGACTCTCAAGAGTCTTTTCCAGGACCACAGTTTGAAAGCACTGATTCTTCAGCACTCAGCTTTCCTGTTAGGAGGGCCTAGCTCAAGGACCTTACTATGTAAAGAAGGAGACAGAATCAGAAGCCAACTGCTCCAATTCAGGGGGAGAAGCTAAAATAACAGTATCTGGGGTATGATGAGCATGCTGTTGACAGTACTTCACTTTGCCCGTGGGATCCGGGAAGGCATCCTTGGAAGAAGCTGAGCGTGGAAGGCAACTGAGGAAGTGAGATCCTACACCTGACACCAACCGAGGGAGAAGTGAGCCCGTTACACTCAGAGGACCACAACTGTGGCTCAGGCCTGGTGTAGAGGGCGGGGATGGGAGCAAAACTGAGATCGAGGCTGTGGTCATGCAGAGGAGTTTAGACTCTCTCCTGTAGATGAGAAAAAGACATTCCAAAACAAAAGCAGAAGAGCGATAACAATTTTTTATAACTTGAGGTATAGCTGATTTACAGTATTATTTAAATTTCTGGTATCTAGGATAGTGATTCACAATTTTTAAGGATTATACTCTATAGTTATTAGAAAATACTGGCAATTTAAAGCACTATACTCCATTTATAGTTATTATAAAATATTGGCTATTTTTCCTGTGCTGTACAATATATCCTTGTATCTTATTTATTTTGTTTGTAATAGTTTGCTTATTCCCCTACCTCTAACTTGCCCTTCCCTCACTTCCCTCTCCCCACATAACCACTAGTTTGTTCTCTATATCAGTGAGTCTGACTGAACTGGATTAGAAGCTCACTGGCGCAGCAGGAAGAATGGACTAATGGAGTAGGACTGATGAAGAAGGCTGGGGCCCACGCTGGGCAGTGGCAGAGGGAACAGGGAGGATTGTTGGCTAAGCTCTACTCAGATTTTAAGGCTCAGCACAGACAGCCACTCATTGGACCTTCAGTCTCATTAGACATTGCTCCTCTTGTGTCCTGAAACCCTTCTCCCAGGTCCATAAGCAGAGGCAGAGTTCAGTGGTGGTTAACAGCAGTGGTTTTTTAGCTGGCTTTGAACCTTAGGCCATTGCAAATTGCCTCAACTGCAGCCTAGCTGTGTGACCTTGGGCAAGTTGCTTATTTACTTTGTTACCTAGGTTTCCTTATCTATAAAATAAAGATAATAATAGTACCAATCTCTTAGGGTTACTGTGATGATTAAATGATTGAATGGGTTTAAAGAACTTAGAATGGTGTCTAGCAGTGATTAAGCGGGCAATAAAAGTGGGCTTTTACTACCATCACACCCATTCACTGTAGCGGAACTGTGTGTCTATGGGTGTATCTGACCAGTCTGGAAGCTCCTTGGGGATGGGTATCCTCATGCCCATCAGAGAGCCTGGGTCACAGCAGACTGTCAGGGAATAAGTGTTGAATGGAATGGAGATGATAGTGAAGACACATTCAAGAGCTAGGTGGGAGTTAAATCATGCTTCAATGGAGGACTTATTGGACACGAGGGAGAGGGTTAATGAGGAGAATAAAATCATTTCCAGATTCTGAACTGGGACAGGAGGATGATGGTGATATCATGATGGAGATAGAGAATTTAGAGGAGTTGGTTCAGAGGGTAAGTGGCTAATCTGTCCAAGATCAAGTCAATAGGAACTAATGAAGCTGAGGTTGGAACCCAGGTTTGTTCATATTCCATAGACAGTTTATGTAACCTGCATGTCTATACCCGGCATAGGGCCCAGTGCAGTGGGTATTTAATAATGTATAGATGAGCTGGTGAATGTTTGAATGAATGAATTTCTTTGGTAGATGCCAGGTTATCAGAGTTGGTTTTATTTTCAATGGTAAACAGAGGTCTGCAGAGGTTGGGGAAAAAGAAAGAAAGAAAGAAAGAAAAGGAAAAAAGAGAGAAAGGAAAAAAGAAAGTCACCATGAAAGATTAAAGAAGAAAGAACTAGTCACTGATATTTTAAGTGAACAAACATGAGGAGACATCTTCCTTCTTTTTCTCTTATTCTGACATATCTGACATATTCCATATTCTGAGATTTTTTATGATCTCCAGCTTCATAACATACTCTTGCAAACTGCTAGGAAAGATGATTAAAACTACCCACCAGTAAGTTTTGCAAAGCACAAGCAAAAAAAAAAAAACAAGAAAAGAAAAACATCATGATATCAAGGACTCTAAGAACATAGGAAAATGCCTCATGGCAAAGGAACCAGTCATACAGGCTCCTCTACATACAATCCCTATGTCAATCATCACCTCCTCAGAAACAGGTTTCTTAGGTCAAGCTGCTTGTGGGACTGGCAACTGAGGGCAGAAAGAAATGTCTGCTGATTCCCTATTTGAAACTGATAAGCTCTCCTCCACTGCAAGCTTGGGAAGTAGGGTAGTAATAATTATGATAATCCTAGTATAAAATTATATATTATAATATATAATATTAATGTATTACTATAATGTAATTATATTAGTGCCCATAATTTTGTAATTTTTACTACTTTCAGAAACTGGTGAGTGCTTTCCATGTTATTTCATTTAAACCACCAAATCCTACAAGAAACATAGTCTTCCCATTTTGGATGGGGAGACTAAGCCTCAGAGAGATTAAGTAACTTGACAAAAGTCACTCAGCAAATAAGTAAGGAATCAGGACCTGAACCCCAGCTGCCTTATTCCAAAGCTCATGATTCAGAGCCTAATCCATGCACCATTTTTCTTCTCTACTCCTCTAAATTTGGGGCTGTGTATGATTTAACTGTATTCATGTAAGCCTTGCTGAGGCAGAGAGCTCACATTCTAACTCCAGGTTTGACAAGATAAGAGTGTTTCTGATCAAATCCCCTTTGTCAATCCAAAGGAGTTAGAAGTGTGTTGTGCAGGGATCAATTCTTCAGCGCTCAGCTTTCTTTTTAGTCCAACTCTTACATCCATACGTGACTACTGGAAAAACCATAGTTTTGACTAGACAGACCTTTGTTGGCAAAGTAATGTCTCCGCTTTTTAATATGCTGTCTAGGTTGGTCATCGCTTTTCTTCCAAGGAAAATTTCCTAAAATTGATGCTTTTGAACTGTAGTGTTTGAGAAGACTCTTGACAGTCCCTTGAACTGCAAGGAGATCAAACCAGTCAATCCTAAAGGAAATCAGTCCTGACTATTCATTGGAAGAACTGATGCTGAAGCTGAAATTCCAATACTTTGGCCACCTAATGTGAAGAACTGACTCACTAGAAAAGACCCTGATGCTGGGCAAGATTGAAGGCAGGAGGAGACAAGGACGACAGAGGATGAGATGGTTGGATGGCATCACCAGCTCAATGGACATGAGTTTGAGTAAGCTCTGGGAGTTGGTGATGGACAGGGAAGCCTGGCGTGCTGCAGTCCATGGGGTCACAAAGAGTCGAACAGGACTGAGAGACTGAACTGAACTGTGCAGGGATCAAGAAACATGGATTCAGAGGACTGGGTCCTGATGCTGACTTTGCCACTCACTGGCTGTGAGGCTTCGGTTGGATCATTTAAATACTCTGGGCCTCTGGTAGTTTCTCAGGGTTCAATCCCTGGGTTGGGAAGATCCCCTGGAGAAGAAAAGGGCAACCCATTCCAGTATTATTGCCTGGAGAATCTCATGCACAGAGGAGCCTGGCAGGCTGCAGTCCACGGGGTCGCAAACAGTTGGACACGACAGAGTAAATAACACTTTCTTTCATTTTATATCTACTTTTCAGTGTTTAGATATAAAGGTTAAGTTCTTATGAAGACTTTTTTATTCTTTTGATGACTGCAAATAAAGTAAACCCAAACAAGAACTTCTTGGGAAATTTTTTCTTAAACTATTTACTCTGCAACCTCTTGTTAAGAACCTACCGTGTCCAGGACATACGTGAGGAGACACTTGGAATACAGCTTGATGAGGAGACCTGATGCCTAGTGGGGGGAAAAGTGAGTGAAGGGAGCCCTGAGAGTGTGTAGGCAGAGCTATTAATTTGTCGCAGAGGACGGGACAAAGGCTGGGTCTGGAAGAGCAGACTGGCATCCAACAGATGGCAGAGCCTTAGAAAAGCAACCGCCTAGACAAGCTCTCGTTTGGTTATCTAGCACCAGCGTGACATATAATTTATCTTCCACACTAGGGTACTTGACAGTAAAAGGAGAACTACTGATAATTATGTCAGGACATTGGGTGAAAACCAGAACTTCCTGGGCAAACAAAATCAGATGGCCACCTGACTTCATGCTGACATTTTGTTACTGTGAAGAAGAGGGCTCTGAATCTCTTTCCTTACACATTAGAACCTGTGATGAAAATGCCCCAGGGAAGGCCACCTCCACCCTGGTTAACTTTCTGAATAAGCTGCGGAGGTTCCCCTAAAAACACTTTTCAGTCCTGTTGCTGGACTTCCGTATAACACAGTGAATTGTTCCAATTTAGGAGCTCATTTGTGTATCATCCTTAAATTAGCTTCATAGTAATGAAAGGTTTTCCAAACCACACTGATATGCAGCCTTACGAGTTTGGGTTTTACCGTAATGCTTTTGATAACGCTCTAGGTTAGGGCACTCAATGCCTTCACTCTCAGTGTTTCCACTGGTTTGATTTGTTTCTCTGTTCAGCTGCAATTCTAAAAAGGCAGCAAAAGCTCTCTCTTTGCAGGGACTACAGAAGTCTTGGGAATGGAAGGGGAAATCTGACAAGTTTGAAAATGGGATTGGTGTCATCTAGATGTGATTTCTGCTGGCATGCCATGGACAGAAGAAATAGCATATACCAAGGCATAGAGGCAGGAACAAACATGGAGTATTTAGGGAACTGCATGGAATTCTCTGGCTGGGAATGGGGCTGGGAATATGATCCGAGAAGAGATGAAAAGGGTGAGTTGGGACTAGATAGTGAAGGGCCTTGAGTGCCAGCCCTTGTAGTCTGGACTTTATCTTGTTGGGAATGACAAGTCTCTACAGCTGTTCAAGCAGAATATTTGTTTTTGATGAAAGAGCAAACCAACAAAGCCAGACAAAGTCAGTCATCCTGGAGCCAATTTCTCCTTTAGGTTTTGCAGTCCTGATTTTTCTTCAGTTTGTTAATGTGCTCCCTGAAATACCAACCCTAAGGGAATCAATTCTGGTGATCACAAACACAAATTTCTGATTCTTTACATTCAGCCCTACCCCAATCTAGGCCATACTGGAATATTTCAACATCCGCTAGCTCTATCCCCAGGCCAGACTCTGTGGATGAGGGGCAAGGGCGAGGTCCAAAAAGGTGACCTGATCTGTCTTCTGATCACTCTGTTGTAAACTGGCACCGGAAGACTTCCTGGGGTGGAGCAGGGGAAGGTGGTGCACAGGATTTATAATTTCCCTTTCCTTAACCCTCTGGGGCTTCCCTGATGGCTCAGATGGTAAAGAATCTGCAACGCAGAACACTCGGGTTCAAGTCATGGTTTAGGAAGGTCCCCTTGAGAAGGAAATAGCAACCCACTCCAGTATTCTTGCCTGGGAAATCCCATGGACAGAGGAGCCTGGTGGGCTAGAGTCCTTGGACTCACAAAGAGTTGGACACAACTGAATGACTTATTCACTTGACTTCACTAGCCCTCTACCCAAATCGTGTCTGCCTTGAGTTAAGTCCAGTCATGAAGCGAATATAAAAATGACAGCTTTACCTTTCTCAGCTATTCAGGATACCTAATAATGGACTGGCTGGAAAGATAATAGGTTCCTTTCCCTCAGAGATATTTGAACAGGTTGGCTCCAGGGAGGATTCTCGTAGGCAGTAGGGAATTGGAGTCTAACAAATAAGGACTCTACTGCCTGTCCAACTACTTCTAACCTCTGAACCTCTGTTTTCTCAGCTGTAACATGAGGATCACTGTGATACCTCTTTACAGGGTTCTGGAGAAAAATAAACAGGATCATGGTGGCACCCTGCACAATGCCCAGCACTACTACGTGCTCAGTAAAAGTTGGCCACAATCACGGTTAGCACAGTCACCTACCAGGGCTTCAGGTTTGTGTTTCCAGTGGTGAGGCAGTCATTTATTTCTGGGTATAACCTCTAACTTGGAACATTACTCAAGTAAAAGTCCTACAGGAAAAGAACTGATCATTAATATAATATTGAATATTACTCTTCAAAAACTATCCAGCTACAGGAGTCAAACTTCTCTTTCTGCAAGAGAAATAAATTCAGAGACAGGAAGTTCAGTTTAGTTCAATTGCTCAGTCGTGTTCAACTTTTTGTGACCCCGTGGACTGCAGCTCGCCAGGTTTCCATGTCCATCTCCAACTCCCAGAGCTTGCTCAAACTCATGTCCATCGAATCGGTGATGCCATCCAACCATCTCATTCTCTGTCGTGCCCTTCTCCAGCCTTCGATCTTTCCCCGCATCAGGGTCTTTTCCAATGAGTCAGTTCTCCGCATCAGGTGGTCAAAGTACTGGAGTTTCAGCTTCAGCATCAGTTCTTCCAACGAATATTCAGGACTGATTTCCTTTAGGAAATCTGGTTGGATCTCCTTGCAGTCCAAGGGACTCTCAAGAGACAGGAGGAGACAGGCCTAAGTCCGCACATGAAGTTAGAGACAGATTTGGAACCAAGTCTTATGTCCCTTGACCCTGCATGCTCACTGACATTCTTTTTATGCTTCACTTTCTGTTAACAAGCAAAGTTCAGATCCTCAGCATTCCCATCATCATTCGCTGGACATCTATCACTCAAGAGATTCACAATAGTATATCTAGATCTACATAGATTAGATCTAGATGTTCATTCAATCCTACAGCAAGGCCATGAGGCCAATCTTCTTGTTAATTTCCATTTTTATAGGATCCGGGAAGTGAGGCAAAGAGAACTTATATTACTTATTCAATCCTCACAGCCAGCAAGTAGTAAAGCCAAGATTTGAGCCAGGGCAGTTGAGCTTCTAAACAGGTACTTAATTACACCACCATACTTACCCTCCCATGGTAAAAAAAAATGTAGTGTCTGCATCAGAGAAGCACAGTCCCTGGAGGAGAGACACAGCCTACAAGGGTGTGCAGTCACATGCTACAGGCACCTGGAGAACAGAAGAGGGAGGGTTTGTTCTACAAGGGGAGGAGGGAGAGAATTAGGAAAGCTGCCTGGAGGAGGTAACCTTTATCCACTTTCCAGAGCTCTCCCATTTTCCTGTAATTCCGTGAGCCTAGGGGAAAAAAAGGCATTCCCTAATAGACACAGGCATCTCTGCTGAGGCTGGCAGGTGTGGAGTAGCTGGAGCTAAAGAGACACGTTGAAGAAGGGAGGTCAGGACACCAGGTACTAACTCGGTGTGTGCTGAAGGCAAGTTACTTAATTTCCAGGAGCCTCAACTTCCCCATCTGTATAATGGGGATAATAAGGCCTGCCTTGTGAAGCTGCTTGAATATTAAATGAGGCCATGTGCATATACTTTCTGACCCAGTGTTACTCTTCTTTATTTAACTCTCATAAAACTATTGGTATTTCCCTCAGTAAAAAATTTTAATTGAGCCTATTTTTTTTTTTTTTTACTTATAGTAGCATTAGTAATCCTGACTGTCATTATTAGTCATTCGTAATAACAATATAATTAATAACAATGTTAACTGACAATGAGGGCACTAAATACTTAATATGTATAATCTCTATTTATCTAATCTACTTCTCTGAACATATCTTAGAGATAGGTATCATTATCCCCATTTTACAGATGAGGACAGCGAGGCTCAGAGAGATGAAGAAATCTACACAAAGGTCACCTGGCTAGAAAGTGGCAGAACTGGTACCCAGACCCTCGTCGTCTGTCTGTCCAGAAAAATGTCCGACAGACAATGCCCCGGGTTGGGAGTTCATATTGGTCTTGGCAATATCCCTCGGCCTCTCTCTCAGAAAGAAAACAAACATTCTAAGCGTTTTACTAATGCGTCGGAACACGAACGCCCTAGAGAGTGAGGGAAGAAGCAAGCTGTAGCAGGAAGATCGGTTCATATTTGGAAGGTGGGGCTGGGGCCTGGGCCTCGTCGGCCCGCCTGGAAGTCCTGGCCAGAGCCGGACTGGACTGGAACCTTGAGCCGCCTTCAGGTGGCTCTGGGCAGCCCGCGGGGACTGTCACCCGCCAGGGACGCCGCACGCTGGTAACCCAGCTGGTTCCCGTGTGGGTGGCTCCCAGGCAGCAGGGAGTTAATCTGCTATCTGATGGGAAGGCTTCCAGAATCCTCCTCCCAGTGCGTGTTTGCTCAGGGCCGGGCTCTTCAGAAACTGAAACCAGCAGGACGCCAGGCCCCGCCAGCCCCAGTGGGATCCGGCCCGAGTTTACCTTCTATGGGGAGGCCCGGGAGGGCTGGGCGGAGCGGAGTGCGCAGCCGGGGCAGGGCAGGCGACGTGGCGTCCCGGCTGCCTCCCCGCCTCCCGGGAGTCGCCGCTGCCCCCGCCCGGGGACCTGCTCTCAGCCCCGGGGAAGCACGTGGGCCCGCCCCCGCCCCGGGGGTGGCTGGAATCCGGCCCCGCCCCTCACCACCTCTCAGGCGCTGAATACACCACTAAACCTCCGGAGTTTCGAGTTTCAGTCTCTTTCACTGTAAAATGGGAAGAAATAATGCTTAGCTTCTGAAATCGGTCACATCTATCCAGAGCTTCTGATCCAAAAGAAATGCTCCATATATGGTCACTGTATTGGTGTCTTTGCTCTTAGTGTTGCCGTTCTCAGAATGGGCTGGGCAGCCTGCCTTGTGAGGCGGTGAACTCCCATCACTCAAGAGTGTCAAGCACAGGCTGAATGAGACGGGGGCGGAGAAAAAAAATTAGAACAAGAAGGGACCCGTTCTTGCCATGTTCGGATACTGACCTGGTCATCTCAGAATCACCTAAGAAGCTCACACCATCTCAGATCCACTGAATCAAAACCCCTGATGGCAAGCTTTTCGGAAGTACTGGCTTCAGCTGCTTCCTTTTGTAAACCACTGATGCAGGCCAATAATCCCTACGGTTGTTTCTCTTCCAAAGACCCTTATGTTATCCCCTCCTACCCCCTCCATTGTACAGAGGAAAGGATTTCATTGACCAAACTCTATTTGTTAACTCATAATTAACTTATTTACTCTCTCTATAAATTATTAACTAAAGACCCAGAGTTCATTCAACAAGTAATCATTCATTTAACAAATATTTACTGAGTAACCATTATGTGAGAGGCACTGTGTCGGGTACTGGAGCATGGTATGGGAGCTCTGTCCTCAGGGACTCTCCAGTCTGGTGAGGGATGCAGAAAGGGAATAAGGATTCGAATACTGACCCTGAAGCCCAAAGAATGTGGCTGAGCATAAGATACCTAATATTCCTACAGCAAGCAAATAGAGTTCCAGTCTAAAACAAAGTTGATTTACTATTCCTTTCCATGGCCTCATTATAGAGAAAGTTGGATGTCCCTCTCCAACATGCAAACACACATACACACACACAGACACAGACATGTACACACACCATGACACCGTGGCATTATTACTTTTATGGATTCCATGAGGTCCAAGGCCCTTAGTCCAAGAACATCTAAGGCCTTGTGAAGAAAGGGAGACCCTTTGGACCCAATTCCTGTTTCTGTGGCTAGTCACCTTACCTGCATGCACCCCCCAAACACTCAGAGTGGAGTGGCTGAGAGTGTGTGATCTGAAGCCAGGCTGCTTGGATTAGGATTGAATTCCAGCTTGATTCCTTACTAGCTGTGAGATCATGGGCAAGTTACCTGTGATCCTAGGCAGGTAGACAAGATCTCTGTGGGCCTGGGCCTCTTCTGTCAAGTGGTCTGAATAATAGAAACTGCTGCACAGAGTTGCTGAGTTGGGTTGGGGTTGGGGCACAAAAGCAGATGGTCGGCACCTACTTCTGAGCTGTTCTGACACTGCACCATGTATTCCCTTTGATGCTTTCTCTGCCTGGACTGTCCCTCCCTTTCTCCACCTAGGGAGCGCATAGTTATCGGTTCAATGTCCCCTCCTTTCTAAAGCCTTCCTTGCTTTTACATCACCAAGCAGTTTGCTGCTTTTTCCTCCAAGTTCCTGTAGCTCTTTTTATATACCTCTTATAGCACCTCTCATCCCACAGTCTTGTTTCTTATTATGGTTTAGGTGCTTTCTTTCCTCGTTGCATTATGAATTCTTGAAGAGCTGGGGAAATATTTTTTACATTTTTTCATGTCTGTGGACCAGACAATCTCTGGGACAGAATAAGCACTTCCCATTAAGTCTGTTCAATTAGTGAATGGAAAGGTGATGGATGGATGGATGGATGGATGGATGGGTGGATGGATGGATGAAGTGACTTGCCCTGGACCACAGAGTTCAAATGGGTGTAAATTTAGTTTATTTTGGGAAAATTACTTTTCTGAGCTTCTAGTTTCTCATCTGGAAGACAGCTCTGATAATAACAGTCAATAATAATGTCTTGGGGTTGGGAAGGTTAAACATGGGGCACATAGGACAGTTTTCAAGAGTTTAAGCTCTAGAATTGGTTTGCTTTTGAGTCCCAGCTCCACCACTTTTGAGCCATGTGATTTTTGACAAGTTCTTAAACATGCTGTGCCTCGAGAAGATATATCTCAAACCTATACACACACACACACACACACACACACACACATTAATGGGCTGTTTAGAGAATTGAAAGAGCTATACTTTATAAAGGTGCCCAGCACATGATAGGTATTCAGTAAGTAAATACTGGTTCCTTTCCCCGACCTTCTCCAGACCTGTAGGCCCTGGACTCTGAAAGCTTGAAACAGCTGTTCACATGCCGAATTTTGCTCCCAGTGACTAATGTCCCTTAAGCCAAGGTTAGGAAGCCGACTCCAGAACTAAGCTTACATTTGAGTGCTGAATTAGAAGCAGGGAATATGGCTGACTGGCTTATTTAATTAATAAGGCAAGTTTTGAAAGGGGGCAGTTTAAAAAAATCAACAAACATGCCAAGGAAATTGAAAAGTAAGAGTTCACCCACAACTTCGTATGAGGGTTTCATATGTCATTGGAAGAGTCCATTATGAGTGAATAATGGGCCTTCCAAAAACAAGTTAATGTTTTACTAACTTTAAGAGCAGTGATTGTTTTTGGAGCAAATTAACCAACTGGTCCATGTACAACATTAGAATAATGCTTGAATTTCCTACTGCTTTATGACAATAGAACCTAATAAACTCATTGTTCAGAATTTTCCAGTGATCGTGTGTCTATTACTAAGTCAAAAGGTATGGAAGAGAAAAAACAGGTATTTCATTTTGGACCTAGAATCCCATCACACGCTTACATGAATCCCCCCGATCCTCCTTTTTGTGGGATCTGGAAAGGACTGACATGGACGTGCCCAGGGCCCTGGGGGCTGGGGTTGTCAGTGGCTCACGCAGCAAGCATTTGGCCCTTCAGTTGAGAGAGGAAATTGGAGAGGGCAGAGGCTCAGCCAGACCTAAAGGGATGAGCGACACAGAGAGGGAGGGAGAAGGGCAGGAATCTTATTAGCAAAACCAGCTGCCTGCCAAGTAGGGCGTGTGTTTGAATTTCTGAAGAAAAGAGAAAATTGAAGCTGTTAGTTTTAACCTCAGGCCTTCAAAGATCAGGAAGAAAGTGGAGGATGATGGTGGGGGCAGTGGGGGGGGGGGCGGGGGGCGGGGTACACTACTCTCTGTTCTCCAAACAAACTCCTTCTATCTTCTAACTTAATCTCCCTTAACCTCACACCTCCCCATCCATACCTAGAGCCGTGTCATACACGTGTTCCAAGAATTCTTTACTGATCTCTCTAACTTGGGAAAGAATCTCTCTCTTCTTCCCTGTACGCCTCAGGAGCTCTGTGTCCTCTTTTCAAACATCTGACAAAGTTCTCATAATGTATGCCTGCCAACCTCCTTCCTTCTTTTTCCCCTCTTATCTTTCTCTTTGTTAATAGCTGTAGAGAGGTCTGTGCTGTGTATGTGTGCATGCCAAGTCACTTCAGTCGTGTCCAACTCTTTGTGACCCTGTGGACTGTGGCCTGCCAGGCTCCTCTGTCCATGGGATTCTCCAGGCAAGGAGTGGGCTGCCATGCCCTCCTCCAGGGGATCTTCCCAACTCAGGGATCAAACCCGCGTCTCTTATGTCTCCTGCATTGTCTTTAAGCACTATCGCCACCTGGGAAGCCCTTATAGAGGTCCTACATGAATCTAAGTGCACAATTTGATATGCACAGACGTGTGGAATCATCACCACCACCGAGACAGTGTATACGCCCCTCACCTCAAATGTCCTCATGTCCCCTTGCAATCTTTCCTCCTGCCTCCCTTCCCCAAACAATTGACTATCTGCTTTTTAGCCCTGTAGATCAGCCTGCATTTTCTAGGTGGTTTAATCACTCAATGTGTCCTCCTCTTTGTGACTCCATGGACTGTAGCCCACCAGGCTCCTCTGTCCATGAGATCTCCCAGGCAACAACACTAGAGTGGGTTTCCATTTCCTTCTCCAGGGGATCTTCCTGACCCAGGGATCAAACATGGGTCTCCTGTGCTGCAAGCAGATTCTTAACCACTGTGCCACCAGGGAGTGGTGGAAAAATATAGTATGACTGTATTTTGACTGTCTTATGCTTCCCTGGTAGCTCAGCTGGTAAAGAATCCACCTGCAATGCGGGAGACCTGGGTTCGATCGCTGGGTGGGAAAGATCCCCTGGAGGAGAGCATGGCAAACCACTCCAGTATTCTTGCCTGGAGAATCCCCATGGACAGATGTGCCTGATGGACTACTGTCCATTGGGGTCGCAAAGAGTTGGACACAACTGAGCAAGAACACACAGCACATTCACTGAATTATGTTGAGATTCATCCATTCCACCTTCACTCCTCCCTGGAATGTGTGTTTCTGGGTTGTGGTGGCGGGGTACGGATGCGGGCATGAAGGAAGACGCCCCCCGCCCCCTGCCCCGCTACTGGAGGACACTGGAGTGATGCACAGACCTGTGGTACCAGAATGAACTTGGATCTCAGCCCAGATTCAACCTCTCACTGCCAGCTATGTAGCCAGGAGGGAGTCATTCGCAACCCAAGCCTCAGTTTCCTCATTTATAAATTGGGGTTGATGATAAACTCCCTTCTCTCGGGAGAGCTCTGTGAGACTCCATTGAGCCAGGAGATCAAGTGCTCTGTAAACTGTGAAAGGTCAGTCCTGGGCAAGGGATTAAGCCTGGATCAAGGCAGCAGCACGCTGGGAATGCCCCAGCTCCAGGGCTATTTAAAGGCCACCCTGAATCCTGGGAAGATGCCTAGATTGGCAATTCCCCCCAGAAATGGCCAATAGGAGCGGTTCCTGGTGGCCTTTCATCCTGGTCCAGTCACCAAAATGTCAAGGATTCTTTTCCAGTGACCCTCCCCCCTTCCTCCACTGGGACAGTGTTTATTTACAAGGTCTCCCTCCCTCCAGAGAACCGCATGTGACCTGAGGATTCCTCCTCTGGCCTGGAGCCGGCTGATAAGGGGCAACCCATCTGCTGGGGGCTCTAAGAGCCTTGGGAACAGGAACCAGGAGCAGGAGGGGGTTGGGGAGCCTGCCAGGCCTGGCGCGGCTTCCTCTGTCAGAGATTGTCTAGAGGCGACAAGGCAGGAGGGAGGGAAGGAAATAGTCATCTTCCATTTAAAACCCACTTGACCTATAAAATCACACAAATTTGAGGAAATTTCTATCTCCTTCCATGAACTGGGTTCCTTTTTCACTGTTGATTAGTAAAGAGGGGTGAGGTGAACCAGAAGGACCCAGAGAAGGAGGTTCAAGGCCTGGCAATGTCATTTCTTGTGTGCACTTGGCAAGGCCACTTCCCTCTCCCTCTGAGGGCTTTAGTTAATTTAGAGTTACCATTTGTTGAATATCTATTATGCATCAAGCATGACACTGCTTTTTTTTTTTTTTTTTGCTGTTCCAGGTGGTATGTGGGATTTTCTTTCTCCAACCAGGGGAACAAACCTGTGCCCCCTGCATTGGAAGCGTGGATTCTTAACCACTGGACCACCAGGGAAGTCCCAACACTGCTATATACTATATAGCAACACTTTCTATATACTTTTTCAGTGTAACCCTCAAAACTATACCAAGAGGTGAATATTCTTCCTCTCATTTTGATAACCTGTTCAAACTCATCTGGGATTTGAGCCAGAATATGAACTCAATGCCATTTGACAACAGAATCTATGTTCTTTTGAGAACCTGAGGACAGCAAGGCTCAAGAATGAACTTAATAATTAAGTTCATTTAATACGAGGAATGCTGCCTACAGTGTCCTTGTCATAAAGAACCGTGATGTACTTTTGTGTGTCTATAAGATTCTGAGAAGTCCCAGAATAGAGGAACTTACTTTTTTTTTAACCAAGAATTTTCCGTGTTAAATTGATCATCAATCTTTTTTCCTGTAACATCTATTCAGAGTCTAAGGAATAAGACTCCTCAGAGACTCACAGTGGGGAGCCACAATTGAAGCAGCATTAAAGGGATTACAGAGTTTATGCTTTTAACCATAAGAATTCCTTGAACAACACCTTTTTTAAACATCTCCAGGGATGAGAAGCTCATCACCTGATCAGAAAGCCTGCTCCATTGTTGTACAACTGCAGTGGTTGGAATAGCACTGCCCAAAAGAAAGAAAACTGTAAGCCCCAGGTATGGCTGTAAATCTTCTAGTGTGCATGCTAAGTAGTTTCAGTCATGTCCGACTCTTTGTGACCCCATAGACTGTAGCCCTCCAGGCTCCTCTGTCCCTGGGATTCTCTAGGCAAGAATACTGGAGTGGGTTGCCATTTTCTCCTCCAAGGGATCCTCCCAACCTAGGGATCCAATGGACATCTCATATCTCTGCATTGGCAGGTGGATTCTCTGATATATTATTTAACCCAATGGATCTAAAAATATCATTTTTATGGAACCAATAAACAAATGATGGATGAGATTTTTTTAATTTCCTTTTTAAATTGTCCTTAAAATCCAGAGTAGCCACATTTCAAGTGCTCCCTGGCTACATTTAGCTAGTGGAAACCACATTGGAGAGCACAAGTTTAGAAGATTCTTCTTTGGGCTAAGCCGAGCTCTTCCTGCCTGTGCCCTGCCCCCATGGTCCTTGGGTCCAAGGGCACGATCATCACAGCCACCAGCCCTGAGAATGAGTTCTGTTTGGCCACGTCCTTGCACATCACACTCCCATGATGGAGTTCACCCTCAGTCAGCAACCTGCTGAGTTCTGGTTCTGCCTTGGAAAGGACTTCTCAACACTAAGTGAAAGCATTAGTTGCTCAGTTTTGTCCAACTCTGCGAGTCCATGGACTTTAGCCTGCCAGGCTCCTCTGTCCATGGGATTCTCCAGGCAAGAATACTGGGATGGGTAACCATTCCCTTCTCCAGGGGATCTTCCCAACACAGGGATCAAACTCGGGTCTCCTGTACTACAGGCAGATTCTTTATTGTCTGAGCCACCAGAGAAACCTCCCAACACTAAAATGTTATATAAATGCAAGGCCTCTTTCTCCTAATTCTTACTGGGGCAGACTTTTAGTCACCCAGGGTAGGGTTTTAGGGGTCTCACACCCTGTTATTTTACATTAAACCTACAGGCGGCTGTTAATACAGTGCCAGACCTAGGGTGACTCCTTCTTTCTGCTCCCTGGGTCTCAGGTTTCCCATATATCAAATGTAGATTTGAGTTTTCTATGATTCTGTCCCTTCCCACACCTTTTTATCTGCTACCACTCTCTCAGTCTTCTGATTCAGTTTCCCTTTAAACTACATTTCAGTAGAATTCAGGCATAGTTATAGGCTTCCATATGCCATAATAATGAGCATTTCCCCAGAGTTTGCCACATGTCAAGCATGGTGTGCTACTAGACTTATATATAGCATCTCATTTAGTCCTTTCCACACCCTAGTGAAGTAAACACTATTATATTCCCTTTTATAATTGTGGAAACTGAGGCATCGAGTGGCTGAGTCACAGGTCACACCCCTAATAAGGGGAACAGCTGGAGCTTCCCGCCCAGCCCCGTCTCCCGGCTCCCTGATCCTTGGCTGTGAATGCATTTCTAGGCCTCTGGCCTGAACTGGGCCCAGGCTTCCAATAACTAACAAGGGAACCGGTGAAGCTGCTTCTTGCCTTTTGTCATAGTTGTTGTTGTTGCTAAAACCCACAGAGCGTCCTCCTTCTGTTTTTCAGAGGAAGGAATTATTGTTATACTCTCCTCGCTAAGGAAATCCTCTTCATTACAAGTCAACTTTCCTCCCATCCCCTTGACCTTTCAGGGAACAGACTGAGGCCCTTGAAGGCTCTGGAGGAGACCCAAGGAGCTCAGGGTATCTGTCTAGGCAAGAGTATTTTTAGAGTTGGCTGCACTGTTTACAAGGAAGCCAGTCCCCAGAGCCTTCCCTCTATCTAAGGCGGGGTGTGGGGCGGCCTGGCCGCCGGTCCCACCTGCCGCCGGCTCTAGCCCTACCTCCTCCCTCCTGGCTGCCCCTCTCCTGTCCTCTCTGTCACAGGGGGATTCCCTCAGCCTGTGGGTGCGCTGTCTTTACTGCCCTGGGAACGATGGAGCAGGGCTGCAGCCCGTGGCATTGAACTCCTCCTGCGCTGGAGAAACCAAGAAGCTGCCATCAGTTGGGAACATGGGGCTGACAGCTGGCCATGGGCCCTACAAATGGACATTTCTCCTCTGAAATAATAGTTTCTGAGCCTTGCTGTGCTGGACCTGAGAACTCCTAAGAAGTTGTGTGTGGCAGATAAAGAGGCCCCAGAGCATGGCTTCAGCTCTTACCATGTACTCAAAGGTCTCTGAATTGTGACAAGTCACTCCCGTCTCAGCCCCTCTTTCTGCAGCTACAGAGTGTGGAGGGCTCAGACAGTGGGGCTCCCCAGTCACTGACTGAATGTCTGAGCCTCCTCCGTGACTGGCAGAGGATACCTAGGCCCCCTCAGGGGATACTGGTGGTGTTAAACCGGATAGCGGGGTGAACACTGTGGGTATGTACTATCTAAGACCACTGGTAATAATTCCATACCTCCAGCTCTTTAACAGTGTCCAGCACAAAGTCAGGTCTTCACAAGGCATGCTTTCCTTTATTCTTATAGTTCAAGGTTCTTTCACCTCAAGTCTATATAAACCTCCCCTCTAGCTATGCTTTCTTTGAAATTAAGTGTTTATTCCTTCTCACCCAGCCCTGTGCCCCATCCCCCTATGGCTCAGGAGTCTCACTGCAGGCATTGGAAGTGCTTTCTCTGAGTCACAGTCCTGCAGCTTCCCAGACAGGCTGTACATTTGTACCCCGTCCCCACTGGCTCTTCAGACGCATCGTCATCCAGACCCAGTGCAGCTGGACCTGACTCAGGCAAGCCGGTCTTCCCAGGATCTGATCCCAAGCTGGCAGAGCTGGTGGGAAGCTGGGCTCAAACAGCCCAGCCCTCACCCAAGCTTCCCTGGGATGTGGGTGTGAAGATGACAAGGCCTCTAGGTTCCTAAGAAGAAGTGCCAACCTCCTCTGTCCCTTGGGCAGGCTGGACTTCTCCTCTAGGAGCTGAAAGAGGTTCAGGGATTGTTACTAGAGTCGGCTAAACTCCCACCATGCTTCCTTCTCCTCCCTCCTCCATCCAACTCTGCCCCTTCTGTTTCCCACTTCCACTCCCAGCCCTTTTCCTTCCTCCTCCTCCTCCTCTCCACAGCTGTGCTTTTGACCAAGGGATGGCCTACTATCTTCCTGAGCAGGGAAGTCCCAGCAGAGGGGAGAGCAGTTGACTTCCCTCTGCAGCCTCCTCCTTCTCCAGACCTTCCACAAAAACATCCTGGTGGCCTCTGATGCTCTAGGCACTGGGCCTACCACTTAGAGACATGGCCAGGTGGGAACACCAGAGGCTAGTTAGCCCAGTGAGTGGGGGTCAGGGGGCCCTCCTGGTTGGTTTGGGAGGTTGTAAATTTAAAAGATATTGCCTTTGACCATCTTTTCTACTGCCTTAAAGTCCTGCATTCACATTTCCCTCGTGTCATTTTACTGTCAGACAGGGGCCCACCTTTGGAGAATGTGGTACAGAAAGAAGCATCCCACCCAGGGCCCCTTCCCCTGACCACTAGGCAAAAGAAACAGCTTATTTAAAGCCTAAAAAAAGCTTCCCAGATGGCACTAGTGGTAAAGAACCTGCATGCCAGTGCAGGAGACATAAGAGATGCAGGTTCAATCCCCTGGAGAAGGAAACAGCAACCCACTCCAATATTCTTGCCATGGTCAGTGGAGCCTGGTGGGCTATAGTCCATGATATTACGAAGAGCTGGACATGACTGAGGCAACTTAGCACACATGCACACACAAGCCTGAAAGAATAATGGTGCCATCTGGAAAAAGATAACAGGTGTAGCTGGAGTGTAGGGTGCCGGCAAGGGAGAAGATCAGGACAGCAGTCTGGAGACCCAGGATTGGACCATTCTGTATCAGGGGCACCTCAGCTAGGATGTCAGACTGAGTTGCAAGAAGGAGAGATTACCAGCAGGGAGATCTCCTGGGACAGAGTGACACTTCTTGCCCCTTGAACCTCCTCAATCCCTACTCCCTCCTTCTAAGCCCCTAGACTTGGCAAAACCGAAACTTTCCCAAGGATGTACTCATTCTCAATCCTCTTCCTCACTCACTTTCTGCTCCTTACTAGTTAGTGATCTCACACAAGTCCTTTAGCTTCTGTGGCTTGATCTCCTTCACCTGTCAATCAGAGAAAGAGGGTGCATGTGTGTGTACGTGTGCACATGAGGGTACACACACATACACATGGGTTGTTATGAAGCTGAGGTAAATAAGATGCTGTGGAAGGAAGCCCCCTCTGGAAAGCACACTCTGTTCCCGGTCCCTCGTCGCCACCCTCAGCTGCTATTCCCATTCCAGAAGGGAAATCCTCGCCCGGAAAGCCCTGCTCACCCTGGCGCAGGGCCCAGGGCAGGCGCCCCTGTGGAGTCTGGGTCTCTCCCTTCCCATTTCCCTTGTTGATTCCAGTGTGACTGTTGTTGGCTCGCAGATGGACAGGCAGCTCTCCAGGATCGCCCTGCTGCCGGCCTCAGGTCCTGCCTTGGCTCCTCAGACTCTGAGACTGGTTTCAAGGACCCCACGGGGCTCAGAGGGCCTCTGCCCAGATGGACGGGGCGCTTAGGTGTCTCCACAGAGCTGGGCAAGGGCTTCTTACGCTCAAGCAGCAGCTCAGAGATGACCTGTCGCCTCTACAGAGGCCTTCCGGCAAGATGAGGAGGTGAAGCTGGGGAGGTGATCCGACCTGAGAAAGTGGGGCCACATGGGAAGAGCAGGAATCCCAGGAAGCGGGAGGGGCTTCCCCAAAGGCTGAGAGGGGTGGGCCAGCGGGAGGGCTTGCAGGCCGGCAGCTCATCCCCTGGGGCAGCTGCCTACCTGCTGATGCTGCTCTTTGGCTTGGCCCTTCCCTCTCCCCCAGTACCCTCGTCTCCAGCCCTATGGCCACTGCCCGAAACCCTTTCTGGCCTGAACTCATGACAACAGTTTCTTGACTGTTCTTTCATCCAGTTCCCCCTCCTTCTAACCCATCCACCTCACAGCAGCGAAGTGGTGATCTTTCTGGCATGCAGCTCTGTGACATGTCTCTCTTCTGCTTAAATCCATTAAGGTCTCCTCACCACCTGCAGCTTAGAACCCAGGACCCTCCGTGGTCTGCACAGTGTGGCTTATAGCTTCATTGAGTTATACAAGCCCCTTTCTCACAACAAGGTGTTGAAATCATGACTTAATGGACATGAGTTTGAGCAAACTCTTGGAGATAGTGAAGGACAGAGAAGTCTGGCATGCTGCAGTCGATGGGATTGCCAAGAGTTGGACACAGCTTAGCGACTAAACAACAACAACCATTTGCCACACTAATCTTCTAGGGATAAAAGAAGCCTTGGCCAGGAGCATGGTGTTCCAAAATTTATAGCTCCTTCAATATCCCCTCTTTTGTGATTTCTTTACAACTCAGTGATGTCAGAACTCCTTTATGAATAAAGAAACAAATCTTGAAGAAAAGGAATTAGCTTAGTCAAGGTAACTCAGATGGCAGAGTAAAGACTTGAGCCCAGATCTCCTGAGTCAGAAGCCTGTGTCTTAAACCCACACAGTCCTGGAAAACCGCTCAAGAGAGGACTAAATCCAGAGAACAGATATCACCACGAAGATCAACATCAAACATCACCATCATTACCATCACCATTACCATCATCTTCATCATCTTCGTGGCAGTTGTAGTCTTCTGATTTAAACCTCCCCTTATTTTGCTTAAGCAAGTTTAAGTTGGGATTTTGCTCCTTGTAACCAATAAAGGTTTGAACAATAAAGACAAGAAGTTCATAAGTTCAAACTTGGAGAGGAGGGGTTAGGCATGAAAGACACGTCAGAAGCAGAATTAAAAGAATGTGGTAATCAATCTGATGAGTCATGTAAAAGGGATGTCCAAGGGGAAGTCCCCAGCTTTTGGCTTGAGAGATTGGAGGATGGTGGTGTCTTTAGCAGAAGCAGGAAATCCAGAAAATAAATTATGTTGGAAGGTGGGTAGAAGAAGGGAAAATGCATTCCTCCATTCATTCATCTATCCATCCATTCATTTATTGAACAATTATTTGCCAAGCTCTTTCTATAAACTGGGAGCTTAGTACTGGATAAGATGAGTTGAGATTTGGATAATGTCTGTGGACCATTACTGACTTAATTATTTTACTAACAATAATCACCAACTATGGAGCATGCCTGTCCAGAGAACTGAGCATAAATCTGGGCAGTGATGTCTAGCAGGCAGCAGGAAAGAGGGTTGAGCTGGCCTTTCTGTTGTAAATGTCATCCCCACAGGACAATTCTGGCAGTCATGGGAAAGGGTGCTTGGAGAAGAGAAATCTAGTTTCACATGCATCATCCATCATGCCCGGGCTTCATCTGTGAGCTGAGAACAAAGTGTTTCTTGGGCCTGTGTGGCTGAGAGGCAGAGGCAGAAAAAGCATGGGTTTTGGAGTCCAATCTGGTGCCAGCCTGGGTTCACACATCAGCCCTACCAGGTAACCTTGAGAATGACTCTGAATGCGTTGGCTGGCTTCTCAGAGTTTTTGTTTCCTTGGCTACTGAATGAAGATGTGAATGCTTAGCCAAGTGTTAAGAGTAAAGAAATGTAAAAGTGCATCCATTCAACTGCAACTATGTAGCAAATAACTATAAGTCCCAAGTTCTAGAGTAAAGGACTTCATGGAAGCCAATTTTAGGGGTTTCATCTAGGAGGAATAGGTGAATCCTTGGGGCTTTCATGGCTCTGTTCTGATTCACCTAAAACAGCCAGTCTCTCTCTGCCCACTGCGAATCAACACCAATCTGCCCTTTCCCCACCCTACACTCAAGGCGGTATTTTTTGCAATTAGAGGGAAAAAAGAAAAATGATCATTCTGCTGTCCTCTGCAGAGCTGTTTTCCAGAGCCGCAGAAAAAAGGTCCACGTGAACCATGCTGTTCTTGGCAGTCACTGCTCCACTCCTAGCAGCCAGAGGCTTAAAGCTTTATTTGTGGTTTAGGTTACAAGCAGGAGTGAAAACCCCAGAAAAGGGGGGGCAAGGTGAAAACGTTTTAAAAGTTGAGAAAATTGCCTTGTGTTCTCAAGTGCGGGCAATTTGTTCAAACACCTGAGCTCTGTAGAATCCTAGTGGTCTGACTGTGGTTTCTATTCTGGGGTTCTGGGCCCAGTGTCGGGAGTGGGGGACGTTGTTTTCATATATTAAGAAAATCACAAAATCACTTTTTACAAGATATTAATGAGTAGTTTTACCGCTTCAATGGCAACATTGTTGAAGGTCTTGAAAAAAACCCAGGTTCAGGTTTGGAGGTGGTTTTGTTCTGGAGGTCGTCACTATGTTAGGGCTAGTTCTTATGCCCCATGCACAGTGAAGCTAAACAAACTAAAACGTCGGAGTTTGGAGCAGAGAAAGGTTTATTGCAGGGCCGTACAAGGAGGCAGGTGGTTCATACCCTAAAAAGTTCCAAGCTCCCAGAAGGGTTTCGGCAAAGCATTTTTAAAAGCCAAATTAGTAGGGTGGTGGGCGCGGGGCAGTGGTTGCTGGGCCTGTGATCAGTTTGTGCACAATTCTGTTTATTAGCTCTTAGGCTCCAGGAGGCTTAGGACTATGTGCTCATAGTCATCAAGTAGTTAACATCTTCCATTTGGTGGGAGGTTTTCAAATCTTTAAAACAACTCAGGAAATGTATATCAGATATTGTTATCTAGGTATTATACTTCAGAAAGTAGCTAAAGCAGAGGATACGGGGAAGGCCTGTCCCGGGAAAGCTTCATAAGGTCCTGTTCAGTTGTGCTCAGACAATCAGTTATGCCCAACTCTTTGTGACCTCATGGACCGCAGCCCGCCAGGCTCCTCTGTCTATGGGATTCTACCAGCAAGAATACTGGAGTGGGTTGCCATGTCTTTCTCCATGGGATCTCCTGATCCAGGGATCAAACCCATGTCTTTTATATCTCGTACACTGGCAGACAGATTCTTTACCACTGTGCCACGTGGGAAGCCCCCTGCTTGGTTACAGCTATATAAAGCATTTCACAGATATTACCTTCAGAGTTTGGGGGTTGTCCTCCCAGGATCCAGAGCAAAGAAGCTAAACATTCTAGGGACAGAAGTGCCCACTAAAGTCTTCAAAGTCCAAGCCTCTTCTTACACTGATGGCAAAAACAAGGCCCAGAGAAAGTAGGCAGCATGCCCAGGGCAGGACAGCATATTTGTATTATAGTAGAAGCAAGTCTAGACTCTTGGCTCCTAGACTTCGAAGATCTTTCTGGCAGTCTTTGAGACAGCCCAGAGGTGACATTCCACTTCAGAAACTGGCCTCCCCTCATGTTGACATTTCTGCGGCAGTGACTTTGAAAGCTGCCTTTTATGGCCCTAGCTTTGGAAGGGCAAACATTGTTATCAGTAGAACAACACAGGTGGCTTCTGGAGTTGGGTCCAGGTGGAGCTGAGCAGGGAGGGGGGCCCCTCTGCGTAGGCAGACGTGACCCAATCACCTGTCTGGGCTCAGAAGGGGGCACAGACCCTCCCTGGGGAGTAGGACAAGCAGCCGGTATGAAGGAAGACAAGCGGCTGATGGTGAAGGAAGAGCTTGGCTTTGGGAAAGACAAGACGGTCTGAGTCCTGGCACTGCTGCTTGCCAACAAACTCCCTGACCAAGATGTTTATAAAACAAGGGTGATGACGGCTCAACCACAAGTGCTCAAGAGCCCAGGTTGCTAGTAGCTCTTGTATTGGATGGTCCAGGTATAGGATTGGAGAGTGCTGATGGGGGCTAGGCTCTTGACACTGGTTACTTACTTCTGGTCTTGCCGTCTAAGAACAGAGGGTGGTTCAGGTGAAGTCTCCAACTCTAAGGGTTCAGGTTCCAGGCAGGACCATCTGGGGTTCCAGGCTCATCTCTCCTTCTCACTCCTCTCTAATACTATAGGGATTTGTTTTCCAAGGTTTGGATCCTGGCTGAGTGACCTTCTCATGCTGCCTGGAGCAGAACTCCAGGCCAAAAATATGTGTGGGGTCAGGGGCCAGTGGTCAGGGCAATGCTTGACATAAGTGCTACTGTTTAGAGTCAGAAAGCCTTGATTCAATCCTGGTTCACCTGTGTCCTATGTGCTTAGTCGCTCAGTCATTTCCGACTCTTTGCAACCCTATGGACTATAACCTGCTAGGCTCCTTTTTCCATGGGGATTCTCCAGGCAAGAATATTGGAGTGGGTTGCCATCCTCCAGGGGATCTTCCCAATACAGGGATCGAACCCAGGTCTCCCACACTGCAGGCAGATTCGTTACTGTCCGAGCTACCAGGGAAGCCCGGCATTCAAGTCCTGGTTCACCTATTCAGATTTTATTGGTCCTGGGTAAGTCAGAGAACCTCTCTGATTTCCTCATCAGTGTTCTTCCTGCCTGCCAAGTCACATGCTGGTAGGAGAATGAAGTCAGGAAGGTAGAAGACATTGTAACCTGTAAAGGATACTAATAACAACTGGAAACTTCTAAAAATAGGGGGTGGCTTTTTTTTTTTTTTTTTTGCTCTGTCTCTTCACTGAAACAGTATTTAGGCAGAGGTACATAGCTGCCTTTGAATTTATGTAAATAGATGTTGTACTATTTGGAAGGTCTTCTCATGTGTCTCAGTGGTAAAAATTCCACCTGCCAAGTAGGAGATGCAGATTCAGTCTCTGGGTTTGGAAGATCCCCTGGAGGAGGAAATGGCAACCCACTCCAGTATTCTTGCCTGGAGAATCCCATGGACAGAGAGGTCTGGCGGGCTACACTCCATGAGGTCACAAAAGAATTGGGCACTACTTAGCAACTAGCACAAACACAATATTTATTATAGAAATGTTCTCCAGATGTCTAGAGATGAGAAGAGCCTGGTACCCAGAGACACCCTGAAAGAGTTCCCTTAAGAGAATGGGGAGGGGAAAATAAGCATTCTTTGAACAGCTATTACATCACTTTCATGTATAAAGAGTGAGGGTGAGGATGATGATGGCTAACTTTATCGACAGGTACAGTTTTGAGTGCCTTACACACATTAACCCCATTTTGCAGATAAAGAAACCGAGGCACTGAGAAGTTAACCTCAGTCAACAAGGTTGTCCTAAGCTGAGGGTGAGATCCCAGCAGTCTGGGTCCCAGGGCTATGTGTGTAACCATTGCCCTGCACTGCTCCCATAGATGGCATGCTGTCAGATTCTCATGTACACCACCTGCATCTTTCAGACAGGAAAGTGAGACTCAGGAAAATCGGGTAATTGTACAGTGTCACACAAAGGAAAGACCGGAGGTTCACTGAGGTTTTTGTTACTTCAAAATTATTTCCTTCTTTGATGTGGCAGCCTGGATGGGAGGTGAGTTTGGGGGAGAATGGATACATGTACATGTATGGCTGAGTGCCTTTGCTGTCTACCTGAAACTAACACAACATTGTTAATTGGCTGTACTCCAATGTTAGAAAAAAAAAAATTTTTTTTTAAACAAATTATTTCTTTCTTTATCTATCTTTTCAACTGGTAGAAAAGCATCATTAAGAATGAGTCCAAATGCAGCCTCCTGTTACATCCTCACTCAAGTCCTATTTGGGTCAAAGAGAAGAAACCTACTGCCTCGGTCAAAGGGGAACTGGGGAAAATTGAGGAAAAGCACCTAGGCCAAGCTTGGCACATAGTAACACAGGGTGTTGGACCGACTCCCCCAGCTTTCTCACCTCTTTTCTTACTCAGAAAAGAAATGCAGGTCCTTCTGCCTTTACAAGGATGACAACAGTATGCCCTCCTCTGTTTTGGTTCTGCACTTTTTGGACAAGTTCTGGCTTGACTATGATAATCTGAAAATGTAAAAGCAGACTTTAACCCCACATTCCAGCTCCAGTCTGACCCAGGAGGAAATGCAATGTCACCTTGTTATTTGACACTGTGCTCCTACTAATGCAACTGAAGTTTACCTTCTTTCTTTTGGCAGACAACACATACTGCTGACTCACGACTCTCATGTCCTGAGATCCTGTCTGTTGCCCTCTCCTCTATTTGGCCTGATTCCATTCCTTAAGACTCTCCCATTGGCATTATGCTAGGATTCATAAGGGATCCCTTCTGAGGGTACTTTGGGGAGCTCTCAGATTAGGGGCTAATCCGCATCCTCAAACATAAGCCTTTGAAGTCCCAAAGATCACTGGATCCAGTGGGTGACTAAACAGTGCTGTCTGACTGCTGGGCAAGCAGCAGAGTCCGATCAGTAAATGATGGGAAAACATCCCTGGACAGGGAGTAAATGAGGCTGTGACCTTGAGTGAGGCTCACTTCCGGAAGAGTTGGGGAACCATAGGTCATTCCTGCATGGATTCACTTTAAAGTAGTGCTTGGTAGTTCAGGCTTTGGAATCTGGCAGGCCTGGATTCAAAGCCACTTACCAGCATTGTGACTTTAGGCCAAGTTCCCACGTTTTAAAACCTCAGTTTCTTTCTATAAACTTGGAGCCATAAGGGAACTTACTTCATCGTGATATCGAGGGAATGAAAAGAGAAAGCATAAATAAATGTTTTACCCTGGTGCCCTGGCACAAAAGAGGAGTTCAGCATTTGTGGAGATTTCTATCCATGTATTTGCTTTCCTATTCAAGCATTTGCACGGCAAATATTCACCCAGAGTCTGGGGGCGGGGGCGGGGGGGGGGGGGTAAATGAAAGGAACACAGGTGATAGTAAAAGCTTGCGGGCAGGATAGGGATCTAATCAATAAAGGTGCTTTCAGGAATCACCCAGATGCCTTTCAGAAACTTTGCTCTGGTTCTGGGTTTGGACTGCTGGACACACCAGCAGCTTCACCACACCCCAACACACACATGATTTCCTGGGTCATCTCTGAGTTTGAAGTTTCTCAGGTTACTCTCAATGTGACCTTGGGCAAATCCCAACTCACCTCAGTCTCTGGCACATTTCCTATAAAACAGAGACGTTCATATCCACAGTGTGGAGGTTTCATAGTAGGTCAACCAATAACAAAGGTAAGGTGAGAAGCCAAGCCTGCTCTTGGCCGATTCCCCACAATTTTTATCTGTTTCCCCCACCACTCACCCTTCCTGCCAGCCTCTATCACCATATGCCAAGATTGGGCTAGATGCTGGTAGTCAACAGACATGTGATAAGCTAGCCCTGCCTATAGACAGTTTCAAGTTTGCAGGGGTTGGGGGGAGGGTGAAATAAATGTTTGAACTTCAAACCCTGACAGAGAGGGCTAAGAACTGTGACAGAATTATGTTCAACTCTAGGTAGGAACGCCAGAAAAGATCAACCACGTTGTCTTGTTGGCCCTCAGATTTTTCATCTGTCAAATGGATGTAATTTGTTTTTACCTCACATGAGATGCCTTAAGTGAGTTAGTAAATGTGAAACTATACGTCGGAAAGTTTAGTTCTATACTGTGTGTGTGGTCAGTCATGTGCGATTCTTTGTGGCCCCATGGACTGTGTAGCTCACCAGGCTCTTCTGTTTATGGAATTTTCCAGGCAAGAATAGTGGGACGGGTTGCCATTTCCTATTCCAGGGGATCTTCCTGACCCCAGAATCTAACCCATGTCTCTTATCTCTCCTGTATTGTCTGGCAGGTTCTTTACCACTAGTGTCACCTAGGAAGCCCCTCTGGCTTCTATTTATTTATCTATTTCCCCATTAGAAGTCAGTCCTCTTGAGGGAGAATGTATGTCTCTCTCATCTCCCTGTGCCCAGCACATTGAGACAGAGCAGGTGCCAATCAATACTGGCTAAATGAACTGATAGAAGAATTTATTATCTGATTTGATTTTCCCGACCTCAGAGAGGTCCACCCATCTTGAAAATCGAAAGAAAACAGTGTACAGGGTTCAGCAAGTTCTCGGCAATCAGTGACTGAGCCAGACATCTTCAGACCTGTTCTGATGACCTTTCTGCTAGATTCCACAACACAAGCCACTGGCTCAGGTAGGCTGACACTGCTCTGCTGGACATGATTCACCCTTCTCCATGGTCACTAAGCCAATCCATCAGCCTCTTATGCTGAATCATGGGTGGAGGTGAACCTGGAAATTGAAGAGAAAGCGGAGCAGTCCTGCTGGGCCTGTGTGCCCAGGGATCCCTCAGGCCAGCCAACCACATCACCCAGGAAATCCCTCATGGGGTGGGGGTTGGCAATGGGGTGGGTACAGAGACGTCACACTGGATCCACTCCCCTCTCTGGCATGAGTGTCTGAAGGGCAACACCTAGCCAGTCACTGTGTCCAGCGGCCTCTAACACAGAGGCATCCCTTCCCCTCCATTCTGAGGGCCAAAGCCCTCATCATCTCTTATGTTGACTAGGCTCTCAGCCCCCACTTTACAGAACTTCCCTTAAGAAATTAAGTAACCTACCCTAGTTACACATTATGACTATGTCATGCTGATGTTCAAAAAAATCTTTAAAAGCTCCCCAGTACATAGGGAATGAAGCCCAAATCCCTGGCTCAGCATTCAAGGCTCTCTTGATGACAGCCTACCTTCCCAGTCTCCTTCCCAGTCCATACTTTCCTGAAGCCCACACTTTAGCTCAGGATACATATCGTTATCCCTCAAAGTTTTCTTTTATCCTTTGTTCCCCTCACCCTAACTAATATACTTTCTTTCCCTTCAAAGGCCCTCTTATTCATCCTTCACATCTGAGCTTAAAAGCTACCTACTGAGGACTTCCCTGGTGGTCCATTGGCGAAGAATTCGTCTTCCAATGCAGGGGACCCATGTTAGATCCCTTGTTGGGGAACTAAGATCCCACATGCCAAGGGGCAACTAAGCCCATGCTCCATAACTAGAGAAGCTCATGCATGGCAATGAAGAGTCTGAGTATCATAACTAAGACCCAATGCAGCCAAATAAATAAATATTTAAAAAAGGGGAGGGGGTGGCCCTTTAGGAAGAATTCTCTGATCTCTTCAGCCCAAAGTGATAGCACTAGTTATATTTGTTGATCATATATTTTGTCTAGTCATAGTGATTAACACTTTGACATACGTCCTTTAATTCGATGCTTCCCACAGTCTTAGTCATGAATATCATTATTCCCCTTTTATAGATGTGGAAACTGACACTCAGAAAGGAGAACTAACCTGCCTGACCTCACACACCTCATGGGATTTCACACATTAGTCTGCCTGCCTCCAAACTGCTCCATGATTTTTGGTTCTTACTCAGCTAGTTGTTTGTACCTTTTTGTGGCACTCATCTTGCTAGATGTTGTATTTTCCTAGAGAGCTAATCTACTCATTTCTGCTGTGATCTTCCTGAAAACAGAGGACTATTTCTTAAGCATCTTTAGCACTCTGTATAGCATCTGACACATATTGGGTTTTGAGACAGAAAGCAAGAGTTAATCAGCATTTACTGTGTGTAGTCCAGGGCTAGTTGCTATCCCTACATCCACACACACACACACACACACACCCACACCCACATTCTTTTAAGTATTGTTAGATCCATTTTACACTGGTATAAAGAGGCCCAGAGATGCTAAATAACTTTTCATCATCTAAATTTTGTGATTGAATTATTTTTTAAATCATTTACATGTGTTCCTTTTTCAAAAAATAAAATAGTTGATTTGAAATATGAACCTATACAAACTTTTGAAGATCACACCCCTTGAGAAGAATTCAGATTTGGGGTTTTCTGACTCCAGGGGTCATTCCACTATAACCATCTCATTTCTGACACATTTGGAGAAAATTTTGATGTATGGTGTTAGTGTTATGGTCAGCTGCACATGACAAAATTCACAGTCATCGTGAGGTTTAGTTCTTTCACACATAAAAGAAGCCCGGAGGAAGGTGATACATTCCATGGAGGCAGAGGCCCAGGCTCCTTCTATCTTGTTTCTCTGCCATCCTTCATGCATAGTTTCCACTTTCAGGCCCAGCATGGCTACTCTCTCCAGCAAGACGGAGAAAGAGCAGGATGGAGGGCATGTCTCCTTCAGTCAAGAACACCTCCCAGAAATCTCCTACATCACTTCCGCTTACATCCCAAGGACCAGAACTTAGATACGCAGCAACACCTAGCCATAATGAAGGTCAGACAATAACAACTTCACTCATAACAGCCACACACCCAGCTGAAAACCAGAGATTCTATTATTAAGGAGGAAGGGGACAACCAGTTGTTCCATGACATGTGTATGAGTGTTTTGTTTTCAGAATGTGTTTGCCCTGCTTGCTAGATTCATGATTAGAAATGTTTCATCCTTCTGAGACACTCTGAGCCCTTCTGTAGAGGAGATTAATATACACTGAGGGAAGACAACCAACTGCTCATCAAGGACCCAATTTCTGCATTGGAAGATGGATTCTTAACCACTGCACCACCAGGGAAGTCCTTGTAGATTTCTGGGTTTGTTTGTTTGCTTGTTTGTTTTGGCTGGGCTGTATGTCAGATCTTAGGTCCCTGACCAGGGGTCAAGCCTGTGCCCCCCATAGTGGGAATGCACAATTTTAACCACTGGACCACCAGGGAAGTCCCAAAGACTGAATTTCTGAACTAAATGGTCAACAGTCCTTCTCTGAGGCAAGGTCAGGTATGTGTTCTTGGGCAAATCAATTACCTTCCCTAAGTCTATATGACCTTCAGTGCACGCATGATCAGTTGTGTCCAATTCATTGTGACGCTATGGACTGCAGTCTGCCAGGCTCCTCTGTCCATGGGATTCTTTAGGCAAGAATACTGGAGTGGGTTGCCATGCCCTCCTCCAGGGGATCTTCCCAACCCAGGGATCAAACCTGCATCTCCTGTGTCTCCTTCATTGCAGGCGGATTCTTTACTGTTGAGCCACCGGGGAAGCCTCTACAGGACCTTAGGCAATTCATTTGACCACTGTAAGCATGTTTTCTTTTTCAAAAGCATGTTTGCTTTTGAACTGTGGTGTTGGAGAAGACTCTTGAGAGTCTCTTGGACTGCAAGGAGATCCAACCAGTCAATCCTAAAGGAAATCAGTCCTGAATACTCATTGGAAGGACTGATGCTGAAGTTGAAACTCCAATACTTTGGCACCTCATGCAAAGAACTGACTCATTGGAAAAGACCCTGATGCTAGGAAAGATTTAAAGCAGGAGGAGAAGAGGACGACAGAAGATGAGGTGGTTGGATGGCATCACCGACTCAATGGACATGAGTTTGAGTAAGCTCCAGGAATTGGTGATAGACAGGAAAGCCTGGCGTGCTGCAGTCCATGGGGTCACAAAGAGTCGGACATGACTAATTGAACTGAACTGAAGCATGTTTTCTATCAGTTAAATGAAGACTAGAATAAAATAATATCTACCTCATAGGGTTGCTGGGCAGCTTAAATGGAAACATGAGAAATTAATTTTGTTAGTAGATTTTATTTAACCCAATATATTCAAACTATTATCATTTCAACCTGGAACCAATTTAAATTGCCAATGGAATATTTTATACTGTTTTTCATACTTAGATTTTGCTTTTCTCTTTTTTTTTTATTGAAGTGTAGTTGATTTACAATGTTTCAGACGTATAGCAATGGAGAAGGAAATGGCAACCCACTCTAGTATTTTTGCCTAGAGAATCCCGTGAACAGAGGAGCCTGGTGGGCAGCTGTCCATGGGGTTGCACAGAGTCAGACATGACTGAGTGACTTAGCAAGCACGCATGCATTGGAGAAGGAAATGGCAACCCATTTCAGTATTCTTGCCTGGAGAATCCCATGGACAGAGGAGCCGAGTGGGCTGCCGTCTCTGGGGTCGCACAGAGTCGGTCACGACTGAAGCGACTTAGCAGCAGCAGCGGCAGCAGATGTATAGCAAAGTGATTCATCTGAATATACATAAACATACTATTTTTCAGATTCTTTTCCATTATAGGTTATTGCAAGATATTGAATTTAGTTCCCTGTGCTATACAGTAGGTCCTTGCTGGTTATCTATTTTATATGTAATAGTGTATATCTTTTAATCTCAAATTCCCAATTTATCCCTCCCTGACTTTCCTCTTGGTAACCTTGTTTCCTGGGTCTATGAGTATATTTCTGTTTTGTAAATAAGTTTCTTTGTATCATTTCTTTTTATATGCCACATATAAGTGATATCACATGGTATTTGTCTTTCTCTGTCTAACCTACTTCACTTACTCATACTTAGACTTTGAAATCCAGTATTTTTTTTTACATTTACAGAACAACTCCGTTTGGCAGATACGTTTAAAGTGGCTGCTGGCTACTGAGGTAGATCTTACAAGTTGGGACTGATGTATGCGCCCTTTCTGGGTGCTCCCCTGGCACCCTGTCCTTACAAGAGAAGAAGTAATCTTTCCCATGGCAAGAATCTGTTTACGTGGCTTATCCACAAGCAGCTCCCTTGAGGAGAGGACAAGTGTGGTCTCCTCAGGGCCTAACATACATAGAACCTTGCACAGAGCAGACACTCGATTTGTGCTTGTTAAACAAATATTATTCATTTCTCTATCCACAATACCTGGCCCAGAGCTTGACCCTCAGTAAGCATTTAAAAAAGATGTATTAGATTAATGAAGTAATGATCCAGTATTTTAATGGTAAGTGAATTTGTGACTCGCCAGCAGGTGAAAAGCGGCAGTTTATCGCAGAGGAGACAATGGCACCTTTCTAGCCCTCAAAGTAACACCTGCTGTTAAGTCAAGTATCCTTCACCACCTCCTTCCCACTCCCCACGCCCAAACAGAACTGGAGCCACCTGGTAAGCATGGCCCCGCTTAGTCTGGTAAGATCGCACGATGCCCGGCCTGCAGAGATAAGGAGGCAGATCAGGTTCCCATGAGCAAATGAAATGAACTCCCAGCTTGAGGCTTAAATTCTCTGGTTGACGATATTCTTTTTCTCTCAAAATTGACTCAGCACAGTGCACGGAGAGAGTTTCTGAAAAGTTGCCAGCCATTGTGCAACAGAAGTCTAGGGAACTTTACAAAAATACTAATAAAATTCATAATGCCGGGACATGTCAGCCTCAGTAGCACCGCTAGCTAACGTGATGTCCCAAAGCAACTTGTGGCCTTTCCTTGATCGTGAACTTCACTGGTAAGCTGGGAGTAACTGTCCCTGCAGTGGCAAAGATCCTAGGAGACCAGAGTCCCTTGAACATGCCCAGTGAGGGTGAACTTGCCTTTTCCTTCCAGGATGTCCTGGAGGTATTTGCAAAGTGAGACTTAGCATCATTTTTGTCTTGTCAACCAGACAGGGCTGGATGATTTCCTTAAAATTATGTAGAGCTTTCCCTCCATTCCTTGTGGACAACTAAAACACAAACACTATTTAGAAAGATCTGGGCCGAATCATCTCTTTGGAGCCTGGTGGCAGGCCAGGAGGCCGGTCACAAAGGCCGCATTCAGCTGCAAACAGCAGCCTGATGGGCAGGGGCCTTGTCCCAAACATCCTTTACTAGGCTTGGTAGGGGGTGGGGGAGGGGATGTGTTACCAGCCTCCCAGTATTTGTTGTTGTGTCTCCAGGGCAACGGTGTTGGCCATAGTGAAACCTTGAAACTGCACATCGAAACTTGGGAGGTGCTGCAAAGACAGGCCTGATTGGAAGAAGGCTTTCTCCTGCACCTTTCCCTTGCTGTCTAACTGGAGAGTTTTCTGGGCTCCTTTCAAAAGGCATTAAACAGAAGCTATTATGCTGGCCGCACCTAGACTACTGCTGGCTCTCATGAAAGTTATGTGTGCAAAAGCTGTAGCAACTGCCCAGGACAGTTTTTAAGAGACTTATCCCAAATCAAGCAGCCTGATGTTGCCGCAGAGCTTAGCAGCATGGTGTCCTAACTCTGGTTCTGGTGCAGGACAACAGTGCCACTTACCCGGGTGACCTTGGACAAGTCAATTCCAGTCAATGAGTCCTCTCCTTAATAACAACAACAAAAAATTCATTTAAATTAAACCCAATTCTTAATCCAGTAAACTCACTGATTTCCCACTCTGAAATAGATGCTGAAATTGCAAAGTTAAAAACACATGGCTATTCACATGGGAACGACCTAAGTGTCTATCACTGCATGAGTCAATGATGAATGGATAAAGAAAATGTAGTATGTACTTTATACCATACATTATTTCATATAATAATATGAAAGACTATTTAGCTATTTAAAAAAGGAGGAAATCCTGCCATTCGCAACATCATGGATGGACCTTGATAGCATTGAAGTGAAGTAAAGCGAAAGTTGCTCAGTCATGTCTGACTCTTCGTGACCCCATGGACTATACAGTCCATGGACTTCTCCAGGCCAGAATACTGGAGTGGGTAGCCTTTCCCTTCTCCAGGGGATCTTCCCAACCCAGGAATCAAACCAGGGTCTCCTGCATTGCAGGCAGATTCTTTACCAACTGAGCTACCAGGGAAGCCCATTATGCAAAGACAAATACTGTATCATACCACTCATATATGAAATCCAAAACAAACACACAAACTTGGAGACACAGAGGGCAGATCGGTGGTTGCCAGAAATAGAAGGTGGGGTGTGGGCAACATGGGTGAAAGTGGTCAAGAGATACAAACTTCCAGTTTTAAGATAAGTAAAAAGGTACACAGTACAGTAATTCTCCTAATGCAAATGAGTTCTGTTCTGAGATCGAATAGGTAAGCCCAGTTTGTTCTTCAGTCCAACAAAGTTAGCCTAGGTGCCCAACTAACACAATCAGCTATATAGTACTGAACTGTAATGGGCTTCCCTGGATAGCTCAGTTGGCAAAGATTTTGACTGCAATGGAGGAGAGGCAGGTTCGATCCCCGGGTTGGGAACATCCCCTGGAGAAGGAAATGGCAACCCACTCCAGTAGTCTTGCCTGGGAAATTCCATGGACAGAGGAGCCTGGCGGGCTACAGTACATAGGGTCGAAAGAGTTGGACACTACTTAGCGACTAAACCACCACCCTCCACAATGAATCTTCTTCCCATGAGGCGCTAGTGGTAAAGAACCTGCCTGTCAATGCAGGAGACATAAGGGATGTGGGTTCTATCCCTGGGTTGGGAAGATCCCCTGGAGGAGGGCATGACAACCCACTCCAGTATTCTTGCCTAAGAGAATCCCATGGACAGAGGAGCCTGGTGGGCTACAGTCCATAGGGTTGCAAAGAGTCAGACACAACTGAAGTGACTTAGCACACATAATAGGTTTACAATATTTTTCAGACAAATGAATACATAAAAAGCAAACACACACAAAAAATAACACATCTGTAATCTCATAATCTTGAAAAGTGCAGTGGTACAGTACAGTACATACAGAGGCTGGCATTGAGTGAACACGCAAGAGTCACTGACTGGGGAGAGAGAGGAGGTGGGAGACTGTGGGGCTGAAGGATCGTCAGCAATAGGAGACGGAGGGCAAGCTGCAATTTCACTCACGCCTGACATTACTGGCACAGGTTCTGGTTTCTTGCTGGCTTCAGTTCTATCTACCTTCTTATCTGAATAGTAGCTCTTTTTTTCTTATCATAGATGACATGGTAGCACTGAATTGCATCCCAAACGGCTGCTGCAACCTTCCTGTACTGTTTTATGCTCAGGTCCTATGCCCCGAAACCTAATGGTGCCCCCTCAAACAGAGCTAACTTACATGACTAGACATGGGAACACACACGTTCACATCTTGGAAAGCTTGAAACTTGAAGGTTCATATGTAAGGGACTATCCATACAATATATAACATAGATAAATAACAGGAGCCTATTGTATAGCACAAGGAACTATATTCAATATCTTGTAATAACCTATAATGGAAAAGAATCTGAAAAATAGATATATCTACATGTATAACTGAATCACTTTGTTATACACCTGAAGCATTATAAATCACCTACACTTCAATTTAAAATGCACACACATACACTGCCCTCCAGGAGCTCATGTAACCTACCAGGCAGAGCTATATTAAATATTAATAGTAGGTTGGTTCACACCCCATGTCCCCTGCCTGGTTCCCAGTGGAGACCAATCATCCTATAAAAATTCCTTTCCCCCTCTTCTTCATCCTGGGGTACTCCAAACAAAGCCCCCAAAGATGAAGAAGAATCCTATGTATTTTCATAACGCTCTTCTCATATCCAAGACACATTTATTGATTTGGACAAAATGGGGAGTAACTGATCTTTCACTGATTTTATAGGTCGTGTCTTCATTATAGCATGCTCTCACAATCCAAGGATTTCACAATCTCACTGGACTTTCTTAACTCTGCTGAACCTGGAAGGCCAAGACATTGTTTCCACTCTAAGTCGAAGGTGTTAAGGCACAAAGGGAAGTGATTTCTCTGGGTCATAGAGGGAATTAGAGGCAGAGCTGGGATTCAAACACCCAGTTCCCAACTTCTTATTTCCAAAAATATTTCTTGAGCAGCTACTATGTGCCAACATTGTTCTAGATACTGGGAGAAAAGCAGTGAACAAAACAAACTTGTTAAGAAGCTTAATTTCCAGAGGAAAAATCATTCTGTTAACAATCACATAAAAACATACTCTATCAGAGAAGGATAAGCACTGTGGAGAAGAAATAGGCAGAAGGAAGAAAATATTAATGCTGAGTATCATTTTTTAATAGAATCATCTGGGAAGTCCTATCTGCGGAGACCTGAGAGAAGCGAGGAGCCAGCCACGTGGGAACTACAGTAGAACATCCAGCTAGGAGGGAGAAGAAGGCTTGACGTATTGAAAAGAAAGTGAAAGTCTCTCAATCGTGCCTGACTCTTTGCGACCCCATGGACTATACCGTCCATGGAATTCTTCAGGCCAGCATACTGGAGTGGGTAGACTTTCCCTTTGCTAGTACATCTTCCCAATCCAGGAATCAAACAAGCGTCTCTTGCATTGCAGGTAGATTGTTTACCAGCTGGGCTACCAGGGAAACCCATGAGGTCTGGAGGTGGGAACACTGTTGGCACATCTGTGGAGGAGGCAGATGACCAGTGTGGCTAGTACGAACAGGAGGACGAGGAGACTGACAGGAGCTGAAGCCAGAGAAGAAGTGAGGGGTCGAGCTCATAAGTGTCTCTTGGGGGATGGAATGAACTTTGGGTTCCACCCAGAGAGAGACTGGAGCCATTGGAGGGTGTTGGGCAAAGGAGTGGGGTGCTATGATGTGACTTTCTAAAAGATCCCTTTGGCTCCAAAGTGAGCAATCGTCTGGGCAGCATGGATGGACAGGGAGGTCGGTTAGGAAGCTCTTGCCACAACCGAGGCGGGAGAGGACTGTGGCTCAGACAGAGCGGGTGCCAGTGGGACGGTGAGAGGTGGCAGAGTCTGGATCTGCTTCTCAGAAAGAAGCAACAGGATTTGCTGGTGGCTGAAAGCGGAGTGTGAGCAGAAGGAGGCAATGATGACACCACAGCTCTCGGTCTGAGTCACAAGGAGAGTTAAATTGCCATTTCCAGATGGGAAATTCTAGAGAAGGAGCAGGTGCTGGGTGATGATAAAAAGTTTTGTTTTAAGTATGGTACTTTGAGATGTATGTTGGAGAACCAATGGTAAAAACAGAGAAGGTAGAGAGAAAGGCAAGCTGGAGATATTTACTCACCATTCTTCAACTTCCCTGGTGGAAGCTAAGTGAAGTGAAAGTTGCTCAGTTGTGTCTGACCCTTTGCAACCCCATAGACTACACAGTCCATGGAATTCTCCTGGCTAGAATACTGGAGTGGGTAGCCATTCCCTTCTCCAGAGGATCTTCCCAACCCAGGGATCGAACTGAGGTCTCCAGCATTGCAGGCAGATTCTTTACCAGCTGAGCCAGTAGGGAAGCCCTCAGACAGTAAAAAAAATCCAACTTCAATGCAGGAGATCTGGGTTTGATCCCTGGGTCAGAAAAATCCCCTGGAGAAGAGAATGGCTACCCATTCCAGTATTTTTGCCTGGAGAATTCCATGGACAGAGGAGCCTGGCAGGCTACAGTCCATGGGGTTACAAAGAGTCGGACATGATTGAGTGACTAACACTTTCAGAACACATGTTTTTTAAAGCCATCGGCCTGGATTGAAAATGCTTCCCTGGTGACTCCGATGGTAAAAGCGTCTGCCTACAATGTGGGAGACCCGGGTTCAATCCCTGGTTCAGGAAGATCCCCTGGAGAAGGAAATGGCAACCCATTCCAGTATTCCTGCCTGAAAAACCCCATGGATGGAGGAGCCTGGTAGGCTACAGTCCATGGGGTCGCAAAGCACTGGACATGACTGAGCGACTTCACTTTTCTTTCTTTCTTTCACTTTCAGGATTGAAATCCTCAAGGGAATGAGGGGAGATAGAGGAGAGCATCAACCCATGGAGCATTCCAAAGGCTAGAGTTAATGGAGAGCAAGGGACCAGCGGGAAAGCTGTGCAGAAGAGTTCCCTTAAGGAGGAAAATCCAAAGATTCCAGCCCTAGTGAAGAAAGAGTTTCAAGAAAAGAGTGGCCTGCAAGGTCAAACTGGTGATGAGTTAGGGTGAGGAACTTCTAATTTGGCACAATTCCCTCTCTCTGGAAATGGCAGATCATGACACTGACAATGTTTGTTTCAGTGATGTGGTGAGGGCAAAAGCCTGATTGAGTGGGTTCAGGAGAGAATATAAGGGAGAAAGTGGAGACTGAGAGTAGATTCACCTCTTTGGAGAGTGTGTCTGGAAAGAGGAACAGAGTCTCTTTCTGTTTTGTAAGTAAATTCATTTGCATCATTTCTTTTTAGTAGTGTTAGCAGTATTAGTCCTTCAGTCTTGTCCAACTCTTTATGACCCCATGGACTGTAGCCTGCCTCTGTGCATGGGGATTCTGCAGGCAAGAATACTGGAGTGGGTAGCCATTCCCTTCTCCAGCAGATCTTCCTGACCCAGGGATAGAACCCAGGTCTCCTGCACTGCAGACAGATCCTTTACTGACCGCATATAAGGGATGCCATACAATATTTCTCCTTCCCTGACTTACTTCACTCAGTATTACACTGTCTAGGTCCATCCATGTTGACTCACAGACTTAGAAAACGAACTTTCGGTTGCTGATGGGAAGGGACAGTTAGGGTGTCTGGGAAGGTCATGTACACACTGCTTTATTTAAAATGGATAACCAACAAAGACCTACTGTATAGCACAGGGAACTCTGTTCAATGTAATGTGGCTGCCTGGATGAGGGGAGTGTGGGGGAGAATGGATACATGTATATGTACGGTTGGATTCCCTTCACTGTTTACCTGAAACTATAACTATCACAACATTGTTAATAGGCTATTCCCCAATACAAAAAAAAAAAGTTCAAAAAATTAAAAAAAAAAAAAAAGAGGAACAGAGAATTGAGACCAATGGAAGCTTTCTTTTTAAAGATGGTTGCCTTCACAGATTGTTACTGTTACAGCCTGCTGGAGAGGGACAGAGGACAATGTCCTTGAGAAGATGAGAGTAATAGGATCAGTTTCAACCCCTGGTGTGTCTTCTACTATAATAACATGCCCCCCAATTAACACAATTAAATGTTTGGGGGTAGTTTTAAACTGCTTTAAAATGCAAACATTTCTTTCAATTACATACAGTGAGTTTACCAGGAGATGAAAAAATATTACCACTGGGTCTTGGAGACCCTACCTTGATAAACACCGTGAGATGGCCACTCCTCCTACTGCTGACTTTCCCTAGCATTTCTACACACTTCTGACTGTGGGTTATTTACGTGGCTGGCTCCCAGAGGAGACAGAAGTCCCCAGAGACAGGTTTTTCAGTCACTCAGTGGTGTAGAACTCTTTGTGACCCCATGGACTGCAGCACGCCAGGCTTCCCTGTCCTTCACCATCTCCTGGAGCTTGCTCAAACTCATGTCCATTGAGTTGGTGATGCCATCCAACCATTTGATCCTCTGTTGTCCCCTTTTCCTCCTGCCCTCAATCTTTCCCAGCATCAGGGTCTTTTCAAATGAGTCAGCTGTTTGCATCAGGTGGCCAAAGTATTGGAGTTTTAGCTTCAACATCAGTCCTTCCAGTGAACACCCAGGACTGATCTCCTTTATGATGGACTGGTTTGATCTCCTTGCAGTCCAAGGAACTCTCAAGAGTCTTCTCCAACACCACAGTTCAAAATCATCAATTCTTCAGTGCTCAGCTTTCTTTATAGTCCAACTCTCACATCCATACATGACCACTGGAAAAACCATAGCCTTGACTAGACGGACCTTTGTTGGCAAAGTAATGTTTTTGCTTTTTAATATGTTGTCTATGTTGGTCATAGCTTTTCTTCCAAGAAGCAAGTGTCTTTTAATTTCATGGCTGCAGTCACCATCTGCAGTGATTTTGGAGGCCAAGAAAATAAAGTCCGTCACTGTTTCCACTGTTTCCCCACCTATTTGCCATGAAGTGATGGGACTGGATGTCATGATCTTAATTTTTTGAACACTGAGTTTTAAGCCAGCTTTTTCACTCTCCTCTTTCACTTTCATCAGGAGGTTCTTTAGTTCCTATTCACTTTAAGCCATAAGGGTGGTGTCACCTGCATATCTAAGGTTATTGATATTTCTCCATTCTGCAGCCCTATGACTAGCAAATGACTGGTATATGTGTATTCACAAACTACTTGGGAAAGCAAGGAGAAATAAAAAAAAGAGAGGGTGAGAACTGGATCTTCCTGTCCTACTAAACCTTTCACCTTTCACATGAGGCATAAGCTTCATGTTATCTTGTGAATATACTTTCCTGATAGTATGGTAAGTAAACAATATCTCCCTTTTTAATTTGCAAATGACAAAGGAGAAAGGGGGAAAGGAATAAAGATTTACTAAATGCCGACAGTGTTCTAGGCACAGTTGCATGAATTAGCTCTTTTACAGATAATCAACATGATTAGGAAAAAGCTGCATTTTGTACAGTCATTAGCACTGCCATTGAGTTAAATAGTCATGTAATGTAATGGGATGCCTCATACAGTAGTGAGCTTCCCACCAGTGGAGGAATGTAAGCAGAGTGTGGATAAGGAGAACCCTAGCATCATCAGGTTTTATCACCTATGGTCCAATCCAACTGTGAAAATCAATGGGTCCAAGTTATATCATTCTGTAACTGTATAACTCATACCTCAAGGTTCCTCATCATCAAAATATAAGCATATAGAATGTGTTATAAGGCACCATAGGACAGTACTTAAATACGCAGATTCTGAAGTCAAACTTGGGGACAAAATCTACCTCTGCTATTTATGAATCACATTATGTGCCTCAGTTTCCTCATCTGCAAAAAATTAGAATAATAACAGGATGGGAGACAGTGGAGGACAGAGGAGCCTGGCATGCTGCAGTCCATGGGGTTGCAAAGAGTCAGACCAATTTAGCAATTGAACAACAACCTCGCTCTAAAATCCATCTAAAGTGCATGGGACAGCATCTAGCACATAGTAAGTGTTCAATAAATATTAGCTATTATTTATTCTGTTCAATTGTCTCTTAGAGACTCCACCAGCAGTGTCCTGGGCATTTGGGTCTCTGTTATGGCCCATGTTTACACCTTACACCTAAGCCAACTCCAGTTAAAAAGAACGAGCTCAGCACACGGAAGCTCTTGGGGATTGAGGTGCTCTGATGGGGGCACAGCCAAGCCGGCCCCCTCTCCTGCTCTATGAATGTACCCATCTGCCCGAGTTGGGCAATGTGCAGAAATGTTTATGGCGACCTCATTTGTTTTCCTTTCTGTGACTGCTGCCTTCCAAAGGCCAGGAACCGCTGAAATTAAACCAAGGCAGGGGCCAGGGGAGCAGACGGGGCCTGGGTCCAGGCCAGGAGTAATGAAGTGGAAAATGTTCACACCACAGGCAGCATTACAATGCACCTGTACAAATAGAATGAGACCTGCCCCCTCTCCCTCCCAGGGGCCCAACTACCTCAAGACTTCTCTTTATGGCTTTGCTCTGTCCCCTCCCCAGTCAACCACGCTGAGACCTACAATGGAGATAAGAAACAAAGACATTAAGAGTGGCGAGGTTAGGGGAGGGACAGAATGAGAGGGAGGTGAAAACAGAGACACCCTTAGCCCAAATGTTTCCTGTAAGTTCTGGTGAGTTCTTTGAAAGCCAGGTTGCCTAAAACAGGGGAGAAATGCACAGTTAATGAGTGCCAACTAGGCGCTGGGGGTTTGGCAGGTCACCTTCATACACTTTAGCTCATGTTACCTACCTGATACGATTTTACCCTGTTTCACAGACAAGGAAACTGAAGTCCAAAGAAACAAAGCCAGAAGGTGACAGAATCAAGATCTGAATCTGGGTAGCACCATTCCTGTTTTATAATGAAGTGACTCTGAGCTGGACTGTTGAGTGACTTCCTCAAAGCCATACAGCTTTGAGCAGAAACTCAGAGGTGCTGAGCTCCCAGGGTAGTGGTCGCCGCTGCACCCTGAACAGGTAAGGCAGTGAAGACGAAGGGCCTGGCTTCCCCCAGAGAGAGGAGCAGAGGGGCCATTAACTCTTCATCAGGATAGAAGATGGGGGATTAAACGAAGACCAACCTATGATCATTGTTATATCGTTTTTGAAGCAAAGTGACTCTGGGCCAGTCTCCCAGTCTCAGGGAGGTTCAGTGTCTTCATCTCTGAAATGGGAATTCTGTGACCTTGAAGGGAGATAGCACCTCTGAAAGCCCAAGGATCTGGTGCTCTTCACCTCTCTCAGGCTCCATCTGCAGTCACTCCCAACTCCTACTGTTGGTGCAATCAAAAGCTTCCTCAGCATGGTGGAGGAAAAGTAAAGGTCAAAAGTAAGAGTCTTTGCCCCTACATACACCCTGGGAGCTCACCTTTCATCATCATCTTCTCTTACATAAGTTGTTAGGATCCTGGGACTTCCCTGGTGGTCCAGCGGTTAAGAAACCTGCCTTGCAATGAAAAGGATGAAGGTTCAATCCCTAGTCCTGGAACTAAGATCCTACGTGCTGTGGACCAGCTAAGCCGGTGTGCTGCAGCACCACAACTGGAGAGTCCATGCACTGCAACAAAAGGTCCCGTGGGACTCAGCCAAGATCCCATGCACCACAGTCAAATAAATAAATAGTAAAAAAGTATACGTTGTCAGGATCCTTACAAGAACAAACAGATAAAGAAATGCATCCACATACCATAGACTATCAATAAATTCTAGTACCCTTGAAAAATGAGTGTTTTGCAGACCAAAACATATGCTGTTTTTAACTCTTTAATATGCAGCTCATAGTCAATGCTCAATAAATGTCTATCAAACCTGTCAAGCACTTCCAGAGCTTGTGTCATTGTGCCCCTAACTTCCACACTCATGGTTTGGTTGACATCCAGCACAGTTTGGTCCTCTCCAGAAGCCAGGTGCTTGATGCAGGAATTCAGGGACCAACATGATAACAGTTCTCCAAGGAGATGCTTAGCTGCTTCAAAAGGCTCACCTAATTCAACATTAGGAATGAATTATTTTTGTTGCTCTTTGTTGCCTTAGATGTTTTTGTTGTTGCTATTGGCTTTTATGATCACTGTTGTTTGGATCAAGGAGGAAGTCTAAACTTTGTGTAAAACTCAGGGTTCAGTTCAGTCACTCAGTCGTGTCCAACTCTTTGCAACCCCATGGACTGCAGTACACCAGGCTGTCCTGTCCATCACCAACTCCCAGAGCTTACTCAAACTCATATCCATTGAGTCAGTGATGCCATCCAACCATCTCATTCTTTGTCATCCCCTTCTCCTTCCACCTTCAATCTTTCCCAGCATCAGTCCTCCCAATGAATATTCAGGACTGGTTTCCTTTAGGATGGACTGGTTGGATCTCCTTCCAGTCCAAGGGACTCTCAAGAGTCTTCTCCAACACCACAGTGCAAAAGCATCAATTCTTTGGCGCTCAGCTTTCTTTACAGTCCAACTCTCACATCCATACATGATTACTGGAAAAACCATAGCTTTTTCTGCCCTGGGGGGAAAAAAAAGAAAGAAAGAAAAACCATAACTTTGACTAGATGGACCTTTGTTGGCAAAGCAATGTCTCTGCTTTTCAATACGCTGTCTATGTTGGTCATAGCTTTTCTTCCAAGGAGCAAGTGTATTTTAATTTCATGGCTGCAGTCACCATCTGCAATGATTTTGGAGCCCCCCAAAATAAAGTCTGTCATTGTTTCCCTTGTTTCCCCATCTATTTGCCATGAAGTGATGGGACAGGATGCCATGATCTTAATTTTCTGAATGTTGAGCTTTAAGCCAACTTTTTCACTCTCCTCTTTCACTTTCATCAAGAGGCTCTTTAGTTCTTCTTCACTTTCTGCCATAAGGGTGGTGTTATCTGCATATCTGAGGTTATTGATATCTCTCCCAGAAATCTTGATTCCAGCTTGTGCTTCATTCAGTCTGGCATTTTGCATGATGTACTCTGCCTGTAAGTTAAATAAGCAGGGTGACAATATACAGCCTTGATGTACTCCTTTCCCAGTTTGGAACCAGTCTGTAGTTCCATGTCCAGTTCTAACTGTTGCTTCTTGACCTGCGTAAAGATTTCTCAGGAGGCAGGTCAGGTGGTCTGGTATTCCCATCTCTTGAAGAATTTTCCACAGTTTCTTGTGATCCAGACTGTCAAAGCCTTGTCACTTCTACTGTATAATCATAAGGGATTTGATTTAAGTCATAACTGAATGATCTGGTGGTCTTCCCTACTTTCTTCTATTTAAGTCTGAATTTGGCAATAAGGAGTTTATGATCTGAGCCACAGTCAGCTCCTAGTCTTGTTTTTGCTGACTCTATAGAGCTTCTCCATCTTTGGCTGCAAAGAATATAGTCAATCTGATTTTGGTGTTGACAATCTGGTGATGTCCATGTGTAGAGTCTTCTCTTGTGTTGTTGGAAGAGGGTGTTTGCTATGACCAGTGCGTTCTCTTGGCAAAACTCTGTTAGCCTTTGCCCTGCTTCATTTTGTACTCCAAAGCCAAATTTGCCTGTTACTTCAGGTGTTTCTTGACTTCCTACTTCTGCATTCCAGTCCCCTATAATGAAAAGGACATCTTTTTTGGGTGTTAGTTCAAGAAGGTCTTGTAGTTCTTCATAGAACCATTCAACTTCAGCTTCTTCAGCATTACTGGCCAGGGCATAGACTTGGATTACTGTGATATTGAATGGTTTGCCTTGGAAATGAACAGAGATCATTCTGTCATTTTTGAGATTACATCCAAGCACTGCATTTTGGATTATTTTGTTGACTATGATGGCTACAAAAATCAGGGTTAGCATGTGTTATTGTAGTTGTGTTGCAAAGAGAGGAAATGGTTTATTTATTTATTTGTTTATTTTTGGCTATTCTGGGCCTTCGTTGCTGTGTAGGTCTTTCTCTAGCTGCAGACAGCAGGGTCTACTCTCTACTTGCGGTGTGCAGTCTTCTCATTGTGCTGGCTTCTCTTGTTGCAGAGCACAGGCTCTAAGGTGCACGGGCAGTAGTTGTGGCACATGGGCACAATAGTTGCTGTTCCTGGGCTCTAGGGCACAGCCCTAATGGTTGTGGCTCAGGGCCTGAGTTTCTCTGCAGTATGTGAGTTCTTCCCAGATCAGGAATCGTGCCTGTGTCTCTTGCATTGGCAGGTGGATTCTTCACCACTGAGACTCCAGGGAAGCCAGCATGTGTTCTTAAAACCCTTTGCACTTTCTGACTCTTCCCTATTCAATCCACTTGCCCTTGTCTCTCAGTAGGTGCTGGGTGGAGCAAAGAACTGACTGCTGCAGATGCAGACTCTGGAATAAACACCTTTCATACAATGTGACTCCTGGAGCCACAGAAACATGTACAGATGGGAAAGATGAACTCAGCGCAGGAATGCTGTCCTAAAATTGGTCATCCTAGCTGGGTTAGAATTCCATCATGGGATGATCCCTCAGTAGATCATATGGCCTTGGCCACATCTTCTGAACAGATGAATGACCTGCATCTTCAGAGCAAAGTATGTCCAACCACACATGGTCTGTTTCCCACCATTTAGAATATAATGTTATCCCTAGTTCAGTTCAGTTCAGTTCAGCTCAGTTCAGTTCAGCCACTGTTGTGTTTGACTCTTTGTGACCCCATGAACTGCAGCACACCAAGCCTCCCTGTCCATCACCAACTCCCAGAGTCTACCCAAACCCATGTCTATTGAGTCAGTGATGCCATCCAAACATCTCATCCTCTGTTGTCCCCTTCTCCTCCTGCCCTCAATCTTTCCCAGCATCAGGGTCTTTTCAAATGAGTCAGCTCTTAGCATGAGGTGGCCAAATATTGGAGTTTCAGCTTCAGCATCAGTCCTTCCAATGAACACTCAGGACTGATCTCCTGTAGGATGGACTGGTTGGATCTCCTTGCAGTCCAAGGGACTCTCAAGAGCCTTCTCCAATAACACAGTTCAAAAGCATCAATTCTTCAGTGCTCAGCTTTCTTTATAGTCCAACTCTCACAACCATACATGATTACTGGAAAAACCATAACCTTGACTGGACGGACCTTTGTTGGCAAAATAATGTCTCTGCTGTCTAGGTTGGTCATAACTTTCCTTCCAAGGAGTAAGCATCTTTTAATTTCATGGCTGCAATCACCATCTGCACTGATTTTGGAGGCCAAAATAATAAAGTCAGCCACTGTTTCCACTGTTATCCCTAGAATGGGCACCTAATCAGACATCATTTAGTGTTCTCATTTAGCAGTCTTTCACTGCTGTACATAACAAAAACTCTATAAACGTCTGTTGACCCATCTGAACTCAGCAATGATGTCTAGTCCTGCTGCTAGAAGATGGAAAGTTTCTTAAGACTAGAGACAAGCCCTAACATTTGTAATCTCTACATCTGCATTTTGGTTTCTCTGTCCCTACAGTAGCCAGCTCCTGCTAATCCATCAAACTCAGATGGTCAGCATCTCCCCAGGTGTCTTGGCCAATCCCAAGGTCATCCCATCCTAGGGATGGATCACACCCATCCCCCTGTGTTCCTGTTGTACTGTAAGCCTCTGCCGCTGTAGCACCACCTGATTCACTGGCTTACTTCCTCTCCTAGGCTGATCTCCTTGACAGCAGAGAAGGCAACATCATCATCATCTCTGCCTTCCTCTATACCTGGAACATAGGAGGTCAACAGTAAGACACATGTTAAGTGAACAAATGACTGTACAGTTTCCTCTAATAGGGTTGACTTTCCCTGAAGATTTTAAGCTCCCTGTAGACAAGACCATGTTGCCCCTTGAGAGTTGGAGTAAGCCAGGCTCTAGGAGAAGGATGTTGATATCAGAAGAGCAGGACGATGCCAAAGGGTGAAGGAAAAGGATTCCTTTTTTTTTTTTTTTTCCAAATTTCTCTCACCTTTGGGATTCTTCCCAGAACCTGGAAGTAATTCTTTAGGGGACACTTAGTATGTATTCCGGGGCTCAGGTAGGCTAGGTATTTCCTGCTATGGGACTGAACCAATTCACTTCTCCCAGCTCAGTGGAGTTGCTGTGGCTGGGAGAATGTTCTAAGCTTGGATTAGTCTTCAGGACAGGGAGCAACTCAATCTCTATGCAGAAGGGAGGTTTTGAACACTCAGACACAGGTACCAGTTTACCACACCCCAAACATCATTACTAAAGGTTAATATTTCTGGATTTTAAACCTTTTAAAAATTATTTTGTAAAACCAAAAGGTGAAAACCTGCAAATTTCCTGTCCTCAGTGAAGAACTCACTTAATTTAGCTAATACTCAGTATGTTCCATTTAAGAAGAACAGAGCTCAAAAACACCACAGAAAAATCACAGGGTACTTACCTGTAATACACAAGAGTTGTCTGTTGGATGGAATCACCACAACCTTTCTTTAAATGGCAAGCAACCCCTCAACTCTGAAAAATTTAGATCTCATAAATGTGATACTGTCAGCAAATACCAGGCACACTTGGGGGGCCAGGGGTGTCAAAAACGTCCCACAGTTGTACAATACAATTTCAAGTAAAAAAATAGACAAATACGTGCTGCTTCTTATTCCTGTTGAAGGTACAGAAACTGAAATTATTCTTACCTCCAGGATTTCAACATGCCATGATGGTTTAACTTTTCTTTGTTCACATACAGACTACATGCACTGAACAGTTACCTACATTTCTTAAAAACAAAATGTTAGAACCAAAAGTAACATCAGATCCTAGGGAAATCACGAGGGTTTATCTGACAGCGACAGTGTGGAGCAGTGTTGAGATGAAGTCTGAGTCCATGTTCGGATTCAGCCAGAGGGTATGTAGAGATCGATTAAGGATATCTGTCCTGGATGTGTGAATGCAGAATAATAACACACCAGGCACATATTTGTCATCCCTGATCCTGTTTGTGAATCTCAAATTATAGACAGTGAAACTAGCACCCAGAGAGATGAACTGTCTAAGGTCACAACGTGAATTTCTTTCTAGAGGACTTAAGAGTCATAATCATTAGGACATAATCATTAGGCCATTTCTATGAGCTAAAGATCTACTAGTATTCCATCTTTAGGGCTTAGAAAAGACATCTAGCCTTGGTATAATGGCTCTTAGGCAGCTGTGATTTCACACCTCATTTGGGTCAAACCCCAAATAGCATCTGAGAAAATATACCACCATTGAATAGTACCCTACTCGCCACTGGACGGCCCCTTTCAACTATATTTGATGTTTAATGAATAGAAATCACCAATGTTGTCCATCATCTTCTGCCTGAGGCCCCTGGGACCCACCACATCCCAAATTCTTGAAACTCTCCCAAGAATATAAGTTTGGCACATGACACTGATGCTCAACAGAGAGGGGCTGATGCTCACACTACCACTGAGATCATGTGCTCTGTGGTCCATGGACAGCTAGGTGTGTCCTCACAGACCACTCACAGCTAAAGGACCTTCCTCTCTGAGCTTGAGTGGTGGCCCTGGTGTCCCTTTTATGAAACTCTTTTCTGAGACTTCCCCAGTCGTCCAGTGGTTAAGAATCTGCCTTTCAACACAGGGGACATGTGTTCGATCCCTGGTCAGGGAACTGAGATCCCATATGCCACATGCAACTAAGCCACAACTACAGAGAAGCCAACTGCCAGCAATGAAGAGCTCACATGCTGTAAGACCTGCTACACTCAAATAAGTAAATCATAAATAAGCATTAAAAAACAAACAAAAAACGTTTCCTTCGTCATTCAGGCTTCCTACAAGACTGCCTTCTTGCACCTCCATGATTGCTTTATCCTGTTACTATGGCACCCATCACACCTTCCTATGACCACTCACTTGAGACAGTGATCTTCTTAAGGGCCAGGAGTATGTCATGTTCAGCATCTTAGCTGTAGTAGTTGAGCACAACGTCTGACCCAGAGTAAGTGCTTCATAAGTGTCTGCCATAAGAACGAGTTCCTAGATGGATGAATAACGTCTTCTTGACATTTATCAGCACGCTGTCGTCTTATCTTTTCCAGAATGATTACAGTCTAGTTTTTCCTAAGGTAACTTTTCCCAAATTACATTCTGTGAAATCTTGAGATCCATGGAATAATTGTTGTCCTGAAAAAGTAATCAATAAAGAGTAAAAAAATTCTTGGCATTTTTTTTCTAAAATATAATTTAACACATTTGTTGTTATTGTTCACATATATGTAAGAAAAGTGTGTGTGTGTGTATTCTTTAATACAGTATATGGTTACACTATATTAAAGCATAATCTGGTCTGGTCAGAAGAAATGGAGAAATAGCACACCCTACATTAAAATGCCTGGTGGACTCACAAACCTGGAATATTCCATGGCAGCATGATGCATAGACAGCTTGAATCAGCTCATGTATATTGCCTTTTGGATGATTGCTGGGTTTTGTTACATATATTTCTTATAAAAGCACCATATATTTCTGATATTATTCAATGTTTATTGTACATTAAACATATGGATCAAAATGTGATCATTTCTTATAACAAATAGATAATCCAGAAAACTTATTATTCCTCTCTATTTTCATTCAAATGCACATGATATTTATAAGGTCCTTTGGTATCCATAAATATACTATTTTTAAACGTTTCTTATATACAAAAGTCTGAGAAGTACTACCTTTATATAAATATATCACTGAATTGCTGATCTATCCAATCTGCTGGTTTCCTTGGGGAAATAAGCAGAGATTTGGAAACAAAAGGAAGAGTAGATGAGGAGGTTGGAGGTAATAAAATAAGATTTCATGAAAGTTGAAATTGAAAAAGACATGAAGCTCTTATAAACCTCCTATTAACCAGGATGCTAAAGGAGCTATAAAGCATACATGAATAAACATTAAAAAAAGCTTGTAAAGATAAAAACACTCTGATTAGGTTTTAAAACTAAAAACAGTGATATTTTAATATAAAAGACTGGTACATGAACTGTCATGGAAAGTTTAAAATAATAAGTATGCAACCGTGTAAGTCAGATAAACATAAGAAGAAAGCAAGAGATGCTAAAAATTAGACAAAGCAATTTCCAGATGGCAAAAGGTAAAAAAAATTAATAATTTCTTACTGATGAAATTAACAGGACAGTGAAGACATATAGTAGCAAGCTCATTGCTCATAAAAAAGAGCAATTTTTAAAAATAACCAAAAGTATTATATTTTAGAATGCTAAAACCCTACTTAGATAATTTACTATTTTTAATAAGAAGATGAAACTTGTAAACATTTTTACCAAAGTGTTGTTCTAAATGAATCCTCCACATTAGAGAAAGAGTGATGGGAAATAGAAAAGAAACTATAAAGACTAGAATTAATTTGAAAGCAAAACTAGAGTACATAGTGTATATTGTAACATATATAAATCCATGTATTAATATAATTGGGCTTCCCAACTGGCTCAGTGGTAAAGAATCCACCTGCCAATGCAGGAGACATGGGTTTGATTCCTGGGTCAGGAAGATCCCCTGAAGGAGGAAATGGCAACCAAGAATTCCAGTATTCTTGCCTGGGACAGCCCATGGACAGAGGAGCCTTGCAGGATACAGCCCATGAGGTAGCAAAGAGTCAGACACAACTGAGTGACTAAACAACAGAGTACTGTTATGAGAATAACAATTGCTACAGTAGCATTTCCTGTATTGTTAAAAGCAGTGTGAGTATGGAGATTGAGGACTGCTTTCTAGCTTTGGCTCTGCCACTCACCAGCTGTCAGTCGGGGCCTTGGAGAACTCTTGGCTTCAGTTTCCCTTTATGGGTATAGGGCTACCTACCCTATAAGGTCATTATGAGAATGAAACAACAAAACAGATGGGAAGTGGTTTTTAATTTATAAAATGCTACAGAAACATTGACTTTTATTACTGTTAGTGATATCATTTTGTTATATTGAGAGGAAATTTGTGTATCTTATACTTACAGCCCCCAATCCTCATTCCTTGTAGGAGGCCCCCATTACTTCTAGGAAACAAACAATCACAATGAGGCAGGCTGAATTTAAAAGTAAATCACTCCATGATGCAGTCAGGAGCCAAGAAATGCTGGCTGCTTCTAGAATCTTCCAGCAAGGAATGGACCACTCCCAGGGCCTTCAGAAGTAAGTAGCTCTCCTTTCACCTTGATTTTAACCCCTTAAGAATTATTTTGGATTCTTGACCTTCACAACTGTCAGAGAGAAAGCTGTGTTATTTTAAAGCTTAAAAAAAATAACAGTAAATCACTCCAGGATACATAGACTGATAGAATCTCAGTTGGAACCAGAATCCCATCTTACCATCACAGACAAGCCACCTAGACAGAGTTATGCCTTAAATTGTGTTTTATAAAGGAAATATAAAATCTGTGGAAAGGTACTAACATCTCCTAGCAGAGGCTGGTCTCTTAGTTGCCTCCCAAGGAACTGGTATCTAATGGTGGGAACCAGAACATGCATAAAATGTTGTAATGTAAGGCATAAAGCACTAAGGCTATTAGCTGAACACAGGAAGAGTGTTAGAGAGGTATAGAGAAGATAAAGGTCACCATTACTTGGAGAAAGGAATCAAAGACATCTTTCTGAAAGAGTACCTTTTGAATCAGGCTTTGCAAGGCATGCAGATGACCAACTTGGAACAGTGGAAAGGGTATGGACTCTCAGTTCAGCAAATAACCCATTGTTGGCCCTGCTCAAACCATAGCTTCCCCTCTGAGCCTCAGTTTCCTCATTCATAGAGCAGGAATAAAGCTACTAGTGAGAAAGGATTGCTCTTAGGGTTAAATTAGTAAACAAATATATATTTCAACTGTAGGGATTCCCAGGTGGCTCAGTGGTAAAGAATCTGCCTGCAATGATGGAGACTTTAGTTCGATCCCTGGGTCAGGAAGATCCCCTGGAGAAGGAAATGGCAACCCACTCCAATATTCCTGCCTGGAGAATCCCATGAACAGAAGAGCCTGGTGGACTACAGTCCATGGGGTCTCAAAGAATCAATACAATTTAGCCACTAAACAACAACAACAAAGATACTGCTCTAGGATGACTCCAAATTATGTTGCTAAAACCAGAAGGTAATAAACCAACCAGGGGATATTTATGGAGCATTCTATATGTATCCAGCAAGGTTCAGAGAGTGATTTGAGTACCATGAAATTCAGTATTTCTTTTTTTTTCTTTTCCAGATATATTAAGATATTGACATATATCATGTATAAGTTTAAAGTATGCAATGTAATGATTTGATACACACATATATTGCAAAATGATTACCACAACAAGGTTAGTTAATACCTGTATTCTCTCACATATACAATTATAGTATTTCTTAATTCTAAGATAACATTGATTTTAAGAAACATTGCTGAAACAACTTTTAGGTTGAAGAGAAGGGAAAAGAAAAATTATGTAATATGCACATATCAATTGTAAGATCCATATTGATTTCAGAAAAAATGAAATTTGAAAGATAAAGTATGTCTTTGAATTTGAAACAATGCAGTCTTAAGATGTGGCCTCTACTTTCCAAAAGTAAGCAGCTCCATTGGCAAGATATGACTACCATGATGAAAAAGAGAACAAAACAGCCCAAGCAAGTACATGGTTAAATATTGGGGGTCTTGGTCAGTCATCTCTCCTTTTCTGCAAAACACTAAGAGATCCACAAAAGGGAAGCCTGCTTTGTATTGCTTACAACTCACCACTGTAGGCCACACGTTCAGGGATTCTCCACCAGGTTTGAGGAGTCCTGAAGATAGCCCCTCTTTCAGTAGCCTGCAGGATTGCAAATGTACATTCAAGTAAAACTTGAATTCAACAGCATTTCCTGAGCGTCTCTTCTGTGCCCACAGTCGAGCTGAGTGCTCCGTGTGGAAGGCCCAACATCTTGCTCATCCCTGCATTCCCCCAGCTCCTGGTACACCACACAACACACAGTAGGTGTGGCTGGCACTTTGCCAAACGGAGCTAAACTGACTCTGCTGTCCACATGAAGTTCAAATTCTTCTACAAAGGAACTACTGTGCCGGCCATAAAGTTTGTTTGGGTTTTTCCACAACATCTTATGGAAAAACCCAAACAAACTCTTTGGTCAACCCAATAGAACCAATCATTGGCCAACCTAATAGAACCAACCATTGGCCAAATGGGTTGTGTCCCTGCTTTTCAGAGTGTCTATGGTGATGGACCAGGTTTTTATTCTCAATCTTTTGTGAAATACAAAATCACATAATTGGATGCCATAGGGATGCCAAATTTCTATAATATTTCTCAATTTGCTCTCAATTTCTGTACTGATCTCATCAAGGACACATAAGAGTTTGCAGACTGACACCCACCTGACACGGGTACACAGATCACACTTTGAGTAACGTGTTTGAGTAACACGATTCCCAAACTCTTCCTTATGTATTATATGGAGATCTCAGAATCACTTGGAAAATTAATCAATTGGCAAGCTTTGGAAAGCATTAATGATGATGATGATGAGAGCATCACTTTTCAAGTGCTTCTTATGTGGAAGGCACTGCTGATGATTAGGAACCAGCCCCATCACATCTTCTCATGGAGGAGACTGCTGTTCAGGGGGGGAGATTAACCAGTGAAGACTTCTATTCTTTTTTTCCATCTCTTGACTAGAGCAAGAGAAAGTATAACTGGCAGTAGAAACCACAGGACTCTGGAAGCCAGATGGCTTTGGATATAAGCCCTGAATTGCTATTTACCATCTACATGAAGTAGGGCAAGCAGGCACTCCACTGAACCTCAATTATTCTATCTGGACGTAGGAGCCCCTCACCCATACATGGAGTTATTATTTTAGACATACAGTGGCTTGCTGTGGTGTTGATATCCTAAAGAGAAGCAATCAAGTGAGTTGGTACAGGTCTGAATGAGGAATTACTAGCAGACAGAAAAATTCTGATGAGACCCTCAGAGTAATAGAGATTCCAAAGACTCTATGATGAAGAACATCTGAAGGATGAGAAATACTTGGCTTAGAAACAATTTAGAGGACAACAGAGTTGCCTTCATTTCAGAAGAGACATCCCTTGGAATGAGCATAGATAGACTTCTCCTGGGTGGCCCCAAAGCCTAGAACCACAGACAGCATGAAAAAACTATAGAGAGACAGATTTTGCTCAAAGGAAGAAGTTTCTGACAACCAGAGTCTTCCAAAGAAGGAAGGGGCCAGCTGTACTGGAGTGAGTGGCCACTCATGTGTGAAACCCGTGTCCTCTTGTTATGGAAGCTGGTAGTGGGGGACCTTAGTATTTTCAGACCAACGACTGGCCTAGGTGGTCTCCAGGTGTCTTCTGGGGCTTCCATTACAACTCCGAAAATCCAAGGAGAAACTTTCCCACTGTGGGAAGAATCTTCTCAGCCTTCTGTTCGTTTGGGCATAAAAGGTAGGACAGCTGGGAAGATGTCAATCAGTCAATCAGAACTACTAAAAATGGCAGTGCATGCTGAAAAGTGGTCCTAATATCCCTTTTATTTGTCTGTCCCTGTGTAGTACATGAAACATCTTCACACATTGCCTCGCCCACAGCTCTGGGAGGTAAAAATCATTATTATGCCCAATTTGCAAAGATGAAGCAAAGACTCAGAGAGAAGCTCTTAGTTCAGAAAAGAACTCACATCCCATAAGTTAGAGACCTGGAGCTCAAATCCAATTTGCTGATTCCCAATTCTCAGCTCTTCTCACTGCCGCCTCCTCCCATCTTTTCTGAGACTTAGTGTCTATCCTAGGTAACCATTCCTGTTGTTTAGTCCCTAAGTCGTGTCCGACTCTTTTGCAACTCCATGGACTGTAGCCCATCAGGTTCCTCTGTCCATGGTATTTCCCAGGCAAGAACACTGGAGTGGGTTGCCATTTCCTTCTCCAGGGGATCTTCTCCACCCAGGGAGCGAACCTGCATCTCCTGCATTGCAGGCAGATTCTTTACCACTGAGCCACCAGGGAAACCCAGACATTCCTATCCCAGCATTTAAACTGCTTGTGAAGGTCAGATGAGGCAAAGTATTTGAAAAGGTTTTGAGCAGATGAAATGATTTCCTTCCTTCCTCCCTCTTCCCTCCTTTCTATTACTTTCTTTTCTTCCTTAAATCTTTATTGAACAGATTTAAAGTTCCAAGCACTATGACAATCAGCTGGGATGCGAAGATGCATGATACATAGTCTTTGCCTTCAAGGAGCTGCCAGTCTGGCTGGGGGCTACAGATAGGTTTAAAAACAATCCACTGGTGTATCAACAGTGCAAAAATAGATATAATGAAGATTGCTCTGAGGCAGGTGTGATTAATTCAGGAAGGCGAGTGGGACAGTTAGAGAAGTCTTCCTGGAGGAGGTGACAGCTAAACTAGGTTTGGAAGACTTGCAGTTTCCCAGGCAGGTGTTGAGAAAGTTTGGGCAGGAGGAAGAGGGTATTCTAGGGAACGAAGGGAACATTTACTAAGGCATGGAGATCTGGGCCAACATGGTGTATTCAGGAGTAATACAGAAGAGCTACTGATCGAATAAGGACCAGGAGTGGTGAGAGACAGGACTAGGGAGGTCAGAAAGGGTCAAAGGAGTATTCAATGCCAATTTAAGGAGCTTTGGAGAGTTTTGGAAGTGGTTCAGCTCCTGGTGGGGGTGGGGGAGTGGGGGAGGGGCTAACGAGAGGGTTTGAAGGACAGGATGGTTTCACTGGAGAGCATGAGATTAGTGGTCTCAGAGAAGAGACCAAGAGTGACACGTTACATGAATTAGAGAGGCGACTCCCAGTCACGAGTGTGATGCTGAATGCTCTGTGTGTGGACTGAATTGGAAGCAAATGACTCAAAAGAAAAAAAACCAAAAAAGTGGTTCAGTTCAAGAAGAGGCATCATGAGGGTCTTAGAATGAGCACATGGATATCCGAGTATAGAACAGATAGAGGGGAGAGGCTAGGCATTCACAGTCCTTCTCTTCCATATTCCCAGATCCAACCTCAGCCCTTCTCTGCAGCTCTGTGCCCCAGGAGGCTGACCTCTGCTGACTGCACCTTCTGCACCCCCTAGAACTGGACTTCTGTGTTCAAACAATGGGAAGGAAGCTCCAGCAAGCAGGGCAGAGGAAGCAGTCATCATATGATTTCTTCCCCACTCCCTCCCTGCTTCTGCATAGCCTTCCCACCAAGTAGTCCTTCCTCCATGGTTCTGGTTCTCTCTGAGCTTCATCATCTTTATTTATTCCCTTGTCTCTTCAGTCCTAGAAGTTGTGACAGCTTCCAGCACTTACTAGTCTCTGGGCGCCTCGATATCCCTTGTTCGTGACACTAACCCTGCCCCCACCTCTCTGTCCCTTCATTAATGGCTCTTCAGTTGAACCATGTGAGATGAGTTCTGCCTCCTGCCATGAGGCTGACTGATTCAGAGGTCAAGGTGAGATACAGGTCTGGAGAGAGGCAAGGCCATGGCAGCGATCTGCGGGAGGGATGCTGTGGTAGTGGGGGCGAGGAAAAGGGAGCAGAGTGGAGGATCTTTCCAAGGGACGCCATGCATCTTGCTTTCAGCTTGTGCTGGTCTCCAGGAGGGGGAAGGTCCTGGGGGGCTGAATAAGTGGTGGGGCACTCCCCAAAATGGAGAGTTCATGAGAAGCTGTTCTGGTGGATTGACAAGATCAGTTTTGATCACCTGAGTCTGAGGAGCATCAGGAACAGATGTCCAGGAGACCAGTGGATCAAAGGGTCTCCACCCGGAGACAAACCAAGGCACCAGCAACACAGAGCTGATAGTTAAGGTCCACAAACAACAGAGAAATGCGTTAAATTTGCCACAAACCCATCCCCTTGGTTCTTTCTTAATAATTATTGATATATAAAGCAGTAGAGCTATCAGGACCCAAGATGTCACATGAAGGCTCTTGTGACAAGCTGCTTGCCTTGTACTTTGATTAACTGCCCCCCTTTTAAAGATGTAGGGGTTTGTTTTTCATGTCCACAATTTTCCCTGGCGTTCCATTTAGTCATTCCTATTTTTCACCACCAGATTGTTTGCTGGGGAAAAGAACAAAAACAGCAACAGATGTCTTTGTTTTGGGGTTTTGCAAAACTCTCTGGTTAAGATAACACTTTCAATTAAAGAAATTATATCATCCAAATACCATATGCCGACAAGCCCTCATTTGCAAAAAATCACCTGCTTTCAGAAACTGTTTGAAAAGTCCTCTCACACCATCCCTCAATCACTCAGTCGAACATTGAAACAGATCCCTTCTCTTCTCTCGTCTGGATTATGAAAGCTTTAGTTCAGAAAGCTGAAGTCAAGAGAGCATCTGCTGATTTGTCCTCAGGACTCTGAGGCATTCATCACCAATTGCTCAGACTTCATGCACATGTGTGCGCACACACACACACACACACACACAAACACACCCTCCATGTGTGTAACCTGTGCTATTCATTGTATTTCAGGGCCTGGCACATTGTAAGCACTTAGCAAATCACTGTGGAATAAATTAATTCATTTCTTTTTTCCTTCCTTCCTCCCTCTTTCCATCTTTGTTTCCTCTATGGCTTCACATTTCCTGAAGGACTCCTGTGCCGTACAGTTGCTAAGCACTGGAAGTACAAAGAGAATTAAACAGATACCCTGTCCTCAAGACACCCACAGTCTAGAAGGATGATGGCCAAGTAACAGGAGAGATCTAATCCTGGGAAGAACATGAGCTCCTTAGGGGCAAGAACCAGTCCTAATTCCCCATATAGTTCCTTTTTTGGTTAGGGCCAGGAGCTCAATGGGTATTCAGTGTTTGTGGAGCAAAATATTTGTTGAATGGAGTATATCCTATCATGACAAGCAGGCCCCAAACTGCTGAAGCAGACGAAAAATGATCCTAAGATTATAAGGGAGCTGGGAGCAAAGGGATGTGCCCCAAGAGCTGGAAAAGCAAGGGCGATGGCAAGAGGCCAGGGCCTGCTGGGCTGTCAGAAACCGTTCAGCCAAAGCAGGGAGTCATGACAGGGCTTATGACTTAAGTGATTGCTACGGTGAGCAATCCAGTTTGGTCACAGTATCAACATCAATCACAATATCAAGTGAGAGGAAGACTCAACGTGATCTAAGTCCCATTACAGCGGATCTTTTAAGGCCTGCTTGGAGTCTACGTTTTGTTAGACACTGGAGAACCACGACAGGTTGTGACAGATGTGAAGTGGCAGTTCATCCAGCTCAAACCTACTGTAATAGACTCTTCCCTGTGCTGTGGGTGTTGATTTGACCAGAAACAATTTCAGAGTGGGAATTTGGATTTAATACGTTCTGCTGGATATTCTCCATTTGCCCATCCAGATCTACTTTCCCCATATCTCATCTAACTCTCTGCCCCAGAAGGCTGACCTTATAAAGAACATCAGTTGGCTCCCTTGTGCTCTGGCTTTCAGTTGGATTTGGCCAGCAGAAGCCACCAGTAGGAGATCAGGAAGTGAGGGGAGAGTGAGGTTCAGATATTGGCCCCCTGGTTCCTTCTGTGCCAGGTGGCTGTGGGTTAATGATATTCCTCTACCGAAGGCCACGGCTCCTGAAAAGTGGCCCTCTCTATATGGCTACACCTTCTAGTTGCATAACTGGTCCTTCCTCTCACTCCTTTAGGCCTGAGGACAGTTAAAATCCCCCTTCTGTTGTTAGCCGTATCTAGCTAGGTATTGCTAGACAGGATGGAGCACTATCCTTCATTGCTTTCTCTAACCCTATCTGGAACTCCTTAAATAATTATTCTTTGCAAACTGACCAGTTTGAGTGTGCCAAGAATCTTATATGAATACCTACCATAGGCCAAGCACAATCTGAGATGTTTTACATACATGTCTTTCAAGTAATCCTCCCAAACAAATCTTCAGGTAAATATTAATATTTCCATTTACAAATTTTAAACATATGTGAAGTTCACAAATTTTAGGTAACTGGTAAAGACCATCTTCTACAACTTGGAATCTTCCTATTTAGAATAGTACCAGACGAATGGATAAGGAAGCTATGGTACATATACACCATGGAATATTACTCAGCCATTAAAAAGAATTCATTTGAATCAGTTCTAATGAGATGGATGAAACTGGAGTCCATTATACAGAGTGAAGTAAGCCAGAAAGATAAAGACCAATACAGTATACTAACACATATATATGGAGTTTAGAAAGATGGTAACGATAACCCTATATGCAAAACAGAAAAAGAGACACAGATGTACAGAACAGACTTTGGGACTCTGAGGGAGAAGGCAAGGGTGGGATGTTTCTAGAGAACAGCATCAAAACATGTATATTATCAAGGGTGAAACAGATCACCAGCCCAGGCTGGATGCATGAGACAAGTGCTCGGGCCTGGTGCACTGGGAAGACCCAGAGGAATCGGGTGGAGAGGGAGGTGGGAGGGGGGATCGGGATGGGGATTACATGTAAATCCATGGCTGATTCATGTCAATGTATGGCAAAAATCACTACAATATTGTAAAGTAATTAGCCTCCAACTAATACAAATAAATGGAAAAAAAAAATAGAATGGTACCTTACATTTCCTTGACTGAATGTATGAATGACTACAAGACTGCCTGCTAAGTGCTAATATGAGCGTTAGAGATCACAGGGGTGTTTGAAATGCAGTGGTGGGAGAAGTGGCTTTTGAATCAGAAAGCAGAATCCTAATTCAACGAAGTGGGGTTTGTTCCAGGTATGCAGGGCTGGTTCACTATTTAATATAATCCATTGTATCAACAAACTAAAAAAGGAAAATCACATAATCATGTCAATAGAGGAAGAAAAACTATTTGAAAAAATCCACCTCATGATAAAACCCATTCGTGAATATGAAGGGACCTAGGGATTGTCATACTGAGTGAAGTAAGTCAGGTACAGAAAGACAAATATGATATGGCTTATTATATGGAATCTTTTTTTTAAAAAAATGGGTACAAATGAACTTACAAAACAGACATAGAGTAATTGATACAGAAAACAAACTTGTGCTTATCAAAGGGGTAGAAGGAAAAGAGATATACTGGGAGACGGGGATTGATATATACACACTCTTCCTCCTCTTGTGCAGTGTTCATCCATGTCGACTCTTTGCAGCCCCATGGACTGCAGCCCACCAGGCTATATACACACTATTATATATAAAACAGATAACTAATAGGGACCTACTGTATATCACAGGGAACTCCTCAATACTCTATAATGGCCTACATGGGAGAAGAATCTTAAAAAAGAGTGGATATATGTATAACTGATTCACTTTGCTATACACCTGAAACCAACACAACATTGTAAATCAACTATACTCCAATAAAATTTTTTAAAAATTAAAAACCCCCTTCATGATAAAAACTGAATAAACTAGGAATGTACAGGAACTTTCTCAACTTGATAAAGACTACAAAAATCCTACAGCTTATACATCATACTTAATGATAAGAAACTGAAATTTTCCCACTAAGATGAGGTACAAGGCAAGGATGTCCCTTCTCATTGCTCCATTTAACATTGCACTAGAAGTCTTCACTAATGCAATAAGACAAGAATAAGAAATTTAAAAGTACACAGTTTGGGAAAGAAGACATAAAACTGTTTGCAGGTGACATGATCATTTAAGTAAAAAATTCAGAATAACTAACAAAAAAGAAAAAGAAAAAAGACTCCTGGAACTATTAAGCAATCATAGAAAAGTTGCAGATGTAAAGATAATGTATAAAAGTCAGTTCCTTTCCTATATACCAACATGAATAAGTGGAATTTGAAATTAAAAACACTAGTACTCAAGAAAATGAAATACTTAGGTATAAATCTTACAAAATATGTAAAAGATCTAAATGAGGACCACAAAACTTTGGTGAATGAAATCAAAGAAGAACTAAATAAATGCAGAGATACTCCATGTTTATGGACAGGAAGACAAAAATATAGTCAAGATGTCAATTCTTCCCAACTTGAGCTACAGATTCAGTGCAATTCCAATCACAATTCCAGTAAGTTATTTCATAGATACCAACAAATTGATTCTAAAGTTTATATGGAAAGGCAAAAGACCCAGAGGAGCCAACACAGTATTGAAGGAGAACAAAATTGAAGGACTGATCTTACCCAACTTCAAAACTTACCATAATGCTACAATACAGTGTGATATTGGTAAAAGAATTGCAAATTGATCAATGGAACAAAACAGAGATCCCAGAAACATATCCCCATAAATACTATCAACTGATTTGTGACAAAGAAGCCAAGGGAATACAGTGGAAGAAAGACAGTCTTTTCAACGAATGATGCTGAGACAACCAGCCATCCATCCATATGCAAAAAAAGAAGAATCTTTACACAAACTCCGTCACAAAAATTAACTCAAAGTAGATCACAGACCTAAATGTAAAATGCAAAACTATAAAACTCTTAGAAAATACATAGGAGGAAACCTAGATAACTTTGAATATGGTCATGCCTTTTTAGATACAGGACCAAAAACAAAAATCCTTGAAAGAAATAATTGATAAGCTGAATTTCATGAAAAGCACAAACTTCTGCTCTGTGAAAGACAATATTACAAGAATGAGCCACAGACTAGAAGAAAATATTTGTAAAAGACACATCTAGTAATAGACTATTATACAAAATATATGAAGAACACTTAAAACTCAACAATAAGAAAACAAGCCCAAGTTTAGGAGAGAGGTCATCAAAGAAGATGCTGTGCTGTGCTTAGTCGCTCAGTTGTGTCCAACTCTTTGCGACCCCATGGACTGTACCCCCCCAGGCTCCTCTGTCCTTGGATATTCTCCAGGCAAGAATACTGGAGTGGGTTGCCATGCCCTCCTCCAGGGGACCTTCCCAACCAAGGGATCAAACCCAGGTCTCCCACATTGCAGGTGGATTCTTTACCATCTGAGCCACCAGGGAAGCCCATGAATACTGAAGTGGGTAGTCCATCCCTTCTCCAAAGGATCTTCCCAACCTAGGAATCAAACTGGGGTCTCCTGTGTTGCAGGCAGATTCTTTACCAGCTGAACTACCAGGGAAGCCCATCAAAAAAGATATGCATTGAGACGGGTGCTCGGGCCTGGTGCACTGGGAAGACCCAGAGGAGTCGGGTGGAGAGGGAGGTGGGAGGGGGGATCGGGATGGGGAATACGTGTAAATCTATGGCTGATTCATATCAATGCATGACAAAACCCACTGAAATGTTGTGAAGTAATTAGCCTCCAACTAATAAAAAAAAAAAAAAAAGAAAGAAAGTAAGTTACAGATATCATGACATTTTACCACTAAATATATTATCATGCAACTCCTAAAAATAAATTTTACATAATCACAAAAAAAAAAAAAAAACAAAGGCTTTGGTATAGTCAATAAAGCAGAAATACATGTTTTTCTGGAAAAAAAAAAAAAAAAAGATATGCATATGGCAAATAAGTATTGGGATGGCCAAAAAGTTCATCCGGGTTTTTGTAACAACTTATGGAAAAGTTCAAATAAACAAATAAGCTTTTTGGCCCACCCAATATATGAATCGATGTTCCACATCATACGTCATCAGGGGAATGCAAATTGAAATAATGACATACCACTGCACACCTATTAGAATGGCCAAAATCAAGAACACTGACAATACTAAATGCTAGTGAAGATGTGGAGCAACAGGAATTCTCATTCATTGCTGGTGGGAATACAAAATGGTACAGTCACTTTGGAAGATAGTTGATAGTTTCTTATAAAAACAAAACATACTGTTACTGTATGATCCAGCAATGACACTCCTTGGTATTTACCCAAAGGAGCTGACAACTTATGTCCACACAAAAACCTGCATGCGGATGGATGCTCATAGCAGCTTTATTCATAATTGCAAGAAAATTTGGAGGCAGCTGAGATGTCTTCAGTAGGTGAGTGGATAAATACACTGTGGCACATCCAGTAATGGAATATTACTCAGTGCTAAACAGAAATGAGCTATCAAGCCATAAAAAGACATGAATGAAACTTAAATACATATTGCTAAGTGAAAGAAGTCAATCTGAAAAGACTACACACTGTGATTACAACTATATGATATTCTAAACAGGTAAAACTATGGAGACTAGTAAAAGATTACTAGTTGCTGGAGTGGGCAAGGGTGAAGAGGAAGAGGAGATGGAATAGACAGAGCACAGAGGATTTTTAGAGTCCTGAAAATACTCTATATGACATTGTAATGAAAGACATAAATCATTATACATTTGCCCAAGCCCACAGAAGGTACAACACCAAGAGTGAACTCTAAGGTAAATTATGGACTTTGGGTGATAATGATGAGTCCATGTAGGTTTGTCCTTGGTAAAAAATGTACCATTCTGATGAGTGATGTTGGCAAGGGGCTATGCATGTGTAGGGGCAGAGCTATTACTAGCAACCTCTGTACCTTCCTCAAAATTTTGTTGTAAATCTAAAACTGCTCTTAAAAAAATATTCTAGGCTTTCCTTCCCGAGTCTCTCTCTGCTCTCTGGTCTGCCTCGGATCCAAGATGTCCAGTCCCCTGGAGCAGGCGCTGGCTGTGATGGTCGCCACCTTCCACAAGTACTCTGGCCAAGAGGGAGACAAATTCAAGCTGAGTAAGGGGGAGATGAAGGAGCTTTTGCACAAGGAGCTGCCCAGCTTTGTGGGGGACAAGGTGGATGAGGAGGGCCTGAAGAAGCTGATGGGTGATCTGGATGAGAACAGTGACCAGCAGGTGGACTTCCAGGAGTACGCCGTCTTCCTGGCCCTCATCACTATCATGTGCAATGATTTCTTCCAGGGCTCCCCAGCGCGCTCCTGATGCAGAGCTTGTGGCTCCCTGCTGTGGGTCTCTTCGGCTGGGGAGGACTCTCTATCTTTTTTAGTTTTACTCAATAAACTGTTTTTGCCGGTTGAAAAAAAAAAAAAAAAATTCTAAATCCACTACTGACTAGATCTCTTAGTCTTAATTCCTTATATGGACCTTCCTACTACATAATGTGGGCTTCCCTGGTGGCTCAGAGGTTAAAGTGTCTGCCTGCAATGCGGGAGACCTGGGTTTGATCCCTAGGTCAGGAAGAGCCCCTGGAGAAGGAAATGGCAACCCACTCCAGTATTCTTGCCTGGAGAATCCCATGGACGGAGGAGCCTGGTGGGCTACAGTCCACGGGGTCACAAAGAGTTAGACATGACTGATCGACTTCACTTCACTACTACATAATATGGTTATAAGGTTTAACCAAGATAATATTCACAAAGTATCCAGAATACAACAAGTACTTTATAAATGATAGACTTATTTTACACAGAAAATATACATATATATTCTAGATAGTCATATATATTTATGTGTATATATATATGTCATCCTGATTAGTACTCAGATCAATGATGAAAACCACATTATTGGACAGATAGCCTCAATCAAGTACCCTTTTCTTTTACTTACAAATGATTGCTTCACACATACACATATACAAATGTAGTAGCCAATTGAAGTTGTTAGTTACCTTATTAGTTAAATGGAGTTGCCAGTGCTTAAAGCTTCCTATTTAGACTGGGCCTAGGTCTTCAGGTCCCAGGGTCATATTCAGCCCTCCCAGTGCCTCACCGTAGAGCCTAAAGAACATCTTGCAGTCAGTAGAGAGGATACTTCTGTGTTTTCCTCTTCAGGCTTCAATCTCTTCGATTGGAAGCAGCAAACCTTTCCAAGACACATGATAGTTACTCACTTAGGAGTGAGCCACAGGTCTTTCCTGGCTGGCTTTGCCAACTCCTCTTTTTAATTGTTTCTGGGGGAGGGAAAAACTTCATGTTAATGGAATTCCAAAAAAGAATGTCATGGTGACAAAGCAGGGAGAAAGCTCAGACAATGGGAGGAAATGTTGAAAGATTCCCTTTCATCTTCTAACGGCCGTTTGGGGCTGCACATGCCCTGTCCTGGGAACAGACTCCCAGGGCAAAGGTTCCCCGCGATGAGCAGCCCACATTTTGTGAGTGCATAGTTACTCTTCCTTCCGTTTGTTAAAAATATTTTTCTAACCAGGTCTCCGGAATCGAATATAAACACTGCAAGAATGGTTTCATTCTTTCCAAAACAGCATTGCCCTCTCCAGCGTCTATCTAACACCCCTGTTGAGAATTTGAGTATCTAGATAAATGGACCCAGGCCTTTGAGATCTTGGGAAAAAGAGGTGTGACATAACAGAAGACATAAGCTCTGTTCTGGTTCTGTTTCATTTCCCAAGCAACCCGGTGAAAAGCAAGCCCGAGGGGAATCTAGGGCAGGGCTCTGCTTTGCTCTTCGTCGGTCGGGGAGTCTCAGCCATGGGAAGAAAATGGGGTGGTGTGAAGGAAGCAGATTTGAACTGAAAAGCCCTGCTTTTGCAGCTTGTCTCCTGCATTTATTAGCGAGTGAGTCAACCCATCTGACTCTCAGTTTCTTCAGCCAGGCAATGGGGAGAATTACCTCCACCTCTCAGAGCTGGCGAGAAGATCCAAAAATACTGTGCCTGGGACTTCCCTGGTAGTTCAGTGGCTAAGACTCTGCACTCCCAATGCAGGGGACCTAGGTTCAATCCCTGGTCAAGGAGCTAGATACCACACGCCACAACTAAAGATCCCATGTACCACAACTAAGACGAGCTGCAACCAAATAAATAAAAATAAATATTTTTTTAAAGTCCTTTTTTTAAAGTCCCTTTATCCTGTACATTAAAAAAACCACTCTGTCTCCTGGTTTGGCCTCTTGGGGCTGGTTTCTTTGATGGGGTGCAGGGCTGGAGCTGGTTGACAGGTGTGGTGGCCCCACCCCACCCCTGCAGCTGCTTCTAACAAGAAACACTGAGCTCCTTGAAGCTGTTGGCTACCGACCTGAAGTCACCCCAGGCTGAATCTTTGAGATCCACAACTTTCTCACAGGCTGGGGTATAACGTCTCCAGTGGAAAGTTTCCCCAAATCAAGGGGTCCACCACTCTCTCGTTTTAATTTATTTTTTTTGGTCTAGGAATGAAGAATCACCACAAATATTATAACACAGATGTTGTTGGGAGTGATTGCTGAGAAGAATGAGGAGGAAGAGAACCAGTGTGACACAGTTGCTGGGGAGACCAGACTGGCTAGAGGAGCTGGCTGAGCCAACGTGAGCTAAGTCGTTTCAATCGTGGCCAACTCTTTGCAACCCTATAGGCTGTAGCCCACCAGGCTCCTCTCTCCATGGGATTCTTCAGGCAAGAATACTGGAGTGGGTTGCCATGCCCTGCTCCAGGGGATCTTCCTGACCCAGGGATCAAACCCGCATCTCCCACAGGTCCTGCATTGCAGGTGGATTCTTTACCACTGAGCCACCAGGTTGAGCCAATAGAGGCCCTTTAAAATCTGGCTCAGGCATCTCCTCCTCCAGGAAGGCTTCCCTGACCACATTCTCCAGCCTGAGATGGGTACCCTCCAGGAACCAATCCCCTGTGCTCACTTCAATCACAACCCTTACGTATGTTTCCAGTCGTTCTCTTTGTGAGCAAGTGATGGGAAATTACTAATCTTGTGAGCCCAACAGCGGGCATAGTGCTTGTCACACAGTACTTTTGCCCAAAATGTTAAATGCTCTGGGATGAATTGGTGTCTACTTGATTAAGTGAGCCTGAACTCACCTCTCCTAATTGCAATACCAAGGAGGTACCATCCCTCCCTGGGACACAGTCACAAGTAATGCTGAAAATCAGATGGGTGGTAACTACATGGAGCCATGGAAATCATCCCATTCATGGTTCATGGCAGGAAGGACCCAGTCAGTGGAGGATGAGTAGGAAAAGCAGGACCAGCCCCTTCCCTCTCTCTGCCCACACCAAGGAAAAGAGAATGGGCAGCAGGGTTCCAGCTCATGAGGCTTGAGTTCGAGTCTACCTTTTGCCCCAGGAAGACCTGAGGTGTCAAGTAGGGAAAGTAAGGTAGATGCCCAGGAATTTAGACTAGACAGCTTGATGTGAGGAAGAAAAATTATAGCTGAGAGGCTGTGAGAGTGCCAGGATGAATCTAGCTTGTTGGCAGTAAAATTGTCCCTTGGCCCAAAGTGCTGCTGCTACTGACAGTCAACTAAGAGAACACAGGATGGCAGAAGCGGACATGGGGAATGCCTTCATCACAATGATGCTAACACAGCAAAAGTATTCAAGCTCTGTTTCAAACTTATCAGTACAGATCTCTGGGGAGCTATATTTTTATTAACTTCCTCTTTGGGACTGTGTAATTGAAGGCAATCAGAAAAAGAAAATTATTTCATTCTGAAATTATCTCCCTTCTCTCAGTGCCAAAGATGTGAGATCACCTTGTACCTTAAATAGAAAAGCCTCCATGCTACAAACTGTGCAAAAATGAAAGATAGAAGATGGATAAGATGGGGCCCTCATTTGTCTGGGTTTCTCTCATGTGTAAGCAAGACAGAAGCTGGGGATGGGGGGTGGGGGTAGGTAGTCTGCTCAGTAGAGAACATATGGTAAGCCTGGCCAAAGGCTTTCCTTGAGTGCCCTCAGCCAAGAAAGGAGAAAAAAATGGTGAAGTTCTTTCCATGTGATGCTTCATGACAGTTCACAGGTGTAGATCAAGCTTTCTCAACCCTTGACACTATTGACATTTGGTGCTAGAAGATTCTTTGTTGTGGGGCCATCCTGTACACTGCAGGGGGTTAAGCGGCATCCCTGGTCTCTGTTCACTAATGCCAGTGACAACCAAAGATCCCTCCAGACATTGCCAAACATCCCTGGAGGGGCAAAATCACCCATCCCCACCCTCACCTCAAATGCAGAACTACCGGTCTAGAGGAACAATGAAACTTATAGTCAAGTCTGAGCTTAGATAGGGTTTCCCAGTAGAGCCCTTGGACCTGTAAGAAGCTCTGGACAACAAACGGTCCTACTGACATCATGGGCACTATTATTACTAGACTGTCTTCTCAACATCCAAAAATTGAATCAGAGAAAGAACTGAAACCACAGAATTCGTGAAGAAACTCTACCCAAAATCTAACTCAAGGAAAATATGAAATTAAGCACCAAATTTAATTCTGAACTCCTTGGAAGCCAAGATAGAATGGGAAATTTGAAGACTATTGTAGTTCTTGTTTTCAGATTAAAGTAAGTATACCTTTTTTATTTGTCTGAAGAAACTCAATTCCCTCCTATAACTGAACTTTATGGGGGATTTATCAGAAGATCCTTATGGAAATATTACTGAAAAAAATGTAAGGACTAGATAAATTGCAAAATAGCAATGAGGCAGGCAGAGAAGAATCAGGGCCCCACATATCTTAGAAAAGAGCAAAATACAGTTTTTTCATTTATGTAACCAATATTTCTTGCTCACCATCTACATGTCCAGCACCACACTAGACACAGTTTGGATATAGGTCTATAGATACTGGAGCCGTATCTCTGAATAAGACAAAAAGTATCCTGGTTTCCCTAGAGCTTACACTCTTTTTGGATCAGAATCAACTACTTAATTGTGTGTCTTTAAACAAGTCATTTCATCTTGGGGTGCCTCAATTCCTCCAACTGTAAAATGAGAATAATACATACCAACAGGACAAGACTGATACTGTAGGTATTCTTTGAAGGCTTAACATCCTTTGAATGTTTGTTTAGCATTCATTTGCCTCCTTCGTGGCTCAGAAGGTAAAGAATCTGCCTGCAATGCAAGAGACACTTGTTGGATCCCTGGGATGGGAAGATCCCTTGGAGAAAGGAAAGGCAACCAGCTCCAGTATTCTTGCCTGGAGAACCCCATGGACAGAGGAGCCTAAAGGGCTACAGTCCATGGGGTCACAGAGAGTGGGACACGACTGATCACACACACAACAGCATCAACAAAAAGCCAAACAATCAGCAGATGAGATGTCTGAGGGTCTGAGGCTGCAGGGCAAGCTAAAGAGCATAGAGAGTCAAGGGCAACCAGAAATTCTACACCCGGCCACTCTGCTCCTACCCATGGATTCCAGAGGAAGCCCAGCCCCTTCCACCATTCTCCCCCACCTCCTCCACCCCAGCTTCCGCTGCCCAGCCAACATTATTTTCTGGGCCCCTTTAATTTGGAGGCTTTTAGGGCCATATCCTGCCATCAATTTGGGGGTTGACTTCAATGAACGTTCTGTGTAGGGCGGGAGAGGGGCAGGATGCAGCTTTCTCCTGGCAGACCCTGATACAATAGGGTTTTCTACTGAGATCAATGGATTAATTGCCAACGCTCCATTTGGGGCCATAAGGAGTTGCTTTGTTTTCCCACAGTCGGCAGTTGGGGCTGGGCTGGCCAAATTTCATTTTTGAAAAGTCAGGGAAAACTATTTGGTAAAATGGGGTGGGGGCGGAGGGGTTCGGGAGAGCAATTTTGCTCATTGCACTAAAGGTCAATAACAATTATGGTGAAAATTCAGAAGGCACATTTGTTCTCTGACTGAGGCCCCGTCTGGAAAATTCCATCCAGAAACAATTTGCTGTCTCTCCTCTTGTTTTCCCCTCCTCCACCAGGCTCTCTCACCACTAAGGGCCCAGCCAACCACACCATGCCCACCCTCTGACCCCTCCCTCCACATCAGAAACTCTGTCCCCTGGAAGCAGCCTCAAATGTTGAGAAGGGAAAGGAGAGTCGTGAATTCTCTCCCTTTCCCTCAGGAGGTTGAGGAAAGCATAAAAAAAAAAAAGGCATCCTTTCTTTCTCCCTGCAGTGGTGGGAACGCTTACAGCCTGGGTAGGGAGGAGGTAGAGCTCTAATTCTGCCATTTAACAGCTAATAAACTTGGGAAAGGGGCTTCCAGGTGGCTCAGTGGGCAAAGAATTCCCCTGCCAATGCAGGAGATGCACTTTTGATCCCAGGTCGGGAAGAGCGCCTGAAGGAAGCATGGCTACCCACTCTAGTATTCTTGCCTGGAGAATCCCATGCACAGAGGAGCCTGGCAGGCTACAGTCCCTAGGTCTCAAAGAGTCAGACACATGTGAAGCAACTGAATACACACAAACATGGGAAAATCCAGCTCTCTGAGCATCCACAGGGTCATGAGTACAATGGGAACAGTAATGGCAACCTCCTGAGATGACTCAACAATTAACTGAGATATGACATGCAATCTGCACTGGAGTTGAAACAGAAGCCTGGGGACTTCCCCGGTGGGTCCATTGGTTAAGAATCTGCCTTGCCATGCAGGCTACGCAGGTTTGATCCCTGGTCAGGGAACTAAGATCCCACATGCCGAGAAGCAATAAGCCTCCATGCCACAACTAGAGGTCCTTATTGTGCAATGAAAGATCTCACATGACACATGAAGATCCTGCGTGTTGTAACTAAGATCCTATGCAGCCAAGTAAATGAATAAAAGAAACACAAGGCTAACTACAGCCTAAAACAGGAGGCTCCCCCTGTGCGGAAACATTCCCTGGTAACCTGTTCCCATACCAAGCCCTCCACTTTCTGGACCCTCTGGCCTTTTCAGCCTTACTGCCCACTCCACCTCACCCCTCTCTCCCTTCTCTGTGCTTAATCTCTCCTTCATCCTCACTGTGGTTTTAATTCTGGACCCTACTCTGGAATACACACATTCACATCCTACCCATCCAATGACTGAGCTTAATCAACAGTTTGATTCTGTCAGCTACAGTGCATTGATTCTCTTCTCTACATTTGGAAGCACATTGCTTCCAAATGCCTTCTAAGTCCCACATTCTGCTTAGCTGTAGTTGTCTCAGTCATACACGTGTTTATTAAACATTTGGAATCGTGGTTAAGAACTCCAGCTCTGGGATCAAGACTACCTGTGTTTGTAATTCAACCCCACTTCTTGTCAGCTGTGGGATCTTGGCTGTTTCATGCCTCAGTTTCCTCATCTGCGAAATGGGAGTAATGATTGCAACTACTGCAGAGGTGTCTGGTAAAGCTGAGTGAGATGAACCAAACAAAGTAACACATGTAGAATCATTCAAAGAATGCTTGGAATGTGCTCAATAAGTCCTGGATAATGTTATTATTAAAAACCCAATCTGTTTCAGGGTCTAGGGATTCAGTGACAAAGAAGACAAGCTTTCCTTCAACAAATATTTAAGTGTCTTCTATATGCCAGGGACTGTTCTACTTCTAGTGGGAAGGGGAGAGGAGTAGAGATAGATAATAATAAACAAATAGGTATAATAACAAGAAAAATGTCATTTTGTTAAAAGTGCTGTTTTGCAAATTACAATAGATTGAAGTGATAGAGTATAGAAGGTGTTTTTAGATGGGAGGCCAGGGAAGGTTACTCTGTTTTTTCAGAATATATATGTTTTAGTATTTATTTTATTGAGAATTTCACACATAAAAATAAGCAGACAGAATAATATAATGAAAACCCCCTATCACTCAGCTTCAACAATGGTCAGTCCATGGCCAATCTTGCTTCATTTGTGCCCCCATCCACTTCTCTCCTTCCCATATTTAAAAAATCTATTTATTTTTAATTGGAGAATAATTGCTTTACAATGCTGTATTGGTTTCTGCCATACATCAGCATGAATCAACTATAGGTATACACATGTCCCCTCCCTCTTGAACCTCCCTCCCACCTCCTACCTCATCCACAACCCCCCACTGCCCCACCCCCACCCCTACCACCCACCCGCTCACCCCCGACCCCACCCCCGCCCAGGCTGCAGGCTGTCACGGAGCACCAGGTTGAGCTCCTCCCAGGAAGGTCTCTTTGAAGAGGTGGAATTTAGGCTGCAGTGTTCCCAGTGCTGGAGGGATTGTTAGTGGTGGGTGTACATTGGCTGTCCCTGCGTGATTTGGTGCTCCAGAGGAAAAGAGACGGTCATGTCTGTCTCTGTCCCTCCCCACACCAAATTCTGCAATCAGCATGCAGTAAATACTGATGAATGTGGACACTGAATTTGAACCTTGACTCTCACTCTCTCTAGACAAGAGGAAGCGAGGGTGTGGCTCGGGTACAGAGGTCAGTTAAGGATATAAGGATGATGATGTGGATGGAATTGATAATGGACTGACTGGATGGCAAACACCCTTATGTTCTCTTGAAGGAGATGTAGGGTGTGAGCACCAGGCTTTGGAGTCAGGCAAAACTGGACTTGCATCTCAGCTGGAAACACTATAGCCTCACTCCCCTCTTCCATAAAATAGACCCAATTGCACCTCATCCCAGGTGGATTATTAATACTCAAAAGACCTTGAAGGTAAAGTAGCTTCATGGAGTAGAAATTCCATAAGTATTCATTCTCCTCCCTGCTATGTCAGATCCCTGAGGCCAAGAACTACATTCCTGGACTCATCACTCAGAAACATGTATAGGAAAATGTAGAATATTCTAGTGACCACTTGTTCATCTCCTATTGAAATGCCATAAAATGTTTTTCCAGGGAAATAAAAAATAGTAGGAGAAAAAAAGGATGCTCAAAAAAAAAAAATTCTCTCTTCTCTGCTGCCCTCAAAAAAAAAAAAAGGTTTCCAGAACATCAAACGCTCCTCAAAGAATCAACAATATTTTTTGATGATGGAAGTATGAATAATCAGACACATGGATTACATTTCCTTAAATTATGCAGAGCCCAAAAACCAGGAGGGAAGGGAACGTGCTAGTAAAATTTTTTCACATTTTATTAAAACCTCAAGGTCTGAGGAACACTTTCATGGATATTACACACACACACACACACACACACATTTTCTGTGTCCAACTATCAAGAAAGAAAAATGAACACACTGAGCATTTTTTTTTCCTGTTCAAAGCTTTGTCTTTTCTCCAGTCAGCTCTAATTCCCGGCACCAGCCTCATCCATAGAAATAAAAGGACCACACATTGGTTGGGTTCCCAAGCTCTGCACCTTACCAGCTGTGTGACCTTAAGCAAGTCACTTAAATTCTCAGAGCTTGAGTTTCCTTTGTGGCAAAGAGGAATGATGGTCTGACCTTCATAAATGATGCTGGGGATCAAATGGAACGAGACGTGGACATACCTTGGAAACTGTACAATGTCAGGTGGGTACGAGGGATGGGAATAGCTCCAGGAAGTTCTCCCCACCTTGACAGGTGGATGAGGGCACTGGTAGCAGTTAAAGAACCTGACTGTCCACCTTCAAACGTCCCCTCTGCTGATGCTTAAGATGTGTGTTCCTAGGCAGAAATCTAAGCCATGCTCTCCATACTCCATTTGCTTATTTCCAAAAACGGGATGCTGCTGATAATAACAGTACCTACCTCATACAGTGGTGAAAGTTTTAGTCGCTCAGTCATGTCTGACTTTGTGACCCCATGGACTGTAGCCCACCAGGCTCCTCAGCTCCTCCGTCTGTGGAATTTTCCAGGCAAGAATCCTAGAGTGGGTTGCCATTCCCTTCTCCAGGGGATCTTCCCAACCCAGGGATCAAACCCAGGTCTCCTGCACTGCAGGCAGATTCTTTACCATCTGAGCCACCAGGAAAGCCATACAGTGGTGATGAGGATTAAATTAGGAAATATTGACAGAGCACTTGGGTTAGTGCCAATATTTTGAAAGAGAGAACAGGAAGGGAAGAGAAGGGAGGAAAGAAGGAAGAAAGGAAAGAAGGGAGGGAGGGGAAGAGAAGGCAATAGAAGAAATATTCGAGCAAGGATTCCCTGTGCTAGAAATTCACCATTTAGTTGTTGGGGTCAGGTATTATCTTTTCCAGGAATACTTTTAGAAAATGCAAGCATACTTAAAAGCATGGCACAGCAATCCAGATTCAATGTGTACTTACTGAGCACCTACTGTATGCAAGGCAGTGTGCTGTCTTAGGTAATTGTTTGGAAAATCTCTGACTTTTTGGAAGGTAGGCGTAAGAGGAGGTGACAAATGGAAAAGAGAGGAAAAGAGAAGACACAGGGAGAGACAGAGATGAAGAGCCGCTTTTCCTGCTGTGGCTTTGGCTTTGGACAGACTTGGGTCCATATGTCAGCTCTGCCAGTTACTAACTATGTGACCTTGGACAGGCAAGTACAAATTTAGACCCTACTTTGCTTGAAAAATGGGGATAATGATCATAGGCTGTGTGGGGATGAAATGAGACAAGGTGTTAAAACATCTCATTTTCCTTTTCCCAACTCTACATTTTTGTCACATGCCTCCCAAAACTTCTGTGCAGTGAGTAGAAAGAAATCTTTCATGGCAGCACCTAGGAAACTAGTCAGAACTCCCACGAGAGGAAATCAGCTTGCCACTTTCTCTGTGCACTGAAAAGGGCATTTTTTCATGAAGACCATGCTCTACTAAGCTCATAAGAAGCGCATTTCCTCCGCGTGACATCTCCGATCAATTTCAGCCAGTGGTAACCAAGTGACTAACACTTCCTCTGGAGGCCAAGAGCCAGCACTGGTTGTTGACTTCTCCTGAGCCTCTCAAGTGCAGAGATGATTCCTACTGGATACTGCTCTTGGAGGAAATGGGGGAGAAACTCAGCTTTGGCTCCCACTGTTCAACCAATAATAAAGAAGGCAGGGAAAAAGCTGAGTTAGAAAGAGGCTACATAACCCTCTTCCTGGATCCTGGCAGATGACAGAGGAAGAATCAGTGAGTGAGTAATACTGTAGCCGGGAGTCCAAAAGCTGCAGCCGGAGGTCTGTGCCAAGAAGATGGTGCCAGGTTTGGTTCTGAGGCAGAGGGGGCTGCTCCTGGGCCAGCCTCAGCCGGATGGGGAACAGCTCAGCGTGAGTCAGGGGCTGGGTCTCTGCTCCAAGAGTCTCAGGCAAGCTACATCCATTCAGATGCACCACCCACACAGACGGAGCTGTCTTTGCAAAGACTCAGGTGGCTTTTCTTGGGGGTGGTGCATGCCAGGCATTGAATGGAAATGATAGAAAAGTTCTGTGGTCTAAACACAAGCCGGCACAAAATGGAATGCAGACAGTCCAGGTTGCAGGTACCAGGCCTGTCCCCAAGGTCAAGGGCTGCTGAGCTGCCACACTGCAAATGACAACAGCTACCATTTACTGACTGCTCGTCAGATCCCGACACTCTACTCAGTGCCAACAGCTCCAAAGCCCTTGTGTACAATTACAGAGCGTGATGAAAGCAGAAAGCATAGCGAAGCTAGGAGAATATTGTCATCCCTCCTACCCCCAACTCACTACCTCAATTTCCCCACTGCAAAACAGATATGATACCTGCCTACATTATGGGTTACTGTGAGAACTGCAGTACAGTGGTTCAAAACTCAGACTTTTGAGTCAGAAAAATCTGGGTGTGAGACTCAGCTCTGCCTCTAATTCACTGTGTGACCTCAAGCAAGTTTCTTAGCCTCTCCGAACTTCTGTTTCCTCATCTGTTATCACTAGAGAGCCAGCCTCAAAGGCTTATGACAAAGATCAGATCAGGGAGTATGTGAGCCTGCTTCCTCCTTTATAAGCCAGAGGAAATAATATACATCTCTCATTATCGTGAAGAGTAGATGACACTTTAAAATGGCCTAATAAAGTGTCTTGCACTCAGCAGGCTCTCAGTGAATCATGGTTTTTTAGTAGCATCAAATGAGACACTACATGGAAGGTTATTGGTAAATTTTAAGCCGTTGTTTTTGATAAAATGTATTACTTATTAAACTCAAGGGAGGTGCTTAATGTGGTCATTAGTACTTTGATTACAACTGTTTTTCTTTTTTTTTTTCTCTTTCTGGGTTCTTTTTCATGAGAAGTTTAGATTGTGTTCATTATGTTGGGGTTTCCGACCTCAGATCCCTGGACTGAAAGCATTAGGAAAGTGAAAGCAATGAGACAGGGGTGCCTAGAAGTGTTTTCAATATTCCAAAAAGTATGGAAAAATTTACATTTGTCAATATGTGACATCCACAAACTCCCAGGACAATCACGTTTCCTTGCTTTAGGCTGAAATGTAGTGGTTTGGTATCACCACTAGCTAGCTGAGTGAGTGAGTGAGTGAAGTCGCTCAAGTTGTGTCCGACTCTTTGTGACCCCATGGATTGTAGCCTACCAGGATCCTCAGTCCATGGGATTTTCCAGGCAAGAATACTGGAGTGGGTTGCCATTTCCTTCTCCAGGGGTTCTTCCCGACCCAGGGATCGAACCCAGGTCTCCCGCATTGTAGGCAGACGCTTTACCATCTGAGCTACCAGGGAAGTCACTCAGTCATGTCCCACTCTTTGAGACCCCATGGACTGCAGTCCACCAGGCATTCCATCCATGGGATTTTCCAGGCAAGAGTACTGGAGTGGGTTACCACTCCCCAAAACCTCCAGTTGACTGAGGTATGTGTGGTGGACCAGCTCTATTAGTGCCACGGGGCTCTAGAGCTAGAATCCCTGACTCGCCACTTAGCAGCTTTGTAACCTTTAGTAAGAGTTGGACCCTCTTTGTACTTATGTCTCTTCACTTGAAAATCGGGGATAACAATACTGAGTAACAATGGCATCTCCCCATAGGAATACTGTGGGGACAGTGCCTGATCCATAGAAACTACTCTATAATGCAAGTGCTTGTGTCATTGTTCTTACCAGATTTTAGGAAGCATCTTCCCAAATTCAGACATGGCTAGTCAAGGGTAACAGTTGAGCATGAGTTGGAAGAGTGAGCATCTGTGCTAAGGAAAGGAGTCACATTTACTGGATGTGTATGAGGCACTGGGGGTGCCTCCCAGGTGGCGCTAGTGATAAAGAACCTGCCTGCCAACACAGGAGACACAGAGATGCAGGGTTGATCCCTGGGTTGGGAAGATCTCCTGGAGGACGGCATGGCAATCCACTCCAATATTGTTCCCTGGAGAATCCCATGGACAGAGGAGCCTGATGGGCCACAGTCCATGGGGACACAACTGAAGCAACTTAGCATGCACCCATGCATGAGGCACTGGATGCTGGGCCAGTGATCCAGATATCCTCCTGTTGGATCTGGTCCACCATGATGTGAGGTTGGTATGTTACAAAGGAGGTACCAGGGTTCAGATTGTCCCCAAGTCACACAACTAGCATGTGGAAGAATCAAAGACTCCAGTCCTGTCCTTCTGACTCCCATAGCACTCATTCTTTAAATTAAACCATGAGAATCCCAGGAGAAAGTTCAGTTACAAGAGGTTCTTCTTGGACCATAGGATGAAAACCCTTAGTCTAGCATTGCAAACACTTGGTGAAATGGGATGTTTCTCTCCTTTCTTGACGTTGACAACACAAGAACCACTTCTGAGCCCCTCTTGGAAGAGAATGGAGTCTCAAAATCTCCCTTCACCAGGAGGTTCCGGCTTCCCTTGGTATCCTTGAGATCCATACCTACATCAATGGTGGCAACAGATTTAGACAGCCCCATGAGACCCTGGGTGAAATCAAATCCCCATTTGGACACAGCAGGAAAACGATTTCTGTTTTCTAGCATGCTTCGACTGAAGGCTTGGTTAATGTGTGATAACCAAGGCTTGAGGAGGTAGCTAAGAATGACTACCACTTATTCACTCATTCATACCACCAACACTTGCTGAGCCCTTCTCTCTCCCAGATTCTATGCTGGATGTCGGGGAGTTGCTGGCATAAGCAGGCTCTATCAATCAGGGCACAGACAAAAATACAGGTGATAGTATCTGCGGCTTTCATGGAGGCAGCCACAGGAGGCCCCTCAGCACACAGAGGGCCTGGGGGATGCTGAGAAGAGGTGTGTTACAGGACAGACGATGGTTTGTTAAGCGGAGAGGAGAAGAGGAACTGCATCTTCAGCAGAGAGAACAGCGAGACGACACGAACGACAATATGAGGGCTCTAAGTGGAGCTTTGGGTGGCTGGAGCAAAAAGTGAGATTTATAGAGAGCTGAGCCATGAGGCATTAATAACATGCAGAAGGAACTTAAAAAATACTCTGCTCAGAAGCAAGGATTTTATCCCTGGAGCCATCAACGCACCTTAAGCAGGGGAAGGGCCTGACCATATTCTGCAGGTTTCATTTGTGCCACTTCTGATTTCACCCTGACATGCTTTGTCAACAGCATTCATGAAGGTCCCTGCCATCCAAAAGTTTCCATTTATCCCAGGAAATCTGAGGACAATGACGATTAAAATTATCATCATTTCATATATTGAAATGCCCTCTTTCCTTGACTGTAAATCCTAGAAGACAGAGACAAGATCTTGCTTACCAATATTTTCTCAGCACCAAGCACCATGCCAGCCACACCGCTGCTTTTCCTCAAGCTAGGCTGGAACCCAGGTCTGCCTGACTCCAAAATATTTTGCTTACAAATGCAGGATCACAAGTGTTAAACTGCATTTTAAGGCTGTGAATATCCTTTCCACCACCATTTTAGTCCACTCCACAGGGTGGGCATGAGATGACCCTAAGTGTGGGGGAGGGGGCAGGGGGAGGGAGGGTGGTCTGCGTTCAGTACACACGCAGTAAATAATGAACAAAGGACTGAACAGGAAGTCCAGGCATCTGAGCAACAGGATCAATACACTCCTTTTAAGCTGTAGATATTGGGCAGCCAGTTGACCTCTCTGGGCTTCAGTGTTCTTGCTGTGTAAGGAATGGACTGGAACTGACAAACTCTAAAATCACTTTCAACCTGAGTCGCTGTGACTCATCCAGACTGTTTTCTAAAGGCCACTTGAAGCTTTTCTAAAAGATCTTGCCTCTATCAATATATTATTTCATAAGACTTGCCTAGCCCACATTTTAACAGTCTCAGATTTCTCCCTGAGGGAATCTTAAGAGGTTTCTAATTGATGACCAATGCTATATTAAAAATCAAAGAGGAGAGTAATAGTTTTTCCACCCTGGCCACAAAAAGAAAAATGGTAATCATAATCAAAATGCTGCTCCCTTGTTAAAGAGGTTTGGAAAACCTGACTTGAGCATGATGCTTTTATCCATCTTTCTACATGTCTTCTGGCTGCAAGAACACAAGGATGTTTCTCTTGTGGCAAGATCAGCCCTGGAGCACAGCAGCTAAAGAGAATCTTCCCTTGGCGTCAGTTTCCTCCTCTGTAAAATGGGGATTTTCACAACTTTGCTCTGCCTACTTTACAAGGTTGTTGGTAGGTAAACAGAGATAAAAGGTGAAGATGCTGGACAAATTCAAAGGAGATTATGGTGACTGTACAGTTCTCTAGATAAACAGAACCAGAGAGAGAGAGGGCTTGATTATGAGGAGCTGACTCGCATGATTATGGAGGCTGACAAGCCCCAAGATCTGCAGTCAGCAAGCTGGGACCCAGGAGAGCTAATGGTGTCATTCCAGTCTGAGTCCAGAGGCTTGGGAATAAGAGCTGATGGTGTAAGTTCTAGTCTGAAAGCTGGCAGGCTGAAGACCCAGGAAAAACTGATATTTCAGTTTGAGTCATAAAGTGGGAGAAAAGCCCATGTCTCAGTTCAAAGATCATCAAGTAGGTGGTCACTCAAGAAGTCTCTCTCACTTATGGTGGGGGTTGGGGTGGCCTTTGTGTATCTGTCTTTTTGTTCTATTTAAGGGATTCCCAGGTGGCCCTAGTGGTAAAGAACCCACATGCCAATGCAGGAGACTCGGTCAGGAAGATACTCTGTACAAGGGCAGGGCAACCCACTCCAATATGCTTGCCTGGAGAATCTTGTGGACAGAGTAGCCTGGTGCGCTATAGTCCATAGAGTCGCAAAGAGTTGGACATGACTGAAGAGACCTGGCATGAAGCGTTCATCTGATTGGATGAGTCAGGCCCACCCACATTAGGAAGGGTAGTCTGCGTTATTCAGCCTACTGATGTAAATGTGAACTTCGTCCAAAAACACCTTCACAGACAAAACTCAGAATCATGCTTGACCAAAGAGCTGGATATCCTGTAGCCCAGTCAAGTTAACCAATTTAACTTAATCATCACAATGATGAAAATGTAAGCTCAATGAGGGAACCAAATTTTTGTCTATTTTGTTTCCTGTAGTATTTTCAGGGCCTGGGTGGGGATGAAGTTTAGTGCAGAAGAGGGGCTCAAAACATATTGAATGAATGAATGAGGAGGAGAAGGAACATTTGAGGCTAGTGGAAAAGAAATCCCATACACATCTGCCGGGGACTTTGGTCATTTGTTCAATCAACAACTACAGATGTTAACTCTCTAGCAACTGAATCCCAATATTGACTTTGTGAAAGTCTCTCAGTCGTGTCCAACTCTTTGAGCCACCATGGACTACACAGTCCATGGAATTCTCCAGGTCAGAATACTGGAGTGAGTAGCCATTCCCTTCTCCAGAGGATCCCTCATGGCTCAACTGGTAAAGAATCCGTCTGCAATTCAGGAGACCTGGGTTCAATCCCTGGGTTGGGAAGATCCCCTGGAGAAAGGAAAGGCTACCCACTCCAATATTCTGGCATGGAGAATCCCATAGACTGTATAGTCAATGGGTTGCAAAGAGTCGGACATGACTGAGTAACTTTCACTTTCACTTTCTCCAGGGTATCTTCCCAACCCAGGGATCGAACCCAGGTCTCCTGCACTGCAGGCAGATTCTTTACCAGCTGAGCCACAAGGGAAGCCCAAGAATATTGGAGTGGTAGCCTATCCCTTCTCCAAGGGATCTTCCCGACCCAGGAATTGAACCGGGGTCTCCTGCATTACAGGTGGATTCTTTATCAACTGAGCTATCAGGGAAGCCCTTGACTTTGTCAGTTAAGCGTTAATATCCTCATTTTTCAAGATAAATAATGTGAGGTTCAGAGAAGTTAAGTATCCAACAGGTAGACTATATCTTCATTCCAGAACTTTCCAGGTTTCTTTTCCTATCTCACCACTTACCACCATGCATAATTACATCACTGTTTATTGATTTCATTTTATTCTTGCCACTCTCAGTGAGTTGTATGAAGTGTCCCAAAAGATAGGACCCAGGCAAATGTGACCTCATTTAGAAAAGGGTCTTTGTAGATAGAGATCTTGAAAGGAGATCATCCTAGATCAGGGTGGACCCTAAATCCAGTGACAAACGTCCTAGTAAGACAAGAGAAGGAGAGAAGGCACACAGAGGAGACGGTAATGTGTAGCTGGAGGATGAGCTTGGAGTGATGGTCTGCAAGTCGAGGAATATGGAGGCTGGCCAGTAAGAAGCTAGGAGAGGGGCCTGGAACCGATTATCCTTCAGAGTCTACAGAGAGGACCAACTTCATCAACATCTTATTTCAGACTTCTAGCCTCCAGAACTTTGAGAGGATAAAAATTTTGTTATTTTAAGACATCCAGTGCTGAGGTGTCTGTTATAGCAGCCACGGGAAACTAAAATGCCCCCTACCTCCACTTCAGCCTCCAATTAGGCTGTAAGAGCCACAGGGGCAGTCATAGATTCTATTTTGTCCACTATTTTATTGTATCTAGCATCTAGAAGTGCCAGGGTCAAAGTAGGAGCATGGAAATTGTTTGCTGAAAAAAACTGAAAGCGTGACTAACCAAATTTCAGATGCTTGCAGTCAGGGAAGTCTCTTGAGTCAGAGCAAAGAATCCTGGGTTCTCTGTCCTGCTGCTCTCACCAGGACTTAGTCCCTAGGATTAGCAGCACAACTTTTAGGGTGGTGAGGTGGGGTGGAGGGAGATGGCTTGGGGACAAGGAGGGAGGGAGTGCATTTGGGTATCCATCTCCCAGTTTGTCAAGCGGGCCTGAGGCTTCCTCCCAGGAGTCTTCAGAGGCTGGCACCAGGTCTACCCACACAGGTGGGTAAACAGGAGAGGTGAGGTGCCCTGATGAAAGGGAAAGGATGCTTCCCGGAATTCCAGGCTCTCGTCCAGCTGGGCGCAGTCTTCTGTCTCCTGTTTCCTTCTCCTCCTCTCTTCTTTTTTGTTTTTCTCCCACTTCTCCCTGCTTCTGCTGAAGAAGCAGAGGGTAGGCAGAGATGTCAGGTAGGGGAGCACTGTGAGGCCAGGGGACTCAGGAGGTTGGGCTCTACCGATTCCTACCCTCTCCCCACCTGTGCACCCTGGGCAGAGCCTGCTCCTCTCCAAGAGGGTCACTGAGATCTTCATTACCCATATAACCAGTGTGGACTCAGGACTTCCCTGGGCCTGAGCACTTCCTGCTTATCAGCAACACATAGGAGGAGGGCTCAAAATCCAGGAGGAAGACACGTCCGTATACCCTTTCCAAGTAACGAAACTGAGTTGAAGTCCCTGACTGCACTGCTTATGTGCAAGTTACTTAACCTCTCTGTGTGTTCAGTAAGTCATGTCCAACTCCTTGCAACTCTGTGGACTGTATCCTGCCAAGCTGTTCCGTTCATGGAATTTTCCAGGCAAGAATACTGAAGTGGGTTGCCATTTCCTACTCCAGGGGATCTTCCTGACCCAGTGGTCGAACCTGTGTCTCTTGCATCTCCTGCATTGGCAGGCAGACTCTTTACCACTAGCACCACCTGGGAGCATCTATAAATTGTGAAAATACCACCTACCAATTTGAAAAGAGGACAAAACAAAAGGCGTTAGGTCTTTTAGATTAGTGTCTAATATATAATGGGTGTTCAAAATGCCACTTTATCTCCCTTTTCACTCTTTTCCAAAAGAGACCATAGATATTTGCATTCACTCATTCATTGACATAGTAAAGTACTTTTCATGACTCGAGGAATAGCAACTGATCTTTTTCATCCTTTGAGCAATTATAGCATCTGTGATCACTTGGGATCTGAAAATCAATATGATGCAAGGGAGGTTCAAGAGCATACAGCCCTGCCCTAGGTTCTTCAAATCAGGAGATGAAAGCTCAGAGAAGGCAAGGGATTTTCCTGAGGTCACACAGCTGGTAAACTTAGAGTGAGAACTTCATTCAGCCTGCTGCTCATTCACCTAATGACTCATCAAGGCAGTGATGACAAAGGCTATTCACCAACATCCTCTGGTGCCTACAGAACCCAAGGCCAGAACTGGCCACCCTAGAGGCCCCAAAAAACCTTCAAGGGCCCCCCAGAAATGTGGACAGATGGAAGAAATTATAAGGCAGGCATTTAGGAAGCAATTCCTTTCCAAATCAAATGCATTCTTGCACTCTAACACTCATATCCTAAAAATTGTTGTTTAATGGGCTCTCCACATCCGAACTTGACTCACTCTCTGAAATGGAAATCTGGGCACTTTGGAGTTTGGGTGGCGGTTCTTAGCAGCCAGCAACAGGATAGTGCTTGCTGGCGGTGCCACAGGCAGCCCTGACCTCAGTCCAGAGCCTCTGCCTCCAAGGCCACTGGGAAGTTTGAGAGGCTCCAGAGCTGGGGCCTCGGCCTGGGGAACCTTGACCTTGCCGGAGGCTGGATCTGTTTCTGATACGGCGTGGCAAATTCCTAAATCTTAGCTTTGGGATGGCATTTGCTCCTTGCAGAAAAAGAGCAAGGGGCCCAGGAGGTTCCAATTGATTCCTAAGTAGAACCAGCTGCTGGAATCCTGCAGCGCTGATTAGGGAAGTTCACTTCCAGGTTGCAGTTTCCAGTTGGTGCCCTCACCTCCTCCCAGTGCTGTCAGAGAAGCACCCCAAAATCTAAATTGCTGCATCTATTGATCCAGAGCTGGAAACCAGGCAAAGGCAGGAAGAGCGACTAGAAACAATAGCTTCCATCTCTTGAGTACCTAGTTAATATGTACCTGCCATTGGGCTAGGCGCTTTCTAAATATCATTTCCAGTTCTTACAACCACAGCAGCATTCCCAGATTTACAAATGAAAAAACGAAAAATTGATTCAGGGAATAATAATAATTATCATCACTCTTTTTCTACCTACTAGTTACTGAGTGTTGACCATATGCCACACATTTCTTAAGCACATTACATGTCATCTGCTAATTTATCTTCACATCAACCCTATGATACAAGTATTATTATTGTCTCCACTTTATAGATGAGGAAACTAAGGCTTAGAAAAGTTAAGTAACTCCTCATGTCCCTCAGTTTGAGATATGCAGCACATAGTTACTGCCAGGGATACAAAATCCAGGTCTTTCTGACTACAATATTAGTAATAATAATGATAACGGCTGACATCTGTTAAGAGCTTAGTATGTACCACATGCTGTGCAGTTTCTTTTTTTTAATGACACGTTACTTCATTGAATTCTCATGACAATCCTGTGATGTGGGTCATAGTTTCCTGCTCTTACAAATGAAGAAACTGAGGCTCAGTCATTAAGAGAAGCAGGATTCAAAAGCAGCCTCATTGGTCCTCAGATGGCTAGTTTTTAATCACTGTGATCTTTACGTGCCCAAGTGTCCTATCCTTTGGTTTGAGTTCCCAAGTTTTCCATTCTTCATATAGTTTTATCACATAATGAAAAACAAGGAGCCAGCCTCTGACTCAGCTCCAGGTTTCACGGTGACTATTCTGTCATTCTTTCCAATATTAACCTTCAAAAGCCACTGTAAAAATGTATTTGCAAAAAAAAAAAAAAAAAATGTATTTGCAATTTGAAACTTGCATGAATATTATAAACAGAACATTAATCTAGTGTTGATTTTGTAAACTATTAAGGATGAAATGAGTTTGATATTTACCAAGTTAAAGAAATATGAAGCTTATGGTTTTCAAATTGCTTTGCAAAGGCTTGCTAGAATTTTTTCCTTATTTAAAATCATAATGAATAGAGCTTTTGATAATATATGTTTTACATTCTCAAGTAGAAGTCCACTTGGTCTCACAGATATCCTTTAAAGCAAGATGAAGTTGGCATATCTGAAAAGGAGTAAAAGGACAAATTATATGTCTCATCAATCAGTCCACAGATATTAAACACTGATTGATGTGTCCGTGACCACTGGACATGTTCCAGGAGCTTCCAGCATGGTTAGACTTGTTTGTTAATTTTGCATGAATATGTGATATGGGTGTTCATACATTCACACAATTATTCATTCATTTCTTAATGTTAATTAAATGCCTCTGGGTGATATTTACAGGTGCTAGGCATGGAAGGGTCCTCCAGAACCTGGGGAACTCAGAACATGTCCTCCAGAACAGGGTCCTCCAAGTCTCAAGGGGAAGCCAGGAAAGAAATGTCACTTAAAGCCACAGGAGCGAAAGGAGAACCTGAACACTGCTTGGGTATAAGGGAGGTCAAGAATGCTTTCTGAAGGAAATATCATCTAAGCTGATGAATAGAGAATGAGTGGGGTTAATCTGAAGAGAGACAAGCAGGAATACCAAGTGGAGGAAAAGGCTTTGCAAAGATCTTGAGCAGAAGGAAACTATATTTGCCAAGTGCTGAGAAAATGGGACAAATGACACTGCCAGAGTTCAGTGAGGAAAGCTCCGGTAGAATTAGTGTGGTCAGGAAAGATGCACTGGAGATGCTAGAACTGGATGGAGTATTTAGCCAGCAGGGGAGGATAGGGAGGTGTGAGGAACTTCATATCTAAAGGTACCAAGGGCAGAAGTCATGTATAAAAAGGTAAAGAGAAGACCCACCATACTAAAGCAGAGCACACAACCACCACCATACTCATCATGGCTTACTCACAATACCCCTGGCCCTTGGAAGGTAATTCTCTATAGGTCTTTCACATTTCTGCATGACTTGTGAGCAGAGGCACTGACTGCCTTTGTTCCAGATCATCTTTTCAAGGATGTCTGTGTAAGAAAAGACTTGGAAGACAGAGATAGTGTCCCACTCTACAGCAGAGGGTAGGTTCACCTACAACCCACTAATAAAAAAGATTGAAGTTCCTTAAGCTCAGGGATCCTCTCCATAATGCAACCCCCAAATGTCAGGTATCATCTGGCACCTCTTCACATCAAGGAATGAGTATAAGAAAACACTGATACTCACAGACGCAAACAATCATAACAGAACATGATGAATAAATATATGCAACAAATGGACAACCTAGAAGAAATGGAAAATTCCTAAAAACACAGCCTTCCAAGACTGAATCAGAGAGAACAGAAGATCTAAAAAGCCAATTACTAGTAATGAAATTGAACCAGTAATCAAAAAACTCCCAAGAAACAAAGTCTAGGACCAGGTGGCCTCACAGAAGAATTCTACCAAACATTTAAATAAAAGTTAATCCCATTCTTCTTTAACTATTCTTAAAAACTGAAGAGGAAGGAACACTTACAAATTCATTCTAGGAAGCCAACATTATCCTAATACCAAAACCAGACAAAGAAACTACAAAAAAAAGAGAGAGAGAGAGAGAAAAGAAAGAAAGAAAATTATAGGCCAATATCCCTACAAACATAGATGCAAAAATTCTTCACAAAATATTCAGTTCAGTGCAGTCACACAGTCATGTTTGACTCTTTCTGACCCCATGGACTGCAGTACGACAGGCTTCCCTGTCCATCACCAACTCCTGGAACTTACTCAAACTCAGGTGCATCAAGTCGGTGATGCCATCCAACCATCTCATCCTCTGTTGTCCCCTTCTTCTCCTGCCTTCAATGTTTCCCAACATCAGGGTCTTTTCCAATGAGTCAGCTCTTCACATCGGATGGCCAAAGTATTGGAGCTTCAGCTTCAGCCTCAGTTCACAAAATATTAGCACACCAAATTCAATAATACATTAGAATGATCATACATTATGATCAAGTGGGGTTTATTTCAGGGATGCAAAGATGGTTTAATATCTACAAATTAACCAATGTGATATACCACACTAACAAAACGAAAGATAAAAAATCACATGATCATCTTAACAAACACAGAAAAAGCATCTGAAAAAATTCAGTATCCCTTCATTATCAAATTCTAAAAAAATTTAGTATAGAGGGAACATACTTCAATATAATAAGTCATTTATAACAAACCCACAGCTAACATTACACTCAATGGTGAAAAAATGAAAGCTTTTTTCTAAGATCAGAAATAAGACAAAGATGTCCACTCTCACCACTTTTATTCAACACCATATTGGAAGTCCCAGCCACAGCAACTAGACAAAAGAAGAACTAAAAAGGCTTCCAAATTGGAAGGGAAGAAGTAAAACTGTCACTATCATAGACATGATACTATATAGTGAATGTGAAGTCACTCAGTCATCTCCAACTCTTTGCAACCCCATGGACTGTGTAGCCCACCAGGCTCCTCCATCCATGGAATTTTCCAGGCAAGAATACTGGAGTGGATTGCCATTTCCTTCTCCAGATACTATATACAGAAAATCCTAAAGACTCCAAAATATTAAAAGCTAATAAATTCAGCAACATTGCAGGATACAAAAATTAATATGCAGAAATCTGTTGCATCCACATATACTATTAATGAAATATCACAATGAGAAATCATGAAAAACAATCCCATTTACAATTACATCAAAAAGATTAAAACATCTAGGACTAAATTTAACCACACAGGTGAAAATCCCACACTATGGAAACTATAAAACATTGATGAAACTGAAGGCAACACAAATAAATCAAAATATACTGTGTTCATGGACTGAGAGAATTAACATTGTTAAAATGTTCATACCCAAAACAGTCAATGTAATCCTTATCAAACTAACCATTTTTCATAGAACTAGAACAAATAAACCAAAATTTGAATGGAACCACAAAAGATCACAAATAGCCAAAGTAATCTTGAAAGAGAAAAACAAAACTTGAGGTATCGAGGTATCAAGCTCCCTGACTTCAAACTAAACTGCAAAGCTATAGCAATCAAAACAGTACAGTACTGGCACAAAAACAAACACTCATATCAACGGAATTGAATAGAGTCCAGAAATACTCATATGCCTATGATCAATTGATCTATGCCAAATGAAGTAAGCATATACAAAAAACAGTCTCTTCAACAAGTGATGTTGGGATAACAGGACAACTACTTAAAAAAGAATGAAAATAGACCATTTTCTTACATCATATGCAAAAACAAACTCAAAATGAACCAAAAACTTACACTTGCCAAAAGCTCAAGAAGCAACTGAATTCAAGGCTTAAATATAAGACCTGAAACCATAAAACTCTTAGAAGAAAACAATAGGCAGTTCCCTCTTTGAAACTGGTCTTAGGAAAATTTTTTTGGATCTGTCTCCTTAGGCAAGGGAAACAAAAACAAAAGTTTTTAAATGGGACCACATCAGACTAAAAAGCTTTTGCACAGGGAAGGAAACCATCAACAAAATAAAAAAGCAACCTACTGAAGGGGAATTGACATTTGCAGATGACATGTCTGATAAGGGGTTAACATCCAAAATATATAAAGAACTCATACAACCCATAATATTTAAAAAATAAACAATCCAATTTAAAAATGAATAGAGAACCAGAATAGGCATTTTTGTAAAGACATAAAAACACAAGTCCAACAGACACATGAAAGGTGCTCAACATCACTAATAATCAGGAAAATGCAAATCAAAGTCATAAGAAATCATGTCACTCCTGTCAGAATGCATGTGTGCATGCATGCTCAGTTGTGTCCGACTCTTAGTGACTCCATGGACTGTAGCCTGCCGGGCTCCTCTGTCCATCGAATTTTCCAGGTAAGAACAATGGAGTGGGTTGCCATTTCCTTCTCCAAGGGATTTTCCCAACCCAGGGATCAAATCCACGTCCCTTGCATCTCCTGCATTGGTAGGCGGGCTCTTTACCAACTGAGCCTGTCAGAATGGCAATCATCAAAAAGACAAAAATAACAAATGTTGTCAAGGATGTGGAGAAAAGGGACCTTTGTGCACTGTTGGTGGGAATGTAAATTGATGCAGTACTGTGGAAAACAGAATCGTGGTTCCTCAAAAAATTAAAAATAGAACTACCATATGATCCAGTAATTCTACTCTTGGGTATTTACACAAAGAAAATGAAAACACTAACTGGAAAGGATATTTATTGCAGCATTGTTTACAACAACCAAGATATGGAAACAACCTAAATATCATTTGACAGATGAGTGGCTAAAGAAGAGGTGGCATATATATGTGTGTATATATATACACATGTATGTGTATATACACATATATGTATGTATACATGTACATATACATACATGCATATATGTATATATACACGTATATACACATGTGTATACACATATATACGTGTGTATAAACACACACACATAGACTATCAATGATGGACAGGGAGGCCTGGCGTGCTGCGATTCATGGGGACACAAAGAGTCCGACACAAGTGAGCGACTGAACTGAACTGAACTGAAGCCATAAAAAGGAAAGAAATCTTGCCACTTGTGACAACATGGATGGACCTAGAGGATACTTTGCTTAATGAAATAAGTCAGACAGAGAAACATAAATATTGTATATTTATACTTACATGTGGAATCTAAAAAACAAACATATAATAAAACAGAAACAGACCAGATACAGAGAACAGACTAGTGGTTGCCAGAGAGGAGGAGGATGGGAGGATGGGTGAAATAGGTGAAGGGGATTAAGGGGTACAAACTTTAAGTTATATAATAAATAACTATAATAATCAGTATATTACAGGACTATAATATACAGCACAGAGAATATAGTTGATATAATAACTCTGTATGGTATGTAATCTCTAAAAATATCAAATCACTATGTTGCACACCTGAAAGCAATATAGTATTGTAAGTCAACTATGCTTCAATAAAAAAAAGAAAGACGAAAACACTGATATACTGACTACTGTGATTGCTGTAATAAAATCCCTGTCTCTAACCTCGCAGACATGGAATTGTGCCAGGTTAAATTATTATTTTGCAAATGACGAAAGACTGTAGACCGTTCACAATTCTTAAAAGCCCTGTTCTAAGTGCTTTTCCATTATGAACTCACTTAATCCTCACAAAAATCCTATGCTATAGGAATGATTATCATCCCTATTTGGGCAGGAAAAATAGAATAAGAGCATTCAAAAAGTAGGTTGGTGTTGGGTCATGAAGAGTTTTGTGCAACGGGCTAAGGAGGTTAGGCCCCATCTATTTTGCAATCATAGATTCTGAACAGGAGAGGAATATGAAGAAAACATCATTTCCAAAAAGCTTTCCTAGGCATAGTCTGTTGGATGGATAGGGCAGGGGGAAAATCCTGCTAGGAAACAGGCTAGCAAGTGTTAGGTGGCAGAACCAAGATTCCAGACAGACTTGATAGATGGGCTAAATGTACTCCCGGCAGAATAGAATTTCACTAGCCTAAATGTCAGGCCCTGGACAAGACTTAACACCAATGGCTCCAGCAAATGGTTAGGGAGACATGAGTTAGCAGTATAGCCCTTGAGAATGAGGCTTAAGGTTTCCAGGGACTGGGCGAACTGGGGTGAGTCAGCAGGAAACACGCCTGCCAAAAGGGCCACCGTGAACCTTGGCCGCATGAGAAGGCCGGTGTTGGGCCAGGAGGCAACAATCCAGCTTCTGCTAGGCCCCTTCAGGTCAACCTGTGTTCGGTTCTGGGCCGCACTTTGCATATGACCATAGCTGATGATTATTGTGTGCTTGTCAGGCTCCGTGTCAAGTCCTTTGCATTCACGATCTGATCTAAACCCCTCAAACAGATGGATAGGGTATTATGACCACCTTGTTTTACATATATGGAAACTGAGGCTCAGAGAAGCTTGCCTGAGCTCTCCTAGTTAATAAGTGGCAAAGATATGCTTCATACTTAGGCCTGGTGAAATCCCGAAGACTGTTCTTAAGTGCCATGCTACCTGCTACTTTCTGAAGGATGTCCTCAAATGGAAGAAGTTCAGAGTCAATGCTCAAAGATGAGAAGGGAACTGGAAACCATGACACTAGTCAGGGGTGACAGAGGTGCTCAGGAATGAGGAACCAAGCCACACACACAGCATGGCACATGAGCTATTCCCGTGTCAAGGGGCCATCCACAGAATTCACGTACACATCTGTGTAGTTTATCAAGGGCACATGGACCAAGGGGTGGTTGAACATTTCTCTTTGTCTAATTCCTTCCCTTTGTCTCTTGGCCTAGAAAGTCTCTGTGCATCCTTTATGCTGGAGCCTATGGACCACTCTGGAGAAGGAAATGGCAACTCCGTACTCTTGCCTGAAAAATTCCATGGATGGAGGAGCCTGGTAGGCTACAGTCCACAGGGTCACAAAGAGTCAGACATGACTGAGCAACTTCACATTCTTTCTTTCTATAGTTCTTTTTGGAGAAGGAAATGGCAACCCACTCCAGTGTTCTTGCCTAGAGAATCCCATGACGGGAGGAGCCTGGTGGGCTACAGTCTATGGGGTTGCAAAGAGTCAGACACAACTAAGCAACTAACACACATACACACACACACACACACACACACGGACCACTTCCCCCAACGTCTTCCCTGCCTGCTCAGGTGCTTTTTCTCCATGAAGCTGCAAGCCCCACACTTCCTTCCATCTACCTGTTTCACCCTGGTTGAAGTGTTCAAGGCCTCCTAGCCTGGGAATGTCTCAAGGGTAGAGACTGTGTTCAATTCTACACTCCCAGAGACCCGTGAGTGCCTGGCTTAGCAGACGGCATCAAGTGAAGACAACCAGAAGATTTCCTGGTAAATAAGAAAGGAAGCCATGAGGTCATGAAATGAATCCAGGAGTGCTGACCTGCAAGGATGCTGGGAAAACGGGACCGATGAGAAATGGGTAGCATGTCCCTAGCTCTGGCCAAGAGAGGGGATGTTCTGGCGGACAGAGTTATTCTTGGTGGTTGGGCAGCTGACATTCAGGACTGGAGAGGAGGGACAGGAAGGAAGCATCCACTTTCCTTCTCCAGAGAATCTTCCTGACCCAGGGATCGAATGCAGGTCACCTGGATTGTGGGCAGTCTCCTGAACTGCAGCCCCTGTTGAAGTGCAGTAGGATTTTTTTTTAATTTTTTATTTTAAGGGATGGCATAGGCTACTTCTCTATTTGACTTACTTTGTTCAGTATGATGATCACTAGGTCCATTCATGTCGCTGCAAATGGCATTGCTTCATTCCTTTTAATGGCTGAGTAATATTCCATTGTATATGTGTGACGTACAGTAGGATTTTAAGAGAAGACCTTCAGAGCTACAGGATTCCAAGAGTAGACCTTCAGAGCTGTAGGATTCCAGGAGAGGAGGCCTGGGTTGCACATGGGCTGAGGTGATTGGGAAAGGCTTCTTTTCCAGAGGATAACTAGACTGAATGGGACAAGCTTAGAAGGCTGCCTGAGCCTCTCTCGAGAACATTCAAGGTCCTTCTAATGTGGAAGGGCATCCTTCCTCTGAACTCCCTCATCCCCTACACTTCCTTCCCAAATCACATCACCCTGAGCTGGAATCATTTATTCATGCATCCATTTCCCTGCCAACTCATGAGTTGGGATCCATGTTTCTCTGTTGTCATATCCCTACCACCTTGCACAGTACCTATGACACTGTGAGTGCTGAACAAGTGTATTTGGGGGAGAGTGGGAGGGCTGGGGCAGAGGACCAAAACAAAAACCTGAACAAGGTTTTCTGAGTCACCACAAACCTATCAGGTCATAGTTTCAGAACAAGAGACAGGGCCTGAATGTCTTCAGAGTTTGGTCTTTCCTATCCCAGCAGCACCAAGCCAAGTGGTTGGACCTGGCCTGGCCTTCTTTACACCTGGCCTTCTCTACACTTCATCTCATAGGAAGTGTTGGCTGTCTCCAACCCCTTCCTTCATCCCAGCACCTGCTGCCTGACCCTCATGTTCTTTCTGCCTAAAAGGGGAATCTGAAGTCTAGAAGAGCAGTGCTCAACAGCCCTTTCTATCATAAAAGCACACCTCCCACCTTCTAATAAAATTGCTCAGCTCACCTGTGAGGTGGCAAGTCCCTCTCTACTTCTGTCTGCCTTACCTTTTCTAGAATGAGGAGCCAAAAGGGGCTTTGGGGTGCCTATTCCTTTTTATGCTCCAGGCCACAGAGAAAGAATCTGATTTCCAGGACTTTATGGCTCTTCATCTCGTGTTCAGACCCATATTGACCTTGTTCAGAGGGGAGCTGGGAGGAGTAATTATTGCTCCTGGCAGCTTTGAAGGTCAGCTTGCTGTGTGGCAATAGAGGTGTCCAGTGTGATGATTACCACTAATAAGTACTAGAGCAGCTGAGCTCTTTGAAAGGAAGAATGGCCCTGCAACTATTTCCCGGATGCTGAGGCTCCCTCCATTGCTCGTTTTCCTCTTAAAGGAGATGACATGACAGGATGAGGCAGGCCAGGGAGTTGGACCACAGGCCCCCTGGAATGATCACAGGTCAACCCTGGCCAAAGAGATGAAAGAGAGAGAACTGTGACCCTAGAATTTAGTATTTACCCAAATACCTGATCTGGCCCTTCCCCCCCTCATCTTGAGCCATCCTCCCCTAGCACTTCATATGAAGGCACACTGGCCCTCTTTGACTTCCTCCACTGTGTGTGTTCTAACCCCAGAACTATTGCACATGCTAGTCCATTTGCAGTCCATGGGGTTGCAAAGAGTCAGACACAACTGAGCGACTGAACTGAACTGAGTCCATCTACTGAGAAGGCCTTCCTCCCATCCCTGACCCTGAACAGCGCTGATGTCAGCGCATCCTTTGGTCTGATATGCTGCTGGGTACTCTGGACTTATCCTCTGCAGCACAGACATTTACTCAACTTCTGTCTTCCTTACTCTGCTGGGATTTTTATGAGCACACAGTCAAAGTTCATTCATGAGCCAGTTCCCTTCACTTCATTCTCTATACTAAGTTTGATGAAGCAAGTAGGTGCTTATACATTACACTGAGCCAAACTCACATTAAGTGAGGGATGGCAAGCTATCCCAAGAGCAATCAGTGCAAAGCTCCCCCCTTATAACGCCAAGCAGGCCTGTGCTCCCAGAGATGGGACATCCTAGAGAAGCCAGAAGCCTGCAGAAATATCCCCTTTCTTTCATTGCTTAAATTCCATTTTTGTGAATACAAGTGAGTGTAGCCATGTCTGTGCTTTCTCCCCACCTCGGCCACTTGAGGTGGGCCGATGGTAATATTCATGCCTGGTCACAGGGGTTTGTCCAAGGCAAACACGTGACCCACTCAGGCCAATCACAGGGCTTCCCTGGGATTTTTCTACCTCAGGTTGTAGGGAAAAACTCTTTTTGCTTTCTGACAGCCAGTTGAGAAAAGTGGAAGGCTAAACTGTGCCTACATCATTATGTACATGTCAAGTATATATTATATTTCGTGAATTAAAAGACTGCAAAAGCTGGAAGGTGAGCCTGGAGCTTGGGCAGTCATGGCTCCCAGCACACATAGGATGCTCCCGCAGCTCAGGAGAGAAGGAGGCAGAATCACAGTGAGTCAGAGAGGACTTCTGGCAGGACTGGAGACCCGGATCTAGCCATTTCCGAGGTTGGCCCCACCTCTGTCCTTAATTCATCTGAACAAATAAAGTCCCCTTTTTGACATAAACTAGGTTTCCTTTACCCACTAACTACCAAGAAAGAAAAATAATATTTCATGTTTTATTTTTGTTCCCTTTGTTCCATAAATGATTTTTAAAGTTTTTTTTTAAATGGACCATTTTAAAAGTCTTTATTGAATTTGTTACAATATTGTTTCTGTTTTATGTTTTGGTTTTTTTGGCCATTAGGCATGTGGGAATCTTAGCTCCCCCACCAGGGATCAAAACTGCACCAGCTGCATTAGAAAGTGAAGTCTTAACCACTGGACCACCAGGGAAGTCCTTTCATAAACGATTTTAAAGCTAACATCCTTCCTCTGTCTTTTATTTTCTGACTTATGATGTCTTATTTCACTCAAGGTCATCTCTTGATATGGTTTTGCAAGGGGAGCAAAGCAAGTTTAATTCATTCATTTTATAGATAATACAAGTGAGGTACAAAGAAGTTAAGGAACTTAGGTCACATGGCCAGTAATGACTGTGCCTGGACTAAAATCTGGTGTTTGTTTTTCTCTGTTTTGCTAATAAACCATGGCTATGAGCTCTAAGAGATGGTTTGACTGTTTGCTTATAACATTCCCCAGGCTCCACCTGTGGGTAATTATGCCCCTTTAAGAAGTACATCGTACAATAATGCTTGCTAGAAATATTCCTGAGGAGGAATGGAAGTTAAAGACTATCACAAAGTCCTAGGGGTCTGCCAGGTTGAAATAATGTATTTAATGTCTCAGTGATTCCAAGATCCTGCCTTGTTTCTAAGGACAGGGTGCTCTGAGCTTAGTGGAAGGGACTACTGGGTGCATTTGGTGAGGAAGGCTCCACTGCTGTTGACAAGAGGGAGGAAGTAAGTGGCTGGGAAAGGTTCTGCTTTTATAAAAGGAAGATGAGAAGTTGGAAACCACCGCTACAAAGTCAAACAGACCCAAGTTTAACTAGTTAACTTCTTTAAGCCTCTGTTTCTTTACTAGTAAAATGGGGATAATACTAACACCTTCTTTCAAAACACATGTGTGTGATCATACATATAAAAGCACCCAATGGTGCCTGGCACTTAGTAGTTGATTGATCAACATCTCTTTCTTTCATTGGAGGAAGGCTCATGCTTTGTCCTCCATCATGAGAACTCACTAGGAAACACCTGTGTGACCCAAGGCAGAGCAGTGCATGGTGCACGTGACTCTGCAACTAGACCTTTCACCAGGTGACCCCAGGCGCCTTACCCAGCCACAGTGTCCTTCCCTCTTCCTCCTCCCATGCTGCTCCAACCGTCCAGACTATTTGTCCTTCTTTGGCCAAATCTCATCCTTCCTGCTCCACCTGCACCTCAGTGCATTTCCAAGCAGACTATTTTCCTGGACAGTTGATTTGCCAGTTAAGCTTCCTCTAAAAGAGCTCCTAGTGGTATCCTCTCTGCAAAAAGCATTATCTCTTTCAACAGAGAAAAGGGAAGGAAATAGAAAAGGAAGGAGGGGGAGAGTCCAGCAGGATGGAAAAAAAAAAAAAGAAGAGGAAATATAATAGACTTATTGTTTCAAGGGCTTTCCCAAGAACTATATTAATAGCCATAGGAAAATAGTAGACTCCACTAAAAATCATATTTACCAATTACTATACCCAAATTCTCTATTTTTGGAAACTTCTACATACATCCCTTTGGGCAAAATGCTACATAACCCTTAAGGCCTGGCTCAAATGCTTTTTGACTCATGGTAATTAATTCATGCATTTGAATTAATATCAACTGAACTCTGATTATGTGCCAAACACTGGGCTGGGTGCTGGGAGGATAGCAACGACTGGGACATGCACAGTCCCCATCCTGACGAAGCTTTGAGCCCTGCCTAGTTCCCCCTTACAGTGTGTGTCCTTCTCTCTGCTCCCCTAACTGTTGTTACTGCCATTATTGTAATTGCTTTTATGTCTTCCCCCTTTTAAAAAAGCCTGTAAAATAGTGTGACCAGCTCTTCTCAGTTTGCTTGGGGCTTTCCTGGCTCTAGCACTAAAAGTACTCTGTCCCAAGAAACCTCTTGGGCTTCAGCAAATTGGGATGGTTGCTCAGCCTATGATAAATGCAATGCTATGCATGTGCATGAGTGTTCAGTCGCTTCAGTCGTATTCAACTCTTTGTGACCCCAAGGACCATAGCTCACCAGACTCCCCTGTCCATGAGATATCCAGGCAAGAATACTGGAGTGGGTTGCCATGCCCTCCTCCAGGGCATCTTCCCAACCCAGCCATAGAACCCGCATCTCCTGTGTCTTCAGCACTGCAGGTGGATTCTTTACTGCTGAGCCATGAGGGAGGCCCAAAGGCGAAGGGATGACTACAGCAAAAACTATTCTTGGAATGAAACCACTCAGTCATTCATCCTTCAAATATTTACTGAGCTGAATCCGTATATTATCATAGCCGGTTGCCTCTATTTTGTGTTAGATCTCCCCTACTCTACCATGAGTCCCTGGGGGTTGAGGCCCAGGTCTTTTTCAGTGTGAATTGCTAGGTCCCAGCAGTGTCTGGCACATAAAATTGACTTCATTTTATGAAAACCAATGTATATTGAGAAACAGAGTGTGTTTGTACAAAGCAATGTTAAAGTATGTGTTTCTACAATTTTTTAAACCGAGATCACCAGTGAGAACCTGGCTTAGAATCTTCACAGGTAATAAGATCCGTTCACAATCCTCTCCCCTCCTAGTCTCCCTCTAGCGCCTCCAACAGATGAGCTGTCTCTTCCCAGCTGCGGCTGCTTAAAGATTGCTATATAACACAGAGAGCCCAGTCCGCACTCTGTGATGACCTAGAGGGGGCGGGACGAGACGAGAGGAGGGAAACTCAAGGGGGAGGGGGTACATGTGTAATTATAACTGATTTGCACTGTTGCACAGCAGAAACCAGCACAGCACTGTAAAGCAATTTTCCTCCAATTAAAAAATAAATTTAAAAAATCTCCCTTATGCACATACTGGCGTCACCCACTCCTCGTTGGCTTTAGACAATCCTAGTTTTAATTGTAAACTGATTTGAAATACAAATCTCTGTAGCTTTCCCTGATTGGCTGTGGCCCTTTTAGCCAGAGACCCAACAAAGAAACCCAGATTCCTCTAGCTGGCAGCCCATCGGGTATTAGAAGTGCGTTCCCATGCCCTTACTTCTCACCCCATCCCATCCCATCCCATGTAAACACACCTGAGATGTTCTTAGGCATTCTAACAGTGGCCACACTGATCAGTGTGGCCAGACTGATATTAGTTTAGGGTCCAGGTCACCATCCTCTGAAATTTCCCCACTTTACCTCCCTCTTAAAGCACATATGAACGGTTACTCTAATTGGTCTGACTAGTAGGACTACCATTCACAATCTGTCCCTAGGGACAGTCATATCCAACTGTAACTCAGCCCAAGCTCCCAAATGAGGTGGTAAGCTCCCTGAGAGTAAAACCATGTCTTATGCGTCTTTTCATTCCTCATACTCCCTAGCATCAAGCTCCAATAAATACTATATTGTTTGATTACAATTCTCTGAGAAAATTTCCTGGGAGGGAACATAATTGATATTTAGAGTCATAGATTTCAAAGCAGTCTAGTGGTAAAAATTAAGCACCATTTTAAAACCTTTAGAAAGGTTGATACTAATGTCTTAGACACATGCTTTGAAAAGAAGAAATCGTGCTGTCTCAAACATTAAGAACATTTTTAGACTTTATGAAAACTCAAAAGGCATGTTGGTATTTGTCCAACTAGAGCTACCTGTGGATTCATGTTCTGTCAACTATGAAGGTGACAGGAATAAAGAACAAAGTGAGTCTAACAATAATGTGTCACATATATAAAATACTTCACAATTCACAAAACTCTCCCATGTGTTAGCTCATCTGATGCTCAAGAAAAACCTGTGAGTAAGGCAAGTTAGGGACTATTAACCCCTTTATGGAAAATAGATGTTTGGGACTCAGAAAAGGTTGGTTAATTTATCCAAGGTCACAATGTTAGTAGGTAGATGGAACACAATTAAGCCCAGATTTTCTGATTCTCCATTGTAAATTCTTTAGGCTAGAGCTACTCTATTGATTTGGGAATTTGTGGAATATATCTCTACAAAGAGTCCTCAGTTTCAAAGGTTAAATGTTCAATTACCAAATACCCTTCCCATATCCACATGCTTGGAGACATCAGAGAAAGAAGACAAAGTTTCTACCTTCAAGGAGCTCACAGACCAGTAACCTGAGCATCACAAGGACAAACTGTATTTGTTACAAGTGCCTTGAGAGAATTAAGATAATAAGTAACATCGACTGAGAACTTACTGTGTGTCAATTTCTGTCCTAAGAACTTTGCATCTGAGGTGAGTAACATTATGTACCATATTGCTTAGCACACAGCAAAAATTTAAGTTGGCAACCATTATAATGATTATAATTTTTAAAAATAAGATCATGGATTGTTATTTGAAAAAAAAAAATAAGAAGAAGAACATTTAACATTTTAAATTATCCAGAGCAACACTACAGAGGAGAAACGAGCTATCTGAAGGAAATCAGAACTTTGGACGAAATGCTGAAGTGGGGTCTCAAAGGAGGATTAGTGACTTATAGGCAGGGAGGGGAAGAACATTCCGGGCAGAGCAAGACGGGGGCCCTGAACAGCAGGGAAGGAAGAAGTGTGGAAAGGAGGTGCTGCCCTTCGGATGGCCAGAGACAACATACACAAGAGGACAAAGGAGGTGGCCGCCAGTTAGAAAGCAGTGGAAGGGTGTGGCTCTCCCCGCGCCTGACCCAGGCACCCAGGGTGAGGCACAGATTTTCCAAGGCTATTTGTTTGTAGGTTACATTTTTCCTGAATAGAATCCAAATGCCTTTGTTTTTGTAAAGAGCACCATAGTTTCCAAAGAAAAGAGAAAACAGACTTCTTGGTCCAAGGGCTTTCCCTGAGAAATATTCTAATGGCTCTGGGCCAAGGCAGGGTTCCACCGAGTTCTGCACTCAGAGAACAAGAGAGCAGCAGGCTAGAATCTTCTCCAGAACCTGTAAGAAAATGGGAATTTAGAGAACATTCCCTGGGAGATTTTTAAATACAAGTAATATGTCCTGTTGGATCTGCCCCAAACCTGCGTGAGGTTCCCAGAATATTGCATGCAATGTGAAAACTCTGTGCCTGGCAGGCGCTATCACTTATACCCCCCGACAGCCCTTCTGCCTCTTCCTTCTTTGGTATGGCCCTGCTCCTCCTGCAAGTCCAGCTGAAAGATTCCTCCTCTGTGAGCTTTGCCTGGCAAATCTAGGCCCCAAAGCCAGGGTGGGTGGTTGGCTTTGACCTCAGAGCTCCTACAGAGCCATGGACCCACCTCTAAGGACAGTCACTGTACCACTTTGTAATCATAGCACATCTTCTCCCCAACCAACAACCGACCCCCATCCCACACCATGTCTCTCCTAATTTTGAGAGCCAGTGATAAAACCAAGATGGTGAATAGGAGCCGTCCACTCTGGAGGCAAGTAATAAGGAGGATGTTACCTGCAGCAAACTTAAAAAAGTACATATAATAAAAGTCAATTTTGTTTTAATCATCACCATGTGCAGGCAATTGTAAACAATCTTCAGTCAGTTCAGTTCAGTTCAGTTCAGTCGCTCAGTCGTGTCCGACTCTTTGCGACCCCATGAATCGCAGCATGCCAGGCCTCCCTATCCATCACAAACTCCCGGAGTTTACTCAAACTCATGCCCATCGAGTCGGTGATGCCATCCAGCCATCTCATCCTCTGTCGTCCCCTTCTCCTCCTGCCCCCAATCTTTCCCAGCATCAGGGTCTTTTCCAACAAGTTAACTCTTTGCATGAGGTGGCCAAAGTATTGGAGCTTCAGCTTCAGCATCAGTTCTTCCAATGAACACCCAGGACTTATCTCTTTTAGGAAGGACTGGTTGGATCTCCTTGCAGTCCAAGGGACTCTCAAGAGTCTTCTCCAACACCACAGTTCAAAAGCATCAATTCTTCGGCGCTCAGCTTTCTTCACAGTCCAACTCTCATACCCATACATGACCACTGGAAAAACCATAGCCTTGACCAGATGGACCTTTGTTGGCAAAGTAATGTCTCTGCTTTTTAATATGCTATCTAGGTTGGTCATAACTTTCCTTCCAAGGAGTAAGCATCTTTTAATTTCATGGCTGCAGTAAACAATGTTAGAAATATTTAATAAAATACTCTCCCTCTCTGGGGCAAAGGGTATGTGGCAAGTGGCATACCCCTTGCTGTGCCACTCCTGTGAACATGCTCCAATGCCTTCTGTTCAGGAAAAGGACATGCTTCAGGGACAGAATGCAAGGTTGGGCAGAGTTTTTCAGTCAAGAGTTACTCACTAAGGCCGAGGACGTGCCAGGTACCATGCAAGCCATTATACCATTATACAATGCATTATAGCCAACTTCCCAACAACCCTGGTATATGGACACCATTATTTGGTTAGGGTCATGTGAAGAAACCAAATCTCAGCATAGTACAATGATTTGTCCAGGGTCCAACCACAAGGAAGCAGTGGAGAGAAATTCAAACCCAGATCTGTGTACCCAGTGTCCGTGTTCTTTCTCCTGTGCCTAGACCACCATGGCTACCCTATACCAGGGGCTACAGCTGCAAGCCACACATGTCCTTCTTAGAAGTTCACAGTCTAACGGAGAAAAAGACTCAGCAACTCACCATGATTCAGCTTAGCATGTGACAAGTAGCTTCAGGAATAAGCCAGACTAAACCCCCTATGATGGCCACCTCATTGTGGATTTAAGTCTGAAGATCCAAGTGGGGGAGGAGGGCTTAGCAAAAGAAATAATCAGCAAGGATTGAACTTAAAACAGATGTTCTTCTGGATATACGCACATGCTCTCCTGCTTGGGTTTTATCACAAACAGCGCTGAGGTGGGTCTCACTGTCTTGAGTTTTCAGAAGTGCTCAGAGAAGTTAAGTGACTCACCCAGGGTCACACAGCAGCTAGTAGTCGGTGGAGTGGGGGACTGAGCAGAAGCCTCACTGACTTGGAAGCTGGGGCTCTGGGCATAGCAGCAGCCTGATGAGGATGGTGTGAACACATCCACTCTGGAGGTCCTCTTAGGGACCAGGGGATATAATACTGGCAAAGGGGATGAGGAACAGGAAAATGATAATTCCTCATTTTTCTTTCAGCACTTCACAATTTATAAGATGTTTTCTCATCCACTGCTTCTTTGGATCCCTATGAATTTGGAAAGATGGGTGGGTATTATCTCCACTTTGCAGATGAAAAAAAATATGGAGGCTTTAGTAAAGTTATAAGATTTTCCTGAGCTCATACAAAGCGGTTGCAGAGAGCCTATGATTCCTTCTTCCGACTTGCTCCATGCATTATCACAGGTCATAGACAGGTACCTTTGTATAGCATCTGATTCTTGAAACAACCCCAGAAGGTAGGATGGGCAAGTTTGATGTGCCCCACTGTATGGTGAAAGAAAGAGAATCCAGAGAGGGTAAGGGACTTCCCCAAGAAGTGGAACTGGGACTAGGAAGCAGGCGCTTGCTATCACATGACATGGAACAAATCATCCACCTACTCATTCAGCACCAAACTTAGCAGGCTTGCCAATCACTCTGGAGTGGGCATGTCCCTAAGAAGCCCCACCAGTGTGTTAGACATTCAGCTCCCCTCTCCTCCAACAGCTCTTAGATCCCCCATTACTGCCACCCCCAAATCTTGGCATCAAAAGGCAAGCAGTCTCTTAAGTCTGCTTGGCCAACAGAAGGCAAAGAGTGATCCAACAGTGGACCCCACCCACAACATAAGTGCATCTTAAATGAACCTGAATTTATTTCCCCTTCTCTCACCCATTTTCAAAGTTTCTCTCCAGTTCTAAAGAAAGGTATAACACTACTTCTCTGCCAACGTATTTCAAATTTCTTGAGCAAATTCCTGTAATTACAAGCAACAAAATAAGTAAAGACAATGACTTACAAAGTGAGAATATCAATTATGCACAGTCCAGCCAGAATTCATTTAGTTCCTGAAAAACAGAAATTATCATTTTTGTTGTTTCAGATACATTATAGACACACAGTTGGGGACCCCAAGAAACAAGACCATGAGCTGGAAATGTCTGGGCCTGGGGATTATTAAGCATTCTAGAAGAGAAAACTGAAGCTCAGAGAGGTTAAGTAAAGTGCTGAAGGTCACACAGCACTCCACAGAGTCAAGAATGAAGACAAAATCTGAATTCAGGTCTTTGTGCCTCCACACTGCTTCCCTGCCTTCTTGGATTAAAATCTGTATTTATCCACCCTCAAGGCTGAGTGGAAGCTCACCAAGGGGCTGCAAACTGTGCCTCGGGACATGGGTCTGTGGCTGTCCCATAACTGTCCTGGGTCCTAAAATTATTATAGTATAATGAGTACTACATGCATGAGGCAGAGCTAAAGCAGAAGAATGTCCAGTTCAACCTTTTTTCATTCTGTTTTATTATACCAGATAATGTCATTGTTCCAACCAGATTCCAGTGGGATTCCTCTTTACTGGTGGTGTGAAGAAGACCATTAGTGTGGTCTGGTATGACTTCAATGGCCAGTGCTATTCTTGGGAGGACGGTAAAGCACTATAGCTCCTTAAGCCTTGGGTGGGGGTAACTGAAGTGTAACCCACACTCCACAGTCCGCCAGCAGGACCAAGCTGAAGCTACCCTCTGCAGGTGGCATCCCAGTGCTATCTCCAAAAGTACAGTGGGAGCAACTTGTACATTCAAGCTGGGATGGGTTTGGCAGATTTCTTTTTAAGGAATAACACTAAAATGCCATCTATTTTACATTCAGAAACTCACTCTGACTTTGTTCTATTTTGGTCAGTTAAATTCATTTTAAAGATCATATTGTTCTTATACTTTGCTCCAAAGCCTTCATTTTGTTGTTGACTGAAAGCTATAAAAATCTGACCAAGGAATTCAGCCCAATTTTCTGGCTGATAGACCATGCTTCATTCATTCTCTTATTCATCCACCCACAGCTGGCCTGAACTCAGGACAAACTGCATGTTGATTTTATCCTACCTACCAAACTATCAACTGACACCAGCAGCTTCCATTGAAAACAACCTGGGACCTCCCCCCCGCCCCACCTTAGGGCCTTTGCACTTGCTACTTTCTCTGCCTGGAATATGCTTCCTCCAGATATTCACCCAGCTTCCTCCCTCACTGCATTCCAGGCCCTGGCAAATGCCACTTCTTCAAAGAGCCTTTCTTGATCCTCCATCTAAAATAGTCTGCCCTTCCTCCATTCCATCTACCTTCTGTGATCCTGTTCTTTCTTCATAGTCTGAACTGAGACATTTATTATTTACTTACGTCTTTCTCCCTGAGGAGAATGGAAATAACATGAGGGGAGATATTTTGTCTACTTTGCTCACTTCTATATCGGTAGTGCCCAAAACAGCACCTGGGGGTTAGCAGGCAACTTTTTAAAAAAATAAACAAAGAATGAAAGAGAATAAACTCTCTTCCCCAAACTCTCTTCCTCTTATTTATAAAGTCTTTCCAGGAAAATACTACAAAGGTAAAGGCCTAGAAACTGGGAGATAGTTTCAATCGCCTGAGCAGGTCTCTATGTTACCTGTGGATCAAGGAACTCTCTACTTCAAAAACCTGCAGTGGCTCCCCATGGCTTCAACAGAGGACAGTTTTCCCTCATTGCTTAGAGCCTGGGTGAAGATTTAAGGCTATAAAAATAATCCGATGGTGACATTCAATGTGGGTGTGTATGCATATATTCATTGCACACACTTTTACCAAGCGTTTGCTATGTGTCAGGCAGTCTGCTGAAAAAAAATGCAAAAACCTGGTTCATCTCTATCGCCACAATTTGAGCAGTGGTGGTGGGAGGGTGCACAGGGAGGTCATAAGTGACTGAGAGGGAGAGACTTGTCAATAACATGTAAGTATAACAAATGCCAGGAGATGGTTCTACACAGGCAAGCAGGAAAGAAGAATCAGTCCCTTCACTTGGATATAGGTGGGAGTCCAGAAAACTTCCTAAGGAAGCTGCATTTCAGCTGCATCTTGATGCATAGGCATTTACCCGGCAAACAGGAGGTGCGGGGAAGGGGTTGAGAGCTTTCCAGGCAGAGGGTACACTAGAGCAGAGGCCTGGAAAGATAACACACTCTGGAACTCCAGGTCATCAAGTCAGTTTCAAGTGTGGACCCTGAGCTAAGGCGTGGTGAGATACCAAATGGAGAGGCAAGCAGGGTCTTTAAACAAAAGACACCACACATGAAGGGAGCCAGCCAGTCAGACCTGAGTTCAGGTGCTGACCACGTCACTAGCTATTCATTCCTCTCTGGGCTCTACTTCCCAGGAAGGAATTGACCAGGAGGTGAGGGGATTGAGCAGCTCTCACTGGGGTGGGTGGAGGTGAGGAGATAGGACCTGAAGCTCTGAAGAGGCTTATGGGGTTTAAAAACAAAATATTGAAGATGAGATTTCCCTGGCGGTTCAGTGTTTTAAAACTCTGCACTTCCAAAGCAGGGGGGTGTGGGCACAGGTTTGATCTCTGGTGGGGAACTAAGATCCCAGATGCCACAGGGCATGGCTGAAAAGTATAAGAACAAACAAACAAAAAACCTGAAAATGTGAAAATGCTATCCCTTTGCTTTGTTTTGAATCATAATATTTATTTTGAATTTGAAACTTATTCAGAAAAGGCTTTTGCATTTATCTACAGTGACCTGGATTTCATAAAGAGGCAGAGAAACCCTGGTTGAGGGCAACTTAAAGTCCCCTCTGATTCTTGCCTCCAGGTCTAAGATGACTGACAGCCAGGCAAATGGGAAAGAGAAGAGAGGTGCAGTGAATTAGCCGCTGAATTTAGGATTAGACCCAAATTGCAACTCAGATTATACTACTTACTCCCTGGTGAGACAGGCAAGTTAATGAACTTTTTAGAGTGTCAATTTCTTCCTCTATAACATGATGTTTTCCTCACAAGTTCATTTTGCAATTTATTTGAAATAATAGACTTACAAGCATCTAGCACATAGTAGGTATTCAATAAACATCAATCAATAAAAATCTTCAATGGTCTCTCTGCATCCCAGTCCCTAATAATAAAGGCTTCCCTTGAGTGTCTACCATTTGCTGAACCCTCTCCACAGCTATCTCATGTTCAAGGAGAAACTCACAATTTAATGCTTTGTCATCAGTTGAGCTCATTGCATTGTCTAAAGGTGGTTTAACCCTCAGAATACAGCATTGCTGGATGATGGGAACTTAGGGCATGCTGCCTGGAACCAGACCAGGATTCAAATCTTCTAAAATTTAAAGCTATTTTTTTTATTACTCTGGAAACCTATCCACTGCATGCTTTTATTTCCAACCGTTAAGCACTTTCCCCCTTTACTTTCCACATTTAACTCAAGGCTTCATATGCAAAAGGCAAGCTTGAAACGATCATAACATTTAAGCAATGAATATAACGACAGCTTACACTTGCATCGCAGGAAGATCTACATTCTATATTTAATAGCTTTAGTCATTTACAGCAAGAGTTATCACAGGCACCCCAAAGAGGGAGGGTTGGAGAGGGAGAATTCTGCACCTTTGATTAAAGATGTCGTAGTCATAAGCTGTTTTGGAAATGATTAAGTGATAAATACAGTAAGTTCATCCTCAGTTCTGGGAACCCCACAGCACAGACAGTAATTCTCAGAGGCAGAAGCAATCATTATTATTTAAAGGTCTAAGCCTTAGTGTGTTCGCTAAGTACAGAGAAGGAGGAACTCAGGTATGGGGAGCACCCACTAGACACTAAGTTCTCTATCACCTAAAACATCTAAGGTCCACTCTCCAAGTAAAGACTTGTAACTAGAGCACAAAAATAGGGGACGAGGGAAACCAACAATGTCAAATACCTCCCTGGACCAGGTGCACACAATGCACAAATAAAATACGATAAAGTGCCTACAATGCTTAAGAATATGGAAGGAAGGCTGGCAGACTAAGAAAGGAGATCCTGCCCTTTGTTGAGGAGATGGCTGTGTGCCATTATTCCTGTCTGCATCCCCAGACCCCGCCTCCTACATCTGGTAGGAGTTAGGAACACCGGGTAGGGAGCCAGATTTTGCAGCTCTGTGCAAATCCTGCTTAGTAGGGGAGTGACCTTAGATAATCGTTTAACCTCTCTGTTTCAGTTTCCTATTTGTGAAATGGAAAATAGTAATCTCTCTCTCATACTGTAATTGTGTAGGATGAAAGGCACTAATAAGTGCAAAATGCTTAAGACAATAATGGCAAATAATAAGAGTTGCAAACATAACCACTTGTGGTCTTGCCAGATACTGGGGAGGCCGTCTTTCCTCATCCCCACCCTGTGATGGCAATTGTAATGAAGCTCTCTTTTCCAGGTGGGGGAACGAAGAAAGTCCACATCTGCCCAGGTCATCCAGTTCTGAATTGGCCTGAGAGTCCCACCCAGGCCCGCCTAGCAATAACAGTAAAACAGCATTTAATTGTTTTTTTTCTTTTTATTGTTCTAGACCTTTACATCTAGGTACACATTTACTTCTCACAGCAATTACATGAGGTAAGAGTCACTAACTCCCATCTTACAGATGCAGAAACTCAGAGTGAGAGAGTGTAAGTAATTTTCTTAAGACCTTAGTGTTAGCAAATACCAGGGGTGGATTTAAGTTCAAGCCTAAGAACCTGACTGTTCCCATGTGCAAGGACAGGGCCGCCGGTCCCAGGACCTGAAGCTGGACGGGCTGGTCAAAAGCCCCCTGCATCTTTTAGCCCCTGTTGGAAGGAGGGGTTTGGGACCCGGGTTCTCAGGCCCGGGATGGGTCCCCAGGCCCGGGATGGGTCCCGCGGGCTGGGAGCAGGGGCGGGGCCTGCAGCGCCCGCCTCCCGCGCGGGGCGGGGCCGCCGAGAGCGGTCCGGGAGGACGCCCACCGCGCGCTCGCCCCACGGGAACCCCGGCGGCGGCCCCGCCTGCGCGGACGCCTGGGCACTTTACCCGCGGCCCTCCCGGGCCCGTCGCGCGCGCGTCCCTTTCGCTTTTAGCCCCAGCTGCGCTGACTGCCCGCGATTACTCAGAATCGTCCCTTCGGTTGGCGGAGTGACAAAAATCGGCAGTGGCTGTCCGAGGACACCTGTTTACAAACAGGACCCCCGCCCCCCGCCGAAAGCACCCCAGGCCGAGAGCCCGGAAATCTCGGTTCTCTTCCCACTCGGCCTCTGGCTGTCAGTGGGACTGGTTTCGGGCCTCAGTTTGCCTGTTTGTGTACTTGATGTCAAGAAATGTGTGTGCAATCGAACGAAAGGTGTGCGAGGTGGAAACAGCCTGACATTTAAGTCTTCTGTCTTCAGTTACCATTATTTTGAAAATTATATTCTCCTCCATCGTAATCTATTTTAATAAATATATTTTTAATTTTAAAAAAAAGAGTATGACTGGTCTCCCAGGAAAAAAAGTCTTGTTACTTATACTGTGGTTCGAGTCCACTTGTTTGAAATACCAGCAGCTCTGGAAGGCCCTTTCAACCCCCCACGATCTGTTAATCTGATTCGTGTGGTTATTATTATTATTTTTTTTATTCTTCTCCCTTAAGACCTTTACAAGCTCGCTGGTGACCGGTGGGGTGGGAGAAGACTGGGTTTTGCTGCCAGATATATTCGATTAGAATTTCTTGGTTTGCCACTTTTTTCACCTATGGGACCTCGGTCAAGCCACTTACACTTGCTGAGCCTCAGTCTCTCGTCTATAAAATGGGGAGGATACTCCCAGGATGGTGGGGAGAATTCAGGACGACATTTGTCAAGGGCCTGCCACGCGTGGGGTGACCCACGGAAGAGGGTGCAGGTGGGTGGGGACTTTCACGTGCTGGGTTTCTCCCCTCGGCTCATTCTGGGGGCCCCGGAGTGCCGCCCCCGCGCGACGGCTGAGCGTGGCCGGCTCTTGGCCTCTCCCGCCGGGCTGAGGCGGTCGCACCGGTTCGGAACCCTTCCCCCATCGGCCGGCTTCTGGCTGCAACCTGCAGGCAGAAGGCCAGGCTTTATTTACACAAAAGCAGCGGGTGGAAGCTGGCCTTGTATGGACGAAAGAAACGTTGGCGAGCCGGGAACTTCGCCGGGGGAGGCAGTAAAAAGCGGTTCGCCTGATAGGAATCTGTGAATAAATAAATAACGTGAATCAAAGAATGCATTGAAATGCCCTCCTAGGATCGCAGAAACAGGACCCAAAGGCAGCCTTCGGAATCCTCCCACACGTCCCATTCTATCTGATAACTTGTCAAAGAGGCCCAAATTGATTCTCGAGTTATTATCAAACCAGGACGCCTGCCACCCAGACCCTACGGTCCTAGGGTGGCCTCTGGGGCGCGCCTTCCTGGCTGGGAGTGAGACCTGAGTCTGAAACAAAGGGAAAGGGAACCCCGTTTTATGGGCACCTACTCATGTGCTAGGCATTGTTCCTATGCGGTTCATGACTCTTCACACCGCGCTTTGAGCAGGATCCCCTACTCTGGTAGGCAGGGGAAGTTACCTGCTCCAGAACACAAAAGCCGATAGATGGGACGGCCGAATTCCAATACAGTTCTGTCCCTGGCTCCTTTCATCCAACCTTGCTGCCCCGGGCAGGGGGCAAGGATAAAGCGCAAAATGCGCGTCCGCAACGTACAGACAGTGGTGCCATGACCTAGCTGTTTCTGGGCGCCGCCCCTTCCCTCCTTTTTCTTTACCTACCTACAGGATGTCCAAAGCCTCTTCCAGTTCTAACTATCAGCTGATTCGCTGCTGCCGCGCCCGCTCACCTAATTTAGCAGCCGGAAGTCGCACGCCCGGCGACCGCTGACCTAGAGCCCCTAGTCTTATCATTGCCAAAACCAGTGTTGGCCCAGAGGACACACAGGTGCGCCCAGGGCACGTATTTCTCCATCCTCCGTCCTAGTCATGGGGCTGCATCCGGTCCGGGAGCCAAGGAAACTGGTCCAGCTGCTGCTTTCCCGGCAGGGCCCCGCCCACGCCCACCCCAGCGGAGGCCCAGAACAGGTTTCTTCACTTTCCCTGGCCCAGCTCCCGCCGCGGGCGAGAAAGGGAAGCCCGTTGCTCAATGTGCCTGAGGATTGTTCTGGTTCGCAGGCAACTCACAAAACGAGCCATCAGTCAGGTGGACCCAACTCAAGCCACCAGGCACAGTACACCGGCTTGTGCACCGAGGTCTACCCAGCAAACCCTTAGGGTTCCTCAGGTGACATCTGGGCCCCTTGCTTTGTGCAGGGCCGGCCAGCATCAGGGCCCAAGGGGAAGGTGAGCAGAATGGGATGAGTTATCCGGCCCCCTGGGTCCATCCAGCAATGAGGGGGTGTGGGAGTCCAGTGTCAGGCTTGGCCTGGGGGTGGCACTGTCACTGGCCCTCCATCCTCATGTGCCCAGTGTTCTTGGGGACTTTCATGGAAGCCTGGCTCCTCTGTTTTAGACCTCATGGCCAAGAGGAAAGCTTGGGCAAAAAACTCTTCAAATAGAATTTATTCACACATATTTACTGAGTGCCAGGCACTGTGCTAGGCCCTGGGGAGATCACCATGACCCAGACACAGAACCTGCCCTCATCAGTTCTAGCCTAGTGAGTCAGGGAGGTAACAAACAGATCATTTTAATAAGGGCAAAGAACCATTTCCTGGAGTTCCTCTGGGAGAAGACCCTGAGTTGGTTAGAGGTGGGGTCAGGAAGCTTTAGGAAAAACTTTTTCAGGCTTCAAACACTGCTCTTTTCCTTCTTCCTTCCATGTCTCTGCACTCTTTTCTGGAGTACCTGTACCATGCTGAGAGCTCAAGGAGCAGTTGGTGGGTTCTCAAGGGGTAGCAGTTTATGATATAAGGGTGTCGTGTTTAAAACATCAGCCACTTAACTTTGTGCCGCTGAATGATTTGCATAATTTCTCTGAACTCCACTTTCTTTATCTGTAAGATAGGGATAAAGATAATACCAGCTTCATAGAACAAGGTCTGGCCCATGGTAGCTATTAATGAGTGGAATCTATTGTATTACCTTGCTGTTTGTGGTTCACATACTTCTTCCAGTCTGCACGAAAATCACCAACCCTCCACCCCCCACTGTGGTTGGCAGCGCAGGTAACTTCATACCCATTTTACAGATGAGGGAGCTGACTTGGACAAATTAACAGGATGGCTCATGTCTGGTAAGTGTTCAAGACCAGGATCCTGGGGAGGAGAGGCCTCCTGAAATAGGGGAGCTATTCTGACCTTCATCTGCCCTCCCTGAAACCCCGGATGGCTGGTTAAGACTGAACTGTCTGGGGCGCTTCCTCTGACCTAGATCCTGTGGGCTCCACCAGAACGCCAGCCAGAAATGCAGGCAGCCACACCCTCAGCCTTCTTGCCCCAGCCTGCACTTCATGCTGGGCATCCTGCTTTCAGGGACTGTTCTTTCAAAGGGGGGATTATAACTGGACAGCTACTGTGTGCCAGACCTTACACCAGGCATGCTCATGAGGGTTATTTCATCTTCCGTGAGCCATCTTCTGTGGTCAGGGAAAGGAGGAGGAAAGAATCAGCTTATCCCAATAATAATTATGTGTCCACAATAAAGCTTGACACATGCGCATTCAACCCTGAGTGCTCTTGCTAAAGTGCAAATGTGACTATGTTATTCCAACTCTCTTGTTTAAAATCTCTCAGTGGTCTCCCACTGCCTTTTTAGAGTCCACACTGAGGAAAGGCAGACTCAGCCAGTCACATTATCACATCTGCTGATTCTACTGATCTCCTGGCCTTTGCATATGCAATTCCTTCTTCCTGGAATGCCCTTCCCAGCTCCTCACTTCCTTTCCTACTTTTATGTGGTTAAATACTATTTATCCTTCAGCTCTCAGCTAGATGTCACCTCCTCCAGGAAGCCCTCCTTGTCCACTCAGACAGGGCTAAGCCTGACTACACTCTCTTGTAAGTATCTGTTCAACAGTCTCTCCCACTAGATGGTGAGCTCCTTAGGGTTAGGGACGGTGTCCTCAGCACCAAGCATGGTATGGCTCATAACACGCATTCAATAAAAATTTAATGGATGGATGAGAAAATGTTGAGCATGAAGATCGTCTCCATTTAACAGAGGAGAAAACCAAGTCTCAAAGAAGGCAAAAATACCTATCTTAGGTCAGACAGCTGGTTAGTGGGTGAATTGAGCTAGAGATAAATTCTTCTAAATCCCATCTTGTTTCACTGTTTTACTTATATTAAAGATAATAAAACCTCCTTCTAAGTTGTCTTATTGAAATTGTTCTTAGCACTGCCTCTCCACATTTTACAGAAACAGATGCTGGGTCCTGATAATGGAATATTTATGAATACCAATCATCAAGTCTACAGTTAGTTGCAGGGACTGATTTTAGGTGCCTGAGACAGCTTATATCTTATGACACCTTAGAGAGGACAACATTATGATGTCTGCTTAACACATGAGGAAGCTGGTTCAGAGAGGTTAAGTGATTTGCTCAAAGTTCCACAGCCTTCAAACCCAAGTTAATCTCTAGCTCCTAAGCCCAGGTTCTTTCCATCTCCCCAGACAGCCTCCTGACTGTGGCTCTGGAGCCAGCTCTCATGTAGCTTTAGGCACCAACTGGACCCCAGGTTCTCTCTCAAAAGGGATATAGATGAAACTCATAACTTCAAGGGATCTTCTGGACTTGACCCAAATGTCATCCTAACGTTGGCGTTTTTCTCTGGCCACTCCTCTCTTTTCCCTTGGGTTGCAGCATCTGTACTGTCTCCACCTCTGGGGAAAAGTCCTTGTTCCCAGTAAATGGCCCCCTTGGGAGCCAGGCAGGTAGGAGCAGATCCTCCTGTTCTCAGGTGTCTCAACAAACAAACTATTTAGCAATTACACACGCCTTTGGATGGAGCACCCACAGCCTTTCCTGACTCCGAGGAGCTGCTCTTCGACTCCACCCCAAGAGCTTCACTAAGGTGCTTGCATTGATTTATTGATTCAATGACTATCTGCCCATCTCCTACCTCTATTACACTGCTTTTTCAGCTAACAGTGTTCCCCTTGCAGTCCTGGCACTTCTCCAACTATCTGAGATGAGGAAGCTCCTCCAGCTATCTCATACTAGACAAGAAGGCAGGGGCTGCATCTGTTTTGTTTGTCACTCTATACCCATCACCTGGTGGCTCAGATGGTAAAGAATCTGCCTGCAATGCAGGGAACCCAAGTTCGATACCTGGGTTGGGAAGATCCACTGGAGAAGGGAATGGCAACCCACTTCAGTATTCTTGCCTGGAGAATCCCATGGACACAGGAGCCTGGCCGGCTACAGTCCTTGAGGTCGCAAAGAGTCAGACATGACTGAGCAACTCTCTCACACACACACACTCATCACCTAGCACTATGCTTGACACATGGTTGGCCTTTAATGAAATGATTGTTGAACAGCTGAATACTAAAGCTCCATTCATCTCTTAAAAGTTAATCCTCCACTTAGAGATAGGAATCACGGCATGTTAGATCAAAGGGGAACCCAGAGGAAATAAAACTTACTCTAAATCCTTCATTCTACAGAAAAGAAGACCCAGAAGAAGGAGATACAAAGTGTAGGGAAGATCTACGGGATAGCTCAGGCCTCCGGACTTTTGTCTCAGCACCTTCTCTGTATTGGGACCCTACTCCAAACCATAAACATGCTGTGCTATGCTTAGTCGCTCAGTCGTGTCCGACTCTTTGCAACCCTATGGACTACAGCCTGCCAGGTTCCTCTGTCCATGGGGATTCTCCAGGCAAGAATCCTGGAGTGGGTTGTTATGCCGCCTCCAGGAACATATTCTTCTCTAATTCTCACGGCAGTCACCTGGAGCTGGGAGCAGGGAAGGGAGAGCATTGCCAAATGGCAGAAAAGAAAAGTGGGGCTCAGAGAGGTGAGTGGAGTGTACCCAACGTCACACAGCTGGAATCCCGGGCTTTTCCTATCACAGCCTGTGTTCAGAGCTCCTTCTACCCCATTCTCTCTCCCCACTGCTCTCTGCTTTTATGGGCCTTGAAAGAGAGTTGAAAAGACAGGCTCTAGGATTTCAAGGACTTTCATCTTTATTATTCATCTTGCTTCTGGAAGATCTGGTTAATCTGTGTGTCCAGTGCAAAATATGAAGACCATTAAGGTGTTAATCAATATCGTTCAGGTATTCAAAATTGCCATCTACTCTAAAAGGGGGCTGGTGGCCCAAATGCTTATCTTAAATGTTCAAATATGACACTGAGGACATCTACTTTCTATGAGGGGCACTGCCGAGTGGGGCCAGGGGGCTTTGGAAGACTATTAGAGCCCATCACAAATCTCAAAGGTCCCTTTTGGACCCTCGCCACACCAGCTGTCTCTGACCACAGGCTCGTACAGGCCACAGGTCCTGGTCATGGCTAATGCTGCCTCAGCAACAACATAACTATGGTGATGGTAGGGGACAGTCTTAAAAGGAGGCCAGTGCCTTAGGGGAAAAAAAGAAAAAGAGAGAAAGGGCCAAATGAGCTAGGGTGGCCATTGTTGTACCTCCAGACATCACACTTAAGTGACCTGGGGTGAAGATTTATATCTCTAAGACAAAACAGCCCAGTTACTCAAGAATGAAAAGATAAAGCACTTCTTTCTCTAAATGAGCAGGGGCAGAGTCAGCATGCCAGCATCCTGGTTCATGAATTAGAGATCATTTATAACTTTAGTGAAGAATAAAATGTCCCACGAATAACCTTAAAATGTCAATGTAACCTGTTGTTTGGACAGCACTGGGTGGGAGCCCCTGCTCTGCTCCACACCAACTGAGTGATCTTGGGGAGATGGCCCCAACTTCCTGAATCTGTCTCCTGGGCCACACAGGGCACTGATGGAGGCCCTTGGCAGGGTTTGTGGGAGTTCAGTGATATCACAGATGTAAAGTGCCCAGTACCATGCCTAGCCCATAAATGTTAAGTGTTAGTTGCTCAGTCATGTCCAACTCTTTGCGACCCCATTGACTGTAGCCCTCGAGGCTCCTCTGTCTATGGAATTCTCCAGGCAAGAATACTGGAGTGGGTAGTCATTCCCTTCTCCAGGGGATCTTCCCAAGAAGATCGAACCCAGGTCTCCCACACTGCAGGAAGATTCTTTACCGTCTGAGCCTCCAGGATGCCCCCCAGGCCCATAATGAGTGCCAAACAAATATTAGCTCCTTTAAAAAAAAAAAAGAAAGAAAAAAAGAATGGGAAATGAATTGTGCTTTGGAAATAGAATAGTCATGGAACAACTCAGCTTCCCACCCCACCCCAACCCCTCCTCCCCGCAGCAAAGTAAAGTTCCACTGGGGCCACCCAGGGCCACTTCCCATCGGTTTGTTCACGGACCAGCCTCACCATGCATCTGGCCTCCCACGCAGTGGGCTTCTGTGCTGCCTTTCCTGTTTTCCTTGAGGCAGGCTTTGCCAGCAAAAAATGCAGTTAGCACTCAAAATGCAATCATTACGACTCACCTAGCAGGCACGTCGACATGCCTGTTGACATGTGCTCACAAATACTAAAAATGCATGCAATGCGATGCAGCCAGATAAAATGCGTGGCACCCTTCCACGTACATTCAGTGAAACAGTAGAGCAGAATGGAAAGAGCAGATGCTTTGAAGCTGGGTGAATGGGGGTTCAGAGCTGTTTCCTTCTTTTAACAGTGGTATGATCTTGAGCACGTCTCTAGGCATCTCAGTCCCTCTCATCTGAAACAAAGTATTCACAATTCTTAACTTTTGGTCTTGTTTCAAGGATCGTATAAGACAATGTATGTAAAAGAATGGTCTGGTATGCAACAGATGCTTAAAGGTATTTATTGCAGAAATGCCAAGAATCTGAAAAGGGAGGAGAGGGGGAGAGTCCAGTGCTGGACTCACCTTCTTTATGGTGTTTTACCTTTTTTCTGTTTCTCAGCTCCTTAGGGGCTTTTTGCCTCTTAACAGTAAGATCTTGACCTTAACTGATTTTACTGTTATGGACCTGTTTCCATTTTACCTCATCAAGTGAGCCAGGAGACGATCTGAATGTGAATGTTGTCTCCCTTCCACATCTCCCCACCTCCCACCCATGATCCCAAATGCCCTGGCAGAGCTAGAGACAGCAGCTCCTCAGTGAAGGCTAGGAAAGGAGCACTGGATTTATCTTTATCCTCAAACTTTTTGCCATGGCCCTAAACCCCTCCTTCTTCCCTCTGCCTCTTTGAGCCTAGTTGGGTGAGAAGGACTATAATGAGCAAGAAGAGTGAAGATAAAGAAGGGCACAGGATTGACAGTCCAGATCTGGAATAGATATATCAGAATGGGAAACAAAACAAACAAACAAAAACAGTGCTGCCAAAAGAGTAACTCTCCCTCTACTCCCCTCCTCATTTATCTGAAACATTGTCAGGAGGACAAGGAAGACAATAAAGGGAAGAAATCCAGATCTGAGACTTATTCAAATTTGAGAATTATATTTTGCATAACACAGAGAACCTTCCTCAACTTCGTGCTGTTTCACCTTCATGCCGTCTTGGTGAGGCAGACACTGTTAGCCCATTCCACAGATGGTAAAACCAAGGATAAGAGAAGTATAGCCACTTGCCTGAGATCACACCACAGGGGAATACCAGATATGGAGCTCAAAGTGGAGTCTTCCTCATCCAGATCCCTGCTTCTTCCTGTTATGGGGGTCACTTCTCCACAGGACAAAGAAGAGGAATTCTGAGTCATTGACCCATCATAAACTCTTCTCTATTCTGCCTCTTCTCTGACAAACCAACAACCTAAGTGGTGTACACACAGGGCTATACACTTATTCATCAAGCTGCACTCTTATAACTTGTGAACTTTTCTGCGTACATGTTATACTTCTTAAAAAAAGAAACACAAGATAAATATAATTTTTAAATATACTACAAAATCATTTCCATTACAGGCTTTCTCTAATTTTTATTTTTAATAGACAGACATGTCTATCTCTCCACTACTCTCTGGATGGCTTATAGCACCCTGTCCAATCTGACCCCTTGCCTGCCTCCTTAGCCCACACCCCCTGCTTTGTGGAGAATCCTCAGGGCTTCCTGTGGATTCCTTTTCTTCTCCCTAGAACTCCTTCCTCTTTGGACATGGCTGCTTCCTACTCCCTCATCCTGCAGGTCTCCTGTGAGATACTGCCTCTCCTCCTCCAGGAAGACTTCTCTGACCACCATGCCTACAGAGCTCTCCAGATCTCCAGACTTTCTGCTAAGCATCCACAGCTTCAGGGTCCACGTCCTCCGAGCCCTACCATGCTGAGCTGGAAACACCTGTTACTCTCTACCTGTTACCCATCCCCCACACACCCCCTCTCACCACCACCACCACCCTCCCCACCAGCTGGTGGTCACCTTATCATTTTTACTTCCTTGCACCCAGCTCAGCAGGGGTTCAGCAGTGTTGCTGGATCAAAGAATGAATGAATCAAACCCCTACCCATCTTCCAGAAGGGTTTGTTTTGCTCTTTACTTGAAACTCTGGTTGCTCAGCTGTGTGTATTCTGTCCCTTTGCCTAATCTGAAATTCTCGAAGAAACTGTATTAGATCAAACTGTGTCCCCCCCTGCCCCCAAAAGATATGTCCAAGCCCCAGTGTTTGGAAATATGACCTTGTTAGAAATAGGGGTTTTGTGGGTAAAACTAAATTAAGGATCTCATTGTGGATTTAGGGTTAGCCCTAAATCCAGTGACTAGTGACTTAGAAAGGAGAGGGTGATGTGAGACACAGAAATACCTAGAGGGGAGGGATGGAAGGTAGGCAGGGATTGAAGCAGAGATTAGAGAGATGCTGCCCCAAGCCAAGTGTTATCAGGAGTCACAGGAAGCTGGAAGCAGCAAAGAAGGGATCTTCCCTTAGAACCTTCAGAGGGAGTGCAGCCCTGATAACTAACACCTTGATTTTTTGACCTCTAGAATTATGCAAGAAGAAATTTTTGTTGTTCAAAGCCACAAAGCTTGTGGCATTTGTTACAGCAGCCCTGGGAAACTAACTGGAGCAGAACCATGCCTTTCACTGCCTGCCTGCCTGCCCCAGAATCTTCCACCCCAGAATCTTCCACCCTGCCATGCAAACAGAGAAGACTCTTGAGAGTCCCTTGAACCACAAGGAGATCAAGCCAGTCCATCCTAAAGGAAATCAACCCTAGATATTCATTGGAAGGACTGATGCTGAAGCTGAAGCTCCAATATTTTGGCACTTGATGTGAAGAGCCAACTCACTGGAAAAGACCCTGATGCTGGCTAAGACTGAGGGCAAAAGGAGAAGGGGGCAATAGAGGATGAGATGGATGGCTGGCATCACCAGCTTAATGGACATGAGTTTGGGCAAATTCCAGGAGATAGTGAAGGACAAGGAAGCTTGGCATGCTGCAGTCCACGGGATCGCAAAGAGTCGGACACAACTAATTGACTGAACATGCAAACAATAGGACCTCTATGAAAGCCTTATGCAGTACCGATTCCAAAAGGCCTTGTCTCCGTGTTTAGCTGGGTTGTCTATCCCAAAGGCTGACCAAAGCCAAGGTAAGTTTACATCACAGTCGTGTAAATCAGTGTTCATGGGAGGCACGAGCGCTACTGAGGGTTCACCATCGGCTACTATTCTTCCTCAGTGTTACATTTTGCCATCTTTCATTCAGCACATAGTGCTGAGTACCTGTTGTCAAAGCCCATTTCACAGAGGATAATGAGGGTCAGGGAGGGAGGGTAAGTGCTCGAGATCTCACAGTGAATATGGGGTGGTGTCGGGACCCCCAGTACAACTCTGCCCTCCACTAAGCTACCATACTTTACAGGAACAGAATCAGGACAGGAGGGTGAAGGCAGAGAGAGATCAGGTGGCTAAGAGTGATTCAGTGCTAGCAGACTTTGTGTTTTTGTTTTCATAGTCTGGGAATAAGCAGATATTACATCTCTAACTTTCAGTTTGTGGTAGTATGCTAAACATAAAACATGAGTAAAAAAAATGAGTGATCTTTATCTATGATGGATACATTATCTATATGAGCAAAACTAATCATATTGCAGAGCTGCCATGAGAATTCCAGACAATAGTGCAACTCTGCATGAAGCAGTGTAAAACCAGATAAGTCACTGCTACAGATGAGACAGATCTGGTCTTGAAGTTGCATATGTGAAGGGGTGGGTCCTTAAAAGACCACCTGATTTACCTCTTCACTGCTCATCACCTTGGCTTGGGTACAATAAATACTGGTCAGTGAGCAGGGCTGGAATCACCTGGAACATCTATGCAGGCTCTTCCCTGTCATTTCATACAGAGGCCACACACATTCATCGACTCAGCAAATATTAATCGAGCACCTACTATGTGTTGGGCTCTGGGGACACAGCAGAAAAGAAAACAAAGTCTGTTCTTATAGAGCTTACCTTCCATTGTGGGGAGAGAGGCAATCAAAAGTAAAGGAATAAATCTAGAATCTGTCCATGAAAAGTGAGGAGATAAATAAAATGGAGGACTGAGAGTGATTGGGGGTGTTATTTTATGTAAAGTCATCACGGACCTTTCTGATAAGGTGACATGTGGACAGAGGTGTGAGGAAGTGAGAATAAACTCTATAGCTGTTTGGAGGGAGACAGAACGGCACTTATAAAAGACCCAAAGCTGGAATGTCCTTGGAAAGTTCCCATAATAGTCAGAAGGCTTTTGATGCTGGGGCAGAGTTAAAAGTGCTAGGAAGCCAGATCAGAGAGCTTTCCAGAAGACAGTTCACACACACATAGCCTTTTGGACCATGGTGAGGGCCACAGACTGCTCTCAGTGTGATCAGAAGCTACTGGAAGGAGTGGCATAGAGGAGTAACAAGGTCTGGGTCAGGTTATGAAAGGAGACCCTGTGTGGAGAATACGATCACAGAGTGCTGGATGGACAGGAGGATGGAGGAGGCCAGGGAGAGCTGCTGCCACAATCCAGGGACCAGGTAACCCTGGATAGAGGGGCTGAGTCACAGTAGATGGAGGCTGACCGAAAAAGAAAGAGAAAAGAGGGAGGAAGGCAAATAAAGAAAAAGGGTGGGAAGGAGAAAATAAAGATGGAGTATGAGAAAAGGGGCTTCCTGGTGGCTCAGAACAGTAAAGAATCCTCATGCAGTGCAGGAGACCTGGGTTTGATCCCTTGGTCAGGAAGATCCCCTTGGAGAAGGAAATGGCAACCCACTCCAGTATTCTTATTTGGAGAATTCCATGGACAGAGAAGCTTGGGGGTTACAGTCCAGGAGGTCTCAAAGAGTCAGATACGACTGAGCGACTAACACATGCATGAGAGAAAAGAATGTGTTTTACATATCAAACAAGAACACAGCCATCCTGAATGTCAGCCTCTGGGATGGGAAAAAGGAAAACAGATACCTCCAATGCGCTATCCGAGGTACTAGGTCTCCATAGGTCCCACCTCATCATGTGACAATCATTTCAGGTGGGAATAATGAGCCTCTATTTCATAGTTGAGGAATCTGAGGCCCAGAAAAGTTAAGTAATTCCTCCAGGGTCACACAGTCAGTATGAGAGTGCTACAATCAAAGTTGAGGAATTGTCTGACTCCAAAGCCTGTTCTTTCCAAACCTCATTCTGACTGGGTGCAGAGAAGTGTACAGACATAGTCCCTGCCCTAAAAAATCTCCCTGATTGGTGCTCTGTGACAACCAAGAGGGGTGGAAGGGGGAAGGAGGTTTAAGAAGAGGGGACATATGTTTATCTATGGCTGATTCATGTTGATGTATGGCAGAAACCATTATAATATTGTAAAGTAATTATCCTCCAATTAAAAATTAAATTACAAAAAAACTCCCTGACTTACAGTAATCCCATGAGGTCAGAACTGTTTTAACCCCTGTTTTTAGAAATGATAAAATTGATGGCCAAGTCACTTAACAGTGACTTAAGTCACAACAGCTGGTAAAAGGCAGAGCCAAAATCCAAACCCTGGTCAAGCTCCAGATATCTTCACCACTACTCTGTGTCATCATATAATATAGTTGCTTAGAATATTAGTGAAACATATTTTTAAGCCTTGTTTATGGCTAGATGATAGGTAAAAGGGACCAAATCATCTAAGTACACCAGTACCTCAAGACTTCCTGAAGAACACACACCATGCATATGCTTACACACTACATTTATTGACACATAATATGGACACACCTATAAACTGCATGCATATACAATATTCCAAAGTCAATTACTTCCTAAATTAGCCTCTGTTATCTGGCTGTCTGGGGAAGCTAAGTCATTTACCCAATTATGATAAATTGCCAAAGCCACCTTGTCTATTCCCAAGAAGTACTGGATGTAGTCTTCAAATTACTTCTTAAAAAGTCAACTGGAAAATTCTGCTAACATTTCCTTGAGAAGGTTGGGACAAGACAGGAGTTAGAAGGTTGAAATGTTAGCATCATCCCCTAGCAATGGAGGTCTCTGTGAAACACTGATTTTCAATGCCTTGCTTCCTCTCTGGAAATACAGACTCTGCCCCGCTGGTATGTAATTCAATTCCAAGCATCAGAAGCAAAAAGTCTCCTGTTGAGAGGTGCTATGGTATAGGGTAATGTGTGGAGGCTAAATTTGTCCTCCAGCACTTCTAAACCCATTTCCAGCTATGTGAACCCAAGCAGGTGACTGGGTTCCCTTAGAAACAAAATAAGAATAATACCTACCTTTAAGCTATCATGAGGATTATAAAAGATCCCTTAAATAAAGTGTCAAGCACACATTTGAGGCTGATGGAGTGTCAAAGTTCAGTGTCTTGACCTTTTCCCTACAAGGTAGAAAGTCACTAACTTCCAACCAATAGAACCTATAATTACTATTTTTGGCCACCACCGGAAGGATTTTTTCATTTTTTTAAAGCAGTCAGATGTTTTCACAAAGAAAGGCAGGCCCAGGCATCATTACCAGGTTGCTAGGTGTTGTTAAACCACCTACGTAGCCACAGAGTGGGCAGCAATTAATGTAATTAGTGTAGTGATGAGTGTCCTCAGCAGCAATAAACAGCTCAGTCCTGTAGAACTTGACAAACCTGCTGCTCCCACAAGGCTTCTGACAATATACGTCCACTTGGGGAGCCGTGCAGTATAGTTTTGTGGGAAAAGACCATATTTGACTCTGTTGGAAACAGATGTAAATCCTGTCTTTGAAAATTCCTAGCTGTGTGACTGAGGGCAAGCCATGTCACATCTCTGAGCCTTAGTTTCTGTATCTATAAAATGGGATTATTGTAGTTATCTTTATCATCGTCACCATAATCATCAACACAGCAGAAAACCCCCAGCCAAGCTGATATTGACCTTGCAAAATGGTGCAGAGTTCAAAGAAGAGACAAACATTGTGGGCACCTAGCACTGGAACAACCCATTTCTTTTTCTTTGGCTAAATGCAGAGCATGTAGCATTGATTAGAGTGGCTTTACAGAAACCACTGGAGTTTGGGATAAAAAGGATATTGATACCCAGAAACAAGGGTGAGAGGAAGAGAGAGAGGAAGTACTCTTGGATTTAATTATTTAATATTATGTTATAAATAATTACCACACATGTTATCAGCAATACTAGTGCTTACATAAAACAAAAGCCACAGCAATCTGGCGGTTGGTAATAAAAGCAGGAAACCAGTTTATAACTTTGAATCTAGCAATTCTGTCCAAACTGACACCCTCACAAAAGAAGTCAAATGATACAAAGGTTATTACATGTATGAATGTGTATGCTGCAGCTCTTGATAATCATTAAGAATTCACTATTTATTCCAACAGTTGCTGAGTGCCTGCTAGTGCCAGGAATACAGACCTTAAGTGTGGGGAGATATATACACACAGACAATTAGGATTCACTGAAGTGAAGGCTCTGAAAAGGCCTGTAAAGGAGAGGGAATCAAGAGCCGGGAATCGATAGGGCAAGTGCTAAGCAAAGAGGAGGGAATCCCTGAGGCTGATAAGGGGGAGAACCCCATGGACTCTTGGAAATTTGCATATAAAATGGTGTTAAATGAAAGGAAACTAAGAGAAAAGGAAAATAATCACAGAATTCAGAGAATGTCAGAACTAGAAAGGACTTCAGAGAACATCCGTTTCAGCAGTTCACAACCTCTTCCACGGAGTCTTTATGACAGTGAAGCTCACATAGCCTAACAATGTAGGCAGAGAAAACTTAAGTTCTGGGTCACAATAATAAAACTCTCCAGCTGCTAGTTGTCAATCCAGGAACTGAGAAAACTTTTCAATATACTAAAGAGTATGGCTCCATTTAATAAAATGGAAGTTGGGAGTGAACACTTCAGTTGAAAACCAGTGACCTGGCCCAAGCCTTCATGCTATTAGTGAGAATCTGAGGCCCCAAGCAACCTCTCTACCCCATCACACCAGCACATACTTCTTGCTCAGTTGGTATTCATTGAGTGAGTATTGGTAAATAATAGGAAATGAGATGACCTAACCAAGGTTACCCAACTTGTATGTGGTTGGTAACATATACTGATTAAAACGTAGGCACTGGGAGTGAATTTAGACCATAGTACATAGAAATGCATGCTCATTATGTTTCCTTTCTTTAATCTGCTCAAGTGTAACCTAAGAAATAAATAATTGGGTAATTCCCTGGAGGTCCAGTGGTTAATTCTCCATGCTTCCACTGCAGAGGGCACAGGTTCAATCCCTGGTCAGGGAATTAGGACTGCCATGCCACTGGCCAAAAAAAAAAAAAAAAAAAAAACAATAAACAATGGCCTGGTTAGCTTGACCGTGTAGAAGGGGTCACAGTAGCCTGAAAAGATATGGAGTTCTAGATTCCTCAGGCTGTGTTAGTACCAGTACTTGAAAGCCACCACTGAAGGCTCCCAATACAGTAGACACTAAAAACAACCAACTGGAAACAGGATCTTTTGACGAGACTGGCCAAGTGCAGAACCCGTAGGCGGAGTTCCTCAACACCTGGCCACTGGTGATGGCTCTTTCCTGCCTTTGCTCTGCTGGAATGCCCCTCCCACACTACCCTCCTCCTTCAGAAGTCAGCACTTATATCCTTTATATCGTAGTCGCTCTTCAGAGAGCCCCTTTTAGATAACCCTCTTTAAGAAGTTTCCCACTGTTAATCTTCTTTCACATCACAAATGTATAGAAATCTTTCAGGTCCCCAGGCTCCATGATCTCCCCACTCCCCTATCAGATAACGTTTGCATAGTCTACTAACTACAGAGTTAGTTAGAACCACAGAGTTCCAGGTTATTTTGTTCTTTTCACTCATAATACTTATAGCTTATTGTGATTTTATATGCATGTGTTTATTATCTATAGGCAGCAACTATAATACTAGTGATTACAGTTAATATTTATTGGGCACTTACTGGGTCAGGTACTATTCTAAGTATTTTTTATGTCCATTCATTTAATATTCATAACAACTCTCTGAATTGGGTTCTATTATGAGCCTTATTTTACAGGTAAGGAAACAGAGATTCAGAGATGAATTTGGCCAAGTTCATACAGTGGGTAAAAGACAGAGACAGGTAGCAGAAACAGGTAACTTGGCTCCAGAAGTGAAGTAACCTTAATCTCCAAGCAACATGGGAGCACCATGAAGGCAGATTCCATGTCTTTCTTGCACACCATTTCATCCTCAGGACCTTGTAGTGCCTGATATGGGATAGGGGCCTGGTAAATATTTGTTGGAAGGAAGCAAGGGAGGGAGGAGGAGTGAGGAGGAGGATGTGCTGCTAGCCCCATTGTGGACTTCTCATAGGTAAAGTGGGGCCGGGACCTGCTGAGGAGTCCCTGCTTCACTTCGGAGCAACAGGGACGATAGGGATAGAGCTGAATGAGACATGGTTCTTGTCCTTATGGGGAAGGTGCCTCCACCTCATCTCAAGGTGGCCCAGTGGTTTGGATGCCCTCAGATGCGCCCAGGGACCCTTCAGTGAGTTCTGGGCTCTTCTTTATCTACAGACAGAGGTTCAACTGTGATGCAACTATTCTGCTCCAGGACCCCTGTGTGGATCCTCAGAGCACATCAATGAATTAAGACAGAGCCCTCCCTCAAGGAGCTCACAAGCTAGTGAGGAAGAGCAAGTCTGAAACCAAGGAGAAGAAAAGAAGTTAGACAGATCAGACTAAGAAAGGAAAGCGGGCACGAGAGGGAGACTCGTGCCCTGGATGAATTCTACCCCTGGGAGTCTCTGACTGTCCTGCTTATGGAGTCTGGGACCAGGCATGATTCCCTAGGCAGTGTTTTAGGAAATTTAACATGCTTCTCTTCATTTCAGAGTCTGTGCCAACAGCGTTTCATTGCATGACTCAGAGGTAGTTGGTCTAAGCAGTACTTGGGTTCTCTTAAGACAGAGGAAACAATAAAACAAGGAGGCTTAATATACTTTTTAAAGAGAGAGTAGCGTTAGTTTCATGGTCTAGTGACTATTCCCAAATGCTCCATATGCTTGATTGTTCATGTTATGCAGAGAAACAAGATAAGAGGCCTGGGCCCACTCAAGACATTTAGGTTTCCATCCTATTTTGGCCACTCAGGTAAGTGATAGCTGGGGGCTCTCCCTGTCCCCATGGGCTACCTGAAAGAATTTTGATTCCATAACCGTTTTCCAGGAATGTGAGACACACAGTCAAGAATGACTATAACTGGCAAAAGCAGCTGTTCATATAAGTTAAGAGGCACCTGCCTACCAGAGGCACTAGAGCCTTCCAGGCCCAAGAGTCTGTGATTCTATGATTTAAGTTCTTTGGATTGCAAATGGCCACACAAGTAGCAGTGATGTATACACAGGGCCATTAAACACTCTCCGAATTATGCTCAGAATGTTACACCACGGGCAGCATAAGCCAACTGGTGTAAAGGCCTACCTGCCCTACTAGGCAACATGTTCTCTGGCTAATTAAACATCCATCTTAATATCACTGTGCTCATTATAATTGTAGATACGGAGTTTGTATTTTTAAGAAATGTATAAAGTGACTTTGTAATACATTAAACACAATTTAAACTATCCCTGGTAAATATTCTTTTCCTCACTTTATTATTTTTTTTCCTCACTTTATTTTTTAACTAAGAAGGCAATGAATGTTGATGGTAGATTACTATACAGTGAATATTCACTCTCTCTTTCCAAACCTCTATGACTTTCCAGCTCCACCACTACTGGACTCAGTCATGTGACTTGCTTCAGCTAATAGAATGTGGGTCAAAATGGCATCAGGCCAGTTCCAAACCTGGGCCTCCACAAGCTTCCCACGTGTCCGTTTGCCCCCACCTCTATCATGAGAAGGACAGACCCCTGGAAGATTCTGCCTCTCCAGGATGGGTTCTAAGATGAGGCATATGGAACAGACCTGAACTTGACCCTCAGCACCGCTTCTCAAGGTTGCACCTGAGCACACACAACACGGCGCTAATGTCAGCACTTCCAGGAAAAGTCATCATCACCACTCAGAAAACTGCAGGGGAGGCAGACGCAGTGGGAGGAAAGAAAGCCAGGCAGGGCCTTGAAAGGCTATGCTGCCTCAGCTGACTGCAGACCCGTAAGCAGAAAACAAAATACTTTGCACTCATGTGTTACTGTGGTTTCTTTCATCACAAAAGTTGACTAATCCACCTATGGTGATCAGTAACAATGTACAGGAATCATTTACTTTTAAAAGTAAATAAAATCTCTCTCATCCCACCCCCAAGTAAGATAGCTAACAAAAACCATTCATTCTATTAATAATGTTCTACTCCTTTTTCTGGGTTTTGCAAGGATTAAATGAGCAAATGCATGTGAAAAGCACTTAGCCCAGGATGGGCATGTGACGTAAGCATTCTGTAAACATTCGCTGCTCTTATTAATATTCTCATGTAAACAAATATGCTCAGATATAGGGTTTTTAATTTATGCAAAAATGAGACCAAGTTATACACATTACTGTATAACTTGCGTTATATTATGGGCTTTTCTCCAGGTCAACTCATTTTTTTTAAGGGCAACTACTCACTTTTTTACAATGGCTACACAACATTCCACAGTTGGAATAATTTTTTACTTATTTCCATCTTATAGATACAGAAGCTAAGATTCAGAGAGCTAAGAAGGTGTCTGACAAAACATTGGCTGCTCTTCCTCATCAGCCGTGTGACACACCATGACCACTCAAAGTGAGAGGAAGTGACTGTGGGCAAGGCTTTAAGAAGTACTCTCTGGTGTCACCTCTCTCTTCCCTGTGACACAAACCAGCAATATCTCGTACAGGAGATATTGTACTTCTTCTGAAGAAGTGTATTGTACACTTCTTCACCCAGGGTCTCTGAATAAAGTGCTAAGCCCTAAATGAGGATGGATAGGTAATATGCACATCAATTAAACTCATGTTGTTTCAAGCCTCTGAGATTTGGGGAGGGGGGTTGTTTGTGGCCACAATACAATTTAGACAATGTTAATACAGTGTTTCAAGACTTCCAAATGTTTGGGTGTTCACTGTCACTGGTTTGACCAAGCAGCAACATGCTAGTCAATCAAGATGTGGGTTGATGGGATAATAAGAAACTATTTCCTCCCTAACTTCATTCTTTAAAATTATCCATAGCCCTCTCCCTTGCTGCCAAATCACTATGCAAAGGACATGAGAGCATCACAGAAATGAGAGATGTAATGACATAGTCCGGTAAGTGAAGGACCATTTTTTGCACGTGGCAAGCCTCTTACGTCAGTCAGGATCATGAGAATGTGGATCCAATTTCTCCAAGTTGCAAACAATATACACAAGAACATGCAACATGGCACTAAAGTCAGTAGTTCCATGAAAAGCCATCCTCAGTACTTAGATAATGGCCGGGGAGGCAGACGAAATGGAGAGGAAGTAGAATGAATGGGACCAGAGCAAAGCCCACTCCAGCACCACTGTGCATCAGCTCTTGACCTCACCTTGCTCAGACAACTGCTCTGAGGATCTGATGATGTACAGCAGGTGCAATCACAACTAAGGAGAAAATACACTCTGAGTTTCAGACTTCCTAATGTAACACATGTTTACTGTATACAGTTTCAAAACAAACAGTGAAACATAAGGGGGAAAATAGAAATTACTCAAATATTGCAAATGTTGACATCTTGATGGTAAATCAGCTATATTTTCTTCTAGGTAAATGCATACACTGTCCACACAATTGTGCTCATTTCACATGCGAGCAACATAATGCTCAAACTCCTTCAAGTTGGGCTTCAACAGTATGTGAAGAAAGAACTTCCAGATGTACAAGCTGGATTTAGAAAAGTCAGAGGAACCAGAGATCAAATTGCCAATATTGGTTGGATCATAGAAAAAGCAAGGGAATTCCAGAAAAACACCTATTTCTGTTTCACTGACTATGCTAAAGCCTTTGACTGTGTGGATCATAACTGGTGGAAAATTCTTAAAGAGATGGGAATACCGGATGACCTTACCCTCCTCCTGAGAAACCTGCATGCAGGTTAAGAAGCAACAGTTAGAACTGGACATGGAACAATGAACTGGTTCAAAATTGGAAAAGGAGTACGTCAAGGCTGTATACTGTCACCCTGCTTATTTAACTTATATGAAGAGTACATCATGCAAGATGCTGAGCTGGATGAAGCACAAGCTGGAATTAAGATTGCTGGGAAAAATATCAATAACCTCAGATATGCAGATGACACCACCCTAACGGCAGAAAGCAAAGACAACTAAAGAGCCTCTTAATGAGTGAAAGAGGAGAGTGGAAAAAGCTGGCTTAAAACTCAACATTCAAAAAACAAAGATCATGGCATCTAGTCATGGCATCACTTCATGGCAAATAGATGGGGAAACAATGGAAACAGTGACAGACTTTATTTTCTTGGGCTCCAAAATCATTGCAGATGGTGATTGCAGCCATGAAATGAAAAGATGCTTGCTCCTTGGAAGAAAAGCTATGAGAAACCTAGATAGCACATTAAAAAGCAGAGACATCACTTTGCCAGCAAAGGTCCATATAGTCAAAGCTATGGTTTTTCCAGTAGTCACATATGGAAGTGAGAATTGGACCATAAAGAAGGCACAGTGCTGAAGAACTGATGCTTTCAAATTGTGGTACAAGAGAAGACTCTTGAGAGTCCCTTGGACAGCAAGGGGATCAAATCAGTCAGTCCTAAAGGAAATCAACCCTGAATATTCATTGGAAGGACTGATGCTGAAGCTGAAGCTCCAATCCTTTGGCCACCTGATGTGAAAAGACCCTGATGCTGGAAAAGACTGAGGGCAGGATGAGAAGGGGGGCAAAAGAGGATGAGATGGTTGGATGCCATTACTGAATCAATGGACATGAGTTTGAGCAAACTCTAGGAGATAGTGAAGGACAGGGAAGCCTGGTGTGCTGCAGTCCATGGAGTCACAACGAGTCCGACAGGATTTCGTGACTGAACAACAACAAAAATGCATACACATAGAGTACAAGGTCTTCCATATGCATTTATCAAGTATGTACATACATACATTAAGAGTTCCTCCTCTCATGCTCATCTTCTCCTTGCTTCCTCTTCAGCTCACCTTCTGGTCCCTCCAAACACAACCCCATCTTCAAGCCCATACCTAGGCCTTTGTATGTGCATTCACTCTTCCTAGAATACTCTTCCTGTCTCCACTGTCTCCTCTTCTCCTGGCTAACCTACTCATCCTTGTGGTCTCAATGTATTCACTACCTTAACAGAGGACAATTCTCTGACTGCCACCCCTGCAGATGTCCCTTCCATGTGCATCCCAGAAGATCCTGTCCTTCTTTCTCACAGCACGGTCATGCTCAACTCGTCTTGCCTCTTTATTTCTATTTTCCTTGCTATACCCCAATTTATGGGCAGGTACTGTGGCTTTTGTTCACCAATGTTTCCCTGTGTCTAGCTCATAGTGAACTCTCAAAAACTGTTGAATAATGAATAACATTTAATAATTTATGCTACCTATGCTTCTTCTGAAACCCCCAAAGCACCTGGAATTGCTCAATAAATATCCACCAAAAGATTAAATATACAAGAGAAAGTAAGACAAAGCAACATGTCTCATTAAATTTATAAATCAGTTGGGAAGAAAACATGAGCAAAAAGGAAGCATCAGTGTGTAATTAAGTGCTGTGTCTTTTACTTCTGCCTCCTCCACTAATTCTCTTTAAACAAGAAAGGGTGAAACAAAGTCCCTAACTTCAGTTCCACGTTTCTTCTCTCTTGGAGGGCATCTTATAGCACAAGTTGGAATAAGAAGACACTAGCAGCTTTAACATATATACTCCAAAAATCTCAGTGTTTCAACACTAAAGTTGATTTCTCATTCAGGTAAAGTCCAGTGCAAAAAAAAAAAAAAACCAAACAAACCAACTTAGCCAGTGGGCAAATAATCTTCCACGCGGTCATTCAAGATCCAGGCTCCTTTTAGCCTATGGCTCTGCCTTTCTCTACGAACCTGACATTGAACCAGAAGATGGGGAGAGATGGTTTTATGAGCCAGGTCTGTACGTGGCACACATCACATTCACCTCTTTTGCACTGGTTTAAGTTCAGCCACACCCAATTACAAAGGAGGCTGGGAAATGTGGCTGAGCTGTATGCTCAGGAGGAAAGGAAAAGGAGTTTTAGAAAAACTTTGTAGTTCTTCTTCCACAAATAGTAAGGGAGTATCTAGTCTTTTAAGATTTCACTTTATTTTTTTATTTTTTATTTATTTATTTATTTTTTTGGCTGGGCTGTGTCTTAGTTACAGTATGTGGGATCCAGTTTCCTGACCAGGGATTGAATCCAGGTCCCCTGCATTAGGAGTGCAGAGTCTTAGCTGCTGGACCACCAGGGAATTCCCGGGAGTATCCAGTCGTAAGTGATCCCAAGTACAGGTAATTTTGACTTACAGACATTAAAAACACTTGTTTTGATAGAAGAATGTCCATATAACAAATATTTAACATGAGAAAATATCATCTCAGGTTTTCACATTTTGAAAGGAAAAAAAAGGGTGTGGTCAGTTCCAGAACTAAGAAACAAAGCCACTAATACTGGTGACCACTCCAAATTCTAAAAGAGTATATTTTAAAAGGTTTTTATAAATTTTGAAAATAAATAAGTGTAACTTGAATACTATAGGTTACTAAAAGCTCATCAGGAATTATCATACACTAAACCAGTATTGCCAACATCTGCTGGATCATCAAACAAGCAAGAGAATTTCAGAAAAACATCTATTTCTGCTTTATTGACTATGCCAAAGCCTTTGACTGTGTGGATCACAATAAACTGTGGAAAATTCTGAAAGAGATGGGAATACCAGACCACCTGACCTGCCTCTTGAGAAGCCTGTATGCAGGTCAGGAAGCAACAGTTAGAACTGGACATGGAACAACAGACTGGTTCCAAATAGGAAAAGGAGTACATCAAGGCTGTATATTGTCACCCTGCTTATTTAACTTATATGCAGAGTACATCATGAGAAACACTGGGCATAAGCTGGAATCAAGATTGCTGGGAGAAATATCAATAACCTCAGATATGCAAATGACACCACCCTTATGGCAGAAAGTGAGGAAGAACTAAAGAGCCTCTTGATGAAAGTGAAAGAGGAGAGTGAAAAAGTTGGCTTAAAGCTCCACATTCAGAAAACTAAGATCATGGCATCCGGTCCCATCACTTCATGGCAAATAGATGGGGAACCAGTGGAAACAGTGGCTGACTTTATTTTTTGGGGCTCCAAAAATCACTGCAGATGGTGATTTCAGCCATGAAATTAAAAGACACTTACTCCTTGGAAGGAAAGTTATGACCAACCTAGACAGCATATTAAAAAGCAGAGACATTACTTTGTGAACAAAGGTCCATCTAGTCAAGGCTATGGTTTTTCCAGTAGTCATGTATGGATGTGAGAGTGGGTCTGTGAAGAAAGCTGAGCACCGAAAAATTGATGCTTTTGAACTGTGGTGTTGGAGAAGACTCTTGAGAGTCCCTTGGACTGCAAGGAGATCCAACCAGTCCATCCTAAAGGAGATCAGTCCTGGGTGTTCATTGGAAGGACTGATGCTGAAGCTGAAACTACAATACTTTGGCCACCTGATGGGAAGAGCTGACTCATTTGAAAAGACCCTGATGCCGGGAAAGATTGAGGGCAGGAGGAGAAGGGGACGACAGAGGATCAGATGGTTGGATGGCATCACTGACTCGATGGACATGAGTTTGGGTAAACTCCAGCAGTTGGTGATGGACAGGGAAGCCTGCCGTGCTGCGATTCATGGGGTCACAAAGAGTCGGACACGACTGAGCGACTGAACTGAACTGAAACCAGTATTGAGTCTAGTACATAGTAAGCAGTAAATATGTATTGAGTAGATGATTTCCATTCTACTTTAAAAGCAACTGTCACATTGATAAATAGCTATAACTTCAGAAAGTTCTTCCTTTTACAGCAGAGTTTTCCTCTGTAACTGCTAGTTATTACCCTCGCTCTGATCTCAAAACCTACAGTATAAGTTAACTCCCCCATGTGATAGCTGCACAACTATCTGGAGCCTTATCTACATGGTCTCAAGGTCTTTTATTCCTCCCCCTGGGTAAATATTCCCAGTTCCCTCAATTCTTCTCCACTGGACATAGATTTGAGCTGGTTACCATTTGGCTAACCTTCTCTGAGATCTCACGGATTGATCACAATTTTATGTCCACAATGTTCCCACTGAGATCCTATCAGCAGTATTCAGTAGATTTATCAGGCCCCAGCTCTGAGGATCCCTAGAATGATTTAAGTAGAGATGATGCTGTCAAAGGGATTCCTGCATTGGGAAAAGGGCAGGACTTGGAAGGGGGCTTTAAGGGCCCTTGTTACTTTATGACCCCTTAAGTTTGTAGGTGTTCTCAAAGACAGAAATATAGATCAATGGAACAAAATAGAAAGCCCAGAGATAAATCCATGCACCTATGGACACCTTATCTTTGACAAAAGAGGCAAAAATTTACAATGCAGAAAAGACAATCTCTTCAACAAGTGGTGCTGGGAAAACGGGTCAACCACGTGTAAAACAATGAAACTAGAACACTTTTTAACACCATACACAAAAATAAACTCAAAATTGATTAAAGATCTAAACATAAGACCAGAAACTATAAAACTCCTAGAGGAAAACATAGGCAAAACACTCTCTGACATAAATCACAGCAAGATCATCTATGACCCACCTCCCAGAGTAATGGAAATAAAAGCAAAAATAAGCAAATGGGACCTAATTAAACTTAAAAGCTTTTGCACAACAAAGGAAACTATAAGCCAGATGAAAAGATAGTCTTCAGAATGGGAGAAAATAATAGCAAATGAAACTGATGAAGAATTAATCTCCAAAATATACAAGCAGCTCATGCAGCTCAATACCAGAAAAATAAACAACCCAATCAAAAAATGGGCCAAAGAACTAAGCAGACATTTCTCCAAAGAAGACATACAGATGACTAAACAAACACATGAAAAAGATGCTCAACATCACTCATTATCAGAGAAATGCAAATCAAAACCACAATGAGGTACCATCTCACACCAGTCAGAATGGCTGCTATCAAAAAATCTACAAGCAATAAATGCTGGAGAGGGTGTGGAGAAAAGGGAACCCTCTTACACTGTTGGTGGGAATGCAAACTAGTACAGCCACTATGGAGAACAGTGTGGAGATTCCTTTAAAAACCGGAAATAGAACTGCCATACGACCCAGCAATCCCACTGCTGGGCATACACACCGAGGAAACCAGAACTGAAAGAGACATGTGTACCCCAATGTTCATTGCAGCACTGTTTACAATAGCTAAGGCATGGAATTAACCTAGATGTCCATTGGCAGACAAATGGTTAAGAAAGCTGTGGTACATATACACAATGGAATATTATTCAGCTATTAAAAAGAACACATTTGAATCAGTTCTAATGAGGTGGATGAAACTGGAGCCTATTATACAGAGTGAAGTAAGTCAGAAAGAAAAACACCAATACAGTATATTAAAGCATATATATGGAATTTAGAAAGATGGTAATGGCGACCCTATACACGAGACAGCAAAAGAGACAAAGATATAAAGAACAGACTTTTAGACTCTGTGGGAGAAGTCAAGGGTGGGATGATTTGAGAGAATAGCATTGAAACATGTTTATTACCATATGTGAAATAGATCACTAGTTCAAGTTCGATGCATGAAACAGGGCACTCAAAGCTGGTGCACTGGGACAACCCAGAGGGATGGGGTGGGGAGGGGGGTGGGAAGGGGGTTCGGGATGGGGGACACATGTACACCTGTGGCTGATTCATGTCAATGTATGGCAAAAACCACCACAATATTGTAATTAGTCTCCAATTAAAATAATTTAATTTAAAAAGAAGTTTGTAGGTGTTCTGAGTGCTGAAAAGACATCACAGTAAGGGGGGATGGTGTGTACAACAACAGCGTGCGCATCCCAGCCACTTTTCTGTCTTCTCAGAATGGATTTGTCAGCAGGATGCACACAGTCAGTGTCCATTCGGAGAAGGCCTGCAATGCAGGCGACCTGGTTTCAATCCCTGGTTTGGGAAGATTCCCTGGAGAAGGGAAAGGCTACCCACTACAGTATTCTGGCCTGGAGAATTCCATGGACTGTATAGTCCATGGGGTCACAAAGAGTCGGACACAACTGAGTGACTTTCAATTTCACCTTCCCTTTGTAACTGCCCGCCTTTGCCAGAGAGCAGTGGGTAAGTTTAATTCAGGGTGAAACATGAGGAAATCCATTACATCTGCCATGCCCTCCAATACAGCCCATATCAGCTATCAAGTGGACATTGCAATCCCCATTCATCAGGTTCCTGTATCTAAGCTGGTTCTGAACTTGGGACAGAAAGAAAGAGGTGTGATTTATCACCCTCCTGAACTTCTATAAAGAAAAAACATAGAGACTTATGAAAAAGCATAAGAGGGGGACCTAATTTAGATGGGGGTGGGTGTTGGGGCATAGTATGAAAGAAAGCCTCTTTACGTGTCAATTAAGCTAACCTCTAAAAAAATAGAAATTGACCAAGGAATAGGGAAGAGGTGGGAGGGTGCATATACAAGTTCTTAGGCAAGAAACAGTCTGTCTTGTTTGAGGAACTGAAGAAGTCCAGCGTGGGAGTTATTAGGACTGATCCTTTTAGCTCACTGCCTTCCAGGCAAATAGGATTGCATTTCCTGGTCCACTTGTGGCTAACCAATGAATTGTAAGAAGTGTCATGTGACATCCCCTGGAAAATGTACCTAATTGCCTGGCTAAAGCCCTTCAGGGAGCCTGATAGGCACCAGTCCAAGGGGTCACAAAGAGTCAGACATGACTGAGCAACTGACACACACAAAGTCCTTCAAAGCTCCCTTTCCCTCTACCATGAGATCTATAATGTCCCTGAAAGTACCTCCTCCATCAGACTGGATCCCAGAGGAAGGCAAAATGATCAGTTCCTGACAACTCTTGACAGATGTGGAACAGAAAGAAGAAACATAACATTTTTGTCACTAAGCTCTGGAGTTGTTTTTTACTGGAGCATAACTAGGCTATCTTGACTGATACAATCATAGCTAGTGTAGCTGCAGAATAGTGAGGGGATAGGTACAAGTTATTTCAGACTGGTGAGGTAGGATAGCTCAGATCATGTAGGATCTTATAGGCAAAGTAAAGAATCTGGATTTTATCCCAAGTCCAATAGCATGTGCTTAGGGAGGAATTTGACATGTTCCAAATTTTATGTGTTAAAACAAGTTACTATTGCTATTTGACTATTAAAATACCCCCTTAATCCCAGTGTGTGTGTATTAGTGTTAGTCGCTCAGTCATGTCCGACTCTTTGCGACCCCAGGGACTATAGCCTGCCAGGCTCCTCTGTCCATGGGATTCTCCAGGCAAGAATACTGGAGTGGGCTGCCATTCCCTTCTCCAGAGGATCTTCCCAACCCAGGGATCAAACCAGGGTCTTCTGCATTGCAAGCAGATTCTTTATTAAGACATCAAATACCAGTATAGAAAAGACTGTTTTTAAGAAAAGTGTCAATAAGCATTTGCTCAGCACCTTCTCTCCTTCCATGTGCCAGGCCCTGCATTAAGCATTGGAAATACAAAAAATGAGTACAACACAGTTCCTGTATTTGGAGTCAGGGTTGTAAGCAGAATACGTGAGGTACATTCGCAGTTCAGGTGTATACCCAGAGTGAGGAGAACCAAAGAAGATAATAACTATTTGAGGGTGGAAGCAAGCTTCAGAGGGAGCAATTATTTGGGCAGGGTCTTGAAGGATGAGTAGGAGTTGGCCAGATAGCATTTTGATTAAGGATATTTTATAATAAATAGAATTTAATAAATGGAAACAATAATAATAAATAAATGAAATAAATAAATATAATAAATGGAAAACCAGGAAAATGTTAGAGGTATGGAAAATGTTTAGCGTAGCTGAGACTATGGAATGGGAGGAATGTGTAGTGTAGGGTGTGGTAGACTGTATTACTGTTTGCAAATACTTGCTGCCCCTCCCCACAGACAACAGGCTTGGCCACGTGAACTGCTTGCAGCAGAAGCTTTAAAGCACCATGTTCTACTCTCTCTGCTGTGACAATCAGCAATGTTTCAGAAAAGGTCCCAGAGCAAAGATGATGTATGTGAAGCAGAGACATGGCCAGCCCATAATGGGCATGCAGCAGGAGTGAGGAATAATTCTGTGGTTGTCATCGGGTAAGATTTTTGCATCGCTACCATAGCATAACCTGGCATATACAAACACGTGCACTTCTAGCTCTTAACTTCCAAGCATAGGGTAGGATTGCACTTTGCTGAACTTTTTAAGTAAGACAAAGTCACATGACTAGTTTTTAATCAACACTATATAAACACAAGTAACATACGTCATTTCTTGGAGGCAACTTTTAAAGCCAATACAAATTCACCTTGCTTTCATTTTCCTGGTAAGGTGATTGGGTGATTGTAGATGCTCACATCTACATGTAGATGTTTCAGGATGAAAACTTCAGACTCTCTTTGAGTGAGTATATTGAGAAAAGCCCCTCTGACCTTGAACAAGTAGTATGAACAAGAAATAAAATTGTTTTGTTAAGCCACTGAGATATTAGGGTTATTATGGTGGCAAATCTAACCTATCCTGACAGACATAAAAACTGGCACCTAGACACAGGGTAATTTAATAACAACAATAATTGAAGTGTTTAGAGGGCAGTAATTAAGAACTCTGTTATCAGAAGGTAAAAGGATGGTGATCTATTTGGTGAACTGTGATAATCTAGAAGGCATATCCTGAACCTAATGAACTAAAGCAAGAGGTTGTAAAACAACATGTTAGTAGCATGTGTTGGTGGCTGTTGGATGAACTTAGAAACATTACAAAAAAGAGGTGAGCTCAGAGAAGATTTGGCCAGCTCGTAAGCAGGAATAAGAGTGCGGACAAACTATAAATTCAGAGATATGAAGGGTTAGAGGAAGGTATTGTTTCTTCATCTCAACTAGTAAAATATAAAACTAAGGAAGATTTTCAGCAAGAAAAGGCCAATGAAAAACAGCCCTTGAAGTATGGCTAAAGTCAAAGGTATGGCCTCAAACCTATTGTTAAAACTTCTGGATAAATTAAGATGGTACTCAGCATATCTTTCACTTACAGAAAGGGGCTCTGGAAAAGGAAGGAAAAGTAAGACTCTCCCACCTAAGTCCAATAAGCCCAAAGCACTCAAAACCAAGTCAGGAGAAAGAGACAGAAAGACAGAGAAAGAATATGAGAAATGAGATGAATGAGATAGCAGCCACAACAGCAAGAAAGCAAAGAAACATGGAAACCATGGGTGCTTGTGTAGAAAAGAACTGGCTGCAGCTACTGGCACATAGAAAGCCTGGAATCAAATAGATAAGAAACGTACACTTTGGGGAGAGCTCCACTGCCAAAAGAACATCAGCCCGGATTAAAGGAGACTGCATTCCCCCACGTCTATCCCTATTTTTAAAAGCTGATTTTAAAACCTATTCCCTATGTCTGCTTTATATGTAGAGAAGGAAGAGTCTCTCAGAGCACAAGGCCAGGGGTCACGGAAGACAATGGCCAGGGCTGCTACACTTAGGGAGCAGAATCCAGGTCTATTCAGGGTGTTGGGTAAGGTGTAGGATGAGCAACATGTCTGCTCTGTAGATTAAAGTCCACAGTAGTGTCCCCTTCCTTCACTTTGGTGTATCCATTGCAGTTATCCTGTCTGTCCCACTGTTATACCCTGAGGGTGTGCTCAGCAGACATCTTGCCTTTGGATGAAGAGACACATCTGGAGTCAATATAGAGTCTACTACGCATCACCCACTACCTGGAAAGTGAGCTTGATATACTGTGACTAGATAGGTCTGCAGGGTCATCCCCTTGAGGAGAATGTGAGGGAATTCTGCCTGAGGGAGGACAGTAAGCCAAACATTTGGTGAACAGAAAGGGAGACTGTTCGAGTCATTAGTGTTGTTCCCCAAATATTCCTGGCTCTCTTCCTTCAAGACACTTGGCAGGATTACAGAGCTTTAAGTCAGGCAAGGCCACGTGACTGGCTCCGGTCAAGGATGCGTGAGCAGGAGTGCAGCGTGTCACTTCCAGGTGGATGCTCTGAGAGCAGTGAATGATCTGCTGCCTCCCCTCCACCCAGCCCAGACAGTAACGAGACGTATGCATCAAGATGAAGCCTTCTTCAGCCCAAGTCCATGGTGAATGGAACTCCCCTGCAGACTCACAGTGGGGACATGGCATGAGAAGAAACAAACTTGCTGGGGTAAGCCACTGAGATGGTAGGGCTGTTTGTTGAGGCAGCAGAGCCCAGGCTTTCCTGATCCTTGGAGTGAGGGATGGGACTGGAGAGCAGGAGCTAGGCTGTGAAAGGCCTCCCTCCTACACAAAGGCATCTGAACCCTCTCCTGGTTGTGAGGGGAAGCCAGTGAAGGCTTCCAAGCAAGGGCGTTAACATGAAAAGATCTGTTATTTTTTTGGATGAAATATGCTATTTCTCAACATAAGGAGAAAATCAGCCTACAAACCACATAAGGCAGAGAGAAACACACAGAACCCTTAGGCAAAAGATATGTATTTATATAACGTCCTAAGTTTTGAAATTTCTAAATACAGGAGCTCTGAAAGGAGGCTTTGAAAGGAGCTACAGAGAACTGGGCAAGACAATTTCTTCCATCGCACTATCTAAACACCGTTTCCTCTGCAGACAATCAATACTTTACAAGAAAGTCTCCCATAGCAAAGAAGATATAAAAAGGGAATGTAACAAACACCTGAAGTCAATTTCCAGCTGCCTGTGTGACCTGAGCAGGATACTTAAAGTCTCTGGGCCTAGTTCCTCATATATTAAATCTGGATAATAATATATGTAGCTCAAGATAGTTGTGGGGGAGAAACAACATATATAAACTGCTCTGGTGAAGGCCTGGCTGATAGTAGGTGTTTATTACATGACATCCATTTTTATTACTGTTATCATTAAAATTATTTTTTTTAAAAAACAGCATCTCCCTGATTACAAAAGAAAATGATTCAGGGCAACAATATAGAGGAAAATGTTCCTTCCTGGAGAAAAGTAACTGGATCTTGTCATCACTGTATTCCCCACCCCCACCGCACTGCCTGGCTCACAGTAGCCACTGTTTTCCCTGCTGCATGAAGGAATGAGAGGCAAGTAAAGGAAGTAAAGGAAAGCTGTCAAGATGTCCCTGACACCAGCTGCTCCTGGGCTGCTGAATCTCAACCCTCAAAGCCACAAATACCTTAAAGCTCCGGGCTATGAACCCAAGGCTAAAGTCCCCCAATCTCGGAAGCTGAAAAGCCAGAATTAGGACCTAGGGACATAAACTGCTGCAGGTCCAACGTCAAACCAGGGTCCTGGAGAAAACCCTGGAAGGAGCTGAGTTCTGACCCTTTCCTCCCTCACCATCCTCACAGGTTAAATTCACCTATTCCTGCCAAGTTACACTCTTGTATCCTGGCATTCCATGGACGCTCTAGGAAGCTCCGACGAAGGGAAGGGAAAGGGGCTGTTGGTGACCACTACCTAGCCCTGGAGGCGATGACTCTACACTAACCCAGGCCTGTGAGGTGGGTCTCACCAGCCCCACTTGCAGATGAAGGAACTCAGGGAAGTTCTCTGATGAGCTCCCTGCACACCGCAGCAGCGCTGGCCAGGAGAGAACCCACGATTCCAGACTTAGGTATTCTTTCCACCCGCGTACACTTTCGTCCCTAAGGGGTGCGGGGTTGGGGAAGGAGAAAATAACAACCACTAAAAAGGAACCACTTACATGGGTCTAGCGCTTCCTAGAGGCTACACAGGATATGGGCCCACCACCCGGCCGGGAGCGGAGAAATTTTGAATCTTTATTCTACTCACTCGCTGCGTGACTTTTGGCAAGTGTCTGCTGCTCTCGGACTTGTTTTCCCGGAAGCAAATCGGGGCGGGAGGAGTGGCGTGTGCGTGTGTTTGTGTGTACGTGTGATGTGCGGGGTGTCTATGCATGTTGTGCGGGGGCGGGGAGTAGACGATCACCGGGGTTCCCCGAGTTTCGGATTCCCTAAACGCTCGTTCACAACTAGACGCCGAGTTGCCCCCTAAATCCATCCACCTCCTGTAAGAAATCTCTCCGAAGCAAAGACTCAAACGCCCGCACCCTTTCTCCCACGGTCGGGAGGGTGAGTTGGGGGTCCGGAGGGGACTCAGGCGAACACCCAGTTTCAAGCAATGCAAATTATTGGGCTTCCAGACAGAGCCAGACAGTCGCTATTGAACTTGACCAAGAGACAAACTTCAGAGCATTCTCAACGTGGGGGGCCTGACTCTCACTAACTTCCCCCAGATTTAAAAGCCACTTTCACTCGCCCCCATAGGGGACTTAACAGAGCCACCTTAAGGGCGGTGCTCCCGCCCCCCGGAAGTGCGGGGGGGGCCAGGGGCCCGGGAGCTCAACCGGCCCGGCCCGCCCCGCGCGGCGGCGAAGTGCCCGCGGGTGACACCGAGCCCCCAAGTGGGGAAATACCACCCGCCCCGCGCCCTCAGCTCCAGACACCTGGCTCTGTTCACCCGGCCTCCTGGGTCCTAGCATCCCTGGCATTCCCGTCCGAGCCCTAAACTTCAGCCCACTTCCCTCAGAGGCTGGGAGCGCCCGATTCCGCCCGGCTCGCGGCAGCCACCGTCACTAGACAGTCAAACCCCAAGACGTCAGCCCACAATGCACCGGGCGGGCCGGGAAAGACGCGCCGGGGAGGGAGGGGGAAGAGAGGGGCGCGAGTCGCGCGGAGGGGGGTGGGGGGGGGAAGGAGGAGAAAGAAGGGCCCAACTGTAGGAGGGCAACGGAGCATTACCTCATCCCGTGAGCCTCCGCGGGCCCAGAGAAGAATCTTCTAGGGTGGGGTCTCCATGGCGACGGGTGGGCCCGCCCCTCTGAGGGCGACGCGAGCCAATGGGAAGGCCTTGGGGTGACATCATGGGCTATTTTTAGGGGTTGACTGGTAGCAGATAAGTGTTGAGCTCCGGCTGGATAAGGGCTCAGAGTTGCACTGAGTGTGGCTGAAGCTGCGAGGCGGGAGTGGAGGTGCGCGGACGCAGGCAGGCAGACAGGCACAGTCAGTCGGGAAGGACTGCAAATCCTATTTTCCAATTTCTCTCCAACTGCCCGGAGCTAGCGCTTGTGGCTCCCGGCCTGGTGTTTTGAGGAGCACCGGGAGAGCCCCTTCTCCAGCCGCCCCTAGGCGGAGAGCCCCGCTGCGCGGGCGCTGCTGACAGCGCGGAGAGCGGCCACTGTCCGCCCGGGGAAGTCCGGAGAGCGGCTGCAGCGGCAAGAACTTTCCCGGCCAGGAAGACAGGGGACAAGTGGCCGCCGGGTCCCGGAACGAACTTTTGCAAACCTTGCCTCCGCCCGAAGCTGCCGCGGCGGCGGTGAAGAAAAGGAGGCGGCGGAGAGAGGAGGACGTGCGCTCCGCTTCGCTCGCACCGGTTGCTGAACTTGGGCGAGCGCTAGCCGCGGCTGCCGGGCGCCCCCTCCCCCTCGCAGCGGAGGAGGGGACAGTCTTCCGAGTCGGGGCGGTGGACACCCGCCGCCGGCCGGCCACCGCGGGATCCGCGCTCCGTACTACCACGGGGAAGCGAGTTCGTCCGCGGGCTCTGAGGAACCGCTGCGCTCGAGAGAGCTCCGTGAGTGACCGCGACTTTTCAAAGCCGGGCGGCGCGCGCGAGCGGACTATTAAGAGCGCGGGTGGCGTCTTAACCCTGCGATCCCCCGGACCGAGCTGGTGAGGAGGGCGCCGGGGGGGGCTGCCAGCCGGCGGGGGCGCGCGCTCTTCCAGAAACTTTCCTTGCTTACCGCCCGAGGAGGCGCGGGTGTCCCCCGCTTGCCAGCGCGCTGTTGCGGCCCCGAAACTTCTGCGCGCAGCCTAAACTAAGCCCACGCGAAGTGACGGACTGTTCTATGACTGCAAAGATGGAAACGACCTTCTACGACGATGCCCTCAACGCCTCGTTCCTCCAGTCTGAGAGCGGCGCCTACGGCTACAGTAACCCCAAGATTCTGAAGCAGAGCATGACCCTGAATCTAGCCGACCCGGTGGGCAGCCTGAAGCCGCACCTCCGGGCCAAGAACTCCGACCTCCTCACCTCGCCCGACGTGGGGCTTCTCAAGCTGGCGTCGCCCGAGCTGGAGCGCCTGATCATACAGTCCAGCAACGGGCATATCACCACCACGCCGACCCCCACCCAGTTCCTGTGCCCCAAGAACGTGACGGACGAGCAGGAGGGATTCGCCGAGGGCTTCGTGCGCGCCCTGGCCGAACTGCACAGCCAGAACACGCTGCCCAGCGTCACGTCGGCGGCGCAGCCGGTCAGCGGGGCGGGCCTGGTGGCCCCGGCGGTGGCCTCGGTGGCGGGTGGCAGCGGCAGCGGCGGCTTCAGCGCCAGCCTGCACAGCGAGCCGCCGGTCTACGCCAACCTCAGCAACTTCAACCCCGGCGCGCTGAGCAGCGGCGGCGGGGCGCCCTCCTACGGCGCGGCCGGCCTGGCCTTTCCCGCGCAGCCCCAGCAGCAGCAGCAGCAACCGCCGCAGCCGCCACACCACCTGCCCCAGCAGATCCCGGTGCAGCACCCGCGGCTGCAGGCCCTGAAGGAGGAGCCGCAGACGGTGCCCGAGATGCCCGGGGAAACGCCGCCCCTGTCCCCCATCGACATGGAGTCCCAGGAGCGGATCAAGGCGGAGAGGAAGCGCATGAGGAACCGCATCGCTGCCTCCAAGTGCCGGAAAAGGAAGCTGGAGAGGATCGCGCGGCTGGAGGAAAAAGTGAAAACCTTGAAAGCGCAGAACTCGGAGCTGGCGTCCACGGCCAATATGCTCAGGGAACAGGTGGCCCAGCTTAAACAGAAAGTCATGAACCACGTTAACAGCGGGTGCCAACTCATGCTAACGCAGCAGTTGCAAACGTTTTGAGGCGAGACTGTCGGGGGCTGAGGGGCAACGGAGAAAAAATATAAATAACACAGAGAGACAGATTTGAGAACTTGACAAGTTGCGAGAGAGAAACAGAGGAAAAAAAAAGTGTCCGAGGACTAAAGCCAAGGGTATCCAAGTTGGACTGGGTTGCGTCCTGACGGCGCCCCCAGTGTGCACGAGTGGGAAGGACTTGGCGCGCCCTCCCTTGGCAAGGAGCCAGGGAGCGGCCGCTCGCGGGCTGCCCCGCTCTGCGGAGGGGCTGTCCCCGCGCAAACAGAACGTTAGACTTTTCTTTAACATTGACCAAGAACTGCATGGACCTAACATTCGATCTCATTCAGTATTAAAGGGGTGGGGTGGGGGAGGGGGTTGCAAACTGCAATAGAGACTGTAGATCGCTTCTGTAGTACTCCTTAAGAACACAAAGGGGGTGGGGGAGGGGAGGCGGGAGGGAGGTTTGTGAGAGCGAGGCCCAGCCTGCAGATGAGCTCTTTCTGGCCTGCCTTCCATAACTGTGTATGTACATATATATATTTTTTAATTTGATGAAAGCTGATTACTGTCAATAAACAGCTTCATGCCTTTGTAAGTTATTTCATGTTTGTTTGTTTGGGTGTCCTGCCCAGCCTTGTTTGTAAATAAGAGATTTGGAGCACTCTGAGTTTACCATTTGTAATAAAGTATATAATTTTTTTATGTTTTGTTTCTGAAAATTCCAGAAAGGATATTTAAGAAAATACAATAAAATATTGAAAAAGTTACCCCTCCCCCAACCTCTTTTCTGCATTATCTATAGATTACTTGTCTAGGTGGAGTTGAAAGAGTTGAGTGTCAATTAAAATCACTGTGGGTGCTTCTTACTAGCAGGCCCTGAAAACTGTTGTCTGCTGGACTTGAGAAAGAACTGCGGCTGATGCTCTCATCAAGTTATACTTTTCCCTCCCCAACAATCTACATAGAGTTGCTTACAAAGGATAGTGTGGCATTTCAGGAAGATGAGAGAAGGGAGGTTGTGGTGGAGAGGGACAGCCCACTGGGAAATCTAACATTTTAGTTTGGATTATATCAAGTGGCATGTGCTGTGACCATTTATAATGTTAGTAGAAATTTAAACAATAGATGCTTATTCTCAAAGCAGGAACAGTGGCAGATTTTTACAAAAACTGTATCCTTCCAATTTGGAATCTTTAACAATTCCTAGATAAAAGAGATGGTCTTTGCTTATGAATATTTATAACAGCATTCTTGTCACAATAAACATATTCAAATACCAATAACAGATCTTGATTTCCTTTCCCTTTTCTCCTTTTTTTCTTCCCAAGCTCTATTCTGAAGCTTTTCAGTTTTTGGGGTTAACATTATTGCCATCTGAAGTTATTTGGTAATTAAGAAGCAAAGAATTTAGGAAAAGTCAACACAGAAGTTGCAGTCTGGATGAAACATTCTCCCTGCTTCATTCATCCTCTCTCCCTCTCTCTCTCTCTCTCTCTCTCTCTCTCTCTCTCTCTCTCTCTCTCTCTCTCTCTCTCCCCTACTTCTTTCCACTCACTCCCTCCCTGAAATAAACACCTGTGCCTAGACAAATTACCAGTATAGCAATTTACTGTTTCAAATTCTTCTAAAGTTTCTTCATTTGTCTCTAAAATAACCTTGCTTAAATTATTATAGACTCTCAAAAGGTGGTAATCTAGATACTATAAAAAAATGCACAAGAGAAAAAACATGAACATAAATGCAATGATGGCTTATGTATTAATAAACCTTCACTCTGGGGAAATGGCAAACTTAAATTCTGTCTGCAGATAAAACTTAGGAGATCAATAAGGCAGAACTCAACAAGGGAACAATTTTTGCTTGGTTGCTTTTAATCCCAAGAGCTAGTGTGATTTTCAAGCAGCAAAAGCAATTTGATATCCAGGAATATTTCACAAACCACTAATTGAGGCAGGTCGTTTGCTCATTAGCAGTGCTCTAGTACCCAACAGGTCTGAGAGTGCTAATATCCTGCCTGTGGCTGTAAATCCAAAGACACAAAGAGTTTTTCCTTGGGAGGATATCTAGGAGTGGAAGGGATTGGACTGAGTTGTTACCTATCAGATACTCCATTGTAATAATACTCCTTTAACAAAGGATTACTGGGAGCAGAGACGAGTTTGCCAAAGAGTGAATTTGCTGATGTCAGCAACCCGGGAGGTGAGTTTATTTTGACCATATGTAGGAATAGTGAGCAGAGGGACAATAAAGCACTCTGGGGTGGGGCTCTGTGGAAGCTAAACAAGCGCCAACTAGAAAAAATAAGCAGGCTGGGGAATTAATTACCTGCAAAGGTAGACTAAGCCCAGACAACAGAGCAGCACAGAAAAGCCACACCACTCCCCAGTTTGCTTTAGACTCTGACATTAAAAAAAAAAAAAAAAAGCCTGAAACTCATACCTATCGCTACCCTTGTTTGTTTCAATTATGGCTTTGAATGTATATCCCTGAAACTCTAACAAAAGAGAGAGAAAAAAATAATTGTGGTAGAGGAAATTCACCAATGATCTCCTGTAAACTTTGGAGACAGAAAATCAGATACTTGCAGATACTCAAAAGTCAATGTTAAAAAAAAAAGTCAGTGTTATTTTGACACTCAATGAGTTATTGTTTTGGTAACACTAACAGTTGGAGAAGATGAAACCAGTGGTACATGAAACTATGAACCCTCTTTTACTTTGTTTTCCCTATGTATATTTCAGAAATTCTTAACTCTTTGTGTCCACTGGGGGAGAGGGCTCATGCACTCAGTGAAAATGCCTACAAGTTGTGTTTGTGTATGGTTGTGTACATGTGTACACACACACACACATACTCCCCTAGGGGGAGAGATCATTAGCTCTGTTTAGTTCTCAAAAATTTCCATGACTCAAAAAAGGTTAATATATAAGCTGAATGTTTATACATTCACTATGAAAAACATGTCTGTGTGTGAATTTGAATTTCATGCATTTCACCTCTTCATGCTTCTTGTACACATTTCTCTGCCTGGAATACTTTCCCTTCTGGCTCAACTGCTGAATCCTACCCATTTTTCAAGGCTTAGCAAAAGTGGCACCTTCTCTGTGATGCCTTTCCTGCTAACTCCCTCTTCAGGTGGAATGAATATTCTCCATTGAGCATCCCTAACATTTTATCAAAACTTCTGATAGCACTTATCAAAGGAGTATCATTGTGAACCTCTTTGTGTCGTGGTCAGAGCCTACTCTATTCATCTGTGGACCCCAGACTCCTAGTACAGTTCCTGGTTGCATAGATGTTCATAAGATAAATGTGTGTTAACAGGATAGACAATTGAACTTAAATGCTCCAAAATAATTCTAGGTTAATTTCTTCTAGTGCAATATACTTCATCCATTTCCAAGTGTACAACTCCAAATGGATTGAAGACCCTCAGAAAAGTCAAGTCTGAACAATCTCCAGGTACTAAAGCCTCGTTCTCAATGAGTGCTCTTAAGAGAATTAAACTGTTAGCACCTTCATTCTTCCTGGCTTCCCTAGTAATTCAGTGGTAAAGAATCTACCTGCCAGTGCAGGAGATGCAAGTTTGTTCCCTGGGTTGGAAAGATCCTCTGGAAAAGGAAATGGCAACCCACTCCAGTAATCTTGCCTGGGAAATTTGGACAGAGAAGCCTGGCAGGCTACAGTCCATGGGGTCACAAAGAGTCAGACACAACTAAGCAACTAAACAACATTCATTCTTCCCCAGCCACACAGAGTGTCCCTTCCCTCCTCTGCTAATGCAAGTGGGCATTTTCTTATATCAAATGGGCCTATTTGAAGAATTAGCCTTGGAGGTGGAGATGGGGAAGGATAAAATGTGATCATTAGGCAGGTACAAAAAATAGTTCTAGATGTAGCTTTATTAAAACCAACTATTCTGTTGGTAATGACTGAAAGAAATTTCTGTTTGCAAAGCTAATGTATTTCAGGGGTCCAGAAATTAGTATTAAAGATTTACTTGATGGAGACATGCTAATATATCTAATCCCCATGTAATTTTATTATTAAGGAAGATGCACATCGATTGAATCAAGAGAAAAAATCTTTCAGTCTTGCTCACCCCTTGCTCCCACCACCTACTTCTGTATGTATCAAGTAGAATGTTACAGAAGAAGGGAAGAGGGCTGGAAGCTGGGATAGCCACAGAAGGTGAAGCAATCCCTTCCTAACTCTGAAATTTGGCTACAGTTATTTGGTTTTGGACTTTTGACATCACAAAAAGGGCATTGCCCTGGGCCTACAACACAAACACTGTTCTCTAGGAACTCCAGTCTGGTGGGGAGGAATACAGAGATGAAGTGGAAAGAGGTGCCAGATGCAGGAGAAGGCATCTTTATCAGGAAAGACTTCACAGGTGAAGTGACATCTTGGTGGAACTCAGCAGGCAGAAAAAGATGGAGGAGGAACCTGTATGCAAAGGCACAAGGCATCAGAAAACATGTGATAGGGGACTTGTAAGCTGCTTGGAGAGGCTGGAAATAAAGATGTGAGAAGAAAAATGAAGGAGAAGAAGCAGAAAAGTTTAAGGTTTCATTTGTGAAGTACTATCTGTTCCATGCCAAGAGTTTGATTGTTATCCTGGTCTTTATGGAGAAATACTCAAATTGAGACTGATTAAAGAAAGCTGAGCACAGAAGAATTGATACTTTTGAACTTTGGGGTTAGAGAAGACTCTTGAGAGTCTCTTGGACTGCAAGGAGATCCAACCAGTCCATCCTAAAGGAAATCAGTCCTGAATATTCATTGGAAGGACTGATGTTGAAGCTGAAACTCTAATACTTTGGCCACCTGATGTGAAGAGCTGACTTATTTGAAAAGACCCTGATGCTGGGAAAGATTGAAGGCGGGAGGAGAAGGGGACAACAGAGGATGAGATGGTTGGATGGCATCACCAACTCAATGGACATGAGTTCGAGTAAGCTCCGGGAGTTGGTGATGGACAGGGAGGCCTGGTGTGCTGCAGTCCGTGGGGTTGCAAAGAGTCAGACACGACTGAGCGACTGAACTGAACTGAGATGATTTAAGAGTTCAACATGTCAAGAGTAGAAAACAGAGGGTAAGGAATTCCAGAAGCAGGGTCAGCATGAGGGGAACCCTGGGGAAAACACTAGGGTACCCTACGTGTGACAGGAAGGCCGATCTTCTGGGATTCTGGTGAGCAGAGGAGAGGAGTGAGCACTGAGGTTGGCATTGACCAGTTTATACTTTTGTCCTCTCCAATGTGCTTTCATCCCTTCAGTTTCACTTTATTTTCACCACTACCCTGCATGTATCATTGTTAGTAACTGTGTTTCACAGGAACAGAAGCTGGGGCTCCTAGTCAGTTTTAAGAGTTTTTGTTGAGGCTCCTCATCCAGTGACTGGTGGGGCCATGATTAGGTCCCCAGTCATCAAGAACCATATTGTTCTCCTCTATTGTTCCACAAACCAGATGTCCTGGTGATCCCGGGACACCTTGCTTCTACAGTAAGGACCCTGAGGAACTGAATTAGTCATCAGAAGGTTCTTTGATGTGCACAGCATCTGAGCAAAGGTAATCAGATAGTCTCCTGGGATATTTCATCCATGCTAGTAACATCTAATGAACTCTCCTTGCCCTGGTGCAAACCCCTCCACTCTGGGAATACTGGTGCTAAGAAGCCCTGACAGTTTCTTGCTATACAAACTTCCTTCATGTACATCCACTGAAAGACATTGCCTGATGGTTGCTTCATCATTCCTTCAAAAAACTGGGTTACCAGCTCATTGAGTTACTGCCTTCTTGGGCTATAAATATTCACTAGCTACTTGGACAGAACCTGGGTGTTTCCCAGGCCTCCTCGGAACTTTCTGTCCATCAGCTTCTGCTGATAGCAGATCTCTTCCAGGGTGTATTTGATTCATCCTGTATTCATGCTTGGAGGGAGGAACATCCTGACCTTATGGCAAATCTTGAAAAAAGATAAGCAGGCACCTGTACCATTGTATAATCAATCACACTACCAGTTAGGATGCTTACACAGGCCAGTAACAGAAGGCACAATTTAAACAAGGTCCTAGGCAAATTTAGCGGCTCAGCAACATTATCATGGGCTTTCATCTTTTCCTTTCACCATCCTCAAGGTGTGAGAGATGCTCCATGTGTGGACTCAAGACAGCATCAACAGGGACTTCCCTGGTAGTCCAGGGATTAAGAATCCGCTTTCTAGTGCAAGGGATGGGGGCTTGATCCCTGGTCGGGAAGTAAGATCCCGCATGCCTTGGGACAAGCTCCATGTACCGCAACTGCTAAGCCCGCATTCAACAAGGAAAGATCCGCATGCCAAAGCTAAGACCTGATGCAGCCAAATAAATAATAACATTTTAACAAATAAGTAAAAATCAAGGCTCTGATAGCAAGAAATAACTGAGTTGGAAGATGGCTTTTGGACGGGCAGATAGTCATTAGTGCTCTCCACCAGGTAGTTCCCGTTTTCCTCTTGGGTACGAGGTAGAGTAGTACTTCCCTATCTTCTACCTTTTGGATGTTGAGTAAGAGGTCTTGTGACTTTGTCAGCCAATGAAATACCAGCATTGGTGACATCCTTGACTTCCTTAAGAGGAAGTGTGAGATTTGCCACATTTCCTTTTCCCAGTCTCAGCAACTGTGGAAGCACAGAGATGGAACATCTATTAACCTGGTTCTTAAATGACGTTGATGCAGATTAGAGTCCCTCCCCATCCCCAGCATCTCCAGTAGACATTTAACAGGCACAAGGATTAAACCTTTGTTGTATTAAGACACAGAGATTTGAGGACATCTTGTTACCGTAGCATTACCTAGACTTTCCTAACCGTTCCAGTAGGAAACAAATGTCTGCCACACATATAATCAAATTAAAAAAAAACCTGTAAAATATTCAATATGCATACCACTTACTAAATTTCTACTATGTAGCAGACACTGTACTAGGACTTACAAGGTAAATGTTAGGGTTTTATTGTAATACATGAGAAAATGGAGGTTTCTGTCTTGTTCAGGTTCAAAAAATAAGTAACTTGGGGAAGCTCGAAATGAATCCAGGTTCTTCTTAATTCCAGAGAGCTTGCATTGCTCACCTATGACCTTGCCCTTGAGTAGTACTGCCACATGAATTTATATCTCAGTGCAACCTCACAGCCTCCCTGCCATAGGCATTGCTATCACTGCATACTGTGAATGAGGAAACTGAGATTCAGAGAAGAAAACTAACTTGCAAGACTGCAGAGCTGGGAACACACCAGAGACTCTGCCCTTTGCATAGCTCCTTGCTACCTTTCTGACCACATGAAGAATCGAGACGTTACAAGTTAAAAGAGAGAAGTGGAGTTTTAGGACTTAGTGGCGACACAGGGATTTTGGAGTCAGGTACCCAGGGGTTCAGCCTGGAAGCTCAAAGCTGGGAGGTGCAGACCAATTTTTTTAATGTTGCTAAGTCCTTCTTTTGTAAAGATGAGGTCAGCCATGGCTACCTCAGAAGGTTGCCGAAAGGTTCAGATATATACTGGAAGGTTCAGATGCCCCATATATAACAGGCAAGCAATAATTAGTCATTTTTCCACTGTAGATTTGTTAACTTAAGAAGAAATGATCAGGAATCCCACCTCCCTGCCCAAGCCAGTGCAGATGCATACACACACACACACACACACCCCACACACCACCATGACTGAAACGAAAACATTTTCCATTAAGATTCAACGAGGTCTCCCAGGACCTGCTTCTTGGTCATATAAGGGCTGGCAGGTCCTCTCCGCGGGCTGGAGAAAAGTTTTGTTTCCCCAGCTGCACTCACAGGGGAATACTCTGCAGGCATGGCGTTGGGAACCTGTTTGGCTTGGCTCAGAGGCCTGTCAGCACATTCAGGAAGTGAAGTCAGAAGAGGCAGGATTTCAAACAGCCAGCTGCACATGAATGCCCGAGCGGTGAAATGCCTTATCCAAGCAGGGTGCCTCTCAGCCTGGGTTGCCCTGAGCGCTGTCAAAAAAGCCTCTGAGGATGGCTCTGGACCAGGAAAGGAAGAAGCAATTGGTGGCACACAGGGAAAGGCCATGACTTCACAGCAAAGCAGCCAGAAGGGCTGTGTGGGATCATCTCAGCCATCTCTTCTCTCTCAGCTTGCTGGGAGAAGAGTTAGCTTCATCCTCAGTCTCCACATGATAGTGTCCAGCCGCTCCCACTCTCTGCCCATAGGAATAAGTGAGATGGAGGTAGCAGTTCCTCATGTTCTCCCAGGATGGTGTTTCATTGATCTGACTGGGCCTCATATCCATCCCTGAACCAATCAGACACAGGACATACTGTTAATAATACTGGGTTGCCCGAGATGTAGGTCAATTGCCCTCCTCTAAAACCAAAGTATTGATGGGAGTTCCATCAAACCACATGGCCAGAGAAGAGAATAAGGGAGAAGATTGTCAAAGGACAATCAGAACCTACAAAGGAATAGGTGCTGGAGGTCAAACAGATTATTATTATCTGTTGTTATTTATTATCAAACCCATACCAGGATGAAGGGGCATCTACTTCACTTCCAAAATCAGGTTGGCACTCAACGATCCACAGTTTTACCTCTTTTAATGAATTGGTGAGCCAAGATATAAATCAAGAACATGCTTCCTTGGATGGAAAATGCTCAGGAGGGATGTATTCAATGATATAAACACATAAAAATATTCTGTAAAAAAGTTATTAATCTTAGTTGCGGTTATGATATTCACTGTAAAAACTTGACATAGGCCAATTAAAGGAGAGAACTGAATATCCTCCAAGCAAGATTTTGAAACATCAAGAAGCCTTCCAAGTATGTCTACTTCTGGTCTGTGTTTTTCTCTACTTACCCTGCCCATTGAACTGTATCAGTATCAGTTTCTACACCAGGATTTGCACAATTCAATTGTTAAGGTAGTAGAAGTAGAAAAAAATCTGAGATCAATTATCATCATGACCAAACCCTGAAAAAGGAGAATCCAATATAAAATGAAATATACTTCTTCCTCCTTACAAATCAAAGATCTTTACTCCCAAGAACCAGAATGTGAGAAGGATCTTTTAAAATCCTTAGAACTGACTATAAACATAAGTGAATGATAAATCCAGTGTTGCAAGTAGGAAATGCCGAGAAGTTGATGAGTATCTACTGTGTGGCTTAAGACCTTGCTGGGAGGTAATATAGTAACCAATTCTTGACATAGTCTTCAAATCTTTCCACCTGAGGATAGCATCATGAGACTTAATGATTGTCACTCTCTCAGAAGGTCACATGGCTCTATTCATTCACCCCGTGTTTATTGAATTCATTCATTTCCTCTGTCCAGGCACCCGCTAAGCACTGCAGGTGAGAAGTTATGTAAAACCTGGATCCTGATATCAAAGTCAGGTGGCTTCAATACATAATTGTCATGACAGAGGTAAATATAGGGTACTTCAGGAATAAGAACCCAACAGAAGGGAATTCAGCAATGGCTTCACTGAGGAGCTGATTTAGAATTGTATCTTAAAAGAGAGGAGTAGGCGTTTGACAGGAAAATGGGGAGACAGTGCTCCAGGGAGATGGGACACTGGGGACTAAGGTAAGTATCAACTATTCACAGACAAATTGGAGGAAGTTCCTGCCCATGTATTGTCAGGTAAAAAAAAGAGAGACACCAAACAAATTATTAAAGATATTTTCACAATTACTTTATTCATCCCAGACCTTTACAGAGTGCTGCAGAAAATGTGTACAGCAGTGTCTGCAGAGACTGGGAAGCCACAACCCAAGCTTTCAGTGAGGGATGAGGAGGGGCTGGCCTCGGCCCAGGATATCAGGGAGACCTCCTGGAGGAGGTGACTTTTATTTAAACTGAGACCTGAAGGAATTAGTCAGGCACAAGGGGTGAGTGGGGAGAGCACTGCTGTCTTAGGCTAGAGCGTATGTCAGAAGTAACTCCTCCCCTGGAGGCTCAGTGGTAAAGAATCCCCCTGCCAACACAGGAGACACAGGTTTGATCCCTGATCTGGGAAGATCCCACATGCCTTGGAGCAACTAGGCCTGTGAGCCACAACTATTGAGCCTGTGCTCTGGAGCCTGGGAACCGCAACTACTGAAGCCCACGTGCCCTAGAGCCTGTGCCCTGCAACTAGAGCAAAACCCGGGCAGCAACAGAGACTCCCACAGACAAAAATAAATAATTTTATTTTTTTTTATTTTAAAAAAGAAGTAACAAGAAGACCAGTTTGTTTAGAATATACCGTTCCCTCAGGGGGAGGGGATGAGTGGATGAGGTGGTCGTGGGGCAGGTTGATCCAGAAGGGGTGCAGTGAACATGGCATGTCCAAATATATCACCCAAACTCCAAGTCTTAACCTGAAAGGTTAGATGACACTGAGAAAAGAGGACCCAGGTTTTTTTTTTGTTTTTACCATTCAGTGTTATTAATTAACATATACTAACTTCACATAGTCTAAATAAAGCCTTTTACAATCCATTCTGTGATCCTTGATCAAAATACAGATTACAAGCATACAGAAAGATTGTCATTCCTCTGATGTAATGATCTGAGAATTGTGATTTCTGTGGTTTACAAAATAGAGGCTAATCATTTAGTAAATATGAACATAAATTAATTATATGATTTTCCCAGGAAGGGTTTTTTATACTTTTCTTGGGTGTTGATGAATATGTCTTTATTTCAATCAAGTCAACTAATATTCATGACTTCTCTCTGTTGATATTATAAAGATACGTCAGGAGTTTAGTGAACTCTCATTGTTTTATCCTTAGAAAGCAAGTGATGTAACTATTTAGAATTTAGAACAAACCTCTGCCCAGTCTTTGTCTGAAAGTCACACTCTTCATTCTCAGGGAAGAAGCTCCAATTTCTGGCTATGAGAGACTGATCATAACATTAGCTGTTTATGAAGCTCTTGTGATGTGCCCAGGCCCGTGGTAAATGCCTTCTGTATTACCTTGTTTCAACCTGACAATAGCCCTATCAGGTAACTATGGCAAGCTTGTTCCCAGGTGAGGAAACTGAGTGACTACAGAAAATGGCCAAGGCCCCGGGACTGTAAGAGGCAGGAGCAGGATTTGGCTCCAAAGTTGAGCCCCTGATCCCTCCATCAAACAGCCTCTAAAGAAAACCAAAAGCATTAGAAATATTGTAAAATTCCAACAGCTCAGCAATATCACCCTCCCTGCATGGTACTTTGACAGAAAGTCGGTTTACAATGATATTCCTTTTCCTTAATGTGGAAGGTGAAGGGGAAACTCCAGGGACCCTTTTATTTTCTTTCCCATTCGTATTTGGGCTTTATGCCCCTGCTGTTTTGAATTCCATTTCAAATGAAAAAATAACTAAAAACCACACTCAGCCAAGCTATTTGGATTTAAAACAGACCGGCAGAAACCTGGAAGGAGTCAGGATTCTCCCTAATATATCAAATGTAGCAGCCAGTGCCAATCTGAGAGGCTCTGCTCCATTCTGTAAAGAGAACAGGCCGCATTTTGAAAATGGATGAGTTGAGTTCACTGTTGTGACTTGTCTGAAGGTCTGGAGGCCAGGTCTGGTTTTGATCTGACAGGCCTGGGTCTCCAAACAAGGGTTATTCCTTTGCAAAGACTCTGAGAGTCAGCACGTTTGCCAGGTATAGACCTGGAACAGTGTCCCTTTGAAGACTTCCCGGGTGGATCTTAAATGGGATTTGGTGCCCATTGTGGAATCACAGTAATGAGCTGAAAAACAATGTTTTTCATTATGCTGGCAAATCAGTTAGCTCCTCTGTTTGCTCAGGTGTGTGGCTGTGTGCCCCATGCCCTGATCTCTATATAGTAAGAAAATAAATATTTTTAAAGGGAGAAAGGATTGAAGATGAAAGAATGTCACAACTGGTGGGGTGGGAAAAGTGAGAGAGAGGAGACTCTAGTCTCTTTAAAGTAAGGTAATGTATTTGACATCACTACAGACAGTGACTGCAGCCATGAAATTAAAAGATGCTTGCTCCTTGGAAGAAAAGGTATGAAGAAGCTAAACACCATATTAAAAAGCAGAGATATCACTTTGCAACAAAGGTTCGTCTAGTCAAAGTTATGGTTTGACTAGACTACTAGGTCCAGTACTAGGTCATGGATGTGACAGTTGGACCCTAAAGAAGGCTGAGTGCTGAAGAATTGATACTTTCAAACTGTGGTGCTGCAGAAGACTCTCTAGAGTTCCTTGGACTGCAAGGGGATCAAACCAGTCAATCCTCAAGGAATTCAACCCTAAATATTCATTGGCAAGACTGATACTGAAGCTGAAACTCCAATAGTTTGGTCACCTAATGTGAACAACCAGCTTATTAGAAAAGACCATGATGTTGGGAAAGATTGAGGGCAGGAGGAGAAGGGGGCGACAGAGGATGAGATGGTTGGATGGCATCACCGACTCAAGGGACGTGAGTTTGAGCAAACTCCGGGAGACAGTGAAGGACAGGGAAGCCTGGCTTGCTGCCTCCGTGGAGTTGCAAAGAGTTGGACACGACAGCAAATTCAGACTTAAACTGAAGAAAGTAGGGAAAACCACTAGACCATTCAGGTATGACCTAAATCAAATCCCCTATGATTATACAGTGGAAGTGAGAAATAGATTTAAGGGACTAGATCTGATAGACAGAGTGCCTGATGAACTATGGACGGAGGTTCGTGACATTGTACAGGAGACAGGGATTAAGACCATCGCCATGGAAAAGAAATGCAAAAAAGCAAAATGGCTGTCTGAGAAGGCCTTACAAATAGCTGTGAAAAGAAGAGAAGGGAAAAGCAAAGGAGAAAAGGAAAGATATTCCCATTTGAATGCAGAGTTCCAAAGAATAGCAAGGAGAGATAAAAAAGCCTTCCTCAGTGATCAATGCAAAGAAATAGAGGAAAACAACAGAATGGGAAAGACTAGAAATCTCTTCAAGAAAATTAGAGATACCAAGGGAACATTTCATGCAAAAATGGGCTCAATAAAGGACAGAAATGGTATGGACCTAACAGAAGCAGAAGATGTTAGGAAGAGGTGGCAAGAATACACAGAAGAACTGTACAAAAAAGGTCGTCATGACCCAGATAATCATGATGGTGTGATCACTCACCTAGAGCCAGACATCCTGGAATGTGAAGTCAAGTGGGCCTTAGAAAGCATCACTATGAACAAAGCTAGTGGCTGTGATGGAATTCCAGTTGAGCTATTTCAAATCCTGAAAGATGATGCTGTGAAAGTGTTGCACTCAATACGCCAGCAGATTTGGAAAACTCAGCAGTGGCCACAGGACTGGAAAAGGTCAGTTTTCATTCCAATCCCAAAGAAAGGCAATGCCAAAGAATGCTCAAACTACTGCACAACTGCACTCATCTCACACGCTAGTAAAGTAATGCTCAAAATTCTCCAAGCCAGGCTTCAGCAATACGTGAACCGTGAACTTCCAGATGTTCAAGCTGGTTTTAGAAAAGGCAGAGGAACCAGAGATCAAATTGTCAACATCTGCTGGATCATGGAAAAAGCAAGGGAGTTCCAGAAAAACATCTATTTCTGCTTTATTGACTATGCCAAAGCCTTTGACTGTGTGGATCACAATAAATTGTGGAAAACTCTGAAAGAGGTGGGAATACCAGACCATCTGACCTGTCTCTTGAGAAACATGTATGCAGGTCAGGAAGCAACAGTTAGAACTGGACATGGAACAACAGACTGGTTCTGAATAGGAAAAGGAGTACGTCAAGGCTGTATATTGTCACCCTGCTTATTTAACTTATATGCAGAGTACATCACGAGAAACGCTGGGCTGGAAGAAGCACAAGCTGGAATCAAGATTGCCGGGAGAAGTATCAATAACCTCAGAGATGCAGACGACACCACTCTTATGGCAGAAAGTGAAGAGGAACTAAAAAGCCTCTTGAAAGTGAAAGAGGAGAGTGAAAAAGTTGGCTTAAAGCTCCACATTCAGAAAACTAAGATCATGGCATCCAGTCCCATCACTTCATGGGAAATAAATGGGGAAACAGTGGAAATAGTGTCAGACTTTATTTTGGGGGGCTCCAAAATCACTGCAGATGGTGATTGCAGCTATGAAATTAAAAGACTCTTACTCCTTGGAAGGAAAGTTATGACCAACCTGGACAGCATATTTAAAAGCAGAGACATTACTTTGCCAACAAAGGTCTGTCTAGTCAAGGCTATGGTTTTTCCACTGGTCATGTATGGATGTGAGAGTTGGACTGTGAAGAAAGCTGAGCGCCGAAGAATTGATGCTTTTGAACTGTGGTGTTGGAGGAGACTGTTGAGAGTCCCTTGGACTGCAAGGAGATCCAACCAGTCCATCCTAAAGGAGATCAGTCCTGGGTGTTCATTGGAAGGACTGATGCTGAAGCTGAAGCTGCAATACTTTGGCCACCTCATGCGAAGAGTTGACTCATTGGAAAAGACCCTGATGCTGGGAAGGATTGGGGACAGGAGGAGAAGGGGAAGACAGAGGATGAGATGGCTTGATGGCATCACCGACTCGATGGACATGAGTTTGGGTAGACTCCGGGAGTTGGTGATGGAGGCCTGGCGTGCTGCGGTTCATGGGGTCGCAGTCAGACACGACTGAGCGACTGAACTGAACTGAACTGAACTGAACTGAACTAAGCAACTGAGTAACAACAATGTATTTTATATCTGCTCTCTTTACTAATTGGTCACCGTCTAATCCGTGTAGGAAAAAAGAATCTGCTAATGCAGTAGCAAGATTCATTAAATTAGTTACTGAATATATCACGACTCCTCTCTGGGAGACGCCGTCAGACTCCCAACAGTGCCAGTAGATGGCGCCAAAGGGCACGCGCAGTGCTCTGCTTCTCAGGGTGTTTAGATTTAGAAAAAGCCCAGGCAGCAAATTTGTCTAAGACAAAAGTAAGGGCATCGTTTTCCTTCGGGGGGACCAAGCATAAACACAGTTTTACAGAATAGGGAAGCATGTGCACTTAAAATGTTCTTACCCCACCAGCCGGAGTCCAGGAAGTAAGCAGCAGATATTGTTTACAGGGCAGCTCTTATTTCAAAATCAATAAAAAGGCTCAGCAGGTAGCGAGCCCTTGAGGATGAGCACCGAATTTCTAAGAAGCCCAAGCCGCCATGGAGCTGCGGAGGGCTTGGCTCAGGGAATTCACTGGATTAGACAGCAGAGGTTGTAGAAATAAACCCATCTGTCTTATTAGAGAGACCAGATTGGTATACTGGGGGGGGGGGGGGGGGGGGGGAAGTTCTGGAGTTGGACAAAAATGAGTTAAAAATCCTACTTGTGTGACCTTAGGCAAGGCTCTTTCCTTTACTGAAAAACAGTTTACTCATCCTTGGAATAGATGTAATAGTTGTAAAGCATGGTTGGGGAAGGGGTGTGGAGAGTTGATTTATGGAAACCACTTAACACAACATTCACTATTCAGCAATCTCTGAAAAATTCTTCCAGCCGTGGCACTAACCCGTTCACGTGGGAACCCAGACCATTCTAGGTAGACAAGACAACTTTCCCATTTGTGTTATCACGGTGTCGATACACCCTGATTCCCTGTGGGCTTATCACGCTATTTTTGCCTCTTATTTATTTATACAGATCATTAGATTGTGTACTGCTTTAAAGCAAGGGCTGTTGTAAAAAATGCACCTTGAATTCCCAGAACCTATCAGGGCCTCTGCAACATAACATCTGTTGAATACATGAGTTTTTCTTATGAGCAAGTTGTTCCAACCCACCAAGTTGAGTGATTCAGTTACAGTGATATAACCACATCTCACTTTTTTTCTTTATTGTGCTCAGGGAAGAAAACAGAAAACACTACAAACTCAGTGATGAAAATAAATTTTGAGGGTTTTTTTGTTTTGTTTTAGCCAAAGACCAAATAGAAGCCAGATGCTAAGCGGCCATTTTCAGTATTGGCCAACTCAACCAGCCAAGACTCAAATTCCAAGACAGAATTACAATATGAGGTGTAATTCTATGATTTACTGTCATAGCTTAAGACTTGGACATGCAGATTGCAGTTTGTCCAGGCCAAAGAGAGATGCAGAGGGATGGGAGGAACAACCTGGATGGAACCAAATGACAGGAAGCCAGCAGGATGAGAAATACCATGGTGGCCAGTACCAAAGCAGATATGCAGACCACAGAATTTGGCTTTTGTGAGTCGGATAGACTTGGTCACTAAGTAGCCCTTTGATTAGGGCAAGTTACTTAAATTCTGAAAGATTCAGTTTTTTTATTTATAAAATAGGGTACCTTAATCAGGATAGGTTAGCCTACGTATAATAACAAACTCTGAAATCTCACTGACTTCGCAAAACAAATCTCTCATTCACCCAAAGTCTCGCAAAAGGTAGGTTAATGGAAGCTAATCTACATCTGGTGACTCAGGGATCCCATTTTTTTCTGTCTTGTGACCCTACCACCCCATTTCATTGTGTGGCTTCCAATGATGCTGTGATAAGGAAGAGAGCACTGGAGAGGGCACACTGGCTCTTAAATGACACATGTCATTTCTGCTCAGAGCCCATTGGCCAAAATTAGACACATCCAACCCAACTGCAAGGTAAACGGAGAGGTGGAGGAGCATAGAGGAAATTGGAAAGCACCGTCTGTGTCTGCCTCATGAGATGATTATTAAGAGAATTAAAGCAATCAGGATTAGGTCCTACTGAGTAAAACAGAACAGTCAAATAACAGAGACTTTAAAAATGCTAGACATCTATTTCCTCTGTTGCATAAAAAAAAGAGAGATGGTGTGGCCTCTGTCAGTCTTCAGAAGTATGGGTTCCTCAGTGCTCCCCTGTTGTTTGCACATGGCTTCCATCCTAAAGTCACTTCGTGGCGATAAGGTGCTCTCCAGCTATCAAGTCCCCATTCCCACCAAGACAGAGGAAACTATCAGGGCAATAGAAGGCACCCTACTAGCTTTAAAGAGCTTTCTCAGAAGCTCACCTAGCAATTTCCATGTGTATTTCATTGTCCACTTCTAACTGCGAGGAAGTTTGGGAAATACAGTCTTTAACGTTTGTGAATGGGTGAATGAGCACTGGGTAGGCATCTATCAGTCTATGCCAAAATAATAATATTCAACGCGTGGGATAATAGTGAGCACTTCACAAAAGATCTTTGCCCATAACCTGGCCATTAAATGTAAGTGTCCAGTAAATGTTAGCTATTTGCAATGCATATATGCTAATTCGCTTCCATCCTGTCCGACTCTTAGCGACCCTATGGACTGTACCCCACCCCCCAAGACGTATCTGTCCATGGGATTCTCCAGGCAAGAATACTGGAGTGGGTTGCCATGCCCTCTTCCAGGGGATCTTCCTGACCCAGGGATCGAATCTGCATCTCTTCAGTCTCCTGCATTGGCTGGTGTGTTCTTTACCACTAACACCACCTAGGAAGCCCCAGTCAGCTATATATTCTAGTACAAAAGAAAGAGTTTTTTTTTAAAAGGACTGAATCAACCTATTAATACATGATCACCATGTGAGAATAAATGGTCTTAGTCAGAGATTTAAGAACTACTTTCTTTGATATTAACTATGAGATGTAAGATTAAAAAAAAACTTTCTGAAGTCTCCATTCCACAGCACCCCTGCTAGTTTAAGAGCTAGCTTTGATTGTTAGCTGGCATGAAAGTGAAAAACCCTTCTAAAATACTGCGCCCTCCCGTCTGCTTTCCAAGCAGGCAGTCTTGTTTATATATCATTTCTCCCAGATGAATCATTTGTAGCAAGAGTACAGCTTCCACTTGTCCATGAGAAATTGTTCAAAACAATCCTTCCCACTCCGCACCAAACCTGAAGAGTAACAATAGATTTTCAAAATAAGACCATTTGTCAGCCTCTCAAAGTCAGGGAACAAATGAAAGTACTATGTGCCATCAAGAATCATTTTGAAAGAAAAAACAAAACCCTCCTGGTGATTGCTTATTTTTTTTTTGAGCTCCCACCCTCTACCTTCTCCAAAGTTAGCTTTTATGTTATACTTCCTGCAGAAGCCTTCCAGTTCCTTTTGTTTCAGGTTTCAAGGTGTTATTTTCACATGAAACTTTATGAAATCTGTGCAGACTTATCATGGGGGTGGGGGGAAGGAGAAGGCTGGTTTAGGAGCCAGAGTTTAATTGCCCTTTGCATCTTAGGGATCTGAATCCGCAAATCAAGGTTAGGTGGAAATGTAGAGTCATTTCTCAATACGGTGTTTTTCAGCATATCTGATATGCTGAATTTATGTGGTGCTGTACAAAGACCTTACAAAGAAATACATTTTCTGCAAATCCCTGTCAAGCTCTCAGGAACAGAGAAGGGGTAGTTGAGGAGACAAGGGCTAGAGAAGATACCAGAAGTGGAGAATGGTGTCTGGACCATGGCGTGTGCATGGATACTGTCCCAGAGGCTTTATGTTAATTCTCACAAACCTCTTCAAAGTGAGTGTTTTTATCTCCATCTTACGGGTAGAGAAAGTGAAGCTCAGAGAGATTAAGTAACTTGCCCAAGATCACACAGCAGAGAAATGGCAAGTGGGGCCCCAAATCTAGGTTGACACTGCCTAGCACCTGTGCTCTCTAGGTGTGCCTCGCTGCCTGCAAGAGCTCAGTTTCTTTCTTGTTGGAGGGACGATCGGCAAGACGTGGTGAGTAAGGAGAGTGAGGATCTAGCCCCAGCATGGCACCATGGGACAAAGCATACCGTCCTCCTGGGCTTTAGCATTCTCAGCTCTGGACTAGAGAAAGTAGAACTAGATGGTTCTTAAACGGCTTCTGCTTTCTGCTAGTCTGGGCTTTCATATCTACTTTCATCAAAGGCATCCAACAAAAGCATCAAAATAACAGGAAGGGTGAGCCACAGGCAGGATCCCTCCCTGGGGGCCAGGAGTCCAGGAAAGGCCAGAGACAGCCACTGCAGAATAAACAAACGGAGCCTGATGCTCCTTGCAGCCTCTCGTTTTCTCATCAACTTCCCCAGCCCCTTCCCCCACCATCCAGGTACTCTACTCCTAGCTTTACCACCTCTAACTCGCCACCGCCCCGCCCCACCCCCCAACTTATGGCACCCCAGCCAGATTTGCCTGAATGCCTGCAACGCTGAGTTAAAAGGTCTAGTTCGTTTTAGTGTTGCCAAATGAATGGCTTCTTTTTGCAAATTTTAAGAAAATCCTCCTCCAAACTGGGTCAACATAGCCCTGAATTGGGATGTGCAGCTTAATGTTCAGAGTACAGGCTGACTCCCATCGCCTGCCTTTCCCACTCAGCCAGAGGCCTTGTGCAGTGTACAACTCACACAGCTGTCTGTGGCAGCCCTGAGGCAAGGCCAACTGTTGATTCATTTCAGTGAATGATATTCCATCCATCCAATTATGCTTGGCAGAGAGGAACCTCAGACATATCCTGGATGCTCAAATTCATTTCCCATGTTCTATCCACCATATTATTGATTTAACTCCAGCTAATCTCTCCATCATCACCACCACCTTAGTCGACAAAACACAGCCTTTCTTCTGAACTACAACACTAAGTTCTAATAGTCCTCCCCCTTATCTATAAAATACTGCCTTTATTCTCATTGTCACAGCCAGAACGTATATAAACTCAACTAGTCTAACACTGAGGGCTTGAAAACTGGAGGATCTTTTTAAAATATAAATTTGATCATTCCCTTTCCTGCTTGAAATTTTCAGTGGCTTCTCCCGACTCTTTTTTTTTTTTTTTCATTTATTTTTATTAGTTGGAGGCTAATTACTTTACAATATTGTAGTGGTTTTTGTCATACATTGACATGAATCAGTCATGGATTTACATGTATTCCCCATCCCGATCCCCCCTCCCACCTCCCTCTCCACCCGATTAGGAGAAAGACAGAAAGCCCTATGGCTAGGGCTCCAGCATGATCAATCCCCTCCCTATGGATCTAGCTTCAGTTTGCCTCACTTTCCTTTCAGATCTCTCTCCAGCGCCTCTGGAAAGTAGCTCAGGTGCAGGCCATTGCCGCTACCTAGAGCACTGGTCCTTCCCCTTCATCCCTATGAACTCCTGTTCACACTTTAAGCATGTCAAAGTTTAAATGTCAGCAAGACCTTCCCTGGCCCCCCTCTTGATCAGCTCCCTTTATGATAAGTTCCTTAGGAACAAAGGCATTCTCCCCTTCTCTACACTCATCAATTACAATTTCATGTGTATCTGTGAGATCATCTGACACCATCTCTTGTCTTTCCAGCCAGCTGTAAGCTACATAACAAGCACACTGCCTGGGCTCATTATTGTATTTCTGACTCCTTAGCATCATGTCTGGCACACAGTTTATAGCTGATAAATATGTGTTGAATGAGTGCAGGTTTGTCTGGCTTGGAGAAACCAACATTTAGCAATGACTGGTTTTGATAATCCCTCAAGAAATTTGCAAGTTTAACTTCCCCAGACTGATGGTGTAAACGGAAGAGGAAGAAGAGCAAATCACAGAAAATTAGTAATTGACAAACAGCTCCCTCATAGCTAGGCAACTCTGAAGCCACCGTCTGTGACGCATTGTGGTTAACTGGTTTCTAGCAAATATTTGTTGAATTGATGGATAAAATCCAATCATTCAAGGCCCAGACTAGATGCTACATCTGCTAAGGAATCATGTCTAATGTGTACCAGTCTCCAGAAGTAATCTCTCTGTTCCCTATATGTTCAGAGCATTTCATCATTCCCCCCAATGATAGTTTTTATCTTGCATTAGAGTTATCTGAGTATCTGTCTCATCTCTTAGAACACATTGTGACTGTCTAACTTATTTCCACTCTGACCCTCCAGCCCCCAAAACAGTGTCTATCTATAGTAGTGCTCAAATCAAGTTTGGTGAATGAATGAATGAATGCACAAATGGATTATAAATAATGCTTGAATTAGTGCTCTGTTTCAGGGATACAGACTGCTAGTTTGAGTGTGTTCTGACTTTCCTGATCTTGTATTCTCTTAAAAAAAAAAAAAAAAACTGGGAGAAAGGATTGCTTAGGATACTTCCAATTACTTTAATTGTCTATCATTTATTAAGATTCCCTTCTGAGAATCAGGTTTTCATTTCCCTTCTCCCAATTAAGCATCTTCTATTAAGGTGATCTTGACAGTTTTCTAATTTAAATCAGAGAACTTCCAGTTTCAGATAGGTGCTCCAAACACTCCTAAGGTTCAAAATCCAGCGTGGGATAGCTCAGTACCCACCATATAACCATCTAGGTAAATGTCCTTATGGTATGGAAATTCCATTCAATAACTGTCAGTGCTTCCCTTGAGTCTCTTATTTGTACCAGTTGGAACCATGCATCGATACATAGAAAATTTACCCTCTTTACATATCTCCCAATTGAAAGGCAGTTTAGATGATTTGTCGGGGTGGTGAGAGTCTTTTTCCTAACCATGAGTTATCATTAGGATTCAAATATGTGTACAGCAATATATTGATACCTTAGAGTTATCAAGTTTCAAAGCAGAGAGAAACCTAAGGGATTATTTAATCTAAACATCTATTTTACAGGTGATGAAACTTAAGTCCAAGGAGAGGAAGTGACTGGTCAAGTGGCTTCTGGAGTTGAGATTCAAACTCAGGTTTTTGGAGTCAAAATATGTTTTATATCCCAACGAGGTGCCAAACTTTCTAATACTTTATCACTAGTTATCTCTAACCACATCCCAAGAAAGGTGTATCACTCACATTTTACAGATGAGGAATCTAGGCTCAGAAAGCTGAAATGACTTATCTCAAGGTTTTCTGGCTAATAAGAAGTCCTCTAAATAACAAAGTTGGAATTGAAACTCAGGTCTCTTTAAATCTGAAGATAGAGTGTGTTCCACCACATTACAGTGGTAAAGGTCATCAGAGCTTTGTGAAGAGCACCTTGCTACTGAGTGATGGATCTGAGACCAAAAGAATACAAATTCCAGACTAGAAAATTCAAGACTAGAGATACCATATACTCCTGTGTCTCCCAACCCCACCCTCACTACACAGCACCACCAGCTCCCGGGATGCCTGGACCCATATATTCGTAATCTTTATTATGTGTGCAGATCACCTGGGCATCTTTAAAAAATGCGGGCTATGATTGAATAGGTCTTGAGTGGGCCCTGACTTTCTGCAGATTCTGAGATGCTCAGGGGATGCAAATGCCCCTTGTTCTGGACCCATACCTTGTGTCACAAGGCTCCTAAAGATATGACTCCAGCCTCAGAGGCTGTATCTCCAGACTGCTAAGCAGCAAAATTCAAAAGGTCAAGGCAGGGCAGCTGTGGTCAAGTAGTCGAAAGGGCACAATGTTTGCGTACTTGTCACTTGTTGAACATCTTACTGTATGCTGGGCATGATGCTAAGGACTTCACAAGTCTAATCGCATTTAAGCCCCACTGTCATCCTCTGAGTTGCTATTGACATCTGTATTTTACAGAAGAGGAAGCAGACTCAGAGTTTAAGCAACTTCTCCAAATTCACATGGTTCTGTCTGATTTAACAGCTCATGCTCTTAACCACAGTGCAAACGTCCTCCACAGTGAGTGTTTCCTTTACACCCGGAGCAAATCTGAATGGCTCTTTCAAGGAGGAAGGAGTCTTTGAATAGATATTAAAGAGCTGATGTGGACATCACAAACCCAACCCCAAGGTGCCAAAGCGTCTCTTAGACCAGATATTGGTCAACTTGCTAGAGAAATGTGCAAAGGATTCATTCACAGACAGGCATAAGTAGCTTGAGTGAAAAACTAAAAATAACTTGCATGCTCAACAAAGAGGAATGGCTAAATAAAACAGTCTATTAGGCAATGAGCCTGCTTATCATGCAATGGGTATACAGATTGCAGATAATACATTTGTTACTACAGCATCACCTGAATTTTATTGGAAAAAAAGATGTGTGTGTATGTTTATACATAGGAAAAGATTGAAATGACAGATTCCAAGAAACTAGTATCAGTAACCTTTGAATAGTGTTAATATTCATTTAAAAAAATTTTATTTTTATACTTAATCTGTACTTCTCAGTTTTCTATAAAATGGCATAGCATATGTATTTTTTTAAAGAAAAAGTAAATATACAAGACAGGAAAAAGCTGAAAAAGGATAAGAAAAGTAGTTATACACTAAAATATATTATTTTTTTATATTAAAACATTTATTTTATATGTTAAAATGCATTATAAAGTTATAAATATTAAAACAATTTGGAATTGGGAAATAGTAGAATAATAAATCAGTGGAAGACAATAGAAAACAAAGTAAAAGATTTGCACACATAATAATTTATTTTTTCTCTTGTAGTGAGAACACTTTCCTAAAACTAATACAGAACTATGTTATGCCCCCCCCAAATATGATATATGCAGGCAATAGATAATTGACAGGGTAGGAAAAATATCTCTAACACAGAGAAACGTATTTCTAACACATATGACAAGTAAATAAGACTAATTTTCCTCAAATAACTTTCTGTAGACAAATTTAATAATTTGTCTTTTAGAGCACTGATAGATAAAATGTTCTTATAACTGAAGTGAAAAATTGGCAAAAAACATGAACAACTATTCAAAAAAGAGAGAAAAGAGTGTGAGAATGAATGCCAGTTACAGGAGCATTTATAGAAGGGCACTGTTCATGCCATTGTTCACCCCGCTGATTAAAATTTTTATGTAATAATCAAAGTAGAAATTCAAATCAAACCAGAACAAGAACAACCCCATCAGAACAAGAACAATCTGAACACTAAGGGCTTCATCAGTAGCTTGGTGACAGAGGGATGGGAAATGAATACCCAGCTCCTACTGTGCACGATTCATAGTCCGTTGTATAATTAGGCTTATACTGACTGCATAATAAAACATGGCAGTAAGGAAAGTGAGACGGCATGAGGAATGAAAAAGAGACTGATGAGGGACGACAATCCCAGCTCTTCCTCTAGCTGTGAGTATCCTGGAACAACCTCGGTAAACCTTCCTTTCATCATCTCTATAAAATGGATACAATAAATCCTATTGCACATATGTAAAGCACTTAGCACCCTCAGTGAGCACTGAATACAGTAGTAACTGTTATTACATCACCAGGATTATTAGTAGCACCCATGCCCCAGATGGCTCAGTGGTAAATAATTCACCTGCCAAGTAAGAGACACCTGCCAAGCAGGAGACACAGGTTCGATCCCTGGGGTGGGAAGATCCCCTGGGGAAGGAAATGGCAACCCACCCCAGTATTCTTGCCCAGAGAATCCCATGGACAGAGGAGGCTAGTAGGCTACAGTCCATGGGGTTGCAGAGAGTCAGACATGATTAGTGATTAAACAGCAGCAGGGCAGAAATAGGGCCCTATGGTACTGAGCACAGAGCAAGTCTCTGTGATGGCTGAGTTGGAGGCTGGTTTGGGGACGACAGAGGATGAGATGGTTGGATGGCATCACCATCTCGATGGACATGAGTTTGAGCAAACTCTGGAAGTTGGTGACGGACAGGGAAGCCTGGCATGCTGCAGTCCATGGGGTCATAAAGAGTCGGACATGACTGAGCAACTGAACTGATTCATGGAGTGCTTTCTGTGTTCTGAGAATGATACTAAGTATTTCACCTGCATTGTTTCAATAAATCTTCACACTAGATTTATGAGAGATGAGGAGATACTCATCCCCTTTCTACAGATGGGGAGACTGAAGAGTACGAAAGGTAACTACAGGAGTTAAGGAATTTATGGTTTATAAATGATGGTGTAGAGCCTGGAACCCAAGTCTGTCTAACTAGGATCTTGGCTACCATGTTGCCTCTCTTGGAATGATTTTGCAGATGTGTATCAAGAAGTGAGGGCTTCCCAGCTGACTCGGTGGTAAAGAATCTACCTGCCAGTGCAGGAGAAGTGGGTTTGATCCTGGCGTCAGGAAGATCCTTGGAGTTGGTAAGAATACCCACTCCAGGATTCTTGCCTGGGAAATGCCATGGACAGAGGAGGCTAGCGGGCTATAGCCATGGGGTCGCAAAGAGTTGGACACAACTTAGTGACTAAACAACAGCCCAAGAAGTGAAGTGACCTACCCAGGATCACAGAGCTTCTGCTGCTGCTGCTGCTAAGTTGCTTCAGTCGTGTCCGACTCTGGGCGACCCCAGAGACGGCAGCCCACCAGGCTCCTCTGTCCCTGGGATTCTCCAGGCAGGAATACTGGAGTGGGTTGCCATTGCCTTCTCCAGATCACACAGCTAGTAGGTACCAATACTGAGATTGGAATTGACAGTTTTCCAAGTGCAAAGTCACGTGTTCCCATGACACCACGCTGCCTTCCCCAATCCTGTAAAGACTAGCTTCTGTCTAAGTGCCTCTTCTCTGAGCCCAGAGCCTACTGCTGACCCCGCCCATTGGTTGGTGGCCTGGAACCATGCCTGACTTTTCTCAGCTCCTTTCCCTGGGGACTGGGTTCTGGAGTCTGTCCTTGCTGGTCGACACCTCCTGCATGTGGACAGATCTTCCCCAAAGGTGGCAAATTCCTATGTGGTTCCAGAGAATGCAAACTAGAGTTCCCTCTCCAGAAACAGCCACCTTTGAGAATGAATGTAAATGAGTTAGAAGCAAACTAACCCACTCCCTTGGCTTCTCTGTTTGGTTTCCTCGGTTGCCTTGCTCCTAAGCTGGCTTGAGTGGGGCTGAGAGGTCAGTCCCCCCGTCTTGCCTTCTCCCTATTTCATCTTCCTGTTCACTCAGTCGTGCTAGGTATCCATAGTGCCTTGTACTCCAGCCTGACCTGTGACAACTGTGAGTTGTTTTTCATTATGTTGCTCATCTCCAATTATAAAAGCAACATGCTCATTGTGTCATTTCCCACTGTTAGGACAAACCATTCCTCTCCACAGCAAATGCTGCAGAAGCATCAAGGGAGGAGTTACACTTGAAGTTTTATAACCGACATAAGTACTAATTAAAAATCCAAGGTGTTCAAAGGATGCTACCACCGGATCAATTTACAACAGATTCAACAGAGGAAAAGCAGACTAAGAAATAGAACATTTAAACCCTGCAAATCATTTCCTTGGAAAAGTTTTCTGTATCTTGTCAGAGAAGCGAGTCATCTTCCTGCATGAAGTGTTCATACTCACTTCCGCTGAGTCATGAGAGGGGCATTCAGGTCTGGACACAGCCATTGTGCACGTGGTGGAGCCCACGGCACTCCGGCTTCCTTTTTGGAAAGCAGAGGTACTGCCTCCAGGGCCCCATTGCTCCTGGCTTTTCTCCAGGCTTCAAAACAGCCAGAGTTTCCGAGGGGCACCTGCTGGTGGCATCTGCCAGCTCTCCATCCAGTGCATCGTGGTGTCTGTGACTGAAAGCAAGTTCCTACCGGAAGCCATTGCCCTGTGTCTCTGTGCTGGCTGAAATTCATGCCAGCCCCAGGAAAGCCCTGTGATGCTGGCAGGCAGCAATCACGAGCAAAGGAGAGCTGCAAGGACCCAGCCTTAGCCTGGGCTGCAGTGGAACCTAAGGGCAAAAATACAAACCGACACAAACTGATTCATGTGATGAACGGGTCAGTCTATTCGGTAAGCTGGAAAACATGTACCACAGATCTGGTGGAGAATGCAAACACATGCCACACACAGAGAAGGCTGTATGTTATCTAGGTCAAGCATGGTATTTCCAAAGAGATAAGGAAGGAAAAGAACCCATTGCTTGGAACAGTAGATGAAGCAGGACAATGGGAGACTTGATGTGTTAGAAACTCCCAATCCTGCCTCTAATTTAGGTTAATCATAAAACCTTCAAATGACCCTATAGAAACAGCCTGGGAGGGCAGTTTTGTCCCCTCCATACTTCAAAACTCATTTCGTTCTGATAGATTTTTATCGAAAACCACCTGTATGCAGTACCCAAGCTTGGAGCAGACGTCCTCATGAGATGTTGAATGAAAGAAAAAAAGAAAGGGAGAGAAGATGCCCCACCATTTTTGCTTTCCAAGTGTGTGACCTTGAAAGTGAAAGTCACTCAGTCGTGTCTGACTCTTTGCAACCCCATGGACTATACAGTCCATGGAATTCTCCAGGCCAGAATATTGGAGAGACCCACTGCATGCCTTTCCCTTCTCCAGGAGATCTTCCCAACCCAGGGATCAAACCCAGGTCTCCCGCATTGCAGGTGGATTCTTTACCAGCTGAGCCACCAGAGAAGCCCAAGAATACTGGAGTAGGTAGCCTATCCCTTCTCCAGCAGATCTTCTCGACCCACGAATCAAACAGGGGTCTCCTGCATTGCAGGTGGATTCTTTACCAACTGAGCTATCAGGAAAGATCTTGAGCAAGTTGCAAATAACCTGCCACCACTCTTGGGTATCCTGTGATGCACAGGGAACCATGGGGAGGGTGGAACCAGATCTTGACCTGACTCCGTAAGCAACCAGAAGGGGAAGGGACATCCAGGGGGTCACCAGGCCCCTCTGGCCTCCAGTTATTCACTTGTAAAACAGTGGACTTATCCATAAGGACTCTTCCACCTCTGACATGGTTTTATTTTATAGTCGAGAGGCTGAAATTAGATTATTGTAAAAATCTAATTTTTGTTGTAAGATCCCTATCATCTCAGATTTTCTCCATAGATGCGGTGATAGACTAAAGACCTTACCATGATATAAGAGATTGCCCCCTTAGCACCCAACACTTCACAGCTGGGCAGGATGGCCGCCTCTCCCTCCTTTGCTGCTCTGGCGTTTCCTGAAGTCCTGGGTGGTGTCTCCTCCAACTGGGTTAACACACAAAGCCACTCTCACCAAGGCCACTCTGACTGCTGCAATTTTTGAATCAAGGCCCATCTCTGATCTTTAAGGAATTACAGCAATATACGCAGGGAATTCTCTGGGAGTCACGTCTGTGTCTGTTTGTTATCCAGCTCCTAGCCTGTGTGTAGCAAATGCTACTACTGCTGCTGCTAATACTGCCGCTGCTACTACTACTACTAGTAATAGTAACACTCCTATTACTACCACTAGTAATAGTAACACTCCTATTACTACCACTAGTAATAGTAACACTCCTATTACTACCACTAGTAATAGTAACACTCCTATTACTACCACTAGTAATAGTAACACTCCTATTACTACCACTAGTAATAGTAACACTCCTATTACTACCACTAGTAATAGTAACACTCCTATTACTACTACTAGTAATAGTAACACTCCTATTACTGGCCCAAAGCATGGCAAATCTGCTGCTAATACCACTAGTGCTATTACTCCTGTAACTGCTGCTGCTGCCGCCACTGCTAGTACTACTGGTTCAGTGCATGGCGAAGACTACTGCTAGTAGCTTCGACTGCTGTTACTACTGCTACTGTTGACCCAGTGTACGGCAAATACTACTACTACTACTGCTAGTAATAATGATAACAATAACAATAACAATGATAAGCAATAACAACAATGTTGTTGCATCAGCAACAACAGATTTAGAATTCAATAAGCACATATTAGGGCTTCCTGGGTGGCGCTCGTGGTAAAGAACCCACCTCCTAATGCAGGAGACAGAAGAAACACAAGTTCACTCCCTGGGTCGGGAAGAGCCCCTGGAGGAGGCCGTGGTAATCCACTCCAGTATTCTTGCCTGGAGAATGCCATGGACAGAAAAGCCTGGAAGGTTACAGTCCATAGGGTCACAAAGAGTCAGACATGACCAAAGCAACTTAGCATGCACGCATGCCCACTAGCATGCAAGCACATATTAAATGCCAGCCTTTATGCTACTTGCTTTATATGCATCATCTCACATATTCTCCTTCAACAACTCTTGGAGGGAGGTACCATTATCATCCTGGCTTTACAGATGAAGGAATAGAGGTATGAAAAGGTTAAAATGCCTGCTCAGAGTTACATAGCATCAAGTGGCAGAGTTGAGGTTCAAACCCAGAGAGCCTGCCTGCCAAGCTTGTCCACCTAGCCTCCAATGACACTGAGCTACATTTTGAATAAACAAGTGAATGTGGGCAAGGATGGGGGGAGGGTAGGACACAGGCTTAGAAGGCACACAGTCCTGGGGTTTGAACGTCAGCCCTGTTACTTACTAGCTAGGACTGAAATACAAGTCTCTGTTGCAGCAAACTTTGGAAGCACTTCTCCTTTTCTACAGTTTTTGTTTGAAGTCCCTTTCCAAATCTGCCTCTTCTCAGCTAAAGGCAAGTCTACAAACACGTATGATATGCCCACCAATGTTGAGTATGGCCCTGGGCCCTGGGGAGAGATGCGCAAGTGAATGGGACAGAGTCCTTGCCCTCCAAGAGCACAAGCATCTCAGGTGTGAACACGGAAACAGCCATTCACCAGGCACGTGGGGCCCACTGTGCAGGACATGGGTGCAGAGGAAGGGCTGATTAACACTCAAGGCTCCATCTTTGGACCACAGCTGCCTTCTGGAATTACATCTTGGGTCTTTTGGGCTTACACGACATTGTTGGGTGATTTATTATAGAATTTAGAGTGAGAAAATTTTGAGACCATTCTAATCCAATCTTTCATTTCACAGGTGAGAAAACTGAGAGAGAGGTGAAAGTCATAAGTAGGAAGGGACAGGATCTGGTTCCGACCCAGACCTCTCGACTTGCCTGTCTTGCTAAGTTTCAGCAGTTATGAGATGCCCCAATCTTCCTCTCATTTATCCTTCCTCCTGCATTCATACTCTCCAACCTCATTCAACTGGGTGTGATCATGAAGGACAGGGACTGAATACATATAACATTTCTCAGTGGGATACTTGAAATTAAATAAACATTATTTTTTGGACTCATTTCCAGAAATCTTTCCAGCAAGGACCTTTATTTATCTAACTGAAGTGCCAAAGACTCAGTTAACATTAAAATCTGCCTCAGATGAATCTTGTTTGTAAAATGTAGTAGATGGAAAAAGTCCTGATCCAGGATTTGGGAAGCCCAGATTCTAAGGTCAACTCTGCCAGGAGGTGGCCCAAGACCGTAGGCACATTACTCAGCTCCTGGAATCTCCAGCAGTTTAGGAGCAACCTAAACCAAATGGAAGCTCCATGAGGTTGGGGACTTGGTCCAATTTATTGTCTCTCCAGGGCCCAGAGCCATCTCTGGCATATGGTAGGGACTTAACACATACTTCTTTAACATGTGGACTATCTTCAAAGTCTCTAACTTTTGGTAAATAGGAATCCATAAAATCACTTCCAAAATCTAAAGTTCATCTTTTTGTTTTTTCCCACCCCAACCCAGTCTCTTAGCAACAATGGGAAAGAGTTGCCGGTTCTGGAGCAGTTCTCAAGTTGTGTGACCTGGCAGCTGGGAGTTATTCTGTGGACTCATATTATCATATTGGCATCACTCCCCAGGCCTCCTGCTCAAAACCACCCATTCAGCGCGGGGTGCAAATCCCAGATTTGAAACCGTAAGCATTTCCTTGCATCTTCCATGTGTCAGTTGATTGCACACCAGATTAAACATTTTTTAAAGCAACTAATCATCACAACCATTTACCCAGGACCTACTATGTGTCAAGCAGATTCACACACTCCTTCCTGCTTAATCTTCTCAATAAGCCTGGAAGCATCCCCTCTTACAAATGAGAGAATGGAGGCTCAGAAATGTCAATGAACTTCTCAAGATCATACCGTGAGCAAAGGCTGTGACCAATATGGGACCTCGGTCTTCTGTCTGATTCCAACCTTCTAGGTTTTAAAATCTGGTTTAGAAGAATCTGGAAAGTGTTCTAAAAGGCCCACGAGAACAACCCAGTGAAAAAGAAACAAAATGGCATTTACAGACCATCCAGTTCTTTCTCCACCCACTTTAGTTCCACTCCTAAAGCTGAAATAACTTGTTTTCTCTCGCTCCAGTATCCAGCGCTGACACTAAGAGTTGGGAGTTAGGCTCAAGAGAGTTCAACTTGGAATGAATCTTTTAGCCCATTCAGTCTAGCCCCAGTATTTTAAACTGTAGCCCAGAGAGCTTAAGAAGATCACCCATTTAATCAGGCAGAGTCAGCCTTGTTTCTACCAAATACTAAGCTTTTTATCTGGAAGGGGGCAATAACACCTGTATATTAAGCTGTGACTATGAAGACCAAGTGAGATAATGTCTTCAAAGGGCTCAGCCTGGTGCCTCAGCAGGAAAGAACCCACCTGCCAACCAGGAGACACGGGTTTGACCCCTGGCCCAGGAAGAGCCCCTGGAAGAGGAAATGGCAACCCATTTCTGCCAGGAGTATTGGCAACCCCAGTATTCTTGCCTGGGAAATCCCATGGACAGTGGAACCTGGTGGGCTTCAGTCCATGGAGTCACAAAAGAGTCGGACACAGCTTAGTGACTAAAAACAAAGCGCTTAGCAAGGTTGGGGCCTGGCCCTTGGTAAGTCGGCAAATAGTAGATGCCACTGACCCTGATCCTCTCTGAACCTCAGATTCTTTGTCTGTAACTGGGGCTGGCGAGGGCCCCTAACTCATACATTAGTGAAGGAAATCCAGTGAGCTCTTGGATGTGGCAGAACTTTGCTGTGTTTGCTTCACAAACGCTAGCTTCAATCTTCGCAGAGCTGTTGGGTAAATGTTGTCACATGTTTCTAGATGATGTCCCAGGTGGACAACATCAAAGTCCAGTTGACAGCATCTGCCCCAGCCTCTGATGATTCTGGATGGTGATGAAACTGGAGAAAGGACAGACAGGAAAAAATCTTAAAATTTGTATCCCCATATAAATTTTACCTTCTCACTCTTCTCTACTTGGCATTGCTTAGATTTCAGCAAAACCCCAGGGGTTGCAAGGAAGGCACTGAACTGAAAAGGCATGGAGGGATTGGCACTGTCTGGACTAGCACCAGATAGTTTGATAAAGCTTGATAAAAGTTTGATAAAAGCACCAGATGGCTTGATAGAAGAAGTCAGGTGCTGCCACGTAAAAGGCTCATGATGCAGGAGGCAGCTGTGTGCAAGTGGGTCATGAGCCTAGAGAACTATGGGTTTTGCCCACCACATGAGCTTGGATCGCATAGAGGGCCAGCAGGGACGGGGCCACCATGGTCTTTATCATCTCCTCCTTTTTCTAGACCTGCCTCGGCACTCTTTCAGGATCACCCCTGCCTGCCCTTGTGTCTTTCACCTGGCTTCTTCCAGGTTCCCAATAGTCAACCTACTTTTTAAAGGCTACACCATCGGGAGGAGTGAATGGGAGATGGGGAAGGAGTGATAGGTTGTGTAGACAAATACACTAAGGAGTTTGATGGTAGAAAGATGGAAAGAAAATGAATGGCTCTTGGGGAGTGTTGGATTAAAGCTGTTTTCTTTTTTAATGAAGTGGTGTTTTTTCTCAGGTGAAAGAGACAGGAGCCTATTTAAATGTTTTTGGAGAGGAGCCAGTGGAGAGGAAAAGGCTGAAGGGACAGGGGCTAAATCAATAGCACAAGGTCCTTGAAAAGAGGGGAAGGGGTTCAGAGCTTAGAGGCAGCCACCAAGGAGAGAGCGCGCTCCTCCGTGGCAATAGGAAGGGAGGAGGGAAATAGGGAGTGAAGGGAGGCATCCTCAGTCCAGACATCCAGACACACACCGTCCAGAGCTCAGCACAGTCTTCCTTCTCTCTTTGCACAGCTGTGGCCTCCCGCCGGGTGCCATCTCTGGTGCTCTGAGGGCCTGAATTGCCCTCAGCACAATCTGCAAAGTAGGCACTTCTAACCCCCGTTGTATAAGCGTGCACATCACGTCTCAGAGAGCACATGAAATTGCCTAAACTTACACAACTAGTATTCTTAATGAAAGCAGTGCTGAGGGGCTTCCCTGGTGGCTCAGTGGTAAAGAATCTCCCTGCCCATGCAGGAGACGTGGGTTCGATCCCTGATCTGGGAAGATTCCACATGCCATGGAACTGAGCCCATGTGCCACAACTACCGAGCCTGTGTCCTAGAGCCCGGGAGACACAGCTACTGAAGACTGCATGCCTAGAGCCCATGCTCTGCAACAAGAGCAGCCACCACGATGAGAAGCTCATGCACCACAGCTAGCCCATGACCCCCGTTCTCCCCAACTAGGAAAAAAGCCTTGCAGCAGTGAAGACCCCACACAGCCAAAAGTAAACAAATATTTAAAAAAAAATACTGCTGACACCAATACAGTCCTAGGTATGTGTCACATTCCCTTCCAAGTCCTTTTTATTCATTAACCTATTTAATCCTATGAAGTAGTTACTATTACTATCCTGATTTACAGATGAATAAATTAAGACACTGGAAGATGAGGGGGGGTTTTGCCCAAAATCAAGCAACTTTAAAAACTGAACCCAGTCCATCCACCTTCCAGGTCAGTAGTGTGGACCATGTTGATTACGGGACACACAGAAATGGCGATTAAACTCAAACCCTCTTTTGTCTGACTCCCAAGGCCATACTTTTCTCATTATGTCAATGCATGAGGCTAGGTAAAGAGGAATCAGCCTTTTTTTTTTTTTTTTTTTCAGTTTGGCCATAAATTAGTTTCCTGACCAAGCATTGATTGAATCCATGCTCTTGGCATTGAAAGCACAGAGGCCTAACCACTGGATTGCCAGAAATCAGCCTTTAGAATCAAATATTCTGTATCAAGAGCCAGTTAGGACTCCTGAGGACAACTACAAGACACACAAGTACCTCCATCAGACTTCCCCCAATTTCTCATTGGCCAAAACTGGGTGATAGGAATCTCCCAAATTCCCTAATAGCTGAGGCTGTCTCTCTGGTGGCAGCAGATGAGTGGTAGGTTGAAACTGGCATACCTTTAACCAAGCCAGTGTCTGCCACAACCATGCAGGGAGATAAGTGTTTTACTTAAGGCTTCATTCATTCGTTCAGTAAATCATTGATTAACCATAAATTCTGCGCAGCACTGTACCAGCACTGGGCATACAGAAGGGGGAGCTCCTGGTTCTCGCTTTTTAAGGATCTTAAAGACTCTAAGACTGATACTTAGAGTGGATACATGTGTAGACTCGTCCACCTCATCGTGTGGCAGCATCCTATAGCGAGCTGTGTGCAATGGGTGCTGGCAAGGGGCGATACTCTGTCTGTCCAGAGGAGGGAGTAAGAGACAGGCTTCACAAAGAAGCCACCACTATTAAGAAAAAAAAGTTTGCCGGATGAACAAGGGAAATGAGGACTTGTGACTCAGGCTGAGGGGACACATGTGCACAGTCACGGAAGCAGGGAAAAGGATGCAAATTCTAGAAGCTTGGAAGGGTGAAGTATGGCTTTAGCAGAGATACCAGCTTTGGGGGAAGGGAGAGTGTGAGGTGCAGCTGGAGAGGCAGGCAGGAGCTAGACTATGTCACAATGGGTACTGTATACCACATATAGGAATTTAATCTCTAATTCTTACTACCACCCTGGGAAGCTTGTCTATTCCTACTTCCAACTTCAGATAAGAAAATGTCTTCTGTCCACAGCTGATAAGAACCAGGGCCAGGATTTGAATCAGGCCGGCCTGAAGCAAAGCCCACACTCTTTCCCCTACATCGTAAGGAATGAGGCTTCTAAAGCTATTGCACCCTATTATGTAACCAAAAATAAATAAATAAATGAAAGCCTTTTTGCTACAGTGGCAGTGGCCACGTCATTCCAGAGACTAAGATTTGTTCGCTTACAAATGAGGGGTCAGTGTATTTTTTCCCTCTGCTCATTATAAAGGCCTGCTTCCTACCAGAATGAATAATGAGGTTGTAGCTGTCTGCATTCAGCCAAAGGAAGACGCATAATTGTATTTCTTCCCTGATGGAAGAAGCAGCTGTGGCACTAATAAAAATGACTGCTTTTCAATTCTTTCAACAGAGTAAATAAAACTCCCTTGTGATTAACAGCAAATTGGTTTCCTACAGAGTTGTCAAACCTGAAGGGATGTGATAAGGGGGGGAGGAAGAAGACGGGGGAACGCTTGGTTAGTGTGCTTTCTTTGAGTACATGTTCCAAAGGTGCTTTGAGTAGGAAAGATACTTTTAACTTCTTTCAGGAAATTCCCAAGCCTGGCAAAATAATGGCAGGGGGACCAAAGCGGAAAGGGGGGTCTCAGTTGTTAACAACTACAGTCTCTAAGGCTTTGAAATGTGGGGAACCAACTCTTCCCCATTCATTTATTCTATTGAATATTTATGAAGTGCTTCCTAGTATTTTATTCAATAACTGAAATTTACTGAGTTCCTACTATACCTAGGCACAATGCTGTGCTTCCAGGGAAGAAAGGTGAAGAAAATCCAGTTCCTGCCCTCAAGGAGTTCACAGTCTAATGAAACGAGAGATGCGCATTGCTAGGATTCTAGTGATAAGATCTACATACTGGAAATAAAAATAGTGGATTTTCATAGTTTTTTCTGTCTCTTGACAAATAAGGTAAAGAAGCTGTTTTGCCCCCAGTTTCATGTGAAAGAGTTACAAACCAAGGCCAGTGAAAGATCAATCAGAAATGAAGATAATATAGCTTTGAAATGGTAACAGAAAGAAATGTGATTCTGTGTGTACAATACTGGTGGATGAGAACAGCATGCTTTGAGGAAGTTAGGAGTGAGTGGGATGTAGGAGACCCATAGGGGCTCTGCAGGTACCACCAGGGCTAGTAGTTGGTATCACCCCAGCTCTTGGTACCACCCCAGGTCCAAAAGAATAAGGGAAGGAATTGACTACAAGGATCTGGAAGGGAAAGAGTTGTGTAGAGAAGGTGACCTTGAGAGGAATAGTGACTGAGAGTTGAGAGTCAAATCTAGACTAAGGCAACCAAACAGGAAAAGTGTCAGGGAAACAAACACCTAATCTCATTCTCCTCCATCCCAAGATTTTTTTCAATCTTGGTCAGGAAAGGCTTCCTGTAGTGGAGACAGCACTTGAGCTGGATCTTGACAGATGAATGAGAATTCGGTATGTGATGAGCAGAGTGAAAAAAAACCTCAAGTCAGAAAATAGAGTCAGAGTAAAAGTAAGAAGTTGGGAGGTAGACTGAAACCAGATCCTGAGAGGGACTTTTATTTTATGAGCAGAAGTTTGACTTTTGTACCCAGAGCATTGGAGAGCAATTGAATAATTTCAAACCATGATCATATTTGCAGTTATCTAAAAATTTCCTTGGCTGTAGCATGGAGGATGGATTGCAGAAGGGTAAATATTGGAGAAGGGACAGGCTGATACAGTAAACAGCAGATAAGAGGTGAGAGACTTCCCTGGTGGTCCAGTGGTTAAGACTCTGCACATCCAATGCAGAGGATATGAGTTCAATCCCTGGTCGGGGAACCAAGACAGTAGTCACATATGGATGTGAGAGTTGGATCATAAAGAAGGCTGAGTGCCAAAGAATTGATCCTTTTGAACTGTGGTGTTGGAGAAGACTCTTGAGAGTCCCTTGGACAGCAAGGAGATCAAACTACTCAATCCTAAAGGAAATCTACCCTGAATATTCATCAGAAGGACTAATGCTGAAGCTGAAGCTCCAATACTCTGGACTCCTGATGCAAAGAGCTGACTCATTGGAAAAGACCCTGATGCTGGGAAACATTGAGGACAGGAGGAGAAGGGGGTAACAGAGGATGAGATGGTTGGATGTCATCACCAACTCGATGGACATGAGTTTGAGCAAGCTCCGGGAGATGGTGAAAGACAGGGAAGCCTGGTATGCTGCAGTCCATGGGGTTGCAAAGAGTCAGAGACAACTGAGCAGCTAAACAACAACAGCAGCAAAGGGGTGAGAGCCTGGACCAACACCAAACTCATGGAGACAGAGAGACGCGGATAGTTTTGAAACAAACGAGGACGTAGAAATGATGGTTGGTGGAATGGGAGAAGTCTATGCAGCACAGAGAGGCATAAAGATTGACTCTCAGTGCCAATGGATGGCATGCTTACTTGGGGTAGAAACAAAAGCAGAACAGGTTTGGGGGAGGCAACAAGATGGCTTTAGTCTAAGACATACTGTTTCACAAGCCTGCAGGACACCTAGGTGGAGAAGCCCAAGGTGACTCAAGCTCAGGAGAGGGAGAGAGCTGGGCCCAAGGAGAGACACAGCCACGTGATCACTGTGCTGATTAGGCCACAGACACACACAGGGAGAACCTGAGTGCATGGGGAGAGAGAAAGGAGAGCGCTCACAGGCTAGATGAGCTCCCACTCTCATCTATAGGATGAAAATGAGCATGCCTGCTTTCTTGGGTTGTTGTGACATTGAGAGGGGAGACGTATGTGAACGTGCCTTGGGCAGAGCAAAGACTAAATATATTTGCAAAAGCAGAAAAAAGTACAGATGCTGAGAAATTAGATTTTATACTGTGTTCAGAGAACAAAGCAACAGCTTCCTTATGCTTAATGAACATCACAATATGATCTCTGTTCTTACTTCCTGACATTATCTGTCCCTCCTTGCCGCTTGGACAGTAAGGGAAGGGCGGTGAGGTCCCAGAGCTGTTTGTATCTCACATTCACCTAAGCATTTGTAAAACAACTAGCACATCATAGGTATCCACTAAATGCAGAAATGTGGCTGATTGATTGTCTGGCAGGGAAAGCAAACAGAAAAAAATAAAAATGAGAGAGACCACAAGCCGAATATAGTCCCAATTACCCCAGCACGTCTCCATAGCTGATAAACCACTCGCTCTCAGGGTCCTGTCCCTCCCCCACTGGGGACACATGATTAATGCCCTTTCTCTGTTGGAGAGTGGTGGTCCAAAGATTAATGAAGTCAGAATCCCTTAGAGATACTTGAGTAAGAAATGGGGCGTATTGTTGTCGTGTTTTAATTAATTTGAAAATTATCCTATATTGTTCAAATGGCAACTGACTCATCAAAAGTGGGTGTTTGGAAGTGATAAATGGAAAGTCTGAGGATTTTCTCATTAATTAATTTGGCTGTGAAAATAAGCACTGGCCCACATTCCCAGTGAAATAAAAACAGACCAAAAGGTAACCAAGAAGCCGGGCTAGTGTGGAATGGCATCAATTCTGCCCCGAGGCATAGACTCACACTTTAAGCAGCCAAGAAATAATTTTACATATGTAATATGTAATATATGATTTTTAGTATTTTCCAAATTTTTTGCAATGTGCATATGTCATTTTACAATACAAGCTTGATTAAAAAAACATTAAAATAAAAATATTCATCATACATATGTAGCATATAGAATACATATCTCATATGCAATAAGTAAAGTAATATAGAGTAAATTCTACATTTGCTTTTCTCTTTGTATATGCTTTGAGACTTTTTAAAGTTAACACTCCACAGTGTGATCTGGTCCTTTATTCTGTTTACTGTTTAGATAAACCAGGAATCTTTACTCATATGCAACAGAAACTGCATTTGATGGATACATACCAAAAGTCACTGGAGAGAAGAATGTGAGGAAATGCAACATTTCAAAAGGAAAACAGAGGAACCAGGCTTAGGAAGAGGAAGCAAGTAGTTCGGGGAGTTTGTCAGGAACTACACACGGCTCTTCCAGGAGCTCCTGTGACAACCAGTTAGCTCAAAACCACTCATGTGACCAATTAGGAAGGGAAGACCTGGTCAGCTCAGCAAAGGCCATGCTTCTGCCTGTGGCTAGAGGAGAGGAGGGCCCTTTGCTAACTGTCCTAGCCAGCCTATACTCAAAGGACTTTGATCATGCGCCCAAGTGAATCATAATCCTGGAGCCAAAGGAAATGGCATGGGTATTGGGGAAACAAAAGCAGATGCCCGTCACATTGGTAGTAGTTCCCTCTCCCCGTCCCAGTTTTTTAAGGTATAATCTACATAAAAACAATGATCATTCAAATCGAACACTGCCCCATTGCTGAATAGCTCTGATTGTTGGAAAATCCTTCTGAGGTGTTGACTCCACTGCTGTTTTCCCATATCAGAGAGGAGTCCGGATGGTGGTAAAACTGAAAACTGTCTTGTTTGAGGATCGGTCGAGAAAGCTGGGGGAGAGGGGAGTTTGGAGGCAACAGGAAGACACAGGGGTGAAATGAGCTGTCATCACTATGCTGCCAAAGGGCTGGCTGCCAGGAAGCAAAGGCTGTTCTCTCTTTTCCTGAAGACCACGGTTAGAACCAAGAGTTAGAAGTTCAGGGGAGGCAGATGTCATCTCAACAAACGGTTTTAACTTTTAGGAATTGGAACTGCCCCTCTCTGGAAGGTAGGAAGTACATTATCTCAAGAAGTAGGCAAGCAGGAAGTCCAGCCCAGGCTGGGGTTGGGTTATATGATTTCTAAAGGAGTCTGAACCGTAAGAGTCTATGCTCCTTTATTATTTGCAAACCTAGTGAGTCCTTCTGAAAGGCTTCCTCACCTTTCACAGCTACTCGGTTATATCCATGCCTCAGGTGGGCCTCGCTTCTCCTTTTCAGTCAGTTTGCTTGCAAACCTGTGTTTGTGGAAGAATTCCCCACGCACTACTCACTGTGGGGAATGTTGGGATTCTCAACTGGGTATGGCAAGCAGGAGAGGAGAGGAAAAGCACAAATGGTAAATTAGAAGTAACTCTGAGATTTCAATTCCAGCTCTACCACTTAAATATTGTGGGATCTTGGGCAAATCACTGGACTTTGTGACTTTCAGTTTATTCATATGTAAAAAGTGGATGATGATACAACAATAATAATAGCCTGCCTTTACAGAGCTGATTTTAAAAATAGGTAACACCTGGTTTTCATAGTATCCTAATGTTGTGCTAGATTACTTAGATACATTGTTTTCTTTAATCCTTCCAACAGTCCCATGAAGTGTAGATTCCATTATTCTTACTGCCCAGATGAGAAAACTGAGGTTTAGAGTGTGTAAAGCCTTTCCTTAAATGTTGGAGCTAAAATGAAAATCAACAGGTCTAACTCCGTAGGCTGAGTACTTTGTAATGCCAGCCCGCGGTTGTCAGAAGGACATGAAATAGCACATATCATACTGGATTTATTAGAGGATCTGTTATCCCGATAAGAAAACCAAGGCTCAGAGGGGTTTAATTAACCTGTCCAGAGTTTGAGGACAGGGGTCGGGCAGTAGGAAGGAAAATGCAAATACGGGGTAGATCTCGAGGAAAGAAAAGGCTCAGGACTGTGGCAGGGTAGGAGAAGATTCCAGACCATGGTTTTTCACCTGCACTGCACGTCGGACTGACAGAGGTCGCTTGAAACAGCACTGATGACTGGATCCCACCCCTCGAAATTCTGTTCACTCAATCTAGTAGGCAGTCTGGGCATCGGGATTCACAAAAGCACTCCAGGATATTTTAATGTGCAGCCAATGTAAAAACAACTGATTTAGGACAAGAGCTATTGGAATGTGGAGGGATTGAGGCCACTCCAGGCATAGGTAGCAAAGACCCTATATGTCTGTTTTTCCTCAATAATGCCATCATCTTTGCAGGATGCTTCATGTTCCAGGCATAACTGTGCCCTCAGCACTGACATCTAGTAGGCAGTCGCCATGGAACGGGATGCTCTACTCAGAGAATGAATAACTTGCATACAACCTCCACCAGGTAATAGTGCGTCCATTAGACAGATGGGGAAACAAAGGCCCAGAAATTTTCAGGAACTAAATCTCTCTGGCTTTGTACTTTCAAGTTCTGTCTATCTGCCCAAACAATCGGGAGTCTGAGAGACAAATCGGGGACCTTTCCTCTCTCCTTCCTCCCTCCAAAGCATTGCCTTGCCTCTTACTGTTTCCGCCCTTCTGTGGCCCCTCTGCCTGCTGGGGAACATCAGCCTCCCAAGAGAGAGGAGAAAAGGGCTGAAGCTTCCTGACTGAAGTGTGGGCAGGAGTCAGGACGAATTGCCATTTTTGAGAAACCCTATAACCCTGTAAATTGGGATTCTAGCTTGGTCTCAGAGCCTCACTCTACTGTGAATTTGAGTAAGCACTTCTTGTATCTAGGGCCTTTTCTTCTCTGCTGTAACATGCAGAAGGTGGACCAGAATCTGCAGGTCAAAAACTAAAGTACTTTGGGGTCTTAGGTAGATGATGTACATCCATGGGGCAGGCTCGATGGGGGACCCTGGGGAAGCAGCAAGCATATGCCTTGTCTGAAGGGGTCAGGATTTATTGAACTCCAGCCAGCTGTCACCACATAGGCATGTAGGCTCAGAGGTGCCTACATGTAGGCAAGAGGTCTGATTTGTTACTAAAGAAATGCTAAGAAATCTTTATTTATGTGCAATCTCCTGCTTAATCTAATGTTGGTCTAACAATAGTAGTAGTAATAATGCATAGAAAACAAAACATGAATGCGATCTGAATCTAGCCCACAGACTGCTTCTTTGTGACCCGAGGGTTAAATAGTCTGAAAGACTGTCAAGTTCTGTGATTTCTAAACAAGGGGACCTGACCCAATATTACAGAACACAAAAATTGGCATTTCTGCACTAGTTGAAAGTTCTCTTTAGGAAGTAAACCTAAATGGAGTCCTCCTTATTATTAATTCCTAATACTTTGGCATGCATTTATTTTTGTGACCCTTGGGAAATTGTTCTCCCTCCAAAATCTGACAACCTGTGTGTTTGAAAGAGAAGGACCACCTGCTTTATAGAGAAACAGTGCCCTCTGCTGGGAGAGTAAAGCAGAAGGACGCCTTTGGCTCTGAGGTCACCTAATACTTGAAAGATTTGTTTGTTTTCACTTGAGATAGATTTAATGAAGAATAATAAATAAAAATCTAAATGCATATTTATGGATGGTTTGATGGATGTTGGGCAGAAATTGAGATTTCATGTATCCATTTGGTAGTAATTACTCTTAATCTATTTTTTTTTTTAAAGTCCAGGATTAGAGAAAGGAAGAAAACATTTGTTACATCAACTGACAACAATCTGGAATGCACAGACAAGGAGAGGAAATTGGAGTCTAGGTCTCCAGACTATGTTCTGGAAAATCAGAGCCTTTACAATAATGTATTGCAAATTTATGGGTTTCTCACCGCAGCCGCTCAATAAATCCTCCCAATAATGCTCCAAGGCCGGTATTATTGTCCTCATTTGACAGATAAGGAAAATGAAGCACAGAGAGTCTGAGGGAGCAGCTGGGAACTTTTTATCAATTAAATGATAGAAACAAGCTTAGGCTAGTTGAGTAGCCCCTCTAAGCCTCAATTGCCCTATTTGTGAAACATGGATAAAAATACCATCTATGTTTGCAACAAAGATTAAATGCAAAACACGGTGAGCCACTGAACACAGTGCTTGCCCCAGACTTAGCCTGGTGCCCAGCGCTAGCGACTCACTGCAATGATCAGAGGCAAGATCATTTATTTATTTGCTTTTGGCTGTGCTGGGTCTTCACTGCTGCCTGCAGGCTTCCCTTAGTTTCAGCGAGCAGGGGCTCCTCTCTAGTTGTGGTGCCCAGACTTCTCATGGTAGCGGCTTCTCCTGTTGTGGAACACCGGCTCTAGAGCTTAGGCTCAGCAGTTGTGGCACACACGCTTAGTTGCTCTGTGGTGTGTGGGATCTTCCCAGACCAGGGATCGAACCTGTGTCCCCTACGTTGACAGGCAGATTCTTTTTGTTTTTAAGATAATTCAAGTTGTCTTTTTTCAGCTTTTTTTTTTTTTTTTTGAGTGTTTTTTTTTAACCAGAGGAAATTTGCTTTATAATGTTGTGTTGTTTCTGCTGTACAACCATGCAAAACAATCATAATTATATATATATCTCCCCTCCCTCTTGAAACTTTCTCCCCTCCCCCTCACCCCACCCTTCTCAATCATTACAGAGTACCAGACTGGGCTCCCTGTGTTATATAGCAGTTTCCCACGAGCTATCTATTTTACACAGACGTAGAGAATGGACTTGTGGCAGGTGGATTCTTAATCACTGGATCACGGGGGAAGACCCAGAAGCCCAGATCTTTTAACTGCTAGTCCTGTGACTTTCCCCCTATGTTCCACACTGTCTTGTATGATCAAAATAGTGACCATAGTGCTGCTGAGATCTATAACACTGGCCCCAAACCCTAAAAACATAGCCCAGATTTTTTTTTTAATGTAAATGGCTTTGTCAACAGCTATGAAGATCTTTATTTGCATCATAAAGATAGAGTATTCTAAGTGAGGGGTGTTATGTTTCCTGTGAATTGTTTTCCTATGTCCAACGACTGGTCTGGTAGATTCCCGAGCTCTACATTTGAATAGGAATATTTATTATGTTGGATTTCCTAGGTGGTGCTAGTGATTAAGAACCAACCTGCCAATGCAGGAGACATAAGAGATGCCAGTTTGATTCCTGGGTCAGGAAGATCCCCTGGAGGAGGGCATGGCAACCCACTCCAGTATTCTTGTCTGGAAAATCCCATGCACAGAGGAGCCTGGTAGGCTACAGTCCATGGGGTTGCAAAGACTCAGACACGACTGAAGTGACTGAGCACATTATCGTGTTGAAGTGAAGTGAACGTCGCTCAGTTGTGTTCGACCCTTTGCGACTCCATGGACTGTCCATGGAATTTTGCAGGTCAGAATGCTGGAGTGGGTAGCCTTTCCCTTCTCCAGGGGATCTTCCCAACCCAGGGATTGAACCCAGGTCTCCCACATTGCAGGCGGATTCTTTACCAGCTGAGCCAGAGGGGAAGCCCATTATCATGTTGGATGATACCCAAAAGAAAGGGGTGAGGGGTCCAGGACCCTCATCAAAAAGTAAACATTTCTCCACTCATCCCTTCACTTGTTTATTTATTCTGCAACATTTATTGGGTGCTTGTTTTGCCATGTGCTAAGGATAGGTGCATACATGCTAAGTCACTTCAGTCTTGTCCGATTCTTTGCAACCTTATGGACTGTAACCTACCAGGCTCCTCTGTCCATGGGATTCTCCAGGCACAAATACTAGAGTGGGTTGCCATGCCCTCCTCCAGGGGATCTTCTTGACCCAGGGATTGAACTCACATCTCCTGCATTGGCAGACAGGTTCTTTACCACCAGCCCACCTGGGAAGCCCAAGGATACAGCCAGGAGCAAAACAAACATAACCTCCGGTCTAATGAACCTGAATCTAGAGAGGATTCCTATGGTCAAAGAGTAATGGAGGGCATCATGTGAAGAATGGATTTGGGCCAAGGATTTGGGCAGAACTCTTTTAACTGACTGGAGGGGCAGGTGGGAGGCAACTGGCTCAAATGTGTGAACTCCTTATTGCTCAGCTTTCCCAGGAGGAGTCTAGAAAGCTCCTGGGAGGTGTTAGAGGAGATTCAAGATGGAAGTGGATGGGAGCAGGGTTTGGCCACTTTGATTTCTCTCAAACCTAGCTAGACACCATGGAGATGTCAACATTGACCAGTGTGTTCTGGAAAAGCTCCCAGGAGCTGCCTCCATAGTGGAGGAGAAAAACAAGGCCCTGAGTCCTTGGACTTTGGCTTTCTCTCCTGAACCTCCATCTTCTTGATGCTTCAGATCTTTCTTGGTCATAGATAATTCTTCTGAAGTATGTCCCTCAACAGAGCACAAGGGGTTTGTGCTTACTAAGTCACTTCAGTCATGTCTGATTCTTTGCTGACCCCATGGACTGCAGTCTACAAGGCTCCTCTGTCCATGGGATTCTCCAGGCAAGAACACTGGAGTTGCCATTCCCTCCTCCAGGGGATCTCCCCAACCCATGGTTCAAACCTGTGTTTCCTGCATTGCAGGAAGATTCTTTTTACCACTGAGCCACTGGGAAAGCCCAAACACAAGGAAATTGGCAACAAAAATCCTTAGTGCAGGACAAAGATGTTTCTCAAAAGCCCATAATGGGGCAAATTCATTTTCATTGTTTATTATGATGTAAAATATAAGCAACAAGAGTGAGGGGGGAAAATCACCCAAAGATAACCACAACTAAGAGGACTTCTATTTTTTCCTTCTGTTCAGTATTCTATTTTTTTTTTTTTTCAGTACATAAAATCACACCAAATCCTGCTTTTTCACTTACCAACATTCAAAAGAACTATTTCTTTAACATTTTTATAAGTTCTTCATTATAATCATATATTGAATTGTGTAATTATTATTCTATTATTTTTATTAATATATAATATTACACAGAATAAATATGCCATCATTTACTTATTCATTCTCCTATCATTGGCCACTTCCCATTTTTGACCCTATTCTGGTACTACGGTAGAAGTTCATACAGGACACAGATTTGGGGGAATAAAGGCAGAAATAGTGTGCTCAGTGGGGAGAAAGCAGGTTGGCCTTGGGTGGAGGGTAAGAGAGCTGATAAACAGAAACGGAGGAAGTGACATAGACTTAAAGATCTGTGGCTGTTCCCCTGTGTAGATGTTCCTGGTGAGGGAAATGAATGTGCAGTCAGGTATACAATGATAAGACATCCTCCTTGGAGATCAGTCCCACACCAGTGACCAGCTAGGGACCTCAGGAAAGGACCTCTGAGCCTCACAGGATGGCTGTAAGAATCACAATGAACTGGTAGATACGAGGGTTTTAGAAAATGAGATGATGTGCAAAGGGCTCAGTGCCATGCCTCGTCCTCAGCATGTGCCCAGCAGAGGCCAGTTGTGCCAGAGAGTCTCTTGGTGACTCAGAGCCACTAGTCCTTGTAAGTTCTCCCTTATACCATGGGGGCTGGAAACCTGGCAACTATGTTTTTATAAAGTACCTGATCCCCGAGTGTGTTAGTTTGCCAGGGCTGCCATAACAGAGAATCGCAGACTTAACAACAGAAATGTATCTTCTCACAGTCCTGGAGGCTGAAAGCCTGAGATAAAGAGAGGCCTCTCTCAGAGTGTGAAGAAAAGGGATCCCTTCCTACACTGTTGGTGTGAATGTAAACTGGTGCCGTCACTATGGAAAACAGTATGATGGTTTTTTAAAAACTTAAAGTAGAATTGCCATGTGATCTAGGAATCCCACTCCTGGACATATATCCAGAAAAGACAAAGACTCTAATTTGAAAAGATACTTGTGCCCCAATATTCATTGCAACACTATTTATGATAGCCAAGACATGGCAACAACACAAGTGTTCATAAATAGATGAATGGATAAGGAAAATATGACATAGAAATATACACACACACACAATGAAATATTACTCAGCCGTAAGAAGAATGAAATAATGTCATTTGTGGAAATATGGATGGACCTAGAGATGATTTTACCAAGTGAAGTAAATCAGAGAAAAGCAAATATATGATATCACTTATACGTGGAATCTAAAAAGTAGTACAAATGAACTTATTTGCAAAACAGAAACAGGCTCACAGAAATAGAAACCACACTTACCACTACTGAAGAGGAAGGGGTGGGGGAGGGGTAAATTAGGAATACAGGATTAACAAGTACATATTACCATATACAAAACAGATAAACAATGAGGATTTACTGTATAGCACAGGGAACTATATTCAATGTCTTATAATAATCTATACTGGAAAAGAATTGAGAAAGAGAATATATATATATATATATACACATATGACTGAATCATTTTGCTATACATCTGAAACTAACACAATATTTGCCTATTGTAAATCAACTATACTTCAATAAAGAAAAGGGATAACCCTCTTTCCTTGGCTTGCAGTTGGCCACCTTCTCCCCGTGTCTTCACATGATCTTCCTTCAGTGTGTGTCTTAATTTTTTCCTGCAAAAAGACATCAGTCACATTGTTTAAGTTCCACCCATACCTTAAATATCTCTTTAATGACCTTATCTGCTATCACTCACATTCTACTGAGGATTAGGACTGTAACATATGAATTGGAGGCAGGGGATTCACAGTTCAGCCTCTATCCCAGAATATGGGTTAGAGACATAGGTAGTATTTGGAAGACAGAAGAGAAGCAAAAGACATTTTCTTGGTCTTTGGTTGGCATAAGATTTCTCCAAAGTCTGCAGCTTCCAAGAATCTTCTTGAAAATCACCCATTTTCTGCTTCAGACAGCCCAGATCATTAGCAATGGGTTCCTACAGTTTCTGCACCACTGCTGTCTTGAACACTGGCAGTGGTTTCTTCTAATAGCTTTGGAGGCATCTAATTTCCTGTACAAATTCATTTCTATTTGAGATACCTACAGTGGTCTTTGATTTATTGACTGAATCTTGAAGGCTACAGTAACTATTATTTTAAACGGGGTGGGATGGTTGGTGAGTAGAGTTTCAAGGAAACCATTAAAAAGAAGACAGTGGCAAGTCAGACATGAATAGATCCTGGAGAAATTGAAGATAGGATATTTGGAATTCATTCTACGGTCTAGGACACTATAGATTTTTCTCACTGAAACATCCCTAATAGCAGAAAGCATAAGCTGCCATGGATTCTGACAGCAACTGCTACAAGTAAGAAAATTCTTTGAAATCTTTAAAACTCACCCCAATTTTTCATATGTTCATTTGTTTTAATGTAAAATAATATTTTTAATTATTAACCATCAAATAAAATGAACATTCTAGAGTGATGCCACGTTTATCCTATGGTTTTGAATACTTTCCAGACCTGGTCACTAACCACAGCTTGAGAGCACAGCCCAAGGCAATATGGAATCACTGAGTGGTTCTAGGAAGCAAAGTAAAATAAAGCAATTGCTTTTGAATGGTCTCTGTGCTGCTGTGTGGAGGGTGGGAGGAGACAAGCATGGGAGCAGGGAGATATGTTAGAGCCTGTTGTAACAATCCAGGTGAAAATGTCAAGACACCAAAATAAGGCTCTGGAGCCAAGGTACCTAAGAGAGTTTGTGCAGGTCACTGTCACCTCTGACTTCAGCAGAAAAAAAAAAAAAGCAGGTCAAGACATGTGACAGCCAAGGTCCTTCCCAGTCCAAAGGTATTGGGATTTCCTTCTGCTTCTCTTTACCTCGTGCTCACCTCTTAATCCATTATTAATTTGCATAGTTTGTTTCCTGCAAAGGTCAGCCTCACTTAAAGAGAACTTTTGCTGCTAGTTTGCTAATGAGACGAAAATCTGTAGACTTGTTTGTTTTAAAGCGGAAGAGGAAGTTCTAGATCTAAGAAAAATTGATCTTTTGACAGATGTGTCTAGTAATTTCCAATTCTACTTTGACGTATAGAATATGCCATACATACCTGGTACATAGGAGGTGCTCAATAAATACCTGTTGAATTACCAAGTGAATGAATAAATGACAAGTTCCAATGCATTCACACGCATCTTATCACAAGTCTTCCCTTATGCTATCCTGTGTATCTTACATTATCTTGGCACTTCAGCCCACAGTTTAAGGCCTTGTTCATATATGTGCTGCTTCCTCTGCTTACAATGTCTTTTGCCTCTTAATCCATCTGGAAAATGTCTGCTCACTTGTCACAACTCAGCTTAAATATCACATTGTCAAAGAAGAGAATAGATTTGTAAGTTGAACACACACATTTAGAGTCACACAGACCTTGGTTCAGATCCAGGCTTTAAGATATATATAGTGAGAGGTGTCCCAATAATCTTTTCTCATAAACTTTTTGTTTCTTAAAATGTAAGTAAAATGAGAAAGAAAAATCATTTTGCCAGATCCAGCCATCATTTTCCATGGCTGTGAACCATAGTTCTACAGGCAGCCCAACTTGGTAATAGTACCAAGCTTCATGTCTACTTTTGCTGAATGTCTCAAACTTCTGCCCACATGGAAACATGACCATAGGCTGGATAGCAAATATATCTGATGACACGAAATCTCAGCCATATACTAAAAGTACCAGATCTTTAACTCCATCCTCAATTTGACTTGGGTCAAAAACATTCCTGATGCTTGTGCACTATACGCCCAGAAGATCGCATGCTTTGGGGTTGACCGAGGCTGACCAGTGCTCCTCAGAAAACTTGAAAACTGTTGTTATTCATATGTGGTTATTCAGGGATCCATGTGGAATTCATGACAAGACTGTAGGGAATCAATTGAAAACGTAGAACTCTTTCTTCTTCCACCAGATCCACACCTTTGCTTTGCACCTGAGTCCACCTGGATGACCCACCAAACAGGGCTCATGGTGTGTTTTACCCACTGTCAACCTCTGGGTTTTGGGGCTCACAGGTATGCCTAGCTGCAACCTTCACTCTCAAGCTTGTTTTCCATAAGAAACCCTGAAGTACTTAAATTGTACTTCTGTCATCACACATCCAGAGGCCTAAACAAAATGAAATGTATTTAGAAGGCAGGAAATCATGGGCAGCTTGAAATAAACTTCAAAGTGACACCAAACCCATTAATATACAACTTTACTTTCACATCGCAAACCTAGCATCAATATCATCCTTCACAACAAAATAAGTTTCGAGACTTGCTAGATTTCTGCCCTTAGGCAAGTTTCCTAAACTCTCTTAGTTTCAGTTTTCTTATTATAAATTGTGAGTAATAATTCCCATTGTGAGACTTCAGTACAGTGTATTAACAAACCTGGCACACAGGAGATGTTTAGTCAACAGCGTCTGTAATTATGTCTCCAAAAATTCTTTTCGTTCATGGGCTGTGTTTCCTCGCTCAGTACCGTGAATACAGAATTTCCTCACCTATTGATTGGGTAAAATAATACCAAAGTCATAGGACTGTTAGGGCTTAAGTAGATAAGACACATAAGATTTACCATCTCATCACAATTCTAATTTGCATTATCCTAAAATTGAACATGTTTCCACTAGAGTCTTTGACTGTTTCATGTATGTCTTTGGGAAGGATGGGTGAATACCATGTGTTGGGTGCCTACCACAGGCCAGGCGTGTAAAATATGCTTTTGATACATTATCTCCTTGGATCTATCCCTAGACTCTATAAGGAGAAATTGAATCCCCACTACAAGAGGAGAATATAGATGATATGGAAAAGCTGAGGAGCTCACCAGGTGTGATACCATGTTCTTCACATCATTCTACAGCTTAACTGAGGCCAAAGCAGATGATCCATAAGTGTCAAAGAATGCTCCCATGGATGATGAGACCCCTCCTCTGAGGCCAAATGTTCACTAAAGTTCAGCCCTTGAGAGCACCCTGGGGCGAAATTGCCTTGGCTCTGTAGCTTTCCAACACTCTAACTTTGGATACATTCTTAACCACTCTGTGCCTCAGTTTCAATCAATTGTAAAATGGAAATCACAATAGCATCTACTTTATATTAGCGTGTTTTTTTGAGAATAAGTGCACTAGTGTTTGTAGATTATTTTGCATAGTGCCCGGTGCGTAGTAAGTTCTCAGTTAATGCCTCTCCTAAATAGATAGGTCTCAGAGCCCCTTCAGTAGCACTGCTGGAATGACTCAAGAAACCACCCACCAAGCTGTGGTAGGTCTGGGCCTTGGGAGCCTGCAGACACTTGGATGCTGTTGCTGGTAGGAAGCGGGGCCCATTTCCAGCTGTAACAGCCTCACAGTTGACAAAGGGATGATGTTCATTTCCTTCAAAAGTTGTTTGGCTCTCTTTCCAAGGCTTTAGGGCAACTGCTGTTTCAATAGGAAGCTCTCTGAAGCTGTGAGTCAACAGTCGCTCATCCTGGGAGGTGATTCACATGCCAGAGTATGCGGTCCACAAATGGTGTGGGGGTGGTACCTCTGGGGGAGAGATTGACATGCCCCCAAATGAGTTGTTTGTGATCACAGGCTGCTCATGAGCAGACATGAGAACAGATGCACCAATTAATTTCTTGTCGTGTCCCCTCCACACTCCTTCAGGAGGGGCACAAATGTTGCTCAAAAAGATGTCTAACTTGGACATGAGAACAGTCATTCCCCCACCTCACAGTCCTTTACAAGATGAGGGCAGTTTAAAGAGTCAGAATGAGGAATAAGAGCTTTGGATCATTCCAAGATTTATGTTATTCATTTTGAGGTAAGACAGGTGAATTCCTGAGAAGCTAGAGAAGGACTTTGAAGCTGAAGGCAATTTCAGTGGGGTGAGAGTTTTGCTCCTAGTTTTTTACTTGATAATGAAAACTCTAAGATAAAAAAATAATTAACCTATTTCTTACCTGTCAGTTTCTTCCAATAGACTGTGCGCACTCCAGGGGTCCTAATCTTAGATTCAGGACTGGGAGTCCTGCACTGGCCATGTGCCAATAAACCTGGATCTGAATCTGAGTTCTAGACAAGTTACTTAACTTCTCAGGGCCTCAGTTTTCTTCTCTATAATATGGAGACTCAGAATAATACAAACCTGGTAGAGTTGTTAAGAACATTCATTAATCTAATACAGTTCTACTCAAAACGGGATCCATGGACCAGAGCTCATCTATCAACCGTTACCAGCCCTTGGTCAGGTATATACAAAAAGTGAACATAATCTTTTGGGACCCACTACAGCAATTGCACATTACAGCAATAGTTTTATTATATTCAGTGAAAGTATCAACTCATAGTAGATAAAAGTTTAAAAAACAAACTGGTCCTTCATCACAATGAAAACTATTAATAGTTAAATGTAGATGTATTTAAGCATCTCCTTTTAAAAATACATATTGTTTTATTATAAGTATCTTCCTTTTATTTTTTCTTTGTGGTTTTTTTTTTTTTGAGCTTTATGGGTGGGTAGTACGGTTTCCATTTCAGGATTTTTAAAGAGATATTTTAAATATTTATTATTAAAAGTGGGTATCATAGACTGAAGGGCACTAATTAAAGAACTTAGTAAACATAAGGATTTTGGATTTGATTCTAAGATGGTTCGAGAGAGTTGGGGTTCTAAGTGGGAACCCTGGGAGCATAGTGAGGGAGGGGCTTCTGTGAAATCCCATTCTTTAGCAGTGTGGTTCATGGTAGACTCTCCTCCTTGGTTCTGCTGTTGGAAAAGCCTTCCTGATGAGCTCTTGATTGACAGCAGTCCTTCCCACCTTATAGTGCATTCCACAAGATAGAGGATGAGTTTTGCTTAGTATCAACTCATTCAATATTGGACAAGAACAAATATCAGGCCACTATAACTGCCATAAAAGTGATTCTTTTGAAATCTGCCAGTTCACAGGCATTTAAGGTGCTCTTGATGCGCTTCATAAAAAGAGAGATGAATGACAGCACTGTTGCTGTTCAGTCACTAAGTCTTGTCTGACTCTCTGTGACCGCACGGACTGCAGCACACCAGGCTCCTCTGTCCTTTACTGTTTCCCAGAGTTTGCTCAAATTCATGTGCATTGAGTCAGAGATGCTATCTAACCATCTCATCCTCTGCCTTCCCCTTCTCTTTTTGCCTTCAGTCTTTCCCAGCACCAGGGTCTTTTCCAGTGACAGCATGATGTAGCAAAAAGAACAAAAACTTTGGAATCAGGCATAACTGGGTTTGATTTTTAACTCTGCCACCTGGTGACCAGCAAGTTACCTAATTTCTGGACCTCAGCTGCCTCACTAGTAAAATGGGGATTATAATCCTAACTATGTAGGGTCTTTGTGAGAATCAGCAGTGGTATTTGCAGTGTGCTCCTGACATAGAATATTTCAATAATTGTTAGCTTCTATCTCCCCCATTTTTCCATGAAAAGACTTCCGTGAATAAACTAATTTCAGTTCAGTTCAGTCGCTCAGTCATGTTCAACTCTTTGTGACCCCATGGACTGCAGCATGCACATTTCCCTGTCCACCATCTCCCAAAGCTTGCTCAAACTCACGTCCATGGAGTCAGTGATGCCATCCAACCATCTCGTCCTCCATTGTCTCCTTCTCCTGCTGCCTTCAGTCTTTCTCAGCATCGGGGTCTTTTCTAATCAGTTGGCTCTTTGCATTAGGTGGCCAAAGTATTGGAGCTTCAGAGATGGCCACAAATTTTGTAACTATTCCTCTCAATTAGAGGCAGAGTTTAATTTGCCTCCCCTCAATCAGAGCTGGGCTCATCTCTTACTTGACTATAGAATGTAGCAGAGTCATGTTCTAGGACTTATAAAACTAGGTCGCAAGAAATCTTGCAGTTTTCACCTGTGCCTCTTAAAAAATTTTCAATGCCATCTGCTATGTGAAGTGAAAGTGAAAATCGTTCAGTGGTCTCCGACTCTTTGCAACCCCATGGAATTCTCCAGGCCAGAATACTGGAGTGGGTAAACTTTCCCTTGTCCAGGGGATCTTCCCAACCTAGGTCTCCTGCATTACAGGCGGATTCTTTACCAGCTGAGCCACAGGGGAGGCCAAGAATACTGGAGTGGGTAGCCTATTGCTTCTCCAGAGGACCTTCCCAATCCAGGAATTGAACCAGGATCTCTTGCATTGCAGGCAGATTCTTTATCAACTGAGCTATCAGGAAAGCCATCTGCTCTGCCGATATCTGACTATATGCCCTCCATATAGGGCATATATGTGAAGAAGCCCAAGCCAGAAAAGCCGAGGAGGCAATGGAGGAGCAGTGCCCCATCATTCTCCCGCTGGACCACTCATCCCAGCCCAGGTGAAGTGAAGAACAAGTGAAGAGGTCTTCAGATGACCCCAGCACTAACTGGCATCTCTAATGATAACCAAGTGAAAGACTGTGTGAGAACCACTCAGCTAAGGCTATCCATTTGATAGACTTCTAAGAGAAAATCCTGTATTGTTGTTTTAGCCACTACATTTCAGGGTGGTGTGTCAAGCAGCCGTAGATAGCCAGAACGTTCTGCTAGAGTATAATTTCTGGTCTTTCTACGCCTTACTAACTTATCAGTCAGTGATTGGTGCTTTGTCAATAGTTTAACCTCCATTAGTCTGTCTACAATCCTGTACTGGCCAAGGTTAAGGTATTCAAGGTTGCTGTTCACACATGGCCAGTCCTGTTTCCTTTTATAGTAACCTGTGAGCTTTCTCCTCCTTCTCCTCTGTGAGGTGAGTGGCTGTTCCTTGGTGGGGAGGGCTGCTTGCCTTGCTGATCTTACCTGTGATTTGGCTGATAAGTAAAGAGGAGTCTATTTGGTTGGCCAAAATTTTCGTTTGGGTTTTTTCCATACCATGTTACGGAAAAATCTGAACAAACTTTTTTGGCCAACCTAATAAATTGAGTCTATTTTCTCCAGTCCAGATCTGATATTTTCATTGCCTTCTTTTTGACTCAACTGGTTTAGAACCAATAGTGGGGAGTGTTGGGGCTGGCATTGCAGAGGGGATCCAAGCTCTCTAACAGTACTGATGTTCAGAAGAGTAAATAATTAGGTACTAAGCAGTACCTAAGTACTTGCAAATACCTAAGAGTACTTGCCCTGTACTCTTACTGATATGGAATTCTTGCTCATGTTGCTAATAATTTATTTAATATCCTCAAACTTAGAAACAAGCTAAAGCACTTATAATCATTGTTGGCAAATTGCTGGTTTTCTCTTGACACATTTGATGGTTTGCTTACATTACCTCTCTCTAAAATCAAGACAACTTTCAGCCAAAGACAAGCTAATAACAAAACCCTAGAGAATGCCATCATATCCTCTATACAACTCAAACATGACTTCTAATTTCCTTGTCCCCTGGGAAGTTGACAGTGTGTATATGCTTTATTGAATTTGTTGGGCCTCTTTTTTTTTTTTGGTTACTGTTGTGTTGATTCCAGTTATCCTTGCAGCTCAAGACATAGATAGAGGACATTCTGTTAAGGTGACAAATACAGTGTTTCCCACCTCTTCCCCATGATTATTTTAACTCATTTATACCTCATCCCTCAAGTCATTCATTCAACATGTCTTTATTGGGAGCTGTCTCTGAATCAGGACCTGTTCTAGGTCCTGGACATACAACTATAAATGAAGCACTTTCAGACTCTTGCCTCATAAGCAGTGCGTTGAACGATGGAGCAAAGGAGCAAGCAACTGGAATGCTGTTGTAGAGTGCTCCCACGAAGCAATACATAGAGTTCTGAGGAAAGAAAGCAGACATACCAAGGACACAATTTTCTGATAACTGTCTTCATTGAACATTCAAACTCAAAATTTGAAAAAACTTTATGTCTTAGCTTATGGGTGAATTTTGCCATTGCATTTGGTCTTCCTCCATTGCCTTATTAATAAAATCTTAGGCACAAGAATTGCTGAAGATGGAAAATGAATCTCTAGTAATATGTATTAATGTAGATTGCAATATACATTATCTTAGTTAAGCCCCACCACCTCCTTGTGAAGGGGCCTATCGTCTCTGTTTTACGGAGGAGGCTGAGACTTCTACAGGTTAAATAACTTGCCTAAGGTCACACAGCTGGTATAAGGTAGAGACAAGGTATAAAGATAGGTCTGTGTAAGTTCAATTTCATCCTCTCACTACCATATTGCATAATAGGAAAATATCTAGAGAAATCATACTCACCCATAACATTTTGCTGTTAATTGTGAACATGTTCATTTGACATTTGATCTGAATGTTTCTGAGAAATGAGGTTATATCTGTACATTAATTTGTAAATCAAGATTCTGTTCAGAAATCCTATTTGAAATGGATTAAACCAAAAATCTAGGGGTGGCGATTACTGGCTAAACCCCAGAAAGGAGAGGAATGAGTCTGATCACAGGAAAGACTGCAGCCACAGATGCAAACCTCATCAGTGCTGTCTCTCTCTGTCCCTCACCCCCATGGGATGACGTCATGTTTTCTGATCAGCATTCTAGGTGGTGCATTCACATTCTAGCAGCTCCATAGCCAGAGGTTGAAGGGCTACTTCCCCAGAGCATGTTTGAAAAAGTTACAGAGAAGGACTCCTACTGATTCTGTTAGGGTTGTTCTGACCATGAGGATGGACTACAATGATTGGTTCTGCTTGTAACTGACATGGATAGTCATTGATGAGCTAGATCAAGAAAAAAAGTCCATTTATAGCGTGCAAATCACTTTTACAAGGAGCTCTAGGACCGGTCACCAGGAACCAAGATAATAGCAAGGAAGAAAAGTAAAATGCTATTTGCTTATCAGCCTCAGGGACAAAGCAAATGAAATGGAAACAATTATATTAATCATGAGAGTACCATAAATACAAACATAACCATAAGGACATAGCCATTAAAGTAGACTTCAGACTTTAAATATTTAGAATGGCAGAAAAAAAAAAACACTGAAAATGACCTAAAATGTCCAACAATGTGAAAGTCATTAGGTAAACTCTAGTTTATATTGCCTGCTGATGTTATGCAAAAATATGTTTACACAGAATTTTGAATAATAGAGACAAACCTGTACACAAATGTTGAGAGAGGCATTTTTTATAAGAACCAAAAAATGGAAACAATTCAAATGCCCATCAACTGAAGAATGAGTAAGCAAACTAATACAATGGAATGTGCGTGTGTGCTAGGCAAGAACCCTGGAGTGGGATACCATGTCCTCTTCCAGGGGATCCTCCCAACCCAGAGATCGAACCCACTTCTCCTGCCTCTTGCACTGGCAGGAGGGTTCTTTACCACCAGCACCACCTAGGATGCCCATACAATGAAATATTGTTTGACAATAAAAAATAATGAAGTACTGATTCATGCTACAACATGAATGAACCTAGAAAACATTATGCTAAATGAAAGAAGTCAGTTACAAAGGACCACATATTGCACCATTCCGTATATACGAATCCATATATATGAAATACCAAGAATAGACAAACCTGTAGAAACAGGAAGTAGATTAGTGGTAGTCTAGGGCTGCTACCCAGGTGGTGCAGGAATAAAGAATCCACCTGCAATGCAGGAAACACAGGAGACGGGGGTTCAATCCCTGGGTCAGGAAGGTTCCCTAGAATAAGAAATGGCAACCCACTCCCAATATTCTTGCCTGGCGAATCCCTTAGACAGAGGAGCCTTGTGGGCTACAATCCATAGGATCGAAAAGAGTTGGATACAGCTGAGAACACACACACACACACACACACACACACACACACACACACACGCATGCAGGGTTGGGAAGAGCAGGCAAATGGTAAATGATTGCTGCTGGATGTGGGGTTTCTTTTTGAGATGAAGAAAATGTCCTAAAATTAGATAGTGGTATAACCGCAAGCAAAAGAATGAAATTTGTCTTTTATTTTAAACCACTCACAAAAACTAACTCAAAATGGATTAAAGAGTTAAGCAAAGACCTCAAACTGCAGAACTCCCAGAGGAAAACATAGAGAAAATTCCTGGCAGCAATTTCCTGACGTGACACTGAAAGCGCAAATAACAAAGGCAAGAATAGATACACTGGACTATATCAAACGAAAAGTCTCTGCCCAATAAAAGAAATGATCTACAAAATAAAAATTTATAAGATCAGCAATTTCTGGGGACCTATGATTACAGCTAATAATACTGTATTATATTTTTCTTACCACAAAAAAAAGAAATAGTAGCTTTTTGATGGGGTAGAAGGGTTACTGTGGTGATAATTATTTTGCCGTAATGTATCAAAGCATCAAGTTGTACACCTTGTACAATATTGTTTATCAATTATATCTCAATGAAGTGGAAAAAATAAAAAAGTAAGAATCCTTACTGGATCTTAAAGCTAAATATACATAAATAAATAAAATCAGTGATGATGCTTACACATTCTACGACTTTGATAAAAACACCTTAAAGAGTTAATTTTATTGTATACAAAATATGTCTCAGTAAGATTATCATTAAAATAAGTAAAACTCTTATTGGAGAAACAATGACAAAAAATAATGAGAAGAATGTTAATGGTTTAATAACACTGAGACAAAAAAGCAGATGACATGGACTGAATGCTAGTGTCTCCCTTCCCATTTCTTGCTGAAGCCCTAGCTTTCAATGTGATGGCATTTGAGTGGAGCCTTTGGGAGGTGATTAGGTTTACATTGGCTCCTGAGGGTGGAACCTTCATAATGGGACTGAAAACTGAAGTGAAATTGAAGTCACTCAATCATGTCCAACTCTTCAGGAACCCATGGACTGTACCCCACCAGGATCCTCTGTTCATGGTGATTCTCCAGGCAAGAATACTGGAGTGGGTTGCCATTTCCTTCTCCAGGGGATCTTCCGGACCCAGGGATCAAACCCAGGTCTCCCGCATTGCAGGCAGACGCTTTATCCTCTGAGCCACCAGGGATAAACCATCATGAGATTAGTGTCTTTATAAAAGGGGTTTCCAAAGTGGCGCTAGTGATAAAGAATCCATCTGCTGATGCAGGAGATGCAGAAGATGGGGATTGTGTCTCTGGTTCAGGAAGATCCCCTGGAGGAGGGCATGGAACCCATTCCAGTGTTCTTGTTTGGAGAATCCCACAGAGAGAGGAGCCTGGCAGGCTAGGTTGCAAAGAGTCTGAAGCAACTTAGCACACATGCACACCTTTATAAGAAGAGGAAGAAGCTCCATCTCCCTCTCCAGGAACATGCATGGAGGAAAGGCCATGTAAGGACACAGCAACAAAATGGCTGTCTGCAAGCCAGAAAGTGACCCTTACTAGGCACCTTGATCTTGGATTTCTCAGCCTCCAGAACTGTGAGAAATAAATTTCTGTTGTTTAAACTATCCAGCTTCTCGTATTTTGTTATAGCATCCCAAGCAGACTAAAATAGCAGAATACAAAATTCAATATAACCGTAACTATATAAGACAAATGTACAGAACAGAAAACACATGGGGAAAAGATATGTTTGCTCTATTCTAAGTGATACTTCTTTCAAATTTTTCTATCTTTTTTAGGATGTTTTGCAAAAAACTCATTAAGCTCCATGTGCTCACAGGCCAATATTTATTGAGCATTTACTCCATGCCAGGATCCATGATTTTAGTTGGTCTTTATAACAATCTTATGAGGCAGGAACTATAAATTCCTCAATAGTTGACCCTCTTTATCCCTGTGTTTCACATCTGCAGATTCAACCAACTTCAAATAAAAAATAATTGAAAAAATTTTCAGAAATTTCCAAAACGCAAAACTTGAATTCGCTGCACTCACAACTATTTACATAACATTTACATTGTACTTGAAATTATATACGTTCATTGCATTAGGTATTATAAGTCATCTAGAGATAATTTAAACCATACTGGAGGACATGTATAAATTCTGGGCCTCCCTGGGTGGTTCAGACTGTAAAGAACCTGCCTGCAGGGTGGGAGACCCAGGTTCTATCCCTGGGTTGGGAAGATCTCCTAGAGGAGGGCAAGGCAACCCACTCCAGTATTCTTGCCTGGAGAATCTCATGGACAGAGGAGCCTGGCGGGCTATGGTCCATGGGGTCGCGAAGAGTCAGACAGGACTGAAGCAACTTAGCACACACAGCACAGTGCCGTCTTTCCTTCTCCCTCATGGAAAAGGAATTTTAAGGTGCTGCAATAAATGGGTTGTCCAATTTATTCAGGAAGCATCTTGCATCAGGTTGCCTCTGACTGAGGGCTTCTTCCTCAACCTGCTCCAGCTCATCTTCACATCTCAGCAGCTAGCACCTGCATCCCTTGCATTGCTCAAGCAGAAAACTTGGGAGTTATTCTTGTTGCCTCCCTCTTTGTCACTCCCACAGGCCATCTGTCACAGAATCCTGTTGATTATACCTCCAAAATATATCTCAGTTTCATCTGCTACTCTCTGTTGCCACTACCCATGTCCAAACAACTATTAGATCTCATCTGGATCCCTGATCTCCCCCACTTTCACAGTACTCTCCCCAAAATACACACACACACACACACACACACACAATCCATTAACCACCCATTACCCAAAGTGGTCTTTTAGAAAAATACGCAAGATCATGTCACTTTCCTGCTTAGAGCCCATAAATGGTTTTTCTATTGTCCTCAGAATATTATTAAAAATCCTGATGCTTTCATAGCCCTCCTATGATCTGGCCTCTAGCCACCTCTTGGCTCCATCTCACACATTCTCCATGTTATTCATCACGTTTCAACATCAACAGAGAGCTTTCAAGGTCTGACTGCTCTAGGGCTTCCATCAGCTACTAGCCTAGAATGTTCTCCCTACACTGCCCACCCTCTTCCCTGATCCTAGTTTGGCCAGTTCCTATTTATCCTTCACGTGTCAGCTTAAATGTCACTTCCTTAGAGAAGTCTTCCATGATTTCCCAATCTATATCAGCTCTCTCTGGAGGCCAGGGATGTTTTCTTGCAAAAAAAAAAAAAAAAAAAAAAATCCGACTCTATTTGATTTAGTTAAATAAACAAGTTTTTATCAGATAAAATTTTTAAGTGAATCTGTTGACTTCTGGGACATAGAAGTCTAACATTGGTCTTGTTTCAGGCACAGTGGATCCAGCACTCAAATTTCAGAACTGGGTTTAATTCCATCTCTTCATTCAATCTTATGTTCAACAAATATTTATTGTCTCTTAAGTACCAGGCACTGTACTAGATGCTGGAATGTATCAATTATAAAAATCCTTGTGTTCATGGAGCTGTCTTTGTAGCAAAGCAAGATACACAAGAACAATAAAGATATTAAATAAGTAAAGTTTACCAAATATTAAAAAATGTAGCTAATATGAAAAATACACATAAGGCAAAGTAATAGTACAGAGGAAGGAAATGGGACTTGCAGTTTTAAATAGGGTAGTCATGGTAAATCCCTGGGTTTCCCAGGTGGTGCTGGTGGTAAAGAAACCTGCCTGCCAATGCAGGAGATGTGAAAAACGGTGTTCGATCCCTGGGTAGGAAAGATCCTCTGGAGGACGGCATGGAAATCCATTCCAGTATACTTGCCTGGAGAATCCCATGAACAGAAGAGCCTGACAGGTTAGGGTCCATAGGGTTTCAAAGAGTCAGACACAACTGAGGCAATTTAGTATGCACAGTAAACCCTTATGAAAAAGTGACTTTTGAGCATAGTTTTAAAGGAGGTGAGGAAGCCACATAAATATCTGAGTTAGAGGAACCTCCAGGCTGAGGGAATGGCCAGTAAAAAGCATCCTACAACGGTGTGCCTGCCACCTAGAGGACCAGAAAAGGAGCAAGTGAGGCTGGAGGGGAGAAGAGGGGAGAAGGTCACAGCTAACAGGAATCTCATCCTGGAGAGTTTCGCCAGCCCCTGGAGAGTTATGAGTAAAGAAGCTAAAAATCTTACTTCTAAAAGAATCATTCTGTGTTGAGTGTAGATTTCAAGGGGGAGAGCAAGAATAGAAGCAGGAAAGCTGGTTAGATGCTATTGCAGTCATCCAAAGGAGAATGATGGTGGCTTGGTCCCTAGTAAGAGCAGGGAAATGGTGAGAAGAGGCTGAATTCTGGACACATCTGACAGATCCCATATGAGGTGGGACAGAGGCCCAGGATGAAGACTTCATTTCCCAGCCTCCCCTGAAATTAGGCAAAGTTATCTAATTCTAAATTTTGGCTCATGGAATATAAGCAGAAGGAGGTGGGCAATTTTTCAAAGGGAAGGGGTGCGCTCTACTATTTGCCCCTTCCGTCTGCCTTGCTGGCTGACATTTAGCTATAATGCTGGTGGCTGCCTTGGGTGCTGCCATGTTGGATCACCCCAAGAAGGGAAATATCTTAGGAAGTCACTGAGTGACCCGAGGAGGAGTGGCCACATCAGCCATGGTCTGCCAATGCACGGCTTGTTACATGAGAAAGAAGATACTTCTGCAGTATCTAGGCCTTTTTACTTTATGCCTCTGCAGGAGATGTCAAATGTCCATCATACCTAACATAATGGCCATGTGTTCTCTATCTCACAAGTTCCAATGTGATTTTATCCTGCAATAAGTCTAGGTCAGCCCAAGTAGATATTTTGAAGGCAGAAATTATGTCTTTTAAAAGTATCGAAAAAGTGCCATGTGTTCATATCTTACTTTTCATCATGAACTATTCAGTTCATAAAATACTTAACATTATTTTATTTAATTCTTGAGATAGCACTATGAGTTGAGTATCATTCTCTAGTGTGATCACCAGGGGGTATGGATCATATTTTAATCATCTTTGTATCCACATCCCCTGTATCTTCACTTCAGGGCCTGGCATCCAAAGGTATTTACTAGATATCTGATTAAGTTAATTTATAAATGCTTGAATACATGAGAAATACAGTTCTTGTAATTTCAAGATACTTTAAAAAAGATTCAAAGCTGTTAAATGATTTGCTCCAGGTCACACAGTTCATAACAAGTGAAGACAGAGAGCTATACCCTCTGAGTTGACACTTGGCTTCATATTTTTACTCAAAGAGGGGAGGCAGGAGAAAGATGGTGAAAGGGGGAAAGAAAGTGGAGAGAAAATAAAGAAAGAGAGAAGATAAGGGGTACTAAGCAGAGACCCTCTCCTTTGCTGGGATATATTGTCTGAAGGGTAAAAGACAAATGTTCAAAGGAATTTCTTTATTTCCAGGTCCTCGGATGGAGCATTGCAATACAGTAAAATCACATTAAAAGTCCAGCCTCTCTCTGAGGCCAGTGTACAGGGCAGGCCTTTCAGCTCCCAGCCGTCTGAACTCCAGAGCATCTGCCAGTCACTTTCCCTCTGGCACATTCCTGACCCAGATACTCTCTCTGGGCAACAGATTCTTCTGTAAGTAAAGATCATTTAAGAAAACCAGACTAGCTAAGCATTAGCTGCTTGTGTTTGCCAAGAACAGAAATGAATGCGTTTTTTCCCTTGTATCATTCTTGTGTGATTTTAAGCCTTCTTGCTTGCGCAATCTGAAGGGGAATCATCAGACCCCAGATTTTGTGTTTAAATCATTCGATAGCTTTAGAGTCTGTCTGTCCTACTCATTTAGCCAGGAGGACATGGGCAGGGCAGTATGATCTCGGATATGATATAGATTGTGATAGTCATCTCAAGCTGCTGCTGCTGCTGCTAAGTCACTTCAGTCGTGTCCGACTCTATGTGACCCCATAGATGGCAACCCACCGGGCTCCACCGTCCCTGGGATTCTCCAGGCAAGAATACTGGAGTGGGGTGCCATTGCCTTCTCCGATCCCAAGCTGCAACTGATAGCAGAGGGCCATGATGACCAGGAATCACGCAGATCTCCTCCTCAGGCAGGCACCAAAGCCCTGGTCCCTGGTTACATTCTCAACTGTACCTCACAAGAAAGCCAGTACCCATGTAAAGGAGCAACTGTTTTGAACACAGACCTACAGCAGATGTTATGGTCAAAACTAGACACCGTGTGTTTGCAGCACAGCCGTAGCCAAGAATGACCGTTGCCTGAGGCAGCATAACATTTGTTAAGTACCTACCATGTGTCATACCCTGGGCTAAGCCTTTCCTCCTCCATTATCTTTATTTCATTTTGCTTCATATCATTTCATCCTTCTAGTAGCCCTCCAAGGTAGGGATCCTTACCCACCGTTACAGATGATGAAACAGACACCCAGAGAGGACAAGGACTTTTCAAATGCACTACACCAGTAAATGCAAAGCCAGAATTCCCTCCTGTTCACTTTTCACTCCCTCATTCACTGTTCATTCTGGCAAACATCACCTTTTCCATTTAGAGAATCCACCTAGGCTCTGAAGTTAGGACAAGCTGTGAGCAGACAAAATATAAATAAAGATGAAATCCCTGCAGCGGGAGTATGGGGGTGGGTGAGTGTCTGTTTGTACTCTCCTGGGAAGCACTTCAGATGACGGTACTGTCTTCCCAGGGTATGGGCAGTCTATTCCCTGGGCCAGGAGGGAAGGTGTAGACCACAAGGGCAAGGGGGAAAAGGAGCCCCTGCTCTGGGACTAATGAGGTGTAACCATTGCATCCCAGGCATCAGAGCCTTCCAACATTCCCAGCTCCTTTTATGCCAGGTCCAAATTAAGGCTGAAAAATCCTAGTGGTCATAGTCTATTTTCAAAGGCTTAGTCGGATCCGTCAGAAGAATGCTCCAGAATCTTCACTAATGTGATGAGGTCTGTTTCCAAGACATGGGGCTTAGATGCCAAGAATCTTACTAAATATCATCTGGGCTGCTTAACAGAGGAAAATCACAGCAAGTTCAAGGTGTCTGTGACTGCGATGGAAATGAGCTTCAGTGAGCATGAAATTAAATCAAATAAAAGCATGGAAAACCCTGAAAAATCCCTTCCTGCCTCAAATGAAAACCACAGAAAATGTATATGAATAACTCCTTGATGTCCAGTTTTTTTCTAAGTAAATCCTTTCAAAAGGTTAGATTAGTTAAGGACAGCATGTGGCCTTCTGAACACATCCTCCCATATAAACAATTAACACAATATCTGTACTTCCAAATTAACTTTTACTATCACCTGGTTTGGAAGGATCCCCTAGAGAAGGAAAGGGCAAACCACTCCAGTATTCTTGCCTGGAAAATCCCGTGGACGGAGAAGCCTGGCAGGTTACAGTCCATGATGTCGCAAAGAGTCAGACGTGACTGAGCAGCTTGAAAAAAAAACCATGTATAAACTAATTTTTCTAAAGAGGGCCTTGGTTTTCTTACAACATGATAGAATATGATCTGTGACATGGAGACATACATAAAACACACTGTGGAAAATCTTCAAACACTTTGACTTCTCAAACCGGTATAAATAAAAAGATGGTAACATAATATTTTTGTTGATACTGACTAGTAGCAGGTCTATTTTATTACATTATGCAGGGTTCTGAGATGGATAATGAAATTCTCAAGTGAAGAAGAACTAAAGAGCCTCTTGATGAAAGTGAAAGAGGAGAGTGAAAAAGTTGGCTTAAAGCTCAACATTCAGAAAACTAAGATCATGGCATCCAGTCCCATCACTTCATAGGAAATAGATGGGGAAACAGTAGAAACAGTGGCTGACTTTATTTTGGGGGGCTCCAAAATCAGTGCAGATGGTGACTGCAGCCTTGAAATTAAAAGACGCTTGCTCCTTGGGAGGAAAGTTATGACCAACCTAGATAGCATATTAAAAAGCAAAGACATTACGTTGCCAACAAAGGTCTGTCTAGTCAAGGCTATGGTTTTTCCAGTAGTCATGTATGGATGTAAGAATCGGACTATAAAGAAAGCTGAGCGCCGAAGAATTGATGCTTTTGAACTGTGGTGTTGGAGAAGACTCTTGAGAGTCCCTTGGACTGCAAGGAGATCCAACCAGTCCATCCTAAAGGAGATCAGACCTGGGTGTTCATTGGAGGGACTAATGTTGAAGCTGAAACTCCAACACTTTGGCTACCTGATGTGGAGAGCTGACTCATTTGAAAAGACCTTGATGATGGGAAAGATTGAGGGCAGGAGGAGAAGGGGATGACAGAGGATGAGATGGCTGGATGGCATCACTGACTCAATGAACATGGGTTTGGGTGGACTCCAGGAGTTGGTGATAGACAGGGAGGCCTGGCGTGCTGCGGTTCATGGGTAGCAAAGAGTCGGACACGACTGAGTGACTCAACTGAACTGAACATCCTAAGAAATGCCCTAGTCTGAGGCAGGACGTTAAAAGCTATGTCAACCAGGGTAAAGATAGATAGAGATCTGCTCAGATTAATTCAGAAAACATTTGTTAAACATATATCAACTATACACATACCAGGAATTGTACCAGTGGGACAAAATGTCAAAGTTGAACAAGTTAAATTCCCACCTCCCCCAGAACTCACAGTCAGGCAAAGGAAATGAAGTGCAGGCATCTAATTCAAGTTGCCCATTTTCTCAAATCTCTGAAATTAGGATGCATCTTACAATTGACAACATGTCTCAATGTAATTGGCAGTGCTTTTTCATTCCTAATAGCACATAAAATAAGGAAATAACTCACTATCTGTTATAATGAAGTTAAGATTTGATGCAATGTGGTCATTACTGTATAAATCAGAATATAATACTAAAATAAAGAGGTCCAAAATTTCTTTTCAAATGTACCACCCCTCCCTGAAGAGTATTTATAGTTGAGGAATTTAAGTCCTAATGGGTACATAAAAATAAGTAAGGTAGGAATAATTACACAAAAGCACTTGTAAAACATTTTTATTCATAATAATAAAGCAATGAAAATTCACTGCTATTTACTAATTAATAATAATGCATATACACAATTCATTTCCATTTACTTTACCTCCCTGACATTTTTCAGGATCCCCTCTTTTGGTCACAATAAGATGATTGTAAATTGTTTTACACACCTGAAGATAATATTCACACTAAAAACAGTTTTAGTTTCCAGAATTTGGTCTTCCATCCACATATTCAATTTTGTCTTCAACTTTCAGCATGGTTTGCCAGAGATGAAGAGCAATGTAGGTGCTTATGATAAAAAATGAACAACAAACAAAATTTTCTGGGGGGGGGGGATTTTTTCAGTATTCTCAGCTGAATATATCTGATAAGTATGTCTTAATCAACAAACCTTCCCACTGGTAATTTCCTCTCCCTCATCCTCTGCATACACCCAGGGCTTCAGCCACAGCAAGTCATTGCAAATCCCCAATTGTGTCTTACCCTGTTTGTGCCTTCTTGTCTTTGCTCCTGCCTTTTCCTTTTGCCTGCAATGCACTCTCCTTGTCTCTATACTTGGAAAACTCATGCTCGACTTTCAAAACCCAGGTCTAACACTGCTGTCTTAGCCTGGACTTCTCCAGGAAAAAAAGACTTGAGACCAGGACTTGAAGAGGGTAATTTAACTGAGGGCCAAAGGTTATAAATGAGGACTGGAAAGAGTTTAATGATGAAGAAGACAAAGATAGTAGAAAAGTTTGTTATTGCTTTGTTCCTTTCTGTGGGCAAGTGGGGCTCCATCGGATCATTTGAGGATCTGCACAGGATGCACTTCAGAATTATTACCTGTAGGATGGAACAGAAGGGCATCAAATCCTGCTCCCCATTGGTCATTATTGGTCATTATGGGATGTTAACATCCTTGCTTTTTCAGACTGTGCATGCATCAGAGAAGTCCTGGTACAGAAGATGAGATACTAAATAATCTGTAGTGCTATCAGATTATACCTGAATGATGCTGGTTGCCATGGCAACAGCTGGAGTAAAAGGTGGGCTAAGAGAATGAGGCCATGAAGAAGAGGTCTTGCTTTCCCAGCATGTACAGAATTTGTCTTTCCCCATCAGACCTTCACAGTACCAAGCACAGGCCTCTGCCTCGTGGCATTTGTCCTGTTAATTTTATAATGAACAGTTTCTATATTGGAGGCAAGATGAATCCAGCACAGTAACCAGCATAAACCATATAGACTTAGCCCCCAGCCCCCGATAGAGTCAAAACACACATGTTGTTTTGTTTTATTTAATTTTTTTCTCTTGGGTATTTTTTTCTTCTAGTTTTATTGAGATATAATTGACTTTACAACACTGTTAAAGATGTATAACTTCATGATTTGACTCATATACGTAGTCGCTCAGTCTTGTCTCTCTTTGCGTCCCTATGGACTATAGCCAGCCAGGCTCCTCTGTCCATGTGATCTTTCAGGCAAGAATACTGGACAGGGTTGTTATTTCCTACTCAAGATTTGACTCACATACATGATAAAATTATGACAGTAAGTTTAGAGAACAAGCATCATCTCATATAGAAACATAATTTAAAAAAATACACGAAAATTTTTTCCTTGTGATGAGAACTCAGAGGATTTACTCTCTTAACTTTCATATATTAACATAACATACAGCAGTGTTAATTATATGTGTCATGTTGTCCATTACATCCCTAGTATTATTTATCTTATAACTGCAAGTTTATACCTTTTCACTACCTTTATTCAAATCCCCTTCTCCCTTACCATCTCCCTGCCTCTGGTAACCACAAATTTGATCTCTTCTTCTATGAATTTAAAACATACATTTTCTTTTATTTTTTAATTAATTAACTTATTTTAATTGGAGGATAATTACTTTACAATATTGTGATGGTTTTTGCCATACATCAACATGAATAGGCCACAGGTATACTTGTGTCCCCCGCATCCTGAACACCCCCCGCAACCCCATCCCTCTGGGCTGTCCCAGAGCACCAGCTCTGGGTGCTCTGCTTCATGCATCGAACTTGCACTGTTCATCTATTTTACATACGGTAATGTACATGTTTTAATGCTATTCTCTTAAATCATCCCACCCTTACCTTCTCCCACTGAGTCCAGAAGTCTGTTCTTTACGTCTGTGTCTCCTTTGCTGCCCTGCATGTAGGATCATTGGTATCATCTTTCTAAATTCCATATATATGTGTTAATATACAGTATTTGTCTTTTTCTTTCTGACTCACTTCACTCTGTGTAATAGGCTTCAGTTTCACCCACCTCATTAGAACTGACCCAAACGCATTCCTTTTTATAGCTGAGTAATAGTCCATTGTGTATATGTACCACAACTTCCTTATCCATTTTCTGCCAATGAACATCTAGATTGCTTCCATGTCCTAGCTATTGCAAATAGCGCTGCAATGAACTTTGGGGTACATGTGTCTCTTTCAGTTCTGGTTTCCTCAGGGAATATGCCCAACAGCGAGATTGCTGGGTTGTATGGCAGTTCTATTCCCAACTTTTCAAGGAATCTCCACACTGTTCTCCATAGTGGCTGTACCAATTTGCATTCCCACCAACAGTGTAAGAGGGTTCCCTTTTCTCCACACCCTCTCCAGCATCCACTGTTTGTAGACTTTTTATGATGGCCCTTTTGACTAGTGTGAGATGATATCTCATTGTGGTTTTGATCTGCATTTCTCCAATAATGAGTGATGTAAAACACACATTTGAAATTAATGGGAAATTTTATGATGGTTGGTCTTTCAAGCAATTGACATGACTGCTCAAAAAAGACGTTATGATGTAGTGGGGGAAAAAGTCAGGTAGACTGAAAACAAAGTCAGCAGAGACAAAAATGTGATGACACATGATCCTGGGGAAAAGGAGTCATTTTGACAGAAGCATCAGCTACATTTCATGGGATTTTTTCCTGAAGAAATATGACATGTGTCATATGATTCTTAAGAAACAAAACGTATTTTCAGCCATTCAATAAATAATCTTAAATGAATTTCAGTATATTCATATTGCTGAAATCTAGCTTTAATCTCATTAGCTCCCTGCAATGACTCCCAGATTCACTAAGCATAAGAACTAATGTTTTTATAATGACACCTAAAACTCTACAAAAGGTGATCGTATTACTAGTCTGGCTTCTTCTCTAAATACTCTCCTGTTTGCTCAGTTTCCTCCATGCTGGCCTCTACTAGGCACACTCTCACCTGGAGTCTTTGCACTGGTTGTTTCTCTCACCTGAAGCCTTTCTCCTGACATCAGGGGGGCACTTCCCTCACCCTTGCAAGACTCTGCTCAAACTCCAGCTTTCTAATAAAGCCTACCCACAGCCCCCTCTAATCCTGCGGCACTCCGCCACTCTGAACCTTTGAGCCTCTTATCCTGCTCTCCATTGTTCCTTTTTTCTTAGCATTCTATCACTTCTAACAAACATACAATTAATTAATTTGTTTATTGTTTATTTTCTTTCCCTCTCTGCTAGGATGTGAGTTCTCCCAAGATAGGGAACTTTGTCTTTGTTATTCATTGTCATATCCCAAGCAGTCTGAACAATGCCAGACTTATAATAGGTGCTCAATAAACACTTTATTGGATTGAAATGAATATCTTGAAGCTCTGGAGATAATATGCTTCCTCATGCAGAAAACATGTCATTGATGAAATTCTCCAAACTTTGACTGTACACTCACTAAGTGCTAGGCATGGATAACCTAGACATGATCCCCATCCTAAAAAAGGTCCCAGGCTACTGTGGACACAGGCACAGTCACAGACAATTACAGGCCAGAGAGATGGCACCCTGACACAAGTATGCACATTGGCTGTAGGATTGCAGAGAAGGGGATGTTTGTATATGAGTGATCAGGAAGGTGTTAAGTGAGGAGACAACACTAAAGCTGACTTTTCACATAGAAATGGAGCTACCATGATGATTAAGGGAAGGACATTGGACTGGACTTTGTGCACATGAATTCTATCACATGTGAGTTAAAGAAACGAGAGTCAGTGTGGATGTTGATCTTCAACAATCCTTTAGGATCAACGCATGGTAAACTATGTCCCGCAGTTTAATTATCTTCTGCCTCCCCTCATTTCCCCCTAAAAGTATAGACTATAAAATAAATAGTCAGGCAGTAGAACTTCGTGTGTTTCTCCCTCAGTAATGAAAAGGGACTTTGGGAATCTGTTTAGGTTTATAGTTTTCCCCTTCTCTATTGGGTTTTGCACTTTTGGTTAGGATCATAATTCAATTACTACATGTATTTCTCATTCAAAGTATCCATTGATTATGTGTTTATAAAGTTTTTTGTTTCCAATTAAAACAAAACTCTGGCCTTATTCTTTCCACTTGATTCACCCATCCATTCAACGATTTTTAAGTGCCTACTATGTACAGGCATTGTGCTAGATGTCAGGGAGAAGAAGACCAGAAGCATTTTTCCTTCCCTTAAGAAGACTTTAATAGCAGGATAGGCAAATGTGAAGCAAAGAGAAAGAACACTGAAGCCTCACACGCTGTGTGAGAGAAGGATTTAGGGCAATGATCACAGACTGCAGGTCAGATGTAGCCCACTCAAGTGTTTGTTTGGTTCAACAGTGTTGATTTTTTGTTCTGTTTTGTTTTTAAAATAAATAAATAAATAAAATAAAACCTGAATTGCTTTTCACAAATTAATCTTGATTTCTGGCTGGTCTTAAAAGAAAAATCAGATCTGGCAATTCCAAGCCAGAGCTTCAAAAGGGCAACAGAAGACCAGAGTTCAGAGAGGGCCAGCCCCTTCAGAGGGAGTGGTGAAGCGAGGGCGGGAGGGAGAGAGGCAGAGCGCCCTTGAGAATGTGGATGGGCTGGGAAAGGGGAAGAGATGCAGATTTAAAATGCAGGTCATATTTTGTCTGTGGTCCAGTGAACTATGTATAAACCCATGTGAACTCCAACACTGCCCATGACAACGTTTAATAAATGTCTCTGAGGTGAGTAAGAACATGATCAAAGAATTTTACCCTATAAGAGATTATTTCATAGGTCATTTTACAAATGAAGAAGCAGGAGTCTGGAGAGGCTGAATCATTTGCAGGAGGCCATGTTAACATGAGCCTGTGGTTCACAGATTGTATCAAAGGCTGGAGGAAACAGAGGGGAAGTGCAACAAGAAACGTACAGAGGGCATCTGCTGTTTTACCTATCCAGCATCCATTTCTCCTCTCTCTGGAAATGGGACCCTTATTTTGCTTGGGGAGCCACCATTTCTCCTATTCCATGTGATGCTGGTGGAACTGAGCCTACCTGGCTTCTGGAGTGGCATGTGAGTCAAGCCTGGCCAGCCACACTGGAGTTGCTGAGAAAAAGGCATAGTTCTTCCATAGGGAACCGCTGAGAAGAAAAGATGCAGTTCTGAATGATGCTAATAGTACCCAACGTGAGATAGAAAATGAAGAACTAAAGAGCCTCTTGAGGAAAGTGAAAGAGGAGAGTGAAAAAGTTGGCTTAAAGCTCAACATTCAGAAAACTAAGATCATGGCATCCAGTCCCATCACTTCATGGCAAATAGATGCGGAAACAGTGGAAACAGTGGCTGACTTTATTTTTGGGGGCTCCAAAATCAGTGCAGATGGTGACTGCAGCCATGAAATTAAAAGACGTTTACTCCTTGGAAGGAAAGTTATGACCAAACTAGATAGCATATTAAAAAGCAGAGACATTACTTTGTCAACAAAGGTCCGTCTAGTCAAAGCTATGGTTTTTCCAGTAGTCAGGTATAGATGTAAGAGTTGGACTGTAAAGAAAACTGAGCACCAAAGAATTGATGCTTTTGAACTGTGGTGTTGGAGAAGACTCTGAGAGTCCCTTGGACTGCAAGGAGATCCAACCAGTCCATCCTGAAGGAGATCAGTCCTGGATGTCCATTGGAAGGACTGATGTTGAGGCAGAAACTCCAATACTTTGGCCACCTGATGGGAAGAGCTGACTCATTTGAAAAGACCCTGATGTTGGGAAAGATTGAAGGCAGGAGGAGAAGGGGACGACAGAGGATGAGATGGTTAGATGGCATCACCAACTCAGTTGATATGAGTTTGGGTGAACTCCAGGAGTTGGTGATGGACAGGGAGGCCTGGCGTGCTGCGGTACATGGGGTAGCAAAGAGTTGGACATGACTGAGTGACTGAACTGAACTGAACTGAGATAGCTTCCTTGGTGGCTCAAATGGTAAAGAATCTGCCCACAATGCAGGAGACCTGGGTTCGACCCCTGGGTCAGAAAGATCCCCTGGAGGAGGAAAAGGCAACCCACTCCAGTATCCTTGCCCGGGAAATCCCCTGGACAGAGAAGCATGATGGGCTTCAGCCCATGGGGTCGCAAAGAGTTGGACATGCCTGAGCAACTAACATTTTGAGACAGCATGATACGATGAAAAGATGATAAGCTATATTTCCTGGATAAATTGCTTAACTATTCTGAACCTTAGTTACCACATCTGTAAATGGAAATAACCATTTCCTTACCTCAAAGGGCTGTAAAGAAAGAATGCATGTAAAATGCCTGGCACACAGTAGGAGCTCATTAGTGTTGGCATCTTTTCTTTTCCTTCCAAATAATGTCAGATGGATGTAACACTACTGTAATTAAAGTGGAAGAAGTGCATTGGCAGACTTTCCTTACAACATATTGGGAACAGCTTTTTCAGTAGCTATCTTATGTGATTTCAGGGAATTGGGGAGGGAAAATAAAATAAAATGCAGCCTGCTTTCCTGGAATAATTCAAGCCATATCTAATGCTTGCCAAGTGTAGCCTATAATTCTATGTCTGCATTCATCTATTATCTCACCTCTATTTAGATAAAGTGGTTTTCCTCCCCACTAACTGCCCATTTTATTTTTAAAATGGGAGCTCTTTTGAATCCCTGGCAATCATTTAGCTGACAGTTTGGATCATAATGTAATAATAACATTAGTGAGCAGTTGTATGACACTTCCCGCTTTTAAAGCACTTTACAAATCTGAGCTAATTAGCATGGATATTAACATGCCAGCTTTTTTTGTGGCTTAATATTGCCATTATACTCTGCTTTTTCAATAAAAAATGCAGTAATCTTTTTTCACCAGAAATGAGGGAAAAGGAAATGAATAAGCTGCCTCTCCAATGGACTCAAACACAATGTAGTGGAGATATGAGACAGACAGTTAATTGACTGAAAGTTCAGGAGGATTTACAAGTATGGTACCTCCTGCTAATTCTGTTCTAGGATCAACAAAGGGAATAGAGTGTATTAATGGGGGACAGAAAATTTGTAAACCCAAGACAGGTTTCCAGCCTTCAGAACACACTTTCTAGTCATTTCTAGGCCTAAACACCTGAAAGAAGAACCTGATTGTGATTTATTCTTAAACCAAATGAGGAAAATATCAATTCACATAATATTGCAAAATACCCTATTCTTTCTGTTGTAAATGGGAAGGTAACAAAGTTAGTGTAGAGTGAGAAAGACTTGGCTTGGAATCCCAGCTCTGGTACTCAGCTATGTAACTGCATCTGAATCTTGGTTTCCTCATCTCTAAAATGAAAGTGACCGTACTTATTTTGCAGGATTCCTATGAGGTCTAAAAAAGGTCCTGCCTTTCGCACTCTTCGGGGTATAATAGGTTGTCATGTTAGCTTTGATTCACTGTCTGTCTGTAACTCATCTTCCTCCCTTTCCCCATCTAAAATTACTTTGACATTCATTCAGTTTATAGGAAAGCAGAGAGTCATGATAAATTAAAATGTTCTTTCCTATATTCATGTTACGTATTTTTAAACAAATAATTAAAATTTAAAGGGACCAGGAAATAAATGAGTTCATTTTGATGGGAAAAATCCGAACATGATTACTTGAAAGCTTTTCTTTTAACATACTATGAAAATGTAGAGATATCTCAGTTAAATTTGGTCATTTCATCCTGTGCTCTTTTCTCTCTCTTTCTCTCTCTCTCTCTCTTTTTTTTTTGGCCATGCTGCGAGGCCTCTGGGACATTAATTCCCTGACCAGGGATCAAACCTAGACCCTCCGCAGTGGAAGAGCAGAGTCCTAACCACTGGATCACCAGGGTATTCCCCCAGAGTGTGTTCTTTGTATGAAATTAGTAAAAAGTGATGCAAAGAGGTGTGAGAGTGGGAAGGCTGCTTGGGACAGTTTTACCTGTCAAAGCTTCCTTGAGCCCACTTCAATGTCTGGCTTATCTTCTCAATGTGCAGAGTGGTCAGACCTGAGAAGTTGGCTCACACTACTAGGAAGGCTTGCAAGATTGATGTGGCCACCGGTCTGGGTAATTGTTCCTTCCGTTGAACAATTTATAGACTGTTGCATATCTATAAATCTCACATCATCATAATCAATCCAATCTCTTGTTTCTGTGGGAAGATCATTCACAAAAGCTGAAGGTTGCTATCTGAGAGGAGAGTTAAGTATGTTTTCAATGTAATGGTTTTGTACTATTAGTCATGGCCTTGTGTGACCATTTACTCAACAGAAAATAAATGCCTGTAAACCTTTTCCTTTTATTGCTTAAGAAAATGATACAAATAACAAATAAACAAATTTTCATTGTTAATGTTCAAACTTTGTTTTGTTATTGTAGTGATTATTTTAGGGTTTATGCTATACAACCTTAATATGTAAGAATGACAGAATATTCAAGTGATATTATATCACTTTATAAAATAACTTCACAATAATATACAGACAGACTTCATTCTATTGCACTTCACAAGCATTGTATTTTTTACAAATTGAGGGTTTGTGTCAAGGCTGTGTCAAGCAAATCTACCTGTACCATTTTTCCAATAGCATTTGCTCACTTCATTTCTCTGTCACATTTTGATAATTCTCACAACATTTCAAACTTTTCAGTATTATTATACATTTATTATAGTGATCAGTGATCTTTGATGTTACTATTGTAATAGTTTTTTGTTTTGTATTTTTTAAATTATGTATTTTTAGACATAAAGCTATCGCACACTTAATAGGCTACCATATGGTATAAGCATAACTTATGTGCACTGGAAAACCAAAAAATTTGTGTACTCGCTTCATGTGATATTCTCTTTATTGTGGTGGTCTGGTACAGAACATGCAGTATCTTTGAGGTATGCCTGCACTTGTATCTCTCCCTTTTGAGATTTTATATTATTGTTCTCATATATTTCACTCATATATATGCTATTAATCTCACATTACATTGTAATTACTTTTGTTTAAACAGTCAATTCTCTTTTAAAGAGATTTAAATACTGATAAACAGACTGAAGGGACAAAACAGGCAATTAAATAGTTAATCCCACTAATGGATTATAAGTAGAAAAATACAGGAGATCCCTGTAAGTTAATAATTACTCAAGAAAGCAGATTTGCTTAACCACAAAACCAAGCAGGCTTGCGTAGTAACAAAACCTTGCAACAGAAGCACAGGACATGCCCCCAAACAATAAAACAATGGTTGCGTGAGACCCACATACGGTCCAGTAAGCTCAGTACATTAATGATCCCTAGAACATGCTCCCCACACACATAAAAAACAGTAATTTGTGGACCTAGCTTGACCACAACGGGACAAGAAAACTCCCCTTCTCAGCCTGGAGGAGGAGCTGATGATGAAAACATTCAGTTCAGTTCAGTCGCTCTGCTGCTGCTGCTAAGTCACGTCAGTCGTGTCCGACTCTGTGCGACCCCATAGACGGCAGCCCACCAGGCTCCCGTCCCTGGGATTCTCCAGGCAAGAATACTGGAGTGGGCTGCCATTTCCTTCTCTAGTGCATGAAAGTGAAAAGTGAAAGTGAAGTCGCTCAGTCGTGTCCGACTCTTCGCGACCCCATGGACTGCAGCATGCCAGGCCTCCCTGTCCATACCAACTCCCGGAGTTTACTCAAACTCATGTCCATTAAGTTGGTGATGCCATCCAATCATCTCATCCTCTGTCGTCCCCTTCTCCTCCCGCCTTCAATCTTTCCTGCATCAGGGTCTTTTTCAATGAGTCAGTTCTTCACATCAGGTGGCAAAAATATTGGAGTTTCAGCTTCAACATCATTCCTTCCAATGAATATTCTGGGTTGATCTCCTTTAGCATGGATTGGTTGAATCTCCTTGCAGTCCAAGGGACTCTCAAGAGTCTTCTCCAACACCACAGTTCAAAAGCATCAATTCGACACTCAGCTTTCTTTATAGTCCAACTCTCACATCCATACATGACTGCTGGAAGAACCATAGCCTTGACTAGACGAACCTTTGTTGGCAAAGTAATGTCTCTGCTTTTTAATATGTTGTCTAATTTGGTCATAGCTTTTCTTCCAAGGAGTAAGCGTCTTTTAATTTCATGGCTGCAGTTGCCATATGCAACGATTTTGGAGCACCCCAAAAAAGAAAGATAAAGAAGGTCAAGAAAGACAAAGAAGGTCTTCTGCCTCTCTTTACTTTTTCTTTGATTGTAAAACTGTAGCCCAGTAAGTTCTCAGGGTGTGGCATTTCTAGCCACCCACGTGTAAGCCTTACAAGCTTCCTGTTCTAGTAAATCACTTTTTATCTACCTCTTTGCTCTCACTGAATTCTTCTCTGTGCTGAGATATAAAGACTAGGGTATCAGAGCTCTTCAGAGACCCCTGAAATGACACTAATGGTTTTGATACTAAGAAAAAAAATCTTATACATTTACCATGTTGTTACCATTCCCTATACTCTTCCTTCTTTTACATGGATTCAGATTTCCAACTATCATTTCTTCCTGCCATATCACTTCATTTCTTTCTATCATGTCTTTCTTTAACATTTTTTGTAGTAGATAGGTTGACGATGTGTTCTTTCAGATTTTGTATCTCGAAAGGGCTTAACATTGCCTTAATTTTTAAAAGACATTTTTACTAGATATACAGTTCTCTAAGTTGCCTCTTTCCTTTCAGTAATTTTAAAATGTTCGCTTACTGTCTTCCTGCTTCCATTGTTTCTGACAAGAAATTTATTGTCATTCTTATGTTTTTTCCTTCATAGGGAATGTGCCTTTATTCTCTGAAAAGTTTGCTTTTCTATCACTGGTTTTGAGCAATTTGATTACAGTGGGCCTTAGAATAGTTTCCTTATGTTTTCTAACACCTAGAATTCTTTGATTTTCTTGGATATGTGAGTTTATAGTTTTCCTGAAATTTGGAAAATTTTTCCTTTTTTTCCTTCAAATACTTTTCCTGATCCCTACCATCCATTTTTCAGAGCCTCCAACTGAGCATGAAGTTATCCTACAGTTCATTGACTTTTCTGCTTATTTAAAAGTGCTTTCATTTCTCTGTATGCTTCATTTTGGATAGCTCTTTGATTATATGCTCAAGTTCAGTAATCCTTTATTTTGCAATGTCTAATTGTTACCTGTTTGATATCTAGTACTGTGTGTATGCCAACCTCCTAATTTATCCCTCCCCAACCATTCTGACTTGGTAACCATAGTTTGTTTTCTGTGTTTGTCTTTTTCTGTTTTTTAAATAGGTTCATTTATATCTTTTTTAAAATTCCACATATAAGTGGTATCATATGATATTTGTCTTTGTCTGGCTTACTTATTTTTGTATCCTTATAAGTACTCTTGAGCTTTTTTGTCGGGGGAAAGGAAGATATAGTTAAATTTACCAGAAACAGTTTCATCATTTCAGATCCTATCTTTAAGCTCTGTGTGAGTATCAATTTCTTCTAATTTTTTCCTATTGGTTCTTTCTCCACATTAGCACAGGGTCTTCTATTTTGTCGTCCCTAGAATCTAGGGCAATCCTTTCAAATGTTAACTAATCAATGTCCTCAAAAATGTGGTATAGGAGAGTATTTATTCTGGGATAAGTGCCACCCCCTGTGATCCTAAAAGGATGGAGAATGTATTAATAGAACTTATTACATCATCTTGAAATTGCATGTTTGGTAGATTTTATGAGAACAGTGAATGAGTCCATCTTGTTCAATGCCATTTCTCTAAAACTGAATACAGTGGGAATATAAGTATTTGTGAATTCTGAATTTTTTATTCTATTTTCAAATGGGTGAGAAAATAGGTCTTTAAACAAGTTGCAGAGGTTTTTGTTTTTTGTTTTTGCAGAACTCTAGAACAAGGAATTTTAAATAATAGATGGGGCCTCAGGAATCCACTGAGGTTACATGTGGGGTTATAGCTGTATCTTTGTAGGTGCATGCATGAGTGCCACGTTGCTTCAGTTGTGTCTGACTCTTTGCGACCCCATGGACTGTAGCCCACCAGGCTCCTCTTTCAGTGGGATTCTCCAGGCAAGAATACTGGAGTGGGTTGCCATGCCCTTCTCTAGGAGATCTTCTGGACACATGGATCAAACTCATGTCTCCTGAAGCTCCTGAATTGCAGGTGGATTCTTTGGGGTTGGGCTAAAGCCTCATAGAGCCTGTTTCACATAAGTCAGCAAAGCAGGAGCATAGTGTGGGTTATGTGTGGGAGGCTTCAGGCTAGTCCCCCTATTTAGAAGGCCTTTACATCTAGAGGCCTTGGGCATGTTTGCGTTCTGTGCAGGACTTCCTTCCCTTCTTTCCACATATGTTTTAATGCCTACTGATGGTGGCACTGGACCAGAAAGCCTTCAGTTCCCTGTTGCAAGAGATGCTGTTCTCATGGTGTTCTGTGTCATGGTCTACGTCATTTGATACCATGGGTATCCAAGGTTCCCATCTGGCCTGCTATGTAAAGATTGATAAAAGGCATCTATATTCTTTTGATTATCTGGGTATGCCCATCTTTCTAACTTACTGTAAATCACATCCAGCAAATACCTCAGAATGCCTACTCTGTTACAAGCGTGCCAGCTACCACTAGAACTGGTCATTGGATAAGTCCTTTGGCAACAGGTAAAGCATCCTCGCATGAAGATGACACCACCCTTATGGCAGAAAGAGAAGAGGAACTAAAGAACCTCTTGATGAAGGTGAAAGAGGAGAGTGGAAAAAACTGGCCTAAAACTCAACATTCCAAAGAGAAGATCATGGCATCCGGTTCCATCACTTCATAGCAAATAGATGGGGAAATAATGGAAACAGTGACAGACTTTATTTTCTTGGGCTCCAAAATCACTGCAGATGGTGATGGCAGCCATGAAATTAAAAAACGCTTGCTCTTTGGAGGAAAAGCCATGACAAATCTACACAGCATATTAAAAAGCAGAGACATTACTTTGCTGACAAAGGTCCATCTAGTCAGAGCTGTGGTTTTTCCAGTAGTCATGTATGGATGTGAGAGTTGGACATAAAGAAGACTGAGCGCCAAAAAACTGATGCTTTTGAACTGTGGTGTTGGAGAAGACTCTTGAGAGTCCCTTGGACTGCAAGGAGATCAAACCAGTCAATCCTAAAGGAAATCAGTCCTGAGTATTCATTGGAAGGACTGATGCTGAAGCTGAAGCTCCAATATTTTGGCCACCTGAGGTGAAGAGCTGACTCATTAGAAAAGACCCTGATGCTGGGAAAGAGTGAAGGCAGGAGGAGAAGGGGACAACAGAGGACGAGATTGTTGGATGGCATCACTGACTCAAGGGACATGAGTTCGCGCAAGCTCCAGGATGTAGTGAAGGACAGGGAAGCCCGCCATGCAAAAGTCCATGGGGTCGCAAAGAGTTGGACATGTCTGAGTGACTAAACAACAAAAACAACAACAAAGCATCTGCACGTTGACCAAAGGATGGGGCACTATACAGTTTCAGAGCACTGGACACCGGATCTTCCTCTTTGAAAAATTTTCCCTCCATCTTCTGTTGTCACATTCATAATACAGCTCATCTATGGCTTGAGCATAAAGAAAAGTAAGATGGAAAAAACTCACGACAGTGTCGGAAGAGGACTCATTCCATGAATTGATTGACTCATTCATCAGTATAATATTTGTTGAGCACCTACTGTGTGTCAGACACTTTGTTGAATGATGATAGGATAAGGACTAGTGCAAAGACTAGCAGATACAGTGCCGTCCTTAGTGATTTCATCAACCAACAGTGGAGGCAGACAAGTGAATGAACAGCTACAATAATGGAAGTGATAGATGGTAAGGGAGAATAAAACATAAGGCCAATATCTAATTTCTTGTGAAACCATAAATTCTTTGAGAGAAATGGCATTTGTCTTTCACTGTTCCCAACTAAATGATGTATAGAGAGTAAACACTCAGGAAAGAGTCAAAAGGCCTAGATTCTGGTCCCAGCTGTCTTTGACCAGCTATCTATCCTTTCCATTAGTCACTTCAGTTTTCTGAGCCTCAGTTTCCTCATCTGTAGAACTGTGACTGATAATATCAGTACTGATTAACTCACTGTGTAATTGTGAAGATCAATGGTCATGAGAATGATATTTTGATTAATTGTAAAGATCTCTACAAAATAAAATATGCAATCATAAGTTATATCCTTAATTTTTTTGATAAAACAGATGTTCAGCACTTCAATAAGTACTGAATAATTCCTTAAAAAAGAAGAAAAAAGAAAGGAAAGAAAACCAGCAGGTAAGGATCACTGTTGCCACCTTCACAGTTCAAAGTAGGTCTAATTTGATATTTTCAGCTCTCTAGATAAAAATTTTAGGTCTTCCCTGGTGGCTCTGACAGTAAAGAAGATCCCCTGGAGGAGGGCATGGCAACCCACTCCAGTATTCTTGCCTGGAGAATCCCCATGGACTGTAGCCCACCAGGCTCCTCTGTCCATGGGGTCGCAAAGAGTCAGACATAACTGAGGGACTAAGCAGCAGCAGATTATTATCTTTACATTTTACAAATCAGAGAAGTGAGGCGCCAAAGAATTTATGCAAGAGCACAATCTCTTCAAAACCCAAGCCTGGGCTGCTTGCCAAGACTTTTGTTGAAGCTTAGTCTTTAAGTTGTGCCTGACTATTTCGGGTGACCCCATGGACTGTAGCCTGCCAGTTTCATCTGTCTACGGGATTTCTCAGCAAGAACACTGAAGTGGGTTGCCATTTCCTACTCCAGAGGATCCAATGTAGGGATCGAACTGGCCTATCGCAACCGGATTCTTTAGCACTGAGCTACTCCTCAACAAAAGCCAAAAGGATCGAACTCCAGAACTCCTTAGCATCTTTTCTCTGAAACCCCGCTTCCACAGCGTGGAAGGAGCTGGCCTAGGCGTCGACTCCGCCCCATGACGTACATGGCCCCGCCTTCAGGCCCTCCACCTCTCGCGGGATCTGTCGGGAGGACGGCTGGGGTCAGGTCCCATCATGGCGGCAGAAGAGGCGGATGTGGATGTCGAGGGGGACGTAGTGCCAGCGGCGGCACAGTCTGGGTGAGCGGTAGAGACTGGGCTTGCAGAGACCAGGGTGGGCACGGCTGTGAGGAGGTACCCTATAAAGGTCGCGGTTCCGGCGAGGGCCGGGGGAGTGGAAAACCATCCTCTGGGCCAGGGTCTCCTGCCGGCCAGAGAGGCGCGCCTCGCCCATCCCGTTTGTTGGCTCCTCTTGAACCCAGAGGGCGGGTACCGTATAGACTAGCGTGGGACAGCCCTTTTGGCAGGATCCTGTGAGGGCGCTGACCGCGCGCCTAGCACATTAGATTGCTTCTTCCGTTACTGCCACCCCAGAACCCGCCCCCTTGCCACCGCCCAAAAAATAATTAGAACAAGGGCGGTCCCTGGACGGAACCGAGCTTAGGAATTCTTGTTCCCTCGCTTACAGGCCGTGTGACCTTGGGCTTGTCGTTTTATCCCTACTAGCCTCTGGTTTCCTCATTTACGTAGGGATAGTTGTGAAAAACTTCCCGACAGGCAGCGTGATCTAAAAGAAAGGAGTGGGACTTAAGAGTTGGACAGCTGTGTATTGACCCTGCTAGTTACTGGCAGTGTGACTTCGGGCCTCAGACAACTCATGTGTAAGCTGACTGTCATGTTATGTACCTCATACGGTTATTGTGAAGATCAAATGAAATAATTTGGGGATGTGCTCTAGTGTAAGAGGTGCTCTGTAAGTGTTGTGTTCTTAACCGTCCCACCCACGGATGGTATTTTGAGGACCCAGTGCGAGGTCACCATTTAGTACTAGTTCCTGCAGAGCAGGCCAGTGTGAGTTTTAGAAAGCAGCCTCCAGCTTGAGACATCTAGCTGTTTGACTCCTTGCTTGCAGAGAAAGAAATAGATACATGCGGTTTTAAAGATGTGCTTTCAGAATTCAGAATTCTATTACTAAAAAATGATAGAAGAGGCCTACATTGGTCAGGATCAAAAGACCTCAGTTCTCAACTCAGCCAGCTATGTTGCTTATAATTATGAACAGATTCATTAGAAGTCTCTACATTGAGCCAGGTAAAATTGTGAGGCTTAGACCATTTTTGACCTGTAAAATAACAATTTCACATGATCCAACCTAATAATAGCACCTTTGTAAATTTGTGAAGAAGAGCACCAACCCTGCCCATGAGGGACTGAAATACAGCCCTTTAAAGTTTTCCTGAACTTAAAACACTATAAAAATGAGAAGTAACTAAGTCTCCTTCAAATGTTAAGCAAAACAGTACATGTCTATACAAATGAACAGAAAGCCTTTGATAACAATCTTTCACATTGGTGTAGATTAAGTTAATCTTGACCAAGTGCTTTTGCTTGCAAGGTTTGGTTTACTTTCCACAATAAGTGTATGAAATAAGTGTGAGGGATTCTTACCTGAAGTTCAAGAGAGATGAGTTCCCCTTGGAAACACTAAAGGTTATCTGAGAGCACTGATTCTTCCCCTTTTTCCAAGGGTTTTTCTTTATTTTTACGATTGTGTTTTTTTTTACTCTTTTTATTTTTTCTTTCCTTTCTCTTATTATTCTGTCTGAGCTCAAAGTCTACTGGTGGCACTTATAGTCACATTAGTCTTATGAAACCAGTAACCAGTTGTTGGTTCCTCATGGTTGTCGTCATTGTCTCACACAGTTCTGTAGAGCAGCATGAACATTACAGTCTAGTGACAGTTGCTTCCTAGTGTTGGTACTCTAATCATGTGGAATTTGGTGTGAGTAAACACTTAGATGCCCCTCTGAATTGTTCAGTTATAGCTGACCATGATATCTTGAAGATTAATTGAAAACACACTTTTAAGTCCTTGTTAAGTGCTGGTTACCAAGGTTAGAAGATGCATTGAAATGTTTTGTTTCCCTTCTACCATTCTTTCTTATCCTCTGTTTCTTCTACTTGTTCTTTAAATCATAGTATTCCAAGGAATTTTTGTCATAAGACTCCTACTAACCATACAGTCCATCTCTCAAGACTTAAATTTCTATCTATTAAGTTGGACCATATGAAATTTTCCCAATGTTCTGCCAATTTTGACCCACACAAATGAGAGTTAATCTTAAATTCCACCTAATAACAGGCTGATATTGCCCAAATCTGTCACCAGCTCAAATCTCTCTCCTGATCTTTAGATCCATTTATCCATTTTCCTGAATCTATTTTCCCTTGGGTGATCCACGAGCTCCTCCGTCTCACTTTATAGAAACTTTCCTTACCCAGCCTGCCTCTTCAAGTTCCCTAGTTCAATAAATGGCACCATGCACCCAGTCATGCAGGGGAGAGACCTGGATTTTAACCTTTTTCCTTACCTCTCTCCTATCAGAGAGTCTGTTGATTCTGAGTATCCTCTCAGATGTGTTCACTTCTTTCTATTCACACTGCTTGTGTTTTAGGTCTAAGTTACTGTCACTTCTCTAGTATCTATGTAATCACTCCCTCTTAACTGCTTCTTGTCTCTTTGACCCTCTTCTAGTCTTTTCTGAGGTCTTTTCTTACATCCAGATCTGATGATGTTACTCTCAACTCCCTAGAGACCTGTGTGATCCATACCCCACCTACCTGTTCATTCAATCATTCAACAAATATTGATTATCATTTATATGCCTAGCTCCAGGTTTATAGCACTCATCCAAACTAAGTCCTTGCTCTTATGGAACTCACATTCTTAATGGATGAAACAGACAATAAACTTTGTATTATAGCAGTTTCTAAGAGGTATAGCAGTTTGTAAGAAGTATAGACTGGGAAAAGTCACTAACTAGGAAACTCTTATAACTTCAAAACATACAGAAGCAAATTTTAAATTTAATTATATCACAGATTGGGCCTCCTCAAACTTAACTATTCATATGAAGTGAACAGTGTGACTTTCAGTTCAGTTGCTCAGTCGTGTCTGACTCTTTGTGACCCCATGGACTGTAGCACGCCAGGATTCCCTGTCCGTCACCAACTCCCGGAGCTTATTCAAACTCAAGTCCATCGAGTCAGTGATGCCATCCAACCATCTCATCCTCTGTTGTCCCCGTCTCCTCCCACCTTCAATCTTTCCCAGCAACAGGGTCTTTTCCAATGAGTCAGGTCTTTGCATCAGGTGGCCAAAGTATTGGAGTTTCAGCTTCAGCATCAGTCCTTCCAATGAATATTCAGGACTGATTTCCTTTAGGATGGACTGGTTGGATCTTCTTGCAGTCCAAGGGACTCTGAAGAGTTTTCTCCGATACCGCAGTTCAAAAGCATCAGTTCTTCGGTGCTCCGTTTTCTTCATAGTCCAACTCTCACATCCATACATGACTACTGCAAAAATCATAGCTTTGACTAGACGGACCTTTGTTGGCAAAGTAATGTCTCTGCTTTTTAATATGCTGTCTGGATTGGTCATAGCTTTTCTTCAAAGGAGCAAGGGTCTTTTAATTTCATGGCTGTGGTCATAATCTGCAGTGATTTTGGAGCCCCCCAAACTTAAGTCTCTCACTGTTTCCATTGTTTCCCCATCTAAATGGTGGAAGTAACTGACTCTCTTAAGTGTGACTTTAGAGAGTTCTAATTAGTTAAAAGGCTGAGAATTAACAAAGTTGAGTCCCTCATGGACATAGAAAAGTCCCCAGATAACTCAAGTTTTGTTATGTGAGTTAAAACATCAGATTTCTTAGCTTTCTTCACTGTACTGTCCTCCTTCAAGTATTTTCTTTTGTTTCTTCTATTTTATCTTGCTTTTTCTTCCATTTTGAGAGTGGTACTGTTAATGGGTGGCTTTCATGCTTTCAGTTCAGTTCAGTTCAGTCACTCAGTCTTGTCCGACTCTTTGCAACCCCATGAATTGCAGCACGCCAGGATTCCCTGTCCATCACCAACTCCCAGAGTGTACTCAAACCGTCGAGTCGGTGATGCCATCCAGTCATCTTATCCTCTGTCATCCCCTTCTCCCCCTGCCCCCAATCCTTCCCAGCATCAGGGTCTTTTCCAATGAGTCAACTCTTCCCATGAAGTGGCCAAAGTATTGGAGTTTCAGCTTCAGCTTCAGTCCTTCCAATGAACACCCAGGACTGATCTCCTTTAGGATGGACTGGTTGGATCTCCTTGCAGTCCAAGGGACTCTCAAGAATCTTCTCCAACACCACAGTTCAAAAGCATCAATTTTTTGGCTCTCAGCTTTCTTCACAGTCCAATTCTCATATCCATACATGACCACTGGAGAAACCATAGCCTTTACTAGACGGACCTTTGTTGGCAAAGTAATGCCTCTGCTTTTTAATATGCTGTCTAGGTTGGTCATAACTTTCCTTCCAAGGAGTAAACGTCTTTTAATTTAATGGCTGCAGTCACCATCTGCAGTGATTTTGGAGCCCCCCAAAATAAAGTCTGACACTGCTTCCACTATTTCCCCATCTATTTCCCTTGAGGTGATGTGACCAGATGCCATGATCTTAGTTTTCTGAATTTTGAGAGCTTTAAGCCAACTTTTCACTCTCCTCTTTCACTTTCATCAAGAGGCTTTTTAGTTCCTCTTCACTTTTCTGCCATAAGGGTGGTGTCATCTGCATATCTGAGGTTATTGATATTTCTCCCGGCAGTCTTGATTCCAGCTTGTGCTTCTTCCAGCCCAGTGTTTCTCATGATGTATTCTGCATATAAGTTAAATAAGCAGGGTGACAGTATACAGCCTTGACATAACCAAAAGAGTCAGAAAGTTGAATTCCTGTATAGATGTGCATATTCATCAAAAGAAATCTGAAGTGTTGGTTCATAGCCACAGAATATGTTGTGTCTGGTTGCTGTTTGGAGGTAGTTTTTTCCTTATGGATTTGTTTATTCTTGAGAAACAGAAGTAAACAAATGATGTTTAGCAATTGAAATAGGATGGAGAAAGGAACTAAATATTTGTTTAACATACGAAAGCTGTCAGTCACTGTGCTGTGTAAATTATATTCATTAACTGGTATAATTTCACTTTCATACTTATTTTCTCAATTATTACAGAAGTGATGAAAATACAGCATCTGTTTTACAAGATCATTATCTTGATTCATCATGGAGAACTGAGAATGGTCTTATTGTAAGTATTTTATGGAAATATCAGGTATATTAAGCTGTTACTCAGAGCCCAGAGTATCTCTTTTTTTTTTTTTTTTTTTTTTTAACTTGGTGCTAGTTCTCAGTGGTCACAGAGGTAATATAGTGAAACATTTTTCTTAACTTAAAAATAGAAGGAATTTATTCTTTTTTCTTTTGACTGGAAAAAATGGCCTTCTGGGAAACAACTTTGGAGCCAGCTAGATTTCGGTACAAATTGGTGCTCTACCAGTTTTCAGATTTGTGAACCTCAGTTTCTTCATCTAAAATATGGGGATTGTTGCCTGGTTCGTTTCTTCATTTAACAGTTATTTATCGAGTACTTGGGCTTCCCTGGTGACTCGGTAAAGAACCCCCTGCCATTGTAGGAGATGCGGGTTTGATCCCTGGGCAGGAAGATCCCCTGGAGGAGGAAATGGCGACCCACTCCAGTATTCTTGCTCGGGAAAGCCCATGGACAGAGGAGCTTGGCGGGCTACAGTCCCTGGGTTCACAAGAGTCAGACACGACTTAGCGACTGAACAACTATTGAGTACTTACTATATGCCAGACACCAAGCCAGGTTTTGGGGAATACAACGATAATCAAGATAATCATGGTGAGGGAAACTGAAAAGGTGACATTTAAGTTGAAAATAGGAGTAGGAATGTGAAGAGTAGAGGAAAAATACTATATGCAGAAAGAACAGCAGCACAAAGGCTGTTGTTGAAACCCAGTATCTAGAATATAGTAGGAAAGGGGGAGAGGTGACAGCTGTGACAAGGTTGGGGAGGCAAATGATGGCCCTGACATACTAGTAGGAAGCAGGAAGAAAATAAAAAAGACTAGTTAGGAAACATTTCTAGGGATCTAAGCAAGATTTGTTGATGGCTTGGCCTCAGGTTGTGGCAGAAGTTGACAAATTTGAATTATGTTTTGGTGGTAGAAATTCTTATTGTATTAGGTTTGGGGATTGAGGGAAAAGGAAAGAATCCAGGATGATTCCTGGGTTTCAGGCTGGAATAGCTTGGTGACTAGTCATGCTGCTTACAGAATTGGGAGGGCAGGAGAGAAGCTGGTGAAAGTTATGTTTTGGTAAATTTTGTTTTGACTATGTGAAGTTTAAGAAGCCTGTTAGGTATCCAAGTGGAAATTTTGAGTGGGTAGTTAGTTATAACAGTCTAAATAGAGCTTGGAAAAGAGACTTGGCTGAAAATGTTTACATTTTAAGAGTTAAAAAGAAGTATGGAGAGATTGTGGCTTAAGGGGAAAAAAGGAATTGTGGTGAGTTTTGGAAATATTAACAGGTGAGGTATCTAGCAAAATCTTAATAGTATCTTAATAGTTTATCATACTGGATAGCCATTATTACTTTATCATGAGTAGGAGCCAGAGCCTAGGAATCTAAGGCTCAAGTCTCTTCTTTCCCTCTTGAAACGTTAGTGAGTGCTTCTATCAATGCATCTGTGAAATAGTGATGCCTATCTCATATCAAGTATCATGGGAGTCCAAAGATATGTCTGCGTGCTCAGTAAATGGTAGCTTTATTGTTTGTAATCATTTTATTGTATATTTTCATTTAACAAAACAGAAGTTGGTTTCAAAAAGCAGTAAATAAAAAAAATTATTCTTCCTTTTTTTAATAGCCTTGGACTCTGGATAGCACCATCAGTGAAGAGAACAGAGCTGTCATTGAGAAAATGTTGTTGGAAGAAGAGTATCCTTTATTGACTATGAGGAAAGTAAAGATTTCAGCATTAAAAATCCATTAATGCAAAACTTATCTAGCACTGTTAGTTGCTAGATACAATTCTAGTATATAATGTTACACCTACCTATTCTGTTTTACCACTAAGTCTGAGATCTGACCCAATACTTTTGAGTTTCTGTTGTCAACCAACTCTTTTTATTACCTTAATATTGAACAGATATAACAGAGTTTTTTTTGTTGTTGTTGTTTTGTTTTTATTTTTTATCTTTTTGCCATGCCACATGACTTGTGGGATCTTAGTTCCCAGACCAGGGGTTGAATCCATTTCCTCTTGAAGTGTGGAGTCCTAACCGTGGAGCATCAGGGAGTTCCCATAGAGTGTTTTAAATCATCTAGAATCCTTAGTTGGAGTCCAGATTTTCTAGTCCAGACCTCCTGTTTTCAGTTATATGAGATACTAATTTGTCCAAAGACTCAGAATATGTAAAAGTTATCACATCTTATTCTACCAATTTATAGGTGTTATTGGGAGCAATCTAAGTAAAAAGCACAAAACTATAGAATGAATATTTTTTTCTCCTAGAAGTTGTAGGTCATTATTCACAGTTCAGCCACTGGCTTCTTGCCCTATTTCTTTCATCTGTTTGTGATATTTACAACTTAAATTTTGGGGAACTCCTATATTTTTTACATGTAAAATAAAAGGATTGAATAAAAAGTTTTCTGATTTTCTGATTTATAAAGATTATTAATATAACTCTCATTAAAGTAGTGAGTGGTTTGTTTTCAACTCATCTGTGTTTCATGGATTTTTATCTCCTTTTTTTTTTTTTTTTTTTAAAATCTCCTTTCTAAGCCAGAATTTCTGTTCCTTTTACTCCCAGTTATTGCTGTGTTGTTTTCAGGGTGTCTGTGAACCTTTAATTATCATAGGTAAACCCCTTTTAGGCTTTCTTATTCTCCAACTCTCCCCAATCATTACAGCTATAGCCTGGATCATTGCTTTTCAGTAGAAAAATAGTGCAAGTCACATATGTCGTTTACAGTTTTCTAGTAGCCATGTTTAGAACGGGAAATTAATTATAATAATATTTTATTTGACCCAGTATATTTAAAATATGTTTCAACATTTAATATGTAAACATTGAGATGTTTTGCATTCTTTGTTTTATACTCTTTGAAACCCAGCGTGTGTTTTATATACTTAGAGTACATCTCAGTTTGTGCTAACCACATTTCAGGTATTCAGTAGCTACACATGTGGCTGTTGGCCAATGTGTTGAACAGTGTCATTCTAGATTAATGAATATTTAGGTAGTCAGTGGTTCACTTCCAGACTTGGGAACAAAATAATGATAGTAAAAGCTATGTGAGCTCTTGGATAAACAAGGATAATGTTTTCTTCTATCCTTCAGCACCTAGTATCTACTATGGTGCCTCATGTACGTGATACACAGTCAATATTTGTTAAGTGAAGAATCTAAAAGTATAACAGTATAGGCTAGGTTTAATAAGTCTGAGAGGTAGATTTGACCCAGACATTCGTTTTATTTGTTAGGGTAGAGAACAACCCTAAACTCTTCTCTATTACCCTCAGAAACATGAAAGCAGATACTCCTGAATTATCCTGGGTGACCAATCAGATTCATCTGTTAATTCTCCATGTGTGTTAGGAAGAAAAGATTTAAATAAAACATTGAGGATATATCTTTTCTTAGCCACTTGTAATAGGGAAGAACGAGAAACTAGCATTTAGGTAGTACACATTTTGTGCAGGTACTGTGTATGTGTGACTTCACATGTAATATTTAATCCAGATAAAAACCCTATAAGATATAAACATTTTTGTTATAATTATTACACACCTGGAAAATTCTTTAAGAAGAATTGGTTTCACGTGAATTTAAATGTGACTTTCTGGATATGTGAGTGCCTGCTTTATACAGATTGCATAAGAACTTATAGGACTTTATTGTTGTTTTAAAAGTTTCTTTAATAATTATACAGATATTACTTATCCAGTAAGTCACTTCCAGGAAAATTCTGGCTTGATCAAAAGGAAGATGACAAAAAATACCTGAAGAGGTAAAATCAATTTATAATACTTTTAAAAGTCTGAATTGTATTTTTAAAAACTTCACAAGCTTCCTTATTTTCTTTTTTCATGTGGTGCAGTCTGCAGAAAACAGCAAAAATCATGTATGTACTTATGTTTTATACTTTAAAATCTTCTTGATTAGTTAAAAATGGGAAAATTAAACAAGAAGTTATAGTTGGCCTGTGGAAAAATCCTCTTGACCTTGGATTTACAAAAATATAAAATCAAAATTTCTTCTACAAATGTTGGAATGTTACAAGATAATTTTGTTATATTATTTTTTTGTCAGAATCTTTATGGCCCTACATAGGCAATTTTATTAAACTATGGAAAAGGTGGTTTTCTAGGGATTTGTGGGGAAATTTTTTTAAGCTGCCCTCTCATAAATTATGAATTGACTTGACTTCTGTTGCCCTGTCAGTTAATTTTCAGTTGTTTCAAATAAAACTTTAATTTGAATTTGTAGTTTTTAAAAATTATCTAGAGAAATTAAGTATTAACTGTTTTATAAACATCCTTTCCCTATAATTGAAGAAGGTTTGATGTTATTCAGTGTTTCTAAGTTTGCATGTTTATAATCCCTTAGAGGGTAGACTTGTAATTACCTAGAGTTTGAGCACTGAACAGACTTTGGCTTTTGCATTTTGCTGAACAAGCAACAACAACTAAAAACTGAAGTTAAAAGATTAATGGTTCACGTCAGTTAAATTAGTTGGCTTCATCTCAATTTTATTTTTAATTTCTTAATGTCCTGCATTTCAAAAGCAATAATTATAATGTCATAGTACTTTTGCCTCCTTTCCGGCTTGATATTTACATAGATTTACATAGAAGAATCAGATGATATTTCTGGAGCCGGTTTTATCTCTGACAAGCCTCTCAGGTTTTGGAGATGTGTTAACATTTGCTGCTTTGTGTCCAATCTAAAGAAGCCTATTTGTTATCACATTGACTTCCTTTGATGTCTTTTAGTGTTATCTTCACTCGGAGCCAAGGATTATGTCTTTGGGGGCTCCTGTCCTGAGCTAGAGAAGTATATAAGACAGGGTAAATCTGGTCCCCCAGGTGGAGGCTGTGGCCTGCTTTTTCTTCTTTTTAATTCTTAGACTCAAAAAGTATTAAGTTTAGCCCATGGCTATCTATAACCTTTAGCTGCATAAATATGGAATGTTCCATTTCAGAAATTTTTTTGCAATTCCTCTTTTTCCCCTCAGGGTACACTCTCCTACAAAACCAGCCAGTTACTCAGTAAAGTGGACGATAGAAGAAAAAGAGCTGTTTGAACAAGGGCTGGTAAATAGAGCAATTTTTAATTTATAGTGAAATAATTCTAGAAGCAAATATTGATAGAATTATAAGGTTAAATTAATTTATAGAGACCGAAAATTTCATTTTAATTACAGTAATCACATTTATAGTTTTTCTGTAGTTAAATGATGTAGTTAGTTAGAATGATTATGTTTGTAGTGTAGTACGAGAGAATTCCTTTTAACTCATACTTAAGTTACTAAAATATTAAAATATTGATAGACTTGACTCAATATTTTAGATAATTTTTCACCCCTTTTTTGGTACTAATAAAACCCAAGAAATTGTACTGTATCTTTATACGTTTTACCAACCACCTGGATTGAAAGGCAAACTTATTTAATTACCTGATCTTTTCTCTTGGGGAAAAAACTTGTATATTTGGAACAGTCTGGGTGATCAGCTGAGTTTTTTTCAATTCCAATTTTGACACTTGTGCACACAATCTAAATATTTTAGTGGATATAGTTAAAGACCAGAAACATTCCTTTTGCATGAATGTTTCACTGAGATCTATTTAAATGTCCACAGTTGCATAATGGAAAAAAAAATATACACAAGTTTCTAATTATGAGAAAGTGCCTTAATTTAATGAAACTTAACAAAATATGCAGGAATTTTTTTAACTGTCTATAGTAGATTATATTTTTTTCTTTAAGGTACATATTACCCAATATTATATTAATTAATTTTGAAATTATATATATTTATATATTATATATGTAGAATATTTATGTGATATTATGTAGTATTCATGAATGCAAATTGAAACATAGTTTAAAAATTACAGAAACTATTTTGAGGGTTATATCTCCTGAGATTTTTCTCCTTTACTTTTGATGCTTTCTATACTGATATTTTAGTCTGTTGTGTGATTATCATTTCTATAATCTAATTAACCAGTCGTATATTTAAGATTGCTAACAACTTTGGTGTTTGGTCCATTATCAAAGATCAGAATATACACACAAATGGATTATGAATTTTGGGGTTGTTATTATTGATATTGGTGGTAGTTATAGAGGCTTAGCTCCATGGTTCAAAACTCAAATGGCACCTAAAGTTGTAGGCTGTTAAGTCTCCTTCTGACTCCTATCTCACCTTTAGTTTTCTTTGCCTGTCACCTGTTCTTGTGAATCCTTCCACAGATAATTTGTCCCTATAAAAGCAAGTGTCTTTATTTAGGTACATATGTAGATATCTATATCTATCTGTGTATATATAAAGAGATATTTTTAACCTAAAATATTTTCCCACAAAAATACATGGAACCATTGGTTGTATTTTCAGCCTTGGTAACCCATTAGTAACATTTGCTTGTAATCTGAATTCTCTCAGGCTTGAGAGTAGGAAATTATGTGGTACTGAATGATGGAAGATTTTTTCCTTCTTGTCCCTTTGCTCTATTTTTAAATTGGTGAATGTTTTCTTTGCTTCTCTTGTTAGTGTCCCCTCTCCAATTTTCATAGTGCCCGAGCCCCTAGAATCCTAACTAGTCACACATTATCCAGATCTTTCCTATTTCCAAAAGTGCTTCATGCTACCAAATTACACGTTTGCCTTCTTTACACAGTGTGTGCTCAGTCACTCAGCTGTGTCCGACTCTCTGTGACCCAGTGGACTGTAGCCCGCCAGGCTTCTCTGTCCATGGGATTTTTCAGGCAACAGTACTAGAGCAGGCTGCCGATTCCTTCTCCAGGAGATCTTCCTGACCCAGGGATCAAATCCGCTTCTCTTGTACCTCTTGCATTGGCAAGCAGATTGTTCACCACTGCGCCACCTTGGGAAGCCCTTAGCACATAATACAGATGACTAAATCTTCAGGAAGTTGATCTCAGGTGTTAGTTAAGAACTATCTTAAGTTATTAATTTATACTTACTGATTTTTCTCAGAAGTACTTTCAGTTTTAAGAAATTGTCCATATGTCAGATTTTCTGTTGAATACCAGAAATAAGTATGTAGGTTAAGGTTTATCATTTAGGTCAGGACAATTTATTGCCATTAGTCATGACTCTCTGGCATGTAAATCTGGCCCTGAGATCAACTTCTCTGAGTTGTTATATTTTTATTTTTGTTTTTTTTCTTTAGACAGTTTTAGGAAATCTCAAAAAAGATTGTTGAGCTTCTTTGGGAAATGGAGAGTATCCTGTGTTAGAGATAATGTAAAGGAGATTTATGTATCAAATGATAGCCTTGATAATTAAAAATACTGTCTAGCTTTAAAATTATACTGCATTCCTGTCTGTACTTGAAAACACACCAGAGCTCCCTCAAGTTCTCAGTTTTTCCCTTCACAGCTTCGATGTTAGTAGGTGCACAGCCTTTGAAAGTGAAGGGATGTAGGGAGGTGTTGGTTGAAGATCACTTTATTTGTGATTCAGTCTTTTAAGTCAGTTTACTGTGATATCTGAACAGTGTAAAAGTTAGAATATGTAATAGATATTTTAATATGGAATCTGAGTAAGAAAATTTTTTTGAAATTAGTGTTGGAACATAGTCAATTGATTCTATAATTGGAAAATAGAAAATACAACCCATCTCCCTTTCAGTGCACTTTTTTGTTGAGTTATCCTTAATTTTGGAACATCATAATGTATAATACTAATACATACTGTAGGAGTACATAGAAGTGATGGATCTTCATTTAGGTAGCTATAAAAAGAAATTTCTAAATCATCTGGCTTTCAGAAGGGAAGATTCAAAGAGAAGATTGTGGGCTTTGATTTTAAGAGTCTTAACTATATATGAGACTTGTGTGCTTTAGAAAACAAAAATAGATCATTTTAGTTTTTTTTTTTAATATGGCAGTAATTTGGAACATTAATTAAGCTAATCAAAAGCAATTTCTTTTCCATTTTGATAACATAGGCTAAATTTGGCCGAAGGTGGACCAAAATTGCAAAGCTAATTGGAAGTCGCACTGTTTTACAAGTGAAGAGTTATGCCAGACAGTACTTTAAAAATAAGGTAAGCAGGATATAAATATCCTAGTGATCATATTTAAAATAAAATTAATAAGCATAAATAGTTCTTTAATTCAGGCATACTTGCATATATGCTAAGTCGCTTCAGTCATGTCCAACTCTTTGTGAACCTATAAACTGTAGTCCACCAGCCTCGTCTGTCTGTGGGGATTCTCCAGGCAAGAATACTGGAGTGAGTTCCTCCAGGGGATCTTCCCAACCCAGGGACTGAACCCATGTCTCATATCTCCTGCATTGGCAGGCGAGTTCTTTTCCACTGGTGCCACCTGGCATTAAAGTCTTAATGTTCAGAGTATTTATAGTGAAAATATTTTATACCCATAAAGTACCCTATAAATGTTCGTCTTCAAAAATCTCAAAGCATATCTTCAGTGTATTGAGTATTCCTGTTAAATTGGTATTATTACGTTACTCCACTTAATTTCATGCAGTTAAGTAGGGCAAATTTTAGTTGCTCAAAAACATCCTACAAAGCAATTAGTATTCCAAAGAGAACACCTTAGAGGTCATTGCTTCCTGGAAGATTTTTTTCCTTTTTAAATATTTGCATTAAACTTTTAGGAATTATTAGAACTTAGGGGCCAAAAATGCTAACATGATTCTAAAATCTTTTTAATGGCAATGAAACTTGTACAATTATTATGAAGAACTGTCTGAAAACTCTAATAAACTGCAGTGTTCGAAAATGGACAGTTACGGTCTAGTTCCTTAGTCTTGAAAGTAATTTGTGCTGTGTTCAACCATGTACTTCTGATGTTTAGAATTTCTCTAATATGTTCTGCTTGAGTACTGAAAGCATAATTATATAGAATTTGAAAGTGTCTTAAGTGAAATTTGGTGCTTTCTTTTCATGTAAATTGGGTTGACCCTTGAACAAAACAGGCTTGAACTGAGCTGATCCACTTACATGTGGATTTTTTTCAATAGTCAGTAATACAGCACTGCCCAATCCACTGAGGTGGAATCGCAGATGTGGAACTGCAGATACTAAGGAACCGCAAAAAGGAAGGCCAACTTTAAGTTACATGCAGATTTTCAACTGCATGGAGGGTTGGTGCCCCTAACCCTCTGTTGTTCAAGGGTCAGCTGTATTGGGTTTTACCTTGTATACAAGACTTATCTAATTTAGTGTCATTTGGTCATAGGAAGTAAGTAATGGAATGAATTCATTGTAAGTCAATCAGTCTGCTCCCTCTTTTAATCAGCAAAAGCATTTTCCAGACAGCCTACTAAGGTCAAGGTATTACGAGACAGAATGAGCCTAATTTAGTTACTCTTACCCATGCTTCTCAGGCTGGTATGTGCAGGACTTCTTGCAGTGTCAGTTTTACTCCGAGGCTTGAGATGAAAGGGTACATTTTAATATTAAAAGAAATATTAATATATAATGAAATAACAATGCAAAATTTTGTCTGAAATTTTAAGCTAAAAACAAGAGACTTCAAATAAATAGCCAGGTTGTTAAAGGCTATTTCAGGCTAAATGTCCAAATTTCCTTTTCCCTCCTGCTACCCTTTCCTTTTCCTCTACATAGTAAGCCAGTTAACTACAAATACAGTATCCTCAGAGTCTGTTGTGATAAAGGATCTATATATAATCTCTTTTTAGGAGCTGTTATATTTTGGGTGTGTTAGTCATTTGCATGATTTTTCAAAATTACATGTAAAAAAGATTTTATTTCAAATCATATGTACTCGTTAGCATTCATTTTCTTTTCCTTATTGCATTACAACATATTTATGTTTATAATAGCAGATATGATAGTTTCATGTCTTAAATTATAAGCTCTATAATATTAGAGCTATGTTAAATGAACATGCAAAAGCCAATTTGTTTCTATTTGTATTTAAATGAAAGATGATTTTAATTTACTCAATAAATATGTGTGAGTTTAACTAAAAGGAGTTTTTAGCATTATAAAAAATGATCTGCTGAGGTATCAGATATTCTGAGAAAAAAGCCTTTGCAATATCTTAAAAATACCTTGTATGATGGTTTTTGGTTAATTGTCTATGGTTGATCTGAGCCAGATTCCCATTTTAAACTTCATACTGAAAATTAAATATTAATAGTAGGTCATAATTATTTGATTAATCAAAGTCACCAGACCATGATTGAGTAAGTATATTTATGGAAATTTGAAGTGATGATCTTTTACCTTTAAAATGTAGTTGTAACCCCTTCAGAAAAAGCACAGTAATGATATACCATTGACATGTACTCAGTTTAATAACTTTGTATCTTATTTTTTTTGTGTGCCAGTGATGACATTTTAAAAATGTTAATATTATGGAGATTTTATCTTGATTTTTAATAAGGTAAAATTAGATGGTCCAGAAAAGGAAACACCAAATCAGAAGAATAGCAGTGGCTTCCAGATGAAAAATGAAGATGAAGGCACAAAGGCGTGGACACCATCAGGTTTAAGGGGACGTGCTGATCCCAACTTGAATGCTGTAAAAATTGAAAAGTTATCCGATGATGAAGAAGTAGACATCACAGATGAGACTGATGAGTTGACTTCACAAGGTCTCCAAAAGGATCTTAGCAGTGATCTCTTGTTAGACATCTCTAATAATAAAAGATCTGAAACCAGTAAAGGACTGGTTTCTGACAGCCAAGAAGATCCCATTTCTAAATCTTCCAAGGAGTATCTTCAGAATATAAAGCAAGATGAGATGGAAACACTTTCAAGCTCAGGAATTAGACTTTGGGCTGAAAATTACAACACCAGTGACCAAAAATTAGCTGAATTAAATGATGAGAAATGTGATAAGTTGGTGAAGAACTGTGATAAACATGATGGGAATGGAATACTAGTTGATGCCAGACAGTTGCCTTCTCCAGAGCCTTGTGAAATTCAGAAAGACTTGAGTGATAATGAATTGCTTTTTCATTCTTCCTGCCAAATGGAGGAGGAGAGCCAAGAGGAAGAAGAGCTTAAGCCACCAGAACAAGAAATAGAAGTTGATAGAAATATCATTCAAGAAGAAGAAAAACAAGCAATTCCTGAGTTTTTTGATGGGCGCCAAGCTAAAACACCAGAACGCTATTTGAAAATTAGGAATTATATTTTGGATCAGTGGTAAGGAAAAATTGTATTTTAGATGCTATTTTAAAGCTTATGATACTCTAAAGTATGTACGTGTGCCTATGCAGAATTTAGTATTTTACAGTCGTAGTGTTCCAGAGAGCTTTAACATATTAATACATTTCAGTAGGCAAGACATGGTTTCTCATAGTGAAACCGTTTGAAAGTTTTGGGAAATGTTGTCATCTATAGCTGTCTTAACCCATCTGTTACTTCATTCAAGTCAGTGGTCCTAAAAGAAAAGGGATAAATCATTACCTTAAAAAGCAGTTTCGTAGGACAATGTTAGGAAGATATAGAAAACACTACTGTAGTGGAAGAGGGGAAGGATGTCTGTCTTAGTTTATGGTTTACTTTGAAGTACAAAGAGAAAACTTTGGTGTCAAGGATAGTATCATTTAATGTGGCTTGTTTTCAGAAACTATTCTAAAAATCTGCCTTAAATGCTTTTGACTTTGAACTTGTGACATAATGTGTTAATAATTCCTTTATCAGAATATAGGAATTTTTTTATATATTCAGTGTACCCTCTAAATTGTCAGTACCTTTTATTTGAGTTACTTAGTGAGAGATGGGGAACAAGCCAAAAAACTTCCCACCTTATTGGCTTAAGTGCTCTGAAAGTGATTTGCATTTTTCATAATAGTTTAATTAAGACATCATCAAACATTCATGATTGTTACTGCTTCAGGAGCTATAAAATTGTGTAGAGCCATCTTTACAGAGGGCTTCTGTTCTGACCTAGGAAGATTACCAAAGGAAAAAAACAGTAACTTTCATTTTACCCACATAATAGTAAGCATTTTGACATCTAAAGAAAACCCTATTCTAAAAGAAAAAAAAAATTTTTTTCTCACTCTTAACTCTTGGTTATTTTGCAACTGATTGAGGTTGGGAAGATGCTAAGTGAGGGTGGTATCAAAGTAAAAGAATACCTATAAGGAACCACTCCTGACATTTACATAGTGTTTTATAGTTTACAGAGAGCTTTTCTGTATCTGAGTGCTCACAACAATCCTGTAAACTAGGCAGGTGGTGTTTTCTCTCTAATAGAATGAACTTGAGATCAGGAGAGGTTTAGGGACTGCCTTGGATTATACAGACCGGTTGTTGACAAAAGAAGGACTTCAACGCAAGTCTCAACTCTGTAAATCACTCTTTCCATTATTCTACATTACCTAGTTGACACTTAAAACAGACAAATTAAATTAAATCTCCCCTAGTATCTAATTTTGTTTTTGGAAATAAGAGCATGAATGGCCAAAATTGAAGTACTTGAAAATAATGACTAAATCAAAAAAGTGTCTATGTAAATTATCAAAGACAATTTAATGTTACTTTAATCAAATTTCATTTGTTACTTTGAATTTTGGATTTACAAGGCAGAATAATTTATATGGGTAGCATAAATTATATGGCAGTAGTTTCCTAATGTCATTGCCTTAGTTATGAAACCAGTTAAATATTGCTGTTTCAGTACAATGATTTAGCTGAACAGTATGAAAGCAAAAAGAAATGTTTTGAACAGGAACTCAAACCTATTCTCTTCAGAAATAGAACAGAGTATTTAGAGACTGGAGGCGGTGTTAAAAAAAAAAAATTGAAGTGTTCAAGTTTTAAAGATAAAAAAAGCCCTGCTAGATTTGTTTGTAGCTAGAAGATCCTTTCCATAAAAGCACATGCAATTGACTCCCTGTTTAGGGGGCTATTTTATTAAAATAGTAACCAGTATCATTGAATACTTACTAAATGCCCGACATTGTATTTATCTCTAGTCCTCTTTGACAGCCTTGTTCTCATGTTACAGATGAGAGAAATGAAGTTGAGAGAGGGAACAGAGCTTGTTCCAGGTCACATTAGGTGGAGGTGATTCCAGAGAATGCAGTCTTGTCCCATTATTTTCACACTTACCACTCTGGGCCTTGACTGACTTTTCACATTGCCTAGAATGCTTTTCCCCACTGGATTTTGGTGAATCTCACTTCCTCTTCTCTTTCAGTTCTGCTCAAGGGAGATAAGACGCCGCCTTTCTCTACCCTGTGTCTACAATAGCTCACATATCTCCCCCCTCTCATTCTCTTACCCTGTATTTTATATATCTTATAGAACTTTTTTACCAGTGAAAATATTATATTTTTATTTGTGTTTTGTCTCGCCTCTCCCCATCCCCCATGATAAATGTAGGCTCCATGTTCATTGTTAATTGTTTTTTCCCTCCTGCTTAGAACAATGCTTGGAATACAGAGATAGATTGAAAGAATGAATCATCATTATATCATAAACAGATATTTCTAGAGGCCTTACCATTTGTTCAGTGTTGTACTAATACTAAGCTCTTTGTTGAAAGCCTTTTGATTTGTGTAATATTAATTAGACCAGTATGGTTTATAGATTCATGGTTTTCTGGTAGCTAGTATACCCTGCCCATTCCAGCTTTCCTGCCTTCCTTTGTGTAGTGTGTTTACTTTTCATTCAGGACACACTGAAGTCCCACCTTATTAATGGAACTTCTGATATCCTCCCACATCCCAGATGATCAGTACTTTTACCCTCACTGACCTTCAGAATTTATGATTTTAAACTTGGTTTCTGCTTAGGTCTTTCCTGACCACCCTATCTAAAATAGTCTGTACCTCTCTGCCCTACTGTATCCTCTTATCCTTCTTCTTCTGTCTTGCTAGCACTGTTGCTACCTGACAGTACAGTATATGTTGTTCATTCATTTATTGACTTACTAGAATGTAAGGTCTGAAACTTCAGATTCATCTCTGTATCTGTGCCTAGAACAGTGCCTGATATGTAGGACACAAAATATATATATTTGTAGCATAAAGATTGATTGAGGAATTCTATGTTATGTAATATATCTGAATACTCAGTTTATAAAGTCTGTGTTTGAATCCTGTCATTCCTTAACAAAGTGCTTTCATTTCTTATTTACCTTCTTATTTCTTCATCTCAAAAGTGAGAATAATAACAATCTACTTTGTAGAGTTGTATATAACCCTGAGTCTGGCATCTGTTATAAGTACTCAGTAATTGTTTGCTACTCTTACTAAGTTCCATTACTATGACTTTATGTTGTACCATCTAGCGTGGTGATTTAGTTGTTATTCAGTCGCTCAGTCGTGTCCAACTCTTTGCAACCCCATGGACTGCAGCATGCCAGGCTTCCCTGTCCTTCACCATCTCCTGGAGCTTGCTTAGACTCATGTCCATTGAGTCGGTGATGCCATCCAACCATCTTGTCCTTTGACCCCTTCTACTGCCTTCAGTCTTTCCCAGCATCAGTGAGGAATGTGAAAGTGAAAGTCACTCAGTTGAATCCAACTCTTTGTGACCCCGTGGACTGTATACTGTATACAGGCCAGAATACTGGAGTGGATAGCCTTTCTGTTCTCCAGCGGATCTTCCCGACCCAGGAATCAAACCGGGGTCTCATGCTTTGCAGGCGTATTCTTTCCCAACTGAGCTATCTGGGAAGCCCTCCCAGCATCAGGGTCTTTTCTAATAAGTCTCCTCTTCATATCAGGTGACCAAAGTATTTAGTAATTGTTTTATTATGTAAGCCTCTTCTTTCTTTCAGTCTTTGGGCGTTTCTTGATTCTTTAGCATGGAATATCGTATCTTTTCCACTGAGAGCACTTAACATTACTGGCATAATGATTAAAACTAGTATATAACTTTTAAGCATTTATAATGTAGCTTGTAATTAAAAGATGCTGTCCAGCAAAGTTAAAGTAGATGAGCCTAAGCAATGTATTAAAAATTGGAATGTCTAATACTAAGCATTTTCAACATATTATAAATGTGCCCTTTTTATTCAAAGATTGAGGCTTGCATTTGGAGTTTAATGTTGGGGAAGAAATGATACTTGTAAAAGTCACACTGTACTTGTTAATGAGTGTATCATTGAAAAGTATTTTGTTTCAAAAAAAGTACACTTGAGTATTATGTATTAGCGTTGTATTTACTACACATTTACATATTGAGAAGGGGGTACATTTTTAAAATATTTCAAGTAATAAAAGTTTCCCCCAGAAGTCTTCTTTTATGTTTTTATTTATCCAAAATAATTGTACTTCCATCTCTTAGGGAGATATGCAAACCGAAATACTTAAATAAGACCTCAGTACGTCCTGGCCTGAAGAACTGTGGGGATGTTAATTGTATTGGACGGATTCATACATACCTCGAGTTGATAGGAGCAATCAATTTTGGATGTGGTAAAAATAAAAACCCAACAACATCTTTTTACTCAACGTTTTTTATCCTTACAGGACCCATTAATTTCTTTTGATAGTCAGTATTCAAGTAGATTTAGTATTGTTAGAGAGTACAGAAAGGTGCTATAGAATAAATGTGTTTTTATACACATTTATAGAATAAATGTGTTTTTATACACATTTATAGAATAAATGTGTATAAAGGTGTTATAGAACAAATGTATTGAGATTTTGTTTTAAAACAGATTTCTGTTGATAAACTATATTTCCTTTTAACCTGCAGTCAAAATTGGTGATTTTAAAGGAAAAATATTAAGTTTAAGTAGTAGAAATGATTTATGGATGCACTTCTTTGTCAGGTAAAGAAAATTTTATGAAAAGTCCAATCAAAGCCCATTTAATTTGGAAATACTATATTAATGCTAGACATATTGTCTAGTGGTATTTAAATAAAATAATTTATGTGCCTTTTTACTTAAATGTAATAAAAGTGCCAAAATATTTTTTGTGGTAGAAAGTTTCTTTCACCCTAGTTTTTCTCAAATGTAAAATCATGCATATTTTTAATGTATTCTGCCCTTTTATTGAATTAACATGACATAATTTTGAAGAAAGATAATAGTTATAATAGTTGGAAAGTGACAAGTTAATTAGAATGTTGTAATCCATGGTTTGAGTGGAGTATAGTCTGTGTTCTGTGTCTATGAAAAGACAACCAGAAAACTTCGTACCAGAGATTATTTCATTTCATGTAGAGATAGATAGAATTTACAGTCTGCCCTGGGATCTGTTCTTCATTTCAGTGTCTTTTCTTGCCAAAAGCAAGGTACCAGGAATGGCTTTATAGGAAAACTAAGATGTCATAGCTTCCCTAGCCACGAAAAGAAAAGTGAAATCAGTTTACTGTATTAGAATACCAAAATTAGCAAAGTGGGCTTAGCACTCATTTAAGCAGAAATTAAACAACTGACCCATTTCCTGAATGTTTCATTTTATTGATATTTCCTTATGAAAGCAGCATTACTTTCATGTGAGAACTACCAAGAAGCACATCAGATGTGTATTGTGGAATAAGATAGAAACACAGATACTTAAAAAAAACTTAGAAATTGGCTTACAATTGTAGATGTGTCTTCCCATTGGACAAATAATTCTATAAAATAATAGATTATTGTGTTTTTTTCTGGATTCCAATAGAACAGGCTGTGTATAACAGGCCACAACCAGTTGACAAAGTACGAATCAGAGACAGAAAAGACACTGTAGAAGCGTACCAACTTGCCCAGCATCTGCAGTCTATGGTAAGCAGTCCCGTGTCTCCCTAAATGATGGCTGAGTAAGGTGTGCCTACTTCTCTTCACCTATTTAACAAATGGCCATCTAGTAGAAGATGTTTTCTTTCACCCAGGCCATTCACTTTTCTGTTTTCATTCAGTTTCATGTTAATTTGTAGGCAAAAAACAAACCCCCCAAATCTGAAAATCATTCACAAACTTTACACAGAAGTATGATGTTTTGCTTAAAGTGGTCTTAGACTGCTTCATTTTGATATCCGTATCTAACATATCTTTTAAAACCATACATTTAAGCTTTTTTTTTTTTAAGCTCTTTTTTTCTTTCCATTTTCTTTTTGTTTGCTTAAAATTCTTGCCATAGATTTAGCTTTTTGGAAGAGCTGTTCAAAATATTTTAGTCTTTTTTAATTCTTGAGGTTAATGAGTTTTACAGGCTTCCATGGTGGTTCAGTGGTCAAGAATCTGCCTGCCAATGCAGGAGCTGCGGATTCAATGCCTGGGCCAGGAAGATTCCCCTGGAGAAGGAAATGGCAACCCACTCCAGCATTCTTGCCTGGGAAATTCCATGGACAGAGAATCCTGGTGGGCTGCAGTCTGTGAGGTCACAGAAAAGTCAGACATGACTGAGCAGCTAAACGGCAATGAGTTTTACAGTGTTTTAAAATGCATGCATCTTATTTTAAAAATAGGTGATCCAACAAGTCTCCCAAAAGGCAGAGTCATGCTGTGGTCTTGTTGGCTTTTACTAATTGTTGCTGTTGTTTCGTGGGTAAGTCGTGTCTGACTCTTCTGCAACCCTATGGACTCTAACCTACCAGGCTCCTCTGTGGGATTTCCCAGGCAGGAATACTGGAATGGGTTGCCATTTCCTTCTCCAGGGCTTTACTAATAAAATAGGTGAAATTGGTAATAGGTAAGGTAAATAGAAAAGAATAGAAGATGAAAGAGCAGGTTTTTTTCCTCAGAGTATTTAGGCTATAAAACATGTCTACCCTAGATTGTTTTTGTTTTTTTTTTTGTTTTTTTTTAAAGAAAGAAGGTTTTCATGTACAGTTGCTGGAGTTGGTGCTAGTCATACATATTCCTAAGTCTGAGATACAATTATTTTGCTTCTAGTTTTCATTATTATACCTCTAGCTGTGTGCTCTTGCTAGTTTTCTAGTATGAAGTCATTTTTGTGGTGGTTCTTCTTGGCCCTAAAAAATATTCTTTTCCTATAGTGTAACTCCAATATGGTGAAAGGAAATGAAAATTAAAGGAGAAATCAGAACAAAATTTCAAAAATCATCACTTACTTATTTTTGAGCAGAATGCTAACATTGAACATAATAAAATATAGTCAGGCATTGCTGATCAGGGATTATAATAATTTAATGGAGAAATTGATGTTTAGAAAATTATCATTTTGGTTTTATATAGTAATGTGCTGTGATTTCTCCAAGCTAATCTTGTTCCCTTTTGCTTTATTTTTAATTTCATAACAGCGCACAAGGAGACGCAGAGTCCGAGACCCTTGGGGAAATTGGTGTGATGCAAAAGACTTGGAAGGACAGACGTTTGAGGTAACTTTGATCCCTTCAGATGACTCAGAAGTAAAAATTGTTTTGTCAGTATACATTTGTGTATCTTTAATGTCACATATTACACTTGTTTTATATGTCTCCATGTATAGGTCTCTTTCCCATATTAATTTGTTTGTCTAAAAGTCATCAATAAACAACAAAGAAAAAGATATTGAGGATGTAGTTAACTAGAAGTTTGACTGATTTTCAGAACTGTCATTATCTGTCCCAATATTCTGGTCTTTAGCTCCAGAATATCTGTCAACATGCCAGGGAGTTGTGCCCTGTTCATTTCAGTGAACAGTTCTTGAATGATGTTCTGATATACCAATTAAAATGTTGTTCCGAGCATTAGACATAAATTGAATTACAAATATTGAAGTATTATATCTACTAACAAAACTTATGGTTCTATAAAGAAACATAGGCAGTGAATTATGTATATACATGGGTGCACACACACACACCTTCTATGACTATATAATCTGTTTGTGTATAGCCAGTGCACGTTAAATTGGAAAAATGTATGAATGTGTACTACTGGCTTTGTTACATTGGGTAACTGCATTGAACCTCAGGGTTTCATTTATAATCCCCTCAAAGGTTGAAGTAAATAAAATAAAATGTATGAAGGTCCTAATACTCAGTATCAGTAAGTCTTACATATACCTGGTATTCCATAAATGTTAGTTCTCTTCTTTCTCTCTTCCCCATTCCCTGCCCCCAGCCTGAGCATTATTCTAGGTACAGCAGTTAGTCACACATGGTCCTTGCCTTGAAGGAATTTACATTTCTAGTAGGAAAGATAAAACCTTTGGTGAGTTCCAACAAATTGGTTCCAAGAAATAAAAATCGACTTAACAGGTATGGTCAGGGTAGGTTTCACAGAAGAAGTGATGTTTCATCTGTTACTTAGGGAATGAGCAAGAGAATCTCAAAATGTGTAAATGTAGATGAGGGACTCTCGGCTGAAAGAGACATCTAAGTAAGGGTATAGACATGTACCAGACATGGGAAAATACCAGGTATAGTCTGGAAAAGGTATGTAGTTCACATGGGCTGGAGTATAAGACTGATACATGAGTGTGTGTTAGTCGCTTCAGTCGTGTCCGACTTTGCGACCCCGTGGACTCTAGCCTACCAGGCTCTTCTGTCCATGGGTTGCTATGACCTGCTCCAGGAGATCTTCCCAACCCAGGGATCAAACCCATGGCTCTCGTCTCCTGCACTGGCGGGCGGGTTCTGTACCACTAGTGCCACCTGGGAAACCCAATAAGATTGGTAGTAGATATGAAATGAGAGTTATTTTATTTTATATTTTTGTAGGATTTACTATGTTAGACACTACTGTCAGTGTTTCACAAACATTAATTCATTTAGTCTTCACAGTAACATCATAGTGGTGTTATTATTATTGTTCACATTTTAAAGATGATGAAAACAAACACAGAAAGCTTCAGTAATTTGACCAGAGTCACCCAGCTAGTGTGAGGCAGAGCCAGGCATTGTCTCTGCAGAATATGTGCACATTAGCTTTATGCTGTGATGTCTGTTTATTAATTCTCCCTTCAGTGGTTGATGGATGCTTTGATCAAATGGTGGGGTTTTTTTTTAGCATCTCTCTGCTGAGGAGTTGGCAAGAAGAAGAGAAGAGGATAAATGCAAACCTGGTAAACCTTCAAAAGTACCAAGACCAACAAAAAGGTATAATGTGACAATATGCAAGTGTGATTTTGTTAATAATCATAAATGATTAGAAAACATATAGAAGGACTATCTGATGTTGCAACATTACTTTGTTCACTTATTAAGTTTAAAAATACTGCTGAAATTTAAGAATTTTTTTATTTCACTGATTGTTAATTTGGGAGACCATGAGCAAAAGTTTTAATTTGTTCATGTTCAGTAAATATAGGATCCAACATATGTTGTGAGGGCCTTGTTTATGACAGGTGGTTATTTAACACCTTAGACATTATAAACCAGTAACCTCATGAAATGACTAGTTCCCTCTTTGGTTGGTGCTGAATGTTAGTGAGGGTTTTTTTTTTTTTTTTTTTAAATATAAAATATGTAGCTTGTAACATTAAGGGTCGCTGTATAAATTAAATGCCTTGATTTTCTAGACCCTCACTTCCTGCAGATGACCCATGAAACAGACTGTAGTTTTGTCAGTGTCCCTTTTAAAACAAGATATCCAGGAACACCTCTTGGTAATTTTCAGTGGAAAGAGCCCTAATACTCAGCAGTTAGATGTTCCTGGGTAAGTTACATAATGCCTTTATAAGCCTAAGGTCCTCATTTATAAAATAATAACTTTAACAATTAGCACTGTTAGCTATGTTTTAAGCATATCATATATATTAACTCATTTAATCTTCATAACAACCCTATGAAGTAGTTAATATAATCATTCCCATTTTATAAATGAGGAAACTGAGAGGCACAGAGAGGTTATATAACTTGCCCATGCTTGTTAATGGTGGTGGTGTGATTTAACCCAGGCATTAAGGCTTAAGAATCTGTGCTCCTAACCATTACATTATATATCACCTCTCTAAAATTAAAGTCAAACTTTAGAATTGTTGTGAGAATAAATTAAATGAGATAAGCTACAGTCATCCATAAACTAGGACTCCTCATCTCATGTCCAGACACTTGATTTTCTGAATCTAAATGTGAAACATACTTACTGTAATTTTCAAGTCATTCTTCCAGTTAGGATCTTTTTGAATCCAGATCCACTTTTTTCATATTAGTCTTCGTAACTTTGAATCATCAACATTTCAGTAAGCTTGCCTTTTCCACCATTGATCACTGATTAAAATGTTTAACTGAAATAATGCAAACCTCAGACATCATTGTTGAATCAGCTATATATTACCACTTAACCCAATTAACTCATTCTTCATCTTATACAGAAGAATAATCATAGCAGATGTCTTGCTTACATTTAATAACTGAGTCTTTATGAGTCTGCTAGTTTCTAGCATATCATTGCTATCAAAAGTGAAATTTAGGTGTACCTATCATGACTTATATTTTCATGAACCCATCATTCTTAGTCACCTCTTCACTTGCTAAAGGCTTGCAAAGCAGTTGTTAAATAACCTTTTCTAGAATTTTCCTCTGCTTCTTTTTTGGTGTTTTGAAAACAGGCCCAGTAATTGCCTATTCCTGGTCCTCCAGTAATTTTCCATTCTCTGCAGTGCCTCAAAAAGGGTTGACGGTGGTTTCAGACGATGGTTCTTCAAAGTGCTCTGGGATGTAAATGCTTTGTTTCTATTTTCCTAACTCTCTTGACCTTTTTTTTTCTCTCTTCATTTTATTTGCGTTGATTAAGCACTTTCTAATTTGAACATCTTCCTCCTTCAGCAAACACTTTTTAAATGCCTACTGTTCTCAGTATTTGGAATACAGTATTCAGCAAAACAAAGTATCTCATCTAGCACTAAGTCTCTGGTAGAATAGGAACTAAATAGTTCTGCTCTTTTCCGGTTGTTAACATGAACATATTCCTTGTGTATTTGCTTTCCCTGGGTGTAGCCTAAGAGTTTTTATTTTTCTCAAACCTCAGTTCTTTATTGGTCAAAGCCTTTCTAATATTTCTCTCATATTTACACGTTTTTTTATCTAGCTTTGGTTAGGTGGCCCTTTTTCCATCTTTTATACTTCAGCTTAAAAGATGAGTTTACCACAGAACTTTGTATAGACATTAATTTCTTTAACAGAATTGTCATTTATTCATTCAGCAAAGATTTACTGAGCGCTTCCTTTATCCTGAACACATTGTACTGACAGAAATGTTTCTGAGAAACGTCTGTCTTTGAACTTCCTTTCCTATCTTATGTCAGAGTTAGGTTTTCATTGAAACCTGCTTTCAGTGTAGGACATGTCTGGCCATTTATAATGTTCTCTTTGGGTGTTAAAAGAAATTAAGACAACAAAATTACTTTCTCAAAGGTCCTGTTGTTTCTCAAATTTTCAGTCAAGTCCAAAAGAACCATGCTTCTTTCCAAAGGGTTATATCATAAATTCTCCTAATTTATTATTTTTCCACTTGGACAGAATTTAGGTTTAGATTATTGGTATACATTTTCAAATTTGTAAATAAATTACGTTATTGAAATTATATTAGGAATGATTTTCTTTTCTTTTTCCTTTTCCAGCTCATTTGATCCCTTCCAACTGATACCTTGTCATTTTTTCAGTGAAGAAAAGCAGGTACTATTCATTCATCACAGAATGACCATAAATAATACCCTCCTCTCTGACATGTAATATTCTTTTTCTATGTGTGCAAGGCATGTGTATATGAAAGGTTGGATAAGTCAGGGTACGCTAAGGGTCAGATGAGTGATACAGGTGGAAAATGAGAAGGAATTTCTCCATGCTAGGGCTTTGAATTATACATATATTTCTTTAAAAGTCTGATTTGTGCTGAGCCTTGGTTGGTAGTGAGAACTTGGTGTGATAGATACAGGAGAAAAGGATGGACATTCCAGTTAGAAAGAATAAAATCTCTATTTTTATGCTCCCCCATTTTTTTTTTCTTATATTTCAGGAGCCATTTCAGGTGAAAGTAGCTTCAGAAGCACTTTTAATAATGGATTTGGTAAGGATATTACATTGTGTTTACTTAGTTATTCTGATTTCCATTCTTGTGTATTTTTATTGCAGGCATAAGAGAGAGTATGGAAGACGTGTATTTTGGATCTTAACTATCCTCTTTTACAAGGAATCTAAAAATAAGTCTTTTCTTTTGGAGAAAAGCCAAACAATTGCATGTTTCCATATTTTAGAGAAAATAAATTAATGTGAGTTTTTGCAGACTGTTTCTCATCATTAACCCTATTTTAATTTTCTAGTATCCTTGTCTGCTGCCTTCTAGATAACTGCAACAAAGCACAACTCATAATTTGGAGGCTCCTTGTTTTGCACTAAACTGCTGAGATCTCCAGTAGTTGTGTGTGTGTTCATGGTATTTTTCTGTAGGAGGACCCAGAGTAGTTTTACTTTGTATCCGTATGATACCTTTCCTGTGTAGGGAGAGCAAAACAGTATCTTCATTTTGTAAATGTAAAAAATGGCATCTTGGAGTGTTTGAATGTTTGGTTCAGTTTCTTAGCCAGCAGTAAAGATAGGTCTTAAATCCTAAGTCTGTGTATGCTGAGCCTAGCATCTGATTCCTCTACTGTGTTAATTCATTTTAGAAAAGTATAATTATCATACTTGTAAATGACTCTCCTATGATAAGTGAGATTTGTTCTGGTATTTTGTCAGATGGATTTAGTTTGTATGTTTGGACTAAGTCTATCTTGTGTTTCTTTTAGCATGCTCATGTTTCTATGGCAGAAGTGATTGGTCTGTTAGGAGGAAGATATTCAGAAGCTGATAAAATAGTTGAGGTAAGTTTTCTCTTAAAATTTTAAAAATTTAGTCTTGCTGCTATACCAAGTGTTTTTATAGATTTCAATGGATATAATTAACATATAAACTTTATGATATAAATGAGAATATGCAAATGTAGAAAGTTATTTCCTCCCTGGGACTTCCCTGGTGACCCAGTGGTTAAGAATCTGCGTTGCAATGCAGGGGATGCAGGTTCGATCCCGCATGCCGCGGGGCAGCTAAGCCTATGCGCTGCGCCACGCACAGCCACGAAAGAGCCTGCGTGCCACAGCTAAGACCTGATGCAGCCAAATAAGTATAAATATTTTTTTTTAAAGGAGAAAGAAAGTTATGTGTTCCTGGAGGTGACTGAACATTCCATGTATTGAGCACCTGTTTCCCTCCTCCACCAAGAAGGAGGGAACTGCCAGGCCTTGGTTCCATATTGCCTTCGCCAGTAAAAGCTTCAGCTCCTAAGAGGCCGCCTTATAATTGAAACTCAGTATACATCATTTGCTAGAAATTACCATAAATAATAGGGGTCATTGAATGACTTTTTACAAACATTAATATGAGCTGACCAACACTTCACTTGTCTGAGTAGAAAAATGGATTTTGAGTTCCTAGCATATAGTCACACTTTTGGAGAGTAATTCATTTGCAAGTTAAAGGCTGCCTGTGATAGAGACAAATAAAAGACTTGGCTTTAAAAAGTTTCTGTTCCTGTGTATGAATTCTGTGTAGAATTAACAGGATTTCAGTATAATCATTTAAGGATTAATCCTTTATAGGTCTGTGCAGCAGAACCATGTAACAGTCTGAGTACGGGACTGCAGTGTGAGATGGATCCTGTCTCACAAACACAAGCCTCGGAAACCTTGGCTGTCAGGGGCTATAGTGTTATTGGATGGTATCATTCTCACCCTGCCTTTGACCCTAATCCTTCCTTACGAGATATTGACACTCAAGCCAAATACCAGGTGTGTTTATAGGTCTTCGTGTGTATAGTCTGTAAATAATTGCACATTCTCTCCCCTCTCATTGTTTTCTATTAATTAAATACACTTTTAACATTTCTAGCAAAGTAATTACAAGAGTAATATATGTATTTTGTTTAATACAGACAAACCATCACAGTAATGGTGTTAATTCTTCCCAGAGCCTTTAAAAATGATGGGGCTGACTAGAACAGAGACTGGATACAACTGAAATAATTGGAAATATCATGTATTTTGCATGTCTGGAAAAAAGTTTTGTTTTATTCTGCAGTTTTGTTTGATATCTGGGTGTTTTTGCTGTTGGCAACTGATTGTAACTTGTTACCATTTTGGTAAAGATTACAGCTGAAGGGTAGTAAATTTAATTTATTAATGTATTCATGGAAAATGTAGATTATGTAAGCCAGGTGATCTTTTCGGGTTGGGTTGGACATGTTTTGGCCCGCAAAGTTTAGGGTATGGAATAAACTTCATCTAGTTGCTGTTTGGAAGTGAAGTTTCTAACACACCTTTGCATTCCCTTGTCCTCTATTGGGTGTGTAAAATGTTGGTATGGGTAAATACTGACTTTTAAGTTTATGTAGTTGAAACTAATTATACTTTTTTTTTTTTAATTGTAGAGTTACTTCTCCAGAGGCGGTGCAAAGTTCGTTGGGATGATTGTTAGTCCTTATAATCGAAATAATCCTTTACCTTATTCTCAGATTACCTGCCTGGTTATAAGTGATGAAATTAGCCCAGATGGCTCTTATCGTAAGTTTTCAACAAAAACAGTTCTACTTGTACTTTCATTTTTTTGAATCTTACAAATCACAGAATTTATACCTAGGCAGAGCAATTTGATGGAAAAATTTGTGTCCTCAGCTAGGGAATCACTGTTCACATACCATGTAGTACAGCCACCCTCTTTCCTTTTATGATTTCCTTCTACAGTAAAGTCCCCACTGTGTTACCGTGGCCACTGGGCAAAAACATTACAATATAAAGATAACTTATGGCCAAGTAGTGTGTATATGAGGTCCTAGAGACATTGCAGTAAGCAAAACAGACAAAATCTCTTCTGTTTTCTTGAACATTTTTTGATAAATACACTTTCTTTCTCTGCAATGGCATTCAAATGAATAAAAAGATAAAAAGAACAGTGACCACCCTACCACAAGTTCTCCATGATCTCCCAGTTTAGGCTCAACAGTGCTTATTTTTATATCTATCTCAAGAAAGAATTTAGTTGGTTTAGCCCATCATGACTTGGTTCCTTTGGGGCTTATGTCCACTGCTCTTCCAATCAGTTCTGGCTGGATAGGGAATTAGACCAAGAAAGTAGGAATGTTTAAGATGGGAATGCAGATAGAAGTGAAAGATTAGAGGAAACAATTAACTTTTAGAGCATATTCTCTTTTCATCCTGATACCACTGTTCTAGTTGACTATACTCTATGGATGCTGTCACTCTACATTGTTTTCTTTCCCATGAGCTCATGAGCCCCTTGAAGATAGATACTATATAAATATATATATATATTTTTTCAGACAAAAGCCGTTTAATTGACAGTATACAACTTTCCAAAATATATTTTTGTAAGAAAATGGCAATAAGTAATAATTTTTACAAACAGGTTTCTTAGTAAATTCCAGTGTACTTTAGACTCCTGTCCACTAAGACACAGCTCCCCCAGTCTCCTGAGCAAATTCTTTTAACATGTGTAGAATTAACAGGATTTCAGTATAATCGTTTAAGGATTAATCCTTTATAGGTCTGTGCAGCAGAACCATGTAACAGTCTGAGTACGGGACTGCAGTGTGAGATGGATCCTGTCTCACAAACACATTTAACATTCACTAATTTTTTAAAAAAGACGTGGAGCAAATAGTAATCCCCTCCTGTGACTCAGGGTAGGGTTTTCACCAAACTTGAGTTAATCAGCTAATGACAGTGATGAAAACCATTGCTTTACTTTTGCCCCCTCTGCCTTCCCATCTTGTTCCCTTTGATCCTTAGCCCTCTATGCAAAAACTGTTCTTGGCAGAACACAATTGTTCATTTAAGTCTTAGACCTAAATAAGCCACAGACCAGTAAGGTTCCTGTTTTTGTCTTCATGCTCTCCCTACCCTTGCTGCAGATCTGTCCTTGGTATCACTCTGCTGCCTGCCCTTAATTAGCAGGCCTTAATTTGTTGGTTTCTTCCTGAGGCACACAGCACTGGACAGTTTTCCAGTCCAGGTTTTAAGCCTGTTTTCTGTCACTAAATATGTGAGTTTCGCCAGGTCACTTTATCTTTCTGGGCTTCAGACTCTTCTTCTGTTAAAAAAATAAAGATTGGACTGGGTTCTAAAACCCCTCTTCCCAACCAGGTTGCATATTGACTACAACCCTTATTGTAACATGCTGGGACTTTACAGGGAGGGGATGAGGACCATATTTAAAAATAAAAATGCCCAGTCTGCAAGACAAATACTTCATCATCAGCCTATCTCGTATTTAGTTTTTCATTAAAGAAAAACAAAAGCTTGTTATTTCTAGTAAAATAGACATTTACATTCCTGTTTAGAGGGAAAAAAGCCTTCTCTCTTAACAAAGGTTTTTTCTAAGTATATTCACTCAGAGCAGTGCAGGGTGGATTAACATGTGGCTGTTGTATTTACATTATCAAAAAATACATATGTGTGTATCAGCTGGAACTGGTTTTTCAAAGTTTCTCCAGTATATTGTCGAAAAGATAAAAGCTCAAGAAGTGATTTAAATAAACTTTCTGCTAGCTTTCCTTATCAAGAAGGGAAAGAACAGTCTCGCGTCTAGACTAAACCCGTATCTTGTCCTATGACGCAAAAGAATATTCTGTGCCCCCTTCATAAGCATTGTTGCGTCTGTCCCCCCTGACATGATAGTGTGCTTCCCCCTGGATTTCGTCCAGTCATCAGATTCGTGGTTTCTGGCCTTTCATGAAGTTTAGGGAAACCAGTGTGCCACCAAAATAAAAGAGTATAATCTCTGGCACAACTTGTTTCAAGTCAATGCTGAATTCTCAGCTTTCTGCTCTCTTCTCAGCCCCAGAATCTGAATTAACCAGATAGCATCAGAGACCAGCAGAGATGTGGGAAGAAGGTGACCACTACAGATACATGGCGATATGGTGTTTGACATAGGTGGCAAGAGCAAGCCAGGGCAAGTTGCCCAGAAGGCTAGAACGATACAGTTCAGATGCACTCAAAGAAGGAGCCTCTGAGCCAGCCCAGAGCTTGTCAAGGCTGACTCTGGACAGAGCCACAGTCATTCCTCTTGATCAAGCCTCATTTTTACTCTCTGGTCCTTGCCAGTGGCCTTCTCGCTCCCCAAGAGGCCTGTGGGTTATGGCCTTTGATTAGTTTCCAGAATGTACTTGCTGTCTCTGTCTAAACCTGGCTGGTGAAATGAGACCCAGAATCAGCAAAGGAGTAATCCAGGCTGGCCTGTCCCACAGTGGCCATGATAGAAACCCACTGGGTAGAAAGAACCAAATGTTGGGTAGGAAAGAAGCAAACAGATCTTTTCCCAGTGAGATAGCATTTTCCTCTGCTGCTGCTGCTAAGTCACTTCAGTCATGTCCGACTCTGTGTGATCCCATAGATGGCAGCCCACCAGGCTCCCCGTCCCTGGGATTCTCCAGGCAAGAACACTGGAGTGGGTTGCCATTTCCTGCTCCGATAGACACTATATTGTACTCATTTTTCTACTCTCAGTTTCTAGCCCAGCGCCTGGCATAATGTAGATTTAACAAATTAGTTTCTTCATTCTTAATGATGTCACTCAGATGCCCTCTCTCTGGTAAAGACCCCAGCACCACTACCCTCTATCTCATTTACTATTAGTTTCTGTTCTTTATGCACCTGCAACACTTGTTTCCTGCCTTCATGGTTATTTTCATCTTTTATTACAATTTATTTAGCCTGTCTCACTAAACTGTGAGCCTCAAAGAGGAGGAACTACATCTTCGTGTCTCCTGTAACACCTAATCACTTGCCTTACATGTAAGGCGTGGTCAATGCTCTATATAGTTTTATTGAATGAGTAATACTGACATTAACTTTTTCCAAAATGCCCATTTTGAACATAGCGCATGTGCACGCGTGCGCGCGCACACACACACACACACACACACACACACACACACACACATGTATATATATATATCATTCTTTACCCCAGCATAATTTTACAAAAAGTTACAAAAGGAAGAATCACAGTAAAATTGTTCTCAGTTTAAATCATGTCTTAATATCATATACTACTAGATTTGGGGAGTGAATCTCTACTGTGCTGTCTAATACATTCACCTGTGGCCTACATATGATGGCTTAAATTAATTAGAATTAAATGAAATTTAAAATTTAGTTCCTAGAATCCTACTTCTGGGCAAAATGAAGTAACAAGGACCTGTCTGATACAACTGAAAAACTGGACAAAATATAGAAAACAATGGGATTTATAATATCAAGCAGTGAAGGATATGATTGCTGAGAGATGGGAAGCATAAAAGTGAGCCCAAGTTACCCTGGCTTATTAACTTAAAAGAACTTCCAGGTATGGCACAAGGAGGAGAAACTCACCCAGAGTCTAGCTGACTCTGAGTTGACATGATTGAAATAAGACTAAGGAGACCAGGGCAACTAAATTTGTAGGACAGAGTACCAGAGAGTAGAATGCCACCTGGAGAAACTCCAGAGATGTGTAGAAGGTTCAAATTTAGTATTTAGCAAGATAAAGACCAATGCATGTGTGTGAAGAAACTACCCCAAATGAGAAGGAATCACCCAAAAGATTAGCAGGCCCAGTGCTGGAGGCTCACATAAGCTACTGTCAGACAGCACACAAGTGTCCATGTAAACATCACTGCAAGAAGTTCTCTTGAGTAGAGCCGCTTCTTCCATTGTTAACACTGCTTATTAGGTCTTAATCCTTGGTCCTTTGCTCCTCTTTGAAACTTTCTTGTTCAAGAGTTCATTAAAATTTCTCACAAGCCATGGGATACCTTCTATTACATTACTTTGAACTGGGTGCTTGATATATTTATTTGTTTATTCATGTATTCATTAATTTATGTCTAATGGCTAATCATTTTCTCTACTTGTAATAGGCAGGAAATATACTTAGTGATTAGTTTTATTCTGACACTTAAGTGGATAAAAATAATCAGTGCATATATGTGTAATTGGATCATTTTGCTGTATACTTGAAAATAGCACATTATAAATTAATTATACCTCAATTTAAAAAAATAATAAGCCTATCAAAAGTAATCAGTACAAAAGGAAATTTTTACTGGTTTAGTGCCTTTTTTTAACTTATAAAATACTCAATACCTAATAGAGATGTATAATGTGTGTGTGTGTGTTTATTTTCTTTTTTATGAGCACAGACTGAAAATGCCTTTATTTATTTGCCTTTATTTTAGTCTCATTTTTTACTTCCATTAAGAATAAGAGTTGCTTTACCTGGATTCAGATCCCAGCTCTGATATGTTTTTGTTACTTTACCTAGGGCAGGTTACTTAATATTGCTCATTCTCCTTTGCCACATCTGTAGAATGAGAAAAAATTATTACCTTGCTTACGGGGTAATGCATGTAAGTGCTTGGTAAATAATAGGTCTAAAGTAGGTAGGTAAAATTATTGCTGTAGCCTGTGCTTACTAGGTAATGAAAACATATCAAGTAAATGATTGTTATCACAAAAGGAGTTTGGGTAGTAGCTTATGTACTATAATGTGTCACTCTTCTTAAGTTCTTGGAGGGGGAAAATGAAATGGAAGAGAATTGAGAAATGAAAAAAATCAGCTATCATCATGCTGTTCCCTTCTCTCCTTGCATACACCTGGAAAAAAAAATGGGGAGAAAAAGCCGTTTTAGAGCATACTGACAAATTATGTTTACATTGTATGGAAGTATAGTTATGATTTTTTTTCCCTAGTACCTTCTGATTTGCTGGCATTTTATTTACTTGAAAAGCTTAATGATGGCAAAAATGCAAGTTGAGAGGCAGTATGATGTAAAGGTTAAGAACATAAGCTTGAGCCAAACTGCCTGACTTCAAATCCTGGCTCTCTCTCTTGCTAGTTATGTATTAATAAGTCCAAGAACAGATTATTTAATAGCCTCTCTGTGGCTCAGTGTCATCAAAAAAAAAGGGACTAATACTGGTAGCTAGTTCATGTGCTGTTGGTATTAGTCGCTCATTCATGTCCGACTCTGCAATCCCATGGACTGTAGCCTGCCAGGCTCGTCTGTCCGTAGATTCTCCAGGCAAGAATACTGGAGTGGGTTGCCATTCCCTTCCCCAAGCTAGTTCATGTAAGTGGCCTTTATTGTTGTTATTTAGTCGCTAAGTCAAGTCTGGCTGTTTGTGACCGGGTTCCGCTGTTCTCCATTGTCTCTCAGAGTTTGCTCAAATTCCTGTCCATTGAGTCAGTAATGCTATCTAACCTTCTCATACTTTGCCACCCCGTTCTCCTATTGCCTTCAGTCTTTCCCAGCATCATGGTCTTTTCCATTGAGTCAGTTCTTTGCATCAGGTGGCCAAAGTATTGGAGCTTCAACTTCAGCTCAGTCCTTCCAGTGAATATTCAGGACTTATTTCCTTTACAATTGGCTGGTTGGATCTCCTTGCAGTCCAAGGGACTCTCAAGAGTCTCCTCCAGGACCACAGTTCGAAAGCATCAGTTCTTTGGTGCTCAACCTTCTTTATGGTCCAGCTCTCATTTCCATACATGACTACTGGAAAAACCATAGCTTTGAGTAGACTGACCTTTGTTGGCAAAGTGATTTATCTGCTTTTGAATACGCTGTCTAGGTTTGTCATAGCTTTCCTTCCAAGGAGCAGGCATCGTTTGATTTCATGGCTGCAGTCAACATTTTCAGTGATTTGGGAGCCGAAGAAAAGGAAATCTGTTACTGCTTTCACTTTTTCCCCTTCTATTTGCCATAAAGAAATGGGACCAGATGCCATGATTTTCATTTGAATGTCGAGTTTCAAGCCAGCCTTTTCACTCTCCTCTTTCACCTTCATCAAGAGGCTCTTTAGTTCCTCTTCACTTTCTGCCTAGTATGGTATCATCTGCATATCTGAGGTTGTTGAAATTTCTCCCGGCTGTCTTGATTCCAGCTTGTGATTTATCCTGCCCAGCATTTTGCATGGTATACTCTGCACATAAGTAAAATAAGCAGGGTGACAGTGTTTAGCCTTGTCATACTCCTTTTCCAATTTGGAACCAGTCCATTGTTCCATGTCCAGTTTTAACTATTCCTTCTTGACCCACATGAAGGTTTCTCTGGAGGAAGGTAGGGTTTTCTGGTACTCCCATCTCTTTAAGAATTTTCCACAATTTGTTGTGATCCACATAGTCAAAGACTTTAGTGTAGTCAATGAAGCAGAAGTATATATTTTTCTGGAACTCGCTTGCTTTCTCCATGATCCTATGCATGTTGGCAATTTGATCTTTCATCCTCTGCCTCTTTGAAACCCAGTTTATACATCTGGAAGTTCTCGGTTTGTGTACTACTGAAATCTGGCTTGAAGGATTTTGAGCATAACCTTGCTAGCTTGTGAAATGGGCACAGTTGTACAGTAGCTTAAACATTCTTTGGCATTGCCTTTCTTAGGGATTGGAATGAAAACTGACCTTTTCTAGTCCTGTAGCCACTGTTGTGTAAGTAGCCTCACATCCATACAAAGTGTACCTCTAGGGACTTTTCTGGTGGTCCAGTGGCCAGAACTCCATGCTCCCAATGCAGGGGGCTCAGTTCCAATCCCTTGTTAGGGAACTATATCTTGCATGCCATAGCTAAGACCCAGTACAGCCAAATTAATTAATTAATTAATTATAATACCTTTATATAAAGCCTGGCACATAGTAAGCATTATACTAGTGTTACTATTATTGTATTGGCCTTTGGTAATGAATCACCTGAGCTTTTTAAATATACCACAAATATAACTACATGGGGATTTTGAAGGATATATGAGAAATTTCTAAGTAGGCTCATCTCTTGGTATTTTTTCCTTTCTAACTTATGTAAGTGATATCTACCCTTTGGACTTGTTTCCTCCAGAGTTTATTGTGACTCGAGTGTAGTTACTGCCTCTCCAGAATTAAATCTAGTCCCTCCCTGCCTAGTCTTAGGTCAGCACACACAGTCAGGCAAGAATGCTGGAGGTTGAAATCCAAGCTCTTCGCTTTACTAGAAGAAACAGCTTGTTCAACCCATCTCAGCCTCAGTTTTATGTGTTAAATAGGAATAATGCTACCTATCTTATAGCACTGTGTTGATAACCTGTGTTTTAAAAAAAGTCAGTGGGATGGAACATAGCTGGGTTTGCCTAGGTCAATTCCTATTTAAGCCTGTGGTTCTGGCACAAGTGTATATAAGTGCCCGCTTTCACTCCAGAAGCCTCGTGGTTTGGATGATGATTTATATGATCATCTTACCTGTCACAGTTCCTTGCATAGAATTGTCATGCAAATGGCACTATTACTTTTCGTTATTAATTGTTTGGCATTAATAGGGTTTATGGACCAAGTTCAGCCAGGCAGTGCATAATTAATGAATGCCTCTTATGTTTAAAGTGCTGCTTAGCTGGTATGCCAAATTGCGGTTGTGAAAACACTGATGGGAATTGTAAGTAATTAAAAGGAGATTGGAGATTCAAGGAATAGTTGGTAAAAATATGCTTCTTTATGCTTTTCTAGGTTTACCTTATAAATTTGAAGTACAACAGATGTTAGAAGAACCTCGGTGGGAGTTAGTGTTTGAGAAGACAAGATGGATAATAGAAAAATACAGGCTATCCCGGAGGTATGTGCTATGGTTTGAGAGGGTTGCACATCTGCAGTGTTCTCATTAAATTATGTTTTAGGGAAAGCCCAAGTTAAATATAAAATTGTGATGTATGGCATCAGTGATAGTTTATTACAAAACTAATGTGTTTATAGTATTTGTTTCATTGGTTTGTTTTCATATTTCTTCCAACAGCAGTGTCCCCATGGATAAAATCTTTCGCCGAGATTCTGACCTGACTTGTTTGCAGAAAGTAAGCTTTCTTCAGTTTAATTGGTTTCATTGTTCATAGATTCTAAAGCTATTCATCTTGATGTGTTTTCCCATGATGCCTGATGCTTTGTGGATACATTTTCTGTGTGTTTCTTTTATTGCTTTTTCCTTTCTAAAGTTAATTTCTAGGAGATAATTAGTAATGTGTTTTGTTGCCCACGCTTGCATATAGAAATAATATTGTTTTAGAACAAAATTTGTCAATGTTGGCTGATTATTATTGTACACAATGGAGAGCATTTTTCTTATTTTATTAAATTCAAAAGCACCGTGTTTCCATTTAGCTTTAACAATTGATCATTTTTAAAAGTCGTAGTGTAAATCTAACAAATTTAAATGGTCATTTTACTTAACTTCTGGTAGAAAATAAGAGTCTTGAATTATTTTACTTCACTTCTAGTTTTGTTTCTATGAGTGTATTGAGAGATTGGCAAGATTGGTCTTTCTTTTTTTTCTTTTGGTAACAATTTGGAAATAGAAAATTTTAACTTACTAAGTTTCTTCTTTAATAATTTTTACCCCCTCCTATTGTAGTCACTTTCTCTTTGTTCTGTCGGAAGATTAATATACACATTTCCCAGGAATTAGACTCTAGCATCCTGTTTTTGAAATGGTAGAATCTTGTATTTTAATGTACATAGATTTTTATCCCATAGGATTCTTTGCTTTGTAAATAAAACTACTTTAAAAAGCAAATCCACAAGTTTGTAGAAAGCATGATACATACAGGCTCAAGTTTATCTCCTTATATAAAATCAGAAGGAACTAACCTAAGCATTCCTCAACAATGGTTTCCTACACTTCAGCTGTATGATTATTAAACACAAATTTATCCTCAGCCTCTTTTAAGGAGAATGTTTCTAATTTAAGCACTATAAAATAGGAGATTTGGAAAGGGATAAAATGATAGTAATGCAAACCCTCTTCTTGTACTTCTGTGTATTTAAATATAAAACTTCTCTTTTCAACTAGCTTTTGGAGTGTCTGAGGAAAACTCTGAGCAAAGTGACTAATTGCTTCATTGCTGAAGAATTCTTGACTCAAATAGAAAATTTATTCCTTTCCAGTTACCAAAGCAAGCCAGAGAATGGAGTGGCTGAAGAGAACTGTACTGTGGGGCAAAAGGAATTGTTAATGTAATTCTCTTAAAGTAAGGTATTTTAGTCTTGACATAGTAGATCCTACTTTCAGAGTTATAACCTTGAAATTATTGTTTAACCGTGGTACAGTTTGGTTTTTTTTTTTGCTAGTTCATGAAATCCAAACTTGGCCACATACACCATGTGGCAAGAGAGAGAGCTGGACTTGTTTTCGTGTGTGGTGCTCAGAGTGTTGTGTGAGGTGGGGTCGGCCGGCATGCTCAGTCCTCCACGGCCAGTCAGGGCCTGAACTAGAGGCCGCCTCCCTGCTGTCTGCAGGTTGAGAAATGGATTGTGTCTCGAATTTTTGCCTCCCCTGAACTAGTCGTTCCAGTTTTGCTGTCTCACGTCTCACTAGGAGCAGTTCCATTCTCTTCATGTGTTTTGTGAGGCTTGTTTATGGTTGCAGATGAGATACGGGTGGGTGTTCCCTGAAGTGATGAACATGGTTGAGAACTGCTGGTTTAATGAATCTAACAACATGCTATGCGAGGCCAGGGGAGGCCTGGGGAAGGGACCTAAAGGAGAGAATCAAATTACCAGCTTTTTAATTACAGATTTGCTTCCATTTTACTTTATAACTGCACTGCTATAGGATATGCCATTTTATCAGCTGTAACATTTTGTCAGGCTTTCAGATACATAATATAATTAGCTTCAAATATAGGTGCCACTTATACTAGTGTTTGTGATAAAACTTAGTTAACTAGAACACAGGTAATCATAACCCTTAAACTAGATTTTTTTATATTTCCTCTTACTACCTGCTATGAGGAGAAAGAGGCAAATTACAATAAAGCTTAAATAAATCAGATTTGATTTTAAAAACAAAAAATCCTTCCAGGACATATTATGTATTCAGCCCAGTTTTGTATACTTGCTGAATCCAGAACAGGGGTCAGTGGACCTTTTATGTAAAGGGGCAGTTAATAACAGGCTTGGCAGACTACATACCATCTCTGTCGGTCCTTCTTCTTTATATTTTTTAACAACTCTTTCAAAATGTAAAATCATTTTTAATTCACGAGCCTCACAAAAGACAGGTTGCTGGCTGTTGTCTTCCAAACCCTGCTCCAGAGGATTGCAGATATTTAGAATTTATTTTCAAGTGCATGAGCCTGAGCCACTGAAAGGTCTTGCGTCATCTTCATCAGTTTTATTGCATCTAATCTGGGTATGATTCTGTAATTTTGCCTTTTTTTGGTTTAATGAATATCCAAGGAAAATAAGTCAGTATTGGAAGGAGCAGTGAGCCAGTTTTAGATGATCTGGGCCTTGACTCAGTCTTGTAAATTGGGGGAATATAGTCTGCCTTCTCTGGGCCTAAATTCATGTGTAACTGAGGTCTAAATTATCTCCCCTGCATCCTCCCAGGTCTAAAATCTTGTGATTCATTCTAATTGTGGGACTTACAAACCTGGAGCTTATATTTTGAGGTGGTACAGTTCCAAAATTAATTTTAAATGTTTTTTTAAGGAAAGTGGTAGTATTTTCCATTTTTCTATATGCGTTTAGGATAAACAGTGAAACATAACTTACAAAGCAGTTACTTTGGGGACCAGGGATATTAGAACTGTAGACCGAAAATAGGAAACCTGAATTCTTACCTAATTCTCTTACCAGCTTTGTCGTGTGACAATCACGTAACCTTTTGGACCTTAGGCTCCTCACCTGTAGTTCAGGGGCAGAAAGTGCGCTTCTGTAACAGGTGGTGGTTCATTCCTTCGTGCTCTTCCTTCTGACATGTCTTCTTCATTATACCTCAGGAACAGATCCTAGAAAGTGGTATTAATTAGCTTTCTTAATTGACATTTCCCTGTTACATTGATGAATTGGGGTTGGAAAATAGTGAAAATTAAGAATTCTGTTCTCAGTCTGGGTCCTCTGCATGCTTGTGGGTTACTACATTTAGCCATTTAACCTAAGCCATACTATGAGGAACTCAACATGGTACTGTTCACAGTTTAATGCTTTGAGAGCACAGTTTTTTTAAGTAATACTTACTGTTTTTTTCTGATGGTAAGAGTACATTTATCTTTTTAGAAGATAATTTTTAAAAAACAGAAACCATAGTTAACATTGTAGTATAAACCTTTCATTTTTTTTTAACATCATGTAATTTTGATTATAGTCTGTGATATTTTCCTCCCCTCCTCCCTCATTCATTCCTTTACATTTTTCTTATGATAGTCTTAAAACATTTTTGCAGCTCTCGGTGCCCACATTCCTATCACTGCCAACCTTGGCCTGCTGAGGGCAGTAGGAGTCAAGCCTTGAGAAGCACAGGAAGGCTCAGCCTGAGTGGCAGTGTGGAAGTTTAAGAGGCAGGGTTTCAGAGGGAAACCTACCTCTGGCAGTGTTTACAGAGTGGAGATAGGACTTGAAAACATCAGAGTCTCTTCATCCTGATTTGGTCCTTACTTTTGTGCAAAGACAATAAAATCATGAGCTTAGTTTTGTTTTGTTTTATTTTTTTCTTTTTCCAGCTTGCCTACTGGAAATTGACATTACAATTACTTCTCTTTTACAGTTTCATCCCAAAATAATATTCAAAAAAAGAAAAATCAGTGAAATAAGATCCACAAGATCAGAGGCTGTCCCCTTTGTAATTTCAGCCTTGGGCCATTGGCCCTCAGTGCTGTATTATAACTTTCGTGAGCCTTAGACATTTTTGCCTTTTTGACCCTCTTCTTCCACAAAAAAACTACTAAAAATTAATGTTACAACTGCATTTGTATAAAATGAATTTAATATTGTATATGCATACATCCTTCCATCTGAAAGTGTTTTCTGTGTTATAAATTTAAAAGAAATTAAAACATTTGGGAGGGCCTCTAAATGTATTATAAACATGAGACCTGGTGCCTAATAGCTCAGTTGTCCCTGCCTATATTCTGTTACGCCTCCCCTATAAACCGACCTCACAAACCCTAGCAGAGCTTTGCCACACAGCCAGAAACCCTGCAGTTCCTGTGGCTTTAGATCCACAGACATGAACTTTGGTCTTTACTGACTCCATCAACGTTCAGGACTTGGTTGGAACCATTCATCCCCCAAAGAAAGATGGGCTGCAATGGCTAATTTTAGGTTTCAGGTCGATATTTTGTTCTGATTCTTAATACTTAATAAGAGCCACGGCTCCTGCCACCTTTTTTTTTCTTCCTGCATTTCCCTCAAGCTCTTTTTTTTCCATCCCCACTCCCTCACTTGTTACCTGTCGGTGTGTAGGTATGAGATCCTTCATTGTCATGTGTTGAAAGCAAGGTCTGAAGAATAGAGTTGAACAGAAGCATTCTTGTTTCCCAGAAGCTGACTTGTGCTGCCCCAGCCTTCTCTCCGTAACTTTCCTCCCCGACACGAGTGGGGCAAGGGCTGTGAAGCGCAGATTGTTTGGGCAGCGAGGAGCCTGTGGCCTCCGCCTGCCACCCTGAGTGGGCCTCCTGCTCCGCAGTTTACCTTCTTCCTGCTTCTCTTGCTGGGTCCTCCTGAACTGAGCTGGAGGACCTGGAGAAACCGATATAGGCAGGAGGCTCTAGGACTGATGCTGTCTCTGTCCCTACACCACCTGGAAGGCAGCTCCCATCTCAGGACATACACAGTTGGTGTTACCTATACTCGTCTCTCCCCAGAGCTAGAGGCTAAATCTAGAATCACACATTATGACATTTAGGAAAACTTACTTCACACAAGCACAAAGATGAAAAGACATACATTTGTGTCATCATCTGTTCCATCAGAGTTAATACAGCATTTAACAAAGAAATTTGATCATTTCCAGTTTACAGTAGTTTAATAGCTTTCTTACAAATTAATATCATATTTTGCAATATTTCCAGAAAACCACTGTGGAGAATAATGTAATATGCTTTAGCTTAAATCCTTACCTTTTCTTAAATGGTTTTAAGCATGCTGTTCCCCCAAACTCTGTTTTTTCATTTAACCTATAATTTGGGCTTTCTGGTATTTTATAAATCTTTTCTTTTAAGCTTCCTTAAATCTTTTCTAGAGCAAGGCAAAGAGTAAGTATGTTATCCCAGCTAAGTCAGGAGAAAGTCAAATATCCCAGAGAAACTGTGATTATGCCAGGGGCTCTATACCAAACCAAATTTGAGAAGGTAAAATTAATTCATGATATGTGGGTTGTTTTATTCCTTTGACTGTATTTATGAATATATTCATAAGAACTCCTAATTTCTGCCAAAAAAAGAAGCCAGATCTTCCATCTTTGAGGTTTCCTGGAGTACTATCTTAGGAATTAAGAAGTATGTTAACTATGATCTTATAGTTTGTGTTCCTGTTTCATAGGTTACCACAGAACATTTGTTTCATATGAATTATAAAATAATATTTAGATTCTAGCATGATTTAAATAGATGGGTCACATATATCTTAAATTTATGGATTTGATGTGTAAATTGTGTATTATGTATAAGTTTACTATGATTATTGATAACCCTCTTGCTGTTGTTTTCCCCAAATGTTATTAATATCAGTGTTGATGGAATTTCTTTTATTAGTTTGAATCTTGGAATGTTCTGTACTAAAATATAATTTAAACCATTTTGTACATTTAAATATGATGCCATGTTGTGTATATCTGTATTAAAGAATATTGTAAATATTAATGTTTGTACAATTATGAAAGCTTTTCCTCCAAATAAGTGAATTCTCCACCTTGTACTTAAATTGTGACATAAAATATCTGGTTTTAAACTTTGGGGTTTTATCTTATAAAAATTTAAGGGAAACATTGTAAAGATTCTATATAAATAAAATTTTGAAAATAAAGTGGTAAATCATTTGGTCTCTGTCTAAATTATTAGCAGCATACATGCTGATTACAAACAATGCCCCCATTAATTGCCTTTTAGGGACACAAAGGTGAATAAGGTCTTGGTTCCTTTGCACAAGAATCCTACTACCTAATTCTACTACCTGAAAAATGAGAAACATAAAGAACCTGACATAAGTAGGTAAGACACTAAGATAAAAACTGGAACTGATTATAAATGCCTGTAAGATTTCAAGGAAGGGTAAGAGGTGTGTAGGTAAATGAGAATTCTTTAGAATATAAGCAGTGAGATTGATTGCCTGGAAGAGATCACCTTTAAACCTTAGTGATACTTGGGGAAGATGTTCCAGGGAGAAGATGTTTCGGAGATAAGTGACCTTGGAGCATAGACATGGAGGTAAAGAATGAGAGAGTTAGAGAATGTTGAGTCTTGGGTTTAAGAGAAAAGTCTCACTGTGGAATTAACTCATTAACTAATCCTTAACTTCCCAGTTCTTACCTTCTGCCAAACCTATCAATTTGAAAAACGGAACAACAAGGTCAGACTTGTGTATTCAGTACATACATATCTTCAGTGTCTGTCCTTTTATTGAGGACTTCTTTCCATCTCAGCACATACACATCTACTCATTCTTTGCAAGCAGTGCATAGCACTCTATGTACAAGTTTGCCGTTATCAGTTTTGAACTGATAAACTTCAAATGTTCCCATTTTTCTATGAAAAGTTATCTAAAACTTCTCTGAATAGATTCCTAGATACTTCACTGCTAGATGAAGATCTGTGTACCCTTTATATTTTGTTAGTAATAGAAAATTTTCAATTTCTACAAGTGAATTTTTCTCATAGTAGAACAGTTTATTATCTTGTTTACAAAACCAATTTGAATTCAGGCTCCTAAATGAAAATAATTTAGGTGGCAAAGTATAATCTTAGGAGTTCTAATTCCATGAGGCATTTATTTCATCGGACGTTCATTCCTGTGTACAGCTGTTACGGATTCCTGCTAATCAAGCATTTGCTATAGTTTTGATTGGCCAGCATCATAGTCTGTGTATGGCTCCAGACCAGGATTGTCCACAGACCTGTTTGTACTGTAATAATGGTTTTTCTAACTGTTGCTGATGAGTTTCTACATCACTGATTCCCAATTATCTTCCCATAGAATGCTAGCTTAAAAGAAAATAGTATTTGCAGCTGCTACTGCTAAGTCACTTCAGTTGACGTGTCCGAGTCTGTGCGACCCCATAGACAGCAGCCCACCAGGCTCCCCCGTCCCTGGGATTCTCCAGGCAAGAACACTGGAGTGGGTTGCCATTTCCTTCTCCAATGCATGAAAGTGAAAAGTGAAAGTAAGTTGCTCAGTTGTGTCTGGCTCGTAGCGACCCCATGGACTGCAGCCTACCAGGCTCCTCCGTCCATGGGATTTTCCAGGCAAGAGTACTGGAGTGGGTTGCCATTGCCTTCTAGTATTTGCAGAGTTATAACTAAATTAAAAAACAAACCAGCTTTTGTCTTCTGTATTTTTTCTGCTATCAAAAACAAGCTTTATCAGTTAATAACTCTGATACCTGTTACCAGGTATAATCAAGGATTCCTTGCCCACCTTCCACCATTAACAAGTTAACATCAAAATGTAGAATTGGATAGTTCTGAAAGCAAGTTAACTGCTTAGATTATTTTACCCAGATTAGTGATTACTGAACTTTCTTGTGTTCCAAAACACCTGTTAGCTACAACTCAATAGTAATTATGGTATCTTTAACCATCAATAGGCTTCCCTTGTGGCTCAGATGGTAAAGAATCTGCCTGCAATGAGGGAGACTGGGATTCGATCCCTGCGTGGAGAAGATCCCCTGGAGAAGGAAATGGCAACCCACTGTAGTCTTCTTGCCTGGAGAATTCTATGGACAGAGGCTACAGTCCATGGGGTCGCAAAGACTGAGCTTTGAACCATCGATAAATAGGAGATTGTCCACATCAGGCTCCCTTTGTGTAACAAAATAGTTTAAAGGAAATCTTGGTAAGATGGTTTTCTAGAACAGAATTATCTTCCCAATCACAAAAAATGAGTGGACTAATCTTCCCTGCCTCTCCTCAAACACACACCCTCCCCTAGAGATAGTTTCCTTTTGTGCAAAATCTAATTAGATTGCAACACAATAGAGTTGGAGGGTATGTTAGGAAAATTCAAACTAGCTATTGTAACATCCTCCCCCCTAATTTTCAGTGTCTTAACACAGTAGGTTTATTTCTCACACTGCAGGTTCTCTGCCTGGCTCCCCTGGGCAGCTCCCCTCCCATGGGTAATTCAGGTACCCAGATTCTTTCACATGTGGCTCTGTTCTGTGACTGTAAGTAGCCCAGGTGTCTTCCATCTGGGGACAAGTGGATAAGAAAGAGAGTCACACACGATAATTTACCTTGGCTTGGGGTATCCACATCATTTTTGCTTTCAGTTTTTTGATAAGAACTAGTCATATGGTTAGGTAACTCAGACGGTAAAGCATCTGCCTACAATGCGGGAGACCCGGGTTTGATCCCTGGGTTGGGAAGATACCCTGGAGAAGGAAATGGCAACCCACTCCAGTAGTCTTGCCTGGAAAATCCCATGGACTGAGGATTCTGGTAGGCTACAGTCCATGGGGTCACAAAGAGTCAGACACAACTGAACACTTTATTCACTTTAGTCATGTGGTCCCATCCTGACACCAAGAGGGGCTGCTCAGTAGAGGCCTGACTCTGCCGCTGCTTCACAAAATTCTACACTGTGGAAGGAGAACACGAAGCTTTGTTAGTGACTAGCCATTTCTGTTACTCATGGCTAGGGTTGGTTTTTTAAAACATTATGAATCCATCTTCAAATGGGCTCTAAATTACCGTGCCAGAGCCCTAATATTAAAGTAGAGGGCATTACATGGTGGTCCAATGGTTAGGGTTCTGGGCTTCCACTGCAGGGACAGCGGGTTTGATCCCCAGTCAGGCAACTATGATCCCACAAGCTGTGTGACATGGCCAAAAAATAGAGAGGGAGGGAGGGAGGAAGGAGGAAAAGAAATGGATGACTTACCCCCCTCAGATCAGAGTTCTTAAAAGTTAGAAAGGACCTTGGAAATGTTTGGGCTTAGATTCCTACTTCTAATATGAATAAACCAAAGTTCACAGAAATGAAGCAACCCTTCCAGTCACACTGGTCAAGTTTGTAGCAAGGTTATTTCTAGAAAAACTCCAGTTTTGCTATTGCATCATCCTTTTGAGTGATTCCAAATTATTTCTAATTTCACAGCATAAAGTACTATTCTGAAGATTTTATGTGCAATTTAAATGTTCAATATAATTTATGTTTTAATTTATAATTTTGTCTTTTAGAACGGCAAGTTCTAATAAACGCCCAGAATGTGAATTTTATGGAAAAGTTGACTAAAGAATTACTATTAGAAGTGATATAATTAATGACACTTTATTGGCTTTATGTAAGATTAGCTTTATTAACTTTATCTAAGATTAAAGAACACCAAATCTTTGCTGTTTGTTTATAATCCACAAAGCTACGTTTGTTCCATCATTTTAATGAAAATGTTAATATCTAAAACCACTAGAGGGCGCTCCATCACAGTCTATGAACTCGACAATCTCGGTCCTGTAGTGTTGATTGGCTTTGCAAAGTCAGGGAAAGTCGCACATCTGGCTAAACTTACAAACACTGTAAAACATTCACTTGTCTAGTACCTTGATCCTGTGTGATCTTGGGGTGAGTGTCCTTGTTTCATGGTATCTCCAAGTAGCCATTTTCATTTTTGAAGTTTTCATTTTGAAGGTATTACAGTAATAGCTTGCATCCTTCTAAATGCTGTACATATAATATCACATTTATTCCCCACAACATCCCTGCAAGAAGTTTTATTATTTCCATTTTAAACTTAACTTTAGGAAATTCCCTGGCGGTCCAGTGGTTAGATGGAGAAGGAAATGGCAACCCACTCCAATATTCTTGCCTGGAAAATCCCATGAACAGAAGAGCCTGGTGAGCTACAGCCTATGGGGTCACAAAGAGTCAGACACGACTGAGCACACACACACGCCAGTGGTTATGACTTGGCGCTTTCATGGTCAAAGGCCTGAGTTCAATCCCTAGGCAGGGAACTAAAATCCCACAAGCCAAAAATAAATAAACAATAAACTTAGCTTTAGAGTGTTTAGGTAACTTATGCAAGGTCTTACAATGAGAAGTAGCAAAAACAGAATTCAAAACTGTTCAAAATCAGCTCACCAAACTATCATGTTACTGGTTTCAGAGCTGCAAGAAACCTAAGAAACAATTTAGTTCTTAATGAAGAATTAAATTTAGTTCTTTAGTTTTAGATGAGAGAAATAATACCCGAAGATGAGGAGTAACTTGTTCAAGTCACAGATTCAGTCAAGGCCAGATTGAGAAATCAAGGTCTTCCCATTGTCAGGGTTCCTGGATCACATCGTATGGGAATCCCTGCCTTCTCTAGGGCAGTCAAAGAAATCCTGTGCTCACAGACGCTGCACCATGCTGCACCCTACGTGGCAGATGAAGTCATTGGATTAAACATACAATTGTCTTTGCCTAGACAATAGGGCTTCCCAGGTAGCTAAAGAATCTACCTGCAATTCAGGAGACTCGGGTTTGATCCCTGGGTTGAGAAGCTCCCCTGGAGAAGGAAAAAGCAACCCCCTCCAGTATTCTTGCCTAGAGAATCCTATGTGCAGAGGAGCCTGGCAGGCTATGGTCCATGGGGTTGCAAAAGAGTCAGACATGACTTAGTAACTAAACAACAACCTAGACAAAAGAAATAGACCTCATGGATAGAAATTTGCTCTAGCGTGGTTCCCTGTCTTTCCTATTACAGCCAAGTCTGGAAGAAGCAAATTCATAAAAACACCTTGCATTTTTAAAAGTAATTAATCTCTCTGCCTCCAATAGGTCCCCCTACCTCCTCCGCACTCCAGAAGGATTTTCTTTTTCATGAAGCATGAATCTGAAGCATGTCCTTTCTCTGCTGAAAATTCCCCAGTGGCTCACCGAGGTTTCTGCACCAAGTCCAGCTCAGAAGACCCTTATCCATCTCACCTCTTACCAGTCCTCCTGCCCTTCCAGTCCAACACAGACACACACAGACACACACACACACTCGCACTCTTTGCTGTAGTCATACTGAAGTGAAGTGAAGTGAAGTCACTCAGTCGTGTCCGACTCTTTGCGACCCCGTGGACTGTAGCCTACCAGGCTCCTCCGTCCATGGGATTCTCCAGGCAAGAATACTGGAGTGGGTTGCCATTGCCTTCTCCAAGTCATACTGAACTATTGGATAAATCCATATATGCGCCAGCTCCCCTTGCCCCCTGTCCATGTCGTTGTGTGGGACACCTGCCCCTGGTCCCACCGTTGTCTTACTTCTGTGAAAACTTCAAACTCAGACACCACTCCTGCCTAGATACCTGTTCTTCACTCTTCTACTCTTCCCTCCAGACTGGGCTGATCCTGTCCCCTGAGCCCCTCTGACATCCTATTCTTACCCAGGCACGCTGGACCTCACTTGTCTCTGTACTTTTCTGCCACCTTCGCTGGCCTGTGAGCTTCTGAATAGCATGGACTTAACTTTTTAAACATTTTATCCCCAGTGCCTATTACGATACATAATATGGATTAGCAAGGTACTGAGTGGCAGTCTGATGGATGAATAAATGAGTGAATGAATGAAAGAAAACCAAAAGCAAAAAAGGAAGGCAGATCTCTTGGTCGGGGGTGGAGGGGGAATCAGTTCTTTAACACTCAGATACCAGGTGTTTTTGTTTCCTACTATAAGGAGGGGGAAAGAACAGGCAGGACTGTTTGTTCTGAAAAATGAGCCCCAGAATGGAGTTGGGTTTGGGGGTGGGGGGAGGAGCTGAGTGCCTGGGAGAAGCAGCATGTCTTCATTAGCTTAAGTGGCACTGAGAGCTTCTGGAGACAAGAATCAACTGATTAGCGAGGGCCGCTTGCTCCAGAAGATGTATCCTCCTGCAGTTTCCTCAGAAGCACAAAGACAGGTGAGATTATAACGCTATAAACATAATTGCATTTTCTAATCAAAAGTGCAACAGAACTCAGGTAATTATGAGCCTTCAGTAACTTAACCATTTTACATTCTGGGTATTTTCATCACTGAAAGCTGCTGGAGTTGGGTGGGGGGAGGTGGGATGGTGCTCAGGCATTTTGATCCATTGCTTTGTGTTCTTTTCTGCGGCATCTCCATGGAGGAAACAACTCACAGGGGAAGAGCTAGCAACGAGGTATGAACCATTTCAAGATGACAAAAGCGCCTGGGTTTCTCGAGGCCAAGCAGTGAAGTGGGCTCCATGTTCTGGGGGCAACTGGTGTTTCTCTGTTGGGCAAATGGGGGCCATAAGGGCATTGTCTCAGGCCGTATGAGCGGAGCAGGAGAGGCGGTGCCCGCTAACATCCAAGCCCTTTCTCTGCCTTGACAGAAGCCCTTTAACAGAACTATCTTCCCATCCAGGGACTCAGCACAGCGCTGGCAACAAGTGGAGTATGCTCTGGGCAGGCCCAGAATGGACTGATCTCTCCTCTGCTGGATGGAGAAGAGCAGAGCGACAACAAAAACCAGAAAAACAAAAACACAAAACAGGCCTTTGTGGAACTGGAAGGCTCTTTTTATGGCTGTAGAAGGAAAAGAAAAGCATCCTGCTGAACTTTGCTGGTGGTCCAGTCGTTAGGACTCCATGCTGCCACTGCAGGGGGCATTGGTTTGATCCCTGGTTGGTCGGGCAACTAAGAGTCCATGTGCTGTGGGGTGTGGCCAAAAGATTTATTAAAAAGAAGAAGAAAAGGATCCTGCCAAGCCCAGCTCCTCTCCCCAAGGTTTAGGTATGCAACAGCACTTCCTCCTGGCCCTCAGACACAGGACCCAACTGTAAGTCTTGCAAGGCTCCGCATAGCAGGCATTTTTTTGGTTTTGCAGAGAGGCAGGGCCACATGGAGGGAGCCCTGGAATTCCAATGAGATTTCTCTGTAAAACGGAGCACAGTCAGAGAAAGCCATTCTGGGCAGAAGGTACTGGGGCAGCAGTGACATGGTGATAAAGAAGACAGTGCCATGTGGGGTGATGTGATGGTTCCATGCAGTTGGTACACACAGTGTGTAGGGCCATGAACCAAGATGTGGAAACGGGGTCATGTCTTGAGGTTGTCAGGTGCCATCCTAGAGAGAGGTGTATCTGTGATCCTCGTGAGAAAAGATTCAGGCCGTCAACAGTCACCATCTTCAAATGTCGAAATGAAAGAGTTCCACTAAGTCAGTAGTGTTCAGGCTTTTTTTTTAAGCTGGGGATGTTAAAATTTTCAGGCTTTCCAGGTGACTCAGTGGTAAAGAATCCACCTGCCAATGCAGGAGATGCAGGTTCGATCCCCAAGTCAGGAAGATCCTCTGGAGAACGAAACGGCAACCCACTCCAGTATTCTTGCCTGGAGAATTCCATGGACAGAGGAACCTGGCAGGCTACAGTCCAGGGGGTCACAAAGTTGGACATGACTGAGGCAGTGAGCACACACACATTTGAAGGCTTACATAAAAACCAAGCTCTTGTGACAGATGATAAAACAAGTATTATATGTAAAACAGATAATAGCTCAAAAGTAGAAATAATCAATTGGCCATCCACTGGAAAATGGATAAACAAATTGTGGTCAATCCATACAATGAAATGATATTCAGCTATATAAAGGAACAAGATACCAGTAGACAGTACAACAGAGATAAGCCTTGAGAACATTGTTTTCAGTGAAAGAAGCCCGTCACATTCATGCATATGAAATGTCCAGAAAGGGTCAATAACAGAAAGAGAAAGTAGACAGATGGCTGCTAGGGGCTCCAGGGAGGAAGGAATGGGGAATGGCTGTAATGGACACAGGGTTTCTTTCTGGAGTAATGAAAATGTTCTGGAATTAGATGGTGGTGATGATGATGATGGTTGAAGAACCTTGTGAATTTACTAAGAACCACTGAATGTACTAAATCCCGTACTTTAAAATGGTGAATTGTATGGTACGTGAATTTTTGTCTCAAAACCAAAACAAAACAAAAGCCAGATAAAGCGGGACTGATGTGGGGGGAGGAGGACAGCCTGTAGCCTTCACAGCTGCTTTGAACATTTTGTGTCTCTGCCCATCTCCCATCTAGAGCTTTCAAGCCTGGCTTTCAGAGCCCTGGGGAGCAAAGTAGGGGGGAAAGTGGGACTTGTAAAATTGAGAAAGGAAACTTTCACTTAATTTTCCTGTTTTCCTCCAATCCAAAGAAGTTCTGGTTACCTAGTCTGCTTTCTCCAGATGCCAAACAGGCAGTGACCTAGTAGGGCTGCGGAGGGTCAGTTGCCCACTGAGGAGGGAGCAGGAAGGCACCAATGGGTAACTCTTCTTAAACGGCTTATTCTTTTTTTTTTTTTTTTTTTAAGCTGGAATGGATTCCCATTTCCTCCTCCAGGGGATCTTCCTGACCCAGGGAATGAATCCCTGTCTCCTGCATCTTCTGCATTGGCAGGCAGATTCTTCACCACTGAGCCACCTGGGAAGCCCCCTTAAACTGCTTCTTGAACTTCTCTGGTACTTCCTCCCTTCTCTTCTTAGCAGCCCTCCCACTTTTAGCCCCATCTCCATCCCCAATTCCAGGTGTGCTGGGTGCTGTAGATTCCTGACCCTTGAGGGTCAGAGAAGTTCTCCAGGTAAATGGGTTACTTCTTGCCTTTCTCTGACTTTCCCTGGTCTGCTAAGTCAGGCTTCTCCTATTTATCTTCTACATCACACCTGTCGGTACAAACCAACCACCACCACTTTGCTGTTCCTGATGTTCCAGGGGAGATCAGAGATTAACTGTGCATAGTCACACTTTCATCTTTAACCCAGAGTTAAAGCCATGGCTTTCCATATTTCTTAAAGTCCCTTCAATTAGCACACAATATTATAGTTAAAAAAAAGAGAGAGGAGAAAGGTGAACATTTTGGAGGTCAATTTGAAAGCACTTGGAAACTGCAAACAGATTTGAGGGTGAGGCAGGAGTCCAGAGAGACAGGAAGGCAGAGGTACCATTAGCAGAGATGTGGAGCCAGATTCCAGAAACAGGTTTGATGCGATGAATCCGAGTTATGTTTCTCTGATCTTAAAGGAGGGATCCATTTTTGAGCTTTGACCACAGGACACATGGGGAAAGACCAGCTTTCCAGAAAAAGCACTTGGGTGTGCAGTGTCACCAGGGTCTGACCCAATGCCCCAGCTACCCCTGACCTTGGAAGTTGGAGCCGTGTGACACCCTATAACCTTGAACCCATGCTTGTCTGTTCCCTATATTCTGGAACTAGTTCTAACTCTAGTGGGGGTGGGTGAAATACAGGCCATCCTGGGCTCTGGAGCATTTAGCATCCGGGAAACCCAGCCACAAATTCCCCTCCGAAAGTGAAGTCACTCAGTCATGTTTGACTCTTTGCGACCCCATGGACTACCAGGTTCTTCCATCCAAGGGATTTTCCAGGCAAGAACACTGGAGTGGGTTGCCATTTCCTTCTCCACCTCCAACTCACACCTCAACTCTAATAACCATCCGTGGAAAAGGCCCCAGCTCACAGCCCAGTTCTAGCACCAGCCTACCCAAACATATTTCCAAATCTATGTTATCTGGGCCTACTACCAAGACCTAAAATCAAAGCCAGAACACACACCCTGTAGCTAGATCCTTGTTAACCTGCGGTCAATAGTCTCTGACACGCCCTTTGACTATTCTCAAGACCTCCTACCCAGCTCCCATCCAGAATCAAATGCTGCTTCACCCAGGCACGTTCATGATCAGTAAGGCAGTTAAAGTAGCCAACATCATCTTCACCCCTGAAGCCTTGAGGTCAAGACTCAGGAGTAAGAGAAAGAAGCAAGTCTTATCTCAGTCAGCTGCTCCAGGCTTACCCTCAAGTGGATCTCAACCCTTGGGCTAAGTCCAGACCTGGCTTGTCTTTCCAGAGCTTTCTGGAGCCCTTAAAAGCTTCATGATGAAAAGAAGCTCATTATTAGAGAAATACAAATCAAAACAACAATGAAGTATCACCTCAAACCAGTCAGAATGGTCATCAGCAAAAAATCTACAAACAATAAATGCTAGAGAGGGTGTGGAGAAAAGGGAACCCTCCTACACTGTTGGTGGAAATGCAAATTGATACAACTCTGGAGAACAGTGTGGAGGTTCCTTAAAAAAATAAAACTACCATAAGACACAGCAATCCCACTGCTGGTCACATACCCTGAGAAAACCATCATTCAAAAAGCACATGTATCCCCAGTGTCCATTGCAGCACTATTTACAATAGCCAGGACATGGAAGCAACGTAGATGTCCACTGACAGATGAATGAATGAATGAAGAAGTTGTGATACATATATAGAATGGTATATTACTCCACTGTAAAAAAGAATGAATTTGAGTCAGTTCTACTGAGGTAGATGAACCTGGAGCCTGTTATACAGAGCGAAGTAAGTCAGAAAGAGAAAAACAAATATCATATATTAATGCATATATATATGGGATCTAGAAAACTGGTACTGCTGAACCTATTTGCAGGGCAGGAAGAGAGGTGCAGATGTAGAGAACGGACTTGAGGACACAGAAGGGGAATGAGAGGGTGGGACGAATTGGGAGAGTAACAGTGACATCTATACACTACCACGTGTGAAATAGATAGCCAGTGGGAAGCTGTTGTGTAGCACAGGAAGCTCCGCTTAGTGCTCCGTGATGACCTGGGATGGGGTGGGGTGTCTGAGGAAGGCTCACGAGGGAAGGACTTGGGTACATAGGGCTGATTCACAGCATAGTACAGCAGCAACTGACACAATATAGTAAAGCAATTATATTCCAATAAAAAAAAAAAAAAACAGATTCAATAGATTTAAAAAGGAAAAAGAAAAAAAAGCTTCACGATTTCTTCCCAATGACAATAGATATATTTTCTTGTTGCCCAGTGTAGACCTGGGAAGGTCCCATCTAGAGCCTGCTCAGCCAGTTTTGCAATGTAAATTCAGAGGAAAGACTACACAGGAACCATAAAATAAGATTGCATTTTCTATTATAATCGGATCTTACTGGTTCTCCACTAGTAATTACAATAAGTGCTTTTTAAATGGTTAAAGCCATGAGGGGTCAGGGAGTCCTGGGATCAAGTGCAAGAAACAGACAAGATATCTAAGAAAGATATCTTCCTGGCTATTGTCATTTTTAAGGCAGTGCACAGGTTTAATCCATGCCATCACTCACTATGCGTGTGACCCTGGGCAATCATTCTGCATCTCAGTCACCTATACTGCCTGACTCAAATGGTTGTTGCAAGGAAGAAATGAGTTAACACATGCAAAACACTTAGAACAATTCCTAGGATGAGGCAGGAGCTCCATAAATATTAGTGATCATCATTATTGATTTTGTCATTCATATTATGATTATAAATGATGTTGGTATTATTTAAATACAATTATTTCTTTATTGTGTGTGCTAAGTTGCTTCAGTCACATCTGTCTCTTTGCAACCCCATGGACTGTAGCCCAACAGGCTCCTCTGTCCATGGGATTCTCCAGGCAAGAATACTGGAGTGGGTTCCCATGCCCTCCTCCAGGGGATCCTCTTGGCCCAGGGATCAAACTTGCCTCTTTTATGTCTCCTGCAGTGGCCTCTTTATCACTAGTGCCATCACTGTTATTCAAATCACTCAAGTTTCAGTGTGGGAAACAGAAACCACTGTAAGTGTTTTATGCAAGAGGGGATTTAACACAGTAAGTTAGATGCTTACAAAACTACTGGAAAAGAGCTGAAGGTGTAGGCAACAGCCAAGGCCTCCAGGAATGACCACCAGGTGATTGGTCAAGGTTGCTAGAACCTCTGAGGCTGCCCCTGGAGCCTGCTGGAATTAAAATCCCACCACTGCTGCTTCCGCTATCTCTGAGTGCTGGGAGGTCTTGTCAGTCACCACCCAAAGGATAGGACGCTGGTGAAGGAGCCCTTGTCAGCAACTGACGGACAGACAGATGGCAGATGCACAGAAAACTCTCATCTCTACACTTGCAGTGAAAACATCCCAAAGATGCAGGAAGATGGCTTTCCCCTCACATCTACCTACCAGGTCTCCTGAAAGAACATCCAAATGCCAGGACCTGATTAGCCTGGGGAACTCTAAGGATCTGGAAGTGAGGTTGTTTGTTTTCCAATTGTTCCAAGGAGAAGGAACAGAAACAGAGGTAGGGAGAGACATCCAGGTAGGGAGGCAAATGAGAAGAATGTCCTAAGCAGAAGGTACCCCTCTGTCCAGAAAGTGGGCCTCACCTGAAGGGGGAGGCCATTCCTAGCATTGGTGCATTAAGCCAGATGAGGAGGGAGTCCTGCGGCAGTCCAGTGGTTAAGACTCTCTACTTCCACTGTAGGGGGGATGGGTTCAATCCCTGGTTGAGGAACTGAGATCCTACATGCCATGCAGCATGGCCAAAATTTAAAAAAAATTTTAAAGGGAACCCTCTTACACTGTTGGTAGGAATGCAAACTAGTACAGCCTTTATGGAGAACAGTGTGGAGATTCCTTAAAAAACTGGAAATAGAACTGCCATACCACCCAGCAATCCCAGTGCTGGGCATACACACCGAGGGAACCAGATCTGAAAGGGAACCAATTTTCATCGCAGCACTGTTTACAATAGTCAGGACATGGAAGCAACCTAGATGCCCATCAGCAGATGAATGGATAAGAAAGCTGTGGTACATATACACAATAGAATATTACTCAACAATTAAAAAGAATGCATTTGAATCAGTTCTAATGAGGTGGATGAAACTGGAGCCTATTACACAGAGTGAAGTAAGTCAGATAGAAAAACACCATTATAGTATATTAATGCCTATATGTGGAATTTAGAAAGATGGTAACAATGACCCTATATGCAAGACAGCAAAAGAGACACAGATGTAAAGAACAGACCTTTGGACTCTGTGGGTGAAGGCGAGGGTGGGATGATTTGAGAGAATGAAACATGTATATTACCATATGTGAAATAGATCACCAGTCCAGGTTCGATGCATAAAACGGGGTGCTCAGGGCTGGAGCACTCGGATGACCCTGAGGGATGGGATGGGGAGGGAGGCGTGAGTGGGTTTCAGGATCCCGAACACATGTACACCCATGGCTGATTCATGTCAGTGTATGGCAAAAACCACAATATTGTAATTAGCCTCCAGTTAAAATAACTAAATTAATTTTTAAAAAGACACCTACAGATGATAGAGAAAGCATGTAGGTATGAACAGAGGGGGGTCTCAGTCTCCTGGCCTTTACCATGAAGTTGGATCTGTCATGAGTAGAAATATTATCACCCAAGAAAACACAGGAGAATGTTCTTGGAACACTTGCCTTTCAGGCAAAGCACAAAATTCAGAAGCCACAGAAAAAAGGCTGACCTATTCAACCAAAGAAAAAACCTAAAATAGAAAGACAAGCGAAAGTTTGAGGGGAAGTATTTACAATTAAAATAAACAGTTAATATCCACACTATATCAAGAGCTCCCGTAAGATTCAAAAATTTGACTGGAGCAGGTCACCAAAAAGCTTTTCATAAGTTGGTGGGTTGTGTAGGCTGTGTCCTCTGTCAAGAGTACCTTTTCCCCCTACCCACCTGGAAAAATCTCTATTACTATTTAGACACTAATAATATCCCCTCTCCTTGACTTATTAGCTGACTTGCCCTCTGTAGCGGATACCACGGTGCTCAGCCAGATTCCCTTCAGAATGGAGGCATCGTTGTCCTCAGCTACAGGGTGGCTGAGTCTTACACAGGAATTGCTCTCGGCAAAAAGAAGTTGCCCTCCCAAGTCCACATCACTGGCCTGGGGGCAGCCTGTATCCAAGATACATCCATGTATCCAGAGCCCTCGGACCACTAAGACAAGCAGGAGAGCCGTGTGAGCTCCAGAGATGTCCAGAGGGAAACCTAAGGCTTCTGTTCCTATTTCTTGTGTCCAGCCAACTCCGCCTCACTCACCCCTCACAAGTACTGGTCCAGAGAGCACTTCCCAGTAAACCTGTCACACACAAATCTAAGAGAATTGGAATCTGTTTCCCTGGGAATCTGATCGCTGACAATCTCCTATTGATGGCTTATGGATGTTTCCATAGTGATACGTGTTGATTTGCTTTAATCCATCTTAATAGCATTTTGTTGTCCAAACATACCACAATTTAGTTATTCTTCTCTTTTTATGGATATGTAGTTCATTTCCATTTTTTTGCCATTACAAGCAGTGCTTCTATTAATATCTTTTTATGTATCTCGATGATCACTTGCAAGTGTCTCTGGGATGCACGCTAGAGAGGTGGAGCTGTAAAATCAGAAATACATGAAGTTTCAAGTTTAGAGATATCACCAAGTTCTCTGCAAAGTTGTTAATATCCACTGACACTCCTACCAGCCTTGCATCAGAGCTCCTGCTTCTCCACACATACCCAGGTGTTGTCAGACTTTTACATGTTTGCCAGTCAAATGGGAGGGAAAGGGCATTTCATTGTTGCTTGAATTATAATTTCCTTGTGACTAGTGAGCTGGAGCATCTTTTTGTGGAGGGTGGTGGCAAAGTCCTCTCTGGGAATTACTTGTTCATACCTTTGACCTGTTTTCATATGAAGTTGTTTGGTTTTCTTACTGATTTTTTAAGAGTTCTTGAATACTTAGGCTAAATAGGGACCATTCGTTGGTCAAAGGCATGACAAAGTTACCTTCTTCTCTAGATTCTCGATTAGTTTCTTAGACCTTTTCACATATATAATTTTTTCCAGTCCAAACTGCTATTCTGCCCTCCAGGCCCTGTTCCAGACATCTGGCATGACCCACAAGCCTTCCAAATATCCTGTCTCCAGAAAGGAACTCAGTGAGCTCCCATTCCCCACTGATCAAAATCAGAACTTGCTCATCCTCCAGAATTGCCCATCTCAGTTCACGGCACCACCACCTACCTAGTCAGCGAGGCAGAAACTTGCATGACAGGCTGCACTCCTCTCCCTCCTTCTCACATACCTTTTGTCTATGTAGTTTCCTTGCAATGCTATATCTCTCAGATCCTCTTCTCCAAACCTCTTCTTGCTGTGTTAAATCAGGCCTTCATCACATTCCTGGGCTAGTGTGTTAACATGGATGCTATTTCGACCTCCTGTCTTCTCAATCACACTCCTACCCTGTCCCAGCTATAGTTCTCCTCCCTTCTAGACTACACATTGGTCTCTATAAACACCAATTTAATGGTATCCCTGTTCTTTAAACCATTCAATGTCTCATTATTATAAGGACAAATTCCAAATTCCTTTAGCTTATCTTGACTCCTGTTTTCAACTCAGCTCTCCTAACTTGCAGGCTTGATCCCAATCTTACTCAGCTATTCATGGCTCATTAATGTGCCGCATCTCTCAGGAGTCCATCCTTATTGCTATTTTGTTCTTTATGCCTGAAATTTTGTTCCTGCTCTTTCTACCTGACTGATTTGGCATCATCTTCTCCACCAAGTTTCACCTGTTTTCCCTGGTCCCAACACAGGACTAAGACCTATAGCACGTTTGAGTTCCAGTGCTTATTGCTTGGATATGAATTGTTGCTTTGTCTCTTTTCCATTAGAGGGTTTGTCCTTGGTGACTGAAATTGCTCACCCCCATCTCTAGGGTCTAGTAGAGTGGTTGGGTAGATGGGTGGATGGAAGGATGAATAGGTCCCCTGTTCAAGATGGCATAGTCAGCAGATAAAATGATAAAGCCTCAAACCAAATCTTTTCATATTCTTACTTCTATACTGCCTATCTTTAAAACCTGTTCATCAACTTCCCAGTTTTCCCAAATTACACCTTCCATTGCAGGCTGCTACAAATGACGATGATATGCCCTAAGAGCTCCAGTTGTTCAGATGAAGGGCTCTGTGCCCAGTGAGTACAAGGTGGTAATTTGTCCAATGGGCTTCTGATGTACTGGACTGAATGTTGAAGAACCAGCTAATGAAACCTACATTGTAATTAGGCAAAATATTCCTGCAGCAGGTTGGAGAGATAATTACTGCCTAATTGTATTTTCCCCCAGTATTTTAGCCCAATGGTCTAGAAAAAATAATTTAGAATCATGATTTTTATAATTATCTTTTTTGAGAGGTCTGTCCAGAATTGTAATTAGTTTCTAACAGGTTTGAGAGCTAGCTATGGTTTAGGCACTAAAGGCCTGTCTAGTCAAAACTGTGGTTTTTCTAGTAGTCATGTATGGATGTGAGAGTTGGACTATAAAGAAAGCTGAGTGCCGAAGAATTGATACTTTTGAACTGTGGTGTTGGAGAAGGGTCTTGAGACCCTTGGACTGCAAGGAGATCAAATTAGTCAATCCTAAAGGAAATCAGTCCTAAATATTCATTGGAAGGACTGATGCTGAAACTGAAACTCCAATACTCTGGCCACCTGATGTTAAGAACTGACTCATTGGAAAAGAACCTGATGCTGGGAAAGATTGAAGGCAGGGGGAGAAAGGGACGACAGAGGATGAGATGGTTGGATGGCCATCACTGACTTGGTGGACATGAGTTTGAGCAAGCTCCAGGAGTTGGTGATGGACAGGGAAGCCTGGTGTGCTGCAGTCCATGGGGTTGCAAAGAGTCAGACACGAATGAGCGACTGAATTGAACAGAACTGAACTAAGGGTTTTATATGTATTGCCTCATTTGATTATCTCTAAAGCTCCATCGGGTTGGTCCTATTTGCCTTATTTTACAGACGAGAAATTTGAGGTTAAGAGGGGTCAAGGGTAACTTGCCTGAAGTTACCCTTTGTAACTGGGTTTCACTAGAATCATTTGCTGCCAAAGAACGTGATCTTATCCACTTCTCTCTGCTTCACAGTTCCCAAAGAATGCCTTTATTGAATTAATTTAGAAATTCTTTATCATTAAACAGCGGCAGGTCCTATTTTAGGTGCTAGAGATACAACAGGGAGCAAAACAGTCTGTATTTACATGGAGCATATGCTCTAGGGACAGAGGAAGGCAAATAATGAATAAATAAATGTGTGGTATATTATATATTGGTAAATGCTATGTAAAAAGGTAAAGAGAGAATGTGTAGGGAGAAGTGTTTAAAGAATGGATGTAGGGCTTCCTGGTGGACCAGTGGTTAAGAATCTGCCTGCCAATGCAGGGGACAAGGGTTCAATCCCTGGACCCAGAAGATCCCGCATGCCATAGGGCAACTAAACCCATGAGCCACAACTACTGAAGCCCATGCTCCCTAAAGCCCACGTTCCACAAGAAAAGTCACCATCATAAGAAGCCTGCACACTGCAGCGAAGAGTAACCCCCACTTACCACAACTAGAGAAAGCCCCTGATAGCAAGGAAGACCCTGTGAAGTCCAAATAAAAACATAAAAAGTGGGGAAAAGTTGAGAAAAAAAAATGAATGAATGCATCTAAATTCCAAATCAGTAATGTTATCAGGACTTAGTCCAAGTTCCCTAGAGACACACTCTAAGCCTGAGTTGGCCTGCAGAAGATTGACTGGGACGTGCTCTCAAGAAAGGCCCTGAGAATAAGGGAATGAGGACAGCCAGACTGAGCTGGGGGAGAAGCTGAGCCAAGATGTGACTGCATCTGAGCTCTCAGTAGATGCTACAGAAAACTTGCCATTGTGGGAGTTCTTCAGGGTTGTCTAAGTCAAGGTAAAGAGAGCTGGGTCTTTGTGTTTCTCCACATCACCAAGCATTGACCCCTGTTATTGCTAGGGGGAAGTGAAGCTTCTCCCTGTGGCCAAGGGCAAAGCCCAGTGAGAGGCATTTTCTGGAGTCCTGGGTGTTGTTCCTAGACAGTGGGTATTTTCCATCAAGTCTCTCTTATAGGGTTATTGGCTGATGCCAAAGAATTATCTGCCCGAGTCTTCATCCTTCATCTCTACAAGAAAGGATAATAATATCTCTGCCAGAAAGGTGGCTGTAATGATTGGAATGATAAAATGATGAAAAATGATCCTACAGAAATATAATAGAGATCAGATGAATTAAGGTCCTCTATACTGTAAAATCCAGCAGATGTTGGCAATTTGATCTTTGGTTCCTCTGCCTTTTCTAAAACCAGTTTGAACATCTGGAAGTTCACGGTTCATGGACTGCTGAAGCCTGGCTTGGATAATTTTGAGCATTACTTTACTAGCATGTGAGATGAGTGCAATTGTGTGGTAGTTTGAACATTCTTTGGGATTGCCTTTCTTTGGGATTGGAATGAAAACTGACCTTTTCCAGTCCGGTGGCCACCGCTGAGTTTTCCAAATTTGCTGGCATATTGAGTGCAGCACTTTCACAGCATCATCTTTCAGGATTTGGAACAGCTCAACTGGAATTCCATCACCTCCACTAGCTTTGTTCGTAGTGATGCTTCCTAAGGCCCACTTGACTTTGCATTCCAGGATGTCTGGCTCTAGGTGAGTGATCACACCATCGTGATTATATGGATCGTGAAGATCTTTTTTGCACAGTTCTTCTGTGTATTCTTGCCAGCTCTTCTTAATATCTTCTGCTTCTGTTAGGTCCATACCATTTCTGTCCTTTATTGAGCCCATCTTTGCATGAAATGTTCCCTTGGTATCTCTAATTTTCTTGAAGAGTGGCTGGATGGCATCACCGACTCGATAGACATGAGTTTGGGTAAACTCCGGGAGTTGGTGATGGACAGGGAGGCCTGGCGTGCTGCGATCCATGGGGTTGCAAACAGTTGGACACGACTGAGCGACTGATCTGAACTGAATTGAACTGAACTGACTGATCCTGTAAAATGCGTGCTTCCCAGATGGCAGCAGTGGTAAAGAACCTGCTTGCCAATGCAGGAGACATATTAGATGCAGGATCCCTGGGTCGAGAAGATCGCCTGGAGGAGGGCATGGCAATTCACTCCAGTATTCTTGCCTGGAGAATCCCATGAACAGAGGAGACTGGTGGGCTACGGTCCACAGCATCACAAACAGTCAGACACGACTGAGGCAACTTAGCACGCTCTCACAGACTGTGAAGTAGTAAAGATCACGTGTGGGGGAAAAAAAAAAAAAAACAGTACCATGAGACTTCTTTTTTTTTTTTTTTTACTTTTATTTATTTTTTTTTCCAGTGGGTTTTGTCATACATTGATATGAATCAGCCATGGATTTACATGTATTCCCAATCCCGATCCCCCCTCCCACCATGAGACTTCTAATGAAACACAGCAAGCCCTTGTCCGTCCTTGGTTCCACTGTCCAAAGGTAACCTTATTTAACTCATTAAAGCTATCTTACCAGTTACTTCTGTATTTCTAAACAGTATGGTTATTTTACTGTTTCCTGTTTTATCAAGTATAGACAATATCTATTGTCTTTCTATTATATCCAAACACTTAAGCATTCTTGTACCACTCTCCCATCCCCCATCTGTCCCATAGCTTAAGTAAAGTTGAAAGTGAGGGTTTATATTATAACTGTGTAAATGGTTCTGTAGTTTTTTAAAAACTCTTCATCAGATCTCCCAGCTACCTACTCTTTGATTCTTGTTTACAAACATTCTCATATTGGATGTTCTATTTGCCATTTACCGTATTACCTCCTCCTTCTGTTTCCGCATGGGGGCATCTCTCTGGGGGCTTCCAACCTGCACTAGATGAGTCACTCTCAAGGTCTATCACACAGCAGCCATCTGGGGGAGCCTCTTGTTGCTCTCCTGGGTAGAATCCTCTATTGCCTGGATTTCCTGTCTTTTTTTCTCCCCAGTTTGGCTGGAACACATCCTTTGAAAAAGGAACTTGGCAGGAAGGGGTGTAAGTTTCCTCCTCAATCATCCTCTGGATTTGCACTTGGCCAGAAGCAGGAAGGTGTTCTCCCTAGTAAGGTACCTCACACACCTGAGGTTAAACAAGTATAAACACAGTGTTACACACTAATCCATTTATTTAACAAATATGGACTTGGATCCTGCCCAAGGATCTAAAATCAATCAGATAGGAACTCTGCTCTCAAGATGTTTTTTCATTGAGGATAATAAATAAACAGGCAATGACTTAATGTGGTCAATATTATAGTAGACACTTCATAAGGTGCTAAAATAGCACTCCACCATCACCCAAAATGGACTTAACTTAGGGAATTTTTAGAAGATTTCTTAGAATTGAAACTACCTAAATTGAGCCTGGACATGGAACAACAGACTGGTTCCAAATAGGAAAAGGAATACGTCAAGGCTATATATTGTCACCCTGCTTATTTAACTTATATGCAGAGTACATCATGAAAAACGCTGGGCTGGAAGAAGCACAAGCTGGAATCAAGATTGCTGGGAGAAATATCAATAACCTCAGATATGCAGATACCACCACCCTTATGGCAGAAAGTGAAGAGGAACTAAAAAGCCTCTTGATGAAAGTGAAAGAGGAGAGTGAAAAAGTTGGCTTAAAGCTCCACATTCAGAAAACTAAGATCATGGCATCTGGTCCCATCACCTCATGGGAAATAGATGGGGAAATAATGGAAACAAGGAGAGACTTCATTTTCTCGGGCTCCAAAATCACTGCAGATGGTGACTGCAGCCATGAAATTAAAAGACACTTACTCCTTGGAAGGAAAGTTATGACCAACCTAGATAGCATATTAAAAAGCAGAGCCATTACTTTGCCACCAAAGGTCCGTCTGGTCAAGGCTATGGTTTTCCAGTGGTCATGTATGGATGTGAGAGTTGGACTGTGAAGAAAGCTGAGTGCTGAAAAATTGATGCTTTTGAACTGTGGTGTTGGAGAAGACTCTTGAGAGTCCCTTGGACTGCAAGGAGATCCAACCAGTCCATCTTAAAGGAGATCAGTCCTGGGTGTTCATTGGAAGGACTGATGCTGAAGCTGAAACTCCAGTACTTTGGCCACCTCATGTGAAGAGTTGACTCATTGGAAAAGACCCTGATGCTGGGAGGGATTGGGGGCAGGAGGAGAAGGGGACGACAGAGGATGAGATGGCTGGATGGCATCACCAACTCGATGGGCATGAGTTTGAGTAAACTCCGGGAGTTGGTGATGGACAGGGGGGCCTGGCGTGCTGTGGTTCATGGGGTTGCAAAGAGTCGGACACGACTAAGCGACTGAACTGAACTAAATAGAGCCTAAAAAATGAGAATGTATCTTTATGTATTGAGTTTCTGGTTAAAAATGCATAAGATATTTTGCAAAATGCTTATAACTGCTCAGGCATACTTAAATTCAGGCTTCCCAGGTGGTACTAGTGGTAAAGAACCCACCTCCCAATGCAGGAAACGTAAGAGAAGCGGGTTCAACCCTTAGGTCGGGAAGATCTCCTGGAGGAGGGCATGGCAACCCACTCCAGTATTCTTGCCTGGAGTATCTCATGGACAGAGGAGCTTGGTGGACTACCGTCCAGGGGTTGCAAAGAGTGGGATATGATTGAAGTGACAGCAGGCATGCACATAGTGAAATTCTGCCAGGTACCACAACTGTGTTTCAACCTCCCTGGCCTTCTGAGTTTCAACATTTTGCTCAGTGACTGGAGTAGTGCCTGGTACATAATATATAGTTATTGAATGAATGGATGTCCAATGTAGCATTATAAATCAGTGGAGGAAGCAAGTTCTTTTAAAAAGAACCTTTAATAAATGGTCCTGGGACAGCTTACTAGTAGCTCACACAGGAAAATAATGAAATTAGTTCCTTGCTTTTCCTTATTTACAAAAATTTCAGATGGACTTAAGATAAAACTTTTCTCAATGTTTTGAAGACAGTACAAAAGAATATCTATATGATGCAAGAGTAGGGAAAGATTAATTAAATAGGACACAAGGCACAAATCAGAACATTCAGATTGACAAGGTGGACCCCAAAAGACACTTATCACAGAGTACTGTCAAACATGTCTCTTCCCCTGGACTTCAAAGGTCACATTTGTCAGCCCAATAGACTGACTCTAAATGTGACCTTGCTGTTTACTAGCTGTGTGAGCTTGCTCAAATAATTTAACTTCAGGTTGCCTCTCCTGAAAAGACAGATATCATTTTGGAACATTAAGTGATAAGATGACTGTGAAGATCTTGGCAGAGTGCATGGTGCATTTTGTGCCCAAAGTGGTAGGTGTTGAGGTTTTCAGGATAACTAAGCTGTGATTCCATCCTTCATCCTTGAAGAATTTATAGTCTGTTGGGCAATCTAGACAAACGCTTAACAAGTGTCATCACAGTTCTCTTTACTTTGGCCTCTTGTAGGTCAAGAAGCCATGGCACCCCAGTCTGGGGTGAGGGGAGCCTCTCTTGGCCTCCTCTGTTAGTCCCATTCCTTAAGACTCTATTACAGCTCTTGTGTTCTCACCAAGCACTTCTTCCCATGTGATCTCATCTACTTCTATGGCCATGAATGCTTCCTCTGCATTGAAAATTTCAAAAATTATCTCCAGTCAAGACCTGATACATCCACTTGAATTTCTAATACACATCTCACACTTAGTATGTCAGAAACTAAACTCTCAATCTTTCTATGTCTCTAAATAACCTCTGTCTGTCCACTGGCCCAGCTTGACAAATGATCCTCAATCCACTCATTTACTCCAAATACTCATGACAAAAATCTGGGAACTGTCTTGATAACTGCCCCTCACATATTGCCTAAACCATGTTCCTTCTCCCTTCAAAATACCCTTTTAAGCCCTTCTACTTCCCTCCATCTCAACTTAACCAACCTGATCTAAACCATCATCATCTCTCACCTGGATTCCTGATGGAAGTACCTAACAAACCTCCCTGAATGCCCTCTTATCCTTCTACCCTTCCTCATTCTTCATGCAAATAGTTTGAAAATGCAAATTGTTTATTTCCCTACATGAAATTCTCAGTTGGCTTCCCATCATATATAAATGTCTAAATCTCTTACCAAGGTCCACAAAACCATGGATTACCTGCCCTCCACCCATTGCACCTGCCTTGTCTCACTCCCTTTGTTCGTCAGTCTTCCCAGACACTGGTCTTCTTCCAATTTCTTCGACACACTACACTCTTCCTACTTCAGGCCATGGGCATATATTTTCTTTCTGCCTTAAACAATCCCTACATCCTCCTTGGCCTAGCTAACCCCTATCATCTTTTTGGATCTCTTCTTGAATGCCATTTTCTTAAAGGAAATTTCCCTTTTGCCCTTATCAAAATCAGGTATTTTAACTCTCTAATCACCTCCTTTTATTCCTTCCCTATATTTATCAATTTAAAAATATCTATTTTTTATATTTATTGAATATGTTCATCTCACTTAAGAGACTAGAAGTTTTATAGGGTACAAACTATGTCAAATTTGTTCCCTTTACTATTTGCCCTTTGTTATAGCCTATATCCAGCATCGTTTACCATACATGGTAGGGAATTGGCTATCATCCTGGCCGCACAGGAGATTTTATAGTGTTATTACAAGGTGAATATTTGTGTTCTTCCCTCTAAATTTGTATGTTGAAGTCTAATCCCCAATGGGATAGTATTTGAGGGTGGCACCCTTGGGAGGTAATTAGGTTTAGAGGAGATCATAAGGGTGGGAGCCCCATGATGTGATTCGAATTCCAATCCCAAAGAAAGGCAATGCCAAAGAATGTTCAAATTACCATACAATTGCATTCATTTTGTATGCTAGCAAGACTATGTTTAAAATCCTTCAAGCTAGTCTTTAGCAGTACCTGAACTGAGAACTTCCAGAGGTACAAGCTGGTTTTAGAAAAGGCAGAGGAACCAGAGATCAATTTGCCAATATACACCGGATCATAGAAAAAGCAAGGGAATTCCAAAAAAAATTTGCTTCTGTTTCATTGACTATGTTAAAGCCTTGACTGTGTGGATCACAACAAGCTGTGGAATATTCTTAAAGAGATAAGAATATCAGACCACATTACCTGCCTCCTGAGAAACCTATATGCAGGACAAGAAGCAAGAGTTAGAACTAGACATGGAACAATGAACTGATTAAAACTTGGGAAAGGTGTACGTCAAGGCTGTATATTGTCACCCTGCTTATTTAACTTATTTGTAGAGTACATCATACAAAATGCTGGCTGGATGACTCACAAGGTGGAATCAAGATTGCCAGGAGAAACATCAACAACCTCAGATATGCAGATGATAGCATTTTAATGGTAGAAAGTAAAGAGGAACTAGAGCCTCTAGATGAAGGTGAAAGTTCAGTTAAGTTCAGTCTCTCAGTCGTGTCCGACTCTTTGCCACCCCATGGACTGCAGCACAGCAGGCTTCCCTGTCCATCATCAACTGCCAGAGCTTGCTCAAACTCATGTCCATTGAGTTGGTGATGCCATCCAACTATCTCATCCTCTGTTGTCCCCTTCTCCTCCCGCCTTCAATCTTTCCCAGCAATAGGTTCTTTTCCAATGAGTCAGTTCTTCACATCCAGTGGCCAAAATCTGGAGTCTCAGCTTCAGCATCAGTCCTTCCAATGAATATTCAGGACTGATTTCTTTCTTTTTTTTTTTTTTTAGGACTGATTTCTTTTAGGATTGACTGGTTGGATCTCCTTGCAGTCCCAGGGACTCTTAGGAGTCTTCTCCAACACCACAGTTCAAAAGCATCAATTCTTCGGTGCTCGGCTTTCTTTATAGTCCAACTCTCACATCCATACATGACTACTAGAAAAACCATAGGTTTGACTAGATAGACCTTTGTTGGCAAAATAATGTCTCTGCTTTTTAATAGGTTGGTCATAACTTTTCTTCCAAGGAGCAAGCATCTTTTAATTTCATGGCCACAGTCACCATCTTCAGTGATTTTGGAGCCCAAGAAAATAAAGTCTCTCACTGTTTCCACTGTTTCCCCATCTATTTGTCATGAAGTGATGGGACCAGATGCCATGATCTTAGTTTTCTGAATGTTGAATTTCAAGCCAACCTTTTCACTCTTCTCTTTCACTTTCATCAAGAGGCTCTTTAGTTCCTCTTCTCTTTCTGCCATAAGGGTGGTGTCATCTGCATATTTGAGATTATTGATATTTCTCCCAGCAATCTTGATTCCAGCTTGTGCTTCATCTAGTCCAGTGTTTCTCATGATGTACTCTGCATATAAGTTAAATAAGCAGGGTGACAATATATAGCCATGATGTACTCCTTTCCCAATTTGGAGCCAGTCTGTTGTTCCATGTCAAGTTCTATATGTTGCTTCTTGACCTGCATACATATTTCTCAGGAGGCAGGTAAGGTGATCTGGTATTCCCATCTCTTTAAGAACTTTCCACAGTTTACTGTGATTCATGCAGTCAAAGGCTTTGGTGATTCATGCAGTCAATAAAGCAGAAGTAGAAGTTCTTCTGGAACTCTCTTGCTTTTTCAATGATCCAACTGATGTTGGCAATTTGATCTCTGGTTCCTCTGCCTTTTCTAAATCCAGCTTGAACATCTGAAGTTCATGGTTCACTGTTGAAGCCTGACTTGGAGAATTTTGAGCATTACATTGCTAGTTGTGTGAGATGAGTGCAATTGTGTGGTAGTTTGAACATTCAATGGCATTGCCCTTCTTTGGGATTGGAATGAAAACTGACCTTTTCCAGTCCTGTGGCCACTGCTGAGTTTTCCAAATTTGCTGTCATATTGAGTGCAGCATTTTCACAGCATCATCTTTTAGGATTTGAAACATCTCAACTGGAATTCCATCACCTTCAGTAGCTTTGTTTGTAGTGATACTTCCTAAGGCCCACTTGACCTTCACATTCCAGGATGTCTGGCTCCAGGTGAGTGATCACACCATTGTGATTATCTGGGTTGTGAAGATCTTTTTTGTATAGTTCTTCTGTATATTCTTGCCACATCTTCTTAATATCCTCTGCTTCTGTTAGGTCCATACCATTTCTCTCCTTTATTGAGCCTATCCCATGTCCAGGGGCAAAGGAGAAGCCCCAGCAAGATGGTGGGGGGGAGCAAAATAGTGTTTAGAATCAAACCCCATACTCGCCAGAGATGCTCAGAGGGCTCGAGCAAACCTTGTGTACACCAGGACCCAGAGACCCCACAGAGACTGAGACAGAACCGTGTTTGGGTGTCTCCTGAGGAGGTGCAGGTCAGCAGTGGACTGCAGCAGGGGCAGGGGCTCTGGGTGCAGCAGACCTGGGTATGGCATAAGCCCTCTTGGAGGTCGCCATTAACCCACCATAGAGCTGCCAGAACTTACACAGGAGTGGGGAAACTGACTCTTGGAGAGCATAAACAGAACCTTGTGCACACCAGGACCCAGTCGAAAGGAGCAGTGACCCCACAAGAGACTGACCCAGATTTGCCCGTGCATGTCCAGGAGTCTCTGGCAGAGGTATGGGTCGGCAATGGCCTGCTGCAGGGTGGGGGCACTGAGTGTAGCCGTGCGTGCATGGGACAGTTGAAGGAGGTTGCCATTATCTTCATTACCTCCATCATAGTTTGACCTCAGTTCAAACAACAGGGAGGGAACACAGCCCTGCCCTTCAACAGAGAATTGGATTAAAGATTTATTGAGCATCGCCCCAGCCATCAGAACAAGACCCAGTTTCCCCTTCAGTCAGTCTCTTCCATCAGGAAGCTTCCATAAGCCTCTTATCCTTCTCCACCAGAGGTCAGACAGAGTGAAAACCACAATCACAGAAAACTAACCAATCTGATCACATGGACCACAGCCTTGTCTAACTCAATGAAACTATAAGCCATGCTGTGTAGGGCCCCCCAAGACAGACGGGTTATGGTGAAGGTGAAAGGGGAGAATGAAAAAACTGACTCAAAACTCAACATTCAAAAAATTAAGATCATGGCATCCAGTCCTATCACTTCATGGCAAATAGATGGGGTAAAAGTGGAAATAGTGTCAGATTTCATTTTCTTAGGTTGCAAAATCACTGCAGACAGTGACTGCAGCCACAAAATTAAAAGACGCTTGCTCCTTAGAAAAAAGCTTTGACAAAACTAGATAGTGTGTTAAAAAGCAGAGATATCACTTAGCAGACAAAGGTCTACGTAGACAAAGCTATGGTTTTTTCAGTGGTCAGGTATGGGTATGAGAGTTGGACCATAAAGAAGGCTGAGTGCTGAAGAACTGATGCTATTGAGCTGTGATGCTGGAGAAGACTCTTGAGAGTCCTTTGGACAGTGAGGAGATCAAACCAGTCAATGCTAAAGGAAGTCAATCCTGAATACTCATTCATTGGAAGGACCTGATGCAAAGAGTCAACTCATTGGAAAAGACCCTCATGCTTGGAAAGATTGAGGGCAAGAGGAGAAGGGGACAACAGAGGATGAGACGGTTGGATGGCATCACTGACTCAATGGACGAGTTTGAACAAACTCAGGGAGATAGTGAAGGACAGGAAGCCTGGTGTGTTGCAGTTCATGGGGTTGCAAAGAGTCTTACACAACTTAGTGACTGAACAACAACAAGAAGAGAAAGACAGATACCTCTCTCACCACATACATGCACAGAGAAAAGGCCATGTATACTAGGAAGCAGGCTCTCACTTGGAACCAAATCTGCCAGTACCTTGATCTTGGACTTCTCATCCCCAGAACTACAAGAAATAAATGTTGCTTAAACCATGCATTCTATGTTATTTTGTTATAGTAGACCAAGCTAACTAAGATAGGTGTTTAATGAAGATATTTATTCATTGAACATGGCTTCAAAAACACGTTTGAATCAAGACTTTTTAGGAGAGAGCCCAGGAATCTGTATTTTTAACACATCCCCAAAATGATTCCTACTTAAACAGCCCAGCTCTGATGTTTAGAACCTACTGGTCTAGAGAAAACTGACCAAGATTGGATATCAGAAAACACAGGTTTGAATTCTGCTCTGTAAATTGTTGTGGATGACACTTAGGGAAGTGATTTAATATATCTAATCTTCAGTTTATTTTTCTGTAAATTTGGAATAATAACATCTGCTTCAAAGTGTAGCTGTGAGGCTTCAATGTATGATTTACTTTAAAACACTTTGTAAACTGCATAGTAAAGACGTAGACTTTCTACTTGTTAAGGATCCCTTCTATGTAGTGCTTAACCTCATTATCTCTGACTATCTACCTGGTGCAACCCACACTTCTCCAGTGAGATAGCATCCCTGTCTTCAGACTTCTGAAGGACTAATAACAGTGATTCACAGAGCCTTTTGCTTTTCCAAAGTTTTGGGCCATCATTATTTAGATATACATCATCACACACCCACAGTCTCAATAGTCCGTTTGCTTCTGGGGAAGAAGCTGAGATCAGGCAGCAGCAAAGCTGGGAAGAGAAAACTTGGCCTCACCTCTATGAAGATGGTGAGTGTTGTCTATGGAAGATAACAAGGAAAAGCCACCACCTTTTCCCTTGCCCCCCTGCCTTTTTTTGGGAGATCTCTGAGCAGTGTCTTTTTAAAAAATCATTAAAAAAATTAAGGTGTAAATGCTTTCCAATGTTTTGTTTGTACAGCTTCTGCTGTACAACCATATCAATCAGCCCTTTGTAGACATATACCTTCCCTTTTGCGCCTTCCTCCCACCCCCTCATCCCAGCCCTGTAGGTCGTTACAGAGCACCAAGCTGTCCTCTCCCTATGCTATCAGCAGCACCCCACTGTCTGAGCAGTTCCTTAACTGACATTCACATGCTGAATCCTTTGAAAGCTTATTTTTGGGGAGTGATGGCAAATTCAAGAAAACTGGCAGAGGTGTAATTTTTTAAAAACAAACTGTCGACTTTAAGCAATTTGCTGTGTGAATCTAGGAAAATCCTCTCATCAACTTGGCTCTCAGGTATCTTATACGTGGAACAGGTGGTAGACCAGATACACATATAAATGAATGAATGAATCAGCTCCTTTGCCTGCAAGACAGCCTTTTGTTTTAGTATGGCACCTTGTAAACACTGCTATATGTTAAATGGATAACCAACAAGGACCTACTGTATAGCACAGGTAACTACTTAATATTCTATAACAACCTAATTGGGAAAATGATTTGAAAAAGAATAGATACATGTATATGTACAACTGAATTACTTTGTTGGACATCTGAAACTAACACAACATTGTTAATCAACTGTACTCCAATGTAAAATAAAAAGTTTTTGTTTTTTTTTTAAGAATGACTGATAAAAAAGAATATGGCACCAACACCCAGTCACCCAAATCAGGCTCGTTTATTCCCTGATTCCTCCCAGATCATCTTAATTTCCCTCATCTTCCCTCCCTTCTTCATCCCTGCTACACTGACCTGATCCAGCCCCTAACAGGTTTGCCTTCTTTCATTCATCACCTTTATTTGCCCATGCATTCATTCATCTGAGAAACACTGACTGAAGTATCTTCTCTGGGCCAGGCATTGTTCCAGTGATGGGGAATCTGATGGTGAACAGGACAAAGTTTCAGCCTTCATGAAGCTTACATTGTCATTAGGAGAAATGACAGGAAAACTAGTTAACAAATACACATGAAATACCATTTGAGGTTGCTCAGTTCAATTCAGTTCAGTCGCTCAGTCATGTCTGACTCTTTGTGACCCCATGAACTGCAGAACACCAGACTTCCCTGTCCATTACCAACTCCCAGAGCTTGCTCAAACTCATGTCCATTGAGTCGGTGATGCCATCCAACCATCTCATCCTCTATTGTCCCCTTCTCCTTCTGCTTTCAAACTTGCACAGCATCAGGGTCTTTTCCAATGAGTCAGTTCTTCAGATCAGATGGCCAAAGCATTGGAGTTTCAGCTTCAGCATCAGTCCTTCCAAGGAATATTCAGGACTGATTGCTTTTAGGACTGACTGGTTTGATCTCCTTGCAGTCCACAATTTGAGGTTGTGGAAAGTGTTGCTTTTAGGACTGACTGGTTTGATCTTCTTGCAGTCCACAATTTGAGGTTGTGGAAAGTGTTATTAAAAGAATGTGAAAGTTGGCCGAAGGAATAGAGAATAATATGGGGGGAGAAATCTATATTTTTTTAGGGGAGTCAGGCAAGAATCCTCTAAGGAGGAAGTGGGGGAATGGGCCATGTGAGATCAGGTAGAATACCATTATAAGCAGGGGAGGAATATGCATAAAGATCCTGAGGTGTACACAAGCTTGGTGTGTTCTAGGAATTGTGAAAAGAAGACCAACGTGACTGGAATGGGGTGAGTAAGGTAAAGAATCATAGGATATTGGTTTAAGGGGTAGGCATGGACCAGAATCACAAAAAAAAGAGAGATACTAAAAATGACTACTTGACTTTGGGCTTGAGCAACTGAGAAAATGTCAGTGCCATCTACTGGATCAGAAAGATAGAAAGAATGTGGACAGGTGCAAACTTTCAATAGTTCTGTAATTTCCACTAGTTTTGATAGGCTTATTAAATAACTAAGTGCACATATCAAGTAAGATGGATAAATAAGTCTGAAGCTCAAGGAAGAGGTATGAGCAGATGTGAAACTGGACTTATCAGATGTTATTTAAAGCCAGTGCACTAGAAAGGATATAGATTAGATAGAAGAGATGGGAGGATTAGCCATGAGAAATTTCAATAATTCAAGAACTGGGGGAGACAATGCATCCAGAGAAGAAGAATGAGAAGGAACAGCCAGTGAGGTTGGGGCAATGCCAGGAGAGGGATGTGTGGGAGCCAAGAGAAGAAAGCATTTTAAGAAATAAAAATGGTCACTGTGTCAAGTACATCTTCTTTTCTTGGAGGATTTAAATAAATTACTTTTCTTTGAAGACTGAGTTTTTTGGCCATCTTTCTTGCATCATGTTTTTTATTTCTTAACCACGCTTTTTTCTTTGCTTCTTCTCTACTGACAGAAATTCAGTTTGTAACAGGTTTAGAGGGAGTCTTGAATCATTGTGTATACATATGAAATGATTTTAGTTTTTCCCAGTCTTGCTTCCTAATGCTGCTATGATGATCCCCTTCTCTCCCTGGGCATCTTGGCTAGATTACTTAGTTTTCAGTTCAGTTCAGTCGCTCAGTCCTGTCTGACTCTCTGCGACCCCACGGACTGCAGCACACCAGGCTTCCCTGTCCATCACCAACTCCTGGAGCTTGCTCAGACTCATGCCCATCAAGTCGGTAATGCCATCCAACCATCTCATCTTCTGTCATCCCCTTCTCATCCTGCCTCCAAGGAGGCAGTCTCCTTTGCAGTCCAAGGGACTCTTAGGAGTCTTCTCCAACACCACAGTTCAAAAGCATCAATTCTTCGGCGCTCAGCTTTCTTTATAGTCCAACTCTCACATCCATACATGACTACTGGAAAAACCATAGCTTTGACTAGACAGACCTTTGTTGGCAAAGTAATGTCTCTGCTTTTTAATATGCTGTCTAGGTTGGTCATAGCTTTTCTTCCAAGGAGCAAGCATCTTTTAATTTCATGGCTGCAGTCACCATCTGCAGTGATTTTGGAGCCCAAGAAAATAAAGTCTCTCCTTGTTTCCATTATTTCCCATCTATTTGTCATGAAGTGATGGGACCAGATGCCATGATCTTAGTTTTCTGAATGTTGAGCTTTAAACCAGCTTTTTCACTCTCCTCTTTCACTTTCATCAAGAGGCTCTTTAGTTCCTCTTCACTTTCTGCCATAAGGGTAGTGTCATCTGCCGGTCTGAGGTTATTGATATTTCTCCCAGCAATCTTGATTCCAGCTTGAACTTCATCCAGCTGGCATTTCGCATGATGTACTCTGCATATAAGTTAAATAAGCAGGGTGACAATATATAGCCTTGACGTACTCCTTTCCCAATTTGGAACCAGTCTGTTGTTCCAAGTCCGGTTCTAACTGTTGCTTCTTGACTTGCATACAGATTTCTTAGGAGGTAGGTCAGATGGTCTGGTATTCCCTTCTCTTGAAGAATTTTCCACAGTTTGTTGTGATCTACACAGTCAAAGGCTTTGCTTTAATCAATAAAACAGAAACAGATGTTTTTCTGGAATTCTCTTGCTTTTTCAATGATCCAACTTATGTTGGCAATTTGATCTCTGGTTCCTCTGCCTTTTCTAAATCCAGTTTGGACATCCAGAAGTTCACGGTTCATGTACTGTTGAAGCCTGGCTTGGAGAATTTTGAGCATTACATTGCTAGTGTGTGAAATGAGTGCAATTGTGTGGTAGTTTAAACATTCTACGGCATTGCCCTTCTTTGGGATTGGAATGAAAACTGACGTTTTCCATTCCTGTGACTACTGCTGAGTTTTCCAAATTTGCTGTCATATTGAGTGCAGCACTTTCACAGCATCATCTTTTAGGATTTGAAATAGCTCAACTGGAGCCATCATCTTCACTAGCTTTGTTTGTAGTGATACTTCCTAAGGCCCACTTGACCTTCACATTCCAGGATGTCTGACTCTAGGTGAGTGATCACACCACCATGGTTATCTGGGTCATGAACATCTTTTTGGTACAGTTCTTCTGTGTATTCTTGTCACCTCTTCTTAATATCTTCTGCTTCTGTTAGGTCCTTAATATCTCCTGGTTCTGTTAGTTTTCAGTAACTTTTGACTAATAGCACAACCTAATTCTGTCTTTAAAAACCCAGTTCTGTTACTTAAAAACCAAGTTTTTCTCAATGGAGTCCCTTTTGTTTGTAAACATTTTAGTGAAAATGTTCAAACATGTACAAAACCCAGGGAAATTCTGTTCATTTAAAGACTCAACCTTACATCAATTTAAAAACTCTCCTCCTCTGGAGGCTGGGCAGGGACAAGTGAGGGACCTATAGTGCCCTGCTGTCAAGGAACTCATTTCCGAACTTCCTCCTTGGGGCATTTGGAGATTTGATCACATCTTTTGGCTCCGCCCCCGCCCCGTTGGTGATGTCATGCATACAGCTTATTGCATGTGACTCTCCATCTCCCACTCTTTCTTGGCATTGGAAACACCACCCCTCTCCATTCCCTGCCAAGATTATCTCTGAGCCCATCTTCCATACTTCTCGGGAACTCAGATCAAAGGTGGGGGCAGCACCCTATCCCCCAATTATGTTCCAGTTCTGTCTCCATACTCCCTTTCCCCACTACCCCTCCGATTTAGAATTTCATCATGTCTTGTTTATTTATTGACTTCCTCCCTTATTTATTCAACAGTGTTCACTGAGTACCTACTATGGGTCAGCATTGTTGTTGTTGTGCTAAGTCACTTCAGTTGTGTCCAACTCTTTGCTACCTATGGACTGTAGCCCACCAGGCACCTCTGTCCACAGGGATTCTCCAGCCAAATATCCTGGAGTGGGTTTCCATTTCCTCCTCCAAGGGATCTTCCCTGCCCTCAGATTGAACCCCTGTCTCTTCAGTCTCCTATATTGGCAGGTGGGTTCTTTACCACTAGTGCCACCTACTATGAGTCAGGCTCTTGCTCAAAGTGGTGAAGAGGTAGATATGTTTCTACCCTGATGGAGCTCACAGTCCAGCAGGGAAAACAGACATTTAAGTAGGTAATGATATTAACCTGTGATGCTCTATCACATATTTTACACACATAGATGTTCATCTTTTAAACTCAGTTTAGACATCACCTCCTCTGGCAGTCTCTCCAGATTCCCCTGGCTGGGTTAAGCACTCTCCTAGGTGCTCACTCGGTATCTTATAAATATCTCTCCCAGACACTTCACACACTGCCCATCATTGTGAACATGCCTATCTTTCCCACAGTACATGGGGGGCATCTTAGGGGCAGGCACTGACTCATTTATTTCATAATCTCTAGCTCAGTTTCAGTACATAGTAGATTCCAATGAATGCTAAGTTAAAGACTGAGTGTATAAACATTTCCATCAGATCCTTCCAAGGAGAGTCCCGATAAATAACGCTCTGAACAATCTGAGAAATAAGTCAAATAAAAACATAAGCCAAATATAACCTTTAGTAATGCTAGGAGCTCTGCTGGAGGGTGTAACTTAGTTTGAGGGCCAAATGAGTCTGTCAGGGGACCATAGCATTAGGCAGATGCCTACTCAGGTGAGGGGCTGTCAGGGGTGGGTAGGGAGGTCGGAAGGGGGAATCACAGCAGAGGGGTTGCTCCCGTGGGCAGGCTTGCTCCAAGAGGAAAAGGGCATAGCTGCACGGAGCAGGCCCAGTTATTCTGGCAGACTTACCATGAGATCACCCACCTTCCCAGAGCCAGAGAAGGTGAAAAGAGAAAGAGAGGCCCAGAGAAAAGAAGCTACGCTAGTTTGGCTCTTTCACAGGAAGGAAACACCAGATGTCAGCTAGGAATATTCCTCATGATCAACTATACCATATTGGTGAAATAAAATTCATATTTTATGGCAAGGCAAGAAAAACTTGAACATAAAAACCCCTGTAGTGTATAGGTGTGCATCTGTGTTAACCAGACCTCCTTAGGAGATAACCTTCCCTCTTAACTTGGTAAGGGGTCATGATGACCCACAATCACTTCCTACATGCTGATCTGGACTGTATAAACTGGCAATATGTCATCTGATGTATAATCCTTTGTCTCAAAAACTTACATAACTGTGCTTTGACCTCTAACGGGCAGAACAGTGCTCAAAACTTTCTGAAAGACTGTCTCCTACATTATAATCCTCAAAAATAAAATTTTCCCTTTCTTTTTTAGATCGGCTCATTGATGATTCTTTTTTTGTTGACAGTATCAAGCACTTTGCCAGACCCTTTTGCTTATGTCAGATTGTTCAATCTGTACAAAGGCAGAGAGAGGTAGGTATTATTCCCATTTTACAGAAGATGAACCCAAGGTTCATATTGGCCAGGTCACTTACCTGAGATTGAAAATCACGGAAGTGGTAGAGCTTGGATTCAATTGTACTATTACTAATTATGGTTGAGATGTGTTTAGGTGCTTATTATGTGCTAGGTCCTGGGACAAGTACACTAACACATCTAATCCTCACAGCAACAGTATGAGGTAGGTAGTTTTTGTTTTTAATTCTACTTTGTAGAGGAGGTAGTTTAGGCCACGGTTACCAGCTCAGGGCTGAGATTCAAACCAGGATGTGTCCTCCAAAGCTTTGCTTTACCTCCAAACTCTCAGACCATTCCTGCCTCCAGTAAAACATGTAAGCAAATCCACAAATTACCCAGAACCACAGGACAGACTGCATCTTTCAGTGGTCCCCAACCTTTTTTAGCACCAGGAGCCAGTTTTATGAAGACAATTTTTCCACGGGTCGGGGAGGGGAGGTGGGGATGGTTTCTGGATGATTCAAGCACATTACATTTATTGCACACTTTATTGCTAATCTAATGCCTCCACTGATCTGACAGGTGGTACTGGTCTGCAACCCAGAGGTTGGGGACCCCTGCTCTAAGACAAAAAGCTTATTTCTAGGGTGGAGATAAAACCTCCAGGGCCTGGGCTTGAATCTTGCCACTGCTCAGCTGTGGGTTTCTGGTCATAGCCTCGGTTTAGTCACCTACCAAGGGTGAAAATAACACGCCCATCACAGATCTGGGCAGACACAGGAGAGGGGGTGGGCTTCCCAGCCAGCCCACAAGCCCCAGGTTATCTGGGGGATCTGATGGCCTTGCCTCAGTCAGAAGCAGGTTGATGGTTTATCTCCACGCCTCAGGAGATTGGTTCTATTCTTAGTGTTCTTTTGGTCCAGCCCAGTGCCTTGCCTGTGTCTGAGCCTGGAAAAAATGCCCAAGGATTCAGCTCCTTCCTCCTTGTGGGACAGAAGACAGGACACCCTTGGTGTAGACAGGGACCCAGGTGACTCTAGTGGTAAAGAACCCACCTGCCAGTGCAGGAGACATAAGAGATTCAGATTTGATCCCTGGGTCGGGAAGATCCCCTGGAGGAGGGCATGGCAACCGCTCCAGTATTCTTGCCTAGAGAATCCCACAGACAGAGGAGCCTGGTGGGCTGCAGTCCACAGGGTCACAAAGAGTCGGACACAACTGGGGTAACTTAGCACGCAGTGCTTAGCCCTTCTCTGAGCCTGAAAGAAATGCCTAAGGGGTGGGGGGCCAGGTTCTCTTTGAGGGGGGGTGACACTGGGGTCCTGTGATAAAGAGCAAAAGATAAACCCTAGGCTGGGAGAGGACAGGGCATGATGAGGTGCTTGGGGCTGGGTGGAACTGCTTCCTTGAACACCAGAGATCGCCTTTAATCCTCCCAACAAACCTGAAAGGCAAGCATTATCTCTTTTCCAGAGAAGTGAAGGGAGGATACTGAAACCAAACCAAACCCAACAGGTGGCAGGAGAAACTGAGAAGGATCTGGGGCTGGTGGAGGAGACATATTGAGAAAAGGTGACAGAATCACTTACCCACTCTGCTGGGCCCCACTCCACACCAGATGTGCTTTGTCTTCTGTTCCACAAGGAGGAGGGAGGTGAATCCCGGTTTTTGGAGGACTGGGTGCAAAGCTGATAATGTTCACTATTTACAAAGAGCCCTTGGCCCTGCCCAAGGCCCACAGCTGAGGGTGGTGGAGGAGCCGGGATTCAGGCTGGCCTGACCCCTGCACGTGTGGGGTCTCTTTTCTCTGGTGGCTCAGACAGTAAAGAATCTGCCTGCAATGCAGGAAACCCAAGTTTGATCCCTCGGTTGGCAAGATCCCCTGGAGAAGGGAATGGCTAGAAGTGTTCTTGCCTGGGAAATCCCAAGGACAGAGAAGCCTGGTGGGCTATAGCCCACAGGGTTGCAAAGAGTCCGACATGACTGAGTGACTAAGAGCCTCACCTGGAAGTTTGTTAAAAAGGAGGGATCTAGGGCCTTCCCTGGTGGCTGGTGGTTGGGACACCATGCTTGCACTGTAGGGGGCAAGGTTCCATCATAGAGTTAGGATTCCTCAAGCCGTGGGCGGGGCCAAAAGGTAGGGGGAAAAAAAAAGTAATCTCAGGCCCTGTTCCCAATTTCCTGGCCAGAATCTACTTTGAGTGAGATCCCCAGGTGGTTCGAATGCCTTTACAGTTAAGAAGTCCTGTCCTACGCTATCTCTAAGTTAGTCCAACCTCCCTTCACAGCTGCTATTCATGCAGCAAAAACAACTGCATCCATATCTCTACTGCTGTCTGCAGACCCCATCACATTCTGAGCTTCACAGCCACTCTTTAAAGTAGGTTTTATCAGAGTCAATAACTTGCCCAAGCTTTCAGAGCTAGTTTAGATCAAGAAAAGAAGCCCTTTCAATATTCCCATCTGGGAAATGAAAATATCTCCTGCCATGCCAGTAAACAGTAAATGTCATAGCCATCAGCCATGTCATAGCCATGGCATGACATCAGCCATGATGTCATAGACATCAGCATCAGCGATGTCTGGCCTCCAAATGTGAATGAGGGCTCCCCAAACTGTGCCTCAGCAGATGCTGCCACCCCCAAAAGTGACTGCTGAGGAGCTCTGGGGAATGCAAGAAGTAGCCGTCTGCAACTCCTTAAGGTGAACAAGGAAACAGGATTTGACCCCCGATAGCTGAAGTGCTACCCAACCAGTCCATCCTAAAGGAAATCAGTCATGAATATTCATTGGAAGGATTGATGCTGAAACTGAAACTCCAATACTTTGGCCACCTGATGCAAAGAACTGACTCAAATGAAAAGACCCTGATGCAGGGAAAGACTGAAGGCAGGAGGAGAAGAGGATGATAGAGAATGAGATGGTTGGATGGCATCACTGACTCAATGGACTTGAGTTTGAGTAAACTCTGGGAGTTAGTGACAGACAGGGAGGCCTGGCATGCTGCAGGCCATGGGGTTGCAAAGAGTTGGACAGGACTGAGTAACTGAATTGAACTGAACCGAGCTGAAGTGCCTATGAAAGGAATGAATTCAGTGAGCCAGAGGTGTGCATCTTCCCATACATAGAATGCTAAATTCCTTAACTTGATACCTGATCTTTGATGTTCAGACTGCCTGCTCCTTGGAGCAGTTTTCTTAGAGCTACTGAGATGCTGTCTCCCAGGCTCAGAGTCCTAAACATTCCTACCAAATAAAATAACTCTCTACTTTCAGGTTGTGACTATATTTTCTAGTCGACATGTCTCTTTACCTCTTCCCCCTAAAAGAAAACCACAGTGGCAGTTTGGAGGTACTGAGACACGGATACAGGATGTTTGTTTAAAAGAGGGCATGAGGTTATGGCAAGTATCAACCTTGTGGAATCCCTGCTGGCCTGCATGAACCCAGGTACGTCCAGGAGATCGGCCAGTCCTGACTAGGCAGGCCTTCCTCTGGGCACAGAAGTGTCTTCACGACAGCTGAGGAGCCCGGAGCCTAAAACAAGCATCTTTGGCCTCCAGCCTCAGCTGTCACTCACTGGCAGACTTGGGTGAAGTGAGCTTAGTGTGTGAAGCACTCAACTCCACGCCACACTCAGCGGGAATTCCTGTTGTTCCCTGGGTCTCTGTTTCTTCATCTGGAAAAAGAAGGTTTTCTACTGGAATCAGTTGTTTTCAAACTGTGGTCAGAAGAGTTTTGGGGATTTCAGTCTGCATCTGCAACAGGATTTGAGCTGAGATGGAAAAGAGAAAACACACAGATCTTTGTGCTGTCCCTGATTTATCCAGAGCACCATGATTTTTAATCCATTTTACCTACAAGCATGAGAGTTTCTCTAAATACACACACACAGGAACATACTCTTTGGTCTAAAATAATTTTGAAAACCACTGTGATGAATATTATGAGGTCCTTTCCAACTAACATAGACTATGATTCCAGGCCTGATAGAGATTTATTACGTGAATCCCTAAAATATTTGTTGAGTGTCATGATGTCATTCCCTGGGTGACACGCCTTGACCTCTGCTCTACCATGCTCATTTTGGCTGCCGTAGGGAAAACAGATCATAGGTGTATGTGTGTGACAGAAATCCCAACATCCTCTCAATCTTTCTATAGCGTCAGAGCTCTGATTGCAACTGGACCCCTGGCTGAGCAGAACAAATGTTTTCCCAGTTAGCTAGGTGTGTGGCTAGGTTTGACTAAATTCTGACTGACGCATTAATTCAAAGTGGGCATAATGTGTGGGTCCCACAGTTAAAGAAAAGAGGTGTGTCCTCCTCTTCTCCATTTTTGCCTCCCAGCTGGAGGAACCGAATGTGAACAGGGTATTGAGCTATGCCTGGTCAAAGGAAATACCCTGTGGAGGGTGGAGCCACAAAAACAAGGAGCCTGACTGTCATCCAAATCAAGGACTGCATCCGCCCAGGTAGCTACATGAGTGGCAAACAAAGCCTTGGATTGTTTAAGCCACTGTTTATTTGGGTCTCTGTTAGAGTAACTAAATGTATATACATACACCAACTCTGTACTATATGTGTATATCTATAAACTAACCATATACCATATATATAAACTGTGGAGGGGGAAAAAATTATTTTCTCTCTACCCTTTTAGGTTCTTATCTGAGATACCTCCTGTAATAAAACGACAGATCAACAGAAGAAAAAGAAAGTTTAATAAAACGTACATTTCCTGCATACATAGGAGAGACCCTGGAAAACTGAGTAAAAGCTCATTATAATGGCCCAAGCCATCAGCTTAAATACCATCTTCAGCTACAGACAGATGTTAGTGGAGGACTTCTCTGGTGGTGCAGTGGTTAAAAATCTGCCTGCCAATGCAGAGCTCATGGGTTTGCTCTCTGGTCCAGGAAGACCCAACCTAAGCCCACGTGCCACAACTACTGAAGCCCGTGTGCCTAGAGCCTGTGCTCCACAACAAGAGAAACCACCACAATGAGAAACCCAAGCATCTGCAATGAAAAGTAGCCCCCACCTCGCCACAACTAGAGAAAAGCCTACACACAGCAATGAAGACTCAGTGCAGCCAAAAATTAAAAACAAAACCACCTTACACATGGAAACTTTCCTTGTAAATGTAGATTTATTTTACAAAACGGCTAACTTTTACTTGGTTTTCAGAGCTTCTCCTAAGTCTGCAATTTCTTAAGAATAACCAGTCTAAAATAATCCATATGCCAAAAGGGCATATTTTTGGGTGACTAACTGCTCCCCTTTGATACTACCTAATGCAGTGGGCAAAAATGGGAACAGAGAGATGAGTTAGAAGATTTTGAAATAGTCCAGGCAAAGGTAATGGTGGTTTGGAGAAAGGTAGTAGATTTGGAGGTGTTAATGCAAAACAATAAAGCAGTCAGTTATTTTACCAGCAAAACTGGTTTATTTGGGAGTATCAAAGAACTGCAATTGAGGACAGGCAACTATGGCAAACCACATGCAAGTCTAGTAAAGCAAAGGAGAGGAAATTCTTTTATTGAGGAGGAGGGGGAAATGGGAGGGGCTGTTATAAGCAAAAAGTCCTTTGTTTTGACTTTATGTCAAAGTATAATAGCTTTTCATTGGGTGAGTAATGATGGCCTCATTGGCTGAGCTACTGACAGGCAAGGAGAAAATCTTTTCTCTTCCTGCTGCCAGTTGTAAAGTAGTGTCACTTCCTGTTGGAGATGTAAGACATGTCTCTCTCTCTTTTTTTAAATAAATAATTATTTATTATTATTTGTGTTGGGTTTCAGTTGCCGCCCATGGGATCTTTGTTGTGTCATTGCGACCTTCCATTGTGCACTCTCTTAACTCTGGTATGTGGGCATAGCTGCTCCATGGCATGTGGAATCTCTGTATCCCTATCAGGAATTGAATCCATGTGCCCTGCCTTGCATGGTGGATTCTTAAACACAGAACCATGGGGAAGTCCCAAGATCTGTCTCTTCCTATTGGGTTCTGTATTGATACCAAGTGGTATGTGTGTGAGAGTGCCTCCTTCTGGCTTCCTGACTCCATTTTAGTGAGATTACCCTCTTAATTTTCACAGAGGATATGAGAAGCTCAGGTGGTTCAGAAGATGTTACAGAGATACAGGAGATGCAATTTTCTGGTCCAGTGAATGTGAGGTATGAAAGAAACAGTAGAGTCATGAGTGATTCCAAGATTTGGAAGAATGTACTGCCAGATGGAGAAGACTAGGGGAGGAAGTTCATTTTGGACATGTTAGTTTTGACATTCTAACTAGACATCCTATGTTGACTTAGTCTTTGAATTCAGGCATCAAAATTTCAGAGAAGAGGGAATTGAGTTAAGTATAAAAGCAGAACTTTGGGCAAAACAAAAGTAAAGAATAGAATTCCACAGTAAAAATCTGATCAAGCTGCTGCCTTGTCATTTTCTGGAATTGTAAGATAGCTTTTAATTCACTGGCTCTACAGACCACTGGGCACTGGGAAACCCACAGGACAAATTACAACTCTATGCACTTTGGAAAGTGTATCCTTACATCTGAACAGCTCAGCATTCCCAAGGCACATAATTATCTTCTGAGAAAGCTTTCCAGGGTAAATGGGATATGGAAAAGTTGGGAAGTTAGCAAACTAAATTGTCAACCAAAAGGCAGAATGGAAAGAGTGGTCAGAAGATCTGGCTCGGAGTCTTCAACTCTCTGTGACAACCTGACGATACGGGACAAATCATCTAACATCCATCCATCATCTAAAGAGACTATCGCCAGTGTCTTTTCTTTTCTCTTGAATTGTCCACATTCCTTCCTACACCATATGGTTGGATGGTGGTGCTTGTTACTCAGGTTAAATGAAAGAGAAACCATCTGAAACATAAAAGGCTATATAGAGTGCAAAAAAAGAGAGAGAGAGAGAGAGACTAGAAATACAGGGAGGACTTCCCTGGTGGTACAGTGGGTAAGAATCTGCCCACAGTACAGGGGACACATGTTCAATCCCTGGTCTGGGAGGATTCCACCTGCCGAGCAGCAGCTAAGCTTGTGTATCACAACTACTGAGCCCTCCTGCCAAAATTACAGAAGCATGTGAGCCTAGAGCCTGTGCTTCTCAGCGAAAGAAGCCACCAGTGTGAGAAGCCTGCACACCACAACGAAGAGTAGCCCCTGCTCGTCACAGCTAGAGAAAGCCCAGGAGCAGCAACAAAGACCCAGCACAACCAAAAATAAATAACAAATGATTTTCAAAAAAGAAATAAAAGGATATTTTCCCAGAAACAAATGGGTAATGGAAAGTTCTTCTGGCATGAGAGTTTGGGGGCAATTGATACAGAGGGAGAAAACGAAAACTCATTCTGAGGGCTGAACTCTCTAAAGTAAGGGTTTTGAGAGAGAGACTTAGGGACAATAGTGCAAAGTGGTTTGTGCCTTGCTTCTCAGTATCTCACTCAGGGACATTTCAAGTCTCAGGTTCAGGGTGGCACCATGGCCCAGTAATACTCATCCTTCAGGTTTGAGGTTAGACTTCACTTGCTTAAGAAGGCATTCCCTGACCCCCATCTCATCTCTCCTACTTGCTGATAATATCCATATTGCTTTGTAATTTTCCATCATAAATTACACATTCACCATACTCCTTCTCCAAGAACTTGTCTGTCTTTCCAGTTAAGCTCCGTGATGGCTGACACTACATCTGTCTGGCTGACCCTTGTACCCTCAATAGCTTGCTCCATACATGGCATAATTTAGTCTCTTTATAGGAAACTAATGAATGTACTGAAAAAATAAATAAATGAATGCACAAAGGACAGGCTGGGGATAAATACTGTGGAAGAGCTTGTAACAAGGTAAGTACAGACATCAATTGGAGGAGAGTTCCTCTGACATGGTAGGGAGTTTCAGACTCTTGTGATTTATTTTGCAAGAGTAAATACACTGATAAATATAAAATATGGCAGGCCTGAATAACATTTAGAAAAATCCATCACACTCCAAATAATCTTATTCAGCAACATTAAATGGAACCATACTCTCCTAAGAGAACAGCATTTCCCATTAATTGGTTGTTGTTCAGTCGCTCAGTCATGTCCGACTCTCTGTGACTAACCACATGTACTGCAGCACGCCAGGCTTCCCTTCTCCATCACCATCTCCTTCACCCTCTTCTGGAGCTTGCTCAAATTCATGTCCATTTAGTCAGTGGTGCCATCCAACCATCTTGTCCTCTGTCACCTCCTTCTCCCCCTGCCTTCACTCTCTCCCAGCATCAGGGTCTTTTCAAATGAGTCGGCTCTTCACATCAGGTGGCCAAAGTATTGGAACTTCAGCTTCAGCATCAGTCCTTCCAATAAATACTCAGGATTGATTTCCTTTAGGATTGACTGGTTTGATCTTGCTTTCCAAGGGACTCTGAAGAGTCTTCTCCAACACCACAGTTTGAAAGAGTCAATTCTTCAATGCTTAGCCTTCTTTATGGTCCAGCTCTCCCATCCATACATGACTACTGGAAAAAACATAGCTTTGAATAGATGGACCTTTGTCAGCAATGTAATGTCTCTGCTTTTTAATATGCTGTTTAGGTTTGTCGCAAAGAGTTGGACATGACTGAGCAACTGAACTGAACTTAGGTTTTTCTTAGCTCTTCTTCCAAGGAGCAAGCTGATGAACAACCATTGACAGGAGAATGTTGGATCTCACCAAAAAAAGATACCCTGTATCCAAGGACAAAGGAGAAGCCCCAATAAGATGGAAGAAGGGGTACAATCTCATTTAGAATCAAACCTCATACCCACCAGAGATACTCAGAGGGTGCAAACAAAAAAATACCTTGGGTACACCAGGACCCTGGAGAAGGATCAGTGACCTCCATAAGAGACTGAGACAGACCTGCCTTTGAGTGTCTGAGTGTCTCCAGTGGAGGCACAGGTCAGCAGTGGCCTGCCGTGGGGACAGGGGCTCTAGCTGCAGCAGACCTGGGAGGCATGGTGTGTGGCATAAGTCCTCTTGGAGGAGGTCACCATTAGTCCTACCATATAGCTGCCAAGCAGACAACCCACAAACTAGAGAACAATTATACCAAAGAAGTTCTTGCATTGCCGCAAAAGTTCTAGGGCCCACAACAGATTTCCCAACCTGGGGATCCAGCAAACGGACAGAGAAACTCCAGGGAATTTGACTTTGAAGGCCAGTGGGATTTGATTATAGAACTTCTGCAAGACCGAGGAAACAGACCCTTGGAGGGCATAGCAAAACCTTGAGTGCACCAGGAGGAAGAAAGGAGCAGTGACCCCATAATAGACTCAGCCAGACTTGCCTGTGAGTGTCCGGGAATCTCTAGTGGAGGCGTGGGTGGATAGTGGCCTGCCACAGGGTCAGGACACTGACTACAACAGTCTGGGGAGCCGTGGCATGCAGGCATAAGCCCTTTTGAAGGAGGTCGCCATTACCACCATTACTCCTATCATAGTTTGACTTCAGGCCAAACTACAGGGAGGGAACACAGCCCTATCCATCAGCAGAATATTGGATTAAAGATTTACTGAGCATGGACTTGCCCACCAGAGCAGGACTCAGTTTTCCCCACAGCCAGTCCCTCCCATCAGGAAGCTTGCACAAGTCTCTTATCCTTATCCATCAGAGGGCAGACAGAATAAAAACTACAATCACAGAAAACTAACCAAATTGATCACATTGATCACAGCCTTGTCTAACTCAATGAAACTATGAGCCATGCTATTTAGAGCCACCCAAGATGGATGGGTCATGGTGGAGAGTTCCAAAAAAAACGTTGTCCATTCTAGAAGGGAAAGCAAATCACTTCATTCTTGCCTTGAGAACCCTGTGAACAGTATGAAAAGGCATTCATGGGTATCTGTCTCCAATAAGGACATGGTCCCTGGAGTACTTGACTTTGAGGAGGCTGGAGATAATCAGATGCTTGGGAGTTTAAAAGATGCAAAATGGTCTTTTTCAGAGGTTGCTCACTGTCTAGTTCTCAGAACAAGCTGTATCTCAGAGAAGGAACATTTCCCATATAGCTCCTGACAGGTCTGTTTGGAACACAGATTGACTTCTCCAAGGATTTGACTTGACAACATGTTCCCCCATAAGGATTGGGTCTGTAATACTGTAGCCATAGTCTAGCCATAATACTGCAAAGTCATACTTCTCTGAAGAAAGAGCCTGCCTGGGAGCTATGTGTTTGCCAGGAAAGCCAAGGTTCTGGCACATCAGTGTGTGAGAAGCTCCTTTCCTTGCAGACAGGATTCAATGACATTGGATGGACCAAAATCTTGTCTCAGATGAATGCAAAGCTCAATTCAGGACTTCCAGCCCTTCTGCCTCTTGCTCCAAAGAACTGACTTTACACTGAAATTGTTGGCACAGTGAGTTCAGTGACAGACCAGGTGGAGGAAAGAACAAGGGAGGATGGGCTAGTCAAGGGGGAGCCTTATGCTATGAAGCTTGGTTTTCACACCTGTTGTCTAGGTCACTCTTCCTCCAAAGATACACTACCATAGTCAGAAGAACTAAAGTTTGCTAGATTGCAGTCATGTGGGAAAGTGGTATTAATAAGAAATGCATATGGTGTGTGTCTATGTGAATATGTAACATAGCTACTTATAAAACATCAATGAACATGTAAGATGCTGAGAATTTACTTGTGCTTCTTCCTTCCCTGGTTTCATGATTGATCTTTTCACCTCGCTAATCCAGCCCACCTATGAATCCTCCTTCCTTACTAACAACTCTACAAAACATTTCTCCAAAAAATAATTATTTTATATCTTATTCCTATTGCTTGTGGTTCTGGGGTTTGACAGGGATCAGTGAGGTGTGAGGTGTTTCTTACTCAGGGCTTCTGATCTCCGATTTCCGTGGTTTCAGTGAGATGGTGGCTGCATCTGGAGACACCTTTTATACTGACTGTTGGCTATCACCTCCACTGGGCTTTCTGCCAGAACACACTCCTCTGTGTAACCAGTCTTCCTCACCATATGACCTCTGGTTTCCAAGAGGGAGGCAAGGGCTCAAGCTCTGCTCAAGCTTCAGAAGGCATGGGGTGTGTCTCATCTATATCCTATTAGTCAGGCAGTTTCAGAGACCAGAAGGAAGGAGAGGGGACATGGAGCTCCACTTCTGGATGGGAGGTGTGTCAAAGAACTTGGAGGCCTCTTTTTAAAAAACAGCTGTGCCATGCAGCTTGCAGGATCTTAGTTCCCTGACCAGAGATTGAACTTGTGCCACTTGTAGTAGAAGCTCGAAGCCCTAACTACTGAGTTGCCAGGGGATTCCTTACAAAACCTTTTATTTTTTCTTTCAGTGCTATTATTTTCTTGGTTTAGAATAGTCATTGAGAGGCAGTGCTCTGAAATCAGACTTTCTCAGTTTAAATTCCAATTCTACCACTTGGTGCTATGTGACCTAGGAAAATTAACCTCATTTCTCCCTGTCTCAGCTTCCACTCTGTAAAATGGAGATTAAAATATCTCTAACTACATGGAATTGCTGTGGGAATTAAATAACATTTAAAACAATGCTTGGCACATTGTAACTCCTCAATGATGTTCATTATCCTCCTTATAATTATTGCTATTAATATTCATTTGTAGCACTGTTTTATAGTTTAGAAGCATAGCTTTCATGGATTTTATGTAGTTAGTCAAATTTATGGTTTAAATGACAGCTGGATCAAAATGATTTCTCACCCATTCTCAATTCTAGGGCTTTAAATGGGACAAGTGAGCTAGGTTGCTCTCAGGATGAACTGGAATGGAAGAAATCGAACTTACCAACTCAATGTCCACATTTCAGAGAAAATTACTATACCATTAATTAGGCTGCCTTGGGCAGCTACAAATCATGCCCAAACTGGCTTAAGGTAGAAGCAAATGAATTAGTTCACATAAAGCAGATGTCCAAAAATAGGGTGGGCTTGCTTCAGGGCTGGATGATTCAGAGATGTGATGATGCCATTTTGGTCCTAGTTTCTTTCCATTTCTCCCCTCTGTCCTTCTAAGTCTGGTTCCCCTTGTGTTCATACAGGGGTTGCCAATGGCAGTCAGGACACAAGTCCACTTTCCCATCCGGTGAGCAAGAAAAAGAAGCTAGATGCCCATGAAAGATTCTCAGTTGGCATCTCCAAGAGGCCCTGCTCATGACTCAGGGGACTCCCCATATCTACCTAGAAAGGAAGTTGGTGCTGCCATCATTTTCTCAGGCCCATCAGCTGGGGTGAAGCAGATGTTGGAGAGTCAATCTGTGGCTTCTGTAGGCACCATATGAAGAGGCTTTCAGATGGTGTCAGAGCTTACCTACTACGGTCCTTGAGTATCAAGAAGTGGGGCTCTTCTGTTTATCGTGTGTGTGTGTGTATGTGTGCATGTGTGTGTGTGTGTGCGTGTGTGTGTGTGTGTGTGTGTGCATGCGTGCTTATTTGCTCAGTCATGTCTGACTCTTTGCAACCCATAACTTCTTCCTGGAGGCCTAGACTCATGGGACTCCAGGTGGCTGGTCCTCTTTAGGCCTCTGACCCTGGATGGTTGGGTCCTTTGCTCAGTCCTGACATCCTTTTATGTATTTAGTTTTCTAATTTGGCATAGATAACCAACCCTGCTAGTTTTTTCATAAGACAGCGGGTCTTTTGAAGTGATGCGTGTACTGCCTTGCCTCAGCCTCCTGGAATGTGACCTCATTCCTTCCCCAGGTCAGTACCCTTGTTAAACAACCTGCCCAGTCCTCGTCCAGCAGGCACCCTGCCAGGCATGCACTTGACACAGAAATCCCTCTCCAGGGGCTGGGGCAGCCTTGACTGTTTAAGAGCATGGACTTCAAATCAAATAGACCAGGATCCACCTGAACTGTCACTTACTATCTGTGTGGTCTTGAGCAATTTGCTTATCTGAGACTTGAACTCATCATTTGTTCAGTGGGATTGTAATAACAGTGCCCAATTCAATACATATTTGTGATGATTAAATTATATAATCTATGAGTCTATACCACATAGCCTCAATAAATATTATTTTCCTACTCAAGGATGATTCTTGCTCTTTGGTATGTCATGTCTTTCTCTGGGATGGAGCAAGGGTAGAGAGAAAGTGAGTGAGCAAGTGAGCTCAGTGACTCAGCCGTGTCTGACTCTTAGCAACCCTACAGACTGCAGCCTGCCAGGCTCCCCTGTCCATGGGGTTTTCCATGCAAGAATACTGGAGTGGGTTTCCATTTCCTTCCTAGGGATCTTCCCAACCCAGGGATCGAACCCACGTCTCTGCGTCTTCTACATTGGCAGGCGGATTCTTTACCACTGAGCCACCTAGGAGAGTGAGAGGGGAAAGGGGGATCAGCATATATCAATACCCTAAAGGAGGGCATGGCAACCCACTCCAGTATTCTTGCCTGGAGAATCCCCATGGACAGAGGAGCCTGGCGGGCTACGATCCATGGGGTTGCACAGTCTTGCACACTACTGAGCAACTAAGCACAAGCACCTATAATGCACCAGGCACTGTGCAGGCCTACCCGCTAAACCATGTGACAACCCACGTTGTCCTGTAACATTAGTCCCATTTTCCTGTGGATGGAGTGCTGATTGTAGAGGAGACAAACCTGGCCTGGGATCCAGGCTCTGAAACTCACTCTCCATGTGAATCTGGACAAGGCCCTTCCCCTCCATGTCCCCCCAGATAGTGGCTATTCCTATCTAATAGGCTTGCAGCACAGATTGTATGAATTAGCACGATGTAAAAGAAGCTTAGCTAGATGATGCTCAGTAAATGTGAGCATCAGTAAGTGTGAGTTCCTTCATTCCCAAGTGGCCCCTGGTTAACAGCAGGGCTTGAATGGAGAGAACATAGGGACATGCTAGGAAGAGACAGCCTAGGGTATCAGGATTCTGGAGGGACATCTTTGTCTTATTCCCGAGAGAACAAGGCTGTATAAACATCATGAGTGGACCTCCCGGTTGGGCTGGCAAAAAGACACAAATGGCTGGTCGTCTTCATCCCCGGCCTTTCTGGCCCCAGGGCTTGGGAGGGGTGGTAATGATACAGCAGGAAGGAGTTCAAATAGCTGTTCTAAACGTCAGCACACCTGGGTTTAGCTCTGGCTCTGCCACTTATCAGTCTTGTGACTTTGGTTAAGCCCTCCAAATCTCTGTGAGCCTCAATTCCCCATCCAGGTGGGGATAATATCACGTGCTCTCATTATGCATTGTTGCATGGTAAACCATCCTAAAACATAATGGCTGACAACAGCAATTCTTACCTCTCAGGGTTTGGGGCTGACTTGGTTGAGCTGGGTGGTTCCCGCTGATGCTCTCGTGCACCTACATCAGATGGCAACTGGGTTGGCGTCATCCTGTTTGGACAGGCTCAATGTTCATGGTGGATTTTTCATTCACCTGTCTGGCACCTGGGCTGGGTGGGGAACTCTCTTGCTGTCTGGCCTCTCCACGTGGCTAGGGGGGACTTCACAGCATGCTGATCTGAAAGTAGTCAGACTTCTCCCATGGCAGCTGGTGTCCCCCAGAGTAAGCATGCTGAGAGATCAAGGCAGAAAGGGAAAGGTGGCTTCTCACCTAGCCTTGGAAGCCCCTCTGTGTCCCTTCTGCTGCAGTCCACTGGTTATAAGTGGGACACGAAGTCAGTCCAGATCCAAGGGGAAGAGATGGGGAGGGGTGTCAAAGACAGGCCACCATCTTTAACTCACCGCCCCACGTGTCCCACCCTCTCAGGGCTGTTGCGAAGACATCAAAAGATGGCATGTTCCAAAGTCATTAGTGTAAATCATGAAAGAGACGTGAGGTTACTGTTTCAGATCTATCCCTTCCTCTCTGTCCTAAATCAGGCCGGCATCCTCTTTATTCTGTACTAGGAACCTTCAGAGCTGACTCCTGTCTCCCCATCAAATGTATCCTTCATAAATGCCAACAGCCTTAGTCATCTCTCCAAACTGAGAGTGCATCTACATCTTTACCCTAGTGGAAAACTGTCCTTAGCCCCAGGCCCTCTGTGATGTGGCTCTGTGCGGCCTTGGCTGTCCTCCGAACCCCACAGTCATACTATTTCGTTTCCCACTTCAGTAGCTCAGTGCCTCGGCCTAGACCATTATTTCACCCCACAACCCCCTTCTCTTTGCACCTCTGCGCAAACCCCCACCTTTCAGGTAACAATTACTGCTAATTTTTTAAAAAAAAAATTTGGGCCACACCACATGGCATGTGGGATCTTAGTTCCCTGATTAGGGACCGAACTCACACTCCTTGCATTGAAAGTGCAGAGTCTTAACCACTGGATCAACAGGTAAGTCCCTACTCCTAATTTTAAGATTCCCTTCAAAGTCACCTTCTCCAAGAAGACTGACCCCAACTCTCTCCTTCTACTACTGCCCCATGTACCTGTTGGATTCAAGCATCCCTCCCATGAGTTCCCATAAAACCAGTGCTCCCTGCAGACTAGACTTCTCACCATTGCCCCAGCAGCCCAAACATGGTCCTGACGCAGAGCCTATGCACGTGCTGTTCCCTCTGCCTGGGATTCTCATTTCCTAAAAATTCACTAAATAACTGGCTTCCTCATTTCATTGAAGTCTCCAGTCCAATCTCACCTCCTCAGAAAAGGCTGCCCTGAACAGCCTGTCTAAAAGAGCCAGCCCTCCATCACTCTCCATCTGTCCGTCTGCTTCTTCCCTTTCAAGGCACTTACCTGTTCAGTGTCTATGTGGTGCTGTGTGGCAGCTGGCTTGCACCAGCTTGCAAGAGCCATAATGTGCATCTTTCTCAATCAATGTTCTATCATGCCAGGTTGGTAGCTTGAAGTTAGTCACAAGGAGAGTATTTTCAACAAGAAAATAACCAAATGCTGCACACTATGGTACTCTCTTTCTGGAGCACCTGTTGCTATACATCTACAGCACACTGTACTGTGCTTAGTCGCTCAGTCATGTCTGACTCTTTGCGACCCCATGGACTGTAGCCCACCAGGCTCCTCTGTCCATGGGGATTTTCTCCAGGCAAGAATACTGGAGTGGGTTGCTATGCCCTCCTCCAGGGGATCTTCCCAACCCAGGGATTGAACCCAGGTCTCTCGCATTGCAAGCAGATTCTTTACTGTCTGAGCCACCAGAGAAGCCCAAGAATACTGGAGTGGGTAGCCTATCTCTTCTCCAGAGGAACTTCCCAACCCAGGAATCAAACCCAGGTCTCCTGCATTGAAGTCAGATTCTTTACCAGGGAAGCCCACCAGCACATTACTGTAGATATATATATTTGTTTTGTTGTTTATCTCCTGTACTAGATTATAATTTCCATGAAGGTAGAGCCTTTATTAATTCTGTATTCTCAGCATCTGTTGCAGTGCCTGATACATGTATATTTAATAATGTCTGTTGAATGAATGAAGAAATGCACAAACCAACTATTGAGCAACAATAATCATACTGAACTGTGAGCTGAGGTCCTTGAAAGCAGAAACCGGCTCTTTTTTCATCTTTTGCATCCAGCACAGAGCCTGGCCCATAGAAGGAGATCAGGAAATGTTTATAAACAAGAAAATGCACTCTGCAAAGGGCTGGATCCATGTTGAATCCAGTTGCACTCTGATGAGCACCAAAATATTGGACTGGACCACTGCTCTGATAGTTTCCATTATGTGCCAAAGATAGAAACCAGCACTGAGGCAGGCAGGGGAAAAGCACTGACCCGGAAGGCAGAGCTAAAGTTTTCTAATCCCATTGTAGCTATCTGATCCTGGGCAAGTCACTTCCCCAACCTGGACCATAGCTTTCCTACTGGTAAAATGAAGCAACTAGGAGTAGATGATGGGGTCCATTCTAACTCACCAACTGTGGTTGAGTTTGTGTCTGGAGCTTCCCCAGGAAAGGCTGCTCTAAAGTAGGGTAGGTGTGGGAAGAAGGTGGCTGACCTGGCAGAAATGCCCAGAAACCAAGGCCTGTGGTCCCCATTCCAGCCCCTCCTACCTTTCTCTGTCTCATGATGGTGGCATCTGACTTGAGGCTTCCCTGAGAATAATTATAGGGTGTTGGCCATTTTGCCTACTTACGCTGGACATGGATGGGGTCTCAAATGGGGTCTCCTACACCAGGGAGGAGCAGGAGACTCTACACACCTGGAGACCTGGGCTTATTTGTGACAAACATCGTGGCCGAGGTGGTCACCCAGCACCTAGTTTCCTGTTGTCATTTATGCCACATGGAGGAGACCCTGGCAGTGGAAAGAGCCCTGAGTTGGATTAGGCTGAAGAGTAGAAGCTAGCACTTATTGAGTGCTTACTGTGTACCAGGTGCTGCTCTAAGCTAAGGGTTGGCAAACTATAAATCTGTGACCCAAATCCTGTTTTTGTGTGGGTATTTGTTTTTGTATGGTACATGAGCTAAGAATGTATTTTACATTTTTAAATAATTCTATATTACCACGTTAGTTGCACAGTTGTGTCTTTGCAACCCTATGGACTATAGCCTGCCAGGCTCCTCTGTCCATGGAGTTCTCCAAGCAAGAATTCTGGAGTGGGCTGCTGTGCCCTCCTCCAGAGGATCTTTCTGACCGAGGAATTGAACCTGTGTCTCCTACATCTTCTGCATTGCAGGCAGATTCTTCACTGCCCGAGCCACCAGGGAAGCCCAAATAATTCTAACAGATGTCTCCAAAATAGCCTTGAATTTTGCTCCTCAGCCTACAAAGCCTAAGATACTTAACATCTAGCCTTTTACATAAACAGTTCCTATTATCCCCATTTTACAGATGAGAAAACAGAGGCATAAAGAAGTAAAGTGGTTTACTGAAAGTCAAGTAGCCAAAGAAATGCTCAACCTAAAAGCTGAGCATTAAGTTTTATTAAGTTAAGCATTAAGTTAAGTTTTATTTGGGGATCTTAATGAAGACTATAGCCTGACAGACAGCCTCTCAGATAGCTCTGAGGAACTGTTCCAAAAAGGTAAGGGAAGAGTCAGGATATATAGGATTTTTTCCTGGGAAAGAAAAACAGACAATAAAAAAAAAAAAAAGAAAACCCCAAAACATGTAGTTGAACATCAAAAGATTAACCACAAAATAAAATATAAAAAGGAAAAAAAAAAACCTCAAATGAATGATTTCAGTGTTTTCTGTGTATGGGAAGATGTATAGTAAAAATCTGGACTCGTTGAAATAATTTCATAGATATAATTTATGCGTCTTAACTATCTAGGGCGAGTATCCATGGCACAGACTACTTCCTGTTTTTTCCCATCCTGAATTCCCCTCGGGGTGCACTGTGGGTGTGTGTGGGAGGGTGGCTGCAATAGCTGGTGGCTTGATGGGGAGTAGGGTGCAGGGACAAACATTCATTGTTTACTGGAATGGCAGACAACATTCCCTTTCTACATGGTGAAGTCGGTATTTGAACCCAGGCAGCTGGTTTTTAAGTTCTTTCTCAAAATCAAACTGCCTGCTGTTTTCACTAACTGGCACTGTGAGCTTTAAGAAGTCATTCCACTAAGTCTGTTAAATGAGGTGAAGGCAGTGAACTCTACAGAAATTCTAAATTGGGAATGGGAGAGTCCTTGAGTCGAATAAACTCAGGGACTCTGTGGCCTTCACTGGAAACTACAAAGTTTAGTGTTTATGCTTTTGTGTACAGCTGTATTTATTTGAGGAGAAAACCCACCACTTTTCTCAGATGTGGGGCTCCACAATTCAAAATAGATTAGAAATACTGGACTAGCTGTCTTGGAAACTCATTTCCAACTTTAACATCCTTTGATGTTCTTAATTTGGGTTGTCATTTTTGTGCCTCAAATGTTATCTCTTTAGGTTGTCTTTTATGACCAAATGTTATTTATTTCAGGTGCCTTTTTGATGCAAATATTATTTATTAGATTATGTTTTTCTCCTTACCCTCAAAGCGTTACATCCTCATCATTGACAAAAATGAGAAAAGTGGGAATTCCCTGGTGTTACAGTGGTTAGGTTTGGATTGGCATTTCCACTACTGCAGTTCTGGGTTTGATCCCTGATCTGGGAACTAAGATCCCACAAGCTATTCAGCACAGTCAAAAAGAGAAAGAGAAAGAGGGAAAAGCATACAAAATTAAGAGAAAGTTAGGTTTTTCTACTGATGTATTCAGCAATTCTAGGTACATAATCCACATAAGTGGGAAGGACAGGAACTGTGCTTTATAATCCTTTACTGTAATTATTCATATGTTTCTATGATATTTATTCAATATATTTGCATTGAGCCCCTGCTTGGCAGCCATAACTGTGTGGACTGTGAGCTCCTAAGACTCAGGGGTTAGCTGCCATTTGTCTTTTATCCTCCCGGCCTGGTACAGGCATGGTACATGGTGGGCACTCAAAGGGTTTGGAATGAACTAATGATGGCTGACTGACTTTCTGAATGGATGGTGAATGGATGTACAGGAAACCAGTCACGTGGGTGGGAAAAGGAGGTGCCGGTCCCGAGCAGGTTGGTTCTGTTGGCTCCCAGGTGCCTTATAATCAGCAGACTCTGTGTTCTTAGAGAAGCTGTTGAGGGCAGACCTCATTTTCCCATCAGTCATGATTTGAAAGGTTATAGCTGAAGTTTAGCTGACAGAGCCAGGACTTCCCACATGAATTCAAAGAAATGAGTCCAATTTCTTGCATCCTACTTAGGCCAGAGGAACAATGAGGCCCTTTGTCTTGGACCCATACATCCCCACACTAGAGAACAACGAGATCTCCTCTGTCCTGCCTGTACTTTCTCCTTCAACTTCTGAACTTTTCCCTTGTCCCACTCCTCCTCGCCTCTATTTCCGTCCCTGGTGTGAGTCTAGTGATTCACAACTGCTGAGAGCATACTCAGCGCCCGGGACAGACATTTGCAAATGACACATCCCCTGATAAGGGGTTAATACCCAAAATATACAAAGAAAGTCAACATAAAAAAATTGAAAAATGGACAGAGGATCTGAATAGACATTTTTACGAAGAAGATATACAAATGGTCAACTGATACATGGAAAGATGCTCCATATCACTGACATCAGGGAAATTCAAATCAAAATCACAATGAGATATCACTTCACATCAGTCAGAATGGATACTGTCAAAAAGATGACAATTGTTGGCAAGGATGTGAAGGAGAGACCTTGTGCACTGTTAATGGGATTTTAAACTAGTACAACCACTATGGAAAACCAAATGGAGCCACCTCAAAAAATTAAAAATAGAATTACCACATAATCCAATAGTTTTACTTCTGGGTATTTACCCAAAGAAAACAAAAACACTATTAAAAAGATAGGTTTTCCAATGTTCATTGCATTATTTACAATAGCCAAGATATAGAGGCAACCTAAGTGTCCATGGATATGAACATGAACACTTAGTGAATGGATAAAGAAAATATGTTTTATATACATATAATATAGGTATATACACAATGGAATATTACTCAGCTGTAAAAAGAATGAAATCTTGCCATTTTTAACAAAATAGATGGACCTGATGGGTGTTATACTAAATGAAACAAGTCACACAGAGAAAGAAAACTGCATAGCTTCACCTATGTGGAATCTAAAAATATCAAAAAAACAGGGACTTCCCTGGCAGCCCAATAGTTAAGAGTCTATGTTTCCAATTCAGAGTTCAATCCCTGGTCCAGAAACTAAGATCCCACCTGCATAGCCAAAAAAAAATTACAAAAAAATAAAACAAAACAGAAAACCCAGTGAAAATGGACTCATAGAATCAGAAAATAAGCAAGTCATTGCCAGAAGTGGGGGAGAGGGGCAGGTGAATAAAATAGATACATGGGATTAAGTGGTACAAACCTCCAGTTACATATCAAGTCATGGGGATATAATATATGGCATAAGAAATAATACTATAATAACTTTGTATGGGGACAGATTACTAGATTTATCATGGTGGTCATTTCATTGTGTATGCAAATATAAAATCATTATGTATGCAAATGTAAAATCATTATGTAATATAGATGAAACTAACATAATATTGCATGTCAACTATATTTCAATTAAAATTTTTTTAAAAAGACAAATAGGCAGGGAGGAGCAGAAGTACAGAAAACAGAGAGGACTGGGTACTTGAAGCTGTAGGAATGACAACACAAGAGCCAAGAAGAGCATCTACTGCTAGGAAAAGCAGAAGGTTCTGTCCTACTCTCTGACTTTGGCCACCAACGTGCTCTCGGCTGGACTTTCTTCACCTGCACAGTACTGGTAATGCCTTATCTGTTTTTCTAAAAGGGTGAATTCAGCCAAGATGTCAGAGTGCAAAATTGTCCGCTGTTGGATAAAATCAAAGCCATATCCTTACTTGGATTCAGTTGAGGGACAACTTGTAGATCATTCTTTATTGAATTTGTTACAACACTGCTTCTGTTTCATGTTTTGGTTTTTTGGTCCTGAGGCATGTGGGATCTTAGCTCCCAAATCAGCGGTCAAACTCACACCCCCTGCATTGGAATGCAAAGTCCCACTGGACAGCCAGGGGAGTCCCTGAGAGGCAGTTTTGATGCCTTCATTTCACAGCTGTGGAAGAACAAGAGGTTGGGATGTAGTTTGAACTCATACATTAAGTGTGGTGGAGTTGAAAACCTGTGGGTTTGGGAAATTCACATGCTCTATAGCAGCTTGGTGTAACACAAAGAGCATAATCTCAGAGCCAGAAGAATGTGAATTCAAGCCTTGCCGTTTACTGTTTATGTATTCTTGGGAAAGTGCCCTTTTGCCTGAGTTTTCATAAGTAAGAATAACAGAACGTATCTCATTTAGATGTTGCAAGGATAAAGATAACACATGTTGAGAAGTTGACCATGACAGTCTCTCAATGAACACATGTAAATCCATGGCTGATTCATGTCAATATATGGCAAAAACCACTACAATATTGTAAATTAATTAGCCTCCAACTAATAAAAATAAATGAAAAAATAAATAAATTGCCGATATTATAAACACTGCTCAGAAATCATGTGTTCCTAGAAAAGAGGAAATTGGTAGCTGAGTAAGGGACAGTTTGAATTACACCCACCTTCCTAATCAAAGAAGTAGAGAGGTTAGACAACAGGAACAAGCCCTCTGCACAGCTTCCCAGGGATCCTATGCTGGCAGCAACCCAGTTACATGACATCATTTGCTGAACTGGACCACTGATGGAAACATCACAACCCAGGGGGTGAGGCTGGCACAAAGGCAAGGATGAGGGAGGAGGGATGTCTCTCCTAGACAAAGGCAAGGGAACAGACACAAAGAGACGGGAGGAGAACTGGGGGACAGAAGAGCTGGCTTCAAATACATACCTGGGGAACCATGAAGTAGAGGGTGAAAATCATTTACTCTGTAGTGCTCTGAGAATGGAAATTTGGAACAGCCTGTGAAAATTACAGAGGAATAGAATTTTCCTAAATATGAAGAGGAACTTTCTCATAAAGATTCTCAGGGCTGGAATGAGTTGTCTTGTGGGGGAGAATGGATGATTCACCAGCCCAGGTAATGCTTAAGCACCTGTTTGGGATTTGGAGAAGAGATTTCTCTCTTTGGGTGGGAGACTGGGATAAATGACCTCTGAAATCCTTTTCAATAATTCTAAGAAGCATCACTTGGACCAGGCTTGCCCAGAAAGGCAGGTTAGTGTGGGGGTGAGACCTCACACCACCTGCCCCCACCTCTGGAACAGCTAGAAGTGCTAAGAAACAGCATACACCTGCATTGCCCTCTATGAGGAATCACACATCACCTGGCCAGCTCAAGGAAAGGAAACGCCAACACCGTGATTCATAAATGTGGGGTCTGGGAAACCTGGCTGCCTGGGGAATGTTGTGACAACATTGCCCAATCTCTCCTCATTTGTTGCCAAGTCTCTCCGGAAACTGATGCACTCAAAAGCCAGTGAGATTAACTACACAGTTACTAAACATAGAACAACCATATGACCGAGCAATTTTACTCCTGGGCACATACCTTGAGAAAACCATAATTCAAAAGGACACATGCACCCCTACGTTCATAGCAGCACTGTTTACAACAGCCAGGAGATGGAAGCAACCTAAATGTCTACTGGCAGATGATGGATACAGAAGATGGGATACATATATACAAGGGACTACTACTCAGCCACTGAAAGGAACAAAATAGGGTCATTTGCAGAGATGTGGATGAACCTAGACTGTCATACAGAGTGAAGTAAGTCAGAAGGAGAAAAACAAGTATCTTATATTGATACACAGGTGTGGAATCTAGGGAAATAGTAGAGATGAACCTATTTCCAAGGCAGGAACACAGATGAAGACATAGAGAATCAACATGTGGATACTGGGTGGGAAGGGGAGGGAGGGATGAATTGGGAAACTGTGACTGACATATATACATACCATGTGTGAAATAGCTAGTGGGAGCCTGCTATAAAGCACAGGAGGATCAGCTCAGTGCCCTGTGAAGATCTAGATAGGTGGGATGGAAAGGGGCTGGGAGGGGAAGGAGGAAGGGGATAAATGTATACACATAGCTGATTCACTTCACTGTACAGCAGAAACTGCAACAACACTGGAAAGCAAATACATTCCAATAAAAAAAATAAAGTTACTAGGTGGCTTTTCTCCAGTGCTAAGGCCCTGGGGGAAAAAGTCAGCTACCTCTAGAAGAAGAGGCCAGAATGAAACGGGAGCCACTTAGGGTTTGTAATTTGTGTCATGGAGATCATGACAAGATCATGAAAAGAAGATGGTGAGCAGCAGATACGGAAATGACCATGACGCAGAGTTTTTGGGTGAGGATGCAGTCAAAAACCAAGCAGAACCACAGACGTCACAGCCAACCTCTCTTTTAAAAAAAGGAGTTAAGCCCCACCCAGATGAGCACACGCAAACAGAGAAATATGTTGTCTTGCCAGAAAAGTGAGAAATCAGATTCTGTTCCCTAGGCAGCTGGGTCCCAAAACACACTCAGTTCGCTAGCTTAACATCTTCAAACTACTCTCACTCCTTCAAGACTTCAGAAAGAGACCAACCTGTGCCATGGAAAAGTGCAGATCGTGTTCAGACCCCTCCCCTACTGATTCCTCGCTGAGTGACCTTAAGCCTCAGCTTCCTGATCAGATGAATGGGGACAAGAATAGTTCATAGAATTGTTGGGGGGATTATATGGAATTTATTTATAAATAATAAATAAAAGCATAAATAAATAAATAAAAGCATTAAAGTGCCTGACACAATGTTGGTGATAAATAAGTGCCAGTTCATATGAATGAGAAAAACTATGGAAATAGAAAAAAAAAAAACAAGTAGAAGCAAAAACAGAAAACCTTACTCCAAATATTTCCTCCAAAACTTAATTTTAGGGATTAACTAGATTTAAAATTTTTTATTATAAACATTTTCACAATAGCAAACAAGAAAATACAGAGTTCCCACTGCCTGTCTCTTTTGAATTCTAATAGTCTGCAATACTTGAGTTGCATTTTTAAAGAAATGAAGCATTGAAGATAGAGTCCTGTCCCTCTTGTCTATTTGATTCTCTGCACTTGTCCCCAACCCCTGGGATGACTTCCTGTTCTTTCTATGGTTTGTTTCCTGGAGCCTCTGTCCTCTTTCTACCCAATGATCATCACAGCCGCCTTCTCTCTGTAGTTTCTGCATTCTGGCTGACAGGACCACTTGATTCCTCCAGGACTCCCAAGCTCCCTCTGAGGAAGAAAAGGAACCCTGATCAACCTTCAGGCACTGTCCACCATTTCAATGGCTGCTCCTGATGGAGCCTAAAGCAGACCCTGGTCAGGCCAGAAAGAAGCATGAGGGCTCTTCCCAACAAGGCACTAGGCATCTCCACAGACGTTACACCACTGAATCCTCACATCTCTAAGACACAACCATTATCCCTGTTCTATAAGGAAAAAACAAGCTGAAGCACCTGCTCGTAGCCCGGCAGCCCAGAATTCAAATGGAGGCTGCTTTTTCAGCGAAGCAGAGACATCAGGGACCACTTTCACTCCAGTGTGGGAGGAACGAGTGATTAGTGGCCTAAGCCCTAGCGTTTCCAGGTGTGAGCTCACTGGTGCGCCCTATACAGTTTTAATAGTTATTTTGTGCTCTTCACAAAATCAGAACTTTCTACAAAGTGTTTGTATAATTAAGGGAAAGAAAAATAATAAAAGACAACCCAAGGAACATGAGATGAGATTCTAACCCCTTCATGCTTTCAATTCCCTTCCATCTTAATTAACTGACACGTACATCTGTAGTCAGGAGACCTGGATTCTAGACCTGGCCTCTCTACCTATGAGCATGTGACCATGAACAAGCCCTCTTCCCATCCACAGGTCTCTGTTTCCACATCAGTAAAATGGGGATAATAATATCTTCTCTACCTACCCCTAGGGTGTTGTAGGTATTCCAACAGAAAATGGGAGTAGAAATGCTAACACATTCTAGATCCTCTCTAGATACTCTCCGTATTCCTGCATCCGGTGGGGGCGGGGGAATGGTAAGGGTTCTTGGGCAGCTCCCCTCCCTAACACCCAGCTCCATGGATGGTCCTGTCAGCAATCCGCACAATCACCAGCTTTGTGCTTTTATGATCTCAAAGCATCCTCACATTCCTGAGAGGGCTGATAATAATAGCTAAGATTAATTCGCCCTAGAATATGCTAAACACTCTGTTGGGTTTTTTTATATTCTTTATCTTGAATCATTAAAATAATTATGGATGGTAAGTATTTTTTTAGTCAAACACACTTTTATTTTTGTGTTTTGTTTTTGTGAATCACCTCCTTGAATATAAAACTGACGTGTTGGTATTGGTCTAATACCAAGGAAAACCAGAACATCAACGACAGATTAGAAAACAGAATACAATAATTTCAGTGGAACAGCATGTTCTCAATAAGATGGGAAATCACCCTTTTCCCAGATGTTGGGGAAATGTAGGCATTATTATCCCTATTTTATAACTAAGGAAATTGAGACTCAGGGAGGTGAAGTAACACACACAGTAAGTGATGTAAAACCAGAATTGTCGGCAAAGTCTTACTAGAGCCAAAGCTCATTTTCTTTCAACCATACTACACTGATTGCCTCCAGAATCCTTGTCTACTCTAACCCTCAGCAGACTACAACCTTCCTTCCTACAGTTACTAAAAGTCTGAAAGTGAAGCCGTTCAGTCGTGTCCGACTCTTTGTGACCCATGGACTGGGGCCTGCCATGCTCCTCCATCCATGGGATTCTCCAGGCAAGAATACTGGAGTGGGTTGCCATTTCCTTCTCCAGGAGATCTTCCCAACCCAGGGTTGGAACCCGGGTCCCCCGCAGTGCAGGCAGACTCCTCGCCATCTGAGCCACCAGGGAAGTGTATTAAAAGCCTGGGATAAGAGCAAAAATAACACTCAGGTATCATTACCTGGTCTTCCTTGAAATGAGGTGCTAGGAAGGTGGGTTATGGTGGGAATAGAGGTTTGTGGCTGCAGTAGGTGATGAGAATTGGTCCAGAAGGGAAATACTGAAATGGTCAACAGGAACATTCCTAGGAGTATATGTTGATACTACAATACTCTGGGCACAACTCAATATTAATTAAGCCAATAAATACATTACTGAATACCTAACACATGCTGGCGCTGGGGCTACAGTGCTCAGATGTGGTTCCTGCCCTGATATACTCTTGTGAATCCTGAATTCATGGAACTCTTTTGTTAAATATTGAAAAATTAAAAAAGAAAAAACAGAACTGAAGCTAACACACGGTATTTTGCAGACCTAGGTGGGAAACAAAGAAAGAAGTGGATATCAGAGCTGGGGCTTCTCTTAATAAACCCATCTTGGTATTTGTGTGCCTGTTAGGAAAAATCTGCCAGAACCACAGAATTTAAGAAAGTGTGTGTGTGGGGTGGAATAGGACAGGGGGCAAGCCATCTTTGCTTCTCTCCATCTTCCACAGAAGTTACTGAGGATGGACTCCCGTTTATCCCCTTCTTTCCAACACATAACACGGCTGGAAAAGCCAGAGGTTTGGAGATGAAGCACTAGCCCAAATAAGGCCCAGGCATTGGGGCTGTCCTAGCTAAGTAGACAGCATTGTATACATTCCTCACCTCTGAGACCCTTTTCCTATCAGCTTTCCTTTTGCCAGTCTGAGACACATTGGAATATCAAGCAGGCGGCTTTCAGTTATAGGGGATTGTGGCTACCTAGTCAGTAGTTGGAAGAGTAAGAAGATAGATATTTAAATACTAAAATGGCAACCTACTATTTTTATAGTGTCTTACAGCTTATAAAGCTTCGGCAACTACCATCTCATCTATTTACAGCGGATCCTCAGGATGATTTATGAAGTAGAGAATTGCTATTATCTCCACTTTAGCAGGGGGATCACCAAGCCCAGAAAAGTTGGTGTTGTCATTCTGGTGTTAGAGGAATTGGGAAAGCACAGAGAAGGGGCATCATCCTGACTGCAACAAGAGGATCCATCGGGGAAGGCTTCCTGGAGGTGACCCAAGAGCAGAGTGTAAAGAAAAAATCCACAAAATAGGTGGAGTCAAGGTAGATGACTTCACAAAGGTTTGAAAATATGACAAAGCCTGGAGTGGCAAGACAAAGAAAGATAAAGATGGTGATGGTGGCGACCATGACAATAGCTAAGACCTGTCTACGCTTACCAAGTTTGGATACTGTTAGAACACACACTGTCCTAAGAGGTTTATTTAGGCTTATTTACATTAATTCTCACACCTATCTTGTTAGGTAGATACTTTTATTATCCCATTTTATTTACAGATGAGGATAGGAAACGAAGGCACAGAGAAGTTGCATAATATAACTCAAGAAATATGGCCCAAATCACATGATCTTGTGTGCTAACTTAAGAAGTATGAGTTTCATCCTAAGAGCCAAGGGTACCTCCCACTCTGTGCGTGAAAGATTCTCAGCAGAGAGAAGATGGGCACAGATTTGTGATGTAGAAAGCCCTCTCTCGTTCAGGGTGGACTGGGTGTTGGGGAGGGGAGAACTGAGGAGGCTCTGGTTCAAGAACCTACATAGAGACAGTGTGAGTAGAGAGCAGAATGCCAGTTTCTTGTGGGTAAGAAACTGACCCCCACATGTTTCTGCTTTCGCTGCCTGTAAAGGTAGAATAATATATATCCACCTACCCGCCTCAGGAATTGCTAGAAAATTAATGGGGTAGAAACCTGACTGGCTTTCATGTGTTAAACAACACCCTGAACCACTGCTGGCGTTCTTTAAATGCTGAGCATATAAAATGTGCTCTGACCGGAGGAGCCGGGAATAATTATAGCTTGCTAATCATTGTTAATTTTACCACAGCTTTGAAATCCTGAACTTTCTCAATGATTCAAAAAAAAAAAAAAAAAAGATGGCAACTCTTCCATCCCATCCCAGTAGCCACACAGAAGCAGACAAGTAATTTCCCACAAGCTCCATTCGTTCATTATTTGCAGTGGTTCAGCTACTTACATGGGGGCATAGTGAAAGAAAAGCAATGATTTGCTCTTTTAGAATAAAATTGTACAAGGAACTCCTTATAGTCTTGCTGGTTCTTTGAAAGAATGTGTTTCTTTTCATCTCTCTATATAGAGTACGTGCATAAATATTCCCAGTTTGCCCCTGTTTGAAGGAGAAGGGGGAAAGTGTTTAACAGAACTTCTAATATCCTGGCCACCAGGACAGTTGGGTTTTAACAGTGATATGGTAACCCATTTCTAAACCTTCCTTCAGATTCGGCACCACTATTGCCATAAGCACTTATTTAAGGTCTCAGAACAGCCAAGCAGAGTTGCAAAGGCATCTCCAAGGAATCTGAGGAAACTGTTGGTCTGGCGACTTTAAATTCTCTAAGCCTCATCTACACCACCCATGGAATGGGTCTGATAAACAGTGAATACCTGTCAGGACCTGACATGAGGATGAGATAATGTGTGTGTACTGTAAACCATATAAATCCATGCTATTAAGGGAACTGTAAGACTGAAGGGGGTTTGATCCCTGGGTGGGGAAGAACCCCTGGAGGAGGGCATGGCAACCCACTCCAGTATTCTTGCCTGGAGAATCCCATGGACAGAGGAGCCTGGTGGGCTCCAGTCTACAGAGCTGCAAAAAGTAGGACGCGACTGAAGCGACTTAGCACGCAAGCAAGGGACTGAGAAAAGCAGCGGGGAAGTGAAAGAACTTAAAGCTGGGACAAGGGCTGGAACAAAACCTGACAGTCCCGCGCCATCCTTCTCAAAACAATTTCTGAGCACTCCAGCCGCGGAGAGCAGCCTGGACGCCCAAGGTCCTCGGCTGGAGGCCGCGCCTAGGGCGGGTCCCTTCTCGGGTGGGGCCCGGCGGGCCGGGGGCGGTACCCCGTCCCCCGCGCTCAGCCGAGTATCGGTTTTCCTTTCCCAGGCTTTCGGTCCAGAGGAGACAGGACAGCCTCCGCCTCCCTGATCCTATCGCGGGCGGCGCAGGGCCGGCTGAGCCTTCAGTGGGACGGGGACGAGAACCCGGGAAGGGGCGGGCGGGGAATCTGTCACCCAAATACCAGCGGGTGAGTCGGCGGCCAAACTAGCCCGGCAGGTCCGGCGGAGTATAAGAGCTGGAGGGAGCGGCGGGCGGCAGACGCCTGGAGTGCCGTCCCACACGCCGCAGCCGGAGCCCAGCGGAGTCTCCAGCCCTCGTCAGCCCGCACCCGGTCCGCGCTCCTCCGCCCCACCATGGCCCGGGGCCCGGGCCTCGCGCTGCCGTCGCCGTGGCTCCTGGTGCTGGCGGCGGTGATCGGCCACGCGGCCGCGCAGAACCAGTGCGTGTGCCCCACCAACAAGATGACCGTGTGCGACCAGCGCGACCTGAGCGGCCGCTGCCAGTGCCGCGTGCTCGGCTCGAACCAGGCGGTCAACTGCTCCACGCTCACGTCCAAGTGCCTGCTGCTCAAGGCGCGCGTGCGCGCCTCCCACAGCGGCCGCGCGCTGGTGCGGCCGAGCGAGCACGCGATCGTGGACAACGACGGCCTGTACGACCCGGACTGCGACCAGCAGGGGCGCTTCAAGGCGCGCCAGTGCAACCAGACGTCGGTGTGCTGGTGCGTGAACTCGGTGGGCGTGCGCCGCACCGACAAGGGCGACCTGAGCCTGCAGTGCGACGAGCTAGTGCGCACCTACCACATCCTCATTGACCTGCGCCACCGCCCGGACGCCCCCGCCTTCAACCGCTCGGACCTGGACGCCGAGCTGCGGCAGCTCTTCCAGCAGCGCTACCTGCTGCAGCCCAAGTTCGTGAGGGCCGTGCACTATGAGCACCCCACCATCCAGATCGAGCTGCGCCAGAACTCGTCGCAGAAGGTCGCCGGCGAGGTGGACATCGGCGACGCCGCGTACTACTTCGAGAGGGACGTCAAGGGCGAGTCGCTGTTCCTAGGCCCCCGCGACCTCAACTTGCGCGTGGGCGGACACCCCCTGGTCCTGGAGCAGATGCTCATCTACTACCTGGACGAGAAGCCCCCCCAGTTCTCCATGAAGCGCCTCACCGGCGGCCTCATCGCCGTCATCGTGGTGGTCGTGCTGGCGGTGGTCGCCGGCGTGGCCGTCCTGGTGATCACCAATAGGAGGAAGTCGGGGAAGTACAAGAAGGTGGAGATCAAGGAACTGGGGGAGATGAGACAGAAACCGAGCTTGTAGGTACCAGCGGGGCTGGGCTGGGGTGGGGTGGGGTATCGGATTTCAGCAAGGTTCCAGACCCGAGTCAGTCACCCTTCTTGATTCTTGGCCCCCCGACGAGACCTTTCTCCTCTCACATTCCTGCCTCCCCCCCCCCCCCCCACCGCCCCCGCCACCATATTTAATAGATCCTGTTCTCAGGGTCACCTCGCTTTCTGACTTCTGTCCTGAAGAAAGCATTTCTAAAATTCCTTCCCTTTCAGTCCAACCAGAAACCTGACTCCAAGAGTTAAGGGAAGTTTGGCATAGGGTTATGTATAAGAATCAAGTGTCTGTATGACAACCCAGCCTGGTTTACAAATGCGGAAATCCATGCTGAAGACTTAAACGCTTTTAGCTGGGAATCAGCTGCTGTCTTGGGTTTAAGTTATTTCATTAGCTCCACTTGTATCGTGGCCTTCCTGATGAGGAGTTCGCTAATTGGGCCCATGTTGTATCTTCATTTCCTATCGTTTGTATTACCGACCACACATGCTTGTCACCGGGAAAGAAGCCTGTCTGAGCTGCCTGCACACATTTTAGATGTCTTTATTTGAGGGCAGACTTTGGCCCAGAAACTCAGCATCTGTCCTTCAACTTGCCCTTATTACAGCTGATAATAGTAATGTTTCTTTTGTAAAATGTTTGTACATAGGTTGTCTTTGATAATGCTGTTGTGATTTTTTTTTTTTAAAAAACATGAATTTAATAAAATATGGAAAAGGCACAAACCAAAAGATGGAGTTTGTGAAAACTTGCTGCAGATTTATATGATTTGGGACTGCTCTAATTTCCTATGACTCAGATTTCTTATTTCAAATTTTAACACTTCTTAGCAGGATAGGCCTTTTCCCATAGCCACTCTGGTGTTTTTGAGATCCCTGAGCTGGCAAGTGTAAACACAGGTGTTTCTAAATCAGGTTGTTTGGAAACCCCCTGCAGGAGGGTAGGTCTGAGGGAACTGGCTAGAACCAGCCATAAAGGGGACCGGCCTTAGACTATCACCAAATGAGAATTCTCCCCTGGAGAAGAAAACGCTACCTTTGTCTCTGAGTTAAATGACTTTCCCACATGGTTACAGCCAGTCTGTAGCGGGCTTGTGCTGTGGCTGTGTGTGTGCATGTGCCCACGTACTCTGTTTTCCTAAGATTTTACTAGTAAGGTGATTTAAAAACTTACTGTGTTTTAGCTGCAAAAAATCTTGTCTCACATTTATCTTCTTGTTTTTACTCATTCACGCTTATTTATTTGAAGCAGCGTATGTTAGAAGGTCACTGTGGGGTAGCCTAGTGGTAAACAAGTTACTGCAGTTCCTGGGAAGTTGCTGCAACCATGGGCATGTACAAAGGATGGAGTGGTTGGTACATCCAACCCCAAATAGCTAGGTCCAGGACCTCAGTTTCTTCCCCAGAATACATCTCACATTCCTCCTCTGACTTGCACTCTGGTCTATGCCTGCCCCTCAAGAATGAAGCACCAGTAAGATTTGGGGTGAGGGAGCTCTAAGCTGCTGCCTGGGCAGCTTGGGGCCGTGACTGGTGTGTGCTGAAAGAATGATACCTTATGGTCCCCAGAGTCTCTTCAGCCTGCAAGAACTCCTCCTAAGGGAAGGCTCCAAACATCCTTTCAGGTGAAAACCGGGCTTAACAAGGGGAGAAGGCTGATGTAGGCTGGCAGTGGAAAGGACAGCTGACGTGCCTGAGGTTAGAATGAGAACCTTAACAATGAGAGTAAAACAACTCTCAGGCCAACTTCCCACCTGTCACCCACCCTCCGCCCCCCCCCCCACTCCCCCCAACACTGAAATACCTTAGCTAAAGAGACCTTGGCAATAACCTCTATCCTAACCTCTCATCTTACGGATGAAAGGGTGAGTGACTTCTCAAGATTAATGTTTCTGTGACCCAGCTGAAACTAGACAGATTCTTGATTCCTCATCCAGTATTCTTTTCACTGCGTCACATTGCCATTGTTTCAAGAGTCACTTCAGAAAACTATCACTTGACTGCCCAGAAAGTAAACAGATTAAGGATTGAGTGGGCGGCTGAACAAAGGAAAAAGTTCTGAGCAACCCCATTCTTCATCAGAATGTGGCTTTTGAATAATTTCTAAATGTCTGCATTAATTCTGGGCTGAGTCATTGATTGCACTTTATTCACGGTTCTTAAAGCACTTTTACTTGTATCATCTCTGAGGTGCTGGCTTACTGACAAGTGTTGATAAACCTGGGTTCAAATCCTGTGGTACTGGGCGATAAGTCACTTAACTCTCCAGTTTCCTCATCTGCTGAAAACTATAAATCTCTATTATAAAAATTAAATGAAAGTAATTGTTAGGAGTGCCTAGAACTTGGTGTTCAATTTTTTCCTCTCTTATGGATTAGGTCCCTCAGCTCAGTCGGTAAAGAATCTGTCTACAAACAACTCCTCGGTTGGGAAGATACCCTGGAGAAGGAAATGGCAACCCACTCCAGTATTCTTGCCTGGAGAATCCCATGGACAGAGGAGCCTGGCAGGCTACAGTCCATGGAGTCACAAGAATCGGGCATGACTTAGGGACTAAATTGACCTTTTAACACAGGTCAATGACCTTCTAACACACCCTGCTTCACACCATGGATTATGTTCATTTCACATGTCAGAAAACTGAGGTCCGCTGAGGCTGAGTGAGTCACGATCACACATCCTCCATGTGCCAAACCCAGAGTGTAGAACCCTTGTTTCAGCTTTCCAGCCCAGGTTTCTACCCCAGGCACCAAGCAGGTTCAGGGCCTGTGTGTTCGGTCGCTAAGTCATGTCTGACTCTTGGTGACCTCATGGGCCGCAGCCCACCAGGCTCTTCCGTCCATGGGATTTTCCAGGCAAGAATACCAGAGTGGGTTGCCATTTCTTCCTCCAGGAGATCTTCCCCCACCCAGGGATCGAAGCCAGGTCTCCTGTGTCTCCTGTATTGCAGATGGATTCTCTACTCACTAAGCCTTTTGGGAAGCTCCAGCAGGTTGAGACATCTTTCCTATGCACTTCCTCCAAGGAAGAGCTCCTCATACTCTGTTCTGTACTCAACTCACTTCTGTCAGTCACAGGACTATACTATCCAGAATTGGCTCTCTCCAGGGGTTTAGCTACCACCTCCAGATTCCTCCCCCACCCCCTGCCCCAACTTAACATTTTCTGTTTTAAGCTCTGGCCTGGGGCTGCCTTTGACAGGAATGTGAAGAGCAGGTATGATTCACCTTGCAGGTCACAACTTGTCTTCTGAGCACTGCAGGAGGTTCATTTGATTTCCTTGTTTCGGTCATCAGGGCTGTCCCTACTCTTGCTATTTCCGTAACTGGAGTAATTTTTTTGGGACCCGCCTCATGGCTTGTGAGATCTTAGCTTCCCGACCAAGGATTGAACTCAGGCTCTCAGCAGTGAGAACATGGAGTCCTAACCACTGACTGCTGCTGCTGCTGCGTAGTCGCTTCAGTCGTGTCCGACTCTGTGCGACCCCATAGACGGCAGCCCACCAGGCTCCCCCGTCCCTGGGATTCTCCAGACAAGAACACTGGAGTGGGTTGCCATTTCCTTCTCCGATGCATGAAAGTGAAAAGTGAAAGTGAAGTCACTCAGTGGTGTCCGACTCTTAGTGACCCCATGGACTGCAGCCTACCAGGCTCCTCCATCCATGGGATTTTCCAGGCAAGAGTACTGGAGTGGGGTGCCATTGCCTTCTCCCCTAACCACTGAACCACCAATTCCCACAGCAATTCTTTAAATCACGTACATTTTAGCTGCTTACATACTTTTGGCTTCACTGTTTTTCGAATAGAATCACAATGTCAGAGCTGGAAAGAGGATCATTTAGTCCAAGAGTCCATTTTCTGGATGAAGAAACTGAGGCCCAGAGAGGAGAATGGATTTACCCAAGTCTTGCAGATGGTGGCTGAGCTACCCTATAGCTCCAATACCCTGACTTCTGTCTTGTCTAATGTCTGTTCCACTTGTCTCCCTAGTTTCCTCTTTATTTTCACTGTCATTTCTGTTCTTAAATTGTAGTGTGTTTCCTTTAGTTTCTTAATATCACTTAAATGGGAGCGATACTTTGGTCAAGTGTAAAATGTGTGGGTTTTGAATTTACCTGGCCTTTCAGACCTCTTTTTTTCTTGTTTGTAAAACAGGTGAATCTTGTCTACTATGCTTGGTTTTAAAGATTAGACATAAGAAAAGATTGAGTACATATTTAGTAAATGATCAGTCTTGGTAGAATGACAGCAAGACCCCTCAAGATCCAAATAACTAACTCGTCATGGTTGAACTCTCTCCAATGCAATGCAAACAGCACTTTCAGCCTACTTCCCTAAAGGGACTTCTCTGTCCCTAGGTGTCTGCTGTCAGGGAGATGAGAGCAATCTTTGAGGTTACCTGTTTACAGAGGTGGAGTCTGCCTGGTTTGTATGAAATGGCTGCCAAAACTGAGTGAGATATCTTCGACTCTGATGTGAGAGGAAAATAAATGCTTTTGTTTTCAAATTACGTCATGCTTGGGTCTCTGTAAGAGTCTTTTATTTTAGCATAATCTTTTACCCAAACAAGTATTGGTGGCCATATTATTATTCCTGTAACAGACAAAGGAAAAAAAAAGACACTGAAAGTTAAATGACTTGCCTGTGCTCACACATCTAATAAGTGGCAGATCTGAGTTTAGAGCCCAGGCACATTGGCCCTGAAACCCAGGTTCTTAACCAATGTATTATACTGTCTCCTAGAATTTATAAATTTGCTAGCCAGAGTATACTAGCTTCTGTTACAACATATTACTACAAATCTAGTGGCTTAAACAGTGCACATTTATGCATAGTTATTACCTCACAGTTCTCTAGATCAGAAGGCTAGAAAAGACACAGGTTTCATTCGGCTAAAATCAAGATATCTGCAAGTTGCTTTCCTTTCTGAGGGTGCTAGGGGAGATTTTATTTCCTGCTCATTCAGTTTATTGGCAGGATTCAGTTCCTTTTCAGTTATGGACCCAGATGTTTAATTTCTTCTCACAGGCTGTAAACTAAGTGCTTTCCCTGGCTTGTAGTGGCTGCCTATGTTTCTCACTTCATGTCCCACTTTCGTCATCTTCAAAACCAGCGATGGCAAGTAGAATCTTCACACTGAATCTTTCTCCATTGTCCCATCTTTTTACGAAAAATGTCTCACTTGTGAGGACCCATGTGATTAGGTTGTGTCACCCACATAGTCCAGGATAAGATTATCTTCCCTCAAGGCCTCTAACTTCAATCATATTTGCAAAGTCCCTTTTGCCATGTGGGCACCTTGACTGGGGAGGGCATTATTCTGTCTACACCTCAGAGAATGCCCTGCTCCCCACAAACCCATGCCCTTAACCATTATACTCTACTGCCTCTGTAAAATTTCAGGTCTGAAATTCTGTATTTTGTGATAAAAGCGCTCTCCCCCATCGCCCTCTGCTTTGTCCCTTTTTGAACAAAGCCCTCACAAGGAGCAAAATGAACTCTTGGGAGAATTATTCCTGTATCGCACACGGGGTCATGCAAAATGCCTAGCCCTGAATAGGCTCTCAAGAAATGTGTGTTGAAATGAAACCATACCAACAGCTGGCATTTATTGAGCGTGTATAATGTTCCAGACACTGTCCTACAAGCTTTACCCTGATTATCTCATCCATTTCACAACAATCTCATGAATAGAAGATATGTTCTGTTGTTCCTGTTTTACTGCTGAGGAAACCAAGGTATTAATAAGTGACTTGCCAGAAATCACATTGCTGATAGGGAATACAGCTAGAATGTAAATCCAGGGCTACCCTCCCCAGAGTCTGTGCTTTTATCACTGTGCTCTACAATACTGCAGGGTAAAGAACCGTGTTCCATGCCAAAAAGTGATGATGCAAGTTGAGAAGCTTATTCTCAGGGACCCAGAGGGAATCCCCTGAAGGACCACTTGGGAACTTAACACATTTCTTTTACACTCAACAGCATATCCTGATGGGCATCTTCCAGTTGTAATTTCCCCCCTGGAGCCATTCTCTGTCATTGCTAAACACCATCAGAGGTGTCATTACTGCTTTATATGATGAACTCTAGGAAGGAATTATTGGCAGGGTGGGGATGAGTACAGGGTCCTAGTTTCATTCAGTGTTAGGAATTCCACTGGGCTCAGAAGAACTGTGTCCCTTGATTCCACAGCAAGCTAAGATATCCTCAGTGTCAGTGGAAATTCTCAGGTCCTAGAATGCTATACACCTAGAGGGGAAGGAGGGGAAGAGAAATGTCCCAGAGTAACAGTCTACACACTCAGCTTACCAACACATCGTGTCTTCTTGGACAGACAGGGCCAAGAGTCTCTTGACGAGATCAGTTTAACCTTTCAAGTAGCCTTAGGTCCTCGTGGCTCCCACTCTGGAGCATCGCAGCCCCCTTGGGGTCCCACTACTCTGAACTCCCTGGTTGTTGGAACTGTTGGAGGAAATGTTCTGACCGACCAAATATTTTGATGGGAAGCACATTATCATGTGCTATCGAAACACAGCTTGATACAGAAGGTGTCAATTCAACTAGGTCAGCAAGGAAGCTTGATGTCTTGGTTCCCTCTTTTTAGCCGTGTGATCTTGAATCTCGTAGTTTACCTCCCTGGTCCTCATATTTACATTGTCTAATGGATCTAATAATATCCACCCACTCTGGTTCATAGCACTCTTGTCTTCTAATGTCACCTCAATGGGACTAAGGTAAGTGTGACCAAGAGGCTAGTACTGCGGAAGAGGCCTTGAGTAACTGTAAGTGTTACCTGGACGCCCTCCCAAATTGGACGACCTGTGTCCTTAAGGATTCTGAAGCTTTATCATTCACTCATTCTCTCAAGTTTTGTTTTGTCTTATTTTATGCCAGATATTGTACTAGCTTTGGGAGTATATAATGCATTGAATAGACATGGTTTCTCTGGTGTTTGTTTTTTGCTTAAATGGCAACCCTGCAACCTTCTCAATGAGGAGACACACCCATTATGTGACTTGATGAGAGGCTAGGTGGTCCTGCTCCTGATTGATGGAACATGTGTGTGTGACCTGGCTCAGTCAACTGAACTCTCCTGCCTGGGACACTGATGTAGAGGACATGAAGCCATCCATCATCCATCCATCACCTGATAAATTAGTCCCAGCAGCGTTAACTTTGCCAACTGTACAACCGCTTCACAGATTCCACTGTCCAGTGGCAGCATACCAGTGGGCCATACCGATTAGACTGTCCCATTGCTTGCCTCTGGCCATATTCCTACTGCCCAGCCAACCTACTTCCTGCCCATTTTCTGAATCTGGTTCTCCAGTCTTCCCACTGATTCTGTATATTTACCCCAAATCCTCCAATAAATTCCTTTTCATTCCAATAAACGCTTGAGTTTAGCCAGAATCAGCTTCTGTTGTTTACAACCAACAATCCAACTGGTAGAGTCCCTGACTTTGTATCACTGAAAGTCCAGAGGCAAAGATAGTCTTTAAGTATGTGATCATAAAGGTAAGGGCACAATTGAAAACTGAGATAAGTGCTCTGAAGACAAACAGCACATATGGAAGTTCTGACTCTGCCTTAGAGGGAGTCACATCCTTAAGGAACTGATGCTTGATCTAAGAGTCAGGATATGGGTAAATGTTATTTATGCAGGGAAGGAAGGATTTTAGCAAAGGAAAGTAGTAGGTGCGAAGGTCCTGAAGCAGAGGGCATATGGCTTATCCGAGAACCTCAGAGTAGGCCAGCATCCTGGAATGTAGACAGCAAGGAGAAGGGTGGTGCTACTTGAGGCTGGAGAAGTGGGCTGAGGACAGACTTGTTGTTTAGTGGCTCACTTGTGTCCAACTCTTTTGCAACCCCTTGGACTATAGCCCTCCAGCTCCTCGGTCCAGGGGATTTCCCAGGCAAGAATACTGAAGTGGGTTGCCATTTCCTACTCCAGGGGATCCTCCTGACCCAGAGATGGAATTCATGTCTCCTGCATTGGGAGGCAGATTCTTTACCACTGAGGGAAGCCCCAAGGATAGACTAAGAAAGGCCTTTCAAGAGAATATTTTGCACTTTGTGCACATTAGTATAGGGCATGCCCTCTGCACAGATAAGCAGAAATGGGCTGCCTGTCTAGTTGGATTTAACCCTGTAGTGAAGGGCTTGGCAAATGGGTGAGTGGGGACCTTTGTGTGAAGAATAAGGGGCTCCCTCCGTCCTACTGACACCACCTTATCCTGATCCCATTCAAGAGTAGCAATTTTACAATATATTGTTGTTGTTCAGTTGCTCAGTTGTGTCTCTTTGCAACCCCATGGAATGCAGCATGCCAGGCTTCCCTGTCCTTCACCATCTCCCAGAGTTTGTTAAAACTCATGTACATTGAGTCGGTGGTGCCATCCAACCCTCTCATCCAACCATCTCATCCTCTGTCATCCCCTTTTCCTCCTGCTTTCAATCTTTACCAGCATCAGGGTCTTTTCCAAAGAGTTGGCTCTTCTCATCAGGTGGCCAAAGAATTGGAGCTTCAGCTTCAGCATCAGTTCCTCCAATGAATATTCAGGGTTGATTTCCTTTAGGATGGACTGGATTGTTCTCCTTGCTGTCCAAGGAACTCTCAAGAGTCTTCTCCAACACCACAGTTAAAAAGCATCAGTTATTTGTCACTCAGATCTCTTTATGGTCCAACTCTCACATCCATACATGACTACTGGAAAAACCATAGCTTTGACTAGCAAAGCTATGACCTTTGCTATGACCTATGACCTTTATGACTAGCATAGCTTTGACCTTTGTTGGCAAAGTAATGTCTCTGCTTTTTAATACACTGTCTAGGTTTGTCATAACTTTTCTTTCAAGGAGGAAGCGTTTTTAAATTTCATGATTACAGTCACTGTCCACAGTGATTTTGGAGCTCAAGAAAACAATGTCTATCATGGTTTTCCTATCTATTTGCCATGAAGTGAGGTGACTGGATGCCATGATCTTCATTTTTCGAATGTTGAGTTTTAAGCCAGGTTTTTCACTCTCCTCTGTCACCTTCATCAAGAGACTCTTTAGTTTCTCTTTGCTTTCTGCCATAAGGGTGGTGTCATCTGTATATCTGAGGTTCACAATATATACAAACATCAAATCCTGTTGTATACCTGAAACTAATAGAAGATAGAAAGGCACAGAAAGTAAATGTACATTTCAAACAAAAATAAGTAGGGCTCCATGAAAGTTATGTTTCTACTATATGTACTATATGTACATGTATAGATGGGTAGGAGAGTTGGGTGACAATGTAAGTTGTATTTCTTCTTGTGGATTTCTTGTTCAAAAAAGTCTAAATCCTTTGATATAAAGCTTCTGAAATTCCTGTGAAAAGTGACACATGAGCTGCATTAGTAACACAGGACCATGCAGTTCATAATGTGTTCAATAAGCAATTCATTTAGTGAAAAAAAAAGTGCCGTAAAAATAATTGAACATACATATATATGTACACACACACACACACACACACACACACACACACATAGTTACACAGATGTGACATAATCCAGTTTTGAAAAAAATCACTCTGGCTGGAGCATGAATAGACTGAAGAGGAATGAGTAGAGGCAAGGAAACAGTAGAAGACCAGAATCTCAGGTGAGAGATAAAGGTAGTTTAGACTGAGAACAAGTGTGGATGATAGTGATGGGGATGGAGAGGAATCAGTGTATTAGAGGGGTACCCAGGTCACAAAATCAGTAGGATTTGGGGCTGGCATCCACCCGGTGGTGGTGAGGAAGTGGGGGGGTGTCAACAACAGTTCTCTGTTTTCAGGCTTTCATGACTGGTTGGAGACACCATCACCCATGATAGAGGATTCAGGAAAGAGAATGTGTTCGGTGGGAGTAAAATAATGCATGCATGTGGTATTGGATATGTTGAGTTCAGCCAGGAGTTGGCTAAAGATGTCTGACATTATGTATGGGCAGCAGATATGGATTTGGGAGGCGCTGGCATATAGGTTTTGGGAAGCACCAGTATGTAGGTAGGACAAAAAACTATAATCACCAATGTAAGTGGCTAGGGGAAAGTGATAGATGGAAAAGGGGAGAGAACTAGTTCCAGGCCTCTGAAGACTTCAACGCTTCAGGACATGAAAGAGGAGGATGAGCTGGCAAAGGAACCAAGAATGGTCAAAACCAGGCATGGAGATTAAAGGACCAGCTCAGTCCGGCCCCAGGAGATGAGACCAAGTCAGAAGGTGGGGGCTACTGAACAGATGGTTGAGGGGAGCATTGGTGGGAGCAAAGGCCCAGATCAAGAGAGACCTGAGTGCCTGACACTTACAGTTTTTGTCCACCAGCTGCCTGGTCTCTGGGGACAGCTACGTGGGAAAAAGGAGAGGGCTGAGTAGACAGTTCAAGAGACTAATCTGTGAGCCTGTTGGAGGGACACAGGAGGCTGAGATTGCCAAGTGCAGCTTCTGGCAAAGTTCCTTTTCAGCATATGATCTTGGACCAAGTTACTTAAACTTCCTATGCTTCATTGCCTTACTTGTAAAAGGGGGACAATAATGGGCTTCCCAAGTGGCTCAATGGTAAAGAATCTTCCCGCCAAGCAGGAAACTAAGGTTTGATCCCTGAAGGGTAGAGAAGATCCCTTAGAGGAGAAAATGGCAACCCACTCCAGTATTCTTGTCTGGAAAATCTCATGGAGAGAGGAACCTGGTGGGCTATAGTCCATGGGGTCGCAAAGAGTCAGATACAATTTAACAAGTAAACCACCAATCCAATGTACCTACCTCCTCATCGGGTTGGTGAGAGAACTAAATGCATTAGAACATGTAAAGCACTTAGACTAGTGCCTGGCACACAGGGAGCCCTCAGAAAGGTTAGCTGTTATTAATCAGTGTTAAACTTGAATACATAGTGTCTAGTGCAAGCTCCCCCAAGGGAAGAACTGTTTCCTTTGGTCACCTCTGCACAGTTCATGGGACGGAGCAAGTGCTCAATAATGAACACTGATTCAGTGGTTGGACAGATGAGTTGGGTGAAGATTTCCCAGAAGGACTAGCTCTAGCATGGGAGCTTAAATGGGGCCAAATATGTCCCTTCAACATCTGGAATTAACTGTTCAAGAGGGTAAATTTCATTTGCTTCTAGCTATATCTCACCATTCAAAATAATATTTAGGAGTAAAACGAAGAAAAAGAAAGCTACTTAGAACTCCAAGACGGTTTTTTTTTTTTTTTTTTTAAGCAAAAGCAATGTGGAACACGTTTAAATCATATATGAATAAACTAATACAAAAAATGAGCAAGGACAACACAGTCAGCACAATAGAATATGCAAAAAGTTAATGGCCTTACTACATGGAAAACTGAGAAAAACAATGGTCTAATCATGGTCTCAGCTAGATACCTTAGTCAAATTAGAAAGGGTAGTACCCCACCCGCCACCAACACACATACACTGAGCAGATAAATTAGAAAAAGTCACTCCATCTATTTGGACCCAGTCTTGTGATACCGACTTGCCAAGGACACAGGTAGGTAGGTACTTTTGTAAAGAGAAAATGATTGGAGTCAGACTTGATTCGGGATACAGCACCCCTTGGCCTTCCCTTGCGGCTCAGCTGATAAAGAAACCGCCTGCAATGTGGGAGACCTGGGTTTGATCTCTGGGTTGGGAAGATCCTCTGGAGAAGGGAAAGGCTACTCATTCCAGTATCCTGGCCTGTAGAATTCCACAGATGGTAGTCCATGGGGTTGCAAAGAGTAAGACACAACTGAGCAACTTTCACTTCACTTCACCCCTTGGCCCTGGTGTAGCACGTACACAGAATGACTTTACAAGATGGCCTGTTTTCAATTAAAAAAAAAAAAAGACACAGATCACAAACAGACAATTCTGGAAGAGAAACTAGAAATGATAATAAACATCTTTTAAAAATAGAGCTAGGACTTCACTCATGGTGAAGTTAAAATGGAGGAAGTCTTGTTCAGATTTCAGAAGCAGGAGAGCAGACCTTTGAACTTGCTTTTGACCTGCTTGGACACAGCGCAGATTTTGTGCCTGCCTGCAAGCACAGCTAGTCAGGCGACACTTTAGATAAGAGAGAAATGGAGTGTGTCTTGGAATTCTTGAGCCCCTGGAGGCCTGACCAACTCCCCAGGATCTAGTGAAATCCTATGACTTACAAGGTGAAACAAACAGCGTTGTAAAAATGTTATAGCTGCATTTTTGCATGCAAGATCCTTGGGTCAGGAAGATTCCCTGGAGAAGGGTATGACAACCCACTCCAGTATTCGTGCCTAGAAAATCCTATGGACAGAGGAGCCTGGCAGGCTAAAATCCATGAGGTCACAGAGCGGGACACGACTGAAGTGACAGAATGCAAACACAAAGATTTACATATAAGACATGTTCCCTGCAGCAATTTTATAATAACAAAAAAGCTGAAAATAATCTAAATACCCAACAACAAAGGGATGGTAATACACATCCACAACCCCCTGAGATCCAATGTGTTTCAGAATCTTTGAATTTTCGAAGAATAATTTTGTGCATATACTGTTTAACATTCTCAATAAGGTCTGGAGCAACATCATCAACACATCCAGATTTTTGCCATGAAACTTACTAATAGCCTCACTAATTGGCATAAATAGACCATAAATAGCTATAGGCCACTTCAGGTCATTGGCCATCAAATGACTTGGCACTAAATTTTCAAAACAGTTTTCAGAGCATTCTGAATTTGTGGGTAAGGGATTGGAGATCTGTATAAATTATGGTATAATCTTTTAGGACTTTTTAATATGGGGAAATGATTACAATATATTGTTAACTGAAGGAGTCAGGGAGAGGGGAGAGTACCAAAGTGACGCAGTGACACCCCTCCACTTTAAAAGGAAAAATGGGAACAAGTTTGTTCATTTAAATGCAAAACTGGCTGTTTTAAATCTAAACTGACCATAACTGCTTTTGTTTTCCTCTTTTTTCCTTTCTGTTTTTAATCTTCAAGAGCAATTGTATAATTTTTATCAGTGTAGCAATCAGTCATTACTTCACTCAGCTTTCTTTGACTAATTTTTCTCTTTTGGCCCCACTGCCTGGCAACGTAGAACTTCTCTGAGCAGGAATCAAACCCATGCCCCCTGCAGTGGAACCACAGAGTTTTAGCCACTGGAGCACCAGCGAGGTGCACTGGTTTTCTCTGAATGGTCTGCTGGGGCGGGAGAAAGGGAATCTATTCATACCACCTCCCACTTGGTGAAGCAAAGGATAAGCTCAGCTAGTAAAGAATCCACCTGCTATGCAGGAGACCAGGGATTGACCCCCGGGTTGCGAAGATTCCCTGGAGAATAGAATGGCAACCCACTCGAGTATTCTTGCCTGGAGAATCTCCTGGACAGAGGAGCCTCATGGGCTACAGTCTATGGGGTTGAAAAGAGTCTGACATGACTGAATGACTAATCCCTTGCTCTGGGGACTGGAGAAAGAAACTAAACTGCTTTGTACAAGAAAGTGGGAGGAAATCTGGGGGGACACTGAGGGGAAGCAGGGGGGTGAGTGTGGGGTAGAGAGGGTGGGGAGGTGGGGAGCAGAGATCACTCAGCATGGGGTGGACCCTTGTATTAATTTCCTGGGGTTGCCATGATTATGCACAATAAATGGAGTGGCTTAAAATAATGCAAAGTAAATTTCTCACAGGTCTAGAGGCTAGAAGTCTACAATCAAGGTGTCAGCGGGGCCGCTGTCTCTGGAGCCTCTAGTGAAGCAGGCTTCCTTGCATTCTCCGGCTTCTTGGTCCCTGAGCTTATGGCAGCGTAGTTCCAATCTCTGCCTCCTTCCCACGCCTGTCTTTCCTCTGTGTGTGCTGGGCTCTGCTCAGCTGTGTCTGACTCTTTGTGAGCCTGGGGACTGTAGCACACCAGGCTTCTCTGCCCATGGAATTTTCCAGGCACGAAGACTGAAGTGGGGTGCCATTTGCTACACCAGGGGATCTTCCCCACTCAGGGATTGAGCCCGCATCTCTCGTGTCTCCTGCGCTGGTGGATGGACTCTTTACCTCTAAAGCCACCTGGGAAGCCTCTCTTCTGTGTGTATGTGTGTGTGTGTCCAAATTTTTCTCTTCTTTTAAGACACCAGGCATTGGATTGGGCTGTGCTGCAATTTAGTATGACTTCATCTTGACTTGATTGCATCTCTGAAGAGCTTACTTCCAAATAAGAGCATATGTACAGGTTCCAGGTGGCCATGAATTTTGGGAGGATACTTCCCAACTTCAACTAGTGTGTGATTTGACTAAGGAATGGAAGTTTTAATATTCCATTCTTTTAAAAGGAATGAATGAATGAACGAATGATGAACATGGAACTGTGATGTAAATTTTCTCTTTGTCTTTACCCCCAGATTTTTAGGGTAAGTTGGCTATGCACGTGTGGAAATCAAGGAAAAGGCATCTCTCTGTTTCTGTGAGATAAGAAGGGGACACACATGAGAAGTGAAATCAGGAATGCTGGAGGGGGGATCCTGAGAAGGTAAGGCCAGGAATGTCCCCGGGGACAAAAGCCAGGATCTGAACTGATATCTGGTTACAGATATGCAGAGAAATAAAACACAAAGATCCATCAATGGGGATAGTGGGGCTTCTCATTTTCTCCAACTGTACTTCTGTGTGTATTCCAAATTTTCTATGATGATTATAATTTGTTTCAACAATCAGGGAAAAAAGCAGAAGTTATTTAAAAGAAGCCCATTCAAGGTAATGGATTATTTAGATTTAAATTCAGATCTTCAGAAAGTGCCTAAAGAACTGCAAACTGAGTTCTTCCTTTCTTTAAGTCTCATCAGACGGCTCAGTATTATTAAAGCTGTAATCTTCATCCTCCATGAGTATAATTATCCTTTTCAAATTATTCCCTTTGATCAGCTTGGGAGTTTTCAAAAAATTATTATGATGATTTTATTAAGAAATCCCTAAGTTAAAGCAATTAGTAGTTTCTATACTAAAAATTAATCAGGACATATTAATCAGGTCCAGTAGCCACACAGACACACACATGAAGTAGCTATGACTTATAATTGGTCAGAGTCTATTTTACCATACTTTGAAAAACAAATGAAGATTGAAGATTGAAGTTGTGAATGAACAGACAATAATCACCTACTACTTTTCATCACTATGCTAGAAATTGGAATATAGCAATAAACAGATTTTTTTTTTTTTTTCTGTTCTCAAAAGTCTTACATTTCAGCACAGAGGAAGTGTTAGGATTGTTGTTGTTTAGTCACCAAATCGTGTCTGACTCTGCAACTCCATGGACTATAGCCCACCAGGCTCCTCTGTCCATGGGATTTCCCAAGCAAGGATACTGGAGTGGGTTGCCATTTCCTTCTCCAGGGGATCTTCCCCACCCAGGGATCACATCCACCTCTCCTGTACTGGTCCACTGAGGCACCAGAGGGAGGAGGGGGCAACAGAGAATGAGATGATTGGAAGGCATCACCAACTCAATGGACATGAGAGAGCAAACTCCAGAAGACAGTGAAGGACAGGGAAGTGTGGCGTGCTGCCGTCATGGGGCCGCAAAGAGTTGAACATGACTTAGTGACTGAGCAACAACCACCAGGGAAGCAACCTTAGGATAGGGGAATAAATTAAACAGACAATTACAATGATGTGATATAAGCATTATGATAAAGGAGCGCCAGGCTATGAGAACATCCATCTGGTAGAACTGATGTAATCTGGGGCAGAGGTGGGGGAAGTTTAGGGAAGGTCTACTCCAGAAAGTTTGAACTGAGATCTAAGGATAAATAGGACTTTGTCAGGTATAAGAAGAGAAGGGAAAGCAGATCCATCAAGGAAGAAATTAGATGTGTAGTACTTGATTGTATTAGTAAGAACTGTTTCAGTTGCTGGTGTTAGTGACTCAAAGTAGTTAAGCAAAAGGAATTTGTTAACTCATGTAACTTGAAGGTGAAGAGGAAGTGTTAGCTTCACGCATGGCTGGATCTAAGAGCTCAAATAATGCAGGTTTCTGTTTCTCTCTTTATATCTTTATTATGCTCATGACTTGGCATCATTTTCTAGGCCAGCTTCCTCCTCATCTAGAGCAACAGGGCCACCCACAGTTCAGTCTCTTATTCTACTAATTCAAGAGCCACACAGAATGTTTTCCTCCTTCAAATTGCCACTGGAAATAGTCTTTGTAGATGTTAACTCCTCTTGGTGATGTCAACTCTTGGAGATGGTGAAGGATAGGGAAGCCTGACGTGCTGCAGTCCATGGGGTTGTGAAGAGTCAGATACAACTGAGCAACTAAACAAAAGCAACTCCTCTTGAGAGGAGCTCATCCTGACCGAGGGAGGGCCCTAAATACAATGACTGGTGTCCTTGTAAGAATAGAGGACACAGAAACACAGAGAAGACAGTGATATGAAGACAGAGGCAGAGCTTGCAGCTGTGTCTCTACATCCAAGGGGCTCACTTGTGTGGGAGCATGTTAGTGGTTTCAGCCTGGGATTTGGAGTCAGGAGCCAGTTTGGGTCTCAGAGCCACTTACAGTTTCTTAGTAGGAAAGACATGAGAACAAAGTGCTGTTGGTGCACAGAAAAGTGGACCAACTCACCATGCTCACTGCATATGCATGCAGGACTTGCCAGGGAGGGTGATTTCTGCCCTGCGTTTTAAAGAATGAATTAGCTGGGTGACAGTAGAAACGGCATTTGTAGCAGATGTTAGTGGTGCCCACTTATACCTCCCTGGATGTTGCTGCCTGGGCTAACAGGTGTATTTCTGCACATGCTCATTATACTTGCAAAAATTAGCATCTGAACTCCTCTGCTTGAGGCTTCTGGACCTCCCAGAAACATATGCAAGAGGCTGGAAGTGCAGAGAATTAATCTGCCTCGGGACAACTTTCCCCCAGTAACTGACTGGAGTTGGTAAATAAATAACCAAGCAACTTCATCCTTCGGTTGGGAAAATTCTGAGTGTGTGTTACATAGCACCCCCATACTCATTAGAGAAACTCTGCTTCATTTGACTCCATCTGTAACCAGTTTGTTAATGCATCATTTATTGGCTTCCCTTCCTTTCTCTGTCTCACTTCTCTGCTCCTCAACTGGTACTTCCTTGGATCATCTCCCAAATAAACCACTTGCATTTGATTTCTTGTCTCAGGGTCTCCTTCTGAGGGAACCCCAAATTATACAACATTCCACACAGAAAGGACAGCATGTACAAGAGCGTGAGAATGTAAGCATGGACATCTCACGACACATTTAAGACATTATCCAAATTATTTGAGAATCTGCTGCCTGGTCTTTCGACCTAAAGTGTAAAGAATTATCCAGAGCTTTAGAAATAAATGTGTACCATGTTTTAATGACCCCTCTTTTATTCTGGGAATTGCTGGAGTCCAGAAGAATAGCTGGGGATTGTTCATTTTCCCTGGAGCCCTCAGATCTACACAGGGCCCAGCACATAATGTGCACTCAGTAAGGAATTTTAAAAAACACCGTACTGTTGATGGACTGATTTTTGGCGGTGCTGGGTCTTTGTTGTTGTGTGTGGGCTTTCTCTGGTTGCAGTGAATGGGGGCTATTCTCTAGGTGTGGCATATGGGCTTCTCATTGCAGTGGCTTCTCTTATGGAAGCACAGACTCTACGCATGCAGGCTTCAGTAATTGCAGCTTGGAGGATCCAGAGCGCAGGCTCAGTAGTTGTGGCACATGGGCTTAGTTGCTCTGCAGCATATAGGAGCTTCCCAGACCAGGGATCAAACCTACATCCCCTGCATCGGCAGGTGGATTCTTAACCACTAGACCATCAGGGGAGTCCAATAAGTATTTTTTGAAGTGATGATTTTATTGTGTTGAAATTGGGGTTTTGCAAAATTCCAGTGCTTAGTATACAATACCCATCTGATAAATACTTTTTGAACAGAACTGAAGGACACTTTACAGCCAAAAAAAAAAAAAAAAAAGCCTTTGAGAGGCATTGTGCCATCTAGTGGTAACTTTGAGGAGGGGGACTTTGTAGGCACTGGTTGTGTGCACTAGACTCAGGAACTTTGATTTTAGTTAGCGTGCAAAGTTGTAAACTGAGTTCTTTGTAAGAACAAAACAATAGAAATAGTTAAATGTCCACAACAAGGGAATAATAAATGAGGCAATATCATTTCCATAAAACATTACGCAGTAATTAAAATGAATTAACTCGATCTATCTGCATCTACATAGAAATTTCTCCAAGACTTGCTATTCAAGTGATAAACTGAAGTCACAGAAAATACATGTAATATGATGTCACCATGTCAAAAAAAAAGAAAAACTCACCAAAATATACCCCATATCTTTGCTTGTTTGATTGGGTGGGGTGGTGAGATGATTTTTAAGTCCTTTCCAGTTCTGAGATTCAAGACAAGTCAAAGTTTATAGTTCCTTTTAAAAACATACTGCTTTGACCTACCATGTAAGAAAACTGTAAAACTTTATGGAGGAACATACAAGAAGACCTGTATAAATGGAGACACATGCCAGTTTCCTCGACTGATAGAATCAACACTGCAAAGATATATTTTTTTTCAAAATTAATATAAACTTAAAAACAACAGTGATAACAAAACCAAAATCTCAATGCACTTTTGATAGAGAGGACTTGAGAAAAGTTTTAAAGTTCATCTTCAAGGTCAAATGTATAAGAAGAGGCAGAAAATATTTGAAAATAAAATATGCATTGTAAAGTTAGAATAATTAGAATTGTATACTAGTGCCAGAACAGATGGCCAAAGGAACAAAGAGAAAGTCCAGAAACAGATGCAGGTATTTATGAAGTCTATGGGATCGCACAGAGTTGGACACGACTGAAGCGACTTAGCAGCAGCAGCAGTATGTATCAAAAGTAACACTTCAACTGAGTCAGGAAAGGATGGGCTATTCAGAACTGTTGGGACCACAGTTACCTTGGTGGTCCTTACCACAAGAAGAGCATATGCATGTGTCTTGTAAAAGCTCCACGGGCCTAATCATACAGAAAATATCTTAGGTTCTACTACATTACATTCTATAAATGGGCAGCCAACTGGTTTCTGCTTAACATCTATGACCAGGAAAACACAAATGGAGAAAGAGGAGTCTCAGTGTGGTTATCCAAATAAAAAGTCATGTTTCTTGCTAAATTCTCATATCTGAGTCAATTTTCAGACCCAGACCATGGAACCCATTGACTGAAGGAGGTGGCTAGGTCCCTAGGAAGAAGGACCCTGCAACACTGAGACGAGAATACTGGGGAAAGAGGAACACCCAGATATTTCTCAGGATTTGAAAGGATCTTGTTACCCAGAAACATAAAGTACTCCCATGGCTCTTCTGTAAGAAAGGGGACTTCTGAGTGTCAGGTAATGAGCAGAGTCCTTGATAACACAGAGCTTACAATGGGTCCCTGGGCCTACAGACCCACCCATTTCCCCAAACTCTTGAATTCATAATTGGGAATATAAATCGGGCAGTTGGCACAAGCCTGCACATTAGGTTCTTGGCCTTTAGTTCTCATGTGGGGAAGTCCAAGTGAACACCTTTGAAACAATCCCTTCTCTATTTAGTTGAAAAAATAAATTAAAACCAATATTTCATCCAAGGGCATGTGGAGGTGATGGTGGAATTAATGCTACCATGAACAACCTAAAGGATGCAGGAATGGTCGCCCCTTAAATGGTCATGTTTCCATTTAGTTTGCCTGCCAACCCCCTTCAGAAACCAGGAGGATGGCTTACAAACTACTGCAGACCTAACCATGTAGGAGCCCTGATCACAGCCACTGTGTCAGCTCTGCGACCCATCATAATACAGAACCTGGACTACTTGGGCATCCCCCAGAACACAACACCTGTTTCACTGATGACATGATGCTAATCAGGCAGAATGAGCAAGAGGTGGCTAGTATATTGGAAACCTTGGTAAGAAACATGCTCTTCAGAGGGTGGGTGGTAAATCTGTGAAGATTCAGGGAACTGCCACTTCAGTTTTCAGGGAACCAGTGGTCAGAGATATGCCAACATAGTTCCTTCAAAGCAAAAGGCAAACTATAAAATACAGGCCAGCAAGATAAAAGAAAAAAATTATTTTAAAATGCTCTAAAAGTGATACCTAAAAATAGTGCTTCTATCCTTTAAGATGTTCTTCACTGTGCATAGAATATAAATATAACAGACTACATTTGGAATTAAAGTATCATATCACTATCTGGTATCTTGCTTATTTACTTGTTCACTTGCTTGTCCCTTTCTTCACTGTGACATAAGCGCCATGAAAGTAGAGTCTCTGTCTTGTTCTCTGTATCCCTGGTACTTAGAATGCACTTGGTGCTCAGTGAGTGGAATGAATAAAGTCTACTATACACATCACTTTGTAGCCAGCTATTTTCAACTAACTTCCAGATTGCTGCAGATTATCCCTCATTTTCCCTAAAACGTGCCATGTGAAAGCAGACAGTTCTCACACTCCGAAGACTACTTCTACCAGTGCAACTTCTGAACTAAGAAACCTTAGCGCTTTGGTAGCCTTCGAATCACTTTCCTTTCGGCCAGCACAGCAGGCCGTATCTACAGCGGGCACACCCTGGCCTGGATCACGCTAGTGATGGTCCTAGGCAAGCAGCCTAGCCCACAGTCACGTCCCTCCTCCAGCCACGCGGGGGCACTAGAGCGCCATAGTTCACACGGGACCCCGGCCCTCTGGGCGGACGAACCTGGGCGGGTGTGTTGACTGCCCGGTGTGGGCGGAGCAAAAGGCGTCCCGGTCTTTGCCGAGGGCAGGAAGTGAAGAGGCCGGGCTTCTCTGGCGGGGTGTGCGCGTGCGCGTAGGTCGGGTCGGCGGACTCTTCGCTTTTGCTACTGCTGGGGTCTGTCCTGGTGGGGACGCCTTTGCTGTAGAGTGGGCCGGGCCCCGGGGAGGGGACAGAGTACTGGAGTTGGGGCGGAGAGAGCTTTGAGGGGCGCTGGGGTGCGAAGCGAGGACCCTGTGGACCCGGCGGGATGGGGATGGCGAGGCCTGGGGTGGGGGAGGGACGACAGGGCGCCCGGGCGGGAATCGCGGGGGCGGCGTGTGGAGTCGGGGAAGAGGGGCGAGGGGGACAGGAGGACAGGAGGACGTGGGAGTAAAGCCTCCTTCTCCCGCCTGGTCCCCTCTTGGTGTGAATTGCAGGGACTCCAGGGCGCTACCGTGCAGCGCGGGAGTTGCAAATAGACAGGTGGCTGCATCGTCCGGCAAGATAACCTCCCTCTCCCAGCCTTCTCGTTTCGGGGACCCTTTTTTAAAGTTGTGTTTCTAATTGACGTAGTATCATGTGCCTCATAGTGACACCTTCTCCCGTGGAAAACCGATTCCAGCCGGTTTAGGCATCTTGAGACTCAAACCTCTTTTACTTCCTCACTCTTAAAAGTAGAGAAGAGTTTTCCTACCTATCCCAGTGAAACATAGGAAATTCCCTGTCTGAACAGCTGTAGGGTATTAAGACAATTTCTTCATGAACTAGTCTACAAAATTCACTTTTTGTGCTCTTTAAATAATGTCTCTTGCTTGTGTAAGGTGGAACAGTTACAATGTGCATGAGAAATTTTAGTTCTGGGAAATGAAAATACTTCATTGAGAATTCAGGGATTAATCAGCTGTAGTGATTCCAACCAATGCAACCAAACCCTCACTAAAAGGATTTGGGTTCATATCCATCATTCTCAGCTGTGGTGAAAGGGTGTAGTCTGACATTTGGAAGCCTAAGAACCAAGTCTGTTGCCTTCCAATTTATTATTATTTTTTTAAGCCTTCCATCATGTGTGTACTTTGCTTGAATGATTATTTTAAAGTACATGTCCTATTTTTGCCGATCTGACAGCTGTTGCCATAGAAACTAGAGAAGAAATAGTCATTTTCAGCAGAGTTGTTAAAACTGTCTTCTAGGCTTCAGCCGTGAGTGCCAGTGAGGGCTGTACTTGCTCATTCTGAGATGGTACTTAAAGAATTAAGGATCTGAAATGTTCTTAGAGGCTAACAATCCAGATTGTTTAATTCTCTCACATCATTAATTTAGTAATCCTAGACGTTTGCCAGCTATGTTTGTTGACCTGCTGCAGTTCGTGAAGAGGATATGTAAGCCCGGATTCTTTTGCTCTGTGTAGTCTAGTCATTGGCTCTTTGAAAATTTATAAATAGATATCTTCTCCCATTCTTTACCCTTTCTTAAGGATAAAGCAGGGATTACAAACTATCAGGCACTATTTCTGTTCTAAATGACACTTGTCGGTGACATAAATGATGATGTATTTGCTTGTGTGTGTAATAGGTATGGTGTCGGGCTTCTGCTTATACCGTCTGTGTCAGTAGAACACTTTACATTTCACAGAAGTCGAGAGTGATGAGCAGGAGTTTGCTTGACATGTGAGCAGAGCTAAGCAGTGTAAATAGATGTGCGCACACAGAGATGAGAGGTTTTTTTTTTTTTTTCCTACTGAGAGGAGTAAGTAAATCCATGGGTCTGGAACTTAGGAGTTGGTGAAGAAAGGATGGGGAAGGTGCCTGGAGAAATAGTGGGAAGTGGTAATTTGCAGGGTTTGGTCTACAGTATGTAGGAGTTTATTGAAGTGCATAGAAACCAGTGAAAATTACAAATACAGTTGGCTTTATTGGCTTGGGGCTTACAACAGTAGTCACACATTCTGTAAAAATGTAAATAGCACAGAAATACAGAAGATGGAAATGCTGAATCCTTACAACCATCATCCTGCCACTCCAAATAACCACTGTGAATGCTTTGGTGTATATTCCTTTAGATTTATTTATATTTGTGTATACTGCCATATTTTAAGTATTGCTATTTTTGCAAATTAGGTAGAGATTTTGGTCTGGTTTGTTTTCTGTGGTGTCCCTAGCATTCAGAAAGGTATGTGGTATGGCATGTAGCAGGCACTTATTAAATATTTAATGTATGAATGAGTAATAAATAATTCAGAGGTCAGAATCAAAAGGGACAAACATGGTAGTCTAGGCCTATGCCCCAAATTTAGGCTGTAGAGTGCACTTGGTAAGTGACTGAAACTGGTCTCCTAGAATAATGAAAAGAGTGTGTTGTTTTTGCAGTTTTGACTTTTGGTAGAAGACATTCTATATATAAACCTTAAGTACACTTTCATATTTGAAATCTTAAATTTTTTTTTTCTGCATCTGCCGAAATGTTGTGCATAATAATTGCCTTCCTGAACTATTTTGCTACTCATGGATATATTTTCTTTTTTAAAATTCATACAGTGTATGGCAGTTAATAAAAGGCCATATTTTACTGTCCTTTAATAGTCTTACTAAAGTACTTCCCCCCTCCCCACCCCACCCACCCCCGCTGCCATGCCCCAACTAGATTATAACCTCTGTGAGGTCAGGGATTGAATTTTATGCTGTGTCTGTAACTCACATACCACCTAGCCAATGAAGAATCTTCCTAGCTACCCAAATACTAATTTTAAAATGATTTCCAGGCCTGAAATATTTTACCACTTTTCAGCTAGGTTCAAAGGAGAAGAAAACTAGAAAATATCTTGTTATTAATCTTAAACTATTATCTACAATATCAACTTCGACTCTACTGATTTAGAATTGGTAGTAATTCAAAAAGGGTTAACTAGAAGTTAATGCTTGCTTAGTATGCTCTTTATTCAGATTATACATTGATAATGCAAGGGCAGAATGTATAAAGTATGTAAAAATGTTGAGCAGTATTCAAATAGTTTGATATATAGATAATACTATTTATGAAAATTGATGTTCTGAAGCATCTTTCTAGATAATAGTATATTAACCTAGACTGAATTAGATTTATGTATTTTTACCTTCAACTTTTATTGGGCTTCCCCAGTGACTCAGCTGGTAAAGAACCTGCCTGCCAGTGCAGAAGATGTAATTTTTATTTATTTATTTATTTTCATTTATTTTTATTAGTTGGAGGCTAATTACTTTACAATATTGTAGTGGTTTTTGTCTTACATTGACATGAATCAGCCATGGGTTTACATGTATTCCCCATTTTTATTATGAAGATTTTGAAACACTAAAGAAAACTGAAAAAAAAATTTAATGGCACATATATAACCACCACTTTACACAAAGATTGCTGCCATTTTTAGTATATCGGCTTTATGTCCTTTGTGTATGTATGTAGGTACTTTTCTTATAAAATTTGAAAGTTTCATTCATCATGAAGAGAGTGTTCAGCAAGTATTTCAGATATAAGATACTCACCTCCATAACCACATCTTTATCAACTAAGAAAATAAGCAATACTTACCTAAAAGAACCTAAAAGCAAATTCATATTCAGTTTATCCCAGTAGTTCCAATTGTCTTCTAAGGCTTTTTTTCTTTCAAAGTAAGATTTAATCAAAGTTTACACATTGTGTTTGGTTGTCTCTTTTTAGTATCTTTTAAAAAATATCTTAATGTATAGTTTATCCACAGTAATTTGGACATATTTCAACTGTGCATATGTTTGGACTTAGTGTTTATTTATGAAATCAGCAACACAGTCACAATAGTGAGCCCTTTAATTGTCCCCCATAGTTTGTAATTCCTCCTCTTGCCCCTCTTTAACTCTCCATTCTCTGATTTCTCTGTAACTATAAATTAGTCTGCATTTTCTACAGTTAATATTATATAGCTGTAATCATAGAGTATGCTTTTTGGAGGGAGAGTAGTGTTTTTTTCCTGTGTATGGGTCTGGCTTCTCTCACTTGCTAGTATGTAGAAATAAAATTGTTTTTGTGTATTGCTCTTGTATTCTGCCACCTTAAGCTCATTCTAATAGTTTTTTTTTTTTTTTTTTGGTTTGGTTTGGTTTGTAGATTTCTTTGGATATTTTGGATAGACAGTCATGTTATCTAGGAATAAAGATGATCTATATTTCTTATCTGGATGCCATTTATTTATTTAGTTATGTATGTTTTCACTCAATTCAGTCACACTCACCAGCATCTCCAGTATAATGTTGAATAGAAGTGGTGGGAGTGGACATCTTTTCCTTGGTCCTGGTCTTAGGAGGAAAGTATATTCTTTCACCAGCAAACATACTGTTGGATATAGGTACCTGTAAATTTCCTAGTTCACTGAGTTTTTGGTTGTTGACTTTTTTGTGGCTGTTTTGGATCTTCGTTCTTTTATTCTAGTTGCAGTGAAGAAGGGCTGTTCTCTCCTTGCAGTGTGTGGGCGTCCATTGCAGTGGCTTCTTTTGTTGCAGATCACGGGCTCTGGAGCGCAGGCTCAGTAGTGGCACACAGACGTTGTTGCTCCTTGGCGTGTGGGATCCTTCTGGGTAAGGTATTGAACCCGTGTCTCCTGTGTTGGCAGATGAATTCCTTATCACTGAGCCACCAGGGAAGCCCCTGGGTGTTCGATTTTATCAAGTGCTTTTTCTGTGTCTTTTGAGATGATCATGTGGTGTTTTTTCAGTTAGGGTGAATTACTTTGATGTATGAATTTTTATTCAGCCTTACATTCCTGGGACAGATGTCGCTTGGTCATGATGTACTGTCTTTTTAATATATTGTTGAGTTAGATTTCCTAAAATATTGAGAATTTTTGTATCTATACTCATGAGGGTTATTATTTTGTAATCTTTTTGTAATTATCCTTTTTCTGTCTTTGTTATCAGGTGATGCTGGTCTTGAGGAATGGGTTGCAAACTATTCCCTTTTAATTTCCTGAAAGAGTTTATATAGAATTGTTGTTTCTTCTTTAAATGTCTAGTAGAATTCCCCAGTGAAGCCTTTTGGTTCTGGAACTTTTTTTTGTTGGAAGGTTTTCAACTACAAATTCAATTTAAAGATCGTGTATAAGTTTCTTTAGGTTATTTATTTATTCTTGAGTGAGCTCTGGTTATTTGTGTTTCTCAAGGAATGTGTCCATTTAATCTAAGGTGTCAAATTTAAGATTTTCTCTTTCATTGGTTTGAAGGAATTTTATATTCCTTGCAGTAGTTTTCTCTGTGTTGTCAGTGTGTGTGATTTGTTAAAGTTCTTGGTTTGCAGGTTTACAATTTTCATCAAATTTGAAAAATTGTCAGTCAGTCAGTTCAGTTGCTCAGTTCTGTCCGACTCTTTGCAACCCCATGGACTGCAGCTCACCAGGCCTCCCTGTCCACCACCAACTCCTGAAATTTACTCAAACTCATGTGCATTGAGTCGGTGATGCCATCCAACCATCTCATCCTCTGTCATTCCCTTCTCCTCCCACCTTCAATCTTTCCCAGCATCACTGTCTTTTCAAATGAGCCAGCTCTTCGCATGAGGTGGCCAAAGTATTAGAGTTTCAGCTTCAGCATCAGTCCTTCCAATGAACACTCAGGACTGATCTCCTTCAGGATGGACTGGTTGGATCTCCTTGCACTCCAAGGGACTCTCAAGAGTCTTCTCCAACACCACAGTTCAAAAGCATCAATTTTTCAGCACTCAGCTTTCTTTATAGTCCAACTCTCACATCCAGACGTGACTACTGGAAAAACCATAGCCTTGACTAGACAGATGTTTGTTGGTAAAGTAATGTCTCTGCTTTTTAATATGCTGCCTACATTGGTCATAACTTTTCTTCCATGGAGCAAGCATCTTTTAATTTCATGACTGCAGTCACCATCTGCAGTGAGTTTGGAGCCCCCAGAAATAAAGTCTGTCACCGTTTCCACTGTTTCCCCATATATTTGCCATGAAGTGATGGAACCGGATGCCATGATCTTAGATTTCTGAATGTTAAGTTTTACGCCAACTTTTTCACTCTCTTCTCACTTTCATCAAGAGGCTCTTTAGTTCTTCTTCACTTTCTTCCATAAGGGTGATGTCATCTGCATATCTGAGGTTATTGATATTTCTCCCGGCAATCTTGATTCCAGCTTGTGCTTCTTCCAGCCCAGCGTTTCTCATGATGTACTCTGCATAGAAGTTAAATAAGCAGGGTGACAATATACAGCCTTGACGTACTCCTTTTCCTATTTGGAACCAGTCTGTTGTTCCATGTCCAGTTCTAACTGTTGCTTCCTGACCTGCATACAGGTTTCTCAGGAGGCAGGTCAGGTGGTCTTGTATTCCCATCTCTTTAAGAATTTTCCATCGTTTGTTGTGATCCACACAAAGGCTTTGACATAGTCAATAAAGCAGAAATAGATGTTTTTCTGGAACTCTCTTGCTTTTTTGATAATCCAGCAGATGTTGGCAATTTGATCTCTGGTTCCTCTGCCTTTTCTAAAACCAGCTTGAACATCTGGAAGTTCATGGTTCACATATTGCTGAAGCCTGGCTTGGAGAATTTTGAGCATTACTTTACTAGCGTGTGAGATGAGTGCAATTGTGCGGTAGTTTGAGCATTCTTTGGCATTGCCTTTCTTTGAGATTGGAATGAAAACTGACCTTTTCCAGCCCTGTGTCCACTGCTGAGTTTTCCAAATTTGCTGGCATATTGAGTGCAGCACTTTAAAAGGATCATCTTTCAGGATTTTAAATAGCTCAACTGGAATTCCATCACCTCCACTAGCTTTGTTTGTAGTGATGCTTCCTAAGGCCCACTTGACTTCACATTCCAGGATGTCTGGCTCTAGGTGAGTGACCACACCATCATAGTTATCTGGGTCATGAAGATCTTTTTTGTATAGTTCTTCTGTGTATTCTTGCCACCTCTTCTTAATATCTTCTGCTTCTGTTAGGTCCCTACCATTTCTGTCCTTTATGGAGCCCATCTTTGCATGAAATGTTCCCTTGGTATCTCTAATTTTCTTGAAGAGATCTCTAGTCTTTCCCATTCTATTGTTTTCCTCTATTTCTTTGCATTGATCAGTGAGGAAGGCTTTCTTATCTCTCCTTGTTATTCTTTGGAACTCTGCATTCACATGGGTATATCTTTCCTTTTCTCCTTTGCTTTTCTCTTCCCTTCTTTTCTCAGCTGTTTGTAAGGCCTCCTCAGACAGCCATTTTGCTTTTTTGCATTTCTTTTTTGGGGATGGTCTTGATTCCTGTCTCCTGTACAGTGTCACAGCCTCCGTCCATAGTTCATCAGGCAATCTGTCTATCAGATCTAGTCCCTTAAATCTGTATCTCATTTCCACTGTATAGTCATAAGGGGTTTGGTTTAGGTCATACCTGAATGGTGTAGTGGTTTTCTCAACTTTCTTCAATTTCAGTCTGAATTTGTCAATAAGGAATTCATGATCTGAGCCACAGTCAGCCCCTGGTCTTGTTTTCGCTGATTGTATAGAGCTTCTCCATCTTTGGCTGCAAAGAATATAATCAATCTGATTTCGATGTTGACCATCTGGTGATGTCCATGTGTAGAGTCTTCTCTTGTGTTGTTGGAGGAGGGTGTTTGCTATGACCAGTGCATTCTCTTGGCAGAATTCTATTAGCCTTTGCCCTGCTTCATTCTGTACTCTAAGGCCAAATTTACCTGTTACTCCAGGTGTTTCTTGACTTCCTACTTTTGCATTCCAGTCCCCTATAATGAAAAGGACATCTTTTTTGGATGTTAGTTCTAGAAGGTCTTGTAGGTCTTCATAGAACTGTTCAGCTTCTTCAGCATTACTGGTCAGGGCATAGACTTGAATTACCGTGCTATTGAATGGCTTGCCTTGAAAATGGACAGAGATCATTTTGTCATTTTTGAGATTACAGCCAAGTACTGCATTTTGGACTCTTTTGTTGACCATGATGGCTACTCCATTTCTTCTAAGGGATTCCTGGCCACAGTAGTAGATATAATGGTCATCTGAGTTAAATTCACCCATTCTAGTCCATCTTAGTTCGCAGATTCCTAGAATGTCGATGTTCACTCTTGTTATCTCCTGTTTGACCACTTCCAATTTGCCTTGATTCATGGACCTAACATTCCAGGTTCCTATGCAATATTGCTCTTTACAGCATCGAACCTTGCTTCTATCACCAGTCCCATCCACAATTGGGTGGTGTTTTTGCTTTGGCTCCATCCCTTCATTCTTTCTGGAGTTATTTCTCCACTGATCTCCAGTAGCATATGGGGCACCTACCGACCTGGGGAGTTCATCTTTCAGTGTCCTATCTTTTTGCCTTTTTGTATTGTTCATGGGGTTCTCAAGGCAAGAATACTGAAGTGGTTTGCCATTCCCTTCTCCAGTGGACCACATTCTTTCATTATTCCACTTAATGCTCTTTGATCTGGTTATTGCCAGTTGCTGAAACCTCCCCTGGTGGCTCAGCTGGTAAAGAATCTGCCTGCAATGTGGGAGACCTAGGTTCAATCCCTGGGTTGGGAAGATTCCCCTGAAGAATGGAACGGCTGCCAATTCCAGTATTCTGGCCTGGAGAGTTCCATGGGCTGTGTACAGTCCATGGAGTCGCAAAGAGCTGGACATGACTGAGCGACATTCACTTTCTTACTTTCAGTCCTGTTTTTGTTTAATCTATTTCTTATTACCCAAATAATTTAGCTGTTAAAATAAAGATAGACTTCTTTCAACTAAAATTTAAAAAATGAAAAGAAGAAAAAAGTCCAGATTTGTTGGACATTGAAAGTACATGTTGCTGAGTTAAAAAAAGTTAGTAAAACCTCTTTGGTTTTTGTTGTTAAGAGGAATTGCTGCATGAGTGGTGAGTAGATGCCCAAGGTAATTTGGTTGGAGATGTGTTGAAGGAAGAACAACTTTTCAATGTGTTATATTTCCAGTATGGTAATAAATATTTTGCTGGGATTATTTATAGTTTATATTTTGTGTTCCAGATAATCAAGTAAAACAAAGATGAGCTTCATCTATGGACTGCAGTCTGCTGCTAGAAACTGTTTTTTCTTCCGATTTAATTTACTGACCACTTGGAGAAAATGTAACACACAAGCTGTAACCTCACTGGACTTTCATCAAGTGAAAATTAACCATATAGTAAATAAATCTCCTGGCCTGGGAGTAAATCACATTGATAGATGGACTCCTCTGCCTGCAAACTTTTTCTTCTATAGGACTTTTAATACCAAAAGAAAAGACTGCCTTTTGAGCACCAGAAGTAAGGAAATTTGGATGATTAGCCGAAAATATACTGCATGGACTGACTCTTTTTCAAGACAGCTACTGATGAAAGACGTTCCCGTAGTTCCTGCTCATTCAATGTTGCATCCCCTCAACTGTTTACCCACAAGAGACATCAGGAGTTTCCACACTTCTCCACGGTGCCAAGCTGCTCCTGTTCCTCTGTTGTTGATGATTCTTAAGCCAGTGCAGAAGCTGCTTGCAATCATTGTGGGCAGGTAAAATGCTCTTTAAAATGTAAGCTTTTATATTAAAAGTTTCTAAAACTGTAGTTTTAAAGAAAAATTGGTAGATTTCCCTCCCATGATTAGCTCGGAAGTTCAGTTTCTAAATAGTTGGTATATGTATGTATATATGCCTTAGTAATCTTAAAATCATTTGCTGCATATATAATACAGAAATGTTATCTGTAAAAATTATTCTTATATATCTTATCTAGACACTATTTTAAAGATCTTATAATTACAAAAATCAGAAATGTTTGTTATATTTCATGTGTAGGAACCGTACTTACAAACATTCCTTTTTAGTTCATGAAATTTGAGGTGATGAATCATGAAACTGAAAAACTTTGCTCATTTAAGAAAGAACTCCTAGCCAAATTAACTCTTAATTAGTATTTGTTTATTTTTCTGTTCTATTTCCAACAAATCTTTATTTTCTCTTGGTGATCCTTTATAGCACTTAATGTTTTTAAAGCTAAGTAATACTTCGTATTTAACTTAAAACTCTTCCCTCATAATTTTGTTTTCTCTTACTTGCTCTATGAAGATTGAAGAAAGGTAAAGTTAAGCATTGTCTCCCTATAAAGTTATTTTATATTTGATAACTATGAAGTGCCTTCTAGCCTTTTTACTTCTGTAATAATCAACCCAGTTTTCTTTTTATCCAAAATCGAGAACTTGTACTCTAATTTATTGTGTTCTTTATGACTAGGCTTTGGCACTCAGAAAATATACAGTTAATTTAGCTCTCAATTTAAGTATGACTTCAAAGAAAGCCAGAGCTAGGCAGTAGTCAAAGAAGTAAAACCAGTTTTTATTCAGAACTTTTGCAATAGGAGAAAAGAGACCTCAGTATAGAACCAGAGTCAGTTCTGAATACACCATGGGCTGTGCAGGTAGTGTGGGGGTTGGTAGATGGAAAACTACAGAGAGGAAACATCAGGAGCCAGGAGAGATTCTACTCAATCTGATCTATCAGAGTTACTGCCGAGGACAGGTCAGAGTGATCAGATACTACCCAACTATGGTGCCTATCCATGGCCTGTTTAGAAATGCAATTGCATAGCAGGAGGTGAGCAGGGGCGAACAAGCGAAGCTTCATCTGTATTTAACAGCTGTTCCCCATTGCTTGCATTACTGCCTGAGCTTTGCCTCTTATCAGATCAGCAGCAGGATTAGATTCTCGTAGGAGCATGAACCCTACTGTGAACTGGGCTTGTGAGGGATCTAGGTTGTGTGTTCCTTATGAGAATCACCCCCAAACCATTTCCTCACCACCACCCCAGGTCCATGGAAAAGTTGTCTTCCGCAAAACCTGTCCCTGGTGCCAGAGGGTTGGGGACCACTGACCTGGGGGATGATGAATGATAAGTAACAGGTTAGATATCACAAGAGATCATATATGGAGGATGAGAGATTCTGACTTAACTGACCAGTACAGAGGTGAACACAGCAGTCCCGAACTCAAAACGTTCATGGGAGTCTAAGTAGAGTTTGGTCCAGGAGAGAATCTTCGTCACAACTCAGCCCAGGTTCTTGGGCTGATAGATCTTTCTCCTTCTTTTAAATTATTTATTTTTAACTTTTTGTTATTACTGTTATAAATCACCTAAAATTTTATTTTAGGTTATGTTTTCATACATTTTTAAATAATAGTGTCGTAAATTTTTAAATTGGAAATAAGTATACTTCATAGCTTGATCTAAGTCTTTTTAAGGTTGAAACACTTTAAGGGCCTTTTAGGTATATCACTTAGCAGGACTAAAATAACTTAAAGAAGTTGTTTTATAAAATAAATTTTGTCCAGAGAATGATGTATGTATTTTAAATATTTGTTGTAATTTCACAGGTGAACTCATGGGGGAGATTTTTTGTTCAAGTACTGAAAACATTATTGTTGTTTTAGTCGCTAAGCTGTGTCCAACTCTTTGCGACCCTGTGGATTGTAGCCGGCCAGGCCCCTATGTCCATGGGATTTCCCAGGCAAGAATACTGGAGTGGGTTGCCATTTGCTTCTCCAGGGGATCTTCCAAAACCAGGGATTGAATCTTGGTCTCCTGCTTTGGCATGCAGATTCCTTACCACTGAGCCACCTGGGAAGCCACTGAAGACATTACTGGTTGTCAGAATGTCTGTGAATTCTAGAGGCAGCAGAGAGTATTGCTGCCTGGTAGGGTTGGACCTCCCCTGACGTTATCCACAAAATCTCTGATTTCTGTGTGTACAGTGCCTGTGCCCTTATTACACCTCTCCTTTGTCGTGTTCTCTGGAGCTTAGTGGAGTTTCTGCTGCTGAGCAATATTTGTTTCCAAAATCAGAGCTGAGATAGTTTCCCTTGCATCTGACTGAAGTACTGGCAGATTGTGCCAGATGTCTGACGTCTGATGAGCAGTGGGGGAGTTGTGGTTAAAGGTGAAGATTTATTGTACCACAAGCCTTCAGTTGTTTATTTGGGCAATTCATCCCTATTATCACATTGCCTTCCTTCCCGATTTTCCTCTTATTAACTCTGTGACCTTGGGTAAGTTGTTTAACTTCTCTATGCCTCAATTTTCTCTTCTGTAACAGGGTTATTATGAAGATTAAATGAGATGACATGCATATAGCAATTAGAAGAGTACCTTGAATGTGCTAAATAGTCAATAAATGTGAACTAATGGTAGTTATAGTAAAACAGCTTCTCACTTAGCTCGTTTAAAATAACTGAAGAAGAAAATTCAAATGAGCATTAGATTTTTTAACTACAGCTCTGTATAATTGATTGCTTTTTTATCATTTGGCTAAGAATTTTACAAACTGGAAAAATCCCATCTATACAGAGAAATATAAAAATTCAAGCCTTTGATGACAAAATATTAGCATAAGCATTAAGTTTTGGTGGTATGTACTGATTTTGTTATCAGAACTTTGAATTTTTCTTTTTGCTCTAGGGGCATAAGAAAATGGTGGCAGGCACTTCCTCCTAACAAGAAGGAACTATTTAAAGAAAGTTTAAGGAAGAATAAATGGAAGCTCTTCCTTGGCTTGAGTAGTTTTGGATTGCTTTTTGTAGTGTTTTATTTTACACATCTGGAAGTGAGTCCAGTCACAGGAAGGAGCAAGCTACTGTTATTGGGGAAAGAACATTTCAGACTTTTATCAGAACTGGAATATGAAGCAGTAAGTAGAAAGACTCATTTTTTAATTAGATTGCTTGATATAATATTCAAAGCAGGAAAGTTTCTTAAACATGAACAATGCACTGCTTTTTAATTTTAATCTCTGGTGGGGAATTAGCCTTTTTTCTAAAAAGTCTCAGACCTTTCATGCTTTGTATTCCTGCCATCTACATCACCTTTCCTCACAATCACCCAGCCAGCTTCTGCTCGTCACATGTCACCTTAAATGTCACTTTCTCAGGAAAGCCTTCCTTGGTTATCCTGACTAGGTTAAGCAGTGAGGCTGTGTTAGGCCCTAGGGGGTATCCTTCATAACAACACAGATTACATTATGAATCAGTCATTTGTAGCTTGATCACTGCTTGGCTGTATTGGGGCTAGGTGTTCTACTTTTATTTTCTCTTTGCATACTGTACTTTCCTTTTAAAAACACTTATCATGAGGGTAGAAGCATCGTAATTATTTGCATAATTATCTATTTGCTGATATGTCTCCCTTGCTAGACTAACTCCAGGGGGTCAAAGAGCCTGTTTGTTCTGTTTATTTTATTTTATTGTCTTATTTTATTTTAAGTACTGGCACAGTGTACAAAGTAGTGCTTACTATGTATTTTTTTTAACAAATAGATCTGTAATTTGAATTTTTGTATCTTGAAAATTAAGTAGAATAACATAGTTCCCCACCCCCTAAACATCAATTTGGGCAGTTTATTATGTATATATTTTCTTTTTCATTAAAAAAAATTTTATTCATTTGTTGGCTTCCCTGGGCCTTCATTGCTGCATGAGGGCTTTCTCTAGTTGCGGCAAGTGGGAGCTGTGTTCTAGTTGTGGTACGCAAGCTTCTCATTGAGGTGGCTTCTCTTGTTGTGGAGCACGGGCTTCAGTGGTTGCTGTGTGGGCTCAATAGTTGCAACTCCTGGCCTCTAGAGCACAGGCTTCAGGAGTTGTGGCCGTGGGCTTAGTTGCCTTGTAGTGTGTGGAATCTTTCCAGACCAGGGATCGAACCCATGTCCCCTGCATTGGCAGACAGACTCTCAACCACTGGGCCACCAGGTTGCCACAGTTTGTTATGTTCTTTAAAATAATTTTTTTAAGTTATATTCTTTGAATACAAAATAAAGTTGGATTTCAGAAGCCTTAACTCCTTGGAAAGTATAGTAACTCAAGTAAGCCTCTTACACCCCTAGTGAGTTCCTTGAGGGCAGATCATCTTTCTGTCCCTCATGCTTAGCACACATATGGTATACAAACTTCATTTTATTGTTATTTGCTTTATTACACTTTGCAGATACTGACTTTTTAAACTTTGGAGGTTTATGGCAACCTTGTGTCAAGCAAGTCTGTCGGATCCATTTTTCCAGCAGCATTTGCTTACTTCCTATTTGTGTCACTTTTCACTGATGCAATATTTTGAGTCTTTTCATTATTATTTGTTTGGCAAAAGAGATTATGAGTCTCTCAAGGCCTAGATGATGCTTAGCATTTTTTTTAAGCTATAAAGTGTTCTTTAAGGTGTGTACATTGTTTTTTTAAAACATAATGCTATTGCACACAATAAACACTGGGAAACCAAAAATTCTTGTGACTCGCTTTATTGAGATATACACTTGTGGTGAATATCTCAGTAAAGATACTGAGAACTGAAACTGAACCCACAATATCTCCAACGTGTGCTATATATGCTAAATTAATATTTGTTGAATTTATAGCCTCACTTGACAACTTTTCTGTGGTTAGATTATTATATATCAAAAATATTTCTGTATTTTTATAATATTGACCTTCTGAGTTTGTCAGTGGAAAGTTACCTTAAAAAAGAAATAACAGATTTTTCACTAAAAAGATTGTTCGATTGTTCTTAATAAAGATAAGACCAATCTCTTCTATACAGGTTACACAGAGATTTGAGATGTTTCTTAGAATATTCTAGTCAGAAGCAAGTTTGAGAAAAGTGTTTTGTTAAGATTGAGAAAAGCCTAGTGTTAAATTAGTGTATGTTCTACTATTTATATCACTAAGTTTAAAAAAAATTACACACATGTACATATATTTTTCCTTATTTTTAGCCTATGCATGTAATACCTGCTTGATATGAAAATTAAAGCACATGTTCTTATGGGATTATTATAAAGTACCATAATTACATATAATCTTATTGTATCTACTTCAGTAGTGTTCTTTTAGACAGCTTACACTGGTGACTTGTGCTTTTAGAAAATACTATATAAAGATTTTAAAATTCATACTCTGTAAAATCATGTTTTTAATGCATTATCAAGGTTACAGACTTCTTAATTCATATATGCAAGACATTACACATTTTATGGAAATTTAGTAGTTTTAGAACATCCTTAATTTTCAAATGGCTGTCTGAGGAACCTTGCAAGTAGCTGAGGAAAGAAGAAAAGTGAAAGACAAGGGAGAAAGGGAAAGATATACCATCTGAATGCAGAGTTCCAAAGAATAGCAGTGAGAGATAAGAAAGCCTTCCTCAGTGATCAGTGCAGAGAAATAGAGGAAAACAACAGAATGGGAAAGACTAGAGATCTCTTCAAGAAAATTAGAGATACCAAGGGAACATTTCATGCAAAGATGGGCACAATAAAGGACAAAAATGGTATGGACCTAACAGAAGCAGAAGATATTAACAAGAGGTGGCAAGAATACACAGAAGAACTATACAAAAAAGATCTTCATGACCCAGATAACCACGATGGTATGATCAGTCAGCGAGAGCCTGACATACTGGAGTCTGAGGTCAAGCGGGTGTTAGGAAGCATCACTATGAACAAAGCTAGTGGAGGTGATGGAATTCCAGTTGAGCTATTTCAAATCCTAAAGATGATGCTGTGAAAGTGCTGCACTCCATATGCCAGGAAATTTGGAAAACTCAGCAGTGGACACAGGACTGGAAAAGGTCAGTTTTTATTCTAATCCAAAAGAAAGGCAATACCAAAGGATGGTCAAACTACCACACAATTACACTATTTCATATGTTAGTGAGGTAATGCTCAAAATTCTCCAAGGCAGGCTTCAGCAATACATGAACCAAGAACTTTCAGATGTTTAAGCTGGATTTAGAAAAGGCAGAGGAACCAGAGATCAAATTGCCAACATCCGTTGGATCATTGAAAAAGCAAGAGAGTTCCAGAAAAACATCTGCTTCATTGACTACTCTAAAGCCTTTGACTGTTTGTGAATCACAACAAACTGTGGAAAATTCTGAAAGAGATGGGCATGCCAGACCACCTTACCTGCCTCCTGAGAAACCTGTATGTAGGTCAAGAAGCAATAGTTAGAACCAGACATGGAAAAGCAGACTGGTTCCAAATTGGGAAAGGAGTTTGTCAAGGCTGTATATTGTCACCTGGCTTATTTAACTTCTATGCAGAGTACATCATGAGAAATTCTGGACTAGATGAAACACAAGCTGAAATCCAGATTGCTGGGAGAAATATCAGTAACTTAAGATATGCAGATGACACCACCCTTATGGCAGACAGCAAAGAGGAACTAAAGAGTTTCTTGATGAAAGTGATAGAAGAGAGTGAAAAAGCCGACTTGAAACTCAACATATAAGAAACTAAGATCATGGCATCCAGTCCCATCACTTCATGGCAAATAGATGGGGAAACAATGGAAACAGTGACAGACTTTATTTTCTTGGGCTCTAAAATCACTGCAGATGGTGACTGCAGCCATGAAATTAAAAGACACCTGCTCCTTAGAAGAAAAGCTATGACCAACCTAGACAGCATATTAAAGCAGAGACATCACTTTGCTGACTAAGGTCCATATAGTCAAAGCTATGAATTTTCCAGTAGCTGTGTATGGATGTGAGAGTTGGACCATAAAGAAAGCTAAGTGCCAAAGAACTGATGCTTTTGAATTGTGGCATTGGAGAAGACTCTTGAGACTCCCTTAGACTGCAAAGAGAGCAGACCAGTCACTCCTAAAGGAAATCAATCCTGAGTATTCATTTGAATGGGCTTCCCTGGTGCCTCAGAGGTTAAAGCGTCTGCCTCATTGGAAGGACTGATGCTGAAGCTGAAGCTCCAATACCTTGATTACCTGATGCGAAAAGCCGATTCACTGGAAAAGACCTGATGCTGGGAAAGATGGAAGGCAGGAGGAGAAGGGGACTACAGAGGATGAGATGGTTGGGTGGTAGCACCGACTCAATGGACATGATTTTGAGCAAGCGCTGGGAGATTGTGAAGGACAGGGAAGCCTGGTATGCTGCAGTTTGTGGGGTCACAGGGTCAGAGATGACTGAGCGACTGGAAGAGCAAAATTTTTCAAAGTATACTTGAAAGAATCTCTCATGAACATAGCTTCAGAAAAGATGTCTTTGTATGGTGGCTAGTCTTAATCAACACAGTAAAAAGAAAATGATATGCTCATTAGTTCTATAGTTTCAGTAATTTCCTTTCAGTCTGTGTGAATAAGACACTTTAAAATTAATGAAATGTTGTCCTTTTTCTGGTAGAAGTTTAGCTTTCTTATTAAGCATAGGGTGTTTTTCTATTCAGTACGTTATGAAAGTTTTTATTAATTTTTATTGGAGTATAGTTGCTTTACAGTGTTGTGTTAATTTCTGCTATACAGTAATTTCTTTGTATTTTGCTTTCTTATATAAAATCTTTATGTTCTCTAGGAAATGTTTTGTTTTCTAAAATATTTAGGAAAGTCGAAATAATACTTAAGCATTTTATTTGTTTATAAGCTCATAGAAAAGATGAATGAAATTTTTATTTCAACCAATTTATAGGAAAAATCTTAGGTTATTAGAATTTATTCCATTTGGCCTTTGCATAAAATAATTCAAATTTGAAAAAAATTGAGTAATATATGCAGATTTTTCCATAATTAAAGTATTCAACAGCATAGTGCCATATAAATCACTCCTTAAAGCAGTATAAAGGCTTCCCTGGTGGCTCAGTGGTAAAGAATCCACCTGCCATTGCAGGAGATGAGGGGTCCATCTCTGGGTTGAAAAGACCTCCTGGAGAAGGAAATGACAACCCAGTGTTTTTGCCTGGAAAATCCTATGGACGGAGGAGCCTGGTGGGCTACAATCCATGGGGTCACCAAGAGTCAGACAAAACTTAGTGACTAAACAACAACAATAAAAGCAATATAAACATTTTGTGGAGCTAACACTCTCTTAGAGACTACTTTTTAATCTTTCAGTGGATGGAAGAATTTAAAAATGATATGCTAACTGAGAAAGATGCGCGATATGTGGCTGTTAAAGCAGTGGTTCATCATTTAATTGAATGCAATCAAGATATTCCAGGGATCTCTGAGATCAATTGGATTATTCATGTGGTTGATTCCCCAGATATAAATGCCTTTGTACTTCCAGTAAGTAAATATTGCCCAGTCTAATTTCTAACTTTTAATTGTTAAATTTAATGTCTTATTTTTTTTATGGTGTTCTCATTGCTTACATTATTTTCATTATGGTGCAGAATGGACAAGTGTTCGTCTTCACTGGACTTTTAAATAGTGTGACTGATATTCATCAGCTTTCCTTCCTTCTGGGCCATGAAATAGCACATGCAGTACTTGAGCATGCTGTAAGTATCTAAAATGAATGTTCAGCTATTGAAATACTCCTTTGAAGTTAGCAAGTTAAATCTTTTAGAGAACTGGATCTTTTCAGTTTTTTTAAATTGATGGAATTTTAGTTTTTAGTAATTATTCTGTTGCCTGAAAAAGTATGATTGGCTAATTTTGAGAATTTCTATGGTCTTTAGTATTTGATTCTGAATAATTAGTGTTTCTCTTAAATACTGTTTTCATCACCTATCTTTTTTGGTAAGACGTAATTATTCTCAACCTCTAATTATTTCAAATTAGATATTAAACTTTCCATAATTATTAACATACTTATAATCTAGTCAGAAAATTAACTGTAGGAAAGTGATATTACTATCTAAGTGGTAAATCAGTTTTCTTCCTTTTTTTATTCATTCTCAGAGAATAACTTAGAGCATCTTGGAAAATGTCTAGAATGATATGCTGTATATAATGAATGCAGAGTAATAATAATGATACCTTGCCATTTTACAGTTTACTGAGCTTTTTAATATATACCTTCTCATTAATAATTTTAATACTGTCCTCATGAGGTAGGTATTTAATATCCTTATGTTATATACAAGGGCACTAATGTTTAAAAAGACCTTGAATACTAATACTAATTATTAATTAAATACTAATCTGACAGCCTGGCAGAATTTGAACTTTAATCAAAGCTTTCTGTTTGCAGGTCTAGCACTGCTTTCTTTTACCACAGTTACCTGGCTGTTTTCAGGTTGATTTATCATAGAATTTAGGTTGATTAATGCTCTTGTGAATATACAGATCTGTTTGACTTGGTATGAATCTAGAAAAATAATATATTTATTTACTCATTTTTATTTTGATGCACTAAAAACATGCATGGCTCATTCGTCCGCATGAGTAGAAAAAGGTATATTTTCTAATTGAAAACACGAAGGTAAATAGTGAAAGGATTGTAAAATGCTGCATCAGAAATGCAAGTAATATTAACTTCAAGTGGAAAAGATAATGTTATTAATCCTTCTAAAAGTCAATTCAAATTCTGTCTTTTCCTTAGAGTATTAATAAGATGAGGTAGGCCAAAGTTGTGCTCTTCTGGAGTGCAAATAGTAATTATCACCTTTATTTCTTCTGAGTTATAGGGAAATTAAAAAAATTTTTTTTTCCTTAAACAGATACATACAAGAATCAATCTAAGCAGTTGAAATGCATTATATCTTTCTAGAAATGGTTTCATAACTGCAAAATCAATTATGGTCATTTTTAGCTTTTAAAAGGTATTCATTTCAGTACATTAATTTTCCTGGATCTAGATTGATGTGTTATTGAGCATAATGTTGTCATCTCTGTCTCTGCAAGAACAACAATTAGATGAGACATAAAAAGCAAATATCAGGCTCAAAAATAGGAAATAGTTATTAATATTTCTTTGTTAGGCGTCTTAGCCATTGTCTATACTGTGTTTTCTCTTTTTCAGGAGTCTCCATTTTTATTTGATCTAGCCTTTTATCTTGTTTTTGTTATTCCACAAATATGGATTTTTAAATTTTTATTAGTTTTCTAAGATTATGTAATAGCAATTATATTCTTTAGTAATTACAAGGATTTTCTCTTCTATAATGACTTCATCACTTGGAGTTGTATTCTTTAGTCCTAAAATAATTCCATAATTGTTTTTCATGACTCGCAGTTCTTATAATGAAGCAAAAATTGCTTTGTGAGGGCAGATTATATTAAGAAGTATTCTAGGTGATTATTTTTAGTTGTCAGCCATATTTCATACACTCAAGTAATGTTTCCTATATTGTCAGTGTCAGCATGACAGTAACATTTTTTAATCAACAATAGTGGGGCACGGTGAACAGTCCAGTGCATTAAACTTATATTTAGATATTGCTATTCAAAACAACCACTTTAGAACTTTTTTTTGGTTACTGCTATAAGTAAATACAAAAAAACCATATAACTAAATTTCCTGATGGGAAATACCAGACTGATAAAATTTCAAACTTGCTTGACTTTTCGTATATTAGGTCGTGAACTCAAAAGATTTTTATTTAAAATAATTTCCGATATTTTCCTGAATTGTTCTTGTTTTAGCTTCTTCATGTGTTCAATAGTGTTTGGTCTCTGTCTAAAAGTATAAGCATAATAAACACATTTATTTGGTTTTTAAAGAAGATTTAGTGACAGTATTAGAAACTGTAACTTTCTGGGTTTGATTCCTTGTTCTTTTTACTAAGCAGCTGTGTGAATTTGGGCAACTCTTTTAACCTCCCTTCATCCTAGTTTATCTATAAAATAGAAAACAATTGTACATATTTTACAAAATTAGTATGCTTGTTAATATAAGACTCTGTACATATGAACAGAAATTTCATTTAATGACAGGTTCAATTTAATGAACCTGTCATTATTTCTGAATAGTGGTAGTAGTTCAAGCAGATATTAGCTCTATGAGTAAATGAATACATAATATGTAAGCCAGAGGCCAGAAGGATAAAGCTCAGAAGAAGGAGAACTGGCAGTCTTACTTGGTGAAGTTCACTTAAACACATGTAATTATTTAATGTGGTTACACACAGTGAACGAGAAAATGTAAGCCTGTACTGTCTGAATTTATTAAGTATAATTTTTATTATTTTGATTTTTCTCAGGCAGAAAAGGCTAGCTTGGTTCATTTATTGGATTTCCTAGGTCTGATTTTTCTTACGATGATTTGGGCCATTTGTCCTCGAGATAGTTTGGCACTTTTGGGCCAGTGGATACAGTCTAAACTGCAGGAGGTAAGTCTGAGAGAAAAACTTGAAATTGCAATGGCTTGTGGTGAGGATATTTTAATATTACTGTAAAGAAAAAAACATCAGAAATCTTTTCGTATTTTATCCTTATCATGAAACATGGGTACTATGTTTTAGTGTCTTAGATTTTCTCATTTTTAGGGGATACTCTTAATAATAGGCATTTAAATTAGAAAACACTACTTCTCTTAAATGATGGAGATAGATGGGTAGGAAGGGCTTGGCAACTTTTGGCTAGCATGATTTTTTGGGCATATTTATTGTTTCTACAGAGAGGAAACCCAGTCACAACCCTTTCTTTCCTTCTGTTGTTTACCTTCAAATGTTCCTTTTGTCTCTCGTCATGACAGTGGTGTACTCACTGGATGACACTTCCTTTCCCCAAATACTTACATTTTGATGGGTAACTTTTTTTTTTGGAGGATAATTGCTTTGCAGTGTTGTGTTGGCCTCTCCCGGGCAGCCGCGTGAATCAGCCGTAATTATCCACATATCCTGTCCCTCTTGAGCCTCCCTCTCCCCTTCCCTCTGACCCCTCTAGGTCATCACAGAGCACCAGGCTGGGCTCCTTGTATTGTATTGCAGCTTCCTACCAGTTATATCTGTTTTACACATGGCAGTATGTATATGTCAGCGCCACTTTCTCAATTCTTCCCACCCTCTCCTTCCCCACCTGTATCCAGAGGTGCTTTTTCTGTGTCTTCATTCCTTTCCTGCAAATAGGTTCGGCAGCACTCTTGGGGAGCTCTTAAAACCTGTAAATTTTATGGGCACAGGGTTGGCAGAAGCTGCCCAATTTCTCCCACCGCCTCGCTCTAGCTAAACTAGTGTTACCTGGTGACTATTGAAAGGACAGTTTTAATAGGTGTCTGTTAACTTTTGTTTTATGCATAATGATCGTCATCTGATAAAATTTATGGAGTCCTCCATCTTTCTCAAAACAGTACACCACAGAAAGGAGGTCTTGCAATCTTAATATTTGCTTTGTTAGCTGTGATTATTTTATTTTACATCTTTCATCAGATATTTCCTCTTGTCCTGGGAGTTTTGGTTATTTAGGAACAATCTGTTATTTGTGTATATTCAGTGATTTGTGGAGCACCCATCAGAGTGCCATCTGGGTGCTGTTTAAATCTAATCTGTAAAATTCTTTGAGACAAATTGCTTTGGAAATTGAATAACTAAATCTTTTATTCAGTGTTATCGAATCATTTGGTTTCAGTTTTATTGAAATAAAAGTTCTTAAAGGGAAAAAGAAAAAATGGTTATTGCTTAAGTGACAGAATCTCATATTTTGAATTTTATTTTTATCGTTCATGTGCTGGGAAGTCAAAGAAGGTAATGCAGGTTTTCCACCATTTATCAGTAGATAGCATTTTATGTAATAGAATCAGAAGATTAAGTCATAAGGAAGATAACTGGAAGCTGTTTCTCTGTTGAAATGCTTGATGATCCTGTTGCTTGAGTATAATTCTTTAATAATTACACTGAAACTCAAGTAAGGATTACTTCTGTTTGAACTCTTTTTTTTTTTCCTCTATTTTTTTTCTCTGAATCAAGGCCCCCTCCCAATAATTTTGGTGGTGAGGAAATGCTTCTTTTTCTAGAAGTCTTGCTCATGGTGATTGGAGGGCAGAGGTGATTCCGATAGTGAAGTTTTTGAGGGGGAAATGCTGACATTCTTTTGTCAGAGAAAGGAAGAGAGGAAGAAAGAAGGAGGGGCTCTCAGTTAACCATTTGGGTATGGTGTAGCAGCCCTCATAGAGTGCTACCCGTTAGGGTTTTGAGAGCTATTAGTAATAATTACAGTAGCTAACATTTATTGAGTATATACTATATGGTCAGCACCATGATAAATACTGTAAATTAATTTTGTACAGGGGCTAAGAATACAGGCTCTGATCAGATGGATCTGTGTTTGGATTTAATCTCTCTTAGATTTAAATTCTGTACAACTTCAGCAGATTGCTGCATTTGTTACAGGTCTCAGTTTCCTTATCTGTAAGTTCAGATAGTAGTAGAGGCCAACTCACAGCACTATTGAAGGCTTAATGATAACATTTAAAGCAGCATTTCTCAATATAAGCACTATTCACATTTTGAATTGACAAAGAATTGACAAGATAATTCTTTGTTGTGGGGAATTGTCCTCTGCATTGCAGAAAGTTTAGTAGCCTCCACACATTTAGATGCCAGTAGCTCTCCCCACTTCTCCCCACCCCCAGCTGCAGCTGTGACAATCAAAAATACCACCAGACATTTCCAAATGTCCCCGAGGGATAAAAATCATGTCCTGTTGATAACCACTGGTTGAAAGCATTTAGCACAGTACCTGGTATAAGGTAAGGACTCAACAAATAGGAGTTATTACTTGCTCATTTTAACCCTCTCTGCAACTCTAGGAGTTTGGTACTGTATGGAAGTACTGCTGTACTTTGCCACTGTATGAAATCAATGCTTCATTTTACATATAATGCTATTGGGCTTATAAGGGTGGAAAAATACAGCCCAGAGGTAGTAGTTAATAAGCACTCAGGCTTGAACATGTTTCTCTCCTTTTAAAGCCAGTGTTTTTCACCAGTTTATACTAGTTATACTATTAATGCCAGTCAATTTGTGGGGACACCTGTAGCCTGCTTGTGGCGAGTGAAGCAATCTAAAACAGACATGATCGAGAAGGAAGCAAGTCACATCTAATGGTCATGTACTGTGGACTAGATTGATTTAGTTATTTCAAGCCATCACTGACAGGTAATTAATTGCTTCCGCAATTAATAGTTCTTTTCTCAAAAAGTCCTGCCTATCGATCCATCTTCTACAAAGTTTTAGTACTTACTGAAAATTAGTATTTAACTGGAAAGCATTCACATAAATACAAGTAATTAGGGAAATTAAAGTTACAATATCTATTTGTATTTTTTTATTGAAGTTGGAAGAAGAGTTCATTTTCCTAACTAATCAATACTTAGAAAACAAAGAAGAAATTAAGATAATACATCATAGAAAGAACATTGTGCTATATGGTTAATTTTCTAACTGAAATAAATCTCCTAGTAGTGTCACTGGCTACTATATAGCTGCAGTTTTTCAATTTTCTTTTAAGACTGAAAGATCAGAATGTTTCCTGGCTATAATAAAAAAAAACCCTATATCAATAAACTTTCTCAGGGAATCCTCTACATAGTAAGTGGAGATTATAATCAGAAAAAATAAAAGGACTCTGTATGATACTGTGGACTTTCCAAAAATTTGTAGGCATGGTTTTTTCCTATTCGTTCCTTGTTTTTAAAATATTAATCTCTGATGGGGGAAATAAAGGCTGCATTGTTTTATACCATCGTGTGCTTTAATGTTAATCATAGCATAAGAACTATATCCTAGATAATCCATGAAATTTATTTTAAAAATATCATTTTGTTGCTGCTTTTTTTTTTAATGAAATAAATAGCCTTAATGGGACTTTTCTTTCTTATTTCTTAGTTTTTGTTTGATAGACCATATAGTAGAACGCTAGAGGCTGAAGCTGACAAAATTGGACTACAGCTTGCTGCCAAGGTAAAAAGTTCAGAAGTTGAAAATACACTGTCTCCTTCATATAGCAAAATATAATTGTATGTTGTCTTAATGAGTTTTGGCATGGGCGTAGAATGAGAGTTTGACTATATATAATTTTTCACTAGTACCTTTTTAAAAAATAATTTTATTTATTTATTTTTGGCTGTTCTGGATCGTTTTTGCTGCATGGGCTTTTCTCTAGTTGTGGCGACTGGGGGCCACTCTGTAGTTGCGGTGCATGGGCTTCTCATTGCAGTGGTTTCTCTTGTGGAACATGGGTTCTGGGGCACACGGGCTTCAGTAAATTGCCGCATGTGGACTCAGTAGTTGTGGCTCCTGGGCTCAAGAGCACAGGCTCAGAAGTTGTGGTGTGCAGGCTTAGTCGCTCTGTAGCATGGGGGGGGCGGGTGTCTTCTTCCTGGACCAGGGATCAAACCCATGTCTCCTGCATTAGCAGGTGGATTCTTTACCACTGAGCCTCCAGGGAAGCCCTTCATTAATATCTTTTTAAGTCTGTCCCCTCTGGAAGCTATTGCTATCTTTATTTGACTCTTTTCCCTTGTTTTGCTGATCTAAGGAGGCTTTCTGAATAAGATGATGTGTAACTGGTTTTACCCACTTGGAAAAGGGTTTATCTTATTATAGCTACAATCTCAGCTGAACAAACTGAATTTTTACCATTTAAATAAATAATAGAAGAACAGTCTTATTACTTTGTATCTTTCAGGTTATAATTTTTGTTATGGCAGATGACTTATTTCTGCTAGCCACGGAGAGCAGCTCTGGGCTCTTATTCTGGTTTATACTGGATTGATTTGAAGCTACTTCATGCCTGGCTACTGTTTTTATCATCTGTGATAACTGTGTATTAGTAGGATTTAATATTAGAAGTAAAACTGCATTTTTAAAAATTGGTGAAAACAGTGCCACTTCACATGTTAAATTCAAATTGTATTTGATTCTTTGTTGAGTTTTCAGTAGTTATCAGAAATCCTAACTATTGAAAATCACTCTTACCTGAATTTCTCATTATGAGTATTTAATTTCATAAATCGAGATAAAAATTCAAATTTCAAAAAGTCAATAAATCCAAAAAAGCAATGTTCTTTGAATGTTGCATAAGCATGATTAAATGAATTTTCAGACCTCATAGATTAAGAGGTTCCCAAATAGTGGGTCACAGATTGACTCTATCAAGAATTTCCCAATATTAATGTACTATGGTCTGTGAAATTTTCCGTCTAGGTAACTGCCGTCTATATTCTGGTTCAGAAATCTTTGCTTATTTCGATAGATTGTTCCTGTTTTATTTCCAAGAAGTTTTCTTGTTTTGTTAAATATAAGGAAGAGGTCAAGATAATTTTTTCCCCATGTGGATATCTAATAGACTCAGCACTGATTTTTGAAGATTTTCTTTTCTCCACTAAACTTCAATTTCTCTGTCATAAATGTGGGAGGCTATATGTAAGTCTGTTTCTGGACTCCCTGTTGTATTCCATTGGTCTATTATTTATCTTTGAGCCAATACCACCTTGTCATTATAACAGTATAATAAATTTTGAGATCTAATATCTTGATGTTCAAGCTGAAACTCTAATACTTTGGCCACCTGATGTGAAGAGCCAACTCATTGGAAAAGATACTGATGCTGGGAAAGATTGAAGGCAGGAGAAGGGGGCAGCAAAGGATAAGGTTAGAAAGCATTACTGATTCAGTGGACATAAATTTGAGCAAACTCTGGGAAATAGTGGATGACAGAGGAGCCGGGCATGCTGCAGTCCATGGGGTCACAAAGAGTTGGGCACAACTTAGCAACTAACAACAACATGCCCAGTAGTGGGGTTGCTGGATTATATGGTGGTTTTTGGGGAAGAAAATGGCAACCCACTCCATTATTCTTGCCTGGGAAATCCTATGGACAGAGGAGCTTGGCAGGCCACTGTCCATGGGGTCGCAAGAGTAGGACACGACTTTGCGACTAAACCACCATTGGTGGTTTTACGCATAACTTGTTAAGGATCTCCATACTGTTCTCCACAATGACCGTATTAGTCTGCATTCCCACAACAGTGCAGTATGGTTCCCTTTTCTCCTCACCGTCTCCAGCATTTATTGTTTGTAGTTTTATTGATATTGGCTCTTATGATTGGTGCGAGATAATGCCTCATAGTAGTTTTGATTTTCATTTCTCTAATAGTAATGTCAAACATCTTTTTATGTGCTTCTTGGCCATCCCTGTGTCTTCTTTGGAGAAATGTCTGATTTCTAAGTTTTGACTCTAGTCCCAATAGACAGTCAAAAACTCTTCTCAATCACCTCGTTCTGCTTGGATTTCTTTTGATTTCTGCATAGTCTTAGTCTTAGTCTTTTGCTCGTCACTGCTTAAAATTTAATAAGATTTGCTGGTTGGAATTGTGAAACAGAGGATCAGAGTCCCTGCAGTGAGTTGTCCTCCTTTCTGGGATTTTGGCTTTTCTAGTCTTGGTTGACTTGGTAACTCTCCAGTACCTTTGAACAAGTATTATTTATGTTTTATCCAAATTTTCTAATTAGTTTTGATGGAAACATTGGTCTGCTATAATAAGCTACTTGACTCCATCACTGTTAGGAGACGAAGTCCCTAATGCAGTCTTTTAAATAGCTGTCTAATAGTCTGTAATTTGGATAACTCATTTAACTATATGCTTATTGGTGAACTTCTGGAGGTGCTTCTAGTTGTTGCTATTGTTGTTGTTACTGTGTTTATTGCAATAATTCTGAAACTGGCACCCTTATACACATATCCTTCTGTTCTTCGGGCTTTTATAGGTTGGGGTTGCTGGCATTTCAATTTTTACTTTAAGAGATACTCTCAATTATTTCAGAATGTTACTAGCAAGTCATATCAGTGACAAACCAGAACGCCTTTTTAAACTCCCCTCAACAGCACTGTTTTTAATCCCTTTTTTGTTAATTTGGACAAAAAGTGAGATCTCATTGCTTTTAAAACTTGAATTTTCTTGCTTAGCAGTAAAGCTGAGCATAATGTTTTATTTTCCTTGGCTCTTTTAAAATGATTTCTTTTTTTGTGGATTGCCTTTTATGTTTTGATGAGTAGATTTTAAAAATACATATTCTAGGCTCCCCCCTTGGAAATTCAGAATCAGTAGCTAGGTGACCAAGATCTGAGTCTGAGTGTGTTTAGGAGCTGGAAGTGATTCTGATATTCAGGCAGATTTGGAAATTACTACTTTGAGTAATCAAATGTCAGTTTTGTGTTTTCAGGTCACTTGGTAAGTTAAATTTCCTGTTTTATTTTTTAAAAAAAGAGGAATTAAACTAGAGAAGTTATTAAAGAAATATTGATATTCCTTTGATTATTTATGATATGCAATCCATATGTATATATATTTTAAAGAGTATATCTGGGTAGATAAAACTATGATTTTCATTTTCTTTGTGTTGTGGACTACTGGCCTTTTACCAGTTGTGATATTATGGTTTATTTAGTTCAAAGGAGAAAACAGTATTGCAGCAGATGTTAAGTCATGAATCCATAGTGATAAAGTAATATCTTTATTATGGAGTACTTAGGACATAAAAATGCCATCTCTGAATACAAGTATTTCTTTTCCTGCCAAAGGTAGAAATAAGTATGAAAACCTCAATTGTGTTTATACTACCACTTTATTCTGTGTAACCTTTAGAGATAGTAACACCATTATCTGCCATTTAATATTTATTATATTTTTATACTTTGTTTAGCATTTTATATGATCAGATTGGTCATATTCTTTGTAGCCAAAGGTGCAGAAGCTCTATACAGTCAGCAAAAACAAGATCATGAGCTGACTGTGGCTCAGAGCATGAGCTCTTTATTGCCAAATTCAGACCTAAATTGAAGAAGTAGGGAAAACCACTAGACCATTAAGATATGACCTAATCAAATCCCTTACCATAATGCAGTGAAAGTGACAAATAGATTCAAGGGATTAGATCTGATAGATAGAGTGCCTGAAGAACTATGGATGGAGGTTCGTGACATTGTATAGGAGGCAGTGATCAAGACCATCCCCAAGAAAAAGAAATGCAAAGAGGCAAAATGGCTGTCTGAGGAGGCCTTACAAATAGCCGTGAAAAGAAGAGAAGCGAAAGGCAAAGGAGAAATGGAAAGATACTCCCATTTGAATGCAGAGTTCCAAAGAATAGCAAGCAGAGATAAGAAAGCCTTCCTCAGCAATCAATGCAAAGAAATAGAGGAAAACAATGGAATGGGAAAGACTAGAGAGATCTCTTCAAGAAAATTAGAGATACCAAGGGAACATTTCATGCAAAGATGGGTTCGATAAAGGACAGAAATGGTAGGGACCTAACAGAAGCAGAAGATATTAAGAAGAGGTGACAAGAATACACAGAAGAACTATGCAAAAAAGATCGTCATGACACAGATAATCATGATGGTATGATCACTCACCTAGAGCCAGACATCCTGGAATGTGAAGTCAAGTGGGCCTTAGGAAGCATCACTACAAACAGAGCTAGTGAAGGTGATGAAATTCCAGTTGAGCTATTTCAAATCCTAAAAGATGATGCTGTGAAAGTGCTGCACTCAGTGTGCCAGCAAATACTCAGCGATGGCCACAGGACTGGAAAAGGTCAGATTTCATTCCAATTCCAAAGAAAGACAGTACCAAAGAATGCTCAAACTACTGCATAATTGCACTCATCTCACATGCTAGCAAAGTAATGCTAAAAGTTCTCCAAGCCAGGCTTCCAACAGTATGTGAACTGTGAACTTCCAGGTGTTCAAACTGGATTTAGAAAAGGCGGAGGAACCAGACATCAAATTGCCAGCATCCATTGGATCATCAAAAAAACAAGGGAGTTCCAGAAAAACATTTACTTCTGCTTATTGACTATGCCAAAGCCTTTGACTGTGTGGATCACAACAAACTGGAAAATTCTGAAAGAGATGGGAATACCAGACCAGCTGACCTGCCTCCTGAGAAATCCTATGCAGGTCAAGAAGCAACAGTTAGAACTAGAGATGAAACAACAGACTGGTTCTAAATTGGGAAAAGAGTTCGTCAAGGCTGTATATTGTCACTGTGGTTATTTAACTTATATGCAGAGTACATCCTGAGAAATGCTGGACTGGATGAAGCACAAGTTGGAATCAAGATTGCCGGGAGAAATATCAATAACCTCAGATATGCAGATGATACCACCCTTATGGCAGAAAGCAAAAAAGAAGTAAAGAGCCTCTTGATGAAAGTGAAAGTTGGCTTAAAGCTCAACATTCAGATAACTAAGATCATGGCATCCTGTCCCATCACTTCATGGCAAATAGATGGGGAAACAGTGGAAACAGTGGCTGACTTTATTTTTCTGGGCTCCAAACTCACTGCAGATGGTGACTGCAGCCATGAAATTAAAAGACGCTTGCTCCTTGGAAGAAAAGTTATGACCAACCTAGACAGCATATTAAAAAGCAGAGAGATTACTTTGCCAACAAAGATCCGTCTAGTCAAGGCTATGGTTTTTCCAGTAGTCATGTATGGATGTGAGAGTTGGACTATAAAGAAAGCTGAGCTCCAAAGAATTGATGCTTTTGAACTGTGGTGTTGAAGACTCTTGAGTGTCTCTTGGACAGCAAGGAGATCCATCCAACCAGTCCATCCTAAAGGAAATCAGTCCTGAATATTCATTGGAAGGACTGATAGTGAAGCTGAAACTCCCAATACTTTGGCCATCTAATGTGAAGAACTGACTCATTGGAAAAGACCCTGATCCTGGAAAAAATTGAAGGCAGGAGGAGAAGGGGATAACAGAAAGAGATGGTTGGATGGCATCACTGACTCAATGGACATGAGTTTGAGCAAACTCCGGGAGTTGTTGATGGATAGGGAGGCCTGGCGTGCTGCAGTCCACGGGGTCACAAAGAGTGAGATATGACTGAGCAACTGAACCTCGATGGTCAATTTGAGTATCCGGAACTTGACTCTTATTTGTGGCGCGTGTACTCTTTTTGGACACTGATGCATCAGACTCCATTGACTTCCTGCCACTTAATAGTCAGATCACATAATTCTCTTATTCACGATTCTTTCCTTATCAGGCAACCTTCTGATTATAGTCTGGCTTCCTTTACCTGGAATACCTTGACTGCTAGGGAGAGAACATGCTGAGTTGAGGACAACAACGCCCTGTGCCCTTGTAGTTCGGGTAGTTATAGTTACTGCTGTCAGCTAATAAGTTGGCATTCTGATTTTACGTCAGTCTAGTGAGCTTGGTTAATGGGAACTGTTCCTGAGACATGGATCTGTTGGTCATGTGCTGTCCCATTGGATTTATGAGCTTTTAAGGCCCAGGGCTAAATAGAAATATGGAAAATCCATTAGAATCAAGTTGCTCAAGATGCCTCTTTCATGGTAAGCAGCTTCTCTCCTCTAGAGACACTCTGTGTCTCCTCTGCTATTGGCTGTGAGTGAGTTTGTTTTTTATATTTGCATTCTTGTAGTTTTAATTTTTCATTTAATTTTTATAAAAATTAAAAAATTTTAAATTATCATTACATAAATAACCAGAATGACAGATGCAGTTGTAAAAACTGGTAGAACTAAGGTGTCCTAAGCACAGAGTAACAGCTAACGGTCCAGTTATTAGCTGACAAGAAGATATCCCGTGATTTTGTTGTGTATGTTTATTCATTTGTCCCTGTAAAAAGAATTTGACACTTTACAGTCATTTAAAGAAATGACTTTTGTTTATTTGATTTCATAAAAAGCTGTATCATGTTCATATATATTTTGAGTATCTGTTTCTTAAATATGAGAAAGAAAACTAGTTTTCTTTGTTCTAAGCTGGGGACAGCCTCTTATTATTTTTGTCATACTGACTGTGGAGGTAGGATTGCTGGTGTTTAATGGGCGTGCAGTGGGCAAGGATCTTAAATACCCTGTAGTGGCCCAGAGAGCTCTCCAGAGTGAGGTATTGTCCAGCCCCCAAATCTTGAAAGTGCCCCTCTTAAGAAACAGTTGGCTGAGTTCTTCAAGTGACCTGAATAACTGTGCACATAGCGCCATCTAGTGGGGGGAAATATCAATAGGTAATAAGCAAAATCTCCTTTCATAGCAGGAATGAGAAAATTAAAAAATCTGAACTTTCTGTAAAATGATAGGTTATAGAATCCCAGATTTTTGAAGCAGGAAGGAAAAGGAGATAATCTGATCCATCTTCTCCTTTTACAGATTAGAAAATTAGGGCCCAAAGAGGTGCAGTGATTTGTCCAGTAACATACGTGTGTGCATGCGTGCTAAGTCGTTTCAGTTGTGTCCAACTCTGCGATCCCATGGACTGTAGCACATCAGGCTCCTCTATCCATGGAGTTCTTCAGGCAAGAATAATGGAGTGGGTTGCCTTGTTACGGGCTTCCCAGGTGGCACTAGTGGTAAAGAACCCGCCTGTCAGTGCAAGAGATGACGCAGATGCAGGTTCAGTCCCTGGGTCGGGAAGTTCCCCTGGAGAAGGGCATGGCAACCCACTCCATTCTTCCTGGAGAATCCCATGGACAGAGGAGCCTTGTGGGCTGCAGTCCATAGGGTCGTAGAGTTGGACACAACTGAAGCGACTTAGCACGCAGTTAGTATTACAGCAAGAGCCGGGGCTAGAATTCAGGTCTCAGTTTTCCAAGTTGGTAATCTGAGCCTTTTACATAGCAAACTGACTATCTTTGTGTCCTATTTGTGTTAAAGTCTTATGTTTTTAGTGATTTATTTAAGAAAGAAAAAATAATAAATGAGAACATCTCATTTACTAGGTGTGCCATGAAGTAAGCTCCCATAATGCATGTACTATAGATTACATCTTATTTTGAACCTGATTGTTTCACTTAGAGAAATGAGACAAGCTGTTGTGATTTCATTTAATTTTTTTTAGTTGCTATGATTTCAGCACAAGTTTTTGAATCTTATGATAAAACTTTTTAGGATAGATAAAAAATAAATGCATGACAATTTATTAAAATTATGTAGAACTGACAGGTTGGCAATGAAAAATGCAGAAAACTTTAAAATGAATTATAAAATAATGGAAGTTCTCATTTTTCCTCTTTATTAGGGTACATAAAATTGGTTCTGATAAGTCATTTTTTTTTCTTTTTAAGTGAGAGGGATTGGCACATATTGAGAATAGCAATAACCATCCCAGGACTATGTCACATTTAGTTGGAAAAGAGCAGTTTTTAATTATTGACTGGAAAATGTTGTTTAAACAAAAGTGGGTTATAAGGTGAGCTTTAACAAGTGGTACGATATTGGGAAAAGGAACCTGTAAGAGACTGAAATAAACTGAGACATCCTGATAGATGATGATGATATTGGTAGTGATGGTAACAATGATGATGATTTTTGACAACAGTGATATAATAGTTCACATTTCTTTATGTATTGTGCATGTTCTGAGTGTTTTTAAATATGCTACCTCTTTTAAACTTCATAGCAACCCTGTGAAGTACAATTATTCTCTCATGTTTATGGGTGAAACTGAGGGATGGAGAAAGCAAGTAACCTGTCAAAGGGCTCACAGATAGTAAAGTTTTCCCCTCTTACTTCTGAAATGGAACTTTTTGATAATATTGGGTTGGCCAAAATTTTTGCTCTGTAAGATGGTATGGAATAACTCAAACAAACTTTTTGGTCAACCCAATATTTTAACCTGCTAGGAACAGTTTTGGACATCTGTCGTGTTGTCCATAAAATGACCATTTTTATATATGTTTTCAGTTCCTTTAAATTTAATTTTAAAATAGCCTCAGTGTATTCTTCTACATCTAGGAATCCAGTTACCCTTCTGCAACAGTCCTTTATAGAGTTATCTCAGATGGCTGTTTTATCTACCACATGTCTATGTAGAATACAGGGGAGAATGCCAGAATGACTCGGACAAGTGTACGGTGTTACTGCCATTCCAAAGAAAAATTCAGAACTGCTGGTGTCAGAATTTACCTCTTAGAGAACATGATATCTGGCAGGAGTTTGGTTGGAGAGTCTAAGTGAAATAGAACAAGATTTAGAGATACTTTTTTTCTGCCCCATTTCTCTTTCTCTTTTCTTCTGGGACTTCTATAATGTATATATTGGTCTGCTGATGGGTAATATCGCATAAATTCCTTAGGCTTTCTTCACTCTATTTTTTGTTTGTTTGTTTACTTCTCTGACAAGATGATCTCTAATGCCTTGTCTTTGAGTTCACTGATCCTTTCTGGATCTAGTCTGATGTTGAATCCCTCTACTGAAATTTTTCAGTTTATTTATAGTATTCTTCAGTTCCAAGATTTCTGTTTGGTACTCTAGTAATTTCTATCTCTTGGCTGCAGTTCATGCATTTCTTCTGACCTGGATGAGCAGCTTTATGATGACTGGTTTGAATTCTCTATCAGGTAAATCACACATCGGTATCATTAGGGTTGATTTCTGGAGATTTAGCTTGTTCCTTCAGGACTTATTTCCCCGTTTCTTCATTTTTCTTGACTTACTGTATTGGTATCTTCACAATGGAAAAAACAACCACTTCTTCCAGTCTTCACAGATTGGCCTCACACAAGAGGAGATCTTTGCTGATCAGCCCAGCCAGAGACTTAAGGTAACCTCTCAGACATTCAGGCTAGTCAAAATATGTCTTTGGTCTTAGTGCTCCCTAGGCATCTAAAGTATTCTAGAGTCTATCAGTGCCCTTAGATAGGTGTAACAGTGGCTAGTCCCTTGGGCAGCTCCTAAAAATGTAGGAACATTACATGTGTGGTTCACCTCCTGCTGCCCCAGGACCCTGGGATTTTTGTTGTTGTTTATGTGGTGTATCACATTGATTTATTTGTGGATATTGAAAAATCCTTGAATCCCTGGGATAAATCCCACTTGATCATGGTAAATGATCTTTTTAATGTATTGTCGGATTAAGTTTGCTAGTATTCTGTTGAGGATTTTTGCATCATGTTCATCAGTGACATTGGCCTGTAATTTTTGTGTATGTGTGAGATCTTCATCTAGTTTTTGGTGTCAGGGTGATGCTGGCCTTATAGAATGAGTTAGTAAGTGTTCCTTCCTCTTTAGTTTTTGGGCATGGTTTTAGAAGTATAAGTGTTAACTCTTCTCTATGTGTTTGGTAGATCTCACCTGTGAAGCCCTCTAGTTCTGGACTTTTGTTTGCTGGGAGTTTTTAAATTATTAATTTCATTACTAGTAATATATTTTCTTTTTCTTCCTCGTTCAATCTTGGGAAATTGTACCTTTCTAAGAATTTGTTCATTTCTTCCAGGTTGTCCATTTTATTGGCATATAGTTGTTTGTAGTAGTCTCTTATGATCATTTGTATTTCTGTGATATTGATTGTAGCCTCCCCTTTTTCATTTCTAATTTTATTGATTTGAGCCCTCTCCCCCACTTTTTTTTTGTTGAGTCTGGCTAAAGGTTTATCAGTTTGTTTTTCAAAGAACCAGCTCTTAGTTTCATTGATTTTTTTTTTCCCCATTGTTTTTTGTTTTGTCACTGTTTCTTTCCTTCTACTAACTTTGGGTTTGGGGTTTTATTCCCCTTTCTCTGGTTTCTTTATGTGTAAGTCAGAGTTGTTTATTTGAGACTTTTCTTGTTTCCTGAGGTAAGTGTGTATCACTATAAACAGCCCTGTTAGAACTGCTTTTGCTGTGTCCCATAGGTTTTGGTTCATTGTATTTTCATTTTCACTTATCTCTAGATATTTTTTGATTTCCTCTGTGATTTCTTCAGTGATCCATTGGTTGTTTAGTAGCATAGTGTTAGACCTCTACTGAACAATATATTTTTAAACAATCAAAGAATTTAAAGAAGAAATCACAAGGGAAATTAATAAATATAGAGATGAATGAAAATGAAAACAATGTACCCAAAGTTAGCTCTCCCAAAGTTACAACCTAACTTTACAACTTAGCTAGAAAAAGAAGACTTAACTCAGAGCTAGTAGAAGGAAATTTTAAAAAGATTAGAGTGGGGATATATTAAATAGAGAATAGAAAAACAGAGAAAAATCAACAAAACCCAAATTTTGTTCTCTGAAAAGATAAACAAAATTGATGAATCATGAACTAGCTGGACTAATAAAAATATAGAGATGACTCAGATTGCTAAAATCAGAAATGAAGTTGGGGACACTTTTATTGATTTTGTAGAAATAAAAAGATTATAATAGTGTCCTGTGAACAGTTGTTTGCCCCAGATTGGATAGCCTAGATGAAATGGACAAATTCCTAGAAACACGAAACCTACCAAGACTAAATCATGGAGAAATAGAAAATCTGAATAGACCTATAACTACTGGTGCTAGTGGTAAAAAACCTGCCTGCCATTGCAGGAGATGTAAGAGACACAAGTTTGATCTCTGAATTGGGAAGATCCCCTGGGGGAGGGCACAGCAACCCACTCCAGTATTCTTGCCCAGAAAATCCCATGGACAGAGGGTCCTTGTGGGTTACAGTCCTTGGAGTTGCAAATAGTTGGACATGACTGAAGTGACTTAGTACACATAACTAGGAATTAGATTGAGTCAGCGATCAGAATCTTCCAACAGAGTGAAGTCTTAGATCTGATAGCCTCACTGATGAATTCTGCCAGACATTTAAAGAAGAATTAATATTAATACTTCTCAGATTTCCCCATAAGACTGAAAAGGAGTGAACACTTCCTTATCTGTGAAACCAGTATAATCCTAATATCAAAGCCAGACAAAGACAAACAAGAAAAGAATATCCCTTATGAACATTGGTGCAAAGATTTTCAAAATAATACTAGCAAATAGAATTCAGAAGTCTATTAAAAGGATTATACACACACTGTGGCCAAATTAGATTTATCCCTGGAATGCAAGAATGGGTCAACATACAAAAATTAATCAATGATATGCTATTATCAACAAAATGAAGGAAAAAAGCTGTGTGATTACCTTAATTGATACAGAAAAAACATTTGACAGAATTCAGCACCCTTTCATGATAAGGAACAGGCAACAAAATAGAGACAAAAAGAAAACTGTATCACTGCAATGAAAACCATACATGAAAAACACACAGCAGCAAAGACTGAAAACTTTTTCTTTAAGATCAAGAACAAGACAAGGATGCCCACTTTCACTTCCATTCAACATAGTAGTGGAACTTTTAGCCAGAGCAAGAAAAAGAAATAAAAAGCATCCAAATTAGAAAAGAAGAAGTAAAATTATCTCTGTTTACAGATGATAAGATCATGTGTGTAGAAAATCCTAAAGACTCTACCAAAAAAGCTGTTTAAACTAATAAAAGAATTTAGCAAAGTTCAGTTCAGTTCAGTCGCTCAGTCGAGTCCGAATCTTTGCGACCCGGTGGACCGCAGCACACCAGGCCTCCCTGTCCACCACCAACTTCTGGAGTCTACCCAAACCCATGAGTCAGTGATGCCATCCAACCATCTCATCCTCTGTCGTCCCCTTCTCCTCCTGCCCTCAGTCTTTCCCAGCATCAGGGTCTTTTCCAGTGAGTCAGCTCTTCGCATCAGGTGGCCAAAGTATTGGAGTTTCAGCTTCAGCATCAGTCCTTCCAGTGAATATTCAGGACTGATTTCCTTTAGGATGGACTGATTTGATCTCCTTGCAGTCCAAGGGACTCTCAAGAGTCTTCTCCAACACCACAGTTCAAAAGTATCATTTCTTTGTCACTCAGCTCTCTTTATAGTCCAACTCTCACATCCATACATGACTACTGGAAAAACCATAGCTTTGATTAGATGGACCTTTGTCGGTTAAGTATTGTCTCTGCTTTTTAATATGCTGTCTAGACTTGTCATAGCTTTTATTCCAAGGAGCAAGCGTCTTTTTAATTTCATGGCTGCAGTCACCATCTGCAGTGATTTTGGAGCCTAAGAAAATAAAGTCTGTCACTGTTTCCATTGTTTTTCCATCTGCTTGCCATGAAGTGATGGGTTCAGATACCATGATCTTACTTTTCTGAATGTTGAGTTTTAAGCCAGCTTTTTCACTCTCCTCTTTCATTTTCATCAAGAGGCTCTTTAGTTCCTCTTCACTTTCTGCCATAAGGGTCGTGTCATCTGCATATCTGAGGTTATTGGTATTTCTCCCTGCAATCTTGATTCCAGCTTGTGCTTCATCAAGTCCAGCCTGTCGCATAATGTACTCTGCATGTAAGTTAAATAAGCAGGGTGACAATATTCAGCTTTGTGCTCCTTTCCAAATTTGGAACCAGTCCGTTGTTCCATGTCCAGTTCTAACTATTGCTTCTTGACCTGCATACAGATTTCTCCACAAAAGAGTGGAGCTGGACCTTTATTAACACTGTATAAAAAACTAACTTGGACCTAAGTGTAAGACCTAAAACAAAAACTCTTAGGAAAAAAGCGCAGGGCAAAACCCTTCACAACATTGGTTTTGGTAATGATTTCTTACATATGACTTCAAAGGCACAGTTGACAAGAGAAAAAGTAGACAAATTGGACTTCATGAAAATTAAAAAAAAGTTTTTTATCAAAAGACACCATTCACAGAGTGTTAGTTGCTCTGTTGTGTCCAACTCTTTGTGACCCTATGGACTGTAGTCCGCCAGGCTTCGCTGTCTGTGGGATTTTCCAGGCCAGAATACTGGAGTGGGTTGCCATTTCCTTCTTGACGAGGTCTTCCCAACCTAGGGATTGAACCTGGGTCTCCTGCATTTCAAGCAGAGTCTTTACCACCTGAGCCACCAGGGAAGCCCTATCCCCAGAGTAAAAAGACACAACTCACATAATGGGAGGAAATATTTGCAAATCATATATCTGAATATATAGAGAACTTCTAAAATTCAACAACCATAAAAACCTGATTCAAAAATGGGCAAAAGACTTGAATAGACATTTCTCCAGAGAAGAGATATGCAAATGTCCAATAAGCACATGGAAAGATGTTCACCACCACTGATAATTAGGGAAATGCCAGTTAAAACTCCAATGAGATACTACCTCACATCCATTAGCAAAGCTATTATCAAAATAGCATAAAGTAACAAGCGTTGGCGAGGATATGAAGAAATTGGGTGGAAATGTAAAATGGTCCAGACACCATGGAAATGAAATGTTGGTTTCTGAAAAAATTTAAAATTAAAATTACCATATCATCTGGCAGCTTCACTTATGGGTATATTCCCTGGAAGATTGAAAGCTTGGTCTTGAAAAGATATTTGTACACCCATGTTCATAGCAACATTTTTCACAATAGCTAATGTGGAAGCAACCCAAGTACCCACTGACTGTTGAATGGATAAACAAAATGTGGTACATACATACAATGAGATATCATCCAGCCTTAAAAAGGCAGAAAATTCTATAATATGCTATAACATGGATGAACCTCGAGGACATTATGCCCAGTGAAATGCCAGGTGTAAAAAAACAAATATTGTGTGATTCCATTTATTTGAGGTATTTTAAGAGTAGTCAAAGTCATAAAGACAGGAATTGTAATAGTAGTTGCCTGGGGCTGAGGGGAGGGAAGAATGGAGGTTTACTGTTTAATAGGTACGGAGTCTCAGTTTCACTAGATGAAAAGAGTTACAAGTCTGGTGATGGGTACAGATGACTGTACAACAGTGTGAATGTATTCAGTACCGCTGAGCTGTATACTTACAAGTGGTTAAGATGGTCAAATTTGTTATGTGTATTTTACCACAATAAAAAAGGAATGGTGTTGCTTTAAACATTGAATAAAACTTACTTGAATTTCAGATTATTTTTTCTTTTCACTTTCCAAGTATTTAAAAATGGCTTTAATGGTGTTTGTTAAAAATGATGTGGCATAGATGTTGGCTGTCTGAATTAGCATACAGTGTTCTTTATTTGTCTTTTTGTGTATCACAGTTGTACTGTTTTAAGGCTGATAGCACATTAAGGCTTTTGATAGCACATTTTAGTCAATACAGTGTAATTTTTAAAATTGTTTTAATCAAAAGTAAAACTGGTTGGGAAATACAATATAATCACTTTTCTCCCGCCTCTTTTTAGAGAAAAAAAATAAGTTAAGAAGTATGAAAAAATTGAACAGGTTTGTAATAATATTTACTAAGTCACCTTATGTAGGATTTAGAAAATAAATTTTAGTATAAACTTAATATACTTTAATACATTTCAGAAATAAAAGTCTTGCTCTTCCTCCACCATCAGACACCGCATTTATCTCTTAGGGTAGCTACTTTTAATGTTTCTTAAATAGCTTTCCAGAAATGGTCTATGAATAGATAAGTATATGTATATGAGTATATGATGAAATTGTGCACACACATACACAAAATCTATATACCCCATCTTTTTTTTTTTTTTTTAAAGGGAGTCATTTTCTATAAGGTATTTTGAATGGCTTAAATATGTTCTTCAGTAAGTTCAAGGAAAAGCAGATAAATTGATGTGTACATTAAAACTATAACTGTCTTCAACAGAAAGCAACAAGATTCTGTAAAGCAATTATCCTTCAATTAAAAAGTAAATAAGTTAAAAAAATACATTACTCATACATTCATAAATGTTCACTTCAAGTGGATTGACGAGGCAAATGTAAATAAATTTATTAAAAAGAAATCATAGAGTAATATCTCTGATTTCAAACTTGTGAAATCCTTTTTAAGCATAAGTACAATAAAAGAAATTTGTAAAGGAGAAAGTTAGGCTTTGGCCAAAAAAAATCAATAAATAAAACCTATAGTGTAGGTTTAATATCCTTAAAAAAAGATTTCCAAGAGGGAATGACTGATTTTAAATGTAAATGCTTGCTAATAGTGGGTGGAATCAAACAGCATAAAAACACTAACTTTTCTCTGGAGTAAACACTTTAATCTTATATTTTAAAATGCAGAACCATTTTTGCAGTAAGAAATAATGGTAAATATTTTTAAGAAATGTAATGACATAAAGGTAATTTTAAAATAATGTCCTCATTACTAAGCTTATGTTGTGCTTTTATTAATTTTGGTTTTAGGCCTGTGTGGATGTCAGAGCCAGTTCAGTGTTTTGGCAGCAGATGGAATTTGCAGAAAGCCTCCACGGTCATCCCAAGTTGCCAGAATGGTTATCTACACACCCTTCTCATGGCAATCGAGCTGAGCACTTGGATAGGCTCATACCTCAGGTGAGCTAACACTACATAAGGCAAGACTTTATTGTTACTGTATCGTTTATTTTTAATACTGTTACTTGTTGTGCCTAGAAAAAGAGCACTAGCCTGTCAACCATTTTTATTATCATCAGTTTTCAAAGGATTTCACTGAAAAGTAAAAAATCCTGCTAGTCCACAAGTCCTGGTGAATAAATTGGTATGTATAAGTATAAAATAAATAAAAAGGTATGACTTTTCATGATAGTCAAGGTTTAGCATATTTAGTATCATACTGTTTAATTTTAACTGATTTGGTGAAAGTCTAAAAGTCAAGGTATGTTTTTCATCATACTGATCATAATCTTAGCGGTTTAAGCTTATCATTAAAAATACCAGTTAATGAACTGTGTGAAATTTTTGGTTGAGTATTAATTCCAGTAGTGATGCTGGAATTTTTTTTTTTTTTTAGGAAAAAAACCCCTTCAGATTAGTTTGCTTTCTGGTTATTTCTCTTAAAAGATAGAATGAAGTATGTGCTATGTGCTCTTTTTTTTTTCTTTGAAGAATTCATTAATGGATCAAGCTGAAACAGCTTTCTCCCAAGTGGTATTCACTCTGTTCTAAAAATCTTTTGATTTAACATATTCAGAATGTTTTCTGTGCTTTCCACAAAGGTACAAAATGAATGTCAGTCATCTCTAAGGCAGGCTGCATGCTGTCTTCTGTCTCACTTGCTTAAAAGCAGAATATTCGTTACCAATTTAAGAATTAGTCTTGGGTTAATTGCTAAAGGGATAACACAACAGATTCAGATATATTATAAAAGTCTCTTTAAATATGACTTCAAATTCAGAAGAACAAAACATTGAGTACCCATTATAAGAAAGATGCAAAAGAAATAATACATTGTCTTGATATTTTAAGATGCTAAAATAAGTAAAAAATGATTCTTAATATAATAAGGAATATTATTTATCATAAGAAAAGTAGAATACAATGGTATACATTGTGAAAGAAGAATAACCTTATTACTTGGTGTAATAATAATAACCTTATTTTGGGGGTAAGCTTCTTATTTGGGGTAAGAAACTACAACAAGATTCATTCATTTATTCATGTGATCAACATTTATTAATATTCATTGCTAACGTACCGTTCTATGTTGTATTGTGCCAGGGAGTGAGTGAGCAAGGAACAAAACAGCCTCTTGTTTTCTTAGAGCTAACATTCTAGTTAAGGAATGCAAATAATAAGCAAGCAAACAAACGTACATATAGTATGTCAAGCAGCTAGAAGCACATTGCAGAAAAACAAAGCGGATGAAAGGTGGGAGAGAGGCCTGGGCAACAGAAGGTATACTAGTCAATGTTCATTTGCCAAGGAAGACCTTAATACACAGAATCTGGAAAGAAGCAGGGCAGCAAGTCCTGTGGATATCTGGAGGAAGAGTCTTCTAGGCTGAGGAAGCAGCAAAAGCCCAGGACCGGAAGTGAGACTGTGCTTGTTTGGTATATTCAAGGAATAGCAAGACGCTGGGGCTGAATGGAGTCAGGGAGGGGAGAATGGTTGAGGTGTGAGGGGTCTTCTAAACCACTGTAAGGTCTTGATTCTTATTTCAAGTGATATGGGAAGCTAAGCAAGGCTTTGAGCAGAGGAGGCTTGATTTGGCTCAAGTGTTTTATAGTGATCACTGGGTCTCTTTTGTGGACTGTAGGGGAGCAAGGGTGGAATCAGGAAGCCTATTTAAGAGGCTCTTGCAGTAATCCTGGTAAGATTATGGAGGCAGAAGAGCAGGAGAGAAATGGTCAGATTTTAGATGTATTTTGAAAAGAATGATGACTGGATTTGTTGATTTTTTGAGCTTGCTTTATGCCTTTTATGAGCACTGGGTCAGCCAGACATAGGTTATTGAGACCTATCCTAAATACATTTCATTTATACTCTTAACTTTAAGGAAAAATACATGAGAAATAAAGAGCAGTGAAATTTTCTTGATATAATATGTAGTAGTTATTCACCTTAAAAAACAACATGGGACTGGGACAGTCAGTTTCATAAGTAACTGATTTGTATTGAAGAGCACTGACTCTGAGTCTCAGTGGCACCCCAGACCCAGGAACCTCATTCTACCCTGGGAGTGACTTAATCTGTCTCTAAATCCATAATAACCATATGGTTTTCTCTTAGAATTTCCTTTGCTTTTTATTTTTGCTTAATGAAATTCTAAAAATACATGGTTTGCTTAAATTGGATAATGAGTTCTACCTAACTTTTATCTGAATCCTGTCCTAAATTCCAGGTTTTTGTTTCATCATCAGATAACTAAGGATCTTTAAAGAAGTAGTAAATGTTCTTTAGAGAAGTCTTTAAAATAATAATTAATTGAGTAGTGAGTACGACAAAAAAATGGTTGGAGAAACAGATATGTTATTTGGAAGCCAGTGACGAAGAAAAAAATTAAGAGATATTTTTCTTCTAAAAATAAACTAGTTCGGAAGCTTAATTTAAAAACCTCATATAATTTCTTGTATTTTTTCCCCCCAAGTGATTAAATTCAATTTGAAGGTAATAAAACTCTACTATAATATTGGGAGTAGTTCAGTGGTTGAAGTGAAACTGATAGTACAAGAGTATATTGTTAATTAGAATACATAACCATAATTCAGAGATTGGAATTCCCTACTATCATAGGTCTAATTTCTGTAATGAAAGAAAACGATTCCTCAGGCAATATATGGAATTATGTGAGTCTGTGTCCTCTTAGAGACTACCTTTTTTTGGGTTAGATTTTCTTTAAGGTTTCTTTCCTACTAAAGTGAGGACAGTGTTGGGTTCCACCTAAAGCTCCAGTCCTTTGACATTTCAGACAGTGATGTACATCTAAAGGGTGGTTGGGAATAGTGCACCAGTGTGCAGAGGTGTCTCCGTCAGAGCTGAGGATTTCAAAATCACCAGGAAATGGTGGTAGTTGAAGTGGTGAGATTGAGTGAGTTCACTTAGGCAGTAAGCAAAGGAAATGCTCTTGGACACTTAGCAGTATTAGGTAGAGTCCATGTTTAATTGGTAGGAGGAAGAGCCTGTAGTAGATTAGGTTCGTAGGAAGAGAAAAGACCAAGAAAGTCAGGAAAACGAGGTTCTTTGGTCCTCTGAGAATACAAATCTTGGTAACTTTGATGTTTTAAAATTTAAGTTATTAAAGATTGTATATTTTTTAAAATTGTTTTCCTGTAGATCATTACAGAAGTGTATTGTCTTACCATAGCATATTAATGTTTAAGATGTTTTAAATCCATATTTGATGCATTTTTCAACAAATATTTATTTATTACCTCTTATGTGCTAGATTGTGGTTATTGTAGGTGTTGTGAACAAAACAGACAAAACCCCCTGCCCTCAGGAAGTTTGTTTGGTAGTAAAGGGTGAGAGACAGTGAATAGAATAAATCAGCAATATACAGAATAAATCACCAATATATTGCATGTTAGTCAGTACTAAGTGTAAAGGAGGGAAATAAAGAAGGAGGAATTGTGTATTATCTTGGGCTGCCATAACAAAATCCATAGACTTGGGAGCTTAAGCAACAGAAATTAATTTCTTCACAAATTTGAAGGCTAAAAGTACAAGCTCAGGGTTCTGCCTTAAGCAGCAGAAATACACTTTTCTCAATTCTGAGGGCTGGAAGTTCAACAGTAAGGTTCTGGCCGGTTCAGTTTCTGGTGAGGCCTCTCTTCGAGTCTTGTATGTAGCCATCTTCTCGCTGTGTGCCGTGTGGTATAGAAAGAGTGATTGCTTTTTGTGTCTCTTCCTCTGCTTAGAAGGCACTGTTCCATCACAGGGTCACACCCTCATGACCTCATCTAAGCATTACCTCCCAGAGGCCCCGTCGCTAAGTACCATCACACTGGGAATTGCTTCAACATAACGCATTCCAGGATGACACAGCTCATTTCCCAGCAGACAGGTAATGTGTGAGCAGAGGTGGTCATGGCTGCTGGAGAAGCTGTTTGAAGTCAGGTTGGGTCAGAAAAGGTGTCCCTGGGAAGGAAGGTACTTGAAGGAAGACTTGAAATAAGGGAAAGAGTGAGCCGTGCAGCTTCCTGGGAGGAGGAGCCGTCCAGGCGAAGGGAATAGTAAGTACAAGTCCTTGAGCAGGAGTGAGCCAGCTATATTTGAGGACCAACAAAGAAACCAATGTAGCTGTTTGGGGTTAAGCAACGGAAGGTGGAGGGAGCAGGTTTTATAGGCCCACACACAAAAAAGGGCTAGATTTTACTCAGAGATGGAGCAGCAGTGGGGGCTTCCCTGGTGGCTCAGTGATACAGAATCTGCCTATAATGCAGGAGTTGTAGGGGACTCGGGGTCCATCCCTGGGTCAGAAAGATCCCCTGGAGGAGGGCATGGCAACGCCCTCCAGTATTCTTGCCTGGAGAATCCCATGGACTGAGGAGCCTGGGGGGCTACAGTCCATAGCATCACAGAGCCGGACCTGACTGCAGAGCGCCTCAGTGGAGTGTTCTGAGCTGAGGACTAGAGGAGTAACAGGATCTGTGTTGTATTTGAAGAGTGTGATCTATAGCTCCTACAAAACAGTATAATCATGTAATTTTGGAGTGCTTTAGTTTAGTATATTGTTCAGAAAATAAGCCAGATCCTTTTTTTGTTTTGTTTCTAAATCAAGCCTCCAAACTGGAAAAAAATATCCTTGCTTTTTTAAAAAATGTGAATTCTGAGATAATGCATGTGTAAATGCCTAGTTAAATATAGTCCTGTGATCCACTAGTATTTAAAAAGGATAAAGAAAGAGTTATAGTAATGATATTATTTGTAGTTAATGATACGGTATGTTATAATTTTATTTACTTGAAATAATCAGTTAAATTTAGGAAACACATATTCAACATATTCCGTTACCATAACAACTTGGGTGAAAAATTGAAGAACAGATGTTATATCAACCTGTTGATGTTTAATAGTATGACAATTTTTAAATTATATTCAAATTTTTAATTTATATATACCATACATAGTCCTTGAAAAAGATACCTTATTTAATTTTTTTCTGTTAAGTATCATTATACTATATGAATAGATGTTAATAAGAAAAATTATATAATAACCTGGGGTTGAAATTTACTTGAAGGATTTATTTTACAATTGAAAGCATTTATACTAAATTTTTTATATTTCTTCTCTCACCAACTCTCTGTCACTTGTTCCTTGGCATGGGGAAGGGGATAGAGAATAATAGAGTATATAGGGAAAGCATTTAATTTGGAATTACTAGTTGTCTGGGGTTATGTTATTATAATCATAATTTTAAATAGGATTTATTTTTTAATACTCTTAGAACTTTCAATGTCAGCTTTATTTGTAAACTGTTTTTTAAATCTAGAGTTTCAAATTTACTACATTTAATTTTTAGGTACGAGAATCACTCAGTGGCAGACCATAAATGCATTCATTTTAATCTCATTTTATTTCAAATTCTTTAAACTTTCAGGAAGCTGGGGGTTTTAACTCATGTATAAATCATTCTTACGTATTTATAATTGGACAAAGTAAATGCATAAATCATTAATATTATACATCTCATAAGGAGAAAATATGAGAGTGTTTAACATTGAAGTGAAATGTCGTTGTTGGCCAATGTACACAAACATACACTGTTCACCTTACAGAATTTCATTTTGTCTGACATGAAGAGTGTTGGGGAAAAGGCAAATATCATAGCAGCTACTGTAATTGAATTGGCCTCTGAATCATATAAAACCAGTAAGCCTGACAGTACCATTGTCTAAAACCTTAAAAAAATATTATGGTGCACTTGATGTGTATCTACTTGAGGCTGAAATGAATGGGCTATTAGAAAAAAATTGCTTTTAGGAGGAAAGGGGAGAAAAGTAATGATATATTTAGAAAACATGTTTAAAAAATGGAGGTGATTTTTTTTTTCCCCCCTTGAAATGTCTTGGTTTCTGTTTTCAAAGGAGGCTTTTAACCTAACCATGAGACTTCTTTGGCGTTAATTTTTTATCTGTTCTTTTTCCTTTTTCTTCTTTGAACTTAGTTTATTTTTTATGCGTAAGTAATTGCTGTTTTACTTGATATGTAGTACCAGATAATAGTTCATTTCCTTTTCTGTGGACAAGTATCATTTACAGTGTTTTAAGTTTTCTACAGCTTACAGTGTGGTAAAATAGCTCTAAGGCCACAAAAGACAGAGATAATACCCAAGGATGCACTTGATAGGACACCAAATGATCTTTTACTACCCATTTCAAATTTTTTCACAGTTTTTCTCTGTCTTTGTTTCCTATTGTCTTCTGCTAATCTTTCCAGTAGACACCAGATCAGATCATCCTGTCAGACTAATAAAAAACAAACTTTTGGTTACTTTTAAGTAGCCACACATTGTACTGTGTTTTCTGTTGTATTTTCTGTTCCTTGAAGTGGTAACCTACTGTTCTCATTATTTCCTGTTAAATTTGTTTCTAGTGAGTGTTTGCACTGAGGTTATTGATACTAAAATTTCAGATCTTTTGAAAAGTATTTGCTCACCTTCAGAAATTAAGGAAGAGAGTTGGAAATTCAGAGAGTGTAAAGGGACTGATTTCATTTTTCAGGAAAAACATTTAAACCTCTCATGAGCCATGAGCCGTTTAGAATGAAAAGATATTGATGTAAAATCAAGGTTGAAGTTATAGAAGTGTAAAAATGACAAAGGAAAAGTGAAGATAGAAAAAAAGGTTCCTTTTTTTTAAAGAAAAGATTTTTAGTTTTATTTTTGATGGTAAAAATGTTAAAACATATATGAAGGTAGAGAATAATTTGAATAATTTTGTGAATCCCCATTTTCACTCACATTCAGTAGTATTAACTTTCTATACATTTGCTTCATTTGCCCCTTCTCTTACTTCTTTCCCCTGAAGTACTTTAATGCAAAACTTATACATGAGGGCTTTCCCTCCTAAATCTTCAATATGCATTTTAGAAAGTAGTAGTGTTTTCTTCTGTAATCATACCATCATCATAGCTAAGAAGGTTAAGTAATTTCCCCTTAATAAAGTTAAATATCCTTTGTATACTCAAATATGGTCCCAAAATATAGTTCTATAATTAGTTTATTCAAATCATGATCCAGCAAATCTGTATAGCATCTCCCTGCTTTGTCCCTTAAGTCTCTGATTTTAGAACAGTCTCCCTGCCCTTTGTTTGTTTTTAAACATGTTACTGATGTGTTGAATAAATCTAGACCCACATTCTAGATTTATCTGATCGCTTCTTTGTGGCCTTGACCAGCTTCTTTCTCTGTATGCTCATAAGTGGAAGTTAATTTTTTGGCAAGAATATTTTATAGGTGGTGCAGTTATACTTCATATGGCTTCATATCAAGAGTCTCTTAATCTGGCTGCTCCAAGTTCAGTGATGTCACATTTGATCAGAGGGTTTGGAGGGTGATAGCATAACCCCTCCTTTGGGAATCTGGTTTTCCCCCTCATAGCCAGCAAGTGATTGTGAGGTGGTGATATGGCACTCTGCCAAAGATCCAGTTCTTCAGCAACCTGAGAAGTGTCTTTAATTGAAGAAATATCCTCCTCTGTCTCAAAAGGCTAAGCTGATTGTGTCTTCAGAAAGTGGAAGTGTTAGTCGCCTCAGTCATGTTCGACTCTTTGCAACTTTATGGACTGTAGCCCACCAGGCTCCTCTGTGCATGGAATTCCCCAGGCAAGAATACAAGAGTGGGTAGCCATTCTCTTCTCCACGGCATATTCCCAACTTAGGGATCAAACCCAGGACTCCTGCATTGCAGGCAGATTCTTTACTGTCTGAGCCAGCAGGGAAGCCCTGAGTGTCTTTAGGAGGAATCTATCTATGTAGAACAGTGAAGAAGGAACTCAGACCAGCCAAGTCAGCTCTAATGGAACAAAAGATGTTGCAGGCACAGTTTTCTCCTAGTTAAGAGTAGATTTAAGACGTAGGTAAGTGAGGTTTTTTTTTTTTTTTTTTAAATCGCAATGATGATGAGTGCGTAAGAGTTGAAAGGAAGGTTGGTCACAGATAATTGTATTGATATTTAATAAATAGGTAGTGTCTGAGAGCCCTCAACTAATAATACCACAAAGATCTTCATCTCAACTAAATCCAGCATTAACGACAAAAACCAAAGCCCCCCAAATACCCATTTTCCTCAAATAAGCTTTAAATAATAGAAAAACTAAAAAAACAAAACCAAATCTCAAATCTCAGGCTAATTTTAAAAATTCACTTCATCAGAGATGCTTCCTTTGTGGCTCAAGTGGTAAATAATCTGCCTGCCAATGCAGGAGAACTTGGGTTTGATCCCTGGGGCAGGAAGATCCCCTAGAGGAGGAAATGGCAACCCACTCCAGTATTCTTGCCTGGGGAGTAGATGGACAGGAGTCTGGAGTGCAACAGTCCATGGGGTCACAAAAGAGTTGGACACAACTTAGCTACTGAGTATATACAGAGGCAGAGCTACATGATGAGGCTGATTTAGCTACATTGAAAGTGACAGGAAGAAGAATGACTTTACAAATGTAAGACACACCCACTTCAAGAAGTTACTTCACTTGTGAATACTACAGAGTAGCTATTGCAAAGAGCAGAATTGATGCTCCAGAGCCAAGACTTATTGATGCTTAGAGATAGAGCAACATACATAGCACAACCAAATTAAAACATCCGAAGCTAAAAAAAGTGTTTAAAAAAATGGAAGCATATTGAAGACACAAGGAAATCCAAGCTGCATGTAACAGTGATAAGGATCATTTGTTTTGTCTTTTGACAAGACAAAAGACCTTTCTTTGACTTGTTTCCATGTCACATTTTTAATTTAGATAACATTTCTCAGGATGAGTTTTTAGAAGAATCCCAGAGCATCATGCAGGAGAAACCTGACATGAATATACCTAGATACATGCATTTATCAAATGTTTGCCCTTCATCGCAAAGATAGGCTTTTACAAGATGCCGTGGTATAAAGAGAAATTTTAAAAACACTTAAAGAGACTTTGGATCTTATTTTTCAGAGTTTGGAGAAGTGTAAGAGTTTAAAGGGGAATGGAACAAAACCAACCAAATAAAAACCAATGGAATGAATACGTTTTGCTATGGTATCTAGCCAAACCAACTTTTCTTGCTTTTAAGATGGTGTGTGCTCAGTCACTCAGGCATGTCTGACTCTTTCTGACTCCATAGACTGTAGCCTACCAGGCTCCTCTGTCCATGGAATTTTCCAGGCAACAATACTCGAGTGGGTTGCCATTTCCTACTCCATGGGATCTTCCTGATCCAGGGATCAAATTCACGTGTCCTGCTTTGACAGACCAATTCTCTACCACTTCTCTACTTGGGAAACCCCTTTTATGATGAAAGATCCCTTAATAAATGAAACACATACAACGAAGTGTCAGTGAAGTACTCAGTAGCAGGAGTGAACTTTCCAAATCCACTGATGCTTCAGAATTAGATAAAATATATAGGTTAGCTTGCTATTTAGCAACATATAGGATTGAGATTATAGCTTTCACCCTTCTCTTAGAAAACCAAAGATCACATAAAGGAATTAACAGAGAATTGAGTTGAACAGCACAAAAATAAGATTTAATGGACATTAGAAACTAAATGCTTGGAAATGAATGTTTATTTTCTTCTTGCAGGCGTGCGTGCTCAGTTGCTTCATTGCGTCCAATTCTTTGCGACCCTATGGACTCTAGTCTCCCAGGCTCCTCTGTCCATGGGGTTCTCCAGGCAAGAATACTGCACTGGGTAGCCATTCCCTTCTCCAGAGGATCTTCTCAACCCAGGGATCAAACCTGGGTCTCCTGTATTGCAGGTGGATTCTTTGTCATCTGAGCCCTGGTGGCTTCCCAGGTGGGCGCTAGTAGTGAGGAGCCTGCCTGCCAATACAAGAGACAAAAAGAGATGCGGGTTTGATCCCTGGGTCAGGAAGATCCCCTGGAGAAGGAAACTGAGATAGCAGTCTCTCCTGGATGTTTAATGAATGTTTTATGTATTTGTGTGGAGATCACGCCTCCTTCCCTCTTGGCCTAAGAAAAGGAAACTTTCTCCTTCCCTCCCTCCATTATAAGATACTTTAATGGTAAGTATTTAACACTGAGCCCAGGATTTCAAAGTAGTTCTTATCATAACACCAATTTAGATAAAACACCTGGCACAGTGCAAGACACATAGAAAATGAATGGTAAATGTTAGTTTCTTTCACTCCTAGTGGGAATCTTTAGGCTAGCTAATCCCATATTTAATGCTAGGTCTTCCATGGGATTCTTTGAACTGTATATTCTTGTTATGTGAATGCATTCCTGCTTTCTCTTAGGCTGTAAAAACTCTTAAGAATGTTTTTCCTATGACATTTATCATAATGATTTATTCATAGCTTGTGTTCTATAAATGTTTGTTTAAAATTCAGTATGCATTTATTAAATACTATTATGTGCAGTGCATGGAGTTAAATACAAAAAACAAAGTAAAGGAAAAAGCATATTCTAGTTATATAGTAGGAACGCCTTGCTTACGTTAAAAGAGAGGAAGGCATATTTAATAAGATAGATTTGAATTTATAAAAAATAAAAGATGTTGATACCACAAAGCATAATAAAATAAATGTGGAAAGGAAAGTGAAAAAAAGAATGTTTCACCAACATATGTGATAAAAATCTTACTATGCAAAAGAGATGAAGACTTGATGAAAATATATGTGGTCTGTAACAGGATTCTGCTTGATAGGTAGAGGAGAAAAACAGTTGATGTGTGAAGAAATACTAATATAAGCCTTTATGAAGTATACATAGCTTTTCTAGCAGTTAAGGAAATGTAGCTCAGATGTTGCCGAAGTACATTTTATTCAGTAAAAGATTACTCAAGAAACATAATGTGCAAAAAAAAGAAAGAAAGAAAAACCACATTAGTACATGTAATGCAGAAGTAAAAAAACAACAACAGCAGAGGGTTCTAACTCCTTTTTTCTAAACCTTTTTGCTTTTCCATGAGCTGTGTTATGCTAAGTGGCTTCCGTCACACCCGACTCTCTGAGGCCCCGGAGACTGTAGCCCCCAGGCTCCTCTGTCCGTGAGATTCTCCAGGCAAGAACACTGGAGTGGGTTGCCACGCCCTTCCCCAGGAGATCTTCCCAATCCAGGGACTGAACCTGGTCTCTTACGTCGCCTGCATTGGCAGACGGGTTCTTTACCACTGGTGCCACCTGGGGTTACTTCCATGCCAGCTTTTGAAAAAGATAGATTTGTTTTTAAGACAGTTCTTAGGTTCATAGCAAAATTGAATGGAAGGTACAATTTCCCATCTACCTCTTGCTTCCATGTGGGCACATCCTCCCCCTCAATCAAAATCCTGCACCAGAGTGGTACATTTGTTACAGTAGATGAACCTACATCGCCACCATTATTATGGCCCAAGTCCATGGTTTACATTAGCGTTCACTCTTAGTTGTACATTTGGTGGTGTTTTGACAAATGTATAATGACACGTATTTATCCTTATAGTACTACCTAGTGTAGGTTTCATTACCCTAAAAATACTCTTTGCTCTGTCTGTTCATCCTTGTCTCCCTTCTACCCCCTAACAAACAAGGATCTTTTTAGTGTCTCCATAGTTTTGCATTTTTCCGAATGTCATGTATGTAACTGGAATCACACACTATGTAGCCTTTACAGATTGGCTTTTTTTTTTTCCTCTTAAAAACACACATTTAAGGTTTCTCCATGGCTTCTTATGGCTTGAAAATTTTTCTTATTAGTGCTGAATAATATTCTGTTGTCTGCTTGTAACACAGATAATTTATGCGTTCATCTACCAAAGGACATCCTGGTTGCTTCCAAGTTTTGGCAGTTAAAAGTAAATAAACAACTACTAGGCAGTGTTTTGTTTCCTGCCAGTCACTTAACCTTTCTAGGGTTCAGTTTTCTTCTCTGGAAAATTTAATACATGATTTCTAAGAATTCTGAGGTTTGAAATTATGTGGTTTATCTAGATAGAAATCATGCACTCTTACATGGATTAGGTCAGATGGGATTGTATGCTGATGACATTATAAGGTGATAAACCCTTCCTGGTGAAAGCAATCTGGTTCTATATCACAAAAATTACACTCTGTTCTTATGCTTTTGATCAGATGATTTTATTTTGGGGAATTTTCCTTCCCAACTGGAGGTTAGAAAATAGCATCTTTTTTTTTTTTTTTTTTTAACAAAGATTTTCATAGCAGGGTAATTTATAAAAGCCACATAAAACAAAACTATGGGAACTATTCACAAGCCCAGTAATGGGGAAATGCTTGAGGGCAGGGATCCTGACTGTTCTGATTCAGGGGTACCTAGCACTTTACTCAGTAGTGTGTTCTAAGTTTCTGTTGAAGGCAAAAGTATTGACTAGGGTAAGGGAAAGAGAAGAGCTTGTACTGAATATAAAAGACTACTAGAGATGGTATTCTCTTCTCTTTGTTTGCTTTTTCACATCTCTCATTGTTAAACTCAGCTGTACCACCTGTTACCTGCTGAACCCCACACTTGGGCCTTTGCTGACACCCGGGAAGGTCTTGGGCGTGTGATGTAGCAGCCGTGACAGAATGGCTTCTCACTTGGGAAAGAACATCAGCCTGGTTGTAAAGGAGTTAAAGCAAGAGTAGTATGTCCCAGTTTTGCCAGGACAGTCTCAGTTTGTGCCTGATGTCTTGGTGTAAATCTTACTTTAATAGCATTTCCTTTCACTCTCAAAGGTATCCTTGTTTGGACAGTAGGTCACCATTTGACCGAGGGTCTGAATTTCTGTTTACTTTAGTGCTGTAGCTGGGAAATGTTGTTTTTCTTTTTTCAGTCCAGTTTAACAAACATTTACTTAACACTGAGTACATATTATATTGTCGTATTGTGGGATACAAAGAAAATTCAGACAAGACCTTTGTCACCAAAGAATTTCACTTCAGTGCTTTTTACTCTTTATTTTGGTAACTCACAGCCTCATTCAGAGTCAGAGTCCTAGACCCAAGCTCTTGCCCTGGCCTCAGCCATTTAAAAAGACCCTTTTCTGACTTGCCTCTGGTTGTAAGCCCTCCTCTCCTGTGAGACCTAAGGGAATAGTCCCTTTTAAGAACCTGTGCTGTCATCACAAGGCAATCTGGTATTTGGGATAATGGAATTCCTCACCCAGATCCTTTGGAGCCTGTTTCCAGGGCTTGCGTGCACCTCTTCCCTTGGACACACAAGGTCCCTCCTCGTGCCAGGTGGGCGGTGACGGGAGAAGGGAGTGGACAGCCGGCCAGTGGCAGCAGCCAGGGTAGGCTCCCTGCAGCCTTACGGTGAAATTCAAGAATGCTAATTTTGTGTTTGGCCATCAGCATCATTTTGATTGTCTTTTCCTCAAAGTAGAACGGAACATTTTTTATGTAGTCATTTTAGATATTTAAATATATGGTGTCTGAGCCTCCGTTTGCATTCTTGGCATGGACCCCACAGATGTCAGAAGCAGGCACACTCAGAGTAAGACCGAGATCCCTTCCCTGACCTGTGAGATCCCACACGCTCTGCGCCTGCCACATACCCACTCTGCTGCAGCTGGCCTGGCTTCCTCATCTCAGGTTCTGGCACTCACTGCCGCATTTTGGAATTATCTTCTTCTGGATACCCGAATTACTTCTTCCCTCAGGTCCTGTCCTTTAGGTCTTCCCTCCACCCCTCCTGATCATTATTTTATCAGTGAGACCTAGTGAAATGTTCAGTTCAGTTGCTCAGTCATGTCCGGCTCTTTGCAACCCCATGGACTGCAGCATGCCAGGCCTCCCTGTTTATCACCAACTCCCGGAGTTTACTCAAACTCATCTCCATCGAGTCAGTGATGCCGTCCAGCCATCTCATCTTCTGTCGTCCCCTTCTCCTCCTGCCTTCAACCTTTCCCAGCGTCAGAGTTTTTTCCAGTGAGTCAGATCTTTGCATCAGCTGGCCAAAGTATTGGAGTTTCAGCTTCGGCATCAGTTCTTCCAGTGAACATTCAGGACTGATTTCCTTTAGGATCTCCTTGCAGTCCAAAGGACTCTCAAGAGTCTTCAACACCACAGTTGAAAATCATCAATTCTTCGGCACTCAGCTTTTTTTTTATAGTCTACTTTCATATCCATACATGACTGGAAAAACGATAGCCTTGACCAGACGGACCTTTGTGGGCAAAGTAATGTCTCTGCTTTTTAATATGCTGTCTAGGTTGGTCATAACTTTTCTTCCAAGGAGAAAGCATCATTTAATTTCATGGCTGCAGTCACCATCTGCAGTGATTTTGGAGCCCTCCAAAATAAAGTCTGTCACTGTTTCCATTGTTTCCCCATCTATTTGCCATCGATGGGACTGGATGCCATGATCTTAGTTTTCTGAAGGATGAGTTTTAAGCCAGCTTTTTCACTCTCTCTTTCACTTTCATCAAGAGGCTCTTTAGTTCTTGTTCGCTTTCTGCCATAAGAGTGGCGTCATCTGCATATCTGAGGTAATTGATATTTCTCCCAGCAATCTTGATTCCAGCTTATGCTTCATCCAGGCCAGCATTTTGCTTGATGTACTCTGTATATAACTTAAATAAGTAGGGTGACAATATATAGCCTTGAGGAACTCCTTTCCTGATTTAGAACCAGTGTGTTGTTCCATATCCAGTTCTAACTGTTGCTTCTTGACCTGCATACAGATTTCTTAGGAGATAGGTAAGGTGGTCTGGTATTCCCATCTCTTTTCAGAATTTTCCAGTTTCTTGTGACCCACACAGTCAAAGGCTTTGTTGCAGTCAATAAAACAGAAGTAGAAGGTTTTCTGGAACTCTCTTGTTTTTGCTATGATCCAACAGATGTTGGCAATTTGATCTCTGGTTCCTCTGCCTTTTCTAAATCCATATTGAACATTTGCAGTTCACAGTTCACGTACTGTAGTAGCCTGACTTGGAGAATTTTGAGCTTTACTTTACTAGCGTGTGAGATGAGTGCAATTGTGCAGTACTTTGAGCATTCATTGCCTTTCTTTGAGATTGGAATGAAAACTGACCTTTTCCAGTCCTGTGTCCACTGCTGAGTTTTCCAGATTTGCTGGCATACTGAGTATAGCACTTTCACAGCATCATCTTTTAGGATTTGAAATAGCTCAACTGGAATTCCATCACCTCCACTAGTTTTGTTCATAGTGATGCTTCCTAAGGCCCATTTGACTTCGCATTCCATGATGTCTGGCTCTAAGTAAGTGTTCACACCATCATGATTATTTGGGTCATGAAGATCTTTTTTGTATAGTTCTTCTGTGTATTCTTGCCACCTCTTGTTAATATCTTCTTCTGTTAGGTCCATACCATTTCTGTCCTTTATTGTGCCCATCTTTGTATGAAATGTTCCCTTGGTGTCCTTATTTTCTTGAAGAGCTCTCTAGTCTTTCCCATTCTATTGTTTTCCTCTGTTTCTTTTTTATTGATCAGTGAGGAAGGCTTTCTTATCTGTCCTTGCTGTTCTTCAGAACGCTGCATTCAAATGGGTATATCTTTCCTTTTCTCCTTTGCCTTTAGCTTCTCTCCTTTTCTCAGCTATTTGTAAGGCCTCCTTAGACAACCATTTTGCCTTTTTGTATTTCTTTTTCTTGGAAATGGTCTTGATCACTGCCTCCTATACAGTGTCATGAACATCTGTCCATAGTTCTTCAGGCACTCTGTCTATCAGATCTAATCCCTTGAATCTGTTTGTCACTTCCACTGTATAACTGGAAGTGATTTGATTTAGGTCATACCTGCATGGTCCAGTGGTTTTCCCTACTTTCTTCAATTTAAGTCTGAATTTTGCAATATGGAGTTCTGAGGCACAGTCAGCTCCCAGTCTTTTTTTTTTTGCTGACTGTAGAGAGCTTCTCCATCTTTGGCTGCAAAGAATATAATCAATCTGATTTCATTATTGACTATCTTGTGATGTTCATGTGTAGAGTCATCTCTCGTGTTGTTGGAAGAGGGTGTTTGCTATGACCAGTGCGTTCTCTTGGCAAAACTCTGTTAGCTTTTGCCCTGCTTCATTCTGTATGCCAAGGCCAAATCTGCCTGTTACTCCAGGTGTTTCTTGACTTCCTCCTTTCGCATTCCAGTCCCCTATAATGAAAAGGACATATTTTTGGGGTGTTATTTCTAGGTCTGTTAGGTCTTCATTGAACCGTTCAACTTCAGCTTCTTCAGCATTAGTGCTTGGGGCATAGATTTGGATTACTGTGATATTGAATGGTTTGCCTTGGAAATGAACAGAGACCATTCTGTCATTTTTGAGATTGCACCCAAGCACTGCATTTTGAACTCTTTCATTGACTATGAGGCCTAGTCCGTTTCCTCTAAGGGATTGTTGCTTCTAAGGGGTTCTTCTAAGGGATTCTCAAGCCCCCTTCCCTGCTTCTCTTCCCTTAATGTGCATCGTTATCCAAGATTTAGAAGCGGTAAAAGACTGAACTGATTTTTCCCCTCAGATATGTTTCTTTCAAAATCCCTTAAGAATCAAGACTTTCTTCTCTTAAAAAATTTCTATTTTAGTTTTCATGTTTTAAGGTCATCCATGTACCCGCTTTAAAGAAGCCCATAGTTCTCTGAGGCTAGTATGTGAAGCAGCAGTCTCCCTATCCTGCTTCCAGTTTCAAGGGTAACTGCAACTCTATAAAGTGGTTCTTTCAGTACCACTGAAACATGCTTATATGGCTACTTCCTAACTTTTTGGCGTTGAGTATTATATGTTCGTTTCTCCCCATGGAGGATGAGAATTAAGCTCCCCCTGACTATGCATACATAGGCATGAATACAGCTCTCCCCCTTTTGGTTAGATAAAGATAGATTTTTTTAAACCCTGTATACGCTAATCACAGCTGAGCCATGTGGTATACTATGTTTACTTTTCTTTTCCCTGCAGCATTTTATTTTCCCTGGAGTTAAAAGGTGTCGTGATTTTGACTTGCTTACTTGTCTAGGTTATTAACATCGTTTCCACCCCAGACTGTCCCACTTATGTATATCTTCTTTCATTGTGTTCACATCTATTTTTGTTTTTTTCTTTTTTCCTCTTGAAAAAATCTGAGTCTTAAGATCTTTTTGACCTGAATATTCTTCTCAGGATTGACTCGAGTTTGACAAATCGTAGAGATACCTTCAAGAAGCCTTGTTTATCCCCAACAGGACAGTGGGCAGTCATTGCAGATACAGTTGTTCTTTGCAAATACCTTATTTTTGAATAAATCATGTAAATATGACTATTTACTATGAATTTACATATGTTCACTTTTGCATGTTGTATTTAAGATCCCTTTATTGCAGAAATACAGAATGTATTCTTATTTTTCACTGTTTTAATAAATTTTTATGTGTATATATATTTTGTGTTGTATTCTTTCTTTATAGGCTCTCAAAATTAGAGAGACCTGTAATTGCCCACCACTTTCTGGACCAGACCCTCGATTACTATTCAAACTCAGCATGAAGAATTTTCTTGAAGCAGAGAAAGAAGACCTAAATATCACTGTTAAACAGAAAATGGATACTCTTCCCATCCAAAACCAGAAGCAAATACCATTAACATGTATAGTGGACAAAAGAACTGGCAGCTGAATTAAAATTTATGAGACACAGGATACATGAAGAATGCAGCAGTCCTTATCATTTTCATGTTATTTTTTAAAAATGATGTTTGAAAGGAAAAAAATGGATACTCAGGGTCAAATCATGTATATTACAGGTATTATCTAAATTCCTATACTAGGTATTTATTTTTCGTGAAATATTGATGTATTTAATCAATTTAAAAATACCTTCAATGAGGAAAATGCCACAGAATAAATTTATATTACATATTTTACTCTGTCTTATACTTTTGATTTGGGGGGAAAACCTCTAGAGGATGAAAAATCAGAATATCAGAACGTGAAGTAATTGTTATCATCTAGAGGGTTCCAGCTGAGCCCAAACTGAATTTAAGAGTCTGGGTGGTTATCAATGAACTAGGAAACTGATAGTCTGAAATATGCAGAAATTGGTTTGCATTAGGGCTGCAATTGTGTGGAATAGGGCACCTTTGACTAGAGAGTTTCCTGATCCTCACCTCTGGGCCATGAGCGATTAAGAAGAAGCTGAAGAAGCTCTTTCCGTAGGCAGACACAAGTAGTGCTGTTTGTGGTCTAAGTGGTCAAGTGAGAAAATGAGGAGAAGGATCCTCTCTGCAGACATGGTATGCTTCTGGTGCACTGAAGCCGTAGCAGGAAGTTGTGTCATCTGGACTTGTTGATGGTATCATAGTCTCAGTACCTCGGGGGTTCTCAGAGAACACAGCCAACCTGTTCTCAGTGAGGTATCACGGAGACGCAGGCATGGGCGAGCTGTAGTCCCAAGTTGATCTTTCTGGGTAGCAGACATCGGAAAAGATCTGGATGAAGATGAAAGAAGCACAAGACACATCCCTAGTGATACCCAGAAATTACTGTATTTGCTACATGTAGAAATAGGTTTTAAAAATGTATTATTATTTTTGTATTATTTGTACTCCCAAACTGGTGAAGTCTAGTGATGTTGAGGTTATATTAAGAAGGATATGTTTCTTATAACACATTAAATCAAATAAATAGTTTAACAAAAAATTAAAGGGGAAATCTACCTTTTACCTGTGCCCATTCATCACACAACCCTGTGAACTAGGTCTTGTTACAGGCATACCCCAGAGATACTACAGGACAGGTTCCAGACCACCACAAGAAAGTGAATATCACAGTCAAATGAGTTGCAATTTTTTGGCTTCCCAGTGCATATAAAGCTTATGTTTATACTGTTCTGTAGTCTATTACATGTGCAATAGCATCATGTGTAAAAAACAATATACACACCTTAATTAAAAAATAATGCTGTTGGGACAATGTGACACAGTCTTGCCACAAACCTTCAATTTGTAAAAGACATGATACCTGCAAGGTGCAATAAAGTGAAGCGCAGTGAAATGAGGCATGGCTGTATTTTCATTTTATGATGAGAAACAGGCTTGCAGAGGCTCAATGATACACTCAGTGTCTCTCACCTAGCCTGACTACAGATATGTCCACTTCCACACCCTCAGCTTTCTAAAAACTATCAAAAGGAACAAACTCTTCTCGGTTGTTTGTCAGCTTCCTCATGTATGACTTTGATATAGGTGAAAAACCGTCTAAGTTTAAAATCAAGGATCACTGTGTCATCTATACGGCTGTTTTCCAGGTCCTCCTCTCAGACGTTTCTATCAGGCTTCATGTGAAAAACCTGGAATGAGGCAGGACAGCAGTGAAACCTCTCGCCCTGCCTGTGAAACTGTTACTTCTCACTGGGGATGTGTCTGGATGCAATTACATTGTCTTTGACAAAGTATTGACCTAGTTGTTAAGAAGACAAGTCCAGAGTGTATTTATGTTTTTCGAGGCTTTCTATGTATTGCTTGGAGGGAATTTCCTCATCTGCCCACAAGACTTGTAAGGCAGAGGTTTGCATTAACCATTCTCCATTTGGTTGGTCTTTCCGCCCTTAGTGACTGGAGTTCTGTCACTCCATGCCATGTAGGGACATCTGGAGAAAGTCCCCGACAGGTCAACAGTAAAACACACTTTTAGATTTCCCTGTAAATGTCCTAAGAAAATTATGTAGTGGAGACCCTAGTCTATTTATTTTTTCTTCTATTCTCACATCTAATTGTATTGTTCAGACTTCCTAGAAAATGTATACAAGTTGACATCTTGTCAGAAAGAGCAGAGAAAATATAGAGATGATAATTTTATAGTGTACATGAAAAGGATTTTTTAAAAACTAGAATCAATAAATGTAAAAGCAATGTTACATCTCAGCTCAGGGTTTTAGGAGAAATTAAATAGCAATTGGAACATAGTACGTGTACAAATGCTTTAAGTTGTACGTGTAGACGACCTCTCTATGTCCTGCATTTAGGTGCATAACTTACTTTGAGTGCTTTTTATGTGCTTGGAGGATTAGATGCTGTTGGCTGGAACATGATGCTGGTTAATCCAGGGCACAAATTCAATCTAATTTCTTTTATAATCCGAATAGTTTTAATACTATACCCTCTAAAACTAAGCTCAAAGAAAACATGTATATTTACTGCTATATCTCTTAATACCTAATCATTTTTAGCACATTTGCATTTTGCTGATAATGTACAATATCATCTGGTCAAAAGATTAGAAAAAAGGAAAAGCAATCATACTTGGTGAAATCTCTGCCTTTTGGTAGCCATGGGACCCTGGACAAGTCCCCTAAACCCTCTAACCCTCATTTCTTCATTTATAAATGGAGATAATAAATCCTACTTTATAGGTTAACGTGATGATTAAGGGAAATGATGTATTGAAAGCATTTAGCACAATGTCTAGAGCTCCAAACATCATAAAAATAGCCATAATTTATTGAATTCTTACTTTGTACTAGGAACTGTGCTAAGCATTTTTCAAGCACTGTTGAACCTCACTGTAACCCTGTATATGATAGATATTATATTATCCCCTATTATAGATCAGGAAACTGATGTTCAGGGGGTTAATGAAACTTGCTCAAGGTCACATGGTATATTTCTTAAGATTATTTTACTTGCAAGAACAGAAAAACCAACTCAAACTCAATCAAGAAAATTTATTGTCTCAGCCAACAAGCCCAGAAGTGCACTAGCTCTGGACACAATTCAGTCCAGAGGATCATGATATCAGCAGAGCAATGGCTCTTTGTGATTTTTCTCAGCTCTGGCTTCTCTCTCCTCTGGTGATAATCAAGATGGCTGTAGGCAGCCGCCAGGTTTACTTCACATCTAGGTGGGAAGAGTGACTCTCTTTGCAACTTTTGAAACAAAGCCTTCATTGCTAAGTGCAGCCTCTAGAGAGCATCCCAGAAGCAGTCACCATCACCATGGTAGAGGATGGGATTGTCCTGACTGCCAGGAGCCAAGGATGGGCATGGTCAACAGCACCCAAACAGAGCTCTGTGACGTGGAGGGGGACATGCAACTGCATGGTCTGTTGAGTGATGAATAAAGAAACCTGTTGCCTTTGCCTCTTTGAGCAAGTAAGGAAACATGATCCTTTAAGATTGGTCTGAAATGATATTTAATCTGGAAAAAACACTGCAGCAAAATTTTACGTTGATATGATGGTGGATTTGCATTGATATGTTTGCTTTCATTTATAAATTTCTCTTTTGCCTGACCTGAATTACATCCTCAAAATCAACCTATGAGATTGGAAGGACAAGTGAGTTTTGCTCATAGGGGATAAAACTAAAGCTTGAAGGAGTTAGGCAGGTTATCCAAGTGAATGGCTGAACTGAGATCAGAAGGAAAAGATTCATTGATTTATAATCCTATGCTCATTCAACTGTAACATCATACTGTAACTCCACTCTTTTTGGAGAGGCAGGCCTTACCTCCATTTTTTATCTCAAAACTGAAGCTCAAAGATACTAAGCAACTGTGTGCCCAGCACTGCTCAACAAGTAATGGCAGAACTGAGATTGAAGCCCTCATCTTCTAATTCCAGAGTCTGTGCTCCTCATCCATTTACTCCTTCAGCGGGCAGATCTCATAAAGGAAGTGAACATGCGCAGGGTTCCTTTCCTTTCACTCCTCACTTGTGAACAGCAGGGCCGATACCTTCTCTTCCCTTTCTTAAAAGCACTCATCTTAATGCTCTATGGCATGTGGTAAAAATAACTATTTTAAGCATATTCATATACATGAAGATAAAATTCCTGGTAATTGTTCTATAATATAACATTTTTTAAATTGAAATACACTTGATTTATAATGCTGTGTTAATTCTGTACAGCAAAGAGACTCAGTTATATATATACACACACACACACATACACACATGCACACAAATTCTTTTTTATATGCATCACCGTTATGGTTTATCTCAGGATATTGAATATAGTTCCATGAGCTATACAATAGGACCTTGTTTATCCATCCTAAGTGTAGTAGTTTGCATCTTTCAACCCCAAGTTCCCAGTCCATCCCTCCCCCATCTCCCTCCACCTTGGCAGCCACAAGTCTGCTCTTCATGTCTGTGAATCTGTTTCTCTTCCATAGATTGGTTCGTTTGTGTCATATTTTAGGTTCCATATATGAGTGATATCATATGGTATTTGTCTTTTTCTGATTTAATTCACTTAGAATGGTAATCTCATTGCATCCATGTTGCTGCAAATGACATTATTTTGTTCTTTTTTATGGCTGAGTAGTATTCATTGTATTTGTGTACCGTATCTTCTTTATCCATTTGTCTCGATGGACATGTAGGTTGTCTCCATATCTTTGATATTGTGAATAGTGTCACTGTGAACACTGGGTTGTATGCATCTTTTCAATTAGAGTTTTGTCTGGATATATGCCCAGTTGTGGGATTGCTGGATCATGTGGTAATTCCATTTTTAGTTTTCTGAGGAACCTCTCTACTGTTTTCCATAATGGCTGCACAAACTTAAATTCCCACCAACAGTGTAGGAGGGTTCCCTTTTCTCTACAGCCTCTCCAGCATTTGTATAATGTATTTTTATTGAAACCTAGAGAGTTCCTTAATCTGTGATAAAAACATATATATATATATATATATATATATATATATAATTTCACTGTGGAAAAAAGCACTATCAGTGCATCCCCCCTTTATTCCTTGGCCCTCTAATTTCCATCAGAAAGCCAATAGCCCTCCAAAGTAGGCCAGTGGCTCTAGCTTTTAAATCACCAAGAATTCTTTTTACACAACCTGGCTCTGTGTGCATGGATGTTTGCACCAAGTTCTCTCTGTCTTGAAGGGTTGGAATGTCTCTCCCATGACCAGGGTCTCTTGCTGCACTGGCTGCTTAGGAGCTGAGATAGTTGGGTTAGGGGCATAACTAACAGTGTGGTTCTGCTTCCAGGTCTCAGCGTTTCTATGATGTCATCAATGACCAATCAGGACTGCTGATCATCATGTGATCTCTGGTGTTACCAAATTCCAGCCAAAAGAAAGATTTGTGATTTTAATTAGTCTGTGTGGCCTAATTATATTAGAGAAAATATAAAAATTTTAGTTAGGTTCTTTGAAAGATTCCAATAACATCTTTACAAGCCACAAGGGGCCTGGGACCTCTTCCCGGGAGGTATGAGTTTACAGTCAGATTCACTTTTTTTTTTTCCAGATGAAAGAAAGTAAAATTAACATGTATAAATGTTTACCAGTATATTAAACTATAGCCGTATTTCTGTAGGTTAGGGATGATGGATGGTCTACTGAAGGTAGACAGGTCTGTTGTTCTGTATATAAGGATATATTTTTTAAGTATCATTTTTGCAGAAAAGCAAGTTGAATTTAATTTTTTCCACAACTGTTCCCCTCTGATGTTAGAATACCTTGAGAAAAATCAAGAACATGACTAATCTTATTTTTTCTTTAGGAAAATAGGATGATAACATTTTCCCTGCCTACTTCCCACAGTTATTATGGGTTTTAAATATAGTTATGTGTCTCTGCTTTGTACAATATCCAAAATGCTGCATGCAGTTTGGGGCTGGCTTTTGTTGTTTTGTATTGAAAACACCTATAATTTATTTTTGTATTCTAAGATATACAACCAAATTTATGCCATTAATTTTATTAAAAACTGCTTCATTTCCATTTCAAAAAAAAAAAAAAAGACAACAACACTGCATGCAGGCTGATTCTAGCATCATCTTAGTCTGGGTGATAAGGTTATTATTTAGGAGAGGTCATTTCCAAAAGGATGACCATTGCCTGATGTGATACAACCCAGAATTGATGATGATTTGTTCTTACCCAAGGGTGAGAAAAAGGGAAACCTATCTGTGGCAGGTTTAGTTTTAGTCTGATTTATGAGCCTATACATGTGTGTGTTTAACCTGCTACTGTGCTAAGTCATGTCTGACTCTTTACGACCCCATGGACTGTAGTCCTCTAGGCTCCTCTGTCTATGGGATTTCCCAGGCAAGAATAGTGGCGTGGGCAGTCATTCCCTTCTCCAGGGGATCTTCCCAATGCAGGGATCGAACCCAGGCCTCCTGCGTTGCAGGTGGATTCTTTACCACTGAGCCACCTGGGAAGCCCCATCACAGTTTTAACCCACTCATTAATCCATACTGCAGTGGTTTCTCCCTCCCCACTCTCTCTGTCTGCTTCCTTACATGAGTTCCCGAGAGCAAGGCCAGATAAACCACCTCAGCCCTACCTACTCTACCCTGGTGCCTGCCTCGACCTTATTTTGTGGGAGACCCAAACTGGGAAGTTAGTTATCAAACACTGTTATTATTATTAAATGCCCATAACAAGCCTACTTAGCAGATGACAAAACTAAAGTTCAGAGAGTGGGAATTGGCCCATGGTTACACAGCAGTGCATAGTTTAAATAACCCTTGCCCCTCAGGGTTGTTATGAGGAGGTAATGAGTCAACACTTAAATATAAATGGGCCTCATAAACTGTAGTACTGGGCAAGAGTGGCTTATTGTCCCTTCATAATGCCACCTCTTCTAATGATGGGGACACAAAACGATCATCTGATGCTCAGAGTAGCCATAAACATACCCACATACAATAGCTAAACATCCCTCGTTCAGGCCCATCATCAGTCCCCAGGGCAGCCTCAGAGCTGGAACCTATTATCTCTGATTCATACTCTCTGGATCCGGAGTGACCCTAATAACCAAGCCATGCAGTGGGAATTTTGACTTGAAAATCAGAGTCCAGACGTAAAGTGGTTTTTACACACACGTGACAGCCTGTCCAGGAGCAGAAGTTTATTTAACAGCCGGAGCAGATGGCAGAGTCACACTCAGAGGCCTTGTCCGATACAAGGAATCTGTCAGGAGTCGAAATATTGAACACAGGCTGGGAAGGCAAACCAGTTTTGGGGAAGCCAACTCAGAAGTGCACCAGCTTACTCTGTAGAGGACATTCAGGTTGGGTTGTTCTGGAAATGTGGTCACTGGCGCTTCCTTGATGGCTCAGATGGTAAAGAATCTGCGTGCAATGCAGGAGACCCGAGTTCAATCCCTGCGTTGGGAAGATCCCCTGGAGGGGAGGGCATAGCAACCCACTCCAGTATTCTTGCCTGGAGAATTCCACGGACAGAGGAGCCTGGTGGGCTATGGGGTCATAAAGAGTCAGACACGACTGAGTGGCTAACACTTTCATTTCACACTTCTCACTTCACTTCAGGGCTCAGCAAGATCCAGTCACTGACAGTAAGACCAGTAAGCAGAGCAATAATAAGAGCCACCATTGGTTAGTGGATGAATAATTAATCACCTCTTACAAGCCAGGACCCAAAAGCACTTGATATCCAGGAGCTGATTTGATCCCTGCAGCCATTCTGTGAGGCGGATATGACTGTCTCACTTTATAGATGGAGGCAGGAATCAGACCCTAGAGAGCATGGGTGTCTTGACCCAGAGTCACAGTTTGGACTGTCCCCATCCTCCAAGCTCATGGGCCCCAGATTTAATGCCATCTGAAGGCGTTCGATGAGGGTGGGTTGGCTATTTGACTGACTGGTTTATGATGCACAAAAATACAGTGTGATGTATTGGAAAAGACCCTGATGCTGAGAATGATTCAAGGCAGGAGGAGAAGGGGACAACAGAGGATGAGATGGTTGGAGGGCATCACTGACTCAATGGACGTGAGTTTGAGGAAGCTTCGGGAACTGGTGATGGACAGGGAAGCCTGGCATACTGCAGTCCATGGGGTTGCAAAGAGTTGGACATGACTAAGCACTGAACTGAACTGACAGTGTGATGTGCAGAAATGTCTTTCGAATCAGACAGACCTTAGAAAATTCCTTCACTTTCCCGGGACTGATTTCACTCCCACCAAATATTCAGTGATACCTGCTTCACAGAGCAGCCAGGAGAAGGCAGTGGATTTATGGACAGAGGTGCCTGGCACACAGTAACTAATCACTTCTTGTTCTTTCTCTTTCCCCCTCAAACATATACCTTATAGTCCACTTACTTCCAAAAATGATTTACAAAGGAAAGTTTGGGGCCAAAATCTGACTCTTCTTATAAGGCCTCAGATGATTTAAGAGATTCTTTTGTAAGGCAGAGGATATCAAGAGACAAATACAAGAAAGGTTTTTCAACAAAGTCTTTTGTTTTCTACTCAAGACAGCATTAAGTAATTTTCAGGAAATACCTGCCCTGGTTTCTCTACCCTTTGCTGATGAGGTCGCTTTGAACTGTTTCAAAGGTGACAGCAGAACTGGAAAGCCTGCCTTCCCCCCAGCCCCACTGCCGTATAAGGGCAGATAGAGGTCCCATGGTCCAGTTCAATGGCCACAACTGGTCACTGACTCTACCCCTTAAAGGGAACTGCCTGTCCCTGTTTTTCCTCAAGATATTGATAAGATGTTAATCCAGGCTAAATTCCTAAGTGAGACTTGTGAGTAAGACAAAACAAAAAAGCTAAAGTTTTGGAGGGTCTAATATACCAAGAACAGGAGGGGACTGCTTATGGGAGAAGATGATATGGTGAAGACAGATGACACAGAAAGAATTATTTTACTTCTAATAGGACCAAGGCTAGCAGTCACACAAGTTATATACTGCACAACTCCAGAGGGTGCCATCTGCCCAGACTACAGTGTGAACAACTCCCAGTAGAGTAATGCAACAAGGCAGTCCTACCATTAATGCTTGTATCTTTTCTGTCAAGAAGAATGACCCTCAAGGTAGAACATAATTAAGGGTGAACTGAAGTTCTAGGTGGAAGAAGAGATTGTCAGAGGGAAACTGGATAGCTTTATTAATGTTTGTCATCATAATAGGCCATAGTAAGAGTTAACACTTAGGGAGTAAAACATGCCAGAAATTCCTAAGCACTGTGCGCATATTATCCCATTTTACCCTCAAGTGCAATATTGTTGCTCTTCAGCCAACAGCTAGCAAAGCTTCATTTTGTTTAAATGGCAATCTGCCCTGCCCAAGGAGATAAAACACGGTTGTCTAAGTCAATCATGGCAGTACTATCTCCCTAAGCTAGTGATTGGTCTAGAAGCAGGCTTGTGATCAGATCCGACCAATGAGAAATAGAGACAAGTTTAATATTTTCCAGGATGGTAAATGTTTTCCACCCTGATAAGAGAGAGGCCATAAAAAAGTCTGGTTGTTTATTTCGTTTTACATTTTCAATGGAAATATAGTTGATTTACAATGTGATGTTAATTTTTGCCATACAGCAAAGTGATTCAGTTATACATTCTGATATACATGCATGCATATATATATATATATATATATATTCTTTCCATTATGATTTATCTCAGGATATTGAATATAGTTCCCTGTGCTATACAGTAGACCCTTATTGTGTATCTACTTTATTTTTAAACCTGTGTCTTCTATCCCTTCTTTGCAAGTTTGGTGTAAAGATATGATACTTGCTGCTGCTGTGGCCTTTTAATGAACTTGAGGGCAGGCCAAGAGAATCATGAAGATATCAACCTGAAGCCCAACATCACTGTGTTGCTGAATGAGTGCCAGTGCTGCCTCCCTTGAGATTGTTTATGAAATGAAAAATTAAGTGCATTGTTTATGCGACTGTTAATTAAGTATTCTCTTTTCAGTTGCTCAGTTGTGTCCAATTCTTTGCAACCACATGGACTGCAGCATGCCAGGCTTCCCTGTCCTTCACTATCTGCCAGAGCTTGTCCTGTCCTTCACCATCTCCCAGAGGTTGCTCAAACTCATGTCCATTGAGTTGGTGATGCCATTCAACCATCTCGTCCTCTGTCATCTCCTTCTCCTCCTGCCTTCAATCTTTCCCAGCATCAGGGTCTTTTCCAGTGAGTTGGCTCTTCACATCAGGTGGCCATTCTCATACCTGCACCCAAAAGAAATCCTACTGATAAAATATTATTGGTTGCATTTTGCAAATTAGTTAACTTTCCCAGTTCACCTAGCTAGTAAGTGGAAAGTCCATACTTCAAGGCAGGTCTGCCTGAGCTTTTCACTGCTGCTCTTCTGCCTGCAGTGAAGTCTAAGGTCCAGGGGAATTACCTTCCTAGGGCACAAATAAGAAGAGCTCTCTTATGGACAGCTCTGGCAGGAAGGGAGCTCTTGGTTACTGGAAATATTCAGGCAAAATCTTGTCAGACTACCATTTGTAAGGTTTGTTGGAGAGGAGAGTCTGGCTCCGAGTAGGCAGAAGTGAGGAAGTGGGACTGCAAGTGAGAGACAAATGTTCTATGTATATGTTCTGGAGTAGAACCAACTGGACCCAAAGGCTAGAGAAAAAGAAGTTGCAGCCTTGGCTAACTGGCTTTCACTCTGAGCCAGTGTCTTAGGCATCTGTGTTCAAGGAATGGGTATGATGGCTCTGCTCCTGGACCGCCAAGGGCAGTGGTGCGGTGACTGGTCAAGGTCAGGTCTGAGGCTACATCAGGGTCCTAGTTCTTCCATTTCTTACTTGCGAGCCTCAGCTTCCCCTTTTGTCAAATGGGAAGAATGGATTTGGTACACTTCACAGGGGCACTGTGAGGATTCCACGAGATGACTGCATATGTCCACAAACATCTATTGAGGACCTACTATGTCACCATGCTTATTTAACTTATATGCAGAGTATATCATGCAAAATGCCAGGCTGGATGAAGCACAAGCTGGAATCAAGATTGCCGGGAGAAATATCAATAACCTTAGATACACAGATGACACCACCACTCATGGCAGAAAGTGAAGAAGAACTAAAGAGCCTCTTGATGAAAGTGAAAGAGGAGAGTGAAAAAGCTGGCTTAAAATTCAACATTCAAAACACTAAGATCATGGCATCTGGTCCACCACTTCATGGCAAATAGATGGGGAAACAATGGAAACTGACAGACTTTATATTTTTGGGCTCCAAAATCACTACAGATAGTGATTGCAGCCATGAAATGAAAAGATGCTTGCTCTCGGGAAGAAAGAGCTATGTCCAATCTAGACAGCATTATTAAAAAGCAGAGACATTACTTTGCTGACAAATGTCCCACCTAGTCAAAGCTATGGTTTTTCCAGTAGTCATGTGTGGATCTGAGAGTTGGACTATAAAGAAAGCTGAGCATTGAAGAATTGATGCTTTTGACCTGTGGTGTTGGAAAAGACTCTTGAGAGTCCCTTGGACTGCAAGGAGATCCAACCAGTCAATCCTAAAGGAAATCAGTCTTGAATGTTCATTGGAAGGACTGATGCTGAAACTAAAGCTCCAGTACTTTGGCCATCAGATGTGAAGAACTGACTCATTGAAAAGACCCTGATGCTGGGAAGGATTGAAGGCAGGAGGAGAAGGGGATGACAGAAGATGAGATGGTTGGATGGCATGACCGACTCAATGGACATGAGTTTGACCAAGCTTTGGGAGTTGGTGATGGACAGGGAAGCCTGGTGTGCTGCAGTCCATGGGGTCACAATGAGTTGGACACGACTGAGCGACTGAACTGAACTGAACTGTGTGCCTAGCCATCTGCTGAATCCTGATGTGTGTGTCAGCCATAAAGAGTTCCCCAAATTTAAAATGTTAACCATTATTCATTATTTTAAAAAAATTGTCCAACTCCTCTCACCTTCCTACCCCACCAAGGGAATAAAAAAAGGACCCCATTTATCTATTTTGAAATAAATTGAGCTCTTATCCAGGAAAGTAGAAGAAATGGCTCCAATAGACAGAGTTTCCAGCAAGACAAATCCCCCAATGGCCTCTCTCTGCCACCGCTCAATAATGGTGTTTGCTATAAATCAGAGAGCTTCTTTATCAAGTGCCTTGGAAGCGCTTGGGACTGATTTAGCCCTGGAGTGAGATTAATCACAAATGCTGCTTTAGAAAGAGTGATGGGTGTGAATAAGAAGGGTCAATGGAGATCATTTCGATTCACCCTGATTGCTATAGATAGCTGGAGTTTGCAGAACTAGGGCTCTTAAGTTTTAGCAGTTCTGTTTGAGAAAAATTGTTCCATCCAAGAATGTTGGATGAGGAACATAATTGCCTAATGTGTGCCAGGTACTATGTTTATATCACCTCTTTTAATCCTCATAACAGCTCCATGAAATAGGTCTGCTTACCCTCATTTTTGAGACCTAGAGCAAGGTACAAAGGTCTTTGCAGAAGTGACCAAGTGGCAGAGAAGAGAATAAAAACAGGTCTGTATGACTCCAAAATCTTACCCTGAAGCCTCTTGGGACCTTGACTGTAGATTCCTCATAGTAGAGCTCTATGTAGTCACCCAGACAAAAATGACTTCCTGAGGCTGCTGGCCCCAGTGATGATAGCTGAAACAGTCCTCTAGGGACCCAGCTTTCATGGCACTGTTCTGTGATGACCTTCTCAAACATCTCAATTTTTTTCTAAGATAAAGAATGAATGAACGAATGAATAAGTAAGTAGGAATCTGCTTGTTCTCTGCTCATGCACAGTATGGCAGCCACGGAGGTTGTGGACCCACTCAGCATCCCATTCCACAGAACCTGCTGTGTGGAGCTTAGCTGACTGATGCCCCAGCTGCCACACCTTCAGATCCACCGTGACATTTCATCTGGATGGCTTCCAGCCAGGGACTGGACACAACAGCAGTGTGAGAGCTGGACTGGGCCATTCCGGCCTCACAGGGGGAACCTGTAATGGACAGCCTTTGCCTGAGGGCTCCCTGTTGGCCTCGCTGAGACTTGCTTAGAACCACGCTAGTCAGAAGTCTTCCTGACTCAGTCCTCCTTCCTTCCCGCTCTCCTTGCCTGGGTCAGACCTGCCTTGTGGTCTGAAGGCGCTCCCTGCCTACTCCTCCTCCCTACCCACACCACTCACCTGTGTCTCTCCAGTTCATCTCTTGTACATCTGATTCCATCTTGGTGTCTGCTTCTTGGAAGTCTCTAGTAGATAGACAGAGTGATTCTACTTCCCCAATCCAGATGTTTATCACCAGGAAAACAGATCAATACTGTGATATTGACATCCAATGGAATGCTACAGAGCAGTGAAAATGAATGAATTAGAGATAAAGGCCTCAATGTGGATACATCTCAAAAGTACAGAATTGAGCAAAAACAACCAAAAAAGTTGCAGAGTGATACATACAGGATGTGACATTTATATAAAGTTTTAAAGCATGCAGAACCAAGCAATACATCATTTGTAGAGATGTGCATACATAATAAAAGTCTAAGAACACACTAGGGAGTGATAAGCACAGACTTCCGGATTGAAGTTGCCTCTGGGGAGAGAAAGAAGAATGCAGTCAGGTTTTCTGTCTTAAGCTGAGTGGTTGGTACATGGTTGCTCTTTGTACCTGTGCCTAAAGTATTCCATGATAAAAGTAACACATATTAAATCATACTCCACAGATTACCTTTTTTGAAAATATATTAAATGACTTGAAATCGGCTCTGCTTCAGAAAATCTTGGGTCTTTGTTATCACGTGTCAGCAGTTGAGTCTTAGTCTATTGTGGCTTTTCCTGCCCTGAGTAGCAATTCTTTATTTTTATGCTTGTTTCTACTCTCTTTCTCTCCCAGACCCTCACTGGGCTATGAACTCTAAGAAGGAAGATTCTCATCTGCTTATTTTTGAATCACCAGTGCTGATGACAAGCAATATGTGCTTATTATGTTTTTACTGATCAGGAGGTGGAAAATCGAGGGAAGAGAGAAGGCAGGTAGAGTGGATAGCAGGACGTAAGTAACTTTTTTGAGTCAGGAAAGCAGAGCCTCTGCCTTTGAGCACTGCTGTATGAGGTAATAGATCTGTATGGAAGACCTAAGGGCCAGGTCAGAGAGTCGGAAGCCTGATCTCCTACTACTGTGCCAGCCACTCTGTTAAATGCCTCATGTGTTTTATTTTCAGTCTTCACAACTTGGAGAGTTGAGCATTACAACCCCTTTATACAGATGAGAAAACTGAGGCTCAGCAACTTTAGGGTCACTCAGCTGCTAACTGGCAGAGCTAGGTTCACACAAAAGTCTTTCTGGTATCAGGGGTCCACTGCAGCGCTCTGCCTCCAGGTTCTGTGTCTGTTTTATACAAGGCAAGTGATGTGTTTGTCTGCTATGAGGCCAATCATCCACTTATTAATGTGTTCGATCATTTCAGTCATTGATTTAGCACTCCTACGTTCCAGGCACCAGAATACAGTGATAAGTAGCACAGACTCTGACCCACCGCCCAGGAACCCCCACCCCCATCTAGCAGGAGCACAGAGGCATGGGCAGGTGCCCGGGCAGCGGGATGAGGTCCGTGACAGATGAAGGTCGGAGCAGTGGCAGCACTGAAAGTGACACATCACCCCGTGTCACGGCGTCAAGGCTTTCTGGAGGAAGGGACCTCCAGAAGAGAACCAGGTGGAGCCAGGGAAAGGAAGAGAGGATGGCATGTGGCAGGGGAGAGAGATTGTTCCTTCAAGAAAGAACTGCCTCCCTGAGGCCTGAAAAAGGAAAAATAAAGTGACAGTGCTTCACATGACACCACTAGAACATCTTCCCTTTCCTCTGCCATCCAGGCTGAGAATTCAGTACTCCACAGACTTCAGCTTATTACTGAAGCTGAAGTATTACTTATGTTTACACTTACTTGATCTGTATTAGTCCAGGTCCATGGAAGAAGCAGAAAGCAGAAACAGACAGGATTAAGTGTATAGGAAATCTGAAACAGGAGAGAAATTGAGGGGGAAGTCAGGAGAGGTGGGAGGAGCTACAGCGTGTGAAGTTGATGTGACCCTGAGTGAAGGACAGAGGGAAGGCAGAGGGTTGGGTGGAAATGTCTTAGACAATCCTGAGTCTGGCAAAGCTGTCTGGGGGTCCTTGAACCCAAGTGGCCTGGGCGAGGAGACCCGAGTCTCCCAGGAATGACCCTGCTGAGTGTCCGTTGCTGGGTTCTGCCACTGCCTGGGAGCTGCCAGGAACCAGCATGGTTCAAAGGCAATGCTGGACTTCAGAGCACAGTGGCTGGGACCACTGGTCAGTTACACTCCCTGAGGTTGGACTTCTGAGAGGCACGTTCTTGTAGCCACCATACTGCTCTCGGTTTCTTCCTCTCCAAAATCTGGCTTCTCTCTTGGCCTCAGGTCCTGAGTTCTAATGGGGCAACATTTCTGACCAGAGGTGGTATAGGGGTACAGCTTGGAGTCATCTCCCCAGCTCAGACACTTACCAGCTGGGTACTTTAGTCAAGCTACCTAACCCCCCAGTTTTCTCATCTGAAAATGTGGATACTCACGCTGTGTCATAGGGCTGTTGTAGGATTAAATGAATGAAAGCACATGGCAAGTGCTCCATAAATGTTATCCATTATAACTGTAATGGGGCCATTTTGGTTTGGAGGCTATTTCAATGCATCACCTTAACAGGACTGCATCAAATGTAAAACACCATGTGTCCTACCACTGACCATGTCAGATACACCCAACCTCACTCTGCCCATCTTTCTGCAAAGCTTCTCCTGACCCTGGGGCTTGGTTTTAGGGGCCTCCTCTGATTCTGCTTCCCTGAAGGCTTAGACAGTAAACAATCTGCCTGCAGTGCAGGAGACCCGGGTTCGATCTCTGCGTTGGGAAGATCTCTGCATTCTATCTCTGTGTTGGTGAAGAGAATGGCTACCCAATCCAGCATTCTTGCCTGGAGAATTCCAGGCAAGACTACAGTGGTGGACTACAGTCCATGCGGTTACAAAGAGTTGTGTGTGACTTAGAGACTGAAACACAATGGCAACAACAAAGGTCTGAGGACAAGAGCTGACTCATGTGGAGGTCTGGATCCTCCACATCCTCTCTCAGACTGTCACCTGGTCAGTTCCTTCTCCTCCTAGGAGCCTGCTGGACTGAGCCTGCACTCATCATATATGCTATGTGCCTTATACTTTATTAGGTGACTTCATATTTCTTAGTTCCTTTCATTGTCACAATAGCCAAGTGACATTGGTATCATTATTTCATCTTGCAGATGAGGGAAATGAAACTCAGAGAGGTTAAATAACTTGCCTAAGACCACAGAGCCAGTAAAAGGTGGAGTTCAGACTTGCATACAAATCTAGACAGTAAAATGCCTAAGCACTTTCTTTACATTGCTTATTTTTCTCTTCATTGTGTGTTTCCCCCATTTAGAAACTCAGGCTCAAGGGACATGATTCTACTTTGTTCCAATTCCTCCCAAAGACCTCATGTATACAATGAGTGCGTGAAGTCGCTCAGTCGTGTCTGACTCTTTGCAACCCCATGAACTGTAGCCTACCAGGATCCTTAGTCCATGGGATTCTCCAGGCAAGAATACTGGAGTGGGTTGCCATTTCCTTCTTCAGGGGATCTTCCTGACCCAGGGATCGAACCCGGGTCTCCCACATTGTAGGCAGACGCTCTACCGTCTGAGCTACCGGGTAGGTGCTGTCTAAATGCTGCCTGAGTAAAAGCTAACATGCAGTCATATCATATGTCAATCCCCAGAGAAGCCCTATGTAGAAACAGGTCCCGTGTATGCACGCCAGTCCTCAAACTGTGTGCGCTGGGCAACTGGTGTGGCGTCTTTAAGGAGACATCTCTGGTTAAAGAGCAAGAGGCGCTTCTGTCTGTGCCTGCCTAGTGGTGGTGGATTTGTCAGCCAGATCTCTGCTCCCCCATCTTGGACTGTGTTCTTCCTGTCCTCTCCTCCCCACAGCCCAGGCTCCACATCTTCTCTCGTTTAGGTCCACTCTCACTTGACCCCTCTGGCAGTGAGCTCACCTTCTCCCAACCACAGCTCCCTCCCAGTTCCTAGCTTTGGGGCATTCACCCAGAGCCCCCCTGACCCGACTCCACAGGTCTCCCGTGGGCAGCAGCCCGACAGCCTGCCCTGTCTCAGTAACCAGGCACCACTGAGATGCACAGTAAGAGCTGTACAAACTCATATGTATTTGTGTTCAGACTTGAACACAAACCTAGACAGTGATGCCAGGATCTTACACAGATGGGTCCACCTGGCCACAAGGATCCACACCCACTGGGCCAAGAGCAGAGACCCAGACATGCATGTGTGCCCATGGGGGCAGACATAGGGCCCGCAGGCAAACCCACTTGTGTTTTGCATGCAAGGTGTGCCTAGATGCACAGGTAACACGCACCTGCAGACTCTGCAGTGTGCATGTGACCTTATGCATTTGAGACTGAGCCTGCGGAGTTCATATCGCTCAGTACATGGATACCAGTGTATGCAAACTGAGTGCCGCATGCCCTTCCATGGTGACACACACAGGCATGCAAGGGCGAGGAAGGCAGCCTTAACTGCCTCCCCCCCGGGGGATTCCATCCCAGCTCGTGGCCTTTTCAAAGACAGGTTCACACCTTCTCTTTGGGGTCAGCTCTGCCTGTGTCAAGCTGCCTGCCCCTAGGAACAGAGCCCAGGCTGGTGGTCTGGGATTCCCCAGGTGTGTGCACGATGGCCCTTCACCTCCACACTCAGCCTCCCCTCCCACCAGGAGCTCGCTGCTCTCAGCGGGGAAGGTGCTGAGGCTGGAGGTAATTAAATCTCTCTTTTCACTTCAGCAACATTGATCTGTACAGGGACACACTCTGACTCCAAAGGAACAAAGCTTTTAATTTCCCAGCTGGAATGTGCTGTTCTCAGACTTGTTTCGTGTGTGAGTCAGAAGACTGAAAAGTACAACACATTCTGTCATCTTCGGAGCATGCTGTAGCTTGTAAGGCACTTTTGTACCATTTCATTTGAGTCTCACAGTACGCCTGTGGGTAGTAGGTAGTATATGCATTCTCCCATTTTACTGATGAAGAAACCGAGGCTAAAACAATAACAATAGCTGTCACTGATTTCCTGCTAGATGTCAGGCACTGTTCTAAGTTCTTTGCATGTTTTGATTTTTAAAAATCCCAACCACAACTCTTAGAGGTAGGTCTGCCTTCACCCCTATTTTAAGGTTGAGGAAACTGAACACAAAAAGGTCTTACTAACAGCCTGAAGCACTCATTCACTCAACACCCAGTCTGGCTTCACTAGATGCTATATGAATTGAAGGGACTTGATGCAGGGTACTTGTCTGGGCAAAAATCTAAAGCAATGAATTCCCCCATTCTGACCACCAATGACCCATACATGATTTTCATACATTGATTGACTCCACCCTTGAAAGATTTTACCCAGTACAAGCACTGTATTTATTAGTAAATAGCCTGTCTCATGCCATTTTTGAGACATTTTGAAGTTTGGAGAATACCCTGAAGTTTTGGGATACCTGAACCCCTGAAACACTGCTATAGATAGAGATTCCTTGGGATTGAGGTAACTCAGCCTGGGGACACTTGAGATGTGGCAGAGAAATTTTAAGGTACTTCCATTATTGATCTGGGTCCAAATCCTGGAACTGCCATTTACCCTTTAGATGTCCTTGATCAAGTAACCTGTCTGAGCCTCAGTTCGCTTCCTTGCAGTGTCAGATGGAATAAAGAGCACCCATAACTGTAGCATCAAGGCCCAGCAGGGTGATCACAGATGCCCCACAACACCACTGAGTGAGCAAAGAAGTATTTGTAATTGTCAGAAACACGATACAGCCAGCACGCGTATGTGAAATCAGTTACGTAAATTGTGAACTATATGTCAAAGTTCTATTTGTCCCGAGACAGGGTGGAATCAGCACATTTCTCATCAAGATAGAAAATAAAAACAGAAAAAAACATCATGAGCCCTTTTGAATAACTCAGTCACAGAGAGAGCTCATTCTCTTCACGGTGCTCTGTTGGGACGCTGCAGTACTACCATTGTTCATCTCGATGCTTGCCTGCCTTGGTGTCCATTAATGTACACCTTTTAACTTATTTTTCTTTTTAAAGCTCTTTAGTAGTTTGGCTGGGTTCAGTTGCAGTTTTGTCCTTGGTTACTGTACTTATGTGAAATCAACTTCAGAACAAACCTTGCCTTCTCCTTGGCAATCCTGAGCAGCTCTGACTCTCCAGAGCTGCCGTCTCTCAGGCACTCTCCATCTCTGCTCTCTCCTTTCTCGCCCATCCTGCCTGTTACTTGCTTAGAAATGTTTCAGGAGAATGAGCATGAGTATAAATCACATTGGAAATAACTGGGCTCTAGATCAATCCTTTTTGATCATGAGCCTCTATTGGCACTGGAAACTTTGAGCATCCAGTATCAATGTATGCACATTTCTTTGTTTAAAAATTGTATCGTTACACATGTACTAATATTTTGTTTGTAAGACAAACACAAATGGAGATTTTTTTTCTTTTTTGGCCATGACACATGACATATGGGATCTTAGTTCCCTGCTTAGGGATACAATCTGCACCCCTTCACTGGAATTGCGAAGTTTTAACCACTGGACCTCCTTTTCTGGTGGGAAGTCCACAAATGGAAATTTTCAAGATTGGAATTTTTTGAAAGCCTGAAATAAAAATAAACGCTAATTTAAAAATAATTAATGACCCAGAAATACATACTCACACTAAAATATTGTGATTTTGAAAATCTTGTAACACTTTCTGAAATAGTTATTTAAAAGTTTGGCCCAGGGCCTTCCCTGGCTGTCCAGCGGTAAAGATTCCATGATTCCACGGCAGAGGGTGCAAGCTGGATCCCTGGCGGGGGAATTAAGATCTCTTAAGCTGTGCAGTGTGGCCAAAAAGTTAAAAAAAAAAATTCAAAGTTTGACCCAAAGTTTAATTTATGTGAGGGGTTGAATTTAATTATTGTCTTAGCTGTAAGGGACTGCCAACAGCTGTTTTCATCACAAGAAATCTCAGTAAATTCCAAACCTTTGTCTTTTTTTAACATAATCTCATCTCTCTTCTAGACAACTCCTTTAAGTACTTAGGTCTGGGATAACTAGTGAGCCTCTATTTTGTATAGAAGATTTTCATCCTCTTCACCCAACTCTAGTATCTCAGACAATATAATCTGTAAAGTCACTTAATTATACTCATGTCCATACAGTAAACCATTAAATGCTGAAAAGTAAAAACTGAATGAGGATTCTGTGGGTAGCCTTTCTGTCTTGTGGGACACTTGCCTTTTCTTCAGAGAAAGAAAAGAGAGTAGAGCAAACACACGCTCAGTCGTGTCTGACTCTTTGCGACCCCATGGGCTGTAGCCTACCAGGTTCCTCTGTCCATGGAATTTTCCAGGCAAGAATACTGGAGTGGGTTGCCATTTCCTTCTCCAGGAGATCTTTCCAACCCAGAGATTGAACCCAGGTCTCCCGCATTGTAGGCAGACGCTTTACTGTCTGAGCCATCGGGGAAGTCAGTAGGTGACAAATAGACCCAGTGAGAGCATAAGAGCATCAGAGCTTATCTGTATATTATAGCTTAGTAAACATTAATATTTTATGTATTTTCAGTTAAAACATATAAATAGAGGGCTTCACCAATATGTTTTCCTCCACAACTCCCATGAATCATTAGAGAAAGTCAACCTCATTTTGGAGACCACTCAGAGAACAATAGTCTGTGTGTCGCAAAGAGTCATGGACACACCTGAGCATGCAGAGAACACTGCAGGTTGGACCTCTGGTCAGGGGAGCACCCACAGAGAACAGTGAGACTCAGGACTATGGACCGCTATACACATGAGTTGGGGGGTACCATATCTAGGTGGCTAAGTGGTCAAGAATCTGTCTGCCAATGCAGGAGACGCAAGAGATGTGGAATCGATCCCTGGATCGGGAAGATCCCCTGGAGTAGGAAATGACAACCCACTCCAGTGTTCTTGCCTGGGAAGTACCATGGGTAGAGGAGCCTGGCAGGCTACCGTCCATGGGGATGCAAGAGTTGGACACAACTTAGCACACACACATACATTCACACCCGCATATTAATAATCTCTTTGACACCTATCTGATAGGATAATTGTGAGAAGTAAAATGACATAGCAACTATCCAATAAATATTAATTTCTTTCATCCCCTTCTCTGCTGCTCAACCTAGGGCCAAGTGAAAGAAAGGAGATGGATTCAGGGAAGGGGCTCTGGCCGGAAATAAGACATTGCAATTTTGGAAGTGTTTCTGGTGCCTCCTTCCCCAAACACAGTGCCCCAATTAGGAGAAAGAATTTATATACAATAAGTGTATGTCCTGTTATAATACAGGTGATGTGCCCTTCCTTCCCTGCCCCACACATACGCATAAACATTACTGATACGACCTACTGCTGCCAACTTCTTCATCTGCCTTTTGCTATCTTCCCAGATCTGACTCAAGCTCCTGGATGGTAAAGTGGTATTTATGTGCCTAGACTTTTTGTCTTTGACTCCTGGTTCATCCAGGCACTCTGCTCAGAGGAAGACCTGGGCACCTAGCCCAGTTCATGCTTGTGGTAGTTTTAACATACATCCACAAATTCTTTGATGCTTCTCCTTACAAGATATAGAGCTTAATTCCTCTCTCAGTCCAATATGGGCTGGATTTAGTGACTTGCTTCTAATGAACAGAACATGGCAAAAGTGGTGGTTTGTTCTTTTTGAGATTACCTTGTGAACAGACTATGCATTCTCTCTGTCACTTGCTCTTTCTACCCCTTGGGTCAGTTGCTTTGGGGGAAAGCCAGCTTTCTTGTCTTAAGAACTCTTATAAGGCCTTGTGTAGAAGCCCATGTGGTGAAGACCCAAGAAGATCAAACAGAGCTAGAGAGAAATGAGGCCCCCTGACAGCAGTCTTGGGACTAAATTCTCTTGCAAGTTGATTCTCCTGTCCAGTCAAGCTTTCAGATAATACAGCCCCAGCCAACAACTTGACTGCCACCTTGCTAGATACCCTGAGCCAGAGGCACCCAGCTAAATTGCTTCCAGATTCACAACCCTCAGAAACTATGAGATAATGAATCTCTGTTGTTTTAAGGCATTGAGTATTTGGGTAATTTGTTACGTAGACAAATAATATAATGATAAAAATCCTGGGTTCATCTTTATTGTTCCTGGTTGTTCTGTTCTTGAATTTTTCAAAACAAATGATTTCTGAGTGTTTCTTTATATCTGGTTTTAAATCACTATTGTACTTCTGTCATTTAGAGCTTGGATTCATCATCCAAGGGGATGGAAGGAATTAGTATGTAATGAACACTTAACTATGCCATTTTATTTATTTTTCACAACTAACCTATCAGATAGGTGTCAGATACAGATTATTAAAAGATGGTATCCCCCAACTTGTGTATGCATCTGTGTCCATAGTCCTGAACGCATTGTTCTCTGAGTGGTCTCCAAAACACTGAGCATTTATCCCATACCAGGATGTGTACACAAACCTTGTCTTACCACTGGATATGAAGTGACCCTATTATTATCCCTACATGATGAATAAACTGAGGCACAGAGAGATTAAAAAAAATGACCCAAATTTATACTTACATATATTTCAGGTCACATGGTCTGGACCACTTTGCTATTCTACCTGTAGCTTTGATCCTGTTTCCTTTACTTATAGATTTTGGTGTAGGAGAAACCTGAATTCAAACCTTGACTCCACAACTGACCCGGTGGTCACTGCTTCCTCATCTCTAAAATAGGGGGAACTGCGCTTACCTCAAAGGTTCTATGAGGGAGAGATGAAATAATATAAAGTGTCTGCCTGTCCCACTAGACCAGTGCTGTCTAACTGACATTTCTATGAAGATGGAGATGTTTCCTGTCTATCCAGTGTGGTAGCTACTAGCCACATGACTACTGAGCACCTGAAATGTTACTAGTACAAAGTAAAGTGAAAGTTGCTCTGTCACGTCTGACTCTTTGTGACCCCATGGATTATACAGTCCTTGGAATTCTCCAGGCCCAAATACTGGAGTGGGTAGGCTTTCCCTTCTCCAGGGGATCTTCCCAACCCAGGGATCAAACCCAGGTCTCCCTCACTGCAGGCAGATTCTTTACAAGCTGAGCCACAGGGGAAGCCCAACTAGTACAAGGGAGGGATTGAACTTTTGATTACACTTAGATCCATTTAAATAAGTAGACACTTGTGGTTCGTGATTGCTACATTGGATAACACAGAACTAGATTAGAAACTTCAGGAAGGCAGGGTCTCTACCTGTTTGGCTCACCAGGGTATATTCAGCTCTTTGTACCGTGCCTGACACCAAAGAGGCACCTGTAATTAATCGTTGAACAGATGAATATATACATGAATGAGTGTCCCATTGTGGGCATTTGAAAAATAGCTTCTCTCAGCTGGGTAAAGCATCGATGTTTCTCGGAGCCCTCCTGCCAATGCACTTTTTGCCTTTTCTCCCCTCGTCCACAGCAGCCAATTATGCTCTTCTGCAGAAATGTCATTTGAGCCAAGAATCAGACAGAGACTAGATTTCAGGTGACTGGGGGAGGAAGGAGAGAAGCCCCCTGCATCTCTAATGGGCCACAGAGGACAGGAAGCCCCCTCCTCATCCCTTCAAGGCTGACTAGAAAGTTTGTCTGTAACAGAGATGGTTAAATTAATGATGAGACTCAGTGACAGGGAGGCCAGAGCGGCCCCCCTAAATGTCACCTTCATTATTTTTCAAGCCCACACGACGATCTGCCTTCCCAGTCAGCATCCGTGTTGTTATTGTTCTGCCGCGGGGTGGAGGGATTTTTTTTCCCCGTAATCCCTACAACATGAGCAGTGTAAGTTCAGCGGGGGCAGGAGATGAGATGGTACAGGACGCTTAATAAGGGCTTTTGCTGTCACTGAGCAGGCGCTGTTGTGTAGACGCGGGGAGGGGACAGGGTGAGGGTGGCCTGCTGGGGCTCCCTTTCTCGCTTCTTTCCCGTAACACGGAGTCAGCCTTTCCAGACAGGAGAGTGAAGGAGCGCCCTCTGACAGTCTGACCCAGCACTCGGGTGGATTTCCTCACTACTTCTCTGTATCAGAATTCTAGTCTAAAACAGAACACAGCATGTCTGGGAGCAGTGAGTTCTGGGCTGGGGGTCCGGAGAGCCAGGTAGGAGTCTGGTGTGACAGCTGGTGTGGGGAACCTCTGGCAGTTCACTCCCCTCCCGCTGGACCTCCACTTTCTTCTCTGTGAAATGGGGCTGGGCATGGCAATCTTTAAGACCTCTTTCAGCCTCTCAGCTTACAGAGTAGCTGAAAGCATGGGCTTTACAGCTACATAAAGTCTGAAACTTGGTTCTTTTTCTTAGTTCTTCCTTAGCCTCTCTGAGACAATAATAGTAGAACCTCATAGGGATGCTGGGGGGATTAAATGAGATAATGAATTCCAGTGGTCTCAGCCCTGGCCGCATGTAATAATCACCTGGGATTTTTTTTTTTTTTTAAATACCGACACCCACAGCCTCAGCCCCACAGATACTGACTTAATTGTCTGTGTCCAGATCTAAGTGCTGGGATTTAAAAAATAAACTTCTTGGGTGTTTCTAAATCATATTTAAGGCTTGGTGGGAGTTTTCATATTTAGTAGATGCTTAATGAGTGGTGGGTGACTCAATGGATTCTTTTAAGATCATTCATGTCATCCTTTTTTCCAAAACCTGGCTCTCTGGCCCTAAGTTACATATGCTAAAAATAGCCCGGGGCTTGGAAAATACAAATACTTGTGGATTTCTCCTTTCTCCTCCTTTTCCTAGACCTCATAGTCCTCCATTGCCATGTCTCTCCTGTGCACGCCTCCCTTCCACTCCTTCCTATGCCTGCTTTGCTCTGGACCATCCATTATTATTGTACTTTTGGATGCTTTCACTAGCCTAGTATCTTTCTTCTTCCAGGATTCATTCTCAGACAATAAGCAAAGCATCATGAGCATATGAACATAGGCTCTGGAGCCACACTGTCTGGGCTGTAATCCCAGCTGAGCCGTTTATTAGCTGTGACCTTGGATATTTTTCTTAACCTCTCTGTGCTCAGTACTGTCATCTGCTTACTGAGGATCCCAAAGATCCCAATTTTTGAAATGAGTTGTTCCTCCCACCATTAGACCCTCTTATAGGGTTACCTTATATTAAGGGAAGGAAAGAAAATTGAGAAATAAAGTATCAACACAATGTTGAATATTTTCCATACATTTATGTCATTTCATTCCCATAAAAGTAAGCAAGGTAGATAGGCCCATTTTATAGACAACAAAAGTGAGTTGTTGAACCAGAGTGATACAGTGAGTGGAGGCAGAGTCAGGATCCTGCCCAAGCTGGTCTGACTCCAGAGTCTTGGTGCTGTGTGCCTCTGATGGGAGAAGGATCACCACTTCGGGGATGTTTCTCTGCTTTTATTGACCCCATAGCTCTGGGAGGGATGCTAGGGGCATGGAGGTGATGAGAAAGGAGACACGCACCCATAGATGCTCAACCACAGTTTCTGAAACAATTACCCATTGGGTGGTATATATAACATGAGAGGATGTACTTGTCTAAAAAATAATTTTTTATTAAAAAAGTTTGTACTGAAGTATAGTTGATTCACAATATTGTGTTAGTTTCACACTTGGAAGTGTGAAAGTTTCACACTTGGAACTTCACACATGGAAGAACAGTTAAGAGAATAGAATACTTTAGTAACCATACTCTGACCCCTTGGCAAGAATTAAATATAATGAAATTCATTCCTTCTTTTGTATATCACTCTTTGGTGATACAAAAGCTAATTCCTAAAGGTCTCTGAGTGAACTTAATCGCTCATAATGCAGTAGATATTTGTTAAGCTCTGTCACATCACCCATATCCCCCCCACCTTATGACTTCAGGTACATTTTCAGTTGTATCAAGTTCCACCGGCCTGCCTGTCTCTGCTAAGGGCTTTCTCCAGCTGCCAAAGCCTGCCTCGCCTGTCCTAGTGGTGGACTTTAATCCCAGGGAATTAAGGCCCCCTAGAAACAGCCCTGGGCTTTCCAGGTGGCTCACTGGTAAATAATCTGCCTGCAGTGCAGGGGATGCAGGTTCAATCCCTGGGTCAGGAAGATCCTCTGGAGAAGGAAATGACAACCCACTCCAGTATTCTTGCTTGGGACATCCCATGGACAGAGGAGCCTGGCAGGTTATAGTTTATGGGGTTGCAAAAAAGTTGGACATAGCAACTTAACAAGAAGAAGCAGCCCTGGCCCAATGACAGATAGGTGTTGGTGTATAACAACCAGCTCCCTCCAGTGGGGTGACTCTGAGAAGCACATGTTTTCCTGCCAGAATTCTCCCAGTAGGATTAAGCTTCACTTGTCCATATCGGTAGCTGGGTTTTAATGGACTCTTCCATTGGCTGCTTCCCCATCCTTCCCTTTCTTACTTTCCCATCCCCACAGGTGTTTCCTGGAATTCCATCCCAAATGAGCTACTCACCCTCAGATCCATAACTCAGAATCACTTTTGCAAGAACCCAAATGCAGACCCTACTCAAAATTGTTCTAGGTGATGGGAAACACAAGATAAAGATGCAATATCTGAGGAGCTCATGAACCATCAAGGGTGAAGAAAACACACAAATGTAGCTCAGAATGCCACAAGTCACCACTGAGGTGTGGCCCAGAGGCACCAAGGGCAAGGCCAAGTCAGCTCTGTTTTTGAGGTGGTAGGGAAGGAGAGGAACACATAGTTAAATGTGGGAAGAACATGTGATAAATTATCTTCTCTCCTCAGAAAGAGGGCAGCACTGTAGTATCACCGCCCAGGTCTGGAGGGTTGTGTCTGGGAGCAGGTGGCATTGAGGATGTCTCAGAAAGGTCTGTCCAGAGGTGATAGGTGGCGGGCTCTCTATCAAGCCTTGGGTGAGGAGGGAGGGGCCCGAGATAGAAGGGAAAAGGCAAATGATGCTCAGAAAGCAGAGAGGCGTGCCGCTAGGATGCCTGTTTCCTCTCCTCTCTTCCTCCAGCTCCCTGGCATCTGCCTGCCCCTTGCGGACCTGCCCCCTGCACCCTCCCCTCGCCAGCCCCTTCATCTGGCAGCAAAGCTGCTCTGTGTGGCCTCCACTCAAGGTGAACTTTGAGTCTGGGGCAGCCACCGCTCCAGGCCTCCTGTACTAGCAGGCCTCCTGACCTCGCTGTGTCTGACTCCTCTTGCTCTGGCTTGTCTGGAAGGCATTTCTGATCACCAAGCAGCAGCTGGGCAATGTGTCTTGATACTGAGGCTCCCTAAAAGGAGTTACCCCTGTAGCTGGACCCATGGCATTGACTTTGTGCAGAAGGGGAGCTGTCTGTCTACAGCCTGACATACCAGTAAATTTATTTGAGCAGTACTTTTAAAAAACTTAATTTTATTAAAGTGTGGTTGATTTATAAGGTTGTTAATTTCTGCTGAATAGCAGTGATTCAGTTGTGTGTGTATATATATATACACACACACACACACATATGTATATATATATACACACTCACACATTCGTTTTCATATTCTTTTGCAGCACTTTTAGAAGGGTCTGCCCTTGTCACAGCTCCTGGAAGGAGCAGCTCGTAGCTGCTCACTGAGTTGGGGTGGACACATAACCCAAGCCTGGCATTGTATGGCAGACTCAAACAGCTGGGTTGAGCAAATTGATTGCTTTCCCCAAACTTGGAAACATAAGAGCCTGCTGCCAGCATGTGGTGGGGCCTGGAGCAGGAAGGCTGCATGCACCAGAAGCTGAAGGAACTGGGGGGCCACATGCAAGCTGGTGTGCAAACAGAAGAGAGTAGGGCCAGTCCAGAGGGTGGAGCAGACCCACGGAGAGAAGCGGAGAGCCGCAGGCCCTGCGAGAGCGAGGCCAGGTCTCAGGCCCCCTGGGACTGGCTCTGCTTAATTCTCTCTCATAGGTTCTCCAAGGCCTCTGGGAAGCCCTGCGGTTAATGTCTTTCCCCCAGGCTAGCTCAAGTGGGTCTCTCTGCCGTGCAGTCAAGAGTCTTGATGGAAACAGAACCCAAGGGTAGCTGCCACACTGACACGTAGCAGCCCTGGAGGGCACCCTGAGGGAGGTGAGGCCGGACTCTCACCAGCATGCTAGAGAAGCTGACCCCAGCGTGCCTTATTGTACCAGGCCTTCTCAGCAGTATGCCTCAGGCTACAAGGGAGCGCTGAGATACAGTTAGAGAGGCATCCTGAGAGGTGGGATTCCGGGTAATTAGTGGAGATGGCCAGAGGTTCACATAAGCTGAGAAGAGGGAAGAAAATCCTTTGTGGATGGGGACAGAGTGAGCAAAGACAGGAGAATATGAATATATTCACTCACCATTATTATTATTGTTATACAATAATATACAATATATATTGTATATAATATATACAATATAATATAATATATAATATACAAAAATATACAATATATTTATTGTCCAATAAATTTCCTTTTTCTAGGTGTACAGTTCTAGGAGTTTTAATACATGTACATATTTATATAATCACCATCATAACCAGAACACAGAATAGCTCATCACCTCAAAAACACCCTTGTGCCCTTTTGTGGTCAAACCTTCCTCCCACCCCTAACCTCTGGAAACCACTTCTCTGTCATTACACTTTTGCTTTTTTCAGAATGTCATATAAATTGAATCATATAGTATGTAACCTTTTGAGACCATCTTCTTTTACGTAGCATATGCCTTTGACATTCATCGCTGTTGTTATTTGTTGTTATTGATTGCTGACTAGTATCCCACTGTATGGATGGATCACATTTTGTTTATCCAATCCATATGGTTTCCTATTTTTGGTAACTATGAATAGAGCTGCTATAAAATTTATGTACTTTGTGTGAAGTACTTTGTGTACTTAGGACTTTGTGTGAAGATGTTTGTATTTTTCCACAGTAAATACTTAGGAATGGGGCTGCGGGATCATTGATAAGTGTAGGTTTAACTTTATAAGAAACCGCAGACTGTTTTGTGAGGTGGCTGTTACGTTTTGCATTTCTGCCAACAATGAATGAAAGTTCTAGTTCACCCATATCCTCATCAACACTTGGTTTTACTGTTTGTTTAAAAAACAGATTTTATCCATTTACTGTGGTCTGAATGTTTCTTTCTCCCCTACTCTCTGAATAAATTCATTTGTTGAAATCCTAATGATGGTGATGTACATGAATCCTAATGAAAGTGATAGTTTGCTCAGCCATGTCTGACTCTTTGTGACCTCATGGACTGTAGCCCACCAGTCACCACTGTCCATGGAATTTTCCCAGCAAGAATACTGGAGTGGGTTGCCATTTCCTTCTCCAGGGGATCTTCCTGACCCAGGGATCGAACCCAAGTCTCTCACATTGCAGGCAGATTCTTTACTGTCTGAGGCACCAGGGAAGCTACCAGGGAATCCTAATGAATGTGGTGGTATTAGTAGGTAGAGACTTTCAGAGGTGATTAGGCCATCCCAATCCCCAAGAAGGGCAATACTAGAGAATGGTCAAACCACTGGACTATTGCACTCATCTCCCATGCTAGTAAGGTTATGTTCAAAGTCCTTCAAGCTAGGTTTCAGCATTACATGAATTGAGAATTTCCAAATGTTCAAGCTGGGTATACAAAAGGCAGAGGAACCAGAGATCAGATTTCCAACACTAACTGGATCATAGAGAAAGCAAGGGAATTCCAGGAAAACATCTACCTCTGTTTCACTGATTATGCTAAAGCCTTTGACTATGTGTCAAAGTCAGAGCACACAACACACTGCGGAAAATTCTTAAAGAGATGGGAATACCAGACCATCTTGCCTGTCTCCTAAGAAATCTATATGCAGGGCAAGAAGTCACAGTTAGAATCCTGTATGGAACAACTGACTGGTTCAGGATTGAGAAAGGTGTATGATAAGGCTGTTTATTGTCACCCTGTTTAACTACTATGCAGAGCACATCCTGCAAAATGTTGGGCTGGATGAGTTAAAACCTGAATCAAGATTGCTGGGAGAAATGTCAACAACCTCAGATATGTATATGATACCATTCTAATGTCAGACTGCAAAGAGGAACTAAAGAGCCTCTTGATAAGGGAGAAGGAGGAGAGTGAAAAAAAACTCAGTATTAAAAAAAACTAAGATCATGGCATCTGGTCCCATAACTTCATGACAAATAGATGGGGAAAAGGTGGAAACAGTGATTTCATCTTCTTGGACTTTAAAAATCACTGCAGGTGGTGACTGCAGACTTGAAATTAGAAGATGATTGCTTCTTGGCAGGAAAGCTATGATAAACCTAGACAGTGTGTTAAAAAGCAAAGACATCACTTTGCTGACAAAGGTCCATATAGTCAAGGCTATGGTTTTTCAAGTAGTCATGTACCGATGTGAGAGCTGGATCGTAAAGAAGAAGGCAGAGTGCCGAAGGATTGATGTTTCAAACTATGGTGCTAGAGAAGACTCTTGAGAGGCCTTTGGACAACAAGGAGATCAAACCAGTAAATCTTAAAAGGAAATCATCCCTGAATACTCACTGGAAGGGCTGATGCTAAAGCTGAAGCTCCAATATTTTTGCTACCTGATGCGAACAGCTGACTCATTGGAAAAGACCCTGATGGTGGCAAAGATTGAAGGCAGAAGGAGAAGAGGGTGACAGAGGATGAGACAGTTGGATGGCATCACCGATTCAATAGACATGAACTTGGGCAAACTCTGGGAGATGGTGAGGGACAGGGAAGCCTGGCATGCTGCAGTCCATGGAGTTGCAAAGAATCTGACACGCCTTGGTGACTGAACAAGAACAGCAAAAAAAGAGACACCATATGGCTTATTTACCATGTGTAAAATTGAAGCCATGTGACTCCTTGAACCAGAATTAGAAGGAGCTTCACATTTATCCCCAAACTCAAAAACGACAGAATGAACTCTGTTCGTTTCCAAGACAAACCCTTCAATATCACGGTAATCCAAGCCTATGCCCCAACCAGTAACCCTGAAGAAGCTGAAGTTGAATGATCCTATGAAGACCTACAAGACCTTTTAGAACTAACACCCCAAAAAGATGTCCTTTTCATTATAGGGAACTGGAATGCAAAAGTAGGAAGTTAAGAAACACCTGGAGTAACAGGTAGATTTGGCCTTGGTGTATGGAATGAAGCAGGGCAAAGGCTAATAGAGTTTTGCCAAGAGAACACACTGGTCATAGCAAACACCCTCTTCCAACAACACAAGAGAAGATTCTACACATGGACATCACCAGATGGTCAACACCGAAATCAGATTGATTATATTCTTTGCAGCCAAAGATGGAGAAGCTCTATACAGTCAGTGAAAACAAGACTGGGAGCTGACTGTGGCTCAGATTATGAACTCCTTATTGACAAATTCAGACTGAAATTGAAGAAAGTGGAGAAAACCACTAGACCATTCAGGTATGACCTAAATCAAATCCCTTATGACTATATAGTGGAAGTGAGAAATAGATTTAAGGGACTAGATCTGATAGACAGACAGCCTGATGAACTATGGACGGAGGTTCCTGACATTGTACAGGAGACAGGGATCAAGACCATCCCCATGGAAAAGAAATGCAAAAAAGGCAAAATGATTGTCTTAGGAGGCCTTACCAATAGCTGTGAAAAGAAGAGAAGCAAAAAGCAAAGGAGAAAAGGAAAGATATTTCCTTTTGAATGCAGAGTTCCAAAGAATAGCAAGGAGAGATAAGAAAGCCTTTCTCAGTGATCAATGCAAAGATTAGAGGAAAACAACAGAATGGGAAAGACAAGAGATCTCTTCAAGAAAACTAGAGATACCAAGGGAACATTTCATGCAAAGATGGGTTCAATAAAGGACAGAAATGGTATGGACCTAATAGAAGCAGAAGATATTAATAAGAGGTGGCAACAATACACAGAAGAACTGTACAAAAAAGATCTTCACAATCCATATAATCATGATGGTGTGAGCACTCACCTAGAGCCAGACATCCTGGAATGTGAAGTCAAGTGGGCCTTAGAAAGCATCACTACGAACAAAGCTAGTGGAGGTGATGGAATTCCAGTTGAGCTATTTAAAATCCCGAAAGATGATGCTGTGAAAATGCTGCACTCAATATGACAGCAAATTTGGAAAACTCAGCAGTGGACACAGGACTGGAAAAGGTCAGCTTTCATTCCAATCCCAAAGAAAGGCAATGCCAAAGAATGCTCAAACTACCGCACAATTGCACTCATCTCACACGCTAGTAAAGTAATGCTCAAAATTCTCCAAGGCAGGCTTCAGCAATACGTGAAGCATGAACTTCCAGATATTCAAGCTGGTTTTAGAAAAGGCAGAGGAACCAGAGATCAAATTGCCAACATCCGCTGGATCATCAAAAAAGCAAGAGAGTTCCAGAAAAACATCTATTTCTGCTTTATTGACTGTGCCAAAGCCTTTGACTGTGTGGATCACAATAAACTGTGGAAAATTCTGAAAGAGATGGGAATCCCAGACCAGCTGACCTGCCTCATGAGAAACCTGTATGCAGGTCAGGAAGCAACAGTTAGAACTGGACATGGAACAACAGACTGGTTCCAAATAGGAAAAGGAGTATGTCAAGGTGGTATATTGTCACCCTGCTTATTTAACTTCTATGCAGAGTACCTCATGAGAAATGCTGGGCTGGGTGAAGCACAAGCTGGAATCAAGATTGCCGGGAGAAATATCAATAACCTCAGATATGCAGATGACACCACCGTTATGGCAGAAAGTGAAGAGGAACTAAAAAGCCTCTTGATGAAAGTGAAAGAGGAGAGTGAAAAAGTTGGCTTAAAGCTCAACATTCAGAAAACTAAGATCATGGCATCCAGTCCCATCACTTCATGGGAAATAGATGGGGAAACAGTGGAAACAGTGGCTGACTTTAATTTTTGGGGCTCCAAAATCACTGCAGATGGTGATTGCAGCCATGAAATTAAAAGACTCTTACTCCTTGGAAGGAAAGTTATGACCAACCTAGATAGCATATTAAAAAGCAGAGACATTACTTTGCCAACAAAGGTCTGTCTAGTCAAAGCTATGGTTTTTCCAGTGGTCATGTATGGATGTGAGAGGTGGACTGTGAAGAAAGCTGAGCACCGAAAAATGGATGCTTTTGAACTGTGGTGTTGGAGAAGACTCTTGAGAGTCCCTTTGACTGCGAGGAGATCCTATCAGTCCATCCTAAAGGAGATCAGTCCTGGGTGTTCATTGGAAGGACTGATGTTGAAGCTGAAACTCCAATACTTTGGCCACCTCATGTGAAGAGTTGACTCATTGGAAAAGACCCTGATGTGCTGGGAGGGATTGGGGGCAGGAGGAGAAGGGGATGACAGAGGATGAGATGGTTGGATGGCATCACCGACTCGATGGACATGAGTTTGAGCAAACTCCGGGAGTTGGTGATGGACAGGGAGGCCTGGTGTGCTGAGATTCATGGGGTCACAAAGAGTCGGACACGGCTGGGTGACTGAGCTGAACTGAACTGACTCACATTCATTCAATGGGTGGTCTAGATTTCAGGCTGCATTTGAGTCCAGGCTAGGAAATATTGGAGAAAAAATTTATAGGAAACTCATCACTAGTTTGGTATCACTTGAAGTTCTGTTTCTTTTGCTACCATTTGCTTTTCAGAGTCCTCAGAGGACTTCCCGCTGTTTTCTCTTCACAGAGTTTTTAGTTGCTTTCAATGGGAATAAGACCGTGTGGAGGTTGTCTTGACTCCATCTTAACTAGAGTCAGAAAACACTCATTCACTTTTTATTTATTAATTCTTTCACTTATTCCCATTCATTCATTACTTATCCTTCATTTGTTAATTCTTTTATTCATTATTACTCACTTGCTTAGCAATTATGTATTTTAATCAGTATACCTGCTTTGAGCACTTACTACTAATTAGGTGCTATGTTAGTTGCTCTGTATACAGACATGACTGCAGATTCACACAGACATGAAATTTAGTTTCTGTCTCCAAATAATCTTAGGCTAGAGAAAAAGGAAATTATCAGATAAACATAAATATGAGCTTCCCTTGTGGCTCAGCTGGTAAAGAATCTGCCTGCGACGCAGGAGACCTGGGTTTGATCTCTGGGTTGGGAAGATCCTCTGGAGAAGGGAAAGGCTACCCACTCCCGTATTCTGGCCTGGAGAATTCTATGGACTGTATAGTCCATGGGGTCGCAAAGAGTCAGACACAACTGAGTGCCTTTCACTTTCACTTTCAAACATAAATATAGGGGAATGATGCTGTGATACTGTGGGAGCAGTCAACTGTGGAATACTGTATTCTATGGAGTACATTGCTTTTTTTAAGCAATCCCTTAAATGAAGGGAATCATAGAAAGGCAACCTGGCTTCGGGATGTTGTCTCTTGAAGCTGTGTGAATTTGGGGTAAGAAGGCACTTCCCCTTGAAAGGACAGCATGGGTATAAAGCATGGGATTGATAAGTCAAAGGGGCATTTTGAAGGAAGGATGTCTCTCATCTTTGACCCTGGCACTCCTAGGTTTTCAGGACAGGGGTGTGGCTGAAAATAATCATAGAGCAGAACATAAGGACTCCTCTGAGATACTCCTGGAGTTTAGAAAATTGGTATTTGGTGGTCTTTCCTATTCTTACCCATTCTGGTGGGTTCCATCTGCTTGGTATTCTGTCACTTGCAGAAATCTAGTCTTTGTTCCAAGGAACCTGTCTAGTCTGTGAGAGGGCTCACCTGTCATCAGTAAAGAGCAGGGAAGCAGCAGAGCCTGCCTTTGCATCTGCATCTAGAGAATGCATGTGCATGTGTATATGGTGGGGGTGGGCAGTGGGGAGGCATATAACCTGACTCCTACTGATGTTCAGATCTGATCCAAGAGGTGCCAAGTTCTGAGATTTCACAGTCATCTTCTATGACCTCCCATCTCCCTCTTCTTTCCTGAATCCCACCTGCTGGGAACTCAGAAATCCTCTGTTTATTCTCTGATACAGTACCTGCATCTTATCTGGCGTTTCCCCTGTATTTGCTCATTTATTCACTCATCCGTGCCCTCATTCATACATTGAGGGATGCATCCAAGTGCATTCCATTCACACTCTACATCAGACCCTGTGTGACTATCCCTTCCCTGTGGATATCTTGTTCTGCCGTCTTTACTATCGCCGTTCCTTTCCTACCTCTCTGACTATTCTTTCTGGCCTCTTCTGGTGGATTCCCTTTCTTGGTCCACTTTACAGGTGTGGGTGCCTCACCTTAGGCCTGTTCTGCGGCCTGCCCCATCCTGCTCTGGCCCTCCTGTCCTCACAGCGGAGGCAGCTGTGCAGCCCAGTGCCAGATGGGGGCGGGGAGCTCGCAAGGGTTTTACTCAGTCACTAAGCCCAGCTGCTAGTGCTTCAGTTCTAATAGCTGTGACTTCTGTCTCATTTCTGATACCCTCATGGGATCTCTAGTTGCAGTAGTTTCTTCTGCTCATGTTCCCTGTCTCCGAGCCTCTCGCTTGAAAATGTGTTGGGCCCTCTCTGCTCTCAGCCCCTTGTCTTCTCCCACATCTGGGGCTCCTTCACCTGCAGACTCAGCAGCAGGACCAGCTCCTGAGCTTACATCACAGAATGAAGCCTCCCTGAATCTGGTCCATTCTTCACTGCATGACTGGATGGAGAGGAAAGCATGAAATAAGGATCAGATTCATCCATGCTCCAATCTAAAGTTGCAGGAGAGAAGTTGTTTAACTCTCAGATGTCAACTTCCTAATTGTAGGGGCTTCCCTGGTGGTCCAGTGGTTAAGAATCCACCTTCCAATGCAGGGTACATGGGTTCAATCCCTATGTCAGGGAACTAAGATCCTACATGCTGCAGGGCAACTAAGCACATGTGCCGCAACTAGAGAGAAGCCTGCATGCTGCAGCTACTGAGCTTGCTGCCTGGATCCTGAGCTCCACAACTAGAGAGCCCAAGGGCTGCAAATAGAGAGCCCAAGGGCTGCAACTAGAGAAGCCCAAGGGTCGCTATCAAGAGCCGACACACTGCAATGAAGACCCAGCACAGCCAAAAGAAAAAGAAAAATCTAATTGTAAAACTGATTGTGAGAAAAATTCTTATCTTCTACCTTGCTCATAAACACTGTCTTTGTTTAGCTATTAAGTAATCACAGACTTTTGGGGGGTGGGAGTTGAAGTCTTGATCTACACTGATTGTGGTGGTAATTTCTTGATTGCTTTAGGAAAGGGCATGGGATGAAATTCTGGTCTAAAAGGCATGAGTCAGTGCCTGCTGGGGGCTTTGGGAAAGGATTCCCTCAATGGAAAAAGCCTCAGGGGAGGAGCACACTCACCCTCTGTCTCCCAATGCTGCCCCTTGTATGATGCCTGGAGTTATGACAGCCACTGCTTGAGGCTGCGCAGTTCAGACTGCAAGCACAAGCCCAGGAGGAAGACAAGAAGGTGGAAAGATGGGAAAACCTAGTTATGGATGCCACTGTTAAGCCACTTAATTGAGCAACCCAGAAACTGTGCTTCCTCTAGTCTTCTTGTTAGGCAAGATAAATTTTCTTTCACTTACATCATTTTTAGTTGAGTTTGCTCCTACTCACAGCCCCAAATATGCTGATATGGGCCTTAAAATGCCTACTTCACAAAGTCCAAGTGAAAGACTTCCTGCTTATCCTTTAGAGCTCAGCTCAAATGTCACCTCCTCAAGGAAGCCTCCCCTGATTGCTCATGTTAGGTCATATCATCTTGCTGAGCATCAGTCACTAGCACCATATAACTTTCCTTTTCTTTCATTGCACTTGTCACAGTTCACCTACCTGATTGTTTACACCTCCTTCACTGACCTCTGGGCTCTGTAAAGGCAGAGGCAGTGTTTCTTCTGCTGACCTTTGTGTCTCCCATGGCTACTAGCATAGTGTCTGACAGCTAATCAACCCTCAATAAATCTGTGTTGAGTGAAAGAAGGAATTAATACATGAACATATGTAGAAAAGAGCTGGCACTGGCAGCAAAGTCTACCTTCATGCCCTTTCTGAGACTGAAAAGTTGATCAACTCTCTTATTATTTTTCATCTTGACAAATGACTTTGTACCCTACCATTGGCTGATAGATTTCGAAACAGTTTTAAATTTACTTTGAAATGAACCATTATTTCATCCCCTCAGGAGCAGGTGCTACGTATTCCTCCCTACCCCCTCTCGCTACTGTTCTTTTAGCATTCATGACAGCTAAGCAAACCCCTTCTTTGATTTTTCTTCTTCTGCAGGCTGTAAGAGACTGATCAGTCATTACCTGTGAATAATGACCGGGGAGGTTGCCAAGCCAGGCAGCAGTCTAGCTTCCTCATCTCTGAGCACTCAGCTCTTAGACGGTGAAATGAAGGGAGTTTTGTCACCAACTCCAATCTGCTGGGATGTCCAAAGAGCTGCCTTTCACTATCTGAAAATGGCCACGGGGTCTGTGATTGTAGGGAGATATGAGGATTTGGGGAAAAAGAGCTGGAACAGTCTTGTCATTCTTCAGGAGTATTTTGGGGAAACAAGCCAGCATATCATGGTGATTTATTTTTATAAAACATTAGTTTGCCTTGGAAGGTGAAGGTATGGGAGTTTGGAGAGTCAGGGCTTGTGAGAAGCAGAGCTTATCCTCAGGTTTCTGTTATTCATAGACAAGGAACAATGGCCTCAATAACAGCGGTAATAACAGCAGTCTTTCAGAGGAGACTGGAAATGGAGTTGGCAGCAAGTACACATGCTATCTAGTCCAGCATTTCTCAAAAGATGTTTTTCAGATCATAAGTTCTCCAAATGCTCTTTGCTCAAAGAACTCATGGTTAAATTGAAAAACATAGTATACACTTCACTCAGTAAATACAAAGATCCCTGCAAAATAAAGAAAATCTGATCCACTTTGTTTAACCCAGAGTTCTGGTGCTTATTTTACCAAGGAAACACTTATTTTTTGGTTACTAATATTAATGAGTCCCAGAAGGAAGACATTTTGTGAAATGTCAATCTGAGCAAAGGTGGTTACTAAATATTTTCATACAACATTTACTGAGTGACTCATTCATTCATTCATTCATTCAATCATTCATTTATTTGAGGAAGGGCTATTGAGAGAATACTCTGCATAATGGGCTAGGAGCAAAGGATGCAGATTTGATCATGCCTGCCTAAAGCTATATAGTGTAGTGGACAAGACAAAAATAACACATTTCACAACTGGCTGTGTAATTACAACTGTGATGAGTGCTACAAAAGAGAAGCATTGAGTGCATATAAATTCATACAACAGAATAAGGGGGTTGGTTTGAGAGGCAATCCGAGAAGCCATGGACCAACCAACCATCCCGGTTTGCCCAGGAGTAGGAGTGTTCTGTGATGGGTTACCTTAGCAGTGAAAATTGGGACAATGTCAGGCAAACCAGGATGTTTGGTCACCTTAGCAGAACATGACTTTGAGTTTCTATCTGACGATCTTACTGTGGCAGACAGAACTCTGGTGGGGGTGGAGAGCTGTCTTCTGGAGCTTCTTCACCGCCCTGGGCCTGCCTTTCCCTACTGAGGACTGAAGAAGGTGGGGCTCTTCTGTCCTCTCACAGGTCATTGGAATGGCAAGTGGAGGGGTTGCTGGACAACTTTGCCAGGTGTAACAGGCGTCCTAAGTGCAAAGAATTACTACTCCTTCAGGGGAGCTGTAATTCATCGCTCCCTGAAGGAAAGTCCCCGTTCCTCCAGGAGAGATTTTTCGGAGAGCATCACTAGCGGTACAGTCGGGTTTCTAAATCCAACAACAAGGAACACGTTCCACAGCCGCAAGACCAGGAGCGCATGCGCAAGCTCTCTATGGGGAACGTACATCACGGAGCCGGAAACCATCCGAATGTTGTAGGAAACACTCTCCGCAGACCCGAGAGGGGCCAGAGCGCAGTGGCACTCGGCAGGGCCAGAGGAGGGCAGTGTCTGGTCTCTGCAGCCTGAAGAACAGCCTTGCATGTTGTTCTTGGGATTCTCATCACCTGCTGGGGTTTCAAGGTCTTCATCTATAAAGCAGAAATAATGATGTTCATGATATCGTCAGAATGTAATGAATTTACCATGCACAAAAAATTGTTGTGTTTACATATACATTAAACCTCACAAAAGTAGGTTTTAATAATATTATTACCTTTCATGTTACAAATATAAAAAAAAAAAAAAGAGGCTTGTCAAAAGTAGGCTGACCAACTATCCAGGTTTGCCTGGGACTGTTCTGATTTTAGCACTACAAATCCAGTGTTACTGGAAACCCCGGTCCCAGGCAGCTTGGAATGGTTGGCCATGGTAGAAGGTCACATAATTAGTAAGTGGTGGAGGGTGTAAATATTCGAGGACGAGAGTATTTGTTAAACTGTGAACAAAAATTATAACAACAAAAACTACTGATAAAATTCTATTTTATTAAATAATAATATAGAGATAATAAGTATTAAATCAACTTCTATTTCAATATTAAGCAATTGCTTCTAGTCTTTTAAGAAGATCCTTTTATTTTAATAATGATCAGCAGACATTTGTGTTACTCTGCAGTATTTGTAGTTTTCTTCCTTCTGGGCCCAGAACCTTTGATGTTTGGCATGACCAAGGGCTTGTTTTGACCAATGGCATGTGATTGGAAGTGATTGGCTTCAGTTCAGGACAGAAACATGTACAAATCAGCGTACAGTTCTCCATCTTTCCTGCAGTGGGTGCTGGTGGTGCCTCTCCCAGATCCCTTTTGCTGGCTGGTGCCCTCACCTCCCAGCTGCTGTGAGAGCTGGACAGAGCTCAGAGCTGTCCTTGCTCAGCAGACCTAAGGGGAGCAAGTCTGGAGCCAGACCACCCAGTTCAAGCCCAAGTCAGGCAGGAATGATCCTGCATACTTCTCTGAGCCTAGGTATCCTTATCTCTAAAGGGAGACTCCCTATCTCATAGTACAGATGCGAGGATTAAATGAGTAATACATGCAAGGCTCTTACAGTAGTTTGGCAGATGGTAAGTGCTCTGGTTGGCTATTTTTATTTCTGCTCCTTTACGCTGCCTCTAGGGTAGTATGACAGCCCACACCAATGGTGCTAATGCTGTCACAGAAGATGAGTTTTTAAAAAATATGATAACTCTGGTGTATTCAACTGACAGTATTTTAAGTGATCATCTCTTAGATTTCATTTTCTTTTTCTTTTTTTAAACTGAAATATAGTTGATTTATGCTTCTCTGGTGGCTCAGTGGGTAAAGAACCTGCCTGCAATGTGGGAGACCTGGGTTCAATCCCTAGATTGGGAAGATCCCCTGGAGGAGGGCATGGCAACCCACTCCAGTATTCTTGCCTGGAGAATCCCCATGGACAGAGGAGCCTGGCAGGCTGCAGTCGGAGAATCCCCATGGACAGAGGAGCCTGGCAGGCTGCAGTCCCGGAGTTGCAAAGAGTCAGACAGGACTGGGTGACTAAGCACAGATATAGTTGATTTACAATATTGTGTTAGTTTCACTTATACAGCATGCATGTATATATGTATATATATTCTTTTTCAGATTCTTTTCTCTTACAGGTTATTATGAATTATTGAGTATAGTTCCCTGTGCTATACAGTAGGTCCTTGTTTGTTATCTATTTTATATATAGTAGTGCATATGTATTAATCCCATCTCTTAATTTATCCTCACCTCCATCCCCCTTTCCCCTTTGATAACTGTAAGTTTGTTTCCTATGTCTGTGAGTTTCTATTTTGGAAATAAGTTCATTTGTGCCTTTTAAAAAAATATTCCACATGTAAGGGATATCAAATGATATTTGTCTTTCTCTGTTTGACTTACTTCACTTAGTATGATAATATCTAGTTTCATCCATGTTGCTGCAAATGAATGGCATTACTTTATTTTTCATGACTGAGTAATATTCCAGTGTATATTTGTACCACATCTTCTTTATCCATTCATCTGTCGACAGACATTTAGGCTGCCTCCTAAAGAAGATAGTTTTGAGCAACAGATGAGGAAACCAAATCCTGAGATATTTAATTTAATAGTTTGTTCAATGTCACGTGGGTCTTTAATATTAGGGTTGGATTAAAAGCCAATACAGGAGAATGATAATAACACTAACCAACACTTACCAATTGCCAAACCCTGCATTATCGCATTCAATATTCACAATAACATCTGGAAATTTTTATAACTCTGATTTTATAGGTGTTGAAATAGAAGCAGGAGAGGTGAAATAGGCAGTCTCCAGGCAGAGACTGGAAAGTGGTAGCAGTAATCAGAAAAAATAGAAATGAGATATTTTGAGATGAACTGTTATTTAGCAACAACAAGTGATAACTGTAATTACTATGTTTAAACAATGAAAAGTGTTGGTTATTAAGGTTTTTTTTTAAGAAGGAAAAACACATTTGTTCATTTATTTACACAGTGTTACACACAACATCTCCTATTCTAAACCTTGTCTTTTAAAAAATGAACTCTTCACTTCTGAATGACTTTAAAGAAAGCTTGCAAAGATAGTACAGCAAGTTCCCACATACACTTCACCTTGTGTTATTTAGTCGCTAAGTCATGTCCAACTCTTTTGTGACTCTGTAGACTATATCCCACCAGGCTTCTCTGTCCATGGAATTTCCCAGGCAAGAATATTGGAGTGGGTTGCCATGTCCTCCTCCAGGGGATCTTCCCAACCCAGGGATCAAACCCATGTCTCCTGCATTGGCAGGTGTGTTCTTTACCACTGAGTCACCTGGTAAGTCCATCCCTCACCTAGATCTCCCTAATTTTAGCATCTTACTTTACTGTGGTACATTTGTCAAAACTATTGGTACGTTACCATTAACTAAACTCCAGAGTTTTTTTTTTTTTCAGATTTCATCAGTTTTTCCACTAATGTTACTTGTTTATTCTAGGAGCCAATCCAGGGCTTACTGAATTTTAAGTGAAGAAAAACATTAGCAAAGATTAGAAAGCTTGTTTGCTAATGAAATAAGGATTTGATATTAGGGCAGTAGAATTATAGGTGATTTCTTCCTGTGTTCAAAACCTTAGCAGTCTTGTTACATGAACTACATGGGAAATGCTGTTACAGGAAGCTTCTGGTTTCAGGACATTTGGCATTGTTGAGCACAAACTAGGTTACGGATTGGAGCAGTCCTTAAATTATTTACTGGCCTCGTGGGGTAATATGGGAGAAGCATGTATGTGTGTGTTGTGGGAGTGGGAGGTGATGGGGAACTGAGCCACCACGATTGTCATGAGGAGGGCGCAGGAAGAGAGAGGGGCTGGGTGTATTTAAAGTCTACCTTGTGGGTCCCTAACTAGTAACTAGTAAATCTAGGAGAATGACTTCAAAGGTTTTTGGGGTTTTTAGCTTGAGCTTCTGTAATTCTTTGAATAAAAGTACATGAAGTATCTACAGTATGCCAGATATCTTTGTTGGCTGCTTTACCTGTGCTGTTTCCTGTAATCCTCAAAATAAGATGTTCTTACAGATCAAAAGAGTGAGGTCAGAGAGGTTAAGTGACTTGCCCACGGCCACACAGCTTGTTAGTGGCAGAGTAAGGATTAGAGCTGGGTCTGTAGGACTCTAAGGTCTCTTATGCTCCAAATTGTACTTGTTTGACACCGTCTCAAAACACCCTCTCTGGACTTTGGTCTCAAAAGCGGATCCCTCTAGTCTGATGGACATTTGCATAAGGGGCCTGAAAGGATACCAAGGGAAGGAGATGGAAGCTTCAGAAGGTCCAGTGGGATTGTGTGTATGAATGTTGTCAATGGGTTGCTGGGTGGAAACCATTGCCTGAAAAAGGCTTCCCCCTCTCCTTCCTCTCTTCCTCAGTTGAGTAATAACAAGGACTCTTGTGTTGGCTCTCAGTTAAAACTAGCATTTTGGAGTTTGGGGAGTGGGGCCAGCACTGGCATGAACAAGCAGGGTTCAGTCAGCCTCTAGATCCATCCAGGGGTTCCCCCGGGACTGGCCAAGTTGAGTTTCCTGGGCCAGATGCTTGGGAAACCTCCAACTTGGCTTTGGGGGTATACACACATGTGTGCACACACATACACATCAAAACAAAATAAACAAAGTGGAATAAAAAAAGCTGGAGGCACCCCAGTGTGCCCTATTTACAAACTGCTTTAGCTCCTTCTGGGTTGTATTTGATTTTCTCCTTCGCTGAGAAAAGGGGAGACATCAGAATGACATATGTGCCAAGGAGAGGACTCCCGACCATCCTTCAGCCTCCCTCAGCCCCCCTGGTCCCTTTTGTATGACAGGATGCCCTCAATTACTCTCTCTGGGGGGGTCCCAGTCAGAAGAAGATGGAGCCAACCATCTGTTACCGACTCCAGTGAGCAATTTAATTTTCTCTTGTTCCCAATGAGGAGGATTTTGTAGGAACATAAATTACCATCAGTGCTGGTTAATCAGGAACTTGCTGTCTGAAGAGGCGGAGATGGTCAGGCTGGAGACACCCACTGACCTGTCCTCACCGTTAGGGCTCCCTACACTTTTGTGAAAAAGCCACATGAGAGGAGCAAAGACTGTCAGACAGGAGACTTGTGCAGAGATCATCCAATCTGACACCTATTATAAACGAGGAAATCGAGGCTAGAGAGGGGAAATGATCTGTCTAGTAGGCAGCACAAAGTTAGGGCTTGAACTAAAGAACCACATTCTCAAACTCAACTTTTTCAAGAAAATGTGTGATAAAATGAATAACAACTTCTTGCCCTTGGGTTTAATCTCTAAAGGCAGGACGAAAGAGCAATAATCATGGCGGCAGTGACAACCACAAATGCTACACTTTTTGTGACCAACAATCTAGGAGCAGCAGTGTAGTGTGGAGTTAATAGAATGAGCTCTGGAACCAAGTTGCCTGGGTTCAGATTCAGTTCTGTTACTTATTAGCTATGTGACCTTGGGAGGTTACTTAGCCTCTGGGACCTATTGCAGACATTGTCTGTTTTTGGTGCCTATTTCCACACATCTGCTTTGTATTCCCACTCATTCCAGCCCACCTTTCCATGGCCAGCATCTGCATCTTTGTTGGAGAGCTATCCTTGGCCCTCCAGAACTCAGGTTGTCAATGTACATTGCAGGCCGAGTCTTCTGGGGGCAGCTGTTAACCAGTGACTGACAGATATGGGGATATAAATACCCTACTCCCTTGCTTATTGTCTGGGATAATCTCCACACAGGTGTTTTGCACAATTCCTTAGAATTCTCTGCAGGATTAAGGTCTGTTCACCCACCATAGCAGCTGGCTTGATAGTATACCTGTTGTTGGTATGTTCCTTCCCTCTGCTGTTGTCATGTTCTTTGTACCTCTCCATAAACTTGTAGTATTGTTGTTGTTTAGTTACTAAGTTGTGGTCAACTCTTTGCGACCTCATGGACTATAGCCTGCCAGACTCCTCTGTCCACAGGATTTCCCTGGCAAGAATACTGGAATGGGTTGCCATGCCCTCTTCCAGGGGATCTTCCCAACCCAGGGATCAAACCTGAGTCTCTTGCATTGTCAGGCGGGTTCTTTACCCCTGAGCCGACAAGGAAGCCTCTCTCCATAAACTATTTGTGCTCGAATCTTTGTCTCAATCTGCATCTGGTTTGTTCATTCAAACTAAGGCAATGCCTCAGCTTTCTCATCTATAAAATGGTGTTAATGATAGTTTCTATATCAAAGAGTTGTTGTTAGGGTTACATGGGCTAAAAATGCAAAGAATGGTGTCTGACCCTTGGTGAAAATTCAACAGATAGCTGTGTGACTGATACATACTTATCTCATTAATTATCTCATTAATTCCATGCTGTACACATAATTACTCCCATTATACAAATAGGACCATTCAAGCTTATAGAGGTTAAGCAATTTTCCCAAAGCCATGCAGCTTAATAAGGAGTAATGTCCTGATCCTAACACAAATCCATACTTGAAATTCCTTCCATTTTTCTTTTTTTTTGCCTCTTCTAGGAGGTTTTCCCTGATACTCCCAACCTGGGTCAGGTCAAGGGTCCTTCCTCTTAAGTTTCTCTCACAAAGAGGAAGTTTCTTCCTCTTAAGTTTCTACTTCCTCTCACAGTGCCTGCCCCAGTGTATTAAAATGGTCTGCTAGCTGGTCTGAATTTCTGCCTCAGCTTGGAGTTCCTTGGGGCCTGTGACCTTCTCTCAGGCATCTCTGTAAACTCAGCATCTAGCCTGGTGCCCTGCACGTAGTAGGAGGTTAATGAGAGCTGAATAAGGCAGCAGCGAACAAAGCAAGGAGCCGCCCTCCCCCACCCCCGCCTGCAGCCATCCCCTCAACCTCCGAAGTTGACCCCAGGGTGTAAGTTTGTGTGTGGGTCTCATAGTTTTCAGATTTCAGCTGGGAGCATCTGGGGTATTCTCCCAGGAAATCCTCTTCTCCTTCCGCTCCTGCTGCAGCGTGGCTATGTAAAAAACATGGTTGACGCCCTCTTGGGGGTTTCCAAAATTTCATCAAGGGGTCTAGTCCTCTCTAAAATCTTGTCAGGAAGACAACGATCTCACAATCTCACGTGGTACCACCCAGAGCTCAGTGAGAATCTAATCCCAAGAATCATCCCATTGTGAGGGCATGCTGGAGCCACAGGAGCTTTCGCGGATTGGTAAGGCATATGAGAAAAAGCAGGTAGGAGATGAAACGTGTGTCATCATGACCAGGATGAGGTCCAGTGGGGAAGGAGGAGACCAAAAAGAGGCCAGGAATGCAGAGATCGTGGGATGAGAGTGATATGAGCATCATGCCCACCTCTTTTTAATGCCTGTGCTGTGTGTTGACCTTAACATGTGACTTAAGAGTCAGGTCCTGGGGCTACCCGGTGGCTCAGCGGTAAAGAATTCGCCTGCCAATACGGGAGACACAGATTCCATCCCTGGACCGGGAAGATCCCACATGCTGTGGAACAGCTAAGGCCAGGCGCTACAACTACGGAGCCTGTGCTGCAGAGCCCAGAAAACATGGCGGAAGCCTGGGCACCTGGATAGAGCCTGAGCTCCACTTCAAGAGAGGCTACCGTAGTGAGAAGCTTGAGCACTGTAACTAGAGAGTAGCCCCTACTAGCCACAACTAGAGAAAAGCCCTCACAGCAATGAGAACACAGCATAGCCAACATAAATAAATTATATATATATACACACGTATATATATTAAGTCCAAGTTCTGGAGTCAATATCCCCTGAGTATGAATCCTGCTTTCAAGCTGTGTGATCTTCTTGGGCGAATTATTTAGTCTTTCTGTGCCACACTTGTCTTATTTATAAAACAGGGTTAATATGCACCTTCCTCACGGGATTGTCATAAATTACAAGGCACGTGAAATGCTTGGGATGGTGGCCTGACACATAGTGAACAAGTAGGCAATTTTTCATTTTGACTAGGCACTAAATACAACTTTAAGGAGAAAAAAAGTGGACAATTTTAGTTCTCAGGAAGCTCAGGATCTAGGGGTGAGGTCACTAAACTTTTTTAATTACTTGCCCCATCAGTAATAAAATGTTTGAGCAGGTTCCCCCAATAAATTCATTCGTTAGAGGGAGCTGAATGATAAAAGTAAGAAGAGGATGCTGGGGGAGCACAGAAAAGTGGCATCTAGTCCAACCCTGGTTGGGGGCATTAAGTGTGACTGATGAAGGTCAGGGAAGACTTCCTGGAGGAGGCAGTTCTTGAAGTGAGTCTTGAAGGATCCATCAGAGTTAACTGAGTAGGAAAGTAGAAGAGGCAGAGGGAAGACCTAAGCCAAAGCAGACAAATGGGCTGTGAAAGGGCTGTCTGAGAAATGTTGAAAACTTTGGGGTCTACGGTACTGAGTGGGGGAGTAGGGAAGAGCTACTCTGCTGCTTAGGGCTTTCCAGGTGGCGCTAGTGGTAAAGAACCCACCTGCAAATGCAGGAGACATAGAAGACCTGGGTTGGATCCCTGGGTTGGGAAGATCCCTTGGAGGAGGGCATGGCAACACACTCTAGTATTCTTGCCTGGAGAATTCCATGAGCAGAAGAGCCTGGTGGGCTACAGTCCATAGGGTTTCAGAGTCAGACACAACTGGGCAACTTAGCATGCACAGGCATATTCTGCCACCTAAAAAGCCTCCAGTGGAGGCCCAGTGTTCTTGGCATGTAGACCAGGATTCTATACAGATTCATGAACGTTCACGCCCTGGCCCTCCCCTCTTAATTCCACCTCCTGCCACCTTCCCAGCCTCCCTCTGCATCAGCCACAATGGCTGTCTCAGTCTGGTTCTCCCCACAGTGGTTTCTGAGCCAAAGAGTCACATGCAGATGGTTTCTTCTCTGAGTGTTCCAGGAGGAACCCTGCAGGAAGCAGGGGGAAAAGATAGGAAACAAGAAGAAGCCAAGTAATTTCAGTTACACAGACTGCTCCTGATCCCACAAGAAGTGCTAGCGTTTAGTATAATTTATACTTCAGAGTTTGTCTAGTTTGTTTTTCAAGTGAGGTACAATAAACCTCAGATATACAGGTGATATTGCCCTTATGGCAGAAAGAGAGGAGGAATTAAAGAACCTCTTGGTGAAGGTGAAAGAGGAGAGTGAAAAACCTGGCTTATAACTCAACATTCAAAAAACAAAAATCATGGCATCTTGTCCCATCACTTCATGGCAAATAGATGGGGAAACAATGGAAACACTGACAGACTTTTTTTCTTGGATTCCAAAATCACTGTGGACGGTGACTGCAGACATGAAATTAAAAGACGCTTACTGCTTGGAAGAAAAGCTATGACAAACCTAGACAGCATATTAAAAAGCAGAGACATTGCTTTGCCAACAAAGGTTCATCTAGTCAAAGCTATGGTTTCTCCAGTAGTCATGTACGGATATGAGAGCTGGACAATAAAAAAGGCTGAGCTGAAGAATTGATGCTTTTGAACTGTGGTGTTAGAGAAAATTCTTGAGAGTCCCTTGGACTGCAAGGAGATCAAACCAGTCAATTCTAAAGGAAATCAATCCTGAATATTCACTGGAAGGATTGATGTGAAGCTGAAGCTCCAATCCTTTGGCCACCTGATGCGAAGAGCTGACTTGTTGGAAAAGACCCTGATGCTGCGAAAGACTGAAGGCAGGAGGAGAAGGGGACAACAGAGGATGAGATGGTTGGATGGCATCAGTGACTCAATGAACATGAGTTTGAGCAAACTCTGGGAGATGGTGAAGAATGGAAGCTTGGCGTGATGCAGTCCATGGGGTTGCCAAGAGTCAGACACGACTAAGCGACTGAACAACTACAGTTGCTGTACAATATTATGTAAGTAACAGGTATACAATATAGTGATTCACAATTTTTAAAGGTTATGATCCATTTGTTATAAAATACTGATTATATTCCCCATGTTGTACAATATAGCCTCATAGCTTATTTTGTACATACTAGTTTGTACCTCTTACTCCCCTACCTCTTTATTGTTGCCCTCTTCCCTCTCCCCAGTGGTCACCACTATGTCTGATTTTTTTGGTGATAGTTATGATCCCCACTCCAGTACTCTTGCCTGGAAAACCCCAGGCAAGGAGCCTGGTGGGCTGCAGTCCATGGGGATACTAAGAGTCGGACATGACTGAGCGGCTTCACTTTCCCTTTTCCCTTTCATGCATTGGAGAAGGAAATGGCAACCCACTCCAGTGTTCTTGCCTGGAGAATCCCAGGGATGGGGGAGCTTGGTGGGCTGCCATCTATGGGGTCTCACAGAGTCGGACACGACGGAAGGGACTTAGCAGCAGCATGATCACTAGAGTTTGTCTAGTTTTGGTTCTTCCACCCCGGTCAGATGTTGGTATTGGGCACCTAAAAGAGAATGTAGATTTTGAGGAACACTGGCTCTCCACACAGGTGAGGTGTCTCCAACCACAGGTGTAAGGTAAGCTACTAGTAGCAAATCACATAGAAACAGAAGGGATCCCAGAGCATGCAGCAGGGGGAGGACCAACCTGAATGCTTCAGCTCCCTCCTTCTATCCAAGGTCCTTCATACCTGCTGCTTCACTGCTGGGATCCCTCTCTTCCCTACTTCATCTTGCTAAATCTTTTTGTCCTTTAGACTACAGCTAGATGCCATTCCTTGGAGAAGCAGTCTGACCCTCAAAACCAGCTTGGTGGAATCTAAGAAATACAACAAACCAGTGAAAGTAACAGACTGGCAGAGAATGTTTAGTGGCTTCCTGGGTAGCTCAAACGGTAAAGAATCTGCCTGCAATACAGGAGACCTGGGTTCGATCCCTGGGCTGGGAAGATTCCTCTGGCGAAGGACATGGCAACCTGCCCTAGTATTCTTGCCTGGGAAATCTCATGGACGGAGGAGCCAGATGGGCTACAGTCCATGGAGTAGCAAAGAGTTGGACATGACTGAGCAAGTAACACTTTCAAACTAGTGGCCACCAGTGGTGGGGGAGAGGGGACTTATGAGAGTAGGGGAGTGAGAGGTTCAAACTATTGGGTATAAGATAGGCTCGAGAATGTATTGTACAACACAGGGAATATTGCCAGTATTTTAAATGGAAAGTAACCTTTAAAATTGTGTTAAAATTCTTTTGTTCCTATTTTGTATTTGTTTATTCATGTATAGTTGATTAATAATATTGGGTTAGTTTCAGGTGACCTGGCTTCGATCCCTGGGTTGGGACGATCCCCTGGAGAAGGAAATGGCAACCCATTCCAGTATTCTTGCTGGAGAATCCCATGGACAGAGGAGCCTGACATTCCATAGTCCATGGATCGCAAGAGTCAGACACGACTTAGTGACTAAACCACAACTAAACCAGTTTCAGGTGTACAACAAAGTGATTCAGTTATACATATACATGTATCTGTTCTCTTTCAAATTCTTTCCCCATCTAGGTTATTGCAAAGAATTAAGCCAAGTTCCCTGTGCTATGCAGTAGGTCTTCATTTGTTACCTTTTTTTTTTTTTTCAGATTTTAAAATTAATTTTTATTTATTTTTCACTGAAATAGCTATACTTTCCTCACTTTTCTATTTAGGTATTTGACTTTTCCATGTTAATATATTTGTATGGGTTTTTGTTTGTTTTTTGCTTTTTTTAATTGGGGATAATTACTTTACAATGTTGTGTTAGTTTCTGCTGTACAACAACAAAAATTTTTAACAGATTGGGTTGGACCCACCAGTTGTTCATTCTCAACACACCTTACATTTCCCTTCCTAGCACTTCATAAGAAATTGTCATTAACTATGTATTAGGCAACTCTGTCATTTGCAGACAAAGGGAAAACAGTTCAAACTCGTTGAAGCAAAAATTGAGAAATGACGTCTATAGCCAGAAAGGGTGTGAGATGTGATTCCAGAATGGCAGGACGGACTCACTGCAGCCACCAGGTCCTCGAGACTTGGACTTGAGGACTCCACACAGCCAGGCTCTTCTTTCTGCTCATCTCTAAACTATTTCTTCTTGGCTTCCTCTTCTGCTACTGCAGATGGTAGGGACTATGTCCCCAATATCTGCATGTCCGTATCCTCATAACTATTGGAAAAAACACCAGTTGACCGGCTTGAATCAAGTGCCCACCCCTAGAATTATCACCACAGAGGGCATGGAGATGGGCCGCTGTGATTGGCCCGGCCCTGGTCATGTGCTCACTCAGCCCAGTGGAATGCAGGGCACTGCCCCTGATGGGTTCCTCAGAGTCACGTGACTCGAAGGCGTGGTGCCACTCCTCAAAGGGAGTGTGGGGGAGGGGCAGGGGACGCAACAGTCTCTTCTTTTAAGCTCTATTTCCCACAAATACTTATAGACACCACCTACTCGGTGTCAGTCACTGATCCGGGTAATGAGAGATAGGAAAGTAAGCAAATACTTTCCTGCTTACACTAGAAGCTTCTGTTGTCATGGGGGAAGACAGAAAACAAGCACATTAATAATCGTAAATGTGTCAGGTGGTGAAGTGTGTGCTGGAGAACAACAAAGCAGGGTACAGAGGACAAGGCATGACTGAGGGACCTACATTCTACAGGGTGGGAGAGACAGCAGCTTGAAAGATGGCTCTGGCAGGGGCCAGATGGTGAGGAGTCTACATTGTTCCGAGGAGTATGAATCAAGTTCTCACACCAGGTCTGGTTGTCTGCCTGCCTGTCTGCCTGCTTTCCCACTTTTTCTTAAAATGTAGTATTTAAACTGTATGTATCAGAATGCCAAGTGGGGGCAGGGTATTTGTTAAAAATCCAGGTTCCTAGGCTCTCTTTAAACTCAGAGATTCAGAATCTCTGGGGTAAGAACTAAACCTGTATCTTTCACAAGCTCTTTGGTGATTCTTAGACACATTCAAGTTTGAAAACTACTATCCAGAGCAGTAGAGAGACAAGAAGGACTCTGAACAGGGAAAGAAGTTGATCTTCTTTGTGTTTTAGAAAGCTCTGGAGACTCCATGGACAATGGGCTGGAGACCCAGGGACTGGGCAGTTGTGGAGTTCACAGAAACAAAGAGAGAACATGGAGCTGGGCATGAAGAGAAAGTTTACAACGTGCCAGATGGACAGGAATTGGTGCCTGGTGGGGTGTGGGGATGAAGGAAAGGGAATAGTTCAAAGGCTCCCTGTGCTCTGACTTAGATGCTGGTGGCTGGGGGAGGGGAGATGCAGGGAGAGGTGTCCGGGGGTGGGAAGTGGGTTGGGGTGTCAGTGGGTGGTTGGGGTTGGGTAGGACCATTTACTCTAACAATGAACTGTGGACATCATGGACATTACATTTCTTTCTTTAAATGCTCTATCTCCAAGAGTAATTTTAGAGTCACATGTTATAATGGTATCATTTGATTATTCAGCAGAAAACAAAACATTCTTAACTGTTTCTTTTCCTCCTTCTCTTCCTAGTGTTTCTTCTTTTTTGAATTTCTGGACCTTTTCTTGAGAGAAGTTGGTATACTTCTTGACTTTCTAATTCCTGTCTCTGGTATAATTCCGTGCTGAGAGGAGACCATTAAGAAGAATCCAGCTTAATCCTTGTGACATGGAACTGAGAGCTGGTGAATGATACAGAGCAGCTGAGAGACTCAGCAGATAAGAATATGGTGGTCTGAGTTTTGTTGTTCCAACTGGGAATCTTAGGCTGCTCTCTTGGGGGGATGGTTCCATTCTCTCACACCTGTACAGAATCCTATAGGATAAAGAATAATATTCCATTATCTCCCTTTATTCATCCCCCAAACTCCATTGGGTGTGCCTTGGTATAACTATCTAATGGTTTGGCATGAGGATTACCTGAGATAATGCTGGTAAAATTCTTGGTATTTAGTGTAATTTTCTCAATGGAATACCTGGGCAGGTATTACCAGGCCCATTTTACATGTTTAGAGCAGTAAAGTGACTTGCCTGAGATCTCACAACCAAGATGAACATCTGACTTCAAATCCTGACCAAATTTAAATTTTATGCATCAAATCTAAATTTTGTGCATTTTCCCCCACTGGAAAGCCAAGTGTCAGGACCTCAGTTAAACAGGCTGGAGTTGGGAGTGGCTTCTATGCCAGGGAGAAAGACCATACTAGTTTGAGAAACAGAGGCAGCTGTCTGATTCTCTCCCCCATGGCGGCCTCGCCCAGGCCACAGACTACAGATCCATGCTTGTCAGGGACCAAATCTGATTCCCACTGATAATTGTTCAATAGCTCAGATGTGCTAAGGTTAGCTGTTTTATAAATGATGGAACAGATTAACAGAGTTAGGCCCGAGGCATCAATAATGAAGATTCTCCACCCAATGACAGGATACAATGTTGAGGTCAGTGAAGACACGGGGAATGGTGGCAGAAAAGGAAAACATTATCTCTTTGAGGAGAAGGCTGATGGGGAGGAGGGCAAGGATTAAAGAGGTTAAGGGGCTCAGCAGGGGGGATATCCGGGCAGAAAGGATGATGGAGCAAAGGAAAATAGGCTGTCAGGAACGACCTCACTCATTCTCATGGCTTTGTGGAGGCAGAAGCTTAGCTCGCGTTGGATACGATGATGGGGAGGTGTCTGTGGGGCATCCAGTGGAGGTGTCCAGTGAGTTCCCACATGGCACATGGGTCACTGCTCCCCTGGGAAGGTGTGGAAAAGAGCTGTACTGGTGCGGTATTTAATAACATATGAGTGGTAGTTAAAGTCAGGGGATTAAAGAGGTCACGGACAGCTTAGAGTGAGAGAAAAGGACAGGAAATTAGTGAGGTTGGAACACCAGCATATAGTGGACAGGGAAGGTTGATCCAGTCACAGAGACTGAGACAGAAAAGTTAGTATCAGTGTAAAAAGAAGTTCTACCAGAACTCAGTGAAGGTGAGCCCTGAAGGAGGAAGATGACATTTCCAGATACATGGAAAGAAAACAGGGAGAAAGAGAAAAAACAAACCAACACTGACTTCTCTTTCCTTCTGCTGAGCAGTCTTCCATCGAGAACCCAATCTGAAGCCAAGGGTCACAAGTGGTGCAGTCCGCAGGGTTGGACTTACAAAGATGTGGGGGCTTGTGGTCATGTGTTATTGCCTGTATTCTGGATGTGAGAGTTTCTGAAAGGGAGGAGTGCTCATAAAACAGTGTTGACTGAAGCTGAGGATTCTTCACTGGAAGTCTTTGATGATCTGAGACCATGAAGTTTCAGAGGCATATTTGGAGCCCAAGCTAGATTTAGAAATCTAGCTAGATGGGGAGAAAGTAGGCACTGTGAAATTTTTAAAGAAGTTTGAGAAAGGGGTGAGTGGGCTCAGTTCAGTTCAGTTCAGCCACTCAGTTGAGTCCAGCTGTTTGTATCCCATGGACTGCAGCACACACCAGGCTTCCCTGTCCATCAACAACTCCCGGAGCTTGGTCAAACTCGTGTCCATTGGGTCGGTGATGCCATCCAACCATCTCATCCTCTTTCATCCCCTTCTCCTCCTGCCTTCAATATTTCCCAGCATCAGGGTCTTTTCAAATGAGTCAGGTCTTCACATCAGGTGGCCAAAGTATTGGAGCTTCAGTTTCAGCATCAATCCTTCCAATGAATATTCAGGACTGATTTCATTTAGGACTGACTGGTTTAATTTCCTTGCAGTCCAAGGGACTCTTAAGAGTCTTTTCCAAAACCACAGTTCAAAAGCATCAATTTTTCAGCATTCAGGTTTCTTTATGGTTCAACTCTCAGATCCATACATGACTGCTGGAAAAACCATAGCTTTGACTAGACAGACCTTTGTCAGCAAAATAATGTCTCTGCCTTTTAATACTGTCTAGGTTTGTCATAGCTTTTCTTCCAAGGAGCAAGTGTTGTTTGATTTCATGGCTGCAGTCACCATCTGCAGTGATTCTGAAACCCAAGAAAAGGAAGTCTGTCACTGTTTCCATTGTTTCCCCATCTATTTGCCATGAAGTAATGGGACCGGATGCCATGATCTTAGTTTTTTTGAATGTTGAGTTTTAAGCCAGCTTTTTCACTCTCTTCTTTCACTTTCATCAAGAGACTCTTTAGTTTCTCTTTGCTTTCTGCCATAAGGGTGGTGTCATTTGCATATCTGAGGTTATTGATATTTTTCCCGGCAATCTTGATTCCAGCTTGTGCTTCATCCAGCCCAGCATTTCACATGATGTACTCTGCATATAAGTTACATAAGCAAGGTGACAATATACAGCCTTGAGGTACTCCTTTCCCAATTTGGAACCAGTCAGTTGTTCCATGTCCGGTTCTAGCTGTTGCTTCTTGACCTGAATACAGATTTCTCAAGATGCAGGTAAAGTGGTCTGGTATTCCCATCTCTTTAAGAATTTTCCACAGTTTGTTATGGTCCACACAGTCAAAGGCTTTGACATAGTCAATAAAGAAGTAGATGTTTTTCTGGAACTCTCTTGCTTTTTCTGTGATGCAATGGATGTTAGCAATTTGATTGCTGGTTCCTCTGCCTTTTATAAATCCATCTTGAACATCTGGAAGTTCTTGGTTCATGTACTGTTGAAGCCTGGCTTGGAGAATGTTGAGCATTACTTTACTATGTGAGATGAGTGCAATTGTGCAGTAGTTTGAGCATTCTTTGGCCTTGCCTTTCTTTGGGATTGGAATGAAAACTGACCTTTTCCAGTCCTGTGGCCACTGCTGAGTTTTCCAAACTTGCTGGCATATTGAGTGCAGCACTTTCACAGCATCATCTTTTAGGATTTGAAATAGCTCAACTGGAATTCCATTACCTCCACTAGCTTTGTTCTTAGTGATGCTTCCTAAGGCCCATTTGACTTATTCCAGGATGTCTGGCTCTAGGTGAGTGATCACACCATTGTGATTATCTGGGTCTTTAAGATCTTTTTGTACAGTCCTTCTGTGTATATTCTTGCCGCCTCTTGTTAATATCTTCTGCTTCTGTTAGGTCCATACCATTTCTGTCCTTTATTGAGCCCATCTTTACATGAAATGCTCCCTTCATATCTCTAATTTTCTTAAAGAGATCTCTAGTCTTTCCTATTCTATTGTTTTCCTCTATTTCTTTTTATGAGAACCCCATGAACAGGGTGAGTGGGCTAAGGCATGCAGAGAATAGATGTTTTAAAATTTATTTTTAATGGAAGGATAGTTGTTTCATAATATTGTGTCAGTTTCTGCTGTACATCAACATAAATCAGCTGTAGGTATGCATCCGTCCTCTCTGTCTTGAACCTCCCTCCCACCCCGACCCCGTGTTACCCCTCTGGGCATCACAGAGCACTGGTTTGAGTTTCCTGAGTCACACAACACATTCCCACTGGCTCTCTGTTTCACACACGGTGGTGTATATGTTTCCATGCCACTCTCTCCGTGTGTCCACTCTCTCCTTCCCCTGCTCTGTCCACAGGTCTGTTCTCTATGTCTGCATCTCCACTGCTGCCTGCAAACAGATTCATCAGTACTACTAAAGTGGGTTGCCATTCCCTTCTCCAAGGGATCTCCCCAACCCAGGAATCGAACCCTGATCCCCTGCACTGCAGGAGGATTCTTTACCATCTGAGCCACCAGGGAAGCCTTTAAATTCCATATATATGTGCTAATATATGGTGTTTGTTTTTCTTTCTGACTTACTTCACTATGTTATAATAGACTCTAGGCTCACCCACCTCTTTGGAACTGATTCAAGTGCATTCCTTTGTATGGCTGAGTAAAATTCCATTGTATATATATACCGTAGCTTCTTTATCCATTCATCTGTTGATGGACATCTAGGTTGATTCCATGTCCTAGCTACTGTAAATAGTGCTGCAATGAATACTAGGGTACCTGTGTCTTTTTCAATTTTGGTTTCCTTAGGGTACATGCCCAGTAGTGGGGTTGCTGGGTCATATAACGCAGTGGTAAAGAATCCACCTGCCAATTCAGGAGACTCAGGTTCAATCCTGGGTCAGAAAGATCCTATGGAGAAGGAGATGGCAACCCTCTTCAGTATTCTTTCCTGAGAAATCCCATGGACAGAGGATCCTGGCCACAGTCTATGGGGTTGCAAAAGAGTTGGACATGACTGAGTACACACACACACACACACACACACGCACACACACACACACACACGCTCACAGTAGGTTTATACCTAGTTTTTTTTTTTTTTTTTTTTTAAGGAATCTCCATATTGTTCTCCATAGTGATTATATCAATTTACCTTTAGACTTGGTTTACCATTTTCCCAGTGGGTCTAATTTCTCCTGGGTATCAAAGCAACCTTCTAATAAATGCCAGGCTAGACTTTTCTTCTTTTCTCCACCTGCATTCACTTATTGGTGACTTACCCATCCTTATGGCATTGTGCATGTGTGTGTCAGTCGCTCAGTCCTGTCCAGCTCTTTGGGACCCCATAGACTGTAGCCCACCAGTATCCTCTGACCATGGGATTTTCCAGGCAAGAATACTGGAGTGGGTTGCCATTTCCTTCTCCAGGGGATCTTCCCAACCCAGGGATCAAACTTGGGTCTCCCACATTGCAGGCAGACTCTTTACCATCTGAGCCACCAGGGGAGTCCCTCTTATGGCATTAAATGCCATCTCTATTGGGGATGCATCTTGAATTTATATCTTCCACTCAATTCTCTCTCCTAATCCCAGATTCATAAACATCCCAAATTCAATAAATCAAAATAAAACTTAATATTGCCTCCTCCTCAATCTGTTTCATTTACAGCTTCCTCCATCTCAGTGTACAGCGTCTTCATTTTTCTTTGCTCTCATTCTCTTTTAAAACCTTGGAGACCTCCATGTTTTTAAAAATCTTTCTTTGATATCCCACTTCCAACAAGATCACAGGACATCCTGCTGGCTTTACCTCCCTTATCCAGGATCTGCTACTTGTCCCCTTCTCTACTTCCATCACCCTCATCCAAACCATCATCCATGCTGCCCTCTCTTAGATCAGTCAAGCTTCTTCTACACTAGTTCTCCCTTTCCTTGCCCCACTGAGGTCTGTACCCGACCCCAAAGGTACAAGTCAGATTGTGTCTCTCCTCTGCTCACACCCCCACCATGGACCGCATTTCACTCAATCAGAGCCAAAGTCACTTAATGGCTTATGTGGCCTGTGAGCCCAATCTTTCCTCTGATATCACCTTCTACGATTCTTGCCCACACACAGTCCACCCAACCTCCATGATCTCCTTGTTGTTCAGACACGCAAATAAGCTCCCACTTTGGGGCTTTTGTAATATTGTTCCTTCTGCCTGGAATGTTCTTCTGCCAGGGATTCATGTGGTTAACACCCTCGCTACCTTGATATTCCTTCTCAAATGTCACCTTCTTGGGAAGTAGCCCACTACCCTGTTTAAAATCACAACCTATGCAACACATCCCCTTCTTTCACTGCTTCCCACACTGCTCTGCCCTTTTTACTCCCATGGCTGTCTGTTAAGAGGTGCATTTGAGACTTCCCATGTGAAGTACCCACCAAATGTGCAATCCTGCACCTTCCTGAGAGAAGCCCTCCAGTCTGGCTGGCACCCTTGGTGCAAATGAAAAAGCATGAGATGGGATGGGGAGGGCAGTGTGGGAGGGCATTCTTGACTGCTCAAACTCTGCTTTCTCACACAGCCCGCAACCTCATTATCTGCATGCAGAAGCACAGGCAGTCGCCTCCGGGTACTAGTCAGCTTGCAAAGAGGAGTGTCTGTGAGGCAGACAGGATGCTGAGGCAGAGCTGGCAGCCAGCAGGAGGGGCCAGCCCTGCTTTCCTGATGGCATCGACAGGAAGGGATCTGGGATCACAGAGCAGGAGCCCCCACTGAGGAGCCGCAAAGGAAACCCACTTCATTCAGCCTCTCCTCGCATAGGTTGGGGACGGTGGTAGCGATTTAGAGCTCGCAGAAAGCATCCAGCTTCCTCCTGCCACCCAGGAAAACACTCCGGTTATGGGGTCGCAAAGAAGAGTCAGACACGACTGAGTGACTGAACAACAATATGGGGGCAAGGTGCCAGGTTAACAGAAGTTTCTGCCAGGCACTGGGTGGGGGAGACTGAGATGGCCTCTGCCTTTAGGAAGTACTTGTTTGGGGCAATAAAAGCAGGTAAGTGCTTTCAGTTTTGTGTTATCGGTAAGTGTTGTGATCAAGTAAGCACAGGCATTAGGAAACACACATAGGATAGTCTTGGAGGGGAGGCTGGTGGAGGAGGAGACCTCTAAACTGACTTTTAACTCATTCATTCATTCATTGACTCCTTCAGTTCATTCAGCCAGCGCTTGCTGAGGATCAGCCATGTGCAAAGAGATACTCTGTTGGGTATGGAGGGTGCAGTCTTGAATCAAAAAAAGAAAAGCTTCCACTGATTTCCAGGAAATTAGAGTCTAGGAGAGAGGTAGACATAACAAGTAAACTAAAAAATAAATGTAGAATTCTATGTTGTTGTTGTTAAAGGCTGTGAAGAAAAGTTACAGGGACTTTAGATGGAGGGTTTATGGGGGGCTCTTTATCATTTCCAAGAAAGGGAAGGTTAAAGCAAGAGCTGTGGGTGCTGATGAAGGAGGAAATGGGGTGGGAAGGCCATTTCAGCAAAGGCCCTAAGCAGGAAGCATCAGGGATTGGAGGGTAAGTGGGGGCAGCCAGGAGGCGGCATCTTGGCATGGCAGGGTTCTGAGTGTGGAGTGCAGGCCCTTCCACATCTGTCTCAAACCCACCTACATGCATTCTCCAAGGACTTGATGCTCCAGCCCCACTAGACTTCAGACCACTCCTCAAGCCATTGGCCCATAGTCCCACATGCTATATCCCCCGTGTCTCTCAGGGCTGGGCTGAAACATCTCTCCCTCCATAGCTCTTCCCCAGAGCCACAGGCCAGGATGCTCACACTGACCTCTGAGTTCCCAGTCTGGAGGTATAACCCCTCTGTCCACCTGCCTGTCTCCCCAGCCAGGCTGTCAGGTCTTGAGAACTGGGGCTGTGCAGCCTGTGTGTAAAGCCCATGGCTTGGAGTGGGGAGGTGCTCCGTAAATGTGTGCACAGAAGTGAGGCAAACAGGAAGAAGAAGAAGCTAGCTTTTATTTTTTCTCTATCTTTAAACTTTATTTATTATTGAAATATAGTTGATTTACAATGTTGTGTTAGTTTCAAGTGTACAGCAAAGTGATTCAGTTTTACAGACATTTTTCCAGATTCTTTTCTCGTATTGTTTATTATAAGATACTGAGTATAGTTCCCTGTGCTAAAGAGTTGTTGTTGTTTAAGTTGTGTCCGACTCTTTTGCCACCCCATGAACTATAGCCCTCTAGGCTCTTCTGCCCATGGGATTTTCCAGGTCAGAATACTGGAGTGGGTTGCCATTTCCTTCTCCAGGGGATCTTCCTGACCCAGGGATCGAACCCACATCTCCTGCATTGCAGGTGGACTCTTTACCACTGAGCCACCTGGGAAAGTGAAAGTGAAAGTCGCTCAGTTGTGTCCGACTCTTTGGGACCCCATGGACTGTCCATGGAATTCTCCAGGCCAGAATATTGGAGTGGGTAGCCTTTTCCTTCTCCAGGGGATCTTCCCAACCCAGGTATTGAACCCAGGTCTGCCTCATTGCAGGCAGATTCTCTAACCAGCTGAGCCACAGGGGAAGCCCATGCTATACAGTAGGTGCTTGTTATTTATCTGCTTTATATATAGTAGCGTGTAGAGAAACTAGCTTTTAAAAAACATCAATATTTAACCCTCACAAAGGATACTTTCAGAAACCCTTGTGAATCCAGATATTATTTGCAAATGTCAGTCAAGAACTCATTATTTTGGCTACAAAGCTTTTCCTTTCTAAGAGCCATTGCTTCCGTAGTCTTCATTACTTTTTCTTCCCTCCCATCACCAGCATTAGCTCCTGGCTTTCCTTTTTAGAAGTATGAGTCACAGAGAAACCAGATTTTGCACATTTTTAGAATTCAGTTCACGAGCATTACCTTGTAAACTTCAACAGCCATGCTGAGGTATGCATGCTGGAGTTCTCAAACCCACTCACCGATGAAGCAAATGGCTCTCAAAAACCAAATTAATGATGCTGCAAAATGACAAATTACTACGTGTCATAGACCTCAGGGATCCCCAGAGAACAGTGCACGCCGAGGATGTGGAAGCCAGAATGCTAATGGCCACCTTGCTCACCTGCAAGGAAGAGGGGGCCTCTAGGAAAGACTTGGCAACCAGTTCTTCTCTCCAGATGCTGCTCATTGTCACTAGCACTGGGCCAAGGTTTAGCTAAGTACTCAGTTACTAAGGAAACCCAAGTTGTCAGTCCTGAGCCATATGGGAATAATGGTGATTTATTTAGGAAAAGCAAGGTTTGTCACTTAGGCTTACTGCTACAAAATTGCTTTTTGATTACCTCCCCCCTACCCCCATTGCATTGTCTTGTCACAATAAACTACAGAAACAAGTGGCAAGGTTAATAGTCATGGGCTCTGAGCTCGTCACTCCCAGGGTCTGGCAAGGTCACGGCTGCAACCTGAGTGTGGCAGACAGGCTTCTTCCACAAACTCCTTTGGAGAAGAGGGCTTGCGGACTAACTGACCAGGGCAGGCCAGGCTCTCTCCAGGGCGCTTTTACTCCTGATTCTCTGTGGCCCCAGGGTACTCCTGGAGCCAGAGAGTTCCTAAAATCCAGCCCTCCCAGTTGAAATTCAATCCTTCCTTCAAACCCAATCCAAATGCCATCTCCTCTTTGATTGAAATCATCTGATCCTCTCTTTGCCCATTCGAAACTCACAGTTGGTACCCTCAGTTAAGACAGCTCATTGAGTAACTAGCAGGGGCCATGCCGAGTGCTAGACTTTCCATGTGGCTTACCTCATTTTGTCCTCACGACCACTGCAAGATGGTCATTACCATACTTGGTTAGGCTTTGCCTTTCCTGTTGGCTCCATTCTCTTAGACTGGCTTCTCTGTGACTTTCTGGCTGCCCATATCTCTAGTTCACAGTCTCTACAAAAAGGGAGGAAAGAGGTTCCTTTGCCCTGGTTAAAAAGTCCTAGTGAAGAAGTCACATTGGTTTTCCCTGATTCAAGGACCAACCTTTTCATGAATTAATTGAGCCAGGTCAGCAGACTCCCAGACAAAGTTATCAGCCTCTTTTTAGATCTATTGTTTAGAATAGTATCTGAAAACAAGGGCATGCTCTTCCCATCAGGAAGAGGCTATGGGATACAAAATGATAAATGGTCACTACAGAGCCATGTGCTTCATTATCTCCTAGATATCTGGCTAAAAACACCTCCGGTATTCACCACTCATGCTGTGCCTCCTGAGTGACATCATCATCTTCACGTGCTTCTCAAACCAAGAGGTTTAGGACTTGCTGATGCTTCTTTCTCCCTCATGTTTAAGATCAGACTGGTCACCACATTCTACTCTTCTGTTTCTAAAATGTTACTTAAAAAATTTTATTGGAGTATAGTTGATTTACAAGGTTGTGTTTTAGGTATACAGCAAAGTGAATCAGTTATACACATACATATGTCCACTCTTTTTAAAGATTCTTTTCCCATGTAGAGAATTGCAGAGTTTTGAATAGCATTTCCTGTGCTGTACAGTAGTTCTTTCTTGTCTATTTTATATATAGTAGTATGAATGTGTCAGTATCAATCTCCCAGTTTATCCCTCCCCACCCTTACCCTCTGGTAACCATAAGTTTGTTTTCTATGTCTGTGACTCTACTTCTGTTTCATAAATAACTTTTTTTTTTACAGCCCATATATAAGAGATATGATATTTATCTTTCTCTGTCTGACTAACTTCACTCAGTATGATCATCTCTAGATCCACCCATGTTGCTTCACATGGCATTATTTGTTCTTTTTTTTTACGGCTGGGTAATATTCTTTTGTATATATGTACCACATCTTCTTTGTCCGTTCTTTTGTTGATGGACCTGTAGGTTGTTTCCGTGTCCTGGCTGTTGTAAATAGTGCTGCAATGAACATTGTGGGCTACACAATGAACATTGTGTGTTTTTGAAATATGGTTTTTTCCAGGTGTAAGAGTGGCATTGCTGGGCCAAACAGCAGTTCTGTTTTTAGATTTTTAAAGGAATCTCCATACTGTTCTCCTTAGTGACTACACCAATTTACATTCCCACCAACAGTGTAGGAGCGTTCCCTTTAAAGTGTTTCTTGATCTGCTTTCTTTCTCCTTCATCCTCACTGCTAGTCTTATTTGAATCCCCATCTTTTCACCTCAAGACAACTCCCATAGCTCCTAACTGGCCTCTCTATCTCCAGTTCTTGCTCCCTATAATAATCAGGGTCCAGCAAGAAAATAGAAACTACTCTAGGTTTTTTCTAGGTTATTTAAACAGAGCAAGGTGATTCAGAGAATAAATCCAGGGGTAAAAATTGTGTGTTTGCTTTGTGTGCTAAGCTGTGTCCAACTCTTTGTGACCCTTTGGATTATAGCCTTCCGGGTTCCTCTGTCCTGGGATTTTTTTCAGAAAGAATACTGGAGTGGGTTGCTATTTCCTCCTCCAGGGGATCATTCTGACTCAGGGATTGAACCCATGTCTCCTGGATTGCAGGTGGATTCTTCACTACTGAAGCACCAGGGAAGCCTGAGAGCATTCTTTTTCCAAATTTTCTAGAAGATCTCACTCTGTGGGGAGGAGGCTAGGCAGGATGCAAGCACAACAGAGCACGAGAAACCCCAATAACAGGTGGTTATTCCGTTTTGGACTGTGCAGCCACCTTTTAACTTCCTTCTGTGGGCATGGTGACATCCCCGTGATGCCGTTCTATGATGGTTTAGCATCAGTGCTCATTAAGGCTTCCAAAGGTTTGTTCAATATAAGGCACAAGGAGCCTGGATTTGGGCTGCTGTGCATAGATCCTGCATGGTGTCAAGTAAGACTCTATTTACCTCAAAAGGAAGACTGATAGTCCCCTTCCACTGAAACTGACAACACTGATGATGTAGGGGGAATACAGCAAAAGCAGGAGAAGAAGACCCAGAACCCAAAGTCATGGAGACAGAATAGCTACCTTCTGCAGTGTGCTGGCAGCGTCCAAGCCCCAGAACGCTCAACAGGTAGTAGATCCTATGTGTCTTAGGACTGTGCTTGTAGTGAGTCCATAAACAAAGCCTAGTCAGAAGAAAGGGTGTGGTGGGACTGATGGATTAGGCAGTCTTCATGGACTTTACGACGGGTCTCTTGTTTGGTCTTACAACAGCCTGTGAAGAAAGTATCATAGGATTCCCTTTTTGTAAAGATGAGAAAACTGAGGTTTCAAAGTAGATCTGTCACTTGCCTAGGGTCTATGGCTCCCAAGTGGCAGAGTGAGGTTTAAGTCCAGATAATCTTAACCATTTCCTTCTTGAGGAGGTTGTGAAGATTAATGCTGGTACTCACTGTCTCTTCTTTAATAGACAGGTATTTAATTCTGTCTTCAGGCTGGGTTTTTTTTTTTCTCATTCTTTTGCCATTTTTGAAAGTTCTGGGTTTAAAAAAAAAACCCTATTAAGAATTGTTCTGTGCTGTGCTTAGTCGCTCAGTCATGTCTGACTCTTTGTGATCCCATGGATTGTAGCCCGCCTGGCTCTTCTGTCCATGGGGAGTCTCCAGGCAAGAATACTGGAGTGAGTTGCCAAGCCCTCCTCCAGGGGATCTTCCCAACCCAGGAATCCAACGGGGCCTCCTGCATTACAGGCAGATTCTTTACCAGCTGAGCTACCAGGGAAGAGGAATTGTTCTACATCTGATAAATTTGAATTTAAAGAATAGAAAAAAAGGAAATTGGGAGAAATACACATTAGACTCCTCTGAGTAGTTTTTTAATGCAGTTTTGTTTTGTGAGCCATGTAAATGCTTTGCATACTCAAAAATTAAATTTAAATTAAAATAGATTAAAAAAAAAAAGGCAAATGGAAGAAAATTGGATCTAGAAACAAAATCACCTATGTACTTGCTAGGTTTCTCAGGTGGTGCTAGTGATAAAGAACCTGCCTGCCAATTTAGGAGACATAAGAGGTGCTGGTTTGATCCCTGGGTCAGGAAGATGCCCTGGAGCAGGTCATGGTAACCGACTCCAGTATTCTTGCCTGGAGAATCCCATGGACAGAGGAGCCTAGAGGGCTGCAGTCCATGGGGCTGCAAAGAGTTGGACATGACTGAAGCAACTTAGCACACACACACACGCTATCTGAAAAAGTTGAGAAAGTGGCAGTGAGTGGACTGGCACTATTTTCAATAAATTGTCATAGGTTATTGTATATCTGGGAAAAAAGGAATTGTCCTACAATCATTTCCTGGACTAAGTAGATCTGACTTTTCTATTAAAAACAAAATTGTGCCCAGAGTATCAAAAACTGATCATCACTCTTCCCTTCCCCAGAAAGTGGCTTATGATGTCTTCTGTCTTAGCATACAAAGTTTTCGGACTAAGCAAGCAACAAGTTATTGGATTTACTGTTCTAAATTCTTTGTATAGTATATTCATTTTTTTTTTTTTTAGTATATCATTTAATCCTTATAATAACCTTGAAAGTGAAAGTGAAGTTACTCAGTCATGTCTGATTCTTTTCGACCCCATGGACTGTAGCCCACCAGGCTCTTCCATCCATGGACTTTTCCAGGCAAGAGTACTGGTGCGGGTTGCCATTTCCTTCTCCAGGGGATCTTCCTGACCCAGGGATCGAATCCAGGTCTCCCGCATTGCAGGCAGATGCTTTTACCCTCTGAACCACCAGGGAAGCCCATAATAGCCTTAAGAGGTAGCTATTACTATTAATATTATCGCCATTATTTTCAGACGGGGGGAACTGAGACACAGAATGATTGAATTGCTTGCCCAACATCATAGACCCCAGAGCTTGGATCTGGATCATTTGTGTACGGAGTTCAGTGTTTAATCGTTACATCATTCTACCTGTTATTGTTTGATTTCAGGATTGGGAGATGAGGGAGAGAATGAAAGAGGGCAGGGAACCCTCACGCGTGGGTGTTGGGCTGCACTCCTTAGGCCTTGCAAGCCTTGTAGTTGCCCAGCCTTGAGACTGAAGAAAAAGCCCAGAGACAGCAATAGAGACATCAATGGTTTATTGGACAGGATATCTTAGGCAAAAGCTCCCTGACACCCCACTGTTTATAGCAGACAGCAGGCAGGGCACGGCTGCAGCCTTTGCTACTCGGGGTAGAAGAAGGATACCATTTATAGGGGGAATTGACGTTGGGTGGGCTCACAGTTACCAGGGACTAATTAAGACCTATAATTAAGTGGATTAGATAGTCATGTGAGTGAAGTGGGGCCTGGCCGAGCAGGGGAATGCATTGAGTGAGAGAACAACCATCTTTTAAAAAAATATATAATTATGTTTTATTTCTAAATTATAAGATTACAAGAGTAAGTTTTCTTTTTATTGTTGGAGGATAATTGCTTTACAATGTCATGTTCATTTCTGCCATACAACAATGTGAATCAGCTATATGTACACATATATCTTGTACACATATATGTACACAGCTGTATGTACATATGAGCCTCCCTCCCACCCATCCCCCTTCCCGCACCCCTAGGTCATCACGGAGCACCGAGCCGAGCTCCCTGTGCTATAGGCAGCATCCCACTAGCTGTTTTATACATGGCAGTGTGTATATGTCAATGCCACTCATTCGTCCTACCCTCTCCTTCCCCCACTGTGTCCACAAGTCCATTCTCTATATCTGCATCTTTATCGCTGCCCTGCAAATATTAATAGGCTCATCAGCACCATCTTTCTAGATTCTCTCCCTATGTATATGTTAATATGATACTTGTTTTTCTGACTTATTTTCTATGACAGATTCTGGGTTCATCCACATCACTTATACTCAATTTCAAGAGAATGACCATCTTGAATGGCCTGACTGTACAGCTGGGCACTGACTGGGTGCCAGCACTCTGCCCAGGATGCCATGTGTATTGTATCACTTTATTCTTCTGACCACATGTTCCCTGCACACTGTAACTTCTAAGGGTATCTAAGGCATCCTCCCCACCGTTCACTTCTCTGCTAGGAGAAGAGCTCTGATATAGCCCAAGCACATACTATAGCTCCTTTAGAAAGGAATGGGGAGTTTAGTGGGAAAAGTAAAAGGAATATAAATGAGCTAAGTTTTGGGAAAAGGAGAAATAATTTGTTTTAGATAGACTTTGTTTACAGCCTATATTAGTCAGGAGCCCTGCAGGAAATAGTGTTTAACCAAAGAGAATTCACTATCAGAATTGCATAGAATTGGGCAGGGCTAAATGAACCAGCAGGTGATGTTGATGTAGTCAAGCGCTAGCAACAGGTGGAAAGTCATTATTTCCCCTAAATCTTAGGGTAAAAGGGAAGAAGGTGTTACTGAAGCTCAGGAAGTAGGATCACCTGCAAAGAGCCATAACCACAGAGGGATGCACACGCTGCCAGAACTTTAGTGCTGAGAGCTGGAGGAAGCTGAGAAGAAATACCTTCTCTCTTGCCTCTTGCCTTGGGTTTTCTGCCAGTTCCTCCCACTGAGAAAACTCAACTGGAAGCTTAAAAGTAGAGCCCTTGGGACGTTAGCCTTTGTGTCTACCTCCTGGCAGAAGGGCAGAGATGGATCTGGGAGGGTGCGATTGGCTAATGGAGGATAACCAACCCAGGGCTGGGGCTGTAAGACAAGCCTAAGTCGGCCTCCAGTGGAGAGATTCCCTTTGCTCTTCCCCTTTCTTGAAGCACAAACAGGATCATGAAAGGAGAAACTGACATGTTGCTTAGGGGATCAGCTCTGGGCTTTGGGGAGAAGTGCTCTCTCTCTCTGGGGTTTGGCAAGATTCTTCCTGCTGTGGAAATGATAAGACCTAAGGGTCTAAGATTGGAATATCATCAAGGAAAAAGTCCAAGTAGTTGTTGCCTAAATTCTTGTATGGTTCTTAAGTTGAAGGAGCAAAAGAGATTTTCAGGCTTGGTATGGACAACCAGATTGAGGGCAAGAGGAGAAGTGGGTGACAGAGGATGAGATGGTTGGATGGCATCACTGACTCAGTGGACACGAGTTTGAGCAAACTCAGGGAGATGGTGAAGGACAGGGAAGACTGGTGTGCTGCAGTCCATGGGGTCATAGTCAGACATGACTTGGTGACTGAACAACAACAGTGGACCACCAGAGAGGGCTCTGGAGCTGAAGTCCTGGTTAGTAGTAGACAGGATGTTTTCCTAGAAGGTTGTCCCTTCACCTTGGAACAGCACAGCAGAGGCATAATGGACAAGGTGAATTAGCACTCAGCATCCACTCTAACTTCCTTCTAGTGTGCTTTTGTGCACTGCAGCATTTTGAAAGGTCATTTTTTAAAAAAAAAATATGTATTTATTTGGCTGTGCCAGGTCTTTAGTAGCACGCAGGATCTTCGATCTTCTCTGCAGCCTGCAGGATATTTAGTTGTGACATGCGAACTCTTAGTTGGGATTTGTGGGATCCAGTTCCCTAGTCAGGGATTGAACCTGGGCTTCCTGTATTGGGAACATGGACTCTTAGCCAATAGGAAATGCCGAAAGACCATTTTCAAGACTCCTTTCCCAGACTCCCCCGCTGTTGGGGTACTAGTTGTCATTGGAGTTTGGTCAAACTGGCTGGTGTGAGATTTAGATGTGAGCGAGGGCTTGCTTCTTCTACTCCTGCTGGAAACTGTGATGGCAGAATCATGATTTTTTTCTGCAGCTGCAGTAGCAGAGGTTGCACTGTCCATGAACCAGCTTCATGGGGTTTGAGATACAGGGTGTTTGTTGCAGTGTAGCTGGTGGGAATTGCAACAGGTACAACGTGGCTCTGCAGCTGGCAGCCACAGTCAGAACCTCCTATCATAGCAGTTTCCTGGTCAAAGGGGCTTTCTCTCTATGGTCATGAAGATGGATTTGTTGCTGGGAGGCTTTTGGTAACACAAGAAGAAGCAGCTCTCTGGGGACCTGTGGCATGGCCTTGGGAGCTTATTCCTGAAAAGTCAACCTTGAGTTTATCTTCAGCACTCAGTAACCCTCTTGGACATTTAATCCCTATAGTCAATCCCATTTCTGCCTCAACTAGCTAGGGTGAACAGTTTCCTCTGAAGCTGAGCTTTGAACAAAGGAGGTGGCCATAGTAATAGTATCACTACCATTAAGAGTACTTATTTTATGCTGAGTGTTCTTAGCAAAGCACCTTATATGAATTATTTCAATTTTCACAGCAATCCTGTGTTAGATGTGATAGTAATCTTCATTTTATAGGTGAGAAATCTGAGTTCTGCAGAGACCCCATAACTTGCCCCATATCACCAGATTTTACATGGTGAGGGTTGGTATGTCGTGTGGTCTACTTCCAGTGCCTGGGCTATTGAACCTTTGTCCCATGAGGCAGGTAGGCTGAGGTTTCAGGGATTCCAGATCTCAGGCATCATCTTCTGTTTTGAAAATATAATTAATACGCCCCAAAGAGGAATCGGAGGCCTAGAGACACTGTGTATTTGGCCCAAGGTCATGTGGGTGTTGAGTGGCCAAGCTGGGATTCAAATATGTTTCCTTGACTCGAAAATCTGTGCTTGTTGTCCACTTCAGAGTCAGTTGCTGCTGTCCCATGACAGCCCTTCAAGTCCGAGAAGACAGCTCTCATATCTCAGTGACTCTCCTCTGCCAATTAAACATACTGAGTACTTTCAGTTGTACTTCCACGGGCTCCCTCTCCACCTGGATCCCCTCCTCCCCGTTTGTGAGCGTCCCTCTTCACGTCTGTCACCCAGGACCTATCACAGTGCTCTCTGTGTGGTCTGACAAGCACAGCGAAGCCCCCAGCATGAAGGCTCTTAATTTCAGTCAGACTCTTGAAGTTGAGAGGAGCAGATATCTCTCCCGCCGCCATCTTTCCCAGGAAACCTTCCCGGTGGGACCCGTTCACTCTGCCTTTGAGGAAGACATGACATATATATTTCTGTAGAAATTAAGAGCTTCTTTTTTTTTTTCTCCTTTTTTTCTAGGCTATTCCAAGCAGGCATTTGCGTTCAGTCTCCTGTCTGCCCCAGAACTGGAGTGGACTTCTGAGGAGTTATTTATGGGCAGAATGCTAATTACTTAACTACAAATATGTAAATACTTTGAGAATAAATTCATCACAATATATTAGGCATCACATTGTAATTAAGCTCAATTGGGTATTATTAGCAGTATTAATGTCATGTTGCTTGTGCCTGTTCCTAATGAATATATTAACCCAGCCTTGCTGCCACCATCCATGTGGCTGCATTATGATGACGATAATAGACCCATAATTAGAGCATTATTGCTTTGCTTGCAAATTGTGGAGAGAAATGTCACAGTCTTCGGAATCTGAATGACTGGCCTGAATGGATATATTAGATATGTGCCTGGAGAGGCAACTTAGGAACTCTCAAGAGACAGGGCCCTTCTGAAGGCTACAGGGCCAACAGGAGGAGGCGGAGTTATCCGAGGTCCAGAGCCAGGCCCATCTGGTAGGAGCTATAGCCTTAGGACTCTAGGAAAGTTAGAACTCTGCGAATGCAGTAAGATCTCAAACTATGGTGATACACAGTACCTGAGGCAGAGCAAGAGATGAAAGAAATGCTCTGGCTTTTCTGCTTCTGCCACCCTCCAGTCTTCAGTCTTCAGTTTTATTGAGAGCATCTCACTGGCTACTGCTGCTGGGAAGCCAGTGATTAAAGGATCCTGGAAAATATAGTTTCTGACATACAGTAAGCAGCAGAGCATGGGCTAGGGGAGGTACCTGAAAGGAAAGGGCAGAGCTGGGACTAGCATTCTGGTAAATAATGGTAGCAAAAATGATCTTAGAGGTATTTGGATATTTCTCATAATATTTCATGAAAAAACTTACCAAGAACTTTCTCATAAAATATTTCATTGAATCCTATTGTGATAGACAATATTAGTCCCATTTTATAGATGAGGAAATTAGAAACTAAGGGGGCCTAGAAGAGTCTTACAATTTCACACCTGGTAGAGTTTCAGATCAGATTTTGACCCAAGATGTATTTTACTCCAAAACCAAGGAGCACATGGAAAGGAAGGAGAAAATGCCAAAGTCCCAGAGTGTGTGAATTTGCATAAGCATGGGGCTGAAGCAGTTAGCAAAGACAAATGCACACTGCCGTTCTGCCAAAGGAAGTACATGGCTGATGAACTCTTGTCATTTGTGTAGGGCCCCTAGGGTGCTCTTAAGGACTCACCCTCACCTCTGTCTCCACCATACACTGCAGTTTGCAAAAGATGTTCACGAATAAGTGAATTTTATTTCTTCTACTACCCCTAGAGGTTGGAAAATTGGGGACAAATAGAACAGAATCATAGGAAGATGAAGTGACTGACCATTCCTCATGCAACTTATGCCTCAGCTAAACTTATTACCACTCTCTAAACAAATACTATTTCCCAGCTTTGCATTAGCTATTCTCTTCCTCTGGCCTAGAATGATCTCCCTCAAAGAACTTTCCAAGATTGAGTGAGTTGGTTCCTCCCCTTGCTCCTGTAATGTACTGTTGTATGGTTATTTGCTTACTTATCAATCTGCAGTAGACTCTAGGAGACTATGAGCTCCTTGATGACAAAGACTAGGTTTTAATCATCCCCCTAGATTGTGCTCAATAAATGAATGAATGGATGCATGTGTAACTGAGACTCAAAGCCAGTTCTACTGGATCTTTCTTGCCACTGATCTCTCTTTTTAAAAATCTTTTTATTGTTTTAAACTTTACTGAAGTATAGTTTACATACCATAAAATTCATCCAGGTATCTCTTTCAGAGCAACAGTTTTGCAAACAAATGAGGAAGCTGTTCACCAAGGAATGTAATTGGGGCTGATAGGATGGGTTTTTTTTTTTTTTAAATAAAGCTCTAAATCATCTTTTCTTTCCCTTTTAACAGGCGAGATCATGCCAGGAATTAAGTTCTCTTCCCCAGACTTTGGTTTTGCTGAATTAGCAATTTCTAATCAATTAGACTAAAGGGTTTTCTCTAAACATGCCAGCTCTTGATTTTTTTGTTTTTAATTTTGCAGCAAAGCTATGAAAGAGGGTAAGAGAACAAGAATGTGGCAGAGGGTCTCAGGTACATTCAGAGAATGGCAGAATTGCAGTGCTTGGGTGGGGTGGGGATGGAATGGGCTGTAGTCAAAACTGAGCCTTCTCCTTCCAAAATGGGACAGAGCCCACCCAGTTTCTCCAGGTGGGGTCCGGCTCTGAGAGGAGCAAGAGTTGAGGCAATTGTGACAGTTTCACAGTGGGAGGGAATCCAGCATGTACACCGCCCCCCCCCCCCCCCCTTTACTGGTTGAGGAAACGGAGGCTTAAAGAGACAGAGTGAGAGCGTCAGGGCACAGACTCACCCACCCCTCACTCCTTACTCACCCACTCAGCTCCAAGCATTGACGTGTGCCCAGGCCGCTGTGCTAAGGAACATCTGTGGCTCTTGCTTGCCTAAGATCTGCTTTTCTTCCCCAGCACCCTGATCCTCCTTTGGGGAGCTGACTCAGTGCATGTATATTCAGTTGCTTCAGTTGTGTCCGACTCTTTGTGACCCCATGGACTGTAGCCCACCAGGCTCCTCTGTCTATGAGATTCTCCAGGCAAGAATACTAGAGTGGGTTGCCATGCCCTCCTCCAGGGGATCTTCCCGACCCAGGGACTGAACCTTTGTCTTCTGTGTTGCAGGCAGATTCTTTACTGTTGGGCCACTGGGGAAACCTGGGAAACTGATTCTTCTCTACTAAATACTATCATAGTGGGTCTGTCAATCAAAGTGCCTTCCCATCCCCCATCTTCCCATTCCCCAGCCAAGGGGTTGGCAAATGAGTCACATCTAGGCAATTAGATTCTTTTTCCTTGGAATTTGACATGAAGATTGAAAATAGAGACCTGCATCCAGGAGGCAGGAACCACCTTTGCATCTTGCTCCCGGGGTCCTGTCCTGCATCTTTCCCCAGATCTGCTGCTTCAACTTTTCCTTAGGGCCCACAAGTATTCTCATCCTTCTCTGTTTGATTAATATAACCAGAGCTGGTTTTTACTGGCTGTGACCAAATGATCCTAGGTGGTCCAGTTTCCCATCCAGGACTCTTAACAATAGTCAGGAGGCAAGAAGAGGAGGGCAGATGTGTGTGACCCTCTACATAGGTCCAACAGACCTATCAAGTGAGACAATAGGAAATTAAAAATTTCCCAGTAGCTGCATCAAAAAAGTGTGAAAAGATGAAATTCATTTAAATTTTATTATAACTCAGTATATCCCAAAGATTATATTTTCAACATGTAACTAGTCTAAAAATTATTGGGATACTTTTTTTTATACTAAGAATTTGAAATCCTATATGTATTTTATACTTTTACATTTCAATTTGGATGCTAAATTTTCATCAGAAACACTTGATCTATATTAAGAGTTTGTAAAATAGACAATTGAAAGATTCACATCCCCAAACTGTGAATACTTGGATATTTTCCAGTAATTAAATTGAATATTAGTTTTTATTTTTAAATTTAACTTAGCTGAAGTTAAAGATTCAGTTCCTCAGTCGTACCAGCCATATTTTAAGTGCTTATAAGCCACTCATGTGCTGTGTGTGCTATGCTTACTTGCTCAGTTGTGTCCAACTCTTTGTGACCCCGTGTACTATAGCCCGCGAGGCTCCTCTGTCTGTTGGGATTCTCCAGGCAAGAATGCTGGAGTGGGTTGCCTTGCCCTCCTCCAGGGGATCTGCTCATGCCAGGGATCGAACCCAGGTCTCCTGCATTGCAGGCAGGTTCTTTACCATCTGAGCCACCAGGGAAGCCCAAGAATACTGGAGAGGGGAGCCTGTCCCTTCTCCAGGGGAACTTCCTGATCCAGGAATCGAACCAGGGTCTCCTGCATTGTAGGCAGATTCTTTACCAGCTGAGCTACCAGGGAAGACCATAACCACTCATAGTGACTATTGTATTGGACAGCATAGCCCTTTATGGTTACTACATCTTCATCACAACATGTCTCATTAAAGCCTCCCTGCTGTGAAGGAAGCATTATTATGACTAATATTGTCATCATTTGTGGCATTATCATACCGATTCTCCATTTGGAAGATGGAGATTCAGAGAGATTAAATTGCCTAGAATATCAGAGCTGGGAAGGTCAAGGGTCAGAGCCTGAACTGCATGACTAGGTATGCCAGGCCAGGTCTCTGGGGTCACCCACATGGGGGTGGCCTTGGATCTGAGTACAGCTGAGCTCTGATACCAATGTGCTGTATCTCCAGAGACATACTGTCCGTCTGAAACGCTGTTTCTCTGTAAAATAAGATGGAGGAGGGCTGAACTGCACCCTTATTGAGACTCTAGCTGCCTTAGCATTCTACGTCTCTCTCTGAGGGTATATGGGTGGAAAACAGAATGTATCGGGATTTGCTGTTTATTGTGTTTTACCCCATGTCACACAGAGTTATAAGCACTTCACTTGAATGCCTCATTTGGTCCTCACTGTAGCACTGTGAGGTGGGGTCTAATTATATCCCCATTTAATAATTTAAGAAACTGAAGCCAAGCAACCAACAGCCAGTTGGTGGCAGAGCTGAGAATAGATTCCTGGCTGGCAGCCAGCAACACAGCCCCTGAAATGGAGACTCAATGAAGGCAGGGATTCTGTTTTGTCCATTGCTGCTATCCCGGTGCCTGACACACAGTTGGGACTCAATAAATAATTGTTGAATGGCTAAACACATGAATTGCTGAGGAGGAAGAGAGAGCCCAGTGTTGCGCAAATTTAGTTCTTGAATTTTTTGGTCTCTGGGGTATTTCATAAGGGCAAGTAGATATTTGGTATTTTAAATAAACAGATTCTTGAATGTGTTCCTCTTTTCCGATGAAATGGGGATATGATTTCTGCATCTGCTTCACTTGTTTTTGTTTTCTTTCTGGCACATACATATGTCAAGGGCAAACAGTGACTGTGAGAAAGCCCAGTGGAACCCGCATATTAAGTGAAAAATGGATTTCTTTTCTCTTTTTGAAATTAGACTAAGAAAACCATAAGGGTTGTAATGCCAACCCTCACAAACTTGTGATGTATTTTTCACCTGAATGTTTTCTTTTTTTTTTTTTTGAATGTTTTCTTTTATTAACATTTTTTACTTTTTCAAACACCCTTTCCCTGTAGCCCAGATCTTTGGCTATATATAGGTAAATATTTTATCACGCTATGGCACAATGCTAAACTTGGAATTTAAAAAGTTTCTTTTCTTTCCTAGACTTGCCATATACTTGCTCTGTGATCTTGGGTAGTTTTTCATTTCTTTGGTGCTTTTTTCCCCTCATCTCTAAAATGAAAGTAAGGTCTAGATTTTTCTCAATTTGTGATCCTCTATAATTCTTTGTTTTTCCTTATAGACAGTCATGGAAGTAAAAACATCACTGCTTGCATGTGATTCTTTGAATATGTCATTCATTCACTCATTCATTCAAGAAACATGGAACACTAGTCTGTGCCAGGCATCATTCTGGGTACAGGGGAATACAGAAAGTAAAACAACTATAAGTAAGGTGAAAAGACAGCCCTCAGATTGGGAGAAAATAATAGCAAATGAAGAAACAGACAAAGGATTAATCTCAAAAATATACAAGCAACTCCTGCAGCTCAATTCCAGAAAAATAAATGACCCAATCAAAAAATGGGCCAAAGAACTAAACAGACATTTCTCCAAAGAAGACATACAGATGGCTAACAAACACATGAAAAGATGCTCAACATCACTCATTATTAGAGAAATGCAAATCAAAACCACAATGAGGTACCATTACACGCCAGTCAGGATGGCTGCTATCCAAAAGTCTACAAGCAATAAATGCTGGAGAGGGTGTGGAGAAAAGGGAACCCTCTTACACTGTTGGTGGGAATGTAAACTAGTACAGCCGCTATGGAAAACAGTGTGGAGATTTCTTAAAAAACTGGAAATAGAACTGCCATATGACCCAGCAATCCCACTTCTGGGCATACACACTGAGGAAACCAGATCTGAAAGAGACACGTGCACCCCAATGTTCATCGCAGCACTGTTTATAATAGCCAGGACATGGAAGCAACCTAGATGCCCATCAGCAGACGAATGGATAAGGAAGCTGTGGTACATATACACCATGGACTATTACTCAGCCATTAAAAAGAATTCATTTGAACCAGTCCTAATGAGATGGATGAAGCTGGAGCCCCTTATACAGAGTGAAGTAAGCCAGAAAGATAAAGAACATTACAGCATACTAACACATATATATGGAATTTAGAAAGATGGTAACGATAACCCTATATGCAAAACAGAAAGAGAGACACAGAAATACAGAACAGACTTTTGAACTCTGTGGGAGAATGTGAGGGTGGGATATTTCAAAAGAACAGCATGTATACTATCTATGGTGAAACAGATCACCAGCCCAGGTGGGATGCATGAGACAAGTGCTCCGGCCTGGTGCACTGGGAAGACCCAGAGGAATCGGGTGGAGAGGGAGGTGGGAGCGGGGATCGGGATGGGGAATACGTGTAAATCCATGGCTGATTCATATCAATGTATGAAAAAACCCACTGAAATGTTGTGAAGTAATTAGCCTCCAACTAATAAAAAAAAAAAAGAAAGTAAAACAAAACAAAGCATGGTGTTTGCCCTCGATTGTTCCTAGTCTCCATGCGCAGGCTGAGAAGAAAGCAGCAAGTACAATGGGGTGAGCTTTCTGCAGGAAGATGATGTGGGAGCTTGTATCAGTGGTACCCAACCCAGCAGGATGTGGGCTGCACCTGAAGGATAAGTGTGAGTTAGATAAGATGTGAAAAGAAAGCATTTCAGGCAAAGAATAACATTCACAACTGGGAGAACTGAGATTCCAGAGTCTGTGTGACTTGTCCCAAGTGTCTGGAGCATAGGGGTCTGAGGCAGATATCAGGAGGTAAGGTCAGGGAGGGGGTCAGAGGCCAGATCACCAAGACCCAGAGTGCAGAGCAAAGGGTCTGGCCTCAGCAATGAGCAGCCACTGAGAAGTGTTGAGTCAAGATTCACCTGCAGTGTGGAGGTGTCTCAGGGAGCAGAAAGACCAGCTGGAAGTTGTAAAAACCAAGTAGAGGAGTGATGAGCATTTCTGAAGTAGGAGAGCTATGGATTTTGGGGGAGGGGATGGGGCAGATTTGAGAGGCAAAGTCTATGGGATGTGGGGATGAGGGCTGGAAAGCAAGTCTAGGTTGTGGACCATGGGTGGACAGTGGTCTGAAGTAGGAGAAGCAGTGGATTTGGGGGCATGGGGCAGATTTGAGAGACCAGGTCTATGGGATGTGGGGATGAGGGCTGGAGAGCATCACGTCTGGAGTGAGGCCCATGGGTGGATGATGGTCGGAGAGAAGCAGTGAATTTGGGGGGATGGGGCAGATTTGAGAGGCAAGGCTTGTGGGATTGTGGGGATGAGGGCTGGAGAGCATCACATCTGGGGTGTGGGCACTGGGTGGACGATGGTATTTTCCACAAAGCTGGGGAGTGTGATACAGTGGTCCTATGATACCCTCATGTTGAGAGACAGGTCCTTAGCAGCTCTGACTCTGTTCTGTTTAGGGGTGTTTCCATTCCATTTAGCTTCGGAATATGTTCTATATTAAATACTGTCAGTGTAATTACAGAATATGATACACTGTAATTATGCTCTATAATTACATTTTCTTCCATTAGCAGCATGGCATTCCCACTCAATGCAGGCCCCCGGCACCCCAGACTGTTAGCGTGGTGGGGACTGCAGAGGCCACCTGGAGCAGATCTATGTCTGTCTTTCCCAGCCTTTGTCAGGTGATACAGTGGGAATCACAAGGAGGCCATGCAGTGTAATGGTTTAGAGCATGGGCTTTGGAAGCAGGCTGACCGGGTTGAATGACAACATTACCTCTTACTAGCTGTGGGGCTCAGACAAATTACTGAATGTTTCTGTGCCTCCGTTTTTTTCTGTTTAGAAAGAAGGCAATAGCTTCTACTTCACAGAGTTGTTTTTAAGAATAGATGAGATAATGGATGGTAATTACCTAGTGTGAAAGTGAAAGTCGCTCAGTAGTGTCTGATGCTTTGTGACCCCACGGACAGTAGCACACCAGGCTACTCTGTCCATGGTATTATTCAGGCAAGAGTACTGGAGTGGGTTACCATTCCCTTCTCCAGGGGATCTTCCCAACCCAGGGATCAAACCCTGGTCTCCCACACTGCAAGCAGAGTTTTTACCATCTGAGCCACCAGGGAATTACCTAGCATGGTGGCTATCAAATTTTAGCTCTCAATAAAAGATTATAGTGATGAGGAGGGATGACAAAGGGGGATCCTGCCCATTTTCAGACTCCTGGACTAATAACTTGTCTCCATGGACATGGAGGAGATTTTAATATGCCAAATGCTAAGCTATTAGTGAATGATGTTACATCACAGCATGATAGAATGTTCCTAAAACTCAACTAATCCTCTTCTCTCTACCCTCATTTATAAATGAGTCAACTAAGACCCAGAAATGATAGCCAACTTGTCACATAAGTCTCAGAGATCTTGAATTCAGAATTCTGAACTCCTTATTTATCGGCCAGTGCTAGGGACCAAGACTTTAACCGACTTAAATAAATATCTCTAGGTTTACAAAGCATGAGGCATGTATTCTTTTTTAAATGTTTGAATAGCGTTTAGTTCAGTTCAGTTGCTCAGTCGTGTCCGACTCTTTGCGACCCCATGAACCGCAGCACTCCAGACCTCCCTGCCCATCACCAACTCCCGGAGTCCACCCAAACTCATGTCCAGTGTCAGTGGTGCCATCCGACCATCTCATCCTCTGTCGTCCCCTTCTCCTCCTGCCCTCAGTCTTTCCCAGCATCAGGGTCTTTTCAAATGAGTCAGCTCTCCGCATCAATGAATAGCATTTAACATTTAATTATTTTGATTCTTTAAGATTTTATTTTCTTAGGGCATTTCTAGGTTACAATAAAAATTGAGAGGCCAAGTGCAAAGATATTTTTCTCTATACTGCCTGCCCCACACATGCATAACATCCCCCAATATTGACTTTACTCACCAGAATGGCACATTTTTAACAAGGTTGAACCTACACTGAACCATAATCACCCAAAGTCCAGAGTTTACCTTAGGGTTCATTCTTGGTGTTATACATTTATGGGCTTGGATGAATGTATAATGACATATATCCATCATGATGACATTTGTACACAGTATTTTCACTGCCCTAAAAATCCTCTGTGCTATAACTATTCATCTCTTTACTCCCCACTCCTCCCTTTCCCCCTGGAACCATTGATCTCTTTATTATCTCTATAGTTTAGCCTTTCGCAGAATGTCATGTAGTTGGAATTATATATTATTTAGCCTTTCCTGATTGACTTTTTTCACTCAGCAATATCATTCAAGCTTTATTCATATCTTTCCTTGGCTTGATAGCCCATTTCTTTTTAGCACTGAATACTAGTCCATTGTCTGGATGTACCACAGTTGATTTCTCATCTACTGAAGACACCTTGATTGTTGCCAACTTTTGGCAATTATAGATATGTAACATGTGTCTTTTAATTCCATCCTTAAATGAGTCTAATAAATAGTGTTCCTATTTTATAGATGAAGTAAAGAAGGAAGTGTAGGAAGTGAATATAGGAGAGTTCAGTGACTTTTCCAAGGATATCCATTAGGAAATATTAGGCCAGGAGTTTGATGCTCACATCAAATGCTCTCCCTTTATATTCCTTTTCTTTTTTCTCCACAAACACTTGTTGATCACCAGCTGAGTAGTACATGTGTGCATGCTCAGTCACTCATTCATATTCGACTCTTTGTGACCCCATGGACTGCAGCCTGTCAGGCTCCTCTGTCCATGGGATTTCCCAGGCAAGAATACTGGAGTGGGTTGCCATTTCCTCCTCCAGGGAATCTTCCTGACCTAGGGATTGAACCCAAGTCTCCTGCATTGCAGACAGATTCTTTACTTCTTAGTCACCAGGGAAGCCCTAGGGATTTTCCTTTCACATGCTAAATAAAATATTTGCCAAATTCTAGCATGGACAGTATCATGTGATAAATGCCAGTTGGCTATTGCAGACCTGAATGTTCCATGAGTAAAAAGGATGTGGGGGAAAGTAATGCTTATGACTGGGTTGGTCATGGAAGAGTTGGTAACTGTGCTTACCCCTGACAGGTGACAGAGCGGTCAGTAAGTGAATTAGAACCCCTTTTGGTTTGAAGTGACAAAAACTGGGACATCGAAGAGGGCAGCTGGTGCTAGTTGGATATCAGTCAAGAGTCTCAAATGATACATTCTTGCCTTTATGTCTCCTGCCATCTTATAGCACTGCTTTTCCCTACTTGGCTTTATTTCTCAGAATTACTCCTTTTGAGAAGCAGACGAGATGGTCTGGCAGCCCTGAACTCATGTTCTTCCAATTAAGCAACACCACAGGAATGGTAACTCCAATTGAAAAGTCAAAGGAGGACTCTAGATGGGTTGGCTTGGGTCATATGTCCATCTCTGAAGCTATTACTACAGCCAGAGAGTGGGTTGTTCCTTGTAGGGAAGAGTCTGAAGGTGCTGTTAGGTCAGGAATCACATGGAGTGGGCAGTCCATGAAAAAGAAGGATCCTGTAGCAAAAGATGGTGTGAAGGGGTCCTGAGAAAATCCAGACCCCATCTGCACACCCTATCTGCACACCCTAGGAACCATTCCTGGAAGGAGAAGGGGCATAAGCAAAGGCCTGGATGTTGATAGACATGTGAATAGTACACAACTGAGACACAATTTTCAAAAGTAATCTAGGCCCAAACTAGGCCGGAGTCTGTAAGTGTCATGCCAGAGATCCAGATATAGAAAGGATTTCCTCATCATCAGGCTCTCTGAGAGGAAACGGTTAGCACACGTCCTTGTCTTACCCTGTTTGCTTCAGATACACTGAACTCAGAATTTTTGAACACTCCATGCCTCTATTTATTCCACAACAGCCTGCACTTCCATTTCCTCTTCCTAAAATCATTTTCTCCTTCTTTGCTTATACAAATACTGCTTGGATGTCTCACTGGGAGGCCACAGCTTCCAGGAAGACTCCCCTGGCCAGGATCCCCAGTGGATTAGATGCCCCTTCAGACTTCTGTACACACACTTCATTGTACTGTATATACCTGTTTACTTGTCACTTGTTTCCATGTATTCTGTGCTTACAATATGCCAGGTTGATTAGTGGTCTTATTTTCATTTTATATACAGGAAAATTGAGTCAAAGAGAGGTTAAGTAACTGCCCAAGGTTATGCAACAACCAAGTGATGGAGCCAGAACCTGAAGTTGGGCAGTTGGCCTTCAGAACTTTCTCTTAACCAGTACTATTTGAGTATGTGGTCTCAGGATTACATTCCCAGGCTTAACTCCATGCCTACCCAGTAAGTATCTGTTGTATAGATTTTAAAAGGCAAGTTAATGAAAGAATGACTGGAATCAGAAGGGATAATGAGATCCCCATCACTGAAGTTATTCGAGCAGAAGTCTAAGGGATATTGATGTGGGAGAGCACATGATCGCATGACTTAGAGTGTTGGATTAGATGTCCCTTAGTTTCCTCCCAACTTTATAATTTTTCCCTTTAGGCAAAAGAGAGACACTGAAAGCTTTTTTGTTTTTTTCTTGGTTCCTTCTTTTACATATTCCATCTCATTTATTTTTTTCCTTCTTCTTCTTCCTTTTTTTTTTTTTTTTTGGCTGAGTGCTCAGCATATAGGGTCTTAGTTCCCCAACCAGGGATCAAATCCATACCCCCTGCATTGACAGCATGGAGTCTTAACCACTGGCCCCCCAGGGAAGTCCTGAGACAGTGAAAACTTGTGAGCAATCAAGTGTCCCAGTCATGCTCACCCTTGGAGGTAACTCTGGCAGTAGCAGAGAAGATGGGTTAAAGAGGATTGCAAATGTTTAGCCAATAAATTTGCTACCTCAATCGACTGGTGGCTGTGGGATTGGGAAGGAGGACAGGTCTCCCTCATTATCACATGACAATAGCCTTGTAATTCTTGGCCTATCATTTTAGAAGTTCCCTTCCAACCAGGATCCTGTTCTGACCTCAGAAAGAGAAAAGAGGCCACAAAATAATTAGGGGTCACCATGGCATGTTAGAAAGGTCCTTGAACTTGGGATCAGAAGAAGCGAGTTTGAATCCTGCTCTGTTGGAGCCTCACTATCTGCACCTGGAAAATGGGACCAGTAATACCTGCCCAACCTATTTCTAGCCTCTTCTTGAGGATGACATGACATTGTGGTTATTTAAAGTGCTTTGTGGGTACAAAGTACAGAGCCTGTAGAGAAACTGTACATGTTGGGTAGTGGAGGTAATCACTTCAGCTCCCTCCCCCTTTGCTGGATCCTCCAAGAAGAAGGTGGGGAAGGCCAAAGAAAGGGCCACATTAGGAAGGAGCCATTCTTCAGAACCATAAATTCTATCTCAGGACCTCAACTGCATGCAAAATTGTTACCTAAAGACTGGAAGTGATTTAGCAAAAAACAACCCCCCTCCACTGCAGAAAGCATCTTTAAAGATCTTATGTATGATTTTATAAAGCTACATGGCATCTCTTCAATCCCTTCACAGAGCCAGGTGACCCCAGAGACTGGCATGCTGTTGGGAGGGGAGGGGTGGCCAAGGCTTTACAGGAGGAAAATCCAATTACTTTTGCCCTGGGAAAACAGAATTCTGGGGATTTGAGATCACTGGAGCATAATTGGAATTCTAATAAAATGAGTTGTTTGAGGGGTGTTGTAGGGATGGAGGTGGCATGTGGGGAAGGACAGGTTCCCAAGCCAGCTGTTGGAATGACTAAAGGACTTTGTCATCACACCAGTCTTTTGCTGCCTGGAAGTTTCCACAATACAGGTTTACTTGTGGGCAACTGGAGGCAAACGTGGGAACAAAGTTAACTTCAAAGCTCCCAGGTCCCTTGGCTCAACAGGACCCCACTGAGGGTTGCCAAAAACCTGGCTAGAGCTCAGCGATGCTGCCTCCTGTGTCTACCCTTTAAAACTGAGAACTTTTGAGTAGCGAGGGGGTGGTCTGGGAGGAACTTTAGAGGTCATGTAATCCCATGACACAAAAACGAGATGCAGAGAGAAGGACTGTTCCAAAGCCATGTATCTAGGAATGAACTCGTGAGATCATACATTCAGAAACTTGGAAGTCATCAGTTTAACATCCCTCTCTTCTCAGAAGTCGGTAATTATCCCAGACAGAAGCTTGTCAGGTTTCTGGTTAGATGTAGAAAGCAACAGAGAGCTCACCATCTTAGGAAATGACCTATCACATCATCAGATAGCCTGACTGCTTGGAAAGTTCTTCCTTACATGAAGCTGAAAATGGTTTCTGCCTAACATCCATGGGAACAGGCGTCCCTAGGGGCTTTGTTGTTGTTTGTTTTGAGCAGAGTGCTCTATCATCTTGTATAAACCATTTCAGCCATCTGAGGCTTAATGTTCTCATCTGTGCAAAAGGACTTTCGATAGTTAATTCCTCCTAGGAGTGTTGTGAAAATTCAATGAGAATTCTTAGGGAGAATTTGGCTTAAAACAGACTAAAATCTCAACAAATGTTATTATTTTTATTAGCATCTTTAAAACAGGGATACACAACAGAGTTTCTGTGGGTATCATGAGATATTTTATGTAAGACACCAAGGAGATGCTTCACAAAGAGACAGTAATAAATATCAACACATACACTTCTTTAGCATTGTCTATCTTTGTACATGTCTCAGCTACCTGATTAAACATTTAACTTCTTAAAGACAGGGTTCATATCTAGTTCTCCTCTGTGTTCTTGAAAAGTCAAGTCTCTAAAAAGAATGAATGCTGGAAGTTCATATGTAAACCTCTTCTGTCCCAGGGCCCCACATCACCTCTGTGAGGTCAGATTCAACCCAGTAAAAGTCAGTGGCTCAGGGGGAATCGAGTCTCTACTGGGCGTTGTGTAGATCCTCAGGAACACGTCTCAAAATTCCCCTTCCCCTTTCTCTACTCCTTTTATTTCTCCAAAGTCAAAATTGTCTTAAAAATCCCAATTTGAGCATTTTTCTTTCTTTCCCTGCCCCCACTTCTCATTATAATATGAATTGATACTTTTTTTTGTTTCTCTTTTAGTTTCTCTTCTGTTCCCCATTAATTAGGTTTTTCAGTTACTCATTCATTCCTTTAATAAATATTTTGACAGGCACTGCTCTAAGCGCTAGGGGTAGAGCAATGAATGAGACAGACAAGGCTCCTGATCTCCAGCAAAACTTACATAATAGTAGAGGAGAGAGAAAGTAAATACAAATAATTGGCTATTACAATTTAATAATATGATGCCTGTAATGAAGTAATGTGATATTACCTTAGGTCAGAGGACAACTCTAGCTAGAGTGTTCAGGGAAGGCTTGTGTGAGGAAATAAATTAAGTTGAGGCTTGAATGATAAGGGTATAATCATATGAAGATCTGGGGGAAGAATATTCGAGACAAAGAGAAGAGCAAATATAGGGGTCCTGAGGTAGAGATGAGCCTCTCTGTTAGGTCATAGGACCTCAAACTTGAGCTTGCCTCAGAATCACCTGGAGGGCTTGTTAAATCATAGATCGGTAGCTTGATCCCTGGATTCTGTTCAGTAGAACTGGGGTTGGAGAATTTGTGCGTCTCACCAGTTTCAGGGGATGCTAATGCTGCTGGACCAAGGACCACACTTTGGGAACCACCGATCAGAGAAGCAGACATTCAGTGCAGGTAGAGCTGAGTGAGGAGGCAGGTAGTAGGAATCAAGGACAGAGAAGCAGGTGAAAGCCAGACGATTCAGGGCTTTGTAAAACATGGTAAGTGGGCTGGATTTTTTTAGAGGGCAATGGGAAGACATCAGTTTTATGAAAGGTTCTTAGTAGGAAACTGGCTTCATTTTTAAAATCTTTTACTTTAACCACTTCTTGGAGAGTAAATTTCAGCTGGCCAGAGTAGAAGCATCTCACAGTTGGATGTTGCAGAGAAACAAGTGAAAAATGACAGAGTCTTGGCCCTGGGATGGTTACAGGGCAGATGCTGGATGGAGAGCTGTCTGCACTTCGAGTAGGGTAGCTCTTAAAATTTGGGGCTGGATAATTCTTGGTTGTAGGATAATATTCTCCTATGCTTTGCAAGATATTTAGCAGCATCCCTTGACCTTTACTCACCCGAGGCCAGTAGCAACCGCTCCCCGAAATGACATCCCCAAATATTTTCAGACATTGCCAAATATCCTTTGGGGAAGGAGCAAAATTACCCCTTGTTGAGAAACACCTGGTGTCATGGATTCAGTCATCTTTCACTTATTCATTGAATACCTATGAAGGCTAACAAATGTCTACGTGCTGGGATTGTAGCAGGTGTTGGGATACAGCTGAGAACAAAACAGGCCAAATCCATGCCATGAGGGAGTTTGTATATCTGGTAGAGAGAAGAGATGTGGAAGGGCCTCAGGGAAGCCATTCTGTTAATATCAAATCCCAAGCACAGAAATCTAACAAAGCCGGAAGTTTCCCTGGGAGGGTGGGGCCTGGGAGGAGTTGGACTTAAAAAGACAATCGGGTGGAGAGGGAGGTGGAAGGGGGGATCGGGATGGGGAATACGTGTAAATCTATGGCTGATTCATATCAATGTATGACAAAACCCACTGAAATGTTGTGAAGTAATTAGCCTCCAACTAACCAAAAAAAAAAAAAAAAAAAAGACAACGTGTTCTTTAACAGGTAAGGGATGTGGAGGGGGAGGAGGGAGAGGAGAGCAGGGAGAAGACAAGAACACTTACATATTAATAATTCTGTCACAACAGGCATGAATGAACTTTTGAAAACCAGAAACATTTAACACTAAGTCAAACGTCAATCTTTCTTTCTCTGCTGCTAGCGATGATAACATTAGCACACCCAGGTACTGTCACTAACATTCTAGATGGACCACTGGGTGGATATTAATTAATATTTTTTTCTCCAGCTGAGAAGAATGGGTGCAGAGAGGTTAAGTAACTTGTTTAAGGTCACACAACTGGTGAGGAGCACAGTCAAGCTTCCCCCTCTCAAACCCACTTTATTTTCATTAATCTCAGCCGCTGAGAATCTTTCCTTTCTGTAGCTTCACTGAGGTGGGAGGTGGAGGGCTGTGAGATGGTGGGGGGAGCTGGCAGGGGGAATTGTACTATCTTTCTTTCATAATTATCTTGGAGCAGAGAGACAGAGAGAATCAGAGCAGGTGCCAGAGGAGCTGACCTTGAAGGCCACGTCTCCTGAAGAGCCCAGGGCCAGCGGGCCATTGTCGTCAGTGGCATATATTTCTACTGCAATTATCTCGCGTCCTCTTACAACTCTCTCAGAAGTTCCTTCCGTGATCATTAAAACTGGCTCTGGGCTGTGGCTTTGAAAGCGACTGGAACCGCCCAGGGCTGGATCGTATCCTCGTTAAGCAGGGACGGCCTTCCAGGGACTTCAACAGGATTTCTCACTGGTGACAAATCGAGGGAGATGCGACTGGGCCATGCCAATTACAGGTGGGCGCCTCTCCAAAGGGGTCCTTCTCTTTTGCTTTCAGAGATTTCTAAGATTTCTGGCTCCATTTAAGCTCAAAGGCAATCCTGTGTCTCACAGAGTCTGTCACAGGCCCACAGGTCATCAGAGTGCCAGCTGAGGGAGGACTAAGGAGGGAGAGAGGAGGCAGCGACGCCCCGCGGCTCCATGACGCAGCGGTCGCATGACCTTCAGTTTGCAGTCCTACTTTGCCATCACCTCACCCAAGGCGCTCGAGCTCTCTGTGCCTCAGCTTCCTTTCCTGAGATGAGTAGAGGGTGACTGGGGGGAACAAGGTGACATCATGCCCATCTAGCACGGAGCTCAGTGCCTGGGGCTGGGTCACGGTAAAAAATCAGGTGTTCCTGTGGCTCTTGGCTGGGGCTGCTCTCCTGAGAGCTGGCCTGTCCTTTCCCTGAGTCCTGCTCAGCCGCCAGCCTCCTCGAGCAAAGCAGAGGGCACACAGGGGCTGTGAGAAGACAGCCACACAGTCCTCTGAGAGATGGGTGCGTCTCCATGAGCCTCAGTTTCCTCATCCAAGAAATGGGATGATAACAGCAGCATTCATTTGTTCATTCATGCATGCGTTCATTCATCCTGCCTCACTCTGCCAGGCTCTAAGATGCAGCAATGAACCAGGGACGACAGGCAAACACAGAATGAGTTTATAGATTTATGATCAGTCCTCTGAGAGAATTAAAAAAGTGACAAAGGGTTCCTGGGAGGAATCTGCTTTAGAGGGGCCAGGGAAAGCCTGTTTGAGGTGCAGCATCAGAGGGAGCGCTGTGGTGAGTGACCAGCTATGAGACAGAAGGGTTAGGGACAAATCCCAGGCAGAGGGAACAGCAAGTATAAAGACTCCAGGTGATACAAAGACTTGTGCATGTGTAAGGAACATGTGGTGGTGGATGTGATCGGGAAGGGAGTGAGGAAACAGGAGGGCAGTAGGAGATGAGCCGGTAGGATTCACTGCAACCAGCTGTGTGAATGGTGCTTCACAAACTGAAGCACTGACCACAGGGAGTCAGAGTGATCAATATGTGGGGAGAGTCTGCTAGGTCCAGCTGGAGCTACCAGTCTAACTGGAAAATTAGTTAATGTGGGCAGAAGGGCCTCAGGAACTGGAGGAAGAAGGAAGCAAAGAGGGGTGAGGAGAGAGGAGGGTGGGGGGGCTGCTGCTCTGTGGCATCCATGGTTCCCTGGGCTTTGTGCTAAGAGTGTTTCCTCCCATTTCATCTTCCCAGCCACCCTGGGTATCACAGATGAGGAACTCAGCCTCACCTGGAGAGGTTTAGTGATGCTCAGGTCATAGACTAGGTTGGATTTGGACCTAGATTCTTAGGATCCCTGGAGGAGGGCTTGCAACTTTTGCAGCACACTACTTCCCACTTTGAAGCCATGGCTTTTCAGTCAAAGCAGGGTTGCTTTTCCTACAGTCTGCCTGGGCCAGGCACTCTTCTTGGTAGTCTGTGAAGGGGACAAACCTAATCCAGGTGGCGCTCAGGGCTGATGAGGGACGTTAGTCCTGCTGGTCGCAGTTGCTTGGAGGACTCTGTAATGATCATGGTTAGTCCCGATTATCAGAGGGATGAGACATGATGAATTTAGGACTCACATCAAAGCCAGCAAATGGCCTAGCCTTTCCCCTTCATCTTGTAACAGTCCACTAAGGCTTTGTTCTTTCAGTAAGAACTTACTGCTTATGAAATCTGAACCTCAAGGCACAGGCATTTGCCTGAGAATTTCAAATACACATCTTGTAATGAAAAGGCTCTTAGGAGCTCAGGGCCTGGAGGAACTTACATCTCATTCCTGCATTCTGTTGACAAGTCTTCTAAGTAGGTCTCTCAGTTTATTTGCTCAGTCACTGACTGGGGTCTCACTACTTCTGAAAGTTGCATGTATTGGCCCTGAGAAAGTTCTTTGTGCTAAGCAGAAAACTGGTTGGCACCATCTGTTGGCTTCAGTTCTGCTTCTGAGAATTCACAGAGTAAGTCTGGTCTCTATTTCATGTGCTAGTCTTTCAAGTGTTCTTTAGAATCATCTCCAGAGCAAATAGGCCCAAGTTTTTCCATAATGTTGGCTTGAGTCTCCACACCATCCTGTTTGGAGCTTGACAGTAATAAAAAGAGTGAAGATTCTAGAGTCAAAGGATCAAGGTTCAAACCTGGTTCAAGTCATTCATGTGGGGGTGTATATGCATGTGAATTAACATTTCAAACCTACATCAGCGGTGGAAGGTCAGTGGCAGGGAGCCTGAGCATCTGGGAAACCATCGAGGTTTGACTTCAAGTTCAGAGATTCACACCCAGAATCTGGCTTCATCCTCTCAACCTTGTGAGGGCGTGGCATAACTGCCTCTCCCATTTCATAGCCAAAGAACCTGAGACCCAGAGATGATAAACAGCTTGCTCAGATCACACAACTAGTGATAGTGCTTGAGTTTCAAATGAAGTCTCTCTGATCTCAAAATCTGACCCAATGTTAACATTACAGAGGGTAGGAGTCTTCATCTGTAAATGAGAATAAATGATGACACCTTCTTCCTGGATGCTGGGATGTTAAAAGAAAGTGTTGTGGGGAAAAGCCATATGAAAATCCCAAAGCACTTAGATTTACTTCTTTTCTTTCTCTTTGTCTCCATTCTCCAGGGAGTTGAGGAAATGCTTTTGTTTTAGTGAAATTTCTCTGCGTTGCAAAAATTAGATCCCAGTTTTGGTTAGCTTAAGCAAAAAGGGAAACGTACATACAGGTCCTAGGGAAGTTTATAGAATCCAAAAGAATCAACTAACCAAGCCTCAGAACTGGCAAGACCAGTGACCATCTCTCAGCAGCAGGATTTCTAAAAGTTTATTCTAAAACTTTGGCATTAGCGCCACTCAGCTGCGGGGCATCCCAGTCTCCATGTCTTGGGTCAGAAATTCCAATTCTTGCGAGAAACATAGCTCGGCCCAAGTGTGAAGTCAAACGGGAGAGACGTCACCGCTGGGGACACACTCAGAACTGGAGGCAGCTTGTCCCCAAGGTCCAGAGTGGCTGATTCCAAGGCATTCCTCATGGAGGCCTTTGATTTACAGCAAGTCGTAATTTGTCTGTTGTTAGCATTCTCCACTAGAAGGTAAGCTCCTTTAGGGCAGGAAACATTGTCTCTTCATTCCCTACATTAGCTACTAGCATGGCACCTAACATATGGTACTAACTCCATAACTGTGTGAAGAAAAAAATGAACAAGTTTTTTTTATCTGGATACAGGTGAAGTTACCAGTTCTTTCTCCTCCTCCCCTTCAGTAATTCATCTACCATTATTTACTGAGTGCCTTCTTCCCTGGTGGCTCAGACGGTAAAGCGTCTGCCTACAATGCGGGAGACCCAGGTTCAATCCCTGGGTCAGGAAGATCCCCTGGAGAAGGAAATGGCAACCCACCCCAGTACTCTTGCTTGGAAAGTCCCATGAATGGAGGAACCTGGTTGGCTACAGTCCATGGGGTCGCAAAGAGTCGGACATGACTGAGTGACTTCACTCACTAGCTCACTCTACTAGGTATCAGCAACTATTCCAAATATTGGAGTATAGCCAATTTTCCTCTTGTTCACATTCTTCCCTCCCCACCCCCTTATCTCTTCTCCGTGTTTGTTTCTCTTTTCCTCTCCCGTTGCAGACTTTCTTATTGCAGTAGAAAAATGGCTGTCTGTGATCCCTGATATAAATCTTCTCATCTTTATTACATTTAAAAAAAGCAAGAACCTTACCCTGCTAGTTAACCATTTTTGGAGGGAGGGAGTTTGATTGGGCCACTAGAGGGCCATTCACTGGACCAGAGGGAAGAGACACTATCAATGGCTGGTCTGGATCCCATAGTGGAGGGCAGGGGGCAAGACTGATCTAAAGATTGGCAGCTCTTTTAGAATGATCTGGTCGGAGTGGAGAGTAGTGACTCTTCTGAAGAAGGTGGACAAACAAAAACAGCTGATGTCCCCTCCAAGAGCAAATGAATACAGGGCCCTTCACATACCTGATGCTAGAGGATGTCTTCATCCTTTCTCAACATATGGATTTCTCAGTGTAATCAAGACTCTATCAAGAATTGATCATCAAAAGTGTCACCAGCAATAGACAAAATATTTATTTCCTTTCATGGAACTTGGATAAATAAGCCAATTCAGCAAATATTTATGGAGCACCTTCTGTGTACGTGTAATGTATAAAAAAAAGCAAAGATAGAAGTGCAGAGGAGTGGAAGAAAATCCCTGACATATGAGCAGCCAGAATATGAAATGTGTTATGTCCTATGCGTTCAAAGAAAACATCACCTACAACTAACATCTAACTTAGACCCGAGGAAAAGGAAATATTTCAGAAGATGTGGAAGGAAGGAAGCGATATTAAGTGCCTGCTACATGCTGAGTTTTGCTCTAGGTGATTTCATGTATTCATTCATTCATCTGTTCATTCCGTAAACATCTCTTGAGTTGCTTACTCTGTGTTTCAGATGCTGAGATGCCGCAATGAACAAACAGATACAAATCCATGCCTTCATGAAGACTATGTTCTGATGGAGAAGGACAGACAATAAGTAAAAGAAATAAGTAAATTATAGACTCAATTAAAGAGAGTGTGAATAATAGAGAAGAAGCGGGAGGGGGGATAGGTCATGCTGGAGAGAGGGGTTGCAGTTTTAAAAAGGGAGGTCAGAGAAAATGAGTCTTTAGCAAAGACTTGAAGGTGCGAGGTGCATCTTAAAGAAGACAGCAGGGGGAAGGGCCCCCAGGCAGAGGGAACAGCAGGTGTCAGCCCTGGTGTGGGAGCAAGGAAGCTGCTGCCCCTGGAGGGGAGTCGAGGAGAGAACGATAGGGAGCAGAAGAGGAGGCCTGATGTGTAATGGCACAGAACAGCTGATGGGGGAGATCACGCTGGGCCTTGCCGGCATGGGACTGACTATGGCCTTTGTTTGGAGTTCTTTTAAGAGAGAGGAGTGGAATGATTTGATGCTTCTCAGTGGTGCCAGTCAGTGTTCTCAAGGACCCTAAGAGTTTGGTAGCAAGGTCCCTGATTTGTGAGGAAGAATCAGAAGTAGAGAGGGTATATAACTTTCCCAGCATCACACTGCTAGTAAATTTCAGAGCCGGGTTGGGGTTCAGATCACATGTTTCTGATAACAGTGCTCTTTCCATTAGACCACACCGCCTCCTTATAGTTCTTGCACTCTTACTTTGTTGTGGCTAAAGCTTAAAAACCCGTCTGGCTTGTCTTTTAAATTTTATATGGTGTTTTTTTTTTTAATAGCATGTAATTCTCTCCAAAATACCTAAATAATAACCTTTGATTATGAATGTAAAAAATTGTATATGTATTTCATAATCCAAAATTAAAATTATAATAAACCATATAATCTTTGTTTATACATACACACAGTATTCATCATACTGAGAACTTCCAGATGTGCAAACTGGATTTAGAAAAAGCAGAGGGACCAGAGATCAAATTGCCAGTATCTGTTGGATCATGGAAAAAGCAAAGGAATTCCAGAAAAACATTTACTCCTGCTTCGTTGACTACACTAAATCCTGTGACTGTGTGGATCACAACAAACAATGGAAAATTCTTAAAGAGTTGGGAATACCAGACCACCTTATCTGCCTGCTGAGAAACCTGTATGCCGGTCAAGAAGCAACAGTTAGAACCAGACATGGAACAACAGATTGGTTCAAAACTGGGAAAGGAATACATCAAGGCTATGTATTGTCATCCCGCTTATTTAACTTATATGCAGACATAGGAGCAGAAGGCCTTGGGGTTAAGTCCAGGTTCTGCCTTTTACAACCATATGTCTTAGGCCATGGAGTCTCCCTTCCTTTTGTATGGGGCGGGTGACCATGCCTATCTTGGGAAGTTTAGAGATGATACACATTCATAAAGCACTTGGTACTGGTGGACACTTAAGAAATGGAGCAACTGGGGAACAGGGAGAAGGAAAGATGTCCCAGGAAGAAGGGACAGCAGGAGCAATAGCACGGAGGCTGAGAACAGCCTGGTGTGTGCAGATGTATCTTTAGGAGGAGGGATATGGTGTGGCAGAGACCAAGAGGAGAGACACAGATCAGTCCAGAGCACAGAGGACCCTTTGTGTCAGCAGAGGTGCTTGAACCCCATCCTGTGTTCACTTGGGCTCCCTGAATGCTTTTGTGGTGGAGGCTGGAAGAGAGTTGTCCTGTTGAGAGGTCATCCTGGTGGCTGTGGGGGATGGATTGGAATCTGTGTGCCTAGAGGCAGAGCTCAGTCAGAAAATGCTGAAGTTGCGAGCAGATGCTGGGCCCCAGGAGGGCCAGAGGCAGTGGGATGGACAGGAAGGAACAGCTTCTGTGACCACCAACCCCTGGCTGATATTTACTGAGGATTTACTCTAGGCCAGGAACTCTTTGTTGCACGTGCTTTGCATATATTAGCTCATTTAATTATCTTAACAACCCACTGGGTAGGTCCTATTGTTATCTTTCTGTTTTAGGTGCAGAGATGAAGGCAGGGAGAGGTTAAGAAGTGTTGAGGAGATAAAGTCCAGAGGGCAATATGCATGATGTGTTGTGGGGTAAAGCAGAGATGATCCCAGGTTTCTGGCTAGGATGAGGGGTCAGGAAGCCAAGTACCCAGGAGAAGGAGCAGGGTGGAGAAGGAGATGGGGAGATGCTGAGCTGAGCTGTGTCTGTGTTGAAGGCACCAGAGACTGGTGTGAGGCAGTGGGACATGGGGGGATGGTACATTGGGACATAGGTGTGCAGAGCTCAGAGTTGTGCTGGGTGTGGAGGTTTGGGATTCAGTGTTATCTTGGAGTCGTGAAGCTGAAGGAGAGAGAAACTGGGAAAGGTGAGGGAGGTGAGTGCTGAGTCCTGGAGCATGACAGCCCCCAAACCCAAAGCCTGCTCTGGTCGTGGTACCCAGACCAAAGTGTGGGGCAGGGTCTGGCTGCCTCTCAGGAGCTCTCATTTCCAGTTGTGGGTGGGGTGGGGGGATTAACACAGTTCACAGGTGAAATAGCAGAATAACCCATCCCTCTACACTTGGGGATGGGAATTATATTCCTGGGCTGTCTGGGGCTCCATGTGGGTCCCTCAGGAGTCCTCTTAGCCCCTGGACCTCTAGTGCTAATATTCCCTCTCCTGCCTTCCTCTCCTGCCTTTCTATCTCTTTATCTCCTTCTCTCTTGTCATCTCGTCTTTATTTCTCTGCTGCTTTGCTTCTGCGTGCCTCTTGTCCTACTGTTGTTTTGTCTCCTTCTTTCCCTCCCTCTCATTCGGGGTCTGCCTCTGTCTCTCCCACATGGAGTGTCTTAGCACAAAAAGTCAAAATAGAGACTCTTTTGTCTTTATTTCCCTCTCTTTCTCTCTCAGCCTCTGAGTCCCTGCTGCCTCTCTTTGTCTGCGAACCTGTTTCAGTCTCTCCCTGTCTCTCTCTTTGCCTGTCTCTCCCTTTGTCTCTCTCCATCTCTCATTTTTGTGTGTGTCTACCCCCCTCCTCTCTACTCTCTGCTTTCATTCTCTCCCTTCCCTTCCCCCTGCCTCTCTGCTGCCTCTAGGAAGAGGGCATAGATCACTGGGTAGGATTGGATGTCATTAAAAGCAAAAAAAAAAAGGAGAAAGGACTCCTTTTCTCTGGTTGCCCCTGGGGAATGCCTAACAATGAGAGACACTTTGGTGGGTAATCGATAGGAACAAGATGCAACGAGACATCTTTGTTGGGCAGCAGCAGCCGGCAGTTTCCTCTGACCAGAGCCCTCGGGAGCGGCTGGCCCCTCGACCAGGCTCAAACAGAGAGTATCACAGTGAAGCGACTTGAAGTGTGAGCCAAGCGCATCCTGACCTGGGGGCACCTCATTTCCATCCCCTCCTCTCCCTCCCTGCCTGGCCCTCCTCCCCCTCCCTACTCCTGCTTGAATAACATGAATAGAAAGAAACACCTTCATGAACGGAGCAGTAGATTGTAGCCAGTGTGGGTTGTAGGGTTGGCCAAGAATCAGAGTCTCAGAGTCTCTAGGTGGAACAAGACTTTTTTTTAAAAAAAAGTATTTATTTTTCATTGAAGGATAACTACTTTACAATATTGTGTTGGTTTCTGCCAGATATCAACATGAATCAGCCATGGTATACATATGTCCCCTTCCTCTTGGACCTCCTTCCCTCCTCCCGCCCCTTTGCTCCCTCTAGATTATTGCAGAGCCCCCAGTTTGAGTCCCCTGAGTCATACAACAAATTCCCACTGGCTATCTATTTTACATATGGTAATGTATATGTTTCCATGCTACTCTCTCCGTTCGTCCTACCCCCTCCTTCCTCCCGCCCCCACCCATGTCCATGCATCTGTTCTCTATGCCTACGTCTCCATTGCTGCCATGCATAGAGGTTCATCAGTACTATCTTTCTAGATTCCATATATATGTGTGTGTTAACATGCAATATTTGTTTTTCTCTTTCTGACTTACTTCACTCTGTATGATAGGCTCTAAATTCATCCACCTCATTAGAACTGACTCAAATGTATTCCTTTTTATGGATGAGTAATATTCCATTGTATATATGTACCACAGCTTCTTGGAAGGAGATTTTTAATCCTTCTAAGTCCCAATTTCCTTATATGTAAAAATAGGGAGACTCATACCTATGATCCATTCTAGGCAAGGCAGCCAGTTTAAATTTTGAAAAATTAAATCTGATCGGTGTCTCCCCAACTTAACTCCCACGGTATGGGTCATATCTCTCTGTTTCACTGCTCAGTCCTAGCACCAGGCTCTCAGGAGGTGTTTAATGAGCATATGTGGTATCATACACAGTAGGTGCTCCATAAGTGTTTGTCAAATGAATGGAGCTTCCTGCTTCTAGACTGTAGTGCCTGGCTGGCCTCAGAGAAGGAACTCTTGATCTCCCAGGATGTGAACTCTAGGAAGGACTCTAGATGTCTGTCCTTCCTGGCCAGCTCCATCTTCCTTTCTTATTTCCCACTTCCTGCATGTGACCCTCAGATGTTATGAGGATGAAAAAGTAGTGAGACACACAGTGTCTCACTTGTGCTTTTATTCAAAAGCTGAACCCCATCCTGTGTTCACTTGGGCTCCCTGAATGCTTTTGTGGTGGAGGCTGGAAGAGAGTTGTCCTGTTGAGAGGTCATCCTGGTGGCTGTGGGGGATGGATTGAAGTATAGTTTTTAAATTGAAGTATAGTTGCTGTATAATATTATATAAGTTATAGGTGTACAGTATGCTGCTGCTAAGTCACTTCAGACATGTCCGACTCTGTGCAACCCCAGAGATGGCAGCCCACCAGCCTCTCCCATCCATGGGATTCTCCAGGCAAGAACGCTGGAGTGGGTTGCCATTTCCTTCTCCAATGCATGAAACTGAAGTTGCTCAGTGGTGTCCGACTCTTAGCAGCCCCATGGACTGTAGCCTACCAGGCTCCTCCATCCATGGGATTTTCCAGGCAAGAGTACTGGAGTGGGGTGCCATTGCCTTCTCCGGTGTACAGTATAGTGGGTCACAATTTTTAAAGGTTATATTCCATTTATAGTTACGATAAAATATTGGCTATATTCCCCATGTTGCATATCCTTGTAGCTTATTTCATACCTGATAGTTTCCTGATAGTTTATACTTCTTACTCTCCTCCTCCTTCCCCTCTCTTCACTGACAACCACTAGTTTGTTCTCTATATCTGTGAATCTGCTTCTTTTTAGTTACATTTATTAGTTTCTTGTATTTTTTAGATTCCACGTGTAAGTGATATCATACAATACTTTTTGTCCTCTGACTTATTTCTCTTAGCATAATGCCCTCTAAATTCATCCATGTTGCTGGAAATGGCAAAGTTTTATTCTTTTTCATGGCTGAGTAGTATTCCAGTGTCAGTTTCCCAGATGACTCCGTGGTAAAAAATCTGCCTGCCAATGCAGGAGATGCAGGTTTGATCCCTGGGTCAGGAAGATCCCCGGAGGGAGGAAATGGCAACCTGCTCCAGTATTCTTGGCTGGAAAATCCCATGAAGAGAGGATCCTGGTAGGCTACAGTCCATGGAATCTCAAAGAGTCAGACATGACTGAGCATGCACACAATATTCCATTGTATGTATGTATGTATCCATATAAACACACATTCACAATATAGACCATTTTTGTATGGATATATGACAATTTACAAATTGTACAACTTCTAAACAGAAGAACTCTACAAAAAAGATCTTCATGACCCAGATAATCATGATGGTGTGATCACTTACCTAGAGCCATACATCCTGGAATGTGAAGTCAAGTGGGCCTTAGGAAGCATCTATGAACAAAGCTACTGGAGGTGATGGAATTCCAGCTGAGCTATTTCAAATCCTAAAAGATGATGCTGTGAAAGTGCTGCACTCAATATGACAGCAAATTTGGAAAACTCAGCAATGGATACAGGACTGGAAAAGGTCAGTTTTCATTCCAATCCCTAACAAAGGCAATCCCAAAGAATGCTCAAACTATCTCACAATTGCACTCATCTCACACACTAGAATAAAGTAATGCTCAAAATTCTCCAAGCCATGCTTCAGCAATATGTGAACCATGAACTTCCGGATGTTCAAGCTGGTTTTAGAAAAAGCAGAGGAACCAGAGATCAAATTGCCAACATCTGCTGGATCATTGAAAAAGCAAGAGAGTTCCAGAAAAACATCTATTTCTGCTTTATTGACTATGCCAAAGCCTTCAACTGTGTGGATTACAATAAACTGTGGAAAATTCTGAAAGAGATGGGCATACCAGACCACCTGACCTGCCTCTTGAGAAACCTGTATGCAGGTCAGGAAGCAACAGTTAGAACTGGACATGGAACAACAAACTGGTTCCAAATAGGAAAAGGATACGTCAAGGCTGTATATTGTCACCCTGCTTATTTAACTTATATGCAGAATACATCATGAGAAATGCTGGACTGGATGAAGCACAAGCTGAAATCAAGATTGCTGGGAGAAATATCAATTACCTCAGATATGTAGATGACACCACTCTTGTGGCAGAAAGTGAAGAACTAAAGAGTCTCTTGATGAAAGTGAAAGAGGAGAGTGAAAAAGTTGGCTTAAAGCTCAACATTCAGAAAACTAAGATCATGGCATCTGGTCCCATCACTTCATGGGAATTATATGGGGAAACAGTGGCTAACTTTATTTTTTGGGGCTCCAAAATCACTGCAGATGGTGACTGGAGCCATGAAATTAAAAGACGCTTACTCCTTGGACGGAAAGTTATGACCAACCTAGATAGCACATTAAAAAGCAGAGACATTACTTTGCCAACAAAGGTCTGTCTCGTCAAGGCTATGGTTTTTCCAGTGGTCATGTATGGATGTGAGATTTAGACTATAAAGAAAGCTCAGGACCGAAGATTGATGCTTTTGAACTGTGGTGTTGGAGAATATTCTTGAGAGTCCCTTGGACTGCAAGGAGATCTAGCCAGTCCATCATAAGGAGATCAGTCCTGAGTGTTCATTGAAAGAACTGATGTTGAAGCTGAAACTCCAAATCTTTGGCCACCTGATGCGAAGAGCTGACTCATTTGAAAAGACCGTGATGCTGGGAAAAGTGAAGGTGGGAGGAGAAGGGGATGACAGAGGATGAGGTGGTTGGATGGCATCACGAACTCAGTGGAGATGAGTTTGAATAAACTCTGGAAGTTGGTGATGGACAGGGAGGCCTGGCATGCTGTGGTCCTTGGGTTTGTGAAGAGTCAGACATGACTGAGTGACTGAACTGAACTGAACATCTTTTATTCCATAACAGTCACAGAGTTTCAGCTTCCCCAGTTGAACCTTGACCATTGTGGGGTGGATGGGGCACTCTTGTTTAAATTGGGAGAAGACACTAAGATTGAGTGCAGAAAAGGAGTAAGCAGGTGGATGTCAAATAATTATCACATCGTCTGGAGGCCATATGAAGACATGGGAACCAGGGCAGCTGCAGAAAGAGGATATGGGTAGGGTTTAAGCCTTGAAAAGAGTGGGGAAGCTTTAGAAAATATGTATAATGAATAGAATAAAGAGTTGAGAGAATCCTTTGCTGGACAATTCAAGAGACTGGGAAGCATTACAGGGGCATAAAAATGAGAAGACCTGGACTCAAGTCCTAAATACACACCTGATTAGTTCTATTGCCTCAAATAGGTCACATGTTTTCTTCTCCATGGTTATTGTTTGTCTGTTCTCTCCCCTTTTCTGTTCTGCTTTATATTTTAAGAAAGTACATCCCCCAGCTTCCAATTAGGTCTGGTCGATGCACGGTCCTAGAGGAAAATTGGATGAGGGAGAAGGGAAGCCAGGGCATCTGCCACCTGCAGTCCCGCTGAGTCCTGTCCACAGTGCTCCCTCTCAACAGCCTCTTCCTCATGGGTCCCAGCTTCTGGCTGGCTGTTTCTTCATCCAGCCAGAGGCCCGAAACGGTAACAGCTTCATGTTTGCTACTGCTCTGATTGCCACTTCAGCTCTCTGAGCATCACTGCATGATGAGGTCCCTGTATTCAGGTCTCTGTGCTTGAGGTATCAGAGTGGCTTTGCTTTCTTGACGGACACGCTCATCTGTACTGATACTGCTCACTTTCCAGGGCTAGTGTGAGATGACGGGTGTCTCATTACGGCAGATGGGGAAAAGGTAGGAAGAAAGAAAACAGCTTCTCTATTAACATGGGCACATCTCCCTGGGATTGCTTCCACTGAGCGAATCACACCACATGCCAAACGCTTTTCATTTGTTGCACATTATTTTTACTCTCTGTGTGACCCTGGGTGGCTTACTTTAACTCTATGTGCCTCAGTCTCCTCATCTATAAAATAGATGGGGAGTACCGGAGACAGCAGAATGCCTACCCCATAGGGTTATTGGGAAAATGGGATGAAATACAACATGTAAAAAGCTTAGGGAAGAGTCTGGCACATATTAACTAGTCAGTAAGTGTTAGCTATAATTATTATAAATTTCAGCTGTTATTATTGCTTTTTAAAATGACTATTTCACAAAATGTTCAAGGAAACTAAGGATCAGTAAGGTTATATGATTAGGGGCTTCCCAGGTGGCTCAGTGGTAAAGAATCCATCTGCCAATGCAGAAGACACAGGAGATGGGGATTCAATCCCTGGGGCAGGAAGTCCCCTGGAGGAGGAAATGGCAACCCACTCCAGTATTCTTGCCTGGAAAATTCCATGGACAGAGGAGCCTGGCAAACTACAGTCCATAGGGTCACAAAAGAGTCGGACACTACTCAGCAACTGAGCACACACACAAAATTATATGACTGTCTCAGAGTTCGCAGGTTATGAGACTTGATCTCAGGTCCCTCTGACTCCAAAATAGTGCTCTTTCCCTTTGCCTATATTAGGGACACCCAACTGTGCATACCCAGGGCCACACCAGCAGTGACTGCTACAGGAGCAGCCCTGGCTTCTTTGCTCTCTCTCCCCATCGTTTCTACAAGCATCTATATTTAAATCCCGGAGAAGGCAATGGCACCCCACTCCAGTACTCTTGCCTGGAAAATCCCATGGACGGAGGAGCCTGGTAGGCTGCAGTCCATGGGGTCACTAAAAGCCGGACACGACTGAACGACTTCACTTTCATGTTTCACTTTCATGCATTGGAGAAGGAAATGGCAACCCACTCCAGTATTCTTGCCTGGAGAATCCCAGGGACAGGGGAGCCTGGTGGGCTGCTATCTATGGGGTCACACAGAGTCAGACACGACTGAAGTGACTTAGCAGCAGCAGCATATTTAAATCCAAGTGCCACCAATGCAGGGCCCTAAGAACAGGATGGACTTGACCCTGGTAATAAGTTCCCTGAGATGCCTTGGCTAGAGGAGGGGTAGCTGGAGAGACGGAGAAGAGCAGCCACTGACCCAGGAGGGGGGCATATCTCTCCTCTAGAGCAGGGGTCCCCAACCTCCAGGATCTAATGCCTGATGATCTGAGATGGAGCTGATGTAATAATAGAAATAAAGTGCAGAATAAATGCAAAGTGCTTGAATCATCTGGAAACTACCCCTCTCTAGTCTGTTGAAATATTGTCTTCCATGAAACCAGTCCCTAGTGCCAAAAAGGTTAGGGGCCTCTGCAGAGGAGCTGTGTGCATTCTTGGGGCCTTTATTACCAACAGGCAGTGTTCAGCTAGGCTCTTGCCTCCTCCAGCCCCTCCTCAACTGCAAATATATTGAGCTGTGTTGGAGGCAAAGTATATTTTTTGCCATATTGGACCCTCAGGGTGATGGCTACAGTGGAGAAGGACCAGGGAGCGGTGTCAGGCTTTGAACCCCTCTTACAGCACCTGCCCCCAACATCCTCCTGAGAGCTGCCACCCGGCAGGCAGCTGCCACCTCACAATCCAAATGGTCAGGTTTGCTTCAAATCTGTGTTCAGGCGTGTCTGACTCTTTGCAACCCTGTGGACTATAGCCTGCTAGGCTCTTCTGTCCCTGGAATTGTCCAGGCAAGAATACTGGAGTGGGTTGCCATTTCCTCCCCCAGGGGAGCTTCTCTACCCTGGGATCAAACCTGTGTCTCTCAACTCCTGCATTGATAGGTGGATTGTTTATCACTATGCCACCTGGGAAGCTCCTGCATCAAGGCTAGCATTGACCGAAGCAACTTCCAACCGTGGTTCTTTGCAGACCAGTGATTCTGTGTATTTGAAATTCAGTTTGTGCCACAGCAAACTCTTCCCTCCTCTGCAGTCTCCCCCTCCCCTACCAGCACTGGGCTCACCACTGTACCAGAGTGGAGAATACAAACATTCATATCAGTAATATTTGTGCAGGTTAAGCATATTTATGTATGTTATCTCATTGGAGGCTCTTAACTACCTCTGTAAGCTAAGTGTACAAGCCAAGGAAGAAATCCAACCTCAGAGTGATGGTGTAATCCACCCAGGTTATGTAAGTAGAAAGAGGTGGCACCAGAATTCGCAACTAGAGGTATCTGGCCCCAAAGTCAGAACTCTTAATCCTATGCCACGCTGCCCCTGAAGTTCCTGATGTTAATTTAGATGTTAAGGTTTTGACTTGGTAGCTTAACAGCTGATTTTCACTGTCCTAGAGTATCGCATCAAAACAGGGTTTGACCAAACAACCAGAAAACACATGTCTTCACTAAGGATGTATGACGCTTGGGTCCAGATCAGAACTTTGAAATACTGTTAGGGCCTCCTCTGCCCCCATCTAAAGCACCGTAGCCATTTGTGGAACACTTAATATGCACCGTGCCCTTTTCATGTAGAACTCATTGTGAAATGGAGATTGCTGTTGTCATTTTACAGTTAGGATCCTGTTTGGGGTGACACGGCTAGTTAATAACAGTTGGAGCATTCACAACTAGGCTTCTCCAGGCCTAAAAACCACTTCTAAAGTATCTGACTCTTCCTGCTGTGTCATACTGCATTGAATTCTTTAATGATGCTGAAGGAAAAATTGTAGTAAAGAGCCTAAGAAGGCATTTTGACCCTTCTCTTATGACAGTAGTTAACACCTGTTGTCCACTAGGATTGTGCCTGGCTGCAAGGAATAGAAGGCTGACCACAGTGCTTAAGCAAATATAGCTTTATTTTTCTTAGGGAACAAGAATCAGATGGATGATCTAGACCTCGTGCAACTTCTCAAGCAAATACTCAAGGACCTAGGCCCCTTCTCGCTTTCTGCTCTGATATGCTGAATATAGAACTTTTGTCTCTGTGGTTGCAAGATGGATATTTTGTCTCTAAGCATCAAGTCTGCATGCCAAGCAGGAGGAAGTTTAAAGGATAAAAACCATACTGCAGTGGAGTCTGTCTCTATCAGCAAAATGATAACTCTTCTGGAAATTCTGCTCAGTAGACTTTAGCTTACATCTAACTGGCTGCAAATGGTCACTTGGCTACATGTGGCTACAAGAGAATCTGGGGTGTGAATATTTCTAAGGAGGTACATGGTGTCCTGAAATAGAGTCAGAGTTCTGTTAATATAATAAAGGAGAGTGGAGATGGGTAAGAGCTAGAAGTGTTTGCCACCAGTTTGCACTAGGCTGAGCAGTAACGACCTCAATAATCCCTTACATTGATCCAGGCTTTTAATTTCCCCAAAACACTTTCATGTGCATTATCCCTTTTAATCTCCCTCCGTGAAAACCTTTTAAAGTAGGTAGGGTATGAATCACCAGGAATCATGCAGGTCTGACATCAATATTTCCCATTTTACAAAAGAGGAAACTGAGGCTCAGAGGGTTTATGTCACTTGCTCAGTCATAGGACTAGTAAATGATAAAACCTGGAATGGATTCAGTATCTTGGGACCCACTGTGACTTTAAGTCATTTTTTTCTCTCTGCCTATCAGTTATCCAATGAATAACAGTAATCCTACTAACTTCATAAGGTTGTGAAGAATCAATGACCACCCCCCCGCCAACTGCCTGCATATCTTAAGTGCTCAGAAAAAAAGGAAAACGAGCATTTTATGGACCCTAATACATTTTCCTGATCATCTCCTAAGCAAGTTAGTATCCTTCCTCCAACTTACCATTTCTTATTAAGCTGGAGTATAGAACTTATCAAACTATTTACACCTTTTCCCTATGCATGAGGGATACATAATCCCCATTAAACTGAGAGGTCTGTGAGGGCATGTTTTGAAGGAACCTATTTCTAGGACTCATGTTTCACTAAGGGAGCTCCACTTCATTTCTTAGGAGGAAAAAAATACTTGAGAAACCTTACTATCCCAACTCTACCTTTTAATCATCTCACCTTACGAAGGAAAACTAACTTCCTCCCTCCCCTTCTCCTTCCGTCCCTCCCTCTCTCTCTCCTTCTCCCTCCTTCCCTCCTTTCCTTCCTCTTTTTTCTCAAGGTTTTTTTCAATGGAATGGGAAGAAATTCCTCTTGATTGATAGAGTTAATGTGTTATAAATGACACTTCTGGTGCAATTACTTTACAATATTGTCATGATTTTTGCCATACATCAACATGAATCAGCCATGGGTGTACATGTGTCCCACCATCCTGAAGCCCACTGCCACCTCCCTCTCCACTCCCTCCCTCTGTGTTGTCCCAGAGCACCAGCTTTGGGTACCCTGCTTCATGCACTGGTCATCTATTTTACATACAGTAATATACATGTTTCAATGCTATTCTCTTATATTGTCCCACCTCCGCCTTCTGCCGCATAGTCCAAAAATCTGTTCTTTACATATGTGTCTCTTTTGTTGTCTTGCATATGGGGTCGTCGTTACCATCCTTCTAAATTCCATATATGTGTGTTAAAATACTAAATTGATGTTTCTTTTTCTAGATTACTTCACTCTGTATAATAGGCTCCAGTTCCACTCACATTAGAACTGACTCAAATGCATTCCTTTTTATGGCTGAGTAATATTCCACTGTGTATATGTACCACAGCTTCTTTATCCATTCATCTGCCGGTGGACATCTATGTTGCTTCCATGTCCTGGCTATTGTAAACAGTGCTGCAGTGAACATTGGGGTGCACGTGTCTCTTTCGGATCTGGTTTCCTCAGTGTGTATGCCCAGAAGTGGGATTGCTGAGTTGTATGGCAGTTCTATTTCCAGTTTTTTTAAGCAATCTTCACACTGTTCTCCATAGTGGCTGTACTAGTTTGCATTCCCATCAACAGTGTAAGAGGGTTCCCTTTTCTCCATACCCTCGCCAGCATTTATTGTTTGTAGACTTTTTGTTAGCAGCCATTTTGAACAGTGTGAGTTGGTACCTCATTGTGGTTTTGATTGCACCCTCTGATAATGAGTGATGTTGAGCATCTTTTCATGTGTTTTTTAGCCATTTATATGTCTTCTTTGGAGAAATGTATGTTTAGTTCTTTGGCCCATTTTTTGACTGGGTTGTTTATTTTTCTGGTATGAAGCTGAATGAGTTGCTTGCATATTTTGGAGATTAATTCTTTGTCAGTTGCTTCATTTGCTATTATTTTCTCCCATTCTGAAGGCTGCCTTTTCACCTTGTTTATAGTTTCCTTCATTGTGCAAAAGCTTTTAAGTTTAATTAGGTCCCAGTTGTTTATTTTTGTTTTTATTTCCATTACTCTGGGAGGTGGATCATAGAGGATCTTGCTGTGATTTATGTCAGAGAGTGTTCTGTCCATCTTTTCCTCTAAGAGTTTTACAGTTTCTGGTCTTACATTTAGATCTTTAATCCATTTTGAGTTTGTTTTTGTGTATGGTGTTAGAAAATATTCTAGTTTCATTTTTTTACAGGTGGTTGATCAGTTTTCCTGGCACCACTTGTTAAAGAGATTGTCTTTTCTCTACTGTATATTTTTACCTCCTTTGTCAAAGATAAGGTGTTCATAGGTGCATAGATTTATCTCTGGGCTTACTATTTTATTCCATTGATCTATATTTCTGCCTTTGTGCCAGTATCTTGACGACTCTAGCTTTGTAGTATAGTCTGAAGTCAGGTAGGTTGATTCCTCCAGTTCCATTCTTCTTTCTCAAGATAGCTTTGGCTAGTTGAGGTTTTTGTGTTTCCATATGAATGTGGGTGTTGGGAAGGGTCAGAGAGATACTATTGGGAAGGCTTTATTTTTTATAATTTTTTAAAAAAATTATTTTTGGCTATGCTGGTCTTCTTTGTTGCATACAGGGTTTCTCTAGTTATGGTGAGCAGGGGCTACTCTTTACTGCAGTGTGCAGGCCTCTTTTGTTGCAGAGCACAGGATCTCAGTGCATGGGCTTCAGTAGTTATGATGCATTGGCTTATGCACCTGTGACATGTGGAATCTTCCTGGACAAGGGATTGAACTCATGTCCCCTGAATTGGCAGGTAGATTCTTAACCACTAAAGCACCATGGAAGCCCTTGACAGGATTTTAAAATCTGAGTCTTAAAATCAACCAGATATGGCATTGTCTTTGTTTTGGTTCTCTCAGAGGTAAACTCTGAGACAAAGTTTCAGATGCTAATACTTAATTTGGGAGGTAATACAAGATGCACTAGTAGGAGCAAGGGAATGTGAAACAGTGAAGGAAAAAGGCCAATAAAAGATGCTTTATCAAATACACTACTTTTTAGGGGAAATGGCACATAATACCACTGGGAAATTCTAGGAGCCAGTTTTGAACATCTACCACAAGGTTATTCCACCCAAGGTGCAAGGGAGCTAGGCTATTTCTGCTTGTCCTGTGGTGGACAGAGCAGTTTTTGGTGGCCAAAGAAAACATCAGGCAAAGTTGCAGATGCTGGCATTTGAACGATGGACTGATCTCAGAGGAAATGGTGAGGTTGAGGCAGTAAAGGGAGGATGACAATACTGTCTGCTGTAGTCTACCTCTTGGACTGCTCAAGTCTACTTATGCCCAAGTTTCCTGCAACTTGTCACTGATTCTGCAAGACTGTGACCTGCCATAACTCTTGAAGCAGACAAATGAACAAATAAACAGAATCTCAGCTGCAGAAGGGGCAATAGGATGTAGTTTCTGCCCCTGCAGCTGTCATTAAGGCCATTTGATAATCATTCCCTCCCCTCATTCTAAATTGCACTTACTCTTGGCTAGCACTTACCGAGCTTACACTTCTTGGCCAGTGTGGGGTAACCCAGTTTCTTATCCGTGAGGTGTCAGAACTATTAGTCACTCACCTGGGGTACCATAGTAACTCCTTTTAAAAACTGGCTTCTCTACTGGCTTGAGAAGTTCAAAATATTGAGAGAGCAAACATTTTGCACAAGTTCCCCCAGGGTGTCACTGGGAGTGATGGTGACAAAGGCCATTTCTTCCCCACTCTCCTTCTTGGATCCAGGTATTGTACCTGTCAGGCATGGCCATCACCACAGAATGATCATTGGTTCAAAATATAAACTGTATTTTCTAGCAAGATGGCACTCTAACACTGCAAGGTGTCATCCCAGAACGTGCTTTAGCTGTGCTTTTAAGGGCCATTCAAGCTTTCTATCAAGCCAGCAGCTTTGAATGATGGGATATATGGCTGCATCAGTGGAGCTCATGGTCAAATGACATGACTATTGCTTACAACTGCTGACATAAATTGGTTACCTGGTTCCAAGATTCTGTTATGCAGGAGCCCATGAATCCCTTGGGTGGTGGTGGTAGTGGTGGTGGCTGAAAAACTGTGGGAAAGAAAGGCAGACTTATACCTGGAATATGTATCTATCCAAATTAGAACAAATCACTACCTCCTCCAGAATGGAGGAAGACCGATAATTATTAGCTTGCCACCAAGTAGCTGGTTAGTCTACTCAAGAGATGGTGCCATGATCAATGTTCAGATTTGGGCTCTGCTGTCTATAGGTTAGACATTCAGCAGCAGTGGCTTGGTCTGTCTTTGTGAGAGGAGCCAGTGCTGTGGGGCCTGGCTTCCACTCTTGACACATAGATAACTTGGTTTTTGAGTCCATTGGGCAAGCAGTGTGGTGGCTGAGGACAGAAACCTCGTTGCCTACCTGGAGTGAATTGTGATATCCAATTGGTTGTTTAGTTCATTCTCTATAGCAGATGATTTCTTGTGGGGCTAGATATGAGACATCCAAGCAGAGCTGCTGGACAGAAGCAATATATTATCAGGCTATTGGTATATGAAGTTGACTCCTACTGAATATGGTATATGAAGTTGACTCCTACTGAATAGTCCTGGACTTTTACCTACTTTGTGGGTATCAGGGATTCCCCAGAAAACTCAAAGGTGTGAACCGAGAGAGAAATTTAGGTATAAAAGAGGTAGGTGACATAATTACTACTAATAAATATGAAATTTCACCTTGGAAAAGATACATGAAGTTCAATTATTGATGTGGCCATTATGAAGTTGCAACTTGTGAGTTATTGTGAAGTGGTAAATGGAGGATTATTTGAAATTGGACACAGTTTTATACCAGATATGGACGAGTGTGGCTCATAACACATGCAGTACAATGAGGTAGCTGGTACATGTTTGAAGTGTGTACATGTGTTACTGTTGTTTGGTCTCTAGTTCATGCCCGACTCTTTTGTGACCCCATGGACTATAACCTGCCAGGCTCCTCTGTCCATAGGATTTCCCGGGCAAGAATACTGGAGTGGGTTGCCGTTTCCTTCTCCAGGGGATCTTCCCGACTCAGGGATCAAACCCGTGTCTCCAGCATTGGCAGGCGGTTTCTTTACCACTGAGCCACTTTGTGTATTCCTATGTGGCTTTATTCACCTGGGTGTTCTCATAGCTTACTTAGTGTTTCTTGCAAGACAAAAACACTCACAAACAAAAGTGAAATTGTTGTTATGCTCAAATTGTCCCTAAAATGTCGATCATTTTGGAACAAATTTATGTTTTCAAAAGAAGCACTATAAAAGAACTGACTGCATCTCTACAAACGTTGGTTATGTAGCAGGCCTAGAATCTTCTTAAGGTTTATTTCCCATCCTCTGTTGTGCATGTGTCAGAGGAGGGCATCCAGGTGAGTTGTCATTTTCTGCCCTGGAATTCTGACTAACATGAGGTCATCAATATAGTGGACCAGTATGACCTGCTGAGGAATGTCCAGATGATCAACTTACCTCTTCTTAATGGCATATCCAATAGTAAAAGTTAATGGAAAATGACAGCAACCAGAGTAAGATAGGACAAATGATTCAAGCTCCTCAAGAATGAGGAGTTAGATCACACTGTCAGGTAAGGAACCCAATCATTTGAGGTCCTGACTAAGAACAAAGGAAATAAGGAATAATAAAGAAGTTATAAATACCAACTATGGCCTTTGACCCATGAAAGAAACAAGGATGGTAGCAGCTATTATTATCTTTTCTTTGTTTGTTATGAATACATACACATACATACACCCATGCAAATAAATATATATACACTATTTTCTTTTTTTCTTTCTCTCCTCCTTTCCCCTTATTAGTCCACATGAGGACTGATGTTGGTGATTGGTGTTGCAATTTGGTGTTTAATTTAGAAAATATTCAGGAGTAGCTCTGATTACATCTGAGAAATTCAAATATATACAAAGCTGGGTGTGGGTGCTGAGTAACCAAAGGGGTGGACTGTGCTGGTTATTAAGCTATGACTGTCTCTCAACTTCAAATCTTCCATTTCTTATACTGTTTGGCAATGCTGGGACTGGGACTGTAAAAATGCATTTCTCTGTTATTAGCTGGCTTCATGCTAGTTTCTGCAAGACTAAAAGCTGAAAGAGGGAGAAGGCCTTCCGGTTCCCAGTTTCCTTCCTACTCCTGCTACTGCTAGCCCAGCACAGCTCCTTACCCTGGAAGCAGTATTTGGCTCAGTATCAGGCTGTTTCAGTTTCTAACCTCTTGTCTCACTCCCAGAACCAACATCTTTGCCTCTCCTCTGAGGAAGAAAGTCCAGAACAACTGTGTTCCTCTCCTTGGGGGTTTGAATCTTGGTTCCAACATCACTGAGCTGTATAAAAGGGTGTATTTGGAGTTGGGAGGCAATGGTTTGATAACCTGTGCATGCTACTTATAAAAACATAAAATATACAAGCAATAAGAGCTGGAGAGGATGTGGAGAGAAAGGGAACCCTCTTGCACTGTTGGTGGGAACGTCATTTGATACAGCCACTATGGAGAATAGTATGGACATTCCTTTGAAATGCTAGGAGTAAAACTACCGTCAGTCAGTCAGTCGTGTCTGACTCTGCGACCCTATGAACTTCAGCACGCCAGGTTTCCCTGCCCATCACCAACTCCTGGAGTTTGCTCAAACTCATGTCCATCCAATCGGTAATGCCATCCAGCCATCTCATCTGGAGAAGGGAATGACAAACCACTTTAGTGTTCTTGCCTTGAGAATCCCATGAACAGTATGAAACTATCATATAATCCAGCAATCCTACTGCTGGGCATATACCCTGAGAAAATCATAATTGAAAAAGACACATGTACCCCAATGTTCACAGTAACATTATTTACAATGGCTAGGACATGGAAGGAGAAGGAAATGGCAACCCACTCCAGTGTTCTTGCTTGGAGAATCCCAGGGACAGGGGAGCCTGGTGGACCGCCATCTCTGGGGTCGCACAGAGTCGGACATGACTGAAGCGACTTAGCAGCAGCAGCAGCAGCAGGACATGGAAGCAACCTAAATGTCCATTGACAGATGAATAGATAAAGAAGACGAGGCACATATATACAATGGAATATTACTCAGCCATAAAAAGAATGAATTTGAGTCAGTTTGAATTTGAACTGAACCAAATTAGAGTCAGTTCAGCTCTAATTTGATGAACTTAGAGCCTGTTATACAGAGTGCAATGAGTCAGAAATAGAAAAACAAATGTCATATATTTATGCATATATATATAGGCAATGTAGAATAATGATATCAATGAACCTATTTGCAGGGAAGGAATGGAGATGCAGATATAGAGAACAGACTTGTGGCCACAGTGGAGGAAGGAGAGGGTGGGACATGGAGAAAGTAGCATAGACATATATATACACCATGTGTAATATACATAGCTGGTGAGGAGTTGCTATACAACACAGGGAGCCCAGCCAGCTGTTCTGTGATGACCGAGAGGAGGGGTGGGATGGGGGAGGGCAGGGAGGCTCCCGAGGGAGGTGATATATGTATAATTATGGCTGATTTGCATTGTTGTATGGCAGAAACCATCACAACATTGTAAAGCAGTTATCCTGCAATTAAAAAATAAATTAAAAAAACATTCCCCAAGTGTTTGTCCTTCAGAAATAACCCCCTCTTGGGTCATAAAGTGAGCTTGCTGACCCTAGAAAGAGGGTGAACTTCTGCCTCTGGGCACAGAGGTACCTACCTCTGCTCCTACTAGGGACAGAAAGTACTCTGTTTTTGTGGAGAGCCTCAGGGTCTCTCCAGGTCTGAGAGGGAAATAAGGACTACCTCGGGGGCTCTCTGATGCAGTAACAGAACACAACAGGGCGGGAGAAGACTGGATGCCACTACCCTCAACCCATAGCCTGAGACAAGGGATTGAGGCAGGGCGTTGTGCAGACCTTTGTTTCCAGCCTTCTGGCAAGCTGGAAAACAAAACTTTCCACAGTGTCCATCTTAATTATGCATGAGCACAGTTGATTTGCATATCTAAATATGCACCAACGTGGAGTGAATGGATAATCGCTGCCTGGTGGTTGGCTGCAGAAGAATGAAAAAAATGGGCAAGGCTTGCAATGTCCTCTAACCTATGTACTAACCTGTCTGATCCATCACCCCTAACAGAACTGTGAGGCTTGCGGAACTGGCTAAATTCGAATGTCTTTGCTTTTTTCACCCTTTCTCTCATTCATTACCAGGCCTCACCAGCAACTTCCTTGCAGCCTCTCATACTTCTTGATACCTTTAGATTTTCTTAGCCTTTCAGAGAATAATTTGATGGGTAAAATCTACCACTAGGTCACAATGCATGTATGCATGCTCAGTCACTTCAGTTGTGTCTGACTCTTTCTGAACCTATGGACTCTGAAGCCCACCAGGCTCCTCTGTCCATGAGATTTTCCTGACAAGAATACTGGAGTGTGTTGCCATGACCTCTTCCAGGGGATCTTCCTGACCCAGGAATCAAACACACGTTTCCTAAATTGTAGGCGGATTCTTTACCATTGAGCCACCGGGGAAGTCCCCTGGGTCAGGATGGGCCCTTGGCAAATCTCTGTATTTGCTTGGACCTTAATTTCCCCACTTGCCAACAAGGAATTTGGACCAGATGATCTTTAAAGACATTCCAGGCCTACAAATCCTAAAGCTGTATGAAAGTGAAAATCACTCAGTTGTGTCTGACTCTTTGAGACCCCATGGAATATACAGTCCATGTAATTCTCCAGGCCAGAATACTGGAGTGGGTAGCCTTTCCCTTCTCCAGGGGATCTTCCCAACCCAGGGATCGAACCCAGGCCTCCTGCATTCCAGGCAGATTCTTTACCAGCTGAGTCACCGGGGAAGCCCAAGAATACTAAAGTGGGTAGACTATCCCTTCTCCAGGGGATCTTCCTGACCCAGGAATCAATCTGGGGTCTCCTGCACTGCAGGGAGATTCTTTACCAGCTGAGCCATCAGGGAAGCCCAAAGCTGTATATTATGGACTAAACTGTATCCTGTCAAAATTCACATGTTGAGGTCCTAACCGCCAGTGTTATTTGGTATTTGGAAATGGAGGCTTTGGGATCATGAAGGTGGAGCCCTGATGCTATGGGATCTGTGCCTTTATAAGAAGAGATACCAGAGAACTTCTCTCTTCTTTCTCTCTCTCTCTCTCTCCCATGTGAGGACACAGCAAGAAGGGAGCCATCTACAAGCCAGACAGAGCCTGCACCTGAAACTAAACCCTGCTCGACCTTGATCTTAGACTTCCTGACTCCAGAGCTGTGAGAAAATACATTTCTGCTGTTCAAGCCACTCAGTCGATGGCATTATGTTATGATAGCCTGAGCTAAGGCACTGTGACTCTGCTTTTCTGATCTGGGCAAGTTCTGTCTCCTCCTTGCTCTGCAGTTTTCTCACTGGTAATTGAGGAGTTTAGGTTTGATTAAATTTTGTCTAGGGACCTTTCCACATTTGAAGTTCTCTGATTCTTACTCTTCAGTGTCACTGGTGGAAGGTACTATTATTTCAAAGAATTGAAATAATAGTCTTCTCTTCCCTTGCTTTCCCTTCTCTCCCCTTCCCGTCTTTTCCACTCTTCCTTACTTCCCCTCCCCCTCCTCTCTCTTTCCCTTCCTTCCTTTTGGTTACAAGTGACACAAGCAAACTTGAATGTAACCATGGAGAAGAATGTTTTGTCCTTAGGAAACCAAAATCAAGGAACAGTCTAACTACCAACATTCAGGAATAGCAGGCATGCAACTTGGGAACTCTAGGACGTAGGTTCGAAAGCCTTCTGCTCTTTCCCATGTTGTAACTTCATTTGCTCTTAACATAGGTCAGTATTTTCCCAGGGTGAGACACATGGTAGGAAAAGTCTTGAGTTTTACATCTGCCTCTAGGAGGGGCCAACCTTGGCCTTCTGGGTTTCTGTTTCAAAAATCCCAGAAAGGGGAGTTCTTAGCCAAGCTTGGTGCAGGTGCCATCTCTGAACCAATCAGCTGCAGCTCAGAGTCAGGGGAGTTTAAAAACCAAGTCTCAGTTAGTGGAGCCTGGGGTGGGGCAGCTCCCAGTGGAAGGGAGCATGTATATACTGATTCAGCATTCCAAGGAATATGATTATCATAATGGAATGGATTTTTCATGGTGGAATATTAGGCCACAGTGAAGGGGTCTTGAGAATGGAGTTGTTGGCCTCAAAGGTTGAGAACAGCTGAGGGGCAGGTAGGAACTATGACTATCTCAATTTTATTCATGATGCAACTAAAGCTTAGAGATTTAGTTAAATAATAAGACAATGGTAGAGCTGAGACTGAAACTCAGGGAGTCTGATTTTAAAGCTCATTTTCTTAACCTCTAGGTTATCATGCCCCAGAGCTAGAAATTTCCAGCCATGCTTTTTTTTAACAGACACTTATGAGGCACCATGGTAGGTGCTGAAATGAACAACAAAAACAAGATTTCTCTGTCCTGAAAAGCAGTCCAGTAAGGATACAAACCAGCATATAGTCATTACACACAGAAGAATTTTGTACCCACAGTGAAAGCCTTTCCTTAGTGGTCTGATCTGCTAGAGAGCAGAAGGCACCTGATGAGGACACCTTGAGACTTAGCTTGTTCAGGTGAGCCATGGAGTCATTTCTCTCTAGCCACATGCCCGCCTAAGAACTTCTTGGTACTGAGGAAGCAGATAGGAGGGCTGAGGCTGTGGTCTGTAGAGGGGGCCATGCCCTGCCTCTTTGCAGATCGACAGCCACAACCATCATGACAGACTCCAGCTGGTAGGTAGGTACATGGGCATTCATTATGTTTTCTGAATCTTTTTTTTTTTTTTTTTAATATCTGCAATCTCTCAAAATAACAATAAATCATGTTGCAGGAGAATTTCATGACATGAGAAAATATTCACAACATAACTTTAACTGGAATCAGTCTATTTACAAAGCAATTTATTTAGAATATTTCTGATTTGGGTGGAAAAAGTAAAAAAGATCAAAGTTATTTACCTAAGTGATGAGATTTTTGAATATTTTTTTGTATTTACAAATATTGTATGAGCAGTATGCATTGCCCGTATAATTAGGACATAAGTTAGCATAGTACCTAACGTGATTGCTCCAAAGTCTGAAGCTCTTTTGTTTCAGTATTGTACTTTCCACAAACAAGCATGTGTGATTCCTCCTGATGGTGACTTGACAGCCCGCCATCTTGCAATGTGTCTCTGAATGATTCCTCCGCATCTTTTCACAGCATCTTATGTTCTCTGTCTCCTTTGCTTGAGGGAGTCCAGCTCCATGGCTGTGGAAAGGAGGCCATATTTTTGGCAGAAACTGAAGCGGAAAGCAGGGTAAAGGCAGATATAAACCAGATCTGAAAGAGACACGTGCACCCCAATGTTCATCGCAGCACGGTTTATAATAGCCAGGACATGGAAGCAACCTAGATGCCCATCCGCAGATGAATGGATAAGAAAGCTGTGGTACATATACACCATGGAATATTACTCAGCCGTTAAAAAGAATTCATTTGAATCAGTTTTAATGAGATGGATAAAACTGGAGCCCATTATACAGAGTGAAGTAAGCCAGAAAGATAAAGACCATTACAGTATACTAGTACATATATATGGAATTTAGAAAGATGGTAATGATAACCCTATATACAAAACAGAAAAAAAGACACAGATGTACAGAACAGACTTTTGGACTCTGGGAGAAGGCGAGGGTGGGATGTTTCAAGAGAACAGCATCGAAACATGTATATTATCTATGGTGAAACAGATCACCAGCCCAGGTGGGATGCATGAGACAAGTGCTCAGGCCTGGTGCACTGGGAAACCCAGAGGGATCGGGTAGAGAGGGAGGTGGGATGGGGGGATCGGGATGGGGAATACATGTAAATCCATGGCTGATTCATATCAATGTATGACAAAAACCACTACAATATTGTAAAGTAATTAGCCTCCAACTAATAAAAATAAATGAAGAAAAAAAAAGATGGAAAGGCTGCAAGAAGAGATATAGCCTCAGTGATTCAGGTTGATCATGGATCCGTATAAACAAAATGTGCCCCTAAGTGTTCAGAGATGGTGCTTTATGGGGTCTGGAAGGCCTTCACATCCACAAATGTGTTTTATGGTCACAACAGAAACTTGCTATTCCCACAACAAGCCACTATTTCAAGTTCCTCTGTCTTTGCATTCACTCTTCTCTCTCCACCTGTAAAAAATCTAAATGATTCACTTGAAGTACCTCCTCCGTGAAGCCCTTTCTTGAATCCAGGCAGAATTTACCACACCTTCCTCTGTGCTCCCAGAATGCATTGTATATACCTGATATTTTCATAGTTACTGATGCTAGGTATTGGAATAAACCTATATTCTGCCTCCACACCCCCACCTGAACATGGCCTCCTCAAGGAGAAGTGGGGTCTTATTCACCTATGTGTCCTCAGCATTTAGCACCTTGCCTGGCACAGAGTAGGTGGTCAGATTGGTAGACATGATGTAAAGGCAAGCAAGGAAGTTAATGTCACCTCCATTCAAGAAAGGAGTAAACTGATGCTCAATGATGGATGCCTAAAATCCCTCAGCTAGTAAGTGATGAAGTTGGAATTTGAATCTAGGTTAGTTTGACTGCCAAACCTGTGCTCTTTCAGTTCTGTGATTGATAGTCATCTCCATCACCATCACCATCGTCATCTTCCCACTGATAGCACTGGGCCTGGAACATAATAAATTCTAGTTGAATGAATAAATTCACTACTGCCATCATTATGATTATCACTTCCCCTTCTTGCTACCTAGTAAAGCTTCTTTCTCACACCTCTTGCCATAAGCATGTATTGACTGTTGAAACATCTAGTACATCTTAACTTCTTTTGTATCTCCTGTGCTGCTTGCTAGCTAGCACAGTTTTGACCTGTCGGCACTTAACAATAGACTCATTGACTTGACTTGTTGACCTTCACATTCTAGAATGAGGAAATGTGCTCCAACTGAGAACTCAGCACATTTCCAGGAAGAGGACACACAGCTTGAGCCTGAGGACAAAGCTGTCACTCTTCACATCTCCAACCAAAAGTTTAAAGTTAGTCTGGTAGAGTGGAAAGAACCCTGAACTTGAGAGCCAAAGCTCTTGGTTTATGTCCTTTTGCATTGATTTGCAAAGTAATTTTGGACAAATCCCATTATATCTCTTAGTCTGTTTCTTCATGTGTGAAAACAAGAGAGGTAATATTTTTTACTTTCTTCACAGATGGGTATGAAGGCTTATATAGGATCATGTGTGTGAAATTGCTTTCACTCTGGGAAGTCTTCCACATGGGCAAGGCATTCATGTTATTAAAAATAGAATAGAGCCATGAACTAATGAAACAACCTATCCTCTTCCTACTCCTCCTCATACTTTGCTAAATCATATATCTCAAGTTCACTCTCCTCTCTTTAGAGCCATCTTGGATTCTAACATCCTTTGATTGTGTGTGCGTACACTGTGTGTGTGTGTATGTGTGTGTGTGTGTGTAAGAGAGAGAGAGAAGAAAAGAAAAAAGACAAGGAGACTTGTCATATTATTCTGGAGTTCTGGAAAGCATGTCCGAAAGGGATCTCAGGATTTGACTGGTACACATGCAGCTCTTATTTGACGGTGTGCTATTTTAAATAGTTCTCAGTTGGGAGGCTGGCAGCTCTGATTGCTTTTCAAAGCCCTGTCTTTTATCACCTTCATTTTCTTCATGCATAAATCCAGTCTGCATCCCCACCTTCTGTTTCCTTTCTGTCTTTGAGCTAAGAAGTAAGCAAGAAGCAATTTAGTAGCTGAACTGGAGGGGGACTGGGTTGCATTAGAGAGATCCTTGGTTAATTGACTTGTTTGTTTTCAGATGAGTCATGTTCAGTCTGAGTTTTTCCTTAACTAGATGTTGGTGTTGGGGTTTTTCCTCGTTATGCTTCTTTCTTTTCTTGTTTCTTTGTCAAGCATAATCAGTATTGGTTCTGATGGAGCACCAGCCTGACTTTGTAGGGAACTGTCTTTATCTTCTTTCCTGAAATTAGAAGGAAAAATGCCACACTTGGCTGCATTTGGATGAGGGCTGAACTTCTAAATCCCCAGCTGTTCTCTTCCCCAAGGTCAAGCTTAGCCAAATCTTTCTAACCTCGCATTTTCCTGTTCTCCCCACCTCATCTGCCCAGAGATAGTTAAGGCTCCTGAGGGGATCCTTTCAAACAGGTGTTTACATTCTTAAATTTCTAATCTGGATATTTCTGGAAACAGGTAAACAGAGCCTCTGAGTTCAGCAGAAAGGTCTGAGCAGCAGGGGATGGGAAATTTACCTGCAGAGCAAAAGACTGAATTAAGGTTTGGCAGCCGTCAGTTGATAGAGGAACATAAACTGTTGAACACAGCTCCTGACACCTAACTGGTCTCATAAATGTTTATGGGTGAAGGGAGGGAGGGAGAATGGAAAGAACTGAGGGGAGGGGAAGAGGGACACCTCCTTTACTGACTCCCTGTTCACCTGATGTAGATGTTGGATTTCAGAGGTCTCTGTCCATCCTCTGCTCATCCTCTCTAGACACAGGCTGCTCAAAATGAGCTCTGCACCTGCATCACCTAGGAGCTTCTTAGATATGTACACTGTCAGACCCTACCCCAGACCCACTAAATCAGAATCTGCATTTTAACAAGATTTAAATGCCCATGAACACATCTACTCTTACAGCTTCCAGTATGTGTTTCCTGGTGACTTCTAAACATGCTTATGTAACCCTGCTGCTCTCAGAAACATCAGATTCACATCTCTAAATGCCTACTGCCTACTGGACTGTCTTCCTTGAAGCTGGCATGGGGTCATGTCAAACTTTATAGGACTAAAAGACAGCTCCTGAAACTCAGAACTATTTCGCTATTTTTTCTTTTCTCCAGAAACGTCACTGACCCCCACAAAGATCCTCAAGCCCCAAATGTGCATGTTACTTTTCATTTCTCTCCTTTCCTCACCTCCACATCCAACTTACCAGCTGGTCTGATGCATTATTCTTCTAAGTGTCTATTCAACCCTCTCATTTCTCTATTCTCACTGCTGTAGAACTAGCCCCAAACATCCATTTTTGATTTGCACTACTATTCCCTTCCATTTTATCCCCATTTGCCAAAAGAAATTTGCCACTAAAGAAATCCAACCTTTATCTCTTCACTTCACTGCTTAAAATCTTCCAGTAGGTTCCTATTTCATCTAGAGTATAATAAAAAGAAATCATTACTTCAGTGAAAATTTCCCAGGAGGTCTGTGGCCTAGCTACATCTCTGACCCAAACTTGTATATTTGCCCACTCTCCTACTGGGCTCCACCCACAGAGCTTCATCTTAGGGCTTCTGTATGAGTTATTCTCACTATCTTGAATGTTCTTTCATGATCTTACCATACTAGTTCTGTTAACTCAAATCACAGCCCAAATGTCATCTCTAAAACAACCTTTCTTGATCATGTAATGTAAACTTGCTTCAGTTACTTTCCATGATAATCACCTGCACAATACTCGTCACTGATTTTGTAATGTTTGTTGTTACATGCACATAAGTATATTTTTATATTTCTCCCTTTGAACGTAAGCTGCTTTTAAAAAGATCTTGAGTGTCCTCTACCAGCTCTGGTGTTATGACAGACAAACAAGCAAGATTCCTACAGATTTTAGACAACATATAGACCAATACTATCGTTATACTTGTAGATTATTGAATAGGAACTTTGCTGGTTGCCCAGGATTGGCAATGAGAACCCAAAGTTCATGTCAAAGGGAATCAAGTGCCGAGTGAATGAGGGCAGATACTACTTTGAGGACCTTGGAAACTTCAGTGTTTTTCCCAATTTTCATCTCCGTCTATTTCTACAAACCTTGCATAAATAAAAGACTGAAGAGGAGAGGAGGATGCCCAGAATTAGAAGTTGCTGGCTTGGGAGGAATACTGTGGTCTTTTCTTTCCCTCTCTAGAGGCTATTCTCTCCAGCTAAGTGAGGAAATTTCCAAGAGAAGTATTACAGAGATTGGGGTGCTTTCAAGAGGGGAGATTGGGATCTCATTTTTGGTTATACAGTTTATCACTACAGTGGACTGGCTTTCTAAGCAGGGTGCTCTTAAGACTCTGTGTTTGCCTAAGATAGAAGCGGGCTTCCTTAGCGGTTCCGTGGTAAAAGAATCCACCCACCAATGCAAGACATGGCTTTGATCCCTAGGTTGGAAAGATCCTTTGAAGAAGGAAATGACAACCCACTCCAGTATTCTTGCCTGAGAAATTCCATGGATGGAGGAGCCTGGCAGGCTACAGATCAAGGGGTTGAAAAAGAACTAGACACAACTTAGCAACTAAACAACAACAAGGATGGAAGCATCACTTGATTTTATACAACACGGAGGAAATGAATGGCAGCCTAGAGTTAGTCAAGGGAAAAAGAGGGAAATAGCCCTAGGTAAGAGATTCTTATACTATACTGTACCCTACCATCCCAGAGGAGGAAGGGAATAGGGGGAAGTGGAGGTATCTAGAGGCCATACAAGCCTTCTCTTCACCCACAAGTTCCTCGTACCCAGGCCTCCTAGGTCAGGAGTGAGAGGAAGAAGTGAGCATCAAGTCGGGGTGAGAAAACTGATCCAAACCTGGCTGACATCCAAACCTGACATTTTAATTCATGAAAGTGACCCGGAAAATCAGAGGTCTGTAGGACAGTTATTAAGGGGTAGATTCATCTAAACTTGAGGGAAAAGAGTGATGGGAGAAAAATAAAACTCTTCCTTGGTTGCATTCCATCAAGTTCAATCTGGTCAATAAACTAGCTGCAAATTTCCACTGATAGTCTACAAAGTATCCAATCCACCTAGAGATACTTAAGGATTGAACCATATAACCTTCTCGTTCATATTTACCACTGTATAGTAAATCTGAAACTGAACTGTTCCACTTTTCAGGTGGAAACTGGCTGGTGAGTTTGCTGAAGGCTCTTAGAGGCATTGTATTAAGGAAAACTGAGTGGTGCATTTGCTTCTCTATTTCCTTTTAAAGTTTGTTTGAAGTCTGTATGAAATCTCCTGACAACCTGGGAACATTTTAGATCAGAAACCACTTTTTATTTATTATTAAATATTTAGTTTCTCAAATAAACCACTTACAAATATTTAGTTTTACTTTTGGCTGGGCTAGGTCTTCATTGCTGCACCCAGGCTTTCTTGGTGAGCAGAGGCTACTACTCTCTAGTTGCAATGTGCGGGCTTCTTATTGCGGTGGCTTCTCTTGTCGTGGAACACAGGCCTGAGGGATTGCAGGCTTCAGTAGTTGCAGCTCTCAGCCTCTTGAGCAGAATCTCAGTAGTCGTGACGCAAGGGCTTAGTTGCCCCGTGTCATGTGGGATCTTCCTGAACCAGGGATCAAACCTGTGTCCCCTGCACTGGCAGGCAGATTCTTAACCACTGGACCACCAGGGAAGCCCCATAAACCAATTTTTATTTCACAATTTCTTATCACACCTAGGAAAGGACCTGGTATACAGGAGACATTCAGTAACTATCCATGCAGTTAATGAGGAAATGAATTTATTGATTCAGCTTGATTATTATAACCAGGCTTTGCCCAGGTGAGATTTTAGATGAGGTTAATTGAGGGTAGGGAGGTTAGGATGCACATTCCAATGATGCTATTCCCCGGCTGTATGAATTTGAGCAAATAACACATTTTTCTGAGGTTTGTTCTTCTCACCCATAAAATAACAACATCTATTCCTATGTCACAGGTTGTCATGTGGGTCAAATGAGGTAGCACATATGATAGCAGTTATCCTAAAATCTGTTTCTTTAACAAATTTTTAAAGTTGATTTGTCATATTTCTGTTTTCACTCAGTTCAAGAAATTTCTTTTGATTATTTATTTATTTTTTGGCTGCAAAGCATGTGAGATCTTAGTTCTCTGACAAGGGATCAAACCCCCACCCCTCCTGCAGTGAAATCTCAGAGTCTTAACCTGTGGATCTCCAGGGAAGTCCCCAAAACATGTTTGTGAAGCTGTGGAATAGAGCACAATCTTCCTGGACTCTACTGTCCATGATGGTCTGACAAGCATCCCCTGCTCTCTCTTTCTCCCTCCTCCTCTGTGTCCTCCTAGATTATAAAGGCAGGCTGAATCCACCCTCTCAGACACATGAGAGACACGTGTGAGTAGGCCGAAAGACCTTTAAGAAAAGACCAATATTTGCATATCTATTATAACTACTCACTGTTCGACTTGTTTCATTACAATTTCTATTTGGATAATATGTAAGGTCAATACTGTCACTGTTCTGGAAAATTCATTTTTTATTAAAGCAAAATGCACTGTATTTATAGAGATAACACTTTAAATGCTACAAGAGAAGGTGCACCAATTACACTGGTTCCCTTGATGGAGCAGGTTTACCTGCTCCATGTTTTATAATGTTACAAGAAGAGGGATCTTTGCTTGTATCGGTGTGTCTCAAGTGTTATCCTTTGGCTGCGTGTAAAATAGGATCGATGCCTTGACCATCTTGTTTAAACCTGGGAGCACTGAGATAACCACATTGAGAGAAGGAAAAGGAACAACTGAAATAAGGAAGATCCGATGTCTGCACCCTGACACCCATTTATTCCCACTGCATTTCTATCAGTTTCCTCATGAGCGGCTTGCTTGTCTCTTCGATTAGAGCATGAGCCGCCAGATAACATGTACAGTGTCTGGCACCTACTAGAGGCTCAATAAGTGTTTGTTTAAATGAGTGGAGATGAATGCCTGACACAAAGCAAGAGCTTGGTAATGGTCTGTTGACTTGTTTTTCTCTTCAGGAGATAAAATGGCAGATGAAGGAAAAATACCTAGACTTTGAATTCAAATCCTGGTTTTTATTGCTTACTAGATATGTGGCAGTTTATTTAGCTCAGTAGAATTCAGTTTTCTTTTTTCATTAAACACAGGGAACACTTGTAATGATCACAGTTCCTGGCACACAGTAGATAAAAAATGTATTATAATTCCCATTCCTGTCTCCTTCTTTCCTTTTGACTAACAAAGAAGAAAGTAGAATTGTTGGTATTACTTGTCATTACTTGTCATTCTATTCTACCTGTGTTAACAAATGTAATTGAAGTAGGAGAAATCTTTGTGTGTGTGTGTTGCATTTTCTACAAAGACTTCAAGTTTGTTTTGTTTTGTTTTCCCCATCCACGAATTTCCAACTCAATGAACAATTGACCAGCCTTGTTATTTTGGTATAGTGGAGTCTAGGGTTCCTAAAGCAGGATCTTACACATAACTAGAGTCTGTGACAGAACTAGTATGAATGTAGCAGTGGGGTGCTCTAATTATTTTTAGTATGTCATGAGGTTTAAGGGAAACAATGTTTACCTGTTTTGAGGTTTCACTTGCTAACTCAAATGTCAAATCTGTGTGTGTTTGCTTGGAAGGAAATCAATTCGAAACTATAACTTTGGTTATTTCCTAGTGATCAAGACCTCAACAGATGTTTTATTCTGTTTTGAATCATTATAACATGGGAATATGTTTTCTTTATACCCTAAAAATGAAGTTTATTTGAGAAAATAAATATTTCAAAACGTGGAATTCATGAAGTGGGCATGAATGAAAAAAAGGACCTCTGGAAAAAGAGTTGTCTGAATTTGCTAGGCTAGAACCAGTGTTGCAGAATGGTATAACTCCAAACAGTGGTGTTTACTAGGCTACAATGTGATGGCGCCTCTTGGAGTTGGGTAATATGTCAGTCTCCATCAAACTCATTTTTTTTTTCCTATAGTCTCTTATTACTGTGCTAGAATGAGGAAGAAAGCAGAGTTTGGAGAGCTAGAACTGGCATGCATTAGCTGCTGTCCTTTATCAAATCTCTAAGCTCTGACTTGACTTGTTCATCCCTAAGTGGCGGTTCCTTTGTCTACAAATGTTAGATACACACCTGATGTCTGTCTACTCAGGGTTTGAGCACACGGATGGGTAACTAATTCTGTTTCTTCATCAGCATTTTTCAATCTTCAATAACCATTTCTTAGTCTTGCTAATAGGAAGGGGATTACAGGCTTAATTTCAAGTATGGCACTTGGATGAAGATATCACCATGTACACATGGATCACCTTTTTCCAGCACAAATGAATTCAGAGAAGGCAGGGGAGGTTTCTGGGCACAAAAAGAAAAACGAAAGTTTCCGGAGAGGAAAGCAGTGCTTCTCGCGTGTGTCCACTGGAGGACGTGCCTTCCATATGCTATCACAGTAATCCTGTGCGTCAGGACAAACTGAGACATCTCTGGGATCAGTGGGTGCCTTGGACAGGCCACCAGTAAGGCATCCCTTTACACCAATGAATTTAAAGGACAGATTGGTGCTACAAGGGTGGAGGAACAAAGAAGGAGAACCAGTGATGGGTATGGCCAGTTGCTCCTATTTTTCTGAACAATTTAATAGTTTCCCTCTGGCCCTGAACTTGCAAGCCCTTCCTAATGGCTTCCTCACTCATGTGCCCACATCCAGGAACAGCCCTGAAGTTGCCTAGGTTCACCCTCTTTAGAAGTGTTCATCCAGAAAGACTCTAGTGGTCCCTTTATGGATCTCAGCAGCCCCACTCCTCCCCAAGAAGATCACAATCAACCTTCCTGCCTTGCACAGTGTTTCACATTATGAGCATTCTGGTTAAAATTCCCTTGCTTTTTAGCAGTGTCTAGTGTGGTCCCTGCTTTCAGCGTTGTTACAGATGAATGAGAAGGCCAAGAGCTAGTTTATCCTATGACCCACCTTTGAACTTTCTCAGTTGTTTCTTATATTTGACTCTTTGAAGGTTGGGACCATGATTATATCTAGGCTTGTGCAAGAACCCTGCTTAAGTTTAAGGTGTGAGCACCTTTCTTTAAAAGTATACCTGTTTCCTTGAAGTAGTCAAGTCCAGATGTTGAGCTAGAGAACTTCATTTTGGACTGGTCTTGGATAGTTACTGCTGACAACTGATATTGACAATACTTTTCCCAAAGACACTTCCTCAGGCCCCTTGGATTGCATCCTGGGTATAGGAATATGATTCTAAGGGACTGGGTACCACTTCATGGAACTAACAGAAAATCAAGGATTCAGGCTAAGGAGCTCAGATACTCAAACCAAGACCAAGGTTCTAGCATAGTCAGCATCCTCATGTTATGTGCCACTAAGATCCTGGACTCACAAATTTCCCCTGAGTAGGAACAGTTTAAGTTTCTAAAGACTTGAGTGGGCTTGAACTGCAGGTGGGGTGCAAGGTGCCCCCATGGAAGTGAAGATACCTGTGGAGTGTGAACCAGATTCTCTTCTCACTCAGAACCCTGTTCTGAACTTACTTTTCCATAAAACTTCCCCAGATGAGCTGCAGCCAGCCAAGCACTCCAATCTCCCTAACAACATCTTGATGATCTAAATCAAGGTTATCCACTTTTCTGAAGTTTCCTGCCAAGTCTTCCTTTGTTCATTCTAATTCAGGGTCTGAAAACCTTTCAAGAGTGGCATGCCAAAGACTTCATTTATTCATTTTAATTGAGGGTTTCATGTGCCAAAAAAATTCCAACATGTGTAAAGTTTCATTGTAGTGTGAAACAAAAATCACTGTATAACCACACCATTAGAATCACAGAATCAAAATGCTAGATTGAGTCCAAAGACCTCAATATAATGATAGGGAAACTGAGGCCTCCATAGGACAAGGGTTTTACCTGAGGTCTCATAACCACGTTAGGGGCAGACTCAAGATCTTCCATTTGAAGCCCACTTAGTCTTCCATTTTCTTTTTATTATATCACTGTCTGTTTTTTAATAGCAAATTCGAGCCTCAAACAATAGAATATCTGTTGTCAATACCAAAAAAATGAAAACCTGAAACAAATTCAGGAGGGCTTTTTTTTGTGGTAATTCTTAACAAGGATTTCTCCGGTATTGAGAGACTTCTAGCCTCATGTGATTTAATTGATCTCAGGAGAAGGCTTTGACTTGGTGGAAAGAACATAGATTTCCTTGAAAGTCTCATAGACTGAGTTTGAATTCAGTTCAATCACTCTATTTTGTAATCTTCAGTACATTACTTAACTTCTTTGAGACTCAGTTCATTCAAAGGTAAACAGGGAAAAATAATAACCTCTTAGGGCTGTTAGAGGGTGTGCTTGTCAGGGTTTTGTAGGAACTAGAACTCATAATTGGGTGGTTCCATAGATAGAATTTAATATAAGTTGGTCATGGGCTGGTAGAAGGAGCAACATAGCAACCTGGGGAAGGTGAGGTAATCCCAGGGTTTGAAAGGGTAGGAAGCCACTGGACTAAAGGCAGTGCGTAGAGCCTTGGTTTCAGAACCCAATGTTAGCCAGGACCTGGCAGGCTGCCATTCCTGGGGCAGGCAGTCAGGACTGGGAGGTATTGAAGAGGCTGCCTGGCAGGAACTCAGATCATGGTTTAAAAGGCTTACTTCGGGGCTACAGCCAAGACTCTGCCTAAAGCAAAGAGGGTGAGGTAAGAAATTCTCTTGACTTCTCTTTTCCTCTCTTCCTCCAGTCTCCCCTCCCATTGCCCGCAACTAGCTAAATCTTGCCTTTTGGCAACGAGCCTTAGGCTTAAAGTTGGTGAGGGTTAGCCTCCCTGTGGCAGAGAGTGGATTGGAGAAGGGTGAGAACTGTTGTTGAGAGCAAACAGGAGTTAAATGATTTCTTCAAATTAAGCATGGTATAGGAAGGGTTTTTTGCAAATAACATCTTTCATAGTATCTCAGTACAGGAAATAGATACAAATGGAGCTTCTCTGAATAAATAACAACTTCTCCAGAAGGTTATAAGTGGCATGGGGTGGTAGAAAAGCAGAGAAAGCCCTTTGAAATACAGTGATTCTTTCCAATCATCAAGCATATGTAGACATTCTGTCTACCATATCCTGTCATGCAACCACCAGTTTGATGAGCTCTAATGATAAGAAGCTCATTTGATTGGGTTACAAATAACATTCCTATCCTAGAACCTCTTACTAATGAGCTATGTGACAATGGGCAAGTCACTTAACCTCACAAGACCTCAATAGTCTCGTGTAAAAATAGTTAGCCTCCTCCCCCTTGTGTCACAATTATTGTACTCCAGGTCACTGGGTTGAACCTCAGAGGACTGTCCTTACCAGCTGGTTCAGAATTTTTTTGGTCTGAGTGTGGTAACTGTCAACTGCCCCCCAAGGTCAAGATGGCTGAGTGTGGCTTCCTATGTGCACCCTATTCATAGTAATCATCACCATCCCCTGTGTTTTAGAAAATGCATCTCTATTACATATTTGGGCTTCCCTGATAGCTCACTTGGTAAAGAATCCACCTGCAATGCAGGAGACCCCAGTTCAATTCCTGGGTCAGGAAGATCTACTGAAGAAGGGATAGGCTACCCATTTCAGTATTTTTGGGCTTCCCTTGTGGCTCAGCTGGCAAAGAATCCACCTGCAATGCAGGAGACTTGGATTCAATCCCTGAGTTGGGACGATCCCCTGGAGAAGGGAAAGGCTACCCACTCCAGCATTGTGGCCTGGAGAATTCCATGGACTGTCCACGGGGTTGCAAAAAGTCAGATATGACTGAGCAGATTTCACTTTCACATTCACCACGTATTTAATCTTCAGACAATTCCATGAGTCATTAGATGGAATAGATGATTTTGAAGCTCAGAGAGGTTAGATAAGTTGCCCAAAGTCAAACAGTTAATAGGCAGCAGACTTAGGTGTGAACTGAAATCCAAGTCCAAGTTTAGTCCTTTCGCTTATGGATGGCCCTCTGCTCCCCCAGTGTGCCTGCTGAACTCTTGAGTTTCAAATGTTTCCACTCATGATATTCATTTTTTCCTTTTAACAGGAAGTTGTTCTTGTTTTCCCTTATCTTTACCTAAGGATGCTTGAGGTCTAGTGAGGTTAAATGACTTGCCCACAGTTGGGATTCCCTGGTGCCTCAGAGGGTAAAGAGTCTGCCTGCAATGCAGGAGACCTGAGTTCAATCCCTGGGTCAGGAAGATCCCCTGGAGAAGAAAATGGCACCCTACTCCAGTATTCTTACCTGGGAAATCCCATGGATGGAGGAGCCTGGCGGGCTACAGTCCATAGGGTCGCAAACAGCTGGAAACGACTGAGCAACTTCACTTTCACTGTCACACAATGCATTAGTAAGAGGTTCTAGGACAGGAATGTTATTATTTTTAACCCAATAAGCTTCTCATCACTAGAGATAATCAAGCTAGTGGTTGCATGCCAGGATACGTTAGAACAGATGCCTATCTATACTTGATGATTGGAAGAATCATTGTATTTCAAAAGGCTGTCTCTGGAACACAAGTTTTTTTCTTTTCTTTTCATTTTTTCCCCCAATTTTATATTTATACTCTATAATTGTTATGTATGTATGTGTGTATTTGGCTGCACTGGGGCTTAGTTGCGGCATGCAGGATCTTCCATCTTTGTTGTGGCGTGTAGGACCTTCAGTTGCATCATGTGGATTCTTAGTTGGGCATATAGGATCTAGTTCCCTGACCAGGGATCAAACCTGTGAATCCTGTCTTGGGAACACAGAATCAGCCACTGGACCACCAGAGAAGTCCCTGGAACCCCAAGTTTCTGAAGAACGTTATTCAGAGAAGCTCCATTTTTGTCTATTTCCTGTATGGAGATACTATGTAAGATGTTATTTGCAAAAATGGGTTCAGGGCTTTAAAACTTGAGCAAATTGACTGAATGGCCTTAAAAATCTTTTTTTTTTTTTAAGCTCTGATCACACAATACCATGAAATAACAAGCACCAGCATACATTGCTATTAAAACTGCCATATGGGGGTCCTGTGTGGGGAATAGGATCCTCTCATAAAAGCTGAATAAACAGCTATTTTTTGAGTTCATTGGGTGATGGCACAGGGCCTTCATTTCCGCTCTGGCCAAGGAAAATTGTGATCAGGCTGCAGGCTGCCTACCCATTCATCTGCAGCAGGAAATGGATTTAGCGTCTGCATGGGCTGGACTCCTGTATTTATCATCGAGTTAGGCCTAATCAAAATGTTTTCTGTTTCACCTGGCAAGTGCAGAGGGCTTAAAGGAGGGTCTGAGCGATGGTGTTGGGGCCCCATCACTTTCTCATCACTGAGCTGCAGTTGTTAAACGTCTCATTCTTCCTCAGTGTCTCACTCAGAGCTGAGACAGCCAATCTCTCCCAGTGCCCCTCCCCACCTCCCTAGCAGCTGCTCTTGGCAGCAGCAAAAATCTATGGAATTGACCCAGGAAGGGGAGGGAGGAGGGCAGATCATGACCCAAGGAAGGCTCAAGTCAGGGGTAAAGCTCAGAACTGATAAATGAAATGAACCTCCAAGGGGGAGCCTTCTTGGATAATGAGGGGCTGCAACCTCCTGGGATTGGGGGAGGATGGGGAGGAGAAGCCAGAGGTCCTCTTAAGCATTGGGGGGAGCTTAGGAGGGAGATTGGAATCACTCTGCTCCCTGGAGGAAAACAGAGGTGGGGGGAAGGGGCTGCTGATTAGAAAGAAAATGTGACAGCCACGCAAAACTCCCAGTTGGATTCATGCATTTTTTGCCAGGATGCAGGGAGGAGGTTTCTTGACAGCCCCCATTAGAGAAGGAGAAATGGAGGAAAGTAAGCATTGCTCTGTTAGGGGAACCCCCAAGACTAGGGACAGGAAGAGCCCCTGCTGAATTCATTACTGAGGGAATCCTGTTTTCATGAGAAAAACAATGCAGAAATTCTTCCACTTTGATGCAGCAAATTCTGATTTGGACTGTACCAGAGTGGAATATCCCCATGTGGTCTTCAGTATCCAAAACAGGCATAATTCTTTTGCTTTGCTGATGTTATAGGTGGTATGGGAATGGTGAGAAAGCAGGAGCCTGCAGCTGAGTTTGGTTTGGCTGGGAAATGGGTTGTTTCAAGTAGCGATTAACAGTACTCAGAGAGTCCCTTGGACAGCAAGGAGATCAAACCAGTCAATCCTAAAGGAAATCAACCCTGAATATACAGTGGAAGGACTGATACTGAAGCTGCAGCTCCAATACTTTGGCCACCTGATGTGAAAAGCCAGTTCATTGGAAAAGACCCTGATGCTGGGAAAGATTGAGGGCAGGAGGAGAAGGGGGAGACAGAAGATGAGATGGTTGGATGGTATCATCCACACAGTGGACATGATTTTGAGCAAACTCTGGGAGATAGTGATGGACAGGGAAGCCTGGCACACTGCTGTCCGTGGGGCCACAAAGAGTTGGACATGATTTAACAACTGAACAACAACAACAAAGATAGGCCAAGCACTGTGGTCCTTGTTTTAGGGTGATGGAGAAAGAGCCATGGATGTCTTTTGAGCAGGGTAGTAAGGAGATGAGGGCTATGCCTCAGAAGATAATCCTGACAGCCCGGTGGAAGGGGGGTTGAAGGGACTGAATGGGGACTTTTTACCTTTTCACTCATGGATGAGCAAATGTATCTATTGGACGCCAGGCAGGGAGTCCCTTAGAAGCCAGTCACAGCAGTAGTGTAAGGGAAAGGTTAAGAGCTCCAGCCTGCCTGGAGAAGGATGGTGAGGGGGTGGTTGAGAATGAGAATATTTTGAGTGTTTGATGACAGCCTACCTTGTGCCCAACACACATCACCTCATTTTACCCATGCAACCATCCAGCGAGATAGGTATTAACATTCCCTGTTACAGATGAGAAAACAGACTCAGTGATGTTAATTAACCTCTCAGCATGACTGCAACCAATACACATATTTCATCTGCCAAGAAAAGAGAAAAGTCTCCCTTTTCCATCCACTCACCTCAGGTTGACATCATTTTTCCTCTGGAGACAAGAGATTTTTACATCCAGACGGGCCTTTTTGACTACCTTGTTCTCCCTTCCCCATTTTATGGAAGAGAAGACTGAGGCAGGGAGTAGAGGCAGAGCCAGCTCAGGTCTGACTCCTCTCATTCTCCGTTGTCCGCGTGAACCATCCTCTCATCTGAGGCTCACACTGTGCTCCCAACAGGCAGGAAATTCACTTACACCGATTATGTTCCTGGAGCAGGGCTGATGTCAGATGATGTGCAGAGATGATGTGATTGTCTAGAATCCATCCTGTTCTTCTCTACCCCACTGGGACACCAGTGTCATCTTTCATCACTTTTATCTCTTATGCTTGATGATCTTCATCTTTATCACCACAGATACTTTCTTTATATCACCTACTGTGTGCTCAGGAGCCCCCTTCTTTCATATAAATTAATTTAGCCCTTACAATAACTTTATGAACTGAGCAGCATTATTATTTTTTTGCCTATATTCATTTTATTCTATAATTCCTTTTTTATTGAAGTATAGTTGAATTTACAATGTTAGTTTCAGGTGTACAACAAAATGATTCAGTTACATAAATACATGTATATTCTTTTCAGATTCACTTCCACTATAGGTTGTTACAAGATATTGAGTATAATTCCTTATGCTATACAGTAAGTCCTTGTGGGTTATCTATTTTATAAATACTTGTATACCTGTTAATCCCAATGTCCTACTTTATCCCTCCCCCGCCTCCCCTTTGGTAACCATAAATTTGTTTTCTATGTCTGTGAGTCTGTTTCTGTTTTGTTAATAAATTCATTTGCATCATCTTTCTATACTCCCCATATAAGTGATACCATATGATATTTGTCTTTGTCTTTGACTTACTTCACTGTGTATGATCATCTTTAGGTCCATCCATGTTGCTGCAAATGACATTATTTCATTATTTTTATGGCTGAGTAATATTCCATTATACACACACACCACATCATCTTTATCCATCCATCTGTTGACAGACACTCAGGTTCCATGTCTTGTCTATTATATTAGGTTAGTGTAAACCAAATTGTAGTTTCAGACCATGAATTTTAAATCATTATAACTAGGCTCAAGCACATCTTTATTAATCAAAAATAGGAACCATTACAATCAACACATTTTTTGCCAATGAGAAATAAGTTTGTTTATTCCTGTAGCATAAAAATCTGTGCTTTGGGATTTGACAAACTCTTTGAAAGCATTTTCTGCCTCCTGCTAGTAGTAGAAGTGTCTTCCCTGCAAAAAGTTTTTGAGATGCTTGAAGAAGTGGTAGTTGATTGTAAGAGGTCAGGTGAATATGGCAGATGAGGCAAAACTTCATAGCCCAGTTCATTCAGCTTTTGAAGTTTTGGTTGTGTGATGTGTGGTTAGACGTTGTCATGGAGAAGAATTGGGCTCTTTCTGTTGACCATTGCTGGCTGTAGGTATTGCAGTTTTCAGTGCATCTCATCAATTCCTGAGCACACTTTCCAGATGTAATGGTCTCACCAGGATTCAGAAAGCTGTAGTGGATCAGACTGGCAGCAGACCACCAAACAGTGACCATAACCTTTTTTTTGGTGCAAGTTTGACTCGGTGTTCATTGGAAGGAATGGTGTTGAAGCTGAAACTTCAATACTTTAGCCACCTGCTGCAAAGAGCTGACTCATTTGAAAAGACCTTGATGCTGGGAGAGATTGAAGGCAGGAGGAGAAGGGGATGACAGAGGATGAGATGGTTGGATGGCATCACTGACTCAATGCACATGGGTTTGGGTGAACCCCAACGTCTAACCACACATCTTGGAGTTGGTGATGGACAGGGAGGCCTGGTGTGCTGCGGTTCATGGGGTCGCAAAGAGTTGGACACGACTGAGTGACTGAACTGAACTGAACTTGACTTTGGGAAGTGCTTTGGAGCTGCTGCTTTGTCCAACCACTGAGCTAGTCATCACCAGTTGTCATGTAAATCCACTTTCCATTGCACGTCACAATCCAATCGAGAAATGGTTCATTGTTGCATAAAATAAAAGATGATGCTTCAACATGATTTTTTAATTTGTGGTCAGTTCAAGATGCACCCACTTATTAAGCCTTTTCACCTTTCCAGTTTGCCTCAAATGACAAAGAACTGTTGAATGGCTGACATTAAGTTCTTCAGCAACTTCTAGAGTTGCAAGAGGATCAGCTTCAATTTGGTTGGCTCTCAATTTGACGTTGTCAACTTCTGATGACCAGCTACTATACTCCTCATCTTCAAGGCTCTAGTCTCCTTTGCAAAACATCTTGAACCACCACTACACTGTACATTCATAGCAGTTTTGGGCCAAATGCGTTGTTGATGTTGCAAGTTGTCTCTGCTGCTTTCCAACCCATTTTGAACTCGAATAAGAAAATCACTTGAATTTGCTTTTTGCCTAACATCATTTCCCTAGTCTAAAATAAATATAAAAGAAAAAGCAAGAAATAAGCCATTAGCACAAAAACATTAAGTGAGAAATGTGCATTAAAATGATGTATAACATAGCCACATTTAAGAATGTATTCCAACATCAAACGCCAAAGTTCAACAATGCAAAACTGCAATTACTTTTGTACCAACCCAACAAATAGTATGAGCAACATTGTTTTGACAGTTGAGAAAACAGGCTCAAAGAGGCTAAATAATTTGCCTGTGGTCATGCCACTAGGAAGTGGCACAGCAAGATTCAGACTCAGGGCCATTCCAAAGCCCCCTTCATGAAAAGGGGGCACTGCTCCTGTATATGGGCTTCCTTGGTGGCTCAGATGGTAAAGAATCGGTCTGCAATGCAGGAGACAGTTTTGATCCCTGGGTCAGGAAGACTCCCTGAAGAAGGGGTTGGCTACCTACTCTAGTATTCTTGCCTGGGGAATTCCATGGACAGAGGAGCCTGGTGGGCTACAGTCCATGGGGTCACAAAGAGTCAGGCACGACTGAGTGACTGACAGATACACACACACTCCTGTATTTTGCCATCTTATTAACAAACATTTTGGAATGCCTGCTTGTCACATGTCAGTGACAAGTACTGGCGACTCACAGCAAAGCCAGAGATTCATCCTGTGCTCTCCCTGAAACCCCAAAAGGAAGAAGAGAGGCTAAACAGTGATGTTTCTCGTCTCTCTTAATAATGGCTATAACACTTGTGTCCACAGCACTTGAGAGTTCACAAAGCAGTTCATATTCATGACCTTAGTATGCCCACACAGCAACCCTAGGAAGCATCCAACTTCTGTCCCTCTCTTCCCATGTAGAACACAATATGAGAATTAGAGTGAACAGACTCATAGTGCCTTCAACTAAGTGGAATTTTTTATGCTAATGAACCTGGCTTTGTTTGTTTGTTTGATTTGGTGCCTGGAACTTGCTTTGTTCCAGTGATGTTTGTACCTGATGGGCTATCAAGTTATGCTTTTGGCCTTGTTTTGCTCCTGTTTTGCTGTTTGACCTTAAACTTAGACCAAGTACCAGTGTTGACGATTGCAGAGGATTGTTTATTTTTCTTTCTTTTAAACATAACCTTCCCTCTACTTATTTTTGGCTTGTGTACCATGCAACATGTGGGATCTTAGTTCCCTGAGTAGGGACTGAACCTGTGCCCCCTGTAGAGGAAGCTCAGGGTGTTAACCACTGGACTGCTGGGAAGTCCTAAGGGACTGTTTATTTTTTCAACATGCAACCTTAGGGAACAAAAAGAAAAATTTCCACCTTAAGTTATGTTGTCAAAGTCAGTAGGTGCAGTGTCTTTAGGGCAGTTAATCCTGTAAGTTCAAATTTACGATTAGGTGGCAAGTTGGCATTCAGATTGTCCTTTATCTGATCAAAAATGGATAAAGGCTTTTTAAACAAACAAAAAAGACAGACTCACATGTGTTGGCTGAAGTGTGTAAGGCCACACCGCTGGTAGTGTCATCTAACTTCTCTCCCCCTGCTCTTCACACAGAACAACATGGATTCTTTCTCTTCTTTCTCCTCCCAACTTGTTGTCAGCAAAACCTAACCCTTCCTTTTACCTCTGTTGACAGTCTCTAGTCTCCCTTGCAGCTATAAGCTGACATTGTGAGTTTCTAATTATAATCAGGCTGTCCATATTCATACTTTTCACACCTGTGGTTCCTTATGTGGTCTTCTTTTCTCCTTTGGCTTTTGTGTGACTTGAGTGGCCCCTGAAAACCATTCTGTTCCATTTCAGAGTATAAGTCTAAGGAACTAAAGCAGGCCCAATAACACACAAAGATCTCCCTTATTCTCTTTTCATTTATTTATCCATTCATCCGTTCATTTTATCTGCCCTCCCCCTCCCTGTCTTCCCTCCTCCCCTCCCTCCTTCCCTTCGTTCTTTTCATTTCAGTTTTCCTGACTTCCTGTCTTCCAACTATCCATACATTCATCCAATAAACAAATGTTTACTGAGAATCTGCTACATATTGGGCACTGTTCTAAGGACTAGGAAAATAGCGGAGATAAAAACATACAACTTTATTATTCTTATTATAGTAGAGCATACAAATATAAGTAAGAAAGCGTCTCAGAATTTCAGATAAAGACAATTGCAGTGAAGAAAGTAAAATGATGAGGTAAAGCATGACTGCAGGATGATGCCTTAGTTTGAGTGTTTAAGGAAGGCCTTTGTGGATTCAGAGATATCTGAACTGCAACCAGCTCTTTCAAGATCTGGGGGGATGATCTTCTAGGCAAAGGGAATAGGAATTATATAAGCAATTTTCTACCCACTCTCACTACAAACTCAATGAATTAAGATTCACTTGTTATTCATAACGGCAGAAAAAGTGCAAGGATTCTTGCTGACTCAGACCCATTGTATAGAGAAAATGATGAAAGACAAAATTGTTCAGGGGTCCTTCTCACGACCACTGGGGATGCAAGTAGCAAGGATAACATGGTGTGATCTAAGGGAATGAGCTTTGGGAAGAAATCAGGATGCCTAGGTTCTTTTCAGCTCCACACTAACCTCTTGTGGTAGCATACAAAACTCTTTTCCAATGCAACCCTTTATTGTCTAAAAAAAAAAAAAAAGTAGTTATAGTATTTTCATATAGAAACTGATGTGGAAAATAAGCAAACTAATAATGCTAAAATTTATTGAATGCTCTCATCATGCCACTTAGAATTATTCTAAGTGCTTTATATGCAACAACTTTAATCCTCTCAACAACTCTATATGTGCTATTATTATCTAAATATTAAAGATGAGACGTTCAAAGCACAGAGTGGTTAGGTAACTTGCCCTAGTCCCACAGACAGTAAACGGTGGAGCTGCATTCAGATCTAGGTCATCTGATTTGAGTGCCCTAGCTCTTAAGCCTTGTATAGTAATCCTTAGCTCAAAGGGCAATAGAGCAGGTGACCTGGTTGAAGTCAGGAGCCTTAACCCTCCCACCTCCTCCTTGTCTTCTTCCCAAAGATGTGGCCCTGGGCCTTGACTCTGTGAGGAAAAGTTCTGAAACTCTTGAGGACAAGGAAATAGTAAAGAATTTTCCAGGCCTAAAAGCTGGTTCCAGGAATAAGCAGGCCTCCGCTGGGATCATGAAATGGGACACTAGGACCATTTCTCATCAGAGATCACAAGTGTCCTGGGAAAAGGCTATGATTAAGGATGGAACTGGGGCTGCCCTGGTTGCTCAGGCAGTAAAGAATCTGTCTGCAATGCAGGAGGCCCAGGCTGATCCTTGGGTTGGGAAGATGCCCTGAAGAAGGGAATGGCTACCCACCCCAATATTCTTGCCTAGAGATTTCCATGGAACAGAGAAGCCTGGCGGGCTACAGTCCATGGGGTCACAAAGAGTCAGACAGACTGAGTAACTAACACACACACATACACACACATAGGGTTGGCACACATGTAGTGGCAAGGTGATTTCACGTGGTGAAATCCATGTGGCTTAGGATCATTTAAGATTTTCCAGGAGAGAATGATGTCTGATTCTCTCTGACCCTTTCTGAGGCAGACCTGGGAGGAAAAGGGAGTGCATTGTGATCAGGACACACTGGGCTCTCCCCAGACCACCTCTGCTAGTGTTTTCTCCTCTTTCATTTAGCCTAGATGCAGTTTCCTCCCTCCAGTTTTCCAGACTGATATTATCACATTGATTTATATGGACCGAGGGATTCTCCTTTCTATCCTGGGTTAAAAAAGGACAAGTTTTCTTAGCTCCACTGAAGTGAGGTTAATAGGGAATATGGTGTGATTAAGCTCATGGATTATGAAGTCAGACTGAAGGAATTTAAATCCCAGTTATCTCTCTCGTAGCTTCTGGTCTTGAGTGACTTTCAACTTCTCCAGTCCTTAGTTAGCTCACCATAATGAGGACAACACATTAACATGCTTAACTCATATATGTTTATAATTGTTAGAATTGTTAAAAAATTAAATGTGATAATAAGTGTAACACACTTAGCATATTGACTGGCAATTGGTAACTGCTCAGTAAATAGTCATTTTTTAAAATGATGCACATATTAGAAAGAGAGGGAAAATGGTATTTTTACTTAATACATATTCTTTACCAAAATTTAACTGAAATTTGATATTGGATGAGATTGGTTGGTCCAGTTTACATTTAGTTCATTTATTTAAAAAATTTGCTGAATATTAAAAATTACCAGGAATTTGATCAATGTGAAACAGCAAAGAAAAAACATCATTTTACCTCATCCATCCCTTGTTCTTTATTTGACCTCACTCTTTAGCCATTTTTTTCTCCATCTTTGCATGCATTACCTATGTAGTGGGGTAGAAAGTGTAACAGTCTCAGATTTGGGAAATTTGATTATAGATATAAATGGAGTATTTGAAGATTGTGTGACACTGAATAAATAATAAAAATCTCTTTGGGAATTCAATCTGTAGCATTTTGGACTGATACCAAAAATCACTTCCAAGTCAAAGATTCTATGATCCCATGATTTCCTTAAGTGGAAATTGAAAGTAATTGAATTCACCAATGATCCCCAGTCTCTCCTTTGGTAGCTTTCATTATCCTTAGACATGATTGGATACTCCTGGGGGAAAAGCAAGCAGGAGTTTAAAGGAGTTAACTGATATTCCTAGAGCCGTCAGTTGTTGTTTAGTTGCCCAGCCATGTCCAACTCTTTGTGGCTCCATGGATTGCATCAGAACCCAGAGCCATCAGACCTAGGTTCAAATCCAAGTTACACTATGTAGCAGCCATGTGACTTTGGAGAAATTATTTCCACACTCTGAGCTTCAATTTTCTAAATTTTAAAATAAAGACAATAAACATTTTAATCATGTGTAGTTGTTGTAAGGACTGAATGAAAATCAATGTATATTTAATATGTTATACAGTATTAACTTTATTATATGTCCCCTTACCATTATTTCTATGACCTCATTTGTATACCTCCTCTAGCCCATCCTGTACTTACACTACATTCTAATTACTTGCATATCTACATCTTTCATTAATTTTGAGCTCTTAGAGGGTACAGACTCTTTCCTCCTTTCCTTTGCCCAGTGCCTGATCCAGTGCTGCAAGTATCTTGATAAGTAATCAATAAAAGTCTATAGAAACCAACTAAAGCATGTAAGTACATAGATTCATAAATGTTTCTCCCCAATTTATTTTTCAAAGACTAAAAAGAGAAAAGAAAAATAGAACTGCCTAAGCAAAATATGTACAGATGAAAAGATATATCATTGTATAAAATTTTCAAAGACTTCTTCGATACAGAAAATAAAAATAAAGAAAAACTCAGAGTTCTAGGAGTACTTGGACAAGAGTGTCCAGCATCCTAGTAAAAGAGAAAATGCCAACAGCCAATGCTAGTTGATTCAGCACCATGGACAGCCACACCATCATTTCAGTGGTGCCAAGAGCTGGGGCTGGAACACATGAGGCAAATGGAAGACTATTGATGAATCAATCTAGAGAGGTATGCAAGAGCCAAGTAAAAGACAGGAGGTTTGGACAAAGCCTATCAGTAAAGAAGTATGGACAACCTTTATTCAGGGAGTGACAGGGCCAGATTTTAACCCTATAAAGAATACTTTGGATGATTGTATTTGAACAGCCAGTGTTAGAATACAAGAAATCATTTAGAAGAGAACGGCAACAGTTTGAGCAAACAGTTATGAGGGCATGAGCTGGGTATATGTGGTGGGAGGATGAGAGAAAAGAAAGTGTGGGAAATAATAAAGAAATGGAATCAGTGCTTTTTAATGGAAGGAGACTGAAGCAGGGTTAAGAAGCCTTCAGGACTTTTGTTTGGGCTATGAGCTTTGCTATAAAGTATACTGGAGAGATAAGGAAATTGACAGCTAAAAAATATTGAAGTCAGAGTTGATATACTGAGTTTGAGATGCTAATGTGACATTCATGTGGAAGTGTCCAGTGAGCAGTTAAGTATACGGGTTTGGCATTCAGAAGAAAGGATGAGATATAATGAACATTGAATGAAAATATTTTGTGCTGCTATATTGTGCTAATCTGACTCAGATTCTATGTATTGACTCATTCACAATCTCATTAGGATCTTGCTGATCACTGGTGCCCACAGGCATTGCCTATAGGTGGTAAATCTATAGCCTAAGGTCATATCCAAGATGACCAATTCATTGAGACACTTTTTAATCTTTTGAACTATTCCAAGATTCAGTTCAGTTCAGCTCAGTCGCTCAGTCGTGTCCGACTGTGACCCCATGAATCACAGCATGCCAGGCCTCCCTGTCCATCACCAACTCCTGGAGTTCACTCAAACTCATGTCCATCGAGTTGGTGATGCCATCCAACCATCTCATCCTCTGTCATCCCCTTCTCCTCCTGCCCCCAATCCCTCCCAGCACATCAGGGTCTTTTCCAATGAGTCAACTCTTCACATGAGGTGGCCAAAGTATTGGAGTTTCAGCTTCAACATCAGTCCTTCCAATTAACACCCAGGACTGATCTCCTTTAGGATGGACTGATAGGATCTCCTCGCAGTCAAAGGGACTCTCAAGAGTCTTCTCCAACACCACAGTTCAAAAGCATCCATTTTTCGGTGCTCAGCTTTCTTCACAGTCCACCTCTTACATCCATACATGACCACTGGAAAAACCATAGCCTTGACTAGACAGACCTTTGTTGGCAAAGTAATGTCTCTGCTTTTTAATATGCTATCTAGGTTGGTCATAACTTTCCTTCCAAGGAGTAAGCGTCTTTTAATTTCATGGCTGCAATCACCATCTGCAGTGATTTTGGAGCCCCCCAAAAATTAAAGTCAGCCACTGTTTCCACTGTTTCCCCATCTATTTCCCATGAAGTGATGGGACCAGATGCCATGATCTTAGTTTTCTGAATGTTGAGCTTTAAGCCAACTTTTTCACTCTCCTCTTTCACTTTCATCAAGAGGCTTTTTAGTTCCTCTTCACTTTCTGCCATAAGGGTGGCGTCATCTGCATATCTGAGGTTATTGATATTTCTCCTGGCAATCTTGATTCCAGCTTGTGCTTCTTCCAGCCTAGCGTTTCTCATGATGTACTCTGCTTAGAAGTTAAATAAGGGTGACAATATACAGCCTTGACGCACTCCTTTTCCTGTTTGGAACCAGTCTGTCATTCCATATCCAGTTCTAACTGTTGCATCCTGACCTGCATACAGGTTTCTCAAGAGGCAGGTCAGGTGGTCTGGTATTTCCATTTCTCTCAGAATTTTCCACAGTTTATTGTGATCCACACAGTCAAAGGCTTTGGCATAGTCAATCCAAGATTAGCCATCTTCAAAGTTTCTCAGATTCTTCCTGAGTTGTGGCCTCTTCCGCTTACAAATATCTAATTGTCTTGGCCATATTTTGCTAGAAGCTCAAGTGTTGCTGTCTTTAAGAAGCTTCACATATGCAGATATTCTAAAAGCTGCAACTCATGTTATCTCTCTGGCCATCCCCAAATCAAATATTCAGAAAACCTCAGGGCTAGGAAGTGCTTTTGCAGAAAAGTACATTTATTAATGAAAAATGTGTGGCCAAAGCAGAGAAAGTGACTTACTGAAGTTTCAATTCACTCAATAAAATGTTTATTTTGCCATGTGCCAAGCACCTTCCTAGATGCTGGAAATGCTGAAAGATGTGGATGCTGCTCTCTTTTAGTGAGTTTATAGTCCACCCGGAGGGAGATAAACACCACTAACCAGGACACTGTCATGTAGCCTAGGGGAGTGATAACTAAGTTAAGATTAGATATCTTTCCCCACTGGCAATGTTTAGCAGAGCAAGGATTCTGATATCAGGTTTGTCTAACTCTTAATTCCAAGTCCTTTCCAATATATCACTTGTCTTCTTTATTAATAGATAATGTAATTTGATTATATCATAGTTGAAGAGTAGTTAAGGGCATGAGTCAGATTACCTGGATTCAAATCTCAATTCCTCATTTATTACCTCTATACCTTGGATAAGTTACTCACCCTATCTGAATATTAAGTTCCAATCATCAGTAAATTGCAGATAATTTCTACTTCATAGGGCATGCTGTGTTTAATATATGATACTTATTTTATTTATTTTTACTTTTTAATATTTTATTTATTTTTATTATATTTATTTGGCTATGCTGGGTCTTAATGGCTGCATGGGCTTTTCTCTAGTTATAGTGCAAGGGCTTCTTATTGGGGTGGCTTCTCTTGTTGTGGAGCATAGGCTTTAGGGTGTGCAGACATTGGGAATTATAGCACATGGGCTCAGTAATTGTGGCTCCAGGGCTCTAGAGCACAGACTTGGAAGTTGCAGCACACAGGCTCGGTGAAGGCATGTGGGATCTTCCCAGATCAGGGATGGAAGCCATATCTCCTGCATTGGGAGGTGGATTTCTTACCACTGCACCACTAGGGAAGCCCTGTGGTACTAATTTTTATGTGTTAGACAAACTCCAGTGTTCTTTGGGCTTCCCACGTGGTGCAGTGGTAAAGAACCTGCCTGCCAGTGCAGGAGATGAAAAAGATTCAGATTCAGTCTCTGGGTTGGGAAGATCCCCTGGAGTAGGAAATGGCAACCCCTTCCAGTATTCTTGCCTAGAAAATTCAAGAGACAGAGGAGTCTGGCAGACTATATTTTATGGGGTTGCAAGGAAATTAGACATGACTGAGCACACACACACACACACACATACACAAAAGATTCTTTATAATTTAAAAACTGGTCTCTATTGCTTTCTGCTAAGTGAAGCTGGGGATGTGAGTAGAAGAGCATGAGACTGGGAACTAGGATTATTGGATTTTAGTCCAAGCTTTGGTCCCAAATAGCTGTCAGTTTGGGGCAATCATGTGACTCTTCTGGGCCACAATTTTTCCATCCTCCAGTTGTAATCTCTGACGTGCCTTCTTTTTAACTGGTGGACTGTTACAAGGAAGATGGGTCTTATTTGGAAAGACCCTGATGCTGGGAAGGATTGAAGGCAGGAGGAGAAGGGTATGACAGAGGATGAGATGGTTGCATGGCATCACTGACTTGATGGATATGCGTTTGGGTAAACTCTGGGAGTTGGTGATGGACAGGGAGGCCTGGCGTGCTGCAGTCCATGGGGTTGCAAAGAGTCGGACACGACTGAGCGACTGAACTGAAGTGAACTGATAAGAAAAGACTTGTAATGTTCTTTATCTTTCTGGCTTACTTCACTCTGTATAATGGGCTCCAGCTTCATCCATCTCATTAGGACTGGTTCAAATGAATTCTTTTTAATGGCTGAGTAATATTCCATGGTGTATATGTACCACAGCTTCCTTATCCATTCATCTGCTGATGGGCATCTAGGTTGCTTCCATGTCCTGGCTATTATAAACAGTGCTGCGATGAACATTGGGGTGCACGTGTCTCTTTCAGATCTGGTTTCCTCGGTGTGTATGCCCAGCAGTGGGATTGCTGGGTCATATGGCAGTTCTATGTCCAGTTTTTTAAGAAATCTCCACACTGTTTTCCATAGCGGCTGTACTAGTTTGCATTCCCACCAACAGTGTAAGAGGGTTCCCTTTTCTCCACACCCTCTCCAGCATTTATTGCTTGTAGACTTTTGGATAGCAGCCATCCTGGCTGGCGTGTCTGACACATGTATATGGAATTTAGAAAGGTGATAACGATAACCCTATATGCAGAACAGAAAAAGAGACACAGTAATACAGAACAGACTTTTGAACTTTGTGGGAGAATGTGAGGGTGGGATATTTGAAAAGAACAGCATGTATACTATCTATGGTGAAACAGATCACCAGCCCAGGAGGGATGCACGAGACAAGTGCTCCGGCCTGGTGCACTGGGAAGACCCAGAGGAATCGGGTGGAGAGGGAGGTGGGAGGGGGGATCGGGATTGGGAATACATGTAAATCCATGGCTGATTCATATCAATGTATGACAAAACCCACTGGAAAAAAATAATAATAATAATAAAAAAAAAATTAAAAAAAAAAAAAAAGAAAAAAAAAAAAAAGAAAAGACTTGTAAAAATAAGGCTTGACACTCTGTCATATGTCACACTTTCCTCCTTTCCCTTAACTCTTAATTTCTGTACTTCAAGTTACTGCATATTGCTTTTATCCAACAAATGGTACTATGTGCGTAATGTACTACATTTGCTAGATCTGCATGGGGCCCAGAACATCTGGACATAAATTGAGGAAAAGACACACTGGTGGCCACCCAGCTGTTTTATCACCACAGCCCTCAAAAGCACAACATTTTGTATACGCAATCTGGAGCAAGATGAAAATTTCAAACATCTGATGAGATTCATCTTTTTCCAGGACCTACTATGTGCCAGATTTTTCCACCTATGGAAGACAACCCTGAGAAGTAGTCATTCCATTTCACAGATGAGAAAACTAAGCTTTAAAGTGACTTGATTGAGGTTGCACTAATGGCACATATAGATTCCAGCTCAACGTCCAAAGTCTGATTTAGTTCATTCTTGACCGAGGATTTAATTTTTTGTTTGGAGTAGTCATAGCACATCATCCTAGTGACATGTGATTTTGTGACTTGGGATGTTGAGAAGTCCAACACTCTTTTCAGTATAGACTCTTATATCTTTTCTAGATGAGGGAGAGACTATGATGATTAAAATGCACAGGTTCACCTTAACCCAGCTGCTGCCCTTCATGAATCTGAGGCTCTGCAGTTGTATCATTATTTCAATAACCTCATCACTGGCATCCTTTCAGAGTGAGTGGAGTGGGGTTGGGGGGAGTTGGTATTGGAACCAAAAGAAGCTGAATTCAATACAAGCTGAATACCAGAGACTCCTGAACTGAGGGCTTTTTGGGTCAATGAACCTGGCTCATGAAGGTGACATGTCTTCCCTTCTTTACCCTCATACCTGAACTTTTACTATTGTCCTGGAAAAATTGGGGAATAGATGTCTATAGTACCTGATGAAAAACAGTAGAAAGGAACTTTGTGTGTGAGTTGGGAGAAGAACAGAGAGAAGATGGCTAAAGCAGAAAGCAGGAAACTCTAAGATTCTCTGAAAAATATATGAAAGCAATGTTCTTTAGAGAAAAACACCAGACTGTATTAAGTCAGGGATATGGGGCTTTCCTGGTGGCTCAGATGGTAAAGAATCTGCCTCAGTGTGGGATACCTGGGTTTCATTCCTGGGTTGGGAAGACCCCCTGGAGAAGGGAATGGCTACCCACTCCAGTATTCTTGCCTGGAGAATTCCATGGACAGGGAAGCCTGGCATGGGGTCCCAAAAAGTCAGACATGACTGATCGACTAATACTTTCACTTTATCTTTCTTTTACTGATCAACTCTCTCAGTTTTATAGCTTTTACCATAGAGTTAGTAAAATCAATATTAGTTTGTTTCACAGAGTAGAAATAATCTTGAAAAACTTAGCTTTGATTAGAATTTCTAAAAGCAAATCCTATTCTTCCCTCTTAATTCAAATGATAAAATTGCAGATGTATTCAGCAGAAAAATAGTGACCTAGGATATCATAAGATTATTCTTAAGATTTCAGGATATCTTATAAAATCCTGCATTCAAAATTTTCAGTATTAATTTTAGAGTTAATAGCACTGCACGTTCTTCACTGAACAGCAACTAAAATATTTCTGTTTGGAAAATTATCTTCAAGTCTTATAGAACAGGGATATGCTAAAAATAGCACTAAAGTTTTAGCTTGACAGATAACATTAACTGAGGTGAGGAATAAAAGAGAAAGATTAAGCTGGCTCAGGATGGGAAAGATTCATGAGTTATCCACATACAAGTAGAAAGAAATTTTATAAGGTTTAGTGAAAATGTCAGACTCTCTTTCTCCTGGGCCTTTGAACATTTTCCCTTTTGTCTGGATAATTTTTGCTGTATTTCAACATGTTCCGAATTTCCCCAAGCTCTGGACTCTACTATATTTTCCCACAGCACTTACCACCTCCTAATATAATATAAAATATTTTCATTATATTTTTGTTTGCTTCTCCCATGCTCCTCTGCCAATGTAACAGAAGAGGGAGGTTGCTATTGCCACCACAGTTGTATCCACAGCACCTAGAAAGGTCCCACTGTGCAGAAAAACCTTGATAAATATTTGTGGGGTGGATGAAAATATACTTTGTAGCACATGTCCTGCCTGAAACTTATCCTAAACAAGTTTCATCTTGCATTCACTCTATCACAGCAATTTTAACACCATATATTAAAAAAAAAATTAAATTGAAGTACATGTAGTATAGAATTACCATTTTATCTTGTATTATTATTATTATTTGTTATACTTTATTAATGGGGATTGATGTGGATAATTTGCAATCTAGAAAACATTTAATATTTAATAAAAATTCTTTATATATATCCACTTTCTTTGTCTATATGGAGGAGGTTCTCAAAGAATAGTACTTGTGAAAGAAGCATGTTTTTTAGGTTATTTTATCCCATTTTAAGTCATTGGAAATTTGAGAACTCAAATTTATAGAGATTGGCAAAATTTTTTTAAAATATTAATCTTCTAGACCTTTGCAAATGATAAATAATAACTATAAGTTTATCACAAGACAGAGATAGCATGTTAAGCATTTCAAAAGTTACACAATTTCAATGAATGCATTTCACAAACTATCAAATATATCCCAATGGAGAAGTAATTTTTAAAAGATATGGTATGCTGACATTGGGCATATTTTACATATATATATTTTTATTGGAATATAGTCATTTTACAATGTTGTACAGCATAGTGCATTAGCTGTGTGTGTGTGTGTGTGTGTATCCCCTCCTTCTTGGCCTCTCCCCCATCCCACCCATCTAGGTCACCACAGAGCACCCAGCTGAACTCCCTGCAGTATACAACAGGTTCCCACGAGCTATCTGTTTTACACATGGTAGTGTATATATGTCAATACGAGTCTCCCAATTCATCCCACCCCCTCATCCACACATCTGCTCCTAATGTCTATGTGTCTGTCTTTCCTGAAAATAGGTCCCCGTTTTAGAGTATACAATTTGGTAGTTAATTCACAAACTTAGTAGATTTAGCACATTCACAATGTTGAGCAAACACTCCCTCAATCGAATTCCAACTCATTCTCATCAGCCTTAAAGAAAATCCTGTAGCCATTTAGGAATCAATCCCCATTTTCCCCTACCTCTTAGCACCTGATGCTTTCTGTGTCTGTTTTATACAAAAGGAATGGAATAATATATAATCTTTTGTGTTTGGGTTGTTTCGGTTCAGTTCAGCTCAGTCGTGTCCGACTGTTTGTGACCCCATGGACTGCAGCACGCCAGGCTTCCCTGTCCATCACCAACTCCTGGAGCTTACTCAAACTCATGTCCATCGTGTCGGTGATGCCATCACCATCTTATCTTCTGTTGTCCCCTTCTCCTCCTGCCTTCAATCTTTCCCAGCATCAGGGTCTTTTCAAAAGAGTCAATTCTTTTCATCAGATGGCCAAAGTATTGGGAGTTTCAGCTTCACCATCAGTCCTTCCAATGAATATTCAGGACTGATTTCCTTTAAGATGGACTGGTTGGATCTCTTTGCAGTCCAAGGGACTCTCAAGAGTCTTCTCCAACACCACAGTTCAAAAGCTTCAGTTCTTCTGTGCTCAGCTTTCTTAATAGTCCAATTCTCACATCCATACATGACTACTGGAAAAACCATAGCTTTGGCTAGATGGACCTTTGTTGGCAAAGTAATATGTCTGCTTTTTAATATGCTGTTTAGGCTGGTCACAGCTTTTCTTACAAGGAGCAAGCATCTTTTAATTTCATGACTGCAGTCACTATTTGCAGTGATTTTGGAGCCCAAGAAAAGAAAGTCTGTCACTGTTTCCATTGTTTCCCCATCTATTTGCCATGAAGTGATAGGACCGGATGCCATGATCTTAGTTTTCTGAATGTTGAGTTTTAAGCCAACTTTCTTTCAGTTAGCACAGTGTTTTTGAAAAGTGCATTTTTTTTTCATTTTGAAAAGTGCATTTGAAAAATTCATTGTGTTATATGTAGATGTATATCTTCATTACTGTTTAAGCCTGAGTAATATTCTGTTGTGTGTATGTATATACAACATTTGCTTACTTGTTCATCTTCATCTATTGATGGACATTTAGGTGGTCTCCACCTTTTGGTTATTGTGAATAGTGCTGCTATAAATAGCCCCGTGCAACAATTTGTTCACACCATATTTTGATTACTTCTTTTCTAATCTCCAAATTGTGGACTCCATTAGGGCAGGGGTTGAATTGGTCTTGTTCACAAATGTATCCCCAGATGGAGTTGTGGTCTGGATAATATTTGTTCAATGAATGACTTGAATACAAAATGTCCAAGTCTCTTGAATATTTCATTAAAAGAGAATTACTGGAATTTCCTAAGTTAATAGGGATATCGCAGCTTTAAAAAAATTTAAGAACACCATGGAAATGAAAGAATATCTATGCCTTAATTCCATATAAGGGTTTCCCAGGTGGCACTAGTGGTAAATTCCATATAAAGGCTAACTGCAGGAAAGTGAAAGGGAGGTGAGGGTGGCTGAGAGGAATGAAGGACTCAAGTGGAGAGGAGAGGAGGCAGCAGCAGCTGACAGAGGTGTAGAAGCGTGGGGGAAGGAAGGGTGTACAGAGGGCTGGGGGGGAAGGGTGAGCAGAGGGCAGAGGGCTCAGAGATGAAGGACACCAGGCAGTTCTCAGGTTGCTATATGCCTCTCAAGCTGAGAGACGTTGAGAGAAGTCCTCTCTGCCCCCAAGAAACAGCATTTTGTCTTTTATTTTCAAGCATCAAAGTTGATTTCTGACATAAAGGTTTGCTTTAGTGTGGAATTCTGAAGGTGTTCCCCAGGTGTTCAAGAGTGACTTTGGCTTTTAGAAGAAACTTTTGAAATGAAAAGTGGTCTTCACACTGTAGTCACAATTTAGGGAAAAAAAAAATTGTTGTACCAAAACATGCAACAAATTTACCCTTTTAATAATTAATAAGGGTACATTTACAGTGTTGTTAACTACATAAACATTGTTGTATAGCAGATCCGTGGAACTTTTTCTTCTTGCATGACTGATACTCTATACCCATTGAACTTAACTAAGCATTTATAGGACACCTCCTGTGTGCCTGCAATTAAAAGAGACCATTGTCTCTCTGGGTAATTTGCTCCTTCATCCATTTACATCTAGAGACTCTGTTCATTTACATATATTAATAAGCCTGCATTTTTTGGTAGTGCTTTACAAGTTATAAGGCACTTTCCTTATATTTCCTTATAAGTAAATTATAAGGTACTTCCTATTTACTCCATTATTTGATCCCCTCCCAAACTGTTACTATTTGATTTTACAAATGAGGAAACCAAAGTCAAGAGAAGAGTAGTTTATCCAAGATTTTAGAGCCAGAGAGTTGCAGAGCTAAGATTTGAAGTTGGTTTTTGAAAATGAGTTCTTCCCAGTGGATTATGCTATCATGATTCATTTCAAATAGCAATAAAGAGTGACGTTAGCTTTTCCTCTTGGGTTACTTAGAAAAATGAAAAATATTTATAAAATAAATTTCATTATCTGGTTCAAAATGGCTTTTAAAAATTCACTGTATAAGTTGCTTTTTTCTCTTAACAAATTCCTCTGATCCAAAGCTTTTTTCTTATTTAGCTTTTATTTATTGTTCTAAACAGTATTACTTTGCAAGTATTAGCCATTGCATTGGACATGTGCTAAAGTGCTGGAACCAAATTTGGTCTTGAATCCTATATTTGTTGCTAAATTAGTTGTGTGACCTAGGAGAAGCCAATAACCTTAAGCTTCAATGTGCCCATCTGTAAAATGGTGATTATAATAATAGCTACCTCAAACTGTCCTAATGAAGAGTAGATGAGATAATGCATCAAAATTGCTTAGCATATTTCCCTGGCCCATAGCAAGCTCTCAACAAATGAGAGATGTTATTACTATCCTAAATATGAAAAATGAATATTTTATCCAATTGAACCCATTTTTAGTAAAGGACTGAATCCTTGCAGCCAGAAAGTATGGAAAGAGTCCAGAATTTGAAGCCAAACTGAAGTAAGTGCCAATCCCGTTTCTGCCAGTTAGGAGCGGTATGGATTTTGCTCCTTACTGCACATTGAGGATGATAATACCTAGCTAGCTAACTAGATTCTTGCGAGTATATTTTTAAAGACCCTGAGATATCATAAGTGTTCAATAAATAGAAGCTAGTATTGTTATTATTATAAATATTATTATTTCAAATAAAAAAATCCCAGTCTCACATACCAACAGATCTAGAGACTCAGAGAAGACACCAAGGTGAATGCCAGCTGAGTGCAGAATTCTATCTTTTGGGATCAGAACTCAGACAACCCTTAAAAACTAGACCTGAAAATGGCTGTGACAATTAACAAGATATATCTTATGACCTAGATTGCAAAATGTCAAGGTCATTATTATGTCATGGATGTTTGTCTCTGCATCTTATTCTTCTTTTTAGTCCAAAGCCTTTACATCTAATTTAACTGATGTATTGATCATCCACTACACGACTAACCCCGTCACTGGGGGAAACACAAAAACACACGTGCTGATCTCTCCTCAGCTGACATTCTTAGAGGGGTTTTACTCAATTCCATAACATTAAGTGCATCTATATCCAGATGACTACCAATTTATTTCTTCGGTCCCACCTTCTCCTCTTGACCCTTCAGACTCATCGCATTTGCCTATTTTCCATGTTCATGTAGGTGTGAAACATCTCAAAGATAATGGGGCTAAAGCAGAACTGTTGACATATTCTCCACCCTGCTCCATAAGCCTGCCTTTACCTCAATATATCACATTCAGTAAATAACACCAAGTTCACCCAACTACTTGGTCCAAAGTTGGAACAATCTATGACCTTTGCCTTTCTTTCACAGCCTATATCCAATGTATCAGCAAATATCATCAGTTTTACTTTCAGAATATAATCCTAATCCAGCCATTTCTTACTGATTTCCTCCATTCTCATCCCAGCCTCAAACATCAATCTTTTGCACTTGCTTGACCGAACCCCTTACTTTCAGCCTTGCCTCCAGGTCAATGACTATGACCACATACATGGTACACAGTACAACTCCAGGGACACCTTCCACATTAACTTCGGTGTGAAGATGCCCCTGAAGTACTGCTTCCCAGGGACCTTACTTGCTTTCTTCCAGTCTAATCTCCATGGAGCAAAAATTTCAAATTTAAGTCAAAACGTATTGCTGCTCTCCTCAGAATGCCTCAGCGCTGCCTTTCACACCTATAGTAAAGTCTGCAGTTTTGCAAGATGCCACAGAATCTGGCTTCAAACCACACCACCTCATTTAATTCTCCTCTTCCACTCTCTCACCTTCCTCTGGTTACATAAATCTCTTTGCTTTTCCTGTAGACCATCTCAAGTACATTCCCCTCAGGGCCTTTGAAGTTGCTGGTCCCTCTCTCTGGGATCCTCTTCCTACAGGTATTTGCATAGGGCATGCTAAGTCACTTCAGTTGTGTACATCTTTCTGTGACCCCATGGACTAGAGCCCACCAGGCTCCTCTGTCCATGGGATTCTCCAGGCAAGAATACTGGAGTGGGTTGCCTTCGCAACCCAGGAGATCTTCCCAACTCAGGGATCAAACCCATGTCTCTTATGTTTCCTGCATTGGCGGGTGGGCTCTTTACCACTGAACCACCAGGGAAGACCCATTGTGCACCCTCATCTAAGTCAAGTACTTGCTCAAGTGTTCCTTCTCAGGGAGGGCTTGTCTGATCATCCCATGATTTAATGTGATATTGTTTTACCCGGCTTCATTTTTTGTATAGAATTTACTCTACCTTGCATGATAGATTTACTTATTTATTTGGTTTTCCTCTGTCTCTCCCATGGGAATTTAATCTTTATGAGGGTAGAGATGTTTTCCCCCATTTTACTCAATACCGTATTCTAGGAAGGGCTTAGTGCATAAGTGTTCAGTAAATATTTAGAGATTGAATGAATGGAACATGAAATTTATTCATTGGTTCATGAATTCCTTCCTTCCTTCATTGAACAATCATTCACTAATAAGCTATTCTGTGCTAGTATATCACATACATCATTTCCTCTCACCCTAACAATAATGTGATCTTGATTTTTACAAGTTAACAGGGTTTTGCGGAGAGGAAGAATCTGGGCTACACGAGGTATTAGTTTGATTGACTTCACTGCCCATAAACTTTCCACTCTAGCAAATTATCACTTACCTAGCCTATGCTGGCTAGTGGTTATGCATGGCACTTGATGAAATAAAAAAATTGGAAATGATTTAATCATGACAATATGTAGAGTTTATTTAGGTAGTTTATCAGTCAGGTTTTGCTGCAATAGTAAACAACCTCTGTCTCAGAGGCTCATGACAACAGATATTTATTTCTTATTCACATTATATGAAAGCTGTGGGTCAGCTGGGTTCAACTTAGCTTACATGTCTTCTTGTACTGCAACCTAAACCAGAGAGTGACCACTAGCTGGGAATGCCCTTTTCACAGTGGAGGTGGGCATGAGAGGGAGCAAGCCAAACCCTGCAAGCACATTTAAAGCTCCTGATTGAATTTGACAAGTGTCACATATTCCTGATCTCCCATTGACCAAAGTATGTCACATGGCCAAGCTCAAAATCGGTGAGGCCAAGATGCAGATTCCTCCCTCAGTTTGTGTAGGCATATCACCTGTAAATAGGTGGGAACATATAATCCTATTATAGAGAAACAGAGAAGAGTTCAGAAAAATAATCCCAAGTCTATCATAGAAGAAGAAGATATTTTTTAAAATGCGATCCATGGGACAAAAACAACAAAAGCCCCCTTTAGTTATCCTTGTAGAAGAGAATGGTTTAGGGTCTGTCTTCACATTGGCAAATTTGAATCGACATTATTCTTATTTCCACTAGCAGTGAATGGTTTCAGAGGGACTTCACTCTTGCTTTTTTTTGTGCGTTGACTCTGTGAAGACTTTGAAATCTTACTCTATGCTAGACACTAGGGAAACAGGATGAACTTCACAAAAGATTTTTGGGAAAACAAGCTGTTAAATTATTTGTTTACAGTTAGAGCTATACATTTTTTTAGCAGCCAGTATCTTTGGAACCCTGTCCAAAAGAGCTTTTTCTCTTGAAGCTATGGAAGCCAAACTAGCTCTGATGATCAGGGAATTAAAATGTCTCATTTGAGTTTATACTGAAGCATTGACTCTTAAATGAACAATTAGTTGTAACCCTCACATATAGTAGTATCTCAACCTCTCTCTCTCTCACACTCACACACTCAGTGTTGTAGGTGCCCTGACATATGCATGCTCTTTTGCATCTTTTCATCCAGACTTTGTGTATAACTCTTTAGCTAACATCCTTTATCAAGGCTTTAGTGGACCACTATAATGTTATTTATTCAACAGCACCCCTCTCATTTTCCTGGGAAGAGAGTATTTTTTCTTCTTCTGAGAATGATGCCTTTCCTTTCCCCTACTATAGCTGTGCAATCTGCAAGAACCACTGCCTGATTTATATGTGGGCATCAGATCTCAGCCTGGCCAATGTGAGCTCTTGCTTTACATTTTTGGAGCTGGGATTAGGAAACTGCATCAGTGCCTCTCTCCAGAGGAATAAAATGAGTGATGTGAGCCTAAGAAGGCTTAGGCCTCTATGTTTCCTCTCTTGTGAAAGAAGGCAGCCCGAATGAGAGAAAATAAAGCTGACATACTGAGGGAGTCAGAGAAAAGACATGGGCACATTCCATTATGGGTAGTTTTCAACTCCCAGGTCCAATCGCTCTTGATATCCGGCTGTCTTACTGCCCTCAATGTATCTGATTATTCATCCCTTTCTTGGATCCTGTGAATAATTAATGCCTTACCTTTTTGGGCAAAGATAGTTTAAGTTGAATTTCTGCTTCTCGCAAACAGGTCATTCTTTGGAGAATAACGGCATTTTAAAAACTGTCCTTGGGGAAAAAAAAAAGAAAGAGACACTGAAGGTATTTCAGGGATGGGCAGGAAGAGGGGGTCCCTGGTAGAGAAGTTTGGGGAAAACCAGCAGAGGGTGGAGTCACAGATGATTTAGAGAGGAGGGCTTTGAGAAGAAAGGCATAATCTGCAGTAGGCATGCACACTTCTGAGAGAACTGGCAAGATGGGGACCAGAAATTGTTAATGGTTATGGTTAATTCATTGGATTTCATCACAAGCAGGTCACATAAGCACATACAATGGAGAGGTGGCCGCGTAAACCAGCCAACATGGATTAGGGAGTAAACGGAGCTGAGGAAGACCAGACTGTGAGTGTAAAGAATGTTAGGAGATTTGACAGTAAAGAAAAGGCAAGAAATAAGATCAGCATCAGTAGCTTCCTTTAAGCAAGGTTTTTAGTTTTTTCCTTTCTCAGTGTGGAAGAGATAGAATCAATAAATATTTGCCAAGTATGTATTACATTTCAGATACAATGTTATATGTTGGAATAAAAAGATGAATAAAACACTAGCAAGATTGAATAAATTATGGTTAATCCATAAAATGGAAAACTAACAGCTCTAAAAATAAAAGGACCTTTTAAATAATAAAATCTGTTGAAATGTTAATTTAAAAATCAGGTTAAAAAAATCAGCATGTACATATAGTCTAATTTTTACTGTATACCTAAAAATAGATATGTACCCACAGGAAAAAGGATAGAAGAATGCACACAAAGATATAATTGGTGGTAAGTAGTGGTGTTCAGATTTATGGACAACATTTATCCTTTTCTAATCTACATTTTCTAAATTTTCTGTATTTAGCCTATGCTACGTTTATAGTAAGAAAAATACACAAAAATAATATATATCTAAAAATAGTTGTAATATAGACCCTGAAGTTGGTCACCAACTGATAGAAGAAATGAAAGACTAAACAACCAGGTGCATGCAACCCTACTTATTAAATCCAAAGACAAGAGTTTCCGTGGGTAGAGAGTAATTATATCTCCCTGGTGGGGCTGGGGAGCCTTCTCAGAGGAAGTGATATTTCAGTTAGGTCTTGAACAATGAGCAAGAATTGGTCTGGCTAAGAAGACTGCATATATTAACACATATATATGGAATCTAGAGAGCTTCCCTGGTGGCTCAGACGGTGAAGTGTCTGCCTACGATGCGGGAGACCCGGGTTCGATCCCTGGGTCAGGAAGACCTCCTGGAGAAGGAAGACCGCATATAATAACACATAGATATGGAATCTAGAAGGATGGTACTGACTGTGGAGCAGCAATGGTAATGCAGACGTAGAGAGCAGACTTGGGGACAAGGGCTGGGGAGAACAGGGAGAGGGTGAGATAAATGGAGAGCAGCATGGGTGCACACACACTAACATGTGTAAATAGAGAGCCGATGGGAACTTGCTGCATGACTCAGGGAACTCAGATGGGGGCTCTGTAGTAACCTAGAGGGGTGGGGATGGGTGGGGATGGGTGGGGATGGGTGGGGATGGGTGGGAGGTGGGAGGTGGGAGGGAGATTCAAGAGGGAGGGGACATATGTGTACCTATGGTTAATTCATGTTGATGCATGACAGAAATCAAACAAAAATTGTAAACCAGTCATCAGTCAATTAAAAATAATTTTTTTTTAAAAAAAGGCCATGAGAAAACAAGCATAAAGTAGGAAAGTCCATCAAGCATTCAAGGAATTTTAAACATTCTGAGGGCAGAAGGGAAGGGGCAGAGGGAAGGTGGCTCCTGGAACAAGAGGTATTTGTTACCTATTAAGGACTGGGGACACGATCCTGTAGTTTAGGCAATGCAGAACGAGCAGAGAGTCAAGCAAGTCTTTGTAGAGAACCCCTGAGCAGACATACATGAAGAGGATGCAGCAGAGCTGATGGAGTCAGTGAGGAGGCTGAAAGTCCAAGTGTGAAAGGGTGAGGACTTGAACCAGGAAAATGGTAGAAGGATTGGAGAAGCAGGGCTCTGTTAGAGAGTTATTTAGGAAGAGAAGGTAATAGGGTTTAATAGCAATATTAATAGCTATTGCATGGGTGCTCTGGAAGAAGACCTTTGAGATGGATTTTGGGGTGCAGGATGAAGAGAAAAAGAACTTTGTATCGTTATTCAGAGGGAGGAGTCAGATTGCATCTCAGACCTTAGCCCTAGTTTTTTTTTTAAGGGAGATTCTTTATTGATATAAGATTTTACTCATTTGTATATATTTATTTCTCATTCATTTACCCAGTCCATCATTTATCTTCTTAATTAAACAATGAAGGAATATATCACCAGAAACAAAAATTGAAAACATTACTGATGTTACATATACCTCTGTGCTCTCTCCCATCTCTCATTGTCTTCTCCTGTCCTCTTAAAGGTGTCACTGTCCTAACCTTAGCCCAAATTGCAGGGCTTGGGAGCAAGTATTCCCCATCACAGCTGTACTGCATTGGACCCAAATGGCCATGCCTTTCTACCCCTGCCTCAATCAATCATGAGATATGACAATCCCAGAAAAGATGTGACCGCTGGTGAGGTGACTCTGCAGGCAGGTCCTGAAGCAACTGGAGGCAGGGGAACAAATCTTTCTTTGAAGGGGCCTGGGCAGTGCATCTCTGTGTTTACGGCAGCTAACAACTGTGTATGGCATGCTAGTATTACATTGCTCATTTCACCTTCACCCCACACTACAAAGGAGTCAACACCATCATCCCCATTTTATAAATGGGGGAAGGTGCACAAAGAAATGAAGAAATTTGCCCAACATTTAGCTAATGAGCAGTAGAGTACGGATTAAAATTTGAATTTGGCTTTAGTGCCTATGTACTTAACCACTGGCCCACACTACCTGTCACTGAGAGTGTGGGGAAGGGGACAGGGAATTATGACCAGAGACATGGGTGGATTGGATCTGCTAGTTCTTCTATGACAGTACAGCTGGAGAGTTTGATGTTGACTGCCTTCTTATCTTCCCTCTGCCTGCCCACACTTCCTCCTCCCCCTCCCTTTCTTTTTTTCTCAAACAGTATTTATTATCATAGGAAGGAAAGTCAAAGTCAATAGAGTACACATTGATTTATTAAACAAAGTCCAACATGGGGATTAATAACATAAATACAGACTTCAGTGAAATTGTGCCCTTGTGCTTATTTTTAAAGCTGTGTTTCAAAAAGGGCTATACATACAAGTTATGGATAATTTTGATCAAATGATAAGAATAGACACTAGTTAGTAAAGGCAAATTCTTGTATTCTTGGATTGCCAATAAATATGTAGGTGTTCAAGATTGTTCCTTCTCTCTTTTCCCAGTGGCACATTCACTTCAAAGCCTGGTTCACAAAGGGAAATTTTTAAAGCACACAAACACCATTTAGTATTTTCTCAAAGCCATTGAGGGATTTTTATAATATTTTCACTTAACCCAGGGCCGGCCAAGTGTCGGGGGTGGGACAGAGGGCTGAGGGGTTTGCAGGTGGGCTGAGGGGTTTGGAGGTGGGCTGCGGAAACATGGGGACCCAAGAGACAAAGTAACCAAGAAGAGAGCATGAGCCCATTCCTCACAGACTTGGACTGGAGGATGAGTGTCAGCTTCTCCCACTCACTGGCTCAGTAATGAGTGAGGTCATCTCATGCTCTTGAGCCTCACTGTCACAACTGAAAACGCCCGTGTCGTCAGACTGTTGTCCGAGTTAAAGGAGATGGTGCCTGTGAAAGAGCCTGGCTCCCCGTACGTACTAAGAAGCGCCATCTAATGGGAATGAGAAATGATGTTTCAGCCATTTATGATTCAAGAGAGCATCTTTCTTGCATCTTTCTCCTCCTCCAGCCTGTCCTCTTGCAAGATGGGGATTTCTGCCTTCAGGGGCCCCTAGGGGCTTCGGGGGTGGAGCACTAGCCAAGAGGATAATTCCTCCCTTGCACTCAATCCACCTGGCATTCATCTGCAGCCAGGGAGAGCAGCCAGACTGATTTCTTGAGGTAAACACACCGAGCAAGCAAGACAGGCCCCACGGAGTTATTTAAAACCCCCATCTGAGAGAGAGCATCTTGAATCTGAAGTTCTTGCCTAAATATAAACGGCAAAGCTTATTCAACATCAAATCAAATCAATGATAATTTGAGGACTAATTAGCATTTGGTTTTTTTTTTGTTTTTTTTTCGGCAGCATGGTGATGTGGTGTATAATGCTACGTGACTGGGGAGAAGCATGTAATTATGGAGCTGAATACATTGTCTCCTGGAGAGTGGGGAAGGAGCATTCTTTAGCCAAAGAGGCCTGTTGTTGGCCAGAGGGTGGATGGGGGTGCAGGCAGGTGGGGCAGAGTCCATGTTTGAATCCGCTGAGGCCAGGACATCGGCAGCTCCTGGGTGGTCCTGCTTCCCCTCTGACAGAAGGTTTTTCACTTCTAATTGGATCAACAAAGCTTCACCTCTCACTTTAATTCTGGGAGGTAAAAGAGGAGATGAGATGATTTCAGAAAGGAGTTAAACAAAGGGGAACTAAGATTTGGTCCATTCTTGCTAGAAGCCAGGTGTCAAAACAACCAGAGCATATGGAGTATTTTCATGTCGTTATGGGTAACCCCTTTACGTGTGTGTCGTTTGCTCAGTCAGGTCCGAATCTGTGACCCCATGGACTGTAGCCCACCAAGCTCCTCTGTCCATGGAGTTCTCCAGGCAAGAATACTGGAATGGGCAGTCATTCCCTTCTCCAGGGGATCGTCTCAACCCAGGGATTGAACCCGGGTCTCCCACATTGCAGGCAGATTCTTTACCATCTGAGCCACCAGGGAAGCCTTATAGAATACCAGTTTGATCCTTAGAATGGCCCTATGAGATCAATACTATTGTTTTCTTTATTCTGATGAGAAAACAGGTTCTGAAGGGTTAAGAACTTTCCTAAGGTTCAGATCAGAGCTTCCTATGCTTAATATACTTCTGGTTCCAGATTTTTGGTGCTTATTTCTATGCTGTAAATATATTGTTTGTTCAGTCTCAAGAAGCTTATGGAAGGTGGTATGTTCTCAGAGACGAGAAGGCCCTAGCTTAGCAAGATAAAAAGATTCACCCAGTGTCACCAGGCAGCAAGTGGCCAAGTCTAAAGTCTAAGAGAAAGGTGAAATTAGAACAGAAAAAATAATTACAAAGAAATATTAGCTCTGATTAAAAAAAAAAAGATAAAATTCAAAGAGCACATAATGCTTGCGTAAACGGTTCACATGGGGTGAATAGTCCCCTGAAGCAAGAGACTTAGTTGAAATGCGGTGTCTACAATCTGTTCCCCTGTCTCCTTGAATCTACTCCCTTAGGCCTGGGGTTTATCACCACATGCCCCAGGATTCAGGTGCCCAATCCAAGACTCTGGCCTGAGATCTGCAAGCAGGAGAGGACAAGAATCTCTAAAGTGCTGAACCTGACGCAATGGTAGTGCCTGCCTCAGGTGTTAGGTTGAGAAAGATTCTGAGGCCCATTAGGGCTCAGCGGGAAAGAGGGACAAGTTTGTCAGTGGTATTTATGCTGGTGACACATGTAGCAGGCCCTGGCCGTGCCTATGTTCTGGTTAATCCAGCTGCTCCTCTAGTTTCTCTTTGCACAGTGAATATATATAGCAGGATATATTCTGATGTGACTCAGGTTGAGACAGCTGAATTCTGTAGGAGTCCCCAGCATGCACACTCAATGCACTCAGCAGTTAACCACATCCCTTTTCTTCAAAGGACTCTGAGATACTTCATTTTAACATTTAGACGTGATCAACCAAGAGGCAGGTGTCTTGGAACAGAAAAACACAGTAAGAAAAATAAAACTCTTTGGATTGAACTTTCCCCCTCCCCAGACTGAATATTAAGAGGCCAGAGAGTGGCTGCTTTTCTAAGCATGATGAGGGTGATTCAAATTATACTCACTCAACTGGGGATGGCCTGATGGGGGTCCAATTGCTGAGCACCATGTTGGACATAAAAAGTGAGACAATTAGTTTTCTCAAGAATCTATCAAGATGCCTTAATTGGCATCAGGAAACAAGAGCTTGCTTGTTCTCTCTATTTTTAATATGATGAGGAAAAATTCAAAGAGCTGAGGCCTGAGGATATTGGCACAAGCAATTGTCATGAATAGATTAGCAATTGCATTAAATTACGGTCTAGATTACCATCTGATTTTGACAAGAAATCAATTCTTTATTGAGCATCTACTGTATGCCTGTATGCTAGATTTTCCTACAAAGACGGATGATGCATTATTTATAATATGTATTCAGTCAACATATAGAAGGTATTTGGGCGGCCCTACCATCAAAGATATGTACAAAATAGAATTAGATAATATATGTGGAAGAAGGAAGAGGCAAAATCACTAGTTATGTAGGCTAATATGGTCACTATTGCTGAGAATTCAGATTAGCTCTGAGCTTCCTGGCAGACAGGTAAGATCAAGACTTTGATGGTGCTTGTTTGCAGTACTAGAGGAAGTAAGATGACTTGAAAATGTGAACTTTTTGTTATACTAATTTCTAAAAGAACTTTTGGATGGGCAGCTTCCTAAGGGCAGTGACTGAGTCTTATTTATCTTGAGATCTTGGTCACCTGGCATGTACTGGATATATAACAGAAGAGGGTTTGTTGAATTTATTCCACTGATACATTGAGAATAAAGGGAGAGATGATTGGAACTCAGTGGGCATGAATCTGAGCAAACTCTGGGAGAAGGTGAAGGACAGGGAAGCCTGGTGTGCTGCAGTCCATGGGGTCACAGAGTCGGGCATGACTCTGAGACTGAATAGCAGCAATGCCAATTTAAAGCAAGTATGCGAGTTTCTCCAGATGAGCCAAATACAAAGGTAAAACTCAGAATACTGAAAGGAGCACGGGCGTAGAGGCAGACCATTGAGTACTTTTGGCAATAGCATCATCCAAAGGCCCCTGAGGGGAAATAACAATCTTTACTCTGCCACCAAATAGTGACAAAGGGCAAGGAGACTGATGGGTGTGTGAGGGCTCTGTCTACATACTGCTATGGCAAGAAGGAGAAGGGGGTCTTATCAGTCAGGGTGCAAACTGGAAACAAGCCATTATAAGTGTATGAACTGAAATACATTTAATGTAGGGAATTAGGCACATAGGTAATGGAGGGTCTAAGAAGGCAAGAGGGGCTGGTGAGGCAACTCAGAGATCAGCTGCATCAGGGAGCCACTAGAACTTTTAACCTAGAGGGAGGAAGTGGTGTTGCTAAAGCTGGAATCACCTGGGGGGAGCTGAAACCATAGCACAGCATGCCAGGTGGCAGCTTGAGCTACGCTGAGGATGCAACTACTGCTAGAGATGCTGCCCTAAGAAGAGGGCATGGGGTAGCTGGCTTTCCCCTCCCTCACCCTCTAATCTCTTGCCTCCCATTGGATGTCAGATGAGTACTTCTTTCCTACAAAAAGTGACCAGGGAGTTCTACGTTTGTATAAAGAGCCCTAGGTCACTGTTCTCAGTTTATTGCCCCAGGGGAGTATCAGAGACCCAAATGGGGCCAATCAGTTTTGATCTCTTGGAATTTTAGAACAGGAACCTATAAAGAGAGGTCAATAACTTAACCAGTAGCTCCATTTGGAGTCATACTTCTTGTGATACAAAGATAAGTCATTCTGCAGAAAGAGAAAATAGTAAAGAAATTATGCAGAGAGGAGTGAGAGGAGTCCTAAGAGTGTTTGAACCCTCAGTTCAGAGGGTCTCTGCTACATTTCTGCCCATGGATTTCATGAATCATAAAAAAAAATTGTATCATAAAGCCCCCCTTTGGTTTATGCTAGTTCAAGTTTGTGTTCTGTTATGTGCAAACAAACAAACAAAACCTAATCTACAAAGGATGTGAAAATAGAATATGAAGCAGAAAATGTGTTTGAGAGTAAAATATCAATAACCACTGACACTGGGGTATATAACCTGTGGATTTTATTCTGTAAACAGTGGGGAGCCTTTGCAAGTTTTTGAGGAAGGAAGTCAAATGCATCTTCCTGTGTTAAATGAAAAGACCTTAGTTGACACCTGAGGAAAATGGGAACCCCTCTCCTTGTCAACCCTGTGTGTGAGAAGAAACAATCAGTAACCCTAGAGGTGTGTTCTTTCCGATACACCCCCCCCCCCCCACCAATATCCCGACCTATATGAATGCCTGCTACACATTTCCCTGATTCCAAAACCTTCTTTCCTGGCAAATTTGTTGTCTTACAGTTATCAGCTCTCCGCCTACGAGAGAATTATTCTTCTAGAACCACTTCTATCACCATGGAAAGATGCCAAATGTCTGCTAGTTGAAGAAGAGGGTTATATGCCACACATCAGAAAGAAGACAAAGATTTACAATGCATGCTTGGATTAGCTAAAAAAATTCATTCTTTCTGCCTTTCAGGTCTTAAATTTCTAGGTGAGTAAAGATGGAGATTCCCTGGGGAAGGATAAGAGCCTGAGGCCATTAATCAAGTGGCTGCGGGGAGGCAGTGATGATGTGGATTAGGGAATCAGAAACCCTGAGCTGTGAACCCAGCTCTCATACTAATTTGTTCTTTAGCATAGGCCAGTTCTATCCACTCTCTGCTCCTCAGGTTCCTCATCTGTAAACTATAGGAGTTGGTAACTTTAGCGGTCTCACATTTGATGGTTCTCTGTGTCTGAATATGCCTTAGAGGCAGAGACATGGCCCCAGGTCTGGGTCATAGTCTCTGAGGACAGTCCACTTCCTGGGCAGCTCCCTAGGCCAGGCCCGTAAACACATCTGAAGGGGTCTTTCCCAGGTTTTGTGGCAACTGCTGCTGCTGCGGCTAAGTCGCCTCAGTCGTGTCCGACTCTGTGCGACCCCATAGACGGCAGCCCACCAGGCTCCCCCGTCCCTGGGATTCTCCAGGCAAGAACACTGAAATGGGTTGCCATTTCCTTCTCCAATGCATGAAAGTGAAAAGTGAAAGTGAAGTTGCTCAGTGGTGTCCGACTCTTAGCGACCCCATGGACTGCAGCCCACCAGGCTCCTCCATCCATGAGATTTTCCAGACAAGAGTATTAGAGCGGGGTGCCATTGCCTTCTCCTCCTGGAGGCTAAACATCTGTGGGTTGTCCACTCAGAATGCAACATCAGCACAGACTTTTAAGTGATGCCTCAAAGTTCCATCTGGAGATTTCAGGAGGATCCATTTCCTCCGCCACCAGCTCAGATTCACTTTGCATTAGTGGGAATAAGATGTCTAGCATGAAGTGAGAAGTGAGGAACTATTTAATGGAATAAGGAACAAGCTCAAGTCTTCCCTGAATGTTCCAACCCACCCTCATCTCAGACCTCCCCTGACAGTTATGGGAGCTCAGTCCAGCCCTGGGTCACTTTGTCTCTTGAAATTCTCCCTCATTTTTTATGTGTGTCCAGTTCAGATCCCTAGCCTTACATGAATCAGTTTTAGTTCAAGGGCAAATATTTACTGGGAATCTCCTCTCTGCCAGGCATTGTGCTGCCCATTGAAGGTAAAGAGACTCAAGGCGCAGTCCTTGCCTTTAAAGAACTCACTGTCTAGAGAGGAATTGTTGTTCAGTCACTAAACTGTGTCCGACTCTTTGCAACCCTTCCAGGCTCCTCTGTCCATGGAATTCTTTAGGCAAGAATACTGGAGTGGGTTGCCATTTCCTTCTCCAGGGGATCTTCCCAACCCAGAGATTGAACCCTGTCTTCTGCATTGGCAGGCAGGTTCTTTACCGCTGAGCCACCCGGGAAGCCCTGATGGAATACAGACAAGTAAACAGATGTTTACATGAAGTATGGTAGGATAAAGGGATGTGTTTGTTTTCTAACTTGTAACAAAGCACCACAAATTTAGCAGCTGAAAATAATACTCATGTCTTAGCTCACAGGTATAGGTCACTACCTCGATGAACTCATATGGGTTCTCAGCTTTAGGGCCTCATAAGGTCAAGGTCCAGGTGTCAGCTGGCCTGGGCTCTTATGTGGAAGCTAAGGAGAAGAATTCACTTCCAAATCATTTACGTTGGTGGCAAAATCCAGTTGAGGCTGTAGGTCCAGGGTGCTTGTTTCTTTGCTGACTGCTCACTCTCCCTAGAGGTCAGTTACTTTCCTTTTCACATGGCCCCTTCCCTTCATCTCCAAGGCAATGGAGGATGGAGTCTTTCTTGTATTTCGACTCTTAGCTTTTCTCTTCTGCCAAATCTCCTTGCTTTCCTCTCCTGCCTTTTCTTCTGCCACAAGCCTGAAAAAGTACTGTACTTTCAGGGGCTCTTATGATTATATCTGGCTCACCTGTCTACGCTCCTTTTTTTAAAAACCCAGCTGTGCCTTATAACACAGTCATAAGAGTGACAGCTCGTCACATTTACAGATTCCAGCGGGATCTTCAGGGGGATGGGGGATCTTCAGGGCCGTTCCAAGAAATTCTGCATGCTATAAGGTGGGTAGAGGATGTTAGGAAGCACAAAGTGACTGAGAACAAACGCCCTGATTCCCACAAGATCATGGAAAGGCCTTTGGCAGAGGATTTACTTGATTGGATTTTTGGAGCAAAATTCCACTTAAGCAGGGAGAGAAAGGGAGTGAAGGGAGCTATTTGGAAAAGACCAATGGAAGAGCACTGGCAAGCTCAATATTCTCTTTTCTCCCCAGCATCTCACCCATTGCTGTACATATTAGAGTGTTTGAACAACATTTTCTTGACAGATTTGCTGACTGTTTATAGGTTGTTGTAATGATGAAATAATGTAATGCTTAAAGTACTTAAAACAGCACTTGGAACAAACTAAATGATTACTGTGAACTAGCTATTGTCATTTTACAACTCAAAATAGGAGACCTCTTGCAAATAGGTCTGGAATATGTATTCATTCATTTAACAAATATTTATTAAGAACATACTAAATGTCATTGTGAGGCCATGGGAGGACAGTGGAGGGCAAAGCAGATGATCCTGACCTCATGGAGTTTACTGTCTGGTGTGGGGAGGCAGACAAGCAAAGGGATGGCTCTAACATGTATGTCAAGGGCTATATAGGTCAGGTGCCACCCTGGTCATGTCTCTGATCCTTAGAAAGTTGTTCCTTTCTTATCTGCCTAGTGATTAAACATAAGCATCCTTCTTTAGGTTGACTTTCCTCTCTGATCCAAAACCCTCCTCATTCATATTCTTATTATCTTCCCCCACCACTTAATTCCTTTTTGCTTTGCCCGCCTTCTCTCCTGGATTTGATCTCCACAAAGGTAGAAACTCAAGACTATTCACACTTTGTCCCCAGTGCCCAGCACCATGCAAAGCCCTCAGTAAACCAATGCTAAATCAGTGAGCTCTCAGCTTAGACTCTGCTTTCCTGTTTGGATCAAACCCACCTTTTTAGTTTAGTTTAAATAAACATTTGCATAGCACCTGTTATGTGCCAGTAAGTAAGCAACAGAGCCAAGATTCAAACCCAGACAATCTGTTGCACGTGACTCAGGTAGGGGTGCAGCTTCAGACCTTCCCACCCAGGTTTGTATCTATTATGACAAACAACAAAACAAATGAACAAAAACAATCACCACAGCTACTTGTGAGCATTGTAGCAGGATTCCTGTACTGAATTTACAGCACAGATTCCTATGACCACAGTGGGGAGTAAGAATTATTATCTTCATTTTCGAGATAAGGATTCTGCCCCACGGGGAGGTTAAGTCACTTGCATGCGGCCACAGGCCACCATGCTGCAGACCTGAGACTTAAACACAGTCTGTTTGATTCCAACCCTGAGCTCTTTGCAGGAAGATTTAGTGCTTTGACCAGTCATTTTCATTGATTGTTCCTTTTCTTTTGCAGTGACTTCCTCTGCTAGCATCATGGGACCACTCTCTCTGATACACTTTTAAAGCATTCAGGAGGTAGTCAAAATCTTGGTATTTCAGACACAAATAGCATAAACCAGCTCACCACGATGTCACCCTGTTCTAACAGAACAAAAGATCAGTTTCGCTGTGTCAGTCAGCTCATGCCCTATGTCTTCTGAGTCCTCATCTCAGGACTGCAGTCTTAACAGTGAAAGAACTATGAAATATGAAAGAACTCGTATTTTTCCAGGGCACCACAGAGAGCCTGAGTGGCTTCATTAGCTCATTCTCCATTGATAAGACTTCTCCTGAAATCATTTTTTTTGTTACCCAAGAGAGATAGGTCCATGAACATGCAGCTACACCAAATAATGTGTAAACTCCAAGGGTCAGCTGTATAGGCAAGGCCCAGCTATATCCAACTTACACCCCAGCACCCAACACAGGACCTTGCACACAGAAACTGCTCATAAATGCTTGTATGATGAGAGAAGAAAGGAACTAAAAACATGAAAACATATATTCCCCTTGTGTTTAGTAGAAGGGCTGCATTTGAAAGAACGATGTGTTGACATTTGGCACAAATAGAGTAAATTAGAGCAGTGCCTATCAAACTATCTGTGGGGAAAACCTAGACTCCTCTTTCATTGCTAATCAACTGAGGATTGATACAGAGTCCTACTAGTGGCTTGTACTTTGTACCACAAGCAACCTGTCTCTGAATTCAACAGGACCCTAGTCAGCATCTTGTACAATAAATAAGACAAGACACTAATCACATACTGGAAAACCAAAGCAATGTGTAATTGCTATTATAAGAGTCTCTAAAAGCTCACCATCAATTTCTATACTTATCACATACCAGAGACAAACAATTAACAATCCAGCCTTGGTCCCTGAATCACACAGAGTAGCATCCTTTAGAGCATGGCCTTGGACTCACAGTTGGGTTAGAGTCTAACTAGATGTGATTTCGAGGAAGCTACTTAACCTCTCTCAACCTCCCAAATTTCTTCATCTCTAAAATGAGGAAAATAATCATACTTCCCCTCTGGGGTTGGACTGAGCGTCCAATGGAATCATTCATTCAATATTCATTCAATAGAAATTTATTGAGCTCCTGTTAGGACACATACTCCTTTAAGCGCTGAACAAAACAGACAAAATCCGTGTTGTCATGGAGCTGAGAGCGTGGTGAGAGGTTTTATATGAAGTAGGTAGCCTAGTTCCTGGTCGTTACCAACTGGATGTTATTTGGCAGGTCACTTCACTTTACCAAGAGTTTAGTTTACTAAAAATGGAGCAAAAATGACACACACCTCCTATGATTGTTTTGAAGATCCAGTGTGATCAGAGAGATGGTCACTTGCTGTGATAGTGAGTAAATATAGCTCAACATTAAGTGCAAAATATCATGTTTCTCTATCTTACAGCTAAGCATGGTGGATTGTCCCAGCAGTTGGGAGATTCAAGAAGTGGGGCGCTTCCACCTAAAACAGACAGGCACAGAAGCCAAGAGATCCAGCAGAGCCTCTAAAACCACAGAGAAGCCAGTATATAACCAGATACACGGCCAATAGAGCCCAAAGAGGAGCGTGTCAAAAGGACTGAAAGAAGATGTCAAGACCAAGGAATATAATCAGGTTTGGGGGTTTTTATTTGTTTTTAATATTTCCCTAGTTTTAAAGTAATGGTGAACATTAAAAACTACCAGTTTTTTTAAATGCATCTTCTTTATCTCTTTTCCTTTATGACTTTTTAAAATTGGAGTATAGTTGATTTACAATGTTCTGTTTGTTTTGGGTGTCCAGCAAAGTGATTCAGTTATATATATATATATGTATATATATATATATATATGTGTGTGTGTATATATATATATATGTATATTTGTTTGTTTTCAAATTCTTTTCCCTTATAGGTTACTACGGAATATCAAGGATAGTTCCCTGTGCTATACAGTAGGTCCTTGTTGTTTATGTATTTTATAGGTGGTATAATCAAGTCTTTGGAATCAGGCAGATAAGAGCTAGAACAGAATAGACAGCACTGTGTGGGACTTGCTTTGTGCCTGCAGGGCCATGTTGGGTGAACATGAGGCAGGGCTTAAGGGCATGGGTTAGAACAGACGCCCCTTCTAAGAGAGATGATACAGGATACAACTGGAGGGCCCAATCTGTAATCAGGTCCATGGAGTAAAATTAAAGCTGAGTCCCAAAGCCAGGAGTTCAGAAACCATGAGAAGTTAAGAAGGGAGCGTAAAGCAAAGAACAAATGATGCTATGAGTCTAAATTTATGTTGGGTAACTTCTGTTAGCCCTTTTCAGACACTCTCTACCATTCTTCATCATGCCCTGTGCCCCTGGAGGCAGACCAACACTGAGAGTAAATGAATCTCTTATCATCTGGTTTCTGAACGGGGACAGCCAATGGGGAAGACAGGCAGGAGACTGGAAGGGGGTGGGGAGGAGGGAGAAGGAGGTGAAGCCATTTGCTCCCGCAGATTCCTTTCTTCAGACCATCATGAGGTGTGTGCATCCCTCAATCACGGGTCTGCGTCCCTGTTGTGTTTCTGTCTCTGTTAACCTCTCCTTCCCCTTCCCCTTCAGACCTAGAGACGTCAGGGAGCCCCTCCATTAACTAGCCCTCGGGGAGCCTCACCATCCCCTGTGGTTTCCCTGTATGCTGCCCACAACTTTGTAAATAATCCTATTATCCTAATCGAGTATGCCATCTGTTTTCTGCTGGAACCCTGACTAGACACTCCAGGGCTTTTGTCCAAATCTCTGTCTTGCTGTTTTTTTGTTTTTAATAACCTGTGGGAGGGTCAGTCTAATTTAAAGAGACAGTATTGGGCAGATATAAGGTAGACAGTAAGACAGGCTGGGTTCAAGACTTGGACGTAGTCATACTGTGGTCCTAGGTGATAACCAAGATAGATCCCAGAGGGTGAAAAAAAAAAAAGCTAATATTGACATTACTCTTAATGTCTGGTAGACATTGTTCTAAGTGCAACATATTTGTAAACTCCTTCAATCCTCAAAGGAACACTATTAAGTAGGTAGCACTGCCACCACTATCTTACAAAATGAGGAAACTGAGGGAGGCCAAATATTAATAACTTGCCTGAAATCACACAACTAGTAAGTGGCTGTAGCTGGATCTAAACCCAGATAGTCCCATTCCAGAGTCCATGGTCCTAACCACCAGTCCTCCACTCTCTGTAAACATTCATTTTTCATTTCCTTGTATTGGACCTGTCCTTTCCTTGTTCTCTTTATTAGTCTGAAAATTGCTCATAATACTCTTTGTATTGGCTTTAGCACTTTAATAAGCTTTATTACATTCTGAACCTCTTGACTTAGTTCTTAGAGGTTCCAGAAGTTTGAACATCCAGCCCAAGATCCTACAGCCAATGAATGGTGGAGGCTGACTTTAAGTGCAATCCTACCAAACTTTTCTACCTCATAATCCTTGGACGTGTACAGGGCAAGACAGCATCTATCTTTTTCACTGCCATACCTCAGTGCCTGCATCATGACAGTAACTTGATAAACATTACACTGAATGAATTAAAGAATGTATGAATGAACGGTTTTAACATATCCTTTAAAATTCAGAGCTTATTAGAGAGTATCCAGCAAAACCATATTAGTTCCTTTACATATTTTTTGATTGGAACATTTAATTTAATTTTAATCACTGTGGTAGCATCAGAACTGCCTTTTTGCATTTCTCAACCCTTTCTTTGGGCAGGAATTAATGCTTGTTGGGTAGACTTCATCTGTAAGTTCACTAGCTTTCTTACCCAGTGATCACAGAGTTTGATGGCGGTGTTTACTTGCTTCCTTTATCTCAGATTAGCAATAGAAAGAGGTTAGGTGCTAATGCTTTTATTAGAGTAAGTCATACTTGGGTTGGAATCTCTGCTTTTGGTCACTTTGCTGTGTGTGGTTTGCCTAACCTCTGGGTGTCTCAGTTTCTTTATCTATAAAATCATTATGTCTGTGAGCCTGTTTCTGTTTTGTAAATTAGTTCATTTGTATCAATTTTTTAGATTCTACATGTAAGTGTCATCATATATTTGTCTCTCTCTTTCTGACTTACTTCACTTAGTATGATAATCCTTAGGTCTATCCATGTTTCTGCAAATGGCATTATTTCATTCTTTTTTATGGCTGAGTAGCATTCCATTGTGTGTATCTATATCACATCATCTTTATCCATTCATTTTTCAGTAGACACTTAGGTGTTTCCATGCCTTGGCTGTTATAGAAATAGACTCATAGACGTGGAAAATAAACTTATGGTTACCAAAGGGGAAAGGGGAGGTAAGGGATAGATTAGGAGTTTGAAATTAACAGGTACACATTACTAGATATAAAATAGATAAACAACAAGGACCTACTGTATAGCTCAGGGAACTATATTCAATATCTTGCAATGTCTTATAATAATCTATAATGGAAAAGAATATAAAATAATACATGAAAAATGTATATCTGAACTACTTTGCGATACACCTGAAACTAACACAAGCAACGTTGTAAATCATCTACACTTCAGTGTAAAAAATTGTTATAATGACAGTATCCACTTTACAAGGTTGTGGCGAAGATTAAATGATATAAAGTATATTTATCAGTTCAGATCCACCAAGAAGCAGATGTGAATACAGGGTTATTAATATAAGTACAAGAGACTTATTGTGGGGGGGGGGCACCTCTGAAATACACAGGGGAAGAGAGGAGGCGTCATCACGGATAGCTGCAGACTGTGATGCGGGTCTGACATTTGTGAAAGGAGAGGAGGAAGGAAGCAGGGATCCGTGGAAGGAACGCAGGCTCTGAGTAGGTCTTGGTCAGGCTGAAAGGGAGCTCTGAGTCCAAGATTGTCTTTAGATAATTTTTGCATTGAGCAGAACTAACCTAGTCTCCCTGTGGGCTCAGTATTTGATAAGAGATTCCAGGGAATATGGCTGCCAAAGTATGCAGCACAGTGCCTGACCCCAAGTAATACTCAATAAATGTTAGCTTTCGGTTGTTGCTGTTGTTTAGTCGCTCAGTCCTGTCTGACTCTTTGTGACCCCATGGACTGTAACACACCAGGCTCTTCTGTCCATGGAATTTCCCAGGCAAGAATACCAGAGTGGGTTGCCGTTTCCTTCTCCAGAGGATCTTCCAGACCCAGGGATCACACTTGCATCTCCTACACTGGCAGGCATATTCTTTACCACTGAGCTACCTGGGAAGCCCTAAATATTGGTACCATTACTTTTAGGAGCCCAAGGAATGGAAGCAAGTATTATTCATTACACTATGTTTACTGTATGCAGGCTTGTTTTAAATAGAAATTATTCACTGGACACTTGTTAAAAAAGGCAAAACAGATTTTATTTGAGCTATTGCAGTAGGGAAGGAGAGCCCCCCTTTATAGGATTGGGCTCAATTCTGAATACAGCAAAGACAGCTGGAGATTTACGCCAAAACACAGAATAAGGAAGTCAATGGATGGAAAATTACTAAGGGAAACTATGTCAGACATCAAGGGTAGAGGAATTTTTACTCAACTCATTTAATAGCATTATTACTAATGGAAGGTCAAGGACTTAGACATCAAGGATGGAAGATGAGGAAATTGATCACATGTCAAAGGTAAGATTCTTGCTGAGCTGACTTAGCAAAGCTCTTTGCTTGGTTTGGCAAGTCAAGGATGGAGCTCAAAGTCAAGGCCTAGTAGAGACTAGGGTAGGGCTCAAAGGAGCCTGACTAAAGTTTGGACAAGGACAGAGTTTTTGCCACCTGTCACCTCTCCTAGATGAAGGGGACCTTGGGGAGGAATCATATCTGTGCCATCTTTACACCCAACCTTCACCTGTCACCTAGGGTTCAATAAAGGTTTATGGAATGATTGAATATCAGCTTATGAGTGAATATTAGTTTGTGTAAGGAGTAGACTTACTAAACTTAACCTGATGGTTAGGACCAATGTAAAGTCTATGTGGATAATACCTGTGGCGGGGTGGTCAATGAGCCAGTTGAGTCTCTCAGTTTGAAACAAGCAGAGTCCTCATGGGCCTGAACTCAGGGCAGTCTGTGTACATAGGACCATGTCAGCCATATATTTCAGAAGAGACAATACATTATGCTCTAGGACGTTATAGGCAAAGTCTTTGTTGAGTCAAGAGAAGGCCAAAAGTCTAATGTCCATGTTCTTAATTCTAAATTTAACTTCTTTTCAGCAAGTGATTCAGAATATTTAAAAATCAATACATTGTACCTTCTTTAATGTTGTCTTCTGGAGACCATCATAAATCAACATGAATTTCTTTGAATAGCATCCATTATTTGTTGTTATTGTTCAGTCACTAAGTCATTTCTGACTCTTTGCAACTTCATGGACTACAAATGCCATGCTCCTCTCTCCTCCACAATCTCTCAGAGTTTGCTCAAATTCATGTCCATGAAGTCATTAATGCTGTCCAACCATCTCATCCTCTGCCAACTCCTTTTGCCTTCAATCTTTCCCAGCATTAGGGTCTTTTCCAACGAGTCAGCTCTTCGTGTCAGATGGCCAAAGTATTGGAGCTTCAACTTCAGCAACAGTCCTTCCAATGAGTATTCAGGGTTGATTTCCTTTAGGATTGACTGGTTTGATCTCCTTGCAGTCCAAGGGACTCTTAAGAGTCTTCTGCAGCTCCACAATTTGAAAGCATCAATTCATTGGTGCTTAGCCTTCTTTAGGGTCCAACTCTCCCATCTGTACATGACTACTGGAAAAACTATAGCTTTGACTATATGCAATTTCATTGGCAAAGTGATGTCCCTGATTTTTAATACTTTGTCCAGGTTTGTCATACCTTTCTTTCCAGGGAGCAAGTGTCTTTTAATTTCATGGCTGAAGTCACTGTCTGCAGTGATTCTGAAGTTCAAGAAAATAAAATCTGTCATGGCTTCCACTTTTCCCCCTTCTGTTTGTGAGTATGAAGTGATGGGACTGGATGCCATGGGTCTTAGTTGTTTTTGTTTCTATGTTGAATTTCAAACCAGCTTTTTCATTCTCTTCTTTTACCCTATCAAGAGGCTCTTTAGTTTCTCTTCACTTTCTGCCTTTAGAGTGGTATCATTTGCACATCTGAGGTTGTTGATATCTCTCCAGGCAATCTTGATTCCAGCTTGTAATTCATCCAGCCTGGCATTTATATGATGTAAAGTTAAATAAGCAGAGCAACCATACTCCTTTTCCAATTTTGAACCAGTCAGTTTTTCCATGTCTGGTTCTAGCTGTTGCTTCTTGATCTGCATAAAAGTTTCTCAGGAGACAGGCAAGGTGGTCTGGTACTCCCATCTCTTTAAGAATTTTCCAGTTTGTTTTGATCCACACAGTCAAAGGCTTTAGTATGGTCAGTGAAACAGAAGTAAATGCTCCCTTGCTTTCTCCATGATCCAATGTGTGTGTGTGTTCGTTGCTTAGTCATGTCTGACTCCCTGCAACCCCATAGATTGTAGCCCACCAGGCCCCTCTGTCCACAGGATTCTCCAGGAAAGAATACTGGAGTGGGTTGCCATTTCCTTCTCCAAAAGGAACTATAGAAAGAAAGAAAGAAAGTGAAGTCGCTCAGTCGTGTCCGACTCTTTGCGACCCCATGGACTGCAGCCTACCAGGCTCCTCCATTCATGGAATTTTCCAGGCAAGAGTACTGGAGTGGGTTGCCATTTCCTTCTCCTCCATGAGCCAATGAATGTTGGCCATGGTTCCTCTGCCTTTTGTAAACCCATATTGTACATCTGGAACCTCTTAGTTCACATAATGCTGAAGCCTAGCTTAAAGGATTTTGGGCATAACTTTCCTAACATGTGAAATGAGCACAACTGTATTGTAGTTTGAACATTCTTTGGCATTGTTCTTCTTTGGTATTGGAGTGAAAACTGACCTTTTCCAGTCCTGTGGCCACTGACTGCTGAGTTTTCCAAATTTGCTGATATATGGCATGCAGCAGTTTAGCAGTTTAGTTTTAGGATTTTAAATGGCTCAGCTGGAATTCCATTACCTCCACTAGTTTTGCTTATAGTAATGCAGTCCATCCTAAAAGAGATCAGTCCTGAGTGTTCACTGGAAGGACTGATATTGAAGCTGAAACTCCAATACTTTGGCTACCTGATGTGAAGAACTGACTCATGGAAAAAGACCCTGATGCTGGGAAAGATTGAAGGCGGGAGGAGAAGGTGATAACAGAGGATGAGATGGTTGGATGGCATCACCGACTCAATGGACATGAGTTTGGGTAAACTCAGGGAGTTGTTGATGGACAGGGAGACCTGGTGTGCTGTGGTCCATGGGGTCGCAAAGAGTTGGACATGACTGAGCGACTGAACTGAACTGACTGAATGCTTCCTAAGGCCCGCTTGACTTCACACTCCAGGATGTCCAGTTTTAGGTGAGTGACCACATCATTGTGGTTATCTGGGTCTTTAAGACTTCTTTTTGTGTAGTTCTTCTGTGTATTCTTGCCACCTCTTCTTAATCTCTTCTGCTTCCATTAGGTCCTTATCATTTTTGTCATTCATCCTACCATCCTTGCATGAAATGTTCCCTTAATATCTCCAATTTTATTGAAGAGGCCTCTAGTCTTTCCCATACTATTATTTTCCTCTATTTCTTTGCACTGTTCATTTAAGAAGGCCTTCTTATCTTTCCTTGCTATTCTCTGGAATTTTGCATTCAGTTGGGTATATCTCGATTTTTCTCTCTTGCCTTTTGCTTCTCCTCTTTCCTCGGCTATGTGTAAAGCCTCCTCAGATAACTACTTTGGCTTCTTGCATTTCTTTCTCTTGGGGATGGTTTTGGTCACTGTATGTTACGAACCTCTGTCCATAGTTCTTCCGGCACTCTGTCTACCAGATCTAATCCCTTGAACCTGTTCATCATCTCCAATGCATAATCATAATGGATTTGATTTGGGTCATACATGAATGGCCTAGTGGTTTTCCACACTTCCTTTAATTTCAGCCTGAATTTTGCAATAAGGAGCTCATGATCTGAGCCACAGTCAGCTCCAGGTCTTGTTTTTGCTGACTGTATAGAGCTTTTCCATCTTTGGCTGCAAAGAAAATAATCAATCTGATTTCAGTATTGACCATCTGGTGATGTCCACATGTAGAGTCATCTCTTGTGTTGTTGGAAAAGGGTGTTTGCTATGGCCAGTGTGTTCTCTTGACAAAACTCTGTTACCCTTTGCCCTGCTTCATTTTGTACTCTAAGGCAAAACTTGCTTGTTATTCCAGGTATTTCTTGATCTCCTACTTTTGCATTTGAATCCCCTATGATGAAAAGGGCATCTTTTTGGGGGTGTTCATTCTAGAAGGTGTTGTAGGTCTTCATAGAACTGTTCAACTTCAGTTTCTTCAGCATCAGTGGTTGGACCACATTATATTTGTGATGTTGAATGGTTTGCACTGGAAACAAACCGAGATCATTCAGTCATTTTTGAGACTGCACCCAAGTACTGCATTTTGTACTCTTGTTGATTATGAGGGTTACTCCACTTCTTCTAAGGGATTCTTGCCCACAGTAGTAGATGTATTGGTCATCTGAATTAAATTTGCTCCTTCCCATCCATTTTAGTTCACTGATTTTAAGATGTCGATATTCACTCTTGCCATTTCCTGCTTGACCACATCCAATTTACCTTGATTTGTGGACCTAACATTCCAGGTTCCTAGGCAATATTGTTCTTTACAGCATGGTACTTTCACCACCAGACACATCCACAATTGAGCATCATTTTCACTTTGGTTCAGCTGCTTCATTCTTTCTGGAGCTATTAGTAATTGCTGTCTGCTCTTTTCCAGTAGCATATTTGGCACCTTGCAACCTGGGGGGCTTATCTTCCAGTATCATATCATTTTGCCTTTTTATACTGTTCATATGGTTCTTACAGCAAGAATACCAGAGTGGGTTGCCATTTCCTCCTTGGGGAATACATTGTCAGAGCTCTTTACTGTGACCCATTCATCTTGGGTGGCCCTGCACTGCATAGCTCATAGCTTCATTGAGTTATGCAAGCCCCTTCACCATAGCAAGGCTGTGATCCATGAAGGGGAGCATCCATTATATTCCAGCTTTATTCTGAATACTGTTCTATATCAAATTGTAAGAAAGCAAACTTTTTTTATTGCTATCCACCCTTAATTTATATATGGATAAATAGATGTTCATTGAGGGAACAGTTCTTTCCGCAAGGCAGAATCTGAAATTAGACTCCGCACGTCCGTCTCCTGTCTTATGCCTTATTCTCTTTGGATTCTTTGTGTGAATAGACTGATGCTGATCAGCCCAAGTAGTCATTTGACTGTTTGCCTTGATCAAAATTGTGCTTTGCGGGAGCTATAGGGGAAGCACATTATTTTTGAAATCCAGATATTGGAAATAATTAAGCAAGATCTGGATAGGAACTATCAAGATGTGCATTTTTCCAGCTGTCTGCTGATCCAAAATCCTACTCTCTTTATTAGTCTCCAGTGAGATCTTTCCGTCCCCTTCTTTTGCTGAGCTGGTACCTTTGAAGTATGTTACCTCTCCAGGCAGTTCCAGCTCTGCTCCTGTCCATCTACACACAGATTTATGAAGATGCTTAGCACAGGTATTGAAGCAGTCCTTAGTGCTCATGGGTCTTTATTACTGCTGGGAAAGAAACCCACTTTGGGGTAATGTTCACTTTACCCCCATTCCAGCATTAATAAATGGACCTGCCTAGAATAAGGAAAGCAGCAAGGGGATGGAAGGAAGAGTAGACTCATACTTGAAGACCTGGGTTTGGATATATGATATGCCACAGTCTTAGTAGCTACATGTGTGTGCTCAGTCACTTCAGTCGTGTCCAACTCTTTGCAACTCCGTGGACTGTAGTCTGCCAGGCTCCTCTGTCCAAGGAATTTTGAAGGCAAGAATACTGGAGTGAGTTGCCCTGCCCTCCTCCAGGGGATCTTCCCAACCCAGGGATTGAACATTGGCAATGGGTTCTTTACCACTAGCACCACCTTTGAAGCCCAAGTAGTTACATAACCCAGGACAAATTAGTGTATCTGCTTGTGCCTTAGATCCCTCATTTATAAAAAACAAGAAAGGGTTGGGAAGAAGCAATACAGTTGGGAAGAGCTGCCCTATTAAAATGCAAAGAAGAGGTAATATGGAAGAGGTAATATGCTACACCAAACATTTCAGGTCCCCAGAGTGAAGCATATATAGTCCATATAGGCCTTTCACCAGTCTTATGCTAGCTGGGAACAATGCAAGATCCATTGTGTATGGAGCATCTTTATCTACAGCATATATAACATTATCTCAAATCCCAACAGCAACCCCAGAAAGAAAAAATATCTCCATTTCACAGCTGAGAAAACTAGTGCTCAAAGAGAATCTAAGCCTAAACCTTTTCCTATTGTCAGCCTTCCTCAGTTCAGTTCCAGCTTCTCCCACCTCACACTGCACGGCAATTACTCATTCGCTCACCTGACCCCTGAGGCCATCTTTGAGGCTGTGCACAGAGTAGGTACTCAATAAGTTCTAGTGAAATAAATGAGGGAATAAACTCTGCCTTTCTCGCTGGAAGTTTGACCAGGCAGACCCCCAAATGTGGGGAGTTGCTGGGGCTCATTTTACGACTTAGGTCCTTGTCCAGCTATAGGGAGTAAAAGAGGATATTTCCCTGGGGCAAGACCCACAGCCAAGTGGTCTAGAGATGTCTGCATGGAAGGTTGGCAAAGTGGTAACAGGCCCAGTACTAATCAGCAGGTTTCTGAGCCCAGCAAGTGGTAATTTGAGGACATGTACTCACAGCAACCTGAAGCGCAGGTATCCAAAAAAGGGAATCCTCCATGGTTATCAGGGTGGCTAGATGGTAAGTGTGTCTGCTTAAATCCTTCCTGCTTGAGACTCAGATGCATTCTAGGCACTGTGTGTTTTGAGGGGAGGCAATAGTGGTCAAGTACATCACTTGTGGAAGGAGGAGAGAGGAGAACATTAGGAAATAATTTGGGGTCTCCTAGGCCTCCATTTGACCCAGTCAGTGTTGTGATGTCATGTGTCTTGGCTTCCCCTCCATCCAGCATATTTGCATTTAAAAAGGCTTATTGAAGAATAGCTAGTTCAATCCAAATGAATAAATGTCTAATTGGATGTGCTTTGTACACTTGGTTAAAGGACTGAGGGAGATCCCTTGTGAGGTCAGGCCTTCCCAGACACTATTTTTAGCTGTGTAGGTTGGGCTCTGCACAACAAGAGATGACATCCTGAATCTCACCCTGGAGGAATGTGTTTTCTGAAAGAACATTTTGCTGGATTGTCATTCTGTATGCACAAGGAACAGGATTTGCTCTGTAGAATAAGCCAAATGTTCTTAGAGTTTCCATTTCTCCTTTTATATGGCACTAAATCCCTTCAATTTTTTAAAAACCCATCTCAAATGTTGATGCCTCTTTGAAGCTCTCTCTGATGTCCTACTCCATTCCCTGTGGAATTAACACCACCTTCCTTCCCTCGTGTTCCTATAGTGACATGTTTGTCTAGGTTCCACCCTGAAGCGGTCCCTGGCCAGCCCTGCAACTCATTTCTTGGCCCTCTCTCCTCTTGTTTATACTCTGACAATGCTATTCTCACATTCACCTCCACCCAACACACACACACACACACACACACACACATACACACACACACACACACACACACACAGCAAAAATACCTCCCTGCTCAATGCTGCTTCATGTTTCCCTGGTTATGCAGCTACCATCTGGAAGGCCTTTCCCCAGTCCTCTCTTTCTGGCTAGCTCTTAGACATCTTCCAAGACTCAGCTCTGGCCTGAAGCAGTGACTGCAGCTGTTTGATTCACCAGTGTAATCCAAACTCCTAGCATGCCACCTGGAATGTAGTAGAAACTCAGGGAATGCTCGTTGCATGCATTAATGAATGAATCTCACTCAAGAAACATTTTATCCAATACTTATCCCCCACACCAGCCCCCAGCCTGAGTTCAGTGTCATTCCTTTCTGTACTATGTTCTCAGTTACCACTGTATATTGAAAAGTGTCTGTGTCTAGCTCCCCTTCCCCACCCCCCACCGTTAGATTCTAACCTTTCCAAGGGCAGGGGCCAGGCTTCTTTCATCTTTAGGCTCCTAGTGCCTGGCAAAGTGCCTGGCATGGCACGTGGGACCTAAATGGGCTTTCCTGGTGGCTCAGTGGTAAAGAACCTGCCTTCAGCGCAGATGACACAAGTTTGATCCCTGGGTCAGGAAGATTCCCTGGAGAAGGAAATGGCAACCCACTCCAGTATCCTTGCCTGAGAAATCCCATGGACAGAGAAGCCTGGCAGACTGCAGTCTCCATGGGTTTGCAAAAGTCAGACATGACTTAGTAACTAAACAACAACCCCCAGGCCTTAAATAAATTCTGAGCAGTAAATAATGGAATTGAACTAGATGATTGCTATTAATAAGATATTGCATTATGGTAAATAATCATCTCTTTCTCTTTCACTTACTTGGGGCACCTAGCCCCAAGTACTAATATGTACTAATAAGTACTCCATATACAGTTATTATTTGCTTTGGAAAATAAACTACCTTGTAGAGAGAACATGAGTTGGACAGTGAGCTTCTGGTTCTGATGTTGCCGCATGGCAGCTGGGGACCTTGTAAAAGTCCCTGGTGCCCTTGGAAACTCTAATCTGCTAAAAGGGTATAAGAATTGTTACTATCTTAGTTTAGTTCTCCTACAAGTTGGCTCTCTGGACAGGGGCTTGGGTTATGTAGTTTATTTGGGAGTTGGTCTTAGGCTTCCCTAGTGGCTCAGTGGTAAAGGATCCACCTGCCAATGCAGGAGACATAAGAGGTGTGGGTTCGATGCCTGGGTTGGGAAGATCCCCTGGAGCAGGGAATGGCTACCCACCCCTCCAGTATTCTTGCCTGGAGAGTCCCATAAATAGAAGAGCCTGGCAGGCTACAGTCTATGGGGTTAGAAAGAGTCGGACATGACTGAAGTGATCTAGCACACACTTGGGAAGCACAGATGAGGGAGTAGGGCAAGAGTGGCAGGGAAGAGAAGTGAGTTAATAATATATGCGTTAATGATGGGTCGCTCAGTGGACAAGGTGGGCCCAATCCCACTGGAGACATTTCAAGAAACCCTGTAGGATGTACTTCAGAACTGTCTCAAGAGACGGGCTGGAAGCTGGGGGTATTGCTCTACTGCCCTCATTCCCCAGGGGTTGAAGATTGTTTCTGGGGCGTTAGCTTCCTCCCAGTTGTGCAGCCAAGCAGACTTCGCTAGATGCTGAGAAACCAATGGGCAGGAGAGCAGTGAGATGCAGGGACTTGAGATGGGAAGCTGTCAGTGTGCCGGAAACCCCCACATACCTGAGATACAGTTGTGTCAGAGGTGGACCGAGGAGAAGCAGGAAGGAACACAAACAGCATCTGTCCCCCAGCTCCTAATGTCCTGAGATTCTAGGCCACATTCTTAGAAGGGAAGATGCTTTATCAATTTAGCACCCTGTATTAGAGGTCAGGTATTTTAAATGGACTATTTCTTTATATTTCAACATCCCCTTCAAAACTTCCCTTTGCCCCTTCCTGATACCCCTTTCCTCTGCGATCCTCCCCCTGCTAGACTGCTGTCGTTAAATTAGCCTAATCAAGCCCAGCTTGTTGGCTCCTGAAGGGTCCTTGAGGAATCCAGCTGAGTGCTGGTGGCACTCATTATTTCTCCAGGAGAATCCTAGCCCTCCCATAATGAGCACTCACTCGGAGTTCTTTGCTCTTCTGTCAAAGAGCCAGCTCCTCGTTTCCCCATTATCCACACAGGTGAGCCCCGACCCTGTGCAGGCACCCAGGAGGGGTGGTTTTTTTTCCTCCACAGGGACAGCACCACTGCAGAGCTGCTCCTTTCACAGACCTTCCCTACCCAGCTCTAGAAATCTAGAAAGATCCTCATTATGTGGCTTCCCCCAGCATGTCAGCTCCATGGCGGGACACTCAGATTCAGCCATACAATGAGATGGCTATGTAGCTTGTTCAAGGGATTCTTTGCATCACTGAGATGTTTTCCCTTGCACAATCAGTTTTAGGTTTTTAGGCTAGAATTAAATATTCTGTAAACAAAGCTGCTGAGGCAATGAGCTGACCTACTTGATAGGACTTTTGAGGTAATCATGATGATTTGATCTTTTTTGAAAAAGAAAGGTTCTAAATATTCATATGCTTTGATCCAATAACTGTATTTCTTGGCATGTATTGTAAGAGAATAGTCCAATAGCAAGTGCTTTACACACAGAGACGTTTGTCATAAAATTATTTGTTAAGTATAATGATGGCCAACAATAGAGCAGTGGTTAAATGTTATAAAAAGTTTGTAATAGCATTTAAAAAATCATGCTCTCATAATGTTCAGAAAAATATAGATTCTAGTATTGCATGTGCAGCTCAATCATCCCAATGAAAACAAATCAAATAAAAATGATGCCTAGAAAAAAGGTAAGAATCTTACATCAAAATGTTAATGGTGGTTGTCTAAGGTTCTATGATGATAGGATACCTTTTTTTCTCCTGACTTCCCTATATTGTAACATTAAACAGGCATTTCAGTTCAAAGAACACTAACTTTTCAAAGTTACTTAAAAATATTTGTGTGCAAAGTTGAGTACAATTGCATAAACATATGCATGGAGGAGATTGTTAGATAGCATCCTGACTCAATGGATATGAGTTTGAGCAAAGTCTGGGAGATAGTAAAGGACAGGGAAGGCTGGTGTGTTGCAGTCCATGGGATCACAAAATGTTGGACATGACTTAATGACTGAACAACAACAATGCATGTGAAAAAAAGACTGGAAAGGAATACAGAGATGATTATTGTGTGATTAAAAAAGCAGTGACCCCCCCCCCCACGTTATCTGCACATCAGAGCCCCCTGGGAGTCAGTGGAAAACACAGGATCCCAGATTTCATCCTCAGAGATGCAGTGAGTCAGATGGAGTCCTGGGGTCTCTCATTCTGATCTTCTTCCAGTGATTCTAAGAGTTTATCCATGGAGCAACATTGGGCAGCTACTGTCATTTCTGAATGTGGAGATCTTTTTTCTATATTCTAAGTGTTTTGTACTATTGCCAAATTATTTTTACAATTAGAAAACACAAAAGCACATCTGAGTCTAAGTGTTCAGCAATATGAAAGTGGCTTCCTTCCAGTTTTGTAATCTGCTCTTGTCTTTGAGCATGAAGAGTTTCCCTCCCTCCTTCAGAAGGATTATTTTAGTGTTGCATATTATTCTACCTAGTGTGTATACTATAACTCATTAGCCAGTCCTCTGCTCCAGAAGAAGTGTCACAGGAGGAATGACTGAAGAAATTAGAAATTTTCATTTTAAGAGCAAAGATATCTAAAAATAGAGCAAGTCTTGGGGAGCAAATTTGCTTCCCATGGTCCCAGCAGGTGAAACCTTGACCAGTGAGTGCAAATTACCGTTAGACGAATGATGGTATTCAAAGCTACACTTGGCACATGCTTGGCTAAGATGTCTCAAACAGGGCCATGAGGACCAGGTATTTAAGATTATTCCTGACAGCTCTAGGAGTCTTCCAGCCCTAAGATGTACTGGAATCATAATTTCATTTTTTCCCCTTACTTATCCAGAATACACTGCTACTCACCCTGGGCAAGCCTATTTGCAAGGCTAATATAATCAAAATTTTACCAAACTGATTGTGGTTTATTCCAAACAGTGCCTAATTCAAAGCAACTGCTTGTCCCCAGCTGAGTTGGGCCCTATTGTCTCTGGATATAAATAAATAAATAAACAAGCCCAATATATGAAAATCCAAACATAAGCAAATAAATTACGGGGATAATTATTTGCAGAACAAAAAGATTCCCCACAGGGCTCCTTTAAATTATGAGTTCTCCTACGGCTCTCCTACGGTGTAATTAAATTAACCAAAATATTGTTAACACCCAACCCTCCAGAGTCTCTCAGACCTTTCCTCATTCTCTTTCCTTCTACACCAAATCTCTTGATCTCTATCTGAAGGCCCAGTCCTGCCCAGGGATTTGAGTACCAACCAGCTTTCATGAATGAGTTCATCTACATTCTATGCATAGGTATCATGTCACCTTGCTCTGGCTTGGACTGTGGGGTTTCAGTCATGATGGGTTTCTGCATTAGCCTCTGGAGAGCCTGAGTCCTTGTTCTGCTAATCTTTTTAGGATCAGGCCTGATTTTGTTATTACCTGTTCTGCTCTTCTCCATAAACTATGTTAGCCAGGGTCTGAGCAGCTCATCAATAGACAGTAACTCAATATGATGAACTGGTTAAAAAGTGTTGGGCAAACCAAAAAGCCAAATGGGACCAAGTGAGGCAACCCAGAGATTAGCAACAGCAGGAAATAGTTATTAATCTTGGGCTGAAAAAAGGAGGAGGAGGTGCAGTTCTCGGAGCCCAAAGCAGGGACTCTCTAGCGGGAAGTGGAACCCAGGATGGATGGAGGCTGCTTGCAGGGAGGTGGGACCACAGAGGGTGAAGATGTCAAGTGAGAGCTAGAGTCCTCTTCCTAGGGCCGCCTCTTCCTGTCTCTAGCCTGTGCTTCTTATTGGATAAATTCAGCTGAGAGCCAGTTAGCAAGGAATCCTTGTAAATATAATTTATAGGATTCTTCCTCACTAATAACAACAGAACAAGGTAAAGGTGGGGAACAGAAACAGGCAACATTCCTGGAACAATAATTAAGAAACTGGAACTGGTCAGATGAGAGTTCTAAATCAGAACGAGGTGACACCAAAGCCCTCCAGGGTAAGGATAGAAACAGTAATTTTTTTTTTAATGTTATAAAAATAGGGACCTCCCTGGCGGTCCAGTAGTTAAGACTTCATGCTTCCTCTGCAGGGGGTGTAGGTTTAATCCCTGGTTGGGGAACTAAGATCCCACATGTCGAACAGTGTGGCCAAAACAAACAAACAAAAACAAACCCCAAACCCCCACAAAAGTAGAAAAATAGCAATAATTAATGTTTACTTTTTATTTTTCTGTAGTCACTTTATATTCTAAGCACTTTATGTAGACACATTTAATAGCACTATAAAGTACTTTCTACTATCATTATCTCACTTTACAGATGAGCGTGTGAAGACTCGGAAACATTGAGCAGTTTTCTCTGGGCTATGCAGCTAGCAAATGGCTGAGTCCAGACTTGAACTCAGGCAGCTTAGCTTAAGAGCCCGTTGCTTTGCCCTGTGACCCCACCTAAGTCCTAAGTCTGACACACTCACCCAATAGTTGTTTGACTGCAAAATTTTTAGCAGTTTCTCTAATCGCCAACTTCTTTATTTTAGAAAAACCGATAATATTACCTGTTTCACTTAGCTGTTGTGAAGATTAAATGACATAATGCATATAGACTAATGAGCACAATGCTTGGCACATAGATAGCATTAAAAATTTGGGATTTCTACCTTAGATTGATTCCCCCCACTGGAAAGGAAAAGTACATGAGTGGTTTTCTAGGTTAGACCTAGTTCAGGTTCCCCCTGTTTTTCCTCCACTTTCCTCTAGCTCATCTTGCCTCTCTCTCTCTCTCTCCAAGCTCTAATTCCTGGGTAGGGCCTCATTAGGGCTCATAACCAGAGTCTGTCTTTGGCACATCGTGACCACTGTCTTCCTTAGTGTAGAGAGCATTCTTGAGAAAACAGATTTTCTTGGGCTAATGAGAATGTATTAGTTTCTTGTTTATTGCCACGTCTTAGTGCAGTGTTTATAATGAGGAAGGATGAATTTTCTGACGCTGTCGATGCCATCTGTACTCATCAAAGACCTATGTATACACCAGTGTCCAAACTGTCCTTTAGTGTCCCTGATGACAAATTCCCTGATGCCCCAGCCCCTCATTTCCCCATCCTGAAGCTACAGTGTCCTGAACTTAAAACGAGGAGACCAGGTACTTCCTTGCCCAACTCAAAGACAGTGATGAGGATTAAATGAGATCACAGGAAATCTTAGAAGGCAAAATAATAATAAGAAGAGCTAATATCTCCTTAGTGCTTGCTGTGCCAGACATATACACTGAATTATTACCACGACCCTGTTGAGTAAATGCTATGGTTAGCATCATTACAGATAAGAAAACTGGGGCACAGTAAGATTAATTATTTTGCCTAAGGTTGGAAAGCTAATTTGAACCCAAGGTAGACTGGGTCCAGAGTAAACAGATGTAGTAATTCCTCTGAGCCTCGCTCTCCTTGTGTTTGGCTGTTTCCATTCTAAACTTTGATGTCGGCAGGCAGTTTAGGTCCCAATAGTCTATAGGGGAGAGGCATACAAATACCCCTACAATAACCCAGAAGCCTTCTTCTCAGAGGTTGAGATACACTTGGCTCAGACTCACCAGTCTTATAGCTCGTGTGAGTCTAGAGCCTTCCCCAGAACTTCTGGAACTCCTGGCTTCATTTATTTCATGCTTCTCTCTCTGCCTGTGCTTTTCTATTAGTCTTGAAGCTGACATATACCAGCAAGAGCGCATAACTCCACACTTTGCAGGCTTCCATAGGCGATCGAGTATTTCTTAGCACATCATAGTTGTAGTTTTCCTGAATATTTTTGAGTTGTAATGTGGAGTCACGTGGTGGGTGAGACCTTTAATCCATGGCCACCAGGTGCCCATTACCATACCTTTATGCAGAGGCTCCCCACCCCACCAGTCTCTGGGACCAATTAGAAAAGGATCCCTCTAGGTAGACAAAGGAAGAAAATCTGCCCCGTCTTTGCTGACTCAGGGTGACACCGAGACCCCAGGTTGGCAAGCAGAGTACAAATGTGCCAGATTTTAGCCCCCACTCTGCCCTCGAATGCCCCCCACCTCTTTATGCAGGCATGATGTACAGAACTGTACGTATTAGCTCTGCTTCTGCCATCTCAATGACCCCAGGCCAACTTCCTTGCTTTCTCTCCTGGCTGGTCTCTAAAAGTGGCAGCACCTTCCTAAAACTTAATTTCAACAACAAAGCTTCTCCATCATGCTCAGGCCTTGAAAAACATATTCCAGAACCTCCTCTTCCTTCTGAGCTGGTCTTCCCTGACCCATTTTTCCATATTACCATGAGTCATCAGAGGAGTCACTTCTTTGCTGAAACCTAGCCTTGTTCTTGAGCCAATGGCCTCATTCTCCTCTCCCCTGAAGAGAGCTGCTTGCTTTTCCCCCCGGAAGCACAGGGCTGAACAGTCTCTGATTATGTGGCAGACGAAGGTGGTCCCAGCAAGCCCAGTACATCACAATCAGTCTTTGGTAGACAAGAAGACAAATGTGCCATTCCTAGAAATTCTAAGCAGTGGTGTTTAATCCTCCTGCAGTAATTATGCTCATCCATCTCTCTCTCTGCCCCCTGAGAAGTCTCAGCAAGGTGTGTCACATGCCATGTGCAGTGTTTTTTAAGGTGCATGAGCTTGGGCATCACCGTGTTAAGATTATAGATTAAAGGCAATTAAACCAGTGACCTCCCAAGGTGTTGACTGTACACCCCTTTGGTAAGGTATTTGGGGCAAGTACCCCATAAATGCATATTTATTTGTATATTCATTATATACATGTATGTTTATACTTACATTTATGTCATAAACATATGAAAATAAAAATGAGTATATTAAAATAAATATGAGTAGAAGTTCCAATATGCTCCTCCCATACCCTGGTCAGTCATCTGGCGCACCTGCTGGGAAGTGCACAGCCTACTCAGGTAACACTGACACAGGCTGTGTCACCTCCGGGCTTGGGACCCTGGGAATCAGTCAGCCCTGTGTCCTAAGTCTCGCTTCCCCAATTCATTGCTGGGAGATTTTGCACACATGATGTAACCGATTGAACCTTAGTTTGCTTGTCTGTAAAATGAGGTTTGATAGTTTGAGCCAGATCTTGCCCTGGGTGCTACAGATTTAGAAGTTGGGTACAGGCCCATTTGTTAGGAGTTCAATTCAGACAATTTCCTGTCTGTGACAACTAACTTCAGATAACTTGGGAATCTGGTTGAAGGTGCTGGCTCCTGAGCCTCACTCAAAACATAAAATCAAAATCGTCTGGGATGGGGATTTCCCTGGTGGTACAATGGTGAAGAATCTGCCTTGCAATGTAGGGGGATGCAGGTTTAACCCTTGGTAGGGGAACTAGGATCCCACATGCCATGAAGCAACAGAACCTGTACATTACAGAGCCTGTGCATCACAACTAGAGAGAAACCCGCATGCCGCAAGGAAGAGCCCACATGCCACAACTAAGACCAGATGCAGCCAGATAAAAAATAAAATCTTTGAGAAGAAACCAGGGAGTCTACATTTTACACACTCCCTAGTGATCTTTATGTACATAAAAGTAAAAGAGGTAATCAGAGAAGTCAATAGATGTAGTGACATGGTGTCATGGAATGTGAAGTCATAAGAAGGGCTACCAAGAAGGATCAACTCTGAAGGCTTTGGGAGCCTAGAGGAGGGATACCTATTTCAGGCTGGACAGTTTTCTGGAAAAAGTGATGCAAGGCATTGCTCTTGTCTTTTCCAGGCCTGTCTCACTCAGGGTCAGGCTTTGGCTTGGGCCGCACCCCCCATGTAAGCATTTATTCGGCTCAGCCCTCTCATTCTGAGTCTTCACTCTTTCCAGCTTCCCTTAGCATTCCGGGCATGTGCAGTGACAGGTGTTACCTGGACTTGCAGAATGCCTGTCCTACTAGCTGTGGCGGCTTGGAAAGGTGCTGAAGAGTATAGGTCATGTCCATTATCGTTCTGCTGAAAACCTTGGGCTACCCTAAAGAGTTTAGTGTTGGTAGTTTATTTATATCCTACCTCATTCCAAAACAGGACTTGAAGTAGTTATAAATAATACAAGTCTTCAGTAGTTATAAATAATACAGAAGATGGTAAATGAGCAAAGATGGACAAAGAAACGCTCTTTGTAGGAAAATAGGAAGAGGACAGTGGTGGAATCAGTAAGCAAACTTTTTAAGATATGATCTGACACAGCTGTTACATGTGTCCACAAATCTGGCTTTGCCTTTCTTAGTTGCCAGCACAAACAGGGAAGCAAATATTAGTTTGAGAATACTCATGCCATTTGAGCATCCACTTGAATAAGTAGAACTGGTTACCAAGAAGAAGCATAACTTTACTTAGAGCTGCCATGAAGATGTAAAATGTCTAGTGTATGATGGAGGGAATGATAGATAGCCTTAACACATTTGCAGTAATAAGTAATCTATATATTTCTTTAAGAGTCTTTCAAAGTGTAATATTTATTTAATAAAAATATGTTACCTGAAGTCTCTTTGAGGATCATCTGTTCTACACGACAAGAGAGATGTCAGGCTCCCAGTCTTCCACTACAGTAACATTCTTTGTCGGTTCTGACCTCTCCCCCAAAGAGCACTATTCAACTACATGTGGATGTCTCCAAACAGTCTGGCACCAGCTCAACCTGAAAACTTTGTTTAATCTGCTGTTATTTCCTCAAGTGTCTCTTCTTTAGGAAGTCATTGAAATCACACCATCCTTCCAAGATTCACTTCAAGTCCCACTTTCTCAGGAAGCCTTCTCTGCTCCAAGTTAGGTCTACACTCTTCCCTACCATGCTTCTATATTACTCTGCTGAATTTCCATTTTAACATTTATTATAATCCACCTGGAGCCAAAGTATAAGTAGGCATATCCATTAAATATGCCTGTTCCATTCTCTTTATTCTCTTTGTCTCCTGAACCTGAAGAGAAGTAGAGCAAAGGCCTTTTAGAACCAGACTGCAAGCAGTTACAAGAGACCTCCATTCTTAACTTTTTCTGACAGTAAAGAAGCTGCCTGTCAATGCAGGAGACACAGGAGACATGAGTTTGATCCCTGGGTCGGGAAGATCCCCTGGAGGAGGAAATGGCAACCCACTCCAGTATTCTTGCCAGGAAAAATCCCCTGGACAGAGGAGCCTGGCAGGCTACAGTCCGTGGGGTCGCAAAGACTCAGATACAACTGAGTGACTAACACACTGACATGAGATGAGAAAGACGTAGATATTGTCCACGAGCCACTGTAACAGCCCACTAACCATGGGCTCTTCAAGGGCAGGGGGTGTTTGTACTCATTATCACAACTTTAGACCCTGATGTTGATTTAAACTTGAAGCAGCCTACCCAATAACACAAAGTAACAAGTCATTTAAAACACTCATCTTAACATCCAGTTCCTCTACTAAATCATGTATATTGTCTCTTAATTCTCACAACTCTGAGATAGTTATTATTAGTTCTAGTCTACAGATAAGCTCAAATACTCACCTTTTAAAAAATTCTATTAAATTTTAATTTCCTCAAGTGAAAACTGGTCAGATACTACTTACCTTGCAAAGTTGTTAAGAATAACAAGAAAATGGCAAATATAAAATGTCTTATCGCAGTACTTGTCCTAGAGAATCATGTGTTTTACTCTCCAGGAACTAACCTTTTATTGAATTCATACTATTTGTCAAACACTGCCCAAAGTACTCTAAATATTGGGTTGGCCAAAAAAGTTTAATTTTCTTTACTGAACAACCCTATGTGACGGGTAGTAACTATTATCTCCATTTGAGAGATGAAACAGAGATTAATAACTTGCCCAAGGCAATCACAGATAAACGGAGGTGAATTGGGATTGGAATCCAGATAATGAAGGCTAATTGAGTTTTTGAACATTCAAGAGTTTTACCTCTTATTAAAGCTATAATCCAATGTAAAAAGTGTTACCATAAAGATATGTTCCCATTATTTCATTCTTTTTTATGATTGAGTAGTATTCCATTGTATGTATATGTGTGTGTGTGTGTGTGTGTGTGTGTGTGTGTGTGTGTGTGTGTGTAGATATATGTGTGTTTGCCACATTCTCTTTATCCATTCATCTACCAATGGACACTTAGGTTGCTTCCATGTCTTGGCTACTTTAAATAGTGTTGTTATAAACATTGGGGTGCATGTATCTTTTCACATTAGAGTTTTCTTGATATATGGGCCCAGGAGTGGGATTCTTGGATCATGTGGTAACTCTCTTTTGAGTTTTTTAAGGAACTTCGCAAGGAGTTATATTAATAACCTATAATGGACAAGAATCTGAAAAAGAATATATATACATATATAATAAGTTATGTATATCTATATATATATAACTGAATGCATCTATATATATATAACTTGAATACATAGCTGAATTCAATTTTATGTATATCTATATATATAGATATAACTGAATCACTTTTCTGTACACCAGAAACTAACATAACATTATAAATCAACTATACTTCAATTTTTAAAAATTAAAAAATATTTTAATAAAAAACAATGCATACTGGAGAAATGAGCTAGAAGGAAAGTCTTCCTGTAAGAGATAAGGTCAGAAGACAATCTTGAGGTCTGAGTAGGTGCTAACCTGGCAGGCAGTGGGGAACAGTACATCATGAAAGGAACAGCACATACCAAAGTACAGAGGCAGGAGACGGTGTAGGCTGGAGAAGCTCTAGACATGCTCTAGACATGAGCCTCTAGACAAGCCACTGGAGCTTTCAGCTGTTAATATTTTCAGTGTTGACTCTTCACTTAGTTCTCATGTTTTCTGCTGCATTCCTGGTTTCTTATATTCTTGGAACCTTCATGGATTGTGCTTTGCCCATTAGCTATTCTTGACCCCCTCTTCACTACCTCTGTAGCAGCTTACCTTCACAAGACAATACGTGCCATTTCGATGTTTCTGTGCAAAGTCTCTGCTGGCTGGTCATATTACCAGGTCATTCAGGCAAGACTGTTTCTAACTATCGCTCTCTGGCTGAGTGTCCGCCAAAAGGCTGTTAGCACTGTGGACACATTGCAAGGACTTGTTGACTGTCTTACTTCTTTGGATGTGCACATTCCTATCTGTAGCTTTTCTGCTCCTTGCATCCCATTGTGTTTGTCTTAGTTATTCAACACTAGAACAGGCTAGACATGGTGCAGGGTATATAGCAATAAGTAAAATAAATAAGAATCTCTGGTTGTTTTTTTTTTTAAGTTGTTGTTCTTTCCCTAGTTTTATTGAGAAATAATTAACTCTACTCTCCTTTTAGAGAGAAAGGTATGCCAACAAATGAACAAAAAGGAAAGTATTAATATGATGTAAGTCATATTATGGAGAAAACAAAGGCAACCCACTCCAGTATTCTTGCCTGGAAAATCCCATGGACCAGGGAGTCTGGTGGGCTGCAGTCCATGGGGTAACAAAGAGTCAGACACGACCGAGCGACTTCACTTCACTCACTTCATACTTCATCACTGGAGAAGGAAATGGCAACCCACTCCAGTTTTCTTGCCTGGAGAATCACGTGGACAGAGGAGCCTGGAGGGCCATGGTCCATGGGGTCGCAGAGAGTCGGACACGACTGAAGTGACTGAGCATGCATGCATGCAGGTCATGTTGAGAATACATAGCTTGAGGATATAGAGAATGAGGAGAGTGGAGATGGACAGGAATAGCCTCTCTGAAAGACTTTAATCAATGACTCCAAAAGTGACTGTGGTCTCTCTGGTTCTAGAGTTGACAGGGGGTTAAAAACATGCTTTCCCTACCTGCTTTCCCAAACTCCTCCCCACCAACACACACACATTGCCACCCCATGAAAGAAGAAAATCTGGAAATAAATTTTGCCATGACTGTTCTTGTCGTTGAAGTCAATTATTTGATTTCTCCATGCCTGTGTGAGAAGTTGCATCAGGCACACAAAAGGCAAGTAAAACTCATTAATTCAACACATTTCTTCTGAGTGACTGCTGTGTGCCAGGGACACTGTTAGCATGGGAGTTCAGTGAATAAGTAAGTCATTGCCCTCAAGTGGCTTGCAGGGCTTCGCTGGTGGCTCAGATGGCAAAGAATTTGCCTGCAATGCAGGAGACCTGGGTTTGATCCCTGGGTCAGGAAGATCTCCTGGAGAAGTGAATGGCTATCCACTCCAGTATTCTTGCCTGGAGAATTTCATAGAGAAGCCTGGTGGGCTACTGAGTGACTAACACTTACTTACTTGCCCTCAAGTGGCTCACAGTCTTTTAGGGTAGAAGGCAAGAGGTAATGGAAGATTATAATGCCAAATCCCAGTTTTTTATAAGAGGCATCTAAACCAGCAACAGATGATCGGGGTGAGGGGAGCTTTCCAAAGAACTTGATCTTTGAGCATACAATGAGGGCCATAAAGTGCTTTGATGATGAGTAGAAGATCTAATTTGAGTCATCGCTTTCCCTTAAGACTTATCATCATATACCCCCCCCCCCCACACACACACACACACACATCTACATCTAGCATGCCAGCTTTTGTTTTGGTTGTACACTCTATATAGAATGTTCTTTCTGTTTGTAACTACCAAGTCCTGTCCATCACAGCTATTCTTATGCTTCTCCAGAAGTCATACCCTCTCTGTCCTGATTGCAGTTAATTAAAGTCTCTCCTCTAAGCTCTAGTCATTCTGTCATGGTTATGGCATGCTCTTTCTAGAACCAAATTCATATTTTCTGTGATTTCTTTACTAGATGGTAAGCACTTCAAAGATGGACATGTGTTTCCTTCACCTCTGTATCCTAATTCCATGCTTGGTACCCAACACATAGGAAATGTTTAACAAGTATTTTTTTAGCTCAAATTTAATTGAGTTAAATGTAACTAAAGCATGTGGGGGTTGAACCAAAATTTCCCTTCATCCACTTGCCACTTTAGATGTTATGAATGGATATTTTAAGGATTAGTTTTTGTAGAATTTATATAGATGAGTAATTTTTCCAGAAGTTCAAATTGCATCAGGCAGCTGGGGAGTTCTGTCACAATCAAAGATGGTCAAGTCCTATCTGATGAAATTCCCTCTCATTTCTTTAGTATGATGTCATTTATCTATCGCTAGGACTTGGGAAAATTAGGAGGCTGTCAGCTGCTTGAGTCTACAGGGTTTAGACTAGTTCCTGGCATCTGGCGAGATAGAAAACATTAAGGAATCAGTCATGAGTGATAAAGAGAAAGAAGGAAGGCTGGACTATATGGGAAATAAATAATCAGTTACAAAGGTTCCAGGGACCTATGGGCATGGGATCCACTGTTACCAAGATACACTGTCAGGGCTCAGACAACCATGAGCTCAAAGAGGGCTCTCTGGCTGAGGGCCAGTCCTGCCCCAAGGAGCCTTCTGAGAAGATATTACTAAATATCCATTTATTACTTCACACTGGGGCATACCTGAGATGTCTTATCTTGGGCCTTTCTTAGACTGACTGCTTTGGAGGGAAATGAGGCAGTTCAACAACAACAAAATAGTACTTATTATAGCTTCTACCTATTAGCCTATCTGATGCCTCCAAACAACTCTCCTTGGTATCAGACTCAAGCTGTGGGTGCTCTCCTCCATTTGGAGGGCTGAGCCACGCAGCCAGCTGTTGGGCCATCTAAAGGTTACCTGCCAGCACCAGGCTCTCCTGTGGTTTTCCAGAGTGAATGTGGGGGCCGGTGGGGGTATTATGTGAATTAGCCTCTTCATCACTTTGCAGGCTTTATTTACACTCTGCTGGATTATTTTCTCCTCTTATCACCGCCACCATCTCCCGTGGGGCTTCCTGAGGCTGCTTTAGTAAGTTATATTTTTTATTCTGACTTTCCTTGGCTTGTCTGGGGATTTGCAGAAACAAAAAACAAGCAGAAACAAAATGCACAAACGCAGGAATGTAGGGGTAGCTGAAAGCAGGAGCAGGAAAGCTGGTGTCCACAATGAAGGTTTTGGACTCAGGCATTCCAGGTTGCTCTGGTCACCAGTTGGTGTCCTGATGGTATCTGTGTAGTTTAGCTTGACTCAAGCCATGATTTCTGCTTAAATACCAGGGTAATGACTTCTTTCTTTGTCTACGAAGGGGTTTTTCAGTACATCCTGTTCACTACTCCTTTACTTATTCAAGGAGCATTTCCTGAGAGGCAGCAGTGGACTGGAACTTTGACTTTGAGTCTACACTTTACCGTTAGCTCATGTCCAATCTTGGGCAGGACACTACCTCTCTGGGCTTCTATTTCACCAATCTCAAGAGTAAATTTTAGAATGTGATCTCAGTGAAGGCAGAAAACATGCCTGCTTGTTTATTTTTACATCTCTAGTGGTAGGCACAGAGTCTGACACATATTTGGTACTCAGAAATTTTGTTGCATAAACAGATTACAGAGTGCATTAGTTTAGACGGCACGCATGTTTAGTCACTCAGCCATGTCCAACTCTTTGCGACCCCATGAACTGTAGCCTGCCAGGCTCCTCTGTCCATGGGGATTCTCCAGGCAAGAATACTGGAGTGGGTTACCATGCCCTTTTCCAAGTTTAGACTATATGATCTCTAATATTCTAACATGATCTATCAATCTTTTCATGTCTACACTTGAGAATTTCTTCTACCTCTTGACCCCATTAACTACTAAACTGTGAAGTTTTTAGAATCTGTGCAGAGAGCATCTATAATGGGTGGTACTTCAACTCCCTAACTCTGAGAAAGTACCTTTTCTCTGAATTTCCACAGCACCCACACTAACCTCTATCCAAACACTTATACCATCTTATCCTCTTGTCTTTTTACCTGTGCTTGCCCATCACTAGTTATAAACACCATGAGGACAGATTCTTCTTTAGTTTTGTATTCTCAGTGCTCAGGACAGTCCCTCTGTGCTAAGTGGAATTAATGATCATAACTTTTTAAACCCTCATTGTCAGACCTTATAGGCTCTAATACAATTTTTAAAGTTTTAAGTCAACATTCACTATTGTATATATCATGTCTCTTTCTGGCTTCTCTGTGCACTTGTCCATCTTTTCTTCTCATCATTATGAAAGTGAAAGTGTTAGTCACTCAGTCATGTCCAACTCTTTGTGACCCAATGGACTGTAGCTTGCCAGGTTCCTCTGTCTGTGGGACTCTCCAGGCAAGAATACTGGAGTGGGTTGCCATGTCCTCCTCCAGGGGGTCTTCTGGACCCAGGGATCAAATCCATGTCTCCTGCACTGCAGGCAGATTCTTTGCCATCTGGGCCACCAGAACATGGGCTCTAGATTTAGATTTCCTGGCTCGGACTCTTGTCTCTGCATTTCCTAGCTATGTGACCCTGGGAAGTTAATAATTTCTCTATGTCCCAGGTTCTCCTTATGCAAACTGAAATAATAAAAATCCTTATCTCATACAATCATTATGAAAATTAGAGGAGGACACAAAAAAGCAGTTGCCATATATAGTAAACACACAATATATATTAGTTAATATTATTGCTATTGTTGCTATTGATCACATATTAAACAGCATTATAGGTGATGTGAACAAGAAAGAAAACTATCCTGTTTTTATGGAGCTTAAATTACAGTGAATTGATTATTTCTGATTTATCTATAAGATAGTTCTTTAAATTTTAGCACCCTTATGTACACTTTAGTATTAATCAGATAGTGGATCTTTTCTGGAGAGGAACTTTTGATTATGGTAGGGAAACACATGAGGCCATAGAGCACCTGTCTTGAGGGTAGGAAAGAGAAAAAGAAGAAGAATGTGTGTGATTCAGGAAATAAACCACCAGTTACATAATTTTACTGTGCCTCCCCCTGTCTTCAGGCCATGGTCAGTAAGTTTAATTTATTGGATTTTGTGAGCAGTCACAAGGCATGTCCCATCAATTTTTTGTTCTCGATGGCTGCAGAGTGACTCAGACTATTAGCCTTGTATGATTACAGCATCTGTATTATGATGTCGAGGACATGTTACTGCTACAATTTATTCCCTTTATTTAGTTCACTTTGTCTCACTCAGCATATCACTCAGCGGCTGTTGGAGAAAACACTTGGTGATGGACAATTTCTCTCTCTCTCTCCCCTCTCCTGATATTCCTTCTTCTTGCCCTTCTGTCTTTGTTGATGTCTTGTTTGAACGAAGATTTGTGGATCTCCTGGTTTCCTCTACATTGACTGACCCTCAGGTCTGCCGCTCTCAGCATTGCGGCACCTCTCCATGGTGCTGAAAGCAAGCACGTGGTTCTGACTCTGCAGCAGTAGCTAAGGGAGCCTGTAGTATCATAACATGCAGCAGTAGGCGGTGGCCTGAGAAAGTACGCTGTCTCATCCTTGTTATTTCAACAAAAGGGGACAAGAGACAAAGAAATGAAGAATGATTTCCCAAAAATGGTATATGTCTCATATGAGATCAGAATACTGCTTTTCTGAAGACATATTTAGAGCTTCAGAGATAAGCTAAGAAAATTCCTCGGTCTCCTTAGCCCTTATTGTTCTCATCTCTAAAATAGGGGAATACTAAAAATCCGAACAAGTACTATGACATATAGATTAGGTAATGTGATACTAATTCCTTAGCACACTGCCTGCTTATCTATACTTATTTCCTGCTGCTTCCTGCCTGACATGTTTCGCTTGAGTAATACGAAGTGATTTATGGTCTCCCTTTCCCTCCCCATGCTGCTTTATGCCTTACTCATACTGTTCCTTCTGCCTATGGTGCCCTTACAAGTTCTTCCAGGCTGTTACGACACCTACATTTTCCTCACAATTTGTATATTCGCTAACATCTCCCTCAGAAAGCCTCCTCTGTTCTTCCGTGCTCCTCCCCTGATGTGAGCTAGCTGTCCCTTCTAGGGGCTCATATGTTACTGTCTGTGTATCATTTTACATATCTCCCTATCAAGACACTGACTACGTGATCATGAAATTGTGGTGTCCTTGACTTACTAGATTATAAGCTCTTTGAGAGGAGGGCCACGTGTCATTGGCTCTAGCACAATACATATTACCAGGTGGGTTCCCAGTGTTTGTAGGTTTGAACTGAATATAATAGGGACTTAAATCATGCAGGTTTCTCTCTCATTCCCAGTCCAGTGCTCTCTTCTCATATTGTGCTGTATCTAGCTAAGCTGGAAAGTTTTTGCATTGGCTACCACTGTGAATACCTTCATTTGCTAATGCTACATACTCATAGGGATTACTCAGTTTGCTGTGGGTCATCCTTGAGTATGCTGGAATCATATCAAGATAGTTTGTCTTATTGTCTTTGGCATCAGTTCTCTCCAAACCAGAGAATTCACATAAGCCATGAATTAGATCCAGAGGGGAGAGGGCACCTGCCTCTGTGAATTAGCTACAAAATTATCATGGTCTGGCTTCCAAGAATCCTTAGCAAAATTCTAAATCATCACAAGACTTCTACTTAATATCTATTGGCAAGAACAGCTGCTCTTATTTTAGGAAAATTAATTGCTTTTCAAATTGTTCTAGAAGTCTAAGTCCATTTTGATAATTCAGTAGGAATTAACATTCACTTTTAATTTGAAGTCCATGAAAGCCCAGACTCTAATGAATTTTCTTGGACTTTGAAGTCATGTGTCATCTGACTCTCAGTGACATCACTAGAGAGCACATGGTTATTATGAAAATGATTAGAATCTAAAACATAAAATGCATGCATACTAAGTCGCTTTAGTCATGTCTGACTCTTCAATGCTATGGAATGTAGCCCACCAGGCTACTTTGTACATGGGATTCTCTAGGCACTTTGAATACTGGAGTGGGTTGCCATGCTGTCCTCCAGGGGATTTTCCCCACCCAGGCTTTGAACCCGAGTCTCTATGTCTGCTGCATTGGCAGGTAGGTTCTTTACCACTAGTGCCACCTGGGAAACCCCTAAAACATGACACTGAAATTCTATTTCTGCTCTGATAATTTACTATGTTGATGATCTTGAGCAGGGTATTTCAGAGTTTTTAGCCTCTGTTGAATCATTTATAAAATGGCAATAATTGCAATAATTGTGTTATCTTTATTAAAGATCTTAAGGAGATGCATTAAATTGATGCAAGAGTATTTCAGAAAGTGTAAAATTCTATACAAATCCAGTGATAATAGCAAAGGTGATACCTAGAAGAAGTAGGAACTGGTAGTTGAAAAGAGAAAGGGAAAGAAAAGTGATGGCAAAAGCAAAGGAGATCTTTATTCAATGCAGATTTAAGAAAGGGGAAGAAAGTCTGGAAATAATAGCTAATGCTTATTAAGCACTTCTTACATCCTGGGTAGTATACTATGTGATGAACTTTTCACAATAACCTTAGAGGTAGATGCTTTTACTGTCTATTATATGGATAAAGAATAGAGACATAAGAAATTTAGCCTAAGCATATGGGCTAGAGAAAGGTAAAGCTAGAACTCAACCTTAGGCAATGTGACTCTAGAATCTATATGCATAACCAGCCAGGCTGGAAAATTCTCCATCTCATCTTTCTGCTATGCTGATGTCTTTCTGGTTGCTAAAGGGATCCAGACAAAAACTTCAGATGAGCTGGAAGCGATTTATTTTTTAAAGTGTTTATGCTATTTGGAGTAAAAGACACCAAGAGATTTCAAGGGAGTAAGTAGAGGTCACCAAAGTTGTTCTCAGCACACTCTTCTTTCCCACACAATTTGTCAGTTTGAGTCTGATCAACAAATATTTAGTCTTTGTGTATGCCAGATATTATTCAAGGTGTTGAGACCATAGAGATGATTAAAAGACCTTCTCTTTCTGTGGCATATCAAAGATGGTTGCAAACGTTTTGCTATTCCTTTGAATTTGGATGACTTTAGTCACTCACTCGACTAGTAGAATGTGGCAGGTGACACAGTGGGATTTTTGAGGCTATGTCATAAGAAGGCTTGCAGCTCCAGATTGGGCTTCTTGAAGCACTTGTTCTTGGAACCCAGTCCCATGAATAGATGCTCTGGTTCATAGTTCCCACTGAGTTCCTGCCCAGGAACCAGCATCAGCTCCTAGTTTTATGAATGAGCCATCTTGAGCATTCCACCCTGCAAGTTGTCAGCTGATTCTGGCTTCAGTAACTGATTGTAAACACATGAGAGACCCCAAGGAAGAATTGCCCAGCTGAGCCCAGTCACCCATAGAACTGTACAAGATAATTAAAAGGTTTTTTAACCCTGTAAATTTTGAGGTGGCTTGTTATGCAGCACTGAATATCCAGAACACATCATAAGAAAGTTTCTGTCAGCGCATAGGAGGCAGATGTATGAACAGTTGATTTCAACATATGTTTTAAATGCTACCGCAGTGTAAGCAGATTAGGCTATGAAGTTAGCTTAGACCTCAAGGAATCAGAAAGTATCTGCTCTAGGACGGGTTCTGTGGCTCTAGTGTGTACAAAGTTGACTGGGATTCCATCATTTGGATGAGTTGCATCATCTCTGTTTCCTTTCTAATGATAAGACTTTATGATTGCATAGATCCCTCATCACTACTCAGGCACTACTGATCCTGAGTTTACCCCTCTGTAAAATAAGAGAAAATAAGGCATTAAGGAACCCAAGGTAGACTGTGGAGCTGAGACCAAAGGATACAAAAAATTCCTTCCACCTCACTGAAAGACATTGGACTTCCCTGATGGCTCAGTGGTAAAGAATCTGCCTGCAGCGTAGGAGGCACAGGAAATGTGGGTTCAATCCCTGGGTTAGGAAGAGCCCCTGGAGGAGGAAATGGCAACCCTCTCCAATATTCCTAACCTGGAAAACCCCATGGACAGAGAAGCCTAATGGGTTACAGTCCAAAGCATCACAAAGAGTTGGACGTGACTGAGTGCACAGAGCGCATTTCTTTCACTGGAGATACAATGAGACAATTTGGGGTGCAGTGAAATGAGCACAGGTTCTGTGGTCAGAAGATCTAGGTTTGAGTTTCAGCTCATATATTCCCAGCTGTGTGACTTCACCTCTATGAGCTTCAGCTTCTTCACAGCTATGCCTCGAGCACGAGGGGAAACGCCTGTCAGCCTTGCATATTGCCTTCCTTCCAGGTCTCTGCGTAGTTCCAGCTCTCTTCTGATGGGGCTTTGTTCAGTGGAAGAATCCAGGCTGGGGGAACGGAAGGAGAGGCAGGGGAGCAGTGTAAACATCACTAGGCAGGGAGCCATGTGGGTTCCCAGCAATGCCAAGCAATATGGAGCCTTGGCAGAGCCATTCAAGGGCAGGCTGGAAGGGGTTAACTGAGCCAAGGGGCCAGCTGGCATCTGTGCTGGCACTCAAGGAGAGAAAGAAAAGGAGCCTCAGTGTCAAGACAAGAAAGAGAAACAAAACCAAATACCAGCATTTTAGCCAGATTCCCAAATTCCCATGTGGATGTGGAGGGAAATATTCAGCCAGCTCCATGCAGCAGCCTCTGGTCAGGGAATACCTGATGATCAGGCAAGTCTGTGAACACATCTGGGCAACTTGTCTCTGCTGGATGGCTTGTCAGAGAACCACATCATCTTTGATTAATATGGCAAGAAAAAGTTGCACTTTCCCCCTTTATTTTTCATGCATCCAGTCATCTGCCCATCCATTCATTCACCCATCCATCAATGCATGCATTTCTGTAACATGTATTAAACACCTACACTGAGCCACACACTATGCATTAGGTAACTGGGACTGTAGACAAATCAGTGACACAGAGATGAACAGGCCAACATGGTCTTTGCCCCAAGGATAAAATCTTCTAAGACGATATTGTGGGCAGCTCCAAGGTGAGCTCGAAGATGAAATTTGTGGCTGGAAAAGACTAACATTGCCTGATCATTTATTGTGAGCCAGACACTGTGATAAGAGGTTTACATGTGTCATCTCATTTAATCTTCACAATTCGCCTATAGTTTTGGCAATGTGATTAGCCCTGTTTTATGGCTGAGGAAACTGATGCTCAGATGTGAGGGTACTCGCTCAAGGTTGCACAGTCACCGTGTGTTACAGTGCTGGTCTGAGCTCATTTGGTACTGAAGAGGGGAACCTGGGGAAAGACAGGCAAGGATGTAAGCAGGGGCTGAGACTCAGGGTGTCACATGGAGTCTTGTTATTGGGTGGGAGTGGAAGCATGGCTGGAAGTGGTTGGGTGGTCAGTGTAAGGAGACGCAGTGCCAAAGGGAGGCACGTCCTGCCACTGGAACCCAAATAGGAGAGTAGCACCCACATCTGAAGGGTCATTACAAGCTGAGAAGACACTGCCCCAGATCTACCACCCTCTTCTCAGTTTTTGGGTGAAGGCATTTCCTACTTCTCTGCTGAGAGTATGCTTATGAAATACAAATCCTCCTTCTCTTCTCTGCTTCCTGGCTTGCCTCTTTTGCCCATATGTGCACTGACAGATGGATGGGCTACAAAAACAGCTGAGAATCAGAACAAGCGGGGAGGGTGCTGGGATCTGGGGGGCGGGGTGGGGGGCGGGGAACTCCAGTGCAGTTTTATCAAGCAAGGTTGTGGGCCTGGGTGTCTGCAGGGATAGAAGGTTTACTAGTTTGTTTTACCATTATTATTTTTTAATCCTGCACACTATTACTCACATGATGGTTTTGGAAGTGGCAGGCAGAGGGGTGGGTCACCTGCGAATTACTCCCTACGAGTTTCCCAGGGAAGTTGGCTTCTTCTCTGCAAGCGATTTTCCCTGTCTGGAGTCAGTTCACACCTAATATGGAAGGATCGCTTTTGGTCTCTACTTGTTGCTATGGCAGCTTCAGAAGCGGCTGCTGCCGACTGAGCCAGGAGCAGACGCTCCCTCTTCTCCCAAACTCTTCTGGCATGAGGCTGAACACTCGTGGTTTGAAGACTAGGCAAGTGTCAGTGGATGGCATGTCTTTTATTTTGGGAAACATCTCTCAAGTGGGCAGAGTGGCAGCTTTCGCTGGTTCTTCAGAGCCTCAGCACTGCTAATTCGAAATCATGCATGGCTTCTGGAGTCTGTTCCCTACCCCACCCCCCTGTTTTAGAACAAAGGCTGAAAATGGCCTTTATAGATATTTTAAATAATTTAGCTAGTTGGATTAAAATGCAATCTTCTGGTTGGTTTTAAAAATAATTTTAAATAAAAGAGTGCTATAAATAAGTGGAGAACTCATTTCTACTGGGAGGAATGCTTCCAGCTATGAAAATGAGAGGCACACAGAAAGGAAATGGTGTGAGACATGGTAACACCTTTAATGCGGGAGTTGGTAGCGTGGTGGTGAGTGGGGCAGGTAGAGTCATGGTGACTGAGACTTACTTGGTCTTTGTCCTTAAGGAGTTTACAATCCAGTGAATAAGAGAACTACTGAAAAAGTAATTACCAGTGTGATGAATACTGCAGAGTGGGGAGGTATGGGGCGCAGTGGGAAGGTGTAATGGACACTTTACTACCATCTGAGGCGGTCAGGGAAAGCTTTTCTAAGGAGAGAGAATTAAGATAAAAGGTGAAGAAAGAATCTTGGTATGTAGATCTAAGGGTCAGCATATGGGAAATTCTGAGGGGAGATAGTCTGTTAGGAGGAATTAAATCTCAGCTTAGCTGCAGAGTCCCCGGACTGCAAGGAGCTCAAACCAGTAAATCCTAAAGGAAATCAGTCCTGAATATTCATCAGAAGGACTGATGCTGAAGCTCCAATACTTTGGCCACCTGATGCAAAGAACTGACTCATTGGGAGAGACCCTGATGCTGGGAAACATTGAAGGCAGCAGGAGAAGGGGACAACAGAGAATGAAATGGTTGAATGGCATCACCGACTTGATGGACATGAGTTTGAGCAAGTTCTGGGAGATGGTGATGGAGAGGAAAGCCTGACGTACTGCAGTCCATGGGGTCACAAAGAGTTGGACACGACCGAGCAACAGAACTGACCGACTGATAGCTGTAGCAGAGAGTGAGAAGAAAAGATTATGAGACACAAACATCACGATGATGACGGTATTGGTGGTGATGGCAACAATTAAAAAACATTTACAGTGCATTTCTCTTATTTACATGTATTAACTCACTTAATAATCACAACAACTTTTGACAGTATGTACTATTATTATTCCCTCGTGGCTCAGACGGTAAAGAATCCGCCTGCAATGTGGGACACCTGGATTCCACCCCTAGGTTGGGAAGATACCCTGGAGGAGGGCATGGCAACCCATTCCAATATTCTTGCCTGGAGAATCCTCGTGGACAGAGGAGCCTGGCAGGCCACAGTCCATGGGGTCGTAAAGAGTCAGATACTACTGAATGACTAAGCACACACACACATTATTATTATACCCACTTTACAAATGAGGAAACTGAGAAACAGAGAAGTTACATAACTTCTCTTCTCCAAGATTACGAAGCGAATATGTAAGCGGTCTGGATCTAGAGTCAACGCCCGATCAATAGGGACCTGTGCAAAGAGTTTGGGGTTTATCCTCTGGGCAAGATGTTAAGTAGGATCAGGACATATGTGCTGTAGAAAAAGTCACTCTAGAACAGATACCTGGAAATTGAAGGCTTGAGCTCTTGCCCTGGCTTCGCCTCTCCTTGCTCTTAGCTACTGGACACTAGCCCTCATCATTCTAAGCTATATGTGCTGCCTCTTTACCATGGGTAAGATACTACCCCCTCACTAAACTGTGAAAATTAGCTGATTAATAACCACAGAAGATCTTTAATAAAGCTGGAATAAAAAGAAAAAAGTGACTCTGACTGCAAGAAGTAGACCAGATTAGAGGGAAGGGGAGTGGAGGCAAGGACACCAGGTAGGAGACAGATGCAAGCGCTCAGATGAGAGATGAGGATGACCTGAATTGGGGGAAGTGTTGGTGGAGAGGGAGAGAAATGGGTGGATCAGAGAGTCATTGAGGAGGTAGAATCTACAGACCTTGAGAGTAGTTTATATGAGAAGGAAGTCACGGATGAATGCTAGGTCTCAGGCTTCATAACCTGTGCGAACCATTGGATGGACTTTGGTGCCAGTCCCTGGAATTGGGTGTAGGGGGTGGGGCTCCCCACAGAACAACCAGGATAAATGGATGCTGGGTAGACAGAGATAACAGATGCTCATATCAGAAGTCAGAAATCAAACATCTGTCTCATTCCTTCACCCTGCTCCAGTTCCCTTCCCTCTCATCCTACTTACCCCAAGTTACAATCCTTTACACCTGTTAATGATTTAGTAAGTGGATTGTGTTGACCATCTGATGATGTCCATGTGTAGAGTCTTCTCTTGTGTTGTTGGAAGAGTGTGTTTGCTATGACCAGTGCATTCTCTTGGCAGAACTCTATTAACCTTTGCCCTGCTTCATTCTGTACTCCAAGGTCAAATTTGCCTGTTACTATTCATGGCAAATAGATGGGGAAACAGTGGAAACAGCGTCAGACTTAATTTTTCTGGGCTCCAATATCACTGCAGATGGTAATTGCAGCCATGAAATTAAAAGACACTCCTTGGAAGGAAAGTTATGACCAACCTAGGCAGCATATTAAAAAGCAGAGACATTTCTTTGCCAACAAAGGTCCTTCTAGTCAAGGCTGTGGTTTTTCCAGTGGTCATGTATGGATGTGAGAGTTGGACTACAAAGAAAGCTGAGTGCCGAAGAATTGATGCTTTTGAACTGTGGTGTTGGAGAAGACTCTTGAGAGTCCCTTGGACTGCAAGGAGATCCAACCAGTCCATCCTAAAGGAGATCAGTCCTGGGTGTTCATTGGAAGGACTGATGCTGAAGCTGAAACTCCAGTACTTTGGCCACCTGATGTGAAGAGTTGACTCGTTGGAAAAGACCCTGATGCTGGGAGGGACTGGGGGCAGGAGGAGAAGGGGACGACAGAGGATGAGATGGTTGGATGGCATCACCGACTCGATGGGCATGGGTTTGGGTGGACTCTGGGAGTTGGTGATGGACAGGGAGGCCTGGCGTGCTGCCGTTCACAAGGTAGCAAAGAGTCGGACACGACTGAGCGACTGAACTGAACTGAAGTGGATTGTCCTCCCTGCTCACCCCCCTCAACTTGCCTTCTTTCTTAAACAAGTGGGCTGTGCCCATTTCACCACTAATGGGACGCCCCTCTCATCTCTGCCAACCCCCAATCATTTGTAAAGACATGGCCCGTGCTACCTCTCCTCAGAGCCCTTGTGGATTTCCTCTCTCTGAGCCCCTTTGGCTCTTGTAGCCTCTGCTCCCCCATGGTAAGACCATCTCACAGGTTGTCAGATCTCTTTCTTAGTCTTGCTTCTGTATCTAAACAGTAAGTTCCTTAACTGCCATCAACCCCCACACCACCCCAAGGGGTTTTATTAATTCTACATCAGTTGAAACTTTCATCATTTCTACAAGTCCAAGGGCGAGCCTTCTCCTTCTTCTCTTCTCCCTTTTTCTCTTCTGTAGATGATGGGGCTGGAATCCAGAGAATCTAAGTGACTTGCCCAGTGTGATGTGGCTGGAGAGTGCCATGCAGGATTTAGAAATTCCAAATCCCTTGTCTTTCATTCATAGGCATTTCAAAAATCTCCCAGAAATTAGATAAATATACTAAGCTTAACAGTTTGATTGTTTTTGTGACAATCCTATGAAGTAGACATGGCTATTACCCTCTTTCTACAGGTGAAGAGACCAAAGCTCAGAGAAATGTACTAATTTGCCCAAGGTTTCAGGTGGCTAAGCTGGGGCTAGAACACAGGTCAATCCATTGCCAAATGCACTAACTTGGTCCCCATGGTATTCTGCCCCTATTCTTTTCTCTACACTAGGCTACAGCCATTCTAAATGCCCAGGAAGAGACAGGGATTCAGAGAAAAAAGAGAATGTGGCATGGTTGGGCAATTAGGGTGTGGAAGAGAAATGATGGACACAGGTAGCTCTTTGTGATACTTGGGACCCTCAGGCTGCATGCAGACAAAGGCATTTCTCATCTCTGAAGCTCACCTTGCGGATGCTCTCACCTGGGGTAGGCTTCCCTTTCATCCATACCCTGGCAGCCTGTCTCCTGCTGTTTGGCTCAAGGTAATTCTTTTCTTCCTGGAGCCCCCCGCTCAGGATACGCAGATGGTTGGTTCTGATCTCCTGAAGTCATCCCGTTGATGAGGCCAATATAAATGCATGAGGGAGTCCAATTGCAGGTGCTCATTTCTGTGAGAGCTCAGCAGAGCCCATCCACAAAGTCACGGCAAAAGCTCTGACTGACGGGCTAGGAGAAGGCATTTGAAGGTCAAGCCCGTCCAGGAAGATTCTTCACTGCAGTTATTGGGATACTTCACGGGCCTTTGAGATAACTAAGTATGGAAGGTGTATATTTATGCCAAGTGATCCTCCACAGGCAGAGTTCTGAGAAGTGAGACTTCCTATAGGCCTTTGAGGTTTCTCTGAAAAGAACCCGGTGCAGTGGCAAAGGTGTGGGCTTTGGTGCCCTTGACTCATATCTCAGCTGTGCAACTTTAAGAAAGTATCTCTACCTCTCTGAAATTCAGTTTTCTCCTATGCAAGTTGGGGCAATAATATACTATTCAAGGATTTGTTCTGAGAATTAGTTTAAATGACATGTAAAATGCTTGTTGCAACTCATAGAGCAAATTAAATGCTCACCTTACAATCCTTTTCTTCCTCCACCCAGGGAGATGGATCTAATAACTGATCAGGTCTGGCCCTGATTTTTTGTGTTTATGAGCTATGTGTTTCGGCAGGCAAGGAGAGATTTAAAGGAGTCAGGTTTATTAATCTCCAAATAACCTGTCGAGTAATTAGAGTGCTTATTCTCAGCTCTTTGGGAAGAAGTAACTATAATTACAGGACCAAATTAAATGGCATTATTGTTTATTGTTTCATACTGTTGTGGGCTTTCTCTGCCAAGTTCCTTTTGGAAATCTGAGAATTTTCCCCACATAAACTTTCTCTTTCAGTGTTTTAAGTGCTGAACCTCCCTTCAAGCTACAGGTTGGAAGAGCCCTGGTATCTGCTGAGTAGGATGGGCCTGTGTTTAAAGGGTCCATTTTGTCACCCATGCAGAGATGGCCACCTGCCCTCCAAGCACCCCTACTCCCTTCCCATAGTGCGGAATTACCACTGGGAAGTGGCCACCTTGTCAGGGCCTACAATCTCTAGCTTCTTCACGTCCAGGAGGGGCCACATGCCCAGCTGTCTCCAATGAGATATTAACAGAGGAGACATGTGCCCCTTCTGGCCCAAGGTGGTTAGGAAGGGAGTGTGCCTTCTCCATTGTTTCGTCATCCACCTGGTGGCTTAATGAAGACACTGGGAGATCTTAGAAGCCATGAAGATGGCAGAAGATCAGTCAAATTGGTCCCTGAATGACTGTATGGAGTACAACTCCCCACTGCCACCAATCAAGAAAATTTGGTTGATGTTTACAAGTGCTGGTCACTGAGATTTTAGGTCTTATCTTTTATAGCAGCTTGCTTTATTTTAATGAGTGCACTGCTTGATTCCTCATCCCTGATAAAGCATGAAACCATGTTTTGAGTCCTGTCTTACGAGACAGGTAGACACGTCAATGAATACATTTCAAAACAGTGCTATAGAAGTAGGAAGATGATGCTGTGGACACAAAGAGGCAAGATGCCCAGAAAATTTGAGTTGGACCTTCAAAGCTGGATGGAAGTTCACCAGCAGATGCAGGATGAGGCATGGGAAGATTATTCTAGGCAAAAGGAGCAGCAGGAGCCAACACATGGCAATGCAAAAAGGTAAGATTGTGTTGTGTCCGTGTGAGAAAGTCCTTGTCGTGAAGGAGAACACATTCAGGTGCTGGATTGAACACAGGCCAATAGCTACACAAGTGGGCCAGGTTTGACAGGGGCCAGGTAGGTGGTCTTGGAGCTCTTAGGGAGAGAGACCGCCAGAAGCTACTGTCCAGGGGTTCAGAAAACTTCATGAAGGGGGGAGTAGGTATGGAACTGTGCCTTATACAATATTGGTGACACTAGAAAAGAGCATCGCTTGTTAATTTGCCTTCCTGTTTCAGACCATGAGGTCCTTTAGGGCAGAGATCAGGCTGTATTCCTCTCTGAATTCCCAGACTGGCGCCCTATCCTTAGAAGGCGCTGAATGAATGACAGAAGGCAGGACTGAATTCAGATGCTTCTGAGGATGATCTTGCCTGCTACATTTATTGGGAACTGAGCATCTGAGGTTCAGTAGGAACTTCCCAGTGCTTCCTTACCCCCTAATCACAACTATGATTACATCCAAGCAAAGTGATGCCAGGTTAAGGAAAAGGCTTTCAGTCTCTACCATTTCCTCCTGTATTCTACTAGTATCTAGAGACTGCCTCCTGCATTTGCCGGGTTCCTGCAGACTGTGCAGGGCATAAAACTCACCCTGATGAAACAGGGAGAGTTGATACCACAGGCTGACTCTGTGTAATTGCCCCCTTCTCCCACCACCAAGTCAGATCTTGTGATTTACATGATCTCTAACGTTCCTTATTTCTATGATATTTAAGATATGTGAAATGATCAGTGAAATGAAAGAAGAAAGCATAGAGAAAATGACGACACTTGGATAATTCACGCACTAGGTAGCCAGTTCTCAAATCATGGAGACGTGACAGTTTTGATGACTCCAATCCATTTTGTGAGTAATTAGCCTCCTGGTGCCTCCAGGTGGAAGTCCAGGCTCTTTACCAGGACAGACAATCCTTGCTCCTCTCCACCCTCATTGGCCATCACTCTCTCTGCTCAGCGCATACCTGGACTCCCCAGGCCCTGAGGCTCTTCTCTCACATGCTTTATACACACTGCTTGTTCTCTGTTCTGGACCTGTCTATTTAGTCCTTTGTGTTGCAGTTAAAGTGTCTTTTCTTTGTAGTTTTTTTAGAACTTCCCAACCAAATTTTACTCATTCTTGCTTTGTGCAAAGCATTCTGCTAGAAACAAAGAGGAAGGAAGTTTGCTTTAGGAAGCAACTGACTTTTAGTGTATTTTTTTAATTTTTAAAAAATTTTAGTTGTGACAAAGTACACTTAACATAAAATTTACCATCTTAAACAAAATTAAAGCTCTACACTCATTAAACAATGAGGGAAGTGAGAAGTTGTTGTTTAATGAGTATAGAGCTTTAATTTTGTAAGATGAAAAAGTTCTGGAGATGGGGTGCACAATAACATAAATATACTTAACCCCTGGAACCCACCATTCTACCTTCTATTTCTATTAACTTCTATAAACTTTATAGATACCTCATATAGAAGAATCATATAGTATTTACCTCTTGGGACTGGCTTATTTCATTTAGCATAATGTCCTCAAGAGTCATCCATGTTGTAACACCTGTAAGAATTCCTTCCTTTTCAAGGTTGAATAATAGTCCATTGTGTGTATATAGCACATTTTGTATATTCATTCATCAGTCAATGGGCACTTGGCTTTCTTTCTTTCATCTTTTGGCTCTTAAAAATAATGATGCTATGAACATAGGTATACAAATCTCTCTTTGAGACCCTAATTTCAATTCTATTGGATATACACTCAGAAGTGGTATTTATATATCATATGGTAACTATATTTTTTGAGAAACTCCCATTCTGTTTTCTCCAGCAGGTAAACCATGTTCCATTCCCATCAACTATTCACAAGGGTTCCAATTTCTCCAAATCTTTGCCAGAATTTTATTTTCTTTTTGTCTCTTTTGCTAGAAGCCATCCTAAATGGTATGAGGTTATATATCATTGTGATTTTAATTTACATCTCCTTAATTATCAGCAATGTTGGGCATTTTTTTCCTGTGTTTGTTGACCATTTGTGTATCTTCTTTGGAGACCTTTGCCAGTTTTTAATTGGATCATTTGGATTATTTTTATTGTTATTGATGTGTATAGTTCTTTTTATATTCTGGATATTGACTCCTTATCAGATACATGATTTGCAAAGTTTTTTCTCCTAAAAGTTTTCTTTTTCACTCTGTTGATTGTATCCTTTGAAACATAGTGGTTTTAATTTTTGATAATTCCAATTTATCTACTTTTGTCTTTGTTGTCTCCGTTTCTAGTTTCATATTCAATGAATCATTGCCAAGTCCAATATCATGAAGCTTTTCCTATATGTTTTTGTAAAAGATTTTCATAGATTTAGGTCTTATGTCTTTGATCCATTTTGAATTACTTTTTGTGATGATGGAGGTAAGGTCCAACTTCATTCTTTTGTGGATATCCAGTTTTTCCAACACCATTTGTTGAAAATACTGGCCTTTTCACATTGAATGGTCTTGGCACCCTTGTCAAAAATCATTTGACCCTATAAGCATGGGTTTATTTCTGAGCTCTCTACTGTACTCCACTGATCTGCATGTCTTTCTCCTAGTACCACACTTTTTTGATTACTGTAACTTTGTAAAAGATTTGGGAATCAGTAAGTATAAGATCTCCACCTTTGTTCTTTTCTTTTTTCCCCCCAAGATTATTTTGGCTATTTGGATGGGTTTCTTGAAATTCCATATGAATTTTCAGATGGATTTTTCTATTTCTTAAAAAAATGGCATTGTGATTTTGATTGCCTTGGGTGGTATTGACAGCTTAACAATATTAAGTCTTTCAATCCACGAACATGGAATGTCTTTTATTTGTGTCTGTGTTTGTCTTTGGGTAGCACTTGTTTTAAATCAACAATCAGGGGCTTTGTATAAATTATTTATTCACCTCTAATGCCCTTTTGGGTGACTTCAGAAATAAAAGTCAGAAGAAACTTTGCTTTTATGAGGGCCTGGGATGTATCTTCCTCATATTCTATTTTGCATAGAAGGTAGAAGATCACATAATGTCTAAAGTTTCCCACTACTTGTTCCTAGGAAATGTATAGCTCGATTTTAATAATTATGCACAGTCTGTTATAATTTGATAATTATAAAGATCTATATATTTGCATCCTTACATTTCCTCAGGTCTTAAATGTCTACTATAATTTATAATTTCTCTGGCCCTAATATTTTTGCTTTTCTATTGTATGTATTGTTATAAGCTGCCTTAAATACATTGTGAATTGAAATGTCTATAAAATATTCTTAAGTGAAAGATATATATTATCACCATATTACAGATAAAGAAAATGATGTTAAGACTAGATAATTAACTTCAACAGATCATACAACTCATAAGTTACAGGGCTAGGATTCAAACCTAGATCTCTTCGACCGCAAAGCCCAAGTTTCCATTTCTACTGTAAGTCAATAAGATTGGGTCCCTGCATAGCTCAGAATCTAATGGGGAGTGAGGAATTGAATGGCCAAATATGGCCATAAATAGCTCTTAAACCAGCCAGAAATGATAGGAATGGCAATAGGGAAGTTTGAGAAATAAAAATGAAGGCGATTGAGGCTTTTTATTTATGGGATTCCAGATTGAATGATCTGAATATATCATATGTGAATTCATGAAGCAAGAACTTTTAAAAGAGGGTTTTAGGGATTGTTTCATCTTTGGGTTAAGAAATAAGAGACATTGTGTATTAGTTTCTTGCTGTTTGCTAGTCTGATCCTTGAGAAATGAACATATACCAATGTCTGCTCAGCATTCTTCCCTGTGGAGGAACCACTCCTCCTCATTCCAGGGGCTTCAGTAAAAGAGGACCCCATTCCACTCCCTTACTGATCACAGTACTCATCCCCTGGCCACAGTGAGGCACAAGGTAGGCCCAGGATAGGCCAGGAAAAATCTTTTCAGGACCTTTTGAGAAAGATACTCTCTTCCTTTAATATCATGAAGTTTAAGGGTAAACTCAGGCGCATGTGACTGTTTTTGCTGACATCACGGAAATAGGCAAGAATCGAATCAACCTACAAAGAGTCTAAGGAGAGCAAAGAAAGACTCTGCTGATGTTGAGAATCTCTACCCAGTCAGACCAAATGCTATTCTAACAAATTCCCTTAAGTTGATTTAAAGCAAATAGTGTCCATTTAAAGCCAAAAGAGAAATGGCAGGATTGGGATGAAGTATGACTTCTGCTTGAATCCTTACTCCATCACTTACTAGTTGGGTACCCTGTGCAAATCCCCTAATCCTTTGCTCCTCTCTTTCCCTTCTCATCCATAGATTCATAGGATTCTTATGAGGAATGGATGAGAAATTGTATCCAGATGAGAGTCTGGCATAAGTGATCATCCTAAGCATGTAAATGCTTATAAATACACGACAACTTTGTGAGGGGTAGGGATTGTCTCTTTCATGGACGAGGAAAATGAGGCTCAGCAGGGTTAAAATAAAAAGTGATGATTGTGCCACAGTTAATATGTCAGATCCTGAAGGAAAACTTAAACCCAGTTGACTGGGTGAACCTGTTCTGCTCATGGAACCACAGTTCTTGGTAGCAATGGGAAGGGCAGAGGATCCCCTTCTTAGCCCCAGCTGTCTTCCCCTTGCTGAGTAGTAGATAGAATCCTTTCTTACCCTTCTCCCTCACAGAAGAGGTCCCATCATACCTACCAGCCTACAGGGAGAGAGTCAAACAGCTGTGGAGAAGGTAGGATGCCACGCTGTATTTGTTCAGATGGATACAATAGCATTGGACTAGTGTGGAGCTCAAATATTGAATCAAAATTCTTTGTATTTAAATCATAGCCCTGTCAAGCTCATATTTGATATGCACTAATTAATGTTCCCCATGAATTATATCAGATCTTCTGGTGTGTGTGTGTGTGTGTGTGTGTGTGCATGTAGAGCCAGAAAGAGATTCCTATAAATTGGAGTGATCAAAAACAAGCATCTGTCACTGTCAAATTCAGTAGTTGGCTCTTTGTGGCTCATGGGTACTTCCTGGATGAGAGGGGTGGATACAAGTTATTAGACAAACATGAATCATTTAGGAGGAAGTCACCTAGATCAAATGAAGCTAATATTTTTATTATCCATCAAAACTAAGATCTCATACTAGATTGAGGAGGCAAAGCCAAACCCAGTGTGGAATTTCATACTCCAATTCCAATAATTCTGATCCTATGCCTTTCTTTTCCTTTCAGAATGGCAAGCGCACTGCTGGCAAGATGTGGATGGGATTTGGTTGAAAGGAAGTGGATGTTGGACTATTTTAAATGGAATATTCATAGATTTCACTGTAAAGGAAAATTTTTAAATATCCCTTTGTACAATACAGAAAAAATGGTTTTTTTTAGAGCAATCAATAAAAGTAGACAAGCAATAGACATGCTTATACTTAAACCTATGAGTGAGATATACAGTGCAATGCCGGTGGAAGTGAGAACTAAAACCACTTGTAAATTTCTCTCCCTGGAAGAGAAGGAACTGATGAAAGTTTCCTCAAGGAGAAGAGATCAGGGCAATGGGGAGGACAGATAGTTAAGCTGAGAGGCTCCTCTTACATTCACGTCTGGAGAAAGAGAGAACCTTGACTTTATAGTTAGACCAATTTAGGTTGGAGTCTGAGCTCTATAGTTTCGTATTATATGACCTTGAATAAGCATGCCACCTCTTTGAGCCTCAGTTTCCTTGAATGGGGGGGTTGGTAGCCGTAGAGTTCTCTTGAGGATTTCATGATATACTCTGTGTGTAAAGTGGACTTGCCAGGTGATGCTAGTGGTAAAGAACCTGCCTGCCAATGCAGGGGACAAAGGAGATGCAAGTTTGATCCCTGGGTCAGGAAGATCCCCTGGAGGCGGGCATGACATCCATCTCCAATATTCTTGCCTGGAGCATCCCATGGACAGAGGACCCCAGCCTATGGACTATGGTCCATAGAGTCTCGAAGAGTCATTCACAGCTGAACAGACTGAGCATATGCACACGCATACATGTATGAAGCACCTTCTGTTAACTCTGCTCAGTTCTAACTTTCTTTTTTTTCTATCACTGTCTCCTTTAAGTTTCCAACACATTTTACATTCTACTTTTTGCCTCCATCATAAAATTCATTTGAAATTTTTATGAGTTTTGCCACATGGTATATAATACCTTAGGGCTGCCCATGTTTAAATTAAAACCTTTCTCCTAGGACTGCAAATCACATCAAAGAAAATACAGATGACAGTAGGTTTATCAATTATGAAAGATATAGTAAGCGGACCGTCAAAATGCATGAGCCTAGAAGTAGCATAGCGTGGCCACTAGGAGATAGCTAGCAAGCCAGGTAGCAGTTATATTTGCCAGTGCCCCCTGCACTTATGTTCAGGTTTTTCAGGTAGCCCAGTGACAAAGAAATCACCTGCCAATGCAGGAGCTGCAGGGCACATGGGTTCAATATCTTGGTCAGGAAGATCCCCTGGAGGAGGAAATGGCAACCCACTCCAGTATTCTTGCAGGGGAACCCCCAGGGACAGAGGAGCCTGGGGGACTACAATCCATGAGGTCACAAATGTCAGACATGACCGAGTGGCTGAGCATGACAACCCTGCATCTAGGAGGTACCATGTGATTAGTCTTACCAATGGAATGTGAGAAGAAATATGATTCCACTTCCAAGAGAATTAGCAAGCATATATGGTTTCTTTCTTCTAATGGCTTAATGTAAACAAGCTTGACTGTCCTAGGAAGCTAGGTGTTGAAGATAGAGGTAAACTATATCCCCAACTTACCACTTGAAGGAAAGCCACCCATGAATTCAGTTCAGTTCAGTTCAGTTCAGTCGCTCAGTTGTATCCGACTCTTTGCGACCCCATGAATTGCAGCACGCCAGGCCTCCCTGTCCATCACAAACTCAAACTCACGCCCATTGAGTCGGTGATGCCATCCAGCCACCTCATCCTCTGTCGTCCCCTTCTCCTCCTGCCCCCAATCCCTCCCAGCATCAGGGTCTTTTCCAGTGAGTCAACTCTTCACATGAGGTAGCCAAAGTATTGGAGTTTCAGCTTCAGCATCAGTCCTTCCAATGAACACCCAGGACTTATCTCCTTCAGATTAGGAAAACCAATTTAGAACTTGAATAAGAAATAAACTCCCATAAAATCTGAGCCAGATACACTTTAGATTTCTTTGTTACAGCAGCTAGTGTTATCCTAATACATCAAGATAGTTCAAGGTGACAGATTATATCTATGTATGGAAGTGAGGTGATGAAAGTCAACACCTCACTGACAGGATCTAATTACGTAGCAGTTGTGAATTGATTGGGGGTTAGACTAGATGACCTTTAAGGGCTCTTAATACCATAAACTAATAGCACTAATATCTTATATTGAATAAGTATTTGCTATGTTCTAGCCCAGGGCTAAGCACTTTACATCAATTTTCTTCTTCAGACCTTACAACAACCCCGAGATATTCTCATTTAAAGATAAGAAGGTTGATGGCTGCTGGCAGAGATAAGAAACTTGTAAGGTCAGACAATCCACAGAGTGGATTTGCATCCAAAGCTATCAGACTTCAGAGCCTGAATTCCTCATCACTGGACTATGTTTTTCCTCAAATCTTCAAGTCTGTGATTTTAAGTGCATACCATGTATCTCATGCCTTTTTTCTGGGAATTGCTCATGTTTGGCTGTTGAAAATTAGTTGAAAGATCAGTCAATGGCTCAAATTGTATTGTAGCATTAGTCTATTTTTGGCTCTGTTTCAGAAGGAGAAATGAGATAAGGAATATAACCAATACTAACAGAGTTTCTACAAGGTCCAGATGGCTCAGATGGTAAAGAATATGCCCACAGTGTGGGAAACCTGGGTTCGATCCCTGGGTCAGGAAGATCCCCTGGAAAAGGGAATGGCAACCCACTCTAGTATTTTTGCCTGGAGAATTCTATGGACAGAGGAGCCTGGTGAGCTACAGTCCATGGGGGTCTCAAAGAGTCGGACCCAACTAAGTGACTAACACACTTTCACACCAGGTTCAGTCACATGCTATCTCATTTAAAAATTTCCAAGATCAAAAAAAAAAATTTCCCAGATCAATATTAATATCACCATTTTATAGACAAGGAAGCCAAAATTTGTCCATATGGCATTTATTCCTTTAATACATATTTATGGACCTTCTACTATGTTGCTACAGGAGATTCCAAAGTGGACAAGGCAAACATGGGCCCTGATGTATTATACCTAGCGGTCCAGCAGCTGCCACATGAGGTAGCAAGCAACCTGTCACAGAGAGTGCTTGAGCAAAATCCAGGTGCCTCCACACCAGGGAGATTGTGAAGGAAGTCCTGATACTGGGTAGAGTACACTGGATGATTTCTGCACTGAGAGTCAAGCTGTACAGTATCTAGTTGATTGAAAAGGATCACCAGAAATGATCAGCAGAGGGAGAAAACAAGTGACAGGGGAAAGAGGCAAACAAAAGCAAATACATTTTTCTATCCAGAATCTGGTTTGTAGCAATTGTTCAACAAACGTTGTCTATCATCATTACTACTGAAACAATGTTTACATCCTATTAACAACTTCATATATGTCTTATCCGGTGAGTGGCACTATCTTTGTTGTTGTTTTTCAGTTGCCAGTTCAGTTCAATTTAGTCGCTCCGTCGTGTCCAACTCTTTGCGACCCCATGGACTGCAGAATGCCAGGCTTCCCTGTCCCTCACAGTCTCCAGGAGTTTGCCCAGGTTCATGTCCATTGAATGGGTGATGCATCCAACTATCTCATCCTTTGTCACCACCTTCTCCTCTTGCCCTCAGTCTTTCCCAACACCAGGGTCTTTTCCAATGAGTCAGCTCCTCACATCAGGTGGCTTAAGTATTGGAGCTTCAGCTTCAGCATGGGTCCTTCCAACGAATGTTCAGGGTTGATTTCCTTTAGGATTGACTGGTTTGATTTTGCTGTCCAAGGGAGTCTCAAGAGTCTTCTCCAGCACCACAGTTTAAAATCATCAGTTCTTCAGCACTCTGCCTTCTATATGGCCCAACTCTCACATCCACATATGACTACTGTTTACAGCTCCCAATACGGGAGAAGAATCATTTATTAAACAGTTTCTGTTTTCCCTATTATGTTATTCTGTGCCATATTTCACATTTTCTTTTGTAACTCTCAACAGCAATTTTACAAGATAGTATAAAATATCAGTAAGGATAGGTTAGGTGATGCTTCAGTAATAAGCTCACCAAAAATCAAGAAGGCTTAAAATCACAAAAGCCTATTTCTTGTTCATGCTGCGAGTCTATCACAGGTTGTCTAGTGACTCTTCTCAATGTTATATTTGTTTCGACTCTGAGATTGAGTGTGATAGAGTAGGGCAGTCACTGTGAACACTGAGGTTATTATGACAGAGGAAAAATAGAATAGGGTGAAACACACACTGGCTCCCAAATCTACCACCTGGAAGTGACATACATCCCTTCTGTCCACACTTAATTGGATAAAGTAAGTTAGATGTGCTTGCCAAAGGTGAATTGGGATGAGGAAGTGTGATCTTACCATGTACCCAGAATGAGAAGATCAAATATTTGTTTACAGTCCTAATGACTGCTTTAGGAATATATATATATTTTTATTTATTATACCCAGTTTGCAGATGGCGAAACTGAGTTTGGGCAGGGAATAGAATTCTAAATAACTTGGCCTAGTAAGCAGATTTGAATTTGCCTGCCTGATTCTAAATCCATGCTCTTTGAACTCTCCACTTGTCCTCTATATCTCATCTTCCTGCCTCCACCACGTACCACCTCTATCATCTTTCCCTTCTCCCCTGGCTCCTTCTTCCCACCAGCAGGCTTAAATATCTTTATATTTCAAATAGAAGAAAAAATTTCTCCCTCCACCTAGTCCAGCCACTGACCATCCTCCCTCCCTGCCACACTTTTTGGCGGTTATCTGCAAGTATCACTCATTTCCTGATCATTCTCTGGGTTCTTCTCTTATCCCTTCACAGAAAGGACTGCTTGTTGACCCGCATACTTCAAATGCAATGGTCTTTTTTAAATTCTTACTTCAAGTTTGATCCCACAGCAGCATGTGGCACAGATGACCACTCCCAGGTCTTACACCGCCCATTCCTTTGTTGACAAGGTCAGTCCTTTCCTCCTACATCCCCAGCCAGTCCTCAGTGACTTTTTCAAGCTCTTTCACTTTTCCTTTCCCTTAAGTGATGGTGTTTTAGGAGAATGAGTTTGAGACTCTTTTCCATTCTCACTCTACCCATTCTCTAGGGAGTCATATCACTCCCCGTATCTTTAATTACCTCTACAGATTGATAACTGCTACAGTGATTGCTTAAGCCCAGACCTAACTCTGGAGCTATGGGTAGACCCAAAAGACCATTTAGGCATTGCTCAAATGTTCCTTGGGATCTGAAACTCAGTATTTGGGGAAAAGTTATGAGTGTGTGGATAGGCTTGGTAAATTTCATCTAGAGGATTTCTAGGGAATTGAACTTTTCTTCAAATTGGCTTTGAAAGCTTATCTTCTGAGTTGTTAGAATCAGGTAAGTATTTTTTCCCTACTTCTGTTTTCTAAGAGGAGGGATTTTCTCTTTGCACACTTCTGGCCTTTACTTGCCCTTCCCTTGGAGAATTAAAGTAATTTTTCTGAGTGTGAATTTGGGAACAATAACTAGGCATGCTCAGTGTACATCCATCTTCCTGCTCTGTTTCAGGAAAGGGTTTGTTGGCAGAGTACATTGATTCTCTTTTGTTCACTCATCTTTTGGGTCTTATCTGGGTAGGCATCCCAGGTAAGACAGTCCAGCTGTGCCTTGGACTGGGTGGATATGTTTGCCAGTTTGGGAGTTAAATATGTTGGCCAAAAAGTTTGTTCAATTTTTCCATATCATGTTACGGAAAAACCCAAACTAACGTTTTGGCCAAGCCGATATTTGCAAGCCGCGTAGGCTAAGACACCCAAAGTCATGTCCTCCAGTGGCAATATAGTCGACACTCTGGTCTCCATCATTACAATTATTTATTTCTCAGCTTGTTTAAAATCTACACATGGCAGGAGTGCTACTTTGGGGCATTTCAAGATGCACTCAAAGACACAGGAGTTTCAGCCCCTACTTTCTTGTTTCTTAGCTTTGAATTTGGTCAAAACTTTATTTCTGATACAAGATTACAAATATTCAAAATCTCTATCCTGTTTCCCTCTACGCCTGAGAAAAATATCAAGTACTGCATCCATTAAATTTTGCATCATTTTAAAATTTTTGTGTCAACATTTATTGAACACCCTTATCCCAGGTTTGGGGAATGGTGAGATAAAAGAAACCCTGCCCTCAGGGTCTTATAGATCCTCCAGGAAGTTAGAGGAACAACAGGATAAAGACAATACTGTGTCATCACAGATAAGGGAACACAGATTAGGGTGTGGGATAAGATGGGGCAGGGGTTGGGCCTCAAAGAAATCTCAAGAGAAAATGCCTGAAAATCAGTGGGACAATGAAGGGGAGAAGATGAAGGACTAGACAAACAGCATACACATTAGTACAAGGCCTGAGACAGTAGGCTCTTTCGAGGATCTGGGGTTTGGTTTGGCTGGACTGAGGGTGCTGCCTGGAGAGTGGCCAGAAATGGGGTTGGGAAGAGAGACAGTGGCCAGCTCACAAAGGGCCCATTACATGAGGCTTACGATTAGGTAGTAAGGACAGTGATGAGGAGAGTGGTGATATGGACAGCTTACATCATGTGTCTGATGCACCATTATCAATCCAGTGGCTGGCAGAAGAGAGGACAGTAGTGGGAGCATGCAGCCAGTGTCTCTCTGCTCTGGGAGGCCAACAGGATCACCAGAAAGAAGCAGGAAAGAGGCCCAGAGCCCTCTCTAGGCAGACCAGCCATAGTTCTAGTCTCCTTCCTAGTCTTTCCTTGGAGCTGGTGCCTTCAGCTGATGCTTTACTTGGGTGAAGGGCCCATGAAGATGTGAAGAGTAGCTCTGATGCCACCTTCTGATGGGGATTAGAGCCCAGTGATGATTAGTGAGTGCCGGAGTTTCCAAAGGTAACAACCACAGATTTTGGGCAATTTTTCTGCTGTATTTAGAGAGTGCCATGTAGATTCTAGAATAAGACTTTCTGGGTTCACATCCAGCTCCCGTACTGTTAAGCTGAGGGTGTGTTACTGAAGTCTCTGGGCTTCAATTTCCTCACCTGCAAAATGGGTTTCCAAATAGTCCATACCTCATAGGGTCATTGTGAAGTTTAAAGGGGTATATATATATATGTGTGCTTAGAGGATTTCCTGGATCTTCATAAGGTGGTCATAAGGTGTTATCTTAGAAGGTATTATCTATAATGATCATTTTGTTCGTGTTTGTTTGCTAAGTTGTGTCCAACTACTTTGCAACCCCCTGGACTGCAACCTGCAAGGTTCCTCTGTCCATGGGATTTCCGAGACAAGAATACTGGAGTGGGTTGCCATTTTCCTCTCCAGGAAATCTTCCCAATCCAGGGATTGAAACTGTGTCTCCTGTTGGTGGGCCGGTTCTTTACCACTGAGACACGTGGGCTGACCTTGCTTCTAACAAGATCATTCTTTAAAGACAAAAGCTGTATCTTACAAATATTTTTTGTGGTTTGGACAGAAAATCACGTGTGTGCTAAGTCACTTCAGCACATCCTACTCTTTTTGACCCTATGGACTGTAGTCCACCAATAGCCTCTGTCCATGGGATTCTCCAGGCAAGAATACTGAAGTGGGTTGCCATGCATTCCTCCAAGGGATCTTCCCAACCCAGCCATCAAACCTGCATCTCTTATGTCTCCTGCCTTGACAGGCAGGTTCTTTACAACTAGTGCCATCTGGGAAACCCAGACAGAAAATTAGGAATCTTAAATTAGTTTTGGAAAAAGTCTTTCAAAGTCATGGATCTTCTCCCATCCTTTCTCTATTTTCCTCTTAGGGAGACTGGTCCATTATTCCACACACATTGGCTGGGTACCTGTGCCAGGCCTACATCTTTCTGAGATGTAGCGGGAATAAGTAAGACCCACCTGGTTTCTAACCTGCAGGAGCTCCTTGTCTACTGGGGATATAAGAGGCAAATAGCTATAACACAAGCTCCAACAGGATGGAGGCATACAGGAGAGGCTGGTGGAGTCCAAAGAAGAGGAGGTTACAGATAGCTCAAGTTTCACAGGGGTCTTTAAAGAGGAAGTGGCTTCTGACCTGAGCCCCAAGTGATGGGTAGGATGTTGACAGACCTGAGCACAGGGAGGAAGGTCATGGAAAGAGGCAGAAGGTTCCGGACTTCTAAGCATCTCTTGGAGAATCTCAGCAAGGAGCTTCCCATGAAATCCTGCCCTCTCTCCCAACCCATCAAATCACAGGAAGGTATATGCACACACATTGCTGCATCTCTAGATCCTTTGTCTCTGTTCTAGTCTATTTAAGCTTTTTGCAGTTTTACATTGTGCCTCTTCAAGGAAAGAGAAAAGGGGAAGAAAACTAGTGTTTTTGATTACTTACTGGGAGCTAATTATATCATTTATTTAATTTTACAACCCTGTAAAATTGGCATTATTATTGTGCCATTTAACAATGGAGGGAAACCACTGCTCAGAGAAGTTGTGATTTGTCCAAGGACACACAGTGAACTCATTCATTCAATAATTATCTATTGTTTGGGGTAGAACCAGGAATTTTTAAAAAAATTTTATCTTCTAAAATTTATTTATTTATTCATTTTTTATTTAGGCTCACTGTAGGGTTTGCAGGATCTTAGTTCCCTGACAAGGGATTGAACCGGGCCCCCCACAGTGGAAGTATGGAGTCCTAACCGCTGGACTGCCAGGGAATTCCCCAGAACCAGGAATTGAACGTAGGGCACCTTGATTTCAAAGGCCCTTTTATCTTGTTAACACAGGACACTGCTGCTTCTCAATAGGGTCAGATCCTTAAGGGCATAATCCTTTTTCATAGACCCCTCCAACACCTACCAACTGGCATTCATCTTTGGCTCTATAAGGGTCCCAAACAAGGTATTTAATTAATATCATCAGTGTTGACAGTGTTTGAGGGATGGGCTCCTCATCTAACTACCAAATCTTCTTCTCCATCAGGCAGCCAGTTGCCCTTTAATACCTAGTATTCTCCCCATGTTCAGTTTTGCCAAGTGTCATTAAACCATCGCCCATGGGACTCCCAGGAGCCTCCAGCCCCACCCAGTCCAATGCCCTGTGTTTACAAAGAAGAACCTGAGCCCAGGAAGGGCAGGTGCCTGGTCCAAGGCCACACAGAGATTTAACAGCAGAGCCGGCAGCAGAGTGCTTGTTTAGCTGGGAGCCTTGGAAACCACAGACTGTTCATTTTGCTAGGAAGCCCCCAGCTAGACCTGCAAAGTATCTCGGCCAGTTGGTTTAAAGGATTTTCTTTTTCACTCTTTTCACTGACTCCTGAAACAGATTGGGCTGAGCAACTGAGCAGTAGGGAGGCGAAGTAAACAGAATGGGTCCTCGGTGCCCCCGGCATGTCTGTTGTCTGCAGCGACTCATCACTGCCTGTGAGGCTGACAGACACAGCCGCTCCTGCGCCGGTTCTCAGGCTCCTCCTGGGGTGCAGAAAGACCCACATGGCAACGCCAGGACAGGGGCACACACAAGAGCCTGTCCGGGGGAACATTTGTGTTATCTTTGTATGCCCCCATGGTGGTGATGGGGGGTGGGGGATGGTGCCAGGGAGGGGCTGTTGTTGGAGGGGTTCCCTATGACAACAGCACACACTTAAAATCCAAATCTGCAAATCTTACCAGGCTTTCCCTAAGCGCCCCATTGGATGCTTGGAGTCCCTACAGAAACCTAGCGATCAAGAGGAGGGTGTCCAAGATCTGCTACTTTCCAGATGCTGAGTTCCAGTTCTAGCTCTAGCACTACTTTACCTGTCTGACACTCACATCCTAAACTGTAACCTCAGAGATGTCACTTTGGCTCTCTGAGACTTAAGTTGTCCCAGAGGTCCAAATTGGATGGCTGATGTCTATTTTGTAGGGTTCTTTCAGGAATCTGTTGGAAACTAGGGGTGGCTCCAAGTAGAATATGTTTTACAGAAGTATTTTGTTTGTAGAACAATCTACTTCGTTGAATTTTAATGCCTCTGGGGATAGGGTGGGTGTGCACCCTAAAGTTGATTTCCTACCTGTCCCCAACACGCATTGTAAATAATACACCCCCTCACCCTTAGCACATGCAATGCCCTTATGCATGTTAGAAAAAAGTAGCTCTTGGTTGGCTGAAGGACAATCCAGTGAAAGAAAAGTTGTTTCTACCTGTAGCTAGACCTTGCTCTGTGCCCCGGTGCATGGTTTGGTGAGCACAGAGCAGACTGCATGTCAGCCCATTGTCACCCTCTCATTGGGGCCCTTCTCAGGTGTACAAGCTGCCCCGTCATGTACAAGTGCCCTGTGTAAACACACTCCCTCCCTCTAAGCAATCAACTGCTTCCCTCATCAGACTGACTAATGCAGCCCTTCAAGGCACTTGAATTTTTGTTCTTTGAGGACAAATGATACACTATACTGAGCACAGTGCCTGTGACACACAGTAGGGTCTGAACAAGAACAATCACAGAGAAGGGGGAGAATTAAATGAGGCAACCCATGTGACAATGCTTGGTGTATAATTCAATGAGTACTTACTGCATGAATGAATGAGCTCACAGAATGGTTGTGAAAACAAGACATAAATCCCCATGTGAAATGTTTAATAACAATAAAATGTTCAAATTATAGCTCAATACAACAACTCAAGAGATGGCGCAAGTTTGCATATGAATGTCAAATGCCAGGCAATAATTTTTATAGGAGTTCAGAAAGGTGGGGGAGATCACTGTGGTGGACTGAGGGTCAAAAGGCCTGGATAGGTGCTTGTTCACGCACTTACACAGCACATTTATTCATTCATCAAATGTTTCCCAGCCCAGTCTATGGATTCTGGGGAGGCCAAGATGAACAATACAAAGCCCACGGCCTCAAGGTGCTCACAGACTGATAGGAGACTCCAGCAGACAGACAGTGTGAATATAATGCTAAACTAACATACTGTGGAGAGGAGGGAGAAGGTTCAGTGAGCCAGTACACGCAGAAGGAGTGTCATAAACTGTGGCATAGTAACACATGCCTCTGATTACCATCTCTGGCCAGAGATGATTACCATGATTACCATCTCTGATTACCATGATTACCACATTCTGAGTGCATCTCCACCACTCAACACTTGTTAAGTCTCTAACGTGAGTGTGTGTGTTAGTCACTCAGTCGTGTCCTACCTCTTTGCGACCCCATGGACGGTAGCCTGCCAGGCTCCTCTGTCCATGGAATTCTCCAGAATACTGGAGTGGGTAAGCCTTTCCCTTCTCCAGGGGATCTTCCCAACCCAGGGACTGAACCCAGGTTTCCCGCATTTCAGGTGGACTCTTTACCATCAGAGTCACCAGGGAAGCCCATTAAGTCTCTAAAAAGCCCACCTTTTCTCCTCTTCATCTTACTTGCTCTTTCCTTAAACCTGCCAGCAGCCCTTAAGAGCACTGCACCCTCTACTAGTCAAACCCTTGGAGAGGGAGGGGATGACGTACGAGACTGGACGGGGTGGTTTGCAGCTGTGAGGGAGGCTCATGCCATTCTAGAGCTCCATGGAGCTTCCTCAGAGCCTTTCCTGCAGAGTCCTTCCTCACTGCAGTCACTGATCACCCTGGCAACCGTGCACCCATAGATCCTTTGGTGACAATGCCAGTAATAATGAGGAGTGTTCTCTTTTTTTTTTTTTTTTTGAGGAGTGTTCTCTTAAACCACCACTGAAGAGGGAGAAAAATACACGCTCTCGAAAAGGCAGCCTGTGGCTCTCAGGCCCCTCTCTCCCTAGGATAAGGGCCGAGCCAGAAGGGACACTTTCATTTCAGAAGCCAGAGATGAGCTTTGTGACCAAAGGCCCTGGGGAAGCAGCAGTGAGGCAGGGGGAAGAGCAGCATCTGTGGGGCCAAGAATTCTCAGGGTCAAATCCTGGCCATGTGACCTCAGTACAGGGGAGCTCAGACACATTAGTTCCTTATCTTTGGGGCTCAGTTTCCCTCTTTGGACAAATGGACATAATTCCTACCTCCCAGACTTACAGTGGGAACTAAAGGAAAGGGGATAGGCATTTGATGAACATAGTTGAGTGTAAAACAGAGGCTCAGAGATTAGCAGATGCAAACTAATAGAGAGAGAATGGATAAACAAGCTCCTACCATATAGCACAGGGAACTATATTCAGTATCCTGTGATAAAGCATAATGGAAAAGAATATGAAAAAGGATATGAATCACTTGGCTGCACAGTAGAAATTGACACAACTTTGTAAATCAACTATGCTTCAATAAAATAAACTTAAAAAAAAAACCACCCAGAGGCCCAGATACTGTTTCTAAGATCACTGAGCTAGTTAGCAGCAAAAGCTGAATGAGAACTTCTCTTGTCTTTTGACTCCCAATGTGGCAATCTCTGCCTTCCCCCCTCCCCTCCCCTCCCCTAGATGTTGTTCTCCTGCAGGGTTGAGAATGCAGTATTCCAAGGAATATTTGATACTTGATATTAAGCAGTGACCCTACCAAAGGATTCTCCAGGTTATGGAGTGATAATCCTTCCAATCCTACCAAGCTGGGCTGTGGTTTTACAAGGCAGTGTCAGCAAATACGTAGTAGATATCGGCACTATTTGGTCTACTCCTGGCCTCTGTCAGGAATCAACTGACTTTTCTTTTTCACTGATCTCTGATAAAGACTCCTTTTATCTGATAAAGAATCCTTTCATCTCCTGCCAATCAACTGGGACTGTCATTCACTCAGTAAACATTAGGAGCTGTTAGTCACTCAGTTGCGTCTGACTCTTTGTGACCCCATGGACTCTAGCCTACCAAACTCTGTTCATGGGATTCTTCAGGCAAGAATACTGGAGTGGGTAGCCATTCCCTTCTCCAGAGGATCTTCCTCACTCAGGGATCAAACCTGGGTCTCCTGCATTCCAGGCAGATGCTTTACTGTCTGAGCCATCAGGGGAGACCACTCAACATTAACTGAGTGCCTAAAATGTGTTCCGTCTGTACTGAGGAATATGTTAGACATTGACTCATGACTCTTTACCATTCTAGATGCAACCCGCTGGCCCTCTCGGGCTTCTAATGCTGCTGTGCTCCAAGCTTGGAATCCAAGTAGGACCACAGAAAGGGTTAAGATTTGGGGAAGCCAGGATCTGAATTTGGCTCTGTCACCACAGTGGATGCCTTCAATTTTGTCTCCCTGGTACTCCTTCCCTTTTGGGGTCACAGGATCTTGCTGTAGGGGGACTTCCTCTCCTCCAGTCCACGGCACCTGGCTACAGGGTTGGGTCTGTGTCAGGCTTGGCCAATCATGGTATCCCTTTATCCTTGTCCAGAGGTTGGATAAGCATATCTCCCTGTCTGGGACAGGGAGAAGTGTTCTGTATTTCTTTGTGTAATATGGTAGGATTCATATGTTTCAAAGGGGGAGAGAATCTCTCTGTCTTGAGAGGATACAAGTGTAGAGCTTTTGTTAACCACATCTCCATCCTGCACTCTCCATACAGGTGAGAAGCTCTCTGCAGGGGAGAGGATGCAGGAAAGGCAAGAGATGGAGGAAAGAGAAGGAGGAGGGGAGAAGAGGGTGAAAGGGAGGGGAGCGAGGGAGGGAGAGAGAGGGAGAGAAACAGAAACAGAGAGGGAGGGAGAGAGATCACAGACATGATGACATCATTGGAATCAATGAAGACTCTGGACTGGCTTCACCCTGGATTGCCAAGTGACACCAGCCAATAAATTCCCTGTGCTTTAAACTAGTGATCTTGACCTCCTCTCAGACAGAGGTGAGTGGGGCAGAGGGCAGCATGAGAGTAAGGAATGACCACATTTCTGTAGACAGCGAGGAGGAAAAACAGCAAGGTTTCTGAAACAATTCTGTCTTTGCTTGTAATTATAGTTACATTGTTCTGGCTTCGTACCCCAATTGTCTTTCTACCAATAAGTGTTTAACAGGGGACTAAATGTGTATCTTGTCTCATGTTTCCCTTTGAGTGTAGATCTGATGTGAGGGTGTTCAGGGTGGTCTTGCCTCCCGTGTGGTTGACATGTCCCCCCCAGGGCCAGGATCTGTTGCTCCCCATTTCTCCTTCAGCCACTAACTGTAATATTCATACTTTCATCTTCCTAGGGTGCCTTGTGCTCTGCAAAGTCCTTTCATCTGCATTATCTCATTAGATTCTCGGAGCATCTGTGAAGAAGGCAGGGCTGGGATGACTATTCCTTCCTGTCAGATTGAAAAAGAGGCTCAGGCCCTGGGATCTTGGCACTAAAAGAGAAAGACACGGGCAGGGCTTATGCAGTGATCTCATGGGCAATGAATGAGACAGAGGTGGAAGGGTCCCTGGATTTGGAGCCACACTAGTCCCAGGCTTGCATCCTGCCTTCTTTACTTTCTAGCGACCTGACTTAAGGCAGATCACTCAGCCCCTCCCGGTCCCGTTTTCCCCTTCTGTCAGGAACAGTGATGGCAGTTTCCTTTCAGAATTCCTGTGACTATCACAGGAGGTGAGTAGAATAAAGGTGAGCTGGAAGGTGTGGTCACCTGTTCAGGGCTGGTTTTTCGGTGTGATGGATAGTGGTGTGCCAGGTCCAGCTGGATAGGCTCATGAGAGCTATGCCATGGCTGTATGTATACCCCCTCCCAACTCCACACTCGGTGACATTGTGTTGGTAATTTGATGACAGCCACGGTGAGGATATTTTCATTGAGGAAATTGGCAAATGCCACAGTTTTACCCTCCCTGCCAAGTCAGTTGTGAACTGGCACACCAATGGCAGTGAGGACAGAGGGGAAGAGAAGAAAAGGATACTAATATGTGAGTTTCACCCTTGGAGCATCTTCTTCAGTCCATATGCAGATGCCGTCCCTGTCTGACAGATGAGGTCATTAAAACCTAAAAAGGGTTGATCGCTTGTTCAAGAACACACTATAAATGAGAGAACAGGGATTCAAGTCAGATTTCACATTCTCTCCGATAACCATGCAGCATCCCAAAGCTTTTCCCAGTAGAGCTTGCTCTTTCCTTGATCTCTAACCCAGCAATAGTGAGTTGTTAAGTCAGTTTCTAGGGCCACTTAACATGTAAGATCCCTGTTTGGATTTCAATATCCTAGTTTCTAAATAAAACTGGCTTGGAGAAAGATGGGAATGAGTGCAGGGCATTGAGCTGGATACCAGGGGAAAGGTGACTATCTGTGAGATCCACAGTTCTGGGTCTCAGTTGGATAAATGTTTCAGGATCTCAGAAGTTAGGCAAGATCATTAGGTTGGGCCACCTGAAGCATGAGGTATGGCAAGGGAGAAAGTCAAGTGCACCTGAGCCCAAGTGCCAGCTCTGCTACGTCACCTACTGGGGGGTTAAACTGCCTCATCTGTCAGAGGGGGACAGCATCCCAATATACCTGTTTCATCTTATTGGGTTTCTATGGTATCAGTGGGCTTCCCTGCTGGCTCAGTGGTAAAGAACCCACCTGCCAATGCAGGAGACATAAGAGACGTAGGTTTGATCCCTGGGTTGGGAAGATGCCCTGGAGGAGCCCTTCGCAACCCACTCCAGTACTCCTGCCTGAAGAATCCTATGGACAGAGGGACCTGGTGGGCTACAGTCCATAGGGTAGCAAAGAGTCAGATATGACTGAAGCGACTTGGCACATATGGTATCAATGGCGGAAGGATTCTGACGGCCTCTGGAATCTGTTGCATTGCACAGATGTAAGAGAATGATCATGTGTCTTATCTGAGAACCTTTCCTCCTGTTGCTAAGAGAAAGGACTGCCTGTTTTCCTCTCCTGCCATCTCTGGCTCTTCCCCGCCCCCCAGGCCTTTTTTTCCCCTTCTATTTTTATACCTTGAGTGTTCATATGATGATGTCCTGAATGCTTCAAACTAGATGGGGATGGCAGACAGGAAAAAATAAATAAAAAGACCTAAACAAAGTGAAAATCTGTTTGTTGCTTAAGAAGATGACAGATGACTACAGAGGCTAGAGTTAGCTACAGGCTTTTCCCCAGATGCTGGGATGAAATCTCCTGGGATCCAACATGTTACCTTGGACAGAACAGTTTCCAGAGAAAGATGATCAACCCTCTTTTCTTCCAGATGGAGACAGGGGTGCAGTAGGAGCATTTGGGAAGGTCCTGGGGGAGTTAAAGGGGGACTACAGTAAGGATGAAATTAATAGTTATTTAGTAGCTTAGGTACCTTTACCATCTCACTTAATCCTTGCAATAATTTTATGAGAATATATATTATTATATACACTTGCCAGTTAAGGAAAGGATCCTCAGAAATTGGTGGGAGAAGTCCACACTAAGGCTCCTGGGGTTTCTGGCAAGTGGCCTCTTGCCCTGTAGACCTACTGGAAGAGGCGGGGGGCTCACTGTAGTTGTGCAGGCCAGAGAATGGAAAGGGACTTTTATTCAGCACTGCACAGGAGCCTCTGATTATTTCCCCTGCCCCCACCCAAGCTCCCTCCAGTTGTTCTCTGCACAGGAGCTGGAGTGAGCTTCTACAAACACAAATCATACTATTTCCTATCCCCTAAAAATCACAGTTGTACTATCTCCAAAAAAATTGCCTACTGACATCCTCCTATAAGACCACCCTCTCTCTTTAACCTCTGTATCTTATACGATTAGTCACCAGCCTTGACACATTTCAGCCACAGTTGGTTTCCCTCTGCTCCTCAAATGCATTCAACTCATTCCTGCCTCAGGGACTTTGCACTTGCTATTCCCTCTGCCTTTAATGCTTTCTGGTCTCAGGCCAATGGTCATTTTCTCTGAGAGTCCTTTTCCAATCCCCAGACTGATGTCCTACCCCAGCTTTTTCTTACCACACATCACCATCTTTTTAAATTGGTGTCATAGCAGTTATTACTGTCAGGTTTTACTAATTTACTTGTTTATTGTCTCTATCCTCATACTAGAGAGTAAATTCAAGACCTTAAGGATTACTTCTCTATCTTTTTGAAAGTCTTACCCCACTCCATAGATGAGACTGGCACAGTTAGCATACAAATAAATTCTTAGTGAATGAGTGGATTGTTATTGATGTATTATTATCCCAGGAAGAGCAGACTTGCTGTGAGTAGGGAAAAGTCCTACCATTTGCTATCACTTAACCTGTGTAGAGATCGATGTTTATCTCATTTGGTTCTCACAATAATTCTATGAGACAGATAATCTGGTTCCCATTTTGCAGATGAAGAAGTGAAGCCTCCATCATTTATTCGGCAATTTGCTTAAGATCTCAACAAGGGCAACTGGAACCCTTGTCTGCCCGTTCTTGTGCGCACACACTGGATCCCGGGGGAGGGCAGAACTTCCTCTCTGAGGATTCTGCTCGTGCAAGACAGTACACGTCTGCTGCCACAAAACCTCATGCGTGTGAAGACTCTGCCCAGGATGAGGCTGTGTAAAAGCACGTGCAGGCCGAGAGTCTAGCGACAGCTCCCGGAGGACTTCCTCTAATAAACCGTCATTACTTGGCCTGAAGTCCAGATTTCTCTGGGGAATAGAGAGTCCCAACATGTGAAGGCTGCGGAGTGGCTGCAACTTTTGGCCTCGCTGTGTTTAGAGCTGGGAGGGAACTTATGAGTGGGTACTGAGGTCCTTCTTCCCTCCAACGGTGCTCACGTCCTGTCCGGGTCGGCCTCGCCACTAATGCGGGCGCCTGCTTTTTGCGCTAGGTGGCGAAATGCTGTGGGGCTCCCCTATTCGGGGGAATGCGGTAGTGATGTATAAGGTATGAAAGATGTGGCCTGCAGAGAGCCAGCACTATCTCTACTGCTGCCGCTACTGCTGCCGGCAGAGCTGCTGGGAGTGAGCATCCCCCGTCAGGGATACCCAGCTCCGCGGCGTCTCCTGCGCCCCAAACGGACCTGCCACCCCCAGGAAACAAAAGCAGAGCCCCCTCGCCCTCTCCTGCTGCAGCCGGAGGATGAGTCGAGAGGGCTGAGCGAAGAGTGTGGTCCTCGGCGGCCGGCGGGGAAGGTAGGAGAAGGTGTTGCGCTCGCTCGCTCAGGCGTGGGAGGCTCGGGGTGGGCGGGCAGGGGCAGGGGCGGCAGAGGGGACCAATCTGTCCCCGGGGTGCTGTCCGGCCCGGCGAGGTGGTCATCTGGAACGCAGCGCCCGCACCGCCTGCCCGCCCAGGGCAGGGCGGGTGCGGACCTCCCGCAACCGCAAGGGAGCCCCCTGGGTGGAATCGGAAACGGCTGGGGGAAAAGTCCAAAGCCGAAGCCCCACAGGCAGCGGTCCAGGGCACTCGGTGACGCGCGGCTGGCTGTGAGGCAGGCGGCGTTGGCTGCAGCGTGCGCAAAGTTTTGGGTGGCGCGCAAAGGCGCGGGCGAGGGCCCTGCGCAGCGCAAGTTGCGGCCGCAGCCAGAGGGCGAACCCCGGGGTGGGGGGGACGGTGCTCCAAGCGGACTCCCCGACATTGAGACTGGCGGCTTTTGCTCCCCCATGCCAGCCGAGGCTGGGTTTGCCCTCAGCCATTTAACCCTTTCTGACCTGGGAGAAACAACTTCATCTTCTTCGGAGGCGGCCGCACTCAGGCTGGCTGGGTGGCGTCGAAGCTCCCAGCTTAGTCCTTTTGAGGTTTTGCGAGTTTCCCAGCACGCGTTCTAGGTTTTCTGTTCTTTTCTGGCCACCTCCATGTCCAAAAACCAGGCAAGCTGGCTGGGGCAGGGTATCTTTCCCCGCTATCTGTAATTTTACCCCATGTACCACCCAGACGCATGGTTTCTCTTTTCCCACTCAGCTTGGCTCTTTGATGCTGTCTTGAAAAAAGAGATGATTAATCAATTAGGTTAGTGGCCAATTAGGCATAACCTTGTAGAAAAATAATTATGCCCAGCTTTCTGGGTTTTCACTGTTGATGAGGTGGGAATCCAGCCCAGGTGGAGGGGCTGTTCTAAAAAGATAGGGCTGATGAGGGTATTTCTGGAAATTTAAGATTAAAAAGATTCAAACGTGTGGTAGTGGCGGAGGTTGTGCGGGTGCTGTAGGGGTGTGTGTGTGAGAGAGAGAGAATCAGTTTTTGCAGAGGAAATTAACCCTTGGCAGCTCGGTCTAGAAGGACTTTGTAGGCAGCCTGTTTCAAACAGCTCAGTAAAGGTGTGTCCCCTGCTTGCCTTCCCCATCCCCCCTCAACGCTGAGGGGCTCTCGCCTGTAAATCGCCTCACAGTCGCTTTGCTGTTGCTTTGGGAGGCTGAGTTCCGATGAATGCATTTAGTTTCATGTCCAAGGAATCGCGTCGTTGCAGAGGGAGGTTTCTATGCTGTGCCTTCCGAGGATACACATTTCCCCGGCTTGCGTTCAGTAAAGCGGTTATTAAACGGGTGTAAAACAGAGACAATCTGTTACCAGAGCTGGGAAGTTCTTGCTGCTGAAGGAGGCTTCCTTTTGCTTTTGGGGGAAGGACTGGCGGGGTTTGGCACTGCGGTATTACAATACAGCCATATTAAAAAGGTCCTCAGAGCCTAGAGCCGTCCACCACTGCAGCCCCATCTCCCACAGACTTTACTGCTCAAATCCTTCTTGCTGGCAAGATGCAGTGGATTTCTGATGTGTACTGAGTGCATTTTAACCCCATTCTGTTTCTATTTTAATCTTCTTCTGTTTATATCTCTGGACCCTGGAAAGTAGATTTCCTGTGCAGAAGGCAAAAACCTAGAGGTGTTCCCAGGGTGGAGGCATTTTTGCAACAGGTCCTAGGTCTGGGTTTTCTGATAATGGGTCCCCCTGGCATTTAGCAAGCTGGGGACCTGCTTCCTTCACCAGTGACCCGACTGGGGTAAAACAGGGGGGTCCCTGAGACCCGCTGCAGTGCTGACTGTAGCTGGTTCTGAATTGTATGGCTTTTCTTCCTTTCCGAGCTGATCCAGAGCAGTAGCTAAGCAGTGCAGCGAGGCAGTGGCTATGCCACCTCACTCCCAGTAGAATGGAGGGGGACTGGCTGGGGCTTATTGGCAAATAGAAATAGTGCAGCTGGAAGACTGCCTAGTGATACTGGTGTCCAGGGACAACTGGGACCCATATGCCCCACCTGCCTTCGTTGGAATCAAGGGCCACCATTCAGTCTGCTCTCTTTTACAAGATTTTTTTTTCCATGTCTTTTCTTGAAGCTGGACTCAGCTAGTCACCTTACTGTGACCCTATTTGTTGGTCTGACTCTTGTGCTAGCAAAAGCCTTGCTCCTTTTCTAAAATCAAAGCTTTTTTATATAATGGGAAGGGATACAGGGTGGGGGAGAGAAGGAAGGGAGAGAGAAGAGGTAAAGAAGAGGTGGGGGGGGACAGTAGTAAGACAGAGAGTGACAGAGACAGCTTAAGACTTCAAATACAGACAGTGGGAAAGAGGGGGGAGAGATGGAGAACAAGAAAGGAGGAGGGAGAGAGGAGGGGGAGGACGGGGAGGGGGAGGAAGAAGAGGGAGACACAGGCAGAGGGAAACAGAAGGAGTTCCAGACTGAGAAGGGGAAAGAAGGGCCCACATGAAGCAGAGTTTTGTATTATATGAATTTTTTTAAATGCAAAGGAAAACCCCAAAAGACTTGTTGCCATTAGACTAGCTTGGACCTCAGTGCTGACATCATCAGATAATGACTTAGGAAAGAAAGCCATTAGCTCTGTTTCTTCTTTTTTCCTTGGCTTACACTCCAGTTGTCAGTATGGAGGGTCAGAGTTCCAAAGGGAGTCGGTTTGCTTGTGCTTTTATAGCCCCAAGAGCATATTCTTGTTTAGGTCAAGCTGGGGCACTCCATTTGGACCTGCTGGGTATCGGGACGACTTTGGAAAGGAGGCATCCTTTGTTTTAGATTTGTCTTCCATAGAATTGACTTTTTAAAAAATAGTGCATTCTTAATGTATTTAACCTTGGGGGAAAGAAGAATAATAAAGGATAGTGTAGTGAATGCTTTTACCTGCTACCCGGAACTAAGAGTAATGGGAAAATCATTACAACTTGTCTTCACTCCAGCCTCCTGACTCTAGTCCAGAGTATTCTCAGCGCTTCCCAACTCATACTGGAGAGGGACCTCCAGTATGGTCCCTCTCCACAGGTGTGACATCATCTTTCTAAAGGGTTAGGATTAGGGTTAGATTTGATCAGAACACACCAGAGTTTCCCTATTGCCTAAAGCATGTTATTCAAATCACTGACCATAAACTTCAAGGCCTTTCATAGCCTGGCCTTCTTGCTCCCTCTCAATGGGCCTCACACATACATAGATACATTCTCATACACACACATCTACACACACATACATACCACTACACACATGCATGCTAATAAACAAGCTTACACCTTCATACACACAGCATTACCACAGACGCTTTCTCTCTCCTACACACACACATACACACACAGACACTACACTTCTATTTCACATGCATACCATACACAGTTTTCATACCTTTGCAGGTGCAGACTTCTTTTCCTGTCTGGAAAATACCTCCTACTTTTTTACCTGGAGTCCACTCATCTTTCAGGATCCATCTCAAAAGTGGCATCCACTCAGAGATCCTTTTCCCTCAGGAAGCCGTGTTCCCTCAGCACTCTTAACACACTTCCTTGGAAGTACAATCCATGTGTTCTTCTCTCTCAGTAGATTGTAAGTTCCTTCCAAGTGAGGGTAACTTATCTACCTCTTCAATCTCAAGGTGCATATATAACACAGTAGTGGGCGCAAAACTATGTGAGCAAAGGTCAATGGATACATTCATCTCAAGAGCTTCTAGAGGATGATTAACATTCATAACCTCTTTTTTCTTATTTTATCTTGCTCTCACTATTTTTATATTTTTTATTTTGATTACAAAAATTTTAAAAATTCAAATGGTATGTATAAAAAGTGACAATTCTCCCCACTCCCACCTAAATACCCTCTGATTTTTAATGCACATGCTATTAAATACTTGAATTTCTTCCTGGGCTTTGTCTTACATTGTATTTTCTTAGCTAGATCACATGCAGGGATCATGTAGTATATATCTGTATGTATATACTGTAATTCTTAATGAATAGTTGTATATGTAGTAAGTGCCCAGCAAATATGGTATAAGTGAACACATACTAATTTGTTTTTTTTTTTTAATTACATTAAATAAATTGCTTCAGTAATCTTCACAATAGCCTTATGTGATTAGTGTTATAATTCTTTATTTTACTAATAGAGAAAGCTAGGTTCCAAGAGGTTATGTAAATTGGCAGATTAGAAAGGGAAGTGGGAGTGGGGTCCAGATTCAAACCCAGATCTTATTCATTTTATTGCCTCTGCTCTTTCCACTCCACCCCATGAGTGGATCTGTGGGCACCGAGAGGAAAAGCATCTAACTCAGGTTTGTGTGCCCAATATTTGCTCAGAGCTTATAAGTCTGTGGAGCCCGTAACCCATACCTTCTCAGGTGTCATTATCCTTTTAGGGATGAGAAAGGAAGGCACATGTGAGACGTTCACAGGACTTGGCTGAGCCTCTCGATCCAGGAAGAACCCAGGACTGGGGCACAAGGCTCATTCTCTCTTCTCAGATGTGGTAGTTGATTCCAGAAAGGGAGAGGGCAACTTCTGCTTTCCCTTTAGTGCATGACTCAATGGGACAGAAGAATCTAGCGGGTAAGGCTGCTTCCTGAGAAGGGGTGTGTATTGTGGTGCTCAGCCCTAGTAGGGTCCACATTTCCTGGGACTGTTAGAAACTCCATTTTTGAATGCTCATCTTCATGTCTGAAGTTTTCTGAACCACAACTGTGGATGGAGTTACTTTCTTGAGAGTTTGGTGAGCAACCGTGGACATAGTTTGTGATTCAGTAGTTATGCTACAACACCTAATGGGGATGGTTTGAAATTTTGGTTTTGGGATATTTTGTCAGCGAGGCATCCACCAGTGCTGGAGGCCTCCAGAACTCGGCATAGGTAGCAGCTGCCGTCTGAGTTGGGCTTCAGCTCCTGTTAATTTGTGCATCACTGACTCTATGGACATGAGTTTGAGCAAGCTCTGGGAGTTGGCTAGGGACAGGGAAGCCTGGTGTGCTGCAGTCCATGAGATCGCAGAGAGTCAAACACGACCGAGCGACTGAACTGAGCTGAACTGATAGGCGACAGGCACTGGGTTAGACATACAACCTGTATCCTCTCATTTGATCATTATAGCAGTCCTAGGGATGGCATTATAATCCTCAACTAGAACAATGCCCGTACAATAAATATCAATAAAATATTTGCTGAGATGTTAATGAATAAAGAAGAAACCGTGGATCAGAGATGTTGAGTAACTTGTCCTAGCTCACCTAGCTAATGTATTTCAGAACTTGGATCTGAACTCAAGTCTTTTTGATTCTAGAGACTGTACCCTCCCCCACCCCCTGCGTTTTTAAATCACACTATTTCTTTTGGACTGAAAATCCTCACCAGGTAACATAATAGAACTTGAACCTGTAGATCCTTTTCTCCAACTGCTTTTTTTAAAGAGAGGCAAAAATTTCCTATGGGCAATGTGCTGCTCTACACACTTAAGATGGATTAACTTGTTTTATCTTTTTTGTTTGTTTAGTTCTTCTGTGTTTTCTTGTCACTCTTCTGAATATCTTCTGCTTCTGTTAGGTCCATACCACTTCTGTCCTTTATTGTGCCCATCTTTACATGAAATGTTCCCTTGGTATCTCTAATTTTCTTGAAGAGGTCTCTAGACTTTCCCATTCTATTGTTTTCCTCTATTTCTTTGTGTTGATCACTGAGGAAGGCTTTCTTATCTCTGCTTGCTATTCTTTGGAACTCTGCATTCAAATGGGTATATCTTTCCTTTTCTCCTTTGCTTTTTGCTTCTGTGCACAGCTATTTGTAAGGCCTCCTCAGACAGCCTTTTTGCATTTCTTTTCCTTGGGGATGGTCTTGATCCCTGCCTCCTGTACAATGTCATGAGCCTCCATCCATAATTCTTCAAGCACTCTGTCTATCGGATCTAATCCCTTGAATCTATTTGTCACTTCCACTGTATAATCATAAGGGATTTGATTTAGGTCATACTTGAATGGTCTAGTGGTTTTCCCTACTTTCTTTAGTTTAAGTCTGAATTTGGCAATAAGGAGCTCATGGTCTGTGCCACAGTCAGCTCCCAGTCTTGTTTTTGCTGACTGTACAGAAGAGCTTCTCCATCTTTGGCTGCAAAGAATATAATCAATCTGATTTCAGTATTGACCATTTGGTGATATCCATCTGTAGAGTCTTCTCTTGTGTTGTTGGAAGAGGGTGTTTGCTATGATCGGTATGTTCTCTTGGCAAAACTCTATCAGCCTTTATGAGGTGCAGCTAAGTGGTAGAAATAGAATTTGGGCACAGGTAGTCTGTGCTCTTTGCTACTCAAGTATGTAAGATTCTGGGACCTATTTAAGATGCTGGAGTTGCTTAGCAGTAGAATCATTGCCATCATCATTGTTATCATCACCATCTTTGTCGTCATTGTCATTGTTGCCTTCATAGCAGTTATCTTTACTGTGTACTTATCTTGTGCTTATGGGCACTTTTCATGTGTTATCCCATTAATTCTCAAAACAACACCATATTTCTACAGAAAGAAACTGAGGCACAATAAGGTTAAATGGATGCTGAGACTCTCATTGCCAATAAGTGTGGAGATGGGGTTGGGACCCCATGTATCCGGTCTCTTCTGTTTTCATTTTCATTCTTCAATCTCTCTTTTTTTTTTCTTCCCACTGACTGATCCTTGTTGCTGCTGTTAAGATCCAGCAAAGCTTAAAATGGTGAAATTTTTCTTGGTTTGTTTTTTCATTGTTAGCCCAATGTTCAGAGGATCCCTGTCTAAAAAGACACAGGCTTTAAGTTCAAGGACTTGAGTTTTTTCCTCCTGTTTCACTGTCAGGTATAAGAAGGGTTACCTGATGAGTTCTCTTTCAATTCCCTGGAAATGGAGTAATAATATATCTGCCATGCTTCTTAATATGGTGATGGGAATAGGAAAGTTGGCATCCTTGTGATTTTAACTTCCACTTAGAGAACAAGAAGTATCTTGTGAAAGAGCAAGGGGTGTACCTCTCAGTTTGAAAATTACTACCTCGGGCAGCTCTGTGACCCTGGTTGCCCTGAGCAAGAAAGTGACCATCAGTTGGGCTCTTTGTTGGTGACTGTGCAAGAACCCTGTACCTTTCGTACATACACTTGTGGCATCAACAGCCGTATTGTGGATGACAGGGGGCTCTGTAACATCAGACAACCTTTCAATTTATCAGCAAAGCACATGTAGTTCCTGTCTCAAAGTGGGCAGAATTAAATAAGAATGAATACTAAGTAAAGAATTCATTTGTATTCATAGGCTTTTAATAAATAGGAATCTTTTTTTTTTTTTAATGAGCTCTGAGCCCTAGGTCTTGAGACATCTTGTTTAATTAGCATGCAAAGTATGACTTCTTCTTACTTCAAAATGACCATTTTTTTTGGTAGCTTGAGCTTAGATCTTTAGTGACATATTTTTTTTCTGCAAGCAATTATTTATAGCCAAGTTGGAAACTGACAGGAAGGAGGGATTAAGATGAAAATGTTACCCAACTGAAGTTTACATCTGACTGAAACACATGGTGTCACTGTGGACAGAGTCCTTAGAACTCAAAATATTTGTCAATTGTAGCACTTGGAGCAACCAAGCTGTTTTCATTTGTTAATGTTAACTCTAAAAATCACATTTTTGTGCATGCATTATGGTGGCCATTTCCACTTCCTCTCTGTTTGGTTTTATTTGGTGGTCATGGAACTGCATCCATTAGCTTATTCTTTATCTTCTGTTTCAGATGAGCTAGATGTCCCCATGTTTATTTGTACTACCATACTTCTACATCTCTAGTTCTTCCTGCCTGGAATACCCTCCTTTTTCAGATATCCTCCAAACCCAACAGAGTCTTTTTTTTTTTTTCCAACAGTGTCTTGACGTCAAGTTCAGGTATCATGCCCCGCATGTAGGCTTCTTGGCTAACATCACTCAGCATTGTCCAGTGTCTTTTATCACTTTATTCATTTTCCAAAGCATATAAATAAAACAAATCTATTGTAAGAAATGCCAAAGTATAGAAAAAGCTTTAGAAACTGGTAAAAAATCACTTGAAATTCTAGTTATTTGTCTTGCCTCTAATTTGGCCACCATCCTTTTATTTGTCTCTTTAAACACAAATGCTAGCATATGTAGATAGATAGAAGTTTATTTGCTCTGCCTTATTATGCAAACTGTTTACTTTTTATCCTGGACATCTTTTAAAAATATATATAGTTATTTATTTACTCTCCTTTGCCCCTCAAACTAGTCTAACAATGAGGCTGCCTTCCATATCTTCCTCTAAGTTCCTGTAACATTTACAATATATGTTCATATAGACACATATACAAATATAGGGATTTTTATCATGGGTGTAAAACATGAGATCATATATACATTCCTTGGCATATTGCTTTTATTACTTTAAACACTATGGAAAACTATTCTCTTCCAGCCCCCACCCCCAACCCCACCCCCAAACAGTGGGTATTGATAAAAGTCACTGTTTTCAATGGCTGTATAAGTATCAGTGGTATGAACATGCCACTGATTTTCAGCCATTTCTCTCCTGATAGGCATTTACTTTTGTGTCACTGATTTTTACAAACAATGATGAAATAAGCATCCTTGTACTTTTGTCAGTATCTGTTGATGTTTTAAGTTTTATGATTCCCCAATCTAATATTAGAGTCAAAGGATATGCTTTTTAAAGTTTTAGTAGGTGATACTATATATCTTTCCAAAGAAAGTATAATAATTCTCATTTCCACTAACCTCATATGAAGTAACATTTCCCTATGTCTTTGTCAACAGCAGATAGTGTCAACCTCTTTTACTTTTGCTAACCTGAGAAGTAACAAGTGATCTCATTGCTATTTACTTTGTATTTTCTTTTTTTACTTTGTATTTTCTTGATGTCTACCAAGGAAGAGCATCATTTCACATTTATTGGCCATTTGGATTTGCTTCTTGATGGACAGATAATTCATTGTCTTTGCTCGTTTTTCTTGGGATGGTTCATCTTTTTCTTATCATTGTATAAGAGTTTCTTTTAGATCATAGACAGGAATCTTCTTTTTTTCATCTACATTGTATCTGATTTTTCCATCCATAGAGGTTTGAGCTAGTGTTATAGTAATCTCTTTGTTTGTCTATGTTAAATCTAGACCAGGAATTACTAGACAGAAATGATGTGTCTGATTCATCTCTAAGACATTACATACAGGGTGAGGCCTGGAAAAACGTAGGTTCAGAGTGAATGGTTTTAACCCTGATTACAAGTGTGGTGTCCAAATGTATTTCATTTAATGTTGAATTGTATGAAATTATATATATGGCACCACATAGACTGAGATGTTTCAAATAAGTGTAGTTTGAAGATAACCAATGTTTAGAAAATATTTATAAATGAATTACATACTTTCCTGGTTTGTAAAATAGATTACGACTAAGAAATAGCATTTTGAACATCAACTATTGTGTCAAGCTATATATTTGGTATTCTTAAGGGCTATTTAGAGATGCAAGACTATTTGCTCTTTTGTATGGGTGGCTCTAGACATATGGATGTATGGACTTGAAATTCTAATATCTATTTTTTATACCTTTCCTTACTGTCAGATTGTGTCTTCATGTCTTGGTATTGTCAGTTTATCTGCCTCTAAAAGCACTTTTCCCCCCCTTTCTATCCATCCTTTTGCTGACTCTGGGCAACTATATCAGGAACCATGCTCACTGGAAATGCAGATGTGATAAGGGTCCACAAACACCAACCAAGTCTTGGCCAGGGTACCATCCCTATAAGTAAAGTCTCCAGTGACAATATAAGTTAGGCTGTTTAAGGGTGGTTTTTTGTTTTTATCTTTGTTTACAACTGTTTTCTGGAAAAGTGAGGTTGCTGGATAAGTGAAGTGTTGGCATGCCATCTCAGAGAATTAGACTATCGATCCAGCAGCAGGTAGCCAAAACACCAAATAAAGCAGCTTGAATGTGTATTTAAAATGGTAGAATTAGATGTCCCAGTCATTTAAAAGTCTGAGTGCAGAGGGCAGCTCCCAGTGGGGAAGTCATGCAGGGTCCAAGCTCTTGTAGCTTGTCACTCCTGCTCCATCCCCATGACATTGCTGTTATTATTATCATCCACGATGGGACAGCACCACCTCTTCATTCAAACTAGATGGCTGGGAGGACCTCCCCATTTCTTTTAAGGGCATGGCAAGAAGTTGGACCCATAATTTCTTTTTACACTCTCCTTGGCTAGGACTGAGTCAGTGGGCCACTTCTAACAGAAGAAAGACTAAAGAGTACCATCTTTATTCTGGGTGGCCATGGGTCAGAACTGGGTGCTGTGATAGAGGATGTGGAGAATGGATGTTGGTCTCTGCCACACCCATTCCCATCATTCCCTGTGATCCCTCAATTTTCTCATAGGGTTGCCAGCCCTTGAGTGCAATTATCACCTGTTTTGTTCACCACCTCCCCTTGTTGTGTGAACTAGTTACTCAACAAAGACAGCTTTACTTGCCATCTTTGTCTCCTCGTTTTAGGGAGGGGAAAATTGAGCTTGCTAATAAGAGGTTCAAGGACTAGAAAGCTTTAGGCTTCCTGGTTGATATTTCTTTAATTTAGTTCCTGTTTTATCTAGTCCTTTATGACTCCACGCAGGGTTAGTTATATTCCTCTTTCTTATTCATCCCTCATTTTCATCTCTAAGAGGTTCAGGTGTGGAGACCACATGCTTTGGAAGCAGGTGTGTTGGGCAATTCTGTGAGTGTCAAGGGGGAAATCAGCCCCCTGCAAATGATACAAGTGAGCTGAGAGCTTGAGATTATGACCTCTTTGCAAAACAGGTTTCCTGGTAATCAACAGATTGCATCTCATTGCTGAAGTTTCTGTACCCCATGGGCTCCCATTGCTTTTCTGATTAGCACAGAAGCATCCCTTCTCTTACTCCAGACTGACTCTGGAATTGTGTTTGCTTCAGCCAAATGGCTGATTCTAACTGGTTTCCCTGCCTCCAAAGCACAAATGGGAGCTCATTGTTTTTTTTTTGATGCTGGGTGGGGGAAGATTTTGAGAGATACTCATGCTTTTTCTCTCTTCAAGTTAAAAACCAAATGGGAGATGAATACTGGAGTTGAAAAAGATGAGGCCATGTGTCTTATTTCTGTTAATGCTTCACTGGAGAATTTAGGTTTTGCCTACTGAACTTTCTTTTTAAGTTCAACTGGATATTGACAGGTTTCCCTTTTCCTTGTGGGAGCACACGTGGCCTCATCAGCTTATTTCATGGATGAGCAGTGAATGAGGATCTTCTGAGGTCAGAAAACTCTGAATGACAGAATGAAAGGAACTATTCTATAGTGTCAATTAGGTTCTTAGTTGCAGATGCAATAATTTAAACAGAAAAGGATTTCCTAGTGGGTGTTGGGTAGCCATTAGCATTCCAGGAGGGGCCTAAGAGCCAAGCTTGGATGTCAGCATGGTTACCCAACCACACCATGGCATAATAGGGTGGAGATTACACTGTTGTTGGAGATAGGAGGATCTTCGTCTGAACTGCTACAGAAGAGTTCCTCTCCTTGCACATGGCAGATACTGCCTATCTGTCTCTTCCTCCATCCAAGCCTCATGCAAGTGTGTCTGCTTGGTCCCTAGAGCACCCTGTAGTCACTTCTGAGTCTCCTGCAGAAGGATAAGAAATGCAAATATGGAGTTGGAATGGTGCCGGGAGAGTCCATATCTGCTACAGCCATACATGTTTGTTCTCTTCTGATTTCGCGCAGAAGATAAATCAGTCCCTTTCCTTTGAGGCAAGAGGATGGAAGCGTTGCTGCCCACTTTTCCCCTCTGAAGAGTGGAGTGGAAGCTGCAGTAAGTGTTCCCCTTGAACACACTTGCATACAAACCCGCAGGGGCTGTCTGGGCTTTCAGGCTAAAACTCAAACTCCTTAGGCTGGCAGGAAGCCTCTTTTTGGTTTCTACCCTGTTTTTCAGCCTCATTCCTCTCCAGTCTCCTGTTCATTCACTACCTGACTGTCTCCTCTGGGTGCAGTCCGTTGTGAATTACTTAGAAGACCCTTGAACTTGCCCATGCTCTCCTATGTCTCCATGTCTCAGTGCTGACAGCTCCCCACTTTGCCCACCATGAATGAACTGCCCTCCATGCCCTCCTTTGTGTGACAGCCTTCTATTGACCCTTTCAAGAACAAGGCATCATTTCTTCTGGGAATCTTCTTCAACACCTCCTACACTGGGATGTGCCCAGAGAACCCAGCAATCCCTTCTGTTACTACCCTTTGCTCATGATATGTGACCTTTAGTTTATCTGACTGCTCAAGTTCCTGTGAGCTTCCTGAAAACATGGTCTTGTCTTTTATCTCTCTATCCCAGTAGCTAGCGCAATGCCTGGTACACAGTGATTGTGCAAATGAATACAAGAATGAATGGTAGGGTACCGGCAAAGAACACTGGCTCTGACATTGGCATCTGACTTTGCCACTGGGTAGTTCTTTAGTTTTGGGCAACTTAAACATCAGAGGATTGTTGTATGAAGGCTAAATAAAATAATGCATGTGAAGTGCTAAGCATTGAACACATAGTAAATATTCAATAAAGTTGAGCCATGCTTTTGAGTATAAGAGAACCATTATCATTGCAGGTGTTCAACAAATAATAGTGATGACTAGAACACTTTCTAGACCAAAGTGTTAAGTGGTGATCTGTGACATTTCCTACCCCCTGTAGAACCTTCCCCAAATACTTTGAAACCACCAGTGGATTGAAAGAAGGAGTGAAAATAGACAGAAATTGACAGAAGTCACCATCAGGCAAAATCCTTTAGAGAGAGAGCTCAGTGACAGCAGGAGACAAAGCCTTCTGACATCAGATTACAGTAATTGCACTGTCACTGGCATTTTACTAAGAGTTCTGCCTCCTTTACATACTCCTTTCTTGACTCCAGAATTTTTCCCTAGAAAAAAAAATTGACACCTAGGTGATGCAGAAAACAATGTCAAAACTTCAGTGAAGGTCAAACATTTTCCAAGGGATTGCCTGGAAGCATACATCCCGCTGTGTTCTCTCTGCGAGTATGAGATGTAAAGACAGTGGGAAGCTTGAAGCTGATGTCGAAAACCAGCTTGGAATACGGCAAATGTCTTCTTTGTGCCAAACTCCCAGCACAGCGTCTTCTTACAGAGTAGATGCATTTCCATCTATGTGTGTGCAAAATCCCTTCTCGTTCTCTCTTTTCCCTGTGGGTCCACACTTATTTCACTCTATTCAATTCAGCAAACATTTATGGAGTCCCTGCTGCTACAGGGAACACTCCTGCTTCTCCCTTTCTGTGGCGTTTCTCCCACCACATTAAGGTTATTACTTTATCAGACGTAGAGACTCGTGTCAATAAAGAAATACGTTAGTTGCTGGCATCTACTGCTTTTAAGGGGACAACATAAAAGTATTTTTATTACTGGCATCTGTAGCAAGAGTCTTTGTTATTGGGGATTGAGTGGATGTTGAGGAGGCAGAAATTGGTCTGGGGAGAGTATGCAGACCAAGGACCCAGTGTGTGGTCTTCAGTGTATTATTAATCTCTCTGGGTTCCAGCATTCTGGTGATTATAAAGGACCTTTCCAGTCCTAACATACTATGATTCAAAAAAGTATAAGGAGGAATATAGCAATGATTGGATCTGACATCCTAACAGGGAAAGTGCAGTGGCTTTGGAATTAGAAGGTTTGGTTCGGGGAGTTCCCTGGTGGCCTAGTGGTTAGGATCCCAGGCTTTCACTGCATTGGCCCAGGTTCAATCCCTAGTCTGGGAACTAAACCAAGCAGTATGGCCAAAAGAGAAAGAAAAGAAAAATTATGATGAGATACACATAGCGTAAAGTTGACTATTTTGAAGTTCCCCTGGTGGTCGAGTGGTTAGGATTCAGTGCTTTGACTGCCAAAATTTTAAAAATAAATACATAGAAGAAGAAGAAGACTTAGTTTGGACTCTGGCATTGACATTTGACATGTGTGATCTTAGGCTTAAGCTCACAGCCTCCCCAGATCCTTCTCTCTAAAATGTGGACTCTGCTTCTTGCCTTTCCTGTTCTATAAAGTAGTAGTGAAGCTTCAACGAGATGATGCATGTGAAAGTGAATTATGAATGACAAGGGAGTGTACACACACATATAAGCTATTATTACTATTAATAATCATCTTGATTTCAATATTTTACTCTAACGGATGCTTTTGCATTTTACCTTCTGGGTTGTTTGAAGGAAATATCATTTTTTGGTTCTTGTGTTCTTTTTTCACCTCCTGGAAGCAGGGGATTTCTTGAAGGCGTGGGTGGCTGTGTCCTCTGCCTGTCTTTCTGATTCACAAGACACGGGTCTTGGGCCCCCACGCTTGTCTGAGTGCATCATGTTGTATTTGTTGACCTGAAAGGAAGCCATTTGTTCCCTGCTAAATGAGCTGTTACTGTGCGCCTCTGTCTCCCTCCCCCAACACCTGGGGCTGTATTCATGGGAGAATCCAGCCGTGGATCTCAGGAAAAAGTTTATTAGAAGAAGGCAGAAAGCATTTCTCTGCAGGTTACACCCTCCATCACCGGCTGTGGCTCATTAGTCAGAGCCGGGTGGGTCACCTAGGGGTGGGGGCAGGTCTGCAGGCCTCGGCTCCTGCAGGTGCTGCCAAGGGCCTGGAGGCAGATCGTTCTGCAGCCTCTTTCTGGCCTTTCCACTGCCCCCTGCTCTGCAGTTGGCTAATTAGCCCTAATTGGCTGGTGCATTGCTGCCTGGGGTTCAGAGCTTGCCACCTGGGGCATCTTTCCCTTATTTTGGCCTCAGGTCTAACCTAGTCTCACAACCTATCACAAGGAGACTTCTCTGCAGAGCCTGCCCTTTGGGCTCTGTCCACCATGAATGGCCTGACTCTGAGAGCCATAGGAGCAGTTTCTGCCCAGCCCATGGTGACTGGACCTGCCCAATAAGGACATGCTGGGCAGTCTGCCCTGGCCATTTGGGGGTTTAGTTCCCTGGGGGTGATGCCACACTGGGGGTTGTTATAGCTGTGCCAGGGGTTGGTCATCTCAGCCCTGGGTATCCTGTGATATCCTATGGACACAGCGTGAGTCCACAGTACAGGGAAGAGACCCAGAGGGACTGTTTTGTCACAGCCTCTTCCCCTATCCCTTCCTCTGCACTGCCCACCCCACTGCTCTCTACATACAGGCCAACTGAATTCATCACACAACCAGGGCTAGAATTCAGGACGCCCAGCCTGAGAATGTGTGTCTGTCTTCTGCCCTGGGAGACTCTGCTTCCTCATCTCTATACCCTCCTCAGCCAGGTGCTCAGAAAATCCTTGTGAAATACACTTCTGAGAGCCCTGAAACAGAAAGTTTTCACAGTTAAGCATCTGAAAGCTGGATTCAAATCCTGCTTCTACACTTACTTAATATCAACTTTTGTAACATCTCTGAAATTCAGTTTCCATGCTATGAAAAAGGGATGATGATAATTGAGTCTCTTCACAGGGTGCTTATAGGTGTGAACTGAGATATAACACCAAGCTCAGAGGAAGAGTTCACTAAATGCAAGTAATAATCATTTTTTTAAAAGTCATGATCATTTTTGATTAGCTACCTAACCCTCCACCCGTCACACAAATGAGGATACTGAGGCTCGGGGTGATGGGCTGGACATTGACTTGTCCAGTGTTAAACAGCTAGTTACAGACAGAGGCAGGGCTAGAATCTAGTCTTCACTGTATTCTGTTCCACTGGGATCCAGATCTGAGAAGCAAGTCTGTCCTGAAGTTGTTCTTCAACCAGAGGCACTTAGGTCTTTCTGTTTCCTGTTATCCATTTCTCCTTGTTTGGACCCCTCCAGATTCTGGGAATGCTGCAGATATGAGGCTGGGTAAAGATCACAGGCTCTGGAATTAGTCATTCAGAGCTCAGAGCCTGTCCTCTGCGTTTCAGCCTTAGTGGTATCTGGCAAATCCCAAATCTGAGGGCTTACTTCCCCTGTCTTCAGCCTTCAGTGCCCCCCCGCCCTATAGCCTCAGGATAAAGTGCAAGCCTTTACCACTTACCCATCAGCTGACCTGGGCAATCTGGTCTCAGGGGATCACTCGCAGGTGCCTGTGTGCCCAGCTCTCGTTCCCTTCTGAGCCTTCGCACGTGCTGAGACGTGTTTTTTTTTTTTTTTAATGGAGTGCAGTTGCTTTACAATGTTATTAGTTTCTACTGTACAACGAAGTGAATCAGCTATATACACATATCCCCTCTTTTTTGGATTTCCTTCCCATTTAGGTCACCATGGAGCGCTGAGAGTTCCCTGTGCAATATATATACAGAAGGTCTCATTTGTTATCTATTTTATGCATAGGTTGTATATATATCAACCCCAGTGTCCCAATTTATCCCTCCCACTTTCTCCCCTTGGTGTCCATCTGTCTGTGTCTCTATTTCTGTTTTGCAAACGTGATCATCAGTACCATTTTTCTAGATTCCACATATATGCGTTAATGTACAATGTTCGTTTTTCTCTTTCTGACTTCACTCTGTGTGACTGGGACATAGTTCATTGAATGAATGGTGCTGAATGACTCAAAGCCCTTCCAGCTTTCCAGAGCTGGGACTTCAGAACGCCCGGGGAACAGACAGGTAGGTGCAGCGGGAGGAGGGCCCACCCGTTCCAAGGCTGCCGGGCCCCTGCCCAGGCCACCTTTATCTTTCTCCCGATGGCCAAGCACACTGCCTACTGGAAAGGCATTTTTGTTGTTGTTGTTCACAGGACTGTTTCCCACTCAGTGTGAAATCTCTTTTCTGTTGGATCCTCTCTCTTCTCTGCTTCCGAGTACCCTGCCTTTCCCTGTGATGTCACCCATCCAAGGGATCACCATCCTGTTGGCTTGGCTGGGAGCTCCCAGAAGCACTGGCCAAATCTGTTCTGCTTCACATTGTAGCTTCCATGCTTGGTGGTCAGGAAGCAATAAATATTTGCTAAAGGAATGAAAGAATGAATGGATCCAGGGCTGCAGCAGTGGCAGAGAGGCAAGCAAGCGTGAGCTCCAGGAGACGGTATGATCCCAGGTCCTGGCACGACTGATGTCTCTTGCTCAGCTGATTGTAAATATCAGGCCGAGCCTTTATTTTTCTTATTGTGTTTAAAACCCACCAGTTGCCCAATAGTATAATTTTCTAAGTGGTTTTATTTCAGCTCTGCTAATTGAAGGGAACCCAGCTCTTTTTGAAGCCTTACTTTGTATGTGGCTGTCACTAGTGAGAGTTGAGACTGATTGTCAATCATTTACAATAGCTCGCTGTTCTGGAATAATTTAACTTTAGGTCTTTCTTTCACTCAGGCATTCATACCCTGTTATATGTTTTCATACTGAGCTGAGAACAATCTGGGGTGAGAAACTGTCATGTGTTCCAGAAGCTGAAATGCAGATTTCTTGTGTGTTTTCAAATTCAGGTAGTCCAAGGAGCTTGGCCAGGGATGGTCACAAGTTTGGAAGTCAGGCCTTTGGTTTGAATCTGTTGCTTCTCCACCCTCTTCTTCAGCTGTGAGACCTTGATTCAGTGTAGTCAGTTTCTGAGTGTATTTCCTTATGCAATTAAGGGTCTGTGAGTACTTTGCGCCAGAGATTATCATGACAATTAGTGAGATAATGAAAAGACCTGGATAAGAGCAGACCCTTGAGGAGCCGCAGATCCTCACACTGTGTGTAGGTTCCATAGGCATCTCACTGCAGGCAGGGTTCCCAAGAGGGCCCCACAGGGTCTCTGGGAATCAAGCAGACCTGCGTTCAAACCCCAGCGCTGCTACTTCACTCCCCAGCTGGGAGACTCTGAGTAAATCACATGTATCTAGAATTCTTTTACTATAAATTGGGGCTGATGATACCTACTCATCAATTTTTTATGGATATTGAGATTATGTGAACTCTCAACATAGTTAATCCTCAGTGAAGGTTAGTCCTTGCCTTGAGGTCCATTTCCAGATCCTCTACTTCCTGACTAGATGAACAGTTCACTCACTCTCTCTGGACTGTTTCTTCATATAAATGATGGAGATAATGACACGGCAGCATACACGTACTGAATTTTACCATGCATCATAAACACTTTACATTTATTAACTTATTTACTCACAGTAATCCCATGAAATTGGTATTATTATCATCCCCATTTCACAGCTGAGGATACAGAGGTACGGGGAGGTTAAGTAACTTGCCCAAGGTCACCCAGTTAATAAGAGGCAGAGGTGGGGGTCAAACTGCCTGGCTCTGGAGTCGATAGTATTAACCATCACATTATACTGCCAACCGGGAGGCTGTAATTCTTACCATGCAGAGCTGTTGTAGGATTCAGAGAGACTAACTAGAGAATATCTATACCTTTGTAGATATCTAATCAATATTAGTATTGTTATGCTATACCTCCTTGGAGCTTAGCACAGCCTCGGTTTAACAAACACTTATTTTGTGGCTGCATTTGGCCATACGTCTGCTTCTGATTAAGCTGTGATTTTCAGGACCAGGCATTTGTCTGGAGTTATTATCCTTTGTATGGGTTCTTTGTTAGTGGTCAAGCCATTGGATAAGGCTGATGTTAAAAACAGAATTGAGCTTTGTTGTAGAGGTGGGTCCTCTTTGAGCATGAAGGAGGTGGGGTCAGGTCTGCAATTTTCTCTGACTCCTGGAACAAAAATAGTCCTCCTGCTCCTCTAAGCTGGAAAATCTTGAGAGATTGGTGGTGACCTCCAGCCTGCTGATGATTACACACAAAGCCAAGAGCAATTTTTAAGGTCTCCTTACCATTTTGCTCTCTCTTTAAAAATTAAATGCCTAACACTGAAGTATTTTATTCCCAGTCCAGCTGACCTTTAAAAGGATGGCTTGAAAGTGAGAATGTCTGGTGACTTCCTGACCTCTGAAGTTCCAAGGGTGCGAGAGGCCATGGGAAGGGAGAGTGCCCTCATTCTTTGTGTCAACTTAATGAAAAAGAAATGAAAGCATCAGTCTTGATGACTGAGTTTGGTAGTGAAGAAGCCATGGGAAGATCCGGGAGCAAGGATATGACAGGGTATTGAAGACTCAGTGAGACTGGGAAATGGGCAGGGTCTGTGTGGCATGGTGGAATGGGTTCTGGACTGGGAGGAGGAAGACAGGGAAGGAAGACCTGGGTTCTAATGTCAAGTCTACCACTAACCGTCTGTGTGTTTCTGGGGAAGTTTCTAAACGCTTTGGAGTTAGGTGCTGTATTCTGTGGTTAGTGTATAAACAGCATAGTAGAGTGGTAAAAGCAGGTTTTGGGGTAAATTGAGTTGTACCACTTCCCACCTGGGTGATTTGGGTAAATTACTTCTCTCTCTGAACCTCAGTTTTCATATCTGTCAAATGAAGGTCTTGGAGGCCAGGCCTTTGTTAGTGCTGTCCTTAAAATGCCCCTATCACCCCTTTCTACCCTGATCTCTATGTCTTTGCATGGGCACAGCCACTATGTTCTTCCTTTGGAACACATCCCTAACTGCCCTTTAGGTGGAGAGGGTTTCTTGATGCCCAGAGTGACTGAGATGCCTCTCTCACCCCCAATCCCTGTGGTTTTAACACCATGAAGGTGTTTATCACTCTCCTGAGGGACCTTGGGAGCCTGTGTCTGGTTCCTCTCCAGCTCCTCAGAGCCCACACTGGACCCGATTCTCAGATGCAGTCCCAAATACTTGTTGATGGAATGAAAGAATTTCTTCACAGCTCTGAAATTCAATGCTTCTAAAGCTTTTGCCTTTACTGGCACCGAATTTCCAAAAACAGACAAAAGAAATATATAGTTTTCTTCTCTTCCCAAAAAAGGTAATAATTATAATCCTTTACTTTGATATAGATGTTCACACTTGACAAAACATTTTTCACATTTAGTACATTTAGTACCCTACTGTCCTAGTGGCTTCTCAACACTTGAGCTTCAAAATAATACAAAGCCACAGCTGGATTTCATCCAGATAGATCTAGCTTTTGAACTTCTAGAACCATCTCCAGGTAACACATCCTTGCCTTGAACTGACCGTATCCACAGAACTATTCCCCTGTCCCCCTCTCTCCAGATGGTCTTTTTACCAAGTCCTGAGGTCTCACTGATTTCCAAGTCATGGTCTAGATTCGGCTGCTGATCACCATGATCTCAGCAGTTTCCTTTATTGGTCTGGTTTTTAAGCAACAGTATTTGCCTCCGGTATGTGATCTCCAAATTCACAGCCTCACAGAGGAGCCTGCTGTTGACAGAGTTGTCAGCAGGGGAAAAATAAGAATGTAAGATTGTCCAACAGAAATAAATCTCAGAGTGTTTTGCCAAGCCATCCAAGCATTCATACATTTGCTGCTGCATGCAGAATACTGGGAGGGAAGGGAAGGAATGTGGGGGGAGGTGAGCAGAGGAAGAGCTGAGACCGCCTTGTATTGTGGGCAAATCAAAGTTCTTCTCTTCCCCTAGGCCCAGCTTCTCCCTTCCTTCCAGAAAGCCCCATATGAGATGCATATGGTATCACTTCCTTCTTCATTTATTTTCTGTCTGTGCCTTTTCCCATTGTCCCTTAGGCTCCTGATGGACTACATGCTGGAGTAAAACGAAGAGATCTCAGCGTGCTGTGAGTTCAGGGCTAGTAGGCAGAGCTGGAAACAGGCCTTTCCCCTACTAAGTTCACCTCCCTCAACCACATGCCATTTTACCAGGCTTCCCTTTGCTACTTGAATCTGTTTCTAGACCCCAGTTGAATTTTGAATATGCTATTCCCCTGCCTAGAATACCTGGCAGAATACATTTCTTCCAGTCTTCAAAGCCCACCTGGAGTTTCCTTCCCTCCATGGAACCTTCCCAGACTAACCCAGCTTTATGCAGACTCTCCGCTCCTTGATTTTGGATGGCTTTGGGACGAGAACCCTGCAGATAATCTTTTGGCTCTGTTGCCTGCAATTTACTTCTTTGTACCTTTCTCCTTTGTGTATTTCACATTAGTTACTTTTATAAAATGCTGAAGTTGTTGAAGGAAGAAGGAAATTTTCCCTATTTCTGTGTTTTAAAATGATTCTGCTTCTAGCAGAATCCTGGACAGTCAACATCTCTTAGCCACAGTTTCCTTCTCTGTAAAATGGGGTAGCAATGTCGACCTTACAGAGTGCTCATGAGGATGAAATGAGTTAATGTGACTAGCATGGAGGGCTACATCTGACACTTAGTGGCAATCAATAAATATCATCAATAAATATTGGGTTTCTCCCTAAGACACTGGTGGGAAGTGGTGCTGAGGATCAAATAAAGGATGATATCATTAGGGTATGTGGGGTCAGACTGCCTGAATTCAAATCCAGAATCTATCACCCTGTGCCTAAAGTAAGTTATTTTACCTCTTTAAGCCTCAGTCTCCTCATCTGTAAATTAATGATGATCCTGGGACCTACCTCATAAGGATGATACAAAATAATCTTTGGAAGGCATTTGGCAAAGTGCCTTGAATGAGCAAGACCTCAATAAATGTCAACTATTTTTTGAGGAGGTGGATAATATGTTCATTTGTTTACTTAACGGACATTGTGCTCCAGCTCTTCTGATGAAGGAACTGTGTCCCACTCTGTAGACTGCGGAGGTTCACATCATACCTTTGGTAAGTCAGATGGCTGAAAATTGCAAGAAGTCTCTAAGACTTGAATTTCTACACACCCATCTTAAGCCTGGCCTCTGTGCTTTACTTATTTTGCAGCCTCAAGAAAGTGAACCTCTCAAAGCCTCCTTTTTAACATCTGGGAAATGGGATAATAACATCTACCGTTAACAGTAAAAATGCAAATGAACTAGTGCCAGCATTTGTCAAAGTACTTTTTGAACTGAAAGGTGTGCTACCAAGGAAAGATATTCTGTATCTGTTGTTACAACTTTTATAATAATCAGCCAAGCAACATTAGTATAGCATCTCTTCTGCGCCACATAGGGCTGGGTCTGAGGAGGTCTCCCACATTTTTTTGAACAGAGTAATTGTAGTCAGTGGAAATGCTCTGAATTCTGAGATGCACAAGGCTGGTGCTCCAAGCACAGATCAAACCCAGTCCATCCCAGAGTGGTTCAGGCCCAAAGCAATCAGTTGAGGGTGAGCAGTTAGAAGGTCCCCCCTAATCCTGACTCTGCCTTGTGTCCAAGACACATTTAGTCTACCAAATGGGGAGAATAAAAAAAAACAAAAACTGAAGGTCCTGTAAAGGTCAGTGAGATGACCAGTGTTAAATTTCTGGGATAATATGCGGTATGTACTGTGTTGCATTTTACATTTTCCAGTGACACCACTGGTCTACAAGGTTATAGGAGTGAGTGACTGTAGTCTGTGTTTTTTCAATGCTTAAACAATGTTCATAGCAGCACATTCAGAAGATGCTCCGTGACTGGGAATAGACAGAGAGCATCATTGCTGTTCATCTTATTAATAAGCTTCCTTCTTTCACCTCCTAAACCCTTGCCAAAAAGTGCAATTCCTTTAATGAGGTTGCCTTTTAAGCTTTACCCATTGAAGCTATTACTACTACTTCTACTACTGCTACTAATTGCTTCTGCTTGCTCAACACCTCCTGTATCCTAAACCCTCGTGTTAGGTACTTAATATGCAGTATCTTTAGCACTCAAGGCACTCCTGTGAGGTAGGTGTGAACCTAGGCTCAGAAAAGCCAGGGGAGATTTGCTCAAGGGCACACATCTTACAAATGGAAGAATGGGGGTTTGAACCTAGCTTGTCTGATTGCAAATTCTATGCTACCCCACTGCCACTGGGAAGCCAACCAGCGGCCCAATTGCCTCATAAATAGCACACAGTTGAGAGAAGCAGTGATTTCTCTGTGAGTGGATTAGAAGTAATTCCCACTTTGAGAACGCAGAGGGTGGGAGGAGCAGACAGGCCAAGGTAAAAAAGCCAGAGAAGCAATTCTTCTTTCAAAGGAAAAAAAAAATAATCTGTATTTGGATTCTTTTTTACACATCCAACCCAGCAGAAAATTGGTTTGCGGAAGATGTAGGTCGTGGCTCTGGCCCCAGCATCTGGACACCTTTTATTGTACACTATATTACCGGAGTAATATCGTGCACTTTATTAGCACCAGCAGGATTTGGGATTCCCGTGGGGACTGTTCTTTGTTGTCAGATGTATAAGGCCATTTAATCTCCTTTATCAGATCTGGTTCTGCCTCCCCCACTCCCACCTCCTCTTGCAGACCACTAAAGAGAATTTCTTCAGATTCATTGGTCTGAAAACCCGCTTTTAAATACTCCTCCATCCTCACCAACCTTTGTATCTAACAAGCAAGCAAACCAAGGAGGTGTCAATGCCTTGAAGATCAGCCTTGTGCAGTTGAGTAGCAATTTGCTTGGGAAATTTGTAATTGGAACTTTGTCTTCCTTAGGCAGAGATGAGAGGAAGAATTTGCTAATTACACCTTGCCAGCTCTGGTCTCACCCAGGCGCTATGATCACTGGGGACAAGGGTGGCATTCTTTCATTAGAAACCCAGTTACACCTTTGGTTCTGACTGGGAAAGATGGCTAGGGTCCTTTGAGGAAGAAGGAGGATTTTCTCTAGACAGAACTTAGATCTGTGGAGCCTCTGTGGGGGCATTTTTTGACAGAACCAAACATGTTCACACAGACTGGTTCCAAATAGAAAAAGGAGTACATCAAGGCTGTATGTTGTCACCCTGCTTATTTAACTTATATGCAGAGTACATCATGAGAAACACTGGGCTGGAAGAAGCACAAGCTGGAATCAAGATTGCCAGGAGAAATATCAATAACCTCAGATATGCAGATGACACCACCCTTATGGCAGAAAGTGAAGAAGAACTAAAGAGCCTCTTGATGAAAGTGAAAGAGGGGAGTGAAAAAGTTGGCTTAAAGCTCAACATTCAGAAAACTAAGATCATGGCATCCGGTCCCATCACTTTATGGCAAATCAATGGGGAAACAGTGGAAATAGTGGCTGACTTTATTTTTTGGGGCTCCAAAATCACTGCAGATGGTGACTGCAGCCATGAAATTAAAAGATGCTTACTCCTTGGAAGGAAAGCTATGACCAACCTAGACAGCATATTAAAAAGCAGAGACATTACTTTGCCCACAGAGGTCCATCTAGTCAAGGCTATGGTTTTTCCAGTGGTCATGTATGGATGTGAGAGTTGGACTGTGAAAGCTGAGCACAGAAGAATTGATGCTTTTGAGCTGTGGTGTTGGAGAAGACTGTTGAGAGTCCCTTGGACTGCAAGGAGATCCAACCAGTCCATCCTGAAGGAGATTAGTCCTGGGTGTTCATTGGAAGGACTGATGTTGAAGCTGAGACTCCAATACTTTGGCCATCTGATGCGAAGAGCTGACTCATTGGAAAAGACCCTGATGCTGGGAAAGATTGAGGGCAGGAGGAGAAGGGGATGACAGAGGATGAGATGGTTGGATGGCATCACCGACTCAATGGACATGAATTTGGGTGAACTCCGGGAATTGGTGCTCGACAGGGAGGCCTGTGCTGTGGTTCGTGGGGTTGCAAAGACTTGGACACAACTGAACTGAACTGAACTGAAACATGTTCGGGGTGCAGAGAGGTTTATGTTCATAATCCAGTTCTGTGCTTATGCCTTGTGTCCTGTGATATGGAAGCACATGTGTAGGATGTATGAACCCTGGAATTGGTACGGAATTGTGGGATTAAGACATGGTCCCACATTTGGACAGAAGATGTGTCTGAGCAGATGCTATCAACAGTGGGATAAGTGCCATGGGGGAGGGGGGTCACAAGGCCCAGTCATGTAGCTCAGAGCAGGAACTTGGAGTAGATGAAGGCCATGCTGACTGCATCCTTGGGTTAGTCTCTTCCTCTAAGCCTCGGTGTTCTTAACTGTAAAATGGGGGCAATAATACCTATGTGGAAGGGTTATTTGGGAAATCAGCTAGATACTCTCTGTAAAACACTTAGTCCAGGGTCTACCACATAATAACTAGTGTTACTTAAAAAAGACAAAGGGACTGAATAATAGTCCATTTCATTTGTGTGAAAGAACTGGAGAGAACTGTGGATAAAGATTTGGGAGATCAATATTTGATTCAAGTCCCTTCTTAGCTGTTTGACCTTGGGTAATTCATTTCACTCTTCTGGGCCTCTTTCTAGCAGATGAGCATAAGGTTGGAAGAATCAAATAAAATGGTTAAATGGGAAGGAACCTGGAAAATTGTGAGGTATTGTACATCTAGAGGGAATTCATTTTGTTATATCATTATCATTTTAAGTGTAGGTTTAGAGAATGTGAAAAAGACAGAAAGATATTGGGTTCCCAGGAGGTAACTTGGAGGTTGCACCAACTCTGAGCTTGCTGCAATGAGTGTCTGTCTGTAGGACATGATTTTCAACAGGATTTTTCCACCATAGTAGGCTGGGAGGAGAGAGACAATATAACAATTACACAGGTAATTATTGTCAAAATGTTGATGTATGTATTCACAGCTCCTCTTCCTCCCAGTTCCACCCAAGGGATTACCTGAGGCATATCAGAATTAGCAGTGGAGATTGGTGATATGCATTTATAAAAACTTGATACCCCCTTTCCTAAAATTGAGTTTTGCAGTTTCAAAGAGCATTGAAAAGCCCACTTGGTGCTAGACGCACATCTTTCTGCCTCTTGTCATTTTTGGCCATTTTCTTGTCCTTAGGTCTTAAAGGTTGTCCCAATGCATTAAACACTTGGCCTCCGTATTTGGCCTCTTCCTCTCTATCACTCTATCTGGTGTATCCAGCCAGTATCCCACCAACTGGGGAGTTCTAACACCTGGAACATTAGATGTTTGAATTAAAGGGCTGTGGTGCCTGTAGGACGTGTTGAGCTGGAACATCTTCAGGAGCAAACCAGGCTTTTGAGAGTTAGAACTGAAGGTTCTGTAAGACCTTGGGGTGTCGTCCCAGTCACCCCTGGCTCAGTCCCTTGCTGTTGATACTGCTGTGCATTTGCCCAGCTTCCCACGGGGCAAACAGCACTTGCCCACAGGCTGTGCCAATGAGCTCAGGCATCTCTATCAAGTGACCAAAGCGAGTGTTACTGCCCCATTTTACAGATGCAGTGAAGTATTCCAGTTTGTGAGGGATGGAGCTACGCTCATCCAGTGGGGAGACTCCCTGTCCACCAGGTACTGGGCGTGTTTCCTGCCCAGGAGGGAGGCTGTGTCAGTGTGGGGAGGTGTGACATGGTTTGCTTATATGAATCAGTGACTGTTCTTTCAAACAGGACATGCTGTGGAGCTGCCGTCATATTACAAACTGACACGGAGAATCTGTTTAAATTTCCCTTCTTTGCAGCACAGTCCCTTGAATCTTCCCCCATTGTTTAGGGTCAGGTGTTCAGTTCCATAAGGAGTCTGTAAGCAATAAGTGGGCGGATCATTTCTAGTAATATATATGTGACCCTACCACCCCGTGGGAAGACAGCACAGCCCAAGGAATCATGTTTCATATTTTCTCAGGCATGCTGTCATTCGGACAGGACTCAGAAAAAAGGAAAAATATCTGTATGTTCATGTGCGTATTACACATTTGTATGTGTGTAAGTGTGTGTGTGTGTGTGTGTTTTTTAAAAAAACTCAATCAATGCCAGAAAGCAAGAGAAAACCATAGCTCTCCAAGAATGCTTCTGGGTTTTAAAAAGAGAAAAAAAAACCCAGCTCACTAGCTTTCAACCTAGGCCAGGCAGTAGTCACAATGATAATGCCTTATAACTATACTTAGGCTTATAAAATGTATTCACATTGATAAAAATAAAAAGCATAGTATCATTATTATTTATTACTGAGAACTTACCTTGTGCTAACACTTAGCAACCCCCTTTTTATTTCTTATTTTATTGAATTCTCCCAGAATCCCTATGACAAGATTATCCTTATCTCTTCTTTCCCTCTCTCCTCTTTCCTTCCCTCCCATCCTTCTCTCTCTTTCTCTTTTTCTCCCTCCCTCCCTCCCTTCCCCCACTGCTCCCCTCTCCTGCTCACTCCCCAATCCCTCCTCCTCCCTCTCTTCCTCTTTCTCAGAAGGAAAAAGTGGTCTTCACTTTCCTGGGGTGATAACCTCTTATAAGAAGAAGAACATTTAAAGATCATCTATTTTACACTAATGGTTCAGAACCATGCTTCACATTAGAATCGCCTGGGTTAAGAAGCATTCCTGCTGGATCCTATTCCATAACAATTAAATCAGAATCTTTGGGACAATCAGTCATTTTTTAACTCTCCAGTTGTTTCTAAAGGGCAGCCAAGATTAACAATCAGTCATCTGGACCCACTGATCACCCTTCTACAATATCCCTACAAAACTGTAACCACCTTGTGTTCAAAGGCCCCCCAGTGGCAAAAACTTAGAATCCTAGGAGGCAGCTGATTTCATTTTTGAGCTCCTCTATTTAGGAAATGAACAACCAAGAAAACAAAACAAAATCTTGTTATGGGTCAGGTGGTGTCACTTCTGCTATCTCATTTACTCCTCATAGGAGTTTTATTATAATCTCTACTTTACAGATGAAGAACCTGAGGCTCATTTATTTCTTCATTCAACAAAGGTTTATTCCATTGATACTGCTAATGAAAAGCCTATTGTAAGCCCTGAACATGCACAGATGAACCGGCAGGCATGGTCCCGGCCATCAGGGAACTTTATTTGGGGAAGACAGTCAGAAAACCAGATGACACCGCTAACTAACCACGGGTGCATTGAGAGTTTACAGAAGGACCTGGACTTGTGTGGAGCAGCCTCTGAGCTGAGCCCTTAAAGACAAGGAGACATTGACTAAGGTAGAAGTTTTGCTGCAGATGAGGCTAACCGTGGACAAAATGGTCACAAGGCAGCTTGTGTTGTCTCTGAGGGACTGCAAGGTGACCGACGTGTCACCCACACTGGGAGACAGGCTCCAGAGGTTGACAGTAGTGGAGCGCGGGCAGGCACAGCCTAGTCCACTCATTCAGACCCGGAGAAGCCCTTGAAGGAATCTAACCACAGGAGAGGCGTGGCTGGATGTGTGTGTCAGAGACATTGCCCAGTTAGGAGACGATGGAGATAGAACTTCCACCACCCCATCATTTCCTGCCTTTCTCCTTTCCTCTCTTCATTCACAGATGTGCTCCGAGGGGTGAGTCAGAACCACAGACAGAACATCCATAGATTCTAGTAGGAGAAGCCTGCATGAGGAGGGGGGAGCCAGTCTAGACAGAAACCCAGAGGATCTCGATTCAGAGCCCATCTCTCTTCATTCTAGTGCTCACAGCACTATGTGCTTAAGAATAAGGTATACTTATTTTAAATTGAAACAGAGAAGGATCTCACATATCTAAGTGAAAATGAAATGACCAAGGTTGTAGGAGTTTTAATCCTTAGAAAAGAACTTGGAGAATATGTAAAACCCCGTCTTAAATCCCTTCTTAAAAACCACCCACGATGTAAAAGGAGACTCTTAAAACAACCAGGTGTCTTAACAATCTGCTTATAGGATGTGTTCGTCTCTTGGGAAGCTGGAAAGATGGACATTTTTCTTTCTTTATGTAAAAAGCCACGCACAAAGCCCCTTCTGGAAAAGATGCACAGTTAGTGATCATTGAATATTTGATTTAAATACTTCACTTTGCTGACTTATTCTCCTTTCTTATTCCCTAGCACCCTTATCCAGGCAGCACACAAGTCCTGGCCTAGGAATTCAAACCCAGGTCCAGGGACAGAGGACCCAACAAATACAGGTACCCACAAAGCCATGGTCCAAAACACAAAACACTCATGTACACGCAGTCATTCACCTCTTTACCCTCCTGCACAAACATACGCAGATGCCAAACACCTAAAAGTTTGGAAGCAAAACCTATCTCACCTGGGCTGTAGAGTGGATGGAGCATGGGCTTTGGAGCCAGTGAGACCTGAGGTCACGTCCCTACTCATCATTTTGACTTGGACAAGCTGTTTATCCTGACTCAACCCTCATTTGTTTTTTTATCTGTAAAATGTAGACAAGAACATCTAGGATTGTTTCAAGAGTTCATGTATAGAAAATACTCAAATGTACTAGTGTGTGTTTAGTCACTCAGTCGTGTCTGACTCTTTGCGACCCCATGGACTTAACTTCCCCCTATGGAGCCCGCCAGGCTCCTCTGTCCATGGGATTCTCCAGGCAAGAATACTGAAGTGGGTTGCCATTTCCTTCTCCACAAATGAACTCGATGCTTTTTCTAATTGTTATGTGCTTATCCAAAATCCCATGCCAAAATAAAACTGCTCGGATCACAGTTCAGTTCTAGTGATTGAGAACTGAACCCTGATTGCAAGAGCCTTGAGAGCATCCTTCTGAATTCAATCCCATTTATGTTGTGTTTAAAAGGTTATCTGTAAATGAAAACAGTCAAGGCTTCTGATTTTTCTCTCCATCATATCCCAAATATCTCATCAGCCTTCATTTTTCATGCAGTCTCTGCCTGGAAAGAACATCATGGTCTGTTGCCTTCCTTCTGGATTGGTTGGCCTGTAAGAGCTACAGTCCATCCATCCATCCAGCCATCCAGGCATACATACATCAAGGTCAGAGTTGCCACGTATGGTCTATGAGGTATGAGGGTGCAGGAGCTAAATTAAAGAAGCCCATTCTCCAAGAGTGATCTGCTGGTTGCATCAGGATGTCCTGCAGAGGGCAGAGCTTCCCTCCATTCCACTGAAATGGAATCTCTAGGGGGTAAGGGTCCAAAACCTATATTTTAAACCCAGTAGGATCATTGAAAAAGCAAGAGAGTTCCAGAAAAACATCTATTTCTGCTTTATTGACTATGGCAAAGCCTTTGACTGTGTGGATCACAATAAACTGTGGAAAATTCTGAAAGAGATGGGAATACCAGACCACCTGACCTGCCTCTTGAGAAACCTGTATGCAGGTCAGGAAGCAACAGTTAGAACTGGACATGGAACAACAGACTGGTTCCAAATAGGAAAAGGAGTACGTCAAGGCTGTATATTGTCACCCTGCTTATTTAACTTATATGCAGAGTACATCATGAGAAAGGCTGGGCTGGAGGAAGCACAAGCTGGAATCAAGACTGCCGGGAGAAATATCAATAACCTCAGATATGCAGATGATACCACCCTTATGGCAGAAAGTGAAGAAGAACTAAAGAGCCTCTTGATGAAAGTGAAAGAGGAGAGTGAAAAAGTTGGCTTTAAGCTCAACATTCAGAAGACTAAGATCATGGCATCTGGTCCCAGCACTTTATGGCAAATCAATGGGGAAACAGTGGAAGCAGTGTTAGACTTTATTTTGGGGGGCTTCAAGATCACTGCAGATGGTGATTGCAGCCATGAAATTAAAAGACACTTACTCCTTGGAAGGAAAGTTATGACCAACCTAGACAGCATATTAAAAAGCAGAGACATTACTTTGCCAACAAAGGTCTGTCTAGTCAAGGCTACGGTTTTTCCAGTGGTCATGTATGGATGTGAGAGTTGGACTATAAAGAAAGCTGAGCGCCAAAGAATTAATGCTTTTGAACTGTGGTGTTGGAGAAGACTAAGAGCCCCTTGAACTACAAGGAGATCCAACCAGTCCACCCTAAATGAGATAAGTCCTGGGTGTTCATTGGAAGGACTAATGTTGAAGCTGAAACTTCAATGCTTTGGCCACCTTATGCGAAGAGTTGACTCATTTGAAAAGACCCTGATGCTGGGAAAGATTGAGGGCAGGAGGAGAAGGGGATGACAGAGGATGAGATGTTGGATGGCATCACCAACTCGATGGACATGGGTTTGGGTGGACTCCGGGAGTTGGTGATGGACAGGGAGGCCTGGCATGCTGCAATCATAGGGTCACAAAGAGTCGGACACGACTGAGTGACTGAACTGATATGACTGAGCCTGAGTGAGAATCTGCATTTTAGAGAGCCTCAAGGAGTAATTAAGACACAGTGAATGAAGATGGGCAGAACCTGACTTATGAGTGAAAATTTTCTGTCATTTGAAAACCTTCATTTAAGTATCCATTTAACAGAGTGCCTAATCTGTGGTGGGTGCTGTTTGGTTAATTAAGATGTATCAGTGTGAGAACTCTCATGGGGCCCCTGCCTCCAGTAGGCTAACAGTCTAGTAAAGACAGACAGATAATGATCACCCAAACACAAAGATCAATAAGGCTATCTCTTGGAGGTGTTCCTGCTGCGAAGAAAATACCATCAGAGGTGGGCTCGGGGTTGATTGGGGTTGAGGACTACCATGACCATGGTGGTTACTGGAGCCCTCTCTGGGGGCAGGGAGGAGCACATTTGAGCTGAAACCATGATGACTAGAAGGAGACAGACTTGCAAGGATCTTGAAGAAGAATTTTAAGCAAATGGAGCACATTGGAGTGTTTAAGGTGCACAGAGAAGGTCAGCAGGGTCATAGCTGAGAGAACCAGGGAGAGGGTGACAGGATAGGAGAACTGAGCGGTCCATCTTGCAGACCACAGTAGGTCACGTGGCTTTCATGCTAATGGTCTCAGTGAGGCCCATTTCTGCAGCTGCATTAAGGCAGAGAGGGAAACCAGAGCATTTCTCTCTCCAAATGGTCTTTGATACATTGGCTTCTCTGACAGAGGCTCTCTGACGCCTGCCTGTGCTGAAAATCCTACTGCTGGCAGGAAACCCCAGCTCTGACACCCACCTGTTGTGATTAGATTTTCCAGGATTGCTTACCGTAGCTATAAGACATAGGAGCCCTGTAGAGGCCACAGTGGCCTGCCCCAAGAGCACTCGCTTTGAATCTACTTGCCTGGAAAGGGTGATCTCAGGCAAAAACTTAACCTTGTTCCAACATAAGACATAATCTCATTTTTTAAAAAAAGATACAAAAACATTACTCCTACACGTCTATCGCTTCTGAAAGCTATCAAGTTCATAAATAAGAATTGAGATCAGTAAAGAAATAGATCTGTGTGTTCTTTCATTATTCAACATATCCAAAAAGCTTTTTCTGAGCTCACCAAGGAATCCTATATTGCTCGATCCAATGGTCACTCTTCAGAACTCATTTCGCTGGATGTCCAAGCAGGATTTTATACAGAAGATCAACTCCATGTTTATTTTTTATCCAATTGTTTTCTTGTGGTAAAATATACATAACATAAAATTTACCACCTTAACCATTTTAAGTGTATAGTTCAGGAACATTAAGTACATTTGTATTATTGTGTAACCATCATGACCATCCATCTCCAGAACTCTTTCCATCTTGTAAAAACTGAAACTCTATACCCATTAAGCAGTAACTCCCCATCTTCCCTTCCCCCAGCTCTTGACAACCACCACTCTACTTTCTGCACCTATGATTCTGGCTACTCTTGGTATAATGGGAATATTAGTCTTTCTGTAACTGGCTTACTCCACTTGGCACAATGTCATTAAAATTCATCCATGTTGTAGCATGTGTTAGAATTTCCTTCCTTTTTTAAGACTGAATAATATTCCATTGTATATATATACCACATTTTAAAAATCCACGTGTCCCTCACAGGACACTTAGATTGTTTCCATGTTTTAGCTATTGTAAATAATCGTGCTGTGAAAATATATCTATCTGAGCCCCTGTTTTCAGTCATTTTGGACATATACCAGTAGTGGAATTGCTGGATCACATAGTAATTCTATTTTTAATTTTTTGAGGTGCTGCCATATAGTGTTTCTTATAGCAATTATACCATTCTTAGAAACAGTACACAAGATTCCAGCTTCTCCACATCTTTTTTCAACAGCACTTGTTATTTTCTGCATTTAAAAATAGCATCCATACTAATAGATAGAAGGGAATATCTCACTGTAATTTTGATTTTCATTTCCCTAAAGAGTGAGGTTGACTATCTTTTCATGTGTTTATTGGCTATTTGTATAACTTCTTTGGAAAATGTCTATTCAAGTCCTTTGCCCATTATTTAATTGGGTTGTTTTATTTTTTCTGAGTTGTAGGAGCTCTCCTTATATTCCTTTCTTTTTAAAAAACTCCTTTTCATTTTGGCTTTGCTGCTGCCATGGTCTCCTGGTATATGTAGCCTCCTTGGTTTCTCCTTCTGAGTCTCCTTTACCAGATTTTAATCCTTAGTGTAGCTTCTAAATGCTCATGCTCCTTATGGCTTAAAGATGAGCAAAAAGTATGAACAAGGTATTATGAAAACACACAACATGGGCAGTTGTTCCAAAAAGGGTTCAAGAAGTCATCTAGTTCAGAGGGTTCATAAGTAAGAACTACTAATATGAAAGAGTACGGCAGTGCATTCCAGACTCAGAGAACAGCCACAGCAAAGGCTCAGAGGATTTAAAGGCATGAGATGGCACTGCAGAATTCTGCATTTTTAGAGCACAAAATTTATGATGGAAGACAATGAAAAATGAGGCAGTGAAAATGTAAGCAGAAGTTGGTTAGGAAGGTTTTTCTTCTCTAATTTCTTTCTTTCTTTCTTATTTTTTTTTTTTATCCTGTAGACTATGATAAGACACAGAAATGTTTTAAATGAAAGAGTGACATGTTTTTGCATTTTAGAATGATTCCTTTTCCTCAATGTAAAAAATAGGATTGCTGCTGCTGCTGCAAAATCGCTTCAGTCGTGTCTGACTCTGTGCGACCCCATAGACGGCAGCACACCAGGCTCCCCTGTCCCTGGGATTCTCCAGGCAAGAACACTGGAGTGGGTTGCCATGTCCTTCTCCAATGTGTTAAGTGGGTACAATTAAAAGGCCCTTGTAATCATCCAAGTAAGATATGTTGTTGACTTGGCCTAAACTGATGGCAACAGAGATGGAGAGGGGCAGATGGTGTCCAGTGGGTGGAATGAGAAACAATTTCAGGGCTGAGATCATCAGATATAGAGATTATTGGATGAGGAGAGGATGTCTTGAAACTCCTGATTTAGGAAAGCATAAAGAGGTAGTCTCTAGAATATACTCATTCAGCCAAAAAACTCATTCAGCCATTGTAAATAGTGCTGCAATGAACATTGGAGTATATGTATCTTCTTGAATTGTGTTTTTATCAGGGTATATGCCCAGTAGTGGAATTGCTGGGCAATTCCAGTTTTATTCCTAGTTTCTTTAGGAGCCTCCATTCTGTTCTCCAAAAATAGTGGTTGTATCAATTTACATTCCCACCAACAATGCAAAAGGGTTCTCTTTTCTCCACATCCATCAGCATTTATTATTTGTATATTTTTTGATCTATGGCCATTCTGACCTGTGTGAAGCATGGGGTGAATCGAGAGGGTAGCATTGACATATATAGACTACCATGTGTGAAATAGATAGCTAGTGGAAAGCAGCTGTATAGCACGGGGTGTTCAACTCCATGCTCTGTGATGACCTGGACAGTCCAATGGGGGTGGGTGAGAGGGAGGCTCAAGAGGGAAGAGATATATGTATGTGTTTGCTGCTGTTCAGTAGCTAAGTCATGTCTGACTCTTTTGCAACCCTATGAAGTGTAGTCCACCAGTCTCCTCTGTCCATAGGATGTCCCAGGTGAGAGTACTGGAGTGGGTTGCCACTTCCTTCTCCAGGGGTTCTTCCTAACCCAGGGATCAAACCTGCATCCCCTGCATTGGCAGGCAGAGTCTTTACCGCTGAGCCCCCAGGGAAGCCCAGGGATATATGTATACATAGAGTGACTCACATTGTCCTATAGCCGAAACTGACGTACCATTGTAAAGCAATTAATTTCCATTAAAAAAAAAAGTTTGGGTTTTCTATAACATCTTATAGAAAAACCCAAATGAACTTTTTGGCCAAGCCAATAGACCGTTCATCAGTTCAACAAAGTAACTTGGTTTTAGCCAAATGTATATGACCCTTTCCTTTGATCATCAGGCTTAAAATCTCTCTATATGTAACATCTAGGCTGGAAAAGACCTAGTGATTCTTTAAATTCCATGTTAGAGGTATGGAAACTGAGGCTTACAAAAGTGTTGCCCAAATCTCTTTACTCCCATTCCTTATCACACCAAATCTGACCTCTAAAAATTATTGGAGCACTGTGAGTTCCTCTTTCCCAACATCAGGTACTTACCCGAAGATACTAATATTAAATGTGTGTGTGTGTGTGTGTGTGTGTGTGTGTGTGTGTGAAGAACCAACATTCAAAAGAGACAAAATACCAGGTGAGGGAGGTCTGGGGCTTTCTTAGCCATGTTGAATCTGCAACACTGATAACCCTACCACCTCCATGCAGCTGTTTGTCTTGTTTAACTGAAAGTTTCAGTAACTAGCTGATTTGTACCTAAATGGAACTTGAATCAAAAGAAATTAAGACTCATTCCAGTGAAATGTACTCTTTCTAGTTTCATGAAGTTTTCCTCCTAATTTGGGGGGGGCGGTGATAGGGAGAAATAAAAGCCTTGAGACGTTGTACTCCATTAGGTTAATATAAGATGGGATGTGTTTAAGTTTCTGCCCACCAGCTGCATTTATCTTAATTTCAGGGAACTCTAAGAGTAGGGGATGGTTTTTCTGTAACTCTTGATGTACCCAAGAGAAGAGGCAATAAGTGTAGAAAGGACTGTACAGTCTTCCCAAAGCAAACCATCCTTTGGACCTCAATGTCAGGGCTTCAGGCAGAATTGCCTGAGGGTGTCCATCCTGGTGGTTAAGAATGTGAGCCTTAAAGTTCACTTCGATGAATTCAAGTCCTGGCTACTACTGTACTTATTAAGTGTATGGTCTTTGCACATTAAGTAACTTGTCTGTGACTCACTTTGCTCATCTGTAAAATGGGAACAATAATGGCTTCACGACAGGATCATTTTCAGATTCAAAGAGCTGTCAGCAAGATGGTGCATGCAAAGCACATAGTAGAGAGCTTTGCACCTAGTGGGTGTTCAGTCTGTTCTTTTCTGCCTTCAAAACCTGAGGCTGCTGCAAGAGACTTACATTGGAATCCGAGAATGAAGAAGTGGTTCATTAACAACTGGCCCAGGGAGAATACACTCCACAGGAAACTGCAGGGTCATTAGGCACCAATGGTGGTAACAAGGCCATTAATTTCCCAGGGTTTCCTTTATCGAGCCACACAGTGAGGTGATGCTTAACCCAGCAGGAGGGAAGGGGTTTGGTGGGCTCTGGGGGCAGAAGATCACAGCTACTTTATAAGGTAGACCAGCTGTGAAATGCCAAAAGGATTGTGTACTCATTGTGTCTGTTGTGATCATCCCTAAGGACAGAGCATCCGAAAATCATTTCTGTGTGTTCATTGCAGGCAGTGGGATGTAGAGAGCATTGACTTTGGAGTCTTAGACCTGACTGTGAATTCCACTTCCACCATAACGATCAGTGAGACCACAGACAAGCTGTTTTACCTCCTACTGCCTCAGTTTCCTCATCTAAAAAAAGGAGAGAATTACGAGTAGCTGGGAGGGAAAAATTGGGAAAAAAAAAAGGAGAAAGCACTTTGAGATTTTTTTTTTAAACCTTAAAATCCTCAGAAATAGAATGTATTATCTTATGATTGTAAGAGTTGAAATGTGTGCCTTTTCTTACTTCCTCATATTAACCTTCCTTTTCTCCTCCATTTGTTTAATTGGGATAGTAGATGTATGTCTTATTTCTGGAAATTGTCAACTACTCATGCTTTGGCTAAAATCCATTGCAAAGCTCACAAAAAGCAAAGAGCAGGTGCAACGTGATCTTCAGAATAAGTGATTTCATTAGAATGAATTTCTAAATGTGAAAAATCAATATCACTTCAGAGGAAATTTTTGGAAGAAATGAATAGACCTACATATCACCGTATCGATTTGAGTGGAATGTCTAAAATAATTTTAGCTCTGATTTTTTTTAAGCAACTAGGACAAAAGAAAGAATTCTAGAGTTATATAGATAACTGTGTCAGACAGTGGAGATTTTTTTAGGACAAATCTTAGATGTGGAAATAACTCTAAAGAAGTTTTTACAAGGTGCCAGACACCAGTGTCCTTATTGTGGCTTATGAGACCCACCCGCCTTTGGTGGGTGTCCACCCGCCTTTCTGACCTCATCTCCAATACAGGCTTGCCTCAGAGATGCTATGGGATCAGTTCCAGATGACCCTGATAAAGCAAATATTGCAATAAAGTGAGTCACATGAATTTTTTGGTTTCTCAGTGCATTTAAGTTACGTTTATACTATAGTCTATTAGGTGTGCAATAGCATATCTAAAAAATAATGTACATACCTTAATGATGAACACTTTATTGCTAAAAATACTAATCATTATCTGAGTGTTCAGTGAGTGGTAATCTTTTTGTTCATGGAGGTCTTGCCTCAGTGTTGATGGCTGCTGACTGATCAGGGTGGTGTTTGCTGAAGGCTGGGATGGCTGTAGCAGTTTCTTAGAATAAGACAATGAAGTTTGCTGCATTGACTGAATCTTCCTTTCATGAACGATTTCTCTGTAGCATGCAATGCCGTTTGATAGCATTTTACCCACAGTAGAACTTCTTGCAAAACCGGAGTCAGTCCTCTGAAACCCTGCCCCCGCTTTATCAGTCAGTGACACAGAGACGTGAAGTGAGCAAATGCAGTCGGAAAAATGGTGCCGATACACTTGCCAGAGGCTGGGTTGCTACAAACCTCCCATTTGTAAATAATGCAATCTGGGAGGTGCAGTAACGCAAAGCCCAATAAAAATGAGGTCTGCCTCTTCTCCCCACCTTGCTCGCTCTGCTCTAGCTTCTCTTTCTCCACCATCCCATAATAACTTCTACCTTAGGACCATGGCAAAATCGATTCCCTCTGCCTAGAATGTGTTCTTCCCTCACTCTTCCTGGCTAATTTCTATTTACTTTTCAGAACTCATCTAAAATAACATTTCCTCAGAGAAAGTATCACATCTCCCAGATTCCTTTTGCTGAACCCCTTACAGCCTCCCTCCTTCCCCAGGACCCATCTTAGTCCATGACTCATATTTGGTCATTGTTTATTTTCCACCTCATGCACAGTGTGCTACCCGGGAACAGAAGCCGTGTTTGTTATGCTCACCAATAATTCTCTGTATTTAGTATAAGACTGGGATTTGATAGGTGCTAAAAAACACCTGGGATGAAAACAAACACTGAATAAATGAATCTATGAACTCTCTACAGCAACACAGCTTCTTAAACACAAGTGTCTTGTACCAGAGGGTTCTGGTTGCTCATCTTTCATCATGGCAGTGGGAATGATCTGGACATAGATTGCAGTACATCTTCTCATCTCAGAAAGGGGACATTGATGAGAAAGAATGCTCTAGTATCTATTAACCCATTCTTTGGCTGGATAGAGTCCAGATTATTTCATATGACATATCCAGTGCTCCCTGATGTGGCCTTTGGATCCTTCTTTATCATTTTCCATTCAGAGCCTGTGTTTGACCATGCATTTCTGCTGACGGTTGCATGAGCATGCTGTGCCAATTTCAGCCTCTGTGCCTTTGCTTGTATCCTTCCCCCCACCTAAAATTCCTTTCCTCAGGAAGAACACATGCAACATAAGGTCAAGAGCTCCAGCTCTGGAATCAAGCAGATACAGAAGCAAATCCTGTTTCTATTACTTAGCTCCTAGACCTTGGGCTTCTTGAGGCTTTATTTTTCTGTTTTAAAAATTGAGATGATAATATTTACCTTGTAGAGCTATTGTGATGATTACGTTTAATCATGTATATTAAAAGTTTATCACTTTGATTGGTACTTCAGTTCAGTCACTCAGTCGTGTCTGATTCTTTGCGACCCCATGAACCGCAGCACACCAGGCCTCCCTGTCCATCACCAACTCCCAGAGTTTATCCATAGAGTTTATCCACTGACTCATGTCCATAGAGTCAGTGATGCCATCCAACCATCTCATCCTCTGTCATCCCCTTCTCCTCCTGCCCTCAATCTTTCCCAGCAACAGGGTCTTTTCAAATGAGTCAACTCTTCACATGAGGTGGCCAAAGTATTGGTACTTAGGTGCTCAAAATATGGTAGTACTATTGCTATTGTTACACCTTTCCGGAAAATTCTCACCGAGAGTCAAGTCAAAGGTCATTTGAAGGATTTTCTGATTCTCCTGGTTAGATTAAAGGGAACCTTTCCACTGCACTTTATATACACCTCTAATATAGCATGTATTGCATCATTTTCTATTGTGTGTATATCTGCTTTCCCATTGAATTGTAATGCCCTTAAAGACATGGTTCAAATATTTCCCAAATGTGCTTTCAGTACTGAGGACAGTACCAGAATATCATACTAGTGCTTCATGAACATCTTTCAATGAAGGAGTAAATGAATTAATCCTAAGCCAGCTAGAAAAAAATGCATTCAATATAGCAGATACAACTGGATCAGGCTTTTTTTATTGACTTTCATTTGTTCATGTCCTGTGTATATGTCATTCAAACATTTTTTGCCTTTCTGTTGAAAGGTCTACACGATGTTAGCATTCATGGTCTTTAAAAAACTCTGTTATACAGTGGCTAGATGGCATCTTTATTTCATTCTCATCACTATTTGCATTGGAAAACAGCTACTTAGCACATTTGCCAATGACTTTTCATAAGGTATATTTTTCCTTTTTTTTCTTCTCTGTTAGCCTTAGGTTCTCAGCATGTGATACTACAATGTTTTTGCTCCAGATTTGCAAGTGCAGTGGTGTTAGTTCCCAAGTCAGTTTGTCACATGGGAAATGTTCTACAACAAAGAAGATTAATTGTTTTCCTAATGTAAATGTTTTTAAATGGAAAGAAGCCCATCTCTCATTGTATGTAGTGATGGTGCTTTGGTCGGTAAGTTGTATCTGACTTTTGCAACCCCATGGAACTGTAGTCTGTCATGTTCCTCTGTCCATAGTATCTCCCAAGCAAGAATACTGGATTGGGTTGCCATTTCCTCCTCCAGGGAATCTTCCTGATCCAGGGATCGAACCCACATCTCCTGCATTGCATGCAGATTCTTTACTGCTGAACCACTAGGGATTCCCCTCTCATTGTTTCTGGTTGGCTATAACTACAAAAACTCCAAACTATAACTGTCTCTTTTATCTTCTTTCCTGGCAAACCCTGACTCACACTCTATACTGAAGCAAGGCCAATCAGACTAGAGTTTCCAACATAACCCATGTGGTTTGTCCAAGCTGTTCTTTCCACTTGAAGCGTCACATCCTGCTTGTTGTTTTTCTTTAGTTGCTAAGTCATGTCTGACTCTGCAACCTCATGGACTGTAGCCCACCAGGCTTCTCTGTCGATGGGCTTTCCCAGGCAAGAATACTGGAGCAGGTTGCCATTTCCTTCTCCAAGGGATCTTTCCAACCCAGGGATTGAACCCGAGTCTTCTGCATTGGTAGGTAGATTCTTTACCACTGTACCATCAAGGAAACTCTCATCCCACTTACCTTCTGACAAACTCCAATTTATCTTTTGAGATTCATTTCAGGTGTCACTTCTTCCAGGAAGCCTTCTTTGAATGGCCCAGTTTGGCTTGGCTTCCTCCTCATTATTCTATCTCCCAGCCATCTGCTTCGCAGTGATGGAAGTATGTATGTGGTGGGGGAAGTTCCATTTAAGAAAGTAAGTTTTGGAGTTAGCTTGAGACTGAATTTAAGCACCACAATTTACTAGTTTTGTGGTCTTGGGCAAGTTACTGACTCTACCTGAGATTTCATTTTCTTTCATGGAGTGAGATGACTTTACAGAATAGATATGACCATTAATAAGGAATTCTGTATCGAGTACTTCACACAAGGCATAACATATAAGAAGCATTCAGTATATTGTGGACTTAAGTAATACTACCACTGTTAATATGACTACAACTATGCATACCAAAGCACTTAGATTTCACTTTAAAACTATCTGTTTGGGCATTTGTCTCTCATGGTAGACCTAGAATAACCAGCCATCTCAGGTTGCCCAGCACTGAGGGTGTTCCTGGAATGTGGGACTTCCATTGTTTAAACCAGGATGGTCCCAGGAAACCAGGAAGGCTGGTCACACTCACCCTCACTGGAATATAAATAACTTGGAAGGAGAGACTCTAACCTCCAACCTTTGGCTCCCAGTGCTAAGCACATTGCTTTTTAATCAGAAACTGCAGCAGGAGTTGGGCTAACAGAGGCTTTGCACTTTTTCCAACCATGTTTCCATATCCTGTTCCTTTCTGTTTTCCACTTGTGGTAGTCTGCTAGGGCTACCATAACCAAACACCATAGAATAGGTGACTTAACAGAGATTTATTTTCTTATAGCCTGGAGGCTAGAATTCCAAGATCAGGATTCTTTTTTGAATTTTGTTTCAGGTTAAAACCTCCCTCTTGCTTGCAGATGGCCACTTTGTCAGTATGTCCTCACACGGCCTTTTCTCCAATGTACACAGGGAGAGAAAGAGCAAGCTCTCTCGTGTCTCTTCTTGTAAGGATCCTAATCCTATTGGATCAGGGCCCCACTATTATGACCCCTGGAGAAGGGAATGGCAACCCACTCCAATATTCTTGCCTGGAGAATCCCATGGGTAGAGGAGCCTGCCAGGCTACAGTCCATGGGGTTGCAAATACTGAGCGACTAATACACACATACATATTATGACCTCATTTGACTTTACTTTCTTAGAAGCTGCACTTCTTTTTTTTTTTTAATTTAATTTTTTATATAAGTTACAGGTGTACAGTATGGTGATTCATAATTTTTAAATGTTGTACTCCATTTATAGTTATTATAAAATATTGGCTATATTCCCCATGTTGTATGCTATATCTCTTAGCATATTTTACACGTAAAAGTTTGTACCTTTGAATTCCCTACTCTTCAATACCTCCTTCTCCTTTCCCTCTTCCCCTGCTAGCCACTAGCTTGTTCTCTATACCTGTGAGTCTGTAAAAGCCCCATTTGTAATACAACCACAAGGTGGGTTAAGTCTTCAACACATGAGTTGTGAGGGAAACACAAACATTCAGTCTGTAATACCATCCTAACCTCCATTAGACACCAGATCTAAAACCAAATGTGTCTGTTAGTTATTGTTGCATAACAACTCCAAAACTTCGTGGCTTATCACAGCAAGTATTCAGTTAACTTATGAGTCTGTAAGTCAACTGGGGGCCTTGATGCATGTAGGATGGCTTTCCTCATATAGCTACAGGGTTGCCTTGGCAAGTCAGCTGAGGCTTTTTGATCTTGGCTGGTTTCTCTGACATCTTTGAGGCTCCAGCTGGATGAACTGGCTAACTCAACTCTGCTTTACATGGCCCCATCCTCCTCCCTGGTAACTCAGATGGTAAATAATCTGCCTGCAATGTGGAAGATCCAGGTTCAATCCCTGGGTCAGAAAGATCCCCTGAAGGGAATGGCAACCCACTTCAGTATTCTTGCCTGGAGAATCCCATGGACAGAGGAGCCTGGCAGGCTACAGTCTGTGGGGTTGCAAAGAGCTGGACATGACTGAGTGAATCTCTACGTTCCTCCTTCAGTAGACTTGTCCAAGCTTTTTCACATGGTGGAGGCACAGTCCTGAGGGAGAGCAGAATTGTGCAAAGCCTTTAGGGTCTGGGCTGGGAACTGGCTCACCATCACTTCTGCTGCATTGTATTAGCCAAATTAAAGGCACAACTCCAGCCAAGACTTAAGGGGAATGGAAATAGATGTCATGATGAGAACTGCAATCTATTGCAGGATTTGGAAGCCTAGTGTGCTGCAGTCCATGGGGTTGCAAAGAACTGGACATGACTGAGTGACTGAATTGACTGAGCTGCAAAATCATATAGCAAAGAGCATAGATACTCAGATGAGTACAAGGACTGTGGCCATGTTTATAGTCTGCTACAACTGTGAACTTAACACAAAGCTAATGCTCAATAAATGATGATGCTCAGAGCAGACATTATGCTTCACATAAAACACCAGAAACCGGTAAATACAGTGGCTAGAAATTAAGGACATTTGATATAGCATGTCAGTGTATCATATGTTTATATGAGGATATAGCACGGTCGTAATACAATGATGCAAGAGATGTCAGAGATGCGGATTCAATCCCTGGTTTGCTGGGTCGGAAAGATCCCCTGGAGGAATGCAGGCAACCTACTCCAATATTCTTGCTTGGAGAATCATTCTTGCTTGAGACCATAGCGTCTCAAAGAGTCGGATATAACTGAAGTGACTCAGCACACATGCACAATACAATGATGGTGTTCTTCCTGGAAAGTGATCCACAAATAAAGTCCTAAATGGTTAGAATAGTACTCAGCTGTGCGTTTTAGAAAGTTTCACAACATCAGAAAGGGGTATGAACTTGTCCTTGCCTCTCTGAGTTCCTCCTGAGAATCTAGAACAGACTATATCAGAGAAGGAGGAAACACCAGAGAGAAGCTTCCAGAGCACTGAGACAGGGACACCTCCTTCCATCAATGTATCATCTGCATGTTTCCATGCTACTGCTAATGACCAGTGTTCATTGGATTTCCTTGCACATTCATCATGCAATTAAATAATTTTAATGACAGCATTGGGGAAATCATATGGTTTGGCCCCAATAGCTGATGAAGTGGAAAACAGTGAAAACAAAAGCACTAGGATAAAAAGTAGCCATTTAATTTGATATTTTTTAGTTCAATGAGCTAAACAGCTGAATTAATTAAAACCTACTTTAGGACCACTTACTTAACTTGCACAAATAGGATCTCAGGGCCTCCAGGGGCCATGGGTGAGAAGACCTCAGACAAACACTAGCAGCAAGCTGCAGTTTTAAAAATACATGTTGTCTGAAAATCACATGCCTTGGTAGGGGAACCTTGGGGTTTATTGTGGACATGGGAATAAACCAGGTCATAAGCTATGATGTAAAAAGGCCTGAGAGGGTGGTGATTTGGGGGCGGCAGATGAATTAAGCTCAGACAGTCTCTGCAGAACAGAATGGTACTATTCTAGACCAGAGCTTGTAAGAGGGAAAAATAAGGCTTGCCAGAAGGAATTGACCAGAAGGATTCATACTCGGGTGGACATCTGTGCATGGGCTGTGAATTGAGGATGTCTAACGTAATCCCATGGAGAAGGAAATGGCAACCCACTCCAGTGTTCTTGCCTGGAGAAGCCCAGGGATGGGGGGGCCTGGTGGGCTGCCGTCTATGGGGACGCACAGAGTTGGACACGACTGAAGCGACTTAGCAGCAGCAGCAGCAGCAACGTAATCCCAGGGACAGAGGAGCCTGGTGGGCTGCCGTCTCTGGGGTCGCACAGAGGCGGACACGACTGAAGCGACTTAGCAGCAGCAGCGCGTGCTGTTGGGTTGTAGAGCAGAGAGCCTCAGATGGGGACAGACAGGTTCCTGTGTCATTCTGGTTCTGTTTCCAAGCTGCTGTGTGACCTTGGGCAAGTTGCTTCAACAGTCTTGGCCTCAGACGTCTCATGGGTCACTTGGATAATATTACTGTAGCAGTACTTCTTGCTGGCTTTCCCTGGTGTCTCAACTGGTAAAGAATCTACCTGCAATGCAGGAGACCTGGGTTTGATCCCTGGGTCAGGAAGATCCCCTGGACAAGAGAATGGCTACCCACTCCAGTATTTTTGCCTGGACAATTTCATGGACAGAGGAGCCTGGTGGGCTACAGTCCATAGTGTCACAAAGAGTCAGACACGACTGAGTGACTAACACTTACTAGCCAACTGCTAGAAGACTAGTAATGTCACAAATGTACTACACGTTCCCTGTTAATCACCGTGAATCTTAGAATCTCAGGGTGGTCTGGCACCTTAAGACTTAGTTGGCGTTGCATCATAAGTGATGGTTTGCATTCACCTCCTCCTAGCTTACAGGCACTATTTGCAAGTGGGTGTAGCAGAGGCTGTTGGTGTCCCACCCACATCCACTGGTACTCAGCATTCCACTGGAGGCTTCTTTGTGCATCTGCCTGCAAATGCAACATGTTGGAAGTGCCTAGGGATTCATGTCCCCAGGAGCAGCCTTCAACCAACTACAGGTGAGAGGTGGTGGGTAAACATCTCGACTTTCCCGTCCTTGGGGTGGGACAGCACTGAGACAGTGTCTGTCACCTCCTAGGGGGAGATCCCCAGTAAGACTGAGCGGCATTTGCCCACAGAGATCATCTGTGTACTGTCAACCCTGGTCTTGGCTTCCTCTCTTCCATTTCTCATGTCTTCCTTCCCCTACTGGTGCTTATGGGCATCGCTTCTCAAATAACCCACTTGCATTTAAATCTTTGTCTCATAAGACAGTAGGACAGTATCTGGTTCATTTTTGGGTGCTAGTACTTCACTCCTGGGGCATGAATAAATGTTTACTGATGGAAGTTTGAGTTTCGGTTCCACCTTCTGAAACTCCAGCAGTAAGTCAATTCTGTTTTCCTCAGGACTGTTCTTTGCGTCAACCTGATTTTAGCTCTATTTCTTCCTGGTCAGCCTCCCATCTTCTATTTTATCTTTTCCAAAAGCTTCATTTCCAATTCTCTAAAAATGTTCTCTTATGTCTTGGTTTTATGTTTGCTCCTCATCTTGACTTCTGTATTTGCGTGATACCCTCAAATGGTGAGAGTTCAAATCCAAGCCCAGTAATAAATTGGTGTTTGCTAGGTGGCTGGGAGGTGTGGCACCTGTTAAGAAGTGTCTTAAATTTTTAGATATACAAGATACTTGGCCATGTTCCACACCCACTGGCTGAAACCTCAAGCCTTTCTCTAATGCAGTGTGTATATGCATGTCCTTTGACTTCAAGATATAACATTCATTTAGTCATCTGTTCAACAAACATTCAGCAGGTCTACTGTACCTCAGGCTTTGGGCTTATGAAGGAGAAGACAAATTCTTGCACTTGAAAAAGTTCACCATGGTCTTCTGTGAGAGACAATAGATATTTAATACAACTTTTTAGAGAAACATGCAAAGAGATTATTACAGGACAGTCTGATCAATGATATATGACACAGCAGTAGACTCAAAGCTTGGTCCTTGGACCTAAGTATTAGCATTGACTGAGAACAATAACATGCACATGTTTAGACCCTACCCATTCGGACCTACGAAATCTGAAACTTTGTCTGTTGGTCAGCAATCTGTATATTAGTAAGCCCCCAGGAATTCTGATGCTTCTTAAAGTGTGAGAACCACTGTGACGTGGAGAAGTAAAGAATTCTATGGCAGAAGAGAGAAGGGTCTGGGTGTATCTGAGTGTGTTTATGTAAGAGTTGGCTGCATGGAGGAAGATAAATCAAGGAAGGCTGCCTAGATTAGGTGAACCCTGGGCTAAGTCTTGAAGGAGCAACATGAGGGTATTGGCTACCATTTGCCTTGGTACAGACTCATCCTGAGATGACCTTAGTAAATTAAAGTCCAGACATTCCTCATGGCAGGTCAAAACCAACCAGGTAAAATGTTTTATTACAGTTATGTCTTAATTAGAGATAAATCATTATTGAATAATTTATAATTGTAGAATGGAAAATTTAAAGAACTAATTTAGAGATTACAGAATGACCTTTATTTTACCAAAGGATCCGTTGAAAGTCCCCTCCAACTGGCTGCCCCATTTCCCATGATGTGCACATTATGATTTTAATTAAACCTCTTGAGAGCAGGACCTTTTTTTGACTTGATTTTCTTTTTTAAAATCAACTACACCTAAGGTCAGTGTATAGGTGCTCATCACATATTTATTGATTTGATTTCCCAGAAATAAATGGTACAAGGAAGGTCTGTCTGTGTTCTTTTCTTTTGATTCACATACTCACATAAGCAGTTTGTTGAGGTGACTTTAAATGAAAATAGCTGAACTGAACAGAACAGGTGTTTTGCTGTGCAAAGACGTAACCTACCTGTGGAGAACAGTTTGGGTGTGTAAGTATTGCATGTTGTTCTTTAGGATCCCCACAGTCTAAATTACTCATATGGACAAAGCAACCCTATACTGCAGGTGATTTTCATTGTTATGTAATAAAATACAATATAATTAGCTTGTACAAACATGACAGTCATTCTTAATGCCTGTGTAGTGCTTTCTCCTTTGCAAAGCACATTCACATCTGTTAACTCCTCTGATCCTCACTACTTTGTGAAGCAGGCATGGCAGTTATGGTCAGGATCCTTGTTTCTCAGATGGGGGAAGCTGTGACTGGAACCAGAATGCCATCATTTCCGCTGTGCTCATTTGGCCAGGGCAGTCACAGATCGGCACAACTTCGAGAGGAGGAAAAATAAACCCCACCTCTCAATAGGAGGATATCAAAGAAGTTGTGCCCTCTTTAATCTATCCACCCCAGTATTCTTGCCTGGGAAATCCCATGGACAGAGGAGCATGGCGGGCTATTTAGTCCATGGAGTCGCAGAGTCAGACATGGCTTGGTGGCTAAACAACAACAGTGACCTTGGTACTTAAACTCTCTGAGCCTCAGTTTCATCTGTAAAATCCAGGTAATGCTGACATCATGTGGGTAACGGTAGGTGCTTAATGGTGGCGATGACTATCAGTAACCAATGAGGAAATCATTGGATTCATTTTAAGAAGAGTGTGTTAGTCGCTCAGTTGTCTCCAACTCTTTGCAACTCCATGGACTATAGCCCACCAGGCTCCTCTGTCCATGGAATTCTCCAGGCAAGAATACTGGGATGTGTTGCTATTTCCTCTGCCAGGGGATCTCCCCAACTCAGGGACTGAACCTGGGTCTTCTGCATTGCAATCAGATTCTTTACTAACTGAGCCACCACAGAAACCCTGGTGAGAAGAGAATAACTGATCATAATATATGACTCCATGGAAAGACAATAAAAGTAAGAAAGCAAGACTTAGGTGTGGATTTAAGTGACTACTCTGGAGTCTTCATCACCGCCATCTGATTTCCAGGCTGATATTTTTCCTTTGAAGCTAATATTTATAAGGCATTCACTATGTGCCAAACACTCCTTTAGATTCTTACACTTATTAACTTGTTTACTCTTCATAACAACCCTCTGAAGTTTATGGGATTGTGGTCATTCCCATTTCACGGTTGAGTATAATGAGGCATAAAGAGGTAGAAGAGCTTGCTCAAGTGAATAGTAGAAGTTTGGCATGTTGGACCAGATAGGTAGCATCTGCTACCTATCAGATGCATTACCTCTATATCAAGTCACTCCTTCCCTTGCAGAGCAGAAGAATTCACCTTTGAAAGCCAAAGTGTTAGTTGTTCAGTCACGTCCAACTCTTGTGACCCGTGGACCTTTGCCCACCCGGCTCCTCTGTCTATGGGATTCTCCAGGCAAGAATACTGGAGTGGATAACCGTTCCCTTCCCCAGGAAATCTTCTTGGCCCAGGGATCAAACCCAGGTCTCCTGCCTTGCAGGCAGATCTTTTACCATATCAGCCACCAGGGAAGAGCCAAATTCACCTTTGAAACAAATAGTTAAATGACAGTTTGACCCAGATTTTAAAACAGAGTAAATTTGGACTCTCTGAAGAAATACAGAGAAAAGTTTTAAAATGAGATATTTGAGAAAGCAGGAGATCAGCTATTTGTTCAGGATTTTTGTCATCTTCTGCCAGGAGCCCCTCCCTGCTTCCTGAGGTCATTGCCTCTTTCTGGAAAACCTCCCCTGGGATGAGAGCAGACAGTGAGCATGGAATATCCAACAGTTTTCTCTATGAAACCCTGAGAGTTGAGGTTCTTCTTCATCTCCTTTTAAGTGTGCATTTGTCAGTTTCCACGATTGTAGACATCCTTGAAAGGGTTTACCAATATTTTCTTTTCATAAGTTTAGGAGTATTGAGATGGGGAGATGGTTGAATTATTTATCAACTCTGTTTATGGACCTTGGGTGTCCAGTGAACACAGGCACAATCTTGGAAAGATCAACATGTCCAGTGGATCAGTATTCTGAAAGGTTACCTGTAAAGTGGCATTTCTAGTTTGCTGCCTGGATTGTCAGAAGAGAAACTGAGTTAATTAAAAGCATACATCATTCATAGGTACTAACTGGTATTGATGAAGGCCATGCATCTAGTAAGAAATGAACCAAGCTAATTGGAAACGAAATTGACAATGTTCTAAATTATGGCTCTTTTGATAGTTCTTTGAGTTGTGCTAATTATTAGTTTTAATAGACCTCATGTTTGAGTTGCCCATGTTAGCAGGTGAATGTATTAGTGGAACTTGGTTACTTGGAGAAGGGCTAGGTTTGCTGAATGGAAACAGTTCATTTACTCATTGCTACGGAAGAACCCAACCACTTAAGGCAAGAACATGTGAAAAAACAGTCATTAGAACTAACTTCCGTATATGCCAAATGTTTTCACGACTACACATAACATTTTTCCTTGGGTGATTTATGTAGTCACTGTGATGGTAAACGTATACATGGTGACCTCTATTCTGGTGTCCTTAATTTCAAACCCATGTTTTATGAAAGGAGGCAGATGGTATAAAGCAATAAAGTCCTTGGATAAGAAATCTATGTGTAAAGATTAGTAAATTGTCTCCCATAGACAAATAATTGGCTAAAACTAGTGTGCAAAAAGGCTCACTGGTAGATTAGATTTGGAAAGGGAAACTTAGAGAAGAGGTGATTGGATGGACAGAGGAAGGACATACGAGTTAGGAGTGGGTTCTAGCTAACACTCTGCCAATATCTATTTGTGACCTGGGACGAGTTCATTTAAGGAGCTGGTTGGACTTGTGGGCATGCATGCTTAGTCCTCAGTGGCCCAGCTCTTTGTGGTCCATTGGACTATAGCCCAACAGGCTCCCCTTCCATTTTCTAGGCAAGAAAACTGGAGTGGGCTGCTGTTTCCTCCTCCAGGGCATCTTCTAAACCCAGGGATCTAATCTGAGTCTTCTGTCTCCTGTCTTGCAGGTGGGTTCTTTACCCACTGAGCCATCAGGGAAGCCCCAATCACAGTAGCCCAGGGACTCTACTAACAAACTGGCCAGGCGAAATCACATGTTCAAACTCAGAGCCAGAGGACTGGGTCAATTCTACCAGAAACACATGACTGAAAATGTAGAACAAGTTGTTTTTTAAGAAGAAATTCTGTTATTGTTACCAAAAGAAGCCATGGACATTGGACAGCCAGAGTGCAATGAATGACCTTGATAGGGAACCTGAGATTCAAAGAAGTTAAGGGACTTGCCTGAAGTTACCCAGGTGATAAACTCAATGAAATAACCTACATGTAATTAAGCTATGTTATTCACCTTTGCATCTCCACTACTTGGTAGAGTGACACTGGCAGAGCCACTTTGAGAATGAAGAAAGGAATGAATAGCATAGGCTTGAGAATTGAACCCACATCTTCTGTCTCCACATCTGAATTCTCTTTCCACTGGGTTTCTCTGGAACCTACATGGCACCACACCCCTCCTTACAAGGTTGTGAAGAAGAATAAGCAATTGTTGTTTGTTGTAGAAAGTGGCTTTGAGTTTCTCAAGGGAAGTGCTGCTTTGAGCATTGGGACAGCTATCTCTACTTTGGGTTTCTCTCCCCTGGAAGCAGTTCTCATTTCCTGATTAACTTATCAGCAAGAATAGAGAATTCAGCAGAATGTTGGCATTGCTGATTAGTCTTGTCTTTCATGATATGAAGCTGACAAATCCTTCTTTGAAGAGTCGCTTCATGCTTGGTAGCATTGGAACTGAAAATATGATGCAGTGTGAACTACTGTACTTGGGAATCTCAATCAAACTTGTGATGACGGGAATAGATTTACATTTACAGCTTTCAAGTACAAAGCGGCATTAATGCACTCATGTTGAACTAACATTATGCCTGGGGTTTAATTTCTAAGTGAGATTTTGCCACACAATTATTTTCTCAGAAGCTGTTAAGTAGAAATTAAGGAAAAGATAGAGTTCAGATGTAGTTCTGAATTTTGCTAGGCCCTTGATCATGCCTATCTTGTATGTCCCTGAAAGTGTTAATCGCTCAGTCTTGTCTGACTCTTTGCATACCTATGGGCTATAGCCTACCAGGCTCCTCTCCCCATTGGATTCTCCAGGCGAGAATACTGGAGTGGGTAGCCCTTCCCTTCTCCAGAGGATCTTCCTGACTCAGGGGGTGAACCCAGGTCTCCTGCATTGCAAGCAGGTTCTTCACCATCTGAGCCTCCAGAGTCTCTATCTGTCCTTAAAATGTAATTCTTCTACAGGGGTTTCCCCCCGCCCCCCCCCCCCCCCCCCTGAAGACCATAAAGTGAAAAAGATAGCTCAGATCGAGTCTATGACCAGGTCATATCTATTTTACTTCTGTATATCTTCTTTATCTTCTTATATGTTCTTTTCCAATTCTCACTGCCTTCAACAGACCTTGTCATGGTTTATTGTAGCTTTATCCAATAAAACCTTACTTCCTGCACATGTCATAGGTCAGCATAGTTTGCCAGGGGGCTCTGCTCCATTCAGTCACTCAGGGGCCCCGGCTCCTTCCATTGTGTGACTCCATCGTCACCTAGGGCCTTGTTCCCTGTACGGAGCTCGAAGATGGGGAAGAGAAAACAGGAAACTCTCGTGGGAGGTTTTTAGGAACCAGACCTAGAAGTAATGTGCATCATTTCCATCCTTGTTGTATTAGGAAGAGTTCAGTCACTTGGGCTTCATGTAAAGGGATGCTGAGAGGTGGAGTCTAGCCATGCCCAGGAGGAAAGGAAACGTCCTTGTCGCATTTGGAATACTGCGGTGTTTTCCAAACTAAGTGTTCTCTTAACCTACTGTCTGGTCACATTGTCACAAGAAGTATCTAAAATTTGTCTTCTTGTTGTTGTCCAGTGATTGTAGTAATTGCCCTCTGCTTATAAAAGAAAGCCCAATTACCTAGGATGGCATGTGGAAGCCTTCCTGCTCTTGCCCTTCTTCTCCAGGACCTTCCCCCACACCTGGTGCTCCAACACCTCCTCATCTCTTGTGTGTTCCAGAACACACAAGACGGCTTTTGCACTTCTGACATTTGTACAGGCTGCTTCTTTTCTTTGAATTGGACTAGTTATTGGTTGGGAAACCTCATGTTTTGGTTGGATGTGTCAGTAGATGAATATATTAATGGGGCTTGGTTTATTGGATGAAGAGCTAGAGTTGCTGAATGGAAACAGGTTCATTTACTTATTACCACTGATGAACCCACCACTTAAAGCAAGAAATGTGAAAAAAAAAAATGCAGTCTCTCTCTCATCTGCTGGTTTAATAGCCATCTATATCTTTTGAGATTCAATTAAGTTCCTCTGTGACACATTTTCCAGTGCTCCCTAAGGTAACCATGCATGCCTTTGTTCTTCCCCTTTGTCTGTAAAGAACATAGTACTCCTTAGGAGCATGACTGCGTCATCTTAAGAGTGTAGAAGTTGGTTTTTGGATTTGAATCTCAACTCTACTACATGCTAGCTCTGTGAGCTTGAATGACTTACTGAAGTTGTCTAAGTTTTTCTTTGCTGACATGAAGAGAACTAAGTGTAATGCTTACTGTTAGGATCATTGTACTTGAAGCATAATAAACTCTCAAAAAATTTAGGTAGGTCTTTTATTTTTGTTGTTTCATGTCTATCTCATGTTATAGATTCTACAGTGACTTCTAAGTGACAGACACTGTATCTTCTGATTTATCTTTGATATATTCAAGCAGCAAATCATATGGTTGGAAAATATTGTTGAATGAATGAATGAATGTTGCTGCTCCACAAAAAATATCTCTTTATATTTTAGGGAGAAAAAAAATATTTCCATAGAACTCAGTAAAATAGCAGGTCTGTTCTTTATCCTGTGTTTGTCCCACCTTCCTTCTTTTCCTTTATTTTTTTCTTCTTTCTGTGACTTTCTCCAGACTTCATTCCTTTAAAACACTTTTTTCTTTATGTCCCTCTGTGTCTTTGTACTCACTGTGCCGGTCCCTGGAAGTGCATTTGTCTATCTCTGATAGAAAATTCTGCTCATCCTCAAGTCAGTTATCTTTTTTTCTGGGTTCTTGATTTCCATTTATCCCCTCTCCCAGCTAAAAGTATCTTTTATTGCTTTAGTTTTATGGAAAGTGAGAAAGTGTCAATTGCTCAGTCGTGTCTGACTCTTTGTGATCTCATGGACAATAGCCGGCCAGGTTCCTCTGTCCATGGGATTTCCTAGCAAGAATACTAGAGTAGGTTGCCTTTTCCTTCTCCAGGGGACCTTCCTGACCCAGGGATCAAACCCAGGTCTCCCTCATTGCAGGCAGATTCTTTACCATCTGAGCCACAAGGGAAGCCACCTTAATTTTATAGGTTTCACAACTACAAGAGCAACCATGCTTTCAGCACTTACCATGTGGTAGGCAATATGGTAATAAGGTCTTGATCTCTCTCTCCTGTGACCCTTGTAACTTCCTACAGCTATTTGTGCCCTTGTCTATTTCTCCCAGTTGAATACAGTCTCCTTGAGGACAGGATTCAAGTGTATATGTATTTATTTATATTTAGTGCATTTAGAGCAAGATGAGAGACAAAATCATTTCTTCTTGTTTACCGAGAATGGAATTTATTCCTATACCAAGAGAACAACAAAGCAGAAAAGAATCTTAAGTGTAATATTGGCCACAGGTTCAATAGCATTGTAGGCTGTGTTTGGACAATTATCAAGCCAGTATTCAGGTTCAGTATAATCTTCTGATTCCATTCAGCTCCAGTCAGACCCATAGGACACTGTTTATACCAACACCACGACTTAAAGTGATGCTGTAGGAAGCCAAGATGAATGAATGGAGTTGGAATTATTCAACTAGAAGAATGAATGATTACAAGAAGAAGATACCCAGAATCTACAAATGGATTTTCAGCACGGAGAGCTGTCATCCATCAGCAGTAGAGTGTATTTAGGCTAGAAGTAGTTTTCTTTCAGATGACCATATTTTGACTTATTGAGGAATCTTACTATGTAGATCTTGAGAAGTAGTACAAATATTAATCTTCCTGGGACTGTTAGAGCATCTTCACACCCAGAAGCTGAAAAGTGTACTAGATAAGAATTGAGGACAAGTTATTTTTATTCCTCAATATTTTTTTTTTAAAATGAGAATGAGAACTAATACATGTTGAGCCAGGCAGGGGTCTATTGCTTTTACATGTATTGTCTCATTTAGTATTTACAATATCTATGTTCATGAAAATATTATAATCTCTATAGGTTCCAAGAGGTCACATGAAATGTCAAATATCACATAGGCAAAGAGGGCCAGGATCAAGATTTGAACTTGGGTTCTATCTGAATAGAGAGTTGCTGATCTTGGAGTGTATCTGTCTGTATTTACCCTGAGAAGTGAGTTGAAATAAAAACAAACATTTTTCAGGTGCCCTAACATAGCAAAGTAAAGTAATGCTCAAAATTCTCCAAGCCAGGCTTCAGCAATATGTGAACCGAGAACTTCCAGATGTTCAAGCTGGTTTTAGAAAAGGCAGAGGAACCAGAGATCAAATTGCCAACATCTGCTGGATCATCGAAAAAGCAAGAGAGTTCCAGAAAAACATCTATTGCTGCTTTATTGACTATGCCAAAGCCTTCGACTGTGTGGATCACAATAAACTGTGGAAAATTCTTTAAGAGATGGGAATACCAGACCACCTGACCTGTCTCTTGAGAAACCTGTATGCAGGTCAGGAAGCAACAGTTAGAGCTGGACATGGAACAACAGACTGGTTCCAAATAGGAACAGGAGTGCGTCAAGGCTGTATATTGTCACCCTGCTTATTTAACTTATGTGCAGAGTACATCATGAGAAACATTGGGCTGGAAGAAGCACAAGCTGGAATCAAGATTGCTGGGAGAAATATCAGTAACCTCAGATATGCAGATGACACCACCCTTATGGCAGAGAGTGAAGAGGAACTAAAAAGCCTCTTGATGAAAGTGAAAGAGGAGAGTGAAAAAGCTGACTTAAAGCTCAACATTCAGAAAACTAAGATCATGGCATCTGGTCCCATCACCTCATGGGAAATAGATGGGTGACAGTGGAAACAGTGACAGACTTTATTTTGGGGGGCTCCAAAATCACTGTGGATGGTGGCTGCAGCCATGAAATTAAAAGGTGCTTACTCCTTGGAAGGAAAGTTATGACCAACCTAGACAGCATATTAAAAAGCAGAGACATTACTTTGCCCACAAAGGTCCATCTGGTCAAGGCTATGGTTTTTCCAGTGGTCATGTATGGATGTGAGAGTTGGACTGTGAAGAAAGCTGAGCACCAAAAAATTGATGCTTTTGAACTGTGGTGTTGGAGAAGACTGTTGAGAGTCCCTTGGACAGCAAGGAGATCCAACCTGTCTATCCTAAAGGAGATCAGTCCTGGGTGTTCATTGGGAGGACTGATGCTGAAGTTAAAACTCCAATACTTTGGCCACCTCATGTGAAGAGTTGACTCATTGGAAAAGACCCTGATCCTGGGAGGAATTGGGGGCAGGAGGAGAAGGGGACGACAGAGGATGAGATGGCTGGATGGCATCACCAACTCCATGGGCATGAGTTTGAGTAAACTCCGGGAGTTGGTGATGGACAGGGAGACCTGGCATGCTGTGATTCATGGGGTCGCAAAGAGTCTGACATGACTGAGCAACTGAACTGAACTGAACATAACAAATATGGCCAGGTATGTGATAGCAAGACAGATTTAGACAGAGATACCTACATTTGCCTAAAATAAAACTTCTGCTCCTTCAGCAGTTCCCTCATCAAACCATCTTCCCTTTGTTTATTTCCTGTCATGACTAGAAGTAGTCTCCTTGGGTTTGTCTCTTGGGTTACTATCCATGTGACTTTGGCCAAGATACTTCACTTCTTTGTAACTCAGTTTTCTCAACTTTAAATAGAGAAAGTATTTATATCTAGGCTTGTTCTTAGGATTAAAGAACATAAAATGTTGAAATGGTGCTGGCATATAGCAAATGCATCATAAACATTAGCTACTGACTTTTAAAAAAATTTAGTTGTAGTAAAATACAAATATAAATAACAAAATTTATCATTATAATTATTTTGAAGTATAATGTTCAATGGTATTAAGTTCATTTGCATTATTAGGCTACCATCACCAGCATCCATCCACAGAGCTCTTTTCATTTGCAAAATAAACTCTGTACCCATTAAACAGCAGCTTCTCATCTCCCCACTCCAGCCCCTACCAAGCACTCTTCTACTTTGTTTCCATGAGAATGACTATTCTAAGTATCCCATTTGTCTTTAGTTGTTGATTTCTTTTTCTTTTTTTAAGATTTTGTGACATGGACCATTTTAAAGTCTTTGTTGAATTTGTTACAATATTGCTTTTGTTTTATGTTTTCACTCTTTGGCCATGAAGCATGTGGGATCTTGCTCCCTGACCATGGATCGAACCTGCACCGGTCTGCACTGGAAGGTGAATCTTGACCACTGGACCACAGGGAAGTCCCCTTAATTATTGATTTTTTAAGAATTGGAAGACCTGAGCACCACCTTGGCTCCTCTACTTCCTGGCTATGTGTTCTTAGAAAATAAACTCTCCTTCAGGTACTAAAGTCCTTCTCAGTTGTTACTGAAAACTGAAGATGATGTGAAGCCTGGAAATACTTTGTATTCTCCACAGGGTTAGTTTTTTTAAATATATATAACAGGTTAAAATGTGCTTACATATTCATTCATTTATTTCTCTGTCCTTCAAAACTTTCATTTATTTGATTCATTTACTGAGTTGCAGCGGTGTGCCAGTCTCTGTGCTAAGGCCACGGGGAGCTGCACAGATGAAGCAGGCACGGTCTTTGCTCTCAAAGGTCACATACATGTCAGGAGGCAGAAGCTGTGGTGGATGCTGAAAACCATGTTCTTGGTCCGGTGATGGTTCAAAGAGGAGATAAACTTTTCACAAGGAGGCTCTTCAGCTGTGAAATACAGTGCTGGAAGGAGTAGGGTGGTGGGCTCCAAAGACCCGTGGTCCCCAGCTTCACTGTTATCTGGCCCCTCTCTGTTCCCCTCTCTACTCCTTAGCATGTACTGAGGGAATGGTTTCCTAGAATTCCAGACACTGGGATCTGTGGTTCAGGATCCTTTCTTTCATCACTGCTTTCATCTGTTTCCATTAGTGGGGTTCTGAAGGAATAAAAGGAAAAATATCCCATTGCTTCATGAAGTTTGCGGTTAGAAGTGTCATCTTGTATAGAGTTGACAATCTTTATGCATCTCAGTTTCTTTTGTACAACGCAGATGAGAACAGTACTTACCTTAAGGGCATTCTTAGAAGGACTAAATGTGTTTACAGTCATAGTAAGTGCTCAGTGAATATTGTGTGTGCTGTCTCTTTAGTCATGTCCGACTCTTTACCAGCCCATGGATTGTAGCCCGCCAGTCTCCTCTGTTCATGGGATTTTCCAGGCAAGAATACTGGAGTGGGTTGCCATTTCCTTCTCCAGGGGATCTTCCCTACCCAGGGATCAAACCTGCATTTCTTTTGTCTCCTGCATTGGCAGGCGGGTTCTTTACCGCTAGTGCCATGTGGGAAGCTAATGTTGTTATGATCATTGTTATTTGGAAAATACTGGACAGGAACATTTTTCAGTTTCTTCCACTGATGACCTGGGTCCTGCAGTGTCCTCCCTGTGTCCTATATCTTTGTTTGATTTCCAGCCTCAGGATTCTTGATTTCCTTCTCACACGTCACAGCTCTCAGTTCTTATACTCCTGCCCCTCGGTGCTCCTCTTGTGTATACCCTGGGATGGGGACTTGGAGAGCCTGCCTGTGCATGGATGTCACACATGTGCCCTTCCCTCACCCTGGGCAGGAAGTCCTTTTTCCTTTCCTCCCCATTCCACAGTCTCATCAGCTGGAACACAGTCCTCAGCCTCAGAACAGTCAACTTGCTCAGTAAGTGAACTAATTACACTCACTGCGCTTCTCTTTTATTCTCCGATCTCGCTGATTTGCTATTTATAGCATTTCCAAAGATGTTTGCCAGCAGCGTCCCTTCTAATCCAGCTTCAGAGATATGACATTGAGGGTGAAAACAGCTATAACAAAGCACTAGGGACTGCTGTCCCCTCATCATTTGTGGGGCAGTTAGTGCTATACTTTATTTATTTATTTAGCTTGGTATTTTCCCAACAAAGAGGCAATAGATGGTAATCAGGGTCTTTAGGGCTGGAGTGACTTGTGAAAGAAGGAGAAAGAGAGAAAGAAAGAAAGAGAGAGGGAGGGAAGAGAGGGAAAGAAAGGAAGGAAGGAAGAAGGAAAGAAAGAGGGGAAAAAAGGAGAGAAGAAAAAAGCAAAAAGGGGAATAGAGAGTGAGAGAGAGAGAAAGGACAGTAGAAGAACACCCAGAAGTGTGTCTGGCTGACTGTGAGCCAGGAAATGGGACAGAACAGTGCCTGTCTGACATCACAGGTCAGCGCAGGCATGATGAGCTGGACAGAGGGCCCAGAAGGGCAGGTGAGTTGGTGCACTGCATGGCCGCAGGTGTAGTCAGGTGTCAGGAACAGCTCAGCACCTCTTGAGGCGTGGAGTGGATGTGGTGCAATCAGTCAGGGGTTTCTCTCTCTCCTTGGCCTAGCAGAAAAAGGATGGGGTTGTCTTTCTTTTATCCAGCATAAGTTAGGATGGAAAGATGACTGAAGGTAGAGTCCTTCACGCTCAGCTCACATTGTAGATCCTGTGGTTCTCTGTAGGTGTGCCTGAACATCTTGTGGGGAGCTTAAAAGTGCCCTAGTCCAAGGTACCCCAACTCAATAATAGCTGGCCTGGGTCCCAGAGGGCAAAGCCAATGCAAAAGCTTATATCCTACCACTTTACTGGAATTAGATGCCCAGAGAAGTACCAGGAGGACAAAGGGAGTGAGGAAAAGGAGTAATACCAGTGCAAGTATTTGACTGAACTGGCTGCCTTTTCATGGCAAGTGAAACTAAGTTCTCACAAGATGGTCTCCCAAGAGCCTGTGGAACCACTGTATCAGGATGATCAGAGCAGGGGAAGGAATGAGGAGACTTCCTCCACTGTCTCCCATTCCCATGGCTAGAGGCTCTCCATGGAGCATGAATTCCTCTGCACTTCTGGATTGAAAATGCCGGGTGCCAGGTGGATCTTGTGACTTTTTATACCTCAGACACGGCAGTGAAGATGAAAGTCGAAGGCCCAGGCCATTGGCGTATCACAAATGTTGTCGACCACACTCATGGGAAGTCAGTAGGGACCTGGGAGATCTGCTGGTTACAGGAATGGCTGGGGTCAAGCAGGTGGTTGAAGGCCCCAGAGAGAGGCAAAGCCAAGTGCATTTCTACTAGTGCATACAAGGCGTCTGATACACACCCTAAATGACATTGATCATGTGGTCTGGGGATCATACTTTGAGAAACCTTGTCTTAGACCGAGTGACCATTTAACTCCTCTATATGTTAATTTCTTCACTTAAAACAAGGAAGAGCAGGACAACCCACTTTCCTGAAGATAAAACTAAAGGAACCTCAAGAAAAACTATTGAAATGACAACAATCTGTATGAATCTGCACCACTATTTTGTACTGGAGCAACCTCAGTTTGGGAATATAAATATCATTTTCCTCTCTTTCAGTAACCCATGGAGTGGAATGTGCTTATAGTTGATACACTTGGACATTGTAATTAAGCAAATATGATAAAGCTGAATTTTGTAGAAAGCAAGCAAGCAATTCATTCAATATTTAACAAACTTTAATGATTAATTTTGTGCTAAAATGCTGGGAGGTGCAAAGGCAAATAAAATAGTGCTCCACAGACATGTAAAAAAAGCAACGAGCAATTTGGGAATTGTACTTCTGTTTATCCTTCTAATTATAAGGCTAATTAAACCCTGATTAGTGGTCCTAGTGTATAAATACTTTTGCTGTGCTTGGATCCCTTGTGGAACATTCAAGACCCATGAAATTCAGGTATACAAGCAAAGTTCCATTTACTGAAGGCTTTGCTACCTACAGCTTTGGTCATATACAAGTACATAGGGAAAACAAAATAAGTGAGTTAACACCTTTCCTAGTCTTTGAGGGTGACAGGTATACATGACCAACACCTTCAATATTGATGACATAACTGAATAAATTCCAAGTTGTTAAGATGCCATGGCTGATTGTTTATTTTTGGACTGTGCCATTTCCACTAGAGAGTCTGTTCTATGTTTGGTTAACTGAATCTTCCAGTAATCACCTTTTATGCATCAAATCCTAGCTTCATGTTGTAGACTCATGGGATCTTAGCCGTAGACAAACCTTTGGGGTCATCTAGTTTTGCTCCTTTTCAAAGTAGAAATGTGCTATTTCTGATGAATGTTCACTTTCCTTGTAAATGTTTGAAGTGTGGAGAAACTCAGTATATGGAGACTCAGCCCCATGTGTTTGGGGAGAATTGTCATTAATGGAGAGTTTCTTGTAAATTCTACACATTGATCCCAAGTGGAGCCTCTAGATCAACAAGTCATACATTGTGTCCATTCTTTAGCAAGTTTTTTTTCTGTAAGAAGCCATATAATACGTATTTTAGGGTTTTAAGGCCACCGACATATGGTCTTTGTTACATATTGGACGGAGGAGCCTGGTAGGGTACAGTCTATGGGGTCGCAAAGAGTCAGACGCGATTGAGCGACTTCACATTCACATTCACATTCATAGTTGATTTACAATTTACAATTGTAAATTTACAATTTACAAACTAATTTGCATTAGTTTCAGCTGTGCAGGAAAGTTAATTAGTTTATATATATATATATACACACATATATAACATTCGCTTTTAGATTCTTTTCCTATTTAGGTCATTACAGAGTATTGAGTAGAGTTCCCTGTGCTTTAAAGTAGGCCCTTATTAGTTTTCTATTTTATGTATAGTAATGTATATATGTCAATCCTTATTACTCCCAATGTGTCCCCCCACTTTCTCCCTGGTATAGCAGTTTGTTTTCTATACCTGAGACTCTATTTCTGTTTTGTGAAGAAGTTCATTTGTTCCATTTCTTAGATTCCACCTATAAGTGATATCATATGATATTTGTCTTCCTCTGTCTTATTTATTTCACTCAGCCTGACAATCCCTAAGTCCATCCATGTTGCTGCAAATGGCATTATTTCATTCTTTTTTATGACCGACTAATATTCCATTGTATATATGTACCACATCTTCTCTATCAATGGACATTTAGGTTTTTTGCAAGTCTTGGCTACTGTAAAGAGAGCTGCAAGGAACATTGGGGTGCCCAGGAGTGGGATTGCTGGATCACATAGCAACTCTATGTTTAGTTTTTGAAGGAAACTCCATATGGTACTCCCTAATGGTTTTACAAATTTACATTCTCACCAACAGTATAGGAAGTTTCCCTTTTCTCCACACCTTCTTCAGCATTTATTTTATTGTATATTTTTTGATGATGGTCATTCTGACCCCAACACCACATTGTTGTTTTGATTTGCATTTGTTTGTTTGACTTTACAAACTTTAAAAGTGTAAAAAACCATTCTTATCTCACAGGTCATTTAAAACAGCTGGATTTGGACTGTAGCCCATGATCTGTTTGCTTAATACACATAAATATATGTATGTGTACATATAAACACACACACAGTAATATATGTGTTTGTGTTGTTGTTGTTGTTGTTCAGATGCTAAGATGTGTCCAACTCTTTGTGACCCCATGGACTATAGCATGCCAGCCTCCTCTGTCCTCCACTATCTCCCAGAGTTTGCTCAAATTCATTTCCATTGAGTTGGTAATGCTATCTAACACCATCCCATCCTCTGCTTTCAATCTTTCCAGGATCAGGGTCTTTTCCAATAAGCCAGCTCTTCGCATCAGGTGGCCAAAGTATTAGAGCTTTAGCTTCAGCAACTGTGTGTGTGTGTCTGTGTATATAATATGTATATATATATATATTTAACATATGTAGAGATGTGTGTATGTGTGCATGCATGTGTGCTAAGTCGCTTCAGTCTTGTCTGACTCTGTGCAACACTATGGACCATAGCCCACCAGGCTCCTCTGTCCATGGGATTCTCCAGGCCAGAATACTGAAGTGGGTTGCCATGTCCTACTTCAGGGGATCTTCCCAACCCATGGATCAAACCTACATCTCTTAGATCTTTTGCATTGGCAGGCAGGTTCTTTACCACTAGTACAACCTGGGAAGCCCTGTGTATAGGTGCATATATATGCTAGTATGTGTTTCATAAATGTATAAAAATATAAAATATAGTTATCTATGTTTCTGGGTGTTTGGGAGTCAGATTAAAGTGGGTTACTCTTTCATTATCACCACTTACTGCATTTTGGAGGCAAGACAGTTTACTCAATCTCTTTGAACATCTTTAAAAATCTATAAAATTGAGATGTGTATGTTGCAGCAGATTGCAATATTGACTCCAGTTATTCACTCTGTCTGTCTGTATCCACATCTTTTGCCATGTAACTCTGTAGTGATCTCTCACTCTGACCTGGGATGTTAACGAATGTGATACAAGCAGAGACTTCAGTAATGCTAGTGTATTTCCACTCACCCCCTTGCTCATCTACCACAGTCAAGAAAACATGCTTGAATTAATTCAAGCCAGTTTAAAGACAAGAGTCATGAAGACAAACTGCCAGCTAAATTGCCCCAGCCAGAGCTAGCCTAGATTATCAAAAACCCAGTTAATTCTTCAAACATATAAAGACATCCAGGCTAAATCAGAACCACCTGCATGACCCTCAAACTAAATAATTTACTGAGCTTTAAGGTGGTTTGTTATTTAACATTCTTGCAGAAATAGAGGACTGATACAAATGCTTACTCATAGAACTGCTTTGAGAATTAAATCACAACTCCCTTCACTTTGATTGATGGAATGTGTTCATCTTTTAAAAGACAGTGAAAAGTTTTTAAGTTTTTTCTGTTTTTCTCACTGTTGGAGTTTACAAGATATTTTAATTTCTATTTACTCCTTTAATGCTTATCACAATTGTTATCTCCAGGCTTCTTGGTTGCACATAACATAATCCGCTTCAACTGAGTTAAGCAGAAAGAATTTAATAAAGAATATTATATAGTTCACAATAGCTCATAAAGAGGCAGATAACAAGACTTGGATGTTACACTGGCAAAACACCATGGGCAGGAAAGTCACTCTGTTGTCTCAAGAGAAAATCTATCGCCATTGGTGCCTGTCCTGTAATATCTTTGTGACTCAGTCCTGAATTCAGAAATTCGAAACTGGCTGCTCCAGAAGAACAAGACCTCTTTTGTCACTTGGATCGTTGGAAGATTTGCTCGCCTGTGTGGCTTCTTCTTCACGCCGCCATTTGTATAAACGTCTTGGGTGGCTGTGTATAAATGAAGGAAATTATGGCACATGACTGTACCCTTGCTGGAAGAGAATCCAGGAAATGCGGTTTTGCTGGTAGAACAGACTACAAGCTAGAAGGGGATTAAGTGGGTGCCGAGTGAAATACATCACAGTCTCAGCCACACAAACTCTGGGATCAACAACTCTGTTCGTACTTCACAGATGAGCAACCTGAGGTTCAGAGAAACCCAATGACTTGCCCAAAGTCTTATAAATTTTGAAGGGCAACAGCATCCAAGCACAAGACTTCACATATCGAGGGCCCTGTTTGTTCTGGAACACAACAGCCTTCCCTATCTGTTGCAGGGTGGCCCAACGTAGGTGCAGACAGTGCTGCTGACTGGGAAAGTGGGGTGAGCTGCCTTGGTCTGAGTTTCTTGGAGGTTGCTGAAGTTCCAGCATGAAACCACTTTGCCAGAAGTATTGGTAGGATGAAATCATACATCAAAGATTCAAAATTTTCAAAAAAGCTGTGGTAGGTCTCAGGAACCAGCATGAAACAAAACCTTATAGCCAGGCCTGTTGTCCAACTAGAAAAGCATTCCAGGCGCTGAATTGTCAGGCTCCCTAAGGCTTCAAGCTGGAAAGATTCAATCTGGGTGACTGCCACACGATATGGCAACAGGATGCTTGCCCAGCATGTATTAATATTTGCTGCAGGCCCTAGAGATATGTCAGGAAAATACTACTCAGGGCCCCATTTATGTGTATATTTCCTCAGCACATAACTGAAAACCACAGATTCATGCAGATAATGACTCCACATCCATGGGACTTTATCCATCCTTCTCTTCTTATGGTTATCTTTCATTTATCATACCCGTGAGATGGGTTAGCCTTGATATTGATGAGTTGGACCAGGAGTGGAATATGCTGATTAAGTAGTAACTCTTATCAAACCAGCAGTGGTTCTCCTACATTATATCTAGGGAATAGAAACGATAACTGAGTTTTTCTCAGAGTCTGAAATAAGAGCATTCATCCAGCTGAGAAGGCAATAAGGAGCCTTTCCCATTCCTCAGTATAACAGACTGATTTGGGTGTGATCTCCTGTTCTTGGTGTTAAACATGTCCAGGCTCTTGGACTGTTCCCATAGACACAGACTCAGTCATATTATTCCTTTCTATGTGTCTCCATGCCTGAGCTTTTAAGAACTCAAACAGTGTAGCCTTCAGAGAGGCAAAATGCATTCTGAATTAGAGTGAAAGGCTTTTCATTTATTCTTTGAGATCTATTATGCATAATAACAAAAGACAACTTTGACTTATTTCTAAATGTCAGCTAGCAAAACATCTGCTAACCAGAGAAAACATGGCCTTCCCCAGAACATGAGCTCACCTCAGCGCCTGCTGTGAACAACTACTTATTTCTTTGAATTCATGCTCCAGCCAATTGGAATGAACATGAAATTGAATTAAAGGATAGAGCATTGTTTTTAGCTGATGTTACTGTGTTTCAAGCAGTTTATACCAAGTAGCTTTTACATGTGTTTGGAGAGTGGACTTGGAGACTAGGAAACCCTCATTTTTCCATTTTATTTGTTGTTATTATCATTCAAAATAAGAGACGTGAATAGGATGTAGAGTGTTTAGTTGATCCTGAATTCAAGGGCCTAGGGTTCTAGTCCTATTTGTTAGGAGTGCCTTTCCACGTAATATTTAATCTAATCAATTCCAGTTTAGTTTATGTAGAAAAAGAACATGTTAACATTTAAAAAAATTCTTTATTTCTAATAAAACTGATGACTGGTGAATGATAAAAACAGTGGTTTATATCTATAAACAAGTAGATTTCTTAATACCAGATTAAAGAACAAGAAAGACTTTCTCTCTGTAATCTCAGGCAGTAATGGACCAGGCAGGTCTCCCCTACTCCCATAGGAGCAAAGAGGAGCCCTATAAAGCATGCAGGGTGGTTTTATAATGGTAGAGCAAACTGAAGCTTGTAGCTTTGCCGCTAGAGGAGACTGGATTGATTTGAAGCAGTGTGTATACCCAGTGGCATTGTTAAAAACAATAGCAATCTCAGTGGCAAACACTTGGAAAGCCAATTGGCAAATACTTGCAAATATTGGGACAAGACATGTCAACAGATTATATCAGAAATTTAACAAAGAGATCCAGAGAATGAGATAGCTATACTGGACTCTGATAAGCTGCCACATTCCCTGTTGGTCTGGAAGCTACACATATGCACAAGGCTGTGTGTGTACTTAGGAGGCAACCAGAGGGCCCTTGCTAACTACTCATCTGTGGCTGAAGATGAGGCCTAGTGAACTCATAGAGGAGATGCAAGAAGGCCCATCAGAAAGTAAACTGGGCAGTTTTAAAAGTGCTTGAACTTTACTATGTTCTTCAACCCACCTACAGGTTCATCAGAAAAGGGCAGATATCTTATTAAACCGAGGTATTTAAGTACTACTTCTGACCAATTATTGGGTGCCTGCTAAGCTAGGGCAAACCCTAGGAAGCCAGGGTTAAAATAAAAACAGGAATTAAAAAAAAATAAGCATAAACATTAACAGTTGCACATTTTGGGGGAGACATATTCTGTAGGATTAGTCCAACAAAGTCATTAAGCAAATAAACAACAACAAAAACCATGAAAACAAAAAACCTCTGGAAATTAAAAAAACCCAGAATTCCTTCAATGTTTTATCTTAAATGTAGATTTTCAGCAAAAAATGTAGCATGTACGGGTATAGCAAATTATGATGCATGTGTAGGAAAAAAATAATCAATAGAAACTATCTCTGAGGGGCCCAGGTTTGGACTTAATAGAAAATTACTTCAAAGCAGCTTCACAATATGTTAGATTAAAAAGAAATCACATTGTAAAAAATAAGGAATATATGCTGACAATGACTCATTAAGTAGAGAATAAAGATATAATTATAAAAAAGAACCCAGTGGAAATTCTAGAGTTAAAAAGTTCAATACTTGAAATGGAAAATGCTCAAGAGCAAATTCAAGATGTCAGAAGAAAGAATTGGTGAACTTTAATATATGTAACTAGCATTTATCCAATTTGAGGAATAGAAAGAAAAAAGAATGAAAATGTATGAACAATTTCAGAGATACATAGATTACCATGAAGCATGTCAACATATATTTAATGGGAGCCCTAGAAGAAGATGAGAGAGATAAAGAGGAGGAAGAAAATATTTAAATAATTAATGGCCCCAAGCTTCCCAAATATTATTAAAAATTTAATATGCACATCCAGGAATGTCAATAAACTACAAGCAAGATAAACACAAAGAAACCTCTGACTAAAAGCATGATGTCAAATGATTAAAAATCAAACATAAAGAGATAATCCTAAGAGCAGCAAAAGTAAAATAACTCATTGCATACACAGAAACCACAATAAGATTAACAGCAAACTCATTAGAAACAATAGAGGCCAGAAGGCAGTATGATGACATTCAAAATGCTGAAAGATAAAAACCTGTAAACCAAGAATTCTATATCCAACAAAACTGTTTTTCACAAATGAATGTGAAATAAAGATATTCTCATATAAAAAAGGTTGAAAGAATTTGTTGCCAGCAGACCTGCCTTATAAGCATTAGTAAAGAAAGTTTTGGGGCTGGAAGGAAATGACACCAGATGATAGTTTGAATTCACATGAATAGACAGTATTTGTAATTATGTAGGTAAATACAAATGAGAGTAAATACGTGTATTTTTTTCTCTTGACTGACTGAAAAAGCAATCACATCAAACAATAATTATAAAACTGTATTTGGGGGCATATAACCTATAATAAGGCAACATATGACTATAATAGAACAAAGGTGAAGAAAGCAAATAGATATTGGAACAAAGTTTCTACACTTTATTGGAATTAAGTTAGCATTAATCTTAAGTATATTCTAATTGATTAGGAAGCATATTAGAATCCTGGGAAAAACCACTTAGAAAATAACTCAAAGGACGGTGTGAAGAAATCCAACAAGGAAGTAAAATGGTACACTAGAAAATATCTATTTTACTCCAAAGAAGGTAGTATAAGAGGAACACAAAAGTCTTGAGACATATGGAAAACAACTTTCAAAATACAGATGTAAATCTAACCATATTAACATCCCGTTAATTGTAAATAGAACTTTTATTAGATGTGACTATCTGTCCTATTAAAAGCAGATCACCGGACTAGATAATAAAAAGATCCAACTATATGCTTTCTATAAGACATACTCTTTAGATTTAAAGAGTCAAATAGGTTGAAAATAAAAGGATGGAAAAAGATATACCATGTATATAACCAAAAGAGATCTAGAGTCATTATATTAATATCAAATGAAATAGATTTTAAGACAAAATGTGTTATTGGGGACAATTCCTCAGGATGCTATAACAATTGTAAACCTAACTACAGAGTCCCAAAATACAGACAGAAAAAAAAAAAGTAAATAATTAAAAAGAGAAATAAGCAATTCAATAATAACAGTTGATGTCAGTATTCCACTCAGAACTGATATAAAACTAGACATAAAATCAGCAAGTAAATAGATGACTTTAACAATATTATCAACCATTTTGACCTAAGTGCCAATTACAGAACACTCCACTCAACAGTGGGCAGAATTCATATTCTTTTCAGGCACACATATAACATTGTCCAGGACAGGCAGAAGCTAGACCATAAAGTGAACCTTCAGTTCAGGTCAGTTCAGCCGCTCAGTCATGTCCCAAGAATTGCGATCCCAAGAATTGCAGCACGCCAGGCCTCCCTGTCCATCACAAACTCCTGGAGTTTACTCAAACTCATGCCCATCGAGTCAGTGATGCCATCCAGCCATCTCATCCTCTGTTGTCCCCTTCTCCTCCTGCCCCCAATCCCTCCCAGCATCAGGGTCTTTTTCAATGAGTCAACTCTTCGCATGAGGTAGCCAAAGTATTGGAGTTTCAGCTTCAGCATCAGTCCTTCCAATGAACACCCAGGACTTATCTCCTTCAGGATGGACTGGTTGGATCTCCTTGCAGTCCAAGGGACTCTCAAGTCTTCTACAACACCACAGTTCAAAAACACCAATTTTTTGGCTTAGCAAATTTAAAAGAATTGAAGTCATTCAAAATACATTCTCCAACCAAAACCATATCAAGTTAAAAATCAACAACTGAAAGAAATTTGGGAAGTTAACAAATATTTGGAAACTAGGCAATACAATTATAAATAAACTGTGAGTCAAATTAAAAAAAAACCACAGTAAATTAGAAAATATTTTGTACTGAATGAAAATGAAAACAAAACATACCAAAATTTATGGGGTACAGCTAACAAAGTACTTGGAGGAAAATTTATAGCTTTCAATGACTATGTTAGAAGAACAGAAAGATTTCAAATCAGTTACCTAAGTTTCTACTTTAAAAAATAAGAACAAACTAAACCCAAAGTAAGCAGAAGGCTGACCATAAAAAAGTATAGTGGAAAAAAATGAAAGAGAAAGCAGAAATAAACAGAAAATCAATGGAAAACAGAAAGCAAGAGATAATAGACAAAACTAGAAATATAGTAAAAATATTGACAAAAATTGCAAATATTTTGCTAGACTGATAAAGCAAAAAGAGAGAGAAAGCACAAATGACCAATATCAATCAACGTGGCATTTTTGTCATACTCAGTTCATGTTGCTGTAACAAAATATCATGGATTAGGTGGCTTGTAAATAACAGAAATTTATTTCTCACAGTCCTAGAGGCTAGGAAGCCCAAGATCAAGTGTGAGCGTTTTCCTGTGAAGGCCTACTTCCTTGTTCCATCTTCTAGCTGGGTCCTCACATGGCAGAAGGGACTAAGGAGTTCTCTGGGAACTCTTTTGTGTGAGCGTGTGCTCAGTTGCTCAGTTGTGTCCAACTCTTTGTGACCCAATGGGTTGAAATCCACCAGGCTCCTCCGTCCACGAGGTTTTCCAGGCAAGAATACTAAAGTGAGTTGCCATTTCCTCCTCCAGGGGATCTTCCTGACCCAGAGATTGAACCTGCATCTCCTGAACCAGAGTCTCCTGCATCTTCTTCATTGGCAGGCAGATTCTTTACCACTGAGCCACCTGGGAAGCCCTGCGATGTCTTTTATAAAGGCAGAAATTCCATTCATGAAAACTCTAGCTTTATAACCTAATCACCTCCCAAAGGCTCCACTCCCAATCGTCATTACATTGGGGGTTAGAGTTCAACATATGAATTTTAGGAGGCACAAACATTCAGTCTATAGCAATTATTAATGACCTTACAGAAATTAAAATATTTGTAAGGGAATTCTATGAACAACTTCATGCCAACAAATAAGATTACTTAGATAAAATGGGCAAATTCCCAGAAAGACATAAATTAACAAAACCAATTCAAAGAGAGTTTGAAAAATGTGAATAGACTTATAGCAAGTAGAGAAACTGAATGAATAATTTAAAACTTTCCCATGAAGAAAACCCAGGCCCAGATGACTTTACTGGAGAGTTCTAACAAACTTTTAAAGAACTAACGCTAATCATTTGCAAACTCTTCCAAAATATAAAAGAGGAGGGACTACTTCCCAACTTATTCTATGAGGCTAGTATTAATCTGATATCAAAGCCAAACAAGGTATCACAGGAAAGTGAAATTACAGGTCAATATTCTTCATGAATATAGATGCAAAAATCCTCAAGACAATGTTAGGAAGTTGAATTCACAACCGTATAAAAAGAAGATTTTATGCCACAACCAAGTAGAGTTTATTACAGGAATGCAAGCTAAATTTAACATCCCCAAACTAATATAATACACTGTATTAATAAAATAAAATATAAAAACTATATTATCTTGTGTGTGCATGCATGTTGTGTGCTAAGTCACTTCAGTCATGTCTAACTCTTTGTGACCCTATGGACTGTATATAGCCTGCCAGTCTCCTCTGTCCATGGAGATTCTCCAGCAAGAATACTGGAGTGGGTTGCCATGCCCTCCTCTTGGGGATCTTCCCGACATGGGGATTGAACCTGGGTCTCTTAAATCTCTGGCATTGGCAAGCAGATTCTTTATCACTAGTGCTACCTGGGAAGCTATTTGAAAAAATTCAACATTCATGACAAAATCTCCCAATAAACTAGAAGCAGGAAGAATTTCTAACTGTAAATCATATCTATGAGAAACCTATAGCTAATGTGACACTTAATGGTGGAAAAACAGAAAGTTTCCTCTATTGATCAAGAAAAAGACAGGAAATCTGGCCTCATAACTTCATTGTATTGGAGGTTCTAGGCCAGATTGTGCAAGGGTTAAATTTGGCCTATGTGCTGTTTATATGTGGCCCACCAGATAAGAATGATTTTAAAATTTTTTTAGGTGGCTGTAAAACAAACAAATGTAATGTGATGGCTAATTTTGTATGTCAGCTTGGTAGAGTCAAGAGGTACCCAGTGAGTGAAAGTTGCTCAGTTGTGTCTGACTCTTTGTGACCCCATGGACTTATAGTCCATGTAATTCTCCAGATAAGAAAACCGGAGTGGGTAGCCTTTCCCTTCTCCAGGGGATCTTCCCAACCCAGAAATCGAAGCAGGGTCTCCTGCATTGCAGGCGGATTCTTTACCAACTGAGCTATCAGGAAAGCCAAATATTTGAGGTATCCAGGTATTTGGTTAAATTTTATTCTCTGGGTATATCTTCAAAGATGTTTTTAGATGAGTTTAATATATAAATCAATAGGCTGAATAAAGCAGATTGTCTTTCCCTGTGTGGGTGGGCCCCACCCAATGTGTTGAAGGCTAAATAGACAAAAGTGTTGAGTAAGGAGAATTCTTTCTCTCTACTTGACTGTTTTCATGATGGGACATAGTTCTGCTGCCTTCAGACTGAGACTCACACTGGAGCTCACATCGTCAGTTGTCCTGGCTCTCAGACCTTCAGACTTGGACTTAGAACTATGTCATTGGCTTTCCTTGTAGCTCCAGCTTGCCAGCTGTAGATCTTGGGACTTCTCAGTCTTCAAAATCACATGAGCCAGTTCCAAATAAATATTTTCTCTGTTTCTCTGGAAAACCCTGACAATAACACAGATAAACAAAGAACAAAATATGACAGTGACCTTATTTGTCCTGAAAGGCTAAAATATGCACTGTCCATCCTTTTACAGAAAAGTTTGCTGACCTCTGATTGTAGTACAGTGAATGCTTCTGCTACTAATTTAGCTGTTGTTTACTATATTTACTAGAAATTGGACACCATGCTGAGCACTCAGCCCTTGTTATTTCAGTCACTCTTTATAACAATCATTAATGAAAGTTATTTTTTTAAGTGATGTTATGTTTAATTTCCATTTTATAGTTGAGACTAAACCAAGTTTAGAACTTAGGTCTGATTATTTTCATAGCCCAGACTTTATGACACTACTGTCTATAAAAAATCCACATTAACACAGGGGAGAAATTATTATTTCATGACTACAGATAAAATGTGCTAGAACTGACTCAGGTACCTGTTGGAAGGTGCTTTTATGCTGTCTGATAACACTTATTAGAAGCGAAAATGTCAAACAGGAGAAATAAATTTGATGTCCATATAGATGGGATCACTGAAGCCATGATACTGCATCAGAACAACTAGCCATAGAGCAGAGAGAGTATAGAGAGAAATGAAAGATTTGAGGCATATCTTAGGGAAGAGGGACATGAAGATATTGGAGAGAGGAATGGAACGAGAGAAGGAATGGTCAGAAGAGAGGTGATGGATGGTGTGTGTGGGTGCATGTATGTGAACATGTACATGAGAGAAAGATAAATACAGAGATGTGGACACAGAGTGTTTCAGAAAAAAAGAAGAGGGAGTAGATACTGGTATCAAATATTTCCAAAAGGTTGCAGGGGGAACGTGGCTGAAAAAGACTGTGAAAATGTTACTACCTGATTTGTAGGAGGAGGTCACTGGTGATCTTGGAAAGAATAGTTTTGAAAAATGGTAAGGGGACAGAGGCCCCATCAAGGGATTGGGACAGGGAATCTTATACTTTCTGTCTCAAAAGTCCTTCCACATTTGTTGAAGCAGCTGACCTTTACAACCCTACTGGGAAGGGGGCACATTTATGACCCATTCTATAAATGAGGAAACTGAGGCTCAGAGTCACTCTACTTTTAATTCATAACATTTCTGCAGTGAATCTTAAACTGGTTTGTAACAGTTCAAGGATTGTTTTCCTCTGTTGTTATCTAATTCTTGGATAACAAATGTAGATTTTCAAACCTGTTGTGGTGAAGTGCAAAGAAGAGGGCTTCACCAAATATGGGTGACTTTGAGCAGGTCGGTTTTGGATATGAGATGAAATTGTTTATTATATAGGTTTAGGGTTGTTTGGGGGCTTAAAGGAAACAAAAAGTAGGGCAGCTGGATACTTAATAAATCGGTTTCCTTTCCTAGTAGCTTTCTAAATCCAGTGTGGATCAGGTACTATATGACACTCCCTCAAATCCCATAGCAACAAGTACAATACCCTCTACATGGAAAGCACTAGTAAATATATGATCTTTTTTCTTCCAATAACACTTGAATATTCAGTTACATTAAGGCAGTTATACAGAACTTATTTTTTTTCTCCCACCTGAAAATCCATGTTGGTTATCAAATGAAAATGTAACATTTTTATCACATATATTTATGGAGCACTTTTATTCATTTAAAAGATACTTATAGAGCATCTTCTGTGTGTCAAACATTATGACTGACACTGGAATCATGGAAGTTAAGGAGGCAGATTTATTCTATGTGAGGGCAATGGCCCTTAGTGGGCAACTCTGGCACAGATAGAGGCCTCACCTCAGTCCCTAAGGACGCGGAGATGAGTTCCAACTGGACCATTTCCCACCAGCTGTGTGACTCTGCGCTAATTGCTGAACTTCTCTGAGTCCCAGTTTCTTCTTCTATAAAATAGGATTAATAACACAACTCAAACTCAGATTTGGAACACCTCCAATTTTACCATATTATTTTGCGTATTGGATATGAAGAGATGAATTTGAAGCCTTTTTTTTTTTTTTTTAATAAAACGGCCCCAGGGGGTCTTTGCTTTACAGTGAATGCTGTCCCAAATTGCAGATTCTTTTCACCACAGACTAGTCAGTTTTTAAATATGTACATTCTAGTAGGGGGCTACCCTGGTGGTTCAGACAGTAAAGAATCTGCCTGCAAGGCAGGAGATCTGGGTTTGATCCTTGGGTTGGGAAGATCCCATGGAGAAGAGAATTGCTACCCACTCTAGCATGCTTACCTGGAAAATTCCATGGACAGACCTGGGGGTCTACAGTCCATGGAGTTTCAAAGAATGAGACAGGACTGAGGGACTAACACTTCACACATATTCTAATAAAGTTGGATTTTCTTTGTCTATGTGAAGTAGAGTTTCCTAAGATGGCACAGAGCATAGCCCAGGGCAGACTGATGACTGCCAACTTGAACATCTACTGGGCCAGATAGGTGACTAAGTGTTGGTTAGGCTATGTTTCTCCCTGATGTGTATGGAGCTTCTTTGGAAAACAATTTGAGTTTCTTAAAATGTTAAACAGGAATTTACCATACGACCCAGAATTCCCCTCATGGATATCTATTCATGTGAAAACTCGTGTAACAAAACACTTATTTGGGAATTCTCACAGCAGCATTATTTATAAAACAATGAAATCAATTCAAATGTTCATGATCTGGTAGAAGGACATATAAAATGGTGTATATCCATATGATGAAATAAAAAGCAATGAGATGCTAAAACATGGATGAACCTCAAAAATATGCTCAGTTAAATAAGCCCAATGTAAAAGTTTACATATTATATCATTCTAATTATAAGAACTACTGAGAAAAGCAAATCTCTGGAGGAAGAAAGTAGATTAGTTATTGCTGGGAGCAGAGGGTAGGAACAGGGATTGACTACATATAGACACAAGGCATCATTTCAGGGTGGTGATGGGAATGTTCTAAAATTAGATTGTGGCATTTTGGAAATACACTAAAAATCTTGGAACTGTATACTTAAAAACAGTGAATTCTATGGTATGTAAGTTATACCTTAACAGAGCAGTTTTATATTTTTCTTCTTTTTTATAAAAAAATAAACAAAAAAAAACCTACCTTGTTGTTCAGTCCCTAAGTCATCTCTGACACTTTGCAACCCAATGAACTGCAGCACACCAAACTTTCCTGTACTCACTTTCTCCCCGAGTTTGCTCAAACTCATGTCCATTGAGACAGTGATACCATTCAATCATCTCATCCTCTGTCACCCCCTTTTTTTCTTCCCCTCAACCTCTCCCAGCATCAGGGTCTTTTCCAGTGAGTCAGCTCTTTGCATCAGGTGGCCAAAATGTTTGAGCTTCAGTTTCAGCATCAGTCCTTCCAATGAATATTCAGGACTGGTTTCCTTTAGGATTGACTGGTTTGATCTTGCTGTCCAAGGTACTCTCAAGAGTCTTCTCCAGCACCACAGTTCAAAAGCATCAATTCTTTGGCACTCAGCCTTTTTTAATGGTCCAACTCACATCCATACATGACTGCTGGAAACCACAGCTTTGACTAGATGGACCTTTGTCGGCAAAGTGATATCTCTGCTTTTTAATATGCTGTCTAGGTTTGTCATAGCTGTTCTTCCGAGGAGCAAGTGTATTTTAAGTTCATGGCTACAGTCACCATCTGCTTCGATTTTGGAGCCCAAGAAAATGAAATCTGACACTGTTTCCACATTTTCCCCATCTATTTGCCATAAAGTGATAGGAGCAGATGCCATGATCTTCATTTTTTTGAATGTTGAGTTTTTTTAAATTAACTAATGTATTTTAATTGGAGTCTAATTACTTTACAGTATTGTAGTGGTTTTTGCCATACGTTGACATGAATCATTCATGGGTATACATGCGTCCCCCATCCTGAACCCCCATCCCATCCCTCAGGGTCGTCCCAGTTTAAGCCAGCTTTTTCACTGTTCTCTTTCACCTTCATCAAGAGGCTCTTTAGTTTCTCTTCACTTTCTGGTATATAAAATTTGCTTAATAAATGCAACTTCTTCTTTTACCCTGTAACTACAGAGAAGCAAAATTACATTGCCATTCAGAATTCAGGTCCTGAAATTGAACCGTGGCTTTTTCACTTACTTAACTAGCTGTGTGTCTTTGGAATATGACTTAATCTCTCTGGGGCTCAGGCTACCCTTTCTGTAAACTGAAAATAATAACAGCTATAAAGATTTTTTAAAAGAATTAAATGAGATCAATGAGATCATGGGTATAACAGAGAAGGCAATGGCACCCCACTCCAGTACTCTTGCCTAGAAAATCCCATGGACGTAGAAGCCTGGTATGCTGCAGTCCCTGGGGTCGCGAAGAGTCGGACACGACTGAGCGACTTCACTTTCAGTTTTCACTTTCCACTTTCTCACATTGGAGAAGGAAATGGCAACCCACTCCAGTGTTCTTGCCTGCAGAATCCCAGGGACAGGGGAGCCTGGTGGGCTGCCATCTATGGGGTCGCACAGAGGCGGACATGACTGAAGTGAGTTTGCAGCAGCAGCCGCATGGATATACAGTGTGTAGCCTACAGTAAGGCCACAATTAAATATAGCAACACTGTTTTCCAGATTCATCGCTTCCCATTTGCTCATCCGCTGTGTTTAGCAACACAGGTTATAACAATTCCTTTTGCTCTACTCCTCTTTCCCACAATGCTGAGATTTTCTCTACAGAATTTAGTCAACTTATAGATCTGTAGTAGAATCTGGACTTGAAATACTGCTTAGCATTGTCTGATCATGGGTTGTGCACCACTTCTTTTTTTTTTTTATGCATTTATTTGTTTTTGGCTGTGCTGGATCTTTGCTCCCGTGTGCCGGGTTCCTCTAGTTGTGGTGAACGGCCGCTACTCTTGGCCATGATGTGTGGGTTTCTCATTGCAGTGGCTTCTCCTGTTGCAGAGCAGGGGGTCTAGGTGTGTGGGCTTCAGTTGCTGTGATCCATGGGCTCGATAGCCACTGCTCGCAGGCTTAGTTGCTCTGTGGCATGTGGGATCTTCCCCAACCAGGGATTGAATCAGTGTCCTCTGCATTGCAAAGCAGCCTCTTTACCACTGGACCACCAGAGAAGCCCTGCGTACCACGTCTATGAGTGTCACTTAGAGGAGGATAAACAATTAATAACACTCAGCATGTTAGCATGTATCGTTGGGTACTTGCCTGTGGGAAGCTCATCACTCTTTTACAGATGTTATCAAATGGCTTCTGCAGCCTTCTTATTGGGTAGAGGAAGAGAGGATCAAGAAGAAAGCCCCTTTTTGCAGACTGATAAACTGATGTACAGAGAATTGGAGAGATTACAGGAATTATATGGCAAACTGCTGGAGAGAGGTGACTGATATAGGAAGGGGGTCCTTCAGGTTTCTTCAACAGAGTTTGGGGTCTCAATGAAAAAAGTAAGAGTTTCTTGCATTTCTTGATGTAAGAAATCAGAGTGCTTTCAATCTGTGTTTCATTCCCCAGAGAGGTCTGGGGACACATGCTTTTCTTTACCATAAGGAAAACAACAGTGTGAGTGAGGTGATTAACATGGTCCAGTTGACATTAGGGAGTGGTAGGGACTGTGGTAAACTGGACCACATTGATCACCTCATTCACACTGTTGTTTTCCTTATGGAAGCAATCCCACTCCAGAATATAACCTAAAAAACAAAACAAAAACATTAATTCAAAAAGATACATGCATCCCTATGTTCAGAGCAATTCATGTTATTTGCAGCTGCCAAGATATGGAAGTGGCTTAAGTGTTTATCAACTGATACACACACACACACACACACACACACACACACACATCTATACATGTATATATACACACAATGGAATGTTACTAAGCTATAATGAAGAATGAAATTTTGCCATTTGCAGCAATATGGAGGTTATTTTGCTAAGTAAAATAAGTCAGATGGTAAAAGAAAAATACTGTATGATATTATTTACAAGTAGACTCTAAAACATACAACAAACTAGTGAATACAACAAAAATAGAAGCAGACTCAGAAACATAGAAAACAAGCTAGTGGTTACCAATGGGAAAAGGGAAGGAGGAGGGGAAGCATAGGAGTAGGAGAGTAAGAGGTACAAACTATCATGTATAATATAAGCTACAAGGATATGTTGTACAACACGGGATATAGCCAATGTTTTCTAATAACTATGAGTATGACCCTTAAAATTTGTGAATCACTATCTCGCACACCTGTAACATTTATAATGTTGTACATCAACTATACTTCAGTAAAAAACGAAAGCAAAAACAAACAAAAAATCTCAAATGACAGAAATGAAACCCTCAGCTCATAGCGGGCTATTCCACTTGTAGATACCAACAATTCACACATAAATAAGCTGATGTCCATTTATAAGTCCACTCTGGCACATGTGTGCTATTGTGCTCTAATGAGCAATGTGCTGCAGTCCCTTGTGTCAGTTGTGATGATGCATAATCTCCTTTCTTAACTCAAATCTTCCAAGCATGCACTGATTTCTGCACTGCAGGAAGGATGGTCTCTCCTTTGGACCACTGAGGAACCTAGCCCTTCACTGCTGATGACTCAGCTAAAGTAGTTTGCAGTCTTGGGCCATGCAAGTTGTCCTAAAGACCTGCTGCAATGAAAACCCAGATCATTGCTAAGCAGAGGCTCAATGTGTGTTGCTAGAAGGTGATTCCTCTGTTGGAGGGGCATGACAGTATATCTAGCTGGATACATTGTGTCCAAAGCAAGTTATCAAAACCAGGGTATGGGGTCAAATTATTAGTAGAGAACCAGGAGAGATAAGACAGGGGCTACCTATCAAAAAAGGAAGAACAGAATGGCTAATAAAACCAAAGATGGAGACTTTGATAGTGAGGTTGGGGCCAAGCTAGTTACAGCAGAGATTTTTACTTTTAAAAATTCTAGCATGTGTTTGCCTTAGCAAAGCAAATTTATTCAGTGAACATTTATTAAGTCTGTTATGTGCCTGGCATTAAGTATTAACATACGGTGGTGAACAGGAAAGACAATGTCCCTGTCTTAATAGGTGTAGAGAGACATTAAACAGTGAATCACAGAATTGACTTCAATTATAAAATGTGGCAAATGCTATAAAAGAAATAATTGGGGTTCTGTGTGAGAGAGAAATAGGAGTGGTTGGGTGGGCTCTGCTTTAGGTTGAGTGATCATGTAAGGTCCCTCCAGGAAAATATTTAAGCTGAGACTTGAATTACTAGACATAATTAGCTATGGAAGAATGGATGTGGTGGAGAGTTCCAAGAAGAGTGAACAGCATGCATCTGAGACTTAAAAAGTAAAGAGAAGAGCAAGTTCCCTGTACAAGGGCTAACCCTGCATTAGAGGACAAGCAGGGTTACTTAATGAGGATATCTTTTGGCTCAACAATTCTATCTCAAGGAAATTATCCTGGGGAGATGATCATACACATGTTCATTCTAGCACTGCTTATGATGATGAAATATTGGAAATATGCGTCTCGTAGGCAGGGGATTCATTATAGATTTCTGTTGCTACTTGGATATTTCTTTGTGTCTTTCAGCAGTTTGACTATGATATGTGTAGGTGTAGATCTCTTTGTATTCATCTTATTTCGTGGCTCATCGAGCTTCTTAAAGTTGTAGATTAAGATTCCAACACTTAAAGTTTGTAGATTTCCACCAATGTGGGAAAATTTGTGTCAGTACTTTTTCAAATGGTTTTTCTGTCCTTTCTCTCTTTCTTGTGTTGCTGACACACATTCACCACCAATTTCAACCCCTTCCAAGCCAACTTTGCAAAACAGAGAAGAAATTAAGTGGAAATAATTAGTTATTTCTACCCACTGTTGCTTAGAGATGTGTTACAACGTTTTGAAATTCATTAGTTCTTGGACCATTTATAATTTCTGCTTTGAAGTCTTGTTCTGCATAATCCAACATCTGGGAGACTCAGAGACAGTTTCTACTGACTGCTTCCCCACCCTACCCCACAGTCTGGGTTCTACTTTCCTTCTGCTTTGCTTGTCTCATAATATCTTGGTTGGAATCTGGACATTTAGTTATTATATTTTAGTAACTCCGAATTATGAATTTTGCCATTCTTTTCTCTTTTTTTTTTTCATTTTTTTTGGTCTCTCCGCGTCTCTGTTTATTTTTATTTATTTATTTGCATCTTTGTTTAATAACCTGCATGAGCTAAATTTGTGAGCTCTGTCTCCCCCCTCTCTCAGTGTACAGTGCTAAGGTCTATGCTCAGGTCTTTTTTGTTTGGTTTGAGCATAAGAGCTGCCCTGTGTTTGCTTGTACAGCCTAGTAGTTAGCCAATCGTCAGACAGAGGTTGTGTTCACACACTTCAAGCCAGGAAGGCTGCCTTGGAACTGTTTGTGGAGGAAAAAGCACATTCAAAGTTGAGATACCCTGGCTTCAACTCTCCACTGTGCTTTTTTTTTTTTTTTCTTGTGACCTGTGTATTTGTGCTCAGTCTTGAGATTAACCAGGAGTATGTGGACACATTAGTAGCCTCAGTCAAAAACATGCTTATCTCACCCATGACTGCAATCTCAGACTTGTGGAGCCATTGACTGTCCCCACTGACCAACTCAAGGTTCATCCCTCCCACTGAAAACACCCCTGAGAGTGGTTATCTCCCACCCCTCAAGTCCAGGGAGCCCTTTTCTACCTGGTGGAGAAGCCACTGGTCCTCGAGGTTTGTCCTGCCCTCTTTGAGCGTCACATCAACAGAGCCTGATGGTGATGGAAATGGAGGCAGTTCCAGGCAAGAATACAGCAGATTCTCACTGTTGTGACCCAAGATTTTGCAAACATCAGTGTTTCTCAGATTGTTCTATACTTTTGGTAAATTTCCCGAGTTGAAATGGTTGATTTTGTTAGTTTTATCCAGTTTTATAGATATTTTGAAGGGAGAGGAATTGCCCATCTCCTCATTTGGCTGTTGCTGGATTCATAATAGACTGTGATACATACAGTTAATGAAGTAACACTTCAGCACTGAAAAAGATGACTTCACTCCAGATTCATTGACTTTCTTTCCATGAGAGAATAAGTGAAAAAAGTGGATTTTCAAAGTAAAAAGAAGAGTATGTGAATGTGTGTGCATGTATGCTGTGCAGTCATGAATGCCTGGAGAGCCCTTCACCAAGGTGTTAATGGGGGTAAGATTTCAGGCACCTTTTTTTGTTTTGTTTTTCATATTGCTTGAATTTTCTGCATGTTGCATTTGTTATTTTAAAATAAAGAAACCTAATATGGTTGTACTCATTAGCAAGAAAGAGAGAAAGAAAGAAAAAGAAAGAAGGAAGGAAAATGGGAAGGAGGGAGGAAAGAAAGAGAGAGAGAAAAAAAGAAGAATTAAGAAGGAAAGCAGTGTCATTGTGAGGCTGACAGCCTGCTTAAGGATGTTTGTAATTTGGACCAGCCTTCTGAATTCACACACCTGGGCTCAAAGACTTGACAAAAACATCATCAATCTCCTAGAACTCTGTTCTTTGTCAGGGTAAGGCTGTCCTCTTTTCTCATTACTTGAAGGGCAGGATCTGCCTATTAAGACTGAATCTACACTTTGAAGGATCATCCTTTATACTTCCTTCTCTCTTATGTTGTACATCCTGTCTGTCACCAAGTGTCATTACATCTTCCCCTTGAGTAGCCTGCACCAACTCCCCTGTACTCATTGATCCTTCCTACCCTCAGCACCAGTTCCCTTTACATTGAAAGGCTTCCTACCTGGCCATCATGTTTTTTTGTTCTATACACCTCAAAACCCATTCTGTGTATTTCAATCAGTTGAAACTTTCTAAAAAGTAAGTCTGACTGTGTCATTCCCCAGCTTAAGAGACTTGAGGAGATTCCTATTATTCTGAATAATGAAGTCAACTGTCTTAAACTTGGTCTTCAGGTTCTTGGTAACAATGCAGTGGCTAAGATTAATTCTAGAGTTTATATGTGTGTTTTACTGCTTACTAGCTGAATGACCTTGAGCAAGGTACTTAACCATCTCAATTTTCTCTTCTGTGAAATGGGGATGATGGTTATTCATACTTGTAAAATTGCTGAGATGATGAAGTAAACTTATACATGTATATAATCACTGAGAACAGTGCCTGGCACTCAGTAAATATTCAGTAAAGGTTGGCTTTTATTATTCCTTCTCTTCTGTAACTCTTCATTCCTTGATCTATACTCTAGCTACACCAGAGTTTTCTAAAGCATCTAGCTGTCCTAAACTTCTGTGATTTTGAGTAATGCTATTCCTGTTGCCTAAAATGCAAGATCCACCCTCTTGTTTCTGCCTGGATGTCATGGAAGATGCAGGTGTCAATTAAGCTTAGTTTTATTCATTCATATTTAAAAGGTCTGTTTCTCTGTAGAAAGTTTTAGGGAAAAAAACAACCTGTTTTTACTTTTCCCTTCAGGATGAAGGGATTAGTCTCTAAATATCTTGAAAGAAATTTTCCAAACAGATAGAAATACCTTGGAATATGAAGATTTGCCTTCTTTCCTTGACTCTGCTTCACTAGCTGTGTTCATGGACAAATGACTTTAGCACCCAAGTCTTTACCACCCTGAGTTCCTCAGCTGAGCACGAGGATAAGAATGCCTTTCCTGCCCAGCTCTCAGGATGAGTTCTCCTATTAGAAAGAATCGGAATTTTAATAATCAACCTCTAACTCCAATGTGTTGCAGAAGGCATCGGCCAACATGTACCCTAAATTCAACCCCATCTCCTCACTCCCTGCAGTCACATCCCTGTGGTGATGACAGAGAAGGTGACTGATGACCCACAGGCTGTATCATGTTCCTGCTATTGATGACAGTGGCAATAGTAATGCTGTTGCTATCTTTTTGCTTTTTTTTTTTTTTTCAAGGGATATTAACACTTACTGAAAACTTCCTCTGGATAAGACATCATGCTAGGCACTCCGTAGGCTTCTTTGCATTTTCTTAAAGAAAAGAATTGAAGGGTGACAGAAAAACAGTATAGTGCTTACAGCGCATTGTAACTGGTATGGGGAATAAATAGGACTTGAAAGAAAAGAAAAATAAGTATACAGCATGGAGAGTTTTTATATATGTATATACTTGTATGGGGGCTTCCCAGGTGGCTCAGTGGTAAAGAATCTGCCTGCCGATGCAGGAGATGCAGGAGACATGGATTCAGCCCCTTGGTTGGGAAGATCCCCTGGAGGAGGAAATGGCAACCCGCTCCAGTATTCTTGCCTGAAAACGCCATGGACAGAGGAGCCTGGTGGGCTATAGTCCATGGGGTGGCAAAGACTCAGACAACACTGAGTGACTGAGCACACACACATACACTGTGTAACCATCGTAACCATGTACAGAACACTTCCAGAATCCCAGCACTTTCCCTCACGCCCCTTCCCAATCAGCTCCCCCGGGGGTGCTTTTCTGAGCATCAGTTAGTCATGCCTCTTCCTGAACCGCATAGCAGTGGAATTATGCAGCATGTTCTCTTTGTTTCTGGCTTCTTTCGGTCATCATGATGTCTATGTGATTCATTCCATGCTGTGCATGTATTGTCGTTCGGTCGCTAAGTCATGCCTGACTCCCTCTGCCCATGGGATTTTCCAGGCAGGAGTACTAGAGAGGATTGCTATTTCCTTCTCCAGGGGATCTCCCCAACCCAGGGATCGAACTTGCATCTCTTGCTTCTCCTGTATTGGCAGGTAGATTCTTTAGCATGGAGCTATCAGGGAAGACTATATGTATCATAGTTCATTCTTCTTCTTTTTTTTTTTTTTAAAAAAGCTTTTAAAAATTATTTTTTATACAATTTTGAAATGTTACTTTCCATTTACAGATATTAAAAAATATTGGCTCTATTCCCTGTGTTATCCTTGAGCCTGTTGACACCCAATACTTTGTACCTTCTGTATCTGTTGACTTGAAGGAGTTCTTAGAGGGAGCCAGGCACTGTCTTAAGTAATTTCACATGTATTATGTAAAGCAGTGTCTTGAGGAAGAGACTGTTCTCTTCCTTTCACAGATAAGGCTCAGAGAAGTCAAGTAACTTGCCTGGAGTCACAGAGCTATGACTTGTTGGAAAATCAGTTCTGGTTCCACAGCTGGAACTTGCTAGCAAGAGCAAGACCTTGAGCTACTTTCCGAATTAGATTCAATCAGATTTGTTCCCCATTTGAAGTGAAGGTCATGTGATTAGTTCCTGGTTATTCACAGAAGGGTCTCTATGGGAACTCACACTTCATCGGAATATTCCATCGGGATATTTTCTCTCCCTTACTTTCTCATCAGGGCGTCTCGTGTGTGTTTGTATGTGTAGATTTGACTGGCTTCCCTGCCTGTGGCTGCATCTTTTCAGGAACCAGACCTGTTTCTTCCTTGGGCCTCTGTGGGAGGCTCCTTTCTTGGGCCTTGCCTGAAGGATTAAGCTGCCCAACAACATCTTCCTCCTCCTTCTGGTATGTGATCTTTGATGAAAGAGTCAGGAGTAGTCCTGTCTGACTGTGTGGGTACTTTCCCATTCTCGGCTGGTGGGGGTTTCTAAGGAAACGCAGCTGCAGTGGATGTTTCTCTCTGCCTGATGTAGCCTGAGTGGCTGTCCTCCCACCCCCAAGCCTCACCTCAGTTCCCTGGTGGTGGATAGCCATGGTCCGGGGTGAGCTTAGGGGTGGGGTTGCCTTTGATGGAGCACAGGGGACCATCCAAGATGTGAACTGAGAGTCGTGGCTCTGGACAGCACACACCCTACCCCTGGACTCACGGGGGTTGCTTATAAACTCATTAGACTTTGCTCTTTTATAAATTCATCCTCTGAATTCATATCTCTGCTCTGTACAGCTTTCCTTCTGAACACAGTATTCATGCCTTTTCCCCGTGGGCTCTGAACTAATCCATTACATTTGGCTAAGACAGAGACAATAGGTAAATGCCCCCTTGCAGGCTGGAGAATTAAATAGATAATCTGAGCTCTGTTTGGGTCTGTGGCTCAATGCGTGGGGTAATGGGTAAGAGGCTTTGGCTCTCCTTTCTCCATGCAAATGAAGAGAATAAGTAAAGGCAAAAAGAGATGATGGTGGAACCTTTTGAATGCTAGCATTAGAGTCACTAGGGCAAGCTGAATATGGCTTTTCATTTAACCCCTTCTGGGCCGTTGCCTTTTAGCAACTTCTCTTCATCAAGAGATCAGCATTTTGCACTGATCACACAATCAATCAATTCCTTACCCAGTGTAAATCCCATGCACAATAAGTTGCACCTTATTCATTACTGAATCCCTAGTGCCTATAAGTGTTAGCTCAGAATAGGCAATTAATAAATATTTTTCAAATGTTTGCTGAGTTGTTAATTAGCAGTATAAAAGTTACTTGAGTGGGGAGCTATTGTAATGCAGTAGGTAAAAAGATGATGCAAACCATTAACCCTGCTGATTTTTAAGGCCCTGCCAGATTTGGTTCTGGATTCTAGCAACTCAGAGTTCATGGGTCCAGAAAATTGAGTTCTGGGTCTATTGCCTGCCTCCCTGCCCAAGCCATTCTTTGAACCTCCCCCTCCCCTCTACCGCCCCTCCAATTGCAACCAACTGTCTTTTTTTTTTTTTTTTAACAAAGCACTCAAATGAGAGGCCTGACGGTACCTGCTCCTGTGCCTCTTGGGGTCAGGTACCCAAATCCGGTGGCTCAAACCCAATGAGCCTGGAGAGGAGGAAGCCACAGATTTTCACAAAGAGACTGGGCCTGCTGTCAATTGCCATTTCCTCGTGTTGGCTTCAGCATGGCCTCTGAGAGTACAATGTACACAAAATTATAATGTTATCACACAGGCTGGTGCCCACAGCGAAGACAGCCACTTAGGAAGGTGCGCACCAGGGGCAGGAAGGGACAAAGGCCATTCTGAGGCTAAAGTCACGTGTATTTGTATTTTTAGCAGAGGGGGGGCTGAAATACAATTTCAGTGAAGATTGCATTATGGATTATTGCTTAAGAAAGCTTTGCCAAAGGACTGGGGAGAATCTTTCTTTTCCAAAGGGGACTTTTTTTTTTCCCTCCACAGGGGTTGAGGGAAATGGGAGGAAAGAGAAGGCGGCTGCTCGTATTTTCTGAAACTGACTTGAGATGCTATAGTGATAATGTATGACAGTTTTCCTTAGCCAGTGTGAGCCTGCGCATTTGTCTGTGTGTCCATATGTATTTTATTTGAACAACTCAGATCTCGTTTGGTAGGCAGAGCAGATGCTGTTACTACCATTTTACATGGTGGAGACTGAAACTCAAAGAAGATAGATGGCTGGGCTCACGTCATTAGTTAGTACCATTATAAAGTCCAAATTTCTTCACATAGCTTGCAGATCGCTTGTTCTGGTTCCTACTTCTCACTTCAGTCTCTTCTTGCAACATTATCTTGTTCTCAGTCTAAACTCCTTCCACAGTCAACTTGCAGACTCTTAAGGTATCACCTTCTTTTTCTCCTCTGTACTTTACACATCCCGTTCCTCTCCTGTCCAGTCTACCCTCACCATTTATCTCTTCCCTCTCCTGCAGGTCTCACCTCATACAAAGGAGGTTCCCTGACTTCTTACGACTGGTTCTCTGCCGTGTCATTATGATACCATGCTCTCTGAGTACCTTTGTGAGCTCTTCTGTTCTTTCTTACTATGATATGTTTCTTTGGTGGAAAATTAATATCCTGAAATGGTTCCATTAACTCTGCAAGCCAGTGGGGGTAGAATGCATAGACGGAAAAATAAAGGGTTTAGCATAGCATAAGAACCTAACTATACTTGAAGCTTGCCCAGGCTGGAAGGGCTAAGAGACACAGCAATATCACAATCTCAAAGAAATATACAAAGCTCTTTCCTGTCACCTGTGCCGGCTCTAATTTCACTCTTCTACTGAAGATGCTACTTCACTTCGCTTCACTTGAGCCTCAGTCTTCTCATCTAGAGATGGGGAAGAGGGTGCCGGATAAAGCAAGATAACAGTGGTAAAGTACATTGTAAGGGATAACTGAACTGAACTGAACTAGGAGATCAGTCCTGGGTGTTCATTGGAAGGACTGATGTTGAAGCTGAAACTCCAGTACTTTGGCCACCTGATGCAAAAAACTGGCTCATTGGAAAAGACCCTGATGCTGGGAAAGATTGAAGGCGGGATGGAGAAGGGGATGACAGAGGTTGAGTTGGTTGGATGGCATCACCGACTCAATGGGCATGAGCTTGGGTAAACTCCGGGAGTTGGTGATGGACAGGGAAGCCTGATGTGCTTCAGTCCATGGGGTCACAAAGAGTCGGACATGACTGAGCGACTGAACTGAACTGAAGGGATAAGCACTAAATATATCTTTATTAAAATATAAGCAGAAATCTCCAAGATACTATTGATGAGTGAAAGTCATATGATCTCGTGTATAAAAAGTAATGATGAAGCAAAAAGGAGCCTAGCACTTTTGACAAATTCTGTTATCTAAATGTCAGGACATACTCTATTCCTCATAAGGTAACAGACAAACAGAAAGCAAAATGCCAAGTTCAAAGACAAAAAAAATTCACTATCATGAGACACTGTTTTCATGCTTAAGTTAAGACTTTCAAAAACCACCAGGCGTATTGGTTTGGAAGAAGTCCTACTGGGAATGTCTCATCCTGAAGTCATTCACTGAATAAATGCTTGCTGAATTCCAGTCTGTGCTGAGCACCGACAGTTTATTTGGCATTGCCATAAGCACTCATGGCTGCTGACTCTAGCCCCCAAATGCCACTCTTGTATCTGCCATCATGGCTTTGTTTGTTCCAAGAACTTGGCCAGAACGTTGGTGCCTGCTATTAACTTACTGGCACTCAGCTACAAACCCATCCTTCTGTACTCAGCTTTGTGACCCTGGGGCTGAGTCTACTTTGCCCACTGGCTCCCGCTTAGACTCTGTCAGTAGGGATGCTAGAGGGAGTCACCACAGCTGAATGGGGGGTACTGGAACTTGCTCCTTCTTGTTTGCTTCCTGCCCTTTTCAGGGTTAACCTAGAACAAGTGTCTCACCTTTGGCCCTATTGACATTTTGGACTTGGTAATTCTTTGTCAAGGATAGGGGTGTTTCTTATGCATTGTAGGATGTTTAGCAGCATTCCTATCCTCTGTATACTAAATTCCAGTGGCAACCCCCCAATTGTGAGGATTAAGAGTATCTTTGGATATTGCCAAATGTCCCCTAGAGCACAAAACTGACTCTGGTTTAGAACCACAGACCTAGAGTCTAGATATTTCACCTCGGCAGCTGTAGTTCCTTCTTGTAGCAACAGCTGAATCCAGGCTGCACTTCTCCCAACACTTGCAGACCCAGCTTTTGTCATAACTCAGGAGGTGTCAGCACCAGCTGGCCGGTGCCTGTCCTCAGAGCCCTGGGCCAGCCCACGGGGCCCCTCTTCTGAGCTCAGAGTCACCAGCCCCATCTAAGTAGTGCCTTCATTGGAAATGAGTTTCATGCCACCAGGTACCAGTGGGATTCCCCCTCTAAAATTCTAAGTTTTTCCCTTTGTGACTGCTACTTTCATGATGCCTTAGAGTTCCTTTTAATCTCTCAGTTACTTAGTTAAGAATTTTGCAGCCATGTAATACCTTTTCTTTTTATTACAGTCTCTGTGCTAAGGTAATAGAGATGATTATTTTCTCAAACTGGACTCAATATTCTTTCTCCTTTCCCTTCCTTTCTTTTCCCTTCCCTTCCCTCTCCTTTTCCTCCCCCTCCTTTCCTTTTCCTTCTCTTCTCCTTCCTCTCTTCTTCTTCTCTACTTGGTAAATTTCTACTCCTTTTTAGAGCTCTGATAAACATCACCCTTTTCTGGAGCTTTCCAGGCAGTCAGTCACTCTCCTCCCCCAGTTCTTGGTTCAGTGCATCTTAGCCTATGGTAGATCCCCATCTATATATCTCTGTCTCTTCTACTAGATTGTAAAGTCCCAAGAGCAGGAAGCACAAAACAGTTTCTATGCTTCTATCATATGTTCAGGCTTGTTAAAGGAAGGGAGGGAGAAGGAAAAGATGGAGGGGAAGAGGGAAGAAGGAAGGAAGGAAAAAAGAAAAGAAAGAAGGGATGGAGGAAAGAGTATATAACACAGGACTTTTGCCTGGTGCTGTCTTCCCCCTGCCTAGGAGTCTCAATGAGGGTCCGGATGGAATCCTCCACATCCTTTACAGTGGCTGACCTGTTGCTTTGCAATGACACCACTACAGCACCTTCACTGAGTTGGGTTTCTCTGAGCTGGGTCTCTTTTGCTCAGTAGATATTAAATTCCTTGAGGATAGGGTTTGTTGCACATAAAACTATTCTTCCCAGATCGTTGTTGTATGAATTGCTGAAGGAAATGAGGGAAGGTTTCAAGGGAAAGGCCTTGAAGGATGGGGAGAGATTTTAGGAGTGGAAGCTTCATCCTTGGTAGTGCTGATGTGATGGGGATGATGTGATGAAATGAAGGTAAGCTGTTTAGGGAATCTTGACCTATCCTAGCCTGGTAGACTAGAGAGCATATAGGAAGGAGATTTGGGAGATGGGGCTGTGAAGTCAGTAGGGCATGGACTTTGGATACCTTGAGAACCAGGGTAAGCAACATGTGCAGCATTTGTTGGGTAAGTTTGGTGGCTTTGTTGTCAGGGACTGGCATCACAAGATTCTACTTTTGGGGAGAGCTCTAGAGTTCTAGAAGAGACACTGATGGTGGAAGCCATTCAGGAAGAGCTAAGTGCCCTAAAACCCAACAGAAAGCGTTCACAACAGAGAGCAGAGCTCCCACAACCACGATCCTGACAGTTCTATTCTGTAGAAAGTGGTTTCTTTTTTGTGGAAGCAGATGAATGAATACTCCATGCTACAGACAATGGAGACCAAAAGGAGGTGAGAAAAGGAAATAATAGGAATTTAACAATTATCCTAGGTTGAATGGTTCAGCTTCAGGTTTTTGTTTTTTCTTGTGGTCTAATTATCACAGAGATCTTCAGGATTTGATGTATTATATAGGATATGAGAGATAATAACAAAGTGATGGCTTGGCTTTTAAACAGACTTGTATGGCTGGGCAGCAGCCTTATGTGAGATTCAGCTGGCTTCTGCCCCAGGAGGGAGGGCGAGTCTGTTATAATTCTTTAAAGAAAGAAAACAGCCTGGGTGTGACCTGCATATCATCATGTGGTAAATGCAGATAATGATATCAGCTTTTCTTTATGTTTCAGAGCTTTTAGGAAAATCAAGTAAGATGGAAGATGTGGAAAGAGTCTGTAAACCATTAACTGCCTACAAAATCCGTCCATTCATCCAGCAAACATGTATTGAGATTGTCTGCTATGACACAGAGGGGTGGGGGCGGTGTGCAGGCACAAATAAGACCTTTTCTCTGTCTTTTGAATCTCTGGATAAACCAACAGGCTTTGGCAAAGATACTTGCTATAATGTAGGAGAAGTTCCCATAATTCACAAGGGATTGGTACTAATATTACGTTTAGGAAGGTGAGCTTTGTTGCTAACGACTGCCAAATTCAATGTTTTAGGTTTTTGTGGAAGAGTACTCAGAGATGCAATACCGTGCTGTTAAAGAAACTAGGCTTTGGAGATGAAGGATGAACCTGCAAGTTTACCCTCTGCCACGTGACAACTGTATGAATTTGGGCAGGTCACTTGTTTCTCACCTATATCATTGACATAACTCTTCCTATGTAACTCAGAAGGTCACTGAGATCATCAAATCAGCAGGCAGATGTTAATGTGCTTTTAAAACTGCAGCATGCTTCACATACATTGTGAATCATTTGTTAAGAATAATAGGAGAAATTGGCAATATTGTCTTTCAGGGCCATTATCATGAATGGTGGTTCAGTTAAGGAGAAGAAAAATGGAAACTAACAAGAATAACAAGGAAACATCAGACACGGCAAGAGGCATTAGCATAACCCTATGCCATAATCATTGTTCTCCCCATTTTACAGATGAGGAGACTGAGAAGCAGAGATTGTCACACATTTCCCATGGTATGTGAGTGTGCTTGTAAGAGCCAGGAGCTGCCGAGAGGAAGTCTCTTGCTTGATTGACCACATCATTTTTCAGACTCCCCTTGCCTTTCCCAGTATGGATGGATTTGGAAGACAGATTCACTACAACATTTTTCTCTTATGACGCAGTGGTGGGCTGGAGCATCTCATTAGGCAAATACCTGCCCAAGAATCAATACCTCACCTGCCTGGACAGGATCCAAGGATAATAATCATCTGCCTGGAGAATGTGGGGTGAAGTTTGTCCCTCTGTGGGCTTGAGAGAATTTCCCTTCTCATGCATACCTTCTTAAATGCATCACTGGGTATCTTGGTATTGACTAAGAATGATGCCTGCCATGTCAGTAAACAAAGAATGTTGCAGCCTGAGGGTGAACCCTCAGGGAACTCAGGATGGAGACAGAATGCCCATCACCAGGCCAGTCTGATGCTCCCCAACACTGGCCCCACCCCAAATAACTGAGGTGTATATCAAAGGATTCTTTACCAGCTGAGCTATCAGGGAAGCCCAAGATTGAGAAAGGAGTATGTCAGGGCCGTTTGCTGTCATCCTGTTTGTTTAATCTATACACTGAGTACCTCATGAGAAATGCTGGGCTGGATGAATTACAAGCTGGAATCAAGATAGGCAGGAGAAACATCAACAACCTCAGACATCTGGATGATACCACTCTAATAGCAGAAAGTGAGGAGGAACTAAAGAGCTTCTTGATAAGGGTGAAGGAGAAGAGTCAAAGATTTGCCTTAAATTAAATATTAATAAATATAAGATCATGGCATCCAGCCCCATTACTTCATAGCAAATAGAGGGGGAAAAGGGAGGAGTAGTAACAGATTTCCTCTTCTTCGGCTCTAAAACCCCTGCAGATGGTGACTGCAGCCATGAAATCAGAAAATGTTTGCTTCTAGGCAGGAAAGCAATGACAAACCTAGACAGTGTGTTGAAAAGCAGAGACATTGCCGACAAAGGTCCATGTAGTCAAGGCTATGGTCTTCCCAGTGGTCATGTACAGTTGTGAGAGCTGGACGGTAAAGAAGACAGAGCGCTGAAGAATTGATGCCTTCGAACCGTGGTGCTGGAGAAGACTCCTGAGAGTCGCTTGGACAGCAAGGAGATCAAAGCAGTCAATCTTAAGGGAAATCAACCCTGAATACTCATTGGAAGGATTGATGCTGAAGCGGAAACTCCAGTATTTTGGTCATCTGATGTGAACATTTATTTGGTCATCTGATGTGAACAGCTGAGTCCCTGGGAAAGTCCCTGATGCTGGGAAAGATTGAGGGCTAGAGAAGAGGGTTTCAGAGGATGAGATGGCTGGATGGCATCACAGATGCAGTGGACATGAACTTGGGCAAACTTCAGGAGATGGTGAGGGACAGGGAGGCCTGGTGTGCTGCCATCCATCGGGTTGCAAAGAGTCGGATGTGACTGGTCAAATCAACAACAACAACATATCAAAGGCATGATTTCAGTGATTCCAGACCCTTGCATCTTCCCATATGTAGAAGAGCACTACATTCTTTAACTTGAGATATCTGGTTTTGTTTCATTAACAGTAATCTTTTGACTCCCTGGTCTTCGTTGCAGACACTCCTGTATATTCTAGCTTTCTCCTTGCCTCTTCGGAGCAGTCTCTCAGAGTTATCTTAGATGCTGTGTCTCAGGTTAAAGTCCTCAGGTTAAAGTTTTGTCTACCAAATAAAACATAACTCTTAATTTTTAGGTTGTGTGTGTTTTTCAGTCGACAATGGAAATGGGTAGAAAAGTACTGATTTTACCCTATGTTCACCTAATGGATCTGACCTCCTTGCCCCTCCCCCAGCCCTGTCGCACGTTGAGTCAGTTTTACCCTGGAATCAGCTCTGTTCCTGACCCTAATTCCCCTACCTTTGTGTACTCTGTTGTCTCTGCCAGGAATATGGTCCTGCTTCTCACACCTCTGATGAAGACCTGCTTGGTATTCAAACCCAGCTTTTAAGAAGCCCTTTCCCCAGGACAGAGTTGATTGTTTCCTTTTTTTTTCCAACGGTTCCTCTGACATTCCTCCTTTTTACAGTTTATCCAGCTGTATTTAACTGTAGGCTTGTCTGTCTTCCTGGCTAGAGTGAACTCTCTGGGAGAGGAATTGCAAATTGTTTTCATCTTCATCCTCAGACTCCAGGACATGCTTTTGGCTTAGTAGGAGTTCAGGAAACATTGGCCGAAGGAATGTACAAGTGAGGGAATGTCTGCCTCTGTCTGGCTAGGTGTGGGCAGGGCAACCAATTCTCTGATGACCTTGTGGGAAATTTTATTTTCTCCCATACAAATTATCAAGAGAATTGATACTTTTGGATCCACTTAGAAATGTTTAGCACAACTGTGGTCTTCTTATTCAAGAGCAGGTGGTACCTACCCTGGACCCCTTAGGTGCAGCAAAGCAGGTCTCCCACCCTGGTTCCCCCTTTTGCTTAACTTTACATATCTTTGAATTTTACCTGAAGGCAAATTCACTGCCTTGGAGAGTGTGAGTCCAGGAGGAAATCCCTTTGGGCAACTTGCCACATTTTATCTGTGTTCCTTTTTCTATTTTAGCCTGTCAGGTAGTTATTTTTGGTAAAGTACTGCTCTGAGGGGAGAAGCCTGGCGGTGAATAGAGGCTGCAAAAGAGCTCTGAAGGTGCCTTGCTCAGGCAAAGGGGGCATTTCCTTAACTGCCGCATTCTTTACTTTTACCATGGCTTCTGGGTTTTGTAGGATCACAGCAGTTCTGAATATAAGATCTGGGCCCTTAGAAGTATGGGGGATTATTGTTGTTCAGTCGCTAAGTCGTGTCCTATTCTTTGTGACCCCATGAGCTGCAGCACACCAGGCCTCCCTGTCTGGGTGTTATGAACTGAATGTGTCCCCCATCCAAGTTCATATGTTGAAGTACTAACCTCATCGCCCCCCAAGGTGATGGTATTAGGTGGGGCCTTTGGGAGTCATCTAAGTCAAGATGGTTCCAGCCTCATGAATAGGATAAGTGCCCTTAGAAAAGAGGCTTTGGAGAGCCCTCTAGGCACTTCCACTATATGAGGACACACAAGAAGTCTGGGACCCTAAAGAGGGCCCTTACCCAACCAGACTTACACCTTGATCATGGAGGTCTAACCTCCAGTACTGCGAGAAAGAAATGTGTGGTTTGTAAGCTATCAGCTATTTTGCTATCACAGTCGAAAAGAACTAAGACAGGGATCATAGTGGAAAATCCATGGGCCTTGGAGCCAGGCATATCCGAGTTGAAATCTTGGCTCTGTAAGTTACCAGCTATTAAGCATGGGGAAATGTATTAGCCTCTCTGAAGTTCTCTTCCTTTATCTATAAAACAGGGACACCACCACTTATTTTGCAGAGAGACCTAAGATTTAGAGACAATGCGTTTTAAAATGTCTGATCTGTAGAAAACCTTCAATGAATAGAAGGTATTTGGTCATGGGCTCTCTCCCTTAGTTTTTGAATAATTGTAAAAATTTCCCCTGATGCGTATTTAATCTTCCTTTGTGGCTGAAAGCGTCATCAGTGAGTGGTTATCTTAGAACCACTATGAAAGGAGTTGTCCCTATTTCTGTTATCCTGTACATTAGCTACTTTAATTTCGAAATCAAAGTGTGGCATTTTAAAAGTAAACCCATATTTATCAGTAAAAGCTGCAAAGCTAGTAGTGGAGGTGGGATCAGGAAGGGAGCAGAGAAGTAGGATTTGTGAAAACTCTTCATGCAAATAACCTCCCGCCTGTAGCAGAATATGTATGCAGACATGCAGTTGTTAGTTTCAACACACTGTTTTCAACCTAAGGTTCCACAAGCACTGTTTTGCCCTGGGGAACTGTTCGAGCTCTGTCAGGTTGATGGTTCAGGGTCCAGGTATGACTCTTATCAAATTTGGGATCCGAAGCCCTGTATGAACCCAGTTTAATATTCAGGAAATATATCCATAGCAGCTGCTGTCAGGGTAACTATCACCAAGGGTAGACAGTTGATGGCTTTCTTCCTGCCGTGTGTCTCTTCTAAACAGTCTTAAAACTAGCACCTGCCCCCATCACCACCCGTTTGTAAGACAGAGGGAAGAAAGTCCGTCTTCTCTCCATAAATGGCAGTCCTCAGGTCCCCTCACTATAATTTTGTAATAGTCAAGACCAAAGTTCCTATTTGTGGAAGGGACATTTGAATCATTTGAATGACAAGAAGTAGCCATGTGCAGAGGTGAGGGGAGAGCCACTCCTGTCACCCTGAGTCAAGGCAGCCTGTGGTCCCTTCGATGATCTGAAGGAAGGTTTGGGTTTATGTGTCAAGCACAAGGGAGAAAAACGCGTGCGTGCTAAGTCACTTCAGTCATGTCCAACTCTTTGCGACCCCATGGACGGTAGCCCTCCAGGCTCCTCTGTCCATGGAATTCTCCAGGCAAGAATACTGGAGTGGCTTGTCATGCCCTTCTCCAGGGGATCTTTCCAACCCAGGGATCGAACCTGGGTCTCACACATTGCAGGCAGATTCTTTACTGTCTGAGCCACCAAGCAAGCCCCAACCAGACAGGCAAGTGGAGGTCAAATCATGAAGGACCTTGAAGGACATGATAAAGAGTTCGGAACTGATTCTAAGAGAGCAAGAAGTCCCTGGCAGATTTAAGCAGGAAAACGGTACCATTTGATGTATAGTTTGAAAAGATCACTCTGGCTGCCATGAAGAGTGTATAGTCAGTCCTTGCTATCCTCAGCAAGTTGGCTCAAGAACCCCTGCAGGTGCCAAAGTCCTCAGATGCTCAAGTTCCTCATATAAAATGGCGTAATATTTGAATCTGACCTGTGCACATCCTTCTGTATACTTGAAATCATCTCTAGATTACTTATAATACCTAATACAATTGCTTGTTGCTCAGTCACTAAGTCGTGTCTGACTCCTTGAGACCCCATGGACTGCAGCATGCCAGGCTTCCCTGTCCTTCCCTATCGCCCGACATTTGCTCAAGTTCATGTCCACTGAGTTGCTATCTAACCACCTCATCCTCTGCTACCCTCTTCTCCTCTTGCCTTCAGTCTTTCCCAGCATCAAGTCTTTTCCAATAAGTTGGCTCTGTATCAGGTACCAAAGTATTGGAGCTTCAGCTTCAGCTGAATACAATGCTAACACTATGTAAAAATTGTAAATGCAATGTAAATGCTATGTAAATAGTTGCTGGTATGCAGCAAATTCAAGTTTTGGTGTTTGGAACTTTCTGGATTTTTTTCAAATATTTTTGGTCCGTGATTGGTTGAATATGCAGATGTGGAATCTGACTGTATTCTCTAGGAGTGAAAGAGTGGGAAAAGGAAACCAGACAGGAAATGGGCAGTAGTCCTGGCAATAGGTATTTTTCAACTGGACTAAGGTGTGCGTGGCTAATGATGTGCGTGATAGGGTGGTTTCAGATGAGTTGAGACTGCATGTTACGAGTCTCACCCATATTGGCAAGACCGCTTCATTGAGTGGATGACTGCATGCTACTACCTTCCCTGGCTTCCTGAATGTTGAACACTACTTGTCACTGTAAGCAAAAGTAACAGTGACATTCTTCATCACGTTAGACTTTGCTTTCTTGTCTCCAGGTTATAGTGGTTCTTAGTGAAAGATCAATGTGCTTCAGAGTGAGATAAATCTAGATTGGAATCCTTGCTGCAACACTTACTAGGTGGTTGATTTACTAGGTGGATAGCTTTTAGTTTTATTTTTCTTTTTTTTAATTTATTTTTTAGTTGAAGGATAATTACTTTACAGGATTTTGTTGTTTTCTGTCAAACCTCAACATGAGTCAGCCATAGATGTACATATATCTCCTCCCTCTTGAACCTCCTTCCCATCTCCCTCCCCATCCCACCCCCCTAGGTTGATACAGAGCCCCTGTTTGATTTCCCTGAGGCATACAGCAAATTTCCATTGGCTATCTAGTTTAGATATGGTGATGTAAGTTTCCATGTTACTGTCTCCATGCATCTCACCCTCTCTTCGGTGGGTAGCTTTTAAGTTGTATCTCCAATCCTTAGTTTCCTTGGCTGCAAAAAGAGGCCAATAATAATACTTGCTTCTTGCAGTCTTATGCTGTGGCCTCAAATTAGATATTAATAGTATTTGTGAAAATGTTTAGCACACAGTAGGTTTTCAACGCAAGTTATTTGGCTTAGACTCTGAATCATCTCCTTCAACTCTTTGCATTCCTGGGCTGGGATGGGAGGCCAGACAAGTCTGCCCAAACTCCATCCCTGATGTCAGTGAAGCACATGTCATCAGAAAAGAATACTGCACCAAAAGGCAGGAGGTAGCCTTGATTTTCTATTTCCCCTCCTTGCTAAATACTGAGTGACTTTGGATAAGCTGATCTCCCTCTCTGGTTTGCAATCCCTCATTTATAAAGTGAGAAAACTGGGCTGGATAATCTAATTATAGCAGATAGTGACTTGATTTCATTTGATGCCAATATTAAACTTTAATAGCAGCAACCATCAGTTATGGAACACACAATGGGGCCAGACAAGGTGTTATATGCCTTTTGTATATGTTGTATATTAGCACAGAATGGTCCTGTGAAGGAGGTACTTTTACTGTTCCCATTTTACAGATGAGAAACGGAGGCAGAGAAGTGGGAGCATCTCTAATAATAGCAGCCAGATTGTCTGCAGTTCTATGCACCAAAACCCTTTGGGAGTTTCACATGTGCCAGGCATTAAGCAAGATGCTGCAGCTGCAAGCTGAGAACCTTGCCCTCCAAAAGCCCACAGTCTGGAAGTCACGGAAGCCAAGAACAAGTCTTGCGTAGTCCCGCTGGAGGAGAAGCCACTGTGAAGGGAATGCAGTGGCATTCCTTGGCATGTGAAACTAGTTTGGGCTGGTTCTGTCCTGCGGTGCAGTGTGGCCTTTCTGAACTGAGCAAGTACAAAAGGTTGCCGTCTCCTGTCTGCATTCTGCTGCTCCACTCTGAGTGCCCACCCCCTCACTGGCACTTGCTTTGTTTCTGTTCTTTTTCCAGTAGCTCTTACTTCCCATTCTTCACAATGTTTCGTTGTTTTCTGTGTGTTAATTATAGAAGGAAAGTTCAAGTAGAGGCAAGGAGGTCTGTCTGCAGAGGAGGCAGGCTGGAATAGCCACAGGGGCGTTTCTCTTGCTTGGGTCCATGTGTGAACACCGTGTGAAGAGATCACAGGGGCTGTCTTAAAACTGAGAACTGGGGACACTTGGGTCCTCGTTCAAGCTCTGCTGCTTACTGCTGGGTGACTCTGGGCTTATCACCCAATCTACCTGAGTCTGAATTTCTTTCCTCTAAGATGCTGCTAGATAGATATGAGATACCAGTGGATAGTATCTAGACATTAGCATAATACTAGTATAAAATGCTAGTAGATAGTAGCAGATTCTAGTAGAATCAGAAGGCTTGGGTTACATCTTAGCTTTATCACTTACTAACTGTGTGATCTAGTCACAACTTTAGTTTCTGTTTGTGTAAAATGAGGACACATGAGAAGACTGTTATGAACACGAAGTTACATAATCCACATGAGGTTCTTGGCACAATGCCTGGTGTGTCGTAAGCTCTATATAAATCTTAGCTATTAGTACTGACCATGCTGGTTAACTGACTTAATGGATATAAGAGTGTTTCATAAATTGCAAAGCTCTGTACAAATGTTAGTTATTATTTTGGTGATGATTGTTAGTTTGAAATAAGAGAGAAAGGACTTTTGACAATCTTTACTTGCCAAGTCAGTTTTTTTTTTTCTTTTTTTAAATTTGGGTTTTATATTTATCTCCATCAATAACATGCTATTAATATTATATGAACTCTTTCTAGGGCATTATTGTTCCAGAAATCTGGGGCATCAAAGGCCATTCCATGCCTTTATAGATACAGAAATGGGAAATCAGCCAAAAGGCTGTGTAATTTCACTTTACCCTTTGCTTCTCTCATTGAACTTGGTAGTTCACATCTAAATGAACTGAGCTTTGAATTCTTGCATCAGTAGCTCTAGCCAGCCAGTGTACATTGTGATTAAAATGCACTGACCCTCCTTAAAGAAATAAAATGCAACTAGATGGAAGAAAGGAATTACATGAGAAAAAACAGTTACAAATACTCTGGCGAGACATCATTCTATTTGTGTCATTAAAATCTGGTTGTGTGAAAAAGAAATACATACGTAAGTTCTGCTGGGGGTGTGGGTATCCTATGGTAGAAAGGATCTGAGTCTTGGGACTGTTATCTTTTGTTTTGGAGCTGGGAGTCTTTCTTGAGAAAGGTAAGTAAAGTGAAACCCTTTACGATGATGATACTGGAGGAAAATAATAGCTTAGAGGACAGCTGTGTTATTTCAGGCTCTTATTCCAGGTGGTTTTTGTGTTCCAGGGAACAGGATTTTGACCTGCTCTATATTGAATCCATACAATAATAAGCACTGTTATCACCTGCCTTCTCTGCCAGGGCTCCCAAACGCTGTAGGCACCACCTTCTCAGACTGTGAAACAGCTTCATCGCAAACAAGAGGTTTCAGAACTCTCCAACCAAATACCATCGTCAATAGTGAAGAACTCCTGACAATAAACATTCCAGGGATGTCTCAGACACAAAGCAGCTATCAACTGATTTGGAATGAACGCCCGCTGTTGTCTGAAATTATCTTTTAAAACATTTTATGTTGGTCTAAGATGCACTAGTAGGGTGGAGAGCTGGCCGGTTCCATGTATATGGCTCATCTCTGTTCTTGAGTGAATGCTCCTTCACGTCTTCTTTTCCATAATGGATTATGAATAGCAGTACATTAGGGGCTGTATTATTAAACAGTTTCATTCAACAAAACATTTATTGAGAGCCTACTCTTACTATATATGTATTGGTGAGGGGGGGGGTGCGGAAAGACTCTACCAGGTGCCACTATTAAAGCAGTCGTCCTCAAACTTCAGCATGCTTTAGGATCTCCTGGGAGCTTTGTTAAAGCTCAGATTGCTGGGCTCACCCCCAGAGTTTCTGACTCGATAGCTGGTTGCAGGTTATTGGAGAAGGGAGAATGGCAAGAAGTTGCATTTCCAACAAGTTCCTAAATGATGCTGATGCTGGAGGTCCAAGGACCGCTTTGAGAACCACTGTCTTAAGGAACTTATTGCACTTCTTCTGGTGAGAAGTGCAGATGATGGATTCATATAAGAATTAGACTGTGAGAGGTCAAGATGGAGGCATAAAGAAAAGGCAGAGAGAAAGGAGTGATTTCTGTGCTGTGGGACGGTGAGGGAAGGTGACAGGAGGCAGCAGTCTAAGAAGGAATTAGGCAGATGTGAACAGGTGCAGAAGAGATTTTCTCTGAAATATAGCAGGTTAGGGGTTCAGAAAAGATGCTATAAGGTTACCTGCTCTTTCTTTCCTTCCCTGACTCAGGGGAACATAAAGGTACAAAGGGTTAGATTCAAAGAAATCTCTCCCCTTGTATTTAAAAGCTCCAATTTCTGCCCTCATGTGGGCTAGGAATGAGACTGCAGTTTTAATGGCAGTTCCCATCTCCCTTAGATCAACGATGAAGAAACTCCATTTCCTGCAGAAACAAAAACACCATCGCTCAGTCCCCCGGGGAATGTCAACAGAATTAAAAATGGAATTAACAGTTCATCTGGAAACCATCTTTTTAAAAATCATATGCTTAGCTCACTGTTCCATGAAAACTGCTTCTGAAACACCAGCTTAATGTTCCTGGCATCATACTCCGGTTTCATCCTCCTATGACTGAGAACAAAGGGCAGCTGAGTGGCAGGGAGATAAATGAGGTGTGCCGGGAGCATGGCAGGAGAGACGAGGAAGGTGAGAGCATGATCCTTGCCCAACTATGGATGAGCTAACTGCGCAAAGGTGGTGTCCATGGCCACCTCAACCAGAGAGGAGGCCTATAGAAGAGGCTTCTGAAGGATGGCAATGGTGTTGGCTTGCACAAGCTATGTAAGATTTAGACAGAGGGAAGAGCATGAACAAAGGGAAGCAATTTCACTTGGATCCTTGTACCTTCCTATTTTCATGCTTTTAAGGATTTTTCCCATCCTTTTCACTATTGTGATGTTCAAGATGATGGAGGGAGACAAATGCTGCAAACACCAGTTCGTTGTACACACGTTGATACCAGATCACACCACTTCCTCTAGCTCTGTTGAATATGACACTTCTCTTTGATGTCAATGCTAAAGATACAGTTGTGGCACCTGATTGCACTGCAGAACTCTCGGAAACACTGGAGAGTGTAGTCTCCTATTGAATCAACATGTGGCATCTGGACCAAATGATGGGAATTTGCCTTAATAGAGAAAAGACTTGTGAAGTTAGAGGGATGGGGCTGCCCCTTGTTAAAGGCTAGAAAAAAAGACATTAAATTTGTGGATTTATGATAAAGAGTGATGGTGGTGGTGTGAGAGGGCCTATCTTCCAAATGCCAAAACTATGCCATTACAGAAGGGTCCCTGTTTAGGGGAACCCAGACACCCAATGATCCTTGAGAAACAGGAAGATATTAAAAAGAACTCCATTATAAGAATTAGAAGACCTTATTTAAAGATATAGTTTCCATTTATTGAGCATATATTTTACACTGATCACTTTATATATTTGCTCATTTAATTTCTGTAACAGCCCTATAAATTGGTGATATCACCATTTTATAGGTGTGTTTGAATACAATTAAATCACTTGTCCAAGGTTACATATCTAATTAGTGGTTTCAGTTCAGTTCAGTCACTCAGTCATGTCTGACTCTTTGGTGACCTCATGGTCTGTAGCATGCCAGGCTTCCCTGTCCATCACCAACTGGAGCTTGCACAAACTTATGTCCATCAAGTTGGTGATGCCAACCATCTCATCCTCTGTCATCCCCCTCTCCTCCTGCCTTCAATCTTTCCCAGCATCAGGGTCTTTTCCAATGGTCTGGTCAGGATCAAATCAAATTAAGCCTAATAGCAAAACTTAGGCTTTGCACAGGCTTATATCATACACTTAATACAGTGTTTAGTACATGTCATGAATGACAGTACAAATAACATTTGTTATATTTTTTAATTTCATTGATAACATGTGGAGACATGATGAAATCATAGTTTGGCAGAAGAATCTCAAGATGATGTGCAGAGTGGATGAATGGAGAGGCTTCCATGTTTTGGCCTTTCTCCCCAGAAAATGGAATGAAGTGGAGGCTGCCAGATGTGCAGTTATGGTTGTTACTGAGGTCTCACTAGGGGGAAAGCCAAAAATTATGCACACTGTTGGTAGAGCTCAAAGGAAGGGAAATAGATTTCTAATAGAGAAATTCTTACACAGCACAGATAACCATCCCTTTATCTACCCATCCATCCACCCAATCACTTATCCATCCATCTACCTAGCCAGCCAGACAGCCATCAAACAGTCCATCCATTTAACCAGCCATTCATCCATTCGCTTATCTATCTATTCAACCTGTTTAGCATCCTTGTATTCTTCTCTTCCTTTTTCTTTCTCGTCATCACCACCCTGCTTACATTTTTATTCCTTCTTTTCTAAAGAAGTCTCTTAAACATTGTCCTCTTAAAGTATCTTCTTCCTTCATGCTTTCACAACCACTAGATCGATATCTTAAAGGCATGGATTTTATTGTATCACCTCCCTGCTCAAAAGCCTTCCGTGGCTCCTTATTCTTCATGGGATTAAGATCGAGTACAATAGGACCCCACCTACATCTTCCCAACTCATGGCTCTGTCACCACAGCCCACCTGGTTTTTCCTGAACTCAGCTCCCTTGTTCCTATCTCTTTGCTCAAGCTGTTTCTCTTCCTGGAGACGCCCCTTTTGGCCCTGTCCAGAATACTACCTCTTTTCTGATTAGAATTCTATTCTGTGAGTCTTTCTCTGAATCCCAAAGCAAGGAGTTATTCCTTCTCTCTTTGAAGCACAAGCTTTTTGGAGACAGCTTAGTTTAGGATAAACTTTGAAGTCCAAGAATCCAGGGTTAAAATATTGGCTGTTTTACTTACTACCTATTTGATTATGGGAAAGGTACAGACTTCTCTGAGTTCAGTTTCTACACCCATAATATGAAGGTGGAGAAAATATTAATATCAACCTTATAAACTTATTGTGAGCATTAAATGAAAAGCATATGAAATGCATCATTGGTACTCAACAAGTATTTGTGAATGGATAAATGTAATCAGTCAAAAATTATGCCAATATTCACTATTTTTAATGAAATTATAATGTTGTTTTTATGAGGAAATATTTTTTCAGGCCCAGTCTAGGCTAGAGCTACAGGTCTTGATCAATTTCCAAATGTCAGACCATCACCTTCCCATAATCCCTGGCTCGAATGCATGCATGTGCCCTCTGCTCAAGCTCCAGAGGCATCCAGGCTGAAATATCATAGCAGGTCCAAGCCCTGGAGGACTTTCCTCTCACCTCATATATTCTTTATTTGTGACACTTCAATATGTAGCCTTCTATCATGGAGTAGAACTTTGGTCCGGATTCACTCTTATAGTAAAAACATGCTACTGGAACAGGTAGGAAGCCTGGAGTTCTTTGGGGTCTGGTTTGGGACCTGGTTTAGAATAGGTGCTTGCCCAATGTTGGCTAGAAGGAAGAATGGCTTGATGGGTAGTTGGGTGGGAGATGGATGGATGTAGGGTGGATAGATAGAGGACAGGTGGACAAGTGTATACACACACACACACACACACACACACACACACACATAAATATATATATATATATAATAGAAGGATGGATGGTTGGATGGATAGATGTTGGATGGAGGATAGATGGGTAGAAGTTGTACAAATGCATGGGTGGATAGAGAGTACGGAGGGCTGGATTACCTTACTATATGACCCCAGGAAAGTTATTTAAGGTGTCTGAGAATTCTTTTTCTTATCTGCAAAACAATGGACTTAAGATGATCTATATGGCGATTGTAAAATCATATTCTGAAATTGTGGCTCTGTAAAGTAGTACATAAATCAATATTTGTCATTTTTAACTGATCTTAAAAAACAGATATAGATATACAAGCATGTAGTTTTATTGTTTTCTCATAGATCAAAGCAGACAAAAACATGTAGTTCCTGATTCTTAGTTCTGTGTACCTCCCACCATTCTGTCCATTTTTATCCTGTGTTATCTCTCCAAACCCTCATCACCTCCTGAGGGTCACAATTCTTTATCCCATCCATAACTAGTAAGAAAGTGTAGTTTTAGTGGAAATAGCTCAGACTTTAGAATCAGACAGATATTAGAATCAAAATCTGGATTCCCTATATATTTGTGATATTTGGCAAGTTAAAGTAAAAAGTTCGACCTTTTTACCTGTCAATTGGTGTCATCAAATGCCTCACAGTGAGGATTAAAGAGCACAGTTGTGTCAGGAAGGTAGTAGGTCTTGATAACTCTGATAAAGGGAAGTCCCTTTCTTACCCTCTGCTCTGTGCAGAGAAGCTACCAGTTGCCTAGTAGATGTTCAGAAAGCACTTGTTGAATCAAATGGATTTGAATTCCTTCCAGCCTCTGGGTTTTACTTGCTTTGCAGCTAATGCTTTCAATCTATCACCAGTGGAGTAGAAAATGCAAATGTGAAACTTTGCAAATGCCTTCCACACATCATAAATCTGGTATTTCAAGAGCATGGCTATGAATATTGAGGTCAGCTTTTTTTTTGACCATGGGTCCAAGATTAATGTAGTCCTGAGTGTTAGGAGGCCATCAGACACTGACCTTTGTGTCCATTTGAGTGGTGGGTGTGGAGTATAGGGGAACATATGAAAACACTGAGGTAGCACAGAAAGAGACCCCAGCCCCAGAATAAGTGGTGTTATCTAAGTCACTTCTGAAGTGTTAGGAGGTAAAATAGGCAGCCAGTGGTGAGGGTATCTCCCCACCAGAGTCTTCTCGAATAGGCTGCTCATATGCTAACCTCAGTTTCCACTATCTAGGGCCTTGTTGTTAGGGAACCTTGGATTCCAGATGACCTGCTCCTGAACTGATGATCTGAGAGCTGAGTGCGGCTATGTTTTCCTATGACATCAAATATACATGCTGCCTTGTTTTTCCTCCTCTTTCCCCACAGCAAGCACTTTGTGGAAGTGATCTGGGCATCTCAGACTGGTCTCTGGTGGTCCTGTTGCTCCCACCATCCGGCCCTATGTTTTATACATGAGCAAACTGAGCCTCAGAGAATGGTCCTAGGTCACACAGGGGGTTGGTGGTAGAGCTGGGTTTGCAACCCAGGGGTCCTTACTCCAAGTTACAACCTCCCCACCCTCCAGCATTCTGCAGCTTATGATTATCTTCCCCGGGGTTAGGAAGTTAAACATGTAGAAAGCCCCTCTTACCTGCCCAAGATACCTCTCGTAAATCCATTAAAAGCATCCAAGACTCCAATGGTAACATTATTATGATGGTTCAGGACAGCATTTTCCAAAATATGCTCATCTGATGCTCTATCCAGCAAAAGGTGTCTGTGGCCGAAAGGGATTGAGAAACCTTGCAAAAACATGTTCCCCTTTTTAGATTCACAGTGCTTGGCGGCTAGTACAGGGCCCTTCTCAGTGAAGAACACTCTTTTAACATTGTCATTGCATTCTTCCTTGAAATGATTTGACCACAGAACCTCACTTTTCCTACCCCTTCACCCTGTAACTCCTGTAAATACTTCACAGAACCAGGTTCATGAAACGCATAAATGGTGATTTAAGTCGTGAAACACCCCCATTGACATCCATAGTTTGCTTTAGAGAAATCACGATGACTGTAGAACTTTACAGTTGCCAGATAGCCTTCACGCCCATTAACCCTTTTGATTTACAACAGTCTTATCAGAAAGATAAGATCTTTTCCTTGACCAAAATATCCAGAGACTTAGATGATTGACAGAACTAAAGATGGGAGGGGAAATTGGAATATGGGTTGCAAACAGCAAATCCGTACCCTCCCCGCCCCCAACTCTTCCAGGTCTCTACTCTGCATTAAGCCAGTTTCTACCTGGCACTATCTCCTGTGCAGAGAAGCTACCAGTTGCCAAGTAGATGTTCAGAAAGCACTTGTTGAATCAAATGGGCTGGTAGACAGTCATTTTCTACCCTACCTCATTTGACAGTGAAGGCAAATGAGGCACAGAGAGGGGAAGTAATGTGCCCAAGTTCACACAGCTAGAAGCAGAACACCAGGGTAAAGAGAAAGCAATTGAAGATGAGAGCCTTATGTGAATTGGGGATGGAGAATTAAACCTTGAAAGAAATGCAGAGCTTGAAGAAAGGGAGAAATTGGAAGGGCCTAAGGTTGAAACTGGTAATGTTGCTTATTACCATCCCTGTGAAGAATGATTGCATTTGCTGAAAACATCCAAGCCAGCTATTCTTCTGCAATACCTGGCTGCCAAGTGTGAATGGCTCAAAGTATAATGCTTGGAAACTGGACAGAGTGACCTCCACTTACTTGAAGGTACCTCAATTTTCTAGCAACTTTATCTACTCAAAAAATACTTGAGAGACTTGAATGAGGATAAAAGATCTCTGAGCGACCAAAAGAAATCTATCAACTAATTTCTCAGTTACTAAATAAATGAAACAGCAAAAGAAAAAGTGTATGAAACACCTACTATACACAAGCCCTAATAATCCACTAGAGGCAGAAGTAAGACAGTGTGCCCATTCTCCAGGAGCTTACAGTCAAGAATGGGAGACAGACATGTAGGCAAATAGGAAAAGATCCTGTGACAGAGGTTATGAAAGATAATTAAGAGTGCATCCAAATCAGACAGGTCAAACTGGTATTGGGAAGGGAATCTCTGAGCCTCCATTTTTTTCTTCTTGAAGTATAGTTGATGTACAACAATGTGTTCATTTCAGGTGTACAATAATGTTAATTTCAGGTATACTATATAGCTATTCAACATTTAAGTACACTGTAAATTGATCACCATGGTAAGTCTAATAACCATCTGTCCCCATTTAGGTTATTACAGCATTATCAACTGTATTCCTTCTGCTGTGTATTATATCCCCATGATTTATTTACTTTATAACTGAGAGGCTGTACCTCTTAATCCCCTTTACCTATTTTGCCCAATGCCCCACCTCTCTCCTCTAGCAACCAACAGTTCGTTCTCTGTGTCTATGAGTCTGTTTCTGTTTTGTTTTCTTTATCCTTTTGTTTTAAATATTCCACACATAAGTAGAATCATATGTTATTTGTCTTTCTCTGTGTGACGTATTTCACTTAACACAGTGCCCTCTAGGTCCATCTGTGTTGCTGTAAATGGTAAGGTTTTGTTCTTTTTAATGGCTGAGTAATATTCCACTGTTTATATACACCACGTCTTCTTTATCCTTTCATCTCTTGATGGACACTTAGGTTGATTCCATGTCTTATATTGTAAGTAAAGCTGCAGTGAATATATCTTTTCAAATATATCTTTTTATTTGCATCATGTAGATGTTCAGAAGTGAAATTGGTGGATTATATGGCAGCTCTATTTTATTTATTTTGTTTGTTTTTTTACAGAGCTCAGTACTGTTTTTCATAGTGGCCGCGCCAATTTATATCCATGCCAACAGTGCACGAAGGTTTCCTTTTGCTCTGTCTCCTTGCCAACACTTGTTATTTGTTGTCTTTTGATAACAGCCATTCTGACAGGTGTGAGTTGGTATCTCATTGTAGTTTTGATTTGCATTTGCCTGATGATTAGTGATACTGAGCATTTTTTCATGTGTCAACTGGCCGTGTTATGTCTTCTGTGGAAAATGACTATTCAGGTTTTCTGTTAGTTTTTTAATTAGATTGTTTCTTTTTGTAATTGCGTCCTATGAATTCTTTATCTATTTTGAATTTAACCCCTTATGATATATTTTTTGCAAATGTATTCTCCCATTTAGTAGCTTGCTTTTTTTTGGTTGATTCTTTCTTTTTTTCTGTGCAAAAGCTTTTCATTTTAGTTTGATGTAATAATTTGCATTTATTTTTGCATTTGTTGCCCTTACCTAAGAAGGCAGATCCAAAAAAAGTACCAAGATATATACAAAAGATTTTACTGCCCACATTTTTATTTAAGAGTTTTATGGGTTTAGGTCTTACATAAAAGTCTTTAATCTTCTTTGACTTTATTTTTGAACATGGTATAAAAAAAATGGTTCAGTTTCATCCTTTTGCATGCAGCTGCCCAGTTTTTCCAACACCATTTATTGAAGAAGCTGTCTTTCCCCCACTGTATATACTTTATCATAGATTAGTTGACCGTAGAAGTGTGGGTTTATTTCTTTATTCTTTATTCTGTTCTATTGATCTTTGTGTGTGTGTGTGTGTGCGTGTGCATACATATGCCAGTATCATACTGTTTTGATTGCTAGAACTTTGTAGTATAGTCTGAAATTGTAGAGCCTGATACTTCCAGCTTCGTTCTTCTTTCTCAAGATTGCTTTATAGATCCATACCAACTTTAGGATTATTTTTTCTGATTCTGTGACAAATGGCACTGGTATTATGATAGCTGTTTTGTGGCTAGTTGTTTTTCTTTTGCAGCTTTTAAGATTCTCTTTATCTTCTTGACATTTTAACTATAATTTGTCTTGGTGTGGGTCTCTTTGGGTTCATCTTGGTTGGGACTCTGCTTCCTGAACTTGGATATCTGTTTCCTTCAGCAGTTTAGGGAAATTTTCAGCCATTATTCTGTTTTTTTCAAATAGATTTTCTGCCCCTTTGTGTCTCTCTTCTTCTGGGACCATATAATGTGAATGTTAGTATGTTTGATGTTGTTCCAGAGGTCTTCTAAATTCTCCTGTTTTAAAAAATTATTATTACTATTGTTATTATTAGGTGATTTCCACTACTCTCTCTTCTCGATCACTGATCCATTTTTCTACAAACCTCTAATTTGCTCTCCATTCCCTCTAGTGTATTTTTTCATTAGTTATGGTATTCTTCAGCTCTCATTGTTTCTTTTTTATTTTTTGTATTTTTGAAGTTCTCACTGTATTCCTCCATTATTCTTTCAAGTTCAGTTAGTGTCTTCATCACCATTATTTTGAACTTTTTCTGGTAGATTGCTTATCTCTGTTTCATTTAGTTCTTTTTCTGAGGTTTTGTGTATTCTTTCATCTGGAATATATCCCTTTGTCTCCTTATTTTGTCTAGCTCTGTGTTTTCACATATTAAGTAGATTAGCTACGCTTCCCAGTTTGGGATGAGCGGTTTTATGTATAAGGTATCCTGGGGGCCCAATAGCATGTTCTCCCCTGGTCACCAGAGCCAGGTGTTCCAAGAGGATCCCCTTGTGTGGGGTAGGTGTGCCCTCTTATGGCTGGTCTACAACTGCTGCAGGCATGCTAGGGCATAGAGCTGGCCCCTGATGTGGTAGCTCGAAGCCCCAGCTGTGACTGTTGCAGGCTTTCTGGTATATGGGACAGCCACCCAGGTCAGGAGACACTTTGGGGGAATGCCAGTCCTGGCAGACGCTGCTTGCCAGGTAAGGTAGACAGGGGACATCTTTTTTTTTTTTTCCAAGCCAAACTGTATCCAGCTTTATTAAAGATACTTTTCATAAACAATCATGGTATTTCAGGCAGGATATGGGCAGACAATCATTAACTGTACACAACTTTCAAAATCCCTTTTTCAAATGGACTACCAAAATCATTTTGGACTCTGTGGGAGAGGGCAAGGGTGGGATGATTTGGGAGAATGGCATTGAAACATGTATATTATCATATGTGAAACGAATCGCCAGTCCAGGTCCGATGCATGATACAGGGGGCTCAGGGCTGGTGCTCTGGGATGACGCAGAGGGATGGGATAGGGAGCAGGGTTCAGGATGGGGAACACATGTACACCCATGGCAGATTCATGTCGATGTATGGCAAAACCAATACAGTGTTGTAAAGTAATTAGCCTCCAATGAAAATAAATAAATTTATATTAAAAAAAAAAGAAAGCCACTATGAAACCCAATGAAATCTTCATGTGATGCTCTGAACAGGGCAAGTTTAGACTGAGGGTTGACATTTTACATTCAGCATGTTGTTTAACAACTTTTCACAAGCCGACCCTGACTTTCAGGAAATGGAAAAGAAAATGGCAGAAGTATCACACTGAGGAGCCACAGCCTAAAAAAATGAACTGCTCCTCCTTTGAAGGATGCCATCTCAATGGTGACACTGGAAAGTCCAGATTGCCTGACATACTGGTCATCAATTTTGGGGGGTCAGATTCCAACAGGTCTCTGGGTTTAGGGGAGTAATTTCTATGCTGAGGTGGAAAAGGAGAAGAGGACATGAAAACTAAATTTTAGTTTTTCCACATCACAAGGTGTTTGTGCCAAGGTGGCTAATGTATGTCAACATCAAGGAATTCCTCCTTCCTGGGAACCAGCAGGAAGTCTCTCAAAACTAGATGGGAAAGGTGTTTTTCCCCCATGTCAACTCAGCTTCTGAGACATTCTGTTAGTGACATGTGCCTTTCCCCCAAAAAACAGCAATGAAGTATTCTGTGTGCTAACAACATAGCTTAAAAAAAGTAAAACAAAATTCTGCATTTTTATAAAACTTGATAAAAAATAGTATTTCAAGCTGTTCAGTCCCCAGAAGTACACAGTTATCAGAAATGCACACCCTTCACTTAGCGTCTCCAGCCTTCAGCTTTCTGTGCCTGGTCTGTTATTAATATTGTTAATAATATTTTCTGCAGGGTTATTCCCACCCTTGCCAGCACCAGCTTTCCCCCTTTTCCCTTTGGGTATCTTCTTTGCAGGGGCCTTTTTAGTCCTGGGCTCTGGCTTTGGAGGAGCAGGTTTAGCAGATAACCTTGGGGATCTTCTGTGTGGTTCTTCCTTCACCTTGGCCTTATCTCCTTTAGCATCCCCTTCAGACTTGGGTATCGTGGCTATGGCAGTGGGACGTAGGTACTAAACACAGGGATGCAGTGGCGTGCAGGCTGTGGTTGGTCCAGGGGTCTCTCTTGCCTCTTCACACTGCTCTGGCAGGGGACATCTTTAAAGGGGCTCTGGCATTAGCTGAGGCTGCCTGCTAGATGTGTAATGAATGAGGGCTATTTTGGAGATTGGTGCCTGCAAATCTTTTAGTGTAATTTTGAGGGGTGGATAGGAGCTTGCCAGGAGACAGAGAGTAAGTGAAGGAAATGTAACCTTTGCAGAAAACCACAGAGACCAAATAGCAAAGTGTTAAGCAGGGGTGTAAGGTGCAGAGTGGGGAAAAAGAAAGTATTGAGACTAAAACGTAGTCATGCACCTAGACCAGAGAGAGGCTTGTAGCAGCTTAGATGCCCAAAAGTCGGAGATGGAAGAAGGGGACAAAGACACATTTAGTTTTTAAGAAATAAAATCAGATAATGGTCTGTCAGTCTGTGTATAAACAGAAAACAGGGATATACCCAAGAGAGTATAAGTTCATAGGAAAGTACAGAAGAAAGCCTAGTATTCATAGTTGTATATATCTCACATCTTCTTTATTTGTTCGTCTGTTCATGGACATGTAGGTCTTTTCCACATCTTAGCTACTGTGAATAATACTGAGTGAACATTGGAGTACAGATATCTCTTCCATATCCTGTTTGCAGACAGCAACACACAAAAGAATCAAACCAGATCCCTATCTTACACCATACAAAAAATTGATTCAAAATGGATAGACTTGAATGTAAAACCTGAAATCAGAAAACTCCTGGGAGAAAACATAAGGGTTAAGCTCCTTGACATCAGACTTGGCAATGACTTTTTGGATTTGACACCAAAAGCAAAAGCGACAAAAGCAAAAATAGATGATCCACTTTTAAGACCCACATTTTGAAAAAGATGGGCTCTTTCCAAATGAGTAGTCATGGAACGGCTGTGTTTAGCATTCTCAGTGTTCTGAAAGGCTTGCAGATTCAAGCTGAGCCTCAAAGGGTTTCTCTTTCCCCTCGCCTGCAGGGAGTCCTGGGGTATTGGCTTTTCCGAAGGGTCAGAAATATCAAGGGCCTGGTGTGTTCCCTTCTTCATCTCTAGTTACTTCGATAGGAATCTTGGCCCTAGTCTAGTGTAGGGGAGCAGCAGGGCATTCATGCCAGGAGGGTCCTTTGAGGCTTTTTCCTTCTGTAGAACATATTCTGTTGGAAAAGGCCAGATTGACCGTATTCCAGGACCAAATTGGTGTGATGCTTAAAAGCGCTTTTTCATAGAGAGAATAGATAGAAGAGGGTCTTAATAATCAAGTCCAGTGTTTTATCAATACCCCCCCATTCCCTTCCTTTGGCTGCTTCATGGTAATGGCCTGTCCCCTTCTTCTCTTGGAGCCTGCAATAGAGATTTTAGATTGTTTACTGGCCTCCCCCACAGCTTAGATCAATAGTATCATAATCCAGCCTCACTTCTCTGCATTTCTTCACCTCTGTAGTGCTCCTGTCTATATAATGGGTTGAGTATCCCTGATCCATGAACCTAATGAATTTCAGCAGAAGAGAATATACTTAAAGTCCTATTGAAAAGTATAAAATGATAGGAATTCCCTGGAGGTCCAATGGTTAGGACTCTGTGCTTCCACTGCAGGGGGCATGGGTCCAATCCCTGGTCAGGAAACTAAGATCCCATAAGCCATGTGGCATAGCAAAAAAAAAAAAATATTATAAAATGATATATAAATAATATTTGATTTCTTTATCATTTACACTCTATTCATAGATATTTCTTAAAAGAATGAAAGGAGCTCATATAAACTAGAAACTAAATTGAGCCCAGGATAAAGTGTGCTGAATTTCAAATGGGCCTAATCAAAATTCATGTTTTTAAGATTGTACTAATTAAAAACCAGAAAAACAAATAAGCAAAATCCGTTCAACACGGTGAAACCCATGCCTCATAGTACTGAACCTTTGTGCTGTTTAAGACCACTGGATTTTCTCCTCAATGTACCTTAACTGCTTTAGCGTTTGATTCAATACAAGTCCCAAATAAAACCCTTCAAGGTATACTATTTATAATTTCTATCTTTTGTTATCACATAGGTGCATAAGAAATATGAGAAAACCAGATCTTAAATTTCCCTCAATTCAAATAAGATAATGTCATGTCATGGGTAGTGTTAGTCACTAAGTTCAGTTCAGTTCAGTTCAGTTGCTCAGTCATGTCCGACTCTTTGTGACCCCATGAATTGCAGCATGCCAGGCCTCCCTGTCCATCACCAACTCCCTGAGTTTACTCAAACTCATGTCCATCGAGTCAGTGATGCCATCCAGCCACCTCATCCTCTGTCGTCCCCTTCTCCTCCTGCCCCCAATCCCTCCCAGCATCAGGGTCTTTTCCAATGAGTCAACTCTTCTCATGAGGTGGCCAAAGTACTGGAGTTTCAGCTTCAGCATCAGTCCTTCCAATGAACACCCAGGACTGATCTCCTTTAGGATGGACTGGTTGGATCTCCTTGCAGTCCAAGGGACTCTCAAGAGTCTTCTCCAACACCACAGTTCAAAAGCATCAATTTTTTGGCGCTCAGCTTTCTTCACAGTCCAACTCTCACATCCATACATGACAACTGGCAAAACCATAGTCTTGACTAGATGGACCTTTGTTGGCAATGTAATGTCTCTGCTTTTTAATGTGCTACCTAGGTTGGTCATAACTTTCCTTCCAAGGAGTAAGCGTCTTTTAATTTTATGGCTGCAATCACCATCTGCAGTGATTTTGGAGCCCAAAAAATGTCTGACACTGTTTCCACTGTTTCCCCATCTATTTGCCATGAAGTAATGGTTAGTCACTCAGTCATGTCCAACTCTTTGTGAATCCATGGACTATGGCCCACCTGGGTCCTCTGTCCTTGGAATTTTCCAGGCAAGAATACTGGAGTGGGTGGTCATTCCCTTCTCCATTCCCTATTCTCCAGAGGATATAACAATTATATAAATATAATAATAATATAAATATAGTAGTAATATAATAATAGGAGTAGTAATAACAACGACAGATTGGATCTATAACCATATCTGTTATTATTATATAATTTGCCTTATACAATTGCAATGACCATGTTCTTTCTAAATGCTTAGTGTATGCTGGGTTTATTGTTCATTACTTTATGTGAATGAGTTCACTTAACCTTCAGAATGCTCTCTATGATGAAGGTGCCATTATGCTCCTATGTTATAGAAAGGAAAAACAAGGCTCAGAGAGGCAAAGACACTTACCTGAGCACACACTGTCGCAGGTGGCATCTGACTCCATGGTACACAGTCTTAAACTATTATGCTAGATTACTACCTTGTTTAAAATATGGGGAGACACCAAAAAGAATCTTGTGTCAAATGTTTAATCATTTATCTGGTGGTTCTTAATGTCTAGCTTATTACCTGTAACTAATCAAAAGCATGCAATTTCTAAAGAACAGTTATCCCAATGTTATTCAGGTAGACAAGCATCCTGGCAAAGAGTAGTCAAGAAAATACAAGTAGCACATCATCTCCTCAACACAGCTCACCTTGAGTCATTACTGAAATCTAGCCCTATAGGTGATGTTGATAATGCTGACTTGACTTCTTAACCCCTATTTAAGGAACCAGGGATGAGAATACAATATGGTAGAAAGAATGTTATTTTTTTTTAAAAGGTAACTTTTTAAAGCACTGGTCTTGAATGTACAATTGCTCATATCTGTATGAATTCATGATTTTGGATAAATAAGGTCTTGTGTGGTTTATATATATAGAAATCTAAGATGATATATATAATCCATAGCATAGCAACCATTTTATTCCCTATTGCTGTTTATGTGCATCCTGAAGCTTATTGCTACAGGGCTACAAGATGATGCTACATAAACATAGATATATATGTATTTGTGTGTGTATATATACACATACACACACATACCCACACATCTATATATATATGTAACTTCACAGTAACTGAGATGCTGAGATGACAAGTTACTCTGAAAACCTAGATGTTTACACTACATATTTTAAAATAGTCTGTGGCATTTCTACTATTCACAGGATACCCATGACACTGTCACTCACAAAAGTTGTTTGTGTGTGTTTGCATAGGACTTCACATAGTAGAACGGAAAGAGAAAGAATTTGGCACCCTTGAGTGCTGACCCCGGTCCTGCCCCTTCCTAGCTGGGTCACCTTGAGCAGCTAGTGTGAGCCCACTAAGCTCCTATAAACCTGGTTAATCATAGTTTTGAAGGGGCCACTTATCCTGCGTGACAACCTCCATTTTCGTAGAAGGAAAAGCTTCCATGCCACCTTCAGGAAAGGAGAGGTAGGAGCAGAAAACTCCTGCTCTCTTTCTCTGCTCACTCCATTGTGTCAGCCAGAGGGCCGGGAGTGACTTACCTGCTTGCTGAGTGTGAGTGAAGGGCTCTCCCAGAGGTCCAGCCTAGTCCGGGAGTTCACTTTGGCATCTGCTTGTGTAGAGGACACATGTGTTCCTTACCTGTCTTCTTGTAGAAGTCAAGGGAGTTAGGGAAGGGGGATAGTTACAGGAAGCTTGATTCTGGTCACACACTCGTGTTTTCTCCAATCCAGGGGCAACAGCAGTAAATCTGAGCATTTGATCTCTCTCTGTCTGACTTTTGTATAGATCTTTCAGCTGGTTCTGGGCTTGGAAGTGTGCCAGGGAGTGGTCATTACCTTCCAGCACTTCACAGGACTGAGGCCATGGTTAAAACAAGGGTAAGGATATTAAGAATCTAGCATGGTGTTTTACATATGGTAGTTGTTTGGTGGCCATCAGATTCCCCTCCAATGTCTAACTAAACTGAACATGACCCAGACTGTATCTTCCAAGTGGTCCTCTCCTTCCCCTCACCTAGTGCTTAATTAGCACACAGTCTCAGATGTGAGCTGAGTAAGACTTTTAAGAGCCAGAAGAGACTTGACCAATCTGTGAATTAAATTCCTTCGTCTTCCAGATGGGAAATTTGGGAACCAGAGATGCTAAGTGTCTTACCTGAGACCACCAAGCTAGTAAGGGCCCACTTGATCTCTAAGTCAGTCTTGTCACTGGGCTCTTCGTGATTTCAGAGAACAAAGGGAAACTGTCTTCTATAAAGGATAAATTACAAGGCAGCCTAAAACCTGAGAGCTTTGTCAAGGTAAAGTGTTTCCATTTTGATGAAGAACAAGAGAGTTCCCGAAATACTTTTCTTTTCACCTACTTTGCTATTATTCATCTCCTTCCCACCCCCGCCCCCATCACCAATTGCTTCTGCTTGGAAAAGTCTATTATAGTTTATCATTCTATCTGTGGCTCTTATTTTAAAGACTATCTCAGGTGGAGCAGGAACTTAAGAAAATATTCCCCAGGAAGATTCTGAGAGACATTTTGTACATACTGTACCTATACTTTACTTCTCCAAATGTCTTGAACTTGGGAAAATGCAACTGAGAACAGTAAGGGAATGACAGGCTCTTTCCCCTCCTTATAGAGTCCTTTCTCCGTGGGCCTACTGATGTCTTAGGCATTTTTTTTTTTTTTTTTGCTGCTTCAAGTGGCATGCAGGATCTTAGTTCCCTGATTAGGGATTGAACCCATCCCCCCTGCAGTGGAAGCACAGTCCTAACCACTGTGACTACCAGAGGCCAGCTCTAGAGAGAGATAATGGCCAGAGAGATATTGACTGTGTATATTTATTTCTTCCTGGGACTGAAGTGTGTTAGAAATTCCTGGTCTCATTCCCCTTCAGAATATCTCAGAAAAGTAGGAGAAAGGCAGAGCTTCCTAATCTCATTTTGTATATAGGAAAGCAGAAGGAAGAGAAATCAAGAGATTTCTAGATATTCTCACTTCTGCCCTTCATAACACTGTCTTTTTTTCCTGGAATGTTACTTTCCCTGGAAAACTCCTACTCACTCTGCAAAACCAGTTCCTTGATGAAACTCAGTTCCTCTTTGGTGACCTCATTGAAGTTTCTGTGGACCATGCTGGAGCAGTTTTGCTGTCTTTATCTTTCAGAAATGCACTCCTTATAATACTATCACAAAAATCTTGTCATCCCCATTTTATAGATAAGGACACAAAGCTCAGAGAGGTTACATGACTTATTCTAAATCACACAGCCAGTATGTGATGGGATCAGTTCTTGAGCACAGGATGTCAGACGCCAAAGCCCATTCTGTCTACTATGGTCTGAGGCTGCCTTTTTAATAACAAAGGATCCAGATGTGAGAATGCATTTTACCCTTGTTCTCAGTTGCCAAATCGTGTCTGACTCTTTGTGACCCCATGGACCATAGCCCACCAGGTTTCTGTGTTCATGGGATTTTCCAGGCAAGAATACTGGAGTGGGTTGCCATTTCCACCCTTAGCTAATTCCTAATACCAATAACTAACTCCCATTGATAGAATACTTTATGATTTACACTGCATTTTTCCATATACATCATCTCATTAGATCCATATAACGAAGCTGCAAGGTGGTGATTTCACAACAATTTTAGTTTATGGCTTTACAATTGAGGAATGGAGGCCCAGAGAAGGGATTTGCCAAAAGCCATCCTCCTATTTTCTAATAGTTAGCAGTTTGCAGGAAATTAAACCCACATCTCCTAACTTCAAATCCCTTTGCCATGTTGCGGCAATTAATTCAGGTTCTCAGTTGGCTTAACATGCAGTAAAGGCAGAATCTCCAAATAAATAAATGGTGGATTGTCCTTAGGAGACTAAGACGTTCTCTTTGGTTCCACATATCATCAAGACTTTTCCTCTTTGGGCAATGGTGTGGTTCAGGGGATGGTACCATCTGCAGGTGGTATGTCCCTGTCAAGGGAACGAATCCCAGCCCTCAGAATGTCATCAAGGACAGTAGTTCGTCTTCCATATATTTATCATATCATCACACAGTTTGATGTTACAGAGTAGCACGTCTCAATGCTTTTATTTTTCTTCAAACACTCACAAGACAGACACATGTGGGCGACCTCAAGGATATGCATCATTCCTCATGTTCTAACTTTAACTTGACCCTTTTCTACTCAAGAGAGCAAGGAAAGGTGTGACAAGAACATTATTAGGAAAAAAAAAAAAAGCTATTTATCTTTCATTTATCTTGAATGCTATTTTTTTTTTTTAACTAAGTTTCGTATCTTACAGGAAGGTTCTGACGCATCTCACAACTCACTGGGACATACCTGTGTGATGTGTTCCAGTAGTAAGTGTATACAGTTAACTGTAGCAGGACTGTGTTCTCAAGGACCTTATAGTTGGGTGGGCAGGCAGACCTGGACCACTGACTAGCATTCAAGACAGGTATTGAGAATCTTTGTACTGGCGGTGCAAAGAAGGAGTAGGAAGTATTGGATTGTGAAAAACAAACACACTTGGATAGAAAACTGAATTTTTTCCCTTTATTTTTTAATTGAAGTATAAGTGATTTACAATTTTGTATGAGTTTCAAGTATACAGCAAAGTGAATCAGTTATACATATATATAAATAAATATACATATGTATATATTATACACACATGTGTACTAAATCGCTTCAGCCGTGTCCAGCTCTGTGCAACCCTATGGACTGTAGCCTACCAGGATCCTCTGTTCATGGCATTCTCCAGGCAAGAATACTGGAGTAGGTTGCCATTTCCTCTTCCAGGAGATTTTCCTGACCCAGGGATTGTCTCTTGTGTCTCTTGTATTGACGGGCAGATTCTTTACCACTGAGTCACCAGGGAAGTCCCCCAAACCTGAATGTTTGACTTGAATCTTTGGGAATGAATTGTGTGTTCACAGGTAGTAGGGGAAATTGAGAAAGAAGAGGAAAACATCATGAATGTCATGATACCTTCTGCTGGGTGGGCCTGAGGGAATGCTAAGTAGCCCTGTTATAATCTGAATGGACATTGAGAGAAAAGGAGGTAGGAAATGAGATCTGAAAAGTAGCTAGTACTTGAACATCATGCTCTTGTGTTTGGATGTGGTCCTGTAGACAGTGGAGAGCCATTAAAGATTTGGAGCAGAGGCCTGGCATGATCCGGCTCATGTTTTTGGAAGATGAGTCTGGCAGCTCTGATTCTATGGCATTGAAGATCATAACCTGATGAAGAACCTGCAGTTCCAAGTCGGGGATGAGAAGTGCTAGTTGATGAGCTGGAAAAAAAAAAATCAAAGATCCCATTTTCCTACTTGTGTCAAGTCAAATAAATGGAGCCAGATAAATGTGGAAAAAAATCAAGATAGTAGCAAAATTGCCTGGAAGCAGAATGTTTTTCAAAGTCCCTAATGAGGTGTCAGTGAACCTAACGAGATGAAACTCCCTACCCTACACCTAGTTTTTCACGCTGTCCTTTTCATCCACTCATAATTAAGTTGTGAAATTGGAATTATATCCTATCATTAAAGACGGAGGCCAGCTTTGCCTGTCTCTTGTTTCTTCGGAGATGGGAACTCTGAAAAGCATTCTCTTCCTTGGCTTCTTTTCCCGATGATGCTTCCCCTGATGTGGCTGCAAGGTGATGGCACTGCTGTTTTAGATTTTGATTAAAAAGGGCCACATGGCTCCTCTTCATTGATTTTAGTATTGAATTCCATCATTCTTAGTTAGGAATTATTAAGCAACTGAAGTTGAAAGGAAAATGTCAGTCTTTTTAGTGCCTTTGGCTTATTAGTGGAAGGGAAGAGAGGCTTGCTCCATGGGCCAGACATTGGGTGGGGCTTTCTGGATATATAGGGCCCCTCTGATTCTTTCAGGGTACAACCAAGAGAGGGAAGCCTTATTTCCCATTTATACAGATGTGGAAACTGAGGCTCACAGGAATCACAGGCGCTTTTTAATAAGATACATCAGGCTTCTTCTGAACCTGGGCTTTTCCTTCTCCACTGAGATAAAGATGATGACTACACTTGGAGGCAAAGAGGAGGAGGAGGAGGTGGCTTCAGTTCATCAGCCACCAATCTATGCCTTCCAGCATCCCATTCATTCTGCTAGGACACTTTGTAGTGCTTTCCTTATTTGTACAAGAACCCTTTGTAGGATATTATTTGCTCCTTTTTCTGAATGAGCTAATCATGACTCAGCAGGTATAAGTGATTTATCCCAATCACTCAGGAAGTACAGACTCCACCTCACTACACTGCCTTCAAATTGAGATCTCTACAGGATAAAATGCCTCGTCTCAAAAGATGAAGCCAAGAAGGGATATTTCTGGTACCGGGGCCAGCTCACAGTGTGAGAGAGGTATATGTAAAGCAGGTCCCTTTTTATGAAACCCTGGCATTCTGGAATATAGGGTAGATCCAGGAGAAAGATGTGGGGAAGAGATCAGAGGCTGGCTCTGTACAAGGGGGCAGGAGCTCTGGGCAGCATCAGCCTGGAGCAGAAGAGCTCCAAGAAGAGCTCCAAGAATCACACACTCACTAAAGAAATAAGAGCAGCTTGTCCTTTTCCTTGCAGGACTATTTCAGTAAACTTACTGAGCAGACTCATAAAGCAAGAACTGGAAACGTGGCTACCCCAGGATGAACACAGCTGCGGACGCTCCCTTGTCCCATGGTTGGGTCTGTCTGCTCAGACACAGTGGGGCTTCAGCCCCACCTCTGCTCCAGCTTTTCTGGAGAACCAGTACTTCCTCTCTGACAGCAACACCAGTGCGGACTGAGGTTTCCAGATCAGGCCTGGTCCTCTCTGCTCTGTCCATCACGGCTAACGCAGTATAAAAATGCAAATACAGGTCTATGATCTCCAATTTGGGACCTTAGGGGCCAGTTGTATGTCAGAAATTTAGAATATTTCAGATCGGAGAAAGGCCATGTGATATGTATATTACATATTATACAACACCCCTGCCAAGCTTGGGGCAGCACCCATCATTGAGCACATTAATATTTCTGCAGTAAAATGTGTAATAAATAAATGTAGCATGAATAGACACTATAAGTAGTGTCCCGTCAGTACAGGTCAGTTTGTAGTCTCAGATGAATTTCAGATCAGCTTAGATATGCTGCCAAAATGAGTTGCCTATAGATGCAAAAATTCTGAACAAAATATTAGCAAACTGAATCTAACAACACATGAAGAAGATCACTGAACCACAATCAAGTTGTATCTATCTCAGGGTCAAAGGAATGGTTCAACATACACAAATCAATCAATGTGATATACTACATCAACAAAAGGAAAGACAAAAACCATACGATCATCTCAATAGATGCAGAAAAAGCATCTGATAAAATTCAAAATGGGTTATACACACACAGACACACACATGCACACACAAAATTGGGTTTTCGGAGCTTCTTGGGTTTTATAATTCAGATAAGAGATTGCAGGTAAATATTTGTTCAATGCCTACTACTGCAAAAATAGTAGCTCACACAAATCGAGCGCCTGTTATATGCTCAGCACTGGACTGAACCATTGACAGACAGTTACTGCACAAGAGCTCCAGAGCTGATGATGAATATAGTGTTACTATCTGTGTAGAGCAGTGTAGAGCTGGGCTGTGCAATCAATAGCCACTAGTCACGTACAGCTATTTCCATTTAAATTAATTAAATTAATTTAAACTAATTTAAATCAAATGAAATTAAAAATTCAGTTCCTTGGTTGTACTATCAAGAGCTCAATAGCCACATGTGGCTAATGGCTACATATTGGAGTAGCTGCATATGCCTAGTGCCTAAGCCATCCTGGGCAGCACAGAATATTTCCTTCACAGTGGAAAGTTCTATTGGATAACCTTGGCCTACATGCCATACAGGATGGTGGTTATGAGCGTGGATTCTGGAGCTGTACTGCTCAGCACCATCATTCCCTAGTTACATGGCTTTGTCCAAACTGCTTTACCTCTTGGCGTCTCAGTATTCACATCTGTAAAATGGAGGTAAAGCTCTTACCCACTTCATTTGTTGTGAAGTATAAATGCATTCATACATGTAAAAAACTAGAATAGTGCCTGGCTTGAAGTTATCTCCTAATAGTTCTGCCTATTATGATTATTATTAAACCTGAGGATGTCAAGGCATAAAAAGATGTAAACTCTATCCTCAAGTCCTTGCTCTTAAGCTGCATATTCTATAGCCTCTCCAGACAATGTGTCCTATTCATCTCTTCTCCTCTATTGCTGAATGAATGATTGTGTAAATAAATGAGAGAGTCTGGAAGTGGTGACCTGGATGCCCAGAGCAAGGACTAGCTGGGTGATAGCCTGGTCTTTAGGGTCAGGCTCAGATGAAGAGACCGACAGTGAACCATGGTTATCCTTTATTGATTCATCTGAACAAGACTCAGTTCATATCTTTTATTTCCACTTTGTTCCATTTTCCTGTGTCTAATCTTAATTTTTAAAAATCAGCTATAACTAGGCTATTGTAAGGTATCGAACCTACTGTCAGGACTATATAGTTGAGATAATATGTTGAAGCTTCATTGATTCTGTTTGACAGCAGTTGAAATAGAAATAGAGTGGGGCTGCTGCTTGGAAGTTACCCAGAGAGACCCTGGATCACTCTCTCGAGAGGTACCTGCCAGATGGTGCCTGCATATAGCTGTGAGCAATGCCTGATATGAAAAGAGGTGTTCTGTTTGCTGCAGGAACCCCAAGTATGGAGTTAAATGGGATGGGGCTTGGTTTCAGTCCTGAACCAAACCTGGGCAAACTTCTCATACTGCTTTAGCTTTTTGAGCCTCGGTTTCATCATTTGCAACAAGGGGTAGTTATTGTGATTCTGTCTCCTTCACATATTGTCATGAAGATCAAATGCAAAATAGATTAAAACACTTTGCTACTTATAAAGTACTGAGCACACTTAAGTTATATACTAGGACAGGCAACACTTTTCTTCTGGTAGGAAGGGAAGCCTCTGAGCTTAGGGAGAGACAAACATAGATATTTAGGGTGCATTAGTAACTGGCAATGCTTATTAAGTCTTAGTCATCATTTTTCTCTTAGTGGAAAAAGAATGTTGTAATAAACATGTTATTCATATCAATTGAAAGGTGAGTGAACCATATTTGAGAAGTAAGAGTATGCTAGTGTTGGCACTGCTCTTTTAGGGCTCACTGTTTAAGGCACTATCCTTTAGGTGGTCTTTTGTCTTCTTTATAACTTTTGAACTTTGTATTTTGGATATTACATCAGTAAGAACTGTCCTCTTATAAGTTTCTGCTTTCCTTTTAACCATGAGTTATACCATCATCAGCCCCATCCCCACTCATCTACCAACCACCAGGAAGTTTGTAGTTATTTTAATGCTTATTTATAGTCATGTTGGACTTCCCTTGTGGCTCAGACAGTAAAGAATCAGCATGCAATGCAGGAGACCAAAGTTTGATCCCTGGGTTGGGAAGATGCCCTGGAAAAGGTTAGTCACCTTATTCTGCAGTTTTAGAATTAAAGAATTTAATTACAGAGTGAGAGAACAAGAGGAAAGAGTAGAGACTAAAGTCTAGCTTTTTAAATTTTATAGATAAAGAAATTGAAACTCTAGAGAGAGCAAGAAGGATGCATGGAGAATGAGGGTCAGTCATTGGCAGAGTAGGGCTAGAATTGCTGTCTCTGACTCATAACCCATCCATCAGGCAAGTTCTAATCAAGAGTTGTGTGGTGAAGCAGATCAAAGGATTTAGATGAATCTGGTTTTAGAAAAGGCAGAGGAACCAGAGATCAAATTGCCAACATCTGCTGGATCATCGAAAAAGCAAGAGAGTTCCAGAAAAACATCTATTTCTGCTTTACTGACTGTGCCAAAGCCTTTGACTGTGTGGGTCACAATAAACTGTGGAGTACTCTGACAGAGATGGAAATACCAGACCACCTGACCTGCCTCTTGAGAAACCTGTATGCAGGTCAGGAAGCAACAGTTAGAACTGGACATGGAATAACAGACTGGTTCCAAATAGGGAAAGGAGTATGTCAAGGCTGTATATTGTCACCCTGCTTACTTAACTTATATGCAGAATACCTCATGAGAAACGCTGGGCTGGGGGAAGCACAAGCTGGAATCAAGATTGCCGGGAGAAATATGAATAACCTCAGATGACACCACCCTTATGGCAGAAAGTGAAGAAGAACTGAAGAGCCTCTTGATGAAAGTGAAAGAGAGGAGTGAAAATGTTGGCTTAAAGCTCAACATTCAGAAAACTAAGATCATGGCATCCAGTCCCATGGCTTCATGGCAAAGAGATGGAGAAACAGTGGAAATAGATGGAAACAGTGGCTGACTTTATTTTTGGGGGCTCCGAAATCACTGCAGATGGTGATTGCAGCCATGAAATTAAAAGATGCTAACTCCTTGGAAGGAAAGTTATGACCAATCTAGATAGCATATTAAGAAGCAGAGACATTACTTTGCCAACAAAATTCCATCTAGTCAAGGCTATGGTTTTTCCAGTGGTCATGTATGGATGTGAGTGTTGGACTGTGAAGAAAACTGGGCACCGAAGAATTGATGCTTTTGAACTGTGGTGTTGGAGAAGATGCTTGAGAGTCCCTTGGACTGTAAGGAGATCCAACCAGTCCATCCTAGAGGAAATCAGTCCTGGGTATTCATTGGAAGGACTGATGCTGAAGCTGAAACTCAAATACCTTGGCCACCTCATGTGAAGAGTTGATTCATTGGAAAAGACCCTGATGCTGGGAGGGATCAGGGGAAGGAGGAGAGGGGATGACAGAGGATGTGATGGCTGGATGGCATCACTGACTCAATGGACATGAGTTTGAGTAGACTCCGGGAGTTGGTGATATATAGGGAGGCCTGGCATGCTGCAATTCATGGGGTCGCAAAGATTTGGACTCGACTGAGCGACTGAACTGAACTGAACTTTGTCAACTGGCCACATCTCACTTCAAGGGAGGTTGGGAAACTGAGTGTTACCTTTCTAGCCTCTATCACTGGGATAATATTTTTAAAAGTTAACCATCAGTGGGGCACAGCCATAGACCAGTGCAATGGATGCCTAACATGAGCAACTAGAACAGTTGTAATACATAAATATTAGCTTTGCTTATTATACACGGTGACCAGGGAGAAGAGTGTTAAGAACAAATGTTTAAGTCTCAGCAGTGTTTGATGCTGTACAATGTTCTGCAATAGGGTCAACAAAGGGTCAGTAGTAAATATTTTAGGTTTTATGATCTCTCTTGCAGTTGTTCAACTCTGCCATCATTGTTTGCAAACAGCCATAGACAGTACCTAAACGAACAGTCATGGCTGCATTCCAATCAAACTTTATTTACAGAAATAGGCAAGAAGCCATATTTGGCCTGTGGGCTGAAGTGTGATGGTCCCTGTTCTGCATCCATTTCCACGTTAGGGATGTCCTGGCAATGAGGCTGGAATAGCAGAAGTTGCTTACCTCTAGCTGCCTCTCTCTGAGTAGTATCCAAATGGGCATTGCATTCTGGGCTAGATTATCCTGCCTCCTGCCCTACTGGATAGAAGCCATTTCTTTCTCCTTCAGGCTCAGCATCCCTCTGTCACATACCTACTCTGAATGGTGACATGAAAATTCAATCTATGTCTTTGAATATGGGGGGCACCTTTTAGTGTTACTCAAATATTGTCATATTGAGTGGTCATCATACTTGGGAGATTCAATAAAATTGTGATTATGAAAGTGCTTTGTCAACTCAAATGCAGTGTATGAAAATTCCTACTTAGAACAGCCTTCTTATCTGCAGATGCTCCCCATGCTTCAAGGACCTTCTATACTTTCCAAAGTGTTCACATTTCCTGGCATCACATCTGCCCCTATTTGAGAGCAGCTTATCTTTCCTTCAGCAGCATAGTCTGCTTAGGGAGTATATTAATTACCACGATAGAGTCATTGAAGTGAGCTCTTCGTCTATAAGAACCTCTCCCCTCTCAAGGGACTCCAGTACACAAACACATACTCACACTCATACACTCTCATTAGATGAAAGTTTTTGCCATTCCTGCCTTAGCCTTCAATAGCAGACACTTTATGATGGCCCAGTGAATGATGCAGAGGAAAAACTGGAACTTTTAAGGAGCAGATGCCTGAAAAAGGCAAATTATGCAGGTTGGATGCCAGTCACACTCTAGCCAGTCATGTGGAGGAGTTTAGAAGGCGTGTCATCCCCCTGGGTACTATGAAGCATAGGATTGCCCAAACCAGAGTCCTTAGCATCATTGCTAACACATCTCTTTCCCATGTGCCTTTCAACCAATCAAGAGCTTGGTCCTTTCTGGCTAGAGTCCTACTTGCCTCCTTTTCTCCTTGCTGAGTCCTCCTTGTTTGTTCTTTTTTAAATTAAAAAAAAATTTTTTGTACAATTTTTATAGGTTATTTTCAATGTACAGTTATTATAAAATATTGGCTATATTCCCAGTGTTGAACAGTATGTCCTTGAACCTATCTTAAATGCAATACTTTGTCCTTCCTACTCTCCCACCCCTATGTTGCACCCCCTCCCCATAACCACTAGTTTGTTCTCTACAACTTCTTTGTTCATTCGTCACTCTTAATCTGGGCATCACTTCTTCCAGAAAGCATTTTCTGACTTCTTAGACTTGTTTTGGTCACCCCTCCTTTGTATTAGGAAGCATCTCCTGTAGCTCTCATCCTACAACACTGTAATTGCATGTTTGTCTGTTTCCTTCACTGGGCTATGGGTCTGTGAGTTCAGAGAACGTGTCATGCTTGACTTATCTTTTATGTCCGGCATAGTGGCTGGTATTTCACTGGAAATCAGTTACCCTTTTATCCATTCCTCCTCTAGCAGGTAGGAGTGTATCTCAGAGCAATGGCTTCTCCTTATTTTTAAGAGCTTCAGGAAGGAGTAATCAACAGATTTCCAGAGGCACTCCTCTCTTTAGGGCATCAGATTTAGATCACACCACCCGGGATCATAGCAGACTTTGGGAACATGTGCATGGTGCTTCATATATCTGATTGGCTGGGGAATTTTTAGAAAGCTCATTCATTCCATTCATTTATTCATTTGGCAATTTATTGTTGCCAGTCTACTCTGTGCTGAACTCTGCATTAGGAACTGTTGATTCCATAAACAATGACATGGAAATGAAACTGTCATCCATGAGCTACATTTGCCAGGCACTCTTGCTAGGAACATATCAAAGGTTCTGTTTCATCTTCATCCATGAAGTACCTACTGTTATCTCTATTTTACAGGATAGAAAATAGTCACAGAAAGTTTTGTGATCATACAGCTGGGACTTCGAAGAGTATAAAATATCACTTCTGTTATCAAGGAACTCAGCGTCTATTGGAGAAACATTCTTTGAGTCATTTTCAATCATTCATTCATTCAGAAAGTATTTATTGAGTGCCTGGTTTATGCTCAGCACCATTATAGATTCTTCAGATACAGCCGTGAACACGGCCGACTAGAGTCTTGCTCATAAGGAATTTTCACTCCTTTAAAGAGGAAGCCATCAACAAGTAAGTCAACATATGTGGAAAACACAAGAACATGTGAATGAGTGACTGAGGAATATGGGGACATTCTAGTTGAAGAGACAATGTCAACCTCCCTAAGGAGATGGTGCTTGACCTGAGACCTCCAAGAGGATAACTGATGTGAGCATCTAAGGAAGTATATGCCAGAGGAAACAGCAGGTGCCAAGGCACTGTGGCTGCTGGATATGGAGAAAGCGTGCAGGTGGCATGAGAGGGTCAGGGGTAGGGTGGGCCCAGATTTGTATGTGACCTGGTGGGCCATTGTAAGGCCTTTGGACTTATACCAAGAGCAGTGGGACTCTGCTGCAGTGTTTTAAGCCAGCAGGACCCAGTCTAACTTCCTAAAGATCTCTGACTGCTTTGCAGAGAAAAGATTATAGTTTCAAGAGGGGAAAGGTGGAAAGTAGTTAGGAGGGATGGCCAAAGGAGGAAGAAAAGAGAGAGGGAGAGAGAATGAATGAACGAATGAGTGGTGGGTTCTGGAATAGGGCAAGCCACAGTGGAGAAATGAAGAGAAGTGAACAGCTCAAGAGAGAGGTGAATAGGTACCAGAGAAAGAGAACTTGGTGAAATAAGAGCAGACGCTGAGGTGACGAACAGGGTTTTCTGGGGCACAAAAGGAAGCACAGATCCTCTGATCCAGGGTCTCCCAAACTGTTCCAGGAAAACACCACGTCCTGTGGGCTGTTAAAAGTTGTTCTTGGGAAAAAGATCAAATTCTTTCAAGTTAAAAAAAAAAATGTCTGGACAATGCTGCTGCCTGTGTTGCAGAGTGAAGGTGACCAAATACAATAGCATATTCAAGGCTCTTGGAAGCTCATTAGTAATGAAGTCAGTTTAACTTTAATGTGGCTTTTCTCAAGTCTCTTTGATCCTAGCACTCCTTTTACACAGCACTTCTTGTGCCTGGCCAGCATTCTACCCAGAGTGTCTGATGGGACTGGATGGTCTGGAACAGCATTCGTATTTTACTCATGGCAAGCTGGTGGCCAAGAGAGGGCAGGTGACTTTCCCAAGATCACACAACTGACTAGAGGCAAAGCCTGGCAGAAATCGTGTCTTCTCTGACTTAAGACACACTCTGCTTCTACCCCAGGGTACCATCTACCTCTGCAGAGAAGACTTGTGATGCTGTGCTGATAGAATCCTAGCTACAAATAACATGCATCCTTGCTGGCGGCGTGAACAAAGCACTCTGCCCCACACTCCACCCTCCCAGAAGGGCCCTAACTCAGAAATAGTGATGCGCTGTTCCCTGGCCAAGGTGTCAGGCTTATAAATTCTTACCATAATGAACAACAGAGAGTTGTAAAAAACTGCACACAGAGAGAAATGCAACAGTCTTGGTGGCCTGAGGGGTTGAGCCCTATTCAAATATGTTTGCAAACTCCAATCCCCAGCAACAACCTAAATAACAATGGGCTATAATGAGGTGATAATTAACACTGAATCTGAACTCAGCAAAAATAAACAATTTTATATTTTAAGGGGGTAGAGATGCAACTTGATTGTAATTCTGGATGAGCTCCTGTTAGAAAGAGAAACGGGTGCCACTGTGCTTTTGGCTGCAGGGCAAAGAAAGGGTGTCTCTGAGTCAGATTTTCATCCAGATTTTGCCATCTCCTATCTGGGCAATTGTGTGTGAGTTGCTTAACTTCTCTTACCTATGAGATGGAGATAATATGTCCTTACAGGACTAGTGAAAAAAGTAATCAAATTATGTTTGTGAGGTACCTTGCTTGCCTGACTCACCAGGTGCTTGGGGAATGAGAGCTATTCAAATTATGTGTGTGGTTTCTTCCTCTTTTAAACACGGTCATTCTGATGGCAGTTGTCCTGAATGACCTTGATAGTAGCTATTTATGCACTTAAATTGCTAAAGATACTTTTGGTATCTTCAAAATGATAGAATCCCACCTTGACCAAACCCGGACCAAAGAGAAAGTGTTGTGTTTTGCTTATTTGTTGCTGACAATATTAGGTTACCTTATGTCATACTGGTAAGAAGGGTGTAGGTTGGCTCCAGGGACAGCTAGAGACTGAGGCTCAAATAAAGCCACACTTCTCTCCGTCTCTCGGCTGTCTTCATTCCCTGTGACCAGCTTCCTGAGTGTGGAGGGAAATTGCTGTCAAGGTCCTTAAAGACTCCATTTAAAAAGTATCGATGGTTACCATAGGACCAATCAACTATAGGCAGGGTAAATGAGCCTATGAAAACATACAGTACCAGCATCTACTTATATCACAGAGTGAAAGAGAAGGATTACATGGCAGAGAACTTCAGGAATGGGAGCTGATGGGGAGAACCAAAAATCAGCAAAACCTCCCCTTTGAAACTAAGCTCATTGTGGAAAATCTAATGGATAGCTGCTTTTTTTTTTTTTTTTTGCTTGTTCAGCTCCTCTTCTACCTTCTCTGGTCAACCATACCCTCTTTGGCATTGGAGAACTCCCCCACCTCTTCCCATGTGCTTTAGCTGGGAGTGTAATCTGTCCTTCCTCAAGTCTACTCAGCCATCAGCCTTTCCATAGGCTCATGTTTTTAGTCCAGGTGCATATCATGCAAATTAGGCCAACCAGACTCTAGTTTTTTCCTGAGTGTTCATTCTTGGGAAGAATGACTCACAGATTAGAGCAGAATCATTCTGTTGACAACCTTAGAAAGTCTGCCCGTGAGCTCTCCTTCCATTGATCCCTAAGGCTTCATAACTCTCAACCTTCATGAAGTCTGATTGTTTAGTTCTCTGATCCATTCTAAAGCTACCCTCAGTGATCTAGGAAATTCAACTACTCATCAAAGTGAGCTGGAGTTGATTTCTGTTACTTGCAACTGAAGATCCTTAATAGATACAGGCAGAGGCTGAACATTATTTGTGTTAACATCCTCATGTTCCTACTGGTTTCACTGCTACACAAATGCTCAGAAAACATGTGGTGGACTTGTTGACTGTAGAAACCCGCTTCTTTTATTTCTCTACATATCTTCCTTCAAACATATTTGTAGATCAAAAACCTTATGGAAAACAGTTAAAAGAGAGGCTACACTGCTTGAGTTGAAGCCTGTTCCATTTGGGACACCTTTCTCTAGAGCAGTATCTCTGCTTCAAAGTACCTATCAGTTTCACTCTCAGCTAAATGTTTTATGTACTTGTCCCTGGGGTATTTCATGCTATTTGGAGAATTTATATGTCATTAAGCACAAGGCAGTCCAGGTTAATTGAAACTGTTATTTTTGGAATTGGAAATTATTATTTTTTTCATTAATTGTAGCCATTCCCCAGAATAAAATTGTCACAGTCTTTGGGATTCACAGCAGTGGCTCTGAAGATTCAGCATACAGGAAGAACATAGGATCTCAATGCAGAGTTTTGGGCACCAGCCCTGAAGATTTGGATTCCTTATGGCACCAGTGGGTCCTAGGAATCTACGTTTGTAAGATAAGGGATGAACTATGAGAACATTATTGATTTGTTTTCATCCTTAAATTCAGTACTTTATTTAAAGATCTTAGCTTAGTGCCTGACTTTATCATAAGGACTTGATAAGTAAAAGCATTATTATTGTTAGTTTTCTTTGTGATATAGTATCCAGTGAGCAAATCCAGTACTTTTGTTGGATTCAAGCAGATGTTGAAGTCAACAACTGACCCTAAGGGTGGTATCCTTCAGTTCAGTCTGTTCTCTGCTTTTATTATATTAGTTCGGTCTTCCTAGGTACCGCGAGTGGTGAAGCATCCACCTGCCAATGCAGGAGACGGAAGAGACACGTGTTCGTTCTTTGGGAAGATTCCCCTGGAGTAGGAAGTGGCAATACACTCCAGTATTCTTGCCTGTGAAAAATTCCATGGACAGAGGAGCCTGGCAGGCTACAGTCCATGGTGCTGCAAAAAGTTGAACATGACTGAGCATACACACTCCAATTATAGTGATGTTGATGCACACACACACACATGTTGGTGCATATGTGTATCACCATCACTATCATCTCACACCTGTGTCATTATCACAGCACTTCCCACAGCAGATTTCCTTGATTTCCATCTGCTTGTTTGAATTTATTCTCAAAAAAACAGTAGGAGTTATTTTACTAAATTTCAAAGCTGGTTGCATTCCTTTCTACAATCCCTCCACGACGTTCTGTTGCTTACAGAATGAAATCTAAACTTCTCACCTGCAGTCTTCACAGATTGAATCATGAGTTCCTCTCTAACTGAAACTTCCTGTTGCATCTCTCGCTCACTGTAGTCAGCCACCCTAAACAAACTGTGGGTCCCCCAAAGTCTCACACTCACTCTTCTTGCAGGCTTTGCTCATTTCGTTCCCTCTGCCTGAAACACACTGGTCTCCTTTGGTCTGGCCAAAGTCCTCTAGGTTTTCTTTTGGTTGATCCTCTTCTGTTAAACCCTCCTTGCTCCTCAAAGGCTGGGTTAGATTCCTTTTTATGTGCTGTTACTGGACCCTCTCTATCTACTGTCATTCACGTATCACGCAGTTTTGAGGTTATCTGGGTCCTTTTTTTCTGTCCCCCACTAGATACTGAGCTACAGGAGGCAGGGACTGTGTCTTTAACACCTTTTAGTCTTCATGTCCCAGCAGGATGAATAGCACTTAGTGGATTCAGGTGCTCAATAAATGCTTGGGAAAGAAGAAAGGAAGGAAATTAATTTCAACTGGACCATAGAGAGTGCTGGAAGATACAAAGAGCAGGATCCAGTTCTACAGAGAAAGGACTTACAAGAGGTTCATTGGAGTCATGGTCTCAGCAAGATGCCTTAGGTCATGGCAGGTCCTCTCTCCTAGAAGACACTCTTGGTGTAAAAGAAGGAGCACTGGATTCAAGCAGTAAAGCCACAATTTCAGTGTTAGCCTGTCACCAAAAGCTCCACAATTAAGTCACTTCATTTTTTCTGCATCCTCAGTGTCCTAAACTTCAAAATGGAGCTAATAACAACAGTAGTATCAACAACTACAATAGCTAACAACAACCATAGTATCTACTCTAAATAGTTGTTTTGAGATAAAACAATAAACTATTTATTTAAAGTACTTTGCACATTGTAAAGCTATGGTCTTCTTTTCTAGGCTGTGAGCTGCTTGAGGGTAGGGGCTTTGATGAGACACATCTCTGTCCCAGGGTCAGGCACAGGGAAAGTACTAGATGAAGTTTTATTGAATAGATAGACAAAGGAATCAAAGGATGACTCACTGACTGAATGAATGAATGGATAGGGAAAGTCCAATTGCTAGGTTGCCTGAGCAACCTAAGCAGAAAATGACAGAGAGGCTCAGAATAACCTTGCTGGGATGAATTGCATACACATTGCTTTTTCCCTCCTCCACAGAAACTTCCTTGAGATAGGGACTGTTCCCTAACTCTCTCCACACTTCTGACCTAATGCCTTGCACACTGGAAAGTGAAAGTGAAATCGCTCAGTCGTATCCGACTCTTTGCGACCCTTTGGACTATAGCCCACCAGGCTCCTCTGTCCATGGGATTTTCCAGGCAAGAATACTGGAGTGGGTTGCCATTTCCTTCTCTAGGAGATCTTCCCGACCTAGGGATCAAACCCAGGTCTCCTGCATTGTAGGCAGATGCTTTACCGTCTGAGCCACCAGGGAAGTTTTGCACACTGGAGTCAGTGCTTAAAAAAACACTTTGGAGCTTAACATGGATTTGTTGACCACGTTACAATTTTCCAATAGTTTGAGTCAGATATGTAATAACATCCCCATTTTATAGATGAAGAAACTGAGGGTCAGAGATGTTTACATGAACTGTTCAAGTTTGCATGGCTGGCAAGGGACCAATCCAGGCCTAGAATCCAAGTCTCATTCTTAATCCATTGCTTTTTTTTTTTCCACCAGAGAGTTTGTCTTCTTGTCTCTTGGCAGTGTTTCTGGGAAGAAATGATGCGTGCACATGCCCAGCAAGTGCCTGGTGGGCCCTAAAGCAATGACAGCCCTATGTTAATGAGCAGGAAAGAACCCCAGCAAAGAAGAGTCTTCTGATGGGTGTTGATGAATGTTTACAGATGACATCTTTGCTTTGAATGGAAGGAGACCTAATTTTTAAAATGCATTCAATTATTGTTAAACCTAAGGGGCATTTAGAAATGACCATTGCTAATCACCCAGACTATGACATTGAGACCCTGCCCTCTGCAGCCATCATCTTTTCCAGGGCTTGATCTCATGCGGGAGTGCCAAAGCACGAAATTTATGAAGTCCTCAGAGTTTTTGTGGTCGCAAATCACAAGACTTTATCAAACAAAAAGAGAAGCTTGCCTAGGAGGTTGAGAACATACTTTCCAGACATAGCGATGGGAATACAAACAGGCCAATTCAATTTCTTTTGGGGTCATGGTTTGTAGCTTTATTGAATGTGCAACATTCTCTTTTGAAAGTCCATGGGATGTTTTCACTTCAGAGAATAATTTCCACATCTTGTTCGACACCAAGAAATGGGTAATTATTATATCACTTGGCGGTTATTTATCACAGTTTGAATGGAAATAAATTGCTTCAAAGTGAAATCATGCTACATGGTTTACCCATCTGCCCTATTACTCTTTCGTTTAATTTTCTTTATTTTAATGTGCATACCAATGTTTGTGACCTGTCTCGTCTGTCTCTCTCATAATTCCCTTCAACGAATTTAAATTTGTTAAGAGAAATTAAATAGTGGGTTAAAAGAAGGCTTGGGATTTAGAAAACGGGGGTTTCACTGAGAGCGGTAATTCTGAATTGGCTGTCTCACTTTCTGTGGAATAGAAGCCTACTGGAAATCAAAAATGGATAAAACACATGGATATATTTCTTCCATAGATCAGCTAGTTAGGGCACAAGTGATGATGCCTATTTTCTGAGTTCAGTGCTATCCACATTGCCCACTCTGGCAATTTTCCCAGTGATTTCATTTCAACTAATAAAATCCACAAAATAACATTGCCTTTCTTTCATTTTAAAAGCGTGAAATCAATCTTTTCCGAGCTTCCTTGTTTCTGCCCTCATCATTTAAACCCTGAAAATCTAAACGATAGGGCTTGTTCACTTTAATTTGGCAAATGTGTATTGAGGGCCCACTGTGTGCTCACCATTGGTCCTTTCTCTGAGGGATGACAGTCTGCTGATGGAGACTTCTATACGGTATTTCCCTTTTTGTGCCTGGCTCACTGATGTATGAATGTGATGAGGTAGACACTGTTTTCTTGGCGATCACTGGAGACTTCTTAGGAAGAGGTCTGCAGCATTGGGAGTACATCTAGATAAGACTCCTTGAAGCAGAAGCTGATCTTTCAAAGGGTCTGAAGGTGAGATCTGCCAGATCTGGGGTGAGGGAAGGGGATTTGTTGTTGCTGTCAAGTGGGAGTAAAAGTGAGAGGGAGAAGGAGCCGAGATGTGAGCCCCAGCATGAAAATACACAGCCAAGTCACTAGGACTCAATTTGACGCCATTGAGGAAATGGACCAAGGGGCTGGTTCAAGGAAGACCAGGGGCAGAGGTGTAGGTTGGGAAGCCTGAATCAGGACCCCCAACTAGGGTTTGGTGAGTGAGCAGTAGCCCCCAGGACAAAGTTTAAGAAAGCGCCAAGAACTCAAGTCATCAATAAAAATCATATTTGATTGCTGTATTTGAAAAAAAAATCACAACAAATGTCAGAAGCTCCATAATGAGCACATTATCAAAAGTTGAAATGGTGACAAGATCAGTAGCAGGGGAGTTGTGGAGCCATGCCGGAGCCTGAGGCAAAAGAAAAGCATCGATCATACTGAGCCTGTCTTTAAATATGTCAATATTTTGACATTTATTTAAATTATTTTGTGATTGGTTTTATTGGAGCACAGCCATGCCCATCCACATAGATGCTGTCTGTGGCTACCTTTGAGTCACAATATAGTTTGTGTAGTTGCAACAGAAACTGCATGGCTCACAAAACCTAGAATATCCAGAAAAGGTCTGCCACTTCCCAGACTAGCTGACCACTGGGCTCCCTTATGGTCCTGATGTTTGCAGACTGTGTTTTCAGTTGATTCAATTAGTCACTTTTGATGCAAGATCGGCCCTAGCTTTTGAGAATATTTTTTTATGCTTCGTAGACATTACATTTTATATTATGTTAAAGAACCTTTAACAGACAGCTTACAGCGTATCACACAAGGTCTTGGGTGATAGCTTGGTGTATTCATCCCATCTCCCTTTTCCTCTCATTACACTACGAGGTGCTTCAAGATCCACGAGGGCGTTCAATCAGCGTTTCCAAAACTTGCCAGATTGATTACCGGTGGGTCTCAGTCCCTCTAGGAGGCACTGGAAAGGTGACTTTAGCGGTTGTTTACAACGGCTTCAAGTTGCTACTAGAGTAGAATGGGTAGGGATGGGATGCTGAACACCCCATAATATGCAGAATGTTTCATCCCAGCAAGAAAAATTGTCCCTCCCCAGATGGCAGTAGAGCCTCTGAGAAACCCTCTGTTCTGCAGGTAAGCCTTGTCCTTTGCCTCCATCTATTGCCAATTTTCTAATTTCTTCCTATGGTTAAGATAAAATTCTGTTTTTTGTGTAATGTTTTACCACTTTAATGGAAATGCTAGTTTCAGGGAATATGAAAATAGCTGGTTTAAAGGCTTTGAATGATGCTTACCAGGCTTTTCAGTTATTTCTTACGGAGTTCTATGTATTCTAATTCATTAAATTCATTAAGGGAGAAAAAAAAGTCTTTGGGAATATGCACAGCTTGCTATTTCCTATTATTATGTGCAAAACATAGCTTTTTCTTGTTCCAATAAAAAGAAAAAACCTCATTTTGGTAAATTGACATCTTCTGTTTTTCTGGAAAAGTCCTCTTAAAAGAATGTCTTTCTCTAAGATTTTGTTTTAAAAATAGGATTTGACCATCTCTGGATTAGAAAATAGAGCAAGAAGATGGCATTTTATCAGTAGTTCTAGAACTACAACAGTCTGATTCCTGGTGCCCTTACCTTGGCAGACAGTATCACTCTGAAATCACCTCTGCTGTAGAGTCAAGTGCTTCCTGAGGTCCAGCTTGATCACACCCTCTTCTCTCTCCTTCTTTATATTCTCCTTGCTCTCCCTTTCCTCTCTTCATCAAACCATCCCCTCGTTGGTCCTGTTCAATGGCACATTCTGTGTACCATTGTGGGAGGCAAACTGAGTTGTGGGTAAAAATAAAGACTGATAGCTGGGTGTGATTGTAGCTCTACAATCAATTAGCTGTGTAGCTTTGGGGAAGTGATTTAACCTTCTTGTGCCTAAATATCCTCACCCCTAAATTGGGAATTAAATTAATTAATACATGAAAAGCACTCAGAAAAGCATCTGTCAGCCAGTAGATAGGGAGCAAGTATCTTTGGAAGGATCTTTGGTAGGAATGATGGGGATGTAAGACAGAGCTGGTATGAGACTCAGGGGTCAGGTGGCCCAGATGTCCAGAGCACAGAGAAGTCAATTTTCAGCCACTGTGGACAGCTGAGGGATGACGCTTTAAACTTCCAGCTCCCCCTTTGAATGGCCTTTGTGTTTACCCTTCTGTTTGGAATTCTGCAGGGAGGAAAACGTTTCTGTAATTTAAAAAAAAAATGTTTAGTTCATTGATCTCCTTATATCCACTATATTTACAAATAAAGAAAATAAATGGCACGGAAGGGAAGTGATTTGCCTTTAGCTTTATGTCAAGTTACTGAAAGGCTGGGATTAGAAACCAATCAATTAACAAATATTTGTTAGTACTTTGTGTGTGCCAAGTACCGTCCTGGGCCTTAAGTTCACAAAACATTGTGTAGGATCTTCTGTGGTTCCTTATATTGAGCATCCCCCTTACCCACTGTGTAGCCAGCCCCACTGTAAGCTCCTCCCCTGTCACCCCCATAGGGTTCTCCCTCTCTGGTCTGATCCTTGCATCTCGCTTCATCCTGGATGCCTCTCCCCCTGCCTCTTCTTGTGCACCTGTTGCAGGGAAAAGCCAATTCTGGAAACAGTTTCTTTGACTTGCTTTTCATTGCTTTTGTTACTGTAGTCATACATAATGCCCTGCCCCAGAGAATCCTGCCCCTCTACCTGACTGTTCAACTAAAATGCCTTTATTCAGAATCCTGCCCACCTGTAGATGGCAGGAAGGAAGAAATTAACATATCCCCTGCCTGAGGCTTGCCGTTCTAGGAGATATTTGTAAGATTTATGGGCTTTTTACTTTACTTTTTAGTTTACTTTTTACTCCCACTATCTCTGATCTATAAGAGAACCTGGCATCCAGACCCCATAAGATGTTGAGGCATTATTCTGCCATCACCTCAGTCGGGCAGCTTTCCGGAATAAAGTTATATTCCTTGCCTCAACAACTCATCTCTTGGGTTTATTGGCCTGTGATGCATCAAGCAGAATGAGCTTGGACTTGGTAACACACCTACTTTGTGCCAGGCATATTCTAGATGTGTGGGATATAGCAGTGAACCAAACAGTAAGAAATCCCTACCTTCACAAGAGCTTACATCCTCATGAGTAGTGTCTGTCAGTAGTCAAAACTTTCTGTAAGTTCTCTCTCCATCAGTTTCCTCATATGTGAAATGGATATCATAATAGTTCCTACCCCCATAAAGTTGTTTAGAAGCTTAAACTAGTTATTTGCAAGGCTAACAAAACATAAATAAATAATAAATTGGTAAAATATACAATGTGATAAATAGTTATGCTGGGGAGGTTTAACACAGTTCTGTGGTTCCTCAAAAAGTTAATAGAATAGCCATTTGCTCCAGCAATTTCAATTCTAGATAATATACCTCAAAGAATTGAGAGCTGGGCTGACAGATAAAGAGCATACTTGTTCATAACAGCATTCTTCACAATAGCCAAAAGATTGAAACAAGGCAAATGTCCATTAAAAGATGAATGGTTAAAGAAAATGTGGTTTATATTTACACACTAGAACATTTTTCAACCTTAACAAAGGGTGAGATTCTGACATGTGGTGCAATGTGATTGAACCTTGAAAATATTATGCTAGGTAAAATAAGCCACACACCAAAGGACAAATATTGTATGATTCCACTTGTATGAGAGAGCTAGTATAGGCAGGTTCTTAGAGACAAATAGAATGGTGGTTGCCAGGGTGAAGTGGGTGGGGGGTTAGGGAGTGAGTGGGGAGTTACTATCTAATGGCTACAGACTTTCTGTTTGAGTTGATGGAAAAGTTCTGGAAATGGATACTGGCAATGGTTTCTCAACATTGTAATGTACTCAAAGCCACTGAATTGTATACTTAAAAGAGGTTAACATGGTAAATTTCATGTGAAGTATATTTTACCACAATAAAAAAGTGCTGCATAGGAAAATAAAGCTTGAAAGAAAAGTAGTATTGGGGTAACGTTAATTTTAGAAGGGAGGAATTGCTGAGTCTTTAAGCTAAAACTGGAATTGCTAAGTCTTTAAGCAAAGACTGGAAGAAGCAAGCCATGTGACTCTCTGAGGGGAGCATGTCCCTAGGTGAGGGACCCGCGTCCTGCTGCCTCCCCCCACCCCCACCCCCACCCCCACCACCATGCAAGGGCAGTGTCAAAAGACTAACCAGCATGGGTGGATGAGATCCCTGGTATGAATTCTAGTCACACACTTATTTTCTGCCTGACTTTATACAACAATCTTAGGTTGTTTGTGTGCCTCAAGATTCTGGGTTTTATCATGGGGATGATAATACCCACCTCAGCCAGTATTCAGTGAAATAGTACACAAGAGATCCTTCAGCAGCAAGCCTAGTACCGGCTGGTCTTTAGCAGCTATGTGAGCCCACCCATTCCTCAGTTTATGGCCAGCATCTGCTCTGACATGTTTGCTGGTGCCTGTGCTATATGGGTTGTTAAGTAAGTTGCTATCACCCCTGCCTGGCACATTTTGATTCAGGCAGTGTTAAAATGCTAAAAAGCATTTACAGTAGTCTTTGGCACATTGATGGCAATCAATAAATGTTAGTTTTCTTCATGCAGTCCATTGGTCATTCTTTCATTTATCAGAAATAAATAAGACACAGTCACTGTTCTCAAGATGCTCATTATTTTACTGTCTGGAAATCTTGTAAGACCATCCCTGAGGATTCGGGTAGTGAGGAGACGTGGCCTTGAGTGCACAGGAAGACCTATCAGAGGATGGGACTCGAGCTGAGCCTCCCAGCCTGGCTGGGATTGGCTAAGTGATCAAGGGAGGGAGGAAGCACAGGTACAATGGTGGGGTGATGCTCCTTGATCAGAAAGAGTGAGCACAGCTCGCCTGTGGTCCAGCATTGCTCAGCTGGGATTTTATCAGCCTTAGAGCTGTTGTTCTAGCACATCACAAAATACCTGTCTTTGAGGTCTTGGTAGGACCTGCGCTGGGTCTCTTCCATTTGCCCCTCTGTAGACTCTTTCCTTCCTTTCCCACCCTGCTCTTTGCCTTGGGAGGCTGTCCTGTATGGACCACATCAACCCACTTCCTTACCCACCATATTAGTTTTCTAGGGCTGCCTTAGCAAAGCATCAGAGATTGGATGCCTTCAGTGACAAAAATTTATTTTCTCACAATTCTGGAGACCAGAAGTCCAAGGTCAAGGTGTTGGCAGTATTGGTTTCTTCTGAGGCCCTTCTCTCCTTGGCTTGTAGACGGCCATCTTTTCCATGTCTTCATAGAGTCTTCTGTCTGTATATGTCTGTGTCCAAATGTCCTCTTTTTATAAGGACACTAGTCAAATTGGATTAGGGTGCACCCTATTCATCTTATTTTAATTGAATTGCCTCTTTAAAGACGCAATATCCATATACAGATATATTCTGAAATACTAGAGGTAAGACTTCCACATGTGGATTTTTAGGGAACCCAGTTCAGCCCATAACACCCTTTGACCTTTGGTTGAGTTTGGCCAGTGAGGAGCATCAGCAGGAAGTTAGGGGTGGAGGTGAGTGAGTTGGGGTATTTATCCTCCTAGGTGTTGCCCGGTACTGTCACCAAGGGCAAACCTCCCAGATCCTATCTGGCAGACCTTTCCTCACAGCCCCCTCTCTCACTCCAGGGTCAGGTGACCGCTCTATCCCCTGCTCCTTCAGAACAAGGATGAGGAGAGAGCCGGTATTCCTGTCCCCATGATTTCCCTTCACCCGCCCTACACCTTCATAAGCAGGCCTTTTATTAAACTCTCCTCTAGTTCTCACTTTGAGTGTATCATCTCGTCATTTCCAGCTGAGGCTCTGGTGGGGGAGCAGGGGGCAGGGATGATGGGGGGAGTGCACAGAGGAAGAATTTCATGCTCTTGTTTATGATGAGCTTGGCTCACAAAGGAGATGGCCCTGTGTAGTCCCGTAGACCTCGATTTCTCACTGTTTTTTGGGCCATCCTCTACTGCTTGCTCTGTCCACTTAAATCGGAGGCAGCATGGAGCAGCGGAAGGAGCGGGTGAGTTTGAGTGGTGGTGGTCTACTGAAAGGAGTGTCTTTCACCTCTGTGGTGTGATGCTGGGCAGGGCACTTTATCTGTCTGATCCTTTCATTTCCAGAACCGTAGACTATAATGAAAGCCTCAAACATTTTGTTGTAAGGGCTTGATTATATTACATTAAATGAGAAAACAAATGTTCAATAGATGTTTCATCTTCTTTCCTTAATATAATTTCATTTTGGAAACACCTGTGGGAATCCTAACTGAGCAGAGACAGCAAGGGGGGAGAGCCAGAGTCAGGTGTGGGGGACCCGATGGGTCACTGAGAGGGCCCTGGCTGGGCAGCTTTCCACTCTCCTCTGTTCCCCGCCCTGCTTCCCCATATGTACGATAGAGACAGCGGCAGCTTCCTGCTCCCCTCCCACTAGGGCCAGTGGGGTGCAAACATGGCTCTCCCTCTAGCTTCATCTGTTGCCTCTCTCCAACCCCTCTGAACACCACACTGGCTTATAGTTTCTTCCATGCTTCAAGCTCTTCTTTGCCTTGAGGCCTCTACCTTCATCTTCCTTCTGCTTAGGAGACCCATATCTCTCTCAACCTGATGATCTCCTGCTTATCCTGGGGAACTCAATGCCAATCGTTTTTTTCCCAGGGAAATCTCTGAGATACTCCTCTTCTTCTCCACAAGGATCAGCTACCCAGTATGTGCTCTCAGACCTCCTAGAACATCTCCTCCATATCATTATTAGTCAAATTGATATTTTATCTCTGTGTCTCCCTTCATGGAGAAGCTCCACGAGGGCAGGGGTTATCTTTCTTCTGGCAGCTGTGATAACTGATAAGAGCAGACTGCCTGGGTGTCTGTTCAGCTCCATCATTTGACAACCATGTGGGCATGTTATTCTCTGTGACTCAGTTTCCTCATTTGTAAAATGGGGATATGAATGGTGCCTATCTCACAGGGTCATTGTGAATATGAAATGTGTTTATAAATGTAAAGTGTTCATTACAGAGCCTGCCACATAAATGTTAGCAGTTACTGCTGAATTCTCAGTGGGTCATACCCAGATATCTGTAGAATGAAAAGAGATGAGGGAATTTGGGGACAAGGCTAAGGTGGGGCCTGGCCTCTCCCTTTGGGGTGGTCTCCGTGGTTTGACAAATAGCCTCAGATTTGCAGGACAAAGGAGGCTCCTTGGCAACAATACTATGGTAGGGGATATGCCCTTGACCATCACGTAAACAATGGGGTCTCTGGGGTGAGTAGACTGGCCTGTTCCTCCTACTAGGATTTCGGGTAGATGTCAGGTGACTAGCCCATTAACTTGGTTTTTAATGCAGCCCTGGACTTCTCCATGTCTGGTACAAGGTAGCCTTGAAGAGAAGGTAACAGAGATGTTTGGGGGATTTGCCTTCAAGATGTAGGTAGCTTGGGGAATGTTTGGGGACCACAGATTCTTTTGTTTGTTTATTTCAATTGTGCCTTCACTTGGGGACCAGAAATCAGGAGTCCTAGTTTCTGGGTGTGTATCCTGGCAGAAGTTGCTCAACCATCTTAATTTGTGGTTTCCTCATTCATTAAGTAGGGACAATAACACAGTATCACTGTCTTATTGATTACTTCTATCCAGGGTCAAGTGACCTCATTAACAGATATGTAAATAAGTGTGTAAGCATGCCTATGTGCGTGCGCACACACACACACCCACACATGCATATTCTCACCACAATAGCTATCACAAAGCCCATGCATTAAAACTCATCTTCATTATTTAGAGAAATCTCAAAGACTGCTATATTATGATCAATTTACACCTTCTTTACAAGCAATTATAATAATCCTGGTGATCTGGTTTCTTGGTTTGAAATAAATTAGAAATTGATAGGCATGGTGGACCAAAAGGATGCAATACAATGCATTGTTTATGCAATGCCATAAACAGGGACCACAGTCACATCCCAGAAGTGACATTAATTTTTAAATCCTGGTAGTTTAGGGTCATAATCATTAAGGGAAAATACTCTTCAAAATCTCTTTGATGATATAATTTTTGTAAAAAAGCAATAGCATTTTAAAACCTAAAGCACACAAATGATGCTCTATCCCACAGTCCTTACTTTCTGGTGAGAAATTTAAGGTAATAAAAACACAAAACTAGCCAGCAGCTGAGCAGTAAGAGCTGCCAATCCCCTTGTCTTCTCACTGTATTACTGTCCTCCTGCTTTCATTGGTCCACACATGTACAGTTAGCTAACTGTACATTAAATGCCCATTAAATGCCCAGGTCTCTCCTGGACACAGAGCCTCTGACCTCCAGGGACTTAGACACTGTCAGGAATATTTGTCCACATGAATGTAACTGCTAAATTATTAATAGGTTTTAAAGGCATTTTTAGATATGATAATTGATCCCTTAAGGCTCAACTTCTACTTTGTATATGCTGAGGACATAGAGACAATCCAGACATTTTCCTTGTGACCAGACTCAGAGCAATAAGTGTTATGGGTGGGATATTTTAAAATATCAATCAGAAATACTTTGGCAAGTACTTACCATGTGCCAAATTCAGACTGAAATTGAAGAAAAGTGGAGAAAACCACTAGACCATTCAGGTATGACCTAAATCAAAACCCTTATGACTATACAGTGGAAGTGAGAAATAGATTTAAGGGACTAGATCTGATAGACAGAGTGCCTGAGGAACTATGGATGGAGGTTTGTGACATTTTACAGGAGACAGGAATCAAGACCATCCCCAAGAAAAAGAAATGCAAAAAAGCAAAATGGCTGTCTGAGGAGGCCTTACAAATAGCTGTGAAAAGAAGAGAATTGAAAAGCAAAGGAGAAAAGGAAAGATATACCCAGTTCCAAAGAATAGCAAGGAGAGATAAGAAAGCCTTCCTCCGTGATCAATGCAAAGAAATAGAGGAAAAAAATAGAATGGGAAAGACTAGAGATCTCTTCAAGAAAATTAGGGATATCAAGGGAACATTTCATGCAAAGATGGGCTCAATAAAGGACAGAAATGGTAGGGACCTAACAGAAGCAGAAGATATTAAGAAAAGGTAGCAAGAATACACAGAAGAACTGTACAAAAAAGATCTTCATGACCCAGATAATCACGATGGTGTGATCACTCACCTAGAGCCAGACATCCTGGAATGTGAAGTCAAGTGGGCCTTAGAAAGCATCACTACGAACAAAGCTAGTGGAGGTGATGGAATTCCAGTTGAGCTATTTCAGATCCTAAAAGATGATGCTGTGAAAGTGCTTCACTCAATATGCCAGCAAATTTGGAAAACTCAGCAGTGGCCACAGGACTGGAAAAGGTCAGTTTTCATTCCAATCCCAAAGAAAGGCAATGCCTAAGAGTGCTCAAACTACTGCACAATTGTACTCATCTCACATGCTAATAAAGTGATGCTTAAAATTCTCTAAGCCAGGCTTCAGCAATACATGAACCATGAACTTCCAAATGTTCAAGCTGGGTTTAGAAAAGGCAGAGAAATCAATGTTCAAGCTGGGTTTAGAAAAGGCAGAGAAATCAAATTGCCAACATCCACTGGATCATCAAAAAAGCAAGAGAGTTCCAGAAAAACATCTATTTCTGCTTTATTTACTATGCCAAAGCCTTTGACTGTGTGGGTCACAATAAACTGTGTAAAATTCTGAAAGAGATGGGAATACCAGACCACCTGACCTGCCTCTTGAGAAACCTATATGCAGGTCAGGAAGCAACAGTTAGAACTGGACATGGAACAACAGACTGGTTCCAAGTAGGAAAAGGAGTACATCAAGCCTGTATATTGTCACCCTGCTTATTTAACTTATATGCAGAGTACATCATGAGAAATGCTGAGCTGGAGGAAGCACAAGCTGGAATCAAGATTGCCGGGAGAAATATCAATAACCTCAGATAGGCAGATGACATCACCCTTATGGCAGAAAGTGAAGAGGAATTAAAGAGCCTGTTGATGAAAGTGAAAGAAGAGAGTGAAAAAGTTGGCTTAAAGCTCAACATTCAGAAAACTAAGACCATGGCATCCGGTGTCATCACTTCATGGCAAATAGATGGGGAAACAGTGGAAACAGTGGCTGACTTTATTTTGGGGGGCTCCAAAATCACTGCAGATAGTGATTGCAGCCATGAAATTAAAAGATGCTTGCTCTTTGGAAGGAAAGTTATGACCAACCTAGACAGCATATTAAAAAGCAGAGACATTACTTTGTCAACAAAGGTCCATCTAGTCAAGGCTATGGTTTTTCCAATGGTCATGTATGGATATGAGATTTGGACTATAAAGAAAGCTGAGCACCGAAGGATTGATGTTTTTGAACTTGTTGTTAGAGAAGACTCTTGAGAGTCTCTTGGACTGCAAGGAGATCTAACCAGTCCATCCTAAAGGAGATGAGTCCTGGGTGTTCATTGGTAGGACTAATGTTGAAGCTGAAACTCCAATACTTTGGCCACCTGATGTGAAGAGCTGACTCACTGGAAAAGACCCTGATGCTGGGAAAGATTGAGGGCAGGAGGAGAAGGGGATGACAGAGGATGAGATGGCTGGATGGCATCACCGACTCAATGGACATGGGTTTGGGTGGACTCCAGCAGTTGTTGAGGGACAGGGAGGCCTGGCGTGCTGCAGTTCATGGGGTCGCAAAGAGTCGGACATGACTCAGTGACTGATCTGAACTGAACTACCATGTACCCACCACTACTAGGGGAATTTAGAGTGACAGGGAGAAGCAAAAGGACTGCTATGATTCCAGTTTTCCAGGATAGCATAATAACACCAGAAAAATTATGGGAAGGGACCTCCAGACAAGTTCAGTGCTTACAGATACAGAGCCTAGACTTGGAAATCTGCCCTGGCTAGAAATCTGGCTTTTCTGTGACCTATGGCCGCACCTCTAACATATGTGCCTTATCTGCAAAATGTGAATAATAGGAATAATACCTACCACTTAAAAAGGTTGTGAGCATTAAAGAATGTAATGTACTTAGTACCTTTCCTGGAACACAGTAAACAATAAATATTATCTTCAGGGTTTCTAGTGGTACAGGGACTGAATATACATAGAGTATATGCAATCGCACATCAGACATCTATTGAGTGCCTTCTGTATGCCGCTGTCCTGAGACAATTTGATGAGTAGGAGTGGGTAGACTCTAGCCCTGGGGCCAATACTACTCAGGGCCTTTTTCTATAAATAAAATTCTCCCGGAAGAGTTGAAGAGTTGTAATGAACTCTGTGTGGCTTCCAAAGCCTGAAATAATTACCACATAGTTTTGTATAGAAAAAAATGTACCAAGCTTTAGTCTAGAAACTTGCTATTCTTGGTATGATTCTTGGACTAGCTGGGGGAAGTGAGTGTTACCCAATGCAAGTTCAGTGCCTGACCATACACAGTGAGGCCAAACAAACTGAAACGTTGGACTTTGGAGCAGAGAAAGGTTTATTACAGGGTCATGCAAAGAGACAGGTGGATTGTGCTCCCAAATAACCTCAACTCCCTGAAGATTCAGCCAAGCATTTTTAAAGGCAAGGTGAGGGAGGGGCTTGGTTGGCTATTGCAAATTCCTTGGTTTTAGAATTATTTGTTCTTGCAGTTTTCCAGGTAGGTCAGGTCACAATATTCCTATAAACCTCCAAAAAGACAAATGTTATTCTCTGAATGGAAAAGTGTTACACCCTTAAAGGTCAGAGACTTGAAAATAGGCTATCCTGTATATTTCAGGCTACAGGCAACATTCTTAACTCAAAGCAAAAGCAATAGCATACAAAGGTTAAAGTAAAAGAAACATATCTACCACAGAGTCAGATTTGTTCTTCCCTATAACAATAGAAATGCAGATTCTCAGGTCCCACCCCAGACCTTCTGGAATCGGAATCTGCATTTTAAAGCAGTCACAGAGTTCTTTGAATACACAGTCAAGTTTAACAAGCACTGCTCTAGGGGAAGTCAAAGACACTTAAATAACTTACCTGGTGAGTAAGCAGTGAAGTGCAATATGAATGGTGAGGCACAGTGGAAAATAATTATGACAAAGACAGGTATAAAGGACAGTTTACTAAGTGTTTCCTTTGAGTCAAGGGCTGGACTAAATATTTTCTATACAATAGAAAGCCCTTATGGACTTCCTTCGTGGCTCAGACGGTAAAGAATCTGCCTGCAATGTTGGAGACTAGGGTTCGAACCCTGGGTTGGGAAGAACCTCTAGAGAAGGGAATGGCAATCCACTCCAGTATTCCTGCCTGGAGAATTTCATGGACAGAGGAACCTGGCATGCTACAGTTCATGGGGTTGCAAAGAGTCTGACACTACTGAGTGACTACACATATAATACCTTATTCAGTTCTAATGATGGTTAAAAAGAAGATACTAGTTTTAACCTCAGTTGAAAAAACCCAGACTTAGACTAGATGATTTTAAGCCAGGCTTTCAGTTAGTGAATGGCTGAGCTGGAGTTTGAATTCTGGCCTCCCATAGTTTTAACTATTTGCTTCTCATCATGTTTTTCTGTTTTCTAAAAGCAACACAAAAGAGAGAGTAAGGAGGGATTTCACAGAGAAATCTTAAGGAGCTGGCTTAGTGCCTACATCCCTCAGTGTCCAATCAGGAAAACAAAATCCACTCAAAGAATGTAAAACAGAGGATATTTAATTCAGAGACTTGGTTACATTGCGATGGAGGAGCTGGAAAGCCATCAGGAGACGGGAGGTATTCTGTGATTAACCACATCAGGAAGCCGCTACCCACCCCCGCACCCTCCCATCCCCCCGACCCCCTTCTCACTTTGCTTCTCCACTAGCTAGGAGACAGCTAAGGTAGGAGCCTAGTAAAATGGGGCCTGCAGGGATCAGGGTTCTGCAGTAGAGAACAGAGCTAGCAAAGGACAAACAATGGATGCAAGAGCGAAAGGACCAGCGTAGGACCTGCTGGTACCTTGTCATCGCCTCCCCGTGCCAGCAGAAGTCCCCAGAACTGTCATAAAGTCCCCTCCAGAGTCTCAGGCAGTCTCTCAGAACTCCTTTCATGTCCCATATTGCTGTTCCTGGGCTTTGTCCCTCGTTTTCTTTTCTCTTATCCCCTTGGATTCACCCTTTAGTTAAACTGTCATGTTCCCAAATCCCCTTCTGTCCCTAGCTACTGTCTTTCAGCTTTCCTCGTTACACACTCTGCTGCCTTTGGGTCAACTTCACCATATCCCCATGCCCAGTAAACTAGATTCAGTGCTTTGGGCCTCTATTTATCTAGAAGCTGGAATAGAAATGGGGTCTTGAGTTCTCATCGTGAGCACTCAAGCAGGGTTCTTCAGGGTGATCTGGTGTTCCCAGTGCTATGAGATAGCAGAAAATGGGAGGTAGATAAAGCTTAAGCCGGTGGGACTTCCCTGATGTTCAGTGGTTAAGAATCCATGCTTTCAATGCAGGGAGCACAGGTTTGATCCCTGGTAGGAGAACTAAGATTCTACATGCAAACAAAACAAGACAAAAACCAACAGAGAGAGGGGAACAGTGCTTGCCAGGGACTGGGGTAAGGGGGTAATGGAGAGTTATTGCTTAATAGTTACAGTTTATATATGGGTGATTGAAAAGATTTGGACACAGTGGTGATGATCGCCCACTAGTGTGAATGTAATGCCACCGAATTGTACACTTAAATATGGTTATGGTTGCTGTTATTCAGTCGCTCAGTCATGTCTGACTTTTTGTGATCCTTTTGGACTGCAGCATGCCAGGCTTCCTTGTCCTTCACCATCTTCTGGAGTTTGCTCAAATTCATGTGCACTGAGTCGGTGATGCCATCCAACCATCTCATCTTCTGTCATCCCCTTCTCCTCCTGCCTTCAACCTTTCCCAGAATCAGGGTCTTTTCCAGTGAGTTAGCTATTCACATCAGGTGGCCAAAGTATTGGAGCTTCAGCTTTAGCATCAGTCCTTCCAATGAATATTCAGGGTTGATTTCCTTTAGGATTGACTGGTTTGGTATCCTTGCTATCCAAGGGACTCTCAAGAGTCTTCTCTAGCACCACAGTTCGAAGGCATCAGTTCTTCAGTGCTCAGTGGCTTTTATTGTCTAGCTCTCACATTCATACATGACTACTGGAAAAATCATAGCTTTGACTGTATAGACCTTTGTTGCAAAGTAACATCTCTTCTTTTTAATACACTGTCTAGGTTTGTCATTGCTTTTCTTTTAAGGAGCAAGTGTCTCTTACTTTCATGACTGCAATCCACAGTGATTTTGGAGCCTAAGAAAATAAAGTCTGTCACTGTTTCCATATTCCTCCCATCTATTTGCCATGAAGTGATGAGGCCAGATACCATGATCTTAATTTAGTAAACATGGTTAAAATGACATTAAAAATAATAATAAAAAGCTAAAGGTTTAGGGAAGATGTATGATGCCCTAAAGTGGTGGTAGGGATATTTCAGTGGAATGAGACATAATTGTATATGTGTTATGCAAACTTCACTCTGGCTGCAAAATGGTTGTTGGGTTAGAAAAAAATCGGTTTGAGAGTAGAGAGCCCACTTACAAACTTGTTACAAGAATTTAGGGTGAGGGATAAAGGTGCAACATTGGCTGAGCTATGGAACTTTGGAGTGGAAGAGGATGGGCTATGTGAGAGGGTTTACAGCGGGCAGAGCTGGCTGTGCCCCCAGTTCTCTCCCTTCCCTGCTGCTTTTGCTGATGGAGTCTTGCTTTTGCTTGGCTGCTGACTCTTCATTTAGCCATTGCCCTAACAAGGGACCCTCCCCAGAGCATGAAGTAACTCATGATTGCTCAGCCATGGCCTGTCTCCTCCCTATACTGGGATTTGGGCTAATAAGGACGGGTGATACAATTCTGGCGGATGAAAGGAACTGAAATTTTTCTGAAGACTGTGGTCAGGGAGCAGAAGGTGCTTCAGGAAAGCAGTTTCTTACTCTTGATTAAAAGGGGAAATTCATCTTTTTTTGTCTCCAATTGTAACTGAGGAAAGAACCCAGCATAGGCATCCTGGCATCCATCCTGGGTCTAGGAGTTGGTAAGCTGAAGAAGTCAAGCCAACTCCCTAGGGACTTAAGACCTTACCTTGAAAGTTCAATTGAATCTCTTAATTACCCAACTCCAGAATCATCTGTGCCATATGACAACGAACCCCTTAAAGTTTTTTTCAGTCCTTTTTGAGAGACAACTTGCTGTCAAAAGCATCGTAACAGATATGGCAAAAATTAGCAACCCATGGGACTTGGTGGCTCTTTTGGCTGTGGGCGGAAGGGAAGAGAGATGAGTGTAAGAGGAGTCCTTATTTTTGAGCTTGGCTCATTAGGTAGAAGATAGTACTAGTTATTAATACTGAGATGAAAAGCCTAGGAGTTGGTTTTAACAGAACAGTGTTTTATTCATCTTTTGAAAAAGCAAAAGTTTTTTGGTTTATAGGATATATATGGGGGATTACGGTGAGCTGAGAGTGGAAAGGACAATGGTGTTCATATGTTTTGTTCTATACTGATGCGACATGGGTGGACGCCTAGCATAGAAGTTAACATCTCTGTGATACTGGGCATGTTGCTTAACTTTTCTGAGTTTCCATTTTTTAATCAATAAAATGGGCTTCCCTGATGGTTCAGGTAGTAAAGAATCTGCCTGCAATACATGAGACCTGGATTTGATAACTGGGTTGGGAAGATCCCTGGAGAAGGAAATGGCAACCCACTCTAGTATTCTTGCTTGGGAAATCCAAAGGACAAAAGAGCCTGGTGGATTACAGTCCATGGGGTCGCAGAGTAGGACATGACTGACAATTTCACTTTCAATCAATAAAATAAGGTTAATACTGCCTAACTCATAGGGTAATCATTGTAAGGATGAAATACAATATATACATAAACCAAACAGTTATTATTTCATGGGACATGCATGAGGAGCTCTGGGTGGTGATATACTGAAGATTTCAGCTGACAGGAGAGCTGTGTCATGGTTAGAAGAGCAAGGGCAGGTGACAGAAAGCTCAAGCCAGCAGTCTCTGCTGGGGTCTAGACCTGTAGCTGGCACACATTCCATAGGCCTTGAGCCTGTTGTTGGAAAGAAAGCTTATTCCTAAAAGTAAATATATAAAACAAACAGACCTGCTTTATTAGAAGAAGCAGGGAAAGAGGGGCCCAGAACAATTTGTCCTCCTGGGCTTACCTTGGTAACTCCTCAAAGGGATCCCCAGGAGCCTGTGGATCCCTGTGGGAAGTGGGTTGGAAGCTGTTGATCTAGACAATAATGGCTGTGGAGAGGATGTGAGAGTGCGGGATATTCGGGGGGAGCGCCTTTGAGGGAGCACAAGGTAATAAATATGTGTACCACTGAATCAACTCATTCAACTGAAAAGTCCCTTACCTAGAGAACTCCTGCTCATCCTTCAGAATATGGCTCAAATGCTGCCTCCTCCAGGAAGGCTTCCTTGATCAGCACCCAGGTATTTTTTCTCTGTGAGCCCTCTGTCAGAGAAATCACTTTCTTTCTAGCTCAAATGGAAGTCCCCCACACCACCCTACCCCTGACTCTGAGCTGGGCTGTCTGTTTTGTCTCTGTAGCCCCTATAGTGCATAGCTAAGTACTTTGCAGTTGTCTGAATTCTTTCTCTAAATGCGTAGTGGGAGGAATAATTGAGGTGCCAGCCTAAGGATTTGGAGGTAGGAATTAGGGGGCCTAAGGGCTAAAGGTAAGACAGGATGCCTGCCCTAAGAAGGTTGTGGTTTGGATTAAGGATGAGACAGAGATGAGGATGGGTTAGAGCCCAGATTCTGAAGGCTAAGTTTAACCTTCAAGGGACAGGAGCCTAGAGGTTAACAAATGGGAAGAGGGGCCAGATAGAAAGTGCTGTGTGCTGTGCTTGGTCTCTCAGTCATGTCCAACTCTTTGCAACCCCGTGGACTGTAGTCACCAGGCTCCTCTGTCTGTGGGGTTTCTCCAGGCAAGAATACTGAAGTGGGTTGCCATGCCCTCCTCCAGGGGATCTTCCCAACCCAGGGATCAAATCCAGGTCTCCTGTACTGCGGGCAGATTCTTTACCCTCTGAGCCAAGATGCAAAAAGTTAAGTAAGATGTCCCAGATCCTGCAGGCAGTAGGACCAAATGTGGCCTTGAAGTCAGGTCTCTGACTCTAAAGCATGGGACCCTCTTGCTCCCTCTCATCTTTCCCTTCCCTTTCCCTCCGAGGGCCTGCACAGGAATGGGCATGCCTTTCCAAAAAGACTTGTTGATGGAGTGATTGGATGAAACCTTGTCATCTTGATTCCTTTTCTGAATTTCAGCCTCTTGTTTCAGTGATGTTTTTCTGACCCCGCTTGGCATTTCAACCACGCAACATCAGTGGGCTGCGTGTTGTTACACATCAACACAGCACCTCCTCTTCTCCCTGCCTCCCCACGCTGCTTCTCAGTGTCCAAGATCAAAGAGAAATAATGTTCAAACTGCAGATGAAGAAACAAGGCTGGCTGCCTTTGATGTCAGGCAGCAGTGCTCTAATCTGTGCCCCCGACTTGCTTTTACTGCCGATGCAATTTGCAGCTGCGGTGTGGAGTCTAGGTAATTGTTTCTCCAAACCAAATGCCACTATTATTTTTTATTTAAGTGTAAATTTTCATTTGGCTAAATAAAGAGTTTCTGTCTGCCCCCAGCGGATGGTGGTCCTGAAACGCAACAGGGCTGGGGGTTTTCAGGAAAACAGAGCCCAGGTAATCAAGAAGGCCTAACAAGAGGCCATTATGTAGAGTGCACCCTTCTTTAACTTTCCCTTTTATTGGAATAGTGTAATTTCAGTTTCATAAATACTAAGAGGTTTACCGCTGGGCACTGGGGCTATCCATCTGATTCACCTTGGAAATTAAGGCTGCTGCCTTCCCTGCCATGCTTCTCTTTGTCTCTAATATCCCTTTAGCTGCCTTTAGGAACCAAGCCAGGATGTAAAGAATTCAGACCATTTTCCTTTTTACAAGGTCAAATTGCTCATGATTCTTAATAGAGAACATTGAAAACCTTTTTATTGAGGGGCAATTTTTCTTCTAATATATCTCTCCTTCCAGAAACAGTTGCAGTCAAAGGCATTAACTTAAAACCTTAATCTTTGCTCAGGATAATAATAGTAGTGATAGTAGCAGCAATAATAGTGGCAGAAAAATACCAGGTACTTGTAAACATGGGACTTGTAAACAGTCCCAGTCCTAGGTGCTGCGTGCACAATATCTCATGGAACCCTTATGATAACCCTGCTAGGCAGCTATTTTAGCTCTGTTTTGCAGAAGAGGATGCTAAGATTCTTCCCTCTTAGCACAGTAAGACAGAGGCAAATGATTGGAGCCATCGTTTGTCTATATGCTTTGGGACTGTGTTTCTCCTAAAGTATGATATAAATTTTCACAAGTCCATAAGCTACAATCAAATCAATAGCAATGACGTGTGTTAGGTAGCCAAGCTAGGGGCCCGTGCCCCATTTTACTGAGTTGTGGCTTATAAAGCGATTACTGCTGAGTTATCAGGAATTCTAATCCCTCTGCCTGGAATGTCCTCCCCTCTGTGCTTTGGGTTCCATTGCTGGGACTCTTCCCCCATCTCATAAATAGTCCCTTCCATGCTGTGCTGTGGCTACTTTTGCTAACTTCTCTCATGGAACTGTCACATTGTACTGTAAGCTTGGTGACTGTTTCTTCCACCAGAGTGAGCTTCTTGAGGGCAGAGATCATGTCTTATTCGATGTTGTATCCCAGTACCTGACACTGTGTGTGCTACATGGATGGTACTCAAGAAACATTCATTGAATGAATGAAGTGAGTAAATGAACAAATAGGTGAGCAATCTATAGTTTCACTTTTGAAATAGTTAATACTATTTTCCATCATTTCTGGTTGAGTGTACTTTAGAATCAGACTTAATCTCTAGAGTAGATATGTCTGGCTTTCCTATTTGCTCTACTATGTTGGTGTCAAGAGGACAGTCAGTATTTCTCCTTGATAGCTATTTCCTAAATGGTTCTGTTCATGAAGATATGAAGAGTGCCTCCAGAGGACTTCCTTCATTAATCAGAAGATGAGTTTTTATAGGTGGACAAATGCCTACATCACAGCACACAGAAGATGCTGGGTGAATGCAGATCCTTCTCTATCACTTGGATTCCTCTCAGCAAAACATCGTTCTTCAATGTCTCATTTCTTCACCGTCTTTCAAAATACTCTCTCTAAAATTATTAAAGCAGAGTTCTTGTTCAGACAAGACCTTAATCTTCTAAGGTTAGGGACAATTGCTCTAAAATAGGAACCTCTGCTTGGGGAGAGATTTGGAATCCTCTATTTTCATCTGTATGTTCTCTGTTTTAAACTCTGGTTTAAGTGTGGGAAGAACTTAGCTTTCTCCCTTGGTCACCTTAGCATAGTAATGCTAAGCTGACATTTACAAAAGGAACTTTACACAGTTGGAGAACAATAGAGGAAATGGTTGATAGAAGCAGAGTAAGAAGACATGTTTGCCTTCCCCAGTAGAATGTGAGCTCTAAGAAGACAGGAACCATACTTAATTCCCATTTACTTGAAATTCATCTGCAACACAGTGGGTGTTGGATAAATACGTGAATGAATAAATACATGAATGTAGAAAGGAATTAATAAACCAAACACTGAAGAACTTGACTAGGCCTTACTATCACTTAGATTTTATCACTTAGGTCATGTGTGCTTAGTCGCTCAGCCATGTCCAACTCTTTGTGACCCTATGACTGTAGCCTGCCAGGCTCCTCTGTCCATGGGATTTTTGAGGCAAGAATATTGGCATAGGTTGCCATTTCCTCCTCTGGGGATCCTCCCGACCCAGGGATTGAACCTGGGTCTCCTGTGTCTCCTGCATTCCAGGTGGATTCTTTGCCTGCTGAGCCACTGGAGAAGCCCAGATGCTGTCACTTAGGCCTTGACGGATTGTGAAAATTTCTCTCTCTTTCCTCCTTTCTCTTTTGCTCCATTTTTTTCATCTCAGCTTCCTGTTTCCAAGTGGTAAATGCCCTTCTACTTCCTGGCAGAGCAAATTCCTGTCCTGCCCTGGGTTGAAATCCTACTCTCTGTCCACCTACCCTCAAACTCCTCCCACTCAGTTCTAGTTTCCTGTCTGCGGATCCTGTCTGGGGATCATCTGGCCAAGCTCCTCCAATCTGAGATCCTTCCATTTTTGGAGCCTTCTTGAAGAAGCCTGTATTTGTCAGTATGACCTAACAGACATATAATGAGAACTGATATGTGGGCAATAACAGGATGGTAATCTTTTATTTTCAATGATTAATTGATTTGTAGTAGGTTTTCCTTAAAATGCTACTCTGTTAAATGTTAAATGCCCCCAAAACAGTCATACCTAGAGAGTCATAAGGCTCAGAACATAGCTCTTGAGTCCCCATTACAGATCTGGGGATACAGTCATAGCTATGACATCTGATACCTTCTACCTACTAATCCAACATATGGTATGATATTCGGTTCTCATTTCAAGCATGCCATGCAGGTTTAATCATGTTTCCATACAGTTGTCCCCATAGTATATTTGAGGAACATGGATCTTGAAAGTTACACGTTTTTGCATAAGGTCCAAGGCCATGAGGTGAGTGAGTAGAATTGGAACCAGTGAGTCTGATTCCAAAGCTCATGCTCTTAGCAGTCTGATGTACAGCCATTCCACAAAGACCTCACAGTGTATAATGGTGCTGTCTGGTGGGAAGTACTAGATGCCAAGGGTCATTGAAGCAAAGAGGCAGGAGAGTGAATGGAAGACATTTTCCTGGGCTTTGAGGAGTGAATAGGGCTTTGCTGGCCAGAGAACAAGAGGGAGAGAATGCCAAGTAGAAGGAACAGTGGGGGTGAGAGCACCGAGATATGGGAATACATGCATGCCATCATCAGGAATGGTGAGCAGTCCTATGGGGCAAGAAACTTGGCTAGGCAGTGAGGTTAGAGGTGGGGGCCAGTGGCCCAAACTGGGACTGGAAAAGTAGGATAGAGCCTTAGAACTTTAATCTGTGGTTAATGAGACTACAGGAAAGACTTCTAAACATCAGATCAAGTGACTGGACAATTCCTTCTCCCCAGGGCCTGATCCTAATAGCAGAGCTGTGCACATAGGGACAGTTGGACAAGAGCAAGGGTGTGAGTTGGGCAAACCTTTTAGCAGGATGCTTTAAATCACTCCCGTCACATCTATATGTTGGAGACTTCAAACCAAGAAATATTCTTTAAACATCTATGTGTATGTGTGTATACATATACATGTTCACATGTCATGACAAACTTCAATTAGCGGTGTTGAGCTGAAACTTTTCCAGGCAGCGGTATCACCAAGGGAGGCTGGCCCACTGTATGCAGCAGCTCCACTAATGAATTCCTTTTCCAGGCCCCCTGTTTGAAATGGAGCATAATGAGAGTGATGATTCTGCCCCATGCAGGGCAGACTTGGGAAACAGTGCCTTATCATAGTCTAATTAAAAACATTTAAATACTTTAGTGGAATATGTCCTAACACCCCAATAGGAAAAGTGGGAGGAGGACTGGAGCCTTTAGGAGAAAATAATTTTATTTTGCTGGGAGATTTTTAGCACTTTTTTAAGGCAGACCGATTATATTTAAAATATGAGGTTTTATATAGCATTTCAAACTAAGAGAAAGTAAAAATCAAGATGACTTCAAGCCACTGGATCACTTGCCTACCCAGAGAGCAGTACCTTCATGGTATTTTTCTTATTTTTTGAGAAGGAACATTCAACCAAGACAGAGGCTTCTAGAGCAGATCACCTAGGAGAGACAGATTTAGACCCAAATGTCCTGTCCCATTGCTCCTGGGTAACAGGCAATTTCTTAAGCCAGCATTCTCTATAAAAAAGGATTCATTTTCTTCCTCATGATCAAATACCATTCTTTCATTTCACTGGCCCTCATTAAATGCTTAATATAAAATCCCTTGTATTCTACCCATCTGCTTCCTAAGGCAATCTCATCATCATGTAACAAAATGCACCTATGCTATTAACCCACTTGTGAGATGCCGGTCTGTGTAGGCATGCAATTTTTCTAACATATTTTACCTGACATAGTCATTATCATTTATTCTACAGTTCCTGTGATAATCACATGCTTATGCAACTTAAATATTACATATATATTTTCTCTCTCTCTCTTTCTGAGAGATAAGTATTTATTTTTCCATTTTACAGAGAAGGGAACTTAGGCTCAGGAAAGTAGGACAGACTAGCCCAGGGACCCCCTGACCAGTAACTAATGAGACTCAGGCTTGAACCCATGACAAGCAAAAGATAGGCTTTTCCACTGTAATATGCTACCACCAGCACTCAGCTGTAGGTCTGGTTCCAGTTCCCTGTCTGTGCTTTGAGATTGGAACTACCCAGCTCTTACTTCCACCAGAAGTACAGCATTCCTTTACCCCTGGATGTGTTTCATCAGTGAGTCACCTTTTAAAACAGGATTGGCTGTGAATACCCCCGGCCACCCTCCTTCCCTCCCTATAGCAGAAAGGAAAACAGACACCCACCAAGGAGACAGTGGTGCCCAGTGATGTTACAGGCAAAGCAGAAGCGAAAGAGGAGGAAAGCCCCGAGCTTCATATAAACCTCTCTACTCCAATTCTAAAACAGAGAGACAGCAAAAGTAATGGCAGTAATATTAATAACTGCCCACCTATTCTGTAACATTTACTGAAGTTCATCTTATGCCGGGAATGTCTCATCCGATCCTCTCAGCAATCCTGCGAGGTACAATTATTCTCATTTTACAGATGAGGACATCAAGGCTTAAAAACTCAAAATTTTTAAAAAGCTATTTAAAGGCTTTAAACATATAGAGTTTTAAAATTTTTAACATTTTTTATTAAAGTATAATTGACATATTTAAGTTTCGGGTGTACAGCATAGTGATTCAATATTTATATATATGTGTATATATATATATATACATAAATATAAGGTATACATAAATATATAATATATACACATATATATATAACATACACATATATAAATATACACACACATAGATAATATATACACATATATATGAATGTTGAACACTGTGTCATACTCTTGAAACTAATAATTAGTTTATATATATATATATGCATGATGAACTGATCTTGAAAAATCTAGTAACCAGACTGAAGTAAAATATGTAGTGTTTCAGTAGTGATTTGGAGGCTGTGCCTATGACCCCAGGATGTCTCTGACCTCATTTTCCCCCCACTCCCCTTTCTCTAACCATAGTGAACTTTTTGCTCTTCCCAGGGCAGAGTGAGCCTTTGCAGACACTGCTCTTACTATACCCTCCGCCCTGGACTGTTCTGTTTGAATAGGTTTTCACCATTTACTTCTCACTGCATGCTGGTCTCCTCTCAAATGTCACCACCTCAGGAAGCCTTCCCTGATCACCACCAACTACTCCTTTAATGTTGCTCAATTTTTCTTCACCTGTCATTGTAGACTGTTCATTGACCTCTCTCTCTAGGACGTAAACACCATAACCAAATATTTTGTCTGTTTTATTTACTGATGCTCCCCAAAAGCCTAGAACAATGCCTGCCCAATAATGAACATTCACATATCTGAGGAATGAATGATTTGTTAAATGTACAACTAAACATTATCCTAGGTTGATTTCACTGTGAGAACTTCTGCATAACCAAATTCACAAAATACAGACTCAAGTTTGCCACATGGACTCAGCCATCCTTTCTATTATTCAGCACTTCCTGAGCTCCCTTGCACCCTTCTTGACTCCAGGCTTTGTGAGGCATAGACAGAGTATGTGGAAGAGTCAGTAAAAAGATGAAAATTCCGTGGTGTGGTTAGAGGAAGTGGCACAGGGTGATGGGGACTTCTGCCCAAGGAGGAAAATATGGCCTCTGTGCCCAAAGTCTTCTATTGAGTCAGTGAAATCTATTTGTTTGTCCTTTAGCATGAGCCTGCTTATTCTGTGATTAGGAGAATCAGAAAAAAGAAATCATCAGATGAGAGCTGTTGTTGTTTTTTTTCCCCACCAGAAATATCCCTCACATGGGGGCTGGAAGAGAAAAAAAAAAATGTGAAAAAACAAATGTAAAAAAAAAAAAAAAAGTGTATGTTTCTACTCTGGGAGCTGAGGAGAACTAAGCAGGGTCTTGGGCTGTTTTGTTGACATCCAAGAATGCCACTTATCAAAAATCACAACTTCGAGCTCTCTTGAAGTGGGTTCATTTTCTCCTTTAAACCACTTGACTGGTTTTTGCCAGAGAGGAGTAAATTTCAACCCCCTTAGCAGCCCGTCTTCCCACAGCCTAGCCACGATAATAACCATAATCTCTGCTCCTTCAAGCTTTCAGATGATGGATGTCCTTGCTCCTCACTTGGGCTTACCAAGGCCTGGGGAACTGGCCTCTGTCTGTCACTCTTTTATGGCCTGTCCTTTCTGCACAGACTCCTGGACCCAGCAGACCCCTGAGTGAGCTGTGCTGTGTTGTTTATCCTCTTCAGTTATCTATCTGGGCTCCTCCTTCTGCCTGGAATGCCCTTCTTCCCTCGCTTATCTCCCCCATTTCACCCTCATCATCCTTTAAGGACAAGTGACACCTCCTCCAGGAAGCTTTCCCTGACTGCTTCCCATCCCACCCCTTCTCCTGCACACATCCCTTCTTCCAGATTCCCGTCAGAGTACCTTTAACTTAGCCATTTTGATGGTCTAATTTGTGTCTATACTCACATCACCTCCCTCACCAGACAGAAAGCTCTTTGAGGACAGGAATTTTATTTTTGTCATTTTTTAGTTACTTTTTTTAAAAAGTTTAAACTTTTCTACTGTGGTATACCCAATTAACAATATTGTGATAATTTCAGGTGAACAGTGAAGACTCAGCCATTCATATACTTGTATTCATTCTCCCCCAAATTCCCCTTTTAAAAAATCACTGTTTATATAATCTTCCTTGAGGAACAGGTATTTAATACTGAATTATGCCATTGCAGGCTGGTTAAAGACTTAGAGATGACCCTTTACTTCCCTACTTGATTGCTAAGGAATGGTTTGGGGGTATAACTCAGAGAGCTTAAAGGATAAATAGATTAACTGCAGGCCAGGCTGGATTTGGTAGAAACTTCCACATCAGAATGAAAAAGCAGAGAAAAGAAACTGACAGCATAGTGCAGCTGAAAGGCAGGAGACCTGGACCCTGGTCTCAGCCCAGCCACTATCTTGCCACGTGACTGTGGGTACAGCCCTTCATGGGTGTGGCCATGGACAAGTTATGGCCTTTCTCTGGAGTTCTCTTTTCTTCTCTTAAAAAAAATGTGCATGTAGGCTGAGATCTTCATGTAGGCTGGGATCCTCATGGTCTAAAAATCCTACTGTTCTATGATACTTCCCATGGATTACACTCTTTTTTCATGAGCTCAAAGTTTGCATTACCATTTCAGTGTCTTATGGTAGTGAAAGGTATGCTACTTTATTGCATCCTGAACTATTAGACTAGGAAATGCAGGCTTCTGACCTCAGAAGATAAATTTAGAAATCCCTATCAGTCACATTTCTCAGAAGAAAGTGAATTTAAATGGGGGAGGGAGGGAGAGATAGGGAATTATTTTTTCACTGCTTTTTAAGGCTCAAAAATGTAGAATTTATTCTTTATACTGCATTTTTCTACATAATGTCTCATTTCCTTACATGTTTTCTCAGCTAATTTTACCAGCATCCCTCTCAGGTAGCCAGCTTGGGGAACGAGGTAGCCATTAACGCCATTCACCAGGAAGTTCTATTTCCCCACTCCTCTAAGAGCATAGTAGGAAAATGATTCCTGGCCTACAGTGCTTGGGGGAATCATACAACCAGTTCTGTCCAGAGAACACTGAGCTTCCAGAAATAATGTTTGTCAAACTCAAGCTGAGCATTTAAGTAAAAATATGAGGCCTTCATGGGTTTTCTGTTTCCTCTGCCAGGATGGCCATTAATATTCAAGTCAGTGACTGTTTCATTAGCCTAGGTCCTGGACTGAGGCTAACATAGAGAGAAGTCTCCAAATGAACTGGGAAAGATATATAAGCAAAATAATCTTTATTATTTTAAGTACTGACAAGTCAGTGCTATTTGTTATTGCATCCCAACTTAGCATATCTTGACTGACACAGGCATTAACCCCAGTTTTCATATGGATAAACTGAAATTCAGTGAAGAATTAGTAAAATAATATCAGATTTTCTCAGTGACATCAAAACCTCATAAATGCTCAAGCCTGGGCTCTGAGCTCAGGTCTTCTGACTTCACATTGTTGCTATTTTCCCCATACCACACTACCACTTTAATTAGTGTTAGGTATTAGGCTTGAGTTCATTTACACTCACCCTGTGATATTAAACAACAGACTGGTTTCAAATAGGAAAAGGAGAACGTCAAGGCTGGATATTGTCACCCTGCTTATTTAACTTATATGCAGAGTACATCATGAGAAACACTGGGCTGGATGAAGCACAAGCTGGAATCAAGATTGCCGGGAGAAATATCAATAACCTCAGATATGCAGATGACACCACCCTTATGGCAGAAAGTGAAGGAGAACTAAAGAGCCTCTTGATGAAAGTGAAAGAGGGATGTGAAAAAGTTGGCTTAAAGCTCAACATTCAGAAAACTAAGATCATGGCATCCGGTCCCATCTCTTCATGGCAAATAGATGGGGAAATAATGGAAACCGTGAGACACTTTAATTTTGGGGGCTCCAAAATCACTGCAGATGGTGACTGCAGCCATGAAATTAAAAGATACTTACTCCTTGAAAGAAAAACTATGACCAACCTAGATAGCATATTAAAAAATAGAGCTATTACTTTGCCAACAAAGGTCCATCTAATCAAAGCTTTGGTTTCCCATTAGTCATGTATGGATGTGAGAGTTAAACTATAAAGAAAGCTGAAAATTGATGCTTTTGAAGTGTGGTGTTGGAGAAGACTCTTGAGGGTCCCTTGGACTGCAAGGAGATCCAACCAGTCCATCCTAAAGGAGATCAGTCCTGAATGTTCATTGGAAGGACTGATGCTGAAGCTGAAATTCCAACACTTCAGCCACCTGGTGTGAAGAACTGACTCTTTGAAAAAGACCCTGATGCTGGGAAAGATTGAAGGTGGGAGGAGAAGAGGACAGCAGAGGATGAGATGCTTGGATGGCATCACTGACTTGATGGACATCAGTTTGAATAAGCTCCGGGAGCTGGTGATGGACAGGGAGCTGGTGATGGACAGGGAAGCCTGGCGTGCTGCAGTCCATGGGGTTGCAAAGAGTTGGACATGACTGAGCGACTGAACTGACTGACTGTGAGTCCTGGTTTTATCAGTCTTTGGAGGATAAAACAGGAGAGGGTCAAGATCATAGGTTTTAGAGTTAAGCAAATATGAGCTTGAGTCCTGGTTCTGCCAATTATTAGCGTGTCCTTGGCATGTTGCTAGAATGTGGTCTAATCGGTCTTCTGGCTCAGCAAAAACTGCAGCAGGTGGGAATGCTTAATTGTAGGGAATATTTACTGCTAATGGTACGATATCAAGCATTGGTGGCAGAATGGGTAGACATTTCGGTGTGGGGTCTTCCTCCCAGCATCCTTAAATCAGAGAGGCTGAGTGATTTGCCTGAGGTTATACAACAGAGCCTCAATCCCAATCTAGACCTCTGTCATTCCCCTCAGTTTGTCTCACTGCCTCTGAGAGGAAACTAGCTCTGCTGAAACTCTACATCTGTGAGGAAAGAGAGGCATAGTCTGATTGTGATGATTAACTTCACGAAGGGCCTTCTCATTCTGTTTGTGTTTGCCTTAGAGCTTCAAGTTGATTTAGTCTTTGAGTATATCTCTCCTTTCTCTTACTCCAGCTTAGCGTTGAGAACAGCAGGCATTGCCTTGGCAAGGTTACAGGATAAACTTGCTGCTTTTAGGACATCTGCATCAAGCAAAATCTTTATTTTTTTCTCCCTTGGGCATAATCTTGGAAAACCACATCTGTTAGCCCCAGTGCTTACCTGGCTAGGCTTATGTTTTCTTTCTTGGATGGAGAAATGTTCTGTCAAGATGTGAGGAAGAGTTTTCACACCCTCTGAAGCCACAGACCCTTTGTGTATTTAAAAATAGAACCCCTCAGAATACTGATTGAGTCATAAAGTTTTATTAGATAGATAAGAGCACCACCTGTGTCCCAGAGTCCTTCAGTTCTGGGGTGCCAAAGTCACTGGAGATGCTTTTGGGGTCTCTTCTGATTAAGTCACTGAGGTTTGGGCAGTGGTTAGCGGTTTGAGTGCATAGCAGAAAGACCCTACACTTCCCAGATACCTGCCCCAGAACACAATCCCCCCTCCTCTTTCTGTTCTATGAGCAACATTTACATACGGCTGCCTCCATCTCAACCTCTCCAGTGAACTTTCTAGTACCTGGGGAAGAGAAATAAAGGCCAGGGTCAAAGTTTGAAACTCAGTTCTGCCTCATTCATTCATCCATTCATGTTAGAACAATTACCGAGCACCTACAATGTGCCAGGCACTCTATTAGACACTGAGCAAACCCCTGTAATCCAATCCCTGACTTCACTGTTTTACGTAGTGGATATTTGAAAAATGACAAAGCAATTATAACATGGTGTGATTAACTCATTAGTAATTAACACATAATTCGTTTAACAATATTAAACACAATTATATGCCAAGCACTGTTTTAATGCTGGGAATGGAGGGTAAGCAAAACAGACAAACATCTCTGCCCTCATGAAGCTGACCTTTAGATAATGTAGGCAGACAATAAAATAGGTAAGTGTATGGTGCAGTGGTAATGATGAGCATCATGAAGGAAAATATGGTGCAGCAAGTGGCGAGAGTGTGATGGAGGGTGCTGTTCTAGCCCGGGTGATCTGGGAAGGGTTCTCCGAGGAGATGATGATAGAGGGGAGCCCAACAACAGTACAGAGATACCAGAAGCAATGCGTCCCATGGGGCACTGGGGAGGTTATCTAATCTGTGTCCACTTGTGACTTTGGTTGAGCTGAGTGACTTCTCTGAGCTTTTGTCTCTTCCTACCTTTAATGTTCTGCCCGCTCACCTCCTCAGATGGTGGAAATAAAAAGAGAAGCTGTTCTTGAAGGAGCCTCCTTGCCCTCCCTACCTAGACCTGTGAATTACTCTCAGCAGCCGATTCTGCAGAAGGCCGATTCATAACAGCCTCCCAGCTTCAGTGGCGCTGATGGAAAGCCACAGCCTCTGCTCTGAATCCTGCCACCAAAAAGCAGGTCTCCCAAATTCCCTGAGCTCAATTCCCTCATCTGTACAATGGGGATAATGAACAGAACTCATGCTTTCCAGTTATTGTCAGGACCAAGTGAGCTTGTGCATTTCTTGCCCTCTAACAGGACTTGCCCTGCACAAAGTGCTTTGACATTGGGATCACTGAAATAATGTCACTGTCATTTTATTTATTGATATTAAAATAACAGTGACACATGTGGATGCTTCAAGTACAACTGGCATGTCATCAGTGTGTAGTGAATATTATTGCCCTTCCCTTCTCTTCCTCTCCTTTTCCACCCTCTCTCCAGTGATGCTATCCCCTTTCCCTCAGTTCTGTTTGATCCAGGGCTGAGGTTGCAGAGAGCTGGCAGCTGAGATTAGGCTCAAGGAAAAGAACAAAGTAAAGAAACCTTAATTTCCTTTTTCTTGGAAACTTTCATTTCACATCAATAGAACTCCAGGCTCTGTTCTAACCATTCTACATGTATATGAATGGATTTTGTTGCAGGAAGGGGGACCCCCTCCAGAGCCCAAGAGTGGGCTCTTGTCTAATATTTGGAGATGAATTGTCTGAGGGGACACACGTGCTGACAAAGAAAAAGACTTTTGTGAGGGGGGCACCTCAGCAGAGAGCGGCAGGGTAAGGGAACCCAGAGTGGCTCTGCCATGTGGCTCGCTGTCTCTGGTTTTACTGGGGTAAGATTAACTTCCGAGTTGTCTCTGGCCAGTCACTCTGACTCAGGGTCCTTCCCGCTGGTGCACCCATCACTCAGCTGAGATGGTTTCCAGTAAGGATTCTGGGAGATTGGTGGGATATGTGGACTAGAGTCTTCTCTCCCATGTTGACCTTTCCTGAACTCCTCCACTTGGTGGTAGCTTGTCAGTTCCACATTCCTTACCAGGACCTCCTGTTGTAAGATAACTCATGCAAGTGGTTACAATGGTGCCCGGCCAGGGTGGGTGGTTTCAGTCAGTGGGTATCCTAACAGCTCCTCCCAGGAGACTGGGGAAACCCTTCCTACAACTATATATATGTATATATTTAAAAAAAAAACCCATTTTATAGCTATGGGCACTGATAGGTATAGGAAGTAACTTCTCCAAGGTCACTGAGCTAATGTGTAAGGAACTCTTTAGCTCAAGCCCCCCATACAAGAAGAATTTAGGGACTCAAAGCAGTAGTCCTTCAAGGAATTAAGAAAATCTGTGGACAGCTTCTGAGCATTGTGTCTCTCCAAAGCGTGAACATAGCAGAAGAGGTGCAGAGGGAGCCTGAAGCCCGACTGGGAGACCCTCCATGCTGAAAGGCATGTGGTAGGGTGATTTCTCCTGTCACTTGTGTTCTGCTTACCTTACCTTCTCTGATCCTCCTCTCTCCTTCCCTGGGGCAGGCAGGCATGTCCACAGACAGCTGTAAATTGCTGATCTTTGTGAAGGACACTGAGGAAAGACAAAGTGAAAGTGAATTATTAAAGAGAAAAAAAATAGAGCCGCCTGTGAACTCTCAGACTCTGGAGCAGCACAGTGCTTGGAGCTGAGCACTGCTTGTTTCGGAACTCTGGGATTGATAATTGCCAGCTCCCTAACCCTGCCCTCTGAGAACTGAGGCACCCCCCAGGCACTGAGAGGCAGTGTGGATTCCCAGGCAGAGAAGCAGCACAAGGGGGACTTGGTCCCCAAGGTTTGGAAACTGCTGATCTTTCCTTTATCTTTTTTTTTTTTTCCTTCTGGAAAAGTACCTGGCTTTGAGGAATAGCGGGCATACTTAGTCAATTAGACTGCTGGCACACCCATTGATCTTTGGGGAGTTAAGGTCAGAAGAACAATTACCCAGTCTGTAATCCTTATCTACCTTTCTCTCCTCTGGACCTGTTGGAATTACATACCGTTGTCAATGCAAGCTTTGTTCTCCTGACACATCTCTCCCTCCTGCCATTTCTCTCTTCCTACCCATTGCTTTCTCTGTCTTCCTCAGTCTCATTATTTTCCTGGCTTCCCCTTTTTCCTTCTCTTTGCTCCTCATCTAGGGAGTAATGAGCTCATTTGGTCAATTTCAAGGCCATTCCCTGACTTGCTGCAGATCATATGTCTACAGGGGTGACTGCATGGTGCAGACGAATGCTTGAGGAATCACACAGATGGGAATTCAAATCCTGGTTTTTTGGCTTATTTGCTTTGTGACCTTGGACAAATCATTTAAGCATCTCTTCTTTGAATATGGACTATATCCGCATATGAGTGTGCTCATGATTGGCCCATGGCAAGTGATTCAGACTGTGATCTTCATCATCATGATTAACAATTATTATTCCCTATAGAGAAAAGATGTGGGTAATGTTATCCTCTGCCTGTCCCAGCCCCACCAGATCTCAGCAACAATCATTGTCCTTTAAGGCTCCGACTTCTCAGGAATATGGAATATGGAGTATTATGCAATAATAACCAATATGGAATATTAGGAACTGGCTTCCCTGGTGGCTCAGACAGTCTGCAATGTGGGAGACCTGGATTCAATCCCTAGGTCAGGAAGATCCCCTGGAGAAGAACGTGGCAACCCACTCCAGTATTCTTGCCTGGAGAATTCCATGGACAGAGAAGCCTGGCAGGCTACAGTCCATGGGGTCTCAAAAAGTTGGACACGACTGAGCAACTAACACTTTCACTTTTTTTTCTCAGAAAAAGTCTAGGTAAGTCAGATGTGTGGTTATCCAGGGTAAAGATGAAGAAATCCCTTGTTTTCTTCAGGCCGCAGCTTCCCCATCTGACTTCTCCACGTGTGTCCACTCTGACCACCTGACCTGTTCCCAAGATTTTGGTTCCCTCTCCAGTTTCCTGCTGGGATGGAACCCAGCACAGAACCTCTAGCCTGGTGAGATTTCAGGTTCCTACCAGCTCTGCATGCCAGAGGTCAGTGATTCTTCTACTTTGGCTTGGAGTACACGTGATACTACAGAAGCGTGGTGCTGGAGGGTGTAGCTGGGGAAGCCTAGAGGCTGTGGTCTCTGCCTCCACAGCACCACTGCAGGAAAGAGCCCTCTGCCACTCCTTCAGAGCCATCAGCAATAGTGCCATGTGAAGGCATTACGCAGGGGGAGAACAGGATTTATTCATGATTCTTGGCATCAGCAGATATATCCTGGTATTTCTGAAAGAGCACTGGATATGGAACCAGAAGACTTTTTCTGAGTCATGGTTCTGTCATTGACTAATTATAAAAACCTGAGCAAGTCATTTAACTTCCGGAGAGACATCCCCTACCATTCAGTGACAGCAGTCATTTAATATGGATACATCTACACAGTGGTTAGGAACGCTAGCTCCTTCCTTTATTAAAACAGTCTTATTGGTGTGAGGGATATTTGTCATGGATTTCTACTCTGCTTGGAGAGACAAAGTGTTTATAGCAGTTGCCAATTACAGGATAAAAGGCAGCATGGCTTTGAAGCTAAGGACAGGGACTCCTGTGAGTGTGAGACTGCCAGGATTCACATCTCTCATCTACTTACCAGCTGTTACCTTGGACAAGTTAACCTCCCTCTGTGCATCTCCATTTCCCATCTGTAAAATGGGGCTTGCGATATTAGTGCCTAACTCATAGAGGTTTGCTGAGGATTTGGGGAGTTAACAGACATAAAGCTCTTAGAACCATAAACATCACAGAAGAGTCTTTGTCTCAGTATTAGCTACTATAATTATATGTCTAACTCACAATAATTCACCTTAAATGCCTCTTTTATAAGTAGCCATTTTCTTTCTTCACCCCCTGGCCATATTTGATTGCATTAGGGAGTAGGTTTTGGTCTTAAGGGTTCAGCATCCCTTCCGTGGTAATTTGGGAAAAAAAACAAATAATGATGTGTGTATGTATGTGAGAGACAGAAAGACAGGATAAGGGATTTGTGATAAATATGCTCAAAAGGTTTGCAACAAACATATTCTCCCTAATTCCCACCAGGCAGACTAGAGGTACACAAAAAGAAACAGAGAGACTCACAAAGAAAGGCAGAAACACAGAGACAGAGAGAAGCAGTCAGAGATGAAGGGAGCCAAAGAGGCTAACACACACATGCAGAGTGGAAAACAGATGAGAGAGAGAGTCAGGCAGCTTTGGTTCTAGTGCCTCCTTGGAGCCCAGCTGCATGTCTAACCTTGGGTTCCAGAGGATACTCCTATGTCTTTATACCAAATCCCTCTGAATCAGTCAGGATAGGCTTATTTATGCTGCTGTAACAAACATACCCCAAATCACAGTGGTTTCATGCCACCTAGGTTTTGCTCTTTCCATGTGCCAACCTATATATTCTACCAGGAAGCTATTTCTTATCATCCTCACTCAGGGATGCAGTCTGTATCCTGACATGCTTCCACGATAGCTTTTGTAGGAAATAAATATGGCAAATGTGCACTGGTTCTAAAACTTCTCCTTACTAGTGACACAGATTGCCTCTGCTCACAATTTCATTGGCCAAACAAGTCACATGACTATACTTACTGTTAAAGGGATGAAGGAAACTTAAACATGTAGCAGTAAATGGTACCCAGACTGTTTCTGAACACCCTCTGATAGCTACCATACCCTCTTTTCTTCTCAATTCACCTTGAATTGCTTTCTATTAAATAACAAATAATAAATCCTAACAAATGATAAGAAAAGAAATTGTTGGTTCCCTAGATGATTAGATGTTAATTTGTCTGGGACAAGCAATCAGTGCTTTTGGACCCCAGAGAAGAAGCAAACCAAAGGGAAGATAGAGTTATGGAGATTGGATGAAAGGTGTGGTATTTGAGCTGGGCTATGGAGCAGGGAGTATTTGCTTAGCACTAGCATGACTCAGTCTGCAAAACCTTAGAATCGTACATGATGTGGTTAACCTTGGGGGTCATGCAGACTGGAGTCTGTATCCCTGCTCTTTAGGGACAGAATAAGCTGACTAATAGCAAGCGCCTAAAATATCACATGATGCTGACTAGCTGTTGTGGAAAATGTTACTTGTCTTCCCTTAACTCCTTACACAATGATCTCCTCTTTTTAGTTACTGCTGCTGCAAGATTTTCATCTTATTTTCCCCTGGGGAATCTAAACACTTCATACTGACAGTATCATTGGGAGCCATGTGATTGAAGGGTTTGCCATTTTACTGGGAAGACTAGTTTAATTGTTGGCATAAAGTTCGTTGCCTTGGTGTTATCAGCCAACAGGCTTGAGGCTCAGAGATACCATCTGTTTCTCAAAACATTTTTTTTCCCCAGAATCTTCCCTGAGAATATAATTTTCCATTTAACGTCAGAGTTTTATTTTTTTTTTTACTTATTAGTGGAAATTTGGGGATATTATTATTCTTTCCTTATTAATAGTAACCTATAAAACTAAAGACAAAAGGAGATGTACCTATAGAAAAGTAGTTGAAGCCTAGTGATTTAAGGTTATATCTCTAATACAGAGCTTGAAACTGACTCTCCTTTGTCTAAAACCATCAGTGGGTCTCCAATAACCACAGAATTAAGTTCAGGGGCAATTTCAGTAATATCTCCCACTATGTGTTATTCTTCCCCACTTTTTTCTTTGGCCCATATTATTCTTCATCTTGTACTCTCCCTCACAACTCCAACTACTGAAATCAGCTGCACAGAAAAATATTTAGAGTACATTTGGTTGCGAGTAATAGAAGACCCAATTCAAAGAGATTTAAATAATAGTGAGATTTGTTGGCTTATGTATTTGGGGAGTCCACAGATATGGGAAAACTCGAGGTTGGCTCACCAATATCACAGAGTGAAGTTCTTTCTCTTTGATCTACCTTTTATGGAGCCAATTTCACTCCTTGGGATTGCAAAATAAATGATAATATCCCCTTGAACTACATGCCTTCTGCTTCCCTGGGAAATAGAATAACATTTCTGTTTATTCAGCTTTTGAACTAATTTCCAAGCTTCCTCTGATTATACCTTTATAAGTCAGTTATCCACTCTAAGTTACTCTGAATAGTGTAATAGAAGGCACTAAATGCCTTAAGCTTGGATTATATGTGCATTCATGAACAAGTCATAGAGACAAGTTGACTTAGACCAGTCAGCACCTCCCCCATCCTCATCTTTATCCCAAACCTTACTGAATTTCTTAGCTTGAAATTCCCCAGTTGGAGTTTCAAAATCTAGAAGAAAGGGTCCGTGAAAGTATGCAAGCTGGAGCTGTAACCATCAATACATCTAGCACAGTCACACTCAATGTTGTCTATAGACTTAAAAAATATTTATGGAGGACCTAGTCTTCTCTAGGCATTCTACAAGATAGAATTTTAGGCTTAAAGGAAGTCAAATCTAGTGGGCATGAGGTGCATGCTTAGTCACTCAGTCGTGTCTGACTCTTTATGACTCTTTGCGAACTCATGGACTGTAGCCCCCAAGGTTCCTCTGAATGGGATTCTCCAGGCAAGAACACTGGAGTGGGTAGCCACCCACTTCTCCAGTGATCTTCCCATCCTGGATCTCCTGCATTGCAGGCAGATTCTTTACTATATGAACCACCAGGGAAGCCCTGGATGTGAGGTGGGGGAAGACCAAAACGGAAGCTTTTTGAGAAGCTTTTCTGCTCAGATACTGTGATAGAAGTAAGCACACAGTGCTGTGTGAACCCAGGGAAGAGGAGAGGGCATGCATTATGGAGGGTAGGAGTGAGTGAAGTCAGAGAGGGCTTTTCAGGAGAGATGATTCTGAGGTTAACCAAGGGGACACGTGGACTTAATCATTTAGGCACATGGAAAGACGGGAAAGGAAATAATGGCATTCTAGACAGGCACCACAGTATCTGTGAAGACAGAGCAATTGGAGCAAGCATAGCAATTTGGATAATGCAACTAGTTGAGTGTAGCATAGGGTCAAGAGTGTGGACTCTGATGTTGGAATGCCTAAGATTACATGCCAGTTCTACCATTTTAGTGGCTGTGTGATGGGTAAGTTTTGTGACCTCTCTGAGCGTTAGTTTCCCCATTATAAGTAGGTGTTAGTCACTCAGTTGTGTCCAACTCTTTGCAATCCCATGGGCTATAGCCCACCAGGCTCCTCTGTCCATGGGATTCTCTAGGCAAGAATACTGGAGTGGGTTGCCATTTCCTCCTCCAGGGGATCTTCCCAACCCAGGGACCAAACCAGGGTCTCCTGCATTGCAGGCAGATTCTGTACCATCTAAGCCCCAGAGAAGCCCCTTTCCCATTATAAAATTGGCATAATAATAATAGTAACTGCCTCATTAGACTGTTGGTGATGATTAAATGAGTTATTATGTTTAAAACACTTGGATTGAGCTCTACCATAAAAAACTCTGTTAAAGTGTTGGTGATTATTATCATGGTCAGGGCTGTGTGTATGTAGAGGCCCACTTACTTATGTATTTGGAAGAAACTGAGTCTGGGAAGCGGATGAGAATCGTGGGAGAATTTATTATAAATAATACAGTCTTGTTTTGCTTTTGGTTTCAGCCTTGGCAGAAATTCAAGGCCTGAGAACTATAAAGAGTGTCATTGTTCTTTTCTAAATGGATGGTCTGAGCTGCTGAGTCAGGGATATTCTGCATGATCATATCAATGTTGTTGGCTAACCATTACTATAATCATTTCTGCTTAGCAATCTCCTCAGCTCAAAAAAAATTAAGTCATGAGAGCTCATGCTTAAAGGTTTGTGCTTTGGAATCAGACAGTTCTATCTGGTCTGATATATGACATATCTTATCATATGTGTGTATCTTTTAAATCTCACACCAACTCTGTAAGCTAGGTCTGGGCATTCCCATTTTGCACATGAGGAAACTAGGGTTTGGAGAAGTTAAGTAGCCATCCTATTGCCTTTAAAAAATTCTTTTTTTTTTATTGAAGTACAGTTTGATTGATTTATAATGAATCACAATATAAATATTGAGTACAGCACTTTCACGGCATCATCTTTTAGGATTTGAAATAGCTCAACTGGAATTCCATCACCTCCACTAGCTTTGTTGTGTGCTCACATATACAACACTAGTTTGTATGTGTATTCACATATATGCATATTTGCATATATATTTATTCTTTTCCGTTTAATGGTTTAATGCAGGATATTGAATATAGTCCCCTGTGCAACAGAGTAGGAAGGACTTTTGTTTTATCCATTCTATATGTAATAATTTGCATCTGTTAATCCCAAATGGCGTCATTCTACTCAGTGGACATGAGTTTGAGCAAGCTCCGGGAGTTGGTGATGAACAGGGAAGCCTGGCGTGCTGCAGTCCATGGGGTCGCAAAGAGTCAGACAAGACTGAGTGACTGAACTGAATGCCAAATTTCCAATCCATCCTTCCCATCCCTGAGCCATAAGTCTGTTCTCTGTGTCTGTGACTGTTTCTGTTTTGTACATAGGTTTGTTTGTGTCATATTTTAGATCCCACATAAAAGGGCTATCATATGGTATTTGTCTTTCTCTTTCTGACTTACTTCACTTAGTGTGATAATTTCTAAGTCCATCCATGATGCTGCAAATGACACTGTTTCATTCTTTTTTATGGCTGAATAATATTCCATTGTGTGCATTTATTGTATGAATGTGTGTTTTATCTATTCTGTCTGGGTACTTGAGTTGTTTCCATGTCTTGGCTATTATGAATAGTGCTACTATGAAGATGTACCTGCATGTATCTTTTCAAATTATTGTTTTCTCCAGATATATGCACAGAAATGAGGTTGCTGGGTCATATGGTAACTCTATTTTTAGTTTTGTAGGGAAACTCCAATATGTTTTCCATAGTGGCTGCACCGGTTTACATTTCTACCAACAGTGAAGGAGGGTTCCCTACAGGTGTGTTGTTAAGATGTGATCATGCTTGTGAACCACTCAGCACCATGAAATAAATCTTTGATAAGTTATCTCTGATAATGATGATGACATTTGGCTTTTTCACATTTTTAGCAAGGATAAAATTAACTAATGGGTATGCAGGCAAATGCAAGGAGGCGAGACCATTCATTGAGACTACTGTTAGAAGAGTTCATGATTAATCTGGTTAAATTGCAACCCTCCTATGTTCTTTATTTAAATCATTTTTATTTCATTTTCTGCAGAAAACTCTTCACCACCTAAAATACTGTATTTTACTCATTTGCCTTTTTGTTTTTGCATGTTGCCCTCTGGGATATAAGCTCCAGGAGGGCAGCAATAACAGTCTGTTTTGTTTTTTTGTTTTGTCCCCCATCCCTAGAACAGTGCTTGGGACTAATATGTGCTCCATCAATATTTGTAGAGTGAATGAACTAACTGGCAAATTAATTCATCAATTATCAGTTAGGATAATGACATTTCAGGTCCCTCCCAATTCCATGATCCTATGATTTTGTGTGTTTCCATGAATTTCTCAGTTATTTCTACATTAAAGAATAGGATAATGGGAAAGTATCTGTTTCCATTATTTTGCTGGCAAGGTCATGGGTACTTTATAACTCTCTAGCCTTGGGTAGCCATGAGCATTATTCTCCATTTGTTCATTCTTTAGGTTCAGGAAGGGCCACTTCTGTATTTGGTTGTCACCACCTGTATGTCAAACGTTAATGCCATGTCAGAGAACAACTATACAGTGCTTTTCTCAGCATCTGCTCATGGAGGGGAATCATGGCCATAGTTGTTGCACATTCTTCCATGAGCAGGCCAGCAGCTGGGACTTCACTGCCTTCTCACTTTCTCCTCTGGTCTAGACAGTTCTGACTTGTGGACTGCAGATCTTTCCCCATCCACACTGCATTTTTCCAGGATGATACAGATCACATCAGACATTGTTGTCTCAACTGGATTAGCAGTCACCTTCATTTCTTAATGAGCATCCAGTGTAACAGGACTCAGTCTTTTATAAGCAAATGCAGATTCTCCTCCTTCCTTCCTTCCTGTCCTACCTGGTCTTGCTAAGTCTTTTGGGAGACTCTTGCTCTTCTTGGAGCTCTGTTCTACTCTCCACTTAAACATCTCACTGTGCTCCTTTCCACAGCAGCTCCATCAAGTCCATGACCTTGCACTTCCCCACCGTCCTGTCTGTCTCCTGAGCTCCAGACCCTGGTTTCCACTGTAAGCTGGACATCTGTCCCTACCTGGAAGTCCTAGGTTCTCTGCATGCTGAGATACAGATGACTGAAGTCATCACATGTGCCTTAAGCCTGCCTTCTTCTGTCAGGGAATGGCAGCATCATCCCATCCCTCTAGCTGCACAGATCAGACCCCTGACGTTCCTCTCCTCCCTTCTTTCCCACTTCTTGACCTCCAGTTGGCTTCCTGCAGATATGGATTAAGCATCATGATGACTCAAATCTAGCCACTCCTCACTTATGTGTCCTAGTAACATGCCCTCATTATACTTTGAATACAAACTTTTAAACCTTTTGCCTTCAGTGTTTGCTTTCTCAAATACATTCAATTCATAACAACAGAGTTTTCTAGAACCCATTTCCAACCATATCATGCTCCTAGTTAAAACTATCTGTGCCTTCTGCAGGAGTGAGTCTAAGCTTCTTGATCTGGCCTTGACCTAGCTCTCTGGCTTGTCTGCCACCGTGATCCTTAGTTTCCTCATCTACAAATGGCATATATTAATCCCTTTTGGATGGCCATAGTGAGGATCAAATGAGCTCATGCAGGTTACACAGGTCATATTTGTCAGGCACATAGTAAATGCTTAATAAATGCCGATCCCCTTCCTGTCTCTCCCTAAACCAACATTTGGAATTATTAAGGCCTTCAGTAGGACTTTCCTGGTGGTCTGGTAGGTAAAGAATCCACCTGTAATGCAAGAAATGCAGGTTTGATCCCTGGGTCAGGAAGATCCGCTGGAGAAAAGCATGGCAACCCACTCCAGTATTTTTGCCTGGAGAATCCCATGGACCGAGGAGCCTGGCAGGCTACTGTCCATAGCGTCGCAAAGAATCGAATATGACCCAAGCGACTAACACGTGTGAACTTCAGTGGATTTCCTCTCCTTTAAACTGAGCCTGGAGTCTTTATACCTGCCTTTCCTTTGCAGTGAATGCCATCCTCCTGCCCCTCCCCCATTCCGTCTCTGTGATGATGGATCATCAAGTAATTAGGACAGTGAGCATTTGAAACTATGTCAGCTCCCTGATGGATCAGTTCCTATGCGCCTGGCCTAGTACTGAGAGAAGCATGTGCTTCTATCCATGCTTCTCCCCCAAGAACCCCAGATCTCTGCCTGTGATGGCTGGAAGGGGGAAAAAGGGAATGCATAGGGTACTGATGCTGTGGGCAACACCAGCAGCTTTTCCTCTCTCCTGGAGGCTTTTGGGTGGGTATTTGGCAGTGGGGGTTAGTGAGAAAAGCAGAAGTGTCAGAATCAGAAGATGGGGGTTTGAGTCATTGCTCAAACCCTACTGCTGTGTACCTACAAGTTCCCCAAATTTTATGAGCCTCAGTTTTCTCAGCTCTTGAAATGGGGATAATGCTCTTTTTCTCACTGGGTTCTTGGAAAATTCCAATTAAATAATGGATGAATTATGTAAGGTATCATTTTGAAATGGCTACATTAAATATCGATACTAGGTGTGCTCTGCTGAGAAGGCATTTAGGAATACAAGTGGTATTCTTATAGCAGACTTTCCTTTTTACTTCCTATGTGGGAGAACTGAGTGAACATGTTAATTATTCTTTCTCAGTCTTAGTATATTTAGTTTTAAAACAGGGATAATTGCCCTCACACTTTGTAGGATGAGTTATGTATTATGTTCTTGGTAGACTGTAAAGTACTAGCAATAGGTTTTTATTGTTACTCATACTAATGGTGGTGGATCTAATTATTTATCTTAATTAAATCATGACAGTGAATAATATTGTTCTTAAAGGCTGGCACACCTAGTGGAAGCTGTGGGTGAGTCACTTAATCTCTGTATCTGGTTTTCAAATATAAAGTTAAAAGGTTAAACTTAGTTGGCGCCTAGAATAGGAGCTGGTATACAGTAAGACAGTGATAAGTAGAAACAGTAAGTGCTCAATAAATGCATGTTGCATAAATGAATGAATGAATGAACAATAAAAGCTATTTCTTGGAGTTATTTTGAGCGCTCTACAGAATGAGAAAGTGCCTTATGTACTGTGGAGGGAAGCAGTGTAAGGACTGTGCTATATGGCAGGCCAGTCCCGTAGATGGCCTGGTTTTCTCCTGCCATCTCCTGCCACAGTAACCTCCTTCAGTGTTTTGTATGCTCATTTCACGCAGCAGAGATGGGGTTCCCACACCCAGCCCTCTGGGGACAGGGCCAAGTCTGCCTGCGAAGCCCACGGAGACCATGGTGTTAGTAACATCAAACAGACTGACAGTAATAAACACACGGGAGGGGCCTTTGCTTTTCTCCAGCCTCACTCATTCTTGTACATCCCAGTTTGGAATAACATCTAACTCAAGAGGCAGAGATTTATGCTGGTTTAACCCATGACATTCCTTTTGAGAAATCTGTGCAGACAACTTTTTAAGCTTTGTTATGCTCCTGACCAATGGTGAATGAATATGTCCCCTTTGTTCTAAAGGTAGCTGAATTTTTAAAAAGAAAGCACTTATCATGGACTTTGGAAGCATTAGAAAGTTAGGTAGAGGCTTCTACCATAACCTCCCATCCAATTTCTCTTACATCACTCTTGGCAGCTGACTGGTCAGCCTCTGTGTGTATTCTTCCAGAGATGAGACGCTATTTTATTCAGCATCTCATCTGCTGGGCCAATATCCACCTGCCTGATTTTACCTCTTTGATCCTAGTTCTGTCCTTTGGATTGTCACAGCACAAACCTTGTCCCTCTTCCATCACTTTTGTTGAAGTGACCCCACTTCGAATGGTGGAGAGTTGTACTCCTGGCCCATTGTTTCTTCTCTTCATCCTGAGCCTGTCTTTAAATTTGTCTTTCTGTTTTATTGTTTTCAATAATAAATGAAATTTGTTGAGATAAAGTTTACTATGTGCCAGACTCTTTCCTAAAGGCCTTAGTTGGTTAGCTGTTAATCCTTACCGGAGTCATGAGGGCCAGATGGGAAGTGCAGCCTTTCAAATAGGGAATATTTTGTTTTGTTTTGAAAATATCACTCTGACTACAGGGTAGAGAATGGACAGGTGACTATAATACCTAGAGGTACCTGATAAGCAGGACGCTCACACCTAGAGTGGGACTCTCTGCATCTGTTTAAGATAGCAGTGATTCCTCCTGGGGTAGCAGCATAGGACTGTGGTCCAGAGCCCCGCCCAGGAGCCCAGATGCCTGAGTTTGAAATCTGGCTCTTCTTCTTACAAATGCTACAAGCTTGGTTAAGTTACTAATCTCTCTTTGCCTCAGCTTCCTTGTCAATAAAATACCACCTACTTCCTGTGGTCATTGTGAGATTATGTGAATTAATATATACCAAGTGCCTAGAGTGGAGCCTGGCAGATAGTCTTCCTCATACGGATGGGTTCTCTTCTGAAAGTGCGTTCATAAATCCAATTTCTTCTTAAGTCCAATAAAACTAGCCTAAATACCCTACTAACACAATTGGCTAACGTAGTACTTACTGTAATAGGTTTATAATACTTTTCACACAAATAATACATAAAAAAGCGCGAAAATAAAGGAAACATTTTAAATCTTACAGTATAGTACATTGAAAAGTACAATAGTACCAGCTATATATCACCACTGCTTTTACACTTGTTTTTGGACATCCTAGGCTTGAAATAGAGAGACTGTCCTACTGTACTCTATAAATACCATACACAAAGCACAACCACCTGTTGAGGACGCAAGCATGTGACAGTGTACACCGGACATGTGAACTAACTTCCATGATTAGACATGTGAATGCACATTCTCATCTTTGAAACCCTGCATGTAGCTTGAAGGTTCTTATGTAAGGGACTTAAGAAATATTATTTTTTAATGGCCATTCACATTGTTGATTGAAAGCAGTTGTGGTTGATTAAATCCATAAGATCATTATTACATAGCAAAAAATATTTTATGAGAGTTTTAAGCATAATAGATTAGTCCAACTATTCAACTAAACAGCACAGGTCCTGCTGAAGGCTTCCACTGCTCGTGAGTGAGTGGTTGCTTAAAATGAATGTCATGTGTGTACTTCCTTTTCTGTCTCATGTACCCATGTGTTGCTTTCAGGACCTGCCTTTTCTCTCTGACTGGAGGAGCATTCCCCTGCTGGTGTGGCTTTTGGCCACCTCATCTCTTTCTCTTTTCTGTCTTATTCAAGATTTAGCCTCAGAGAGCTCCCTCCCTCATCTCTTGTAGGGGACACTGTGAGGTGCTCCCAGATCCCCTTTCAAGGAGGGATATTTGTTGGCCCAGCTGCTGGGACTGCAATGGGAAGACAGCTTCTGCTTGCTGGCCCTTCCTGGGATTGCTCAGCTGTAGAGGTCAGGCTCTCCCTTGGGTAACGCCCATCCAGTGACTGGTTGACATGGAGAGAAAGAGCTCCAAATGGGACAGCTCTGCATGGTGGGTCCAGCACAAGAGCTCCCCCAGGGTTGACCGTGGTTGTCCTTGCAGGAGCATCACAGCGTCATGCCTCCTTCTAGGGACCCCTGCTTCCTGGGCCTCCTCCTCAAACATGGGCCCCAGGGCACTGGACATCAAACATCCTGCACCCTCCTCTGTTTCTGAGCTGGCCTCAGGGGAACCCACCCACTTGTGACTCTGCCTGGTGCCCCCTCAGAGCCAAAAGAAGATCACCTCATCCCACTCTTACCAGATACAATTTCTTTACAGCACTAACAGAGTCTGTCGTGAACTGGATTTGTTTATTACTTGTTTCCTTTCACCCCCTAGCTCCTTATCCTAAAATATAAGATTCTTGTCTGCCTCAAAGGCACTCAACAAATAATAGGTGAATGAATCTGGTATAATACCACAGTTAAGTTCACTCAGCATTTGAATCTAAACTTCCTGGGTTCAGATCCTGACTGTGAAACTTATCAGCCCATGATCTGGCACAAGTTTTTAAATTCTTGGCCCACAGCATGCATAGCACAGAGTAAGTGTTCAACAAATCTTAGCAGTAAAGGGTCAGTTCATTCACGGGGTTGTCGTGAGGATTGAATGAGGTGATGCAGGCAAATCACTTCTCACAGTGCTGAGCTCAGAGTAGGTGTGCAGGAAATTAATCTGTTGGCATCTAAGTTGTCTATGCAAAGTCACTGCAAAGCAAGTCTGCGTTGTCAGCCTCAGCCCCACAACCCCCTGCAGTGCCAGACACCATACTGAGCATACAGAAGGTGAAAAATAAAGACATATCAGTGAGTTGGTGAGGCACCCTCCCCTCCCAACTCTCGAGGGCAGAGGGTTCCTGCCTTTCCTCTGAGAACTCCACCCTGCCTAGGTCAACCCCATGGCAAATTCTTCACACACGCATTTCAGAGCAGTGATTTGAACCAGACTTCAGTGTCGTATCCTTGCTCCAATGTAGTCACCATGACAACTCCCAGTCCAGCAGTTTGAGGAAGGTGCTTCCAGATCTGAGGGCTGGCACGCTTGCAACCTCCAAACACGTGCCATATTTTTTTTTTTCACACTTCTCAGACAGATTGTAGGTTGTGTGTTCATTAATTAAAATGAGAGTAATTGGTCCCGGCAAATAGTCTGCACATCAGCTTGCAAATTGTGTGCACAACGAGGCCCGGTGGTTCTTCCTCTCCCATCTCACATCTCTATAGCTGGCTCCTTGGCTCCTGATGGTTTCCCCAAACCCCCAGACCCTCATTTTATGGTAACAGTTGAAAAATAAAGGGAGAATAGGATTGGAAATAGAATTTTCTTAACTTATTGGAAGTCAATTCTTGCTCAGGGAGGGAAGAAATAATAAGCCCCCTCAAATGTGTATAATACCTGGTGATTTTTGAAGAATTCGTTCACAGGTGCAGTATCATTTATTCCTCATTTCATCACTGGGAAGCAGCTACTATTATTGTGAGAGGTGTTAAGATCTCAGGCTCAAGTGGTCTCTTCCACTTAGTAGCTGTGGAAATGGCAACTTGCTTGCACCTTTCATATGTCATGTTCCCAATGTGAAATATAATAACTTTGGACCCAGTTCACAGGGCAACATTGTGGACTAAATGAAATCATGCAGCAGAAGCGCAGAGTCCACACTTTGGGCTCCTAAATTTCTTGCTGTGGATATACCCATTTCACAGATGGAAACCAAGGCCTCAGAGATCTCTAGCTAGTAATGGGCTTGACAAAAATTTAGACATCAAGTTCTGTGGTCACTAAATAGACCTTTCATAGCAGTCACTGTGGGCTGAATGTGTGCTGTGTAGGGCTCTGAGGTTTATATCTGACCTCAGATGACAAGTGTAAAGAGGTCTATAGAGGGTGCTCTGAAAAGTGGTCATGTGCAGGGAACCTTTCCTCCAATGAAACATTTCCTGATTTTTTTCCTATGATGAGGTTAACTTTCAGTCCTCAGAAAAGGTGTCATTCTCCCCCCTCATACGACAAGGTAACTTGTACCCTTTCTCAGTTATTGGACCCCCAGGCCATTTCAACATGCTGTTATTTACAGCATGGCAACCCCTGAGTGGCCAAAGGCTCTGCCACTTGCCTTACTTTCTGTAATTATTTTATCCTTTTCTATCTCTAGAACAATTCTGGTTATGGGCCTGGCCTCTCTTGATGTTCTGCTATCAAGGACCAGTGCCTGACCGGGGGCGGGGACCAGCTAACTCTTGAGCAAGCACTGGGGCCATCACATAGTCCTCTCTGCATCGGCGCTTGGTGCGTGGTAAATGGACCAAGGATATTAGCTCATAGGCAAAGCTACTGGGTTCTGGTCTTCTCTGACTTTTTAGTTGTGTGCTCACTCATGCTCACATGCAGTTGTCTCTTTTTGTCTGCATTCCTGACATTTCATGCAGGTGACTCACCCACGTCCTGATGCAGGTTCCTCTGGGCTCATCCATGGGAGGGTGAGCATAAGGCCTTGTTTCTACTCCTCTTGGGGAGGAGTAGACATTGCAGAAGTCTCTCAAAGCAGAAAGCTGCCCGAGTGCCCAGGCAGGCCCCCTGTCGTATATCCCACCTGACCGTGCACCGAGCCTGGGATTCCTGGCACTGTAGTGAATGTTTCCAGCCTGTGCTAGGAGCAGGACCTGGAGACCTTGGTATGTTTACCATGTGGTAGCTTTGTGTCTTTGGATGTCGTTGAGCAGCAGAGTGGCACAATGAAAGATGAATGTTTCAAAAGGAATCTGGAATAGCAGCGTGGATGGTTTTTGAAGCCTGGAGAACAGCCAGAGGCTGCTGGAATCATGGAGGCAGATACCCTCCCTGAATTGCATAGCTGTCCCATCTTTGAAAATCCAAGCAGTAGAAAAGAAAGCCCTGAACAAGGACTGGTACGAGTTGAGTTCTGATCCTCCCCTTCTCATTGATTAGGGCTATGACCCCTTTGATAAGTAACTGTCTAAGCCTCAGTTTCCTAATCTGTCCAATGGGGGCAAGTTATCCATGCCCTGGATGATTCTGTTGTGTTGCAGTAAAGCTTGAGCAAGATGATGACTTTGAAAGAGCTTTGAGAAAGACGACACATGCTACAAGAGACACATTATTAGTGTTATTACAGGGAAGTGAGGAGCTATAAATAGGATATTTTAATATAGTGAATGTTTCCCTGGATCAGATGGCTTCTTATTCTAAGGAAAAAATTTAGTTCAAGCCCAAGGCTAGTCATTAAACCAGCAAAACGATTTTCCTTCTGTGGCCTCAGTTTCCTCGCTCTTTGAAATGGAAGTTAGATTAAACGGTCTTTAAAGTCCTACTAGAGGCATGTTAGGATAGTAAATTCGGTTAATTTATGGAGAGCAGATTAGCGACATAGAAGAGAGTTCTCTGCCCTTTTCGGGCAAAGGAAATCACATCAACTGATTCCTGACTGCTCTGTGGCGGGTACTTCCCCTTCCCTCCCTTGTTTAACTGGCACAGAGCCCTGGGAGGCAGGCTTTGCTGACTTCACTCCACAGAGAAGAAAGCTGCTTCTCTGAGCTGTGGGTTGAATTCCCTGCCCCCATACACACACTCAGATGTTGAGTCCTGACCTAAGTGCTCAGAATGTGACCTTATTTGGGAAGAGGGTTCTTGCACGTGTCATTAGTTAAGATGGCATCATGAGGATGAACCCTAAACCAATATGATTGATATCCTTGTAAAAAGGTGCAATTTGGACACACACACACACACGGAGATTTCTGGATAAAGAAGACAGATATCAGGGTGATGTTTCTGTATACCATGGAATGCCCGAGATTGCCTGCACCCCACCAGAAGCTAGGAGAGAGCTATGGAATGGAGTCACCTTCACACCCTCACAGACCTTTGAAGAACCAGTCCTACTACTGTCTAGATCTCAGGTTTCTAACCTCCAGAACTGTGAGACGATTAATGTCATTGTTTAAGTCACCCGGCTTGTGGTACCTCATTATAGCAGCCCTAGGAGACTCAGAGAGGCTAGGAAACTTGCTCAAGCTTGCAAAGCTAGTGCTCAGATCCAGGTCTGTTTCACTCCCAAGCCTGCAGACTTGTTATTGTGCTCACCCTCACTGAATGTCAAACCCATGCACATGAAGGAATGGGACCAGAGAGCACACTCTGGAGTGCATCTAGACCCTCAGCATCCTCTTCCACCAAACTCTACTGGTCCCCTGCCCTGCCTAAGGAAAAAGGATGGAGTCTCTGAGGATCAGGGGCCATCCTTCTTGCTGGCAGCACTGGAGGAGGCAGCACGGAGCCAGACAGCCCTGGGCTTGGCTGACTTCCCCAAACAGTGACCTCCCACCGTTAGAATGTGGCATCCCCCTGCCGAGGAACCAGATGCCGCACATTGGAATGTGATGTCATGGCAGGAGGGGGTGTGTGAGCAGAGGTAGCCAGGGAGAGGCTGCTCAGACTGGTGTTGCCTTTTGTCTAACAGCTCGTGGCTCCTGGCCGAGATGGCTGAGAGTTGGCAGTCTACCCCCGGATTCGTGTGCACTCACTCACAAAACCTGAGGTGGGCATTCCTGTTGGCAGTCCAGAGCTTAATGGGTACTCAAGCAGGTGCCCCTGCTCCATGCACAAGCTCCCCAGAGGATGGGAAGGAAGGGTAGAGAGGAATAAGCTTCGGAAGGAAGTCATCCCTGCCTGTGTGCATGTAATTCCTTACTTTGACTTCTTACCTATCTCCTCTGCAAGGCGGCTCTAATCAGTCCCTCTCTGCTCAGATAGGGAGTAAATGGGCACAGAACTGTGAAGAGGGTTTTCCAAGGTTACACAATAACCTTGGGCTAAAAACTGACCTGTCCACACGTGTGTCAATAGCTTTTTCTCTGCAGCATGGACTGAAATAGAGAGAAGTTGGGGCACAAATGTGACTCTTTTCTCTACCTGCTGCTCAGCTTAGGGAGACCAGCAGAAGATAGAGAACTCAGCACCCTCTGGGAGACAGTTTGAATGTTGACTTTCTTCCTAAACTCCAGAGCTAACCATGACTTTCAGCAGGTGAGTTCCCACTGGCTACAAGAAAAAGTAGAAGTTCCTTTAGCTGGATTCTGCCTAACTTGCAGCTCCTTTCTCACACTCCATCTGCCACTGTCACTGTCCTCCAGCACACAGAGGTCAGCTCCTGGCCACCCCTGGAAGACGATCCTGAAATAGCAATTCATGCTAAGAGACAGGATGGAGTGAGGGAGACAGGATGGGGCTGGGCTGTGTTTGGAGCAAGCAGGTGGGGCTGAAACTTTCATTGCAAATGGCCCTGGTAAGGTCCTCACTTTTCTTTATGAGTCATTCCAGTTGTCTTAAAGGAACTGAGATGGAGCAGGGGGCCATCAGGCAACAGGTGTGGTCCCCCCCGACGCCAGGAAAGTGATAAGACAGTTCCTTCCTTTGGGTTTGTGTTGAGTTCCTAGCTCTAGTGGAAGGCCTGCAGAGTCCATAAACACATGACAATACATAAATACATGACAATAAATGGATGAGAAATCAGAAACTCCAGGATTCAGTGGCTTACACATGTATCCAATTTCCACTTCTGTTACTTTAAACCACTTCTCATCTGTATGCCAGAAAGCCCAGCTTTGGGGACAGATTGCACGCCTTTACATGATGAGATTTTGCATCTCCCATCCCTGACTCGGGCAGCAGCCTTTGAGAGTCCCGCTCTTCTGGAGCTCCGGCAAGCATTGCTATGAATGATGAGGCCCCCGGATGGTCTCAGTGCTGAGCAAATATTAACACTTTGAATCAATTGCGCCTCCTTGATTACTGGGAAAACTGTTCAGAGGCCGGCAGAGAGTTATTACACCATGCAACAGTCGAGCAGGGGTGATATAGTGGGAGCGGGCGGCATAAATGAGTTTAAGGCAAAGATGGATTTGCACTTGGAAACTGAAATCATACGGTGAGGTTTGCTGGTGGAATTGCAAAGTACACCTGGAAGAGTGCCAAGAATAACGCAGATGGGCCTGTAGCGGGTCAGCCTACTCTTTCCATTGTGGCCAACTGTAGAATGGGGAAATTAATAGTACCTACCTCATAGAGTGGCAAGGAGGAGTAAATGAGTTCATGCAAAAAGTGCTTAGCACAATGCTGAGTGTGTAGTAAGCACTCAGTGAGCATTACTCAACATTAAAAGTTCTGAATACAGCTAAGAATAAGAGACTGGGCCCTCTTGTCCTTACGAATCTTAGAGTGCTTGGGCAGCCAGTCATCTAATGTTGTGTAATGTAGTGGAGGCCGTGATGCAAAGATTCGGGGCATTGTACAACTCACAGGGGATTTTCGCAAGCTGGACTTGGCAGGTCAATGAAGACCTTGCAGATGATACAAGTGACACATTGAAGAAATTAACAAACAGGAGGCAGCCATGTGGGGATCTGAGATCCACCCAAGAACAGGGATTAATTGTCTACACAAAGACCTGGAGGTAGAAAGAGGGCATCCTCTGTACTCAGAGTACAGGCTAACTATGTCCAGTTAGGTGATATCCTGGTTTCTAGGGCTGCTGTGAAAAAATACCTCAGATCGAGTGACTTAATACAACAGAAATATGTTTTCTCACAGTTATAAGGTTCAGAGTCCAAAACCAAGGTGTTGGCAAGGCCCATGCTCTCTCTCAAGGTTTTGGGGAAGAATCCTTCCTTGCTTTCTTTCATCTTCTGGTGGTAGCCAAAAATCCTTGGCATTCTTTGGCTTCTGGCTACATCCCTCTAGTTTCTGCTTCGTGTGGCTGTCTTCCCTCTGTGTGTCTCTTGTGTTCTTATAAGAACACCACTCACTAGCTTAGGGCCCACCCTAATCCAGCTTAATCCCATTTTAACTAATTACATTCACAAGGACTGTTTTAACAGATATGATCATATTCTGAGGTTCTGAGTAGAATGAATTTTGAAGGAACACTATTCAATCCAGTAGAGCGAAGATGGCAACGGGAGTGGAAATGAATGAGAGTGAGACAGAGATAGGAACCTGATTCTCAAGGGATTCATAATAAATAATAATCATAAACCAGCATTCCCAAGCAACGACCATGTATGCTGGACTGTGGTAAGCACTTTACATGTATTAAATGCAGACTCACTTTGAAGGAGGGAAAGTCAAGTTGAGTGAGACCAGAGGAAAAGTCAGAGCTCAGAGTTCAAGTTAAGGTCCCTGTGGAAAGCAGAGGGCAGGCTTGGATTAGGATTATTCAAGGAACCTTTAATAATGGAACTGCTCACTGACATATAAGCAAGGCTTAGGAAAACCACAAGAGACAGAGCAGGATCCTGGAGTGTTGCCACCCCTGGGTCTGAAAGATGCAGCGAAGGGAGCAGGTACTGGAGCTCAGAGAGAATACTGTGCAAAGAGGACTACCTTGAGATGCTGTGGCCTTTGGTTAAGCCCAAGGTGACCACAGGAAGAGGCAGCTAGGAGAACAGGTGCCCTGCCTTGACTCCTTCCTCCTTCTTATCTCTTGTTGAGACCCCATTGGCTGGCCTCAACTAGAAGCCAGAGGACAAGTGGGTCCATTGATGTAGTCCACATGTATCCACCTAATGGGACACGGAGACAAGTGAAGAGGCCTAGAGAGTCGAGCTGGAGAGGCAGACAGACAGCCTTTTGTACTAGAACATTGATGAAAAGGGAGAGCTTAGGAGCTGGAGAACTGGAAAGTTAGATTGTGGTGGAAAAGTTGATATAATCTAACACAGAGAATAGATATATAGCACATGGAACTATACTCAATATTTCATAATAACCTATAAAGGTAAAGAATCTGTAAAAGCAATGTTGTTCAGTTGCTAAGTTGTGTCTGACTCTTTCTGACCCCATGGACTGTAGTACATTGGGCTTCCCTGTCCTTCACTATCTCCCAGACTTTGCTCAAACTAATGTCCATTGAATCGGTGATGCTATCCAACCATCTCCTCCTCTGTTGCCCCCTTCCCCTCCTGCCTTCAATCTTTCCCAGCATCAGGGTCTTTTCCAATGAGTCTGAATCACTTTGCTTTACACCTGAAATTAGCAGACTGTTGGGATCTGGAGTGAGACAGGCTTGCATTCACATTACTGACTCACTCCATCTCCAGCTAGTTGTGTAACTTTGACCACCTGCCTCCTCTTGGGGTTAGTAGGATGATTATACAGACCAAGACAATTTAGGTGCTTAACACAGTGCATGACATTTGTGATAAACTCTCAGTGAGTATCCACTACTGTTTCTATGTTTATAAATAGCAATGAACAGTAATCTGTTGCTGTGGGGCCTTTCTTGAGGGCCTGTGGCCAGTTACTCTATCCAACATTCATTCATCCATTGACCTATTCAACATGCATTTGTGAGCATCCAGTGTGTGCCTATCTTGGGTCTAGCTGGTTGTGGCAAACAAAGCCAACAAACTCTCTGCCCTCATGGAGCTTACATTCTGATGGGGAAAATAGATATTAAATAGACATATAAGGACATTCAGTTCATTTCAGTTGCTCAGACGTGTTGGACTCTTTGCAACCCCATGGACTGCAGCATGCAAGACCTCCCTGTCCATCACCAACTCCCAGTTCAGTTCAATCACTCAGTCGTGTCTGACTCTTTGTGACCACCTGGACTGCAGTACATCAGGCCTCCCTGTCCATCACCAACTCCTTGAATTTACTCAAACTCATGCCCATTGAGTCGGTGATAGCATCCAACCATCTCATCCTCTGTCATCCCCTTGTCCTCCCATCTTCAATCTTTGCCAGCATCAGGGTCTTTTCCAAAGACTCAGCTCTTCCCATCAGGTGGCCAAAGTATTGAAGTTTCATCTTCAGCATTAGTCCTTCCAGTGAACATTCAGGACTGATTTCCTTTAGGATGGACTGGTTGGATCTCCTTGCAGTCCAAGGGGCTCTCAAGAGTCTTCTCCAACACCACAGTTCAAAAGCATCAATTCTTCAGCGCTCAGCTTTCTGTATTGTTCAACTCTCACATCCATACATGACTACTGGAAAAACCATAGCCTTGACTAGACAGACCTTTGATGACAAAGTAATGTCTCTGCTTTTAAATATGCTGTCTAGGTTGGTCATAACTTTTCTTCCAAGGAGTCAGCGTCTTTTAATTTCATGGCTGCAATCACCATCTGCAGTCATTTTGGAACCCCCCACTCCCCCAAAAAAAGTCTGCTACTGTTTCCCCTGTTTCCCCATCTATTTGCCATGAAGTGATGACACCGGATGCCATGGTCTTAGTTTTCTGAATGTTGAGCTTTAAGCCAACTTTTTCACTCTCCTCTTTCACTTTCATCAAGAGGCTCTTTAGTTCCTCTTCACTTTCTGCCATAAGGGTGATGTCATCTGCATATCTGAGGTTAATGATATTTCTCCCGGCAATCTTGATTCCAGCTTGTGCTTCCTCCAGCCCAGGGTTTCTCATGATATACTCTGCATATAAGTTAAATAAGCAGGGTGACAATATACAGCCTTGACGTATGCCTTTTCCTATTTGGAACCAGTCTGTTGTTCCATGTCCAATTCTAACCGTTGCTTCCTGACCTGCATACAGATTTCTCAAGAGGCAGGTCAGGTGGTCTGGTATTCCCATCTCTTTCAGAATTTTCCACAGTTTGTTGTGATCCACACAGTCAAAGGCTTTGTCATAGTCAATAAAGCAGAAATAGATGCTTTTCTGGACCTCTCTTGCTTTTTCGATGATCCAGTGGATGTTGGCAATTTGATCTCTGGTTCCTCCACCTTTTCTAAAACCAGCTTGAACATCTGGAAGTTCACGGTTCACGTACTGTTGAGCCTGGCTTGGAGAATTTTGAGCATTACTTTGCTATCGTGTGAGATGACTGCAATTGTGTGGTACTTTGAGCATCCTTTGCCATTGCCTTTCTTTGGATTTGGAATGAAAACTGATTTTTTCCAGTCCTGTGGCCACTGCTGAGTTTTCCAAATTTGCTGGCATATTGAGTGCAGCACTTTGAAAGGATCATCTTTCAGGATTTGAAATAGCTCAACTGGAATTCCATCACCTCCACTAGCTTTGTAGTGATGCTTCTTAAGGCCCACTTGACTTCACATTCCAGGATGTCTAGCTCTAGGTGAGTGATCACACCATCATGATTATATGGATTGTGAAGATCTTTTTTGTACAGTTCTGTGTATTCTTGCCAGCTCTTCTTAATATCTTCTTCTGCTGCTAGGTCCATAGCATTTCTGTCCTTTATTGTGCCCATATTTGCATGAAATATTCCTTTGGTATCTCTAGTTTTCTTGAAGAGATCTCTAGTCTTTCCCATTCTATTGTTTTCCTCTATTTCTTTGCATTGATCGCTGAGGAAGGACAATAGACTGTCCAAAAGTGATCCATGCTGTGGATACAAGAAAACAGAAAATGGAGAGGGGGAATACTTAGGATGGGTTTGCAAGGTGAAATACAGCAGCAAGAAGAATCATTGAGAAAGTGTTATATGGGTCAGAGATCTGAATGGGGTTGAGGGAGGAAGCCATTCTATGCCTGAGAGATGGTTCTGGGTAGAGGAAAGAAGAAGGGTGCAGGCACTGAAGGTGGAGCCCACGGGAGTGTGGGCAGCAAGGATACCGCCTCTGGAAACTGAGTGCAGTGAGGTCAGAGGGGCGACAGGAGAGCCCGTGGTCTTTAGAGGACTGGCTTCTACATCACACGGCAGCACATTCTGAAGTCCTGGGCCTCTCACATTAACACTCTTCCCCATCTATAAAATGGGAACATTCATCCCTGTTCTGTTTATTCCCCAATTGGATTATAAGGGTCCAGTAAAAAGATGGGTTATTCTGTTGTTTTGAAAATAATTATTAGGCAGGAGAATGTTCTTACTGCTTAGTAATTTTGCCCTAGGCCACCTACCACTGAGGAGAAAGCCTGCCCATGCCCTCAAGTATGTGGCTGTGCCGGACCATTGCTTGACAGCGGGTTGTCATCTCTCTCTCAGCAAAACACATCTTCTTCCTTTGCTTCTTCAGATCTCGGGCCTGGATTTTAAAACAGCAGTTTCTCCCCACTGTGTTCCCTGCCCCAAACCTCCTCAGTGGAACTGCAGACAAGTAATTCACAGAGGCTTGTTATTTATCCTATATGCAGTAAAGACTTTCTATAGGTTATAGGAAATAAATGTGCTTTTTACTGTCATCTGTGGTTCTTATTAAACTTATCCCCTCAGTGGGGAAATATCTTTGCAGGACCAAGCAGTTTTATGTCCAAACAGCCAATGAGCTGATAATGGGTTTTATGTCTAGCTGTAACCAGCAGCCTTGCAGGCAGCCCTTGCTGCATTGCAGTCAGAAATCGTGGGTTTCTGAACCCGCAGCGTGTAAATACTTCTCATTAATGTGGTGGTCTGTGCTTGCAAATACAGAAACTGGTCTCCCTATACCTGTCTGCCAGAGGAAACATTGGGGAGTTGAGGCAAAAAAACTGAACCAAGAATGAGTGGCATGAGATTACGAATAAGGGTGGAGCAGTGGAAAGAATATTTTGCATTGGTGGAGTCTTCAAGCCAGGAGTAATTTTTTTTTTTTTTTTTGGTAGATACAGGAGCTGCTTTGTTATCTCTTAGTGGGAAAATGTGTGTGTGTATGTTTGTGTGTGGTGCATGCGCATGTGCGCATGCTTAGTCGCTCAGTCCTGTCTGACCCTTTTGTGACCCCATGGACTGTAGCCCACCAGGCTCCTCTGTCCATGGAATTCTCCAGGCAAGAACACTGGAATGGTAGCCATTCCCTTCTCCAGGGGATCTTCCTGACTCAGGGATCGAACCCACATCTGCTACATTGCAGGTGGGACCTTTACCACTGAGCCACCAGAGAAGCCCTGAAGGAGCAAGGCAACTAAAATTTGTTTGGAATTATTCTGCACATCAACCACTTTACATAGACCATTTTTTAAATATTCAATTAATTAGGTTGCCTCATGTCTTATTTGCGGCATGTGGGGTCTTTCATTGTGGCATGACAGCTTCTCTAGCTGTGGTGTACTGGCTCCTGAGCACAGGCTTAGTAGTTGTGATGCACTGTGCAAGCTTATTTGCTCCGCAGCATGTGAGATCTTAGTTTCCTGGACGTGGACCAAACCCACGTCCCCTGCATTGCAAGGCAGATTCTTAACCGCTGGACCACCAAGGAAGTTCCCCAGACCATGTGTTTTTGATCTATGAAAAAAACTGGTGAAATTGACATTTTAATACTGATTGTAAAATGATGTAAAAGAAGATTGAGGATTTAAAACCTTACAGTTGATATATCACTGAGCCAAGATTATAACACAGGTTAACTACATCAAGTCAGACAGACCAGCTTCTCACCTCAGAAAACTTTGTAAGATGTAGTATCTTTATCTGTCAAATGGCGATGATAATGTCACGCCTGGAGATATGTGGTTAAAAACCCCATCATGGTGCTGGTGTGCAGGTCATGTTTGACAAGAAGCCCTGACTTCTAGCCAGCTTTATTCTTCCTTCCGTTCTTCTTCCCTTTCTTTCTTCACTTCAGTATTACATGTTACATGAAAGTAACCACAGGCAATAAAGGTGAGACCACGGCTTTGGTGAAATAATGGAAATTTAAGATCTCAAACCTTGCTCAATTGTGTGCTTGCGAACTCACTTCCGTCTTGTCCTACTTTTTGCAACCCTATGAATTGTAGTCCACCAGCCAGGCTTCTCTGTCCATGGCATTCTCCAGGCAAGAATAATGACGTGGGTTGCCATGCCCTCCTCCAGAGGATCTTCCTGACCCAGGGATCAAACTCACATCTCTTACATCTCCTGCCTTGGCAGATGAGTTCTTTACCACTAGCGCCACCTGGGAAGCCCTAGGTGTTAGATACCAAACCTAAGTGTTAACCAACAGAGTATAGTTGACACTATGGGAACCTCAAACTTTCATTTGGAATCACGGTGTTGGTTTAGCCTGCAGAGTGATTTCATATAGAGTTGTTTAAGTGTAAATCTAGAAAGTGGGTTTCTTTTCATCACAATTGGAAACGAGAGGAAGATAGTGAATTAGTACTCTTCAGAGCCTACCATGTGGCAGCTACTTGTAGATGATAAGTTTCAAACTCAAGGTCACGTAGCAAATGACACATCTGAGAGTCCAATCAGAGTCTGACTCCAAAATCCATGCTCCTCCCACTATTCCAAATTGAATTTTTCCAGCAAATCAAATGTCCTATTTACTAGGAGATCCCAGTGCATGTCATATGCTTGGTGCCAACTTGCAAAGAATCAGAACATACCTGACAATCATTTCTTTCCCTGTTGATTCAAAAGGCCCTGGAGAGTCTCTCAGTGTGGCTGCTGACTGACTCTGAGCATAATTATCATTGAAAGAGAGTGTGAAAACAGTGCAGGTAATTTGTGTTCTCTTTGTTCTGGATGAACAGTCTTTGACTAGACTTTCAAGGCAAACAGAGACTTGACTGATTCACTTCCGGGCCTGAGACCGTGTCAGTGGAAGAGCCCATATTCTTACATGAGTGGAACAGCATGAAGATCTTCAGGTTTGAACATGCGAGAACAGGTAGCAGGACACGCTGTACCACTCCATCCATTCTGTGAGATGTCACTCATTTGGTTCACCCATCAGCAGGCATCAGCATCAGGAAAGTCCAGTTTCCCCCATGCCACACTCCATGCCATGCTCTCCAACGTGGCAGCCACGGGCCACAAGTGGCTATGGAGAACTTTAAGTGTAATTAATGCCACCTGCTAAAATGATAATATTTGCTTATATTCAGTTAAAGAAAATATATTGTTTAAATTAATCCCATCTGTTACTTTTTGTTCAAATGTGGCTACTGGTAAGTTTAAGATTATATATGTGGCTCTCATTCATGCCTGCATTTTAGTTCTCTTGGTCAGCAGATACAATCCATAGAATACAATATAATATTATTGTATTATATTGTATACAACCCATAGAATAATCAGCATTTTCAACATTTTCAAAATAACTAAAATTTGAATATGATTTTTCAGCCTAAGTATGTTGCATAAATATCATGTCATGATAAGAATAAGGAGGAATTTTAGTGCTTATCTAGAATATCTGTATTTCATAGCTAAAGAAAGTGAGACCTAGAAAGATGAAGCAACTTTGCCCAGGGTCACACAGCCAGTAAGTGAAAGAGCTGGGTTAGAACTCAGGCCACTAGCACCAAATATGTTTCCATTCGATGAATGACCCACAGAATATAGGCATCATGAGACTTATAGTGTCTTCCTGGGAGCTCCCCACCTCTTTGTCCCCAGCACCATTGCCTGGCACGTGGCAAGAGCACTTTTATTCAACGCACTCTGTCTGAGATGCCTTACCATATTGCACAAAGGATGCACAGATAAGTAATACTCTCAGGTTCTGTTCTCCAGAAGCTCACAATATGGTGGAAAAGATACCAGATGGATAGTAACCAGTTAAAAATCATAAAACAGAGGTATTAGCAAAGTATAACTGGAAGCTAATATGGAAATATATTCACCTCACTAGTAACTTTAAAACTGTAAATAAACCTCTGATGTCTCATTGTTACTTTATTGATATTCTTTCTAGTTTCAGAGGAATTTCAAGTAGTTAATAATCCTATATTAGAAAAAAATTAATAAAAAAAATAGAAAAAAAAAGTTACTCTTCCTGCAAACATGTCCTGTGGAGGGACAAGGCTTCAGCCCAAGTAAGGGGTTTGGACTACATAAGCATTTCAGTTACCATGATGTCCTTTACCCTCATTTGCTTGGATTTAGAAAAAAAAAAAATAGTTGTATTTCACTGGATATTTGATATATATTAGGCATAACCTTTCCCCTGGAGGAAGACATGGCAACCCACTCCAATATTCTTGTCTGTAGAATCCCCATTGGCAGAGGTGCCTGGCAGGTTGTAGTCCATGGGGTCACAAATATTCAGACACAACTGAGTGACTAAACACAGCACAGCACAGGAAAAACCTTTATCTTATTTTCTTTTTTAAAAATCCAAAATTCCCTGCCTTCCATCAGTGTCAAAATGGGAAAGTTCCTTGGGGAGAAGAAACCAAGTCTTGTTTTGCCCCCCAGTGTCTGCCATAGATAGGATTTCACATGTAATAAAGTCTCAGTTCACTAAAGCTTTGCTGAATACGGTATGGTACCCAGGTTTATTCTGTACCAGTTATGTGCCCACATACTTTACAAGCCTCTTCATATAAATTAACTCATTTAACAAACTTGAAATCCTGGGATACTGAGTCTCAATTTGCAGCTAAGAAAACAGAAGCTCTGAAAGGTTACAAACATGCCCCCAATCCTCAGCTACCAGGGATATGAACCCCTAACATACTTGGTTCCAGAGCTTGTGCTGCTATGTCAGGTGAAGAAATAGAAGAATAAAGGGAAAAGAGAGAAAAGAACACAAAGTGGGGGAAAAAAGAGAGAGAAGTGGAGAAAAGGACGCAGGGAAGGGTGGAGAGAAAACCAGAGATGGGAGGGAAGGAAGGGGTGAGTGGGTGTGCAATCACATGCCTTTTGGCACATAGTCTGAGAAGAAAGACAAAGAGGTCAGGGTTTCCCTGGAGAAAATTATTCCTGGCAATTTAGAAAGAAATTTTCTAAAATGGCAGGTTAGGAACTCAGCCACTGTCGAAGGCACGGCGCTCCAAATCTCCCCCAGGACAGTCTCCTCTCTTGCCACCTCATTATCGCCGGGAACAATCTGCATGGCCAGTAATGAGGGAATCTTAATGCAGGCCATCTCAGGAGCGGGTAATGGCCTTGCAGGAGGGGTTCAGGTCACAGGTTCAGGCCTGGTTGCTGAGGAGTAAGCTGTGTGGAGCTGCCAACTCTCCCCCTGGACCAGCAGTCCATTAGCCCTTACCCCCTCAGCAGGGCAGTAATGAGAAAGGGAGGCCCGCCCCGCGGCCCCCTGCCAGCATATCATGGGGTGGGAGGGGGCAGTCCCCACAATGGTTAGCACCTCCCGCTGCTGACCTTGACCCTGACTCTCCCTGCAGTGCTCTTGGTCTGCCTGCAGGAGAGCCTTCCTCAGGGTTCTGGCTCCTCAAAAACTCTGCTCCAAATTAAAGCACATGTAAATTATTAGAGAGACAGGTAGCCCCCACTTTACATTTGGAGCATCCTTTGTAGTTTCCAGTCTGTTTCCATTGATGAGCTCACTCTGTAAAGTGGAAAAGGCAAAGACTTGGAATCAGGATTTCAGTCCTAGCATCTCTCCTTATTAGCTATAATCTTGGGCACATTATTTCATATCTATGAAAGTCAGTTCCTTACATGCCAAGAGGAATAGTAACATCAGCTTCATGCGTTTATTTGGATTATCATTTATTTGTTACTAATAATCATAGCTAACTTTGAGTACTAGATTCTGGGTTCTGCACTAATTGCTTAATAGGCTTTGCTGTGTTGTGCTGTGCTAAGGCGTTTCAGTCATGTCCTACTCTTTGCAACCCTATGGCCTATAACCCGCCAGGCTCCTCCGTCTATGGGATTCTCCAGGCAAGACTACGGGACTGCGTTGCCATGCCCTTCTCCAATTGCTTTATACGTGATCACTAATCCTCATAGCTCTATGTGTAGATATTGGTCTTCTCCTAATTTATACAAGTACAGTTGAGGCTGGGATTGACTTAGTACACGTCAGAACTGAGATGCAAAGCCTTTTCTCTCTGTAAAAGTCTGTAACGGTAACCACAATGCTATACTGAAATGATGAGCTTACATCCAGAGCAAGGACCTGGCACAGTATTTTGGTGATATGACTTATTTTCTCCACTCCTTTTCTCTTTGATTAGTATATCAGTGAGTTTCCAGCCATAAAATAGAAATCTCTCCAGGTGTTTCAAACAGAAGGAATTCAATGTAGGAGTTGGTTGCATGGATGAGGGGAAAGCGGAGGAACCAAAGAGGGAGACTGAGGGAAGCCAGAGATCAGTGATGGAAGAAAACCGTTGTAATCCTTAGGTGTGAGGAACAGAGGGAGAAAGTGGTGCCAGCAAATCTCAGACATCTGGGTCACCTTCAGAAGCTAGAACCACAGAGGAGCCTGGAAGAGATGCCAAGCGAAGCAAAGAGACTTGGGGGTGGAAATACCCTGGCCTCTTTCCTCCGCCTATCCTCCAGTCACCCCATAATTCCTTAAACTGGTCATACGGGCTAGGAAACCCCAAAGCAGGGAGCTCAGAAAGTGTTGTTCCCTGGCAGGTTTGACAATGAAGGACAGAGAAAAGATATACAAGCAAACAGGCAAGTGCCTGGCCCACCTAACAACCTTATGAAATAGTTGGGTTGAGATTATTTAATTTGGCTCCACCAAGCACTCAGTCCATGGGGTAATAGTGACCCTATTTTACAGATGAGGAAATCAACAGTCAGTCAACAAATACTACTAGAACTCCAAAGAGGGGATGATTGTTGTTGTTCAGTCGTTAAGTCATGTCCGACTCTTTGTGACCCCATCGACAGCAGCATACCAGGCTTCCCTGTCCTTCACCATCTCCCAGAGCTTGCTCAATCTCATGTCTATTGAGTCGGTGATACTATCCAACCATCTCATCCTCTGTCATCCCCTTCTCCTCCCGCCTTCAGTCCTTCCCAGCATCAGGTTCTTTTTCAATGAATCGGCTCTTTGCATCATGTGGCCAAAGGATTGGAATTTCAGCTTCAGCATCAATCCTTCCAATGAATATTCAGGGTTGATTTTCTTTCGAATTGGCTGGTTTGATCTCCTTGCCATCCATAGGACACTCAAGAGTCTTCTCCAACACCACACTTCAAAAGCATCTATTCTTTGGCACTCAGCCTTCTTTATGGAATTCAAGGAAGGCTTCAGAATGGGAATGGCTTTGAGGACTTCATGGGTTGTGGACAAGTAGGGTATTGTCAGATGGCGTGATTTAGAAGGGTACTCCAAGCAGTGAGAGCAGAAGAGGTAAATAAATGCAAGATCCATAAATTGAGGAGTTTATATTGGATGGTATAATCCCTGTATTTCCTGCCAAATTTAAATTTGTTAAACCTTGAAATTCTACTGGAAATTGAGGGGCTATATAATCTATATTGTTTTCATAACACCTTAAGGGATCCACTTTATAATACTGAATTAAATCCCTGAAACCCTGTTTACACTGGCTCCGTGAGGTCCCTTGGTGTTCCTAGAGAAACTGATATGTTGCTAACAAGATCTGCCCACACGGGACAGAGAATTTTGGTCTCTCTTTTGCCTTCTTACCACCTATGTGTTAAGAGTAGGAAAACAGCCACACAGTGGCTAATTGTGAATGTATTTCTACAATATGTTGTCAGGATGTTTGATCTGCACATATTTCCATTATACACTCCTTTATACTGCGTTTGATGGATATAATTTGCTTCCTGATGTTACACACCACATTTCAGCTGTTAGCATGCATCTTCCTTCCTTTTAGAATGCCTGCCTCTAATTTCTCCTGGTTCCATCACCCCACACTATGGTATGGAGTATTCATTTGGAAATGCAAATCTGATCATTATAAAGCTTTCTTCCTCCTCACTTATAACCCCTCACTGGTAACCAATGCCTTCTAGATAAGTCTAAGCTCCTTAGAATATCTTGGCTTCCTCTTGAGTCACCCAACTCCCCGTCTGAATTTCAGGTACACCGAACTACTATAATATTTCATGCTTCCACATGACCAACCTTTGCCCATGCATCCCCACTGAAATATCATTCCCTAGCTTCTGTCTTTGGCAATATCTAGTGCTTCCAAAGGGGTCTCCCTCTTTCCCGGCCCCCCTCCTTTGTGTATGTTTTCAATGTGCTATGCACACATTGCCCCAGCATAGACTTGTCACTCGGTAGGTACACTTTTGAAGACACGACACACGGTAGGAGCCAGTAAGTTGCAACTACTGGGGGTATGGGGTTGTTACTGCTTTGTTTTATTCATTTCTGGCTGCCTAGTATCTCACAAAGTGTTTGGGACACTGTAGACATTGAATAAATATTGGTTGACTATTTTAAGAATTGAAGTTTTAAAAATAAAGTATTTTAAGAGTCTCCATTTATTAAATATGGTACCATTAAGAGACTTACCTTAATTTGAACCGGCCTGAGCATGCCCAGATAGTAGCATAAGCATGGTGGTTGATTAGACGTCTGACCATGTTGTTGTCCGAGGGACATTGAAGAAACTGGCAACTCTTCATCCATGGCCCTGTAATTTTGTTCCCCTCTCTATGTGGCTCAGTTGGTAAAGAATCTGCCTGCAATGCAGCAGACCTGGGTTCAATACCTGGGTTGGGAATATCCCCTAGAGAAGGGAACCCACTCCAGTATTCTGGCCTGGAGAATTCCATGGATTGTATAGTCCATGGGGTCACAAAGAATCAGACACAACTGAGTAACTTTCACTTTCCCTGTGTTCTTCAGTCCAGCAGTCACCTGTGACAGGACCCCAGGTGAGATATGGGGCAGAAGTGGCCTGACCCTTGACAGACAATAAGGAAGAGCCTTCTGCCACACTTCCACTCCATCTGTAAGAGTTGGCTCAAATGTCTTCTCCTGTACAATCATTTACAAATGATTGTAAAATTTGGCTTGCACAAAATTTCATGAACACTCAGAGTATCTGCCCTGGATCATCAGGAGAGGGCCCTAAAGTCATGGAGGAGAAGACATTTGAGCCAACTCTTACACAGATGAAGATGAATACGTGTACCTTCTCCTATTTGTCAACTGTCCAAAGGTCCAACCAGGTGGGCATTTAAGCTGCCTCAGCTGGAGGGCATGTGGGTTGTTATGAGACAGAAACCCCTTTGTTCGTGGAGGTATCTGGCACATCATGCAGCAGTCAGACCTCAGGGCCCTCTTCTTGCTCTGTCTCTCTGGGTGGAGCCCATCCATCAGAACATTCTTTCCCCATCAGCCCTGATACAGTCTCTGAGTCTTCCTTAGTCTGGAGACACCAGCCTGGTCCCAGCACTTTAAAGGAGTCTTAATGCCCCATCCTGGGGCATTGTCATAGAGGTCCTTCTTTGTGAGCAGCGTGGGGTAGAATTTAAGGGTCTGTGATCCACAGCCAGACTGCCTGGACTGGAATCTACACTGCCACTCTGCTCTGATGCTTGTTAGCTGCATGACTTTAGACTAAGGTTACTTCACCCCTCAAAGCCTCAAGGATCTACCACTGTAACATGAGGGTGATGATAAGAATAGTTTGGGTGTCTGGGGTTTTGAAAGAGTGGATATAGGTGTTATACTATATAAAGTGGTATCTGATGTATAATAAGCACTATCTAAGTTTGGCTCTTGCTAGTTATTCCCCCAAACATATGCTGAGAGCCTGCTCTAGGCCAAGTGTTGTTCTAGATGCTATGTAGGGAAACAGATGAGAAGAGGCACTTCCATCTTCAATATTTTTAGCCCACAAGGAATGAGAGACAAGCAAATCAATGCAGTAGAGTTTAATGATTGTAAAATTAGGCTTGCACAAAATTTTATGAACGCTCAGAGTATCTGCCCTGGATCATCAGGAGAGGGCCCTAAAGTCTTCATGGAGGACAAGACATTTGAGCCAACTCTTACAGATGGAGTGGAAGTATGGCAGAAGGATTAGTAAGAGAGAATATTTCAGATAGGCAGGAGTGCGTCTGCAAAGACTCAGAGCTGAGGTCTAGCATGGCCTCTTTGGAGAACTGTGCTGTGTAACTGGTGCATAGGTATGACAAAGCTGGAAAAGGTGAGGTGGGACAATCATGCAAGAGTCTGGATGCAACTCCTAGGAGCTCAGACAGTTTCACACTGAATGTTGAGGATTTGGTGCAAGTTATGAGATTCAATGAAAGAGGCAAGAATTGAGATGGAGACCTTTTGTTGCCATTTGAGCTATTATGTTTATTTTTAAGAGAAAAAAATGGCTAAAAAACTAAACTTTTGGGAGATGGGTGTTAGACGTGAGTTTCAATATATTAAAATAGGATATTGGCTCCTGAGCTAGTTCTATTTGGACACGTGGTATATTTTTTAAGTTCATGAATTTTCTGACCCAAGTTCTCAATCCAAAGGAAAACTCATTTAGCCTGAAGGTTCTGTACCAATTATATAGTTTTATAAGGTCAAAATAAAAGTTGGGAGTCATTTTGTCTTCATCTGTACTTGTAGAAATTACAGAATCAAGCTGCTTTAATGAGAAAAAGCACCAGGAAGGGAGAAGTGAAAATAGAAGTGTCAGCACCATCAGAGATTTCTGCTGCCTCCGGATGCTGGAAGCTGAGGCCAGGGCTGGGCTGTGAAGTCTTTTGACAACACGGTCTCTCTCTCTGAACAAGTTGCCAGGGCTTCAAGAGGAGTAGACATGAAACACAACATTCTTCCACCCTTATTAAGATTTAATCCTGCTTTCAACAGTATTGCAGTGTTATTAAATTAGATTTTTTTTTCTTTCTTGAAAAGGATTTAACTTTTGCTTTCCTGACATCATAATCAACAAGGAACAGATGCAAAGGGGAAATTGTGTGACCACTGGTAATATGGACCTATACTTAACATGTAGCATGTGAAGTTATTAAAATGGAAATTAATTCTCTTTATTGCTATCATACCCTATCAATTAATTTGGTTGGAGGTGCTTATGAATATGCAATCATTCCTCTCTGCTGTCCGCCCCTTATTCCATGTGTGGAAAGCCTTGGTAAAACAATATGGACAATTTTAGATCCTTTGGCTAATTTTGCTAGCCCTCTTTGCTCTCTAATAATATTGATAATGGGGATAACTAACAGTTACTGAATTTTTCTACATGAAAGGCACTGTTCCAAGCACTTTACATTCATTGCCTCATTCAGTCCCTGCAGTAATTTTTTGAGTTGGATAATTTTATTATCTCTCTATGAGGAAAAGGAAGGTGCGGCACAGAGGGTGAAAGAACCTCCCCTGGTCATTCTGACTCCAAAATCTGTGTCCTTCACTACTTCACTGCACTGCCCCTTGCAGGTTCCAGAGAAGGGGCCAGGACAGAGTCATGAGTCTCAGACACTAAATTTCTGTAGGCTGTGGGTGACCTGGGAGGGGATAGAGGGCTCTGAGTTGGGGGCACTCGTTTTAAGATACAGATTTTATTATAGATCTGATACCGTGTATTTATTACTTAGGTATGGCAAAGCCACCCAAACAGGAGACAGTTGTCATCAATAGTTTGTTACCCTCAGATCCCAATAAAAGGAGACATACCACATCAATACCATGGGGTCCAGACATGGTTCTCCATACTTAGGCAGAATACAGAGGGAGAGGTGGGAAAACTTGGGCAAAAACTTCTATTGTGGCTTCCATAGAAAAGAACAAGAGGCAGGGTGAAGAGGTTTAGGATTGGCTAGTTTGAATAATTTCAGTGAGTTCTAGGACATAGGGGCTGTCCCTAGTTTTCTGGTACCTGGCTTGGGTTGGTTAGGGCAGGTAGTTAATGGCCTGGGGTGTTAAAGGTTAGGGGTATATGGTCTGGATTGGTTGGTTTGCATTTGAAAAGTGCACTGTGGGAGAGCTGTGTGCTATTTCTAGGTTAAGCAAACCCTAATATATATCAGGGCTTCCCTGGTGGCTCAGTAGTAAAGAATCTGCTTCCCAATGCAAGAGATGTGAGTTTGATCCCTGGGTCAGGAAAATCCCCTGGAGAAGGAAATGGCAACCTACTCTAGTATTCTTGCCTGGAAAATCCCATGGAATGAGGAGTCTGGCAAGCTACAGTCCAGGGGGGTCACAAAAGAGCTGGACATGACTTAGTGACTAAACAACAACAACAAATATATATATCGAAACCTCAGATGTCAAAACATCAGAAATACGGAAAACAGTACATGATTAATAGGGCGAGGGCTCAGTTGGGGATGCTGAGAGAGGCCCTCAGAGGATGCTCAGATAGGAAGGAGGAAGGCAAGCAGGGACAGGTAGACCAGTAAGAGAGACCTGAATATACAATGGTCTTCATGGTGCCTGAGAAGTGGCAGGGAACTGAAGACATTGAAATTAAGCTTCAAAGTATCTTTTTGTCTTCTGACCAAAAAGGGGCAACTTTCGCTTAATATACATATTAAACTGTGAGGTAGGAGAAGCGCATGCCTCATCTTTTCAGCTGGAGATTTTCTCCTTGGAAGCAGAGACTGTCTGGATCATCCTTGCACACCCTACAGATTCTGATGTGAAACTTGCTCTCCCAAAATGGAAGGGTCCTGGTTCGTACCCTGTTTGTAAATCCTCATTCCTCAGTAACACCCCATCAGGGTAAGTCTCTCTTCATGTGCCATTTGCATACAGTGGTTTTGGTAAAAGAAAGCCCGCTAACCTAGGTGAGAGGAAATCCAGGTGAGGGATCACAGTCAAAGATGAGTGCTTGATTGGTATCCCCTTATTCACACTTTCTTCTTTTTTTTTTAATTGCTTTGGAAAAGAAAGAAAAATTAAGATGAACCAACATAGCACAACAGGAGATCCAATTACAGGCTTACTGTACAAATACTTAGACCAAGATGATCTGTGTATCACTTTGTTGTTGTTCAGCTGCTGAGTCATGTCTGACTCTTTGTGACCCCATGAATTCCAGGCTCCCCTGCCCTTCACTATCTCCCAGAGTCTGCTCAAACTCATGTCCATTGAGTTGGTAATGCCATGCAACCATCTCATCCTCTGTTATCCTCTTCTCCTCTTGCCCCCAATCTTTCCCTGCATCAGGGTCTTTTCCAGTGAGTCAGCTTTTCACATAAGATGGCCAAAGGGTTGCAGTTTCTGCTCCAGCATCAGTGAAGCTTCAGCTGCCAATGAATATTCAGAGTTGTTTTCCTTTAGGATTGACTGTTTTGATTTCCTTGCAGTCCAAGGCATTCTCAAGAGTCTTCTCCAGCACCATAGTTCAAAATCAACAATTTTTCAGCACTCAGCCTTCTTTATGGTCCAACTCTCACATCCATACATGACTACTGGAAAAGTCATAGTTTTGATTGTACAGAACCTTTGCTGGCAAAATGATGTCTCTGCTGTTTTAATATGCTGTCTAGGTTTGTCATAGCTTTTCTTCCAAGAAGCAGGCATTTTTAAATTTTTTGGCTGCAGTCACCGTCCATAGTGATTTTGGAGCACAGGAAAATAAAACCTGTAACTGTTTTCTACTTTTTCCCCATCTATTTGCCATGAAGTGATGAGACTGGATGCCATGATCTTCGTTCTTTGAATGTTGAGTTTTAAGCCAGCTTTTTCACTCTCCTCTTTCACCTTCATCAAGAGGTTCTTTAGTTGCATCACTTATATAGGCTTAATTCATTTTTATTTTTTACACAGTTTTAAAGGTTACTTTCCATTTACAGTCATTACAAAATATTGACTATATCCCATCTTGTACAATACATCCTTGAGCCTATCTTACATCCAACAGTTTGTTCCTCTCACTTCCCAACTCCTATAACTACTACTGGTAACCACTAGTTTGTTCTCTATATCTGTGAGTCTGCTTCTTTTTTGTTCCATTCACTAGTTTGTTGTATTTTTTAGATTTCACATGTAAGTGATATCACATACCACTTGCCTTTTCTCTGATTTATTTCACCAAGCATAATGTCCTCCAAGTTCATCCACATTGCTGCATATGGAAAAAAATTCCTTTCTATGACCATGTACTCTTTGTATATATGTATGTATATGTATACATCACATCTTCTTTATCCATTCATTTGTTGATGGACACTTAGGTTGCTTCATATCTTGGCAACTGTAAATAATACTGCTAAGAACATTGAGGTGCATGTATCATTTTGAATTTGTGCTTTTTTTTCAGATATATACCCAGGATCAGGGTTTCTGGGTCATATGGTAATTCTGGGTTGTTTTTTAAAGCAATTTCTACACTGTTTTCCACAGTGTCTGCAGCAATTTACATTCCCAGCAAGAGTAATATGAAAGTTCCCTTTACTCTACACCCTCAACAACATTTCTCTTTGGTGATGGCCATCCTAACAGGAGAGAGGTGATATCTCACTGTGGTCTTGCTGAGTGTTTCCTTGATGATTGGTCATGTTTTTTTATCACCAAACCAAAATCTCAGAGTCCTTCCGGATTCCTTCCCCTCTTCCATTCTCACGTCAAATCCATCAGCATCCAATCCCTTTTTCATCTCCACAGTGTGCCCTAGAATGTCCACATTCACTTCCCTCTGTCCAAGTCTAAGAATTCACAATCAGTTCTCTCCTGTACTTTTAAAAAATTAGTTAATTAATTAATTTTTAGATGAAACAAAGCTGCTCCCAGTGCCCCCATCCCTGTGGTGGGTCCTTGCCAAACCACACCTCCACAGGAGACCCTGCAACACTGGCTGGTAGCTCTGGTTCAGTCTCCTGTGGAGTCACTGCTCCTTTCCTGCATCCTGGGGAATGCACGGTTTTATTTGTGCCCTCCAAGACTGGGGTCTCTGTTTCTCCCAGCCCTGTGGAAATCTTCTAATCAGATCTCGCTGGCCTTCAAGGTCAGATTCCCTGGCGATGCCCAGTTCCTTTGTCAGCTACCCCAGGCTGGGAAGCCTGACATGGGGTTCAGAGCCTTCACAACAGTAGGAGAACTTCTTTAGTATTATTGTTCTCCAGTTTGTGGGTCACCCACCCGACGGGTATGGGATTTGATTTTATCATGATTGTCCCCCTCCTACCTGCTTGCTGTGGCTTCTTCTTTGTTTTTGGATATGGGGTATCTTTTTTTAGTGGATTCCAGTGTCCTCCTGTCAACGATTATTCAACAACTTGTTGTGATTTTGGTGCTCTCGCAGGAGGAGATGAGCGCATGTCCTTCTACTCTGTCATCTTGAACCGGAAGCCTCTCTCCTATAACTTTAACAAGAACCTTTCAAGAACTCTTTTCATTTTGCCTCTTACCCACCTCCAATTTATTTTCCATATAAATGCCTCATTTTTTCCATGTTTTTGAGTAATAATTGATATTTAGCAATAAGTTTAAGGTGTTCAGCATAATGCTTTGACTAACATATATAATGAAATGTTATATACCACAATGTTTAGTTAATATCTATCATTCCATATTGATACAAAATATAAAGGAAAAAAAAATTTCCTTGTGATGTAAGCTATTAGAACCTACTCTCTTAGCAACTTTTATATAGAGCATACAGCAGTGTTAATTATATTAATTGTGTTGTTCATCTCTAGTACTTATTTATAACTGGAAGTTGATACAGTATAATTAGGGTAGGCTAACTGTTGTAGCAAAGGGATCCAAAAATATATAACAGCTCATACACAATAGTTATGACCTAGATGACCAAACATATCAGCAAGGTAGCCCCTGCTACCTCTAAGGAGTCATTCAGACCTTGTTAACACATGGTTTCAAAGATATGCCAGGTTGCATTTCCTGGAAGCAGACCCTGAAACCAGGATTTATATGAAAGTGATCTATTAGAAAGTTTTCCTGGGAGAAAAATTGATGTAAAAATGGAGAAGTGGGACCATGTGTGGAAGGAAATTAAGCAAGGGTGTGATATCAAGCAAGGTACCAGGGAGATAACTTTAGCCTAACACTACAAGGGAAGATCTAAAGATGCCATAGCCCCCACCTCACAGGTGCCCCATCAGGAGACGGGAGCTGGAGTATGTAGGCCCATGCCTGTCATTCTTTGGCAAAGGCCTGCCTCTAAGGAGACGTACCTTCCCAGGTACTTCTAGCAACCTGTGTGTGCAGGCAGAGGGATTCTGACACCCTGAGGACTGTCCACTGATTAGGGGATGCAGATGCTGGCATTTGGGAGAGAAAGAACACCCAGAGTTGGTGTGCAGGAAAGTGATAAAGGGATCCAGGGGCACACGGGCAGAGCCCTGACTACAACTGCTGCACAAAGGCATCCCAGGAGCTTCTTGCCAGCAAGAAGAAGCAGGACTGGAAAGTGTAAATGGGCCCATGTTCAGTTACAGTGCACTGGCTGTATCTTCTGCTTACAGGTGTCATGGCTATATCTAACTGCAAGGGAGGCTGGCAAGGGCGGTGCAGCCGTGTGCCCCGGAAGCAGAAGAGAACGCAGGCCTTCTAGCACAGATGGTCACTCTTAATAGTGGAATAAAGTTCCAACCTCCCTACCAGGACCTACAAATCTCTCCAGGCCTGCCTCTCAGCCCATGTCACCTGCTACAGTCATTGCATCCCACCAGCTGCACCAGGCACTGCTTTATCCTATGCTGGGCTTTATTAGCACAGAGGGTTGAGAAAATTAGCAAAAGCTTTTGGTCTAGAATTGCCATGTTTTATGATGTTGATAAAAGTGTTCATTTGACCTTTGAATAAAGGTATTCGATGGATGACCATCAAGTGGCTAATGAAACAACTGGTCACTTTTAGTGGAGGCTGTGTGAACCATCGCTAGCCTCAGATAAACTCACAAAAAGAAGAGAGCCATACTTCTCTGTGCAGCCCAAAGTGGACAGGCACTCTGGGCCATCTGCATCATTGCATCATTACTACTGCAAAGGCAGAGCCTCTGACCCTGGGCTGGCTCTCTCTGGCTACCAGCTAGTAGCATGACCTTGGGCAAAGTAGGCAACCTAAACTTGCCTTGCTTTCCTTATCTGTAAATCAGAGCTAATAATTGTTTCTGATTCATGAAATTGTTGGGAAAGTTAAATGGGTTAATACAATAGAAAATGCTACACTCTTGAGATGGTTCGATGGCATCACTGACTCAATGAACATGAGTTTGAGCAAACTCCTGGAGATAGTGGACAGAGGAGCCTGGCATGCTGCAGTCCTTGGGGTCACAAAGAGTCAGACACAGCTTAGTGACTGAATAACAACAAAGTTCTTGATAACTTCGATTATTACTATTAGGGAGCCCACAGGCTACCCGGACTGGCTCCTCTCCAGCTCCCCTGCCCTCTCACTGGAGTGAAACTCTGAAGGACATTCACCTGTTGGCAATTTCTTTTCTTCTACTTCTTGCAGCCCCACTCCAGACTAAGGGATATCTGGGGGTAACAAATAAAAGCACGTTCCTATATACCATGAAATGTGTGTGTACGTGCATCTTCCCAGTCACTGGGCACAACTTAAATCAAAATTACATTAGAACAGCTCCAGCATTAGTAGGAATCTGCTGTTACCCTGGGAAGAGGGGTGGTCCAACCCCTTTCTTTATCATCCTAAGACTATCCCAGGCTTACACAGCCCCACTGTAGATTAAAAGAGACCCAAGAAAAAAATAAATAAGATATATAGTATGTCAGATAGTGAACATGATTAGGAGAAAAGCAGAAACGATGGCTAGGAAGTTGGGAGGATTAAGGGAAAAGTGAGAGTAAACTATATCTTCCAATTATGATGTGCTCTCTGTAAGATAAGCTTCGGAAGGTCACTGCCAATCCATTTTTGTATTGATAAGCCATAAGCAGACAGAGGACCTGAAATGATGCCCACATCTTTTCCCAGCGTTGCTATTTTCCTTAGCCCACCCGTCCCTTGAAAACAAAGTCCATGTTTCCCCATTGGTCAGGGGTTTGCTTTTGTTTCATTCCCCCAGGTCCCAGGGCTGATGCTGTCTTTGTGCATCTCACAACTCCAGTAGGTGCCATCCTCCTAGACTACGATGGCAGCTCTGAACTGGGCACAACCTCGCTATCTCAGTGTTGGATGCAATGTAGTCATGTTTTAGAGTCGTAAGGTTTAGGATGTGAATTCTGACTCTCGTGATTCATGTGACCTTTTATACATTATAAATCACCTCGTATGCATAAGATAATGGCATCTGGTCCCATCACCTCATGGGAAATAGATAGGGAGACAGTGGAAACAGTGTCAGACTTTATTTTTTGGGGCTCCAAAATCACTGCAGATGGTGACTGCAGCCATGAAATTAAAAGACACTTACTCTTTGGAAGGAAAGTTATGACCAACCTAGATAGCATATTAAAAAGCAGAGACATTACTTTGCCAACAAAGGTCCATCTGGTCAAGGCTATGATTTTTCCAGTGGTCGTGTATGGATGTGAGAGTTGGACTGTGAAGAAAGCTGAGCACTGAAAAATTGGTGCTTTTGAACTGTGGTATTGGAGAAGACTCTTGAGAGTCCCTTGAACTGCAAGGAGATCCAACCAGTCCATCCTAAAGGAGATCCATCCTGGGTGTTCATTGGAAGGACTGATGCTAAAGCTGAAACTCCAATACTTTGGCCACCTCATATGAAGAGTTGACTCATTGGAAAAGACCCTGATGCTGGGAGGGATTGGGGGCAGGAGGAGAAGGGGACAACAGAGGATGAGATGGCTGCATGGCATCACCGACTCGATGGGTATGAGTTTGAGTGGACTCCGGGTGTTGGTGATGGACAGGGAGGCCTGGCATGCTGTGATTCATGGGGTCGCGAAGAGTCGGACACGACTGAGCAACTGAACTGAACTGAATGAACTGATGCATAACCTAGCTTCTCTGGGCCTCAGTTTCTTCATCTTCAAGAGAGTGAAAATGCCCATCTCACAGAGTTGGCTTCGAAGGACTCTGGGGAGTGTAGGTGAGAAGTCTAGATAAGTGCCAGTATCTCAGGTTTCTAGTTATCAATTGCCATGTAAGAAGTCACCCTAACACTTATTGGCTTGAAGCAGAAAAGACCATTTCTTTGCTTGTGATTCTGTGGTTGAGACAGGATTCATTGGGAACAGCTCCTGTTTCTGTGTGGTGTTGGTTGGGGTAGTTTATCTGAGGCTTGAGGATCAAAGACAGCTTCTTTCACATGACTTACACTGCAGTTGGGTGTCTGGAGTGGGTGGTTCCCACCCTCCCCCAACCCAGTCCCTCTCTGTAACCTTTCATCTACTAGAGCCTCTTCCTTTTCACATGCCCTCCCTCTCCCCTCTCCAGCAAAGTGATCAGACTTCTTAACATGGCATCTCAGAGCTCCCAAGAATGCAAAACTAAATCCCACCATGCCTCTTAAGGCCCAGGCCTGGCACCAGCATAGTGTCACTTCTGCCACATCCTGTTGGTCAGAGTAAGACATGAGGTTCAAGGGAAAGGAGACTCTCCTTGTTGACTGGAGAAGCAGCATGCATAGACAAGATGGAGGGGATCGTTGAAGGGTCATTGTGTGGATAATCTGTTACACTGCATGGCTCTTTCTTAATGTTATTGGATTGATATGGGGAAGGAGGGACAGGGGCTGTAAAATCACATCACCTTTTAGACAAAAAGCAAGCCCTCAGGCCCAGGAGGACTCAGGACTCAAATAGAGTGATGTCCTTGGATTTCTTCTTTGGGATGGGAAGACATTATTTCTGGGGTAAGTGCTACTAGAAAAAAACTGTACTTTACAAATGTCCAGCACTTTTCTCTATTTCCCTTTTCATTTTGTCATTCAAACTGTGGGGTCTGGTAGACACTGTCACTGATATTTAAATTGGAGAAACTCCTTTATTAGTTGTCTATTATTGCATAGCAAATTATCCCCAAATTTAGTGGTTTCAAGTAGCAGCATTTAGTTATCTCACAACTTCTCTAGATCAGGAATCTGGGGGTGGTTTAGCTGGGTTTTCTGGGTTCTGGGTTCTGGCTAGGGCTCCAGTATTAGACAGGGCTGGAGTCACCTCCAGGTTTGACTGGAGCAGGACCCATTTTCAGATTCACTCACTGGCTATTGTTTATTCAGCTACTGGCTGCCAATGAGACTGAGGGCTCAGTTCCCCCTGGCTGTCGGGGAGAGACAGCCCTTGTTCCTTACCATGTGGGGCCCCTCCATAGGTAGCTCGCTTCATCAAAGCAAGCAAGCAAGAGAGCCAGGGAGAGCAAGTGACTGCCAGCAAGAAAGAAGTCACATTTGGAAACAAATGGCCGGAGCAACAGTCTGTGATTTTTGCTGTGTTCTGTTTGTTAGAAGCAGTTGCTAGAGCCAGGCCACAGTCAAGTAGAGAGTATGACACAGGTGCATGGAGGGATTATGACACAGTCCTGGAGGGATTATGGTGGTCATGCAAGAATCCCAACACTTACCCTTCTTCAGCAGTTTTAGAGTCTTTGAATTTCACTCTATACCTGGATGTCACACCATCGTGTGTGTGGGTTCTAATTAGGGTGACTGTGTGTCCCAGTTTTCTGGATTAGGCCCAGGCTAAGTGAGTTTTTTTGTTTTTTTTTTTAAAGGTCACTCCAAGCATACAATAACAATGAAAAAAAAAGTGAAAGTGTTAGTCACTCAGTCATGCCTGACTCTTTGCAGCCATGGACTGTAGCAAGCCAGGCCTCTGTCCATGGAATTCACCAGGCAAGAATACTGGAGTAGGTAGCCATTCCCTTCTCCAGGGAATCTTCCCAACCCAGGGATTGAACCAGGTCTCCTGCATTGCAGGAAGATTCTTTTACTGTCTGAGCTATCAGGGAAGCCACATAACAATTCTTGAATATATATATTTTTTAAGTCAGTAGAAATTTCTTCATTTTAAGGCAGATTAACTTTTTCATTCTTGACGGATGCAACAGAAATTTATAGAGTGTATAGAGTGCTTTTCAGATGCCAGGGCTACAAAGTAGAATAAAAATATCACCCTTTTCCTTGAAGAGGTCAGATGAGAACAGGATGCTATTAATACTATGTAAAAATGGTATGAGAGGAAAGCCCAGGGTGTCCCAGAAACAGAGACAGTGATACTGGACTGTTCTGAAAGATGAATAGGAGTTGGCTGGATGAAGAATAGTCCAGTAAGAAACAAGTGGTATATTAAAACAGGACCATTGAAGGAGGATTTTTTCCCAAAGGTGAGAATATAAGAAAACCAGAAGGAAGAGGGTAGGCATGTGGTACTCAGCTAATACCACCCAGACCCTGAGATGAAGCAAGTAAGCAAAGCACTAGTCACTTAGTCGTGTCCGACTCTGTGATCCCATGGACTGTAGCCCACCAGGCTCCTCTGTCCATGGAATTCTTCAGGCAAGAATACTGGAGTGGGTTGCCATTTCCTTCTCCAGGGGATCTTCCTGACCCAGGGATCGAACCCACATCTCCTGTGTCTCCTGCATTGCAGGCGAGTTCTTTACCTGCTGAGCCAACAGGGAAGCCAAGATGAAAAGAGGCTGCAGTTACCAGATTGGGAACTGTATAGCCTTGATCTCCTTGGGAGGTAAGAATCTTCTGTAAAGTGTTCAAGCCAGCTCTCATTAGACGTTTTAGGAAAGAGCCAAGGGAATAAATACTCGACATCACTCCCTTTTTCTTCATTCCCTGCCAAACTCAGCTGAAAACCAGATGACCTGAGGACTCTCACTGTGACCCAGATAGATCAGCCTCCGGGGGCTCAGGGCAGAGTGGAAAGGTTGAAAGTGGTCCTGAAAGGACAAACAGAATCTAGCTGATGCAACAGAGTTAGACAAACCCATTCTAGAGAAAAGGGTGCTAGTAAATTGAGGGTGGTGTGAAATGTCTGGCTACTTTAGTCTGCCATGAAGAAAGTGAAAACGAAAGTTGCTCAATTGTGTCCACTCTGTGTGACCCCATGAACTATACAGTCCATGGAATTCTCCAGGCCAGAATATTGGAGTAGGTAACCTTTCCTTTCTCCAGGGGATCTTCCCAACCCAGGGATCGAACCCAGGTCTCCCACATTGTGGGCAGATTCTTTACCAGCTGCACCACCAGGGAAGCCCGAGAATACTGGAGTGGGTAGCCTATCCCTTCTGCATGGATCTTCCTGACCCAGGAATCAAACCAGGGTCTCCTGCATTGCAGGCCGATTCTTAACCATCTGAGCCACCAGGGGCGCCCTTACCGTATCCTAGGGGATATGGAGGTAAGGAAGAAATAGTCCTGACCTTTAGGAGATTATAATTATGAATGCTTAGGTCACCTAGATCAGGACTGTTCATGATAACTTGCACTCGAATCACCTGCCTGGTCTCCTGTTAAAATGCAGATTCAGCCTCTGGTCCTGGAGTATGGCTAGTGATTCTGCATTCCTAACTTTCTCACAGATGATGTGGGTGCTGCTGGTCTGTGGACCATACATTGAGAAGTAGAGTTTACAGGGTCAGATTCAGCACACACACACACCCTTTTATCAGTACTTGCAGCCATGATAAATTGAAGCAGAGGGAAGCTCTCTTTAGCAATTCCAACTTTAGGAGACAGAAAGCAGAAGGGGAAAACAATATGTCCTAATATTTAACTGAACCACAGCTTCTAAGGCCTGGTATTCTGCTCCAGAGTCTAAACCTCCCCTTGTTTGGGCTGAGCAGGATATTGTTTTTCTGCCCCTTGGATATATCCCATTATGAGCTTTGATCAAAGCAAACCTTTCCCTTTGAGGCTTAGGGCACATGTTAATGGCTTTGTTACTTGCATGTATCTGCATATATTTGCAAAGCAATTCAGCTGCTTCTGAGAGGGAGGGGGCAGCATGTGGTTGAGCCTAGGGTTTAAGCATCTCTCTAAAGCTTAGTCCTTAGCATCCCAACTTAAAGGAAATGCAGCATCAGATAGCTGGAGTTTTCAGCTACTGAGCTGGTTGGGTATTCTCAGCTCCCAGTGCTTCATGGATGATCTTTGCCATGGAGAATTTTGCCTCATTTCAGGTCCTGCACCCTCCCTTTCCCATCCACTTTACGCACTGCTGCCCAAGTGTTAAAACACTTCTCTGCACAGGAAACTCTCCTACCAAAGACTTTCCATTGTTTTGTTGTATCTATAGCTTCTGCCTCCCTTCCACTACCTTCCTGAGGTCTAACCAAACTGAAGCATTGCTTATTTTCTCAAAACCTTATAAAGTCCCTCCTTTAAGGCTTTGCTTATGTTGTCACCTTCATAAGATGCCTTTTCACTTTTCCTACTCATATTCATCCTTCTGTTAGGAGAAGCACACTGACTCAAACTGCCCACCCTGGCCAGACCCTTTAGTCATCATTCGCATGAGTTGTTTTATGACAGGAGATCCTGATAAGGAATACGGAACTAATAAGCCACCACCAAAAGGAAGAGCTCGGGAAAGGTCAAAAGGAGACACCGCATGTCCGTCCACTTCCCAGAATCCCTCTCGCTAGTATCCATCTTGGCTGAGCAATGCGTGCACCACCAAGAAAGACTCTGAATTAAAATGATTGACCAAAGACCACCCAGAAACTAATCCCATCACCATAAAACCCGAGACAGCAAACCACCGCAGAGCAGTTCTCCTGGGTTCCCTTACCCTCCTGCTCTCCACCCGGGTGCCCTTTCCCAATAAAATCTCTTGCTTTGTCAGCACATGTGTCTCCTCGGACAATTCTTTTCTGAGTGTTAGACAAGAGCCCGCTCTTGGGGCCCTGAAAGGGGGCCTCCCCCTTCCTACAACACTTCAAATGAAAAGTATCTATCGTTTAGTTGTGTCTGACCCTTTGTGACCCCATGGATTATAACCCACCAGACTCCTCCTCTGTCCATGGAATTCTCCAGGCAAGAATACTGGAGTGGGTAGCCATTCCCTTCTCCAGGGGATCTTCCCAATCCAGGGAAACCTAGCTCAAATCCTGCTTTTCCAGGGCGCCTTCTCAGGACTTCCTACTTGAGGAAATTTTTTACTCTTCTGAACTCCCTTAGCATTTTATCCATAACTTTTTTTTAGTTGTATGATGTTGTTTGTTTGTGTTGGAGAACTCTAATGGGTCATTGCATGTCTTGAAAGTAGACTATCCATGCCTACTCATATATAGGTGTATGTGTGTATACATACATACTTAATGAAATTTTGAATGAGATGAATGAATGAGATATAAGACAGATGGCCTCTGAACTGTGATTTTATGGCAGCAGATTTCCCCATGCATTCATTCTTTCAATGCATATTGCTTGGGCTCCTGCCCTGTCGCAGGCACAAGCTTCTGGCTGTACAAAGGTGAACAGAAGAGAGTCCTGGTCCCCCAGGGGCTTTCCTGGGGATGGGGCCATCTCATGTTCTTTGTTTAATTAAGTTGGCTACACTCCAACTAGTTGCTTAATAATAAATGATTTGAAGAATCTGAAAACATCTGATATTTTTACAGATCAGTGACCTGTTAGATGAACAGGCTAAATCTTGTTTAATCTGTGCTTCTGTTCATCAGAGCAGTCTTTTGGTGTGGAGTGTGACAGCAAATTGGATTGTACTTTCATTGTGCTATTTGCCTCCCCATCTTAAAAATAATAATAGTATATGGTTATGATGGAAACATTGTAAATTAAGAAAAAGGAATACAAACCACTCATAATCTCACAAATAATCAGTGATTGTTAATATTTGGCCTTTTGATTTTTTGTTTGTTTTTTGGAATACACACATACAGAAAGACAGTTTGAGTCATACTTTTTATACTCTGCTTTTACTTTTTTAAACTTAATACTGCACTTCTTGCATATTTTTGCAGGTTGTTAAAAATTCTTTAAAATGATTAAGATTACATTTAGTATCTTATTGTATGGATATATCATAATTTTAAAACCAATTTCCCATGACTTGTAAAAGCTAAAAATTGAAAATAAGTACACTGTGAACATCTTTGTGTATTACTATTTTACTTTATTTGATCATTTTCTTAGTATTCTTGAAGCGGAGTTAGTGAGTTAAAGGGAATGAGTGTTTTTAAATCCTTTCTGTCCCACTTACAAGTTCTTTTATCAGAGATGGTTGATTATTTTGATCTTCTTTTTGGATGAGTCTGTTCTCAGTTATTAAACACCCTTCTGTAATTAACACGAAATCAGTGGGCTCCAAGCCCCCACCCTCATTAAGGCAGAGCAAGTAGCTTGAAGATGGTTTTAGAGACAACACCCCCACTCATTAGTATCCACACTGCTGGCTAATGCTCCTGTTGTTGATTTTTTGTGGTCTTGGGTGATGGATTTTTGCAATAGCAACTGTAAATGAACTTGACATCAAAAACACTTTTTTATTTTTTTAGTGCATACAACCTGCATTTTAACTAAAATATACTGTAAGTACTTCTTTTGCTCTTGAAACCCTGGAAGAGCAGCCCCATTGAGGCTGCATTGAATTAGTTTGAATCCCCTGCTTCTCATCACTTGCTGGGATAAGGGTTACCCCGCCATGGACCTGTCATGGTCTTGTTTCTGTTCTTGGTCTCTTTCCACTGTAGGAGAAAAAAGAAGTTCATTTTAGTTGACCTTAATGCTAGGTAGTGTAACTTCACTTTAATTGAACCTACTTATAAAACTTTCTCACATTTATATAATGCTCTACAGTTTACAAAGCACCTTTCAGGGCATCAGCTAATTTGATCTTCAAAATCTTTCTGTGAGTTAGCTATTCACGCCCCTCCTGTTTCATAGAGAGATTCACCAGGACACAGGCTGTTCTAGATGCTTGAGTTAGTAAGGAGAGAACATGGGTCTTCGGAGATGTATACATCCAATTTCAAATCAGCTTAGCCACTAAGTAGTTGTATGACATACATTCTTTGAGCATTAGGTTCTTCACTTGTGAAGGGAAGAATACAGTTGATGTTTATTTCTACAAATTCTTTATTTAGGAACACAACTACTTACTAAAATTTATTTGTAATCCAAAACTCTGTGCTCATGACAGTTTGGGGTAGTCAATAGCAGAGCAACGTGCACAGAGCAACAAAAATCTGAGTTACCCAACACATATATTTCCAGGTGAGGTCCAACAAGGTGAGGCCTACCTTCTTGTCTCAGCTCTTATGCTGTGAACAAGTGTCCTTTGCATGGTCTGTTTGGTGTCATGTGTTTTATGTTTCTGTGCATTTTTAAAAATATAATTTCACTGTTTAACATGGCCCCAAGTATAGTGCTAAAGTGCTGTCTGGTATCTTTAGCTCAGGAATGCTGTGATGGGCTTTATGGAGTAAATATATGGAGTTAGAGAAGTTTCACTGAGGATCACGTTGTTGTGCTATCGGGGTTGTGAGTTCAGTGTTATGAAGTCAACACCATATTAAATAAGGTGTCTTTAGACAGAAACACACATGAAACAAAATGTGTATTGATTGGTTGATGGAAATGTTATGACCAGAGACTCACAGGAACCTAACCCTGTGCTTCCATTAGGAGCAATGGTTCAGCATTCACATGGCTTTATACAATATCACTGTTACAAATGATAATTGAGTAGATCTATTTCATGAGATTGCTGTGTATGTTAAGTAAGGACGTGTTTAAAATGCGTAGAATGCTAGTGTTCTAAAATGGGAGACTGTATTCTACCATATGTGGAAACAGAAGCTCAGAGAAGTTGGCTGTCTTATTTAAAATTATTAGACCAGAAAATGGCTCAGGTGAGTAACATCTAAACCCAGTCTGTCTGAATCCAAAAGCAGTAAACCTCAAAGCATAGTATGTCTAGGAAGAATCCCACATGGGGGAATTAAATGCTTCTTAGTTCCTTCCGAGTTCGCTCTTCATTTAAACATTTTATCTACATGACTGAATTCTTAAAAACCTCTTTAACCACCCACCATTCCCATCATTGTGCCAGGCTCAGTGCTAACTACGTCCCATCTGGTATCTCTTTCCATCACAAGAGGATCTTGTAAAGTGGGCATTTATTGTCATTGTGTCCATTTTAGAGACACAGAGAAGTTATATAAATTCCTCAAAGTTGTACAACTTGGAGAAAGAGCAATGATATTATGGTTTCCCTGCTTCCAGAGCCTCTGTTCTCAATCTTGATATTAGAGAGTCCCAAATTCTTAATGGTCAGTATAGATCAGTAAGAAAACAAACAAAGAAACAAACAAACAAAAGACATGCAGAAAGACCAAGAGTTGTCAGCTACGGTTGTCCTTTGCCTACATAAGGACACTAAAAATTTGGTGAGCCTGGTGGGCTGCCGTCTATGGGGTCGCACAGAGTTGGACATGACTGAAGCGACTTAGCAGCAGCAGCAGCAGCAGCAATGTCTATCATCATTATATAAAGAAAAGTAATCTTAAATCATAATAGGATAAAGAACTTGACCTCAGATTTGGAAAATCCAACCCAGTCATCTTTATTCACCTTTATGAGAACCTCACCAGTGACTTCTTTTTCTCATTTCACCCAGAACAGGGCTGCTGTCTTTGTCACAGACCAGCGGCCCTTGGCGGCCACAGCTCTGAACTTTATTCTACATTATTTCCCCCGATCTAGGCCTGGGAGCATGGTAATGCATCCAGGGCAGTGGATTAGATCAAATGGCATCTAAAATCACCTTTTCAATTCCAAGGATGACTTTAGAATTTGGCCCATTTCTCCTTCCAGCCCAGAGACGGAAGGGAGGCCGAGTCCAGTGTACTGCCTGTCAAGTCAGTGGCCGCTGGACTATCCATCTTGTCCTCGACAGGAGCAGGCACCTTGCAAATTGACCTCCAGGAAAAAGAATGAATGCTTAGCGGTGGCAAATAAGTTGCTCTAACTATTGGGAAACAGAGCACACACATAAATCTCCTGTGGATCTATATCCCTTAAGGAAATTCATCAGGGGAGAGAGGCAACTCATGGAAGGTGAGGGCATATCTCCTGGGCTTTCTCTCTCTCCCCTCTCCCCCGCCCAGGTCCGAAATGGAAATGACTATGAGATAAGTTAGCTTCAGGATGCTCTCACTTTTCTACTTATTCATAAATCAGGAATCTTTCATTGTCCAGGTGGTCGGAGTTCAGTGCTGAACTCAAGGTCTCTAAAGGAGAAGATTAAACTCTGGAACCAAAGACGGGTGTCAGTCTTTCAAGCTTTATGTTGATATTTATTTAAAGTGAAAATGACAGAAAAAACTTCTGACATATACATCAGAATTGGGTAGGCGAGTACCCATCCTCCCTAGTTTAAGCAGGGCCTTATGTACTCCCCAACTGGCTGCTGAGAGTAGATAAAAAGAATACCTCAAGGTTTGTAAAAGTTCCACCAGACCCTTTCCCAAGGCATACATCCTGAGATAACTTTAGCAGGGGATTAGCCAGGGAGAACGATTCCCACTGTGTTCTCCGGGCTAGATATACTGTTGCTGTGTGATCAGGGGTACAATTTGAGAAACAGGTTCCCAGGCAAGATTTGTTACAATTATAATCATTAACATAGAGCCTAAGAAGAGCATTTCCATGAAATGTAAGACATTGTGCTGTTCAGTCATTAGTTCTGGACCCAAAGAAAGGCCAGTTCTCAGGCAAGATATATTGTTGCACAAGGCTTAAGGAAAGCATGAGAGAATGTTCACCTCCCCTTTAAAGGGCCTCAGACTGACTGTCCAAGCTTTAACTCTCTCACAGGCCTGTGCTTATTTGCTAAAACATTGATATAATAATAAGAAGGAGCTAATAACTAGTATAGCTTATTAAGTAAATATGATACATTCTGATGACATGGTAAGTTCTTGGCATATTTAATCCTCCTAATAGCCTAGTGAAGTTACACCATCAGCATCTTCACTTACAAATGAAGAAGTGAGACTCTGAAGGTGAAGGAGCTTGACCCTCCAAGTTATTAATAGGAGAAGCTTGAATTGAAGACCAGTGTGTCTTTCCAAAGCTTCTGCTTCTAACTGATATACTCTGCTGCCTGGCCTACAGTCTATACTCTCTTTCTGTATCATTTCCAAATTTTTCAACTAAATGTCCAACTTCTTCATTTTTCCCTTTTGGTAACCAAGTAGGAAAATAGCCTGGATCAACTCAGTTCATGTATGTGAACCTTACCGTGTGCCAGATCAGAGGTCTGGGGACACAGATGTGAAGGGTAGATCTCTGCTTTCAAGAAGCCTCCATTGTATGAGGGAGGCCTGAGCACGGTGACTTTGTTAGGAAACAGTCTGTAGGAGAGGTATTAGAGAAGATGAATGGATAAAATGCCATTTGAGCTAAAGCTTAGAGAATAAGGGTTAGGAGTTACCATGCCCTCCAGGTAGAGACGAGAGCAGGAGCAGCACGTGGTGTGAGAAAGAGACCCATGAGACCTTTGTGCTAGTTGGACTGTGAGAGGAATGTGGGTGATTGTCATGAAGGATGATGCTGTATTTATCCAGGGGGTCACATTATGAAGGGACTTGGATGCTATTCAAGGGATATTGGATTTTATTAAGCAGGTGATGGGGAGACCCCAAAGTTGCTTAGACGGAGGAGGAATATTATCAGAGCTGAAATTTAGGGGCTTCTCTGGTGGCTCAGTGGTGAAGAATCTGCCTGCCAATGTAGGAGATGCCAGAGACATGTCTTCAATCCCTGTGTCAGGAAGAGTCCCTGGAGAAGGAAATGGCAACCCACTGAATATTTTCCAGTATTATTGCCTGGAAAATTCCACAGACAGAGGAGTCTGGCAGGCTACAGCCCATGGGGTAGCAAAGAGTCGGACATGACTGAGCACACAGTCAGGCATAAATTTTAAATTTATGGTTAAAGGCTTTGTGCATTCTCTCTGTAGCTCATCTGCATTTAACAAGAGACAAGAGAGAGTAACCAAATCTGTGAACCTTAGGTGATGGAATTTCAGACACCAGGGCAGACCTGTGATTCCTAGTTCCTTCAGTCAAACCACTTAGATGTGTTGTCTCCAGATGTGGTTGGTCCCTTCGCTATTAAGAAAATGGTAAGAAATCCAGATTCCTGGGGTCTACCTTCTCCAGGTGCTAATTCAGAAGATCTGGCCTTGGGACTTGGAATCAATCTTTTTAAAGCTGGCCAGCTGAGTCTAATAAGCACTGGCCTACACAGCTACTTCTCACGTTGGTTGATTCAGTCATTAAGTCATGCCTGACTCTTTGCGACCCTCTGGACTCTAGCCCACCCGGCTGCTCTGTCCGTGGGATTTCTCATGGCAGAATACTGGAGTGGGTGGTTATTTCCTAGTCTAGAACTACTCACGTATGCACTGAAAATACTGCTACCAACATCAGGAATTTTATTTAAAAAGAATTATCTCTGAAACCCCTCTCCTCCCAAAGAAAAGATTTATGTTGCTAGAGGCATTTATTAGCCAGAGAAGCAGAACTAATAGGATGTGTGAGTGTAGGCATATGTGTAAATATATATTTAAACCTATATATATATATATATATATATACACACACATACATATATAAACAAAACCAATGCGATGTGTATACTCATATCCTATTGCTTCTGTTTACATATCAACGTATAAAGAGATTTTTATATCTACTTGTATATAAATATTCATTTCTATTTATATTTACAAAGATATTTATTAATATTATAAGAAAATGGCTCATGCAATTATGGAAGCTATTAAGTCTCAAGATCTGTAATTGGCAAGCCAGAGTCCCAGAGAATTGATGGTGAGGTTCCAGTGTGAAAGCTGGCTGGGCTGAAACCAGTGCTTCAGTTCAAGTCTGAAGACAGGGGAGAAAAAAAAAAAAAGAGTATTCAAACTCAAGCAGTCAGGCAGAGAGAAGTGCCCTCTCCCTCAGCCTTCTTGTTCTCTTTGTTGTATTCAGATCTTCACCTGATTGGATGAAACCACCCACCTTAAGGAGGGCAAAATCTGCTTTACCCAGTCTACCAATTCAAATGTTAATTTCATCCAGAAACATCCTCACAGACATACCTAGAAAAACATTTGACCAAATATCTGGGCACCCCATGGCCCAGTCAAGGTGACACATAAAATTAACCATCAGGAGATACCGAAAGGACTTCATATTAATGACATGATCCCTATGACAACAACAAGCACAAGAATCTTTATTATGTGTACCCCTTTAGAACCTGACAATCTAGGTGTATAACCAGTGTTTGAAAGTGAATGAATGAAACAAGCATATAAACATCAATGTTTATTAAGTGTTTCTCTCACCCCATTATTTTATTTCACACATAATAACTCCACTGGGCAATTGAAATAGATTTCACTATTACCTGCCATTTTTGAGAGGGCTTGTGCAGGGCACAGAGAGGTAAGCTTACCTGTCCAAGGACACAGAGTAACTGACAGGGACCAACTCAAGCCCAGAGCCTCTTTTGTGATCTTTCTACCTTCATTCATGGCAGATTAATTCCCAGCAAAAGCATGCAAAGGCCTTCATATCGTCTCCCCTGACCACCAGCAATTTTCTGATCTACATCTGTTGCTAGCTCTAAATATAGGAGAGGCGCAAATTAACAAGCGAAAACCAAGAGATATGTTTGCACTTAATGCTGCTAACAGGCAGGATAATTACAAGAGTGCTGCTTGACAACAAATTAATAAAAAAAAAAACTCTGCTGCCAGTCTCAAGTACAAATTACACAGCAGAAGGCAAGGAGAACCTGGGTTTGACAGTTGTAGGATAACAACCTTGAAATATATCTACATTATACAAGGGGTCTTTGGAGGTCTGTCTTACGTACTTGGTTGCAGGCCATGCTAATGAACTGCCTAAATGTTCATCTTTCTGTAGGACCCATTTATATATCTTTTAGGGTCAAGTTTTGCCATGCTTAGGAAAACTGCTTAGTTAGTTGTGGGCTTCTAGTCATTTTATGTGCTTCATATGGTTAAATAAACCTGTCCAAGTAATCAGAAGGTGTTATATTAATATATAGCTGCTTATCTCACAACAGTTTCTAGCAAACTTCTATGAATAGACTTACATAAATTATTCTTTATTTTCCTATTATGCTTCATAGTTCATTCACTTGACAACTATTTATTCCACGGTAATTTTTTCTAATAACTACAGAGTTGCAGAGACAAACTATAGTCCTTGCTTTGTAGTAGCTCACTGTTATAATGTGGTGGTTCTCAATACTGCTTTGTATTAGATCACCAAAGAGCCTGATGCCCAGGCCCCAACCTGGAGATTTTGATTTGCTTGGTCTGAAATGGAGCCTAGAGATCAGTATATTTATTTTCCTTATTGTTATTATTTTTTTAAATGTTTTTTTATTTGGCTTCACCAGGTCTTAGTTGCAGCACATGGGATCTTTGTTGAGGCATGCAGGATATTTAGTTGTAGCACGCACACTCTTTAGTTGCTGCTTGTGGGACCTGTTTCCCTGACCACAATTCTAACCCCAGCCCCCTGCATTAGGAGCAGGGAGTCTCAGCCACTGGACCACCAGGGAAGCCCTATCAGTATATTTTAAAGCCTCCCCAAGTGATTGTAACATTCAGAGTCCAGGTCTGGTGAGAGCAACAATTACACAGCCAGATAAGGTGCACCACTTTAAGTAAAAGAAGAGAGATACTGTACATGTAACTGGCTATGGGATGAGAATGCTAAATGCTTCTAGGGAGGGTCTGGAAAGGTCTTGCTGGGGCTGTTAATTTATGTTTGAGGATATCTGAGAAGTTTACTTTTAACTTTTAATACAGTTTTATTATCATATTATTTGAACTGCATCCTGGAGAATATGGATGAAAAGGGAAGGGAAAAAGAACACCAGGTAGTATATGTGCAAAGTTTCTTGGGAAAATGATGTCTGTGTCTTCAGAGAATTTTGAGTTGTTTAGTTGAGCTGAGCTTCCCTCATAGCTCAGTTGGTAAAGAATCCGCCTGCAATGCAGGAGACTCTGGTTCAATTCCTGGGTCGGGAAGATTTGCAGGAGAAAGGATAAGCTACCCACTCCAGTATTCTTGGGCTTCCCTTGTGGCTCAGCTGGTAAAAGAACCCACCTGCAATGCGGGATATCTGGGTTCCATCCCTGTGTTGGAAAGATCCCCTGGAGAAGGGAAAGGTTACCCACTCCAGTATTCTGGCCTGGAGAATTCCAAGGACTGTATAGTCCATGGGGTCGCAAAGAGTCGGACACAACTGAGCGACCTCCAGTCACTCACTCACTCACTCAGTTGAGCTGAAATGTTGAGTGTATGAATTCATTGTCATTATTTCTGTCATTCAAGCACTGTTTATTGTGCTCTGGGCTGTTTGAGGCATTGTGTCAAGTGCTGCCAGGCATTCAAAAATATGACAAAAGAGATCCTACCACCAGACAAACTCATAGGCTATTCAAGGAAACACATTGTGAATGATGAAGATGTTGACTATGGCAATGGTGATGATGGTAATATAAGAGTGCTTGGTCACTCAGTCATGTCCAACTCTTTGCAACCCCATGGACTGTAGCCCGCCAGGCTCCTATGTCCATAAGATTGTCCAGGCAAGAATACTGGAGTGAGTTGCCATTTCCTCCTCCAGGGGATCGTCCCAACCCAGGGAATGAATCCACATCTCCTGCGTCTCTTGCACTGCAGGCAGATTCGTTACCACTGATCCACTTGAGGGGCCCTGGTAATACAGTAACCAGAGCTTAAAATTTAAACTTTGACCAGATACTAAGTTATAATACAGATGAAAATTTAAAGTGAAGCACTGAATTATATTATTGCAGATGTGTAGAGGAAATGGCCTAAAGTTGAGAGAGTGGAAAGGGAGATGAATAATGAAATATCCTTTAAGGATGTTCTTGCAGAATCTCCACTTTGCAATAAGAGAGGAAGAAAGGGGGAACTGATCCACCTCCAACCTTCACACCAAATGAGAGAGAAAGGACCTGCCTCCACACCCAATCTCAAAGGGAACAGCCTGTGGTAGAAGCTTTATGAACTGGGAACTGGCCTCCTTCCTCCCTCAGAAGATAGAGAATAGGGGTGAGCACATATATACTGCAGTGGACCAGGTAGCAAATTAGACTTTGCAGGAGGCATGTTAACTCTCTCACATATTCTTTGTTTTTTCCATCTTTCAAAAATGTAAAACCATTCTTAGCTTTGTGGGCTGTAGTTTGCTGACCCTTGGTCTAGGGGGAAAATGGCCTGACCCTTAGAGTAGGAAGCCTGGGAGCAAGCATGGGGATGGGGCCATCATCTCCCATCCAGAATAAAGAGGTACAGCCAGGGGGACCATTTAATTCACTAGCCAAGCAGGGATGCTTGGAAGAGTGAAAGGAGCACTAATAACCAAGTAAGTTAATGAATGATAAGTCATGGCAATAGCACTAAACCAGAACTCCCCAGGCAAACTGGGCTGTCTGGTCTGGTCACCAAGTGTATGGGCAATGGCACTATAAGCCTGAAGTCTCCAGGCACCAGGGCTTCTAAACAGCGCTGTCCAGTATGCTGGCCACTAGTCACATCCAATATGGTAGCCATTAGCCAACTTCCAATATGGTCACCACTAGCCATATCCATTATGGTTGTCACCAGCCACATGTGGCTAATGGGCACTTGAAATTTGGTGGCCAAATTGAAATGTGCTGAAAATGTAAAACATGACCTTGGTTTCATACTAAACACTTAGTTTGAAAAAAGAGTATCAAATATTAATATTTTTGTATTGGTTACATACTGAAATGATCATATTTTAGATACGTTGGGTTGAATAAATTGTTTATGCTAATTTTGCATGTTTCTTTTTACTGTCTAATGTGTGGCTACTAGAAAACAATAAAATTTTCATATGTGGCTCGTGTATGTGACCTGCATTATATTTCTATTGGACAGCACTACTCTGAAGAGTTCTTCTCAAAATTGTTCATTAGACTAAGAGGCAGCCTTAAACATCTGCCAGACCCATAGCCCCTAAAGCCAGTTTGCCTTGCTATGACAAGTCCAAGTAAGACCTTCCCTAACTCTTCGCCCTCCTCCTTTCTCACCCACAACCCCTGGTGATAAGGGGGGTGAGCAGGCATGAGAACCCGTATTTAGCTCACAAGCAGAGGCAGATCAGAGAAATCAAAGGGCAGTTCTTTCAACCATGCCCTCTCCCTTCCCTCTGGATGCCTCCATCCTCAAATGGCCAGAACTGGGAGACATGGGATAGGCACTAAATCATGGTTGGGGTTTGGTTTATACCTTGTACTGACATTCTCATTTCTGAAGTGGAACTGTGCTTGTGACTTAAAGATCCTATAGAACTGTTTGTTTTCTAAGAATAAGCAGCCAAGTCATGGAGTTTTAATCTGGGGGCAGGGAAAGACTACCCCATTGAATATATTTATTTTCTATTCCATTATTTATTTAATATTTTACTGTGAAAACTTTAAAGCCTGAATTAAGGTGGAGAGATTACTGTAACAAACTCTCATTTACCCATTACCCAGAATCAATAATTTCAACTTTTTGCCAATCTCATTTTATCCATTATCCCTCTTCAGAGTAGGAGGAGGGACTCAAGTATTTTAAAGCAAATCCTAGACATTATGTTATTATACTCATAAACACTTCAGTATATAAAGGATAAAGATTTTTGCTTTTAATGTAGCTGACTTTATTTTAAGAGGACAGCAGGAAATTTACAAGTATGTATATTTCAAATATATCATGAATCATGCCTATTTGCACACTAGTATCAGTAACAATAATAGGTAAACTGCAGGAACTTTGGAGGTCATTTAATCCTATCTTCTTATGGAAGCTCACAGTGAGGAAGAGACTTTGCCTGGGGGCCCAGGAGGCAGATCTGGTACTCAGACCCAGGTCCATCCTCACAAAGCCCAAGTTTGCTCATTTGAATCTCACTTGGAGAGATCTGAACTTGGCTTCCTGAGGGCCTTAGCTGAGTCTCTCTAGCATCTCCAAGACATCCCCTTTGCATTTCTAACTTGCAAACTGAGAATCCAAGAGAAGCATCTCTAATATCAGTTGTAATTTAATCAGCAGATTAAATTTGGAGGTCTGCATGGAGCAGTAGTTTGACACTTATTGTCTTGGAGAGCCCTTGAGTGATGCTTCAGAGAAAAGTCAAGAGCAAGCAGACCCTCAAGGTATCCAGGTGCTTTGAGGTTAGAGAGTTGACTTGTGAGAAAGGGTTTTATTAAGGGTTTTGCCCATGGGCTCTCTGTAGATCCCAGGTCAACTAATAGCCTGAATTCTCTAGCAAGAAGAATCCTTCTGCCAACTTCTTAGAAGCTATCTTTCCCTGACTGTCAGGAATGCTTTGCTTTTTAAGAGGAGAACAAAGCCTATCTAAACCAACTATTCTATGCCTCTGGTCCCTAGGCCCTTAACTGCTTCTGAGCATAATGGCAGCCTCATCTCAATTTAACTGGATGCCTCACACTGCTCAGAATTGGTCCAGATCATTCCCTGTTGCTCCTTTAAATCCACTGCTCCCTGTTTCCATTTTATGTGATTTTTCAGTCTTTCCACTGTACCCACCCCTACATTTGCCTCCAAAGTTCCATTTTCTTAAGTCAGTTCTGCTTTGGTGGTTCAAGTTGCCCTCTTGTCATCATTCTCTGTTTTGGTCTTTCAGTCACATTCCATATTTTCCCATTTTCTAGCTATCAGTGTCATATACGCACACCTCTCTCATTTTTCCACTTAATCCCTTAGGACTCCATTCTTATTGGTATGCATTTTCTTATTTTCCTTTAGAAGTCCCCCTCTCAGTAGTTTTATCTGAAATATCTAGAGGTCTGTCTAGATATCTGCCCCTTGTTAGTCATGGGAACTTGGGCAAATTACTTCACTATCTTCAGCTTCCTCATCCTTAAAAATCATGATAATAAAGTGGCTACCTCATAGGTTGGAAGGTCAATGCATGAAACACATTTATAACAGTGACTAGCACATAACAAATGATCATGTGGATTATACACATGTGCTCAGCTCTTGTGGCCAAGAAATGACATCCATACTAGGAAGATTAAGCCTGGAGGGACTCAGGCTTTCCACCAGGTGCTGGGTTCAAACCAGTGTTTCCTATAAGCCTCCAAGCTGTGGATTTGAGCTTCAGCCACAAGCTCAAATGATCTTTTTTTTTAATGGTAACTTCATTTCTGCAACACTTGTATTGTTGGTTGACGTCATTTGGGAACTAGCAGGATCCTGGCCTTTTATTCTCCGGAGACCCCTTGACCCCAGCAGTTTTACCCCGTTTCTCAATGGAAATCAGCTGTGCTTTCAGGGCCCCTTGAAGAGGAAAGCTTTGTCTACAAGTTCTGCTCTCCTCCTTCCCCGAGAGGAGCCATTTATAGAAGTCAAAGTTGAAGTTGCCCATTTGCTGCAGAAATAGCTGGCATTTCTCTTGATTAAATACTAATAATGATGAAGACAATGGTGCTGAGTTAATCTCATGGAACACGCTGTTACACAAAGTTCCTTGTATGGAGATGTAATCTCTGTCTGTGGTTTATCGTTGAGTGAGGAAGCTCAAATATATTCAAAGCTCCTTACAAGAATTCTAACAATAACAGCTGTAAAAAGCAGAAGAAAGAGTTATTTTAGGTGATTAGTGGCCATGCTTCATGTAGAAGTGGTATTTAAGCACTTTCTTGAACACTTCCAGTTAAAAGGAGAGAACTCATTATTAAGCAGGGTAACCCAGTTTAATGTTGCCTGGGATTACAGGTGGCTATTTCCTATGCTGTTGAATTAAATTTCACATTCCTCATTCTCCCTCCTGGGATTATACAGACAGATCTTAATGCAGAATAATAATTCTATGATTCTAGTGCATCATCAGAAGAATGGAATAATGATAGCATTTGCTGGGGGACTGGTTGTGGACTTTTTGGAATCTAAGAGAGCTGTTATTCTTCTTGGAAGAAATGTAGTCATGATAAACATTAAAAAGAAAAACAGATCACACACTGCAACTTTTCTGGAGGCGGGGCTTAGTAATCTGTGCTTCTGATTATTCTGCTTGCAGTGACTTAAGGTCATAGAATCATTGACTCTTTAAGATGAAGGGCATTTAAGAGATTTAAATCCAGTTTAACCACTCAGGAGCTACTCCAGAATGGTGATTCCTCTTAGAGCATTTCTACCTGATGCTTGATTAGTTTCACCAATGGGGAGCTCTCTGCTCAGCAGGAATATTTCAGAAATGGTACAATAGGGAAAATATTGGTCAGAGTATCAGATAGACCTGGGCTCAAATTCACTTTACTGGCTATATTGGGAAAGCCACATCGTGTTGGTTCTCAGATGTGTCATCTGTAAAATGGGGAAAACATTGGCTATCTCATGGTGCAGTTATATATGTGAAATGAGTTAACAGAAGATATCTCTCTAATCTCATATCTAGCTTATGGTGGTATTGAATAAATAGTAATTAACAGTATGTAGGCAATAAATTTTATTTATTCTCTTTTTCCTGTGCTGAATATTTTCTTGCCTTCTGAGATTGAAAAATGGACCACATTACTGATGACGTAAAATTGTTAATAAGGCTGTAAATGGGAAAGCACACTTTTATTCCCTTTCTATTTTCTAAATTTAATACCTAGTGTTATAGCTTCAAAGTCATGGGCATTTGTTCCAGCAGTGAACGGGGCCTCTGTTGCTGGCCAAAAGAACTTTCCCATAATTTAAAAATAAATAAAATATGAATTGCTCTTGTAGTATGAATCACCCTTCATTTTGTGGCCATCAGAATGTCCTGAGCTATTTTAACATCCCCGAATGTTAGAGCCGGGAGTCATCTTGGAGGTTATTATATCTGAGGCATTCATTTTATAGATGGAGAAACTGAGGCCCAGACAGATTGTGACTAGCTCAATGTCTTGCAACCCATATGTGGGGAAGCTGAGATTTAAGAAGAGGCCTTCTAACTCCAAATGCCATGACCTGTGCATAGTATCACATTGCCGCTCCCTGGAACAATACTATTTTCAGATGACACCTTTGGTCTCTGCCCAATTGTCAAGACAGTCATTATACAATTGCAGTTTTTTTTCTCCTGTATGCATCATCTCTAACCCTGAAGCCTACGCATAGGAATTTGACAACTGAGTACTACTTTGAATTTCTCAGGGAAGACTAGAAAGGGTCTGGAGGAGGGAGAAATGTCAGTGGGGATTTGGAAAGTGGAAATGATTATGAAACCAATTAACACCTCTTGATTCCAGAAAAGTGATTAAGAAGAATTTAGATAGGGATTGAAGGTCAAGTGAAATGTGTACTAACATGTTTGCAAAGATACGTTGACCCAAATATTCTGGAACATGTTTCGTTCTCTTAGAAAAATACATAACTATATTGTAAGGCTTAAGACTCCATGTCATCTAACCAAGGCAACCTGAGACCTTGCTAGTCTGTGTGCAATGCAGCAAACATCAGCTTGTTGAGTAATGTTTAAAAATGCCTCCATTTGCTTTTAGTTCCAGGCAGAGGGTGGGGGACTGGAACAACAATTTGAGATGATGAAGAAGTCCCTGTTGAAATTTGCCCATTCAACACATGTTTACCTACTCTGGGCTAGGCATTGGGGTGGGTATCAAGAATCACACGGTACTCATTCCTTTAGTCACTTGATAATCATGTAGCATGCCTGCGAGATGCTCGAAATAAGATCCTGTGTTCCTTAATCATTCTATGCTCTTACCTATTTATTCCATAAAGATTCACCGTCTACCATGTGCCAAGAACTGTGTTAAGCAGTGTACATCATGCATCGCAGGACTTCAAGATAACATTGTAGAATGAAGAATCTGTCTACTTAAGCCATGTTTAGTCTGGCTCTAACCTCATCACTGTCACCAAATCTGGAGGATGCTGCTGATGCTACCATCAACTGGGTTTAAAAACAGCTCCTGCCATATATAGGCACAGTGTCCCAAGTTGGAATTCGTGACTTTTTTCCAGTTCACAGAACTCCAAACTCTCTTTGTCACTCCCCAACTTTGTCTCTCTGAGGAGACTGTGAACTCTTAGAATAAGGACTTGGTCTTATTCATCTCCGTTACCCCCTCCTATAAGACCCAGGGCAGTAGATTACACACACTTCTTCCCTCTGCTTTATTTTTCTCATCTGCCTATCTTCCCTCATTCTTTCCCTTCTCCTCTAACTTATTTCCTCTTTCTTTTTTCCCACCTTCCTTCCCTCTCTTTTCCCTTTTTCTATTCCTCCTATTCCTTCTCTCTCTTATGTCTTTTCCTCTGTTGCCTTTCTATCTGAAAACACTCACTGGGTTCTATGCATTGTACTATGATCTGTGGAATCCATACTACTTGCCCTTGCTGAACTTACAGACTTATAGAAGAGACAGCCATGTGCATAGCAAAGTCCAGCACTATCTAATGAGTAGTTTATGGAAGTAGCACTCGATATAAGAGCAAAAAGGTCAACTCAACCCTGAGATGGGGTATGGAGACTGTCAAAATTTCTTATGGAATGAAGGCCCAAGAGTGAGAGTTTGCTAGACACACAAAAGAGGGTATAGTGAAGGTGGGATGGGCCCAGGCAGAGGACACCATATCCCCAAACCCATAGAGGAGTGCTCCTTAGGGGAGCTACAAATGTACATTATGCCTAGAGTCTGAATACTAGTGAACACTGGTGAGGTAAATTCCTGATTCTGGAAATTCCATGTCAGCTGACCCCTAGGCCTTTCCTTGCCAGCTATATCTCTAAGGTCTTGGCCTTGGGCAAATGCCCATTCTGAGTCCCTGATTCCAATGGCCAGAGACTTTATACTCAGTGGTTAAAAGGACATCCTAGAAGGGTAAGAGAAGTGACTGCATGTCTACTGCAAACAGCCTGGGGAGACACTTACGGGTCATGGGAGGGGATCGGGAGGAAGGGATAAAACCAGGGCTTGAGAACTCAGCACTTTAAGATCTGTGGTCATTAGGGCAGGCTGGATTCAGAGATGCCAGCAGCTAGAAAAGAGCCCCAGCTACTGAAATGAAGCTAGAAAGAGAAAAGGGGGGAGAGAGAGATAGGGGTAAGAGAGGGAGGCAAGAACAGAGAGAAAAGGGGAGACAGAGACAGAAAGAAAGAGAATATGAGTGCTGAGTCGGGGTTGAAAGCACTTGGAATGGATGCATTATGATCCTCAGTCTTACTTTTGATATTCCACCTGTGTACACAAGAACTGTGGTTTCTGAGCCTTGGTTTTATCATCTAAAAAATGGCTTGATGATGCCTAAAACCAGGCATTATTATGTGGAGTAAATAAGTTATATTACATTGCCAAGGAAATTGCCTGACTATTAGTTGCCTTACAAGTGGGAGTCCTCTGAAGTTTTAGATAAACAGGTAAGTGGGCAGACCTTGGCTAGGGAGGCAGGATGCTGCTGACAAGAATGAGGAAGAGCCCAAAATCTGGGGGACCTGGTAAATTAAATAGGTTGGGGATACACAAGGCAAAGACAGGGACTACTCATGGTGATTAAGAGTACCATTAACTACCCAACTGATAATAAGCAGGGCAGGGTTTGAAGATGGGAGCCAGAGTGGCGGCATGGCTAAATGCCTCAGCTCTGGAGCCAGAAAAGCTGGGCTCAAATGCTAACTCCACTGCTGTTAGAGATGGCAGATTACTTTCCCTCTCTGAGTTCAGTATCTTTACCCATAAGGTGGGGATGATTACCCTGTGTGTTAGTTGCTCAGTTGTGTTTGACTCTTTGAGACCCCATGGAGTGTAGCCTGCCAGGCTCCTCTGTCTGTGGGATTCTTCAGGCAAGAATACTGGAGTGGGTAGCCATTCCCTTCTCCACTTCTCCAGGGGATCTTCCTGACCTAGGGATCAAGCCCAGGTCTCCCACTCTACAGGTGAATTCTTTACCATCTGAGTCACCAGTGATTACCCTGTAGGACAATGATAAATTCAGTGTCACGTGCCTGGGAAGCAGTTAGCAGAATATACAAAAAGGAGAAGGCAGCAGCCCCAAGGAGGATGGGACTTGGACTGAGACTCCTGAGCTGCTACGAGGTCCTCCACATATATACTCTTCTCAACCAGGCCCACCTGGCCTCCAAGAGGGCACCACCAGTTGGGAGCCTATTACCCTGGTGACCACAACAAGGAAGATAGCTGCCACTCACTGAGCCCCGGCTCAGGTCTGCGTCATGCTCTCCTTTCTTCACAAACCTCACTGACTCCTACATCCTGGGTCACCCAGGTACGTAGCATAATTCCAGTTTAGAGCTGAGGCAGGAGCAAGAGGAGATTTGCTGACTTGCCAAGGCCTCAGCGAGATTTAAACCCAGATCTGCCAGGTTCTAGGGTTGTGCTTCTTTAATCAGCCTCCCGTCTCCAAATTGGCAGTGTGACAAAGAGGATGGCAGGGCAGAAGCAACCAGAGCATGCCTTTGGAAAGAGCATCTTTCTGAGAATCTCCAGACCCCCGTCTCCTGTGACTTGAGTTTTTGTTGTTTTCTGGGAGAAAGCTCTGCCTGGGCACAGGTGGCAGTCCTATTTGGCAGAGAGTGACAGGTTTCCAACATGAGTGTCTAACAGCTTGTGCCTAATTGCACAGCTCTTCTGATGAGATGTTTGTCATGGGCGTTTTGCTAAAGTGCGATCCAGGTGTCATCTTAGGTACTCGCTGATCAAGAATTCCTGAAGTGACAATGTGGTCCCCAAAACCACCCCAGTCCAAGGGTCGACAAGCAGTGGGCAGGGGTAGTGAGGAGGGCCTGGGCTTTGGTGTGAAGACGTATCTGCCTCCCTTTCTGGTGCTGCCACCCTGGGCCACTGTGACCACAGCCCTTAACCTCAATTCCTTCATCTGTGAATAAGAGACAATTCTGTGTGCACACAGGTGTGCTTGGAAGATCAGAGGTCTAGCTGCAGAGTGTCTCGTCCAGAGCCTGGCACGTAGGAGGTTCTGAGTAACAGCAGGTACCTGCTCTTATTTACTATCCATCGGGAATCTCGTCCTAAGCTCTGTGAGGGCAGGACGGCACCTGCTCTCTGCACTGTTATATTCTCAGCTCCTGGCATTGTGCCTGGCACATAGGAATGACTTTGGATGGATAGAGAATTGAAAAATGTTGATATTTTGTAGGTAGTGTGGACAGAACATGTGGCTGGTTGACTAATGATGACAGAGGCAATAAAGATACTGGGGGAGTGGTTAGTTTGAGCAGCTCAGGGTGATGGTGCCACTTGCTATGCGGGGAATGCAGGAGGTAAAGCAGACCCAGAGATGGGTGAGGGAAAGACGAGATCATGGTTTTTTTTTTTTTTTGCTGTTTACATGTTACTTTTTTTTAAATTAAAGTATAGTTGGAGAAGAAAATGGCAACCCACTGCAGTATTCTTGCCTGGAAAATCCCATGGACAGTGGAGCCTGGTGGGTTAGTCCATGGGGTTGCAAAGAGTCAGGATGACTGAGCGACTGAACAGCAATAACATAGTTGTCTTACAGTGTTGTGCTAGCCTCTGCTGTACAGTGAAATGAACCAGCTATATGTATACATACATCCCCTTCCTCCTGGACCTCCCTCCCACCTCCCCACATCCCAGCCATCTCAGTCATCACAGAGCACTGAGCTGAGCTCCCTGTGCATACAACAGCTTCCCACTAGTATCTGTTTGACACATGGTAGTGTATATACGTCGGTCCTATTCTCCCAATTCACCCCACCCTCCCCTACCCCTCCTATGTCCACATGTCAAGAGGAGATCAATTATAAGTAAGCATCTGCGGTACATTAAAGAGAATATGACTAATAGATACAGAAAACTGTTCATATGGGATTTTAGCTGGGTAAAGGGGCTAGTACTGCAGCCTTAATTTCAGGAAGTCATCTTTGTGTCTCAAGACCATCAGGTGCAAAGAACAAAACACAGTGACTCAGGATGACTTCAACTACAGATGGGCAAACTGGGGCCCACAGGCGACATCCAACCCAACTGCCTATTTTTGCAAGTCGTGTTTTATTGGAACACAGCCAAGTCATGCCCATTCATTTATGTGTCATTATGGCTGCTTTCATGATCCAGGGGCAGAGTAGCTATTTCAGGGACTATAAGACTGGCACAGCCCAAAATATTTACTCTTTGGCCCTTTATAGGAAAAAAATGTGCTGACTCCTAACTTAAACAATGTATTATCTCAACTTAATGTCTTATCTCATTTGCATCATGTTTTTGGATTCTAAATATAAATGATATCATATGATAACTTACCTTTCCCTGTCTGACTTACTTCACTTAATATGACAAGGTCCATTCATGCTGCTACAAAACAGAAACAGACTCACAGACATAGAAAACAAACTTGTGGTTTCCAAAGGGGATAGCAGGGGTTGTGGGGAGATAATCCAGGAGTTTGAAATTAACACATCCACACTCCTATATATAAAATAGGTAAAAAAACAAGCACCTACTATATAACACAGGCAACTGTATTCAGTATCTTGTAATAACCTGTAATAGAAAAGAATCTGAAAAATTTTATATATATGTATGAACGAATCACTTTGCTGTACACGTGTGACAAATACAATGTTGTTAACTATACTTCAATAAAAACAAAACAAACCAAAAAGCCCCAATATATTTTCTCATTAAACACCAAGGTTCAGGTTGGTTCCTTGGTTCAAGGGTGTGATGGGGATCTAGGGTCTTTCCGTCTCACTTGACCTTTGTCCATCTCAGTGTCCGGCTTCCATCTCACTCTGCATCCTCAGAGCATCAGCTCTGCCCCGTCATTGCACAGTGGCAGCAGCAGTTCCCTGCTTTACATCTGGACATGCTGTATCCTGATGCTGAGGAATGACCACCTGTCTTTCTTGTGTCCTTCTTGCAGACATCCTCTTCCTCCTTCAAGTCTGTTCCCTCAGTTCAATAACATGTATCAGACAGTCGTTGAACAAACATTTGTAAAATGTTCACCATGTGCCAGGCATCTACACACTTTTCCTCCTGTCTCTTGCTCCAGGGTTTACTCTGCAGTCCCTTCCCTAGCAAGGGAAATGGGATTAACAGACTGGCAAAGACCAGTGATTCTCAATGCTGGCAGTACATTAAATGACCCCTGAGACTTTTAAAAAGAGAAATGCAACAAGCCTACATATATTGGATTTTTTAAAAGCATCCTGGGTGATTTTAAGGTGCAGCCAGGATGGAGTGAAACCTGCCTTAGACAAATCATTTTAGAAAGGAATAGATGTTGGGAACACAGATGTTATGACCAAACACAATCTCCATGGAGAAAAAAAAATAGAGGCCATAGAGGCTAGGTCCCTGCTCAAGACAGACTTGTCAGGGGTAGCCTTGGCAGGCAGGCTGGACCAAACAAGAGATTAGTCCAGTTAAGACCAAAGGCAGCAATACCAGAAATATACAGTGTGACCAAGGAATAAAGCCAGACTTTAGAGCTAAGAAATAGAATTAGGTAGGAAGTTCAGGGGACAAAATGGAAACTGCAAGTGGGAAAATGAGCCAAGAGTGTGAAGTGTGGAGGGCTAAGGAGGGTGGTAGAGAGGTTCAGAGGCATATGAACAATAGGGGGCCAGAGTCCAGAAGTGATGCCAGGCAGACTCTGAGCACAAAGACAGTTGTTCTGCAGAGTCAAAGGGATGGCTCTGGACCAGAATGGCCAGGACACGTCTCTCTCTCAGGCCCCTGGGCTCTATTTGGCCTCAATCAGTCCAGTATAGCTGAGGTCAAGCTACTGATGGGCAGCTGCCGACACATTACTTCTTATTTGACTCTGGATTTATAAAGGGAGCCTGTGGTTTTATTAATTAGAAGCATTAAATTCACAATAGGTTTGTGAGGGCTGAACTTAGCACAGGCCCAGCAAATGCTGAAGAGAGGCTGAAGTTGTTCTCTGATGTCCAGTGCTTACCTGTTCTGTGTCCCCTTCCCTCCTCTTCTTTTCTGTTGTCCCTTCTTTTCTTGGAGGCTTTCTCTGCCAGCGTCTGTGTTCCATCCCCCACTTCTTCAGTCGGGCAGGTCTGCTCCCTCAGTTCAGTGACACCCATCAGTCAGTCATTAAACAAATATTTATAAAACGTCCACCACGTGCCAGGCATCTACATGCTGTACTCCAGAGGCACCGAGATGGAAGACTGCTATATCAGCTGTCAGGAGACTCATGTTGGATGGACCGAGGCAGATTCATAAACAAGCAGTCATAATTTATGGGGACAAGATATGGCCACAGTGTGATTCTTCAAGTCCTAAAACCAAGCAGTGGCGGGAAGACCCAGGGTCCAGGAGCCCTAACTACACTTGCCATCTTTGTTTGGTGCAGGACAAATCACCCAACTGCCTGAACTCAGCCTCCTGATCCTGTCAAAATAGCAGGGTAATGACTGCTTAGAATCGCCGACTGTGACTGCTAGTGGATTGATAGCTATCGCATGTGAGTGTTTTTACAAAATCATGTATCCTTAGACAAAAACAGAGGTATTTTGGTATTTTATTATTCTTACCCATACTGGGTAGAAATAAACTTAACAATAACTCTTAAGAATTTAATTTTGAAGTTCAAGCTCTCCTTTTATCTAATGTAATAGCATAGAAGTAGTATGAGCCTTGAGTTAGGATTATGTTAGAAACCTGCTTCTCCCAATTCATTGCTCTGTGTACTTCAGCAAGTTGCTTAGCTTCTCTGAACTTCAGTTTTCATGTTAGAGGAGCAATAACACAGTAATATCTATTTGCATGGGTGTTATGAGAAATAAGTAAAGTTATACACATTTCATTTCTTTTTATTTTATTTATTTATTTTTGGGGGCACTCCGTGTGGCATGCAGGGTCTTAGTACCCCTGTGCTATGCTGTGTTTAGCTGCTCAGTCATGTCTAACTCTTGGCAACCCCTTGGACTATAGCCCGCCAGGCTCCTCTGTCCGTGGGGATTCTCCAGGCAAGAATACTGAAGTGGGTTGCCGTGCCCTCCTCCAGGGGATCTTGCCAACCCAGAGAGCGAACCCAGGTCTCCCACACTGCAGGCAGATTCTTTACCGTCTGAGCCACCAGGGAAGCCCCTGAGTACCCCTACCAGGGATCAAACGTGCACTCCCTGCAGTGGAAGCATGAAGTGTTAACTACCGGACCACTGGGGAAGTCCCTGTATTTCTTTATTAAGTCTGAAACCCTGACACCAAGTGAGCATTCAGGAAATGATAACCACTATTATTATTATTATCGTTATTATTATTAATTGCATTACTATCAGCGCTGGTCAAATTTTACACTACAACCTTCTTGCCAAAAGGAAAAAGAAAAAGAATGAATAAAGCTTGATTCGCACATTTGTCGATTTCCATGTTCTAACATTGCCCCTATGGCTGGTTTCAAGCTAATAGGAGGTGGGAAGCGATGTACACAACTGAACCCAGTGTCCATTCTCTTGACCTGCTGTGAGCTGCCTCCAGGACACCATTGATGGTTATTAACATTATTTACATAATTAAGGGCAATGGGACAGAAGCTGGGAGCAGCTGTGGGTTGGAAACAACCATCCGGACGTGTGGGAAGGAGTCTTACCAGGACTTTGTCTGACATTTACCATATGACATATGCTTTGCTCAGGCTGATCAGTCATATCTTAATTAAGGAATCAATGCACGTGTATGTACAGGGTTGTTATCATTAAAGGAAGCCCAAGAAAATCTCCACTGCCTTTATGGAGTGTGAGTCAGGCCAACACTGCTGTGGATTCTGGAAGAGCCTGGATCTCCCATCCAGCAGCCCCCCGTGAACCAGAGAAGCTTTCCTTGTTCTCTCTATTCCTGGGATCCCAACTTATCCTCTAGGGTAAAATAAGTAATGGTAACCACACTACTTGAGATCATCGGGAGTTTTCACATCCATTGTATTATTTGATCCTCATGGCAGAGTACTGTTATTTCTACTTTGAGGGAAATGAGATCTCTATTAGCCAGGATAATTTAGCAAAAGCTACTGTAACAAATAATTCTCAAATCCCAATGGCTTAATATAACAAATGTTGATTCTTACATTATAGTCAGAGGTGGGTTGGGGGACTCTCATGCAAGGGGAGACCCAGGGGCATTCCATTGGCCAGAACCCAACTACATGGCCTGTGCCTCTAAGGAAAGCTGAGAAATGGAGTCCTCTTGTGCACCAAATAAGAGCAGTAGGCATATAGTCAGTTTACACCCCAGAGGTGAGACTAGCTACATAGCCAGTGGCAAGTGGCATGTACTCCTCATCCAGGCCTGGCTCTAAACCTTCTCATACAATCTCCATACCCCCTTTCTTCCTGCTTGCTGTGGGCCAGATGGGGGGACCCAGAAGAGGACTCTGAAGAGGCTCCAGGGGTGGCAGAGATAGAAGCTGGAAAAGCCGGCATCCCTGAGTCACCCCATGGAGTAGAGCACCCTCCCCAACACATTTCTGCTTGTGGTGTGAGAAGTAAACCTTTGCTGGGCTAAGCCACTGAGGTGTGACGGTTGTTTGTTTCAGCAACTATGTTGATGGCCCTGGTTAATTCCTAGTAGATCCAGAGCTCAGATATTGTACTTCCCCAACCCCCTATGTCACTGCTGTCAGAACCACATTGTGTTTTAATTGTCTTCTGACTCATCAGTCCTCTTCACAGCAAACCATGACCTCCTAGAGTCAGAAGCTGTGATTTATTTCTTATCTCACAGTCCCTGTATGAGGCTCAGAGAACATTTGTTAAATATTAAACATACAGTCTTATATTTGTTAAAAACATAGGTATGTGCTCAACAAAACATTTTTAAGAAGAAGTGAAAGAGGAAGGATGTGACATAAGAAACCAATTATTTTTGGTTGACTAGCTTAAATATTTATGTTCTAGAGGGAAAAGAGAGAGGAGATCAGGGGGAAAAAAATTCAATAAATATTCAGGTTTATGATGTAGAAAGACCTGAGTTTGTATCTTGAGTGTCACTACACTAGCTGTGTGACCTTGTGCAAATTACATAACCACTCTGTGCCTTAGCTTCCTTGTAAAATGAGGACAATGATGGCTACATCAAAGATTAGCAATGTAGGATTAAATGAGATGATGTTGGGCCTTGATTTAAAATGAAGAGCTTGAGGGACTTCCCTAGTGGTCCCGTGGTTAAGGCTCTGTGCTTCCAGTGCAGGGGGACTGGATTCGATCCCCAGTCAGAGGACTAGATCCCACATGCTGCAACTAAGACCTGGCATAGCCAAAAAAAATTTTTTAAGTGAAAAATAAAGCTTAAATAAATAAAATTAAGAGTTTGGGTTAGCTAATCACTTGGACTTCTTCCAGATCTGCCCATTTCATTTATAAAATACAGACTAAAGATTGCCCCGCAGAATAATGTGAAAATGATTATCACTCAAGATTAGCAGAGATTGTTTTTTCCTACTCCCTTTTGCATTCTCCTTTTGAGGCTAGGGGGCTTCCCTGGTGGCTCAGATGGTAAAGAATCTGCCTGGAATGTGGGAGGAAAGGAGGAAAGCAGATCCAGGCTGGGTCAGGCACTTAAGCCCTCAGAAAGTGACATCTGGGTGAAGGTTATACTAAATGTAAGAGGCCAGGGAGACTTGGCAATTGGTGTGATATCTAGCATTTGGGTAGGACTCTTCACTTCTGTGAGCGGGTTCACTTCAGTTCAGTTGCTCAGTTGTGTCCGACTCTTTGTGACCCCATGAATCGCAGCATGCCAGGCCTCCCTGTCCATCACCAACTCCCAGAGGTTACTCAAACTCATGCCCACCGAGTCGGTGATGCCATCCAGCCATCTCATCCTCTGTCGCCCCTTTCTCCTCCTGCCCCCAATCCCTCCCAGCATCAGGGTCTTTTCCAATGAGTCAGCTCTTCGCATGAGGTGGCCAAAGTACTGGAGTTTCAGCTTCAGCATCAGTCCTTCCAAAGAACACCCAGGCCTGATCTCCTTGCAGTCCAAGGGACTCTCAAGAGTCTTCTCCAACACCACAGTTCAAAAGCATCAATTTTTTGGTGCTCAGCTTTCTTCACAGCGGGTTACCTCCTGTGTAAAAATGGAGATACCACTGCCTCAAGAGTATTAAAAGAAGGAAATTTGCAAGAAAATATCAAACGTTAGGATGGCAGATAGTTTTTATTTTCCCCATGTCAGCTTCAATCAACTGATAGCGATTGTTTAAAAGAAAGGTTCCGCGGTTTCCCCTTCTCAGGCTGGGTGTGCGGTGGGGGAGGGACACTGACCAGGAACGCGTTTGTGATGGACACTGGCTGGGGGCGGGGGAGAGGCAGTGGAAGCACGTGGGCTGTGTTGCTGGAGGGCCAGGGCAGGCTGGAACACCAGTAAATGTTAGTTGAGCTGGATGGAATTTGAACACAGTCATTGTGCCTCTCTCAATTTTTAAGCAAATAATTGAAGTGGAGTATAAAGAAACTGAAATGGAATATGGGGAAATTAACATGGAAATCACATTGCAGGCACTTGACAAAACTAATTAAACTAGGAAATGCAGCTAGATTTTTTTTTTTTTTTTTTTTTGGGTGCATAAACATTCTTCTTCTCTTGCAACAAGGGGGTAAAACCGACAAGTGTTCAAACTATGCTTTTATGTGTGCGCTCTTCCAAGCATGCGTGGCACTTTGAAGAAGGTTCTGTTGTGTTTGTACCAAGAGATTCCGTAATTGCTCTGAGAATTCCTGGGATTTTTCAGATATGTATATATATATTTTTTTCCCTGAGTGAAGGCAAAACCTAATGCTTCTTTCTGTAATAAATGAATACAGCTCCTTTGCAATCAAGTACGTGGCCTGGAGCCTTGGTGCTTTCATCTCTAAGGTAGGAATCATCCTGCCTATGTTATAGCGTTGTTCTGGGCATCAGATGAGGGAGGGGTGTGATGGAGCTTAGGAACTATACAGGACTGTTCACACCTTCTGGATAAGAGTTGTTAACAGGGTGTAGCACAGGGGACACATGACAGACTGCCAAACCTAGAATCCCAGTGCTGCTACTGACTAGCAATCCACATCACCTCTGTCTGTCTGTTACGTTATCGGGGAAATGGGGAAATAATAGTACCTCCAAGGCTTATTATATTAATAGAAATCTTAAGCATTAATAAATATCAAATATTTAACATAATGCCTGGCATATAGTCAGTGCTCCACAAATTTTAGCAGTCCTCATCAGCATTACTATTAAACATGATGGATTATCATTTAATTCGCTGACCTGAGTTCCTTGGAAATATCTGCTCTTCTGACTGCTATGACGATGTCAAAGACAAGGACACCATGAGTTCAGCTGTCAGGAAACTTCTATCATAGTAGTGGGACGCAGAGAGCAAGTGAGCTAAAAGCTAATTTATCTTACAGATATGTTTTTAACTTTTCCTCCGAAAGGGGAATAAAGGCTTTTTTCTTAAAACAATTTATATTACCCAAAGATCTTCACATGCATTGTCTCATTTTATCCTCCTAATAACACTTTACTCCTGGGGTCCCCGACCCCTGGGCCACTGACCTCTACCAGTCTGTGGCCTGTTAGGAACCCGGCCACACAGCAGGAAGTGAGCAGCAAGTTTCATCTGTGTCTACAGATGCTCCCCATCACTTGTGTTACCGCCCGAGCTCCTCCTCCTGTCAGATCTCATTGGATTCTCATGGGAATGCCACCCCTACTGTGAACTGTACACATGAGGCATCTAGGTTGCATGCTTCTTTGAGAATCATTCTGAAACCACCTCCCTCCCCTGGTCCATGGAAAATGTCTTCCACAAAACTGGTTCCTGTTGCCAAAAATGATGGAGATTGCCACTTTATCCCATAAACAATCATATATCCTGTAAAATATGTGGGCTGAATCTCAATGATATGTGACACCTTGCACAATACCCTTATTTTAGCATTCCTCTGATAGTTTGGAGTATATAACAAAAATGAAGCTGGGATATTGTTTAGTTGGACACTTCCGCAGTGTTCCAGAGTACACAGGTTGAGAATCACTAGAAATTTAAATGGCTATGATACTAAGTCACAGTAATATATTAGAAAACACTAGATTTCAGATAACTGTATTTTCCCCCTTCCTAGAAATATAATCTTGGACTTAGTATCAAATTCTTGGATTCTCAGTTTCCTCATCTGAAAAGTGGTATAAATGCTATCTAACTTTCTGAGTTGTTCTGACATTGAAATAAGAGAGTCTTTGTGTGTTTCTGGACTTAGCACATATTTGTAGGTGTGTACATATCATTTCTGGAATACGTGTGGACAAATAATACACAATAGGTATTATTTAAAGGTTCCCATTAATAGTCATACCATGTGACCTGCTCATGATACCTAACCTGGCCAATCTTTACTGCTATGAATCTTTTGGAAGAATGTAAGTTATCAAGCACCACCACCTGGCTATAACAAAATAAGGTGACATGTTCAGGGCTGAGTTGATAAAGTCAAGAACTGGAACTTGAACTCAAGTCTTCCGACCCTGGATTTCCTTCTGGGACTTGAATAAATACAACAAGGAGATTTGGCTTGAGGTGCATTAAAATGTCTCAGATTGGTATAAAACTAAGCCTTTCTTTAAGTCTACTCCAGGTGGAAGATAGAACCAATTTTCTCTGGCCTTTTTTTTTTTTTCCCATGAGAAATACTTTATGTAATATTGGAAGGTCTGAAATCTGATTCCTTGCTTCATTTCTACACTTATTTTTTATCATCTGTCTTCACTCACACTGAGCGGTATTTAGATTTCCCTAAATGTTATCCATGCTTTCTACCTCCATGTTTTTGTTCAGTCTGCTCTTTACCCTATAAATGTCCTTTTTAATGTAAATCCCTAAATGCTTAACCACTTTAAGGCCTAGATAAACTGTTTCCTCCTCTGGAGATCCTTTCCAAACCCCCCTACTGGTCATATGCTTTCTTTCCTCCAAATTTCCAAATGCATTATCCATTTGTTGTTTAAGCAATGTTTACTTTCACCTTGCATTACAAGTGTATGATCCACAAATCCTAAGAATTTCTAATTTGGGATTGGAAAAGATCTTGCATTGGGATTGTACTGATTCTGGATTTGAATTTTACTCCACTACATCCTAGCTGTGTAATCGTGAGCAAGTTAGTCAGACTTTCCATGCTTCAGATTTCTTATCTGCTAATGGAGTTTATATCTACTTCTCAGGGTAGGAGAGTTACTGAGAGTTCTCTGGACAGTATCTAACACATAGTAGGCACTCAGTATGTGGTGATTCTCTTTCTTCCTTCTCCTAAAGAGTAGGATATTTGTATGTTACTTGCCTAAGTCCCATACACAGTGCTTGACACATAGTAGGTACTCCATACCTACTATATAGGTATTATCATTATAAAGTAATATAATTTATTCAATTACAAGTGCATAAATGGATAGGCAGATACATGAAAGTGTGAAATAGAGTATGGCCTTCAAAACATACAAATAAGTGTATGTTATAAGTGTATAGCTTCCAGGTAATTGCTATTTGATTGAAGTGTCTATTTTACTGTTTTTCTTTTGGATCCACCATGAGAAATGAACATCACCTAGGTCCTTATGTAGGAGAGGGTATTATATATCACTATTGCTTTTATTCCTCCTTCACCTGTCTCTTTCCCTTTGAGCAACTCTCCAGCGACTCCACGCCATTCTGTCTTGAGTTCATTGGTCAGGAGATGCTGAAGACAGGTTATCTCCTGAAAGGAGAATGCCAAACATGATTTACGTGTTTTCCATTTCTGAGCCCAGCCTACCTTGCCCGCCCTTGAGTGACAAACACCAGAGATGCAGCTGACATGCTGAACTTAAGTTCTGTAGCTTACTCACTGAATTAAGTCTACATCTGCAGCTGGTAAAGTGGGGAAAGATTAATAAAGTACATGTTGAAGCTTGAAAGAATAATTAGCGGGATGTTATATGTTTTGGCTGCAAAGCCGTCTCCACATTTAGTCTAAAGTAAAACCTTTCTTCTAATCCTTCTGTGGATGAAGGATTGGCTTGAACTAAATTGGTTTTCTTTGTGCATCTTGAGATTTTTTTTTTTAGTGTTATCATTTTTAAAAGTTATTATTTTCCAAATTTCAAGTAAGCTTTTAATCAGCCTCTTTGTGGGATCTGCGTTGTTTCTGGATTTGCCATCACTCTGCCACGCGATTAGCTGCCGCTTGGGCCCTGATAAAAGAAAGCGCTTGAATTGTGGGCTGCAAAGAGCTTAAATCACATCTTTCACGGGGGCGCATTCCTTCACTATCTGGGCTGCTAGGGTGGCTGCCAGCAGCCCACCTCACCGAGATGGAGAGTGAGTTATTGGTGTACATAATAAACTAACATCTGTACAGTGCATCTCAGAATGGGTGTCAGGGAAACTGGAAGACAAAGCAGGATGGCATCATTAGGGCCAGATTTAAGACTCCAATTTGTGTAACATTTGCATAACAATGCACAAGAGCAAGGATTCACTGTTCTCTTTCAGAATTCACGTGTTTCACCTTCACAAGAACATTCCTGAGGGAGGAGAGGCAGAGATGGGGTGCTTGCCAGAGGGATTCAGTCTGGGAGAGCATCCTTTCTGGAGGCTTGGGATTCCCAGAGCAGGTTAGGGGTCCCCTGTGCCCTAATCCACTGAGCCACCCCATGAAATCCCTTCTTCGGCCCTCATGGTGCTCTGGGGTTTCCTCTGTGTTGGTACATCTTTTCTGGCTCCGAGTTAGTGTCTGTCAGTCAACCTACATGCCATGAGCATCATAAGGTCAAGAAAAAGCCTTGAAGTCCCTTGAGGTCCAGAGATAGGAATCCAGATCGTGTTTCAACCACTTTCTCCTTTTGACCCCTTGCTAAGGTGATTCCCCTCTATGAACTGAAATCTCTGGGACAGGAATGCTCTTAATATTTGTATGAGTTAACAGTTACTGAGAGCTGATTTTATGACATAAGATACTAAATGTGTTTCATTCTCACAACAGTCCTCTGAAGTTGATGATTCTGTTTTCTTTCTTTTTTTTGTTTTTTGTTTTTTGTTTTAACTGACATATAAGGTGTTGACTGGAAAAAAAAAGCACAGTGTGAGAGTTGTGAGTTAAGTTTTATTGGGGGCAAAATGAGGACTATAGTTTGGGAGACAGCATTTCAGATAGCTCTGAGAAACTGTACCACAGAGATAGAGGGGAAGGTCAGTGTTACAGATGGATTTTAGTGAAGCAGGTATGTGCAGTCAAGCACACATTTTAACAGAGGCTTGCTGCTAGTGATGAGGAGCAGATGTCACTGTTAGTGATTTTTAATGGCTTTCTAGGTACAAGGAAATGCAGGAATCAGACTCATTAAATCATCACCTGAAAATATCTCTCTGAAGGCCTGTGCTGCCAGTTTTTCCCAGCACAGAGTGCCTCATTCCTGACCTTTACCCTGAACTCCTTTCAGGGGCTGCTGAAGGTCAGCAACTATAGCACCTCATGATTTCATGAGTTAATCCTTGTAGAGGTAGATGGCAAGTACAGTTTGTGGTCAACAGAGGAAGCAGAAGCACCAAGAAGTAACCTATCACTCAGACACCCTCTGAGTGACAGAGCCAGGATATTTCAGCATCGTTTTACTTCTTATGGTGGAGGCTCAATAATGTCAAATTGGTAAAGGCTTACTGAGACCTCTGGGTGCTAGGCACTGTGACAGCAGGTACTGGGGATTCACTGGAGCAGGGGAGAGAGCACAGGGTTGACTTCTGGGGCCTCCCAGAGGAGTTAAGGGTGAAGGTAAATAGGACACAAACCCCAAATGCCAACGTTCTGGGCTCCCTGCCACTGCTTCACCACTGCTGTGGTTATGTGGGGAGAACACAGGCTTTGGAACTAAATAAATTTGGTTTTGAATTCTGGCTTGGTCAGAATTCTCCATACTTGTGTATATTTGGGCAAGTCTCTCAACCTCTCTGAGCCTTAGTTTTCTCATGGAAAAAATAGCAACTACAAGTGTTTCCAAGAGCTGTTGTGAGAATTAAATGATGTGCTTGGGCCATAGACTTCTTAGCATACTGTCTTGCCACAGACCAATTTCTCAACAATGTTAGCTATTATTATTAATCAACCACTATCTTAGGAAGCATCACTATGAACAAAGCTAGTGGAGGTGATAGAATTCCAGTTGAGCTATTTCAAATCCTGAAAGTAGATCCTTTTAAAGTGCTGCACTCAATATGCCAGCAAATTTGGAAAACTCAGCAGTGGTCACAGGACTGGAAAAGGTCAGTTTTCATTCCAAATCCAAAGAAAGGCAATGCCAAAGGATGCTCAAACTGCCACACAATTGCACTCATCTCACATGCTAGTAAAGTAATGCTTAAAATTCTCCAAGCCAGGCTTCAGCAATACATGAACCGTGAACTTCCAGATGTTCAAGCTGGTTTTAGAAAAGGCAGAGGAACCAGAGATCAAATTGTCAACATCTGCTGGATCATTGAAAAAGCAAGAGAGTTCCAGAAAAACATCTATTTCTGCTTTATTGACTATGCCAAAGCCTTTGACTGCGTGGATCACAATAAACTGTGGAAAATTCTGAAAGAGGTGGGCATACCAGACCGCCTGACCTGCCTCTTGAGAAACCTGTATGCAGGTCAGGAAGCAACAGTTAGAACTGGACATGGAACAACAGACTGGTTCCAAATGGGAAAAGGAGTACGTCAAGGCTGTATATTGTCACCCTGCTTATTTAACTTATATGCAGAGTACATCATGAGAAACGCTGGGCTGGAAGAAGCACAAGCTGGAATCAAGATTGCCGGGAGAAATATCAATAACCTCAGATATGCAGATAACACCACCCTTATGGCAGAAAGTGAAGAAAAACCAAAGAGCCTCTTGATGAAAGTGAGAGGAGAGTAAAAGAGTTGGCTTAAAATTCAACATTCAGAAAACTAAGATCATGGCATCTGGTCCCATCACTTCATGGCAAATAGATGGGGAAACAGTGGCTAACTTTATTTTGGGGGGCTCCAAAATCACTGCAGATGGTGATTGCAGCTATGAAATTAAAAGACGCTTACTCCTTGGAAGGAAAGTTATGACCAACCTAGATAGCATATTAAAAAGCAGAGACATTACTTAGCCAACAAAGGTCTGTCTAGTCAAGGCTATGGTTTTTCCAGTGGTCATGTGTGGATGTGAGAGTTGGACTATAAAGAAAGCTGAGCGCCAAAAAATTGATGCTTTTGAACTGTGGTGTTGGAGAAGACTCTTGAGAGTCCCTTGGACTGCAAGGAGATCCAACCAGTCCATTCTAAAGGAGATCAGTCCTGGGTGTTCATTGGAAGGACTGATGCTGAAGCTGAAACTCCAATACTTTGGTCACCTGATGTGAAGAGCTGACTCACTGGATGCTGGGACTCCTGATGCTGGGAAAGATTGAGGGCAGGAGAACAAGGAGACGACAGAGGATGAGATTGTTGGATGGCATCACCGGCTCTATGGACATGGGTTTGGGTGGACTCCAGGAGTTGGTGATGGACAGGGAGGCCTGGTGTGCTGGGGTTCATGGGGTCGCAAAGAGTTGGACACGACTGAGCGACTGAACTGAACTGAACTGAACTCACATGACTCACATGAGGCTGAACTCCAGTAACCTGAAAGGTCAAAGGGGATCTGCCTTTTGTATCTTCTTCAGTATTCTTGGATCTTGAAGCACTGATTTGTTTTTTTCTTTCTCACCAAGGCCAGGTACACAGAGTCCCTCCTGGCCATAGCCAGCTGTCTGGGCATCCCGACTGAGGACCCCCAGGAGACTATATTCTGTTTGCTGATTCCTCTTCAAAGCAGCCTCCCTTGAAGTTGCAGATGTAGCAGAATCACAGTGTCCTCTGGCCAAACACTCCCCAGGTTCTCAGCACTGTGAAGGGATGGGCCTCCTGAATGACAATGATCTGCCCCAACCCCAGGCACTGGCCCTGGGTCCTGTGTCTCAAACTCTGGCCTGGGCCTTTGGACAGACTCACAAGTTTCTGCCCTACCTATAATGCCAACCCCTGCCCCCAACCCTTCCAACTCTAACCAACCTTGCCAGGTTAGAAGGTCAGGAACATGAGAGATCTTACAGGGTGATGCAAATGTTCTAAAGCTGATTCATGGTGATGGTTCCACAACTGGGCAAACTGACTAGGAATCATTGAATGGTTGTGCAGATGAAGTGGGTAAATTCTATCTTATATTGGGTTGGCCACAAAGTTCCTTAGGGTTTTTTTATAACATCTTACAGAAAAACCTGAACTAAATTTTGACCAACCCAATAAAACAGAGTGTGATAAAGTTATAAACTAAACAGCATGTGGGGATGCTAAAAAAGAAAATCTGTTTCCTCATCTGGAAAACAGGGTAGCCAATGTCTTACAGGTGGCTGAGGAGGCTGATATAAATTTTATTTTCAGTGAGAGGAAGTATGACTGTGTTAGAAGAGAAAAAAAAGCTAGGTTGTACATAGGGGGAGAAACTATGAATGTATTTATCTTCCATGCCTCAGGAGACTGGTTTTAGGTTTGAAATGCATGTAGCATTTTCTAAAGAGACTTTTTGAGCACCTCTCTGCAGTAGGGCCTGGCTGCCTCAACTCTCCTCACAATCTTTCTGTGAAATGGTAGTAAAAGAGCAGTCTGATTGAATACATGTGAAATGTTCACTAAGCTCCAGGAATGTGTAGACACTTTTCCCCAGATCATGTCACTCAGGTCTCATAACAGCTCTGTCAGGAAGCTTCCACTCTACAGATGGGGAAACTGAGGCTCAGGGGTAAGCAGTACCCCCTGGCTAGGAGGAAGCAGAGACAGATCTCCTAGGCCTTTCTCCCCTCCGCAGGTGGGTGGCTGGGGGCGGGGGGGCACAGCTATTAGAAATGCAGATTCTCAGGCCCCACGCAGATCCAGCAGATCAGGATCTCTGGGAATGAAGCTCAGAAACCTAGTGCACATGCCAGAACCACTGCCTCAGCCTTTCCACTCAGTCCTGGGCCCAGATGGCATCACCAACTAAAGAAAAGTCCCCCGTGACTGAGGACTTTGTCTAGTTTCCCCTACAGGGAGAGGAGTGGATCTCTGTTCGCTAGAGGACCCCCAGCATGCCATGCCTGTGCCTCAATTGCAGGTCTTGGGCACCCTGTAGGATGGCATCTCTGCCTGAAGCTAGACCAGTCCTAAAGGAAGCTCTTTATAAAAAACCACCTTGGCATAGAAGAGTTGGTCTGCTGCAAGCATGCTGTAAGGACTTTAGATTCGTTATTTAATCATCCTATCAACTCTAGGAGGATAGTCCTTTTTTAAAATTATTATTGTTGTTCTGTCACTCAGTCGTGTCTGACTCTTGGTGATCCCATGGACTGTAACACATCAGGCTTTCCTGTCCTTCACTATTTCCCAGAGTTTGCTCAAACTTATGTCCATTGAGTCAGTGACGCCATCCAACCCTCTCACCCTCTCTCATCCCCTTCTTCTGCCTTCAATCTTTCCTAGCATCAGGATCTTTTCTAATAAACTGGCTCTTCGCATCAAGTAGCCAAATTATTGGAGCTTCAGCTTCAGCATCAGTCCTTTCAGTGAATATTCATGGTTGAATATTTTTTCTTTAGGATTGACTGGTTTGATCTCCTTGCAGTCCAAGGGACTCTCAAGAGTCTTCTCCAACACCACAGTTCAAAAGCATCAATTCTTTGGTGCTCAGCCTTCTTTATGGTCCAACTCTCATATCCATACATGACTACTGGAAAACCATAGCTTTGACTAGACAGAACTTTGTCGGCAAAGTAATGTCTTTGCTTTTTAATATGCTGTCTAGGTTTGTTGTAGCTTTTCTTCCAAGGAGCAAGCATCGTTTAATTTCATGTCTGCAGTGGCCATCGGCAGTGATTTTGGAGTCTAAGAAAATAAGGTCTGTTACTGTTTCCATTGTTATTTCCCCCATTTTACAGATGAGGACATTGAGGCAGAAAGAGCTAAAGTAGCTTGCAGTGTTGGTTAGTGGAAAAACCAGGAGGTGAATCCCAACAACCTGGCTCCCTCTTCTCCACTGCCTCTGCCCTGAGCATCTGTCTCTGTCTCGGCCAATGGAAGCCACCTAGGAACTGCAACTCAGCTGTTTTCTTCTTTGAACTTGTCTCAAAGCCCCTCAACCCTTATTAATAACATGCTTCAGCCAGAAATTCGTGAGTCCTCTGCTTTACACTATGTGTCCAGCAAACCCCACCTGTGTCCTTCTGCTGGCCCATGGGTTGAGGTCAGGGACCTCAAGCTAAAACAAGAGCTTCCAATGGCAAGTGGCACAATATCCCCAGCCCTGGCCCACTCTGGAGTCTGAGCTGCATTTGAATCCCAGCTCTGCCGTGAACCATCTGTGTGACCTCAGCCAGGGCACTTAGTCTCAATTTCTGCAACTGGATGATATATTTGTATTTGTAGAATGGGCATGCATTGACACATATATGTGTCTGATATATGAAAAAGAATACATATTGCTTCTGATCTCTGTGGTGAAGGAAATGGCAACCCACTACAGTATTCTTGCCTGGGAAATCCCATGGACAGAGGAGCCTAGCAGGCTACAGTCCATGGGGTCACAAAACATCAGATACGATTTCGGGGCTGAGCATGCGTGCACTGACCTCTCTGGGATGACTGTGAAGAATGAATGTAAGGATGTTAGGGAGAGAGGCTTTCAGAAAACTGAGAATTTCTCTCAGTGAAGCCTTACTTCTGGTGTCCCCTGCCTGTTTCTCCCAGCTCCTAGGTTCTGATTCTTTTTGTGGCTCCCCTGCCTTGGCAGGAATCTATCTCCATCTATCTCCACTCTGCTCTTTCAAAAGCAGAGTTCTGGATGGCCTAGCACCAGGTCTTGGATGAATTACATATGCTAATTTAGTTCTCAGGTCTTTTGACATCCATCTCTCACCTTCTAGACTTGAGCTGGGGGTGACCTAGGAAGACAGAGGCTGGCATAAAAGAGAGATAGTTTCTGGACTTGGAACCAGGTAGAGTGAAACAACCGGTGAGAACAAAACTAGGCAGTAACTTGAGAAGGGGCCGTGTCGGTTTCTGCTTCCTGTTTGTAAACTTCCAAGCCAACAGGTGCTCCGAGCAGTCATCTGACAGTGATGACCGGCAACATCTCCCCCGTGGCCACCCTGCACGGGAAGCATCCACAGATGCCAGTCAGAAAGCAATGACCCAGTGGAATTTCAATCTCAGTTGAAGGCACTGACATGAACCCAGGGTGAGGGAGAGACAGGTGGAATGCTGAAGCCGACACACACAGAGCAGAGCAGTCCGCACCCACGCAGGTGAAATTCACATAATCAAAGGGGGCTAGCAAGTTGGGCTCATGACAGTTTCTTCATTTGAGTCCTATGTTAGAAGAAAATAGTGAATGGCATGTTTAAAGAAAACCTTGAGCACTTTGGCTAAATGAAGAATTGTCTGGTAAAATGAAGTCTCTCCCATTCACAATGCATGTTTTAAGGAATGTCAATTAGATTTCCATAAAATTGAGGGCTGGCTTTCCAAAACATGTCAGGAAAGGGAAACTGTTAAGCTGAGGCTTCTTCTGAGGTTTCTTTCATCAGTGAAGCAGAGAGGCGCACGATATACTGACAGTTGGAAGCAGAAAGGAGTTAGATGAGTCCCACTGTGCTGTGATCCTGATGCCAACCACTGGTACACATGTGACTCCATCAAACCCCTAACATTACCCAGAGGTGGAGGGACAGGTATGCCTGTGTCACAGTTGGGCCCTGTAAGTCTCCCAGGTTTTAAGAGATTTTTTCCAAGAAGATAGAGATAATAAAATGAACACAAATATGGTGAGGTTTGTTAATCATACTCACAGGCATACACATACTATATGCCAGACACTGTCATGAGCACATCCATGTATCTTAATCAATTCTTCCAACAGTAACCCAATACACTTGATAGTATTGTCCCCATTTTACAAATAAGGGAAAGGATTTAAAGGTTAAATAAGTAGCCCAAACTTAGAGAACTTGTAAGTGGTTGAGTTAGGATTCAAACCCAGGTCGCTCTGATCAGTGACCTTGGCCTGCAATGGCTTAGAACAGGTCTTGGCTTCCCACCCAGAGATGGGCTGGGTTACAGTGGAAAAGCACCAGATCCTAGCCATTAGACCAGTGGTCAGTGACAAGGACCCTGGTTCTTCAGTTTTGCAGAGAAGAATTTACACAAATACAGAAAGTAGTGAAGCAAATATTTATTCCTAATAAGAGGACAGTACATGTGGAGAGACACTTGGGTAGAACATCCCTTGACATAACTCCCCTTTGGCCTCCCAGGAGCCCCTTCTGCACATGTGAGGTTGGGGAGGTCTCCTGACTTTGGGACCGAGAAATATGTGGTCTGTGCAGGGTCTAGCCTCCTCCCTTAATTGCTCTGTATTCTTCTCCTGGATTTTTAGTCAATAGAGAATGAATCTCCAATTGCTTTACCCTGGGGGGCCTATCTGCCTCCTGCCTCATATCTGGGTCCAAACTCTCTTATTTTTGTGTGTTTGTCTGTTTGCTAGATATATGCTCTCTAATGTTCTCTATATGCTCTGTGTCATTTGGTATCAGGTCATTCATTTATTTAAGATGTTGTGGGTCCCCCTATATAAGATGTCTTGCATTCTATCTGCTGATTTCTTTGCCTCAGGTGCCCAAAGAGAAGCTGTTATCCCTGCTTTATAGATAATGATTCTGAGGCTCAGAGAGATGTAATATTAATAACTATGCAAACCTCCTAGATGATAAGCCATAAGCTGGGTCTCTTGGACTCAAAGCTGCATCCTCGTAGAGACCAGAAAAGAAAAGGATGTGGATTTCAGGCTGATGGACATGTATAAAGAGGCTGGATAGGTAGGTTTAGAAGCGTACTATATTTCAGAACTATAAAATTAATTCGTAACCTACAGATACCAAAATATGCATAGTACCCACAAGCTTAAAAGAAAAGTCTCCTAAGATCAGAATGGAGGGCCCTGTCAATTTGTCAGCTAAGGAGGGAGTCACAGACTGACAGAAAAAAAGAGACAAACTGGGACCTAAGTGTTTTGGATGAATTAAGACTCAAGGTCAGCGTAAGTTTCCTGTGCATTCTGCAACAAATAACAATAACTGTAGTGGCATAAAACAACAATAGTTTATTCTTGTACAGTTCTGGACATCAAAAATAGAAAGTAAGGTATGAGCAGGGCAGCACTCCTTGGAGACTGTTACAAGAGAATCGGTTCCTTGCATCTTCTAGCTTCTGGTGGTTGCCGACCTTCCTGGGCTTGTAGACACATCATTTCAATCTCTGCCTCCACTTTCCCATTTCCTCCTCGTCTGGGTTTTTGTTGTTTTCTCTCTGTCACCTTCTTATAAAGACAGAATGATTGCATTTAGGGCCCACAAGGATAATCTCCCTATTTCCACGTCCTTAACTTAAGGACGTTGCAAAGAGCCCTTTTCCTTATAAGGTAACATTTGCAGGTTCCAGAGATTAATGCTTGATGTCTTTGGGGTCATTGTTCTGCCTACCACCATCAGAAACAAGGCCATAGTTCTCCTTGACAGTGGAAGGACCATCTCCAGTCTTTATGCTTTCATAGTTGGGGTTACCCCTGTTCCCCCAACAAAGTGATGATACTCCCTTCCCAAAATCATGCATCCTCACAGCTGGTTCTCACACTTTTACTAGAAGGCAAGGTGCTGGCTAAGACTTTACTGAGACAGATAAAAGTGGATGTAGGGGATGGAGAGAGCAAATGAGGGGCCAAGGAAAGGACTGGAACACTGAGGGGGCAAAGAGAGGAAAGAGAGAAAAAATAAGGAACAAAGAGAAAAGGGAAGAGAGCAGGATCAAGAGCAGGAAACAAAGAATGATTTAGACAAAACTGAAGCAAAATACAATAGAAAGTTCGAGAATTTGGAGAAGAAGAAAAGAGGGAGGGCAGAGAAGATAATGGGGGGAAATATTGAGGAAAGGTGGGAGAGAAAGAGATTTGACAAGAGCTGGAGAGATAAAAGACCTAAGACAAAGAGAGAAGAGAGAAACGCAGCAGGTGGAAAGGCAATAAATAGGAGAGGAGAGAAGCATTGAGGGAGCAGAGACTGAAGGTGTGGATGGAGCAGGCAGAGAGGGGAGAGAAAGACAGCCAACTCGAGCTCACGCTGTGAAGGAAAATATTAAAGGCATTTGGTAAGGTGACAAACGTCTCGATGTTAATATGCTGAAATAAATATAGCAGCTGCAAGTTACAAATCACATTCATCGGCTGTTACAGTCTGGTAATTGTCCATACAGATATTTTCTTTCTGGTTCCAGACCCCGGCTTATCAGAGGACAACATGCTTTTGAAATGCCACATTATTTTGTAAGTACATTTCACGTCCAAAAGTTCCACTAAGTATGATATACTGAAGACTTATTTAGTTTCCATTCTGCGTAGCTCCCAGACTCCAGCACAATGATTTTTAAATGGCCATTTTGATCATCAGTTTCCTGACATGCAAGGGCAGGACAGGCCTTCCCACTGGCTGCTCTCCAAATCCATCATTTAGCCCCCTCGCTCCCTTTCTTCCTTCCTCCTTCTCTCAACATTCCCCCTCTTCTTTCTCCCTGTTTCTCCTCCCCTCTTTGCCTCTTTGTTTCTCTCTCTCCCTCCTCTCCTTCATTTCTCCCCGCTTTTAAGTGTCTTTTAACCGTGAGAAGTGTCTTTTCAATGTGAAACTGTATACCAGCTTTTCTCAACCTCGGCATGACTGACATTTTGTGCTGGGTAGTTCTTTGTTGTGAGGGTTGTCCTGTGTTCAGAAGGATTTTAGCAGCCTCCGTGGCCTCTACCCTTAGATGGCAGTAGCACCTCCATCCCCTAACTGTGACCACCAAAAATGTCTCCTGACTTCACCGAGGGACTCTGCTGCAGGTCGGGGCGGGGGGGGGGTGGGGGGGGGTGGGGCAGAAGCATCTTTTGTTGAGCAAGACCCTATTCTGTAGTCAGATAGATTCAAACTCTAATACCACCCCACCATTCCCTGGCTGATCATAGACAAACCCTTTAAACTTTTAAATGCAACAGAATCACCTGCAGGGTTTGTTAAACCATAGAGTACTGGACCCCACCAGTAGAACTGGGCTGGGACCCAGATATACAGGCCCAGGTGCCATGGATGCCGGAACAGGATTGCATTTCGAGAACCTATGCCCTGCCTCTAACCCAGCAGGTCTTTAGTATCTTCACCAAAGTATAGAGTTAATAAGGCTTCCCTCTCTGGCTTGTTCTACAGATTAGGAGAAATAATGTGTCTAAGATACCTAACCACAAGATTCTGGTCCACCCTAAGTGATAAATAAATGATAGCTCATAAAGAAAGTTTCCTTAAAGGAGGGTTGTTCTTTGGCAGAAACTGTGAGGATTAAAAATCTATATGGATATATTCATAGCAGCACATAGATATTAACCATTTTTTAAAAGAGGCTCACTGGCTTTTTAGCAACAAAGCACATGTGGTTATTAATAAATCTCTCTTCGTGGGATCACTCCCCTGCAGTGATGGAAGATTAAATGATGCAAGCCAGCATTGCACCTTGGATCCTGGGAATCTAAAATTGATATACCCACACACATACTTGTTAAGTCCAAAGAGGAGTATCTGTGGATAGTGTTGCCTAAAATTCCTCTAATTTCCTCTCCCCAGTTAAAGAGAGTGAGCTTTTCTTGTATCTACTATGTGCCAGGCAGTATGCTAGATTACAGACGTATGTACATTTGTTCCTCAAACAAGGAGAAAGTTGTCTCCTTAATAAGAATAAAGAAACTGGATTGCACAGAGAGGTCAAGTGATTTGCCTGATGCCATCCAGCTGGCAAATACAGTGCCAAGATTGCACCTCTGCTCCACATGACTGCCTCCTATATGCTGTCCACTGCTCCAGGTGCTGGTGGGCACAGATAAGCGCCTTGCTGTTGAATGCTACAAGCTATAAGAGTGCTATAAGCCCAGTGTCTTGAGACTCTTGTTCTCATGCCTGTTTCTCTACTTAGAATCTTAGTTTCCTTTTTGAGAGTAAAGGCTGTGCTCTCTGTCATCCTGGAGCCTGGTCTAGCATAGCGAAATACACATAATCAGCTCTCAGTGCCTGGAGGGTAAATGAATGAATAAAGGACTCTCCCAATCAATGGATCAGGTGGTCAGTCAGTCAGGAAATGCCACTGAAGCACCATCACACGCATGCCGGGAGTTCTGGGTTCTGGTTTCAATTTCCCACAAGTTTATGTGCAATCTTAGTGAAGAAGTCACTTTCTCTTTCTAAAATTTACATGTTAAAGCCCTAACACCTAATGTGTCTATATTTGGAGATGAGGTCCTTACATAATTATGGCTAAACGATGTCCTAATCTTAAAAGTAGGGGTCCTGATCTGATAGGACTGGTGGCCTTATAACATAAAGAAGAGACAGAGGAAGGAGAGACAGACAGATGGAAACAGAAAGATAGAGGCAGAGAGAGAGAGAGATGTCTGTTTCCTTGTATGCACAAGAAAAAGGTCATGTGAAGATACAGCAAGAGGGTGGCCAGCTACAAGCCAGAAAGAGAGCCTTCACCAGAAATAGAATCAGCTAGTACCTGGATCTGGAACTCTAGCCTGTAGAACTGTGAGAAATTAAACTTCTGTTCTTTTAACTGCCCACCCTATGGTATTTTGTTATGGCAGCCCAAGCAAATGAACAGACTCTTCCAGCCATCTTTTTCTCATTTGTGAAACAAGAGGAATTAAGTTAGATTAAACTATTTTCAAATAATTTTTTCAAGAGCATGTCAGTTTACAACAAATGTTAATAGGTATGCCATCAAAAAGAGTTCTATGCTTAAAAGAGTTAGGAAATCCCCTTCCTGAAAATCCATGAGTGTATGTAAAGTCAATTGTAAGAAGTCCTCTGAAAAGTGAAAGTGTTAGTTGCTCAGTCATGTCCAGCTCAGAAGAAACCAAAGCCAGAAACTCTTTGATTTAACGCAACAGTTCTCTACCTTGTTAAGTATGTAGTATATTATTCCCCCTATCCATCTCCTTCTTTGTTTGTTGTTTTTTGTTTGTTGTTAATAGAAGAGGGAATTGAGGTTAAGACATATTGAAAATCTGCCCCCAGGCACGTAACCACAGGTGGCAAGTTCAAACTTGTGTCCGACTGTCTTGGAAACCCAGGCTCTTTTCAATGTACAATTTAGCATCTGACTTCGAGCATCGAATCCAAATGCTTCTCCTGTGGAGGATCAGAAGTGTCAGGTTGGGGCAAATGAGTAGAGTGTTAATAATATTATTTGCTACTATTTACCGAGCATTTGTTATATTATAGGCACTGTTCTAAGTTTTAGACATATGAACTCATCTGAAATTCACAAATAGTAAGAGAGGTACTATTATTATCTCAGATTTACAGCTGAGGAAACTGAAGCATCTGGTATTAAATAAGTTGTTCAAAGTCACATGGAAGGCTAGGAAATGGTGAGATCTAGATCTGAACCCAGCCCATGCTGGTTCCAGGTCTGACCCCATCCTATACACACACACACACACACACACACACACACACACACACACACACACACACACACACATACCTATATATATACGCCCTACTTCCTCTGTCAGTATGCATAGCATTTCTACAAGGGCCAAGGAGAAGTTATAAAGAGTCAACTCAAAATAGGCAAGAACTTTCTAAGAGAGTCTATGAAGGACTCTCATTATTCTCCTACCTTTATTTTTCAGAAGACAGACCAGATAAAGGGTTTTGTAAAGATACCATTTTGTTTCTCTTCTGGCACTGATCATATTTAATACAATGATTTGCTTATTTGCAAGGTTCAAGAGGGAAGACATGATGTATCCAGCCCTATATTCCCCTGCCTAGCTTGGTGCCTGGCAGACAGCATGCACATGGAGTTGTTGAATTGAATTAGAGACCTCTGCCAGCAGTGGGGTTCTTATCTGGGAACTGAATGAGATCTGAATGACCCTGATTCTGCATTCCATCTTCCCCAGTGGCTCAGCAGGTAAAGAATTAACCTGCTAATGCAGGAGATGTAGGAGATGGGGGTTTGATCCCTGGGTTGGTTGGGACAATCCCTTGGAGGAGGAAAAAATCAACCCGTTCTAGTATTCTTGCCTGAAAAATCCCATGGACAGAGGACTCTGGCAGGTTACAGTCCACAAGTTTGCAGAGGGTTGGACTTGACTGAGCACGCATGCACACACATTCCCTCAGTGCTCTCAGGGTCAGATTTTTCTGCTGGTTGGAAATTCCAACATCCCCCTGCTCTCAGCCCCCAGCCCTGCTCTCCTCAACCCTCACTCCCAGCTCAGCAATATTGCTGATGTTGAGTTGCATTAAGCTAATCACTGGGGGGTCTCCTACCCCAGTCTTGATTCTTTGAACTCTCCAGGGTCACCAGTAGCACTGTTCTTCCCAAGAATAGCTTGCCTTTAAAATAAATCTGTAAAGAAGAGAAAATACTAAGAACTCTCTGTTTAAGAAAAAAGGGTAGTAAAATACATGCTAATAGTGAGAGAATCCTAGAAATTATTTGTCCCAACCTGTGATAAGACTGAAGCTCAGTGAGGTGAATGATTGACAGAAGCTTATGCAGGGCTGGAATGGGAATTCACTTTTCTAAATTCTCAGATGTACGGTTTTCTACTCTTCTGTGTTATTGTCACGATCAGAAGTAAGATGCTGTCAAAGTGATGTGGCATCTATGAAAACAGCTTGGATCTGCCAGAAAGGAACAATGTAAGGGCTCATAAGTGATAGTCATGATTTTGAGTAAAGATGAGGAACATGCATTTCAATCCAACAAGTGAAATTAAGTTTCTGAAATTTCGGATCCTTAAGAAACAGGACTTCTCTACGTTAATGGAATACACTTTGTTATTGATGGAATTTAGCCTGAACTCTCATTTATCAAACATCTATTATGTGCTAGGAACAGCCCTAGGTTTTTAAAAAATACATAACTCATTTAATTCTCACTACAACTTTTAATGGGAGGCAGCGTTCTCCTCATTTTTCAAAGGAAGAAAGTAGGGTGTGTAGAAACTCAATGACTTTGCCAAGGTCACTCTACTTAGTTATGGTTAAATTCAAGCTTCTATCCCAGATCCTGCAGGTGCTTGGGCTTCAGCTCCTTTTTATCCCTGAAATATCTGATACTCTTAACAACAGTTTGATGATATCTTCTGGCCTCATTTTCCAGTCTTTAAACTTCCAAAGTTTTCAAGGTTACACTCTAACTCCCTAGTCCCTTTCCCCAGAGGGTCTTGATTTTGATAACTTCGAGTTAAGGTTTGTTTGAATAATCCATTACCGTAGAGAAAATTACCTTCTCATTATGAAGTATTCTGTGTCACTTTCATACTAATTACTCTAACAGTATTTATTGAGGATTAATGACTGAGCAATATTTTATTAATAACCAACTGGCATTTATTATTGCATAAATAATAAATAGACAGAGTGCCTCATTAAATATAAATGCATTTTTTATTTGGGCACCTTCATCAAAAGTGTTGCCCAAAAATGCTTGCATTGATTAAAAATCTCATTAAAATGGTTGATTAATTTTGCCTTTGTGCCCCAACCCCAACCCCAAAATAGAGTCCCTGGCAGTTCATACACAATAGGTAGACTTTACGATTATTCATCAGCCTGTCAGGAGAGGCCCCTTTAACAGTGCAAGGCTCCTATGCCTCAGTTGCCTTGAGAACCTTAACTTTTTGCCCATCCCTCATTTTGTTATAGTTACATCTGCAGTGCTCACCCGGTGTGAGGGGGTTCCTGTATTTACAAGCTTGAGGACCTATAAGTTGTTCCTCTAAGATCATGGACTTGGAGAAGAAGAAACATACTGCTGAAATGGTCTTGCCTCTCATTTATAGCCAAGGAAATGAGTCCAGAGAGGGGTAGTAACTTCATGGATGTCACGCAGACTGTTATCAGCAAAGCAGGTCCTCTGACCCACAGTTCTTCCCACTGTTCTATGCTGGTTGGTTCCAGTAGTTCTTCTGGCATAGTCTCTGCGTGAACCAAGGGGCTCATCCATCTGCCAATCTTTTCTGAGCTCTTTCCTTTTTTCTTCTTTTTTTGTTTATGGCTGTGCTGAGTCTTCGCTGCTGAGCGGGCTTTTCTCTAGTTGTAGTGAACGAGGGCTACTCCTGGGTACAGTGCTCATGCTCCTCCTTGCAGTGGCTTCTCTTATTGCAGAACGTGGGCTTCAGTAGCTCTGGCTCCCAGACTCTAGAGCACAGGTTCAGTGGCTGGGGTGCTCAGGCTTAGCTGCTCCACAGCATGTGGAATCTTCCCAGACCAGGGATTGAACCTGTGTCTCCTGCATTGGCAGGCAGATTCTTTACCACTGGCCCACCAAGGAAGCCTTTCTTTCTTTTTTTCTTTAATCACTAAATAATCCAAATATCACATAGCTGCCTTACCTTGTTAATAGTTACATTCAAAATTTTCAGGTTGAAAGCCCCTCCCCCCAATTCCATCACCTTTCAGAGTTGCCACCCTGAGAATCTCCAGGTATACCTAAGGAACATCCACCTGTTCTCATAAAACTCGTCTATCTGCTACACCTGTCATATCTGCCCCCCTCTCTCGCTGGTCCAGACCCTACCTTGTTGCTCTCCAGTCTCCACGCCCTGTGAAGAACCCTCTCTACGGCTTCCGCAGTCATGCCTATTAGGAGAAGGCAAGTGTCCATTCAGAGCTGCTTCCTCCCCATGCCCCAGATCTGCTGGTCCTGAAGATGGTGGAGCGAGCTGGGCATCTGTGAAAGAGCAAGGCCTGTATCTCAACTCCTGCCTCACTCTGAGCATCTGGGCCCCACAGCAGCTTAGCCCACATTCCAAGTCTCATAGTCTCTTATCGGCACTACTGCTCAGCTTCTGCCTCTGCTTTTCTGCCCACATGGACTCCAACCAAGGCTGGAAATTAAGTGTGGGGCAGATGCCATCCTCTTCTGCTTCTGTCCTCCTCCTCACCCCAAAGGCTCCGGTTCCAGGTTCCTTTCTCTCTCAAGGAAGAACAATAAAAGCTTTTACAGGTATAGAGAACAAGCCAGTGGTTACCAGTGTAGAGAAGGAAAGGGGAAAGGAGCACTGTAGGGGAGGAGGGTGGTAAGAGGTCCAAACTATTAGGTATAAAATAAGCTATAAGGATATATTGTACAGCATGAGGAATATAACCAATATTCTATAATAACTACAAGTGGAGTATAATCTTTGAAAATTGTGAAGCACTAGACTGTATACCTGTAAGTTACAGAATATTGTACAGTAAATATACTTTAAGAAAAGTTCTTATATATATTATCAATATCAGTGGATGCCCAGAGAAACCTCCAGCCCGTCACCTCCCTGTCCAAACTATGCATCACTTTTGTCTTGACTGGGATGCCTTGCTCTACAAACACTTCAGTCCCTTTACCCTGTACTTTAGCTGCTAGTCTTTCCTTAATAATCAGAGATCCTGCAGCTTCATCTGTTACTATTGTTAGTTTACAACTGGAATTAAAGCATGCTTCCTCTAGCAGTAAGGCTGCCTGTGTTCCCCGATAGACTGTGATTTTTTTTGAAAGGCAGAGATTGCTTTGATTTTAAATATTATTTGTATTATTTAAATTCTGTAAATATTTGTATTATTCAAATTCTGTGAAAGTCTGACCTTAGCCCAGGTCCTGGTACATAGTAGGACTTCCAGCAATAACAGTTAAATATTATTGAATGAATGACTAAATGCTCATTTCCACTGGAGTTTAGATGGTAGGAGTCAGTCCAGCCAAGCTTTCTTTGACCTAAGCAATGGGCTGAGCCATTGAATAAAGGTCTAGTCCCATTTCCAGCTTGAACCAGCACAATAGCTCTAAAACGTGACATTTGCATCTATTTCACTAAGAATCTTGCACTCTCCCTATCTCCCCAAATCCTGTAACAATAGAAGTCCTCATTCCACTAAAACTGTGTCATTTCTTTAGCGTTTTGAGGGTTAGAAACTAGGACAAGACTATCAGCCAAATGCAGCGGGTACCAGTGTACTGGCTGTATATCTTATCAGATATTCAAGAATGCGGCAAGAAATGTCACGGGGAGCTTTCAACAAAAATATTTAATTAATAGCAACAGCTACAGAAATGAATAACAGCATCCAGGCAATTACAGCACTCAATAAAGCAGCTCTCCGAGGATGGGGAGGCAGCAGATTACTGACTGATGGACTGCATTTAAATATGTTATCTGCTCATTGGAAAGACCCCGGTGGGTCCCTCCCCTCCAAGACATGGCCAGCAGTAGTAGTATTATTATGTCTTTCTTCTTTTTAATGGAGTAACAAATTGAATTATCTGGGAGAGTGGTCAGAGATTTCTGACCCTCTCAGAAATATCCATAGATTCTGTGGTCCTTCCAAACAATATTGGGGTGACTGGAAGGATAATAAAAAATACCCTAGGGCTTCCCTGGTGGCTCACTGGTAAAGAATCTGCCTGCCAATGCGGGAGACACAGGTTCTATCCCTGGTCCAAGGAGATCCCATATGCTGTGGAGCAACTAAGCCTGTGTACCACAGCTGCTGAGACTGTTCTCTAGAGCCTGGGAACCACAGCTGCTGAGCCCAGGTACCACAACTACTGGAACCTGCATGCCATAGAGCCTATGCTCAGCAACAAGAGAAGCCACCACAATGAAAAGCCCACGTACCACACCTGAAAAGTAGCCCCCAATCACTGCCAACTAGAGAAAAGCCTGCACAACAATGAAGACCCAGCAAGCCAAAAACATTTTTTAAAATAATTACCTTATAAGCACTGTAAATGTGGTGGCTTAGTGGATAAAGAATTCACCTGCAATGCAGGAGACGCAGGAGACCTGGGCTCGATCCCTGCATTGGGAAGATCCCCCGGAGGAGGGCATGGCAACCCACTCCAGTATTCTTGCCTGGAGAATCCCATGGACAGAGGAACCTGGTGGGCTGCAGTCCATGGGATTGCACAGTCAGACACAACTGAAGTGACTTAGCACACATATATAAAAATGTGTTTGCTTTAAAGTATGTTCAGCTCAGTTCAGTCACTGAGTCGTGTCCGACTCTTTGCCCATGGACCCAGTGGACCCCAGGGAAGCAGCACATGAAGGTATGAGTGCTCATCAAGTGTTAACTGAGAGTCAGTAGGGAAACTTAAAGTTCCAGTCCTCGGTATATAACCTTGAATAAGTTCTGTAAATTTTAGTGTATTTTTCTTACTTGTAAAATGATATATTCCAGGTTTGCATGTGTGGGGAGAGGCGAAAAGTATTTAACAGAGATTCTAATATTAATACACTGGCCACCAGGACACCTTGGTTGTACTCATGATATGGTAACAGAACTTTTCTTCATATTCTGCATCACCATTTCCACAAGCATTTTTTTAAGGTCTCAAAACAGTCAGAGTCGCAAAGACACTTCCAAGAAATCTGAGGAAACTGATGGCTGGGTAACTGTAAAGTCTCTAAGCCTCAACTTGTTGTTGTTTAGTTGCTAAATTGTGTCTGACTCTTTTTGTAACTCCATGACCAGTAGCCCACCAAGCTCTACTCCTCTATCCATGGGATTTCCCAGGCAAGGATACTGTAGTGGTTTGCCGTTTCCTTCTCCAAGGGATCTTCCTGATCCAGGGATGGAACCAGCATCTCCTGCATTGGCAGGTGGATTCTTTAACACTGAGCCACCAGGAGTGAAGGAAATCAACCCTGAATATTCACTGGAAGGACTGTTGCTAAAGTTGAAGTTCCAGTAATTTGGCAACCTGATGCAAAGAGCCGACTCATTGGAAAACACCCTGATGCTAGGAAAGATTGAAGGCAAAAGGAGAAGATGGTGATAAAGGATGAGATGCTTAGATAGCATCACCAATTCAATGGACATGAATTTGAGCAAACTCTGGGAGATAGTGGAGGACAGAGGTGCCTGGCATGCTATAGTCCATGGGGTTACAAAGACTTGGATACCACTTAGCAACTGAACAACAACAATGACAAAAACATACACTGAGGCTTACCTAGTGTGTGATTGTGATGATGAAGGATGTTCTTGCATATGGTAGCAGTTCAATATATAGTAACCCTTTCTCTCCTAGGTAACTCAATCAGGGCTGGGGAGATAGAATTTGATTTCCTGATCACTGGAGGCTCCAGGATCAGGACATGGACCCATGTCCTGGATAAATAGGAGGAAGGCCAGTCTAGCAAGGAGAACACAGCATCTAGAACTATAGTAAAATATCTTTATAAGGATCCAAGGGAGTCTAAAGCCTCCATGTGAAATGCAGAGTTGTATTATTGTAAGGTTGACATGATGCCCGGGATCTGTATCCTACAGAGAATGAACCAACCACCAATCATTTTCTAGCTCGATTTGCATTCCATGGGACACATTGTTGTAGGATGTTACTGTAAAGGAAGCGTTAACTGGTGGGAGTTCTAGGTCCAAATATAGTATATTAACACTTGGAAGATTGGTGAATTTCTCTGGATAAGGACATAGGTTTAGAGTGTCCACCAGCAGTCTTTGTACTGAAACATGTTCATTTGTGTCTGTCATCTGCTCAGTTGTGAGTTTTTTTCTAGTCATTCGACAAACATTGAGTGGGAAAGGTATAGTGTGCCAAGCAAAATATTAAGCAGTAGGGATACTGGGGTATGTAATGATCTAGCAGGAACCACAGATATTAAACAAAATTTTGCACAAATAATTAAATGTCATAAAATCCTTGAAGGAAAAGTAAAGTATGCTGGAACACATAGAACAGGGCAAGGCTAAGCCTTAGTCCAGATGAGTCTCCTCCATACATAGTAAGTGCTTAGTGAATTCTCACTGACCTGAATTAAATGGAAGCTCCCCTGTTGTCTATAAGAGAGTGAATTTGCTCTTATAGTACTTCTTGTAGACACAATTTTGAAAGTTACTTGGGTGATGACCCAAATCAAATTCTAAACAAGAGACTACAAAGAAATATAGGAGGGTTGCTAGACGTGTATATTCTATTCTAACAGCAGGAAGAAGCATCTGCCTGAAGTCAATGTGATGGTGAGGGATGTAACAGACAAACTATAAGAAGCAGACACAGGACCTATGAGCCTAGTAGGGTTATTCACTTAGTATATGTCAAGCATATCCTTGTGTCATATACTAAGTATATGTGCCTACATATAGTCATGGCTCCTAAGTGCCTTTCCCTGAATACCACGATTCACAATTCATGACAAAGACCTATCAAGTTTAAACTATTTGCACTGGTTTCAAAGCAAATGGAAATACAGTAAGTTTGGTTCTGTTCCAGGCATCACTGCTTACTCTTCACGTGGCTGATATGAGACACTCAGCCACTCTGAACCTCAGTTTCTTCATCTAGGGGAACAGACTTTTCAGTTATAATCAAATGGGTGGTGAGAGAGAAGTGGAGTAGCAAATGTGAAAGTGTTTTGTATGCAATAAAACTTCAATTACCTCTCTCCATTCTGGAGCATTCCTCTAATCTTCAGATTTGGACTTCCAGCTGCCTTCTGCCTGTTTCCATGTGGATGTCACCCAAGTATCTCCTATTAGCATGTTTGAAACTGATTTCCAAGTTCCCACTCACAGTGAGTTTTTCCTCAACCTTCCCACTGAATCTGCTTAATTACTTAACAATTCTTCCCCATCCCTCATCTCCTATTTCCAATCTACCAGCTAGTCCAAGCCACTGTCTTAATCCTGTTCTGTTCTTTCCATCTCCTTTGCCTCCCTCTCAATTCAAGTCATCTTGATCACTCTCCTGGACCATTGCAATGGCATCCTAAGTGGTCCCTCTCTTTTCCAGCTTGTATTCCCCCCACAGACTCTCTTTACAACAGATAAGATGATCTTTTTAAAACATCAACCCATTTATGTCAGTTATTCTCTTCAAAAGCCTACAATGACTTCTTACTATAGTTAAAATCTAAACTCCTTCCCAAGGTGTCTGAGGCCCTGTGGCGCCAGGGTCCTGCCTGCCTCACTTGCCACGTCTCCACTCCCTGCCTGCACTCACCTGGCTCCAGCCAAAATCCTGCTTGTGGCTCCTCCCGCCTGCCAGGCTCACCCCTTCCTAATCGGGGTTTCTGGACCATGGAAGGGAGCCCACTCTCCCTGGGATAGGTTAGGACAAAGAGTGGGAGAATACATTCAATGGAACCTGGTCCTTTCCCTGAAAACCATGGTTCTCCTCCTTATAAAGGAAACTATTCAAGGGCAAATAATTAAACTCAGAGGCCAGTTCTCACCACCCTCCTCTGGGCTTGAATGAGAAACACAAGGAGCAAAATAGTCTCTTTGATATTCCTGGGTAGTCACATTATACTTTCTGCTTCATCTATCTGCACTGCCTTAATTATTTTTCAATATTTTACATTCTTTTTTTTATTTAAGCTTTACTTTGAAGTATTACACATACATCCAGAGGAGTACACAAATCATATCTACAGAACTGGGTAAATTTTCTCTGATGGACACACCCTTGTCACCAGTAAGAAGCAGAGCATTCCATGCACCCCTGAAACCCAGACCAGCAACTGCCAGTCCACACCCCACCAAGGTGACCACAATGCCAATGCCATCTTCTAATAGGATGGGCTAAATTCGCCTGTCTTGAACTTTATATACAAGGAATCATCATCCAGTACGAAATATGGAAAGAGCAGCTTTCATTTAACATTATTTTTTAAATTTATAATCAGAAAAAAGCTATTCCCCGCATTATTTACAAAATTGCCAAGATATGGAAGCAATCTATCCAGCAATATCCAGCAATAGATGAATGAATAAATAAGATGTGGTACATGTACGCAATGGGATACTACTCAGCTGTGAAAAAGAATGACATTTTGCCATTCACAGCAACCTGGATGGACTTGGAGGGTATTATGCTAGGTGAAATAAGTCAGAGAAAGACAAACACTATACTAGTGGTTCCCAGTGAGAAGAAAGAGGGAGGGCAATACACAGCTAGGGGCCTAAGGGGTACAAACTATTATGTATAAAATAGGCTAAAAGAATCTATTGTACAGCACAGTAATATTGTACATATTTTATAATAATTCTAAATAGGGTATAATTTTTTTAAAATTATGAATAAAATTATGAATTATTATATTGTACACCTATAATGGGCTTCCCTAGTGGTTCAGTCGTAAAGAATATACTTGCTTCAGGAGACATAGGTTCAATTCCTGGGTTGGGATGATCAGCTAGAAATGGAAATGGCAACCTATTCCAGTATTCTTGCCTGGAAAATCCCATAGACAGAGGAGTCTTGCAGACTGCAGTCCATGGGATCACGGAAAGAGTGGGTCATGACTTAGGCACTAAAGCAACAACAATTAATATAATATTCTATATCAACTGTGCTTCAATTAAAGGGAAATACTATCTTTGTGATTGATTATAGTCTTTGCAGCCAAAGATGGAGAAGCTCTATACAGTCAGCAAAAACAAGACTGTGAACTGACTGTGGCTCAGATCATGAACTCCTTATTGCAAAATTCAGACTTAAATTGAAGAAAGTAGGGAAAATCACTAGTCCATTCAGGTATGACCTAAATAAAATCCCTTATGATTACACAGTGGAAGTGACAAATAGATTCAAGGGATTAGATCTGATAGAGTGCCTGAAGAAATATGGACGGAGGTTCGAAACATTGTACAGGAGGTGGTGATCAAAACCATCCCCAACAACAAGAAATGCAAAAAGGCAAAATGGTTGTCTGAGGAGGCCTTACAAATAACTATGAAAAGAAGAGACGTGAAAGGCAAAGGAGAAAGGGAAAGATATACCCATCTGAATGCAGAGTTCCAAAAAATGGCAAGGGGAGATAAGAAAGCGTTCCTAAGTGACTAATGCAAAGAAATAGAGGAAAACAGTAGAATGGAAAAGACTAGAGATCTCTTCAAGAAAATTAGATATACCAAGGGAACATTTCATGCAAAGATGGGCACAATAAAAGACAGAAATTGTATAAACCTAACAGAAGTAGAAGATATTAAGAAGAGGTAGCAAGAATACACAGAAGAACTATACAAAAAAGATCTTAATAACCCAGACAATCACAATGGTGTGATCACTCACATAGAGCCAGACATCTTGGAGTGCAAAGTCAAGTGGGTCTTAGGAAGCATCACTATGAACAAATCTAGTGGAGGTGATGGAATTCCAGCTGAACTATTTCAAATTCTAAAAGATGATGCTGTGAAAGTGCTTCACTCAATATGCCAGCAAATTTGGAACACTCAGCAGTGGCCACAGGACTGGAAAATGTCAGTTTTCATTCCAATCTCAAAGAAGGGCAATGCCAAAGGATGTTCAAACTACCACACAACTGCACTCATTTCACATGCTAGCAAAACAAGGCTCAAACTCCTTCATGCTAGGCTTCAACAGTATGTGAAACCAAATTGCCAACATCCATTGGGTCATAGAGAAAGCAAGAGAATTCCAGAAGAACATCTATATCTTCTTCATTGACTATGCTAAAGCCTTTGATTGTATGGATCACAACAAACTATGGAAAATTCTTCAAGAGATGGGAATACCAGACCACCTTACCTGCCTCCTGAGAAGTCTGTATGCAGATCAAGAAACAACAATTAGAACTGGACATGGAACAACAGACTGGTTCCAAATTTGGAAAGGAATACTTCAAGGCTGTATATTGTCATGCTTCTTATTTAATTTATATGCAGAGTACATCATGCAAAATGCCAGGCGGAAGAAGCACAAGCTGGAATCAAAATTGCTGAGAGAAATATCAATAACCTGAGATATGCAGATGACACCACCCTTATGGCAGAAAGTGAAGAGGTACTACAGAGCTTCTCGATGAAGGTGAAAGAGGAGAGTGAAAAGCTGGTGTAAAACTCTACATTCAAAAAACAAAGATCATGGCATCCAGTTCCATCACTTCATGGCAAATAGATGGGGAAACAATGAAAACAGTTACAGACTCCATTTTCTTATGCTCCAAAATCACTGCAGATGGTGATTGCAGCCATGAAATTAAAAGACGTTTGCTCCTTGGAAGAAAAGTTAGACCTAGAAAGGAAAAGACCAACCTAGACAGCATATTAAAAAACAGAGACATTACTTTGCCAAAAAAGGTCTGTCTAGTCAAAGTTATGGTTTTTCCAGTAGTCATATATGGATGTGAGTTTTGGACTGTAAAGAAGGCCAAGCACCAAAGCATTGATGCTTTTGAACTGTGGTGTTGGAGAAGACTCTTGAGAGTCCCTTGGACTACAAGGAGATCAAACCAATCAATTCTAATGGAAATCAATCATAAATATTCATTGAAAGGATTAATGCTGAAGCTGAAGCTCCAATTCTTTGGCCACCTGATGCAAAGAGCTGACTCACTGGAAAAGACCCTGATGCTGGGCAAGATTGGAGGCAGGAGCAGAGAGGACAACAGAGGATGAGATGCTTCGGTGGCATCACCGACTCAGTGGACATGAGTTTGAGCAAGCCCTGGGAGATGGTGAAGTACAGGGAAGCCTGGTGTGCTACAGTCCATGGCTAGCAAAGAGTTGGACATGACTGAGCGACTGAACAACACAACTCTGGTAAAGGGACCATGACTCCTCACAAGGGGCTTGAACTGACTGCTTATAAATCCCCTGTCTGCCTTATATCTCTGCTTCTCTACCTGGAAGTCTCTCTGCCCAGGATGCCCTTCCCAATTTTATGTTCTCATCTGGTGCACATCCAAGTCCCTGTTTAGTCATCAGCTCCTCTAGAGTCCAGTCCTCTCCCCTCTGGGCTTTCCTCCCACAGTTCCTGTGGTTGATTCCTCCTTCCCTGTGCTGCTCACACTGTGGTGTCCTGACTGTTACAAGTTCACCTAGCCCACAACGGATGACCCAGAGACAGGAAACCTACTTTATTTGTGTCCCCAGCACTGGGACCCACAGAAGGTATGTAATAGTCCATGCTTGTAGAACTTAACTCATTGAATTAAAGCAAGGAAACAATGATATCTACAAGACCAACTCATGTAAGACCAACTTACAACTAAATATAAGACCAGAAACTATAAAACTCATAGAGGAAAACATAGGCAGAACACTCAGTGACATAAATCAAAGCAAGATCCTCTATGACCCACCTCCTAAACTAATGGAAATAAAAACAAAAGTAAACAAGTGGGACCTGGTTAAACTTAAAAGCTTTTGCACAGCAAAAGAAACTATAAGCAAGGTGAAAAGACAACCCTCAGAATGGGAGAAAATAATAGCAAGTGAAACAACTGACAAAGGATTAATTTCCAAAATATACAAATCATACAACTCAATACCAGAAAAACAACCCAATCAAAAAGTGGGAAAAAGACCTCAACAGACATTTCTCCAAAGAAGACATTCAGATGGTTAACAAATGCATGAAAAGATGCTCAACATTGGTCATTATTAGAGAAATGCGAATCAAAACTACAATGAGATATAACCTCACACCAGTCAGAATGGCCCTCATCAAAAAGTCTACAAACAGTAAATGCTGGAGAGGGTGTGGAGAAAAGGTAACCCTCTTGCACTGTTGGTGGGAATGTAAATTGATACAGCCACTATGGAAGACAGTATGGAGATTCCTTAAAAAACTAGGAATAAAACCACCATATGACCCAGCAATCCCACTCCTAGGTATATACCCTGAGGAAACTGAAATTGAAGGAGACACATGTATCCCATTGTCCTTTGCAGCACTATTTACAATAGCTCGTACATGGAAGCAACCTAGATGTCCGTTGACAGATGACTGGATAAAGAAGTGTGGTACATCTACACAATGGAATATTACTCAGCCATAAAAAGGAAAACATTTGAGTCAGTTCTAATGAGGTGGATGAACCTAGAACTTTCACTCAGAGTGAAGTAAGTCAGAAAGAAAAAGATAAATACTGTATTCTAATGCATATATATGGAATCTAGAAAAATGGTACTGAAGAATTTATTTACAGGGCAACAGTGGAGAGACAGACATAGAGAATAGACTTATGGACATGGGGAGAGGGGAGGAGAGGGTGAGATGTATGGGAAGAGTAAGAAAAAAAAAAGACCAACTCAAATATAGCTCAAGTCTTAGCTTATTAGAAAAGTTAAAGATTATTAATACTTTGGAGATGTGTTCAATACTCATTGGAGGTAAGGTAATGCTTCAGTAACAGCTTCTGTTTCTATTAATTTCTCCCTGGCCAGCAGAACTGAAAATGGTTGAATTAATTAACTCCACGTGTTATTATTATACATGTATGTGTACCAAACACTGTGCTAGACATGAAGAAGTCAGAGTGAAGGGAAGGTGACAGACTTGCTTTGTAGAGTTGTTTTAAGAATTAAATATGACACCACAGAGAGCATGGTGCTTGATCACAGCAGACACTCCATCGATACTTCCCCTCCTTTCTTCCCAGCACCAGACATGTCCTGGAAGAATGTTGTAACCCTGGTGTCCGAAGAGCCTGGGGTGAGCCCTGGGCACATATCTGGGTATCCTAAGCCCTGATGTGAATTAGTGCAAATAACTTAGTGGGAGTAACTGACCTCATTTGTCTCTTAGGAATTCCTTCCAGGATTGCCTTACCAGAGGCCCCACAGTCTGACAGTCTGTTTCTGAGCCCTTCCTCGAGAACTTGATCATGTGTGTGTGTGTGTGTGTGTGTGTGTGTGTGTGTGTTAGCCATTCAGTCATGTCCGACTCTGTGACCCCTTGAAAGAAAGTGAAAGTGAAGTCTCTCAGTCATGTCCGACTCTTTTCGACCCCATGGACTGTTGCCTACTGGGCTCCTCCATCCATGGGATTTTCCAGGCAAGAGTACTGGAGTGGGTTGCCATTTCCTTCTCCAACTTTTACTTTCACTTTGTGACCCCATAGACTGTATGTAGCCCGCCAGGCTCCTCTGTCCATGGAATTCTGTAGGCAAGAATACTGGAGTGGGTAGCCATTCCCTTATCCAGGGAATCTTCCTGACCCAAGTATCAAACCTGGACCTCCCACATCGAAGGCAGATTCTTTATCATCTGAGTCACCCCTTATTCTCCAGATTGTCCACATCCTTCCCTCCTGATGTTTGTCCTGTCTTCAGTCTGTACCTCTGGGGAAAGGCATCAGGTCTTGTGGATGGAACGTCATTTCATTGCTCAGAAACACCTGTGTTGGGGTTTTCCTCTGCTTCTTAGGGCTGAGTTCCCTTCATGAGTAGATTGATGGCCCTACGCTCAATTTCTTCTTCTGTGTATGGTCTTGCTAGGCTCATTGTAAATATAGAAACAATGAATATATATAAGACTCCTAGAGTTGAATCAGAAGAGGACCTAACTATGCTTAGGACCAAATATAACTATGTTATGCTTTGAAGGACAGTAAACAAAAGGAGGTTTTGATAGTGGTAAAGAGCATGGCGTTTGTAAAGAAATATTCATGGTGTTGAATCCCATTTCTGTCATTTTGGGCAAGTCACTTATCTTCTCTAAGTCTACCTGATAGGGTTGTTGTAAAGATACATGTGTATGGAGTAAGAATTTAGAAAGTGCTGTCTCCACATCAGCATGGTCAATATTTTGGACTCACACGAAGTCTCAATTTACCATCACCCTCGGGCACCGGTTCCTGGGAACCGATAAGATACCTCTGCCATCCAACCAGCTCCCCATTCTTGACCTTGGTTTCCTCCTTCTGCATTCTCACATTCCTGAGGTTGCAGCCTGGCTTGGTTGAATTTTAACAGTCAGAGTTGCAAATGACAGATAAAGGTCCTGTCACATTATAGAGAAATGGCACATCATTTGTCTCATTCCCACCAATACTTTGAATTTTGCAGGGGAAGAAGGTAGAAGAGGAGGGTGTGAGTGATAATGCAAAGTCCCAGAAATTAGTGAGGTAATGGGTGAGCACATTTCCATCCCAGTGAGTTGGGGTCATGTTCCTGAGAAGCAGCAACAAAGAGGAATAGCTGATGAAACAAGCTCAAAGTGGAAATCAAGCAAACAGGCTGAATAAATCAATGTCCAGTTGAGTCTTATTTGTGGCAATTACTTCTCAGAGCCTCCGGTCCCCAGTGCCCCATGTGTGGGCTACAGATGCTCGTTTAGCTGCCTGGAGGTTGACATCCTAATGGTTTCCTTCCCACATTAAAAATGGAGATCTGTTTCAAAATTCATATATGTCGTTACTGGTTCCATCCACATCTTGCCATTCAAAGAAATGGAGTAAGAAGAAAGTCAGAGATGAAGGAGGGTATGCTACTGTGGGGGAAGGGTAGCTACCCTAGAAGTCAGCATTCAGCCCAGAGGTCTGGTTTCATCTTTACTAGCTGTTGCAACCAAGGGCAGGACACACCACTCATCTGAGTCAAAAGAAAAATGGATTTCATCATCCCTGCCCATTTGTTCTTTCTGTCATTTGTATCTCATATGTTTGTTAAAGTGCTTCCTGTCCGTCACGCAGTGAATGAGGCCTGTTGGCAGGTACTACCGAGCGTGAGGGGATAAGAGGACAACTACATGCTAGAGCTGTACTAAGCACTTGGCTTATATTAACCCTTCTAATCCTTATGTCTACACCACTGTCAGTTATTAGCCTCGTTATCTCATTTTTATATAGGGGGAAACTGAGGCATAAAGAATTTAAGTAACCTGTTACTGGGAAGTAACAGAGCTAAGATTTGGAGCCAGGCTCATCTGACTCTGGAATCTGTCTTACCCTTATAAACAGATGACCTCTGAAAAAGCTTTGAGCAGAGGAAACCAGGCTCTTAAGACATGTGGCAATCTAAGGGCCCAGCACTGAGGCTGTTGAGGTCCCTTCTGCTTCTCAGCTGCTCTGAGCAGAGCCAATTTGGGAAACCTCTGGTGATTCTAAAACAGCATTTGTATGTAGTTAACTTCGTGAAGACTTTGGCTGTTTAGCTGTTGGAAGTCTTGGGAATGCTGGTTGCCTGAGGTCCCCCAACTTATCCCTCTCAGTTCCCCTCTATCCCACCGGGAAACCTGTGGACTCCAACAGTCCAGCCAGCACTGTGCTGTGCTTGATTTACGTTCGTGGGGCTTGTGGGCTCTGGGGATTCGACCTCATTGGAGGCTAAAGAACTCGAGGGAAAATTGGGTCTTTGTGACAGGAACCTCTCCTAGTTCAGTACGAGAGGGTGTCTCCTAAGAGGAAGGAATTCAGGTTTCTTAAATATCTTCCATGTGCCAGGAATTATATATACATAGTCATCTGTGAGGAGAAGGAAATGGCAACCCACTCCAGTATTCTTGCCTGGAGAATTCCGTGGACAGAGGAGGCTGGCAGGTTACATACAGTCTGTGGTGTTGCAAGAGTCGGACACAACTGAACGACTAAGTGCACATGCAGTCATCTGTGATCATCAAATCCCCTACCTGAGATGCATTTCATTGGAAGGAAATGAAGCTCAGAGAGGTTAAACGACTTGCCCGAGATGACACAGCCACAGAGTGAGTGAGGATTCAGCAGTGGATCCCAGGCTTGTTTGATGGCAAACACTGAGTTTCTCGCTGTGGCATCCTGCCTCTCCTTGGGTAATCTCGGGGCCCTTCTTCCCTGGCAAGCTGAGTCTGGATAAGGGCAAGCTTTTGGTTTTCTCACTGCACTGCCCGCAACACTGAAATGGGCCAGTCGCCTCACACATTGCCTCCCTCTAGGGCATCTTTGGGGCTTCCCAGGTGGCACTAGTGATAAAGAACCCGCCTGCCAAAGCAGAAGACATAAGAGACACAGGTTTGATCCCTGGGTCAAGAAGATCCCCTGAAGGTGGAAATGGCAACCCACTCCAGTATTCTTGCCTGGAGAATCCCATAGACAGAGGAGCCTGGTGGACTACAATCTGTAGGGTCACAAAGAGTCGGACATGACTGAAGCGACTTAGCATGCACGCAGGCAGGGTATCTTCATTTTTAACATAGATGAGTCTCTTCTGGGTGGAACTGGGCTTGTAAGTATTCACCTGGCCCCAAGCTCAGTGGGACAGCCGGATTGTCAGTTTTCTCTCATATTAGCTACTTAATTGCAATCTCAGGAATGAAAGGACAAGCAAATGCTACCCACCAGATGCTCCAGGCGTGCAGTCGCATCCCAAGTATACTTGTTATCTTTGTGGTCTTTTTTTTTTTTTCCTCCCCATTACTAACCTCAGTGTTTTTCTGCGCAGAAATCTCTCTGCTTTGGAGAGGACACTTCACAACACTCCCCCTTCCCTCCCCCAGCTCTTTCACTGGCAAATTAAAACCTCTCTCTCAGCACCAGCAGAGGCAGCAGGCATCTTATATAAATGGTAATTAGTGCAGCCTCACTAAAGACCTGGTGGGAGAGACAAGGCGTCTCTCTTTCTGAACTGAGTGCACTTCGTGTTTGTTTGGGCCTTTCTTAAGTTGCTTATTGCACCCTGCCATATAGACTTCATTTCTTCATTCATTCATTCATTTAGCAAAGTTTCATAGCACAGTGAAAGGAGTACATGCCTTGCCTTTATTTTTTTTTTAATATTTATTTATTTTTATTATTACTTCCTTGGTTGTGGCAGGTCTTTGCAGCACACGGGATCTCTCTTTGCATCTCGTGAGCTCTCCAGCTCTGACGTGCCGGCTCCGTTGCTCCATGGCATGTGGGGATATTAGTTCCATGACCAGGGATCAAACCTAGGTCTGCTGCATTGCAAGGCAGATTTTTTTTTTTTTTTTTTAGAAACTCTCCATTTTCTGTCCACTGAATCTCCATTTTAAGAGTTTGTGGAAGAACAGCTTACGACCACTCAGTGGTTGTTCCTACTTGTTCAGTGGCCTGAGCAGTGGGAGCTGCAGACCAGTCCTCAGTCTTCAGTGGGGAACTGCTGAATGGGCACCAGAGGCCCCTGCCCACCTGCAGACAAGCCGGCCTCCTCAGGTTGGTACCAGTGAACTCCGGAGCTGGGGCCGTCCTTTCATCCTGAAATTCCCCCTCGGTCACAGCTTTCTCAGCTGCCAGCAATGCGGATTCTTAACCACTGGAATGCCAGGGAAGTCCCTGCCTTGACTTTGGATATAACCCAATTGGAATCCTGGGATTCTCAGCTCTGGTCTTTGAACAATAGGCTTCTTCTTTCTGAACCTCATTTCTATAACTAGGGAACCAATGTATGTATGTGCTGTATGTTTAGTCACCCAGTAGTGTCTGACTCTGTGCCGTCCCATGGACTGTAGCCGGCCAGACTCCTCTGCCCACGGAATTTTCCAGGCAAGAATACCGCAGTGGGTTGCCATTTCCTATTCCAGGATTTCTTCCCGATCCAGGGATGAAGCCTGTGTCTCTTGTGTCTTCTGCATTGCAGGTGGATTCTTTTTTATTTTTATTTTTTTCAGGTGGATTCTTTACCACTAGCACCACCTGGGAACCAATGTTGTTCAGTTGCTAAGTTGTATCTGACTCTTTGTGACTCCATTCAACATTGTAGTGGAGTTGAATGGGATCAGGTCAATGGAATGAATCATGTAAAAGGTAAATCAAAATCTCCCAAAACAAATGTAACTGTGAGTTACCATTATAGAAAATAAAATCCATATATATCTGTGTGTGGCTGGATGGAATTGTCTGCTGGAAGGAGCTAGAGTTCCCATTATTTGAAGATCATCCTCTAAACCAACTTGTTTTATATGGGTCCAGAGGGAAAACCACGGCAAGGAGTTGGAAGCTCCAGAAAGACAGATATTAGTTCCACTAACAAAATATTTTATAATAACCAGAGTCAGAGGTGATGTTGAACAGTTCCTGCATGGGATCTGCAGGTGGGAAACCTGATGTGGAACCTTAACTCTGCCTTTTACAAACTGAGTGGGCTTGATAGATTGCTTTAAACTCTGATCTTCAGTATCCTTATCTATGAGTTAGAGGTAATAATAGTAACCATCTCATGAATTTTTTTTTTGGTGAGTATTAAATAAGCTCATGCATGTAAAGCTCAGTGTCTAGTATAGAGTAAATATTCAATAAATGGTAGTTAAGTACAACATGAATAATAATAATAGGCATTTGGAGGTACTAAGCTCCCTGCAGAGCCTTGGAGAGAATGTGGCTTTGGATTCAACCTCAGGATATGGCTTTGGAAGATGACATCCTGATGAAGTCACAAATAGAAACTTTCAGAATTTGGATGTGTCACCTCTGTGGACCCTATTCCACACTGGAAAGGAAAATAACACATCAGAGAACACGTGGTCCTCTGCCAGGGAGACTGCAGAAAAGATGGGGTGGAAGGCAGACTAGGGATTTCCTTCCCTTCCCGCTCTTTCAATGTCCTTCCTTGGGGAGCTGTGCCCCAATCAGAGTACAGCTTGATATGTCCTACACAGGTCTCAGTGCCAAGCATGAGGGGTGCTGCCCAGAAATACATATGATTAACTGGTGTCAGTTTGACCAAGCTGATTAATCTCTGAGCCTCAGTTTCCTCATCTATAAAGAGAAAGGATAACAATCCCTACCTTACATCATTGTTAGGATACCACATGTATGTATATGTTATGTTTGCAGACAGATGGAAGTTACATTTGTAGATGGATGGGAGTACCCGAACCCCACCTGCCTCCCCAGCTCACGAAGTCTCTGGTCTGTGGCTTAACACCCTCTCTGACTACACTGAGCACCCTGGGTCACAGGCAGCAATTGATCCTCTGAACTGATGCAGCAAATGAGGAACACTGGCCACATTCACCCAGTCTTTTGAAATTACTAATTTCCATTTAGTACACTTATTAAGCACATATTGTGTTTCAGGCACAATGGTAGGTAGTAGAGTACGGGGATAAGTATCCCGTATCCTCTGCCATCCTGTAAAGGAGTTCAACTAATAAACCCAAAAACTGTAATACTAATGTTGTTATTTGCATATTACAGATGCAGAAACAAAGACTTAGAGAGATACAAAGATACTAAAGCAGAGTTTCAACGCAGTTTCTACTCTGCCTCCTCTAACTCTGCCCTGAAAGCTGGAGTTTCCAAAACCCTTCTGAACTATATGCTCTCCAAGTTGGACAACTGCACTGGGGAAGAAAAGAAAGAGACTGGGAGGGAGAGAGTAGGTGAAGAACAGAGAGATGCAATGTAACTCACTTACGGACCCTTTTAAGCAACTGACCTTCATGCTTTTCAGAAAACCTGTTGAGCTAATAGCATGTTGGGGTGCCCAAATTATTAACATCTAGTTGAAAAATGTTTCTCAAATGCAAAGTAAAAGTACCTTGCCTCCAAACTCTAAGATCTCATTAAATGAGCTAATTCACCTACTGCTTAATTTGCTGGAAGCCCTATGAGTAATTAGGCTGCTGACATCTTCCAAAATTATATTCTTAATTGTTGCATTCTTTTGCATCACAATGAAGCTGCCCAGCCTTCCTCCTTGAGCACCTTCCTCCTCTCCCTGCCAGAGCTCAGTGCTGGAACAGGAGTGAGTTTGCATTTAGCACACTACCATCCAGAACATAATTAGTGGGAAATATTAATTAGAAACATAAGACCACCCTGGAGATCCAGCAGAATATTTGAAGCAATGGATTTAGTAGTTTTCATGATTTTTTTCTTTCTTTCTTTTCTCACGCTGGTCCTGAGCCCTGAAATCCTGCAGCTATTATTTCACCAGGGTGAGCTCCTATTTCTTGATATTGTTTGCAACAATTTATAAGTGTTTACTGGAGCGGTGCTGCCTGGCTTTAGCTGGTAACCCACAATACTATATTTCATTCTTGATATGTTGCATCCATTTGTCATGGTAAGTGTGTGTGTGTGTGTGTGTGTGTGTGTGTGTGTGAGTATTTTTGTACTTTGGGAAAGAGCAGCACTTTCCTTACTCTTTATTACATAAATAACCGTATTCCGAGCAAAATGTCCACCAAGCCATTTCCCAGAGAACCACCACAAACACATTTTTTTGTTCACTGTAACTAGACTCCCTAATTGCTTTGAATTTACTTTAGTACTTTACTGGGGATGGCTTTGAGGTAATTATGAAAGAATAAGGAGGCTTCTGCAAGGAGAATTTAGGAAGAAGATGCTGAGGAGACATTCTGTTTTTAAGTTTTTATATGCGCAAGCCTCCACTTGCTGAATAGCGACAGTGGTAGCCCTTCCACCTGGAATTATGAGGGCAGGGGTCCTCCGTGCTGACTCTTATTTTGGTATGACAAGTTCTGCCGTGCCCTCACTGCCTTGCCCTTTCATTGCTGGGAACCTCTGTTCCTCTTGCTGTCCAAGCAGCTGCAGGGCTGTTTGGCATTCGTGTTTGTACTTTGGAAGGCAGTTGTGTGCCCAGGCTGTGCTCTCTTCCTCTATTCTGTTCAGTGAGCTCACTGGCTGCCTGGGATTCTCATTATTCAATGACCAGAATATGTTGGCCAGATTCCTCCCCACCTCAACCCCGCCCCCTGAATTTTTCAAAGTGGCTTTAAGAGGTTGCTCCTGTGTTTGGGAAGGTCCCTTTCTGGCTGTTACTCTACCACAAGCTTTTGGCATGGGTTCAAACTAGTCTTTGAAGTCCTCAAGCCTTCTCTTTTCATTTAATATGTTAAAGGTCCAGGCTTTCCTCAGTTACAAATTATAAAGAAGGTGTGAAATCTGACTCAGAAATCTGACTCAGATAGACCAAGCATTTGAAGACTTATCTCTCTCTCTGCATTCTGCTTTCCTAACAGAGAAAAACCAATAACCTAACTGAGTAAGAGAATGGGCAGGAGGCTTCAGGGCACAATGAAAGAACTGGGATTTGGATTCAAACAGACTTGGCTGCAAACCAGCTTCACAATTTAAAAGCTCTTTGACCTCAGGTCCCTCTCCATCTCTGAGCTTGCATCTCCAAATCCTGGCAAAGCAGGACCATAATACTTACCTGAAGCCCAGCTGCAGAAATTAAGTGAGAAAATGTTGGTAAAAGGTATGAAGACAATGCCTGGCAGACTTTCAAGAAGGGTTAACTCCAACCCCACACTCTGCTCCATCCTCTTTGAGGGAGGAGATACCAGAATTAAAGTCATTGAAGAGTGGAATTTTGAGATGGCTTTGGAAATGTAGGGATGGTTCACTAGGGCCTTAGATGGTGTAGTGGGATTCAGTTGGTGAGGTGGTAACAGAAGGGCCACAACCTGGAGTCCACTGCTTGCTCTGGGGACAATGGGAGCAGGGCAGTGGCCAGAGTTGGGGTTGGCATGGCAAGCTTAGGCAAGACCTCGAGAACCTTGAATATCAGTCCAAGAAGTTTGAATTTGACTTATAGGTAAATTGATTCCATCAACATTTGCTCCCACTCATGATTTGAGGGGAGTGACTTGATCAGATTTATATTTTAGGAGCATCTCTGGGTAAAGGAAACTCGAGAACAAGACTGGACAGAGAGCCAATAATTAGGCAAAGTCAAGATGATCTAGGCAAGATAGGAAAAAGTGCTGACTTTTAGTTCAGAAAATAGAGAAACTGTAGCTTTAATAGAAGTATGTATATTTTAGGGTGGACCCAGCAGAGGGATTAATCAATTTCTACACATAGCAGGGGTAAAGGGAAAATGTTTTGGAGAACTGGCATGTTCTCAGATGAGTGAAATGAGAGGTGGGTCAATCAACCTATCAACATTATGCCCCTAGAAAGTGAAAGTGTTACAGTTAAAGCTAGGTATAGTCAGACCCTTGGGACTTCCAAATATGGCTCAGTCAGTAAAGAGTCTGCCTGCAATGCAGGAGATCCAGGTTTGATCCCTGGGTTAGGAAGATCCCCTAGAGAAGGAAATAGCAACCCACTCCAGTATTCTTGCCTAGCGAATTTCATGGACAGAGGAGCCGGAGGGCTGCAGTCCATGGGGTTGCAAAGAGTTGGACACAACTGAGCAACTAACACACACACATAGTCAGACCCTAAATCCCACTCCACTTCACTATCTGTCAATGCATCCTAGTGGAAGTAGCCTTTCAGCTGAACCTTGAAGAAGACACAGTCTTTCTCCAGATAGACAATGATGGGTGAAGAGAATTCCAGGGAAAATGACCTGAGCCAAGGCATTGCATGGTGAGAGCCTGTGGTCCCTTTAAGAATGTGCAAATCTGCCTTCAGCGAGATGAGTGCACTGGGGTATTCAGTTACTAAGTGTTTATTGTGTGCCTAGTATTATCCTCAGCACTCAACATTTACTGAATCTTTCAATCTTACCTGTAGTTTCTATGTAGACACTTACCCTACTTTAGGATGCCCACTTTAGAGAGAATCAAGCTGAAAACACAAAGCCCTTAAGTGGATTTCCCAGATTCCTAGAGCTAGTAAGAGACAGAGCCAGACTTTCACCTAAGATGTCCTGGCTCAAGAGTTCTTAACCACTTTGCAACCTGGCCTTTTACTTACAGTGTGGAGGCTAGGAGCCATTCTTCCATGGCACCAAAGTTGAAGGAAACAGTGGAATCAATTTGTTTTTTCATCCCCCCAAAAGGTGTGGATGCCTTTGATGAAGACAGAAATCAACCAGCGTGACCTGGGTAGCATTCTATCTTTTCTAATGAGTATGACAATAATAATGATGGATCCCATTCCTAGAACCATGCTGCTGACCAGGCACCATGTGGGATCCTCTCTCTCCTGTGCAAACCCCACTGGGAGCAGAGGCTGTGTTGCACCAACAAAATGAAGACTGACTGGCATATAGGATGCTGGTGTGGAAAGTGTGAAAGTAGAGTGTCAGTCCCTCAGTCGTGTCCGACTCTTTTATGACCCCATGGACTGTAGCCTGCCAGGCTCTTCTGTCTATGGAATTTTCCAGGCAAGCATACTGGAGTGAGTTGCCATGCCCTTATCCAGGGGATCTTCCCCATCTAGGCCTCCCACATGGCAGGCAGATTCTTTACCATCTGAGCCACCAGGGAAGCCCAAAGCTGGTGTGGAGACAGAGGGAAAAAAATGTGCATTGTTAACCATGCTAAACAATGTGGACCTCATCTGTAGGGCAGTGGGGAGCACAGGAAGGCAGTGACGGATAAAATCCTGCAGAGAGTTGAAACTCCATCTCTGGTGATAGTTTGGGAGAGGAAAGGGAAATTGATTAGGGAGTATTAAGAGGTCAGAGGCAGCTCATGGTAATCCAGACTTCCTACCCTGGAAAGGGCCTGGACTAAAACAGTGGCATTGGGAAAGAAGAGAAGGGAATGAACTCAGGGTCAATAGGACTTAGTGTCAAGTTGCATGTGAAGAGTGAGGGAAAGAGGCTTTAGGGATGGCACCTGACTTTCCATCCTATCTCACTCAAATCCACAGACTACTTGCTTTCTTGCTTGAATGGAAAGCTATCTTTCTGTAAAGAAGTGTATCTCATGTTGGCACCAGGAGCAATATGCTTGTTTTCTCTTTCCCAAACAGATAAAGCTAAAAGTGTCACTTAGTGATATGCACGAGTAATAAAATCCAGATTCCCTCCTCCCCCTTCCCGCTTAAGGAGAAAAATTATTTTGCTCATAACTTTGATGAGCTTGATGAATGTTCGGATATCATCCCAAGCACGCAAACCGCCCAGGCGCTGGGGAAATTATTAATATTTTACTGGTGGCCTAGGTTGAGCAAACACAATAAAAACAGGCCCAGTGTCATTGCGTGTTGGAAAAGCAGATGGCAGTCGGAAGCAAAGCTGCATCCGGCAGTTTGAAATTTCAAATTACATCAATTTGAAGCTTTGCTCAAGCCTCGGGCAAGATTTCCCCTCAAATGAAGGAGACGGGGGAGGCGAACCCTTTATTCCTGGGCTGATTGGCAGTAGTTGCTGATTTTCTGCAATTTGTATGATGCTGTGACCTGAGAGATGAGAAGGAGATGGGTTACTTCTTGTTGCAAGTTCCAGAGTATGATCCAGGGGAGTGAAAAACAAGAGAGGTCTTTGGGTCCCTAGTATCTCATTAACCTAGACCCCATGGTTTGGAGCATATCATTTCAAGACTATAAAGATCTCTCTCTGCGGGGCTTTGCCCTCTCTGACTTGGTCTTGCCAAGAAGTGGCCCCAACTTGCCCAGGTCAGGAATTAATAGTGATACAAATGAAGCAAAGAAATCCATGATGTTTCCAGTGTGATGGTTCTTAGAAATATTATTGACTGTCAGAGTAGATAACAATGTAATGGTGATTATCTTTGGAGTCCTTAAACTTGTCCACATTTTCAGTTTTGAAGATTGGCTAGCTTGGCTTCTGTTTATTCAGTGCCTTTATTTCTTTTTTCCGGAAACCAGCAGCATGAGTTCACATAGATGAGTGGTTCTTAAGTTTGGCTGGTTAATCATCTCAGAAAATGGAAGGCAGCTTATAGTAATACATTTATTAGAGATTTCAGTATCATTGAGTTTGGGATCTCATTCTCAGCTGGATTCTTAGGGACCAGCACAGTTCTTGAGCCATGATAAGCAGTGACATTTACTTGTTGCAAAAACAAATAAAGTAAGTAACATGCAGGTCCCCGTACAAACCATATATTCAATATATTCTTGCATATTTTATTCTCATACTGCAAATACTCTTTTATTTTTTTATAGCCTCTTCCCGACATACATAACTTCTATCCTTTGGATATATTCTTTAGATCATACAAAGTGTTGTAGGAAATAATTAGAAAATTTATTAGAAGTGATTGAGAAACCATATTAAAAGGGTTTAAAGTAGGAACGTGACATCATCCCATTTGTCGTCGTCATTGTTTTTCAGTTGCTAAGTCATGTCCGACTCTTTGTGACCCCATGGCCTGTGGCATGCCAGGCTTCCCTGCCCTTCACTATCTCCTGGAATTTTCTCATTCATGTCTATTGAGTCAGTGATCTCCATAATCCTATTAAGGATTTTAAAGACCACTATGGGTATTGTCAGAAACCATAGGGAGATAAGAAAGACAGCAGAGAGACTGGAAGCTAATTTAGTTGTCTGGGAAGCATGTAGTAGTGAGTTGAGGTGGATGGTTGCAGGGGAGGTGGAGAGAAGTGAATGGATTGGGTTGTTTTGCGGGTAGATCTTGCAAGACTTGTTCGCAAACTAAGCAGGTTTGAGGGAAAAGGAGAGATTGGGTGTAACACCTGGATTTTGCTTCAGGGGTTGGTGATGGACAGGGGAACCTGGCATGCTGCAGTCCATGGGGTCACAAAGAGTTGAGCATAACTGAGCAACTGAACTGAACTGAGGTGAAAGGTGGGATAGTGACACAATTTTCTAGGGTATTTATAAGAGGGGGCCGTTTCAGGGAGATGTGTTTATTGTATATAAAGGCTTTGTGCACTTAGAGTTGATGTACACGTGTAGAATATGGATTGAGGAGAGGTATATTGTATTGTATATTGTATTAGTTTCCTGTAGGTGCTATAACAAATTGCAACATGTTTTTAGGCTTTAAAATCACAAAAATATATTCTCTCAACAGTTTTCAAGGCCATAAGTCTGAAATGAGTTTCACTGGTGGGAATCAAGGTGTTGGCTGGTCTGAAGTCTGCTGGAGGCTTAGGGATAAATGTGCTCCTTGTCTCTTCCAGATTCTAGCAGTTGTGGCTAGCATTCTAGCATTCCTTGGCTTGTGGTTGCATCTTTCTGGTTTTCAAGGCCAGCACCTTCCCTCTGCTCTGTTTTTTTATCATGTTGGGGGTGGGGGGTGTGTTTGTGTGAAGTCTCCCTGTTCTCCCATTTTATTGGGATTTATGTGATTGCATTTAGGGTCCACAGAGATAATCCAAAATAATCTTCCTATCTCAAAATCTTTAACTTAATCACATCTGCAGAGACCCTTTTCCCAAATAAAAAAACATTTACAGATTCAGGAATTAGAGCCTGTGTACTTTGGGGTTCATATCACATAGAGAAGAGTACAAACTATAGAAATGATTCCTGAAAGTATAGTCTTCAGAGAAGAGTACAGATTATAGATCCATGGTGTGTGTGTGTATACAGGTCACATGTACACATGCTGTCTAGGACTGTATGTGAAGGCCTGGCCCTATATGTACGGTATATACCTCTTCTTTCCTATGTCCCTGCATCAGGAGACTCTGGCAGTCACATGGTTACTGTTAAGAAAGTGTTTATAAACATCATGGATCTTTCTTGCTTTCCCTACAAATCCAGGTTAGTGTTATATCCTCAGGCTATCCCAAGAGGAAACCTTCTATTTTGACTATATAACTGGCTATGCTTACTTATAACCTTTGGGTATCTAATTTGACTTTGAAAATGGATTTGTTTCCCAACATCTAAGCTTAGAAGCTCCCCTTTAAAGTAAAAATATAATGTGCTGCCCCTGCTACCATAAGAATAGTTACATGTGCTTAGTGTCCATTGGTCAAGAACTGTACACTGACAAGAAGTTAATATGAATTTGCTTACACTCTAAAATATATGTATACTTTATTAATTAATCCCAATGTCATTTACCTACATTCTAAAATGCTACTATCTGGATGTACATGGTTTTTGTAGGTGATAGGTGATGCTTAGGACATATTATAGTGGAAATGGGATACCCAAATTATTGTCCCACAGATCCAATTTGACCAGCAGATGTGTTTGGATTGACTAGCAGGTTATTATTATTGTGTAATGAAAGCATAATGCCTTCGGTGGGACCAGCAGTCTCCTATGGATTCTGGTTCCACCATTCACAATTTTACTAAACCTACCAGCTCCATCCCTTTACAACCCACGTGGGCCTTGAAGATATTTGATTTGTGATCCCAGGTATAAAAATGATTTACACCTATGACAGAATGCAGCTATCTATAGTTGGTACTATTTGATATCTCTGACTTCATTTCAGCTTCATAACTCCCCCCCTACACCTAACTACCACCCTTTGATACAGATGGATAGCATCATTTCCTGTCTTAAGATGAGTTAATTGAGACTCAACAGTTTTAACTCCTTGCCCAGCATCACCCAGGTCATGACTAGAATTGCGGGGCTGGAATCTTGGCCTCTTGACTCCTAGAAAGATGTTCTCTTTTCCTCACACTATACTGTCTTCTTTGTAATTTGCCTGAACTCTGGACAAACCAGTTGTTACTGAAAGTGGATAGCCATCAAAATCAAATCTGAGCAAATAGTGGTAAACAGCTGACCTTCAAAAAAGCAAGGGAGGAAATCTGTTCAATTTCTGTTCAAGACACTTGTAAGTGGAGATAGGTAATGTACAAGGAAACAGATAGGGAGTTGATAAACAGTAGAAAAATTCTATCCACGCCATGAGTAAATCAGAGATTGCTGAAGGCAGAGAGCAAAGAATAGTATAAAAAAATACAATTGAAGAAGCCAGAAGATCTAAGCCTTTACTTAGCTTGTATCTAGACAGAATCACTTCTCACAGTATCTGTTCTGTTTTGTTTTTCATCTTTAAATAGGAATGATCATATAATACCCACTTCTTTGGGTTGCCATCATGAAGATCAAACAGAATCATAGAGGCAGAAATGTTCTGAAATCATACAGTGAATAATAACTCTATGGTCTGAAGCCTAGGAGGCTTTCATATAACTTTTTTTTTCCTCCATAGGGAATTAATTTTCAATATATGCTAGTCACTGAAGATTTTCTTGTTGCTCATAGAAAATTGTGGGTTTCTTGGAAGGCCCTGGATGTCTATGACAGACCTCAAGGACACTGATAATTTGAAAATTGCATAGTAAGTTTCCCTAAAGACCACTGGGCAAGACATCTAATATATGCAAATTCCTGATGGGTAAAGAATTGTAAATATTTTTTTAGGCAGTTAGGTTCTGGGAGGTTTGATTTGAAACTGAATGACTGTCTTAGTCCACTCAAGCTGCTACAACAGACTACCACAGACTGGGTGGCCTGAACAACAAACCTTTATGTATCATAGTTCTGGAGGCTGAGCAGTTCAAGATCAAGGCACTGGCAGATTCAGTGTCTGGTGAAGGGCCACTTCTTGGTTCATAGATGGTTCATTGTACTATGTCCTCACATGTCTGAAGGGCTGATGGATCTCTCTGCGAATTCTTATAGGTTACACATCCCATTCATGAGATCTCTGCCCTCATGACCTAGTCACTTCCCAAAGACCCCACCTCCTAATACCAATCATAATGGGAATGAGACTTCAACATATTGGGACACAAATGTTCAGTCTATAGCAGTGATTATGTGCTCTGGATTTGAAAGGACTGTATTTCTTGTTCATACTGAGGAAGCTCCAGTATCTTCTGGGGAGCTTATTGGTTTTAGCTGAAATGCTTTTCAAAGTTAACAGGTATCCAGCAAGACCATGTTCCTGAAGTGCATGGATATCCTTTTTTCATGCTCTGGTTTCTAGATTTGATTGTGGCTTCAGGACATCTCAGTAAGGAGCCTTGGAAAAATCAGTGAAAAACGTGGTGGAATTTTCTGTTTGTTGCATGGGTTTGTGGGTAATCTGACTGGCTAAGCTGAGCCTCTGAAAGAGAGGAACATGGGTGGCTGTGATATTGTCTGTGCATGATTTTTTTGACTATTTCTTAAGCAAAACTCTCTCACCTCTACTTGGGAATCTATTTTTCTTAGCAATCTTAGGATTTATTGTCTATAATCGCAAAGCACAAAACTGATCTAACATGAAAGGTAGTAAATTCCCATTTTTTCAGGATCCAACCAGGCAGAAAGGTAACTCAGTGCTCCATGATTATTGTTGGTTTGATTGCAAAAAATTAAAAGAGACAACATATTTTTATGTACCTTGTAATCTTGTATGTTAAGAAGCAGTTCTAACCCATCTTAGACTGAGGACCCCTTTTAAAATCAAGAAAAGATGTGATACATAGCGACTATTTGGTATTTATTAGATGAGAAAAGGCTTGATGACTAAAACCCACAATGAATAGCATGGTGCCATTTTTAATGAATTCAGATGTTAGAACAGCATGGTGCCATTTTTAATGAATTCAGATGTTAAGTACATACAAATATTAGATAAAGAAACATGCTCACATTAATATCTATGGAACTCTGCACACATATTTGAAAAAATACCAACTTATATATTGCCAAGATATCCTTTTTTTCAACTTACAGAAATATTTGATGAATATTCAGAGACTTGAACTCACTGTAAAAATTCATGACTTCTGGGTTCCACTGCTATTTGTTGAGAAATACTGAATACTTAAAATAGTTTTTCTAACTTTTAAAAAGTGAACATTCATGTAAAATATGTACAATGATTAGCTGATCAGATTATTCAGCTTATTCCTCAATTATTCCAGATCAACAGGAATGATGGAGACAGGTTTAAGAACTTATATGTGGCATTTCTTTGCCTCTGAGAAGCCAGTGGTTCAATAGCGTGCAAATGACACAACACTTATGACATTTATTTATTTATTTATTATGACACTTATGACATTGTTTGAAAGATGAGAGGTCTTATTATGGAGCAGAAGAATTTAGAAAGAATTAGATACATGACTGCTTGGGTTCCATTGTTTCCAAGCTGTGCATCCTTGAGGAAACTAAGCCTTCTAAGTCTCAGTTTCCTGATGTGAAATTTGAGTATAAAAATACCCATTTCACAACATTGCTGTAAGGCTTTTCATGTGACAGGCATTTGACAAAGTGTAGCTATATTCTGATCCAACGTCCATTTTATACGTAAGAAAATTATGAGTCAGAAAGATTGAGACTTAGTGGAGATTTAAAAAAACTAGTTTGTGACAACTCAAAGGAAAGATCTCTTGACTCATGCATCCATATTCTACCACAATTCTAAAATATATATTTTCATGCCAATTTTCTAGGCTGTAATTGGCAATGGGACAACAGACAGAGGTTTGTTTTTAAAACACTTGAGAGAAAAACTTGCAGCATCTTTTATCCAGATTCTCAGAATGGTTTCCAGTAAATGCTACTTTATCCCAAGAACTCAAATGTAGGTTTCTGTTTCTCCTGCCTTCTCTGATTCTGTTACTACTTGGAAAGCCCTAAGGTTCATAGCTAATTAAAGACAGATGAAAGAAAATTATACCTCTGTTGATGCTATTGTTTTAATCTATCTCAAAAGCTTCTTAACAGCAAAGGCAACAAGCAGAGGACTGAGAGGGAGTTCTCTCTGACAGACAGGACACAGGAGACCCTAGAATGATTTTTATGAACCCATTATCGTTTCACTAAGTGATTCATACTTTCTGTTGTTACACATTCTCTCTCTCTCTCTCTCTCTCTCTCTCTCACACACACACACACACACACACACACACACTCTTTTAGATAATGTTCCAGGATTTTCTAAGTCAGGAGACCAGGGACTTCCAGAAGAGAATAAATAATATTTATATTATGTATTTATTATATGACTTGCACTGTGTTTTCTTTTCTTTTGTTCATCTAATCACCACACCGTGTCCCCATTTTATATAAGAAAACACCAAAACTTTGTGAAATTAAGATCATATAGCTAATAAGTGTCAGAGATGAAATTCAAAACTATATCTTTATTCTCATCATTACAGCTATCATTCACCTTCCTCATTGAAATGATTAGCATTTATTGGGCAGTTACATGGATTGGCACTTATATGGTTCCAAATTGGGAAAGGAGTCCATCAAGGCTGTATGTTGTAACCCTGTTTATTTAACTTATCTGCATAGTACATCATGCATAATGCCAAGCTGGGTGACAAGGAGTACATCAAGGCTGTATGTTGTAACCCTGTTTATTTAACTTATCTGCAGAGTACATCATGCATAATGCTAAGCTGGATGAAGCACAAGCTGGAATCAAGATTACAGGGAGAAATATCAATAACCTGAGCTATGCAGGATATGCATACCACCTTTATGCATACCTGAGATATGCATACCACCCTTATGGCAGAAAGTGAAAAGGAACTGAAGAGTCTCTTGATGAAAGTGAAAGAGGACAGTAAAAAGTTGGCTTAAAACTCAACATTCTAAAAATGAAGATCATGGCATCTGGTTCCATCACTTCATGGCAAAACATGGGGAAACAAGGGAAACAGTGAGAGACTTTACTTTCTTGGGCTCCAAAATCAATGCAGGTGGTGACTGCAGCCATGAAATTAAAAGATGCTTGCTCCTTGGAAGAAAAGCTATGGCCAACCTAGACAGCATATTAAAAAGCAGAGACGTTATTTGCCAATAAAGATTTATCTAGTCAAAGCGATAGGTTTCTCCAGTAGTCATGTATGGGTTTGAGAGTTGGACCATAAAGAAAGCTGAGTGCCAAAGAATTGATGCTTTTGAACTGTGGTGGTGGAGAAGACTCTTGAGAGTCCCTTGGACTGCAAGGAGATCAAACCAGTCAATCATAAAGGAAATCAGTCCTGAATATTCATTGGAAGGACTGATGCTGAAGCTGAAGCTGCGGTACCTTGGCTAACTGATGGGAAGAATTGACTAATTAGAAAAGACCCTCATGCTGGGAAAGATTGAAGGTGGGGGGGATGACAGAGGATGAGATGATTAGATGGCAATTACTGATTTGATAGACATGAGTTTGCATAAGCTCTGGAAGTTGGTAATGGACAGGGAAGCCTAGTGTGCTGCAGTCCATGGGGTCACAAAGAGTCAGACACAACTGAGTGACTGTACTGAACTGACTATATGGATTGAGCCCTCTTCTGAATACTTTCAATATATTAATTTATTTATATTATATATGTATTTAACAGTTTACTCCTCACAAAAACCCTGTGAAGTGATTATTATTATTATTATTTCCAATTTTTTCTAAGGTGATGTAGCTGATAACCTTGCTAGTTTAATTCCTAAGCTTCACGCTGAATCACACTGCTCTTTTTAAATCCAAACCAGGTATTTCCCAACTCTGTACCTTGCTTCACTAGGGCTTTCAGGACTAAGAGGTCTTTCAGAAGCCTCATGGAAATAAGGAAGCACATCTGCTTGAGATTATGATCCAGTTTAGATAAAGCTGGATTAAAATCTTCCCGTATTCATCACAGTGGTCAGTATAGTAGATAGTGACAATAGTATAGGTATTGTTCAGGATCAAACGGATGAGCGTTATTAGGTCATCTGTGTTCTTTGTTGCTTTGCAAAGCAAGACATTTTAATGTGATTTAGCAGTGTGAACAAGTATTAATAGCTACCCATAAGGAAGTGAGTTAAGTAAAAGTCACAGTCATGTCCAACTCTTTGGAACCCTGTGGGCTGTAGCTCACTAGACTCCTCTGTCCTTGGAATTCTCTGGGCAAGAATACTGGAATGGCTTGCCATGCCCTCCTCCAGGGAATCTTCTTGACACAGGGATAGAGCCCAGGTCTCCTGCATTGCAGGCAGATTCTTAACCATCTGAGCCACCAGGGAAGACCGATAAGAAAGGACAGTGCTTATTAACCAGAGATGGGCAACACAATCAGCACTTCAGACACCTAGTGGTGGTGTGACTCCCAAACAAGGTTGAACTGCAACTGGCAGTTCAATTCAGTTGCTCAGTCCTGTCTGACTCTCTGCGACCCCATGGACTACAGCACACTAGGCTTCCATGTCCATTACCAACTTCCGGAGCTTGCTCAAACTTGCACCCATCGAGTCGGTAATCCCTTCCAGTTATCTCATCCTCTGTCGTCCCCTTCTCCTCCTGTCCTCAATCTTTCCCAGCATCAGGGTCTTTTCAAATGAGTCAGTTCTTCCCATCAGGTGGCCAAACTATTGGAGCTTCAGCTTCAGCATCAGTCCTTCCAATTAATATTCAGGACTGGTTTCCTTTAGGATGGACTGGTTGGATCTCCTTGCAGTCCAAGGGACTCTCAAGAGTCTTCTCCAACACAACAGTTTAAAAGCATCCATTCGTCGGCGCTCAGCTTTCTTTATAGTCCAACTCTCACATCCATACATGACTACTGGAAAAAACCAAGGAGCGAGCATCTTTTAATTTCATGGCTGAAGTTACCACCTGCATTGATTTTGGAGCCCAAGAAAATAAAGTCTCTCACTGTTTCCATTGTTTCCCCATCTATTTGCCATGAAGTGATGGGACTGGAAGCTGTGATCTTTGTTTTGTGAATTATGAGTTTTAAGCCAGCTTTTTCACTCTCCTCTTTCACTTTCACCAAGGGGCTCTTCAGTTCATCTTTGCTTTCTACCATAGGAGTGGTATCATCTACATATCTGAGATTATTAATATTTTTCCCGGCAATCTTGATTCCAGCTTGTGCTTCATCCAGCCAGCACTTTCGCATGATGTACTCTGCATATAAGTTAAATAAGCAAGGTGGCAATATGCAGCCTTGACGTACTCCTTTCCCAATTTTGAACCTGTCCTTTGTTCCATGTCCGGTTATAATTGTTGCTTCTTGACCTGCATACAGATTTCTCGGGAGGCAGGTAAGGTGGTCTGATAGTCTCATCTCTTTCAGAATTTTCCAGTTTGTTGTGATCCACACAGTCAAAGGCTTTAGCATAATCAATGAAGCAGAAGTAGATGTTCTTCTGGAATTTTCTTGCTTTTTTGATGACCCAACGGATGTTGGCAATTTGACCTCTGGTTCCTCTGCCTTTTGTCAATCTAAGTTGAACATCTGGAAGTTCTGGTTCATGTACTGTTGAAGCCTAGCTTGGAGAATATTGAGCATTACTTTGCTAGCATGTGAGATGAGTGAGATTGTGCAGTAGTTTGAATGTTCTTTGGCATCACCTTTCTTTGGGATTTGAATGAAAGCTGACCTTTTTCAGTCCTGTGGCCACTGCTGAGTTTTCCAAATTTGGTGGCATACTGAGTGAAGCACTATAATATCACCTTTTAGGATTTGAAATAGCTCAGTTGGAATTCTATCACCTCCACTAGCTTTGTTCATAGTGATGCTTCCTAATGTCACTTAACCTAAAGCTAGAACCTTAAAAGCATTTGACATTCTTGCCCTAGACTTAAAACAGTGATTATTCACTTTATTTGTGATTACAATGACCTAAAATGGCAACAATGTATTACTTATCATGATTTTATGCTTGGCTGAGCAGTTCCTCTGCTGGTTTCCACTGGCTCATTCATGAAGCTGCATTTAGCTGGAGAGTCGCAGAGCTGAAGATTCAAAATGGCTTTACTCATGTGTGTAGTAGTTTGTACTGTTTGTTGGCTGGGCTGCCTCATTTCTCCTCCATGTGGTTTCTTATTCTACAATAAGCCACACCAGCTTCTTTACATGGTGGTGATAGAATAGCTTTCCTCCTCTTGAGATCTCATCTCCAGAATTCACAAAAAGCCATTTCTCACACATTCTAATGGTCAAAGTCCATTCTAGTGGCAAGTTTGTCACAGATTCAAGAGGTCAGAAAATTGACTTCACTTCTTAATGAAATAAATTTCAAAGAATTTGCAGCCTTATTTAATTTATCATGGCCTCCTTAACCGCTTGAGATAGACAACAGTGAGAAGCAGCAAAGATTTCCCCTAAAACTTCAACACAATCCCACCTTAGAACACGCTCCAAATAGCACTGCTGCGCTTTCTATGTACCTCTATTATAATACGAATCCATTTGTGCACTGAATAAGCAATTATTGAACATCATTTGTGAGCCAGGCAAGGTGCCAGGTTTTTTTTTTTTTAAATTTTACATTAGCTCATTAAGTTATTATAAGAATATATCAGATTGTATCATTCCCCTCCACCCACATTTAAAGATGAAGACACAATCTCAGAAAGACGTAGAAATTTGCTCTATGCACTGCCAGCACATGGCAGTCTTCCATTTTTAGTAGTCTGTTTATCGTTTGTACTTAGTCTACAGTATTAGTTTTCCATATACCTATCTACCTCCCCTAGAGACTGTGAACTTCCTGAGGACAGACTGTCTATTTCTCCTTTGTATATTATCAGTTCACAGAGTACTGCTAGAGATGATTTGTTGTTTCACAATAAATGTTGTTGGACAGGAGACCGAATGGACACCCAAACTGTTCTTTCCTCTATAAGTGTCTCTTGTTTATGTTATCTTTGTTCATGTGGCTGAGAATAATATAATGGGAAAAATAATCAACAACATCAATCAAGACGTATTTTATTCCAGAAAATATTAAGAATCTTTGCATATATATTTCATATATTCTCACCACTTATGAGGTACATACTATCATCTTGATTTTACCTGTGAGGAGCCAAGGAGCTAGAGAACAGATTTAGATTGCCCAAGGTGATACAATTATTCAAACTTGTACTCAAAACTGTCTGACTCCTAAGGCCATGTTCATCATGATTGAATTATTCAATTCACCCAGCCCTGTTACCTTTCTGCCTTATTTTCTAGAAGGAAAGTTTAAAAGTTTATGTGAAAGAAAAGTTTAGGTAATAGAAGGAAGCTCGAGACTCTATGATCTGGGCCCAAACTGCCTTTCCAGCCTTATTTCCTACTATGAATTATAGAATCAGTAGATTCTATAATTGAATTCATTGAATTCAATCAATTCTATAATTCTATAATAATTCTTACTGACTCTTCCTATGACATGGACTTCACTACTGTGTCTCTTTGCCTTTGCCGATAATGTGCCTTCTTTAATCACACATTGAAATTCTCCTTAGTATTTATGAATAGCTAAAGTGATTTTTCTTTGGTAAAACATTCTTTTTATTCCTCTAGTTGCCATTAGTCACCTATTTGTCAATGTTTCCCCAAGCAAATAATGTTTACCTTTATTTAGCCCAGTTCACTGTTTACATGTCTGTCTACCACTAGACACTCATTCCTGCCTCCATCTCTCCTCCCTTTCTCTCTTTTTTCCAGTAGATTTCACATTTCTGCTCTTGTCCCAGGCACTGTACTGTAGCCTAGGACTATAGAAATAACTAAGACATCAATCTTGCTCTCAGGAAACTCACAGAGAAGCCATTGAGTACGCATTAAATACATAAATACAGGAGCTTGCCTAGGGGTGAAGTCAGGTGTAGAAACAACTACAATATCAAATGTATACTAGAAATATGGGCAGTGTCTCACACTCAAGACACTTGGTAAATATTTATTCATTTAATTACTCTCATAATGAAATAGACTTACGTTCAAATTCTATTCTTATTCTTTTGATAACTTTGATCCACTCACTTTAACTTTATGAGACTCAGATATCAAGTATGTGAAATAGTCAGTGATACTGACCCCTTGGGGTTTCTATGAAAATTAAAGATATAGCAGATGCCTATAGTAAGCATTCAATGTATTTTAACATATTAGTATTTTTTTTTAATGTATTTGGCTGTGCCAGGTCTTAGTTGCAGCAGGCATGATCTAGTTTCTTGACCAGGGATTGAACTCAGGCCCCCTGCCTTGGGACACTAGGGAAGTCCTTATTTTAGCATTCTAAAGTCATCCCTAACTTAAATACAGAAAGAATATGTATCTGATGAACGCTGTGGGACAAAAAGGCATCAACTCCCTTCTTAGGGGCTGTGAGTCACTGAAGCCCAGGAAAACACCCTCTTCTGTCGCCCTTACCTCTGCTAAGGGTCATGTCATTGCTCTTCCCCTTCACAGGGGGCCCAAACAGCCTGTTTTTCTCTTCTTTGTGTGTTGCAGATATGTGATTTTACTGTCAGCATGGTGTTTCTAATGAAAGGCAAATGGTGTCCAATGTGACTTGGAAAAAAATGTACAAACAACAACAAAATTATATGTTCTTTTTTCCTGTAGTGTTCGCGGGGAGAATATGTGACTTGTTTGCTGTCAATACGGCTTATAATGACATGGTGCACAGAAGCACTGCCAAATGTGTGCGGCACTCATTATACACATGTATTAAATGTAATGTGATACGAGTTTGGGGGCAGAGCAGATGAGAGCTGCCCTGGGGCTAATTTGGAGTTACAGCACCTCTTCCCATGGGATGATTAAGGGGGAAAGGGGAAGTGGGCAGCAGCATAGGCATGCCACAGGGTGTCTCGAATTTTCTGGACTGATTCTGGGCTGCGTTGAGAGTAAAATGTTGCTCAAAGCATCCTTAAAGATTTATCTTCTTTCAGCAACAACAGCAGCAGAATCAGTTCTTGAGCTTCTACTAAGTGCCAGGCTTATAACAGGCTCTGGGAATAAGACGTTCACCAGCTTTCGAAAAGTTCACAGGTTGGTAGAAGAGAGAAGCAAGTAGATAGAATAACAATGAAAGCATTAGTTGCTCAGTCATGTCCAACTCTTTGGGACCCCGTAGAGTGTACCCCACCAGGCTCCTCTGGCCATGGGATTCTCCAGGTGAGAATATTGGAGTGAGTTGCCATTTCCTTCTCCAGGGGAGCTTCCTGACCCAGGGATCGAACCCGGGTCTCCTGCATTGCAGGCAGATTCTTTACACCATGATCAGTGTGGTAACAGCTACAGGATGAGTATAATATCAAACTGCAGAGGAGGACATCTCAACCAGCCTGATGTCACTTGTGCTGAGATGCCTTCCCTGACCCCTCCTCTAGGGCCTGGTCACCCTGTGATGTGCTCTTGAAGCATCCTTGGCATTTCCTTAATGTCATTTATCATGGTAGCTCAGCTGGTGAATAATCTGCGTGCAATGCAGGAGACCCTGGTTAGATTCCTGGGTCGGGAAGATCCCCTAGAGAAGGGATAGGCTACCCACTCCAGTATTCTTGCCTGGAGGACCCCCATGGACAGAGGAGACTGGAAAGCTACAATCCAAGGGGTTGCAAAGAGTTGGACATGACTGAGCAACTAAGCTCAAAGTTTCTTGTGTGTGTGTGTGATCATTTCATTAATGTCTGTATCCTAGACTCTAAGCCTCATGAAGTCAGGGACCTCTGTTATTTTGCTTACCTTAGATCTCTGGCACCCAGCACAGTATCTGGTACATAGGAGTTGCTCCAATAATATTGTGATTGAGTGAATGGATATAGTTATACAGGAAGCTAATCTTGAAAGACATGGTAGAAATAAGCCAGGTAAAGAGGGCGTGGGGAAATGTGAGCCAGGAAGTTGAAACATGAAGCATTTATAGAGGCATGTAAAAGTATGGAATTGAAAAATGCAGGGCAGAATTAAGAGAAGGGCAGTAAGAGTGAACTTTTGAGATTCTTAACTGTATTATTCATATTTTCTCTTGTAAGGCAAAAACTTACATGAGAGGCCAAATGTCACTGACAGTGTCTGGGAGGAAACACTGGACTTGATGGAGATGTAATTTGGGAGGCAGATGGGAGATGAGACAAGTATTTTGATGATGAGCGAGACAGTAAAGGCATAGTGTGGCTGTTGAACAAACCATGTGAGAATGAGAGTTTAGCTAGAGAATGTTTAAGAAATTCTTCTCTAAGTGGTGAGATGGTAATAGGAAGGGGCATATCTGTTGCCTAGTTGATGAAGGTTATTGGAGGAAATAGCTAGACAACATTGTCCTGAATGAAAATGTCTCATTAAATGTACATCCAGATCCATGGAAAAATGAGAGGAATAACATGAACAGTGACTAATGTTTTTGAGAAATGATTATATGCCAGAACAGTACAGTAATAGTCAGCTTCCATGTGCTAGTCCATTGAATATTCATGACAAAACCATAAGATAGGTACTAATGTCTCACTTAAAGATGAGATAAGTAGTGAGGTTAAGTAACTTGTTCAAGGTCATCCAGCCAAGCAGAGGTATAGCCAGGACTTGATCTGAGATCATTTGACTTCTGAATCCGATCTTTTAACTACAGAGTTGCTGAACCAGGCTTTAAGACAGCCACAACAGATTGAGTCCTTCATTGTCTGGACTTAAATTTGAGCCTGTAATATCAGCATTCTAAGACTATGTCTTACCCATTTATTGACCTTTTTGGAAAATAATTTGTGTCTTAGTTCCATGGTGGCTCAGATGGTAAAGCGTCTGCTTGCAACATGGGAGACCCAGGTTTGACTCCTGGGTTGAGAAGATCCCCTGGAGAAGGAAATGGCAACCCACTTCAGTACTCTGGCCTGAAAAATTCCATAGACAGGGGAGCCTGGGGGGGGCTATAGTCCATGGGGTCGCAGAGTCAGACACAACTGAGTGACTTCACTTTCACTTCCAGTTCTTTATGGACTTTGGATGTCCTTGCTGTCATATCAACCCTCATGATTTGGAGATTTGAAAAAGTTCCAGGAAGTGACTCTTGGGAACATTCAGGTCTACTATGATTCAGCATGATGGTGGTGGTGGGATTCAGCTGGTCATAGATGGTACTGTAAGTGGGTGAGTCAGATCATGGGAAACCTTACATGTCACAGGAAGGAGGCTGACCCAACTGATAACTTAAAAAAAAAAGAAAATCGAAAAGTTTAGAAGTTAAGGGTTTTCCACAGTACTTTGTAAAATCTGTATGTGTCTGTATACATTACATACATGCATGTATCATATATACACATACACACATATATTTATACATATATACACATAAAATATGTATTATATGTGTGCACACATAATATGTGTTTTTGTTGTGGTTTAGTTGGTAAATCCTGTCCAACTTTTTGCGACACCATGGACTGTAGCATCCCAGGCTCCCCTGTCCTTTACTGCCTCCCGGAGTTTGCTCAAATCCATGTCTGTTGAGTTGGTGATGTTATATTTACCTATCTATCTATCTGTCTATCTAATATGTAATGTATATGGTATAAATGTATAATATAGAATATTCTTACAAAAATATTATATACAAATATACATTATATACTGGGCTTCCCTGATGGCTCAGTTGGTAAAGAATCCACCTGCAATGTAAGAGACCCAAGTTCAAACCCTGGGTTGAATCCCTGGAGAAGGAAATGCCATCCCATTCCAATATTCTTGCCTGAGAAATCCCATGGACAGAGGAGCCTGGTGGGCTACAGTCCATGGGGTCACAAGAGTCAGACATGACTTAGAGACTAACCCACCACCATATATTTATATGCTCATGCATATGTTATCATTATTAAAATATATGTATGCATATATTTACTTTGAATTATTCCAGCTAATCTTTATTGACTTTTATGGACCAATGCTATCTTGTCTTCTCAAGCATTATATCACTTAACCATCACAACATCCCAAGAAAGTAATCATTTTTATTTTAATTTTTCTAATATGGAAAAAAAGGCTCAGAGAACTTAGGGCACTTGGCAAGACCTTAGTGTTAGTTAGTAGCTGAGCTGCTTATTTGGTCCCCAGTCTTTCCAGCTCCCCCAGGCCTATTCCATTAAAGGCCATGTGATTCTGTCTCTCTTATCTGCCACTACATGTTTGCAGGTAGCTCTGCCAAAAGCTACTCCTTTGCGACTTCTGAAGGTCAGGGCTGGCATCTATCTGCTCATCTGTGCTTCCGTGGCTTAGCCCAAGCCCATGTCAACACCTGTGAATGTTTGTGGAGTGAATGAAGGAATGAATTGCCTCGGGGTACCCAGATGTTAAGTCACAGAGCTGGGCTAGAACCAAACTCCCTAAGCAGAGCCTGAGGATCTGTGTTCCAAAAGTCTCTCTCCTGTGAAATCTAGTGTCTAGTACCATTTCCTCTTTCTGAGTACATCACCAGATTCTGTCCTGTGCCATCTTTTGCACTACTCTATTGCTTAATATTTAACACTTGCATGAATTTTCCTTTTTGTGAATTTGCTTCTTTCTCTTAATGGATCAAGAGCGCCTCAGTAGTTAAAGGAAGATAAAGGAAATTCACATTTGTTGAGTTTGTATAGCTTGCCAAGCATCATATCAAGGCTGTCACATGTATGAGTTTATTTGATCTTCATGACAATTCTTAGAAACAGTTATCTGCCTTTTACAGGAGAACCAATTTGGGCTCAGAGAGTAACATGATTCGAATGATAACACACAGCAAGAATACAGCAAGCTGGGATTCAAACCCAGTTCTTTCTGACTCCAAAGTCCATGACACGGGCACTGACTTTCCCACCTTCACCTTAATTGCCACATGGCCCAGGCTTTCTCTGCCAAAGACACCCTCCACCCCTCCTTTCCCATACGCCTCCCCATAGCAGGACCTGATGGCAGTGAGCCCGGGCAGCGTGGAGTGCTGCAGCAAAAACGCGCTCTGGCATCTTAGAATATGGTACAAGGTATGCCAGCAAGAGGAAGAACAGTTGGTGAACAGTTGGCGAATGGATATTTTTATGCAAGGGTTGCCTAGAGAGAGGGGGAAAAGAGTGAAAAAAAATTGTTTATAAAGGAGCCACAATTAATAAGGTCTTTGTTAGCTTTTTGGATTTTGATTTTCAAGTCCATTGCTTTAGGTTTGAAAAGGAACACAAAGGTCCCTGAGGAGTCAAGCTCCCCAGCTTCCGAAGCGTGAAAGCATTTAGGAAACCAGCCCAAGCCTGTGTGTGTTAAAGATTTTAGTTATTCAGCAAGGAGTGCAAAGATGCTCTGAATTCCTTTGGACAGCTTCTCATCTGAATTGTTTATATTATGGCATGTTCAGTATGTGGGCTTAAGAGCTGCAGAATGACAAAGGAGGGGAAAAAAGGGGGAAAAGGGATACAGAGCACCATGCTTGGGATAGCTGAGACACTGCAGCCACTCTAGTCCCTTGCCTACCACTTTACATCCCTCTCCAAGCCTCAACATTCTCATCATTAAAATGGGAATAATAGTATTCATCAAAGTGGGTTATTGTGAGGACGTGAAACATGCCACGTAGACCTTTAAACTGTTTAGAAATAAGCATATTGGGTTTTATGGAGCACTTTTTGATATACAGGCCGTCACATCTGTTTTTGCACATAAACTGATTTTGCAAGCATTTATAATACAGACTAGTGGCTACCATTTATCAAGAAGTGAATACGCAAGGTCCATATTTTGCTATATTTGATCTTGCAATCATCCTATGAGGTAGGTTCCATCCCTGCATTCCCTGCCCAATTTTCCAATTGAAGTAACTGCTGAGAAAGGTTAAGGAATAAAACCCAGGCCTGCGAGAAGCAGCATCAGCACTCAGAGACTGTTCTGGAGTGCACAAGTTGGTCCAGTGTGCGTGCCAACCACTCTGCTGTGTGCCTAGAGCCCTGGAGCCATCCATGGAGCTGGCACAAGGCCAGGTATTCTGTTGTGGATTGAATTGTATTGCCCCCAAGAAACAATATATGCTAAAGTCCTCACCCCCAGGACCTTGGAGTCACAGAGACAGTTATGCACAGGGAGGAAACACAAGGAGAAGATAGCCATCTGCAAGTAAAGTGGAAAGGCCTGGAACAAATCCTCCACCTTGTCACCTTCAGAAGGAACCAACTCTGCTCACTCCTTGGTTTTGGACTTCCAGGCCCACCTGAAACCCCTGAGAGCTTTCTTTCTAGAAACCCATGCATGGGAGTGAAAGGAGGAATGGGGTGGATGACCATGGGATTTCTCAGGCAGCCATCCAACCATTTCATTCTCTGTGCCCCCTTCTCTTGGTGGCTCAGATGGTAAAGAATCCACCTGCGATGTGGGAGACCTGGATTTGATCCCTGGGTTGGGAAATCCCCTGGAGAGGGAATAGCTACCCACTCCAGTATTCTGGCCTGGAGAATTCCATGGACGGAGGAGACTGATGGGCTACAGTCCACATAGTCACAAAGAGTCAGACACAACTGAGTGACTTTTACAGCACAGCACAGTGTCCAGAGTCGTAAGACAATATATTTCTGTTGTTTAAGCCACCCAGCTGGTGCCCCTTGGTTATGGTCATCCTAGCAAACTAATGCATATTCTGAATCCCCTCTTCTGGATGAGACAGTGGGAAAGGAAGGTGACTTACTTAGGTTGGTAAGTGGGATTCCAAGATTTTCGCTCCATTCCTCCTTTTACTCCCATGCATGGGTTGCTGGAAAGAAAGTTCTCAGGGGTGTATCCCCAGCATTTACATCAGTACCTGGCATGTCATTAACTGATACCTGTTGGATGGATGAATGAATAAATGTTCTTTCTCATTACTTACCCAGAACATCACAGTTAACTTAAGATGATTAAAAACAGAGAAAGCGCCTCACATTGGAACACGAGTTCCGACCACTCAAAGTAATTGTCACAGCAAAGGATGTTATGCTTTGTATTCAAATATTCTTCCAACAGTCAGATACAATTATGACCAAGTTTTCAAACAAACTCCTCAGAAGTCTGGTTGTATACACTGTCAGGCACAAAACTCCAAGGTCCTAATTCTCATTCGTATTTGGAAGCCGTAGACTTGCCTAGCCTCCTTCATCTCTGGTTACTGCCCATGTAGCAGTGTTACCAGATGATTTCCTTCCTCCCTCATCAGTTACTCCTTGGTTTTCCTTTGTTGGTTCTTCCTCAGTTTCCCAGATTCTAAACTCTGGAGTGCTCCAGGATTCTGCTGTTCTCTGTCAACACTCCCTCTTTTGGAAGCCTCATCCTGTCTGTGGCTTTAAATACTATCCACGTGCTTTGTTTTCATTGTTGTTTAGTCACTAAGTTGTGTCCAACTCTTTTGTGACCCCCTGGACTGTGGCCCACCAGGCTACTCCATCCATGGGAGATATCCCAGGCAAGAATACTGGAGTGGGTTGCCATTTCCTTCTTCAGGGGATCTTCCTGACCCAGGGACTCAAACCCATGTCTCTTATGTCTCCTGCATTGGCAGGCGAGTTTTTTTTTTTTTCTTTCTTTTTTAACACTGAGCCACCAAGGAAGCCCTTTTGAGGGTGAAGTCGCAGTTTAATCCTGTGAATAACCAAGCTCTTCTCCATATCCTTGTGCCAATGCTTCCCCAAATCTGCCCAGGCTCTCTCCCAAGTCAGGGTTTAACTAGATCTCGTATAGCTCCACACCTCATTAAAATATCCACTTCATTTGCATGTGATTTTTAGAATCATCATATTGCTAACAGGAGGAATAGCCAACTTAAAGTGGCACAATATCCTTCAAGCCTCTTACATTTCATCTGAGCGAAGCTTACCTCCTTCTTAAGTTTTCGAGAAGGTACGTCAGCTGCAGTCTCCTCCTTACCTTGTGAACTTCTTGGTGTGCTGGATGTCCTCGCTTAAGTGAATTGCCTCTCAGTCCTTCTCTTCTCTGTCCCCTCCCCCAGGAGACTGACCTACATGAAGCACATCAGTGGGCTCCAGGGCCCTAAGGTTTCTGGATGAAGTGGGGAGAGAAGAGAATCGGTGTCGGTATTTTTTTTCTGCTTCCCTCCCTGTGAGGTCAGGCTGTGAGGTCAGGCTGTGTGGGCAGGCTGTGTCCCAGATGTCACTAATCCTTTCTGGGGGGCTGCTCTACAGAACACCCTCTCATGGGTTCTGATAATGGCTCTCTCCCACCTCTTCCCTTCTAGCCTGGGGGTGTTAACCTCTGGGTTTCTTTCCTACTCCTTAGGGCTCCCTTCCCTTGCCTACATCTTTATAATTAGTTCCTCACTGAGCTACACTCATATGAATGTGCTACCAGTTTCTTGCTGGGACCCTGACAGAGATACCTGGTGATCTGTAAATGTTTCCCTAACTTAACACATTTTGTCTATGGTAATCAGATCTGATACATGCCCTTCCTTTAACACACAGATTCTTTTTCTGAGCCATACTACTCAGCTGAACAACAGAAAAGTCAATCTCGCATTTGAGAGTTAGAGTTATGTGGCCGAAGTGATCTATCTTGTAATCTTGGGTTAAACCATGTCCAAGTGCTTCATGGACAGAGGAGCCTGATGAGTTACAGTTCACAGCGTTACAAAGAGTCAGACATGACTAAAGTGACTTAGTACACACGTACACAGGTGCCATAACTTCTTGATGTTTCATTTTGCATCTGATCTTGAACTCTTTTAAATGGAATTTATGTGAGTGATATAGACTGGAGCATAGTAGGCACTTTGAAAATATTAATTTATATTCCTTCTTCTTCACCTTGATGTCTTTGTTTTCCTAGCTTTTTTTTTTTTTTCTGTTTCATTTTGATTAATGTAATACCTTAAACTTCAGTGGAGCTGGTGGAGTAGCACAGCATGTAATTTGCAGTCAGATAATTTCCTCATCAGTGGGAGTTGCGCTGGTGCTAATTTGGGCTGTATCCTCTATTTCAGTCCTTTGTCTCATTTGTAAAGAGCACGCTGTATTGTTCCAACTTCTACAGTTTTCTGTATGAGATTCTACATCGTGACTGAAAGTGAGATGAGAAAATCCATTCCACCCTCAGACTCTTTGATTGCAGGGCACATGTACAAAAAGGCATCCTTATTAGGGAAAATCTAAGTGCACCAATTTCTGAACACAGGGTCTTTCTCTGTTCTTAGTTACAGCCTTGATTCGTGCTCAGTGGAGTCATTGTGGAAAGGATATGGACAAAGGTTAAGTGCGATCCCCAATTCCATGACCTTCTGGGGCTGGAGCACTAGTTCTCACCAAGCAGTACCTATTAGGCCTGCTCAGAAGAGTGGTTTAAAGAGGGAGATGGATGAGCTGAAGCAAGAGAGGTGAAATCAGGAGGGAGAAAACCAGTCACAAGCCTCAAGCTCAACAGCACATCACAGAGGCTAAAATGTGGAACACCAAGTACCAGAGTTCAGGCTGGAGATTTTTGTAGACCAGGTTGCATAGCCTAAAGGTCAAGAGCATAAAAATAGTTTCAAAGCTAGAGAAGAGAGTGGCAAAATAAGGTGTGGATATAAGCAAGGTCCACCTGGGAGCAAATTGTCTGAACACAGTCACATGCCTCTCTAAGGGAAGGCTTGGCATGGTCCCACCAAGTCAGAGACCAGAGCTGAGAGCGGCTTTATCTTTGGGACCTTGACCTCTTTGAACCCTTGGATTCATGTTGGTTACAAGGGGGTAATACTCTCTGCCCTATTCATCACCCAGAATTGTTGTGAGGATAAAATGAGAGAATAGATGTGAAAGCATTTCATAAACCCCAAAACACTGCACAAAAGTGAGGATCCAGCAGACATTTCACCATGTAGAACTGAACTGTTTTTTTAAGAGGTCCCATACCTGGTCAGTTGGAGTTAGACCAATCCTGAACTTCATCTTCATTAGGAATGCATTCATTGGGAGAGAAACTATACTCAAAGAAATTGAAACAAAAAAGCCAATCAAAGGCAAATTGCAGGAAGGTTGGTGTGGGCTTGACTTTAAGGATGAGAGGAGCCTGGTCTTCAAACACGAACCAACCTTGCTCCTTGTGAACTTTCTACTTCTTCTTGTGGTTCAACTTCATCAGGTTCCCATTGCAGCCCAACTTTCTCCTTGAGGCTGAAACTCAGTCATGGCAACTCCCTGTGGATGCTGCCACTTTCTAGCATTACCATCTGAAAGGATAAGACCCTCGTCCCTTATTTCCATTTCTGAAAAACCCTAAGAGAACTTCTGCTGCCTTGGGTCACATGTCCATCTATGAGCAGGGCAAGGGGGCACTGTGATTGGTCCTTCGACATATTTTAGATCAAGGAAGCAGCTATTGTTCAATTATGCCTGGAAGGCAGGGTATTAAAAGGACATACAAATAGATGACCATTACAAGCATGTAACTAACATGACATCCTATAAACTAGGTTTTGGAGACCAAAGTATCTGGACTTTTTAGAACAGACCCCTCTCCTCCCATTGGAAGCACATCAGGAAGAAGGTTGATAGTGAGTTAGTCTGTGTCCCCACAGACGGCATGGTGCACTCAGAAGGGGGATCTTAGAAGGCTTTACAGAAGGTTCTACTTACAGAGGTGTGGGAAGGATGAAGAAAAACCAAAAAGGATGGTGGAGTATCCAAAGGCTGTCACCAGTGGGAAGGCATTTCTGTTCCTGGCCTGAAAGGAAAAGGATGAGGAAGAGGAACCTGAACCCACTGAGACAGGTAGCTTAGGGAAGGAAGGGCCCTCCACACAGGGACTCAGCTATACCTGGTCGACAAGTCGGGAAGGAGCAGGGAATACAACCACCTTCCTCTCCTTTCACTTGCCCATTGCCTGCCGTGCACCTCCTTGGCCAGTCCCAATTAGAAGTCAGAAGTCAAGGCACTCAGCTTGACACAGTCTTTAACAGATCCCAAGGGTGAGGTATAAAGAGATGGCAAGGGAACCTGGAAGGACATCCAATATGGAGTACCTCTGCTCCATTTGGCCCCAAAGAAGTTCATTCTGTAAAATGTGGGGCAGTTTTAAAAGAACCATGGGAGTTTAGGGTTTATAAGGGCTGTGAGGCTCATTCAGACCCGAAGTCACAGACTTGTCTCTATCTAGCCTCAGATGTGTTTCGCATGCCTGACACAGCTTTAAAGACAAAAACAAGACAACAATGGGCAAACAAGCTCATATCTTCAAACCAGCACCCTTAAGGTAAGGATGCACCTTCCAGCTCCCCACACTCATCACCATTCCCAACTGTCCACTGCCTGCCAATATGTACACTGATGTTTCCTAGAGTATTTGATTTGAGGACCTGTAGTTAGAAAAGTCAGATTTCTTCATTTTTCAGATAAATAAAATGGGCCTAAAAAGGAAAAGTAGTTTGCCCCATGGCTACACGGCCTTGGTGGGAATTCTGTCTGCACAGACAAAAATAGGAATATGTAAATAGGAGGAGTAAATGAAAGAGTGGTCCATATCCATTAAGTGGTGTAGCCAAAATCTGTCCATTGTATTCTGGTACTGAATTGAATCTCAGAGAGTTTGGGGTGAAGTAGAAAAGAATAGCTTTATTGCTTTGCCAGGGAAGAGGGCCACAGCAGGCTCAGTTCAGTTTAGTTCAGTCGCTCAGTGGTGTCTGACTCTTTGTGACCCCAGGAACTCCAGTATGACAGGCTTCCCTGTGCATCCCTAAATCCCAGAGCTGGCGCAAACTCATATCCGTCAAGTCAGTGGTCCCATCCAACCATCTCCTCCTCTATGGTCCCCTTCTCCTCCTACCTTCAATCTTTCCCAGCATCAGGGTCTTTTCCAATGAGTTAGTTCTTTGCATCAGTGGGCCAAAGTATTGGAACTTCAGCTTCAGCATCAGTCCTTCTAATGAATATTTAGGACTGATTTCCTTTAGCTATTTCCTTCAAAACTGTGTGTCCCAACCTGGAGGGGGTAGTGAGGAGTTTTATAGTAATTGTTCAAAAAGGAGGGCATGATCAGGTGGTGACCATTCTTCTGATTTGTGGTGAGGTAATTGGGAGTTGGCATTTAAAACCTTCCAATTCCAGTTAGTCTGGGGTCTGTGCTTGTGGGAAGCTAACAGTTAACTTCTCCCACCAACTGGGGATTTCAGTATTTGCAAAACAACTAAAAGGTATTGTTATGTGTATCTCTTGAGGGGAAAACCAGGACCCTGCCCCAAGGCTGCACTATCATTTCTTGACTGCTCATCCTTTGTATGTACATCCCTCCCCTTCCATGAATAGCAACAGTTTGAACTTGTCTTTGGCTTCCCAGGTAGCTTCGTGGTAAAGAATCTGCTTGCCAATGCAGGAGACTCAGGAGACAGAGGCTGGATCCCTGGGTCCGGAAGATCCCCTGGAGGAGGAAATGGCATCCCACTCCAGTGTTCCTGCTTGGAAAATCCCATGGATAGAGGAGCCTGGTGGGCTTTGGTCCATGGGATTGCAAAGAGTTGGGCACAACTTAGTGAATGAGTATGCATGCACACAAACTTGCCGTTTGGAGCTCAGGAAAGCTCTTGCAGGCTGAATGAAGCCTATTTCCTACAAGCAAGAAATAGGGGACACAGAAAGACTTTTGTGCCCAGCAGCCCCACAGGGTCCTGCTAGGTTTCAATGGGAGCTACCTTCACACCTGGAAGCATGGATTATGCAGATTCTTCTCCCTCTGTGTGGCCCCAGGAAGTAGAGAGCTAGGACAGTAGGGTGGTGGTGGTCAGTGCAGGTCAGAGCTTGCAGAGGGCTCTTCAGAATGGACTGAGCTGCCTCTCTTCATCCTGATTTCCCATCTGTGCAGATGGTCCATTAATAGAAACGAACTGCCCCTTGGTGAGGACGCATTGGACTCTGTCCTCTGAGCCCCCCTCCTACTTATGAATTGAGCTGATGCTGAGTTGAATTGGAATGAGAGGAATGTGTCTGCTTGGCTCTTTTTCCTGGCTTATCTTTAATTTGATTCCATTCTTTTTTGGCAGCATGTGGGTGGGGAGGTTTTATTTTACCCTCAATTCAAAATTCCTAGCCTTCCTCCCTTCCTTTCTATGTGAAGGTAGAGATGAGCCTAAATGTGTGGGGACAGAGGAAACTGGTCTGAGTGGAGGAGGAATGAGATCCACTGGTGGTGACTTAACAGAAAGAAAGGTACGCTGCTCTCACGTGCAGCATTGGAGCTGTTGATCTGTCCAAATGGGAAGGGTGGCTGTATCCCCAGGGTCACCAGGCATTCAGTTCCTTCTGTCCTATTGCTTTACCATCCCTTACTGTCTGCAAAAATGTTCAAAGAATGACTCTCTTCTACTATACCCTCATGCTGCTTCTCACAAAGACGGAAGACTTGCAGTACAAGCACATTCATTTTAGGAAGTGCTCCATAGCAACTTCTTATCATGTCCAATCATTCATAGCTTACTCATGTGGTCATATCTAGTCAGAGGGAAGGCAGGAAACAGTTTCTAGCTGGAAGCCACAGGTCCAGTTAAATAAAGGAAGAAGTATATTAGTTATGGGAAGTCAGAATAAATAGATGTTAGGAGCCTGGTAACACATTCAAGACATATTTTCTACCAGAAGGTCCTCCTTTTGCCCTCTATGAAACCAAAACTCATCATCTTGATACCTTCTAAATATCAGTTTAAATCTGCCCTCTCTTAAAGCTTACCCAAGAAACCCATCCTTCAAGATTGTCTTCAGCATTCTAAGAAGATCAAGCTAATATTGTGCCTCCACCCAAGGAATACATGAAGTGTTGATTCACATGCAAACCCCACCACCACCACTACCTTTGCCATTATCCCCAGTTCAGCAAAGGTGAGGAATGATACTACCAGCTAACATTTACTAGGCACCACCTACCAAGTATCAGGTAATCTGCTGTGTTATGAGCATCATTTCATTCAATCATCACAATTGCTCTTTGAGTTAGATACTGTTGTTAATTGCCAGATAAGGAAACTAACACACTGTGAAGTTTCTTTCCCAAATTCTCCAGCAACAAGTGCCAGATTTAGAATTCAAACATAAGACCTCTGGCTCCAAGGTTTATTGCTGTTTTCATCACATTTCAACTTTCTATAAAGAGCTTTGCAATAGGGGAGCTTCCCAGAACTGAAACAGCTGGGTAACTCAATGTTGATACACTGGTCAGACTGATAACTTGAATATGATACACAAGGCAAAACAGTCTAGCTAACTTTTCCATTGTGCTCCTTTAACTTTTTAGGTGAATGTATGTTGCCTCATGAATCAGGCCACTTCTTTGCTCTTGTTGTTTTTTGTTGTTTAGTTGCAAGTTGTATCCAACACTTTTGCGACCCCATGTACTGTAGCCCACCAGACTACTCTGTTGGTGGGATTTCACAGGCAAGAATACCTGAGTGGGTTGCCATTTCCTTCTCCAGGGAATCTTTGTGACCCAGGGATTGAACTAGCATCTCCTGCTTGCCAGACACCTTCTTTACCACTGAGCCACCTGGGAAGCCCTTCTCTCTGTTTCAGAGGGCTTACTTTCCCCTCTGTTTCCATCATTTCTTGATTCCTTCAGTGACTTTCTCTTGGGGGAAAGGAGCAGATTAAAAACTGTGACTATATATGTAACCATTAAAATAGATGCTCTGCCTATAAAGATGAGCTTGTGCCAGGGCCTAATAAATTACGTGCTTACATGCCAGCTCCCCGGTCTACAAGGGAATTGCAATCATTTCTGATCAGAATAGAATACTTCCAGCCTCTCCATTTGTTAGTTCCTTAACCCAGCAAAGCTGAGGATTTCATCTGCATTCAATTCAACATTCTTGAGTACCACAAGGTGCTCAGTTATAAACTAGAAATTGCAGATCAGAAGTGGAGGAAACACAGGGTTTGCCCTCAGGGAGGTAAGAGTCTACAGCGGGAGAACAAAATAAAGGCAACAAGTAACTGTAGTGCCAAGAGATTTACCCAAGGTTCTGTTGGTTTAAAAGAGCCTCTTAAGTTAAGAGGAGGAGGGGAGGTAAGGTCTGAGCTGAATTTTGAAACCTAGGATGTAATAAGATACAGCTTTCTGTAAAGAACATTCCAGGCCGAGGGAACAGAGTATGCAAAGAAGGCAGGAAATACATCATGTGCTTCAGGAACCAGAAACAGAGAATTTTGCAGTATCAAATGATCATTCCAATTTAAGGACCTTATTTGATTGAAGCCAAGGAGTTTTAATATAGCTATAATAACTTTGGGCTTCCCTGAAAGCTCAGTTGGTAAAGAATCCACCTGCAATGCAGGAGACCCTGGTTCGATTCCTGGGTTGGGAAGATCTGCTGGAGAAGAGACAGGCTACCCACTCCAATATTCTTGGGCTTCCCTTGTGGCTCAGCTGCTAAAGAGTTTGCCTGCAATGTGGGAGACTTGGGTTCGATCCCCGGATTGGGAAGATCCCCTGGAGAAGGGAAAGGCTACCCACTCCAGTATTCTGACCTAGAGAATTCCAGCAATTTTTGAGGGGTTTCCCTGGTGGCTCAGCTGCTAAAGAACCTGCCTGCAATGCAGGAGACCCAGGTTCAATCCCTGGGTCAGGAAAACCCCCTGAGGAAGGGAATGGCAACCCTCTCTAATATTCATGCCTGGAGAATGCCATGGACAGAGAAACCTGGAGTGATACAGTCCATGGGGTTGTAAAAAGTTGGACACGACTGAGCAACTAATACATATCATACCAAGGAGTTTTAAGTAGGATAGTAAAGTGGCAACATCTATGTTAAGATAGATAATCCTCCTGGTGATATCAGGAGAGCCTGGAGAAATCAGCAAGACCTGTTAGAAAGCAGTTGCAATTATCATAGAGGAGAGAAGATAAAATGTAAGTGTGTGATGTCTCAGAAAGAGAACTGGAGAATTAGCTGACGTGTGATAAGGATTTACTAAGTGTCAGATATTATTCTATGTTCTTTGCTATAATAGCTTACGTCATCCTTACACCACACCAAGGAGGTGGATACTATTACTGCCCCTGTTTTAAAGATGATGAAACTTAGGTATTGAACTCAGCTAAGAAATGATAGAACTAGGATTTGAACTGAGCCTAGCCCTAGAACCTACTCTCTTAAGCACTGAAGGGAATGCTTTCATTTTATTTTCTTACTGAAATATGAGGTTTCCTAAGTTTCTTTTTGAAGGTTATAAGAAGAGCTGTCTGGCAGTGAATTAGGAAGAAGACTGAGAAGTTGACTAGCTTGATAACCTTGAAAGCATGGTAATCTATGTTCCCATCTGTGACATGGAGATAATCATATACACTTCATAGGATTTTTTCTGCAGATTTAAAGGACAGTGTACATACAGTGGCACAGGGCCTTAGAAAACAGTTTTCAAATGTTAGTTTCTTTTGTTTTTCCTTCCCCTTGGAGGATGCTGGCAATTTGCAATTCCTATTAAGGTTCTTTATAAACAGAGATGAAAAGTCTTAAAGTGCTGAAGATAAATGAAGTACCACTGCTTGTAACAATATAGATGAATCTTGGAAAACTAATATTGGATAAGAAAAGTAATTCTCAGAAGACTACATATGGCATTCTATTCCATTTTTATGAAGCCCAAAACAACAAAATCTAAATAATGTATTGTTTAGGGACATGTGGATATGTGGCAATGCTTTTTAAAGAAAAGGACTACTTAACACAACATTAAATAGAGTTGCAAATAGTCAGACACGACTGAGCACACACACTCACACACAACGCAACATTAAGGATGGCTGTTCTTACTGGAAAGCAGGGAAACAGGACAAGGAAGGGCACATGGTTGGTGCAGCGGTAAAGGCATCCGTGTTGGTGGTGAGTTCATTGTCATTTATTTTATTATCATCATTAATCTCTTATGAGCATTAAGTACTACATATATTTAAACAGATAATGAAGGGAACAGAGATTTCAAGGAAGTAGAGTAGGCTTCAAGCTTGGCTTGACTCGGGACCCAAACAAGGAAGTAGGGCTCTATCTCTTGGCTCTGCTTCCTCTAGATTAAAAACTTCCTTAATCTGGAGAGTGTGGCTTCACTGTCAACTGCAGTCATATCATTCTGGCACTCAGTCCAGCAGAAAGCATCTTCTTCTCCATCAGCTCAAGTAAGTGACTCAGAACTGAACTTCATCTCTCCTACTGGCCTGCTGGGTCATGCTCAGTGCTGGAATTAATCCCTGAGGCTAAAATTTGTACTGATTGATTTAGTCAGGGTCATATGCTGGAATCATGCAGCCTGGATTGGAATCGACTCAAAGCACAATGGTTAAGAATAAGGGCAGCAGTGCCTCCTTTAGAGTCAGACTGGGATGTTCATGACACGCCAAGGATGGATGTCAGTGGTAAACACAGTAAATGGCCAGAGGCACAATTTAAAATACCTATGATTACATTACGTGTGTTGACTATAAACTTTTTGGAAAGCTGAGAAAATTATAAAGGCACAAATAGAAGTCACCAGCCATCTCACAACTCTGAGAAAACCAACATTAACATTCAAACCTATTTCCTTCCTGTCTCTTTTTTTAATTTCTTTTGTTGCATTGATGACTGTAAATTTAATTATGTAAACTGTCTTCATTTAACAAATATATTGTTGATGTTTTATTAGGCTAATAAAACTTTATGTGCTTCTTTTATCCCTTTCAGTTCAGTTCAGTTCAGTCGCTCAGTCATGTCCGACTCATTGCAACCCTTTATCCCTTTAGGTTTTATTTATCAGCCATTAGTGAGCACCTCTTAAGTTCTGGGTACTATATGAAATGTTTGGAATACTGAAGTGATTGTCATTGTTCTCGTCCTCAATTCTCAAGATATATTCATAAGCTACTGCTGAATAAGTAGTTAAAGGGGAATATACATATATATAATATATAAACACACATATATAGTGGATGTGTGTGTATAGTATAATATACATGTTTTAATATAGCCTTAAGCAGGGCCTCCTACCTAAGCAAGGGTTTCTAGCCACATGTCTGAGCTCAGTCGCTAAGGAGGTGTAGATTTCAGTAAGCCTAGGAAACAGGTGAGAGGCTGAGGTTGCAGAGTAAAGGTCCAGGCAAAGATGATAGTATAAGCCAGGACACAGGTGAAGGCACCATAGTGAGCCGAAGATGCAGGGCACAGAGTGAAGGGAGATGAAGCTGGAGAGAAGGGAACTGGAAGGCCTTGCACTCTCTGCAGGAGAAGCTGGACTTCTCAGAGGGAGGCCACGGTTTATTCAAGTTTGGGAATGCAGTGTGTGCTCCAGCTGAGGACACACCACAATCTGGATTGCCTTTCTTTCAGGCTCTCTATATGCCTGGCTGAGTCTTACACATTCTTGAGGTCAAAGTAATGGACTGCCCACTCCGTATAGCCTCCTTCCCCCAGCTAAGGGGAAGCCAATTCCCTCCAACCTCCATGGGTACCATTCTCCCTCTGCTGTCATCTTGGGCACTTTGATGGTGATGTGTTAAGGCATACATGGGAGTTGGTTCTGTGCACACCTCTAGATTGCCCTCCCTGGACCAAAGGCGTGCTGAGGTCCTGGTTTTAATCATCTTTGTGTTTTCTGCTCTGTCTGACACATAAAATGTGAGTTAATTAAACATCGTGGAATTGAACTACATACCAGGAACTTTCAACTGAGAGAGATTTTTCCCTCCATGAGGCATCTGGAGAGGTTTAGAAACATCTTTAGGTGTCATGATGTAAGTGGGTACAGCCAGGGATGCTGCTAAACATTCTACTATGCACAAGATAGCCCCCGCAACAAGGAATTATCTAGTCCTAAATGTCAATCATTTTGAAGTTGAGAAACCCTGAAATATATTGAGTGATGTATAGGGGTTATTGGCTGGGTTGTCCAGAGCACTCATTTTTTTTTTTTGTCTTGGCTCTATAGCTTTTTTCTTAGGTGACCGTGGGCAAGTATGTACTCTCTGGGTCTCTGGGCTATCTTTTGTAGCATGTCTAGATAGCATACTAAAAAGTAGAGATGTTACTTTGCCAACAAAGATCCATCTAGTCAAAGCTATGGTTTTTCCAGTAGTTATGTATGGATGTGACAGTTGGACCATAAAGAAAGCTGAGCACTGAAGAATTGATGCTTTTGAACTGTGGTGTTGGAGAAGACTCTTGAGAGTCCCTTGAACTGCAAGCAGATCAAACCAGTCAACCCTAAAGGAAATCAGTCCTGAATATTCATTGGAAGGATTGATGCTGAAGCTGAAACTTCAATATTTTGGCCACCTAGTGCAAAGAACTGACTCATTGGAAAAGACTCTGATACTGGGAAGGATTGAAGGCAGGAGAGGAAGGGGATGAGATGATTGAATGGCATCACTGACTTGATGGACATGAGTTTGAGCAAGCTCCAGGAGTTGGTGATGGACATGGAGGCCTGGCGTGCTACAGTCCATGGGGTCACAGAGTCAGACATGACTGAACAACTGAACTGACCGAACTGATAGTACGGAGACCGTATGAGTTCAGTTAAAGCTGAACTCAAAGTTTCACTCAAGTGTCTACCCTCTGTGAGGTCCTGGGCAAATCAGTCTTTCTATCTGTTTCCTCTTTTATTAACAGGGATTATGGTGCCTACCTTGGAAAAGTTTGAGGAATTTTATATAAACCCTTACATAAAGTTTTATGTAATTTTATGTAATTTACATGAGGAACTTTATGTAAATGAGATAATTTATGTAAACCAAGACCCATAGCACTTGACCCATAGAAGATGCTCAATAGTAAATATTGTTATGATACCACTACCATTGCTGTTAATAGAATAAAGGGCTTAGTAATGGATTCTAGGGTCTTTTCCAACTCTAATAGGTTTTAGAGGACTCCTGCATCTGTTTTGTCTGCATGGAAACGTTCCGTGCTTTAGCTCAGCTGGAATAAGGGTGGTGGCCAGGCATGGGTATCTGATGTGGTTCAGCAAGTAACACATGGCACACTCAAACTGGGAAACCTGCGTTTATGAGTGCTTAGTCACTCAGTCATGTCCAGTGCTTTGCGACCCCATGGACTGTAGCCTGCCGGGCTCCTCTGTCCATGGGGGGAGTCTCCAGGCAAGAATACTGACATGCGTTGCCACGTCCTCCTCCAGGGGATCTTCCTAACACAGGGATCGAACCCAGGTCTCCTGTATTGCAGGCAGATTCTTTGCCATCTGAGCCACCAGGGAAATTTTGAAGAAAGTTTATTAAAGGGATTATTATAAAGAGGTAGGCAGGTTTAAGAAACCAACAAGGAGTAATTTAGGGTTACACTGTCCACCTAAAAGACTTACGGAGAAAAATAGTCATCAGGATCCAGAGAAGGTAATTCTGGGGAGTTGCGCCCCTTATAGTAGCTACAGTGAAACTTCGTGGAGAGAGCCAGGGAATAAATGTTAGGCTTCCTCTTCTTTCCTCTCCATCTCTCGCCTGCATCTCCCATTGTCCGAATCCAACAGGAAGCCAGAGGGTAGAAGACCTGTTGATGCAGCTGTTTTGTCAACTTCTGAGGTCATGGGTCAGGTTAAGAAGGTGGGTAGAGTGGATCTGAAGAGGCAAAAAAAAAAAAAAAAAAAAAAAATCAGTTATAACATAGTCTTAGAGTCTGTGGAGTAGCAGTAGTCTGGGGTTTGGGAATCATGACCTGCTGTCAGATCAAAATGTTAGTACTTTAGCTCTTGGCAGGGGAGAGTTAGCACCAGGTGTGACCATCTGTCCCACTCTGAGTACATCTCACTCCCCAGAGCCAGAGGGAAATACAATTCTGATCTGATAAAGACTTCTCTGACTTCTTTGAGACATGCCTGCGTCAGAGAAGAGAAAGACACAGAGAAATTACATGCTAGGATGAGGAACATGGTGGCAGCTGCTTTGGGAAACAGCATGACTTGGTGGAACCCTGGTGACCTGTGTCCCAGTTCTGACTCTATCACTTGCAGGCTTTATGATCTCTGGGACTCAGTTTTTTCACCAGTAAAATAGGATAGCAGTCTCTAGTTTACTAACCTGTTTTATGGATTAGGAAGACTTGAAAGAGTGTAGAGCCCATCCTCGACAACTTGTCATGCTCACTAAGACCAGATTTCATTTATTTAACATTGATCGAATGACCAGTTACTGGGTGCCAGTCTTGTGCTTGAAGTAAAATCATAATGACTAAGGTAAGGCCCCAAACTTTAAGAAAATTGCAGTCTAGAATAAGAGTTTCTATCCTTGGATGGATAGGTAGGCTTTGGAGATTCTGTACTCTTGAAACCAAATGCATAAAATTGTACATATATTATATAGGTCTGTGCATTTATCTAGAAAGATATCATTAGGTTCTCCAAGTTAAGAATCACTGAAGGAGAACTTTTAGATGAGAATTCCTAAGAGAGCAAATTACAAGCTTCTGATTCAGCAGAACAACAATTAAATAAACAAAAAACCCAAACAGTACTCAGTGTTGGGAAAATGCAATTAGAGGATGCCTCCATAATCACGCCTTTTGTGGCCCTACCTGGAAGCATTTGGACTTCAGATGCAAATTTCAGGAAGGAGATATAAGCTCCACATAATAGATTACTTTCCAGTAGTCAGATGTCAGGAAGTTGATTTGGGAGGATCTGACACAGTTAAGAAGATGCTGAAAGATTACTTACAAAACATTCTATATTGGAGTATGTGACTTGGAAGTTCCCTTGCAACTCTCAGGGTTCACTATCTCACCAGGAGAGCATATAAAGATAATGGTGGTGACCTTGTAAACCACAGACTCATAGAAACACATACCTCTTGAATCTGTGGCTGCTTGTGCTCTGTGTGTGAGGTCTCATGATTACATGTAAAGTGAGATGTAACAAGCTGGGGGAGTAGGTCGCTGATAAGTTACAGGAAGATAGATGAGATAGTGCTTTTGGAGTGTCTTGTTGAGCTCACAGGTGTGTCCACGTGGAAAAGTTGTTTACACAAGCATATATTATTAGATACTTTCCAAGCCAACTAGAGAACTTTGACTCTGACCAAGGCTAGATTCCAAGATTAGGTTCCATGGAAGTTTCTCTTCTCTAATTCCAAGGGCTGAGGCCAATGATAAGTAATATCTTTAAAACATCTTTACAGCATACATTCCAAAATCACAGATGACTATTAATGTGTTCACTCATTGGATATTTATTGAATACATTTCATGTGTCTAAAAGTGTACCAAACCTTAGTGATACAGGTGTGCATGTGAGGGAGGGATTGAGCTAAATTTATTGAATGAAAGGTACTTAATAATCATTATCTGATTTAACCCAGACACTACTCTTGCAAGATGGATATCATATACATTTTAGCATTTATAGGAAACAGACTAAGCAACTTGTCCGAGGTTTTTGAAGTTGTTAGATGTTAGACTCAATGCAGAATCACTCCAAAGCCTGTGTCTTCCCCCTTCCATTGAGTCTCTGCCCTTAAGATACTTACAGCACCCTGTGGGGCCCACATACCATAAAGAAATACCTGCTGGCCAATGGGGAGTGGTGTAGCAGGATGGGTGGGCTGAGTGAGTGCTGAGGGGCCAGCCAGTTCTAGTGTTACCCCCCATCTCTCAGGCAGGAGCAAGCTGGGTCCCTATTGGCCTTCTTTTCTCGGCAAAACTCTCACTGGCCCTTTCTCTCATTCTGAATGTCTCCTAATAAATCAGGAGAAAATGCCCCAGGGCCCACACATGGCTCTCTTGTTACCATAAATCTCCAGTGTGAGTGTGGTGAATGGTGGGTTTAGGTAATTACATAATATAAAATGGCTCTTGCCTTTCTCGAGTCTGAAGAATTGTTATCTGTGTATCTCCTTCTGCAATTTATGGCCATTCTGGACAAGCGGGAGCATTCTCACTGCCATTGCCTGTAAATTATGTGCTTTCCCACTGGTGAATATTCCTGATGGTTAATGACTTTTATTTCTATTTCTATAGGCTGTACTCATATATACATAATAAATATAGGCATGTTAGATGATGAGGATCAATTTATCATGACTCCTGATTTAGAGGGCAGGGGTAGTGGGGGCAGAGATAGAATTTGCGCTTCTCTGAACAGCCCCTTCCAATGGAACAGGGGCTTCTTTCAAGGGGACTTCTGGGAACTTCTGCCTTCCAACACATACCAGCTTATTTCAAGGTGGTTCAGCTGTAACAGCTCAAATAATAATTGCTTGTGTTGATTTTACCACATAATTAACTGTGCAATTGGGTTTACTCTTGCATTATACTCTCATTGTTTCTTGATTCTTAATCACAGCATCATTTCTCAAAATGAGGACAATGTCTTCTTGTCTCCTCATTCAATATCCCCAGCTCTTGTTTGATGCTCTGTAGATACAGTGGAAGGAGTGTAATTTTTTAGGCAGTCAGCCGGTCTTCATTTTGTCCCTAATCAGCCCTTTATTAGCTGTGTGTGTGACCTCCAGCAATTTACTGTATGTCTACTGAGCGTCACCATCTCCTCCTCTGTATATGAGGATGGCAGGAATCTTTGGCTTCCTTCTGTGGACATTTTAATATTTGTTTTCATCATTACTATGGAGGGATCAGTCTTCTGTATAAATAATTGGAATAGTCCAACTTTTCCTGGTGTTGTGTTAGCTTTGCTTAAGGTGGATGAAGTTTCTTACGGTATGTTGAGAGGCTGTTTGTTCATCCAGCACTTATTGGAGCCCTAATGTGCTCCCCAGACACAGTGCCAGGTGAATGGGACAGAGCCAGTAGAAAGGCACAAGCCTGGCCCCAAACCAGACCTCAGCGCAAAAGTTGGCTCCTGTATTTACCAGATGTACACCAGATATGTTCCATGGCCTCATGTGACCCTGCTTCCCACATCCGTATAAAAGGATGATGAAAAAAGAAAAAAAAATGGGGACTTCTCTGGTAGTCCAGTGGTTAAGACTTCACCTCCCACTGCAGAAGACACAGGTTCAATCCCACATCCCCCCAATGTGGAGGATTATGATGCTTTGTGGAGAACCATACAAGTTCACTCAGCACCTTCCAGGAGCTTGCAGACGTGGAGAGACAAGACCAGTGGGGGAACAAGACTATAGATTCAGCCCTTTCCTGACCTGCAGTGTCAAGGTTTCCTGGAAAAAATAACCTCGAGGCTGAGACCCCCAAGGACAAAGAAGAGTTGGCTAGATGAAGGCAAGAGCAGAGAGCAGGTGGGGCAGAAGGGAGACATTTTCTGAAAGGATGCTCAGCATTTCAAAGTTTTGAAGATGAGCCAGAACATGGTGGATTGAGTAGCGCCAAATTCCTAAATATACACCTGGCTTGTTAGGTAGCTCATATGGGGCACTGACTGCTGTGAACTGAATTCTTGAGGCCCAACAAATTTCTGTGTTGAAGCTGAAAACTTGAGTGTACTGGCCTTTGGAGATGTGGCCTATGGGAGGTAATTCGGTTATAAAGGTGGAGCCCTTGTGAATGGGATTAGTGTCCTTATAAGGGGTTTCCCAGGTAACTCAGTGGTAAAGAATCCACCTGCCAGTGCAGAAACATAGGAGAAAAAGGTTCAGTCCCTAGGTCAGGAAGATTCCCTAGAGAAGGAAATGGCAACCCACTCCAGTATTCTTGCCTGGAGAATCCCATGGACAGAAGAGCCTGGTCCGCTATAGGCCATGGGGTCGCAAGGAGTCAGACATGACTGAGCATGCAACACTCATGAGAATGAAGAGACCAGAGCTCCAGCTGTCATGGGAGGATATAAGAGAAGACAGCCATCCAGCGATCTGTAAATCAGCAAGTGGGCCTTGGTCAAAAACCCAGCTACGCTGGTACCCTGGTCTCAGACTTCCAGCCTCCAGAATTGCAAGAAAGAAAGAAGCATTTATTGTGTAAAACCCAGTCTATGATAGATGTCCTGTTAGAGCAGCCAATCTAAGACATTGACCTCATTGGAAATTTATTTGAATAATACTGTTTGAATACTGAAAAGTGATGAGTAATTAGGGGACACTGAAAAGATTTAATAACAATTGATTTGGCTCAGCATTGAGGAAGCAAAGGGAAGCAGTAAGAACAAGAGCTGGGACCAGCCCTCCCCCCTCCCTCAGGCAGGTGTTAACCCTTTAGTCACTGGATGTAAAGAGGCCCAAGGGAGGGACAGTGGCTGCCCCCTGGCCGCTGGGGCAAGTAGGGACTTGTGTCAGTGGCTGTGAAACGGATGGCATGAAAATATTTCAATGTTGTAAGAACCAGTGTGATTCCTACCAGTGTTTACTGCCTGGAAATCAGTCCTGATTGTAGCTCCATTTCACATTAGTTTAAATCCGTGTACTGAGCATGACTTAACTACAACCCATTGTCCTGAGAAATTGCTCCTGTCCTCAAGAATCTCATAATCCAACAGAGAAGACAGATTTGAGAGCGAACATCTCAGGAGCAATGTGATACATTCAATAACAGAGCACTTCCTGTCTCACCACCCCTGCGGGAAGCAAGTGTACAAAGTGTCATCCTGCTTGTGCAACAAGAAGCAGGGGAAGTTCAGGAGTATCCTGAGCCATGCCTGGAGTTACACAGCCAACAAGGGGTGGAGCCTAAATACCTCTAACTCTAAATCCAGAGGATCCCATGAGAAGGGATTTCCATGACAGGAGGAGCTGATTAATTCTGCTTAATCACAGCCAGAGGCCCAGACTGTTCTCTGGACATGGCACAGTCAGCTGGCCCTCACTCTGGGACCATCTGAACAGGAGCTCATCTCTGCCCATGGGCAATGTCATGCACAGGTCCCATGGCCACTGAACCAGCCGACCTCGAGGCTTGACAGCAGTAGGGACGGCCCTGATGTCCTCCTTTTCCCAAGAGAGAAGGGCACTCGGGAAGGGCATCGGACTGGAAAGGCCAGGGCCTGCTCTGTGCCATCAGAAGCCAGTAAGTCGTGGCCACCGAGAGGCAGGAAAAGAAGATTCGAAATCTTCCGGCCATTGATCTGGCCTGGGTACTTTCACATGATCAGCAGCAACCTTTGGTATTTTAGGTTGCAGATGCTGTTTTGCTCAGAGCTCTTGAAGTGGCCAAGGGATATAAAAACTACACCTCTGATTTCTGGCTCTTGTCCTGTTATTTCTCTAGACCACCTCCCATCTCCTTCTTTCCAGCCTCCTCTCTGCATCATCGTCACCTGCCTCCTTTGGCATCTGGATTCCCAGGAGTCACCAAAGACTCTGCTGTAGAATCTGATGGCTTGTTATGGACATGCGACTCTAGCTCATTTCCCCCCTTCTCTCATGAGCAGTTTTGCTATTTGTCTTTTGGTACTAGTGGGATGCGAGCTAAGAGGCTCCAGGCTGGATTGGTTTGGCAGGCGTAACTGATTAAATTGATTTCAGGCAAGCCCTCCTCTCATCCCCATTTCCCCGACCTCCAACAATCAGAGAGAGCATCTAGGAGAGGCTTGCTGTGTTCCTTCTCCATGTGGCTGCCCCCATTATCTCACAGTTCCATAATTAGTAATATTTGTTTGTTCCTTTCATAAATATTGACCAAGTGCCAACTATGTGCCAGGCCTCTTTTTAAGCCTGGGAATACTGAGATACTAAGGTAAGGCCTCTGCTCTCCTGGAATTTACACTGTAGTCAGGCAGGACAGCCATCAGAAAGTAAAAGAAAAAATGACTAACCCTGAACAGTAGTATCAAATAGTGACCACAAAGAAATGAACCAAGGTGATGGAGTTCAGGGCAAACTGGGGGCATTCACCAGGGAGATTCTTTCTAAATAGATATTTGGGCCAAGATTGAAAATGAGAAGGAGCAGCCATGTGAAAACTTACACTGAGTGCATCGTGGATGAGGGGAAGAGCTGGTGCAAGAGCCCTGAGGTAAGGGCAGCATGGCTGAGTCACAGAGAAGGAGGGCAGTGTGCAAAAACGAGGAGCAAAGGCAGTCAGCAGCAGAGGGAAGGCTATCGGATGAGGTTGGTGGGGTCCGCAGGGCCCTGAACATGATGGTGCTTTAGGCCCTTTGCAGAGAGTTTGGATTTAACTGTAAAAGCAACTGGAAACAACTCATAGATTCCAAGCAGGTAAGTGACATGATCTACCTTGTAGTGGGGTAAAGAAGCAGAGAGAAAAGCAGGGAGACTGGTTGGACTCTAAATGAGTGACCTGGTCAAGAACTGATGGCGGCTTGGACTGAGAGAGGCAGGGGAATGGATCCTTTCAGAATATAGTCTGAGTTAAATGTGACAGAGGCCCAGGTTCCAGCCAATGACCACAGACAACAAGTCAATTAGCAAATGTGAGTTACAACTGTGCAGCCTTTCTTTCTCAAGGCTGATAGTGTATTTAAGGGCTGCTGTCTTCTTCGGAATAAAGTGCCTATAAGGCTTCAGATTTTACTATATATAGTTGCCTTTGGGATCCTCCAAAAGTGTGCCCACTTTTTAGATAAGAAAACCAAGGTTCAGGATGGTTAAGTAACTGTCCCAAGGTCACTTGTTTAGATAGCATCACTGACTCAATGGACATGAATTTGAGCTGGAAGATAGTGGAAGACAGAGGAGCCTGGAGTGCTGTAGTCCATGGGGTCGCAAAGAGTTAGACTGTTAACTGCTGTTCAGTTAGTGACTGAATAGCAACAACAACAACCAAGATCACCCTTCAGGAAAGATATGAAACCTGAAATTAAAAGCAGATCTTTCCATGATTGAAGCCATTCTGTTATTTATACATGTTTCTTTAGCATTACTTTCTGCCCACTACAAAACAAGATCTGTTTCAAGTTTCCTTCTCTACCTATCAAGTGAAACAGAGTTAGTCCCTGGAATTTCCAGCCAGCTGTGGACAGCCCAATATAGCATCTGCCTAGGGCCCTTTCTTATGAAGTCTTTTTTTTTTTTTCTGGTGATGATCCATCCTGACTCTGACCTCCTTATTGCCCTTGGTAATGTTATTTAGGGCTTCTCTGATTGTTCAGTGGTAAAGAAACCACCTACCGATGCAGGAGAGCAGGTTCGATCCCTGCGTTGCAAGATCCCCTGGAGAAAGAAATAGCAGCCCGCTCTGTTATTTTTGGCTGGAAAATCCCATGGACAGAGGAGCCTGGCAGGCTACAGTACATGCGGTCACAAAAGAGTCAGACATGGCTTAGAAACTAAACAACAACAACAAATGTTTCTTGACCACTTCATGACTTGCTATTCTCATCTGTAAAATGGGCATGTTAACCCCCCTCCTGGAATCATCATAAACATGAATCTAGTTCAGTATTTTGCTGGTGATGGATAATTGATTGTTCTCTTTTACTTCTGCTACATTCACCTGTAGACTGCTCTCTACCCCAGCAGTAAAACTTTCATTTGTTAATAATCTCAGATAAAGACAGAAAATATTAGACAGTCATCATAATAATCATCAACATTTCTTGAGCACTAGGTCGTGCACTGTGATGAATAGTTTAATCATTACCTCAATTAATCCTCAGAAGAGCTCCATGATGTATGTATTAGGATTATTATGCCCATTTTACAAAAGCCGAAAGTGAGGTTCAGCAAAATAAAACAACTTACCAGGAGTTACACAGATAGAATATGATAGTGTCAGGGATCAAATGCAGGTCCCTCTGACTCTAGTAGAGATGGTCCTCACTGCTGAGCTCGCCTGCCTCCCATGCGAGACGCGCTGCGCTGCGATAAGTGCCAGGTTGCCTTGCTAATTATCCTCTGCAGCAGATATTAGTCAGCATAGGGCCTGAAGCCGCTGGCAGGGGATGTATGTCTCATTTTCACTTTGAGTTTAACTTCCAGAGAAGGAACAGGAGATCGAGTCTCAGAAGCTGCTAAGTGAATGAAATTGAAACAGCCAGAAATGACTTGCCTTAAGGGAGAGTGACTTCTTGGGTCATAGAAATTTTGTTTCCTCTCTCCGGTAGTGCGCTGAGTTAGCAAAAGTCGTAGTTAGCAAAAGTCATACCCATGCCTTATGGTTTGCTCAGATGGAAACTTTAAGGAAACTTGGAAATCTGAGCAGAGAGAAGGATCCAGCACAATGTCCTGCACCTCAGGGTGACTCTAAGGCAGAGCGAGGCAGTACCAAGCCCCCAGCATGGGTCTTAGTTAGGTGGATGTGGGTTCCAGTCCTGTACCCACCATTTACTGGTCTTGAGCGAGCCAGATTCTTTATCTATGAAAAAAATGGCATCCAAAACTGACTTGGCAAAGCTGTAGAGAAGATTAAGTTAGATTAAGTTAGTAAAGTGCTGGGTACTTAGCACATAGTAATCACTCGATACATCCTAGTTACTGGGAATTTATGCATGTAAAGAGCTTAGAAGGGTGTTCTTAGAACATAAGCATATTATATCAGCTATACTTATTATCTTTGTGCTTGCAACATTGACAGAACATGATTTTTTTTCCTCTAACCCTCTAATTCCACACATCCAAAAATAATACAATTAGAAATAAAACTCCTTGAAAACTTCTGGCTCAAAGATGTTTCATTTATTTTCACACAATTTTGAGCCTTTTAAAAAATCTGTTTTCTCACAAGACACCACTAGACACCCACCCAAATGGCTAAAATTAAAAAGACTGACAATGCCAAATGCTAGCAAACATGTATAGCTACTGCTGCTTCTTGGTAGGAGTGGGAAATGGCACCAAAAGACAGGGAAAGGGGCCTGTTTGCTTCTTATAAAACTGAACATACATCTAACCTGTGACCCAGCAGATCTGCAAGATGCCAATTTCCAAGGAGAAGAAAAACACACATCTGGAAAAGACTTGTATAAAAATATTCATAGCAGACTTGTTTATTCCAGCCAGAAATCAGAGATGGGTGCCCATCAGTGAGAGAATGGGTATGCAAAGAGTGGTGTATTTATACAAATAAACACTGGCCAGCAATAAAAAGGAACAACTTATTGATACATGCAATATCAAAGGGCAGTCCCAAACACATGCAGAGTGAAAGAAGCCTTGCATAAAACTACATATTATATGATCCCATTTATATGAAGTTCTAGAACAGGTAAAAACTACTATGAAAATAAAAAAGGAAGTGTTGCTGCCTCTGGAGTCTGAATGATAATGGGCTTCTGGGGTGATTGCAATGTTTCATATTTCAGTCAAGATCTTGGTTGTATAAGTATATGCATTTGTCAACACTTATTTAATGAGAATGTTCATGTAAGATTTGAACATTTTATTGTATCTAATTTTTCTTCAGGAGATAAAAAAAACAAAAAACAAATGTTCCACTCTAGTTAATGATATTCATGCTAAAGTATTTAGGGAGAAAGTATACAGATGTCTTCAATTTAATTTAAAATGCATCAAAAAATAAGATTGGTGGTTGGCAATAAGAATGGATAGATGGATAGCTAATGTGATAAAATAAGCATAGGAAAATGTTAAGTGGGAGGTACATGGGTGTTCATTATAAAATTAATCTGTATGCTTTGAAAGTTATAGTACTGTTGGAGAAAAACAAATCCTTCAACATATACTAGCCTTCCAAATAAAAAGAGAATTCTAATGCTCATGTGGCTGTTCAGTCGCTAAGTCGGGTCTGACTCTGCAACCCTCTGAACACGCCAGGCTCATCCCTACTGGTCACACTCGTAGCCCCAAACATGCGCACCATTGAAAGGAATGCGCTTTCAGGTTTGCTGTTAGCTTTTAAGTTGGTAAACCCTGATTTATAGGGCACTTAAAATCAGAATGAAATGTGATTTAGTGAAAGAATTGAATGAACAGTTCACAATCCCACATTCTAGCACTGCTAGAAAAAATTTTAAGACTTTTTCTGAGTAGTTTTAGAGTAGTTTTCAGTAAAACTGAGTGGAAGGCACAGATTTCCCATATAACCCATGCCCTATGCATGTATAACCTCCCCCGTCATCAGCATCACTCACCAGAGTGGTGCATTCATTGCAGTGATCTACCTACATGGACTCATCATTATCACCCAAAGTTTGTAATATACATTAGGATTTATTCTTAGTGTTGTGCATTCTGTGAGTTTAGACAAATGTGTAATGACATATGTGTGTGTGCTAATTCGCTTCAGTCATGTCCGACTCTGTGTGATGCTATGGGCTGCAGCCTGCCAGGCTCCTCTGTCTATGAGATTCTCCAGTTGAGAATACTAGAGTGGGTTGCTATGCCCTCCTCCTGGAGATCTTCCCAACCCAGAGATCAAATCCATGTCTCTTATGTGTAACCTGCATTGGCAGATGGGTTCTTTACTGCTAGTGCTACCTGGGAAGCCCATTTTATCCACCATTATAGTGTCATACAGAGTAGTTTCACTGCACTAGAGAAGTTTTTGCCACTGATTTGCTCCTGTCAAATCAGGAGGGGTCTCTGGTAGCTATGAATGGTTTCTTTAAGCCTGACAGTTATGACTCACTTACCCATAAGAACAGTCATGGAGGGGGACTGAGGCTGGAGCTGCTCTCAGCCAATGGGGCAGCTGACCTCTATCCCCACATCTCAGATTCTTCAGGAGAGGTTGCTGTAAAGCTGTAGAAAATTTGCCTTCTTTATGGAAATGAAAAGAATTAGCAAATTCTTCATGTATAAGAAGGGAGCCATTCTGGATGTAGTGCTTGCTCTGAGCTTCATTTACTAACCATGAGGTGGTCATCATCAATTGCATTTCACAGATAAGTAAACTGGAGATCAGAGAGGTTAATTCATTTGCCTGTCGTCAATTAACTATGGAATATCAAAGGTGGGACTTGAATCCAGCCTTCGTGGTTCCCAAGTTTGTGACCCTCTTTCATTTAAGGCTGTTGGGAAGGAAGATGTCTTCTGGGGAATTTAGAATCCAGAATACATTTTTCTTGAGAAACTGTGATTGAAGGTGATTAGGTATAATGCAATAGTGCCTTTAATCCTGTTGTTTCGTTTTTGGTTTTCAGTTTTCTGCAATTTGGGGCTAAGTGGGATTCTCTAAGCTTGCCTGGGAATCTAACTCCTAAACATGACGTTATTTTGAATAGTGTTGGTGTCCCAAGATTTCAGTCTATGAGTTACAAACTTTGGGGACAAGTTTTCCATAACTAGAGACCATCTGTAATTGTCACATCTGATGCTCATACCTGGCTCTGCTATTTGGAAAGTACCTTCATGTCTGTGTTTTGTGTGAGCCTCATATCCATACTGCAAGGCAGGGAAAACAAGGATAGGATCATTATTTCCATTCAGTGAGGGTCAGGGAGACCAGGAGAGAGGTCCAGAAGTTTGTACAAGGTCACACAGCAGGGAAAGTGTTTAAGCTAAGTTGAGAGCCTAAGCCCCTTGGCACCTCATTCACCAATACCTCACACCTCCCCCACTTTGCATCTCATTTTGACTCCTAGACCCAGGCTAATTTATATGTGAAATCTTGCAAATTCTTGGTAGGTGACCAATATATAATGTGTAGCTAATGAGATAAAGTACAGTTTCACTTTGGTTATAAAGGAAGGGGAACTCTCAAAGGGATCATAATAATCAGGCCTTTCTCAGTGGAACTCAAGAGAGTTTTATAGGCCTGGCGAAACGATCCATCCTCTCAATGGACCCATGTGTCTGGGACCTCCCACTGTCCCTGCCATTCTGCAGAGGAGGAAAGAACATTAAGAGATTTGGTCCAGGGTCACCAACACTCAGGTCGTCAATCACAGAGTCTCAGTGGCAGAGCAGGGAGTGGACCCAGGACTCTGTGTAACCATCCGTGAGAATGTGCTCCAGCCAGCACATCATGTAATGTATTTTTAAATACCCCAAAGAGCTCTTGTCAAGGAGCAGAAATGGATATCCCCTATGATAGCCTTGAGACTCATCAGCAAGGCCCATGTCCAAGGTCAAAAGGAAATCAGGGTCGGCCCCAGAGAAACCTGCACCTCTTTATATCACTAACATATGAACATTTGTACTTTTTATGACCATGGTTTTGCTTAAGACATCTAGTCAAGCCCGCTGTTTACTTACTCTGTGACCTTGGATGAGTCACTTGACATTTGGGGGCCTCAGTTTATGCCTCTGGGAAAAGACAGTTGGACAAGATGGGCTATATTTTTTAGAACCAGGAGGAAAGAACAGTTTTACCCAGAGAACTTATTTTTCTAGTCTGAAACTCTCTGAGAACAAGGACGGTGTTCTGTTCTCTGTGGCCCCAGCATTCAGCTCCATTCCTGACACATAAAGGCTGTCTGATGAATGTTGAGTGAGTGAATAAAAATGGCACAGCCCCTTTGCTTAGGATGAGCAATGTTTCCATAAATTCTGTACATCGCTGGCAGTGTATTTCAAGTGTGACACATTTCATGCTGGAAACACAGCTTGTTAATCATCCCATAGACGTGTCAGAATATAATCACGGGCTCCCAAAGGTCCTCGTGGAATAGAAGGCCAAAGCTTGCTCTTGGTGACTCTAGAGGTCTGAACAGTGACTCAGAGTGACTGTGAGACCCAACTCAGGGTCTCTAACTGTCCTGAAGAGTTAATGTTTTTAAATATTTACTTATTTGTTTGGCTGTGCTGGATCTTAATTGAGGCACTCAGAATCTTCAGTCTTTGTTGTGGCATGAGAACTCTTGCATTCAGGATCTTCAGTCTTTGTTGCGGCATGCAGCATGTGGGATCTAGTTTCCTTATCAGGGATTGAACTCAGGCCGTCTGCATTGGGAGTTTGGAGTCTTAGCCATGGGACCACCAGGGTAGTCCCAGGGTTAATTTTTAAAGTAGGGAGTAAAAATCTTGATGAGAGGCAGGATGACCACTAGATTACTTGGAGGAAACCTGAAATTGATGGTTGCTGAGTTTCCTTCTAGACCCATGATCCTATGTTTCTCAACCTAGTCTCTATTTTGACATGGAAAGTACACAGATATTCGTCTGAAAGGATATGGCTTTGAATCTCATTCTGAAATGTATTGATCATATGACTTAAGGTAAATCTAATACTGGCAAACATTAATTAAACTTATAATGTATAAGCATTTAGCTCTACCTGTCAAGAGCTTTGTGGATATTTTTTTAACTTTACATTAACTCACTTAATCCATTTGAAGAAGGCTCACTGTTACTATCCATCAGATGAGCAAACTGGGACCCAGAGAATCTAAGGCATCCATGCTCCCAGGTCTCCTAGTGAGAAGTGGCAGGCCTGGAGACTCGCTCTCCTATGTGGCTCCATCCTGAGTTCTCAATAAGTAAATCTCTGTTTGTCAGTCTGTTCAACTATAAAACTGACATTGTGATGTCTCAGCATTCTTACAGGTAGTTACAAAAATCAAATGAGATAGGTTTCCAATTGTTTGTCTCTTGCATCAGACAGTCAGCTCATGAAGGTGCAGATTTCACGTGAGTCTCCTTCAAAGTAGAGGATTCCTAAATAGCACCCATTAAATACCGTCTGAATAAATGCATGAGTTAATGAAGAGAATAATTAGAAACTGCCTGATGAAGAGTCAAGGTACTCTATGAGGGTTATTTACTTATTTTTTGATGTTTCAAATTTGTATTCAGCCTTGTTTGACATTTTTAAATTTGCAAGGTAACCATAGAAAGAAAGCTGCTGGACTTCCCTGGTGGTTCAGTGATTGAGAGCCTGCCTGCCAGTGCAGGGGACAGGGGTTCAATCCCTGGTCTGGGAAGATCCCACATGCCGCAGGATGGTGGGCCACAGCTACTGAGCCCGTGTGCCCTAGACCCCATACTCTGGAGCAAGAGAAGCTACTTCAGTGAGAAGTCTGCACACCGCAACTAGAGAGTAGCCCCTGCTCTCCACAGCTAGAGAAAAACCTGAGCAGGAACAAAGACCCAGCACAGCCAAAAATAAATAATTTTTTTTTAAAAAAGAAAGCTACTTGTTAGTCCAGTGACTTTAATGCCCAAATGTTAATCTGTTAGGAACGTTTCTTTCTAATTCTTCTCATCTCACTTGAATTGTGTTTGATTTGCATCTGATGAAATTTGAAAGTGAAAATTATGACCTGTGTTTGCACTTTATCCATTCCTACTAAAATCTCATTCCTATTTGGGAAGTGTTTATTATTAATGCTATATCTGAGAAAACAGAAGGGTTTAATACTTAACCTATAAAACTTCTCGGAATAGCCCTATGAGGTTGATAGTGTAGCTCATTATACACTGGATGACCCTGAGATTCAGATTCATTCAGTCCTATTGTTGATTGTTTCACTCATTCATATTCAGGGTCTGTACTGAGGTCCAGGGTTTGTACTAGGGTCTAGCATATGAAGTCACTTCAGACTCCTCTGCCCTAAAGGATTTTTTGTGGAGAATAGCTTAGAGTTCAGTGAGGGGGCAATTTTTACCTTGTCTAATGGATTGCTAATTGCCAGTTGTAGATCCAGGACTACACACAAGACTATGGCCTGACGTTTGTGATTATTGCTGCCTCCAGGTCATAAACATTAAAATGGAGAAGTGTGATTTGTTTAACCTATGCGATCAATCCAGTTGTCCTTCCCTTCTCATGAAGTGGCTTATGGGTGTTTGATCACATATAGCCAATCTATTTGTGGCTTCCCAGGTAGCAGTAGTGGTAAGGAATCCACCTGCCAGTCATGGGTGTGATCCCTGGGTTGGGAAGATCCTCTGGAGTAGGATCCACCCACTGGCATCCCACTCCAGTATTCTTGCCTGGGAAATTCCACTGACATAGGAGCCTGGTGGGCTACAGCCCTAGGGGCCACAGAGAGTTGGACACGCACACAACACAGCCAACCCATTTAGACAGTACGCATCCACCCTCCACTGGGAGACACACTTCCTCACTCTGACCTTTTCAGGCGTCATCACTTCTCACTTCTGTTTGATAACTGTGAGACAAACCTGTTTCAGTTTCTGTATGCAAGACAGACAGGGGCCCATAGATCTCTCTTGTTCTTCTTGTTCCACTTCCTTATAGACAGGGGAGTCCTGTTGAAAGCTTCAGGAGATGGTGACTGATTGGGCATGTGATTGGTCTAGAATTTCAGCCTGAGTCTCTGCTCTCTCTGTTCTCTATTAAGAGAACATTTCTTGTCCATTCAGACAAGAAAGAAGGAAAGAAAGAAAGAGGAAAGAAGAGAGGGAGGGAGAGAAAGGGGAAGTAAAGAAAGGAAGAAGCGCTATAGTCCAAAGAAAGCTTGGAGCATATAGATAACAGAACCCTTCACTGTAAAACTTTACAGTGTGCTATAAAGCTTTTATTATGCTTGTGGATGAGCATCATTATTTCCCCAAAGGTTTCATTGTGATGAGAATTTCTCAGCTTCTGTTTCATGGAAATTCTTTCATGGGACAAATAGGACCATTTGTTGGAATGGTGGTTCCTCAGAGCAAAACTTCCCCAGACATCAGGCTTCCAGGCTGTTCACTCTTCTCAGCATCTGAATTTTTTGTCTTTAATTTCTTTCTCCATATTTTTCAGTGATTCCTGAACATTTTCCTTTTTCCTTCCTTCCTTCTCTCCTTCCTACCTCTCTCCCTCACTCTGTCTTTCCCTCCTTCCCTATCTTTATCTGCAAGCCTATACCATTTTCAACAGAGACGCATGATTGACACGAAGCCTGTGACTTTGAGGGGCTCATGGTCAATGCAGGGGACAGACACATAAGGAATACATGATGTGCATTGTTTGGGGTGTTATAGTAGAGGAGTATGGGGTATGGTGAAAATAGAAAGGAGGGATGAAAAGGGGTTGAAGGAGATTAATTTTTTAGCTGTCTCGAGAAATGAGTAGAGGGTATTAAATGAAAATGGGGACAAGTTCATTTCTGTCCATGGAAACAAACTAACAAACAAAAAAACCAAGAAGTTGTGGGTCATAGAACAGTCTGGAATATCTGGAAAAGAGCACGTTTGACTGGAGTGTGGGGTCCAAGGTGTGGATGGAGCAGGGGACTGGTGATAACTTGAGAAGCATTGTGGGAACCTCAGGAGTGTTTGAAGCCATGATTAAGTCCTTTCTCTGTGTATCATAACTCAAAAACTTTTCTAACTGCCTTTGTTCCACATGAAGAAATCAGTATTATCTGCTGACTTTGTCATAGCTAGATAATCATCTAGCCTTTTCCAGTGTATAATGTGTTGAATACCAGTCTTTTGAAATGAACCACACCCATGCACCCACACATACGTGCAAACACATGTGTATGCAATTTATCTGAGAAAAAATAAATTTGGGAAAAGGCCCATTGGCACATTAAAAACTGAAAGAAATGTTTTACCTTGGCACTCATTTTTTTGTTGAGGAACATATATTAGTATTCCATAGAACACACTTTAGGAAAATATTTCTAACTCTTTGGAAATCTGACATGGTGCCTTGTGTCAACCTTCTGAAACCACCAGAGGCCTAGAAACCCTGGGCTGGCAGCCATTACTACCATCTGAGGTTTAGAGAAGGGAAGAGATCTGCTTGATGTCATCAGGCATAACTGAGCAAGAACAGGAGTTCAGGTTTAGGCCTCCTTTTTCTGGTCCAGCTCTCATTTTATCTTGCTAACAAATGGCCCATCTAAAGTCCACAGGCATTTATCAGTGGCTCCACATGTCTACCACTGTGCTTTGTGCTAAGAACACATGTTGAAATTCTCACTAGTGGGAGAGATGATACTATACAAACCAATGAGCAGATATATAGTGCCAGGGGGAATGTTGCCATGGAGAAGAACAAGGCAGGAGGAGAGAATGACGAGTAATAGGGGTGTTATTTTGCAAAAGTGAGGAAGGAGGAGATAGGGTGACATTTAGGGAAGTGAGAGCCAGACATGCAGATCTATGTGGGGAGTACCTTCCAGGCCAAGAAGAAGTTAGTGTAAAGGTAGGAAAATATTCTAGAAATACCAATGGGCCAGTATGGTTGGAGCAGAATGAGCAGGGGAATGAAGTTAGGAGTGGGATGGCTGGGGCTGTAGCCATGTGGGTCCTCAGGGGCCATGGTAGGGATATCTGTGCCATTTGTGGGTTAAGAGCAGAGAATCCAGTTCAGTTCAGTCACTTAGTTGTGTCCGACTCTTTGCAACCCCATGGACTGCAGCCCGCCAGGCCTCCCTGTCTATCACCAACTCCCGGAGTTTACTCAAACTCATGTCCATTGAGTTGGTGATGCCATCCAACCATCTTATCCTCTGTCATTCCCTTCTCCTCCCACCTTCAATCTTTCCCAGCATCAGGGTCTTTTCAAATGAATCAGTTTTTCACATCAAGTGGCCAAAGTATTGGATTTTCAGTTTCAACATCAGTCCTTCCAATGAACACTCAGGACTGAGCTCCTTTAGGATGGACTGGTTGGATCTCCTTGCCGTCCAAGGGACTCTCAAGAGTCTTCTCCAACACCACAGTTCAAAAGCATCAATTCTTCCGCGCTCAGCTTTCTTTATAGTCCAACTCTCACATCCATACATGACTACTGGAAAAACCATAGTCTTGACTAGACAGACCTTTGTTGGCAAAGTAATGTCTCTGCTTTTTAATATGCTGTCTAGGTTGGTCGTAACTTTCCTTCCAAGGGTTAAGCATCTTTTAATTTCATGGCTGCAGTCACCATCTGCAGTGATTTTGGAGCCCAAAAAAATAAAGTCTGCCTCTGTTTCCACTGTTTCTCCATCTATTTGCCGTGAAATGATGGGACCAGATGCCATGATCTTAGTTTTCTGAATGCTGAGCTTTAAGCCAACTTTTTCACTCTCCTCTTTCACTTCCATCAAGAGGCTCTTTAGAAGAGAATTGATCTTATCCAAATTAGTTTTTCAGGACGTTCAGATGAGCTTTTTCTCGGTGGGGGAAGAGACTACAGAGTGAAAACAGAAGCTGAGGACCAGTGGGGACATGAGCACAGATTCTGATTCTGGATCTGTGTGAAAAGTGCAATGGATAGAAGTTGTAAATAGTTGTATCTGAGAGGAAGAAAAGACACAACAGCTCTGAGGATAGACATGGAGTGGCCAAGTTTTGAGACAAGGAGACTGATGTGCTTCTGCTCCCCTGGAACTTGATTAATAATTTGAGAATCAGCATCTTTATGGTACTTTTATTACTGTTCCTATAAAAGAAATGCATCTACTGGCAAAGACAATTTAAATGGTACCAAATGCATCCAGTAAAATTCATTTCCCTGGTTTCTTTCCCAAGAAGCAACCACTGTTACCAACCTTATGTATATTTTTCTAGACTAAGAGTACAGATGTGTTTATGTGTGTGCATATTATATTCACTTTTCTTTTTTAATACAGTGGTCCAGATGGCATATCCTGTACTGTAGCTTACTTTTCCCACTAAATAATTTATCTTAGAGATTAGTCCATACCAGTATATATAGAAAAAATTCTATATATGTTAACTATACCACGGTGTATTTCATTGTACTGCCATATTATGATATTTAATTAATAGTGAATTAATTCCCTACTGAAGGACCTTGTTTCCAGTGTTTTTAAATGACTAATGATAAAGTGATGAATAATATTATATTATAATAATATCTTTGAACATATTATACGCATGTAGATGTGGATCTATAGAATAAATCTCTAGAAGTAGAATCTGTGACTCAAGAAGAATGTGTATATTTAAATGTTGGTTGATAGAGCCACTTTGTCCATCAAGAGGGTTGTGCTAATTTATAGGCCAGCAATAATGCATGATGGTACCTGCCAAAGTGAAAGCCTTTGTAGTAGTGAAGTTAATGGTAACTTACAAGTGTGTGTTGCTTTATATTTGCCAGGAGTGCCTTGTTACCCATTATTTATTTATTTACCAAAATAGCTCTTGGAAGTAAATCTTATGTATTCTAATTTTATACATAAGGATAGGGAACTTAGATTGATACCTGCCCAACTAGTGAATAGTAGGGCTGGGATTTGAACCCAGGTCTCTCAGACATCCAAGACCAGACTGCCTGCAATTTAGCCTTGTCAGATAAGGGTTTCTCCAAGTCCACACTTAGAGTCCTCTCTCTGACAGACTACATTCCCCATCCCTGGAAGCATTCAGGTGTTTGCTGGATAAGGCCTTGGCAAAATGCTGTTGAAAGCATTATGGCCCCAGCATGAGGATCTGACTATAACCTTCAAGGCCCCTTTCTGCCCCATCACGTCCAGGGACTAAACTGCTTTCCTCTCAGGCTTAATAGCTGCATCAACAAAATGAAAATAATATCACCTGCCTCTAACTGCATTGGAATGTCATAAAGGTAAATCAGATAGTACACCTGAAACACTTAGAGCAACTTAAGAAAAATAAACTCTATAAATCTGTGTTAGTTACTTCAATGCCATGGAGATGCTCAGCCCACCCAGCCTCCCCTGGGCCTTTATTAGGAACAGGTTCCCTTAACTGGATTTGTTTTAAATGCAAATACAAGTATGCACATGTGCTCACACTCACACACTGAAATTCTTCTTCCAATTCCCTGGCCCATTATTAGAGATTCACAATTTTTTTTTAATTAAAATGTAGTTGATTTACAATGTTATGTTACTTTCAGTGTACAGCTAAGTGAATCAGTTATACATATATATATATATATATATATATATATATATGTATATATATATATATATATATATCCATTCTTTTTCAGATTCTTTTCCCATATAGGTTATTGCAAAATATTGGGTATAACTCCCTGTGCTATACAGTATATCCTTGTTGGTCACAGATCTTTTCATTTATGTATTTAAGACTCCTCCTAATCTGAAATCTAGCTTAGTCCCTAAGTGCATTTCAAGCTTAACCATCAAGACAAGTTTGTTCATTATCTCTTGTAAACATCACAGCAATACTGCAAGTAAAGTGTTATTTTCTGTGCTATGCTTAGTCATTTGGTCGTGTCCAACTCTGCAACCTCATGGACTGTAGCCCACCAGGCTCCTCTTTCCATGGGATTCTTCAGGCAAGAATACTGGAGTGGATTGCCATGCCCTCCTCCAGAAGATATTCCCAACCCATGAATCAAACTAATGCCTCCCACATTGCAGGAGGATTCTTTACCGTCTGAGCCACCAGTTATTATCCTTTTTTTTCCCAGACAGACATCAAAGCTCAGAGAGGTGAGGTTTCTTTGTCAAGATCACACAGCACATTGGGGTGGAGAAGGGATTAGAACCAGGTTGTCTGATGTGGAGTTCGTCCCTTCATTTGCCAAGGCTTCACTCAAGCTATACGCCCTCTGGCCTCTGGGAGGACACCCCTGACTGCCCTTCACCCCATGTTGTGGATGGTACCCCATTCACATGCTTTGCTAGACCTATTTAGGTGTCCCAGGCTGCTGTGTATCTTCATATAGAAATGCACATTTCCATGAGCTCCAGTGAACTGGAAAGCTCCCTGAGGGCAGGGATACTGGCTACTCCATTTCCTAAGCAACCATGCTTGCATAGGAAGGAAATGCCAATTTTGAATGCTTCTTTGTGTCAGGCATTTGTGAATGTCTTGACTTTTAACCCTCCCAATGAAAAGAGGCAGTCCCATCATATTTCCCAGTAGGGGAAATTGAGACTTAGAGAGCAAAGTCACATGTCCAGGGACACACAGTGAGTGGAAGAACCCAGAATTCAAACTGAGGTCTGTTTTTCTCCAAGTCCTGGGCTCTTGTCAAAACACCATTACCCCCACAACCACCCCATGTGATTAGCATGAAGCCTGAAATTAGTTATGGCTTGTTTTTGCTTTTGTGTGGAGGCTTTTATTGGAGCATAGCCACATCTACTTGTTTACACATTGTCTGTGGCTGCTTCTATTTTAAAAGCAGTTCTGTTGCGATACAATTCACATAACACTCAATTCAGTCATTTAAACTGTAAATCTAGTTTTTAAAAATTATATCCCATTCTTTCAGTACAGGAGGATGGTAGGAGACTGTCTCCTGATAGGTGTCTAGAGACTGAAGCCGTGTTCACATGCATGTCTGTGGTGTTGAATAAATAGGACAGATCATGTAGGGTAGGGATGGCCGGGTGCATCACAGTCAACTCCTGACCCAGCCTTTCATCCTAAAGACTCTAGGACAACAGCAGATGAGTTCCTGGAAGTACATGGACAGCTAATTTCAGAGCATCCAAGGCCTCCCCTCTTTGAAAGGAAATATACTAACACAAGTCACTTATCTGGGAGCCTGCTTCTTTAATATGCAGCTAGGGAGGGGCTGTGGCGAGAAACCAAGGATGCAAATAGGCATAGAGAAGGGAAGAGAAGGTTTCAGTAAAGCATGCTCTGGGAGTTCAAAGGAAGAGGCCATTGCACAAGTTGCTAACACCTTTTACATCCTTTTCTCTTTGAACCTTTTTTCCAACTGTATGGGGCAGGCCTATTCTCCTCAATTTATCTACGAGGAGCCTAAATGAACCCTCCTCTTTCAAAACTTAATGGACTCTAAGCCCAGAGCCCTGAAGCACTATCAGTCAAACACTGGCCCCTCTGGGCTCCCTTGGGGGCACCTCCCTCCATCCAAGGTTGCCCTGGGCTCAGATTTGGCCATGGACCTGGGGACCAACACATCATGTTTACTCAGTGGGGAGGAGGGAGCACAGGGGAAAAGAAGGGGGGTGGGGCAGATACACTTAGAGAGAAGTGTTCAGACCAGCCTGGTTGGTAGGGACCATGCTTTCTAGGGGTAACTGGGAAGCACAGTGGTTACAGGTGTGCATGTGTGGGCTGCATGTGGAGTCACGCTGCCTGGTTCCAATCCTGATTCTCCCATTTATTAGCTGTATAATCTCAGGTGAGTTCCTTAACTAATCTATCTGTACCTAAGTTTCCTTATCTGTAAAATGGGGCTCATTATTGTTTTCTCATTTTTTTTATTGAAGTATAGTTGAATTACAATGTTGCATTTGTTTCAAGTGATTCAAATATATGTGTGTGTGCATGCGTGTGTGTGTGTGTGTGTATGTGCGCACATGCGTGTGTGCTCTCAGTTACTCAGTTGTGTCCAACTCTTTGTGACCCTTTGGACTGCAATCTGCCAGGCTCCACTGTCTGGGATTTTCTTGGCAAGAATACTGAAATGGGTTGCCATTTCCTTCTCCAGGGAATCTTCCCAACCCAGGCATCAAACCTGTGTCTTTTGTGTCTCCTGAGTTTCCTGCTTGACAGGAGGATTCTTTACCTTGAGCCGCAGGAGAAGAGTATAGATAGAGATATTCAGATTCTTTTCCACTATAGATGATATAAGATATTGAATATAGTTCCCTATGCTTCATAGTAGGTCCTTGTTGTTTATCTATTTTACAAATAATGGTGTGTATCTGTTAATCATCATGGGGTTATTTTGAAAACTAAATGAACTATTTTGTTTTAAAGCCCTAAGAATATTGCCTTGTACCTAGTAAGCACTTGAGACAAGTTGGTTGCTATTATTATTACACTGTAAAAATTATTGGTTGGAGCTAGAATATAAAAGGACTTGGATCCCAGGCTGTGGCATCCTTGATTTTGTAGCTCTTGGTTTTTGAACTAGATGAAATCTGGCTTTAGGGGAGGTTTACCTATGTTAGAATGAATTAAAGTCGTAGGAAAATTGGAGTCGAGAGACTGGTGAAGGGGTTGCTGCCAAGGTGTTTATGGTAATTTCATTGTCTGAGAGAGAGGCGGGCTGGCCTGCTGACGGCACTTGGGCTTTGTCAATGCCTGTCAGATCATCTGCTCCGAGGTGGTGGTTTGACTGTTATGGCCCGATTCCACTGTTAGGGAGCACTTTTGCCTATTACCTTATCAGAGATTGGGAGCATTCTCTTTCACCTGCCTGGGAAAGGGACTGTCTTTATGGAGCTTTGAGGACTGCGGGCCTTTGGCCTCTGTGTGGAGTTGCCAGCTCAGGAACTGGCAGCGGGCTGGAAGCATCATCCCCTACCAGCGGCTCAGCTGAGCTGGACTCTATTTTAAGGATGTTAGAGGGTTCACCTAAAATTCTCCTCCTGGGAGACAGCCTAACAGTGCACCATTATGCTGTTCCTAGGTAATGGTAGGCTCCGGCTTGGCTGCAATGAGAGGGTCTCTCCCAAGATCAATTCCGGCCACACTTGCCATCCTCTTGCTTTCTCCTGTGGCAATAATTGTTGCAGCCTGTCGGGGATTGGACTCAAAGGACTCAGAGCTGATCGACTGATTGGTTTCTTTTTTTCCCTCCTGGTCACCCACATAATATATTTATATATTTAATATATTGTGCATGGGTTCTCTCCCACCTTGCCTCTCTAGTCTGAGCAGGACTTTGGCTAAATGTGGTACCCAGTAACTGCAAGGGATCAAGTGCTTTTGAGAAAATTTTCTCCTAAGAAGATGAGCTGGGGGGAATTGAAAGTAGGGCTGCTGGCTTTGATGTCTTAAGTATGAAATTTCAATGGCTTACCAGCTGCCAAGCTCTGGTTTTCGTGCAGACAGGGTAAGATTTAAGGAAATGATCACATCACAAGCCCGATGGGTGACAAATAATGATTGGGAAACTGCCCAAGGAACCCAGGGAAGGAGAATTCAGAGAGCCTAACCTGAAGTTTTTAGCTGGAATGGGTGATCTGATGAAAATCTCTTTTCTTTTTTTCTTTTTCAGAGATGATTTGAACTGGTATTTTTCCATTTTAAAACACATGCTTATTTTCAGATATTCGGACACTATGAAAAGTCAGGTGGCTCAGACAGTAAAGAATCTGCCTGCAATGTGGGAGACCTGGCTTTGATCCCTGGATTGGAAAGATCCCCTGGAAGAGGGTATGGCAACCCACTGCAGTATTCTTGCCTGGAGAATTCTATGGACAGAGAAGCCTGGTGGGCTATAGTCCATGGGGTCACAAAGAGTCCAATACGACTGAGTGACTAAGTACATGGAAAACCAGAAAGACAAAGACGAACAGTGATTTTTGCCCTTCCCGAAATAAAACTGTTTTGGTATCTTTCCTTATAGTTCTTTACTTATGACTTTAAAAAATATATGTATTTATTTATTAGACTGTGCCGGGTCTTAGTTACAGCATGTAGGATTTAGTTCCCTGACCAGGGATTGAACCCATGTCCCCTGCATTGGGAGCTTGGAGTCTTAGTCACTGGACCACCAGGGAAGTCCTTTCTATGATTTTTTTTAAAGTTATTATATTAGTTTTTCATTCATCTGACTGTTTACTTCTCTATGTATCTAATTGAATTATATCCTTGTCCTCAATTTTTGTTTATTTGATTGGTTGGTTTTATTTTTGTCTTGCCTAGCCAACATGGTAAAATACATCTTTCAAGTAAGTGTAAAATCTCTGCACTTTACACGAATCCTGGTTGGTCTAGGGATTCCCAAAAGTTAGGGTGCATGATGACCTGAAAAACTTAAGAAAATATGGGGTGGTGCATCTGAATTTTAAAAACCACTTGTGGTGATTTTGAGAAGTATGGCTCATGGACCACACATAGGGAAACCTTTATATCAGGCTAAGTATGTTGGTTATATTGATCCATTGAGTAGATTCTTCATGTGCTTATCGATTTTCATCATAGTCAATATGTGGGGTATTTATTGCTTTTCATTAAATATAAGCTGAGATTCCAATACTTTGGCCACCTGATGAGAAGAACTGACCCATTTGAAAAGACCCTGATGCTGGGAAAGATTGAAGGCAGGAGAAAGGGACGACAGAGGATGAGATGGTTGGATGACATCACCAAATCAATGGACATCAGTTTAAGTAAACTCTGGGAGTTGGTGATGGACAGGGAGGCCTGTCATGCTGCAGTCCATGGGTCGCAAAGAGTCAGACATGACTGAGCAAGTGAACTGAACTGAACCAAACTGAAACAATGTCACAGTGAACATCTTTGGGCATTTATTTATTTATTCATTCAACAGATGTTTTTTGAGCACCTGAACAAAGTAAGCCTTCCCAGGTATTGGAAAGACCAGTGACCAAACAGACCCAGTTCATGCTCATATTGAGCTTTTACCTAGTTGAAAGAAAGACAAACAGAATCACAATATTAGATTATGGCAAATCATAATGCTTGTTGTGAAAGAAAGATTCAAATTACTATGGCAAGGGAAAGAATTTAGCTTCAGAGGCCACAAAAGCTTCTTTGAGGAGGTGACATGTAAGTGAAGCTTAAGGGAAGAACAGAGTTAGTTGATGTCACTTTTAAGACTTGCAGAATTACTGGATTAAAAGGTGCTGACTTTTAAGACAACTTCCTTCATCTCCCCTCCCCCTCAGGTTTCAAGGCCCAGGTTCAAACATGCAGGGTATACATCAGTCAGGGTCTAGTGGGAAAAGACCAACTGCATGTGGGATTTCACATGGAGAGAGTTTGGTAGAGAAGATTAGTTATAAACAGTTTGAAAGGTTGAAGGAACAAAAGAGAAGGTGAGGTAGATCAGAGATTAGTGAGCACCAGAAGTAGCTACCACCCCTAGGCTGAGTGAACGGAAGGAAGCCAGGCATCCCCTTCCTGCTGAGCTGTACTGCCCAGGGATGGGGAACCAGCCCAATCGCCGAGAAGGGACTGCTGAACCAAAAAGAAGGCACACGTGGCTTGTGCTAGGATGTCCAGGTGGTGGGCTGTAGAGCTGAGCTGAGGACGAATTCCGTAAGTTGGCGATGAGAATGCAGGGCTAACACTGCGTGGTTGGTGCTGGGGTCTCAGGGGGCACCACTTCTGAGACTGAGCTTGTGGAGGACCTTCTAGGTCCTGGCCCCAGGATCCAGAAAGAGGCTTTGCACTATGAGAGAGGAAACTGCCCAAAGATACTGGAGACTCCTAGCTGTCCACTGCTACTGGAGGGAGGCTGGCAGAAACTGGAAGCAGGGAGTGAGTTCCTGCTCCCTTCCTCCTGCCTTGTAATGTCCTACTGGATCTTCCTGTTGGTAAAACCAAAGCAAAAGCCACCAGGCAAAAGGACATCAGAAAAGCAGATTTAGGAGTCCTAGGCAGAAGGAGAAGGGCAGAAATGGGACCTGAGATGAAACAGGCATATGGCCAGCACACAAAGGAGACATCCTTTTACTGATTCCCCTTCCTCCCCGACCTTCGGTACTGCTCCTAGGGGGAAATTAAACCAGTTCAGTGTTTATCAATTCCATGACTCCACTATCCTCAAAATATTCTTTCTTTTCCAAACGTCTTTGTGCATAAATCTGAATAATCGAAGTCAACCCTTTATAAAAGCTGATTGTGTGGATGGATGAATAAATTGTAGCTGCTCCTGCTGCTGTTTAGTTGCTAAGTCATGTCTGACCCTTTGTGACCTCCATGGACCATAGCCCTCCAGGCTCCTCTGCCCATGGGGATTCTCCAGACAAGAATACTAGAGTGAGTTGCCATGCCCTCCTCCAGGGGGATGTTCCTGACCCAGGGATCAAACACTTATCTCCTGCTTGGCAGGCAGATTCTTTACCACTGAGCCACCTGGGAAGCCCATTGCTGCTCCTAGATGTTGCTTAGAATCTGGTACGGTGCTAAATGCCTACACTCATTCTTTTAATCAAGCCTCATATCTGCCTCTACAGGTAGGCATTTTCACTCTCAGGCAGTGAGACTGAAGCTCCAAGGGGTGAATGGACTTGTTCAGCATCACAAGTCTCCTAAGTAGTGATAAGATCCAAACCCAAGACTGTTGGCCTCCATAGCTTCAGAAACTTCCATAATGTAGACCCACATTTAAAGGCCATTTTTCAGTGATCTTTAAAGGCAAGTGGAGAGTGGCTTGTTGCACATACCCATACCCAAGTTTCCATGAGACTATATTGATAGAAGCCTAGAAGCTAACTGACCCTGGAATTCCAATGGAAATGACAGCCTCGCCATTCAAGGCTGTGACATGGCTCTAGGCTCCTGTCTGAAAACCCTCCCCTGACCTTTTTCTAACACTTGGCATTTTATTGTTCTGTTGATTACAGATCACTTATGTGCTGCACACAGTTGACTGTTTGTTAAAATGAAAAGTGGAAAAAAATAGAAAGTACATTCTTGCCAGAGCAGTGCTATGTAACGGTTGTTCCCTAGGTATTCATCTCTGTACGTCTAAACACCTATAATTAAACTAGCTTTGGAGCAGTGCCTCTTGGAGAGGACGGAAGAATCAATTCTGCTGCATTTGGATCTTGTTCTTTGTATACACTGCTCAGCAGTGAAGATGTTCAAAAAAGACCAGACGCTGTGACTCGAGAATGCAATTACCCACCTATCAGTGTGAATGGATGATGGTCTAGTCTTGGGGACATCTGAGCTCAGGGTAGCAGAGGCAAAAAGACAAGTGATGAATATGGTGACCTCCAAGTCTCTGTGTCCATCCCCCAGTCTCATTTCCTGCCTGGGAATTTTGTTTTTGTACCTTGGATGCAGTGGTCACTGGGTAGCTTTGTGTTAAGCAGCTAATTAATGGCAACTCAAGTCAGCTATCCCACTTATGAGACTCTGGAGCAGGCAGAAGCACTTTGCTCATCTGGAAAGATAAGTTGGGATCAAGCTGCATCAACTATATAAATACGTGAGGCACTGCTGTCCGACTCCAGTACCAGCCAGTGCTGCCTGGCTTCACATGAATCATTGAAATGACCCAAACCCTCAGTCTGAGTTGATTGTAGCTAATGTGTGCTATATAATCTCATATGCTCAGAATGTCTTGTGAACCACACAAGCTATCAAGATACAGTTTTAATTAACATTTGCTTTTTAGATAATATACGCAATTTATTTTGGCAAGAGTTCATTGAATGTAAAATCTACATAATTAAGATACTAAACCTGTAATATTTTTTCTTTGCAGTATTTTCTGCTAAATGACACAGATTCAGCAACATTTATTACTCTGTAGATAGCTGCAACTGGCAATCTCAATTTCATACTCTCCTCCTCCCCCGCAACCCCCCCTCCCATTTTTCTTCTCTAACCAACGGATACAAAGTCATAAAGTTGATTTTGTTCACTTTTTAGATTTGAGGGTATCTGATTTTTTTTTTTTCTTAGTTCAATGTGACATTAAAAATAAAGCAAAAGGGACTTCCCTGGAGGTACAATGGTTAAGACTCCATGCTTCAAATGCAAGGGGTTAGATCCCTGGTCAGGGAACTTAGATCTCATGTGGTGTGTGGCAAAAATAAATAAATAAAAGATCATCATAGATCCCTCATTAAAAAAAAAATAAGAATCTTAAAAAAAGTAGAGCAAATATTCATGATTCTCTTGTACAGAAGTCTAATAAAAATAAGATTTATTTTAGACATGAATATTTTCTTATGAGCTTATATAACTACGTTTTTCACCACTGTAATGGGACTCCCTGTCATGATCAACTGAGTCTAGGAATGCTGAGAGAGATTGCAAAGATCACTGAGGTAACTCCTCATTTTACCAAGACAGCCCGGGTCCCTGAGTTTCAGAGTGGAAATATGACTTGCCCAAGGTCACGCCACACAGAAGCAAGACTAAAACTCATGGCCCTTGACCAGTCTAACTTGTTTTCCACTGTTCTAGCTGCTTCTGTTTAAAAATATCTGCCCTCCCTCTGCCCATAAAGAGTCTCATCCTCCATCTTCTCAACTTAGAAGTGCCTTGGTGTCACATAAAATAGGCATATTTGGGGAAAAAAGTGGAAAATAGACCTGCATCCCCAAACCCTCTTCCAAAGTGAAGAGCAGCACAATGGCTGAATCCCAACTGCTTTGTTCTTTGTGATAATCCATATAATTGGGTCAGAGGGCTAATGACTTGGCTTCAGGAATCTGAGCCATATGCCTCCATGATTTGCAGCCAGCTGCGTGCCTGCAATGAAAGGCGTTCAGGACGGAAGCCTAGGGCCGCAGCTGATGGAAGCCACGGCCAGACCAGACCTGGGAGCAGGGAAACAGAACGGCCTCTGGTTATGAGGCCATTTTCTAGACCTTCCCTCCACCCCTTCCAATCTGCTTGGTTGCTGAGCTGCCAAGTCCTTCCCAGACAGGCCCTTGACAAGGGCCTTTCCCGAAGACTCTGCACCCAGAACGTGGTAGGCAGGGATTGCGCCGTGTCAGTCTCTTCCCTCGGAGCTGTAGTAAGCTGCTAATTAGTGTCAGTAATTGCTGGAGGAGAGGATCGCTGGCTGCCCATCAGCCCAGGGGAAGGGGGGTGCTAGGGCCCGCCTCCTCCCTCCCTCCCTGCTCCCTCCTCTCTAGCGTTAAGCAATAAATCTATATTGGTTAAATCGGCTGTTGGGCTGCTTGTTGAAAAGGATGTCAGTGGAGTCGTGTCAGGTTAATGGGTTTAGCTAATGTATGGGCATAAGGATGAGTAACCGGATCAGGCATCGTAGCCAAAGGCAGCAGGCTGGAGGTCTCCGAGAGTCTTCAGAGTGGAGGGCACACTGATACACTTTTGAAGTCCTGGTTTTCTGGGAAAGAAGTCCCAGAAAAGCTGTTCCTTGGGCAGCTCTGTTAAAAGAAGAAGAAAGTAGTGCTTTATATCTGTGAACAACATGCCACAGATGGCGGGGCGGAAGAGAGGGTTCAAATTTCACACAGCTTCGGGTCCCACTACAGTGCTTCCTCTGATAGTTGTCACCTGGGGCAAAGTATGAACTTCTTTAAGCCTCAACTTTCTCTTCACTACAATGGGGCTAAAAGGAGCATCTAGCTCACAGGGTCATTGAAAGTTTGAAATGAGCAGATACACAAACAATGCTCACTGCATGCTTATGTAATCACTGTTCTGAAAGTGAGCACTTAGTAAATATTGTGAATTAAGTTGCGCTTCACTGGTGGCTCAGTGATAAAGAATCCACCTGCCAATACAATACAATATAATACAATACAATACAATAACAAACCAGTGCAATAGAGTACAATACAAACCAATACAATATTTTTGAAAAAAGAATTAAAAAAAAAAAGAATCCACCTGCCAATGCAGGAGATGTGGGTTTGATCCCTGGGTCAGGAAGATCCCCTGGGAAGGAAATGGCAATCCACTCCAGTATGCTTGCCTGGAAAATTCCATAGACAGAGGAGCCTGGCAGGCTACAGTCCATGGGGTTGCAAAGAGTCAGACATGACTTAGCGATTAAACAACAACATGAATTAGGTTAAAATAATAACACACTAGGCACGTGGGTGCTTCTGTGTTAGTCAATTTCATCGTAATTTTGTACAGATCTTGAAGTGTCTTTGTGGTCAGATCCTGCAGGAGACCTGCAGTTTCTGATTACCCCATGGTCAGATTTTTCTTCACCACCCCTTTCCCCCCTTTTCAGCATGGGTGTGTGTTATGTACAACCTCCCATGTATGTATGTACATTATGCATTAATCCCAGTGTGGCAGTTCTGAGAGCTCTGCTTACATCCTTATAAATCATTGTAAGACCTACTGCAAAGCCTCAATCATTGGGATAAAGATTATCCAATGATTTGCAGTAGTGTTTTCACTTTATGTGATATAATTGTAAAATCATGCCATTGATATGTGTGTCTGTATGTTTTTACCTTCCGTTTTTCAAAGGTATAGGTATTTCCTTTGCCTATAATATTCATTTGCTTAGCAAATATAAAACATATATTCTTATTTTTATATGTATGTTTGCTAAGAAAATGTGGTTTGCCTCCGTGCATACACATCTGTTCATTTATTCATTCAACAAATATTTATTGAGCACCAAATGAATTGTAGAATTTTAGAGCTAGAAGGGACTTAAGTGGTCATGGTATCCAGGGCTTCCAGTTTATAGAAGGGGAACCTGGGATCTTAACATGACAATGTCTGCCCTCCTTCTGGGTACCCTCCTTGCCTGTCCACCAATATAGTCAGTGCAGGAACAGGCCTCCGTAGCTTTCACTCTCCTGCTCTGTCTTACTGCACTCTTCAGACCATGGTTCTGTGGAGCCAAGCTGTCTGTCCCTCTGCCTGCCACTAGGACAGCTGCATATGGTTGGATAAAAGCACACAGTCAGGCCACCCAATTGTTCTCCATGGCCTGAAATCTCCATCTTAAGGAGTAGAAGCTCAGCCACATTGCTCCTGGGGTCATATATTCCGTCATGTTCTAGCTGTGGGGCCGTGAGCAAGTTACTTAACCTATCTGTGCCTTATTTTTCTCATGTAATGTAAGGATAATAACCTTTATCTCATCTATTTGTTTTAAGGATTAAAGAATTCCAAATATATAAGGCATTTAGAGCAGTACCCAAGACTCTATAGATATGTGTTCGTTATTATGCAACACTCTACACTGTGCAAACTCCTCTGCCATGGCTGCTAGCGCACCCATCATCTAAACCACATTCCAGGCAGTACGAAGGGAAAAGGGCTTTCACCTGTTGAGTCAGCTCCTTTAAGGATCCTTCTCCAAAATTTCTCACAACACTTCTGTTTACAGAACCTGGCTTCATAAGCACACTTAGCTGTGAGAGATACTGGGAAATGAGATCTTTATTCAAATGGTATTGTGTCCCAGTGGAGATGCTATGAGTAAGGAAGAAGGGGGAATGGAATATTTGTAGGCAATGGAAGACTCTGTTACATCCACAAGGCCACATTTAATGGATTCTTCTCTGCTTTCCTATCACTTAACTGCCCAGGAACTTACCTCTCTTGACTTCTGATAACATATACTCCTGGTTGTCTTCCTACTTCTTCCTGGGCCACTGTTTTTCCATCTGTTTTTTCTTGCTCCTCCTCTTCTTCGGTCTGTAAGTGAGTGAGCCCCAGTGTGCTCCCTCTTTTCTCTTTCTGACTTACTTCACTCTGTACAATAGGCTCTAGGTTCCTTGTCTTTTAATCTCTACAAATCTGTCTCTCTCTTTCCACCTTGGTTATCACTGCCATAGTCCAAGTCAGGTATACTCACTCCACTGGTGGTGGTGAATACCCCACTCAAGCTGGTGATCCCCACATTCCCATCTCTAACCCAAATTGATACTCTGAGCCCTACACTCATACCTATTTGTCATCTCCTCTCTATTGTTTATTGAATAGCTACCACAAAATTTACACTGAAGTATAACTCTTGATTTCCCATCAGATGTGTTTCTCTCCCAGACTTCCCAATCTCAGCACACAGACATGACACCCATCTGCTTGCAGTTCAGCACTTTAGACAGTATCCTTGATGGCCCCTTGTCTTTTTTTAGTTTTTTATTGCCAGATATTTGCTTCACAATATTGTGCTGGTTTCTGCCATACATCAACATGAATCAGCCACAGGTATACCTATGTCACCTCCCTCTTGAACCTCCTTCCCATCTCCCATCCCATCCCACCCCTCTAGATTGTCACAGAGTACTGGGATGAGCTCCACGTGTCACAGAGCAAATTTCCACTGGCTAGCTATTTACAAATGGTGATGTGTATGTTTCCATGCTACTCTCTCAATTCAGCCCACCCTCTCCTTCCCCCACTGTGTCCTGCAGGGACAAGAACACAACAGAGAATAACAGAGTCTGTTCTCTGTGTCTGCATCTCCATTGCTGCCCTACAAATAGGTTCACCAGCGCCATCTTTCTAGATGCCATACACATGCATTCACATACAATATTTATCTTTCTCTTTCTCACTGACTTCACTCTGTAACATTAGGCTCTAGGTTCCTTGTCTTTTAACCTCTCCAAATCTGTCTCTCTCTTTCCACCTTAGTGATCACTGCTGTAGTCCAGGCCAGCAACACTGTTACTGAATGCAATTTCCTGTGCTTGACCCAGGGAGGCCAAACAAAAGGTGTTTTGTTTTGTTTTATTTTTTGTAGGGCCATGCAAGGAAACTGGTGACTTGTACCACCCCAACACCCGTGGAACTCCTGGTAGTTTCAGCAAAGCACTTTTAAAAAAAATATATTTATTTGCTTATTTTATTTTTTGGCTGTGGTTGGTCTTCATTGCTGCAGGCAGGCTTTCTCTATTTGCCGTGAGCGGGGTCTTCTCTTCATTGTCATGTGCAAACTTCTCATTGTGGCAGCTTCTCTTGTTGTGGAGCACAGGCTCTCAGCACACAGGTTCCAGTAGTTGCAGCATGCAGGCTCCATACTTGTGGCTCTTGGGCTCTAGAGAGCTGGCTTCGTAGTTGTGGTGCACGGGCTTAGTCTCTCTGCAGCATGTGGGATCCTTCAGGACCAGGGATAGAACATATATCCCCTGCGTTGGCAGAAGGATTCCCTGGCCCAGCAGGGAAGCCCTCAGCAAAGCACTTTTAAAGGCAAGGTGAGGAAAGGGAATGGTTAGTTGTTACAAACTTCTTGGTTTTGGAATCCTTTGTTCTTGGAGTTGCTTACTGCTCCTGTAAACCCAATAAGGCCCCATGTTATTCTCTGTTCTGCAAATTTTTATCTCTATATGAATGGACTCTTAAAGATCTCTATATGAATGGACTCTTAAAGATCACAACCCTAAGAGTAGGCTATCCTGAATATTTCAGGCTATAGGTAACATTCTTTTACAAAAGGTACAGAGCCACCACAACTAAGCACCAGCAATAGAACAGATCTAATATGGAGTCAGGTTTGTTCTCCCTTTTACAGTATCTCCCACCTTGACAGGCTGCAAGTCTGCCCTAATGAATTACCCTGCTTCCATGCTTTCTCTTGAGGTAGAGTGATATAGTGCCAGAACTCCAGAACCAGGCTGCCTGGGTTCAAATCTCAGCTCCAATATGTACTAGCTATGTGACTTGAACAAGTTTATTAACTTTTTTCTTATCTCAATTTTGTCTATAAAATGAGAATAATAGCAGTACCTGTTTCATAAGGTTATTGAGAGCACTAAATGAGTTAATATATATAAGCACTCAGAGCAATGCCTGGTGTATAATAAACACAATCAATAAGTGTTAGCTATTATCATTAGCTGTTATTACCATACATTTTTCATGAAGCAGCCAGAGTGATCTTTTAAAAACATACATTAAATCTTATCATCCTTGTGCTTAAAACTCTCCAGCAGTTTCCCATTTCAGTTGCAATGAAATTCTAGCACATTACCACAGCCAAAGGTCTTACATGACCTAGCCCTTGACTCCTCCCATCTCTGCTCAGAGCTTCCTCCCATCTCTCACTATCTTTAAGTCACACCTGCTTTATTTTAGGTCCTTTAACATTCCAAACTCTGGGGCATTGCCTCCCTTCTCTTTCCTCTGCCTCAAATATTCTTCCTTCCCTCCAGTTTTTCACAGGGTCAACTTCTTCTGTTTTTCAGATCTCACCTCAATTATCTTCCCCTTTGAAAGTTCCTCCCTGACTAGGTGCTTAGATGGCCCCTCATTGGTCATGCTCCCTCTTCATTTTCTGTAGTACCTACTGCAACTGTCAGCATTCATGTTGGTTTGTGTGTTTGCTTATCTTATAGTCTGTCTCTACTAGACTGTGGAGTTGTTGAGAGGACAGACCGTATTTTTATTGTACACTCATAGAATCCAGAGCCTAACCCAGCAATGGCACATAGTAGGTGCTCACAAACCAGGTGGCAACGGAAAGAAGAGATGACCCCCGAACAAGCTTTTAAAGAATGAATGGGAATTTTCCAGACACACCAGGAGAGGTGGGGACTTGAAGCAAAGAGAACAGCATTTGCAAATGCATTCTGATGTGAAGCAGAGTAGTGCCCCTTGCTGTTACAAACTGCAGTGTGGTCCCCAGGGCAGTGGCATCAGCCTCACCTGGGAGCTTGTCAGAAATGCAGAATCTTAGTCCCCAGCTCAGACCCACTGAATCAGAATCTGCTTTTTAAAAAGACTCCTCGTTGATTCCTTTGAGAAGCACTGTAGTAGTATGTTCAAGGAACCAGAAATAGCCATCATGACTAGAGTGTACAGTAGGGGAATATGTTATCTGGGATATAAGTTCAGCTGTATGTGACAGACCCAGAATGACAGTGGTTTAAAAACATCAGATGCCTTTACTCACTTCTCAAGTAAAAGTCCAAGCTAATATGGCAGCTTTTTGGTAAGTTTATCAGGACCTTGGTACATTCTAAATATTCTGTAAAAGTGAATTTTCCTTCACTGCCCTCTGATAAAGACTGTCTGAGATTTTGAGCTGCTGCTTTGCACTCAGTTGAAGCAATCATTCTTGGGTTCCTTTCCTGATAACCAGGGAGTGTGTACTAACATCCAGGTACCATGCTAGGTGCTGGGGACACAGTCATGAGATGTGACTCCATCCTTCAAAAAGCTCAGCTTGGTAGTGGACATCATGATGCAGTTTCAGATCCTTCTGTGTGACTTCTCAGATTTCCCTGTCAGAAATACAGTCCAGCAGGGAGTAGGAGGGACCAACATGTGAACTCTCAAATGACTGAGATTGGAGAGAATGAAGATGGGAAGGAGCTAGAAAAAACTTAATATTTTCTCCTTCCAAGATCCTCGATTAGAGCAACAGAGTGAAGATTGCCAAAAGGGGGTCCTAACTTACTTGTTGTTATTCAGTTGCCCAGTCATATCCAACTTTGTGACCCCATGGACTGCAGCACGCCAGGCTTCCCTGTCCTTCAGCATCTCCCAGAGTCTGCTCAAACTCATGTCCATTGAGTCAATGATGCTATCCAACCATCTTATCTTCTGTTGCCCCCACCCCCCTCCTCCTGCCCTCAGCCTTTCCCAGAATCAGGGTCTATTCCAATGAGTCCACTCTTCACATTAGGTGGTCAAAGTATTGGAGCTTCAGCATCAAGTCCTTCCAATGAATATTCAGGATTGACTTCCTTTAGGATTGACTGGTTTGATCTCCTACCTGTCCAAGGGACTCTCAAGAGTCTTCTCCAGCACCACAGTTCAAAAACATCAATTCTTCAGCCCTCAGTCTTATTTATGGTCCAACTCTCACATCTGTACATGACTACTAGAAATAATACAAAAAGGAATCCATGAATCTAGAGTGATACTAAAAATTGAAGAGAGAGAGGGAAAGTTCTTTTTGCAGAAGAAAAAAAAAACTTTTGTATGAGGAATGATAGAAACAGAACACTACTGTTTTGCAACCACTGTTATAATAACTGATTTAGGTAAGTATTATCAATGAATGCTTAAGCCATTGTATTAAAGTTGTTTGGGTAAAGGATATTCATATGGTCTCAAATATCTTCCCACAGAATACTGATTAATTACTCAAAAACAAAATTCAGCTGGATAAATTTTAAAGATCTTATTGGCTTTATTCAATGATTCATGAATCAGGCCGCATCTCGTCTAGCAGACAGAAAGGAGCTCTGAGAAGCTGTACAAAATGAAAGAATTTTATAGGCAGAAAGGAGCAATGACAAGGAAGTTATACTGGGCAAAAAAGGTGGATTGTTTATTGCAAGGATATTGTCCTTTAGGGGATGCTAGGGGCCTATCAGGTAGATTACCTACCTAGTGCTGATCAGGCTATTGCTGATTGACAGATTTAAGATTCCATTTCTGGGAGAGCTGAAATGGTAATTAAGTTAAGTCTCTGTTTGGTGATGTGGGGCTTAGCATAAGTGACTCCATTTCAGGCTTGCTGCTTTTTTTTTTTTTTTTTTTTAACCAAAGAGAAAAGATACTTTTACAATGAATAAATCTGATATATACCATATTTAATAATGTGATAAATCTAATGTCTCCAATGATGGGGTGAACTGGAATCATGTGACTCAAGTTGAGGACCATTCTAAAAAACAAACCTGCCTTATACTGTTCTAAAGCATCAACACCATGGAAAAAAAGAAAAGGCTGAGGACCAGTTTCAGATTACAGGCTAACAAGAAATGGCAATTAAATGCAGTACATGATGCTTGATTGGACTCTACATGGGAAAGAAAGATTTGAAGGACATTATTGGGACAGTTGGGGACATCTGAATATAGACTGTACATTAGATAACAGTTCTCTAATGTACCAAGTGAGATCAGTGTTTTGGCTATGGGGGAATATCCTCTTGTTTTTAAAAGATACATGCTAAAGAATTTAGGGGTAACACTTCATAATATTGCCAACTTATTCTCAAAGGGTTTAAGGAAAAAGTAGAATGTATAAAAAGATAAAACAAATGTGGCAAGCTATCGAGTGGATGAGTCTAGGTACACAGACACTTCTTGTTTTTTAACTGCAACTTTTAAGTAGCTTTAAATTTTGATTTAAAAGAGCCTTTTACTATCCTCGGTGACTGATCCCGTGTAAATGAAGCTCAGTACATATGGTAGAGTCCCTAAATTCACATCATGAGATTCGATTTAGTCCTGCCACTGGCCCATCAGCCTGCACACCGGGAAATGAGGCTGGCTCTGAGCAGAAGGGACCAGGGGATCCAGGGTTCTGTGGGCTCAGATTTAGCCTCTGTCTGAACCCTACATCCTCTGCGTTCTCTCTGGAGGGTCTGAACTAACAAGCCATGCATACGGCGCCTGGCAGATAGGGAAACATGGAGGATGAAAGCCTGCTTTCCTTTTAAATCAAAATTGAGACCTAAAGCCACCACTGGATCTGGTCTCTTTCTTGCTGACTAGGGAAGATCTAGGAAAGAGAGGCAGATCAGCAGTTCTGGGGGCTTTATTTTCGGGAGTGGGGGTGTTAGCATGGGGAAGCGAGATAAAGATGAGATGAAATTCTAACTGTGAGAGCTGGGGAAGAGTGCATTTCAAAGAACATTTTTAGTCACAGATGGTTGAGGAGAAATAGAGAGAACAGGCCCCAGCACCTCGTCTTCCTGGCTGATGGCAGGGAGGGGGAGCCTGCTAATGAACACATTGATTTCCCAGCTCCTTGGAACAATAGCAAATGTTTTTTGCAGTTATTAATTGGAATCCCACAGCAGGTGTGGGGGATGGAAGGTGCTGTGATTCTAAGTTTATCTTTGGGGGGTTTGGTGAATAGAAAGAGAATTTAAAGAGCAAGGAGGAAGAGCGGGCTGGGTGGTCACGACTTGATGAACTCTCAACTTTGCTACCGGGCAGTTTCACTGCTTCAATCCTTCATTTTCCTCTTTGGCAAAAATTAGAATAATACTCTTCCTTCATATGGATCGTGTGAGAAATAAAAAACATAATTAATACATGTAAAAAGTACTTTGGAAGATTTCTAGGTCTATAAACTATTTGTTTTTCTTGTTCATTTATTTTTAAGTGATTATTTATTTTCAAGTGTATAGAAGGTGCTTAATAAACACTTTTAAAATGAATCTTAACTTGTGCTAGATTCAAGGAATATGGCAGCGAATTGGAAAATATAGTCCCCTCACCTCCTTGTAAAACTAGTGATCTAGCAAGTAAGAGAGGAATTGACCAAATGATTACAAATGCACTGAGATATACCTGCTGTCTCCCAGGTGGCAGAGTGGTAAAGAATCTGCATGCCATTGCAGGAGACGCAGGAGACACAGGTTCAATCCCAGAGTCAGGAAGATTCCCTGGAAGAGGAAATGGCAACCCATTCCATGGGGGTCACAAAGGGTCAGACACAGCTGAGCGACTGAGCACAGGCACACATCCCAGCTGCTATTCCAATAGGAAACCTAAACAGACTGGGAAAGTCAGGAAAGGCCTCTGAAGAAAGCAACATCATTATAGAGACCCATCATAAACGGTGATGCTACATACTTCTCCATGGAGCAGGGTCAGGGACTTAAATGCTGACCCAGGTTGGCCAGATGGACAAAGGTCTGAAACTCTGTGAAGGATGGGTTGACTTAGATTTCTCCTTTGAGGAGAGACAAGCCAGTTTGTCTTCAGAGTAGCCCTTCCTGCCTTGTTAAGCTTGCCTTGCCTTATCTCTGCACACTCCTTGGGTATTGGCTGACATTCTAGAACAGGGTGTTCCCCTTTCTTGTGAGGCTCTCACCCTGATTAGAAAGCTCGAACTTTACCTAAGTAGCCTCCTTGCTCCCAAATAAAGAGGCAGCAAGGAATTGATGTCTTCTTGGGTCCAACATGCCCCAGTACACAGCTTCTGAGAGAGACTGCCCCATTCCACTAGCTAAGGGCCTGCAGTTTTCCCTAATAGCTCTACCGTGAGCCTGTGACCCATGGCACTTGTAGTATTTATCTTCAATTCTCATATAAAAGGCTCAACACTGCCTTTTATAAAAAAAAACCATCCTTAAAAAACAGGACTTCGAGAAGCTGGCAGGGTAGTCTGGGATGGAAAGTGCATGTTAGGAGATGGGAGGTTTGTATTCAATTTCACTGGGGATATATTTCCTGAGCAGCCACTGAGAGATAAACTCAGTTCCAGGCAAAGAGCATTCAGAGGTAAATATACTTCCAGTCCAGTTAGGGAGAAGGACTGTTAAATGCTGCACATTGTGCAAGAGTTAAAATAAAGATTTAGTGAAAGTATCATGAGGGTTCTGAAAAAACCTTTCTGCCTGCCATTCATTCTGTGGGTAGCTTTGTGGCAATCAGCAAATAATTGCCATTTTATGGACCTTGGGTGTTGGTGGTAACGTTGGAGGTGGTGGTAATGATGGGGGCTGTAGAGCTATAGGTAATGATAGAGGCAGTGGAGGTGCTGGTAATGATGAAGATGGTGGTGATGGTAATGATGGAAGTGCTGGTAATGATGGAGGTGGTGGTAGTGATGGAGGTGGTGGTAGTGATGGAGGTGGTGGCAATGATGATGGTGGTGATGGCAATGATGAAAGAACAGGTATTGATGGAGGTGGTAATAATGATGATGGAGGTGGTGGTAGTAATGATGGAAGTGGTGGTAATGATGATGGTGGTGATGGTAATGATGGAGGTGGTGGTTGTCTGTGCACTGGAGTGGTTTGCAGGTTGGGAAGGGTTTGGAGTGGGGGGATATGAGCCCAATAACACCTAAGACATCTTGACAGCTTTTACTTTTATTCAGTTAAACCTAATCACTTATCAATCTATGAAACAGGTATAAACACTGCCTGTGTTCTTTAGAGAGAGATTCCTTGAACAGGGCAAAATGAGAGAATTTTCAAAGATTTCCACATCTAACAATGGGATCAGATCAGGATCCAGAAGCAATCTCTATCTGTATTATTAATAATTTAGAGCACATAAACTAGGCACATAGATGAAATTAGGAAATAGCTTCTATTTCATGAGGATTTTTAAAAAATCATGTATTCTCTATTCAAGACTGCCCAAAAGAAAGGAATAAAATTCACATATTTGCATGGAACTGCTGGTACCTTTGAATATCTTCCCATAATCAGGGAAATTGGGTATTTTTTAAAAATTTAAACTTTCCATATATGAAAGAAAACATTTATTAATGATATGGATTAATAAAATCATTAAGTAAATATTGTATAGGTTTAAACAAAAAAAACTGTACCTTCATTCCCAGTTTCTGAAGCAATCCAATCCCTGCCCCTGCCCTGCCCCCAAAGAGAAAGGAATAGGTGGGAAAAGATTGAGCTTTTGTTTTCCAAGTCAGTATATAGGCAAAAATTAATAGATACATGCCAAGACTATGAGTGATCAGTTGACTATATGTTCTAAGCACTTTATGTGCATTAACCCATTTAATTCCACAATAATACTATAAGCAACGTGGCTCTGACCACTCTTTTTTTCACAAGTGTGGAAACAGAGAGACCCAGTCAGTCACTGGGGATCAGAAAACTGAGAGGTTGTGGTGTTGGATTTGACCCCAGGCAGCAGGGCTTTAATGCCTCAAATGTACACCACTTAGAAATAAAAGACTTGTAAAGAATTATAAGGTTTATTATATCTAGACCATTATAGTTCCCTTGGTCCAGAGTCTTTCATGCCTGGTATAAAACTTATATCAAAAAGTTGACTATCATATACAAGGGACCTCACTATTATTTCCTATAATTTCATGTGAATCTATAATTATCTCAATAAAAATTCCATTTAAAAAGTGTTTACTAGCACCATATGCTGGAGAAGGCAATGGCACCCCACTCCAGTGCTCTTGCCTGGACAATCCCATGGATGGAGGAGCCTGGTAGGCTGTGGTCCATGGGGTCGCTAAGAGTCAGAGACGACTGAGCGACTTCACTTTCACTTTTCACTTTCATGCATTGGAGAAGGACATGGAAGCCCACTCCAGTGTTCTTGCCTGGACAATCCCAGGGACGGGGAAGCCTGGTGGGCTGCTGTCTATGGGGTCGCACAGAGTTGAACACGACTGAAGTGACTTAGCAGCAGCAGCAGCAGCACCATATTATCTCTAAGCAGTTTCTACTGGACAAGTGGATTAACACTGAAGATACAAAACTACTGATTTTAGAGGTAAAATCACTTTGTAAATGTAAAGAAACATTTTATGGAAATATCCCAACATTTGGAAGTAGAAGGCTTGGAAATGAGATGTGGGTCAAATGAACGGCCTCAGAAAAGCTCTCTGACTTTCTAGGCCACAGTTTTCTAAATACGTAAAATGGGGTAGTGACACCTGTTTTACTGCCTTGTTAGGAAAAGGCAGTTTTCAGTTTTCATGTCAGGTTTCATGGAGAGAGTGTGGAGAAAAGGGAATCCTCCTACTCTACTGGTGGGTGTGTAAATAGGTTCAGCCACTATGGTAAACAGTGTGAAGGTTCCTTACAAAACCAAAAATAGAACTATAATATGACCCTGCAATCCCCTCCTGGGTATATAGGAAGAAAAAAACATAATTCGAAAAGATACATGCACTCCAATGTTCATTGTAACACTACTTACAATAGTCAAGATGTGGAAGCAACCTAAGTGTCCATCAATACATGAATGGATAAAGAAGATGTAGTATACACACCCACACACACACACACACACACACCCCACACACACAGAGGAATATTACTTAGTAATAAAAAATGAAAATTTGTAGCAACCTGCATGGACCTAGAGTTTATCATACCAAGTAAAGTAAGTAAGACAGAGAATGACAAATGTTATATGATATCACTTATATGTGGAATATAAAAACATGATACAAATAAATTTATTTCAAAACAGAAATAGACTCACAGACTTAGAAAACAAATTTACGGTTACCAAAGGGGAAGGGAAAAGGAATAAATTAGGAGTATATGGGATTTGGAGATACATATTACTGTATATAAAACAGAAAAACAACAAGAATTTACTGATAGCACAGGGAACTAAAGTTGTTATCTTATAATAACCTATAATGGAAAAAACTCTGAAAAGAATACATATGTATATGAATATATATCCGAATCACTTTGCTGTTATACCTGAAACTGACACAATCTTGTAAATCAACTATATTTCATTTTTTAAAAATTGGCCGAGGTTGTGGGGGGCAGTAGTTATGAGGCTCTAGTGTCCAGGAAAGGGTGCTTGCTGGGCTGTGTGAGCTTTCTATCAGAAAGGCATGAGGCAGCGTTTCACCCAGGGAATCAAGAAGACGCTATAATTGGAGAGACTCGGTGTTGCTAAACTGAAAATTTTGTGAAATCAATTGAGAGAAAAATCAATATGGGATTTTTTTTTTCCATGATGAAAAGACAAGATTCCCACACAATTAAGAACTGGGCCGTGATTTCCACACTCTGCCTGTCATGTTCTCATGGTTCTGTGCCACAACTGTTCATCAGAAATAATTAAACATGTTCCCATGGGCAACAATTACTTGCTTAAAATATTATGAGTAAGGAGAATACATTTATAATTACCTAACCTTTCTGAAGGTGAAAATATATATTATCCTTTGATACAAGAGAAAAAGCAGTTTCTGGATTTGCCAGCTGTATGTCCTGAATACGCTAATTGCCCTGAGGAATGGAACAATACTTTTTACACACCCCAACCTTCTCTTTTATTTTCTGTAACGTTTAGGCATCAAATAACTGTTCCTCTTTCTTGTTGTCTTTGTAAATCATTAAATAGCCAGCCTGTACCTATTAGGATGGCCAGACAGCCTCTCTGAACTGCCTCAGTGCCGTGATATAATGAGAATGGCAGTGTCTTGCTCTTCTTTGGAGTTGGTTTCACTGTGAGCCACAGGCCGATGCAAACCAGGAGCCTGGCATCTCGTGTTGTTACTAGATTTCTGATTGTGCGTTAAATACCCACACAGCGAAAACAGCAGCATGATAATCACAGTAGTTAACACTTAACCGAGTGCTCGCATCCTGTCAGGAATGTCTAAATGCTTTATGTATTCTATCTTATTTAATGCTCATGATAATTCCATGAAGCAGGTTATTACTACTTACTGGTGAGAGTGGACCGGAGATAAGTAACTTGCTCAGGGTCACATAGTAAGTGATGAAGCTGGGGGTCCAGGGTCTATCCCTTTAACCACGCTACTGAAATATCTCTCAGATGTCTCAAGACATTTTGGTCTAATATTTTATGTTAACTGACAAAGATTTCCTGTAAGATATGTTTCAAAAGCTAGACTGCAATCATGCTTTTTGGGCTTTATTCCCAAGTTGTTTGGCCTTACTGTCAATTTTCAAGTCTATAAGCATGTAATAATAATAGCAGTAGCGGTAGTAATAATCATATCAGCAGCAGTTACCACTTACTGATTATATAGCCTGAGCTAAGCACTGATCTAAGATCTTTATTTCCATCCTTCTCCTTCCCTCACATGCATGGCAGAGACAGAGTAGATGATGTCATCCTTGGTTTACACACAGGTAAACTGAGGCCCATGAAAGAAAGTGACGTGACCAAGGTCGCATAGCAAGTATAGCAGGGACTTCAAGGGGTCTGCCCTTCTCACTCAGCCAGCTTTATCCCACATATTGATGCTTTTGAACTATGGTGCTGGAGAAGACTCTTGAGAGTCCCTTGGACAGCAAGGCATTCAAACCAGTCAGTCCTAAAGGAAATCAACCCTGAATATTGTCAGGCTGAAGCTGAAGCTCCAATACTTTGGCCATCTGATGCGAAGAGCCAACACTTTGGAAAAGACCCTGATGCAGGGAAAGACTGAAGGCAAAAGGAGAAGGGGATGACAGATGGTTAGATAGCATAACCAACTCAATGGACATGAATCTGACAAACTCCAGGAGATAGTGAAGGACAAGGAAGCCTGGGATGCTGCAGTCCATGTGGTCGCAAAGAATCAGATACGATTTAGCAACTCAAGAGAACAGAACAGATTTTATGCCAGGTACTGTCCTTGGCTCTGGCAATACCACTGTGAGTTAGGCCTCATCTGTGATGCCAGCCAGGGGCTTAGTTGGCTCAACACCCATGTTTGGGGAATGATAGTTGGTGCAGGTACATGCATGCTTTCCTCTGCAACTTTCTTTCCCTTATTTTAGAAAAACTGAGTTTGGGTACCTCTTCCACAGTATCTAAAGTTACATGTAATTTTGTTGAGATTCTGCAGAGTCTTTTAATAACATCAGCATGCATTTTTGTGTCTGTGTATGTCATTGGCATGAGGATATTATCTTAGAATTCAGTTCCTGCCTCTGACTTGGTGTTTTTTCTTACTCCATTATAGTGGGCAGTGAAGCTCAGTATACAGGTTCAGCTCATCCTCAGAGACAGATTATTCTGTGTCAGACATTATGCTAGGGATACAACAAAATTTAAAATGTCGGGCCTCCTTCTCTCAATAGGTAAACTCATGTCTCATATTGAAAATTCTCTGGAAGCGATAGTATGATGGTTAACACTGAGGAGCCACAACTTTGGAGCTAGAAGGTCTGGTGTCAAGCCTCAGTTTCAGTAGTTACCAGCTGTGTGATCTTGGGCAAATTATTTACCCTGTCTGTGCCTCAGCTTCCTCATCTGTCAGATGAGAATAATGGACTCATAGTGGCTACTTCTGGTTTCCTGGGTGGCCGAGCTGGTAAAGAATAACCTTGTAATGCAGGAGACCCCAGTTTAATTCCTGGATCGGGAAGTTCCCCTGGAGAAGGGATAGACTACCCACTCCAGTATTCTTGGGCTTCCCTGGTGGCTCAGATGGTAAAGAATCCACCTGCAATGCAGGAGACCTGGGAAGACCTGAGTTGGGAAGATCCCCTGGAGGAGGGCATGGCAACCCACTTCCAGTATTCTTGCCTGAAGAATCCCCATGGACAGAAGAGCCTGGTGGGCTACCATCCACGGGGTTGCAAAGGGTCAGACACAACTGAGCGACTAAGCACAGCACAGCACAGTGGCTACTTCATGGGGGATTTGCATGAGTAAATATGCATCATCGCTTAGACAATAGGGCTTGGTGCGTGGGCACTATGTAAGTGTTGACCATTGTTACTAATGGTCATCCTTGGATTTGAATTTCATTATAATTTGACAAAGACTTATTTTGTAAGAAAAGAAAATAGCGCTTCACTATCTGCTTTTTCAGCTCTCAAAGGACCACTGTATTCTTTAAATCTGCCCTTCTGGGGATTGTACACAGCCATTCTGTTGAGAATATTCTAAAAGAAAATCTTCTATGGACTTTTCTAGCAAGCTGAAGGCCTGCATTGCAGCTCCTTGCTACAACTAGCCTAGACCAGTTTAGTATGTTGTCTTTAAACAGTGCAATGCAAGTGGATTATCTAATCATGCTGTAAAGCTTTATATTGGTACCAACTTTAAACTGGTACAACTGATAAACTTCTCTCTGCTCCCATCTGCCCACCCACCAGCTGTTAGGTGCTTCAGGTAGCCCAGTGCCTGGAGAAATTAACTCATCCTTTCCCTTCTGCTGTTGCCCTTTACAAACCTTTCTCCACAGGACAGCCAGAGTGACCTTTTTCAATTACAAATGAGATGTGACACTTCTGCTGAAATCCTTCTGTTGTGCTTAGTCACTCAGTCATATCCGACTCTTTGAGACCCCATGGACTGTAGCTCACCAGGTTCCTCTGTCCATGGGGATTCTCCAGGCAAGAATACTGGAGTGGGTTGCCAGGCTCTCCTCCAGGAGATCTTCCCAACCCAGGGATCAAACCCAGGTCTCCCACATTGCAGGCAGATTCTTTACCAATTGAGCCACAAGGGAAGCCCTAGTTTCTTCCTATTACACTGAGAATACAATTCAGAATCTCCTGGTGCTATACAAGGCCCATCTCATGCCTGCGCTCCTGGCACCCTGGCTTTGACTGAGCTCCTTCTGATATCAGGGTGTTAACCTTTGTGATTCTGTCTGTCTTCAATATTCTTTTCTGGCTATTCACAATGCTGTATATTCTCATTCGTATGGACAAACCTAGACAGCATATTAAAAAGCAGAGACATCACTTTGCTGACTAAGTTCCATATAGTCAAAGCTATGGTTTTTCCAGTAGTCATTTTATGGATGTGAGAGTTGGATGATAAAGAAGGCTGAGCGCTGAAGAGTTGATGCTTTTGAACTGTGGGGTTGGAAAAGACTCTTGAGATCGCCTTGGAGAGCAAGGAGATCAAACCAGTCAATCCTAAAGGAAATCAACCCTTAAAACTCATCGGAAGGACTGATGCTGAAGCTGCAGCTCCAATACTTTGGTCACCTGTCGCAGAGAGTCGACTCAGAAAACTCTCTGATGCTGGGAAAAATTGAGCGCAGGAGAAGAGGGTGACAGAGGATGAGATGGTTGGATGGCATCATTGACTCAATGGACATGAGTTTTAGCAAACTCTGGGAGATAGTGAAGGACAATGGACCTGGCGTGCTGTAGTCCATGGGGTCACGAAGAGTCAGACATGACTTGAGGACTGAACAACAGCAATGGGCTCAATTTAAGACAGCTGATTTAGTTGCTTCTGGAGCATCTAAAACCAAAGTCTACATTTACTTTTGACTTCTGCTTTAAATGTCACTGGCTAATTCACCTGATTTCTTTCTTTTCCAATAGAAAACAAAACCAGTTACTGGGTGGGTTGTTAGTAAACTGCTACGATGTTTGATACCTTTTTCATGCTCCTAAAAAATTCCCTTTCATCTCAGAGGATTTTGATAGTCTGTCTCTGAAATATGGCATGCTGTTGAGTGCTTCAGGATCTTTTGTGAAAGGGAACTGAGAATTTACAAGGAGTAAATGAAGCAGTGGTTGTGAAAGTGTGATCCTCAGACCCCTGAGCCGCACTGTCACCTAGGAACTTGTTAGAAAAGAAGGCTTTCAGCAGCCTCCTAAACCTATTGAAGAAAACTGGGGGTGGGGCCCAGCAACCAGAGTTTTAACAAGCCCTCCGGATGATTCTTATGTTAGCTAGTGTGAGAAACAGAAATAAAGTAACCTTTGTCAGAGAGAAATGGAAAATTTGCTAAATTCTGCGAATGTTTATGCAGGCCAGTAGTTTTTTTAAAACATGTAATTAACATCTCTTGTATCCCAGGAATTGCCTGGGGGTGCCTGCGATTCAGAGTTGAGGCAGAAAGGAATTCTTGCCTTAACTTGAGGCATTTACCTTAACTTGAGGATCTTGAGGAATTCACTGTCCAATGGCAAGTAAACAGTCTATTGCAATATATTGTTGTGTGAGTTGGGATGGAGGAAAGCAGAAAGAACTGAGGAAGCAGAGGCAGGACCCTGTCAGTCTAGAGTCTCTGAGAGTAGCGTAAGATAGGGAGGCAAACGTGAGCTTCAGAGCCTGGCTTGAGTTTAAGCCGGATTATTTACCAGCTGTGTGACTCTGGGTAAGTTACTTAGCCTCTCTGTGCTTCAGTTTCCTATTTTAAAAATGAAAGTGAGAATACTAATAGTAAGCTATTTCATAGGGTGGTTGTGCTGGTTAGATGAGTTAATAAGTGAAAAATACTTTGAACAGGGCCTAGTTCATGGTAAGCGCTGATTACAAGCAAAGGCTATCAGGTGTGCCTAATCTTTAGTGTAGGTGAGTGAGGGGGGAGGTTACTTAGGCAAGGTTTCCACTGTATTGTTAGCAGATCTTGCTACTCAAAGTGTGGTCCCTTGACCAGCAGCATCAGGGGGCTTGTTAGGAATGTGGAATCTCAGGCTCCTCTCAGACCTCCTGACTCAGAATATGCCTTTTAACAAGATCCCCAGGTAATTTTTTTTTCCTTTTATTTTTTTACTGAAGGATAATTATTTTACAGAATTTTGTTGTTTTATGTCAAACCTCAACATGAATCAGCCATCAGTTCAGTCGCTCAGTCGTGTCCAACTCTTTGCGACCCCATGAAACACAGCCATAGGTACACATATATCCCCTCTGTTTTGAACCTCCCTCCCATCTCCCTCCCATTCCACCTCTCTAGGTTGGTACCGAGCCCCTGTTCCAGTTTCCTGAGCCTTACTGCAAATTCCCCTTGGCTATCTACTTTACATATGGTAATGTAAGTTTCCCTGTTACTCTTTCCATACATCTCACCCTCTCCTCCCCTCTCCCCACGTCCATAAGTCTGTTCTCTATGTCTGTTTCTCTATTGCTGCCCTGTAAATAAATTTTTCAGTGCCATTTTTCTAGATTCCGTATATATGCATTAGAATATGATATTTATCTTTCTCTTTCTGACTCATTTCACTCTGTATAATAGGTTCTATGTTCATACATGAAACAACTGACAAAGGATTAAATTCCCAGGTAATTTTTTAAAGCAGATTTTCAAACTGGAGAACCACTGGGGTAGGAAAGTGATTCTGAGACCTGACTGCACATACCTGAAGAGGGGATATACAGGCAAAGGCACTGAATTCTGGGACAGGAACACCTGCAGGTCTGTGTTGTGGGACCAGAGCTGGGGGTTGCGGGAAGAAGAGGAGATACACACGAGCAAGGCCATGGCAGAAGGGCCGACCCTCATCCCTGGGCAGGTTTGCAGCAGTGAAGTCAGGAATGTGGTTGCTTTTGAGCTGGGAAGCTCAACATGGTGACCTGCAAAGGCTAGAGGGAGGGGGGCTTTCAACTGTCCTGAAAGAAAAGCTGAGACTTGGAGTCAGTGAAGGTGGAGAGGAGGAAATGAGGTTGAGGATTATAAGATGACGACTCAGGCAAGCAGGACTAAGCATGGGAAATGAGGGAGGCAGAGGAGTCAAGCGTGACTCAGCCTTTGAACTTACGTGACTAAGTTTAAAAAGCTGCTTTTTGGAAGTTTTTCTTCACAGCTCCTTTCCAGGGTTTCTCTCTTTTTCAGTTTCCTAAAGACTGCCCAGTGCAGAACCTTCTATTTCCTATCCACCCGTGGACTTCTTGCAACACACTGAACAAGGTTTCAGCATTGCTTCCAGCCATGCAGTGGTTTGGGACAAAATGTCCCATCAGATCCCTGGAATGATGGTGGAATTCTTCATCTTTTTCTCGTGTCTCTAAATATCTGTTCAATTCTAGCAAAACTTCAGTTCCCCAGGTCACTTACCGAATGAATTGTTCCATGTGTAAGCAAAGTTTTCAAGTAGCTGGCAACTAATATTTTAATGTGTGAAAAAAATTTATTGAAAACATTATACTGTTTTTGAGGACATATTTTAATGCCTTAGTTTTCACACTTTCTGAAAGCAATGGGACCTTTCTGAAAAAAAAAAAAAAAGAATTATAGAATCTCAGTATATAAAACAGAATAAAGAGAGTTACTTTAAAGAAGTAAGGAGCAGGCCAAGCCCCTGGCATTCGCTTTCTGATTTCTGCATAATTTATTTCCTTAGAGTCTTCCATATACACCTTGGACCCCGTCAAACAGTTTGAACTTCTTTGTTTTAAAATGAACTTATTCTGTGCTGATTTCTTAAACAGAAGAATCAAGTGTAATTTTTTTCTGACTGGAGGCTTTGTCATTGGTATCATTATCATGGCATGATTGAATTGGTACAGATGTCTTTCACTGTAAGTGATAGAAATCCAACTGTAATACCAGCAAAATGATGAATTTATTGGCACATATAACTGGGAAGTTTTGAGTGATGATAGAGATATCAGGTCTGGTTGTATCCAGGTGCTAAAATGTCTTCATCAGGGTTCATCCTCTCTCTTTGTCTGTCAATTTCAAACTCTAAATGTGTCAACATTTAACAATATTTTCTCCTTTCAAAAGGAGTGCTTTATATGCTGCATACAAGAAAATTTGGGCAGTCTCAGGTAAAATCATCATGGGTCTTAGATCAGAAAACCTCTGTATAGCATTTCTTGTGGAAGGTCTCTTTAGTTACTCTGCCTGAGTCAATGCCATTGAGATTGACAGTTGCTCTAGAATCCCATAGGATGGGCTAGCTATGAAAAGGATGCTGTACAGACGATGGCAATGTAAGTCTACCACTGTGCTGCAGTCTCTTTTAAAAAAAATACTGAATTTGTACTGGGACCTGAGGCAGAGACCAAGGATGAAACAGAAAAACACCCAGAATTGAGCAATAAGGACATCTGTGTAAACCACAGACTAATGTCAATATAATGTGAAGAGTTGTGTCTGAGAGGAACTGTTCTGGAAGAAATACTTTGGACTGAATAAATGAACAGTTAACTGCGCTGGAGGAAATCAGGAATGGCTTCATGCAGGGGGTGATATCCAATGGCATTTGCATGGGGGAAGAGAAATGTGATCTCAGGTGGAAGGACCAGAGCATGGAAAAGTATGAAAGAGGTTGGGGCGGTCAGAGGTGAAAAGCTGGGGCTATAGACTTGGCAACAGAAGCCACTCTTTTCCCTCAATTTGTCCGTATGCCCCTTCCCCCTTCACCCCTTGCTGGTTCTCCCACCTGTTCCCAAGAGTGGTAGTACTGTCTCAAAAGCTGGAGAGATGGCGTGTATGTCCATGGCTATATCCAGCCTCTCCTCTCCCAGACTGCAGACCTGCTCCAGCTCTCATCTCCCCCATCCTCAGGGCAACACCCCATGCTGCCTCAGTTACCACCTACCCAACCAAGAGACTCAGCCATTCTTCTGCTCTCCATCTCTTCTTCTTTCATGTGTTCTGTTTGTCCTCTTGCTGCTTCTGCACTTTTCAACCTTTTTATGTAAAGAAAGAGCACCAGTTTTAGAGACCATCAGCCAATCAGAACATTTCTCTTTACTCCAGTGAATTTTTGAAACCTGGCTCCCTATTACAATAACCTGGAACACTTGTAAAAATTTCCTAATGTGCAGGCCCCACCTCTAGAGGCTGTGATTCAGTAGGTCAGGTGGAGCCTGATGGTCAGTAATTTGTGAAGTTCCCGAGGTGACTCTTAATATGCAGTTTGGGAACCACTGCTTCACTCATTATGTAGAATGCCTCATGCACACACAGGGGCCTTAGAACCTTCTCACAGAAGCCTGTCTGTGACTCCCCTGCCCAAAGATCCTGCCACAGCAGAAGCCTGGTCCTTTAATGGTCATGAAGACTTTGCTATAGTCAGGTTTTAATAAGATAGTCCCAAGCTTGTTACACTGTTGTCTTGTTCATAAAAAAATTATGTTTTACCCTTCCAGACATCTAATTTTGCAAATCAGTGTCAGGTACAGAAAAGATCCTGTCACTTGAGAGCAAGGCATTCAGTAATTTTAAAGGTCAAAGACCCATGTGGAAATTAGCTTTCAGCTATTGAAATACATTGACTTACACACAACAGAAAATGTGGTCTCGGGGCACACTGGCTATTTACACATCTATAAATTAGTCCATTAGTGGTGTGCATCCTGATATCTCAAGTACTCGGTGATGATCCCGGTAGTATGGTGAGAAACACTCGTAAATGAAGAAAGGGACTCTGTTTGTTTAAAGGCTATTGTAATAACAGCTCTCATGGGTGGAGCACCTACTTTACAATAGGCACCGCGTGGTGTTTACCTCAAATCCTCACACCAGCCCTGCAAGCAGGAAACTCAGGCTCATTTTAAAAAGGGAATTTACCTAGAATAATATGTTTACAAGTACAAGAGCTAAGCTTCCACACCAGGCTGATACCGACCAGGATTCTTGACTTTCCCGAATCCATGGGAACTAGAAGCCATACTAGAAATTCAGGCAAGGCTTTACTGGGGCCCCTGCTGCTGCAGAGCGGGAAGTGAGAACAAACGACAGGTTCCTTTCCTTGGTCACTTGCTCTCTGACAAGGGGGTGGTGAACTTCTTTTTTTTTTTATATGGGATGAGGGTAGGAGTGTGTCCAGGGATTGGGACTGAGGGGTGACTTAGGTGTTTTGCCCACCTCTAGGGCTTCCTTGGTAGCTCAGACATTAAAGAATCTGCCTGCAATGTGGGAAACCCAGGTTTGATCTCTGGGTCGAGAAGATCCCCTGGAGAAGGAAATGGCTACCCACTGCAGTATTCTTGCCCGGAGAATTCCATGGACAGAGGAGCCTGGTGGGCTACAGTCCATGGCATTACAAAGAGTCACTTATGACTGAGCATCTAACATGTTCACTGCTCACTGGTGGCGGTGAGTGCAGAGGGCTTGCTCATTACTCTGCTTTTGGACCTGATACACAGTTTTTGTTCCTGAGTTTTCAGAAGTGGCAGTTGGGGTTTTTTGGTCATTCTATAGCTTTTGTCCATAATTTGCCCCAGCTGTGCATGCACACAGTTATTTTTAGCGCCATATAGTTTTTTTTTTTTTTTTTAAATTTTGTTGCTTGAGAGGTTTGCAAGCATTACAGCACTGCAGCAAAGGGCCCCAGGTCCCAGTCTATCTAAAGACCATCTGAGCAAAAAAATGTCACCATCTCTTGCACCATGTCTCCTGACCAGTTCCTGATAGTCAGTGACAACAGTGTGCTGGGCATATGCTCTGTGTGACCCGGGAGCAGGGTTACTCCCAGTGCCGAGAATCTGTCCCCAGAACCCTCGCCCACGCTGTGTATTCTTTTTTGAAAGAGTATTGTGGATTTGACAAGTGGAATATGACGGATTATGCTAATTTTTTTTTTTTCGGATGTTAGTTCTGACCAGTTTGCTTAATTTTAAATGATCTGACTCCAGTGCATTTTATTGGGAGAAATTCAGAAGACATGATAGGTTGGTTTGTTTCTCTGAACTGTTAACTGGGGAAGGGGAAGAGAATTGCAAGCTTCTGAGCACTGACTTTCATGTTTATCAACATACCAGTCATCAAGGTAGAGAAGTAGAAATTTCCAGTCACCTTAACCAAAAGATTACAAAGCGTGTTTTGCTTTTTTCTCTCAGTTGGCCGAAAATTGTGTCTCCTAACTGTTTTGCATTTGGGAGTAAAACGGAACTCGCTAGCAAAATGTCTGTTTTGATAAATCGGGAACAAAAAGACCAAAACTAATGGCTTCCACAGTGGAAGGTGCCCTGGGAAATATAATATAGAATAGTGGAATCGGGGGCTTGTTTACCACAATTCTGTGTATCCATCTGATGGGGAGTATAAATAGTTTTCTTTGCACAAAGGGACCCAGGGAATAGTGAATCAGGGAATAATTGACTTGTCTTGGTATGTTTGTGAATGTGCATTTATATCTGATGGCAAATATGCTGTTGGCCTTTGAGTTAGTCACTCACCATAAAATTTCCTCAGCATCACATGCACTAGGATAGCATGCCCATCCACCTCTCCCCCGCTCCCAAAGAAAACATTTGAAATTAGCATTAATCAGCCAATGTTTTATTTGGGGCCCTACATGAAAGCCACCTACTGCAGCTGACTGCCATTCAGCAGGCAAGAAGTGATTTGCAATATAATTTAAATGAAGAGTTGGTTTCCTTTCCCATTTAGAACACACCAGTATGGAAAACTGATTGTCAGCCATTCTGGTGATGTGCATCAACTTGGCTATTCACTCAGAAAATGAAGTTTCCTGAGACACCGGCACATTTAATTTATTTTTTTTCGCTATGAAGTTAACTTCAGCTTGTTAAATACAATGACGATCCAAACCACAGAAAAACCAACACCATTAATTTTAATGCTCATAATGTAATGGAAAGAGATTATATTCATTTGGGATTTTTTTTCCTTTTAATAGAATGTTTACTTGCCCCTTTCCTTATGAGTTAATTATTATTTTCCTTCCATAATGCTCTGCTTATATCTGAGCAGCTAGTGTGTCTGTTAATGTCTTGAGTTTATAAATTGTTGGTGAATCTATCATTTTGCCGTGTCTGTCACTAAAACATCAATAGCTTGGCAGTGTGGTGAGCAAAGATATGGCAGATAGGGATGCAATGGCCCCTTACAGAATTCTCTCATCTATTTTTATAAAACATTTAATTTTAGCAGTTTCTGCTCTATGCTTTGATAGGGAGATTGAGTGACTTTTCAGTGAATTATATAGTAGTGAGTTAAGAATTGGTAACTTTCTCTTGCTTATCGTTCATGTTTGTTTGTTAGTCTTAAATTTTTTTAAACTGTTTTGAATTAAATTTTTAAAAAATTTTTATTGAGATATAGATGATTCACAATGTTGTGTTAGTTTCAAGTATACAGCAAAGTGATTCAGTTATGCATATATATTCTTTTTTAGATTCTATTCCATTATATGTTATTACAAGTTACTGAGTATAGTTGCCTGTGCTATACAGTAGGCTGGTCATCTCATTTATCTAAAGTAGTATATATATTTTAATCCCAAACTCCTAATTTGTACCCTCCTTCCCCTTTGGTAACCACAAGATTGTTTTCTATGTCTGTGAATATATTTGTGTTTTGTAAATACTTTTTAAATATTTAAAAAATCTATCTATTTCTTCATTTAATAGACACTTAGAGAGCAGTTAGTTATGCAGGTAGTGTGCTAAGTATTAGTGATTAAAAATAACTAAGACATCAACCCCATCTTCTGGGAGCTCAAAGTTCTGAACCGGACTGATAACAAGGAATTGTACCACAGAATGGTGAGTGGTGCAGGTGAGCCAGAACATGGTTATGGAGGGAGCTCTCTCTCTCTGCAGAGGGGACCATTAAAGAAGGCTTTACAGAGCAGAAGATGCTAGAGCAAGATCCCAGAGACCTGGGCCTTGAGTTCTTCAGGTTGGCAGTTCAATGATGGTGAGGGTGGGGAAAGACGGCACAGGCAGAGGTAATAGCGAATTGAATTCAAAGGTGTGATGGACAGGAGCTTTTTGTTGGAAACCAACTACATGCTATTTAAATAGTGATAATAGGAGCTGATATTTAAGTGCTCAGCACACATGCCACACACTGAAATTCCTGCATCTGCAAACTCAAGCCTCATAATGACTCTTTGAAGTTGGTGTTATCAGCATCCCCTTACAAACCAAATCAGTGCCTGGAGAGATTTGGTAATTTGCTAGACATCACACAGCTGATAGGATCAGTACCTAGACTGGAGCTGATGTTCTTTGACTCCAAAGTCTACAAGTATTATGCTCATGGCCTCTTTGCCCTTTAGAGCCTTCAGTCTAGTTATGCTGATAAGACACTTAATAGTGACTGGCATTCAGGACTAAGGGGAAATAATAACAGTACCTATCACCTGTGGAGAGGATTAAGTGAGATACAGAAAGTGTTTAGAACAGTGCCGGATACATATCATAGCATTTTTAAACTGGTATTATGATGACTGATTTCCTAAAAGTCATGGAGCTCAGTAAATAGGAATTTGATAGTACTTAGGAATTAAACTTCTTAGGGGTAGTTTATTGCAGGGGTTATTATTCAAGAGACACTGTTGAGCTGGTAGCATTTGATACACACCTGAATGGCTTCATTTTAGGATTCCCACAGACAGGACTTGGGGACAGGGATGTATTTCAGTAAGAGAGAGCAGAATGCAGAAATGCAAGCAGACTGGAAAATTCCATCATGTTTGAGAAAAGTGAAAAAACCAATTTGATGAGAGCAGAAGATCTTTAAAGAGAAACAGGAAGAATAAAATTAAACAGGTAGTTAGAAATTGATTATAACTAGTGATATTTATCAATTGTTTGGCACTGTTTATCTTTTGCATTATTTAGTCACCATACACATTTTCCTGGGATTATAGACTCGATGTTTTCATTTGAAGAAAATGAGGTTCAGAGAAGCAAGTTATATAATAATTTGCTTTACCATCATCCATCTAAAAAGAGGTAGAACTTGAACTTGAACCCAGGTCTATGTTACTTTCAGTACCATGCCTCTTCGACCACATCATCCTTTCATTTTTGTAGCTCTGACCTTTCTATATATCATGAACATTGAAAGAATAATTTTTCTAGTGAAAAGAGCAGGGGGAAAAAGTAAGAAAAATGTATCATTTTGTTCTTAGAGTTTTGCTTATCAACCACTGTAGCCCAATATTTTCCCAGTTAATAGCCTGTGTATACTTCTATTGAGATGGAAAGAATTGGTCTCCCTGATTCCCTAGACACACACCCTCCCTCTGGTTTCCTATCTGTGTGTACCTGTTACAACAAGTACCATAGATAACACCCCACCTCCTAGAATAAGAGCTAATATTTCTGATATTCAAGAAATGCCAGGTATCAGGGCTAGAACCCCAGTTCCACCCTTCATAGCTGTGGTCAAGAACAAGATTCTTATGCTCCCTAAATTTGTTTCCTTATCTCTTTAATGACAATAGTAATGGTTCCTATGTCAGGGGGTTATTACTACAAATAAATGGATTATTCCACGTAAAGACTAAAACTGGGCTTAAAGTGCTACAATTGTTCATTAAATAGTAGCATTATCGTTGTCATTGAAAGTGAATGAATGTTAGTAGCTCAGTCTTGTCCGGCTCATTGCAACCCCATGGACTGTAACCTGTCAGGCTCCTCTGTCCATGGAATTCTCCAGGCAAGAATACTGGAGTGGGTAGTCATTCCCTTCTCCAGGAGATCTTCCTGACCCAGGGATAGAACCTGGGTCTCCTGCACTGCAGATGAATCCTTTACTGTATGGGCCACCAGGGCATTCCTATCACTGTAATTAATAGGCCTTATATCTTGTGTCTCTCCCTCAAAATTGTGTGGCCAGCTCTGTTGGGGAAGACATGAGAAAGCTGTGATTTCATTCATTGCTGAAGAGAATATAAAATTGCACAGTCATTGTAGATGGTAATTTGACAATGTCCAAAATTTATAAGCATTTTTTACCCAGTAATTCTACTTCTAGGCATTTATCCTAGAGATAGATTCATACAAGTGAGAAATGTAGAATTTGTACCTATTGAATTTTAGCCTACATATAACGTAGTCCAAATTTTTAGAATACAGATTGATGAATGCATTATGCTTTGTTTGTACCCATGTACACACGACATTATTGGGGGCTTCCCAGGTGGCTCAGCCATACAGAATCCACCTGCCAATACAGGAGATGTGGGTTTGATCCCTGGGTTGGGAAGATGCCCTGGAGAAGGAAATGGCAACCCACTCCAGTATTCTTGCCTGGAAAATCCCAGGGACAGAGGAGCCTGGAGGACTTGATGGGGCCACAAAGAGTTGGACACGACTGAGCAACTGAACACAACACAACAACCAGACTACTTAGTCTGACACAACATGAGGCAGAGACACTGACAAATGTCCTTTTGTTTAGCTTGGCACAATTGCTATGGATCCCTGTGCCCCTGGCCTACCTACATGTACACATACACTTTAGATGATGCTTCATTCTGAGCCACGTACTCTAAACGCCGTTGTGACCATTACCTCCAAACTCTGTCCTCCTTCCTCCTCATTGACATATTGACATATACTTCTTTCATTACAGCGATGTCCTTGGCTTCTGTCCATGACGATTCCTGATTTGTGGCTCTGGCAGTCTTGGGAAAACAGCATCCAATTTCTTCCATCCAGATTCTGGGGTCTACATTTCCCTAGCAGCACCCTGACCCAGCCTGGTCGTATTGGCCCAACCTTTTCCTAGGACACGCGTGAGTAAAATACTTGACTCTTCCACGAAAATAGTTTAAAGTATCCCCTCCCTCCCCACTGCACCCTTCATTTTGGAGCAGGATTTTGTTTCTCTCAGATGCTGTTCCAATTCTCTCCCTTTCTGGAACTGACTGACTGTCCCATAGTGAATGCCCTCAGGTTCATTATTTGTTTAATCACGGACTTATTCAAGGAGCCGGTAGCCAGTCCAATCTGAGGACTGGAAGGCAAAAGCCTTTGTTCTCCTCCTGTGTGGTTCCATTCAGGGTTACTTGTCTCTGACTCAGACTGGAGACTAAATGGATTAGAATAAAACCAATTTAAGGGAAAAAAAGAAATGTTCACAGACACAGAAATAGAGATTCCTGCTATCTTGGCTGTCTAGAAGATCTGCGGGCCTCACCAAGGAATTTAAAAAGTAATGTTTCTTATCATAAGTGACAGAAATATGCTGCTTTCTGCATCAGTAGATATGAAGATTAAAGGGTCTGACCGTATTAAACAATTTTGCACAGCACCAGGCACCCTGGGCTCTGCTCTCTGCCTTATTACCCTTCATCTTGTGGCTATTTCAGGCCCAATTTAAGAATACAATGCAGTCTGGCTTTGCAAATTGACATCCTTTAATTTAAACTGTCTTGTGGGAGAATTAAGAAATTATGGAACAATTATTCGCCTTGAGTTGAAAGCTGGATGGCATCCTGAGATCCTTGTACATCAGCCATTTGAATTGATTAAGTCACATAATTGAATTACACCTTTGCCCCCCATAATATCTTGTGGCAAATATGTTGGTATTTCGTGTTGGGGAAAATGCTTCCATAAAAGTAAAATAGGGGTCGGGGTTGAAGATTGACTTGGGTGTCAAAGAAAACCTAGGGGCAGGGTGGGCTGACGTTTTGAAATTTTGTGGGGAAGGTTGATTAGCAGAGCAAGTGTTCCATTTGGAGTTTAATTGGAAGTTCACAGATCAAAACGATGTACATGATACATGGAGAAGTATGCTTTCCCCTTTTGTGATGTCCTTCAAACTTCAGCTTAAGAGTGCTTCACTCATTCTCGAAGCTTTTTAAAACATCTCCCATGAACAAAGATGCTGTGTCTGATATAGCTTCCTCTGTCCCCTCTGTTTTCCTATGTATCCTTCAACCAAGGCACCTCCCATAATGAAGACAAGTCTCTTTTACCCCAGGCCATGGGTTGAGGCGGGACCTGTGTCCAGCTCACCTAGCATGAATTGTAGTACCTGATCAGTATCTGTCTATTGAGGCTTTCTTTGGAAACCTCCATGGTTTAGTTTCTAAAATCAATCTTCTTTTGTATGATGGAAATCAGAAGGACCTGGAATCTGATAGTAATTTTCAAAGCATCATTCTAAAGTAGGGGTTTTTGCCAGCATTTCCTCAAGGATTTTTTTTTAGATTTTATGATCTAAAAAAATTTTTAGATCATTTTCTCAAGGATTTCTTAAACACCAACTCTGTCCATTTAACAAATGTTTATTAGGCACTGATTATATACAAAACTAAGGTAGTTGCTGAGGGGAAAAATATCCAAAAATATTTCTTGTTCTTTTGAGGAGCTCAGAGTCCACTTGGAAATTAGGGATGTGGGTGCAAGAAATAGCCTTGGTGACTGAAAGAGTGAGCAGGAGGCTGTTGAATGGTCCAGGACTATGATAGGGGGCAATGATCAATTCCATTTTATTCCCCTCTGAAGTTTGTTCTGCCCTTGTTCTGCCCTGCCCCCTCCCCCCTCCCACATCATTCATTTTGGAACCCAACAGAGAAGAAATCTTCTCAGACAAATGGCTTTTGGTCAGGCAGGATGTGTGCTTTTCATTGGAAAACTCCGCCTAGGGAGAAAACTTTTAAAGCGTGATTCCCTGGACCCCAGCTTCCGATTCTCCATCCTCCCGTGCATTCTGGGTCTTCATGGTCTTTGTCTATTCCATGCAGCACATGAATCTCTCTGTTTTCAAAAGTGCTTTACCTTTTCTTTACCTTTATCAGAAAACACTCTTGGAGTTTTAAAACCCAACTACAGCTATCCTCCTGAATATATCTGTGTGGAAGGGATTAATCAAGTCTGTCAAACATTGAGCTGTGAAACCTTTAATATTTCTAAAAAGTTTAAAGCCTGCATATTTATCACATGCATTGTTGAAAATAATCTTTTTTTTTTTGTAAAAAAATAAAAAATTTAAATGCTCACTGTGGTGATGAGCTCAGTGGGTGGCAGGCTCAAGCAGGGGCCCAATAGTGATACTGAAATGGAGTTTCTGCTAAAATCTTTCTCTGACATCACTCCCCTAGAGACCACCCATTGTCTACCCCACACCTGTGTGGATGAATATTTCATATTGTGGAATTCTAGAATCCTGGTGCTCAAAGGGAGAGAAAAGGAGAAAGGGACTGGTCTTTGTTGAGTGCCTGCTGTGTGCTGGTGTCCTGTCTGCGGGCTGTAACAGAGCTGCCACGCCGTCACTTTCGCAAGTTCCTTATAGTGAGTGCTATCATAGCTAATTTATTGACAAGGAAGCGAAGATTCAAAAAGTAAAGCAGTTTTCACAGGATCACACAGATAGTCACTTGCAAATCTAGGACTTGACCCTAAATTAAGTAGCCTCTCTAATTCTTTACTCTGTTTATGTGGCAAAAACCTGGCAAATGCATAACACAAAGTAGGATCTACGAGAGGATCCCCAGAGTTGTTCAGACTGTGACTGTTATGGTTCCTGTGGGTTTTTAATGAAGAATCTTTGTTCCTCAGACAGAGAGACATTGTAGATTATTGGGCATGATTCTGAGAATCAGAGGTGTTAGGTTTTAAGATGTTTAATCCAGCAGTGGTGTAGTTTCTTTAGAACAGGGAGAGAGTCACAGGGCTTTTTCTTGAAATAACTATTATAAACACTATATTTCACGATTTATTTACAAAATACTTTCACATGCACAGCCCGATTTACTCTATTCTGCAGTCTTGTGATACCACATCAGCATTATTGCCATTTTACAGATGGGAGAACTGAGGCCCAAAGGCATGATAAGTCCTGCCCAGGCCATTCAGCGAGAAGCAACTCAGTTGATCCTCCAACTCACTTCTTATAGTGCTGAAATGAAAGTCACTCAGTCGTGTCTGACTCTTTCCAACCCCACGAATTATACAGTCCATATAATTCTCCAGGTCAGAATACTGGAGTGGGTAGCCATTCCGTTCTCCAGGGGATCTTCCCAACTCAGGGATCAAACCCAGGTCTCCCGTATTGCAGGTGGATTCTTTACCAACTGAGCCACCAGGGAAGCCCAAGAATACTGGAGTGGGTAACCTATCCCTTCTCCAGTGGATCTTCCCAACCCAGGAATCGAACCAGTGTCTCCTGCACTGCAGGAGGGTTCTTTACCAACTGAGCTATCTGGGAAGCCCACAGTGCCAAAGCACAATCCTACCACTATACTATACTGTTTTGTTCTGTTTTTTAAGCATTTGATTATTATTCCTAAGAATGCAAAAAATACAATTTCGAAAAGAAAAGCTCGAGAAGACCTTAGAGACCCATCAGCCTTGTTTTCCAGATTTGACAATAGATGCACAGACCCCAAAAGTAGTTTAAAAGAGGCCCAAACAATGTGTTATGATAACATTGAGGAAAGGTGAGTGTATTCATATGGCTATGACTAGTATATAACCAGGGAGGGCTGCCTTGAGGTGGTAACACTTGATAATTTCCTGAAAGAAGGAGAAGAATTTTAATAGAGGTTGAAAATTCGACAAGTGATGCTAAAGCAGAAAAAAGGAATGATTGTGTGGCAAAATGGCAATATGGTGGTCCCATGGGCAGGGGCTCTTCAAAGAAAGCTTGAGTTAGTTGTTTCAGTATAATTAATTGTGTAACTGTGTTGCCAGACTGCCCCAGTAATACGGTACACATGTAGCACCCCTGCCAGTCAGGTACTGTCTTCCTCATGCCTCCACTTCATACTCCAGCTTCACATCACAGCCAGGACCAAGAGAAAGACCTGAGGTTGGGATGATTCGCAAGTCCAAAGTCACTTTGTCGCCTCCCTGTGTTTATCTGTCTGTGTTGTGGTGGGAGGCAAAAAGGATATAAAACTTAGGAGGGAGAGATTTCTGCTCCCAGGTTACTGTGAAGACCACAGGCCCATCTCTGGAACTCCTTTGGGTGGGCGAGATGTTTCCCCATTTTACATTCAGCAAACTGTAATTAGCATCAGCAGGAGAGGAGAAAAGACTGTGTTGGGAAATATCACTTTCCTCTGCACAAGAGCCTTTGTTCTGAAGGGCGGTCCCCAGCATTGGGCTTTCTTGTGGGCAGGCAGTGTACAAGTGCCCCGTGTAGCTGAATGGGCTTCTCCTAGGGGTGAAGCACTTATGTTTCATAGGGGTCAGAGGCCAGATGATGAGTCACTTCACTTGGCAGAATGCACCTTGTTTACAAGTCAGCCACCTGGAATCATAAAGCTCTTGTATGGCTTCATTCATTCCATAAACACACATAAAACCACACGCAGGTAAGTTTTACAATATGCTGAACAGTAGGTTGGATGCTAGGGGCTACAGATCACCCATGCCTTTGTGAAAAGCATGCTGGTCAGAGGCAGATTCCTGGCTGGATACACAGAACCAGCTGAGGCTTTTTGATTTGGAGATCACTGAGTAAATCAGACACTCCCTGTGGATTAGTTAGGACAAGTAATACTAGCTGTGTTAACCACAACACTTCCCAGCCTAGATAAGCAGTTTTGTCTTGATAACCCTTAAACTCGGTTCCTACTCAAACAAGTGCAAGGTCACCTAAAAGATTACCCTTTATTACCACTTTGAGGGAAGCTTCCAGGAAAAATGATCTTCCACTGTAGAATGGAACTGTGCTGGAGAGAATGTAATTAATATCAATCTCAGGTACATGAGGAAACAACTTTATTTACAATTACTTGTAGTTTTAATAGAGAGCAAACAACCAAAATTTCCAAAAAGGAGGAAGATGGTTCCCTGAAGTTTTCACATATAAATAATGTAGTCATTAAGTAAAATATATTCTATTCTAAAGAATTTTTTCTTGTTCTTAATGGCATGTGGACATGAAGGTAAGCTTCAGGACTTTATATACAACATTATTCCAAATTGTTATAAGCATATCTCTAGATGTGTAGATGTTGACCCCGAAAAAGGCTGAAGACAAGGCATTAAGATATTGGGAGTGAATTTCCCTGTGTCATGGGATAAGGAAGACTTTTATTTCACTCTTTATATTTTTTCTTCTAAATCTGATATTATGATTGAATGTGCATCACTTTTATGAACATTAAAAAGTAAATCATTAAAAAATTAAATTGAAAAGAGGTACAGTTTGGATCAGGACCAACTCATGTGGGGGAGAATTATCTCAAGTATCTCAGGAGGGAAGAGGCTGAGAGAGCAGGTGCAAGCCAAGTCCTAGCACTGTGTCAAATCCAGAGAGGGAACCATGGTCTGAAGACCGGAAGACATCATGAAGATCAGGATTTCTACAGACTAGGGGGACCACAACTGGGCTAGAGAGCAGAAACCTCAACTCTAACTTGTATTCAAAATGGGAAAACTGCACTGACTTAAAAATTTAAGATTAGGACAGTGGGTTTAAGTCCTGGCTCTCTTGCTTACTAGCTGTGTGGCTTTGGGCATGCATCTTAAACACTCTGAACCTCATTTTTAGAATGAAAATAGTACTATCCTTTTTTTTTTTTTTTTTACCGTATTGCTGTAACGGTAACTGTGACCATACTTTGAACTATTATATACAACAAATATTATACACACACACACACACACACACATAGACACATACACACATATGCCAGGTAGGGCTTAGGGTCAAAATAAGAGGTGCTTTAACAGTTGGACCTATAAACACACTCCTTTGAATAACTAGAAAACAAGATAAGGATGGAATTACAGTTTAGTGTCACTGACAGTATTGATCAGCACCTTTTATTAGCTGTGACGCTTTCGACATCTGGGGAAACGGAAGAGACAGGGTCCAGCCTGGTTCACAGAAACCCGGGGTAGATTATCTGTAATACCATGGAAACTAAAGCCCGGCACTTCCCACCAAGTTCAAACAGACACTTTGAGATAAAGCCCCTTCCTCATTGAAGCTTTTCATAATCCTCTCCAGCCCTTGTACCTACTTGCACAGAACCATTACCAGGACAACCTGGAGCCCAAGTCTGGTGGAGTCTCTGTTGCTGTGACCTTTACCTGAAATTTGGGGATATTCATGCTGGGAAGTCTCTCCTGTTTTTTCTCTGCATGTTCAGCTTGGCATCCGGAAAATCATGGCCCACTACATTTCCAGCCTGCATTCCGGCTAGAAGAGAGGTGAGGTGTCCTGAATGAAATGATATAAGACATTATCAGTGCTCACCAGATGATTCTGGTAAGGGGGCACTCAGGTTGCAATACTGCACCGTCCTACAGAGCCAACGGCATTGAGAGTCAACATGGGAAGCTGTGACTTCACCTTCATCTTCATTCAAGCTGCTGTTACAAAAGCACCGTAGATCAGGTGGCTTAAACAACAAATATTTCTTCCTCACAGTTCAGCAGGCTGGGCAGTCCAAGATCAATGTGCCAGCAGATCCAGTGTCTGAGGGCCCATTTCCTGGTTGGCAGGCGGCAGCCCTTCCCTTGCATCATCCCCGGGCAGAGAGAGGAAGCCAACTGTCCTTTCTTTTCTTTTAAGGGCTCTCATCCCATTCATGAGAACTCCTTCCTCATGACCTAATTATCTCCCAAAGGCCTCCCCTCCTAAACCCAGGGCTGGAATTAGGATTTCAACATTATCAATTCTGGGTTGACACAAGCATGCAGTCCATATCAGCATCTCTGCTGCTTAACCAAGAGGTCCTGAATAATTTTCCCAATTCTGTCTGAAAAGTGCAAGTGTTAGTTGTTCAGTCGTATCCAACTCTGTGACCTCATGGACTGTAGCCCACCAGGTTCCTCTGTCCATGGAATTCTTCGGGCTGGATATTCTTCAATACTGGATTCTAAGTGGATCACTGCATCCAGCTCCTCAAGTGATGGAGACACCTATATGCCAGATACTGTGCCCAAGCATTTTTCACATGTGGAACCTCTGGCTCTGTCATTGCATTGTGCTTCCTCCAGCAAGAAGCATTTTGTTTTAATCCTCTGCTGACTGCTTTTTCTCCCTCCTGGGCACATCTTCATTTTTATGGTTACTATACTCAGCAAAGATGGGATGGAAATTTCTGAGATGTATTATTTTTCTTGAATAGTTGAAGAGGACCTGTTTGCTGATTACTTTACAATGTCTTTGAAAGTCAGCCTAAAGGTCTTTCCTCTGTCCATAGAATTGTCCAGGCTAGAATACTGGAGTGGGTAACCATTCCCTTCTCCAAGGGATCTTCCTGACCTGGGAATTGAACCTAGATCTCCTGGATTGCAGGCAGATTCTTTACCAAATGAGTCACCGGGGAAGCCCCTAAAGGTCTTCAGCTTAATTTAAATGGTGCTCGGTGACTTCTAAGAGAAAAAAGCATGAAAGCAAATGTGCTGTTTGCAGCTTAGTGATTCCCCCAAATTCTGGGCTTGTCTCTGATTTATCCTGCTAAGGAGCCTGTTGCTGATTATGCTGGGTGCCCTATAAATTAATGAGGGCTGGACTTCAAGGTGACAACAATCACTGAGTCTTTGAAGCAGAAAATGCAACATTAATACATATGTTTCAGAAATGTCCTTTTGTCTATATGTTTGGAGAAGAAAGTGCTGATGAGGATCAATTTCATATTGACTTTAAATTTTTCAATTGACCCAGAGCCCTTTTTATTAAGTAATGTGCACAAAAACATTTCATCCCAGGCCAACTTGATGGCTTGGAGAATTCCCTTCAGAATACGGCAACCTGGAGAGAATTAGAAAAGCGATTCATTCATTTACTCTTTTATTCTTCCTTTAATAAATATTTATTGAGCACTTGCTACGTGCTCATTTCTAGAAACTTCACTAGACTGTGAGCAAGACCCAATCTGCCCTCAAGGAATCTAAAATCTAATGAGCTCAACAGACACATCGATAAACAAACCTGGCCCAGTGTTTGTGTTTTGTTAGATGTAAGTGCAGGGTATGTAGAAATAATGAGGAAGGAATCAGAGGAATCCTGTGTCCTTGGTGAGTACTTAACTCTTTTTGATTGAATGAATGAATGAGTGAAGGAATGAGTGAATAAATGAGTAAGTGAGTGAGTTAGTGAATGAGACGGGCCCTCTTGAGCAAACTCTGGGAGATAGTGGAGGACAGAGGAACCTGGCGTGCTACAGTTCATGGGGTTGCAAAGAGTCAGACATGACTTGGTGACTGAACAAGAAATGGAGAAGGATGTAAAGGACCTTTAGGGCTGAGAAAATAGTATGTGCCAAGACAGGGAGGTGTGATGTTTTAAACATAGTCCAGGTGTGAGGGAAAGCAGAGGTGGGCTCCAGGGCGTCAAGGACGAGACATAAGGACCTTGGGTGCTGAGCTGCCACCTGTGCAGACAGACATCCTCATAGAAGGCAGAGTGGACCCAAGGGGCCTTGCCCCACTTTACAGGACAGGTCTCACCACACGAATTCCTCATCCTGCTACATTATCTTCTGTGTTTAGAGAGGAGATCATACATCAAGGAGGTAGTTGCCCATGAGTTCCTTTGGACACTTTCCTGAAGAAGCATAGCCCAGTAGTTCCAAAGTGCCTGTTCTGAGACTCAGTTTCAAATCCTGGCCCTGCCATCCAGCACTGAAAATATATTCCTGCTTGCTGCAAAGCCAGCCTATATCTTCTGCCCGGACTGAATGTTGGGCAAAACAGTGTGAAATCTCCCTCTGTTCACTGCCTTCCTTAATTTTCTCAGCTCCTCTTTCCCACATTCTTAGTTTTTTTCTTTCTGTTCACTGGTGGTACCACTTTGTTTTCTTTCATTTTGATCTTGTTTGGATTGTCAAGTCAGTCTGGGGAATCTTGAGAATCACTCTTGTGAGCGTGTACCTCCGGGACATGGTCCCTGGGTTTTGACTCACAGGTTAGAAATTCTGTTGCATTCCCCTGAACTTGACTCAATGGCTGCAGTGGCTGGGCTGGTTTACGGCCGTTTCTTCCCACGTTTGATCTTAGCAAACAGACAGCTGTGATAGAGCGGCTTCATTCTACTCACCTGCTGGCATCTTCATGTTTGGTCTAATAGCTTGTTAACTGTTCTGAGGACAGGCACTGCCCTTCCTGGCTACCATGGAGAGTGGTCTCTATGGTAACCACATCACATCAGGGACCACGCTCATTCTTCAAGGCTTTCCTTCTCCATTTTTCTCTGGTGGCTTCTGGGTAACCTGTAATGGTTGGAGCCCTGCCTCACCCTGCCAGGAAGCTACTGCTGATTTAAAGCCTCTCAAAGGAACTTAACAAGACACACTGCTTTCCGTTGGCCTTGTTGCTTCTTCTGTGTCACACGTGGTCCAAGCCTGCAGGGAGCTGTCATCTCTCCTTTATCATCTCTCTTTTTGGCATTCGCCAGGTATTGTTCACACACTCTCTCAGAAAGCTTTGACATGGTTTCTCCCAGATCTCTCTGCTCATTAGTATCTTGCAACAATTCTTTCTGAATCCCGGCATTCAATATGTTCTTTTTTTTTTTTTCTCTCATTTCTTTTTATTTATAGTCTTTTAGTCATCTTTTCAGAAATGACTCCCAAGCTGTCTGGTCTTCATCTGTACCAAAGAGACTTATGTCAAAGAGACGCATGTAGACTGTTCAGTTATAATATCTGAAGAAAGAACTGATTTGTGTGTAATAGGACTCTAGAGTGTTTGTTCTGCTGATTGCATTCAGGTCTCACCAATGATAGTACTAGTAATTGTTAATATTTATTTAGAGCTTATTATATTGCCCAGCTTGTGGTAGTAAGTACCTATATCTTCATGATAATCCCATAAATTAAGTACTCTTATTGTCCCCATTTTATAGATGAGGAAACTGAGACCCAGAAAGTTAAGGAACATGCCCTAGGGATCCCAGCTCTTAAATGGCAGAGCGAGCCCTTGAACTCTGGCCCTGGAATCCACATCCTTCACTACCATACTGTGCACTGGGTGGGCAGTGACCACTGATCTCTGTACATGTGTTCCTTGAAGACTCCATTTCTGCAAAGCCAAGTTGTACTCATCAACCATGCCAAGACTGTCACCTGCTTTGTGAAACCACCCAGTTTCCTCCATAGTCATGATATATGTTTATTTAATTATTTCAGTTCAGTCGCTCAGTCATGTCTAACTCTTTGTGACCCCATGGACTGTAGCACGCAAGGCTTCCCTGTCCATCATCAACTCCTGGAGCTTGCTCAAATTCCTGTCCATCAGGTTGGTGATGCCATCCAACCATCTCATCCTCTGTCATCCCCTTCTCCTCCTGCCCTCAATCTTTCCCAGCATCGGGGTCTTTTCCAATGAGTCAATTCTTCGCATCAGGTGACCAAAGTATTGGAGTTTCAGCTTCAACATCAGTCCTTCCTATGACTATTCAGGACGGATTTCCTTTACAATTGACTGGCTGGATCTCCTTGCAGTCCAAGGGACTCTCAAGAGTCTTCTCCAACACCACAGTTCAAAAGCATCAATTCTTTGGTTCTCAGATTTCCTTATAGTCCAACTCTCATATCCATACATGACTATTGGAAAAACCATCTCTTGAAGAATTTTCCATAGTTTGTTGTGAATTTAATCATTTCATAAATATCAAATATGGTGATTATAGCCCATTCATTCATCCATTCAACAAGAGTTTGTCAAATGCCTACCACATTACTGTGCTAAATGCTGTGGCTACAATGGTGAACAAAGAGCAAGCAGACCATGCTCTCATCCTACTTATTTTTGGAAAAAAAAAAAAAAAGAAAAATAAGGCAGAAGATAGGCAGACAGATAAAAAGAAATAGGAACAGTCAGCAATAGCTATATACATATACATATCCTTAACTATATCCATGTATCTATATTTCTATGCCTCTTTATCTATTGATTAATCAGTCTATTGATATTAGGGGTTTTTTCTTATCAATTTCTCCTGCCTATTTATGTGATAAAACTCACCACCTTAGCCTCACATCTAAGATCCTCCATAATCTGGCCTTAGATACCTTTCTAGGCTTATATCTTACCAGCTCTTGTTTCCTGATTTTTCAAATATCCACTCCAGCCCCATCTCCCAGAAAATATTTCCTCATTGGAAGCCATCCAAACACAATCACTGAGCTTTAGCTCAGTCTTTTTTCCTCTGCCTCAAGTTTCCTTTTTATATTTCCTTTCTCCCATTTCTCTTTGAAAGTGAAAAGTGTTAGTTATGTCCGGCTCTTTCAGATCCCATGGACTGTAGCCTACCAGACTACTCTGTTCATGGAATTTTCCAGGCAAGAATATTGGAGTAGGTAGCCATTCCTTTCTCTATGGGATTTTCCTGAGCCAGGGATTGAACCTGGGTCTCCTGCATTGCAGGCAGATTCTTTACCATCTGAGCCACCAGGGAATTTCTTTCTAAACACCAAGTTCCAACACCCCTCCTCTGAGGAACTGCCATAATCACCTCCTCACCCATACTCCCACCAGCGAGGAGTCGGTCTGCACTTCCTCCACTCGCCAGCAACACGAGACACACCCCTCTGTGACAGTGCCTATGACTCCATGCCCAGCTGTCCATGTGTGTGTTTATTCTCCCGACTAGGACTGCCGGCCCCTTGACCATGAGAAACAGGCCTTATTTCTTGCTGCATTTGAAGAAGCTTGCCCAGTGCCTAGTAGATACTAGACTTCTATTATTATTAAACTATTATTAACAACAATAACTTTGAAAGCATTTAATTGCCATCTGTATCTGACATTCTGTTAAGCATTTCACTTGTTTTATTACATTTTTCCATCATAAGACTCTTATAATGTAGATGATGATAAAAAAAAACTCCAGTTTACAGATGAGAGCTTAAGACTCAGAGAGTGTGGTACCCGCCCCAGGTCATGCACTCCAGAGCATCAAAGCCAGATGAGATCCCACATGGACTTTCTGTAAGGGATACGAGGGTGGAGTCTGCTTGTACCCTGCTCACCATTCTTACCCCAGAACCTAGCACAGTCACCTTGAAGGCACTTGATCAAATCCTATAGACTGGATGAATGGATGTTCTGTAACCACTGCCCTTTGATATTGGTGGAATGAACAGTGAACATGCGTCTTGAGTCTGCAGTAACAAAGAAATATAGAAATGCTTTTACTCCTGTAGGTAGTCTTAAACACACACACATAAGTGGAAAAGAAAACCAGAAAAGGGTTTTATAAAACTATGATATTCTGATAAGATGACCACTGGCTACAAGGTGTATGTTTTTATTTTTTTGTAGCGGTTGTCTCTGAGTTTAGGTGAAGTTGATGGCAGGTCCAGAACAGTCTTTTAGATGTTTGTGGGCCAGAAGGGTCAGACTTTGGAGTCAATACAGCCTGTTTGAATCCCATCTTTGCCATGACCTCTGTGTGACTTTGGGCCAGACAGTTAACCCCTCTGAAGTTCAACATAGTGATTGATCTGTGAGTTTTAGAATCAGATAGCATGACTCTAAGCTTACTAACTGTGGGATCTTGGGAAAGATACTTCCCTGTGCTTCAGTTTTCCTACCCGTAAGATGGGTACAATAATAGCATTTTTCTCATAAAGTTGATATGAGAATTAAGTAAATCAGTTTATCTGAAGCGTTTAAAATAGTACCTGACACCCAGAAAACTATATTTGGCTCTTAGATAATTGTATCTATTTTAGAGGTATGTAGTGAGTATTAAATGGTTAATATACTCATGAAGCATTATTACTCATAAAACCTGGGCTCAGAACCAGCACCATATCACTTCCATTTTATTCTTTTGGTTAAGGATGTAGGATAAGAGCAGATTCAGGGTTGTGGAGGGGGTGAACTAGGGGTCTAAATGCAGGAGGAGTGGCCCATCAGGGGCCACAGAGGAGTATCCTGTCACAGTGTTAATAGAAGAGGTGATACGGCTTTAGATCCAGGTTAGTGTCAGTGGGTATTAAAGAAGCAAAATAGATATCAGTAATTTCACCCTTCGACACTCATCTGTTCTGCTCTCAGAAGAGACCTCGGGCCCTTCCCTCAAAACCTGTTTCTCATTTTCTACAACATTCTCACCAAATGTTAGTATATGCTTCACACAAGAAATCAGAAGGATGTTTGAGAGATGAAATTGTTTCTAGAAACAGGTGCCCTGGCAACAAAAAAGGGGAAAATGGCAAAAGACAAAACATGAAAAGCTATAATAAAATGAAAAAAAAAAATCCTAAAAAAAAAAAAATCCTACAATGAAGAACAAATGAGGGTATTTAAAGCACAGACTGGCATACAGACAAGCCTGTATATTTTGTACATGTCCTATTTCTTCAGACACTAGGTTGCTACTACAGACCCTAATCTTTCCAGTCCCTCCATCAGTGATGATGAGGAAGGGGTCGATTGCTGATGCTCCTCCAGGGAGGCAAGGGTCCTCTCGTTCACAATGGAATTCCCATGACTGGCCCTTAATGGGTGGTTTGTAAGTATTTGTTAATGGTATTGTTAGTTATTTATTTAAATGGTCTGCTATTTGCTGGTACTATGTTAAATGCTTTCCAAATGCCATGTGATTCCACTTTAACTCTGTAAATCCTTTTTACCAATGTCAACTTTTTAAAATCTTCATTAGGATCATTTTTTTTTTTTTAATGTGGACCATTTGTACTGTGTTTATTGAATTTGTTACTATATTATCTCTGCTTCAAGATTTTGTTGTTTGTTTTTTTGTTTGTTTTTTTTTTTTTTGGCTGCAAGGTATGTGGGATCTTAGCTCCCCAACCAGGGATCAAACCTGTAGCCTCTGCACTGGAAGGTGAAGTCTTAACCACTGAACCACCAGGGAAGACCCTAGGGTCTATTATGGTTCTGTCTCCTAATCCATATTGTTTCCTTTTGCAGATTATAAGGAGCTCCATTCAAATCATTTGTTTACTGACCACATTTACTGAGTCCATGCTAAGTGCCTAAGAGTCCTGGGCCCAGTGGTTTTGATCTGACTCTGTGCTGTGCATTTTTGATATGAATGATATAAACTCATCCTAAGAGTTGTCATGTGAAGTAGGAACTTTTGCTAGTGTTGCTAATGAGAAAACTGCACCAAGAGAGGTTAAGCGAATCTTCCAAGGTCCTGTGGTTGGAAGGTGCCAAAGCTGAGATCCCATGGTCTTTTCATCATATCATGATGCTTCCTCCATCTCCTTCCTGCAAGATGGCCTTTCACCTGTACCCCGGCCATCTGCCCATTTGCTGAACCTAGAGCCCTTTCCCTACCCAAATGCAGAGCCTAACTGAGGCCGAAGCATTCACAGGCAGGATCGCAGTTCTCTCTGACAAATGCCCAGACATATACATTTGTTGCTTGTTGTTCATTTGCTAAGTCATGTCCAACTCTTTGAAACCCCATGGACTGCAACACCCCAGGCTCCTCTGTCCTTTACTATCTCCCAGAGTTTGCTCAAATGCATGTCCATTGAGTGAGTGATGCTATCTATCTCATCCTCTGTCACCCCCTTCTCCTCCTGCCCTCAATCTTTCTCAGCATCAGGGTCTTTTCCAATGAGTCAACTCTTTGCATCAGGTGGCCAAAGTATTGGAGCTTCAGCATCAGTCCTTCCAATGAATGTTCAGGTTTGATTTCCTTTAGGATTGACTGGTTTGATCTCCTTGCAGTACAAGGGACGCTCAAGAGTCCACTTCAGCACCACAATTAAAAAGCGTCAGTTCTTCAGCCCTCAAGTCTTCTTCATGCTACCATCCTCTGCTGCCCCTCTTTTTCTTTTGCCTTCAGTCTTTCCCAGTATCAGGGTCTTTTCCAATGAGTCAGCTCTTTGCATCAGGTGGCCAAAGCATTGGAGCTTCAGCTTCAGCTTTAGCATCGGTTCTTTCAATGAACATTCAGAGTTGATTTCCCTTAGGACTGACTAGAGGAGGGAATGACACACCACTCCAGTATTCTTGCCATGAGAACCCCATGGACAGTGTGAAAAGACATATACATAGGTAGGGACTAATATTTACTGAGCGCCTCCTGTATGCATCTGGCTTTGGGCATGCCATTTCCATACAGTGTTGCACTTCAACTTTATGTCAGACTTACAAGGTTAATACTATTGCCCCCTTTTACAGAGGAGGAATCAGGCTAAGAAAGGAGAAGTACCTTTCCCAAAGTCGTTCCCTCTCCCCAACTGCACAGCGCTATTTACTCTTCAAGGTGCCTCAGAGAGGGTTTGAATTATACAGAATATTGTCTAGGAAAACTTTATGAAAAAGATGAAGCCAGAACTGCAACTTGGAAAACACATCATGCAGCTAAGATAAGTCTGCTGAGGGCCAATGAACCTGTTATTACAGTTGTGATTAAGTTTCCATGTGCTTCTCAAATAAGATGTGTAAATATGATCAAAAAGATTTCTCTGCAGCACAGGGCTCCAGCAGATTCCACCCAGCATCCTAGTTCTGAAGAAAGATAATAAATTAGCTCTAATTAGCTTTCCCTCACATTGAAGCCAGTTTCTCCTGTTACCACTTTGCAAACAGGAGAGAGGGGAGCTCTGCTGGGATTCTCCTAAGGAAGCTGGTCTGCAAGGGGCTGGTGGTCACAGGTCTGGCACGTGACTTTTGGTTCTATATCACCTTGAGATGCTGTGCACAAACTATTTGTCCTCCCGGCCTTTGGTTTTTCCCTCTTGTAGAAGGAGGAGCTCAGACTAAAATATTTCTTTTCTTACACAGTAAGAGTCCACGAATCTTTCATCCTGGAGGGTTTCCTAGCTTGAAGCATTCACTTCATTTGTGCATGTAGTTACCGAATATCCATTATTTATCAGAAATTGACCTAGATACTGGGTAAGGACTCCACCTGCAATGCAAGAGATGCAGACATATGTGAGTTCGATCCCCAGGTTGGGGAGATCCCCTGGAAAAGGGCATGGCAACTCACTCCAGTATTCTTGCCTGGAGAATCCCCATGCACAGGGGAATCTGGCAGGCTCCAGTTCAGTAGAGTCACAAAGAGTTGGACACAACTGAAGTGACAGCACACACATACAACCTAGTTACTGGGGATATAAAAATGAGTAAAAATTGGTTTCTGGCTTTAAGGAATTTTTATTCTAGTAGGGAGAATAATAATATCCACTACTAATTCCTACATGCCAGGGACTTGGCTATGCCCAGAAAATATGTTATCTCATTTAATCCCTGCAAGAGACCTTTGAGATGGTACTTTTATTCATCTTTTAGAGATGGAGAAATAGTCTCAGAGATATTGTCACTTTTCCACAGTTTCATTGCCAGTATGAAAGGAATTCTAATTTCAGTTCAGAGCCTGATCTCTTAACAACTAGATTAGATTATCTCTTCCATGAAGTGTTAGAAGCCATTAAAGTATGGACCCAACAGAAGCAGAAGACATTAAGAAGAGAAGGCAAGAATACACAGAACAACTATACAAAAAAAGATCTTCATGACCCAGATAATCACGATGGTGTGATCACTCACGTAGAGCCAGACATCCTGAAATCTGAAGTCAAGTGGGCCCTAGGAAGCATCACTACAAACAAAGCTAGCAGAGGTGATGGAATTACAGTTGAGCTATTTCAAATCCTAAAAGATGATGCTGTGAAAGAGCTGCACTCAATATGCCAGCAAATTTGGAAAACTCAGCAGTAGCCAAAGGGCTGGAAAAGGTCAGTTTTCATTCCAATCCCAAAGGAAGACAATTCCAAAGAATGTTCAAATTACTGCAAAATTACATTCATCTCACACGCTTGCAAAGTAATGCTCAAAATTCTCCAAGCTAGGCTTCAAGAGTACGTGAACTGAGAACTTCCAGATGTTCAACTTGGATTTAGAAAAGGCAGAGGAACCAGAGGTCAAATTGCCAACATCTGTTCAATCATTGAAAAAGCAAGAGAGTTCCAGAAAAACATCTATTTCTGCTTTATTGACTATGCAAAAATCTTTGAATGTGTGGGACACAACAAACTGTGGAAAATTCTTAAAGAGATGGAAATACCAGCCAACCTAACCTGCCTCCTGAGAAATCTGTATGCAGGTCAAGAAGCAACAGTTAGAACTGGACATGGACCAATAGACTTGTTCCAAATAGGGAAAGGAGTATGTCAAGACTGTTTATTGTCACCCTGCTTATTTAACCTATATGCAGAGTACATCATGAGAAATGCTGGGCTGGAGGAAGCACAAGCTGGAATCAAGATTGCTGGGAGAAATATCAATAACCTCAGATATGCAGATGACACCCTTATGGCAGAAAGTGAAGAACTAAAGAGCCTCTTGATGAAAGTGAAAGAGGAGAGTGAAAATGTTGGCTTAAAACTCAACATTCAGAAAACTAGGATCATGGCATCCGGTGTCATCACTTCATGGGAAATAGATGGGAAAACAATGGAAACAGTGACAGACTTTATTTTCTTGGACTTCAAAATCACTGTAGATGGTGATTGCAGTCATGAAATTAAAAGACACTTGCTCCTTAGAAGGAAACCTATGACCAACCTAGACAGCATGTTAAAAAGCAAAGACATTACTTTGCCAAGAAAGATCTGTCTAGTCAAAGCTATGGTTTTTCCAGTAGTCATGTATGGATGTGAGAGTTGGACTATAAAGAAAGCTGAGCACTGAAGAATTGATGCTTTTGAACTGTGGTGTTGGAGAAGACTCTTGAGAGTCCCTTGGACTGCAAGGAGATCCAACAAGTCCATCCTAAAGGAAATCAGTCCTGAATATTCATTGGAAGGACTGATCTTGAAGTTGAAACTCCAGTACTTTGGCCACCTGATATGAAGAACTGACTCATTGGAAAAGACCCGGATGCTGGGAAAGATTGAGGGCAGGAGGAGAAGGGGATGACAAAGGAAAGATGGTTGGATCCCATCGCCGACTTGATGGACATGAGTTTGAGCAAGTTTTGGGAGTTGGTGATGGACAGGGAGTCCTGGCATGCGTGCTGCAGTCCATGGGGTTGCAAAGAGTCAGACACGACTGAGCCACTGAACTGAACTGATTCCTACATGCCAAGGACTTGGCCATGCCCAGAAAATATGTTATCTCATTTAATCCATGCAGAAGACCTTTGAGATAGTATTGTTATCCCCCTTTTAGAGATGGAGAAATAGTCTCAGAGATATTGTCACTTTTCCACAGTTTCATTGCCAGGATGAATGGAATTCTAATTTCAGTTCAGAGCCTGATCTCTTAAACACTAGATTAGATCATCTCTTCCAGAAAGTGTTAGAAGTGATTAAAGTAACAGATAGCTGATCATAGAGAAGCCATGGGATGGTGGGGTACATCCCACATGGGTGATCAAGAATAACTTTAGTTAGGATGGTGTCTGAATAGAATCTTAAGTGAAAGATAAGTTTTTAGTTGCTCAGGATGGAAGAGGAAAAAGATTTTAGGTGGAAGAAACAGGACAGAGAGGAAAGAAAGGCAAACAGTGATCGTGGATGAGGAAGAGAATGTTGTGTGAAAGGGAGCCTGGTGGATGGTAAGACTGGGTTCTGTGCTACGTTCCTTCAATGACAGATTGTTTCTCAGTACCTACCACCTCTGAAATCACATTATGAACAGTGACAATTACAATACTCCAGAGTTCTCAACCAAGGGCAGCTTTGTCCCCAGGTGACATTTGGCAATATCTGGAGGTAGTGTTGGTTGTGACAGCGGGGGTAGTACAGTTGGCATCTAAGCCAGGGGCATTGCACGATACCCTACAATACATGGGACAGCCGCCCACAACAAATAATTATCAGCCCTTTTAAAATGTCAGGAGCTCTAGTGGAATGACAAGCTGGGGCCACCTCATGAAGAACCTGGCAGGCCAGGCTGAAGAATTTACCCATGCCTTTTTCAGATCAGGCTACATGATCAGGCCTCATGTAGCCAAACGTAATAGCAGAAATGACAACAATAAACTCTTACCATTGCAAATAACCTCCCAGCACAAAAGACATCATTCCAGTTGCCTCAGCTATTTTATTACAGGCCTGGGATGACCTGGAAATGCAATTCTACCACCTCTGGTTCTGAACCACTCAGAGCTTATGAGAATATATGGACCCCCCCCCCCCCAATATCCCCTCTCCCACACACACACAAAGGGATGGCTTCTTCCTTCTTAATCAAATTAAGTAAATAGTGTCTCCTCAGAAACTCTGCACAGCTGAGGAATTTATTACAAATGACTCAATCTCATGGTTCTCCTATGGAAAGGAAATGGACTAAACCCCGTCTAACCTTCTTCACCCTGAGCATTTTGAAATACTAGACCAGAGCCTGTTTATTAAGTTAAGCAGTATTTACTGGATCTAACTTGTGAGTGTCAATATGGTGGAACTTAACTGCCTTTTAAAATGAAAGTCTACTTTTCATGATTATCTCGAGCATCCAGTGCTATTTTGCTTTTCTGCTACTGGTCAGGAGGAAATGGGAATTCAGCTGTGGCTTTGAGGAAGCTTCAGAAGTCAGTCTAGGAAAGACAAGATAACTGAGACATTTTGAGGTGGGCATCTCAGAAACAGCACAGGCTCTACAAACTGGCATGCCCATTTAAACACCAGTTTTGCTTTTCACTGTGCAACTATGGACACCTCTCTTAACCTCTCTGAACCTTAGTCTCTTTACCAAGAAAAATGGATAGCCAGAATTGTTATTAGGTTAATTGTGGTGAGGAATTAGGCATAAAGCACCCAGAGCAAACACTTAGTATAAAAAAAAAAATGATGATGTCATATCATTTTCCCACCCAGATCTATCTGCAGGAACCTGGAGTCTGGCAAACACACACACACACACACACACACACACACACACACACACACACACAAAACAATGAGGATCTGCTAATGAGATTTAGTTACTTTACTTGTCAAGGGCAGGAAAGAGGGGAGATTTCTTGTGGACTAGAGGCTTCTTAGCAATTCATACAGTTCAGACCAAGTCTCTGGGTCCAGGCAGAGGCTGGCAGGTAAGCTCTCTGCCAGGTCAGAGAGAATAAGAAAGAAAATCAATTAAAAGAGCCTTTCAGGGAATGAAGGGTGGCAAATGCCCAGGGTTAGTCCCGGTGGGAGATGTGTATTTCCATAATAGGCGAGGCCTTCCCTTTAACCCACTGGCACCGTGAGTTGGAGTTTTCCAGGGTGAAGTCCATTACAGGCAATGGGTGTGCCGTGTGTGATTAATGACCCTGGTTACGGGCCGGTTAGCAACAGAGAGCTCCATCCATCTCACTTCATGGAGGCATCACACACCATTTATTGTCTGCAGCCAGGATGTGTTCCTTTGCAATTAGGTAAATGCCTTCTTTTGGAATAGCCGTGATAATTCCTCTGTTACCTCCCCCATGCCTCTGTCCTGCACCCATCGGGAAGGGAAAGAAAGCCAAAGGGAGTCATGGATGGTGACCGTGTCAGGCACTATTTCATGGCCTCAAATAAATATGGTCCAGGATATTTTGCCTGCTCTTAGTTACCTCCTTTCAAAGGAATGTTCACTCCTGGGAAGCCGCAAATATCATGGCTTTAAAATCCCCTCAAGGGAAAGAAGGAAGGGCATTGTATGTTAAATGGATCCTGTGTTCACTTTCTGTTGTCAAAAGGAACCCCCACAACTAATTGTTTTTAATAGCAACCATCATTTCTGGGGGCTTCCTCTGTGTCAGGCACTGTGCTCCTCTCCTAAGAGTTCCACCAGGCATGTCCCATTATTGTCACCAGTTTACAATTGGGAAAACTGAGGTGTAGAAATGAGAGGAAAATTTCTCTAGATTGGGCCCCTAAGAAATAACTGAGCCAGACCCCACCAGCTCACTCCAAAGCTGTGGGCTTCTCCACTCAGCCATGCTATAATTCTGACTCATCCACAAAATGTGGACCAGCACAATAAGAGGGACGAGCCACAGATACTTGTTTCTTTAAGGTTTCCCACCATGTACAAGGGAAAGGAGAGTTACTTTATTTCACAGTTGTTTCTGGGATTCCCACTATGGCCAGGCACTGTGTAAGTTCTAAAAATAGTGAATAAGAACAGCGGTAATGGAGCTCAACCCTATGGCAGTAACAACAATGGCAACCACTTGTTACGGCTATACACCTTGGGCTCCATTAAGTATTTTATCTACCTCATCTCATTTAATCTTCACCATCATCAATGAAGGGTGCCTTATAATTATCCCTATAATTCAAATGAGGAGATGGTGGCAAAGAAAGTTATGAACAGTCTGGCCAAGAGTTAAGGCCACCAGTGGGTCATAGACAGATGCTTTGAATCCACAGTCTGATTCTAACTGTGCTTTCAGAAACAGAATAAGTCATTGCAAGTGTGTTGAAATTTCCTGAGAGCATAGTGGGGAACAGATAGTGGGGTAAGGAGGCGATGAGTCCTTAGAACAGGAGGAACTAGCCTAGTCTGGGGGTAAGAGGAGAAAGCCAAAAGCAAAAGAGAGTGAAAGGAAATTCCATGAAAAAATAGGACTAACAAAAAGAGGAAGAGGAAAGAGTGTCATGCCCAGTGAGCCTTGAAGAGCATGGAATTTTATAGGCCTAGACAGACCACTGACACGAGCATTGGGACCAGAGGGAATGGCCTGGTATAAAGTGGGGTATGTAGGTCGAGGCAACTTAAATAGTTCTAGTAGGCTATGCTAAAGATTTTTGAATTTCATCAGAGCTTAAGCCAAAGTGGAAGGTACTGTGTGAGTGTCTAGTAAGCCACTGCTGTGTGGTCCTTACTCCAAAATATGGGCTGGGCCCTGTGGGAAGCTGTCTAAACAGGGACTCCCTTTTCTGTCCCACTTTCTTGTTTTCAAGATATGGGCACATGATTATTGCTTGACAAGGAATGTAAATGGAAGTAATGTATATTGCATCCAGACTGGGGGTGTGAAGAAGCAGGTATGCCTTCTCCGGTTCCTTTTGATGTCTCTGCTTCCTCCAGGTAACCCTGAGTCACAAGGCGGAAGGAGCCTGGGTCCCTCACTCACCATGGGGCTCATAGCTCCATGAGGGTGGGACTGCTGTGTGTCTGAGAAATGAACTTCTACAGGCTTAAGCCGCTGAAGTGTTGAACTGTATTTGAGACAGTAGGTAGCATGAGGATAACTAATTATAGGGACTTGATTTGTATTCTAAAGGGATTACTCTTAGCACAGTAGAAAGAGTGGAGAAGAGCAAGATGGGATTGGAAGACCCATGGTCCAGGTGAGTAGCAATGGGCGCTTAGACCATTCCTAAGATTCTAGCAGCCATGTGCTCCATGGCAAGACTTTAAATCTTCAGTCCGATGGTACACGAAGCAGAGGGAGTGATTGCAAAAGATATCAAATTCCATTTTTCCAGAGGACTTCTAGGTATTTTACATTTATGTGGTATTTACTTCCATGATTCACATGAAAGCATTGTTACCTGAAACCATGACAAAGCATTGTTTCATTAAAAATAAGCAAGGAAGGAATTGGATACAGGAATTGTGAAGTAAGATTACTCATCCCATATCCACTGCTGGGGCTTCACCAACCTATGTACTCTGACATGACTACTTGGTGGTTATGAGCTCAGGATCCAAGGTCGGACAGATCTGGTGGATCTGAGTCCCTCCCTCAGCTGATTGTTGCCTCTGGGTTTTCTGCACCTTACAGGGTCTCAGGTTCAGTTTTATCAATGGCACTATGAGGATAATACTAGCACCTGCCTCATGGGGTTACTGTAAGGATGAAAGCTCTTAGTCAAAATCATGTTGCACAGGTAAGACTCAATAAGCAGAAGTGGTCATTATGTTATTGTTACCACTATCCCATTATGGAAAGACTTACTGAGCCCTGCCTTTACCTCTTTAGTCTCTCTCTCTTTTTATAGTTGCGACATACAGGGCCTTTAGTTGCAGCTAAGAGTGCAACTAGTTCATAGGAAATAGTCCCATGTGGGATCTAATTCCCTGACCAGGGATTGAATTAGGGCCCCCTGCATTGGGAACGTGAAGTCTTAGCCACTGAACCATCAGGGAAGTCCCTTCAGTCTCTTATTAATAATAGCCCTTCTACTTTCTTCTCCAGAAAGGGACTCTTCTTTCTCAACCTCCACCTGGCTTATTCTGGCCCATTCAGATTTCTACCAACCTCAGAAAGTGCCCAGCCCTGCCACTTTCCTGCCTTGCTTTACTTTTTCTCCCCAGCACACATTGCTGCTGATATTATATATGTCTTCCTTGATGTATTGATGTTCTGTCTCATTTCACTGGAATGTGAGCTCTATGAAAGCAGGGATTTTATCTCTTGCTCGCAGCTGTATCTCCAGCATCTAGAATAGTGTCTGCCATGGAGTGGGAGCCCAGTACACATTTGATGAATATGTAGAAGAATAAATGACGATTTTATCACATGTGCACTATGTTCCAAGTCCTAGCTTGACTTCAGATCTTTCTGTTTCCTTTTTCCTCAGCACTGCCCTAGTGGATCATTTGTCAGTCCGTAGCTGTGTACAAATTTATTCTTTTTCTCTTCTCTAAAAGCGCCGCCCCACCCCCTCCCCTGCCCCACACCATGTCCAGTTCCTAACCTGCTTCCATAGAAACCCTGAGACAAAGACTCTGCAGCCTTCCCAGAAAGGGTGACAGACCCTGTCTTGAGTGCCTGGCAGTTCCCTATAGTATTCAGTGCTGAGGCTGCAGAATTTACATGCTTTCATATCACCCGAGTTATCAAAGCCTACAGACTAGAATTATGGCTCAAGAAACTGCACTGGACCACAGGGCCATCTTGTTATGTGATCACATGCTTCCAGCAAAAAAGTGATAACAGGCTTATTGAGGTATAATTGGTATATAATAAATATACATGTTTAAAGTGTACAATTTGATGAGTTTTGACATATGCATCCACCTGTGAAACCATCACCATAATTAAGATAATCAACATTTTCATCAAAGCCCCAAATTTCCTTATGCTCCTTTATAGCCTAACTTCCCTCATTTCAACCCCCCACACATAGTTCCCATACCCAGGCAACCTCAGGTTTGGTATCTGTCACTCCAGTTGCTTTGCCTTTTCTATAATTTTATATAAATGGGATCTTACAGTGTAAAGTCTTTGGATTCTTTCTTTCACTCCAGTTATTTTGACATTCATTCATTCATGCAGTCAAATAAATCAGTGGTTTGTTCCTATTTATTGTTTATCAGCATTCCACTGTTTGGATTTACCACATTCGTTCAGCTGCTCAACTGTTAACTACTTGGTCAGTTTCTTGTTTCTGGTTATAACCCATAAAGTTACTGTGAACATTTGTATAATGTCTTTGTGTCGGTATATGCTTTCGTTTTCCTTGGGCAAATACCTAAAAGTGGGATTGCTGGTTGTATGATACGTGTATGTTTACCTTTCACAGAAATAGGTGAACTCTTCTTTCTACACTGGTCGTACAGTTTTGTAGTCCTACCAGCAGTGTATATGAGTTGCAATTGTTCTTTATGCTTGCCAACCCTTGGTATGGTTAGTCTGTTTATTCTTTTTACTCTTACTTTAGTGGGTTCTCATGGTATCTTATGCTTTTAACTTGCAGCTCCTTAATAGTGAATGATTTTTCACATGTGCTTGTCATTTTTATCTTTTCTTTGGTGGAGATTATGATGTTATCTTATTTTTGAGTGCTAAGAATTTTTATATATTCCAGAAAGAAGCTCTTTGTCAGATAAACCTTTTATGGATATTTTCTTTTTATTTATTTTTATTTTCCCCTTTGTTTTATGTCATTTTTCAGCTTAATTTTTTAAATTTTATATTGGATTGTGATTGATTTACAATGTTGTGTTAGGTTCAGGTATAGAGCAAAGTGATTCAGTTTTACATGTACATATATCTATTCTTTTTCAGATTCTTTTCCATTATAGGTTAGTATGAAATACTGAATAGAGTTCCTTATGCTATGGGCTTCCCAGGTGGCACTGGAGGTAAAGAACCTGCCTGCCAATGCAGGTTAGCTGTAAGAGACACAGGTTCAATCCCTGGGTTGGGAAGATCCGCTGGAGGAGGAAATGGCAACCCACTCTAGTATTCTTGCCTGTAAAATCCCATGAACAGAGAAGCCTGGTAGGCTACAGTCATAGGTTGCAAAGAGTTGGACATGACTGAGCAGCTGAGCACATACACACTGTGCTATATAGTAGGTCCCTGCTGATTTTTCTGTTTTATATGTAGTGTTAGCTGCTCAGTCGTGTCTGACTGCGGCCCCATGGACTGTAGTCCACCAGGCTCCTCTGTCCATGGGATTCTCCAGGCAAGAATACTGGAATGGGTTGCCGTCCTCCAGGGGATCTTCCCAACCCAGGGATCGAACCCGGGTCTTCTGCATTGCAGGTAAGCTCTTCACCATTTGAGCTACAGGGAAAACCTTTTTATATATTTTATGTATAGTAGTGTGTTTATCCCTGGAGGAGAAACTGACAACCGGTATCTTGCCGTAATGATGATATCTTGCCATTATGATGAATGATCCACTATTCTTGCCTGGAAAATTCCGTGGACAGAAGAGCCTTGTGGGCTACAGTCCATGGGTTCCCAAAGAGTCAGACACGACTGAGCACACACACACACTCAGTGTGTTTACCCAAACTCCTAATTTATCCCTTCTGTCCCCCTACCTTTCCCCTTTGGTAACCATTAAGTTTGTTTTTCTTCCAGTCTGTGACTTGCCTTTTTCATCTCCTTTCCAAGTTCCCTGAGTGGGGCAATTTTCTTGCATTCCCTTGCATATTGCTAGAAACTAGAATACAACAGTCTTATATATTGAAAATATTCAGTAAATTTCAGTTTAATGAATGAAACAAGTCCCAACTTTAAATACTTCAAGCCAGGCCCATGAAAGGTGGCTTTGTTTCCTCAATTTTCCAGTCTGTAAAGTTACGATAACAGCAAATTGAGTGGATTGTTTGCAGAATTGAGTAAATGTGAATAGATGTCTTTGACCAATGCTAGGAACAGAGTAAGAGTTCAATAAGAATTAGCATTATTTTATGCTGTTGTCCTAGGGAGGGGAAGTGGGGCCAAAGGGTTGAAATCATAGGGAAGCAGATTGTCTCAGTTTAGTGAATTGTTTTCCATTGCTGTTTAATAAATGGAGTGAAATAAATGGCCATATGAGCTTTTGGGCTGCCCATCACTGAGAGCATTTAAGCAGAGAGCAAATAACCATTTGGCCAACTTCTAGAAGAGATGATTGCTATCTTGAGTAAAATCCTGAGCTTCTGTGTGTCTCTGGTTGCTAAAAAATGTTTCATTCCTTGTAAAAAATAATGGTAGTAATAATAGCAACTTGTTATTCTATATATATATATCTTGTAAAATAAGCAGCATATTGTATAACATAGTGTTTATATACATGTCTATTTATATTATACATGATATACATAATAAATAATGTACATTATGTAATTATTAAGGATATACTGTTATGCTAAGAAATCTCACAACCACCTAAGCTAAGAGTGACTATCATCTCTATTTGATTGATGAGCAAAATAGACTCAGACACGGTAAATAACTTGCTCCATCATAACACAGACGTGGAGAAGCAAATTTCTGAGTGTAGGCATGTTTGAGTTAAGTCCACGCTCACAGCTCGGGTACCCTGTGGCCATCGTCCTTCTACTTAGTCACAGCCAAGTGCTGCTGAAAGAAAAGGCTGCTCAGCACCTTGCATCCCCACACTGCCCCATCCTCACTGAAGCATGTCTCTGAGCCAATGGGAATAAGTGTTTAGGTCTTGGTCCAGGGCTGCCTATCCAGGCTGTCTGCCAGTGCAGGAGACGTAAGGGACATGGGTTTGATCCCTGGGTCGGGAATAGGCCCTGGAGGAGGACATGGCAACCTACTCCAGTATTCTTGCCTGGAGAATCCCATGGACAGAGGAGCCTGGCAGGCTACAATCCATAGGGTTGCAAAGAGTCGGACACCAACTGAAGTGACTTAGCACACATGCATGCATGTAAATACACTAGGGCTGCAGGATTCTCCTCTGTTGGCTCAGCAGGTCACCCAGAAGTGGCCTGAGACAGGACCAGGTCAGCCACCTGGCTTGCTCTCCACCAGGCACAAGCAGCTTCCTAGGGGAATGACACTCACTATCTCCAGTTGGAACAGGCCTTTGCTGGGCTTTTTCTTCTGGCATATGGAGTGTTTATTTGTTTTGGAAGTCCTTACAAGTGGCAGCTTTCTCACACGGCAGTAGGGAATATCCCCGTTTGGTGCTTGTCCGTCCAGCATACCATATTTATGCTGTCACTGCAAAGCTGTTGGACCCTGGATCTTAATCATCCAAAGATACTTCCGTGGCTTTTCAAAACCATGCACGGTCTTCTGAAAATGAATGCCTGCCTCACCACCATCCTGATTACCCGCTCCTGTTGGCAAGATAACTATGAAGATATTTACCAGATTGTGCCAAACAGACGTTACCTAGCAACCAGCAGGAGCGGCTGGGTGCACCCTTGTGTTCTAAACACTGTGCAATTCTTTAGGCATTTTGGATACAATGGAGAATAAAAGCAGCCTTGAGGCTTTGGACTCTGACACTCCTTTGTGCAGCCCTGACTGGCTGACTCCTATGACCTTGGGCAAGTTGCCTAAAATCGAAGAGCCTCAGTTTTCTGATCTAGAGAATGGAGAACAATAACACTACCTACTTCATGCTAATGTTCTGAACAAAATGGATGAATGTAATACATGAAAATAAAATATTACAAGGGACAATATTCTGTATTAAATAGATATTCAACAAATATTACTTCCCTTCAAAATACCTTTTTTTTCTGTGCTGCATTTGATAAAAATACAAATTTAAGCATGTGAAGAATCAGAATCTAGTTACTTCTTCCCCTTCCTTGAATGAAAGTGCAAGTGAAATTCTCTCAGTTGTGTCCAACCTTTGTGATGCCTTAGACTATAAACTGCCAGGCTCCTCTGTCCATAGAATTCTCTTGCCAGGCTCCTCTGTCCATGGAATTCTCCAGGCCAGAATACTGGAGTGGGCAGCCATTCCCTTCTCCAGGGGATCTTCCCAATCCAGGCATCAAACCCAGGCCTCTTGCATTGCAGACAGATTCTTTACCATCTGAGCCACCAGGGAAGTTCTCCCTTTATTTGATGACACAGTAAATCACTGTGTCCTTGAGGAAGTCTCTTAACTTCTCTTTGAAATATTTTCCTTGTTTGAATTATGGGGATGATAATAAATGTTGTTCTGGAATGCAGTTGAAAACAGTGATATGAAAAAGCTCTGAATATCAGAATATGATTGCAGCAGGTAAACTAAATATATTGCTGGTGTTCTATTTAATTGAAGAGAGGTTAGCACACTAGAAGGCTGACTAGGCTGACCAGACACCTTTATTTTAACAATAGTTTTTATCTTCATCCATGTATGGTCCTGGTATTCATATTGGTGAGATGGATATTTGAAATTGTGTTGAAGCTTATCTACCCAACTCCCTTATTTATTTTCACTTTAATCTCTGTGTTGGTTTCAGGAGATGTATTCCCAATACAAATACCAGAAGAACTCATTGCCAGGGCTAATAAAGGTGTTCCAGAGGACATAGTTGTACTAGTTAGCTTGGAGAAACCAAAGGCAGAATGACCCAAAGGACAAATGTGAATTATGTAGCATTATGCAAAGTATTGGAGCAAAGTAGACATGGCTTAAAGACCCTCTGGTCTACTACTTCTTAGCTCTGAGGACTTGAATAAATCATTTACCTCAGTAAGCCTCAGTTTTCACATCTGTAAAGTGGATGTGGTATGACTTCACTTCTAGGATTGTTGAAAAAATGAGAGTAGTGAATATAAAGTGAATATAAAGTAGTGACTATAAAGAGAGTAGTGAATATTAAGTTGATTGGCATATAGAATATATAACTGGACATGGAACAACAGTCTGGTTCCAAATAGGAAAAGGAGTACGTCAAGGCTGTATATCATCACCCTGCTTATTTAACTTATATGCAGAGTACATCATGAGAAACACTGGGCTGGAGGATGCACAAGCTGGAATCAAAATGGCCAGGAGAAATATCAATAACCTCAGATATGCAGATGACACCACCCTTATGGCAGAAAGTGAAGAGGAACTAAAGATCCTCTTGATGAAAGTGAAAGAGGAGAGTGAAAAAGTTGGCTTAAAGCTCAACATTCAGAAAACTAAGACCATGGCATCCAGTCCCATCACTTCATGGGAAATAGATGGGGAAACAGTGGAAACAGCGGCTGACTTTATTTTTTGGGGCTCCAAAATCACTGCAGATGATGATTGCAGCCATGAAATTAAAAGATGCTTGCTCCTTGGAAGGAAAGTTATGACCAACCTGGACAGCATATTAAAAAGCAAAGACATTACTTTGTCAACAAAGGTCAGTCTAGTCAAGGCTATGGTTTTTCCAGTGGTCATGTATGGATGTGAGAGTTGGACTATAAAGAAAGCTGAACACCGAAGAATTGATGCTTTTGAACTGTGGTGTTGGAGAAGACTCATGAGACTCCCTTGGACTGCAAAGAGATCAACCAGTGCATCCTAAAGGAGATCAGTCCTGGGTGTTCACTGGAAGCACTGATGTTGAAGCTGAAACTCCAATACTTTGGCCACCTCATGAGAAGAGCTGACTCATTTGAAAAGACCCTGATGCTGGGGAAGATTGAGGGCAGGAGGAGAAGGGGACGACGGAGGATGAGATGGTTGGATGGCATCACCGACTCAATGGACATGGGTTTGGGTGGACTCCGGGAGTTGGTGATGGACAGGGAGGCCTGGAGTGCTGAGGTTCATGGGGTCACAAAGAGTCGGACATGACTGAGCAACTGAACTGAACTGAATATGCACTAAATGCAATATTAATAATGGTGATAGTAACTATAATTGAGCACAAACGTAGAGCAGAGGAACAGTTCCAAATGTTTGGTCTAAGCAGCAAATATGAATAAATAAAAGGAAATAAATGTGGGAATCGATAGGCAGGGGAATGAGAAATATGTCAGCAAGTGAACTGATGGAGATAAATAAATTGGAGTCCAGGTCAGGAAGAGGGTCCAAGTTTTGGGGTCCCAGTTAAATGACACAGAGCAGGACAGACATGTCAGCCGCTTAGGGAAGATTTGTCCTAGTGTCTTTGCCTTTACAGGCCATCTTTTTCTCTGTCAGGACTCAAATGACAACCCCCTGCAGAAGTGCCTGATGGAACAAATAGTTTGTTAGCTAGAGAGGAGGTTAGGATATTCCAGGCAGAGAGTTCTGACCAATGACAGGTCTGAATTCCACATTTGGAATCACAACTCTTGAATGTCAGGGAGTGGGATTTCCCTTAAGAGTTGCCCATGTGACTAAGTACCCTTCAGGTTAGTGGGGTGAACAGTTACCCCAAATTCAGTTTATACTTAATCAGGTAACATCTCTGCATATCTAAGATGGCTTTTGGCCATTGTCTCCCAGACTTCTTACGTCAGGGAGACCAATCTGAAGGAGCTGGTCGAAGCAAAGATGGAGAGAACTTGAAATGAATTTCGTCCATCATTCAGTCCTAAGTCTCAGGTTCCTGGCTGGGTTGGCTACTGCAGCCAGCCCCCAGGATGCATCTGTCCTGGCAGAAGTTAGGTCCAGCAGCTTGAGCTAGAGATATGTGTCAATGAAAACTTCAGAGAGAGTGGCTTTCTTCTGTTAAATATGAGCACCAATTATCACCTATCCACATCACAGAGCTTTGGGGACTCATGGGGCATCAAGACCATTACTGCCCATAGGTGCCTTATGTTGCAGTAGCTGGTCTAAGAAAAGTGGTTCAGAGTTCATCTGTACAGATAGTTGTCTTTTCAGTGCTGCTGTCAGGCAGGTTTTCTAATCCACTACGGGTCTCTTATGTGGCACAGTGGTAAAGAATCCACCTGCCAATGCAGGAAACCCAAGAGACATGGGTTCAATCCCTGGGTCAAGAAAATACCCTGGAGTAGTAAATGGCAACCCACTCAAGTATTCTTGCCTGGGAAATTGCATAGACAGAGGAGACTGGTGGGTTGTGGTCCATGGGGTTGCAGTGACTGACTGACTGAGCACAAAGTATGTGGAAATCCTCTCAGTTACCAGGAAACTGGGGCAGGTTATTTAAACATGTTGAGTGGTAATTTCCCAATATTTTAACTAGGGATGTAAACAAATAACTACTAAAGCTCTCCCTTACTTTCTAAAAAAAATTATGTACTTTCAAGTGAAATATTTGTTAACCAGACTTGAATGGATGCACCAGCGATAGATCTAAACTCTCCCATACAAGCAACTCTCTGATCATGCAGGATGTTTCATTTGTTCTTAGATTGGAAAGATAACATGGATAAGAGGTAATATATCTAGACTCTTGATCTTGTTCTATCACTAATTAGCTGTGTGTCAGTAAGTAAGTCACCTCCCCTCTCTGGGCTTAAATTTCCTCATTGGTAAAATAAGAACCTTGGACCAGGTAATGTCTAAGATCTTTTCTTACATGAACTTCTGTGACTCATATTGACAAAATTGCAATACTTTTTAAAAAAGTCATATATTTATTTATTTTTTGCTGTGCTGGGTCTTCATTGCTGTGCAGGCTTTTTTTCTCTAGTTGTGGAGAGCAGGGGCTACACTCTAGCTGTGGTGTGTGGACTTTTCATTCCTTTGGCTTCTCTTGTAGAGCATGGGCTCTAGAGTACACAGGTTTCAGTAGCTGCATCATGTGGGCTCAGTAGTTGTGGCTACTGGGCTCCTGAGCACAGGCTCAATAGTTGTGGTGTACTTGCTCTGTGGCATGTGAGATCTTCCCAGATCAAGGATCGAACCTGTGTTTCCTACCTTGGCAGGTGGATTCTTTACCACTGAACCACTAGTTCAGTTCAGTTCAGTCACTCAGTCCGACTCTTTGCGACCCCATGAATCTCAGCACGCCAGGCCTCCCTGTCCATCACCAACTCCCGGAGTTTACTCAAACTCATGTCCATCAAGTCGGTGATGCCATCTAGCCATCTGTCGCCCCCTTCTCCTCCTGCCCCCAGTCCCTCCCAGCATCACGGTCTTTTCCAATGAATCAACTCTTCACATGAGGTGGCCAAAATATTGGAATTTTAGCTTTAGCGTCAGTCCTTCCAATGAACACCCAGGACTGATCTCCTTTAGAATGGACTGGTTGGACCTCCGTGCAGTCCAAGGGACTCTCGAGGGTCTTCTCCAACACCAAAGTTCAAAAGCATCAATTTTTCAGCACTCAGCTTTCTTTATAGTCCAACTCTCACATCCATACATGACCACTGGAAAAACCATAGCCTTGACTAGATGGACCTTTGCTGGCAAAGTAATGTCTCTGCTTTTTAATATGCTATGTAGGTTGGACATAACTTTCCTTCCAAGGAGTAAGCGTCTTTTACTTTCATGGCTGCAATCACCATTTGCAGTGATTTTGGAGCCCAAAAAGATAAAGTCTGACACTGTCTCCACTGCTTCCCCATCTATTTGCCATGAAGTGATGGGACCAGATGCCATGCTCTTAGTTTTCTGAACCACCAGAGGAGCCCCTAAAATTACTATACTTTTAAAATACTTTTATCTTGACTAGTGATTTTTATCAAAATGTCAACATTTCTCAATAAAGCCCAAGTCCAACCTCTAGTAGAGTGCCTGTAAACTAGTATTTGGTAAATGGTAGTTGGGTGAATGGATAACTCCCACCTATTAATACATGCATCTTACATTTCTCACTAGCTTCAAATTTCTGTGTGACCATTAACAAATTACTTAACTTCTGGATTCAGATTCATCATCTTTAAGGTGGAGATCATAATAGTACCTGTGTCAAAGAGTTGTTATGAGGATAAAATGAGTAAAGTGCTTACAACAGTGCCTGGCACACAGAAAGCCCTATATAAGCATTAGCGATCGTCACCATCATCACTACTTATTCTATTATTTCTCATCTATTTCCATGATCTTCAGAACTCTTTTCCACATGTCAATGTCACTGAGTTATCCAGATGTTACTTCCTTGCAACTCCTAATGATGATATGGTCAGTGTTTTACTTTTATGGTTTCTCTTTTAGCTTTATTAAGAATTAAACCTAATACTTTTCCTCAGCACCTTTGGAAGTGAATTTTCCTTTCTCTGATAATGCCTACTTGCCTTTCTTAAATTATTTCCAACTACAGTGTCATATAGTTGCTTTCCTCTCCAGTTTCTCATGCCTTCTATACTCTTACCAACTTCTTTATTTGGGTTAGACAAGGCCCTTCCTCATTCCCTCTGACTTCTGAGACAATGTCAGTGACACCAACAAACACTTTTAGACATGCCTGGTATTTTAGGTGAGTGGGGCTCCCATCCAATACCTGCATGTGTCACATGACCACAACAACTATCATTCCATCAGTGAGAGCACATTTGTGGAGCGTCTTCTGTGAGCAGGCTCTGTTCTAAGTGTTCATGATTAGATTTACACCCGGAGTGTATCATCCACAGTTCCTCATAGACCCAGTCCTCTGATGAACACATCTCCACTGAGACCTTTCTGTGAAAGGTATAATCATCACTTTTATAGATGTTGATCATAAGCTTTTTGTATATGCAGTAGCTCCTTTATTGGAGGGCCAAGGTACGGGAAATAAAAAACTCTGTACAGCATGCCAGTTGTCCTTGAGTAGCTCTTCTTTTCCTGGGGTGAGGGCAGATTTGTGGAAGGATTGTGGTTTGCCGTGGTAGTCATCTTGAGGTACAATGTACTTCTGGAGAAACAATTTCCATGTCTGAAAAGAAGTATCCTGCTTATCTGAGGTCACCTTCTTCAATCCATACAGCGGACATCATCTTTTTAAAAACATATTTATTTGGCTGTGCCAGGTCTTAGTTGTGGCACCTGGAGTGCAGGATTTAGTCACAGCATGCAAACTCTTAGTTGTGGCGTGTGGGATCTAAATCCCTGAACAGGGATTGAACCCAGGCCCCCTGCATTGGGAGCATAGAGTCTTAGCCATTGGGCCATACAGGAAAGTCCCAAAGTAGACATAATCTTACTCACCTCCTTGGATTTTTGTGAGGCAACCCCCAGCCTTTGCTCTCCCCTGGCTACACTTCCTGTTTAGGGGATCTTCTGCAGACCCATGGTTGTAGATGCCAACCTTCTGTAGATGACTCCAGACCTACCCCAGTTCAGGTTCAAGTCCCTGTAGTTATTCTCCATGCTTCTCTTCCTTCCACACCACATATCCATCCAACAGCAAATCCTGCTCACGCTGTTTTCAGGATGTGTCCTGATTCCTGGCACTGTACATAGACCACTCTTCCATCCTCATGAGATTATTCCAATGCCTCCAGGGTCTCCATTCATCTGTCCCTGCCCACTTACTGTCAACTCTCTACATAGCAGAGTGACGGCTTCAAGATTGAAGTCAGATGACATCTTCCGCTTCCTAAGCCCTCTTGTGGTTGTCATATTATGCCTAGGAGAGAACTCAGTGTGCTGTGAAAGGCCCTATAAGACCCACATGACCTGGCCTCCACCTACTGCTTTTCTCCTTGTTCACGCTGAGCTCCTGATTTCCCTTATCTTCCGTACACATGCTCCCTCAGGTATGTACACCTTTTCTCTCTTCCTCCCTCACTTCCCCTCCATATATTTGTCCCGTCCTCCTTCACTCCATGTCAGTCTTTGCACTCTGTCACTTTTTTCAGAGCCTAGTACTTTCCCTGACTAGACCACCATCAAGTTCCATAAACTCACTCATAGCATCTATGGTTGTCAAACATTACAGTTTTTGTTCATGTCTCTGCATATGGCACACTTTCGTTCCTTTTTGTGGCTGAGTAATATTCCATGGTATATATGTACCACATATTCTTTGTCTATTCCTCTACTGATGGACATATTTATTTTGTATGTTTATTATTAATAAATGCCCTCAGCTAGAATATAAGCTCTGTGAGGACAGGAACATTGTAAGCCTTGTTCATTCCTGTGTCCCCAGGAAGATACAGCCATATGGTGGGCACTCAGTAAGTATCTATTTAATGAATAAATAAATAAATGAGGATGAAATAAGAGCATATATGTGCCAAGTGCCAAGTTTCAAATTTTGTGTTTATAGCACTGGCTGCTTTTTGCTCCCACGTCATTTTACCTCTTTATGTCCTCTTTCAGTCAGCTCCCTTGACCTCCAGCCCTGCTAAGGGTACTGTGCATTCATGGTCTTCTTTCTATTTCACGAGGAAGTGATCAAAATCCTCCTGCTATTCCTCTTTTTAGGTTCATTCACTCTGAAATGCCCTGCTCCTCTCTTTTTATTGAGGCCATGACATCTATTCCTCTGAGTTTAAGAAAGAAAGTTAAAGTACAGAAAACTGTAGTGACCATTACATTTTACAATGAACTGATAAGTCACTGGCTTTTCTTTCATTTCTTTGTGTCTTTGGAGATTTGTATCCTAGACCCGAGCATAACTATTTCAGATGAACAATGCACATAAATGGCCATTCTCAGGGTCTTATGGTTGGAATTCCTGGTCTCAGCCACCATGGCCGCCCTGGCCAGACCTTCTCCATATATCTCCACACATCAGTCTTCTGCTCACACCTTCTAATGGAACTCATTGCATTCACTTGTGCATGAAGTGTGGTTAATATGTTACAGAGCAAGAGGCAGCCAGGCCACCAGGTTGCAAACCCCTGATTGTTCCTGAGTGTGGTGAAAAGAAAAGGGTACTGGTGGCAGAGACTTGGGTTCAGATCCAAGAATATTATGTTTATGATCTTGGATAAATCACTGAATGTCTGGGACTCCTCATCATCTGTAAAGTCTCCTCCTCAGGGTTCTTATGAAGATTAGAATAGACATGCATTCCAAAAGTACATTGCTCAGAGTGACTTCACAAATGCAAACCTCTTCTTCCTACAATGGGCTCTTCCTTGGACCATGGTGACTTCATGCTCCATTTTTTTCCCCAGATAAAGGGGCATAGGCCCAGTCAAGGTACCTTGTAGATACCAGACAGCAGTATATTGGGTAATAATTGTTACTCAGCTTGTGGAAACATCAGTGTTAGAGTTGGAATCTTAGACTTCCAGTATCATTTTGATTTTTTTAAGTTGAAAACTGTTTTCATAAACAGTTGCAGGGCACAGGGAACTGTTCAATATCTTGTAATAACCTATAATGGAAAAGAATCTGAAAAGGATATACATATATAGTAATGTAATATATATATATATATATATATATATATATATATATATATATATATATAATGAGTCATTTTTCTGTATACTTAAACATTATAAGTCATCTATATTTCAATTAAAAAAAGAAAGAAAAACACAACAGACTTGCAAAGAACCAGTATAGTATTTGACAAATAGAAGGCATTTAATATTAGCATGTATGTTGAATGAATGAATGAATATGTAATACAATTTAAAAATCGCTGTGCTGGTTAAACAGACATTGAGTTCTCTGAAATCTGCCTTCTGGGCCCATCCTCATCTCAGGAAATAACCTTTGAAGCAAAATCCACAGAATCTTCTAAGCTTCATAACACAGTTTGGAAACCTGTAATCTGGTCTAATGCCGTTTCTACTATAGACATTTCTGCTACAGCATTTTTTATGAAATGAGGGATGGCCTAGATTCCTGTGCTTATTTGTGTGTGTGTGTCTGTGTGTCTGTGTGTGTGTGAGTGCACACATGTATGTGTGTGTCTGTGTGTGATATTATTTCTAATGGCCTCAAACTAGAGGACAGTAATGAGATGGTGAGTGATGGGGTGGGAGGAACTGGGGTCCATGGGTGAGCCATCTCTTTTTTCCTGCCAATGGTGATACAAGGGCTGGCAAAGTGGTGTCCTCTTTGGATCTCATATAAGTCCTCTTGTCCCTCCTGATGTTTACCAATGGAGGGAAGAAGGAAAACATGAGGAGCTATGGAGATATGTATGAAAGTATTTGGAATATAGAGGTGGGAGGAGGCAATTAGGAAGGATGCTTCAAAGTAGGAGACAGCATAGGAGTTAGCCATGTGTGGGATGTCAAGGCAAAATATCTTCTGCTGACCAGAGGAAGCCATGCCTGCAAAGACCTACAGGGATGAAGTCTTCTGGTAGGTTTAAAAAAACTGCAGGTGATAGATGGAGAAATATACTGTGTTCATGGGTTGGAAGAATCAATATTGTGAAAATAAGTATACTACCCAAAACAATCTATAGATTCAGTGCAATCCCTATCAAGCTACCAATGGTATTCTTCACAGAACTAGAACAAATAATTTCACAATTTGTATGGAAATACAAAAAACCTCGAATAGCCAAAGTAATCTTGAGAAAGAAGAATGGAACTGGAGGAATCAACCTGCCTGACTTCAGGCTCTACTACAAAGCCACAGTCATCAAAACAGTACGGTACTGGCACAAAGACAGAAATATAGATCAATGGAACAAAATAGGAAGCCCAGAGATAAATCCATGTACCTACGGACACCTTATCTTTGACAAAGGAGGCAGGGATATACAATGGAAAAAAGACAACCTCTTTAACAAGTGATGCTGGGAAAACTGGTCAACCACTTGTAAAAGAATGAAACTAGAACACTTTCTAACACCATACACAAAAATAAACTCAAAATGGATTAAAGATCTAAATGTAAGACCAGAAACTATAAAACTCCTAGGGGAGAACATAGGCAAAACACTCTCCGACATAAATCACAGCAAGATCCTCTATGACCCACCTCCCAGAATATTGGAAATAAAAGCAAAAATAAACAAATGGGACCTAATGAAACTTAAAAGCTTTTGCACAACAAAGGAAACTATAAGCAAGGTGAAAAGATAGTCCTCAGAATGGGAGAAAATAATAGCAAATGAAGAAAGAGACAAAGGATTAACCTCAAAAATATACAAGCAACTCCTGCAGCTCAATTCCAGAAAAATAAATGACCCAATCAAAAAATGGGCCAAAGATCTAAACAGACATTTCTCCAAAGAAGACATACAGATGGCCAACAAACACATGAAGATGCTCAACATCACTCATTATCAGAGAAATGCAAATCAAAACCACAATGAGGTACCACTACGCGCCAGTCAGAATGGCTGCTATCCAAAAGTCTACAAGCAATAAATGCTGGAGAGGGTGTGGAGAAAAGGGAACCCTCTTACACTGTTGGTGGGAATGCAAAATAGTACAGCCACTATGGAGAACAGTGTGGAGATTCCTTAAAGAACTGGAAATAGAACTGCCATATGACCCAGCAATCTCACTCCTGGGCATACACACCGAGGAAACCAGATCTGAAAGAGACACGTGCACCCCAATGTTCATCGCAGCACTGTTTATAATAGCCAGGACATGGAAGCAACCTAGATGCCCATCAGCAGATGAGTGGATAAGGAAGCTGTGGTACATATACACTATGGAATATTACTCAGCCATTAAAAAGAATTCCTTTGAATCAGTTCTAATGAGATGGATGAAACTGGAGCCCATTATACAGAGTGAAGTAAGCCAGAAAGATAAAAACTAATACAGTATACTAACGCATATATATGGAGTTTTAAAAGACAGTAATGATAACCCTATATGCAAAACAGAAGAAGAGACACAGATGTGCAGAACAGACTTTTAGACTCTGTGGGAGAAGGCGAGGGTGGGATGTTCAGAGAGAACAGCATTAAAACAAGTATACTATCAAGGGTGAAACAGATCACCAGCCCAGGTTGGATGCAAGAGACAAGTGCTCAGGGCTGGTGCACTGGGAAGACCCAGAGGGATGGGATGGAGAGGGAGGCGAGAGGGGGGGATTGGGATGGGGAACACATGTAAATCCATGGCTGATTCATGTCAATGTATGGCAAAAACCACTACAATAAAAAAAAAATGAAAAAAGAAAAAAAGTTAAAAAAAAAAAAAAACCTGCAGGTGGTTCACCTTGGCTGGAGCCCAGGATGCAAAGTGAAGTCAGGAGCTACAGTGGAAAGGAAGAACTATCATGAAGGAATGTACATATCATGCTAGGGTTGTAGCTTTCACATCTTCAGCATTTTGGAAACATTCCAAGCAGAAAAATGAAATGACCCAATCTTATGTTTCAGAAAGGCTCTCCTAAGTACCCATGTTTTTGCAGGGAAAAAGACTCATTGGGAGGAAAGAAATGAGCCAAGAGAAAGGGTAGAAGGTAGGTGGTAGGGAGGGAGAGGTAGAAACCAGCCAAGCCATCCAGACCAACCCCAGTCCTCTTCTTCTCAACAGCCCAGCAGCTATTCTAAGACTTGTCCAGGGTCTTCTCTCCACCACACTACACCTCACAATTGCTAGGGTCAGCCCTGCTCAGAGGTGTGCACTGGTAAGTGAGACACTCACTGCAGGCTGTAGATCCTGGCAGCTGTGCTTTGTCTTCACGATCCTGTTGTCCTCACACAAAAGTCAATGTCAAAGTGAACAGGTGTTGCTAATGGTACTAGAGACTAGGAGAATCAGGAAACAACAACTTCAAGGCTGAAATAATAACATTTTAATTGGAAATCTACTGTGAAGAGACTAACCTATGTAGATATATGCAAATCCTATGCAAATACACATGTGGTCTTTCTAACTATTGTCAGAACCTCGATCTGACCCATGGGAATTCTTAACAGTAGATGCTAGCTTTCAGTAGAAGCTCAGGGCTGTTGATGAACAATTCTAGGTTTTACCTATGTTTAAGCCATAATTAAGAAATATATTGATGGCAACCTGAACTTAATTAGCTTAATTGAATGTTGAATTGATTGGGTCTGGAGAGAGCCCTGTCTCTGAAGCTAAGCCTTGGGGAGTTTGCAGCGGGTGGAAGGAAAACTGGACTTGAAAGCACCTGGCAAAAATGAAAAGGAATGGGTGAGGAGCCACTGGGAGCACTATTAGAGGGAAAAGGTTCTTATCAGAGAGTTGAAAGAGGAATGCTTACATTTCAGGTCACGCATAGCCGTTCTAGGTCAGACCACTCAGTCAAGTGGGGAAAAAAATGATGTTGGGAAGAAAAAGTTTTGTGGGAGATACAGAAAGGGTGTCAGGCATCCTTGTGTGGGAGTGTATCCCACTGAATACACAGACTGATGGGGCCCAGGCCAGGCCACTTGGTTCCATACAAAGCACCTGGGGAGAGGACAATGTATCTAATGGTTACAAACAAAGGATTTCAGCTATGATGTCTCTGTCTGCATTTAAGAACTAGTTTTGTAAGCTATCAAATTGTATTTTATAATAAATGATTAATTTTCTTATTTCAAAACACCTGTATTACCTGGAGTTAGGTGGTCTTGAGCTTCAACCCCAGCTCTGCCCCTTTGTACACTGGGACCTTCATATCCCAGAGTTTCAGTTCCTGTAACCAGATTTGATAGTACAGACCCAGCGAGATGTGATGGTAGGAAGGTGCTACACCACTGAGGCACTGATCAGTCCCTGCCTCACATTCCTGTGAGGTCCTATGGTTTATAAGTGGTTGAGTTGAGATGCAAACCAGGTGGCTGGTTTTATTATTTGTTTCTGCCTTAATACCCTTGCCCTCTGCCCTGGTTCTCCCCTTCTCTTCAGAGCAGCTCTCTGAGTTATGTGTCCACTGATGTAGTCTGCCACACTTGTGTGCCCCCACCTTATCAACAGGGACCTTCTAGCTAAACCCAGCATCAGCGTTGCTATCAGTATGTCACAGTCCACGCTCATTTCTTCTGTAAAATCTCCCTCTTCCACCCTAATGATGATGAAATAGAGCATAAATTAGAATATAAAACATGAGTGATTAGTTTCCATTGGTTTTTATAATTATGTACATATGCATACATACACATCTCTGTACTCAAAAAATAAATTATTGGAAGGAAAAAAGCCAAATGTTACCAGATGTGAGTTCCTGGCATTGTTGGGATTTTCCAAAAGTGTCCACAAAGGATATATTATTTTTAATTGGGAAAAATCAACATTAAAAACATGACAATAAAAAAATTAAAAATGACTGTATTCACCTAGGAAGTCAATGAACCTAGGTCTCAACCCTGCTCCTTACAACCTGTGTCCTGCCCTTGTGAGGGTGCTCTCAGGGTCATGGTCCTCCAGGACAGGTGTTAGAGGGAAAGTGAATTCCTCTGACAATCTCTATCATCCTCTCTCAAGTTTTAGCTGCACAAGAAGCAAGCTTGTTTTCAGGAGAAGGGCAACTCAAATTTCCAATATTGTAGGAACAGAAGCCCCTCTTGTAGAAGATCCAGATTCCCTCAGGGTAACATCTGACTTTCTAGGAATATCTGCAGGAATAACCTCCAGTCTTGACCTGGCTTTTTCTTCCTTCAAGTGTGAGGATTACATCTTGGAGTGGACCTCCTGGAATTTCCAATTTGTGTTAATTGTATAACCTCATGGGCAGCCCCTTCACAAAACTGGATCATGTAGTTGCCCCCAGCCATCCCCATACACACAGACACATCCCTCAGTCCCACCTTGTCCATAATGACCATTTACAGCTTCAGATCCAGAGCAAGGCCTTGACCTTGTTTTGGGAGAGTTGTGAACCAATTGAGATGGTTCCACCAACCTTAGATTATTTTGCAGCTAGTCTGCCCTAGGCACTCCTGACCACTCCTGCACTGTTTGTTGCTGTGTTTGAAGGGTTGCTTTGGGCAATTCATGTGCTGTAGTCACCCCTTCTGTCTGGCCTAGACCTCTGAACACCTCCAGCCCTGACCCCACTGTTATGAGGCTATAACTCAGTAGGAACAAATGATCTATCAATATGGCCATGTGGTTGTCTCCTTTGAATTACTGGTAAGAGGTGTTATATTAATACATTTATCCTCGGTGGTTCAGTTGGTGAAGAATCCACATGCAATGCTGGAGACCTGGGTTTGATCCCTAGATTGGAAGGATCCCATGGAGAAGGAAATGGCTACCCACTCCCAGTATTCTTGCTTGGAGAATTCCATGGACAGGAGTCAGGTGGGTTACAGTCCATGGGATCGCAAAGAGTTGGACACAGCTGAGTGACTAACACTTTCGCTTTTATTTATCCTTGTATTCCAGGAAAAAGTCATACTTGGTCATGGTAATTCTTTAGTAAGTGGGTGAAATATTAATATATTTGCAAATGTTTGTGGAATTTTGGGGTCATGTTCCTGTGATTTACCTACATGGTGTTGTATGTGTGTGTTCATGTGTGTGTGTGTGTGTGTGTGTGTGTACACATGTACATACACTTAAGTTCTATCTTGGTCAGGTTTTTGGTGTTATAATGTCTTGATTAACTACATTATATCAGATTGTTTAGACTATACTTTCCATCCATTCCTATTTTGTTGAGGATTTCTTTATGTCCTGGCATACAGTTATCTCGGATGGTCAATGTCCTAGTTTGCTTTAAAATGACATGCATTCTTTCTTTGATATTAACATAATAACTAGAAGGGCAGACTCTGGGAATAACTGCTTCAGTTTAGAACTAGGCTTGACCTCTATGACGATGCTGTTGTGTTATAATCTTGGGTGAATTGGTTAACCTCCTTGTGCTTCAGTTTTCTTTAATACAGGGATAATTATTTTTTAACTCACAGCATTATTGTGAAGATTAAATGAGATAATAGTCTATGTAGATATTTAGAACAGCATCTGGAATGTTTTAAGTACTCAAGTTAATTCTTAGCAATTTTTAGAGATGTATACATAACTTAATAAAAATGGTATTCTAGTTTTGTCTTTCTTGTTAAAGTCAATTTCAAGAAGATTATTTCTATCACTATCTCTATATTTCTAAGAATTTTTGCTTTATATATTTTGCCATCATGTATCAGCACACCTCTTATTGCTTTATTGTAAAATGAGCTGTTTATTAACATAAAATAACCTTCTTTGTCTCATAAAGTGCTTTTTGCCCTGAATTCTATTTTGAAATGTTGCCAATTGCTGCTTTCTTTTTGTTTGCTTTCTATGCTTGATAAATATTTGCCCAGCTTTCCCCCTTTCTCTTTCTTGTTTTTGTTTTACCGCTCTTGCAGCATATGGCTGAATTTTGCTTTAACCCAATCTGAAAGACTTTAGCTTTTATTAGGGGAGACTTAAAGCATTTATATTTACTGTCATAACTGATAGGTTTGGTCTTATTCCTGTCTTTTTGTTTTATGCTTTCTCTTCTTTATACTTTCTTGGAGCTTCCTTTGTTTGCTGTCTTTTTTTATATGGGCTATCTCATCTTCCTACTTTTTTTGCCTTCTAGTAGTTTAAAAGCCAAATATCTGTTTTTAGCCAGTCCTAGGTGAACCTAAAAAAAATGATCCCTGAGCTCCAGCAGTGACAGAAGTGTAATTGTGGGTGAGCAGCCAGGCCACTGAGCGTGGAAGTCAATAAAATCGGACCTAAACCTCGGAGGAATAGTGATGGCCATTCACTGAGCACCTTATCGCGGTTGTAAAGCCCAGGCTTCTTAAATCTGTGTCACATTCTTGTGCTTCACACTTGGGTTCTAGCCTACCTATCTGGCCTGATCTCCTGCTAGCCTTACATAAGTATTCTGTGCTTCAGACATATCTCAACTAACCACCCTCCAAACCAGACAGATTCTTAAACATCTCCACTTTGATTCAGGCTGCTTCCTTTTTGCCTGAAAACACCCTTCAAGACCTGACACAATGCAGTGTGTTTCCTGTTCATTCTCCTGCCCCATTCTTCTATAGATCCTATTATGTAGCAGAACTCACTGGACCAACCTACCTGGATTTGAGTTTAAGCTCCATTCCTTGTAGCTCTGTGTGCCGTGGATATAATTTTTTACTTAGAGCCAAAGTTCTCTCATTTGTAGAATAGGGATGCTGCCATTATATCTTCCTTAGAGTAAGACTGAATGAGATGAGAGAACCATGGGAAAAGCTTAGCAGAGTACATGGCACAGAGCAGGCATTCTGTGTATTTGAAATAAACAAGAAATACACAAGGGGGAGAGGAAGGATTGATTTTTAAATATGCATGATGTCCTTTTAAAAATCAAGGTATACAATATCTAGGCTGGCTTCAGAAAGGACAAAGCTTATGTGTGTGACTACCACTACTGGTTCATTTTAAATGAGCCTTCCCTGGCTGCCCTCCATCTCTGGGCAGAGTGGCAGGTATGTGGTCCACAAAACATTTCATGTGCAGACATCATCTTCATTTATATTGTCTGCCTTGCGAAGGCCCGCAGGCCTAGAGAAAATTTATTAAAGTGGAGTCTATTTATTCAATTTATTAAACAGGAATATTTGAAGGGTTTTCATTTAGAAGAGCAAGTTGATTTATTCTGCTTGGCTCCAGAATGCAGGTCTAAGTCCAATGGGTAGAAGTTAAAGGAGGACAGATTTTATCTCACCCTAAGATAAAGCAAAAGGTTTGTTGAAAGAGGGTCTGTTTATTCATGCATTCACTCAATCTATTCATCACATGGGAGCCAGAGAAGAGAAAACTGTCTTTGCTCTGGCTCTTGCTCTGTCTGGGACACTGTGGTTGCCTCCCTTACATTCTTTAACATCTTGGAATTCTCTTAACTGTGTAAAGTGAAAGTGAAAGTGGCTCAGTCGTGTCTGACTGTTTGCGGTCCCATAGACTATACAGTCCATGGAATTTTCCAGGCCAGAATACTGGAGTGGGTAGCCTTTCCCTTCTTCAGGGTAAATGTGTTGCTGCTGCTACTGCTGCTAAGTCACTTCAGTCATGCCCGACTGTGTGACCCCATGGACGGCAGCCCACCAGGCTCCTCGTCCCTGGGATTCTCCAGGCAAGAATTCTCCAGGGGTGGGTCGGAGGCATATTATTCCATTTTAAAGATATCAAAAACTGAGGCTCAAAGAGGTAGTAACTTGCCCAAGATGAACAACATCCAACCTATAACAGCCTGGCTTAAACTACAACCTCTCTGTTTTCTGCAGAACTTACTCTCTTTCCATGTGATTGTGCTGTCGACCAAAACAGATAGAAGATCAGATTGGCATGACCAACAGAAGTTGGATACAAGACTGAAAAATCCGTCAGCCCACCTTTCCCATGTTGTTCTTTCTCTTTTCCCTTCCTCCTGTCAACCCACCCATCTCTGCCAACCCCCAAACCAGTGCCAGTGAGCTGCACAAAATTAGACACTCCACAGTTCTAACCATCAGACTGTGAATGTTGCCAAGACCACTTCTCAAAGTGTTCCTGGGTGGGCGCAGCAGCTGCAGACAAGGATCTAAAGCAGAGCAGGAAAGGGGAAGAAATACCCTAGCCTCTTTTCCTTCCTGCCCCTTGACCTCTGCTCAGAGCTTCCCGTTGGCAGAACCCAGGTAAGGGCCTCAAGTCAAAGGAGCTCCCATGAAGCTGTCCACGCGCATCAGAATCCTGGATATCAGAATCCTGGATCACAGAATCCTGGGTCACCCTTCACAGGGCAGTGAGGGCTGAAGAAGGGACAGGGCTGGGACCTGATAGAAATAGCCAGCTCATGAGGGGAGACTGGGTGAGTGATATAGCGGGCTGAATTGAGGAGAAAACCCACACTGCATCACCATGGCAGAGACTCTGCTTCTCTGGGCCCAACTTTAAGAAAGGAAGGGGATTAGAGAATTCGGCAATGATTTCTTCTCGAGGCGGCCACCTTTCACACTGCAGCCCCTGCCAGATGCCACGCTGGTATCAGTGTGTCTGAGTCTCTTGCAGGATTACTCCTGGATGCTGGGATTCATTCATTCACCAGAGACGTGCCATCCTTTATTCTAAATATTGATACAAAGATAAGACCCAGTGGTACAGAATCCTCCTGCCACTGCAGGAGACATAGGAGATGTGGGTCCAATCCTTGGATCAGGAAGATTCCCTGAAGTAGGAAATGGCAACCCCCTTCAGTGGGTTGGAGTCAGCTTGGAGAATCCCATGGATAGAGGAGCCTGGCAGACTACAGTCCATGGAGTCGTAAAGACTTAAACACGACTGAACAACTGAGCATGTATTTTCAAAGATGAGAAAGGGAGGACTCCTGTATTTCAGCATGTCATAGGACACTAAGGGAAACAGATCTGGGAATCAGTTATTTCAGGGTTTTAGATGTAGGATGAAAGTCTGAATGCTGGTCTGTGGAGTCACAGGTAGAGTGAGTAAACCTCCCTTAGAGAATTTAGAAAAGTGATGCTTGGGTCTTAGAGGATGAATTGGAGTTTTAGAGGGCAGGATGGAGCAGGACCATTTCTAGAAGATGGCATGGCAAATGCCATGTTGTGTAAGATTGCCGTTTTGTGAGACCATGTGCTCAGGGACCAGCTAGGGAGTAATTGTGTCTGGAGCAATGGACACAGATTGTATGCTGGGTCGTGGGGCTAGAGGGCTTTCTGGGAGGTCAAGCCTGGTCAAATGCTTGCTTCTTCCAATACTGCAAGCCAGGAAGAAATGTGTCCCAAAAGGCAAGCACTGCTGTGTTCGCCAGTTTTCTCTCACAAACTTCTGAAAGAAAGCCAAAGGGAATGGTGTCCCAGGGCCCAGATTGTTCACCTGTGGGGATGAAAGAGCTTAGAAATACACAGGGGAGGCTCTTAGGTGAACTGACCTCAAAGCCAAGTTCCTTTATTTTGGCTGATCTTTCTCCAAAGCTTTCTGTTTGCCAACTCTTTCTGGAAAATACGAATATAGGATATGCCCCTTTCCTTAGGTAGTTTCTAAATTGGTGAATCTTGGAAGACTTTCTGGGAGAGACAGATTTTGCACTGATAACCTAAAAAATATAAAAGGAAGGAAACCTGCCATTTTTTGAGTCTCTGCTCTGTGACAAATAATGCACTAGGTGATTTTGATATTTTATAAAAGTTTCATGGTAATCCTATGTGGTAGCTATCATTAGCCCCATTTTGCAGATAGGAAACTGCAAAGTGTCTTGTCAAGATCACTCAGATAGATAAGTCCAATGCTGAATTCAGACTTGACATGAATCCAAAGCCTGTATTCTTGCCATTGTGCTATGTTTGGCCACTAAAGGACAGGGCAGGCTGCATGCAGCCAAGGGTAGAAGGATTAGGGCAGAAAGAGGCTTTTCTTCTGTAAAGAGATACTGTCTACCTAGCAGGGCTTTGGGAGGACTTCATGAAATACGTGAAGTGCCTCTTGTTTCATACTTCTTCACCTTTGTGTATGCTCATCTCACAGCCTGGAATATCCTTCTCTCCTGTCCCCACAGCTCCAAATGGCTCTCTTTAACTTAAAAAAAAATATTTGTTTATTTGCCTATGCTGGGCCTTCTTTGCTGTGTTCAGACTTTCTCTAGTTGTGGCGAATGGGGGCTGACTCTAGTTGTGGTGCACAGGCTTCCCTTTGCAGTGGCCTCTCTTGCTGTGGAGCATGGGCTCTAGGGTGCGTGGGTTCAGTGTTTGTAGCACACAGGCTGAGTTGCCCTGAAGCACGTGCCATCTTCCCAGACCAGGGATCGAACCCATGTGCCCTGTGTTGGCAGGTGGATTCTTCAGCATTGGACCACCGGGGAAGCCTGTATTTCCTTCATCTTTCTAAACTTGCCTTAGAGAATCCTTCCACGAGGAAAGCCTGACACTCATCACATAGTGTTGGATGTACCTTAATTGTTTGTTTCCCTCTCTTACCCAGTGCTGAGCCCCCGTCTTGCTCTGCCACGTGGCTTCAGCTCCGTTTGCAAAGTGTTTCCTACTGAATGAAGAAAGTGCTGTCGGAGGGAGCCCCCAGTATAACAAGGGCTCCATAAATAATAGGTTCTCTTTTTTTCTCCCCTCCTTCTTCTGGAGGCAGCAGACATTTTTTAATAAAGACTGGAAGGCAAACAGGAAAACAATTATTTTATTTGAAATGAGCATCTTACAGGAAGCTTGGGCATAAGGACAGCCTCCCTCTTTGAAGGAGGGGAGCCCTGGGATGCCGTGCCTTTTTCTGGGCTGACTCTGCCCGACAGGTCCCAGGTCTGCTTAACCTCACATGGAGAGGCTGGGGCCCTGTGGCTCCTGGTGGCCGCCGCTTAGCTGGTAAGATGTGGAGGCTCTTCCACTTGCGGGGCAGGGGCCGGGTTAGCTGATGGCTTGACAAGAGCACGGAGGCACACAAAGTAACAGTAAAACAGAATGATAATGCATTTCCTAATGGCCTCCTTCACAGCTGTGTACACCGATTTAATCTTCACAAAGCACTCTATTGTTTATGAGGCCTTTGGGTACAATTTTATGCCTGACTGAAGAGGTTGCTAATAGCTGCCATATTTGTGTTTAAGGACCTGCAAAGGATTAAACGAAGTATTTTAGAGCAATGAGCCATAATAAACTAATAATATATTGCAAATAATACATGTTTTTTAGCCAATAATTGACTACAAATCTCGTGAACTTTAAATGACAAAAATACTAATTACAGATGTCATTGTTCCATGTATCCTTCCATGGGGATAAAGGTCAGAGGAGGGTAGGGGGCCTGGGGCACTTCAGGTCACTGGGGAGGGTGGCGTGGCTGCTGATCTCTTCCCCTAGTGCCATGGCTGAGAGCTGTCAAGGTCACTTAGTGAAATGCTGGGTTTCATTTCCATCTTGTGGGGATGCATGAGCAGGAACTGGGGCCTAAACCACCCACTTAAGTTGGTGGGATTTTGTTTTTAACATTCATTTTCTAGTCTTAAGGTTTCCAGTGCTTGGTTTGCATTTAGGAGAATTACAGACACATCCCCCAGAGGATCTTGGAAACAGGCTGGTTCTTAAGAAAAGGAGTTCATGTTTTGTTAAGCTTCTGCAATGAGCCACATTATCTTTTTTTCTTTTTAATGAGAAACCTGAGATACAGAGAGATGAAGTATTCTGCCTGAGGTGTCATAGTTGGTAAGCAGCAGAGACATGGAGTCAAGTGCAGAACTCCAAAGCCCATTCTCTTTTCTCGCAAATCTTATTACATTTCTTCTTTTTGCTCCTGAGTCCTTGTGGAGCATGAAGGGAGAGTCACTTCCTTTGAAATAATATATTTCTGTACTTTCTATATCTTTCAATCATACCAGCTTTTTTGCAAGTGGGAAATATATAACGATGATCTACATTTTAGATATTTTTAAAAACTTGAGATGAAAATTAAAATCACCCATAATTTTGGCATCTAAATAAATCATGTCAACTTTCTGTTTGCATTTTCTCCAGGAACTCTATATTGTGTAAATGTAGCACAATATTGAGATTGTATTTTATGATGCTTTGGTATCCTAATCTCTTAAAAATAGTATCATTTGATGTCATTGATGTTCCCTGAGAAATAACTTTTTATAATTGCATAATAGTTCATGGTATATAGTCCCTATTGATCGGCATTTAAGCTGCTTCCCACTTTTTCCTTACAATTAAAAATTCAATAAATATTGAGTCTAGCACTGTGTGTGGCATATGATAGACTTTCCATGTATTTTATGAATGAGCAAATAAATCTTTGCATGCATTTCTGGTCATTTCCTTTGAACAAATTTCCAAAAGTCAAAGGCACAGATCAAATTATGTAAATATTGCCAGACTATTTATATATATTCCTAAATTGCTTTCTAAAGGGGCAACACCAATTTCAAGATAGGCACTCATAAATTCCGGAACCTGTTTTTTAAAAGCTAACTTAGTTACTAATATGTTTGTACTTATCTCTCTTACTGTCATATATTGAATAGAATACAGTTAAAAGACTCGTTTCTGAGACATTCCCTATTAAGGGGACAAATTGTGTGTGTGTGTGTGTGTGTGTGTGTGTATGGGGCTTTCCTGGTGACTCATTGGTAGAATATTCACCTGCAATGCAGGGGACCAGGGTTGGATCCCTGGGTTGGGAAAGTCTCCTGGAGCAGGGCATGGCAACCCTGTATTCTAACAAGAATCTCCAGTGTTTTTGCCTGGAGAACGCCATGGACAGAGGAGTGTGGTGGGCTCCAGTCCATGGGGTTACAGAGTCGGATGCAACTGAAGTGACTTAGCACACATGCATGCATATGTGTGTGTGTGTGTGTGTGTGTATACAAGTAACACTTATTTAGGACTTACCATATACCATGAGCTATTCTAAGCACTTAACATATGTTTGTTATGGTCCAAACATATGAGTTGGACCATAAGGAAAGCTCAGAGATGAAGAATTGATGCTTTTGAACTGTGGTGTTGGAGAAGACTCTTGAGAGTCCCTTGGACAGCAAGGAGATCAAACCAGTCAATCCTAAAGGAAATCAACCCTGAATATTCATTGAAAGGACTGATGCTGAAGCTGAAGCTCCGATACTTTAGCCACCTGATGTGAAGAACTGACTCACTGGAAAAGACCCTGATGCTGGAAAAGACTGAAGGCAGGAGGAAAAGGGGATGACAGAGGATGTGATGGTTGGATGGCATCACCAACTCAATGGATATGAATTTGAGCAAGCTCTGCGAGTTGGGGATGGACAGGGAAGCCTGGCATGCTGCAGTCCATGGGGTCACAAAGAGTCAGACACAACTGAGTGGCTGAACTGAATTGAACTGAACATGTATTTGTGCTTTTAATCTCTTGATAGTCCCATGAGGCGGATAATAAAACTCTGAGATGTTTATTAAGTTGCCTAGGGTAAGATAGCCATCTTATAATGGGGTCCACACTCGATTTCACACTCAGTGGTTATAGGTATGAATAAGACAATCAAATGAAGAGTTAATTATGATCTGGTGTGGTGAATATTATGGTAGAAGAATATAAACAAATCAGAAGAACACAGAGGACTCTGAAAGGTTCAAGGAAAGATTCGCAGAGAATTTTAAAGGATAAGTAGGAGTTTGCCAGGAATGCAACAACAGGCCAAAACAAAAGCAAATATCAAAGATAAAATATAGAAAGCAGCTGATGGAACACAGTGGGTGGAGGGAGGGATAGGGAGAAAGCAGCCTAGGATGTCTAAGTCTATATAAGTAATAAAGGAAGGGAATAATAGTTAATATTCTAGACTTGAGAGTTACAAGGCCTTGGTTTAAATCCAGCTCTTGTAATTGTTTGACCTTGTGATGCTTAATGTGACAAAATATGTACAGGTTTAGTTGAGTGCCTGACAGAGCACCACCAGTGTTGTCTGGTGGTATTGGCAGTGGATATGATCTAATGTGGGATGAGGGAGAGATTTTGGGACAGGAATCCCTGAAATCCCACCATCTGGTCACCCACCCACTCTGCAGACATTTAAGGTCAGGTCTGATCTGAAACAGAGAATAACCATGTTTCAGGCCAAAGGACCACAGCCTGGAAGTTATCTTGGACAGATCAAACAGGATGATGTGAGGACTGGAGGGTGTGGGATAAGGGTAGAGAGGTGAGTATACAGATGTTCCACCTACCAAAAAGGGGAGTCTAGGGACACGGTAATGAATAATCAATGAAAAACACCTGGCCCTATGTCCACACTAGCCCACACTAGCCACAGGGAATGGTAAGAATGGAAATGGCACAATAAGATTTCTGTTTTTTTGAAGATAAATGAGTAATGGATGGAGGAAGGTGGAATGGCGAGGGAAATGAAGGTACGGTGGGGAAGAGAGATACCTGTTGGCAGTCTCTATCCAAGGGAAACATTTCTAGTGTGGATGGTGGCAGTGAAGATGGATATTTGAAAAAGTATTCAGGAGGTAGATTTTGCCTTTGAGATGGACTCAATGAGGTCAGTGAAAGAGAGGACCTGGGGATTATTCCTAGGTTTCTGTCTTGAGGAGCTGAGTGGATGGAGATGCATTTTCTGAGATGAGGGCACCAAAGGGAGACTCTGTTTGGGGGCTGTAATGACACGTTTAGTTTGTTGAATGAGTGATGAGACTTTACGCTGTACATCAAAACCTATTTTTGGCTTCTCTCTTTTAGTACAGACATGGGAAGGGTGTAGGAGGAAGGTGTGAAAGGCTCTGAAATAGGCTAAAAGACAAGATCTCTGTTGGCTATTATGTGCAGCAATAACCCTTGCTGTGTTTATTGCCCATTTAATAGAGTGTACATTACAACCCACAGGGATAATCAAGAGATGGGGGTTGTCAAATGAGATGCGGAGATACCATAGGTGGGAAATTTGTTTCACTGCAAAAAGGTTCTCATTTATGAAAATGGATTCTGGATAAATCTCAGCTCCTGCCTCCCTCTCTCTCTCCTTTCCTCATCCCCCAAAGAGTGAGCACAGATGCTTTTCTGCCAGAGTGCTGGGAGGCAGAGAACCATTTTGAAAAGATGGATACCATAGGAGAGAGAGGGAGAGGGGGATAAGGAGGGACTTTCCCAGGGATTGTAGAGTCAGTTATTTTATCTCAAGGGAGATGACATGCTAAGTATTGAAAGTCATCTTTGCAGCCATTTTCCTTGAAAGAGAACAGTCATGGAACCCTTCAGACCAATGGTCAAAGCTTTCTTGACCCAAGATTAACTGTACTATATTTTGAGGCCTTTTTTCTATTTTTCTAGCCTTGGTTTGCTCGTTTGTAAAAGGGGGATCATAGTTAACTTCTACACAGAGTTGTGAAAATGAACCTTCATTAGACACCAGTTGTTAGATGCCAGAGGCAGTGGTGCTCATGTCATAAATGCTAATTCCTTCCTTTCTCCCTCTCTTTTCTTTCCCTAGTTTAGAGAATCAGACTTGGCGATGAGGCAAGACTGGCCTTCACCTGGATTTTGAGGGAACTGAGTTGAACGTGGGGAGTCCATATCCGGGATCACTATCTATTTTATTGGGTAATCATCCTGGAGCCTTGACCCAAGTGGGTAGAGTGTCTCTATTGGGAAAGATTCAGGGTGATTCCTGATGACCATCACGGGGTTTTGTTGGCCCAGGCAGTCCTCCCTGTGTGTCCTCGGGAGCTTGGCTGCTTTCAGGTGTCTTTGGGGAACAGCAGCATCTGGTGGCTGCCTGAACAGTAACCTGGCTGCAGGCTTCAAGGGGAACACATCACAGCATCTGTGTTTCTCCAGCAGAACAGCAGGGCTATTAAAATAGCTCTTAGGCACAATCTATCACTGCCCTGTCTCCCTGTTTACACAGGCTGCAACTGGAGACCTGAGAGTCTGGAGGTCCTGATGTGTTGGTGGAGCACTAGAATAGGAATCAGGAGACTTGGCTTTGCCAACCACTGGATGACCTTGCCCACGTCACTTAGACTCTGGGCGTCGTTTCCTGATCTTAAATGTCCAGAGGCTTTCTTTGGTTTATAGTGACAATTGCTGCTTGGGGAATATAGGTAGCATTCAACATGGCAGGCTCCTTTGTTATAACACTAGAAAATTTGTTCCCTCTCCCTATGACTTAGTTTCCTCATCTGAATGCAGGAAGGGTGATTGCACCATAAAAAATGTTTCTTAAAAATTAACTGGGATGTGGTTTAGAGAGTCCTAGACATGATTTCTGAAATGTAATGAGCACTCAACAAATGTCAGATGCCTTTCTACCCTCAAGTCATATTACTGCTTAATATTTGTGCTGTAGTATAGGGCTACTACTGTTTAGTGTGAGCATAGAATCTGAAATCACATTAGCAGTCATTATGATCAAGTGTGATGTGTGTATTCCCACTCTACACCCTAGCATGTTAATTTCTCACAAATGCTTCTGCACGTATTGATCCATTTGCCAAAGAACACACCTCCTTTATTCATTCTACAAGGTTGAGCACAAATGATTCTCCCTCATGAAACTATGAGCCCTCTCTAAGGAGATGTGATAGCTCATTTAGTGAAAATGAACCCAGACCCTGTAAGTTTAACAAAGAACGGAGACAATAGACTTGATAAGGAATAAGTGGATTATCCTCTCCACTCAGGACATGTATTATCCTATACTCCTCTGTCAACCATGTGAGAGGATGGGAGTGGGCCTCAGCCCAGGAAGATGCGCTTGTCTATCTTTTTGTTTCTTCTGCTTCCCTGTGTGTACTCCCTTTTATGAATAATTTAGTGTCTGGTACATAGTAGGTATAATGAGTGTGATGAATGTTTGGAGAATGAATGACATGTGCGTCTAATTCCTCAACAATTTTTCATTGAGCATCTACTGTGTCAAGGAGGCAAGCAACGTGAAGTTTGTCTCCATATTATTTAGCTATGTGCATTTTATTTCCCAGATGAGGTTAATTGATTCTTAATGGGATGGTGGGAATACAGGCAGCACAATTTATATTTCCTTAAGGCTTCATTTTATACCTCAAACAGGCATTCCTTACCTCAGTGTGATATTGTAGACAATACTGTGTGAATTTATTGCAATCTGAAATCACTGCGTCACAATTACAGTGCTTATTATTATGTTTGCAGTTGTTTAATGCTACTTTATATTTCCACATTTTGTATTCTAATGCATTAGACTGCAGAAGAGTCCAATTCATCTTCTTCTGCTTGGGATTTTAAATAGGTTAATAGTATGCAAATATGAGGCACATTTTTGCATTCTGTTACAAATATCGTACACAGATATTGCTATGCTGTTTGGGCAAAATGTAATGAAATGTAATTTAATATGATACTTTCAAGCACATTAGATTGTTCCTGAGGGCTTTGTGACCGTGGTCCTAAACTGTGTTAAACCATAGCTCAAGCAAGTCTGAGCAAAATGAGTTTCTTTCCTCATTTTACTGCCCTTTCTGAGTTCAATGACTTTTTGTTGCCCATGCTGAATGATGTTTGGAGTTTCCTGTGGTTAGGCTAGGCTAGAAATGAGTCTGAAAATATTCATCTCTCCTTGTGAGAATATATTGCTGTTTCTACTTTTAGTCAGCTTCTCAATTCACCAGCCATTCTATTTATTTATTAATTCACCAAACTCACTCACTCATTCATTTATTTATTCAACTCTACATCTTGCTCTGTGCTCCCAGCATTAATCTTTCTGTTTCTCCACCCTCTTCCCTGAGATGGAAAATGTGTGGTCCTGGGCAAGGCAGCCTGACTAGAGTGTAAGGCAATGCCTGGCTGTTAGAAGGAGCTGCATACCAGAGAAAAGGAAGGATGGATATAAGTTTTCTTTTTTATATTGTGAAGATTTCTTCCAGGATGAAATGAAATAAAGCTGTTAATTATGTGATGCCATGAGAGACATGCAGCACTCAGTGTTCATAGGGAAACATATAAATGAACCCATTTCCAAATTTATAACATATGGACTCAGTGCCTTGGTTTCTCTTCAGATTTAAATAATTTGACATTAGTGTCTAGAAGAGGAGGTGTACATGCTCAGTTATTTCTGTCATGTCTAACTCTTTGTGATCCTGTTGACTGTAGCCTGCCAGGCTCCTCTGTCCATGGGGATTCTCCAGGCAAGAATACTGGAGTGGGTTGCCATTTCCTCCTCCAGGGCATCTTCCTGGCCCAGGACTCGAATCTGAGTCTCTTAGGTCTCCTGCTTTGGCAAGCGGGTTCTTTACCACTAGCGCCACCTGGGAAGCCCAAGGAGAGTGACTAGTATATAATAATGATTTAATTTTACCTCTGTTCTAAACAAAGATAGTATAATTTACAAGCCATATTAAGGAAGACTAGAAATGATCAGGTAAGCCCAGGAGGGTCAGATTTATACAATTCTGACTTTTGCACATTTTGGGAGAGGACTGAGCCCAGCTCTTCCTTCATACCAGACGCTGCTGCTTAGAAAGTCTTCTCGGGCTCGCTTGGTTCCCTCTGTGCTCTACTCTAAAGAGCTTCCGTCCTCCTTCCTGTCTGACCTCTCAGGAGGTGTGTCATATGGTCAGGTACGTCATGTCAGTATTCACAGTGGAGAAGGAAGAGAAGGGAGTCTTTGCAGCTCTTCATCCCTCTTTCTCAAGCCCACAGCAGCCCTCTCAGGCCAATTTTGGATGGATCCCAGCCCATCTCTAGCCCCTGTCCCATCCCTCTCCTTCTCCTTCCTGAATGTCTGGGCATCTGAGCTCAGTTCCCTTTGAAATACAGACAAATTGACTCCAGTCTTCTGAATAACCGAGTACTTGGAAGAGAGCAAATAGAAAGTCTGAAGCTACTTGGACTCCCTCTCTCTTTTCCCTCTTGGCCCCTCCACAAATTGAATCCTCTCCATTGACTGCACATCTGCATTTCAGCAGGCAAGCTGCAATTATTCAATGACAGCAGTCCCCGATTTCCACCGTGGAAGAGCCGGGGCTGGCTGAGATGACCCAGGCGTGACCGTCCTCTGTCAGCAGTGCTGGAGGGGAGTATCTGACTTAAAATCACACGGCAGTGGAGAGCACCGCTGTCTGCCATTCTCGTAAGTCACTCAGAATGCTAGGATAAGATTGCCCCAAGAAGGGCTTACAGAACATTTCTGAAGATCCCTTTTTCCTGACCTGGTTATCCGTGATAGCCAATAAGGTCCTACATTTTATTGTTCTACATTTTAAAACTTGGAAGGGAGCTAAGAGGTATCCCCACAAATTCTACTCCTCTGTTCCCCATCTGCCCTTCACCTAGGTAAGTGGACTTGTTGTTCAGGCTGAAATATCATTTTCTCAGGGGGATCTTCTATGTTACCTGCATCTGTCAAACAGGCTTGCCATGATCTTTTGTTTTTTCAACTCTTATTTTTTATTCCTAAATGTTTTCCAATTAACAGATTTAATTTAACTTTTTTATTGTGGTAAAGTCACATAATATAAAGCATACTATATTAGCCATATTTAACTCTGTAGTTCAGTGGCACCAATATATTCATATTGTTGTGCAACTCTCAGTATTATCCACCACCAGAATTTTTCACCTTCCTAAACAGAAACTTTGTCCCCATTAAACATTTCCTACCCCACCCCACTCTAGCATCTACTAATGTACTTTCAGACTCTATGAATTTGACTATTCTTTTTTTAATTAATTAATTATAATTGGAAGATAATTACTTTACAATATGTGATAGTTTTTGCCATATGTCAACATGAATCAGCCAGGGGTCCACGTGTCCCATCCTGAACCTCCCTCCCATCTCCTTCCCAACCCCATCCCTCTGGGTTGTCCCAGAGCACTGGCTTTGAGTGCCCTGTTTCATGCATCGAACTTGCATTGGTCATCTATTTTACATTTGGTAATATACATGTTCCTGGAGAGGGAAATGGCAACCCACTCCAGTATTCTTGCCTAGAGAACCCCATGGACAGAGGAGCCTGTGAGGCTACAGTCTATGGGGTCGCAAGAGTTGGACACGACTTAGCAACTAAACCACCACCACCACCACCAATATACATGTTTCAATGCTATTCTCTCAAATCCTCCCACCCTCGCCTTCTCCCACAGAGTCCAAAAATCTGTTCTTTACATCTGTGTCTCTTCTGCTGCATTGCATATAGGATCATCATTTCCATCTTTCTAATTTCCATATAAATGCATTAGTATACAATACTGGTGTTTTGAATTTGACTATTCTAGTTATCGTGTATAAATGGAATCAAACAATATTTGTTTGCATCTAATGTATATAGGAATGCATTTTTAAGGTTAACTTAATATATTTTCTATAAACAGGTTTATAATTTTCTCCTTATGCTATGCAATAGGTTCTCATAGACTTACATGGCTCTTTGCACTTTCCCTTAGTATCTCAGATCACAAAATTATTATATATATATATATACATATACATATACTATATATACATATACATATATATATATACACACATATATACATATATATGCACATGTGTTTATGTATATATATACATATATACATGTATATATATACACATGTGTTTATGTATATATATACACATACACACACATATATATACACATGTGTTTATGTATATATATACACATATGTATATATATACACATGTGTTTATGTATATATATACATATATATATACACATGTGTTTATGTATGTATGTGTGTATGTTTTTACTATTCATATTATATATTTGTCCTATTGTGTGATTAAAGTGTGTCTTCTCCACTAGAATGTGAATCTTATTCTCTGGCACAGAGTAAGTTCTTGATGAGTGTTTCTTGAATGAATAACTGGACAAAGAAAAAAAATATGGTCAAAATAAAAATAATAAAAGAAAGTGGTTAAAATATGTGAAGTATAAGATAAATAAGTTCTGGGGCTATATGTACAGCATGATAATAGTAATTAAGAATACAATATCATATATTTGGAGAAGGAAATGGCAACCTACTCCAATGTTCTTGCCTGGAGAATCCCATGGACAGAGGAACCTGTTGGGTTACAGTCCATAGGGTCGCAAAGAGTCGGACACGATTTAGCAACTAAACCACATCATATATTTGAAAGTTGGAAAGAGAGTAAATCTGAAGTTTTTAACACAAGAGAAAAAATTTATCTATGTGAAATGATAAATGTTAACCAAACTTATCGTAGGAATAGTTTTGTCATATATAAATATGTATGTGTATGTGTGTATATGTATCAGTTCAGTTCAGTCGCTCAGTCCTGTCTGATTCTTTGTGACCCCATGGACTGCAGCACGCCAGGCTTCCCTGTCCATCCCCAACTCCCAGAGCTTGCTCAAACTCATGTCCATCAAGTTAGTGATGCCATCCAACCATCTTATCCTCTGTCATCCCCTTCTCCTCCCACCTTCAATCTTTCCCAGCATCAGGGTCTTTTCCAATGATTTAGTTCTTCGCATCAGGTGGCCAAAATACTGGAGTTTCAGCTTCAGCATCAGTCCTTCCAATGAATATTTAGGACTGATATGTGTGTGTGTGTGTGTGTGTGTGTATACATATATATCAGATCATCATGCTGTATACCTAGAACTAATATAGTGTTGTATGCCAATTATTGGACAAAGAAATGGCAACCCATTCCAGTATTCTTGCTGGAAAATTTCATGGAGAGAGGAGCCCGGAAGGCTACAGTCCCTGGGGTCGCAAGTAGTCAGACACGACTAAGCAACTGAGTGTATCAGTTAAATCTTAATTAAACAGGAAGGAAAAAATTAGGAGTGTAAAAATATCTTTACTAACTGGTTAATCCGAGGCATTTTTTTCATAGCCTATGAGTGAGGCATTGTTTTAGGGGTATGCACGTGTTCATTAATTCACTAGGAGAACTCATAAGACTCCACATATAGTCCTACACATAGCTAAGACTTCTTACAGAGGTGCAACAAGGATACACAACTGGATCGATAAGAGAAAACCTTAATGGACTCTGATAGGATCTGTGTTCAGTCTTCCTAACTTCTCTCCCTCCCATGAGGAGTCACATAGAATGCATGCTACCCAAGTAGTGAAAATGCAGCAATGTTTGTTAAGATGTTTCTGGTTCAAGGAACCTCATTTGAGATTTAGTGCCCAAGGGCTTTATTGGGGAGCTGGTCACATATGCACTCTCTGCCTAACAACTACAAAATTCCAGCCTCCAAAGGAAGAAAGCAGCTATTGAGAATAAACCAAATTATTTGCATTAACAGTCTAGATACAGTGGACCAGTCTTAACATGTAAGCACCATTTTCACAGCCAAGTTCCCAGTCATCAGTCAGGGACTAACCTTGCAAGCATATCCTTTAAAGACAGCAGCCTCAGGCCTAAATGTTAATTCTTTACTGCACAGAGGAATATTTTTTTTTCCCCATATGTGTGGGGAGATATACATACTCACATCCATGTACACGCATGAGCCAATACCTAGGTGACAAACTATTACAGTTAGTGAAGCAGTGAAGAGGGTCAAGTTTGGCATCCAGCTGCCTGGGTTTAAATGCTGGCTATACTTACTCTGTTGCTTTGGACATGTTTCTTTACCTATCTGTGTCTTTCACCCATGTGTAAAGACGGGAAAAGTAATATACATATCTAACAGTATTGCTTCCAAGACCAGTGAGATCCAGCACTCATTCAACAGCACTTGAGAGGGAGTAAGTACATGTTAACTGATGGCTGCTGTCATCATTGTCGGTGTTATTATTATTCAGAGGTTGCCCAGTGTTTCATGGTGCCTCTCGGTGCCTGTGAGCTGAGGGACTGAAAGACTGCGAGTGACCGAGCACCTGGTTTCTAATATTGTCTCCATCAGTCGCTCACAGCATCAACAGTGGGCATGTTAGCTCCTCTCCCTCATCTCGGTTTCCTCATCTTCACCACTAAGATTCTGGTCTTTGTCTGTCCAGTTCCCGCAGCAGAGAAGGAGAGAGTGTAGAGAAAGCATTGTGGGACAGCATTTGACTTGGGGAGTTAGATAGACTTGGGCATCTCTCTCTCTGCATCTCAGCCTCCCAACCTGTAAAGTGAGGATATCAACCATCATCCTTCTAAAATGCAGACTGTTGTTACCAGTGGCATCACAGTTACGCCCACATAAGATAAAAGAGTCTAAGCATCTTCTGTGTTTATCCATGTAAGGGACTGTATTATTATCAGATGGAGCAACTGGGGCTGTAGCATTACTACTTGTACTGGAAATAAATCTTTACCAAGGACTTACAAACATGCAGCTGGGGTAAGAATCTCTATGTTGAAGAGGGCAGGCTGAGCAAAGAGATAGGAGAAGAGAGGGTGAGAAAGTGAGTGACTTCGAGACTGTTTTTTCATATCGAGTCTCTGGCATTTGGCACAGTCTCTATTATCTGGCAAGAAGTGCTCAGTCAATGTTTGTTGCTGAAAAAAAAAAATGAATACTGGGAATTTACTGGCAGTCCAGCAGTTAAGACTCTGTGCTTCCACTACTGGTGTGGGTTCAATCCCTGGTCTGGGAACTAAGATCTTGCATGTGGTGTGGTGCAGCAAAAAAAAAAAAAAAAAGCCGAAGGTACTTTTACTAATGAAAGAACCATTGATTGAGTGCCTACAATCTACCAAACACTTCATGCATTAATTTTTTGCAGCATGATAGCACTCATATGGGCCTTCACAGGTGGTTCAGTGGTAAAGAATCTGCCTGTTGATGCAGGAGACACAGGAGACTGGGGTTTGATCCCTGGGTTGGGAAGCTCCCCTGGAGAAGGAAATGGCAACCCACTCTAGTATTTTTGCCTGGGGAATTCCATGGACACAGGAGCCTCGTGGGCTACACTTTATAGGGTCACAAAAAGTCAGACACAATTTAGAGACGCAACAGCAGCAGCAGCACTTGTATACAGCAGGTATTATTCTGTTCCTCTTACACAGAAAAACGGGGGTCCTGTGACCTAAAAGTCAGAAGGCAGGTGGGGACCAAGCCCAAATCCAAGCTCAGTTCTGTGAGGCTTTAAAGCCACAAGATACTTTCAACTATCTAATGCTGAAATTGTCAAGATTTTCATACTTCATACATAATTTTCCTAAGTGAAAATTTAAATATATTAATACAATTGCTAGTCAATCACAAAACACATTTTCACCGTTCACTTCTTAAAGTTTTCATGCAACTTGCAGAGAGAAGAACAAGGCTCACTGCAGACACTGTGAGTGGACCTCTTGTCTGTGGTTTAAGGCTATTGCTCTAACAAGGTTATCACTTGAGGCAGGGGGGAGTTGAGAAAAAATGAAACATTTATTAAATTATCCAAAAGAGCGCTCTGCTAGGCTTCCTTAGCATGTGCTTTCAAGGTGATAGATTAACTGAAATAAAATTATTGAATTGAGAAGCCATTCATTACAAGGGAATTTCAGGAAACCAGAATGCTTTTTATAATATTACCGCCAGAGCTGCCTATTAATGAAAGTTATGTGTTCTCCGGCGTTATTGAAACCTCTGGTTTGTCATCCTTTCCCCGCAGCCTCCTTTCTAATGGTGCGAAAACTTATAATTTACAACTTCTGACATAATTGGAAAGTTAATTAGTTTTCTTCAGACTTCACCTGCTTTATTTTACCCACTAGTTTCATAGCCTTTGTTTTTCCCCGATTGTCACTTATGTCAGAATTTTGATACTTTTTTGTCTCTGTATCCTTGCTGTCATTTGAAATCTAAGACTCAATACGTTAGGCATGTCAGTCTCTGCCGGCAGACATGGAGGCATCCGTTTTTCTTCTCTCATTTTTTTTTTTCCTTTAACTTGATTCTAATACCTCAATCAACAGGCTTTATTTGAGTCTATCCTATGTGCTATGGCTGGAACAGGTGAGAGGGTAGAACACAAAGAAGAAGAAATGAAGGCCTTCTTCCGATTCCCAGGATTGCTGGGCAGGGAAGATAAGATAGAAATGCATCCGAAGAAAACCCATGAAAAATGGATGCTCAGAATGGCTGTGAAAAAGTATGGGTTTTGAAATCAAATGTCTGCAGAGCTACCCCGTGTGACCTGTGGGAACAACAGCCAAGTAGTAAACCTCTCCAAGCCTCAGTTTCTTCCTCTGTATAATGGGGATGACCACACTTACATCACTGGAATGTTGTAACACCGAAAGATAATGCAGATTAGGGCCTGGCCTAGGATCTGGGGCAAAGCAAGCTCTTGTGACTTGTCAGTGACTCCCTATTCTCTACTTCCTCACCCCCAACCTAGTGCCCACCTTGTGTCACCTACAAGCAGACCAAAGGCAGTGCCTGGAGAAGCAAGTTTTGTGTGTTACAGGGAAGTAAGGGAAGTTGGAAGACATGGATTTGAAACTAGACCTTAATGTATTAAAAAGACAATAGTCGTTGCCATTATTGTCATTATCATTATCAAAATTGGAGGAGGAGGAAAAGAGAAAAAAGAATAGCTAATTATTGAGCACTAAATACTGCCTCTGTCTGTGTGTGCTCAGTTGTTCAGTTGTGTCCAATTTTTTGTGATCCTGTGGACTGTAGCCCACCAGTCTCCTCTGTCCCTGAGACTTTCCAGGCAATTTATTTTTCCCAACAAAACTCAGTGAGATGGATGTCATCATTTCCCTTATTTTTGAAGATTAAGAAAGCAGTCCAGAAAGTTTCATTGCCCATGGTCACAGAATGGCTACGTAGCCAAGCTGGAATTCAAGCACAGGTATGTTGGACTGAAAAGCTAGAATTGAGCCACCTCCTGAATTCTCCTGGGTCCAGACAGTCACCTCTTTTATTGACCTTTTTTCGCCTTGACCGCTGGGTCCTAGTTGGTTTTCTATGATAGAGGATCCCTTCAGTAATGACTGAAGCCATCCTTCATCCTGACGTGTGTTTGATGTTCTAGGAGAAGGGTAGATTATGAAGGGGAAACAGGCAGAAACATTACAGACACAAAAAGAATCAAAAACTGAAACTGGCCTTTGGCGGCATTAATTTTTCTCCCTGTAACTTATCTAAGATTTAGCTAGTCTTATATTAAACAATAAGGAGTTACCATAGCAACCTCATTGCCATGTAATAACACTCACATCCTTCCCAACTGTAAAATCAAAGACAGAGAAGCAAATAGAAACCATCAAATTACCAAATAGCCATCTTCTCCGTCTCTCCTTTTCCTTCGTAGAATGATTATTGATTACTTTCTTTATTGCAGGTCAGTGACACTGTTACTAATTTTTTGCCCTTCCCCCTTTCTGTTGCCCTCTCTGTGAACAAGGAGGGTCCAGAGAGGAGCCCTGGGCGAGTGCTTTCAGTCCTCCAAGTGGCAGAGCAGCTCTTATTCCAGGAGGACAAAATTTGAGTCTGTGCCATCTCCTACCAGCTGCTGCCAGTATTGCCCTGGGGGCACTTATTTATCTTGCTGGCTGCAGAATGCTTGATTAACCCCATGCACTTGCCACATCTGCTCTGACGCCTGCTCACTGTGTCTCTTCACCTTCTGGCAGAAATTCGCTGTCCCTGTTGGAGCCCTGGGTAGCCATGTAGCAGAAGCTCCGTCCTGAGGCAGGAAGTAGGGAAACTTGCTCCCCACCTCCACCTACCAACCCTGGCCACCACCTCTGCATACCTACCCTGCTTTTTCCCTTTTCTGATTCTTGGTGAATTCCTAGTTTCTCTTCAATATTCAGGTTAGGCATTACTTCTACCAAGAAGCTTTCCCTGATGTTTTCAGCTTGGATAAGATGCCTCTCCTCTGATATTCAGCGGATTCCATTTATTCCTCTATGCATCGCATCTGCTAGCATGCCAAGCACATAGTAGGAACTCAATAAACATCAAACACCCCCACTTCGTTAACTGTGGATGGCATGGAACTGTTTATTGGCACCAGTCTATGGTCAGTTAATCAGACTGACTGGTTCTTCATTTTCTTCTTCTGAGATTTTCCCATGTGAATAAAAGTAGATGGGCTGAGAAGCAAGTTTGGTTTATCTGCTGTATCTCTAGCAAGCCACATCTTTTTAATTTCATGCATCAATGGGATGATACGTAATGCCTGTTACAGTGCGACAGCTAGCTACCTTGTATAACTCAACATGCTGATGCAGCTGGCCATGTGAAATTATTCCAAGAGGAAGTCAGAACTAGGAAATCAGAAATGGTAGCACGTTCCCCAAGATGATGTTTCTTTACTCTTTCCCTGTGACCTCATCTGCTGTGGGACCTGACCTGAACAACATTCTCACATTAGTGCAATGAAGGGCAATTACATTTTTACTGGACACTAGGTCCTAGGAGCAAAATGCTTAAGGAAGAAACTTAATTTTTCTGGGGACCAAATGGTCACTTACTCAGTCAACAAATATTTATTGAAGATATCAATGATTGTACTACAGTGAATGAGTGAGTGAATGGGAGAGTAAAGTCTGTCACCATTCTCCAGTCCAACTTCTGCCCTGCTACCAGATCTTTTATTCTAAAACCCATCCAAGTCACCCCCTCCATGGCATAAGCACTTGTGATGACATGTCATCTTTTACAGAATAAAATCCAAAGGTCTCAACTCATTGAAGCATTCAGATACTTTCACCATCTATTGGGTTGGCCAAAAAGTTCAGTCAGGGTTGTCCATAACATCTTATGAAAAAACCCAAACTTTTGACCCACCTGATAGCTTCAGTTCTTCCTATTGTGCCATGCTCCTTCCTCGGCACACCCCTGCCTCCTCCAGTGTTTTCATTTATTGCTCTCTACTGGATAGGCAAAACTCTCTTGAAGAGTAATACTCTTGAATTTGAGAGTTGACAAAATAGATTGACAAAATCTACCATCTCAGGTTGGATGCACGTCTGCAGAGATGGTGGAGATGTGAGTCTCCCTTCTGGGCAAGCCAGGAGCCGTAAGCTCTGACTTAGCCTGGGAGGCTTAGAATCCTGGCCTTTGTTTGGGAGTGGGAATGAGATTGAACAGCTTTAGCACAGAACTGGAAGTATCTTGAATGAAACTGAGTCAGCCTCTCCATGTTGCTTCTGAGAAAGCTGAGACCTGGAAGAGTCAAATGCCTTGTCTGAAGGCACAGAGTTCAGTGACCATCAGAACACGAATCCCAGAGTAGACCTTTCTCCCCAGTTCATCCTGGTTGATACATGACTCCCTCATGAAAGGTGCTGCTTTTGACCACATGTCAGCCTGAGGTCAGCCATGTCCTCCTCCAGGCAGGTCACCTGTCACCTCCTTCTCCCACTCTAAAGTGGTGGATTTTGCCTAAAATTTTTACAGCTCTTCCACCTGGCTGCTGCTGGAATCCCTGAAGCTCGACAAAGCTCTCTCTGCTGGCTAGTGCTGGGGATGAAAGCCATAAATATTAGCTGGGGCAACGACTGACTGACTCGGGGAATAAATATTTGTTTTCTCTCAGAGGTTATGCTGTGCTATTGGTTAAGAGGCACAGCCTACTGTTGGCTTCAGGCAAGATGCTACTGAATAGTTGGCATCTCTCAGCCTCTGTACATGCTATTACTGAATTGTGTGTGAAAGTCGCCCACTCCTGTCTGACTCTTTGTGACCCCATGGACTATACAGTCCCTTCTCCAGGGGATCTTCCCAACCCAGGGATAGAACCCAGGCCTCCCACGTTGCAGGCAGATTTGTTACCAGCTGAGCCACAAGGAAATCCCAAGAATACTGGAGTGGGTAGCCTATCCCTTCTCCAACATCTTCCAGACCCAGGAAGTGAACTGGGGTCTCCTTCATTGCAGGAGGATTCAGTTGATAACCAACTGAGTTGCTAGGGGAGCCCCTGCTATTATTGAGGTCAGAGATAAATCTTGTATGGAGAATATCTGCACATGTCACACCCTAGTCAGTAATGAGGCTCTCAACCCATTTTGAAGTAACACAACTTGGATGACCTATTTCTCTAAGTCACATCCAGGAAGAACAATGAGTCAGATTTGAAAAGTAATCAACCCTAGTCCCAGGAACAAGACCTTGTGCTTTAGTGTCCAAGGCAAATTCCTATCTTCTGTCCTACAACTTAAGCAGATTTATGAAAGTGAAAGTTAGTCACACAGTTGTGTCCAACTCTTTGCAATCCCATGGGCTATAGTCTGCCCAGCTCCTCTGTCCATGGAATTCTCCAGGCAAGTGTACTGGAGTGGGTTGCCATTTCCTTCCCCAGGGGGTCTTCCAGACTCAGGGATTGAGCCTGGGTCTCCTGCATTGCAGGCAGATGCTTTGCCAACTGAGCCACTAGGGAAGCCTGACTACATTTATATCATATAGCAAAACCTTCCCTGATAGGTACTGGGGGAGGAGAGGTGAAACTGTGGACTCTTGAACCAAGTAACCAAACCTGGAATCCCAGCTTGGCCACTCACCTTCTGTGTGACCTTTGGCAAGTGGCTTAAATTCTCTGTGCCTCAGCTTCCTCCGTAAGGTGGAGATCATAATAGCATCTACCTCCTGGGGTGATTATGTGGACTAAATGAATTAACATAGAGTAAGTGCTTGGAACTGTGCCAGAAACTTAGCAAGTGATATAGATGTATGAGCTGTGAACAGCATCAGCATCATCACTGTTATTATTTTTACTGTTATTCTTTTTCTCAAAAAAAAAAAAAGTCACTGACTGGCTAGACAGCAGTGGTATAGAAAGAACATAGGCTTCATAACCAAATAGTCCTAAGTTCAAATCCAAATTTTGACAGTTCCTAGCTGGGAAGGCCTTTAACAAGGTAGTTGACCATTTTTGGCCTCTGCCTCCTCATCCTTAAGGTGGGACCAGCATTTTCAACCACAAAGTCATTGTATATGAGATGACATAGTTCATTTGGTGCTAGAATGTGGAAGTGTCGTACAAATGATACTTAACTGCCCTTCATTCCAGGCCACTTTCCTTGTACACATGAGAACGTGGAGACTGATCCACCCAAGAGTTACAGCGTTACTACTCTGCCCTGTGGCTGACTTTATTTCAGATGGTGACTGCAGCCATGAAATTAAAATTAAAATTTCCTTCCTTCTTGGAAGGAAAGTTATGGCCAACCTAGATAGCATATTAAAAAGCAGAGACATTACTTTGCCAACAAAGGTCCATCTAGTCAAGGCTATGGTTTTTCCAGTAGTCATGTATGGATGTGAGAGTTGGACTATAAAGAAAGCTGAGCACCAAAGAATTGATGCTTTTGACCTGTGGTATTGGAGAAGACTCTTGAGAGTCCCTTGAACTGCAAGGAGATCCAACCAGTCCATCCTAAAGGAGATCAGTTCTGGGTGTTCATTGGAAGGACTGATGCTGAAGCAGAAACTCCAGTACTTTGGCCACCTCATGCGAAGAGCTGACTCATTGGAAAAGACCCTGATGCTGGGAGGGATTGAGGGCGGGAGGAGAAGGGGACGACAGAGGATGAGATGGCTGGATGGCATCACCGACTCGATGGGCATGAGTTTGAGTAAACTCCGGGAGTTTGTGATGGACAGGGAGGCCTGGTGTGCTGCAGTTCATGGGGTCGCAAAGAGTCGGACACGACTGAGCGACTGAATTGAACTGAACTGAACTCTGTACCGGGCAGCATGCTACATGCTGGGAATACAAAGATTGTGTGCCCAGACCTCAGGGAACTCCAGGGCTAATCCAGGTCCTGTTTTATTCTCTTTCTGGTAAAAAAAATGCAGGATGTATTCTTCTGTCTTCCACAGGTGCATCACCCTCTCTTCCTCCCCCAGAGGTTCAGCTTTCTTTCATTATGAAGACCCTCATGCTTACTCCCCAGGGTCTGTGTGCCATCTCCCCCTCATCTCTTCCTAAACCCACCTCTCACTCATCACTTTTCCTTCCAAGCCAGATTTAGAATCCCTTCCACTTGTTTAAAACCTTGTGGTTCTCATATGTCAATATGTCTCAGTAAAGCTGGAAATATGTGGTTCTCACCTTTTAAAAAAATTTTGGCATCATTTTCTTCATTCTAAGTGGAAAACATAGAGAGTCTTTTTCTCTACTCTCCTTCTGGGAGCTCTGTATCTCAGCATATTCAAAATCTACTTATTCTCCAAGGTGTGGTTGGAGAAAAAGAATGCAAACATTAACAGTCTGTTTGTACTGATTATACATTGAAATGATAGTGATTTAGGTATACTGCACAAAAGCAAATATTTTATTAAAATTAATTTCACCAGTTTCTTTTTACTTCTTAACTGTGGCTACAAGAAAAGTTAAACTTTACATCTGTGGCTTGCATTGTCTGGAATAATAGCAACCTTTTTAAATCAGAACTTTGCTTGAATGACTAATCTTTCGAGAGTGACTGCTTTTAGCCTATTCTCAAGACCCATTTAATTTAACATCTGTACTTACATGTAACTACCTTATAAATAGGATCAACATCCTTCTGGATTTGTCCAGAAAAGACTCAGTTTATGCTTATTATTCAGCTATAAATGATTAGTTGTGTCTCCTTTCATTATCAGAAAGAGTCTGGGTTCAAATGATAGATTCCACTGTGACACTACTTATAAGAGATAACCCTGGAGCTCTTAGGTTACTTTTGCACATCCTTCACTCTGAAGAACCTTTACCCATTGTGGCTCTGTCCACACCAACCTGTTATTCTGTGGTCTTCACTGCTATCTCCGTGCCCCATCAGCACTCCCCTTTGGCAAGAAAAGACACTTCCTACTGTTGGATTCTCAGCTAAAACCATGTTGTTGTTTTTTAGTCACTAAGCTGTGTCCAACTCTTTTGTAGTCCCATGGATTGTATCCCACCAGGCTCCTCTGTCCATGGGATTTCTCAGGCAAGAATACTAGAGTGGGTTGCCATTTCCTTCTCCAGGGGAACTTCCCAGCCTAGGAACTGAACCCACATCTCCTGTATTGGCAGACAGATTCTCTACTCTGAGCCACTAGGGAAGCCCCAACTAAAATCATCATCCATTGTTAATTAACATGGCCAGCATGATGCTTCCTGTCCAGTACTGTTTAGTATTTCCTTGGGGGTGGTGGCTGGGGCAAAGCTAGCTTGCTTCCACGGGCATTATACTTTAGGTAGCGCATGTTGCATTTTGTGTAGATTATATATGTTACTGTTGTTGTTCAGTCACTCAGTTATGTCCGACTCTTTGTGACCCCATGGACTGCAGCATGCCAGGCTTCCCTGTTCTTCACCATCTCCCAGAACTTTTTCAAACTTATGTCCACTGAGTCGGTGAAACCGTCCAACCATTTCATCCTCTGTCATCCCCTTCTCCTCCCGTCTTAAGTCTTTCCCAGCATCAGGGTCTTTTCCAATGAATCAGCTCTTTGCATCATGTGGCCAAAGTACTGGAGTTTCAGCATCAGTCCTTCCAATGAACACCCAGGACTGATCTCCTTTAGGATGGACTGGTTGGATCTCCTTGCAGTCGAAGGAACTCTCAAGAGTATTCTCCAACACCACAGTTCAAAAGCATCAATTCTTCAGCGCTCAGCCTTCTTTTTGGTCCCACTCTCACATCCATACATGACTGCTGGAAAAAACATAGCTTTGACTAGGTGAACCTTTATCAGCAAAGTAATATTTCTGCTTTTTAATACACTATCTTGATGAAAGTGAAAGAGGAGAGTGAAAAAGTTGGCTTAAAACTCAACATTCAGAAAACTAAGATCATGGCATCTGGTCCCATCACTTCATGGGAACTAGATGGGGAGACAGTGGAAACAGTGTCAGACTTTATTTTTTGGGGCTCCAAAATCACTGCAGATGGTGACTGCAGCCATGAAATTAAAAGACGCTTACTCCTTGGAAGGAAAGTTGTGACCAACCTAGATAGCATATTAAAAAGCAGAGACATTACTTTGCCAACAAATGTCCATCTAGTCAAGGCTATGGTTTTTCCAGTAGTCATGTATGGATGTGAGAGTTGGACTGTGAAGAAAGCTGAGCACTGAAAAATTGGTGCTTTTGAACTGTGGTATTGGAGAAGACTCTTGAGAGTCCCTTGAACTGCAAGGAGATCCAACCAGTCCATCCTAAAGGAGATCCATCCTGGGTGTTCATTGGAAGGACTGATGCTGAAGCAGAAACTCCAGTACTTTGGCTACCTCATGTGAAGAGTTGACTCATTGGAAAAGACCCTGATGCTGGGAGGGATTGGGGGCAGGAGGAGAAGGGGACGACAGAGGATGAGATGGCTGGATGGCATCACTGACTCGATGGGCATGAGTTTGAGTAAACTCCGGGAGTTTGTGATGGACAGGGAGGCCTAGTGTGCTGCGATTCATGGGGTCACAAAGAGTCGGACACAACTGAGCGACTGAACTGAACTGAACTGAACTGAATACATTATCTAGGTTTGTCATAGCTTTTCTTCCAAGGAGCAAGCATCTTTTAATTTCATGGCTGCAGTCACCATCTGCAGTGATTTTGGAGCCCAAGAAAAGAAAGTCTGTCAGTTTCCATTGTTTTCCCATCTATTTGCCATGAAGTGATGGTACTGGATGCCATGAACTTAGTTTTTTGAATGTTGAGTTTTAAGCCAGCTTTTTGACTCTCCTCTTTCACCTTCATCAAGAGGCTCTTTAGTTCCTCTTCACTCTCTGCCATAAGTGTTGTATTATCTGCATAATTATTGATATTTCTCCCGGCAATCTTTGTTCCAACTATGCTTCATCCAGCCCAGCATGTCACATCATGTACACTGCATATAAGTTAAATAAGCAGGGTGACAACATACAGCCTTGACGTACTCCTTTCCCAATTTGGAACCAGTCCTTTGTTCCATGTCTGGTTCTATCTGTTGCTTCTTGACCTGCATACAGATTTCTCAGGAGACAGGTAAGGTGGTCCAATAGTCCCATCTCTTGAAGAATTTTCTACAGTTTGTTGTAATCCATACAGTCAAAGGATTTAGCATAGTCAATGAAGCAGAGGTAGATGTTCTTCTGGAATTCTCTTGCCTTTTCTATGATCCAATGGATGCTGGCAATTTGATATCTGATTCCTCTGCCTTTTCTAAAATCCAAGTTAAATATCTGGAAATTCTCAGTCCATGTACTGTTGAAGCCTAGCTTGGAGAATTTTGAGCATTATTTTGCTAGCATGTGAATTGAGTGCAATCTTGCAGTAGTTTGAGCATTTTTTAGCATTGCCTTTCTTTGGGATTGGAATGAAAACTGACCTTTTCCAGTCCTTTGGACACTGCTGAGTTTTCCAAATTTGCTGGCATATTGAGTGAAGCACTTTAACAGCATCATCTTTTAGGATTTGAAATAGCTCAGCTGGTATTCCATCACCTCCACTAGCTTTGTTGATAGTGATGTTTTCTATGACTTACTTGACTTTGCACTCAAAATGTCTAGCTGTAGGTGAGTGATCACACCATTGTGGTTATCTGGGTCATTAAGATCTCTTTTGTATAGTTCTTCTGTGTATTCTTGCCACCTTTTCTTAATATCTTCTGGTTCTGTTACCTACCTACCATTTCTGTCCTTTTTTTTTTTTTTTTTTTTTTTGCCTGTCTTTGCATGAAATGTTCCCTGGTATCACTAATTTTCTTGAAGAGTTATCTAGTCCAGTTTTTTTGAAGGGTCTCTAGTAGATTATATATGCAAACTCCAAAAGTGGTCACTGACTCCACTGTTGGCCATTCCACTTTCCAGTTCTGCCACACTAAAGAAGCCTGGTGTTAGGAACAAGATTTAGTCCTTGCTGAACCTCAGCAGCCTCATCTGTAAAGCGGATTTGAGGATAACCTCGGCCTCATAGACATTGTGAAAATTTAATAAGATCATAGTTATTAAATCCCCATCAAAGTATCACCATATAACAGAGACTTAGTTATTTTTTCTCTGGCCCTTTCCTCTATGCAAATTTACTCTCTGAAACACAAGAAATGTGTGAGTTATACTCTTGGATTTTGTTTATTTCTGTATGTGTGTGTGTGAGAGAGAGTGAGATAGTATGGTAACACTCACTTTATTGATTTGACTTTGGTTTGATTTTCTAGCCCTGTTTTTTGTGATTTTCTCATTTTTTCTTTTAATTTTTATTTTATATTGGAGCACAGTTGAGAAACTATATTGTGTTAGTTTCAGGTGTACAGCAAAGTGATTCATTTATACATATCCATGTATCTATTCTTTTTTAAATTCTTTTCCCATTTAGGCTATCATATTGAGCAGCATTGCTTATGCTATACAGTAGGTTCTTGTTGATTTCTGTTTTAAATATAGCAGTGTATACATGTCAATTCTAAGCTCCCAACTTGTGGTGTTTTTTTTTTTTTTTTTTTTTTTAAACTTATGATAGAAAGACTGCTGGCAGTTCTGCTTCTTTCCTCACTCTTGGTACAAAATAGCCTTGACCTCATTAGACTCCTCTGTGTCTGACCTGTGGGGTGAGTTCCATATTCCATCAAGTGAGAAAGCCCTTCTTGTGTTTTCTCTCAATCCATATACTACTTATAAATCCCACTTGGTTTCCAAAGCAAATGCATCCCTTAAGTTTCTGTGAGTTTGATAACCTAGAGAGCTGCCTAAGGAATCTGTCCCTTTGGTCATCCATGCCTCCTAACTGGTTATGAACATTTTATTTAAACCTGTAATAGGGAAGGGAGAAATCCACTCAAATGCATAACTTGCCACTACCATCATAGCTGTGACAAATGGACATCTGACAGTTTAGATCCTGCCAATTAGAGAGCTGCTTATTGCATCTGCTTTTGATAAACATCAGTCATTATAGGGGTTGGAGAAGCTGTGTTTCCCAGTGTGCTGCTGCTGCTTCTTCTCTCTTTTTTTTTTTTTTCATTCCCTCTATCTCTTGCTTCTTGAGTGTACCTTCTGGCACCAGCCATACGTGCTGGCTGCATCGTTAAGTGCTGAGATTTTACATCTTAATTCTGTGTGAGAGGTTTTCTCTGGGGGCGATGGTGCATCTGTGGAAAAGGAATTTCAGTGTACAATGGAGGTGATATGTTGGAGGATGTTGATGACATATTTAAGGAAACAGCTGTCCAGAAACTATTTTGTGTATGTGCGTGGGGGTAGGTGAGTGGGAGGGAGAGAAGGACTCTGCTTGCTTTGGTTGCCCACAGGCTAAGTAAGGTGGAATGTCTTGCCTTGGCTTAGAGGTCTGCTAAGGAAAAGCTTTGAAGTACTTAACTCAAGCAGGAAAGAACATGGGTTTAGGATGTGGGATAATTTGCTCAACTTGTGTTCTCTTTCTATCTGGGAGGCTCATAAGCTATCAAGCAATGTTATCACCAATTCCCACTTTCTTTCAGATGCTTCTTAATGTTATTTAATACTCTTTTCGACAGAATGGGGACTAACCCAGGATGAAATTATGGCTTAATTTTTTAATGTGATTCCTTGTGAAACAAAAAGATGTCTGTGTTCAATAGCTGGATAGATGTATGGCAAAATAGGAGAAAGGCAAGCTGTGTAACATCAGGACCAGTTTCTATAGCAACAAAAATGTCAGCCATCCTTTTGGCTGATCCTATTAATCTGGAGTAGAAGCAATGATACTGACACATTCGAAATGTATTTAAACCAGAAGGTGAAAATATAACCCAGTTGTGGATTTTAAAATAGAGGTAGAATTAGGTACCAACATTATTCAACTGAAACATACAGGATGTAAGGGAAAGCAGAGAGTTCTCAAGTACAGCCTCTGCATTTTTTAGATTTATTTTTTTAATGATTAAGCTTTTCACCAGAAGTTATTCCAAATAGTCTTGGATCCAAGTATAAAAAAGGAGGGTAGAGGAAAGATCCAATCAGCTTCTGATATCCAGAGCAGGTCTGTCTTTTTCAGAGTGTTGGCTCAGAATAAACCTTTGAAATTAATTGTTTTGAAGATGATGAGATTTGTAACTTTGAGAGCTGCTGACATTTGTGCACATTCGCGAAAAGGCAAGACTAGGTTTCTGGAAGAAGAAATCTGGCCTTTGGACCAGAGCATGTGGTCGTGGTTTCTGCTCTTTTAACCACGAAAAGGGCTAATGTGAGACTTGTGAACAAGTCCCCCAAATCTGTTAATGGAGGTGATGGTCCCAGTTTTGTGTTCTTCCAAGAGCTACTCCGAGGACCAAATGAGATAATGGATGTGGAAGTACTCTGAAAGATATCTAAAGTGCTCCAGGAGTGTAAAGAATGATTATTGTTATTAAGGATGAGCCAAGGAAATATTCTGTCCTAAAGAGCACCAGTAGCAGAGAGAGTTTAGGAGGTGAGTTATAAATTCTGACTATCTGGGTCAGCGGTTTGAATTCCTTTTTCCAAGAGAGACTGTAAAGCTATTATTCTGTGCTCTTTTCCTTTGGTGCCTCTTTTTACTTTTGAATTATTTAAATGACTAAATCTTTTCCCACTTTGCAAAGCAGAGTGACAGTCCCCAGTATATTTTGCTGCTGGAGCACAAAATAAATGGGGATGCAGATCCGTGTCATTATGATAAAACACCATCTTTTCATCTTTATCTGAGAATTTCAGACTCCTCAGGAAAGATGACCGCCTCTCTTTATGGAAAATGAATTTGCCAGCAAAGAAAGATATCTCTTAACTTGTTCTTGGGGCTTCCTCTTTCCAAAAGCATCAAGGAAAATTAGCCCTGTTTACTATTCTTGGTTTTTAAAAATGGTTTCCCTTTCCTCACCCACTCCCCACATGTCTGAAAATGATCGTGGAATAACAGAAGAGAATTCAGACAGGAACCAGCAAGGAAAATGAAAAGAGTGTGTAACGTTTGATTAACCAAGATATCTTCTGTAAAGGAACAGAATCTGCTTTTTGAAATGAGTAGCAAAAGGTCTGGATATTTCTAACCCCTGTCTGGATACACTTTCTTCAACTTCAGAAATAATTAACACTCTCAAAGCAAAGGAGATGCTTTCAACTATGCCTTGAAATAAAATGTTATTTTTGTACAAACCGTGGCTGGGGATATGTTGCTGTCACCTTCAAGCCCTGCATTGTGACTGATGACCTGGGAGGGTGTCCAAATCTCAGATTTTTGTCTCCATCCATCAGTCACCAGTCAAATATGTGTCTAGCACTATGATAGGCTCATGGGGATAAAAGACTAGAAGAGTAAAGAGAAAGAAAGTAGAAGATTTTCCCTTATCTTTACCAAATTTCAGGCACTGAATTGCTGTCTCTCTCAGTTCGTTAAATTAACAGAAAATAAACTTCATAGGTTGTAGGACCAGGGAGGCTATTTGACTAGTTAAGACAAATAGACTTTTTCATTCTTTTTTGTCCTTTGGCACTCAGCTCTTCTATAAAGCTTTTCTGATTACCCTGTTATGCTCCCAAAGCCCCCCTTTGTAAAACAATATAATGTAGTGATGAGGGCTGGTTTAACAGTGAGGTACAGATTCAAGTTTAATCTCCATCGCATACTAGCTGGGTGACTCTGTGCAACTACTGTGAGCTTCCATGGCATCATTTGTAAAGTGAAGAGCAGTAGATCCTAACACACAAGGGTTTATGTTGACTAAGTAGGAAATGGATGTAAAGTGCTTAGCCAAATAGGTAGCATGTAGTAAGAAACCAATAAATTCTAGCAATTGTGATTATTTTCATTTCTGTGAACATTTTAGAGTATTTTGAACATTTTTACTTAGCCCATAGAACAAGGAAACATGTTTTACTACCAAGCAGCAGGTTTGATAAACATCCTCAGGTCTCTGATGCTGAGCCCATTCTGGGGAGCCCTCCAAGGTGGGGCAGGGATATTTAGAGACATAGGGATATCAGAAATGTGCTGAGACTCAGGATCAGGATGGGGCTCAGCCACGAAGGGAGGAATGTGCACGTCTATTGCACACCTTCATTTGTGTTTTAAAATAGCATTTTTATATTTGACTCAATCCTTTTGATATTTCCATTCCCAAGGGCCTTGCCCGTGCCTTGATATGTCCTGATCAGTATTATAACACTCATCACACTCCAGTGTTTAGCTCTCTTTCTCTAATGATTAGCCTGTGATCAATAGACAGCAGGGATTATGTGTCTATGTATATATATTTTACTTATTCATCTAAATACCAAGTACTGTTACAGGGTTTCAAGAGGTGAGTATTTGTCTGATGGATAAATGGATCAAGCAATGAACAAACAATAAAAGTCTTTATTAAAACTTGTGGTTGCCAGTGGGGAGAGGGAAGATGGGAGGGGCAAGGAAGAGTAGGAGATTAAGAGGTACAGACTACTGTGTATAAGTAAATCACAAAGATACATTGTATAGCACAGGGAATATATCCAACATTTTATAATAACTTTAAATGGAGTATAATCTATAAAAATATTGAATCACTATTGTCTACCTGAAACTAATAAAATATTATAAATCATCTATACTTCAATGAAAATGAACTCTAAAGAAGCATGTAAGCCCCTGTATGAACACATGGTAATAATTAAGTATTATTATATATATTTTTAACTGATAAGTTTTCAGGTTGGCAGGTGAATAGTGCATTGAGACTTACTGTACTGAGGGCTTGTCCTTAGGGGGAGAGTAATGTTTTCTCGGCCTTGAGAAAAGCCCAGACTGAGATCCTCTGAGAGGCTGTAAATGAAGAATCTCTCAGATTATTCCAGTTTTATCAGGGATGAGTAGCAGGCCCCTTTGCAGCTCTAACCCTCATTTCTAAATTACACACTCAAATCAGTAATTTTGAGTGGGCTGCCAAAAAAGCAGTCAGTAGATCAAGTGTTGCCCAAGGAGCCCTTCACCCTTGGCTGCCATGATGTGTGACCCTCTCCCTTGAGTTTGGCAGCCAGAGCAGAAAGCCCGAGGCAGCTCCTCTTGAAAGGCCAGCACAGAAAATTCCTTCCAGTTTGGCAAGGAGACTGGGAATAGAGAGAGAGGACACTCATGATGTCTCATCCTTCATGGGCAGCTGTTCATAGCTTGATCCAGACAACTAAAGAAATCATAAGAATGTTTCTAGCATTATCTGTTTTCATTCCCAAACCATCTCTTTCATTTTCCACACCTGGACCAGGAATCTTCACATCCCCAGCCCCCTACATCTTTTCCTCCTCTGTTTGAAAGACAGATCCCAATGCCTTGCCCTCTTGTATCTTTGCTTTCTACTCAATTCATCTGCTCAGGTGCCAATTACAAGTGTAACAATATTAATAGCTAGTATTTAGAAACAGTGAGAGACTTTATTTGGGTGGGGGCTCCAAAATCACTGCAGATGGTGGCTGCAGCCATGAAATTAAAAGTCACTTGCTCCTTGGGAGAAAAACTATAACCAACCTAGACAGCATATTAAAACAGCAGAGACATTACTTTGCCAACAAAGGTCTGTCTAGTTAAAGCTATGGTTTTTCCAGTAGTCATGTATGGATGTGAGAGTTGGACTACAAAAAAGCTGAGTGCCAAAGAATTGGTGAACTGTGATGTTGGAGAAGACTCTTGAGAGTCCCTTGGACTGCAAGAGATCCAACCAGTCCATCCTAAAGAAAATCAGTCCTGAATATTCACTGGAAGGACTGATGCTGAAGCTGAAACTCCAATAGTTTGGCCACCTGATGTGAAGAGCTGACTCATTGGAAAAGACCCTGATGCTGAGAGAGATTGAAGGTGGGGGGAGAAGGGGACGACAGAGGATGAGATGGTTGGATGGCATCACCAACTCGATGGACATGAGTCTGCATAAGCTCCAGGGAGTTGGTGACGGACAAGGAAGCCTGGCGTGCTGCAGTCGATGGGGTCACGAAGAGTCAGACGTGTCTAAGTGACTGAACTAAACTGATCATGACACTGGTACAACTTCAAGAGTTTTAGTTCTGTTTGTTCATTGTTTCCTCCCCATAAACTAAGAAAACAGAGGCACAAGGTAAAACGTATGAACAAAGAGAGAAGTCTGGGTATGAAAGCACTGAGCATGATGAGCTGGTTTATGAGAGGTGGATAAGAAGATGCATAATAGAATTTGTGAGTGAATTTAATCTTGAGCGATAAGGAAGAAAATGGAAACAGGAAATGTCTGGGGTGAAGGGCATAGATGTGTACAGCACACCCTGGTTTACTGGTCATGGTAAGCATAGTACATAGTTCATAGCAGGCATTCAATAACCCTAGGCTGAAATAATTCAAATAATGTATTTGGGTGAACATTGCAAAACACTACAAAACAGAGCAGGAGACCAGAAGTGGGAGGGCTAGCCTGGTAGCACTCGTTTTCAGGAAGAGTGGGTGAATGATGAAGCTTTCTATAAAAGTGAGAGCAAATTTTATGACTGCAACTCACAGATTTCTCATCATAATGAATTTTCCATTAAATGTCCTCCTAATCCACACTGGCTGATAGATGAACCCCTGAAACAGAGAGTTCCCAGCAAGATCTATGGGAGTAGCCACATATCAGAGGAGATGAATGCAGTTAGTCATCAGGAATCGCAGGAGTCAAAAGGAAGATGGGACCATTTGCCTGGACTCTGTTTGAAAGCCGGATAACAAATGAATCCCCCGGCTTGTGTTGTCAAATGTTTCTATTCATATCAGCCACTGCCCCAGTCACTGATAGCTTAGCAGGCTTTGAAGAAAGGACGTAACAGTTTAATGAAGGTGTTAGAGCATGCCTGAGAGAGCACCACACTAGGGGTCCTGGGGTCTTTGAATAGCAGACCTAGGTCTGGGATCTTAGATATTATCTAGTCAAACTAAATCTTAAGGTAGAACCTGAATAAATATAACAGGTAAAAGCAATAAATGGGATTTTCTAGCAATTTTATATCTACATCATTTGGCAGACAAGCCCTTTGGATTTCCTAGAGCACATAAGTGTATGGAAAACCTTGCTTTGAGTCCAATACTCTTATTTTACCAGGGAAGAGAAACATAGCCACAGAGCAGAGAGATGACTCCCTCAATATAACCCAGGTGGCCAATGGCAAAGTCTGAGCCTAGAAATTTTGACTCTGCTTTTCATGCAAGAGGGATTGGGGGCAGGAGGAGAAGGGAATGACAGAGGATGAGATGGCTGGATGGCATTACCGACTCGATGGGCAGGACTTTGAGTAAGCTCCGGGAGTTGGTGATGGACAGGGAGGCCTGGCATGCTGCGATTCATGGGGTCGCAAAGAGTCAGATACGACTGAGCGACTGAACTGAACTGACTGAATGTTCTTTTGTTCAAGAAATATTATCGAGCAGCTACTATGTAAAGGACACTGTTAGCCTGGAGCATACATTGAAAGATCAAGTTTCTGTTCTTAAAAATTTCAGGGACAGTTGCAAAGACAAGAGTGAAAAGTATAAAACTAGAGCTATGTACATATTATGATTTACCCAGATATCACAGGGCTTCCCAGGTGGCTCAGTGGTAAAGAATCCACCTGCCAAGGCAGGTTGAATTCCTGGGTCAAGAAGATCCCCTGGAGAAGGAAATGGCAACCCAGTCAAGTATTCTTGCCAGGATAACCCCGTGGACAGAAGAGCCTGGTGAGCTACAGCCCATGGGGTCTCGAGAGCTGGATACGACTGATAGACTGAGCTTGCAAGCACACAGTTTATCACAAATTCAGAAGTTTTCAGGTGTCAAGCAGGTAACATGAATGAAACATGCTGAGAATAAAGTATGGTGGCAGTTGAGGGAACTAGAACATAAATGTCTATTGAATGTATTCAAATTTTGTTCTAATTTTGAAACCTCAACTTGATAAAGATAATTTACCCCAAAACGCCCCGCAGTTAACATTATACTAAATACCAAGAGTGCCAAAGATTTCCCACAAAGTAAAGATATATTTCAGCATCATACTGGAAGTCCTAGTTTATGCAATAAGACAAGAAAAGGGAATGAAAGGTATACAGATGGTTAAGGAAGAAATAAACCTGACTTTTTTGAAGATGACATGATTCTCTGTGTAGAAAATCTTAAAGAATCAATAAAAAAAATCTCCTGGAACTAATAAGCAATCATAACAAGTTTATAGGATTCAAGCTTAATATACAAAAGTCAATCACTTTCTTATGTATTAGCAATGAATGCATGGAATATCTAAATTAAAAACACAATACAGTTTACATTATCATCCCCCAAATAAAATACTTGGTAATAACAAAATGTTTAGGAGCTATATAAGGAAGATTACAAAGTGATCTTTGTAAAGATTAAAGAAGTGAAAGAACTAAACAAATAGATATCCCATGTTCATGAGTAGAAAGGCTTAACATTGTCAAGCTTTCAGTTCTTCCAAACTTTATCTATAAATTCAGTAGAATCCCAGCAAGTTAATTTGTGGATGTTGACAAATTGATTCTAAAGTTTATAAGGAGAGGCAAAATACCCAGAATAGCCAACACCATATTGAAGGAGAAAAACAAAGTTGGAGGACTAACGCTACTCAACTTCATGACTTAGTATAAAGCTACAATAATAAAAGTAGAGTGATACTGATGGAGGAATAGACAGTAGATTAACAGAGCAGAGTGCCCGGAAGTAGACCCACATAAGTATAGTCAACTGATCTGTGAATAAGGAGAAAAGTAATACAATAGAGAAAAGATAGTCTTTTCAACAAATGGTGCTGGAAAAACTGGACATCCACATGCACAGAAATGAATCTCTACATAGACTTTGAAAGGAAAGTGAAAGTGTTAGTCACTCAGTTGTGTTTGACATTTTGTGACCCCACGGACTGTAGCCCGCCAGACTTCTCTGTTCTGGGATTCTTCAGGCAAGAATATTGGAGTGGATTACCATTCCCTTCTCCAAGGGATCTTCCTGACCCAGGGATTGCATCTGGGTCTGCCACACTGGAGACAGATTCTTTACCATCTGCACCACCAGGGAAGACCTTAAACTCTTTACAGATATTAACTCAAAATGGATCACAGATCTAAATGAAAAACCATAAAACTCCTAGAAGATAACATAAAAAATCTAGATGAACTTGGATTTGGCAATGACCTTTTAGATATAATGTCAAAGGTATGATACATGAAAGAGAGAACTGATAAGCTGGACTTTTTTAAAATAAAAAATTGCTGCTCTCTGAAAGATACTGTCAAGAGGATAAAAAGACTGGCTACAAACAAGGAGCAAATATTTGCAAATGACACATCTGATAAAGGATTGTTGCCTAAAATAGACAAAGAACTCTTAAAACTAAACAATAAGAAAGCTACCCAGTTAAATGTGGGCCAAAGATTTTATCAGATACCTCATCAAAGAAGATATAGAGATGGCAAATTGATATGTGAAAAGATATGTTCTCCTTATGTATATTTTCAGGAAAATGCAAATTAAAACAACAATGAGATACCACCACGCATCTATTAAATGACCAAAGTCCAAAATTCATTTGACTGCACCAAATACTAATGCATATATGGAGTGACAAGAAGTCTCATTCATTGCTGGTGAAAATAGGAAATGGTACAACCTCTTTGGAATGTAGTTGGGTAGTTTCTTATGAAACTAAACATAATCTTACCATATCATCCAGCAATCATGCTCCTTGGAATTTACCCAAAGAAGTTGAAAACTTATGTCCACATAAAAAATTGCACATAGCAGCTTTATTCATAATTGCCCAAACGTGGAAGTGACCAAGATGTCCTTCAGTAGACAAATGAATAAGTAAACTGTTGTACATCCAGACAGTATCTAAGAAATATTATTTAGCACTAAAAAGAAATGAGATGCCAAGCTGTGAAAATACATGCATACTACTGAGTGAAGGAAGCCAATCTAAAAACGCTATATATGCTGTCTGATTCCATCTATATGACATTCTGGAAAAGGCAAGATAGAGTAGTAGTGAAAATACTGGTGGTTGCCAGAGGTTAGTGGGGAGGAAAGGATGAATATATGAAACACTGAGGATTTTTAGGGCAGGGAAACTACTCTGTATGATATAATGGTGGGTTATTGCTGTTTAGTCGCTAAGTCACGTCCAACTCTTTTGCAACCTCATGGACTGTAGCCCAGTCAGGCTCCTCTGGTCATGGGATTTCCTGGGGAAGAATACTGGAGTGGGTTGCCCTTTCCTCGCTCTTTCCAGGGGATCTTCCTGAACCAAGAATTGAACCCACATCTCCTTCATTGGCAGGTGAATTCTTTACCATTGAGCCACCAGGGGAACCCATAATGGTGGATGCATATTATTGGATATTTGTCCAAACTCAGAATGTACAACACCAACAGCAAACCTTAATATAAACTAAAGACTTTGGGAGACAACGATGGGTCTATGTAGGTTCATCATTGTAACAAATGTATGAGGATTGATTAATAATAAGGGAGGCTGTCCATTTTTGGGGGGCAAGAGGTCTGTGGGAAATCTCTGTGCCTTCTACTCAGTTTTGTTGTGAACCTGATTCCTCTCAAAACTAAAGCCTATTTTTTTTAAAAAACTGAAAACTGTGCAGTCAAAACAAAACCCATTTGTAATTGCTGGGCCACTAGCTTTCCCTGGATACCTCCTTTTACATTTTACAAAACTCTTTCATATAGTATAGCCATAATTTACAAAAAAGAAATGAATTTAACATAGCGACCTAGTTCATACGTGCACACATGTAAATGAAACAAAAACTTCACACCATTGTCCTCACTCTTACGATGTGTGAACTATTTTCTATTCCATTCTATTCTCTTTCATTCTATTCTAATTTTATTTTGTTTAAAAATGGTAGTTATAATCCACTAAACTAATTTTAAAACTCACTAATGACTATTAAACCAGTTTGAAAACCATTGCAATAGCATTGGAGTCTTAAACAACCCTGGGAGGCAGGTAGTTATGGCTTTTCCCATTTTACTCATGAGAAAATGGACTCTCAAAAACTGTGATTTGCCCACCCTTGTACAATGAGTGAGTAATGGATACAGACTAGAATCAGAATCTTCTGGTGCCCCAACTGTGTGGTTCTTTAAAGAAGCCACTTTGACTTCCAGAGGATGCTGATTAACACTGAGTTCCAACTCTGACTTTAATCTTTATTTTTGCGTTGCCCCTGGAAACAGGGTGTTCTTTATTTCCCTGTATGTATCACTTGTTCCCATTAATTTGCTAGATTTGCCTCCTCTTGGACTATCAACATGGAATAGACTTTCAAGATAGGAATGGATTTAAATATGGACTTGACAGCTTATACATGCTCTTCACTGTGCCCTGTAGGCAGTTTGAGAACTTCCAACAAGCCACTTTCCTGATGTTTACATACCATTTCCCGGTCTCAAGCATCTGGCAAACAAGTGTATATTTTTCTAGAAATTTCAGGCATCTGCTGTCATGGTGCCGGCCAAGGGAGCCTTCTCAAGCCCCATATGTAAGCCCTGCTGCTGCTGTTTTCCTGCAAGTTTAATAAGGCCAGGGCCATAATTGTAAATATTTAAAAACTTGTTGTGTGGCCAGATGGATTCATTATAGACCGTATCTGTGCTTAGACTCATTTTCCAGTTCGGTGCTGGAAATGTCACATAGGAAGACATACATGCATGGTTCAGAACCAGACCCACATCTAAATGCCAAAGGTAGAGCATTCATTTGTGTCCTCGCCTCCGATTTTCCTAACAGTTCTTCTTATTTAGCCTTGCCCAGACTGAGACGGGAGCCTGATGAAAAAATAATAGATATAAATTGTGCTTCAGTCATTGGCTGTTTATCTTAAGAAGAGAAACTTGTTTCCAGGCTACCTGATAATTGGACATCCAAAAAGTTCACTAAGAAGGGGAGAGGGTGGGACAGTACTGAGTGGAGAGAGAGCAGACTGTTTATTTTCTTTTATTACAAGAGGCTGCTGGTCCTTTCAGTTTCCCCAAGTTGTAGGTTTCTTCGTTTATTGAGTATGACAACCGCTACCTCAATAGTCTATGAATTATCTATGAATTCTTAAGGCTTTGAAACAATAAATTCTCATACTTGACTCTACAAAGAGGGGGAGGGTTGGCAGCGTTTCCAGGGGAAGAGATCAGACCCATGGGGAGAAACTGGAGTCCCCTTCACTCAGTTATTCATCCACTGGTTGATTCAATAAACATTTATTGAACAGTTTTCATCTAGCCTGTTCTTGCATCAGCCCAAGCAGCACTCTACTAAAAAATTTCCTATGAATGAAGTGTGATTTAGATGCCCTGGCTCTGTGTTCCCAAGGGACAGACCAATGAAAGCACTTGTCATGTTGTAGGATAATTGCTAGATTTACACAACTGCCTGTCCCTCTGCTGGGGGCTCCTTGAAGGCAGACACTGTGTCCTCATTTGCCTCTCTGTCCCCACACCATGTGCAGTGCTTAACTCAGAAAGTTCTTGATATTTGAGATATTTGAGAATATGAGGATGAATGACTCCCTTCTCTGGGAGAGTAAGACACACATCCTCATTAGCATCTAGCCTTTCAGTCCAAAAACCATCCAAGTGCTCTATAATGGTCTCTAAGAATTTGTCCTCATTTCCCATTCATTTAGTTATTAAGAATGAAGAAGGGCTTCCCTACCATTATGTCACTTGAACATAATTCTTTTCTCTTTGCAATCTCTCAATGCTTTCTCAAGTGTTTTCCCACTAGTTCTATATGTTATAGGTGCATATAAACATGTGGATGTGTAGAATATACAATGATGTATATGATATTACGTAGATATGTGTATATCTAGGTGGGTGTGTGTATAAACACATACAAGATACAATCATAATGTGGTATGTGGTATTGTCCTTTAAAAGAATAGCCTGAAGAATGAGTCTTAGGTGTGTGGTGATAGTATAGACAGCATCACCCGACAGAAGTCAGAGCAATCCACCTAGATTAACTCATTATGTGACCATGAACAGGAATCCATGTCCCCTCTGAACCTCTGTCTCTTCATCTATTTCTTCATCGCAAGAGTTTCTCTACCTCCTTCTGATGAGTTGATGTGAGTCTCAGTGGATGGAAAAACCCTTTGCTGGTTAAATCAATATAAATGACCAAAAAATGCCAAATGAGTCATGTATATGACAAGATTGGGTTTGATAATGCTATTTACTGTTTGGGATCGTGAATGAGAAAAAATGCACTCTCAAAGTTTCCTGGCATCAGGCAGAGGTCCTGACAGCAATACTGGCATTGCTCGGTGCATTTTCCTTTGAGTGTGGAACAGATTCCCATTTGCTTGGCAGCTGCAGAACCTTCCTGGAAGATTCTTTGGTATCTATTAATATTCCTTTTCTTTCCCTCCCCCCACCTCCAACTTCCCCCTCTTTCACCCCCTTCTGTGTCCAGCTTTGTCAGTGATCACACTCATATGGCTTGGGTTACCTAGAGCCTCTGGTTTTCCACCCATCCACTGATTTAATAATTCCTTTTAGCACATACCCACTGGGTCCAGTACATAGTAGGTACATTTCCTAATTTTTCCATTTGGGAAATTTCTATTCATTACTCAAGTTTGCTCCAGCACCATCTCTCCAATGTGGTCCCACTGCCTTCTCTGGAGAGTTCAGCAATAGGCCCTCTAAAGGAGACCCCAGTCCTTTTTACTAAAGCTTTGAAATCTTAGAAGCAGTGTATTAGGGAAATCCCTGAGTAGAATTCAGTGGTGGGCCTTGCTACTACCTTTTCTCCTCCTCTGTGGGACTCTAAAAGGCCCAAGAATCAGAAAGGAAGCCTTTAGCAGAGAGCACTTTTGGCAGGTGGCAGCTGGGTGGAAACCCATCAAGAAACGTTCAATGGTCTCCCAGCAAATCCCCTTCAGTTCAGTCAGTTCAGTCACTCAGTCGTGTCTGACTCTTTGCAACCCAATGAATCACAGCACACCAGGCCTCCCTATCCATCACCAACTCCCGGAGTTTATCCAAGCTCATGTCCATCAAGTCGGTGATGCCATCCAGCCATCTCATCCTCTATCGTCCCCTTCTCCTCCTGCCGCCAATCCCTCCCAGCATCAGGGTCTTTTCAAATGAGTCAACTCTTCGCATCAGGTGGCCAAAGTATTGGAATTTCAGCTTCAACATCAATGCTTTCAATGAACACCCGGGACTGATCTCCCTTAGGATGGACTGGCTGGATCTCCTTGCAGTCCAAGAGACTCTCGAGAGTCTTCTCCAACACCACAGGTCAAAAGCATCAATTTTTCATCACTCAGCTTTCTTCACAGTCTAACTCTCACATCCATACATGACCACTGGAAAAACCATAGCCTTGACCAGATGGACATTTGTTGACAAAGTAATATCTCTGATTTTTAATATGCTATTTAGGTTGGTCATAACTTTCCTTCCAAGGAGTAAGCGTCTTTTAACTTCATGGCAGCGATCACCATCTACAGTAATTTTGGAGACCAAAAAAATAAAGTCTGATACTGTTTCCACTGTTTCTCCATCTATTTCCCATGAAGTGATGGGACCAGATGCCATGATCTTAGTTTTCTGAATGTTGAGTTTTAAGCCAACTTTTTCACTCTCCTCTTTAACGTTCATCAAGAGGCTTTTTAGTTCCTCTTCACTTTCTGCCATAAGGGTGGTGTCATCTGCATATCTGAGGTTATTGATATTTCTCCCAGAAATCTTGATTCCAGCTTGTACTTCTTCCAGCCCAGCATTTCTCATGATGTACTTTGCATAGAAGTTAAATAAGCAGGGTGACAATATACAGCCTTGACTTACACCTTTTCCTATTTGGAACCAGTCTGTTGTTCCATGTCCAGTTCCAACTGTTGCTTCCTGACCTGCATATGGGTTTCTCAAGAGGCAGGTCAGGTGGTCTGGTATTCCCATCTCTTTCAGAATTTTCCACAGTTTATTGTGATCCACACAGTCAAAGGCTTTGGCATAGTCAATAAAGCAGAATAGATGTTTTTCTGAAACTATTGCTTTTTCGATGATCTAGAGGATGTTGGCAATTTGATTTTTGGTTCCTCTGCCTTTTCTAAAACCAGCTTGAACATCTGGAATTTCATGGTGCACATATTGCTGAAGCCTGGCTTGGAGAATTTTGAGAATTACTGTACTAGCGTGTGAGATGAGTACAATTGTGTGGTAGTTTGAGCATTCTTTGGCATTACCTTTATTAGGGATTGGAATGAAAACTGACCATTTCCAGTCCTGTGGCCACTGCTGAGTTTTCCAAATTTGCTGGCATATTGCATGCAGCACTTTCACAGCATCATCTTTTAGGATTTGAAATAGCTCAACTGGAATTCCATCACCTCCACTAGCTTTGTTCGTGGTATGCTTCCTAAGGCCCACTTGACTTCACATTCCAGGATGTCTGGCTCTAGGTGAGTGATCACACCATCCTGATTATCTGGGTCATGAAGAACTTTTTTGTACAGTTCTTTTGTGTATTCTTCTCACCTTTTCTTAATATCTTCTGCTTCTGTTAGGTCCCTACCATTTCTGTCCTTTATCAAACCCATTTTTGCATGAAATGTTCCCTGGTATCTCTAATTTTCTTGAAGAGATCTCTAGTCTTTCCCATTCTGTTGTTTTCCTCTATTTCTTTGCATTGATCACTGAGGAAGGCTTTCTTATCTTTCCTTGCTATTCTTTGAAACTCTGCATTCAAATGGGAATATCTTTCCTTTTCTCTGTTGCTTTTCACTTCTCTTCTTTTCACAGCTATTTGTAAGGCTTCCTCAGACAACCATTTTGTCTTTTTGCATTTCTTTTCCATGGGGATGGTCTTGATCCCTGTCTCCTGTGCAATGTCACGAACCTCCGTCCATAGTTCATCAGGCTCTCTGTCTATCAGATCTAGTCCCTTACATCTATTTCTCACTTCCACTGTATAGTCATAAAGGATTTGATTTAGGTCATACCTGAATGGTCTAGTGGTTTTCCCTACTTTCTTCAGTTTAAGTCTGAATTTGACAATAAGGAGTTCATGATCTGAGCCACAGTCAGCTCCTGGTCTTGTTTTTGCTGACTGTTATAGAGCTTCTCCATCTTTGGCTTCAAAGAATGTAATCAATATGATTTTGGTCTTGACCATCTGGTGATGTCCATATGTAGAGTCTTCTCTTGTGTTGTTGGAAGAGGGTGTTTGCTATGACTAGTGCATTCTTTTGGCAAAACTCTATTAGCCTTTGCCCTGCTTCATTCAGTACCCCAAGGCTAAATTTGCCTGTTATTCCTGGTGTTTCTTGACTTCCTACTTTTGTATTCCAGTCCCCTATAATGAAAAGGACATCTTTTTTGGGTATTAGTTCTAAAAGGTCTTGTAGGTCTTCGTAGAACTGTTCAACCTCAGCTTCTTCAGTGTTACTGGTTGGGGCATAGGCTTAGATTACTGTGATATTGAATGGTTTGCCTTGGAAATGAACAGAGGTCATTCTGTCATTTTTGAGATTGCATCCAAGTACTGCATTTCAGACTCTTTTGTTGACCATGATGGTTACTCCATTTCTTTTAAGGGATTCCTGCCCACAGTAGTAGATATAATGGTCATCTGAGTTAAATTCACCCATTCCAGTCCATTTTAGTTCGCTGATTCCTAGAATATGGACATTCATTCTTGCCATCTCCTATTTGACCACTTCCGATTTGCCTTGATTCATGGACCTAACATTCCAGGTTCCTATGCAATATTGCTCTTTATAGCATCGGACCTTGCTTCTATCCCCAGTCACACCCACAACTGGGTATTGTTTTGCTTTGACTCCATCCCTTCATTCTTTCTGGAGTTACTTCTCCACTGATCTCCAGTAGCATATTGGGCACCTGCTGACCTGGAGAGTTCCTCTTTCAGTGTCCTATCATTTTGCCTTTTCATACTGTTCCTGGGGTTCTCAAGGCAAGAACACTGAAGTGGTTTGCCATTCCCTTCTCCAGTGGACCACATTCTGTCAGACCTCTCCACCATGACCCGTCCATCTTGGGTGGCCCCACACGGCATGGCTTAGTGTCATTGAGTTAGACAAGACTGTGGTCTGTGTGATCAGATTGGCCAGTTTTCTGTGATTATGGTTTCAGTGTTTCTGCCCTCTGATGCCCTCTCGCAACACCTACCATCTTTCTTGGGTTTCTCTTACCTTGGACGTGGAGTATCTCTTCACGGCTGCTCCAGCAAAGCACAGCCGCTGCTCCTTACCTTGGACAAGGGGTATCTCCTCACAGCTGCCCCTCCTGACGTTGAACATGGAGTAACTCCTCTAGGCAAATCCCGTTAGGCTGGCGCATTACAGTCTTCAGTACAGGTGTCCTCCAGCAGGAAATTTAGAAAGCCCCAATAAATGCTTCCTGATTAGTTGGTTCTCCCAGGTCAGGGTGCATCTAAGTCCTGGGTGCTACTAGCATAGGTTCTGCTTGTATCTGACACCTAAGAACAAGAAATCAGGCTAATTAGCTCTCTCTCCTTCCTTCCACCAAGAGTGAAAGCAAACAACTGTGATGAGTAAGATTCCCTCCTTTCTTTCCCCTTCTTTTCTTCCTTCCCCCTTTCCTTCCTTCCTTTCCTCCTTGTCTCTCTCCTCCTCTCCCTCCTTCCTTTCTTCATATTTCAACTGGTTGCTGTGGTGTCATGTAGGGAGGACCCATCTGCACCTCTGAGTGTTTTTGTATCAGAAGGCAATTGTCAGTCCTCAGTTAATTATGCATGCTTTCATTAGGAGCAGTAAAGAGAAACAGTTGAAATGACAGGTGACTAAGATTGCTGGGAACCCTAAAATATTTTTTTTTATTTTTGGATTAGCAAACTTTCTAAGGTAGAAGGAGCACTAACTTTGAAGACAGATCTCAGTTTGAATCCTAGCAGTCACTCACCAGCTGTGTTGTGATGTGACATTCCTTTACTTTTTTGAGCATTAGTTTTCCCATCTGTAAAATGGAAATAGTGATACCTACATCCTAGGAATACCTTAAAATTACAGATAATGAAAATAAAGCATTTAACACAGTGCCTGATACAGTATTTGGCTAGAGTATCCATTTCATAAATAAATAGTATCTTTTAGTGACAGGGAAGCTGAAATGGGAAAAGTACTCTTCTGGTCAGATTTATCTCAATTTATAGCCAGCCATCTTGTTGGTTGTAAGTGATGTTTTTCTGCTCTTGGGTAGAGAAATTTTTGAGTATTTGGAGATGGAATTGCTAATCTACAAATGGACAGGTTATTTCTATATAGAGTGTGTTCATCCTAATTTTTCAACTTGAGGGCATTATGTTGCATTTACTAAATTTCCCTCTGTTCCGAGATTCAGAGGTCTAAGGCTGCATCACTATTTTCAGTTTTTGTTATTTTACTGGGTGCTTATAGTTGATAAAATGCCTTTTACTCTGTGTAGTGGCTTTGATCCTGGGGAACACTAACCCTGTATATTTTACGTTTGTTGTGTAACAGAGAATGTACACCTTATCCTTAAGTTCACACAAACATTTGAGTAGCTCCCTGGTTCACAACAGCTGAATTCGGGAAAGAATAAATGACAAGAAACCTGCTCATGTTACATGATTTGGCATAAATGATTCTATGACTTCTTTGTCCCTAAATAATTGGAGTTGAGTCAAAAGAGATAGTGCATGTGAAAGCATTTTGAAAACTAAAGTTTTCATTGTAATGGATCATTATTATTCTAATTACTACTAATATGAAGAACCTAATATAGCATGAACCAATTATCAAGATAAGAGTGTTTCTAAAGTTGTGAACATCGGGTACCCGTTTGGTATTTGGTTTTATACTGTTCTGCTTTGTTCTCTAATTGTTTCATGCATTTAAATCTTCCCCCTCTACCCCAGTTATAAGCATCTATATAAGCATTTAGTCAATTCTGTACAATTCATTATTTCAAAATCATCTACTGAATGCTTATCATGTGCCAGGCACAGGTGAACTGTAGCCAAATGAGTGAATAAGATGCTTTTCTTACCCTCAATGAGCTTTCTTCTTAATAGAGAAGACAATAAAGGGGTGACTAGAAGACAGCGAGCTGAGAACCCTGACATAGGGATTTCAGGAAAAATGAGAGGAACTACAAATGGTAACAGTAGCATATGGAAAGGCTCTGGTGTGTGTGTGTGTGTGTGTGTGTGTGAGACAGCAAGAGCAGGCATACGTAATATATTTGTGGAGCTGCCAGAGTTTGCTTCTGTGTGCTGTGCTTAGTCGTTCAATCATGTCCGACTCTTTGTGTCCCCATGGACTGTAGCCCACCAGGCTCCTCTGTCCATTGGGGATTCTCCTGGCAAGAATCCTGGAGTGGGTTGCCATGCCCTTTTCCAGGGGATCTTCCCAACCCAGGGGTTGAACTCAAGGTTGGAATCCCTCTTTGCTGGCAGATTCTTTACTGCCTGAGCCACCAGAGAAGCCCAAGAATCCTGGGGTGTGTAGCCTATCTCTTCTCCAGGGGATCTTTCCAACCCATGAATCGAACCCATATCTCCTGCATTGCAGGCAAATTCTTTATCAGCTGAGCTACCAGGGAAGCAGACATAAAAAGTGGAGGCGGGGCACTGTTTGGGATGGAGCTAAAGAAGTTCAATCATCTGTCTTGCACAAAACACCCCAAAACTAAGTGCTAGAAACAAAAAAGCCATTGAGTTGCCCATGATTCCTCAATTAGGTCATGTTCTGGGAAAAGTTTGTCTGTGCTTCGACTGGTATTGTTCACTGTTTAGTTTGCATGTTCTAGGACTTCATATAAATGGAATCATATGGTATGTATTCTTTCTTGGTCTAGCTTATTTAATTCCATATAATTATTTTGGGATTCATCCAAGTCATTGAAGGTATTATATCAATAGTTCATTTTTATGGCTGAATGGTGTTCCACTGTAAGGTACATACAGTTTATGTGTCCATTCACTTGTAGATGAATATATGGGTTGTTTGCAATTTTTGGATATTACTAATAAAACTGCTACAAACATTTATGTAAAAAGGCATATAACATTACTTCTATCACATTCTATTAAACAGGTTGGGGGCCCTCGCAGGTTCAAGGTAAAGGGCAGTAAATTTAGGAGGAGAGGGATGCAGAATAGGGACAGGAGGAATGGTTAGTGGCTCTGGCTGCAGACAGTCTATAGAACAAATATACCATGCCATGGAGAGCTTGGCTTTATCCAGAAGCCTGTGGTACAACTGCTGAAGGAGCTTTTGACTATGGAAAAAAGATAGTATGTATTGGATTGACCAAAAGTTTATTCAGGCTTTCCTATATCATGTTATGGCTGAGTTAGGCTCCCAAGTGCCGTGAGCTATTTTCCAAAGGAAAGCCCATGCTTCTGCGGATGGCGATAGCAGCCTCATAATCCTTGCTCATCCAGGGTTCAGAAGTGGTTCAGAGAAAGTCCGCAGCAGCGTGCAGAGGGTTAATCCTGCACCACTGGGGATGTGCAAACCAGGAGCCCGTCTAAATCTCAATGCCGCTTGCTGCCTTAGGGATCATCAGGTACTAAAGCCCAAGATAAAAAGGCCTGACAAAGATTATTGACGGTTTACCTTTTAATGAGCAGCTGGGATTGATTCTGTTCCCCTCTGGGATGGCTTTCTCTGTCCTTCCTCCACCAGAGAGGCTATTGGGAACATCAAAAACAACAACAAAATACTAATCTCCAATTTGAATAATTGCAAGGCTTTGCTTTCTAGCAAATAAAGTTTCTAGAGAGTGAGAAATGGCTCACCACTTTTCACAATAGATATATGTAGAATTGTTATGATTATCCTGATTATTGTTAAATACTCCTGGTATGTTAGATTATTTTCAAAGAGGCTGGTTGCCGCTAATTGGATATTCCTTGTAATTTCCCTCTGGGGGTAGGTCAGCAGTGTTAACTCTTAATCATCCGAGGCAATTAGATGCACATGGTTCTAACCTAGGTAGCAAAGGCTGCTGAATTGTTAATATGGCTATAATGGTAGATCTCAGTGTTCAACCTAGAAGCTGGCAGCGAGCTGTGTGAGTTTCTACACCTATATTTTGAGAAAGGGAAATCATACCTCTGCAAATGGCAATGCACAACAGTCCTAGAGATACTGGCTTGCAGGCAGCTCCCAATGTGCTGCTCTCTGGATCTTATCTCTCCCTTTGCATGAGGCCAGAGCTCCATTTGAGCCTTGTTTACTTTGTTGAGCTTCAAAGGAGGTCTTCAGTCACCTTTGGGGTGGAAATGATGGTTCCAGGAAGTAGTCAAGACTAGGAAGAACAAAAGAAGAAAAGCAGAAATTTTGATATAATCTTCTGGACAACTGGAATAGGTTGTGACCTTAAGAAAAGCAAAAATTAAATCTGTACTGGCTTTACTAAAGCTCCAATACTTTGGCCACCTGATGCAAAGAGCCAACTCATTGGAAAAGACCTTGATGCTGGGAAAGATTGAGGACAGGAGGAGAAGGAGGTGACAGAGGATGAGATGGTTGGATGGCATCACTGACTCAATGGACATGGGTTTGAGCAAACTCCAGGATATAGTGAAGGACAGCGAAGCCTGGCATGCTGCAGTTCATAGGGTCCCAAAGAACTGGACATGACTTAACAACTGTACAACAAGAACAATTGGCTTTACAATACTGTATCTTCCACCATCATTGATATTCGTCTGTGTACCCTATTCCTGATCCCTGGTGGAAATGTGTTGAGATATTCGTAATACATGTTTCTTGGTAATTATCTTTTACAATCTCAAACTAACTAGGATAGTAGTTTCAGACTTCTTATTGGGACACAAGAAATACATTTTATATTTTGACTCAGTGCATATATACATAAGCAAATCAAGGTTTCATAGAACAATAATTACCTTTTTTTTTTTAAACATACAGTACACTCTGATAGAATCTGTCCTGTACTATTTTTTTAAAAGCCTTGGCCATGACAACTTGATTTCATAGCCTGCTAATGAATTGTAATGCAGAGTTTAAAAAAAAAAAAAAAAAGAGCTAGTGAAAGGAGCAAAGAGGCCTTTGGGTCTTAAGGATCAATGAAGATGTGGATGGAATACCCTGCCTCAAGAAATAGAGCCAAACCAAGTAGAGACCCATATACCCTTTGTTTTCTGTAGCCTTTTCCGAGTCAGGGACCAAGTCTAATGCACTAAAACTATCAGTGAAGGGGTTACAGAATTTCACTATAGGCTCTTAATTTTGCCCAGACTCTGTCACCACGATCTTGATCTTCCCAGATCATCTAACAACATCTTAGCTCCTAGATCTTGTATCAGAGAGTGCTGGTCATTTATTGCTTGCCCCTCTAGATCTGTAGTCTGCCTTTCCCTGCTGCTCTGTGCCAGGAATATTGCATTCAGCTGACAGTGGCGTCTCTGGCTTCTGTTGGGTTTCCCTACTGGTAGTCACAGCAGGGGAAAGGAAAGTAAGAGAAAAATGTCAGAACCTTTATTTCCCCAGCCCTCTGCTTATTTAACTTATATGCAGAGTACATCATGAGAGATGCTGGGCTGGAAGAAGCACAAGCTGGAATCAAGATTGCTGGGAGAAATATCAATAACCTCAGATATGCAGATGACACCACCCTTATGACAGAAAGTGAAGAACTAAAGAGCCTCTTGATGAAAGTGAAAGAGAAGAGTGGAAAAGTTGGCTTAAAACTCAACATTCAGAAAACTAAGATCATGGCATCTGGTCCCATCACCTCATGGGAAATAGATGGGGAAACAGTGGCTGACTTTACTTTTTAGGGCTCCAAAATCACTGCAGATGGTGATTGCAGCCATGAACTTAAAAGACGCTTACTCCTTGGAAGGAAAGTTATGACCAACCTAGATAGCATATTAAAAATCAGAGACATTACTTTGTCAACAAAGGTCCATCTAGTCAAGGCTATGGTTTTTCCAGTGGTCATGTATGGATGTGAGAGTTAGACTATAAAGAAAGCTGAGTGCTGAAGAATTGATGCTTTTGACCTGTGGTGTTGGAGAAGACTCTTGAGAGTCTCTTGGACTGCAAGGAGATCCAACCAGTCCATCCTAAAGGAGATCAGTCCTGGGTGTTCACTGGAAGGACTGATGTTGAACCTGAAGCTCCAATACTTTGGCCACCTGATGCGAAGAGCTGACTCATTTGAAAAGACCCTGATGCTGGGAAAGATTGAGGGCAGGAGGAGGAGGGGATGACAGAGGATGAGATGCTTGGATGGCATCACCTATTCAATGGACAGTTTGGGTAAACTCTGGGAGTTGGTGATGGACAGGGAGGCCTGGTGTGCTGCGATTCATGGAGTTGCAAAGAGTCAGACATGACTGAGCAACTGAACTGAATTGCTTCTTAGGCGACAGGTTGAAATTTGACATGTTCATTAACCTTAGTCCCCAGCTCAGTCCTAGAGTTACAGCCATTGCTGCAATCCTTTCTCTAGGTTTGACCACCTGCCACCTTACTTCTGTCCTTGAAGTTTATGGGTGCAGTTCATTACAATTTGTAAGAAATAGTGTAACACCCTTGTAAATTGTACCTTCTCTATACTCTCCTCTGCCATCCATCAATGCCATCAATTTCATGTTGGGTCTGGTGGTGGGCAACTTAGACATTCTGTTAAGGAAGGATGTCCTTCCTGGCTGTGTGGAATGAGGCGGGTGGGCAGTCTCCAGCTGTCAGCTCCTGCTTCAGTGAACCCTGTCCATCCCGGCAGGAGATCTAGAGTGAATATTGTCTGCCCAGTGAATATATTGTCCAATAGCCCTGCCTTTATATGCCTGGTTCTCTTGCTTGCATGACCTGGCCAATCCTGCTCTCTCCCCTTTCTTTTTAGCTCTTGATCTCTGTTTAACATTTTATACCCTAACTGTATCCTCTGCATTTTCCTCCAGAAAACCCCGTCTATAATGTGAAATGAACTGACACTCAGGGTTAGAGAGGACCTGTTTTAGAAGTAGAGATGTTTCTTTATTGGTCTTTAACATATACAAACTACTATATCTAAAATAGATATTCAACAAGGACCTGCCATATAGGACAGGGAACTCTATTCAGTGTTCTGTAATAAGCTAAATGGGAAAAGAACTTGAAATAGAATAGATACATGTATTAACTGAATCGCTTTGCCATACACCTAAAACTACTACAACATTATGAATCAACTATACTTCAATATAAAATAATTAAAATAAATAAATAAATAAAATAAGGTACAGCCTCACTCACCTGCCCTGTCTGACCTCCTACTGTTAAACGCCAAGCAGAGAAAGATGCACTCCAAGTTGGAGACTTCTCCTTGGGGATGGGTGTATCTTTCAGTAGGTATTCCAATGCTAAGATGTTTACTCTTTTCACGCTGTGGCTTGATCTCTGAGAGAAACCAAATCTCCCCGGCTTGTTCAAGACTGAGTTCGAGGAATCAACTCAAATCATTACCTGAACCAGAAAGGTCTGCACCACAACAGTTTCTACTTGTGACAAGTAGGAAGTGCTCTTTCTCTTGGTATATTCCCCAGACCCCCATTCTGAGGAGGAAGGACACCTCCTGAATTCCTCAGACACAGGTTCACCCAAGTGATGCGGCTGCTCTGTCTTGTCTACTGTAGAGGCTTAGCACAGTTAAAGGGGAGGACACAGCTGTGGATGACTTTATCCAATTTCCTTCCCTTAAAGTACCTTCCAAATATAAATATACTTTCCATCTTTTTCATGACACTACACTATATTCCACAGGGTTTGTGCATTTCCCCTTTGTGAGAAGGAAAGGATCGGGGGAGAGGGGGAGGCTCTGTGTCTCCAACCCCTCCCCAATTCAGCAAGCATCTCACCTTTGTTTTCTATACACAGCTATGGCTAACCCAGCCCGTCATCTTACAGCTAAGAAACCAAATGTCTAGATAAAACAAGGAATTTGTTCAAGGTCTCTCAACAATTCGTATCAGGGGCAGGAATAAATGCCAGGTCTCTTTGTTCTCTCCACTCCTGACAGCCCAATCTGATATTTTCTTATAGATTTACTCATCCAAAAATTGGTAGCATATTCACACACAAGTGAGTAGAAGGTGAAGAGGAATGCCATGTGCTGGTGACAGAGGGAGTGAGGGGTTTTGTTTTGATGATACATATGGGATCTTCTGAGCCTATTTAAAATCATATGCTAGAATCAGCACTTTATCTGTAGGAAAATGGTTGATTCTCCTTTGGACTTCTAGCATCAATTTCAGGCCTGGCGTAGAAAAGTTTCTCAGTAAATGCTTGTCTGTGGATGGATAAATGAATGAATAAATGAATTTGTAAAAATCCCTAATACCAAACATTCCCAAGCTAGAGCCGTTACATCCATTGTCCTACTTTAAGTGTAGTTCTTCTCTCGGCTGATGCTTGATATTTCAGGGGGCAGCAGGAAAAAAGTCAAATTATGATACTAGCAGATTCCCTGGGTCTGATGAGAAGGGGTTGGGTGGGGATGAAAATTAGGCGTAGGCTACCATTAACAGAAGTGATCATGCGATGTGATATATTTCTTTCTGAGACTGTAGCTTAAATCCCAATTACCTCCTGGTGACAAATGAACTCGCTGAGTAATTCATTCTGACTGTTGGAGCTTCCGCCTTCTGTGTTGCCATCGCATGGGGAAGGTGGATGACAAATTTCCAGATTTCATTCTAGTGCTTGGGAGCTCAAGTGGCACAATTACCAGATCAAGAGCGATGGAAGCATATTAACGAGAGGAGTTCATGTGAAGCTGAGTTTTTACTGATAATGCTCAAACTTGGACCCTTGCAAGCAATGTGGAGCACCAACTGATCCCAGGCATCTAGATTTTGGGATATTTTCTTCTCTAACTTTATCCTGATGCTTGACATTCAAAAGGCCTCTGAGTACTATTGATGGTATCTCTAACATATCCCTTGGATTCTTCCCTTCCAGTTCCTCATCATCTCTCACATTGACTGTTAGAGGCAGTGTACATTATGATTAAATACTCAGATCCTCTGGTCTATTGATAGGAGCTCAGATTATGCCTCTGATTGTCCTCCCTAAATAACCTTGGCCAAGTTACTTAGATGCTGGCATAGGCTTGTCCTGAGTGTTAAACATGTTTATATAAATAAAATGCATGTCAGATAGTAAATCCATAATTGATGGTAGTTTTACATTAGCATTCAGTCAGTTCAGTTCAGTCACTCAGTTGTGTCTGACACTTTGCGACCCCGTGGTCGCAAACTACAGCACGCCAGGCTTCCCTGTCCATCACCAAGTCCCAGAGCTTGCTCAAACTCATGTCCATCAAGTCGGTCATGCCATCCAACCATCTCATCCTCTGTTGTTTGCTTCTCCTCCCGCCTTCAATCTTTCCCAGCATTAGGGTCTTTTCAAATGAGTCAGGTCTTTGCATCATGTGGCCAAAGTATCGGAGTTTCAGCTTCAGCATCAGTCCTTCCAATGAATATTCAGGACTGATTTCCTTTAGGATTGACTGGTTTGATCTCCCTGCCGTCCAGGGGACTTTCAAGAGTCTTCTTCAGCACCACAGTTCAAAAGCATCAATTCTTCAATATTAGTATTAGCATCCCCATCTAGCTCATATCTACTGTTCAATCACTCTCCTGTCCAGGGACTAGCAAACATTATCTGTAAAAGATCAGATACCAAGTATTTTATGCTTTTCACTCCTAAGGTCTCTTTTGTAACTACTTGATTCTGCCATTGTAGAAAAAGTAGCCATAGACACTAAGTAAACAAATATGGCTGTGTTCCAATAAAACTTTATGAAATCTGAAAATTTAATTTTATATAATTTTTGCATTTCATGGACCACTATTGTTTTGGTTTTTTTCCCAACCACCTAAAAATGTTAAAACTGGATGGAAGAAGTGAGTAGAGGGTATCAAAAAGTACAAACTTCCAGTCATAAAATAAGGCATGGGGATGCAATGTACAGTATGGCAACTGTAGTTAATGATACTGGAATACATATGTGAAGATTGCTAAAAGAGTAAATCTTAAAAATTCTCATTATATTAAAATAACAATATTGTGTAGCTATGTATTGTGACATGTCAGCTAGGTTTTATTGTAGTGACCATTTCTCAGTATATACAAATAATGGAGTCATTCTGTTGGACAAGTGACATAAGATAGATAACATGCCTCAATTTTAAAATATTAATTTAAAAATAATAAAAATGTGAAAATCATCCTTAGCTTTCAGACTAAGCATCCAACCAGCCAGATTTGGCCTGTGGGCTGAAGTTTGCTAACCCTGGTTCTGATCTAGTGTCTACTCAAGAGCCAGCTTAATCTTCCTGAAAGATTCCAAAAAGTCTACTTTTCTTTTTCCCAAACCTTCAATGACCCTATATTGCCTAAAATAAAAATTGTTCAATTTGACCTTGAAAGCCCTCTGAGGGCATGGGTCCTGGCCCTGGTAACTTCCGTGTCACAGCACAAACCTCTCAATTTATCATTCCCAAACTGGGTCTTCCCAGGTTTTTAAGTCACATTCCTAAAGAGTTATACTCCTCTTAAAAGTCTGTGAACTTAATTCACATCTGATGAAAAGCACTGAGGAGACCCAGAAGGCTCTGGGACGATGGCGTTAGGACAACAGCCCGTCTTCTGTAGAACAGAGGAGCTGTGGGATCTGCGGACACTGAGAAAATGCCTCGCTCTCTGTTCTGAGAACTGTTCTCCCTAACTTGCTTCACTGGGCCAAGGACTTTCCATTCATTCAGTTTCATCTTATCCTAACAAAGACCCAATGGGGAAAATGTTTCTTCATTTTGAAGTCAAGGAAGCTCCTTAACAGAGAGGTTACATAACTGGCCCAAGGTCACACAGCTGGGACATGGTAGATCCAGAACTTGAGCTCAGGCTTGAAGGATGGGAAAGCTCATCCTCTTAACCATGATATTACAGTTACTATTTTCTTGCCTAACAGCTGGTGACCTTCTGAGAAGAGCTTCTTCCACTGACAAAAATAAACGTTCCATTATGTGCACGAATGTGTACAGGCATATGTAATACCTTCCCCCTAAGTTAAATTTCCCCTTTCTGTCAAACCCAATGATAACAGGAGGAACATAAAATACCTTATTTAGCATTGCAAAACCATCCTGTTCCCTAATCCACACAGACAATCTTGAAAGTGAGCCCAGGCATGGAAGAAATGCTGCTTTGAATGTATCCTAATCCATAGTGAAGGAGCGATCACATTAAAACATTTCCCATCTCCCTGCATTATCGTCATCAGAGGACACGTTTTAGGCAGAAAGGGGAAAGCTGCTAACATGAATTAGTTGCATCATTTTACAGCAGAGAGAGGTGAGACCACATAAATGTAATGTGCCATGACACGAAATGGCCAGCTTCTTTTAACAAGACTAATTCGAGCTGAGTTGGCACATTGGAGGGGGGACGTGTGAAGTGTTTGCATCGCTCTCTCCTCTGGACCTTGAGACTTCTGAGAAGACCTCTTGGGCAGAGCAAGCCTAGAAGACAAAATGCCCAAGGCTCTCTGTCTTTGGCTCCCTGATCCCTGTCGAAGCAGGCAGCCAGATGTGGTTAGCAAGATCTGCACAGATGAGAATTCCTGCACCCTAGTGGCGCTAGTGGTAAAGAACCCACCTGACAATGCAGGAGACCTAAGAGACCTAGCTCGATCTCTGGCTCAGGAAGATCCCTGGAGGAGGGCATGGTAACCCACTCCAGTCTTCTTGTCTGGAGGACCACATGGACAGAGGAGCCAGGCGGGCTATGGTCCATAGGCTCGCTAAGAGCCGGACGGGACTGAAACGACTCAGCACAGCACACATCCTTCACTCAGCTTTGCCCTTAACCTGCTGTGTGATTTTGCCCAAGTTCCCTCAGTTCTCTGCTTTGTTTTCCTCGGCATTGATATGAAATATCACCATCATCATATCCTTGGCCTTCCACACAGAGCAGAAGGCCCTACAGCATGGTTGTTAAGAGCTTGAAGGCAAGCCATATGGGTTTGAATACTGGTTTATTGTTCATTGCTGAATGCCTTGAGGCCAATTATTTACCTTCCCCGTATCTTGATTTCCTCATCTGAAAAATGGGAATAATAATAATAGTAATTGCAGAGACTTCCCTGGCAGTCCAGTGGCTAAGACTCTCTACTCCCAGTGTAGGGAGCTCTGGATTGATCCCTGGTCAGGGAGCTAGATCCCACATCCCACTGCAAAGGGTTCACACGCTGAAACAAAAGATCCCACAGAAGATCCCATGAACCTCAACTAAGACCTGGCAAAGCCAAATAGATAAAGAATATTAAAGTACTACTACTAATAATAATAATAATTATTTCATATGGTCTTGCTAGAATTGAATAACTTAATCTACCTTAAGCCCTCACCAGACTTTTTGGTGCATGCTAAGCACATTAAAATGATGTCCATAATTATCATAGTCTTCTCCAAGCCTCTAATTAGAGAATAATAATTATCATGTTTATGACTCTTTATCATTTTCTATATGAGCCAGTCACATTTAACCTTCATGAAATGTTATCCTACGCTACGTTATAGGGATCTTCAGTCCCCATTCAGATAAGGAAACTAAGAGTCAGAGGAGTTCAGAAACTAATCCCAAGCCACACAAATTGTTATTGTATGTTATTGACTTGATAAAAACACTCTTTCCCATTTTCTTTTTCTATGGTTTGTAAACTGTAGTCTTTTGATACATGTAAAGAATGATTACTATCATGGAAATAAGAATCGGGTATCTCTAGGTTTCATCATTTTCTGGTGTCTGTAGGTTGCTTTTACATAAAGTTAAAAATGTTTTAAGGCTTCCAACTAAATAAAGGAAAGGATAGGGTTTCCTAAGTGGCTAAGACATACATTTGTTTGCACTGAGATTAGATGAAATGTGTTAGAATGTGAAGAGAAGAGGGAAGATATTATGAAGTTCCTGATTTGCTAAGGGGGATTATACATCAAGACAATAGGCTTGCAGACCAGACTGTTGTCTTCAGTAAGAAGTTCCCACATGTCTTCATTCTCCCCCTTTAACCTACCTAGGGATGATTCTTGTGGACCCAGTTCTGAGTATCTGATAGGAAAAGCAAAGGAGTAGCTACCATTGGGAAGAGGATTTAACTCAGGAGAATTAAAGGAGAGCCTTTCTCTAACCTGGAGGGTTGTTTGAAAGGAAGAGCATGAGAAACTAGGTGGGGCAGATGGGTTCTGACATTCTTCTCTCCAAGCCAAAGCTGGAACTGCTGTGGACATCTCTGGGTAATACTGAAGCCCAGAGCATTTTATTCCAGTTCATTCTTAGGACTCTAGAAAGAGAAAACCTTTGGGGCTGCCCCACATGACTCTGCAGTGGAGTCTAATGTGTTCAGGCAGAGAGATGCAGAAGGGGGAACCAGAATGCTGACACCTGAGCTCAGCAGACAATGAACCCCGTACAGGTTGGGAGGAGAAGGAATGATTGGTGGGCTGGATGCAGGGAATGACAAGAGACTTGGGGGTCTGCAGCCAGTGGAAACCGAGGACAGGGCAACCAGGCTTTAGACCAAGCTGAGGGAGAGACCAGACTATGACTCATACAACTCACAGGGATAGGAGGGCCAGCAGAACCAAGAGGTCAAGAGTCATGGCCCCCGAGACTAAAACAGGCAGGGGATGCTCCACCTAACAATTCTGGCTCCCCTTTGCCTTCTCAGACAGGCCTGCCCAACACCTCTGGACCTTACACTGAGGGAGGACAAAAGAAGGGAGAACCATGCTCCCAGTAGAACATTATTACTAGTTTTTTAACCAGAGACACTGGGTACCACCTTAAAAAGAGCTTAAATTATTGAGTCTGGATGAATTTAAACAGAATTGGGCATTCACTTTCACTTAGATTGTATTTTCCCTCCCAACCATCATAGAAGAGTTTGAGGGGAAACCCAGATTAGGCTTAGAAAATAATAAAGTCCGTATAAATTCTGTCTGTACACATGAGTTCTGGAGTAAGTTAAATTGGCCACAAGCATATGTATGTGTCATGATATCTAATTTTATATAGCTCTTTATAGTTTTAAAACACCTAATGTATCAATGACATTGGATTCTGTGACTTTGACAGGGCATGAGTTATTTTCCCCATTATACTGACTAAGAAACTGAGGATCGGAGAAGGCAAATTATCTCCCCAGGATTACAGCCATAAGTCATATAAGGAAGGATTAGATTTTATTTTCTTAATCTGAAACCAGCATTTCCCTCCCTATATCATTTGCTGAAATACATATATGTATTATATATATATAGCCAAGCATTATGTTTCATGAGTGGTTATATTTTAAAGAATAAAATAAAAATTCATCCAGGCTATGTGTAAGGGGAAAATCCATTCAGAATGTTTGTTTAGGACTCTGCAATACCAGAGTTTTTAAAATGAGGAAAATATAGGAGTAATTTATAATAAATATACTTTGGTATTTCATAGCTTTCTATGACCTGTTCTCTACCTGTATATCTATTTCTATCCTCCTTTGCCTAGGAACACCCCTCCTTGAAGATGCTCCCCTACATCTAGGGAAATTTATTAATCCAGCATTTCCCAAAGCCTGTTGTGTAGAATATTAGCTCCCTGGGATGTAAATAGGTATAACAGGGAAAATGATTTCTAATGGTAAGGTAAGTTTGGAAGGCACTGGTATAACAAAATTAAATAGATGTCTTTATTCACAATTTTTCTCTGAACCTTTGATGTGATAAATAAGGTTTATGACTCCTAGAGGGAGGAAAAATGTGTTGCATTTCCCACCTTATTTGACCATGGAAAAATTTTTGTCAGTAGTCTCCTGTATCATTTGTGTTCTTTAAAGTGCATGTTAGAACTGCCACCTTCATCAATAATTCTGATGGATGGGAGAGGGTCAGGCTATGATATGGGTCATTCCATTGACCATTAGGGTTGATTCAGCTGACTGGATGGATGGATGGTTACATCCTGGTGTTACATGCTCCAGCAAACAGCAGTCTTCCTGTGAGGACCATTATAAGGTCAAATGCCTATGGTCCTCTAAGATCCCGATTTCTGGTTGAGCACTACTTGCCATAATTCAGATACCTACAGCAATGAGTCATGCTGGGAGAAAACCAGGTCTAGGTGAGCACTGTGCTGTAGAAATTAATTTTATTCATCAAAACAACAGAGACTTTTGAGCACCTAGTAGGAACCAGATACTGTGCTGTGTGCTAGAGATACAGAGATAAATAAAGCATAGTCACTGTTCTCCAAGGACTTACAATCTGGGAGGAGAGAGAGGATTGGGAAATGACACATGCAGAGACTAAAATAGTAACTCAATATGGTGTTATATACAACATATATGCTCAGATACAGTGGAGGCATATGGAAAGGAATGCCCTGGTCTACCCAAAAGGGTCAGGGAAGGCTTTGAAGAGCAAATAGTGACAAGGCTGCAACTTATAGAATGATAGTGGTTTTGCCTGGTGAAAATGTAGAGTATCCTGAGAAGAGAGAAGAGCATGCACTCCAGTAGAGAGGTCTGAAAAAACACGGCACTGTCAGAAAACAAGAAGTGGTACAACATGGGTAAAATACAGAAACTGAAGAATACATTGGAGTAGCTGGTGCCAGGGAGACAGAGAGAAGCCAGATCATTATGGGCCTGGTGCCCATGTAAGGAGTTTGGACTTTACCCTGTTGGTAATGAGGATCTGTCTGCTACTTTCCTAGACAGTTTTGATCTCCTTTTTCTTTGCTAATGTTAACAAAAAAAGTTGGATTGTGAGAGTAGCAACAAGCAGCCGAAATCCCAGGTTCCTGGGGATGAGAGAAGCTAGGATTTAGTCCATCCAAGGGGCCCCATCTTACTTTTGGAATACAGAAACCGCTCTCTTTCAGGTCAGAGAGGGTTTATGGTTAAGGGAGGATCTAGCACTATGGAGCCAAGTCAGTGAGAGGTATCAGGAGCCTATCACCAAAATTGAGGCTGGGCCCCTGTCTTCTCAAGGCATCCAAAACTAATGAGGACACCAAGACAGAGGCTGAGCCCTCTCAACAAGGCAACACTGTGGATTCAGAAATGGACTGTTGATCATGGAACATGCAGAGGGCTAAGTGACTCATTCCAGAGGCCACCTCCTCTGGGGACTGAGCCTTCTTGGTGAATGCCTTGTGATTCACAACCATTATCTCACTGAATCCTCACAACCTTAGAAGCTGGTTTCACTATCCTTGTTTTATAGAAAAGGAATCTGAGGTTTTGAGGCTTAGTGAAGCTTGTGTGAGTATACATCAGGAGTTAGTAGTCAGGCCAGGACTTAATCCCTAGTCTTCCCAACTTCAAGGTCCAACACAAATCAGCCAACGGTCTCCACTGGCTTCCTGTTCTAGCTCCCTCTCTCTCTGCAGCCTTGGTCAATGCTGACCAAAGGACTGGCATGGCTGAGACTTCTTGGAAATTCCTCTGTGCCATTAACAATGCAGTACCAGAGCAAATTATGGCCACTGTGTTTGCTGGCCTTGCCACTCAAAGCCCACTTGTCTCTTCTTCCAGGCCTTCTATTCATCCACATGTTCATTTCTTGTGAAACGTTATCAGGTTCAACATTCTTATGATACCTTCTTTGAGGAACTCAGTACATCATGAAAAAATTATCTTATTGACCCCCAGCCATTCCTATGAGGCAGCATTCATTTCTAGTCCTTTATATCCAAGCTTCCAAAGAAAGATCCTAGAGACAATTTTCTACAAACCTGAAGACTCCCAAATCCTGATCTAGAAAGTATATCCTATTCATTTACTTTCTCTGCCTCCTTGAAGCTATGCACCCTTTTCTCTGCCTTGGAGCTGTGACCTAGACAATTATATTTAGATCAGTAGTCTTGCTTCACAACTCCATCAGCAAATCCCTCTGAAATACCACTCAGGCCTGATGGTGGACCTAAAAGCTGACTCTACGTAAGACTCTTCCCACTTGGAGCCTGAGGTTCCTCATCTATGAAGTTTATCTTTGTGATCTATAAAATCCTATTCAACACTGCAATTCATATGCATTCTACAGATGATGAAATTGAAGATCAGGAGCTTAATGGTTCAGCTAGGAAATTCCCAAACTGGGATTCTGGCCAGTTGGCAACATATTATCTTCAAAGAAATCAATTGTCTAAAAATATTCATTGAGCGCTGATTATGGGCAAAGGCACTGTGCTGGAAGCTAAGAGTACACAAGAAAAAAGAAATTGTCCCTGCTTTCTAGACAAGTATCGATATTTTGGAGGAGAGAGATGCATAAAAAACATTCCAACATGTTATGAGAGGAATAGCAGGGAAAATATGAATGAGGGTTCCCAAGAACAGAGTTGTTAACCCAGGTGCCTAAGAAAGCTTACAGCAAAGTGGCACCTCAGCTGGGGAAGGAGAGTTGACCTATGAGTTAATGAAATTGACTCATGACCATTTGCTTTTAGGCAGCTTCTAGAAAAAGAAAATCTACCTTCATTTTCTCTGCATTGGAGTCTAAAAAATTTCAACAAATAGCATCTTAGCATCTGCCTAATGGAAGAGCTGTAAAGAGATGCTATGAATGGACAAATAGAGAAGGGCTTCAAGGATGTAGGGATGTCTGCCTGGAATACTTGCCCTCCATCTAGCAATAAATAAGATATAAAAATAAATACACACACATCTGACAAGAACTAAGGGAAATAAAAGGGAAAGTCATTGAAAATAACAGGAACCTGCCCAGTGTCCAAGCTGTCCACAAACGTGGTGAGATTAGGATGATTTTAAGAGAAAAAGGCAAACTGATAAAGAAATACCAAGATGAGAAGAGGGGAAGATGACAATAGGGACTGAGGTAAATAAGCTGTTTTTCAAGTCCATCTCGAGTAAGTTTGCAAAGGAGGGGGAGACCGGGCCACTGAGACTTGCCCAGTGTAATTTATTGACAAGGAAAAGTAGACATTCCTTTACAAACATTAATTCTTTGCCTCAGTGACTGTTAACAGTAGAGTTTGGGAGATGAATGCCTGAAGTGAGCGTAAATTCCCTTCTAGAGAAGAGAGCATAGCACTTGGAAGAAATGAAGGTGAATACTGACAAGAGGAGGTTGATTAAGATAGTAAGTGTGCTCAGACATTGAGAAAGTAGTCAAGCCTGGGTGATGGATGGGAGAGTCTTCAACCACACATCCTAAGTTGAGTGTCTGAGCATCCATGGAGGATGGAGGGTGGGGAGATGAGGGGAGGAAGCCCAGGTCTCATGCACACAATGAGCTGCTTCCCTCTGGATGTACAGGAGGTGAAGAATGAGTATTTGTTGATAACAAATTGCTGGGCACTGTGGTAGCTCTTTTACATATATTGTCTCATTGATTTCTCATCATCCCCTGCAAGGTAAGTGTTATTATAAGAAAACTGAGGGTCAGAGAGGTTAAATTACCTGTCCAAGTTCTCAGACCCAGGATTTGAACTCTAGTTTGTCTGATAATAAAATCTATAGGCTCTTTTCTCTTCATTCCAATGAAATAGTCATAGCCTTTTACATTTTCATAATGGATGTGACATGCCTAGTAGCTGGTAGGAGTTTAAATAATGCTAGCAGGTAAAAACAGAACTAGGAATAGCAAGACTAAGGGGGCAGGATATATGTAAACAGATCATAAGACTTATCTGAAAGGGCTGTTGTGAGAAATGAGGTAAAATAATGCCAAATTCTATCATAGAGCCAGCAGCATAGGGGCAATTCAGAAGCTGGGGGTCTTTCTTTGGGACTCAGTGCCTTGTATCATACTTCTCTTCATGTTTTCATGTTTTAATAACCTCTAATAGGCTATAAGCTACTTGAAGGTAGAGATTTACCTAATGAATCTTTGTATTTCTCAGAGGACTTTGTATAAAAAGGATTTACTGAATGTGGGCAAGTACATAAGAATGCAGATCAGGACTATGTAATACAAAAATGCCATATTTCTCTTTACAATTACTCTTGTTATATTCATTCTTCCTAATAGCTCATCTACCAGACTATAAATACAAGCATACACATATGTGTGACTAGGTGCATCGTGTAGTGTACCAGGTGCTTCACATAGATATATAACTGGTTTATTGAAGAACCCAAACTTGGTGATATACGAAACTGATTTTTTTTTTTTCTTTATGCACCGCTTGCAGTAGGCTCATAAAATCTCTTTTTCTCATTCCTTATATTGGGCAGAATCCATAATCTTCCAATAATTTTCTGGTATTAAATGTTCATCCAACATACAATGCCAGTCTCATACTGGATTTCATGTCTGCGCCTCCCCTGTGCTGGCCAGAATTGTGGCTCAGGGGTCATGGTGGGAAAAGAGGCTCGGGGTTAGTTCTGGGATGCTTCTCCCTTTTCCTTGACAGTGCTATCTCCTCTGATGTTTGGAACCAGTGGGGCAAATATAACTTTCTTACCAGCTCCTGATAAGTGTCCTTCCCTGCTGGTTGCTTTTAGCTGATTCCATGGGGACTCAATATCCCTCATCACCTTCTGGAAGACACATAACCAAATGCTGGGTATATATGGGGTTCTTGAGAGGCCCCAGTGCAGTAGACACCCAGTGCTGTTTGACCTCTGTCCCTGCACACTGTACCAGGTCACATCAAAGCCTATTGCTTTGGGGACCACTTGCCTCCTGGTAATCAGGTCAGCTCAAGGCTACCCAATTTCCATGACCTTTGACCCACAGGACATCCCTCATCCGTGCCACATCTAAGCAGGGAAGGAAGCATCACTGCCTCTTTCTCCCCATCAATTTCCCCCAGTTCTCTTGTCTTTCTCCTCACGTGGGCACAGAAGCAGCTCAGCTAGTCTGCTATATAGGTAGCTATCTAAACAGAGCTTGCTGATTTTCTCCCCTGCAGGCCCCCAGCCTGTGAGGGATCTCCTTGTCACGTCCCTAGCCTTGGGGGAAGCCAGGTGGTAGCCAGGTAGATGAAGGACAAGCCTCTGCCCCAAGTTCCCTACCTTCCCAAGTCTTCCAGTGCCTCTTCCTTGGCATCTCCTCTGGGGTTTTTGTTTTGCTTTGTTATAAATGAAGGAGAGGAGAAGGTAGTAATGGTTTGAGGGAGGGGGAAACAGCACAGTCAGTTTTGTTGCCCTGTAATAAGTTCTAAGGGAGGTGACAGGCCACATTTGTTGTTTTTTAAAAACATTTATTTATTTGTTAGTTTATTATTATGTTTTTGACTGCACTGGGTCTTTGTTGCTCCAAGCAGGCTTCCTCTAGTTGTGATGAGCAGGGGCTGTTCTCTAGTTGCACTGTGCAAGCTTCTCATTGTGATGGTTGCTCTTGTTGTGAAACAGGGCTCTAGGTGAACAGGCTTCAGTAGTTGCAGCAAGCAGGCTTAGTTGCTCTATGGCATGTGGAGCCTTCCGGGACTAGGGATTGAACCAGTGTTTTCTGCGTTGCAAGGAGGATTCTTAACCACTGGACCACTAGGGAAGCCCCTAGCCTCATTTATTGATGGTGGCTTTTAGATAGAGATTCTGTTGTCTCAGCCCTGGGTCCTAACTGCCACTTCTAAGGTAAAATGAAGAATCCCAATTGACACCTGTTTATACATACTTTTAACATACACATGTATACTTATTGGGTAACATTTATCATTCTCTTTTCAGTTAGGAAAATCAGGCTCAGAGAAGATGAAGCAAGTTGTCCCAAAGTACACACAATCAGTGGCTAAATTGGCATTCAAACTAAGTCTGCCTAATGCCACGGTCCATCCATAGTAACAAAGAGATGCTTTCCTTAGAGAAGAAAATAGGAAAGGGAAATAGGGCAGAGAGACATAGATGGGGAGATGCAGGGAATCATGGAAGGAGCCAGAGAGACAAGCTCTCTGATGAGCTGTTCCCATCTGAAGAGGGGCCCACTAGACCATGGGGTCCAGTAGCAATGAGACTGTGGCACTCCCCCTAGCCATAGCCGTTCAAGGTGGGCCTTTTTAGGGACCCCATATCCTCTGATGCTCTTATCTGCAGGACTCCCTTTTACCAGCATAGTGAGGAAAGCTGTTCCCCTCCCAAGGTAATGAATGGGTCTAAAGCCTCAAGGAGCCAAGGCAGAACCCATGAGTGGCCATCACTGGCTGAATGAAGAGGACCCGTATGACGAGCATTGGGGACTGATGTGTTTTAAGGGAAAATAGCGCACAGCAAGAGAGCCTGTTCCAGGGACTGAGTACAGAACCTCCTCCCCCTGATATCATTTGGGATGGTGGTTCTCCAAGTAGGTTCTCCAACCAGCAATTTTCGATTCATCTGGCAATTTGTTAGAAATGCACTCTGCCCCCTCCCGCTCCCCAGACCTCAGGCAGAATCAGAACCTCCCAGGGTGAGGCAAAGCAATGTTTCAACAGGCTCTACAGGTGATTCTGTTCTGTCCGTTTGCAGTCAGCTTTACTGGAGTATAACTTACACACAGAAAGCAATTTGCCTTATTAGATGTAAAGCTTGAAGAGTTATAATAACGAGGTATGGACATGCAACTGGCACCAAACTCAACACACAGAATATTCTCATCTCAGAAAGCTCCCTCATGCTCCTTTCGGGTCAGTACTCCCCCTTACCTCCAGTCCCTGGCGACTGCTGATCTGGTTTCTCTCCCTCTCCTTTGCCTTTTGTCGAGTATGGTGTAAAGGACTCGTGCAGTAGGTAGCCTTTCAGGTCAGACTTTTTTCGCCTTGGCACCATGCTTTTAAAACGATCTATGTTGTTGCACATTGCAGTCGTTCACTCCTTTTTACCGGGTAGCTTGCTCCTTTTCGTTGCTGACTGGTATTTCCTTGTATGAATGTACCTTGTGTTTTAATTTTTATTATTTTTTTAAAGAAGGTGATGATATTTAATAACTTTGTTGATTTGTTTTTGGCTGTGCTGGGTCTTCATTGCTGCTCTGGCTTTTCTCTAGTCGTGGCCAGTGGGGGCTACTCTTTATTGCGGTGTGCGGGCTTCTTATTGCAGTGTGCGGGCTTCTTATTGCAGTGGCCTCTCTTATTGTGGAGCATGGGCTCTAGGGCATGTGGACGTCAGTAGCTGACTCAAGTGGGCTCAATGCTTGTGGTTTCCAGGCTCTAGAGCACAGAAACACTAGTTGTGGTGCCAGCCTTAGTCGCTCCATGGCGTGTGGGATCTTCCTGGATCAGGGATCGAACCCTATCTCCCGCAGTGGCAGGCAGATTCTTTATCACTGAGCCACCAGGGAGGCCCATAGTTTTATTATTATTTTTTAATATTTATTTGCTTATTTATTTTTGGCTGTGTTGGGTCTTAGTTGTGGCATGCAGGATCTTCACTGCAGTGTGTGAGCGTCTCTCTAGTTATGGCGCACAGGCTCCAGAGCGTGTGGGCTCGGTAATTGCAGACTCTGGGCTCAGCTGCCCCCTGGCATGTGGGATCTGAGTTCCCCAACCAGGGATCGAACCCCCGTGTGCTGCTTTGGAAGGCAGATTCTTAATCACTGGATCACCAGGGAAGTCCCTAAATTTTTACTCATGCCTCAAGTTATGGACACTTGTGTTGTTTTCAGTTTGGGACTTCTGTGAATAAAGCTACTAGAAATATTTGACTACAAGTCTTTGCACGAACATATGTTTTCATTTCCTTTGGGTAAATACCTTAGGAGTGGGACAGCTGCATCTCATCACCAGGTAAGTATATATTTACTTTTATAAGAAACTGTGTTCCAAAGTGACTGTAACATTTGCTTACCACCAGTAATATATTAATACGTTCACTGTATTCTCTCCATCACTGGGTGTTATTATCTGTTTATTTTGTTGTTGTTGTTGTTAACATAGCGATTCTAATAGGTGTCCTTGTGGTATCTAATTATGGTTTAATTTTTATTTCCCTAGTGACAAATGATGTTGAGAATCTTTTCATATGCTTATTTGCCATTCACCTCTCTTCTTTGATAAAGTGTCTATTTAAATCTCTTCACATATTTAAAATTGTGTTGTCCTCTTCTTTGTGAGTTGTAAGAAGTTTCTACATGTTCCAGATAAAGTCTTTTAACAGATATGTGTTTTGCAAATATATTCTCCCACTCTGTGGTTCTTTTATATTCCTAAGAATTTTTTTTGAAGAGCTGAAGTTTTAATTTTGATGAAGTTCAATAAAATCAATTTTTTTCTTTTATGGTTTATGCTTTTTTCTATGCTGTATAAGCATTTTGTTTTCTTAACACAAGATTACAAAGATTTTCTCCTGTGTTTTTTCCTAGAAATTTTGCAAGTCTAGATTTTTAGTTTAGGCTTATGATTCATTTTGAATTAATTTTTGTATATGGAGTGAGTTTTTTTCCTTTGCATGTGGACATCTAATTGTTTCAACACTATTTTCTGAAAAGAATATCCTTTATCCATTAAATTGTCATTGCACCTTGTCAAAAAATCAATTGACTACATATGTGCAAGCCTATTGTTGGACTCTCTACTCTGTACCATTGATGTATTTGTCTATCTTTATAGCAATACCACCCTCCTATGATTAATGTAGTCTTACAGTAAGTCTTAAAATCAGATAGTTGTAAGTCCTACAATTTTGTTCTTTTTTCCTCAAAACAGTTTTAGCCATTTTAGGTCTTTATATTTTCATGTAATTTTTATAATTAGCCTGTCAGTTTCTTTTTTAAAGTGCCTTGTAGGATTTTGATTGAAATTGCATTGAATCTATAGATCAATTTGGGGATAATTGTTGTGTTAATAATACTGAGTTTTCCCACTCACTAACATAGTTTATCTTTCCATTTGCTTAGGTCTTTTCTAAATTATCTCATTAGTTCTTTTTATGATAGTAGCATATAATCTGCTGCTAAAATTTTGCCATATTTTGTTAGATTTATCCCTCAGTATTTCATGTACTTTTTTTCAATGCCGTTGTGGAACATTGGTGGTGGTGGTTTAGTTGCTAAGTCGTGTCCTACCCTTGTGACCCCATGGACAGTAGCCTGCCAGATTCCTCTGTACATGGGATTCTTTAGGCAAGAATACTGGAGTGGGTTGCCATAACATTAGGTATTGAAAAAAGACTAGTAATGGTATTTGATCTATCATACTTTCTCCAGACTCAAGTCATGCCCTAATGCTGGTTAAGGTAGGGGCTTTGCTATCAGACAAAGCTATGTCTAAACCCAGAATCACTAGTTTGAAGAAGTATCATGGTGTGGTGTTGGAAGAGGCCAGATTCTAGAGGTAGACTGTTTGAGTTTGAAGCCTCATTCTGCGTCTTACTAGCTTCATAAACCTACATACCCCAGGGTTCAGTTTTGTCATCTGTAAATGGGTATAATAATAATAAACCTATTTCATAGAGTTATTAAAAGAATGTCAAGCAGTGTCAAGAATAGCGTCATAACTCAAAACATGTTAGCTTTTATTGTATCTTCCTGAGTGACCTTTGGCAAGCTAGTTTCAGTAAGCCTCCACCTCCTAATTTATAAATTAGGGATAATCATAGTATCAATAGAATTGTGATGAGGATTAAATTAAAAGAAAACAGGGAAATCACAGAGCACAGTGGCTGGCACATAAGCCCTTATAAATAGCTATTATTAATAAAAGCTATTAGTTTTATTAATACTAGCTATTAATAGTGTCTATATTAGTACAAGTGTCTGACGTATTGACATTAAACAAATGAATATTTAAAAAATAAAATACCTTCTGAACAATGAATACTAGCCTCACTGAAAAGTTTGTAGGGGAAATTAAAAAGTTGTAGATGTGGCTGCTAGAACATTTAGCTGGTGCACAGATCGACTTATTGAAAACTGGTCTTTTCCAACCATTCATGCTAAATGGTTTTATCTGATTGTCCGGGGAGCTACCCCTCCCCCAACGTTGTTTCTAAACTCATTGCAGATGGTGGTGGTCAAGCTGCAAACTAAAATCAATCTATTTATTGTAATGACTCCTAGTTACATACACCCAATTACCACTGTCATTAAGAAAGCTGTAGCTGCCGATATTGAGTAGCAATGTGACATTAGGCATTCAATGCGTATAGCTCCAAAGCATGATCTTACCAAGGAAGATTAAAAAGCACCCAAGATAATACCTGTTATCCTTAACTCTTTTCCTATTCCTTTTTTAAACAAAGAAAAACAGAAAACTTTGCCAACTTACTAATGTTAGAGGAGAGGCAGCTAAGTGGTCCTAGAAGATCTGAGTACTAACTGAGAAATCGGGTTATGGCATGCTCTTAGCATAAACGGTACCATAATCTCTAGGGAAATTAGCCAGTTTGATTCTGTAAGCATGCATTGAGTGTGTCTACACAGACCTAGCCACGGAAGATGATATGGGAAATCATAAAATGGTGATATATAACAGGGAAGACTGGGTCAAGATTTAAGCCACAGGTTTGAATGTCTAGCTCTGCAATAAGATTTATAAAGCTGTGTGTCTTTGGCCAAGTCATCTGCCGTCTCTTTTCATGTCCTTCATTGGTAAAATATGAGGCCAGTATAATGAGGTTGATTAGAACTTAGTGATTCAGATTTTAAAATGCATTCTCTACCTTCAAGCTTCTTACATTCTAATCAGAAGAAAAATAATCTACCCATAAAGATAAATAATTAACCTAAATACTATTAATATTTGATTAACAGTGAGACTAATAACCTCGAAGGTAGTAAAAAGCCTACATTATAGGAGATATGAAATAAATTAACACTGGAAATATTTTCTTATTTGCAAAATAGGTTTAATTATAATTGCTTTGTAGAATTTGTGAGTTAATATTTTTCAAACTCCTGGAATATTGAAAGTATCTTAAAACTTAGTTGGTTTCCTCTCAGACCTGTTGTCTATTTAAACCTCTCAGAATTTGTATCTCGACATAATAATGAAAACTGTGCCGTTAAGATGTTTGGATCATAAATCTACCTCAGGAGTGTAAAGATCCAAATCTTTAAAGGACCAAATGATCCGTTATTTTTAATAAAAAATTTTGTCCAATTTAATCAGCACCAAAACATCTACTGGTACTTTTTCTCAATTCTTTTAACCAGATCTAAAGACTCACCTTGATAGCTGTCCTATATTATGTACAATCTTATAAAAATCATACTGACCTGTGTTTAAATCTCATCTCTGCTATTTACACAACTGTATGATTTAGGCAAACATTATTTTCTAGAGACTCAGCTTCTCCCTCTGTAAAATGGAAATGTCCTCACTTCATAGGTTTTTTGTTTTTTTTTTTTAGGTATAAAAAGAGATCAAGCATGTGTAAAGCCCTTAACAGAACAATGGGCATAAAATAAGTGTCTTCAAATACAGCCTTTTATTATATATACTTCATACCCCAGTGAAGTGTGAGAGTGCTTTCATCATAATGCCATTGGCTATAGTACTGGATTCTTCAAATTGCTTATGTGGAAGTAACCTAAATATATCACCTTGTTTTAATTCTGATCATAGAGAATGGTTATAACTATATGATAGAAAATTATTCAGCTATAACAATAATCTTATAACATGAGGTTGTGTTTTAAGTTAAAGCATGAGGTTGTGTTTTAAGTTAATTAAAAATAATTAGGCAGCAAAAATGTAAATATTGTGAGAAACATTTATAAAATATGAATAGAACAAAAGATGGGAAAGACTGCAGAGGTTAAAAGTGGATGGTGGTGGGGATATAGTAATTTTTCCTTTTTCTATTTTTCAAAATATGGAGAAATTTTTATACCTTTCAAAACATGGATTTTTTTCCCCTTTCTGTACTTTGAAGTTTTCAAACTTTTCTGCTTTTTAAACAATAAATATATATATATATATATTTATATATATATTGATGAAGGTGAAAGAACAGTGAAAAAACTGGCTTAAAACTCAACATTCAAAATACTAAAATCATGGCATCCGGTCCTATTGCTTCATGGCAAATAGATGGGGAAAAAAATGTAGAAACAGTGTCAGACTTCACTTTCTTGGGCTCCAAAATCTATGCAGACAGTGACTACAACCATGAAATTAAAAGAGGCTTGCTCCTTGGAAGAATAGCTATGACAAACTTGGACAGTGTATTAAAAAGCAAAGACTTTACTTTGCCAACAAAGGTCTGTCTAGTCAAAGCTATGGTTTTTCCAGTAGTCAAATATGGATGTGAGAATTGGACCATAAATAAGGCTAAGCACTGAAGATTTGATGCTTTTGAACTGTGGTGCCGGAGAAGACTCTTAAGAGTCCATTGGACTGCAAGGAGATCCAACCAGTCCATCCTAAAGGAAATCAACCCTGAATATTCATTGGAAGGACTGATGCTGAAGCTAAAGCTCCAATACTTTGGCCACCTGATGCGAAGAGCTGACTCAGTGGAAAAGATCCTGATGCTGGGAAAAGTTGAGGGCAAGAGGAGAAGGGGGTGACAGGGGGTGAGATGGTTGGATGGCATCACCGACTCAATGTACTTGAGTTTGAATAAACTCAGGGAGATAGTAATGCACAGAGAAGCCTGGTGTGCCGCAGTCCATGGGGTCGCAAAGAGTCGAACATGACTTAGCGACTGAACAACAGCAATATATGTACTGTGTATGTGTGTGTAAATATATATATATTAAAGTGAAAGTGAAAGTCATTCAGTTGTGTCCGACTCTTTGTGACCCCATGGACTGTACAGTCCATGGAATTCTCCAGGCCAGAATACTGCAGTGGGGTAGCTGCTCCTTTCTCCAGGGGATCTTCCCAACCCAGGGATCAAACCCATCTCCCACACTGCAGCTGGATTCTTTACCAACTGAGCCATGAGGAAATCTCTTTAATGATGAAAACTCCAGATGTTCAGAGTCCCTATGATTCCAATTTTGGTTCTTGCAGTAGGGCACTTGGTTTAAAGCCGTGGTTTCCCACCATGACCTCCAAAGATTTATCTAGCTGTGCCCATTCCTCAAGCTAAAATCCATTTAATTAGTTGTAACTTTTTTCTTTTATAGCTTAAAACACCATTTTTCTATCTCAGGATTAGCCTTCAGTAAGTAGTGTAGAGAAATCAGAACTGTCAGGTGAGAAATCATGAAACATTTTGGCCAGAATAGCATGCAGAAGGTGTATGCTTTCTATTGTATCATATCAGAGATCCAGACTGTCAGTTTGTCTCCTGCTTGGAAATGGTAAGTGTGAGCTTTTGGGTAGGTTGTGACCACCAGATCTCTTCCTTGCAAAGGTACATTTTTTTCCCTCTGTAATTTGTTTTATCTGTGGAATGATACTTTGAGACTGTGAATTTCCTGTTCCCCCAGTGCTTTCAACATCCCCTCATGATCCTTGGCTGAATTGTTCATTATGTTGGACCCATCTCTTTGATTACTTTCTTTTTTTATTACTGAAAAATAGTTGTTGTACTATATTATGTACATTATAGGTATACAATATAGATTCACAATTTTTAAAAATTATATTCCATTTATAGTTACTATAAAATACTAGCTATATTCTTTGTGTTCTACAATATATCAGACCTCTCTTCTTGATGAGAGGTAGTGCACAGTTCCCACAGATAAACTAGAAAGTGAAGGTGTGGGGGGAAACTGCCTCTGGGTAGAAAGTTTTCAGACTTCGCATCTATTTTTAACCCACTGAAGATTTTCCGCTTCTCTGCTCAGTAATGGGGACACAGTCATGGTGACTTGGCTGGTGTCTGGTTTCCCAACATGATTTTGAGATTCAGGCATTCAGGAAAAGCTTTATTTTTGTTTCTCAAATGCATGGTATATGTATCTACTCAATACATTTTGGTGAAGTTCAATTTAAATTTTATCAGTCAAGTTTTAAAATTATAGCACTTAAGAATTTGTATAAAAGAAATGGAATGATTTTGAAAAACCAGAAATCATATTTTATCACCATTCCCCTGCTTACAAAAACAAACAGTAAAAGTTCTCTGACAGCTTTTCATGATACTTAAAATAACCCTTAGCTTTGGCCTGTAAGGTCCATGTGAATTTATCCCCACCTCCCTGTCTCTCCACGTTTATCTCGAGCCACTGATCCCTTCTTCCATTTTGCTCCTGTCACACTGACATTACAGTTTCTGTGATAAATGTGCTCATTCTCATCTCGGAGCTTTTGCAGTTGCTGAGACCTCTAGATGCAATGCTTTCCCACTCTCTCTAGTCTTGACTCCTTCTTGTTCAGGTTTAACTCAGTTGTTCGCTCCTCAGAGAGGACTTGCCTGATGACTCTATGTAGAAGTACTCTCCTCAGCCACTCTCTGATCACATCACTCTTTTATTTCCTTCACAAACTTTTTCATTAGCTTAAATATCTTCTTTATTTATTTGTTCCCATATTTTTTCTTATCAGAAGGGAAACTGAATGCAGACAGGGGTTCTTCTGGTCTTTAATTCTGATTCCCCATTATCTGGAGGAAATTACTAGAAGAAAGGAAGGCAGGAAAAGGGGGAGAAAGGAAGAGAGGGAGGGAGGAAGGAACAAAGGAGGTAAAAGAGAGAGGAGGGTGTGTGATCTTTTTATTAAAAGATAAAAAAAACTATAAAGCTAAAAGAACAAGGTATTTTGAAGTTTGCAACATATATACAACTAAAACATATGACAACAATATTACAACAGCTGGATGGGGAAATGGAAGTATACTGTTCTGATATTCTTACATTATATGTGAAATGGTGTACTATTATCTGAAGTTAGACTGCAATGAGTTAAAGACATATATTGTAAACCTAGGGCACCACCGAAATGAATAAATAAATATGTCACCAAATAAACTGAAAAATATTACTAATAAGACAATAGCAGAGGTAAAATGGAAAGTTACTTAACCAAAAGGGGAAAGGAGAAAAAAGTAGAACAAAGAACGGATGAAAAACCAATAGCATGACAGTAGACTTACATCCCATCATGTTTGGGGCTTCCCTGGTAGCTCAGAGGGTAAAGCGTATGCCTACAATGCAGGAGACCCGGGTTCGATCCCTGGGTCGGGAAGATCCCCTGGAGAAGGAAATGGCAACCCACTCCAGTATTCTTGCCTGGAGAATCCCATGGACAGAGAAGCCTGGTAGGCTACAGTCCATGGGTTTGCAAAGAGTCAGATATGACTGAGCAACATTAAATATAACCAGTATAAATATGCATGTGAAAAGGCAGAGAATATCACACTATATTAAAAACAAAACCTAGCTACATGCTGTCTATAAGAAACCTATTTTCAATATAAAGACACCAATTACTTAAAAGTAAAAAATTGGACTACATAGTTCATAAAAAAAGTAGAGAAACTATATTAATATTAGACAGAATAGGCTTTAGGACAAGAAGTATTACCATAGATAAAACTTAATAATGATAAAAGGATCAAGAATATAAAACAATCCTAAATGTTTAGTTATCTAATAACAGAGTTTCAAAATACATGAAACAAAAAACGAATGAAAACTGAGGAATAATTAACAGGATGGCACTTGAATTTGAAAATTACAGTTCTCTCTCAGTAACTGATAAAACAAATACAAACACACACACAAAGTCTGTAAGAATATAGAAGTCATGATGAACACTAATAACTAATTTGAAATAGACATTTTCTTAAACTCTGTACCCAATGACAACAGAACACATGTTCTTTCCAGGTGCTCATGGACATTCACCAAGATAAACAATATTAACAATAATACAACCAATATTTTGAGCCATAAGATGAGTTTCTGTATCTTCTAATCACAACAGAATTAGATTAAAACCAATGTGTATTTGTAGAATGTCCTAAATAATTCATGGATCAAGAAGAACTAATAAATGACATTAAAAAAATCTTGAGTTTATTTTTGTATATGGTGTTAGAGAATGTTCTAATTTCTTTCTTTTACATGTAGCTCTCCAGTTTTCTTATTACTGGTTATTGAAGAGTCTGTCTTTTCTCAGTTGTATATCCTTGCCTCCTTTGACATAGATTAATTGACCATAAGTATGCAAGTTTGTTTCTGGGCTCTCTATTCTGTCCCATTGATCTGTGTGTCTGTTTTATGCCAGTATATTACTCTTTGGATTACCATAATTTTTTAGCAAAAAAAAGTATATATTGTACAGTACAGGGAAATAAATATAACCTTTGTTTTGTAATAACTTTAAATGGAATATAAAATATAAAAGCATTGTATTGCTATGCTATGTACCTGAAAATAATTTAATATTGTAAATCAACTAAATTTCAAAATGTATGGCTTTAATAAACATCTAATTAAACTAATTAAGAGAAAAGAGGAGAAAGACTCAAATTCCATGTTAATCAGCAAAGAAGAAGCACCACTATAGATGCTATATATATGATAGTGTTAATAAAGCATTATTATGGATAGCTTTATGTCAATAGACTCAAAAATTTTGATGCATGGGCAAATTCCTTGTAATATAAAAATTAGCAGAATTTATAGAAGAAATGGAAACTTGCATTGCCCAATATATATTACAGAAATTTAATTTATAATAAATTTTCCTCCAGAGAAAACCCCAGACCCAGATAACCTCACTGGAAAATTCTGTCTAACTTTTAAGGAAGATAATACCACTCCCACACAAAATCTTCCTGAATTTAGAGGAGACTAGCCTTATACTGATACCAAATCATAAAAAACAATAATTATACCATATGGTTCAGTGGAGTATATCTCCACAACACAAAATTGGTTTTTCATTTGAAAGTTAGTCAATGAAATTCATGATACAAACAGAATTAGAATAAAGAAGAAAACCATATAATCATCTCTATCTACAGAAAAGAAGCATTAAACAAATGTCAACACCCATTCATAGTAAAACCTCCCAGCAAACTAGCAAGAGAAGAGAACAAACTCAAGCTAATAAAGGGCATTTATGAAAAACCACAACTAATATCTTACTTAATGGTGAAAGGCTGGACATATGCCCTAAGATCAGGATTGCTTTCATCACTACTGTTCAACACTGAACTGAAAGTGCTAGTTAATTAAAAAGTGCTAGCTAGTAAGAAAAATAAAAGACAAGAGACTGGAAAAAAGAAGTAAAACCGTTAATGTCCATAGATGTATAAAACCTTAAGCAATCTGCAAAAAAACTGCTCTAACTAAGAGGTTAGTTTAGCAAAGATTGCAGGATAAAATCTTAATATAGAGAAACTAATTGTATTTCCATATATTGGCAATAAACAAGGACATGATTTTTAATACATTGGAAATAAGTTTAACTACAAACCTTCCGGGCTTATGCGGAGAAAACTGCAAAACGTTGCTGAGAGAACATTTAGAATACTCAAACAAATGAAGGGATTTACCATATTTCTGGATTAGAAAATCAGTATTTTTAATATGTCCATTCTTCGTAAACTGACTCATTGATTAAGTGCAATCCTAATTAAAATCACAACAGGCTTTTTCCCCTCAAAATTGAGAAGACTATTCTAAAATTGATAAGAAATTGAGAAAGGCAACATAGCCAAAACAGCCTTGGAAAAGATGCACAAAAAAGGAGGGTTTACAATATTTTATTTCAAGACTGTATGATCAGTAATCAATACAGAGTAGAGTTGATGTAAGAATATCATTCAGTGAACAGAACAGAGATGCTAGAAATAGATCGCATATATAAGGTCAATCTATTTGCAACAGAATTGCTAAAACAATTCAATCAAGATAAAGGCTGTCATTTTACCAAACTGTGGCAGAATAACTGAATATTCATATGGAGACAAAAGTTTTTGATCCTCACCTCACACTGCTCATTAAAATCAGTTGAAATGGATAATAGACCCAAATGGAAAGGCTGAAACTCTAAAACTTCTGAAAGAAAACTTCTAGGAGAAAAAAATATTCATAACCTTATAGTAAATATTTTTAGGACACACAGAGTGTGAGACACAAAAAGAAAAACAGGCAAATTTTAATTTACCACAATTAAAATCTTTTGCTCTTGACAGACACTTTTAAGAAAATAAAAGCCAATCCATAGATTGGGAGAAAATACTCATAGAATATATGCCATACAAATGACTGGTATCCAGAATGTGTGTATTTGTATGAAGTGTGGAAAAAACCTAACAATATTATTATTTGGGGACACCTATTTTATGCCTGGCATTCTGTATGTGTGTATAGAGGTGCATGTGTATTGTGTATACAATTCAATAACAAGGAGATAAACAATTCAATGGAAAAATGGGCAAAAGATTTGAATATTTGTTTCACAGAAGAAGACATACAATTGGCCAATCAGTACATCAGAAGATGCTGTGTTAGTTTCCTAGAGCTTTTCTAAGTGTCTTACAGTGGATATTATTTCTGTTAAAACAATATAAATTATTCTTTCTGCAACCAGAAGTCTATAAAATCAAGGATGCATTAGAGCTATGCTCTATGGAGCTATGCTCCATATGAAGGCTCTAGGGAAGGATCTGTTCCACGACTCTCCCAGCTTCTGTTGGTTGCTAGCAGTCCTTTGAGTTCTTAGGTCATAGATCCATCATTTCTGCCTTTCTCTTCACATGGCATTCTCCTCTATGTTTGTACATGTGTCTATTGACATGACCTTCTAAGGACACCAGCCACTGAATTTAGGGTCCACTATAAACCAGTATGATTTCATCTTATCTTGATTACATCTGCAAAGACCCTACTACTGAATAAGGTCATGTTCACAAATATTAGGGGTGAGGACATCAATATATCTTTCTAGGGGACACAATTCAATCCACAACAGATTCCCAACATCATCAGGGAATTGCACATTAAAACTATAATGAGAGTGCCTACCACAACGGCTAAAATTTTCCCCCAAAATCTGACAATACTAAGTGTTGACAACAGTACAGAGCATATAGAATTCTCACACAAAATTGGTGGCTGGTAAAATGGCATAGCCACTTTGGAGAATAATCAATTTCGTGTAAAGTTAAATGTATTATCACCCTAGGTCTGGAAATTCCAGGGCTAGATATTTACCAAAAATAAATGAAAACATATACAAGTCCACAGAGTCATATAAAACATATGATCCATGCACACAAATGTTCATAATAGCTTTATTTACAATAACTCCAAATTGAAAACAACCCAAATGTCCTTTAACAGGTGAATGAATAAGCAAATTGTGACAAGCCCATACAATGGAATAGCATCCTAAAAAGAACTAAAGTATGGATTTATGTAACGATTTGGATGCATCTCAGAATTAGTATGGTGAGTGCAAGACATCAGAGGCCAAACGCTACATACAGTGTGATTACATTTATATGAATTTCTATAATGACAGAAATAATATCTGTAATTTACTCTAATGGAAGTTAGAGAAAGGAGATTCACTGAAAAGCATCATTAAGGAAATTTGGGGATGATATCAATATCCTGTATCGTGATGATGGTGGTAGTGTTTACATTGGCTAAAACTTAATGAGTATAATTAAATAGGTTCATTTTACTTCAAGTACATTTGCATCAATAGATCTGATTTTTTTGAATATAGGCAGCTGTTATTAGAGTGAGACTTCTCTGGGATAACTGCTCGTCTCTAATTCACATTTAAGCCAGGCAGATTAACACATTCACATTTAGTTATGATAACTAAATAGAAGAACGCCCACTGCTAACCTGTACCCACCCTGCCATACAGAGTACTGAAGTTCTTTCCTGTTAGGAGATTTTATGACATCGTGTTAATATTTGTATTTATGTTTATTCAGTGGTTGCTAATTATTCTATTTCACAGATGTGGACAGTTACATCATTTTCTGAATTTTGCTGGTCTTGTAACTTTTATAAATTACTAGCTCTTAATATAAACTTGATTGTGGGTAGTGGAAAGAGCTTCAAGCCTAGTCAGCCTGTGGTTGAGATTCTGGCTTTGCCATTTGACAGTTGTGCTCCTTTCATTCCCCCCATTCGTCCATGAAGTATATCTCAGGGGATTGTGATGTGCCAGGTATTTCCTCAGGTGTAGGGAAATGCTCTTGACCTCTCAGAGCTTACAATCCCAAGCTTCACCTTACTTACTTACCCTCTCTAAATTTCTAAATTTTGCTGTTTTGCAGGTGGGGTTGTAATACCATCTTCATGAGAAGGTTGTAGGGGTTAAGTGAGATCACCACCTAATCTACTCAGTCTGCCTTAGGCATGAGTATGCCCCTCCTGCTATGCCCATCTTTATGTGTTTCCAACTCCCTCATCTACCCTCTCCTCATCTTCTATCATATCTTTTTCCTATCCATCCTCTCTTTTCCTGTCATGAATTTGGTGTCTCCCTCTGTACTGTGGTAAATAGACCACAAATTCTGCTGCTTGTTTCTTTTCTCAGCTAAAAAAAATTATTTGCATTTCTGAGTGCATCCATTTATCTTTTCCCATTTCAACTCTTTGATTGTTACACTTAGGTTGGATGTATTTAAAAAAAAGTTCCTGGACTGATTTTCAGGCTATCCAAAATTAAATGGAGTATGATTTTCTTCAACAGTATCTCTTTATAATTGTATGGCATCTTACCTTTACAAAGCCTTTTTGTATCTATTGGCTCATTTAGTGATCTCAACCATCTTGTGCAGCCAATGAGGGGATGATCGTATCTACTGTACAGACTCATATACCAAGGCTTATCTAGTTAAAAAGGTATTTAGAGCAGAACTGGAATATTCACCTGCTTGTGTTTTCTATTTGTGTTTATGAATTTCACCAAATTGATTGACTTCTGGTTGTATGCTAGATGTCATGTGATGTGGCCTTAAGAAACTCATTGTCTGTGTGGGCGTTCATCCAGCTGCTGGAGAGCAGTGATTATGATACATGTTGAAGATACAGTAATAGGCCAGGGACCAGTGAACAGGATGAAGGAGGAAAGGATCAGCCTTGCTAACCCAGGAGAAAGGGTACTATGAACTGCCACGTAAGCTGAGAGTTGAGGCTAGCTATGGTTTCTCCATGAGAATGGTAAAGAGAAAGCCTTCCTAAAATATCCCAAAGCTACTCACTGATTGGGATTTTTATTTTCTTTCTTTTTTCTTTTTGATAAATGGAGAAAACAAGGACTTGTTCCCTGCAGCCATTTCTTGGGCCATTCTCCATGAGGCCCAGGTCCCTGCTCAGGCTGGATAGAACCCATGCAGAGAGGCAGTGGGGATGGGATTTGTGTTCATCAGCATGCATTTCTTGAAACTGGCCACCAGTGAACAATCAAATCTCCTCAGAATATTCTTAAGCTTCCTTATGTGTTTGATTAGTTTTTCCCAGTAGGGAATGAAAGAAAGGCAGCAGCAGTTGAAAAAACTTGCTCTCTACGTGGCCCAAGATTGGCTCCTGGAGTAATGTTGATCTTCAGAACAGACAGGAAGGTCAGACTCATTCCAGGTTTTAATGGACAGCCCACTACTGGAAGCGCTTGGTCCTGGCAGTGAATGGGGGTGAAGGAAGCAGGAGAACCTGAGGTTGCTTATTGACTGTTCCACGGCCTCCTTAATATTCTTTTGTGTCAATTTCCCTTCCATAAAAGAAGATGGGTTCATATTTAACGTTCTTTCATTTATTCATTCTCTTGCTAGCCCACAGAGCATGTACTACATAGCAGGCCCTCTGTTAGTGTCAAGGACGGAAGGATACAAGAGTGATATGTGACATACAAGGAATGTACAACTCCCCTGAGCTTCCCCGGGGGTGCAGTGCTAAAGAATCCGCATACTAAGACAGAAGATGCAAGAGATGTGGGTTTGATCCCTGGGATGGGAAGATCCCCTGGAGTAGGAAATGGCTACCTGCTCCAGTATTCCTGCCTAGAAAATTCCACAGACAGAGAAGCCTGGCAGGCTACAGTCCATGGGGTCGCAAAGAGTCAGATACAACTGAGCGAACACACACAAATACAGTTCCCCACAGGGGTTCCTGATGAAATGGGGCAGCAGACAGAAAGACCAGGTTGGGGAAGGGAATGTAAGTCCAGATGAAGGGGCCAACTTTTCCCAGAGGAAAGCAACAGAGGACCTCATGGAGAAGTGGGAAAGGAAAAGCTGGTTTACTGTGTGACCCAAGAGCGATTTTAGTGGAGCAGAGAAATATCTAATGAAAGTCTTTTATATTATTTTGCTGGGATATGCAACATAAGCCTTCTTTAATATTGCTCATTAATATTTTTTAAATTTTATTTATTTTTATTTTTGGCTGTGCTGAGTCTTCATTACTCTGTGCTGACTTTCTCTAGTTGTGGATAGTGGGGGCTACTCTTTAGTTGCAATGTGCAAGCTTCTCATTAAGATGACTTCTCTTGTGGAGCAAAGGCTCTAGGCACTCAGGCTCAGTAGATGTAGTACATGGACTTAGTTGCTCCGAGCCGTGTAGAATCTTCCCAGACCAAGGACTGAATCTGTTTCCCCTGCATTGGCATGCAGATTCTTATTCACTGTACCACCAGGGAAGTCCTTTTTATTTGCTCATTAATATTTGGTGAAGTAGACTATCTTTGGGAAGAAGGTGCTGAGCTTCAGAATTTCCCATAAGATTTATGTGGGGCACAAGAGTCTGGATACAGAAAAAGTCAATATGAAATGGAATTTAAATAAATGTGTGTATAAATATACACACACATATTTATATATCTAACTATTGAATCATAAATACATATATGGTATATCTGTAGATCTCCCTAAAATAGAACTTCTTGGGGAAGAAAACAGAGTGTTATTTGGACAATATGTTGTTAGTGTAATAACATGGGTTAATATTTAAGTACTTACTATGTACCAGATTCTTTTCTAAGGACCTTAAATGTAATATATCTTATTTAATCTTGATAGCAACTTCATGAGGTAAGTACTAACATTAGAACCATTTTGTGGAGAAGGAATCTAAGACAGAGAGAAGTTAGGTTATTCTCCTAAGAATGCACAGAGAGTAAGAGATAGAAGCTGGGATTTGAATCTAGGCAGCCTAGATCTAGTACCTCAACTCTTCACCACTGTGCCTGATTATTTAAGACATGGTTCATGTTTAATATTTTTTGTAAGAAATTGAATTCTTCCGGGAGCCTAGAGTACAGATGGAGGAAGCAAGACAGCTTTGATTCTCAAGCAGTCAAACATAAGGAACAGAGGCTTCCGCTTTCCATAGTGGCTTTAAATGGATTGCTTCCTCCTCGATTTGATTACAGATCTTGGACAAGATTTGCTAATTTTGTTCTTTCATTCAGTAACTATTTATTGAGTAGCTACTCTGTGCCGGAAATTATTTGAGGTGGTAGAGAAAGAGCCATGAACAAAATGAGCTAAATGACAGTTATTATGGAGTTTATTTTCTGGTGGGAAGGACAACAGAAGAATGAACTGATGGTTTGTGCAGCCATGATAACTGCTATAGAAAAATGGGACATAGAATATAGGGGAGGGAGGGGAGCTGTTATATAACACAGGGTGGCCAAGAGATGCCATATTGACAAGATGACATTGACATGACATGACAAGACCCAGAGTGAAGGAGTGAGCATACAATATTCAGGAGAAGAGCGCTGCAGGCAGAGGAAAGAGCAAGTGGGAAAACCTTGAGGTTCGAATGTACTTAGCACATGTGAGGAATAGATGAGAGACCAATGCATCTAAGGCAGAGTGAGTTGGAAGCAGAGGGGTAATGTGACACATGAGAGATTTAATGGAGACTTTGATTTTTACTCTGAGATAAAAAACTACCAGAGATGTCTGGGCAGAGGCATGAAGGAATGATTTTTTTTTCTCCCTTATGTTTTAAAAAAGATTACTCTTACTGTTGGGTGAAAAATCAACTCCAAGGAGCACATGGGTGGTCACAGAGAGGGAAACAAGGTAACTACTGCAATAATTCAGGCAAGGCATGATGGTGGTAGTATTGGATGCTGTGAAATGTGTTATGCTGTATTCTGAAAGTAGGGCTAACTAAATTTGAGGCTGTCCCTTGATAGATAATATTTAAGCCATAAAACTGGCTAAGATCACTTAAGGAGTGAGTCTTGGTAGAGAAGAAACAGTTCAAGGATGGAGACCTGGAAAATTCTGATGTTTAGAGGTGGGGGCGGGGGGGTGGGTGGTAGGAAGGGCCAGCAAATGGGACTAAGAAGGGGGACCCAGGGAAGAAAGAAAAAACAAGGGTGGGGTGGCATCCTGGAAGTCAGGTGAAGACGGGCCTTCATGTAGGAGGTTGACCAGCTGTGTGACAAGATCCTGATGATCATAAGGACTAAGAGCTGACAACTGGGTTAAGTAACACAGAGGTCACTGGTGACCTTGACACAAGCTGCTTTGATGTGGTGGAGGTAGTGGTGGGAAAGCCTGATTGGAGTAGGTTTAAGAGAAAATTGTTTACCTCTGGATATACTTTCACATGAGGCTGTCACTTGGGTGGAAATGGAATCTGCTTTCACACTCCTCAGAGGCCTGAGACTTGTCCTTAGAAAACCAAATCTCAAAGGCCCAGGGCTTTAGAAGCAGCAAATAAGAAAGTGAAACCTTTGAACTTGGCAATGGTATTAAAGTTGTCATCTAGGGCTTGAAATGTTAGAGTCACAGATCTTACTGCAAGAAATAAAATGAACCAGTTGTTGGGTTTATTCTGGTTCTCTGCCTAAGACTACAGCTGATGAGTCTCCTTCAGATAATTTACCAGGGAGTATGCCTCCCTAGCCTCCCTTGACAACAAAATGCAGTGACTTTAGAAGGCTGGACTCTGGAGGAAAATTGTTCTTTCTCTCTGATGAAAATTTCCTCACAATTCATAGTCCTCTTCATTTCTCAATGGTCACCCTCAAAATGCCAGGTATGTTTGGTGTGAATATTGAGCTAGGATATCAAAGAACTGAATTCTAATCCCTATTCTGTTACTAATTTGTTGTGAAAAATATTTGTAACATTCGATCCCTCTGTACCTCTGCATTTTCATCTAGTTTGGCAGGATAACTTTTGAAGTCCATTCTGTCTCTTCTGATCTCTTCTAAAATTCATTTATGCTTTCCAAGTTCCTAATTTATGTCAGCCATCCATTCTTTGAAATGAGGTATAAGGGATATTTTCCAACTGTTCGATCATCTTTATGAATCTTCTATTGGTATGGGTACCTGTCCATTGTGGAGCACAGCTTTCAGTCTTGATGTATCAGAAACTCGAGACTGGGCTCAGATGGCAGCTGATACCTGGAGTCCTGACCCAATTGGGACTGGTTGCTTCCTTTGAGCTCTCAGTGCTCTCAGCATAGTCCCAGATACCCATCACTGGCTTTGTGTACTTGGCAAGGTAATGAGTGTCTCTGAGGTTTGGCTTCTCAACCCATTTCTCAACAGTGAGATGGGAATATCACTATCGCATGTGTCAAGAGAACATAGATGATAGTCGCTGGATCCTCCACAAGACTGGCTGCTATTGCTTACCTATCTACTTACCTGGTTAAAGTGAAAAGTGAAAGTGAAGTCGCTCAGTCGTGTCCGACTCTTTGCGACCCCACAGACTGTAGCCTACCAGGATCCTCAGTCCATGGAATTTTCCAGGCAAGAGTACTGGAGTGGGTTGCCATCTCCTTCTCACCTGGTAGGTAACTGTTAATTGTAGGTACCTGATGATACCCACTCAGTTCAGATTTTACTGTGAAAAATAAATAGCCAGAGAGGTTCTTTTAACTGAGGGCTTAACCCAGGGAACAATAAACAAGTTAAATGAAAACCAAGTGCACTATTCAGAATAAAAACCCCCCTAAGATTGTCTGCAACTCTGCATACTGTGTAGTGGGTTCTAAAATCAACTCCCAGTTCCCCCCTCATTTTGAACCCTTTCTGTTTTGGTATGGGCTCCCTTTCTCCTCTAGATTCTGTTGCCTGCCTCCCTCTGTCTCTTTCTTCTCCTTTGCTGTGTATGCTCTGGCATTGATTGCTTGCTTGGGGTGCTTAGTACAAGATTCAGTGAGGCTGCAGCCTTTGCATATGCAAATATTTAAAACATACTTTAAGAACCCAGTCTGCCTGACTCAAGAGGTCTGTCCCCCTACCCTGGGGTCTGCAAAGTGAGTGGCTGTGTTCTAAGTGTCCTCTCTCTGTACCCTGCATTTTGGTTTCCTGCCATGCACTTCTAAAGGGAAGAGGCATTTGAAATATCTTTCGGAAGGAGAATTCAATCATTCAATCCCATTTGGGGTTCCCCACATTTGGTAGAAATATGGATTATGTGATTCAACCCATAGAGCATTAACTCATCATTTCCTTTGCTTGTTTGAAAATGAGGGAGAGAGTATGATATGGGTGGCAGGACCCACCTACACCGTTTCTATTGTCTCTTCCACTGCAATGTGAGCCCCCTAAAGGAAGGGCTAGTACTTTTCATTTCTGCTCGTCTGATGGTCTGATTCATTACTCATGGCCTGGCCCCCATGAGGAACACAATCGGTAGCTGCTGGAGTGAATTGTGGTGTTGGATCCATCATCCTTGCCTTGGAGTGTAATACCAGGTATGACAGCACAGTGGGTTCAGAGAGATAAGGGACTTCTTTTAGGGTGGTCCAGGACCAAAGAGGGAAGTGGGCCACTAGAGTGCACTGAATGAACTAGCTTTGGGAAACCTCAGAGAAAGTCATGGTTTCCCCAAAGTTTGCATGCTAAGTAGAAATTTCCCACTCTAAGAAAGTGTTTCCCAAATTTTGGTCCGCAGAGGGGTGCTGGTCACCAGTGAAATGAAAATGGGAAAGGTGGTGATTTTTTCATTTTAATAAAACCAAATTAATGCTTTTAATCTAATTTATGGCTTCCCTGCATTTTTCTTCATGTCCTGCTACATTGAAATAACCTTTTGAAATTATGGTGATGGTATATAGTAAATGCTTTTCTTTGTTACTATTAGGGAGAAACATTGTTATCCTACATTGACTTTAATTTAGTTTTGACATTTTCCCATGTCACCTCTTTAAGGTGTCCTGTTAGAGCAATGGTTTCTAATGAGAGATGGGCCATTTGATAATCTGAACTGAAGTTTTAGACCCTTTCTCAAAAAAAAAAAAAAAAAAAAAATCCACATGTGTACACACACACACAAACACATACATGTTTGCAGGTAATTTTGGAAGGTTCACAGGCCTCTTTAAGACCAATCATAGGCTTTTTAAGGGTCCACGAAATCCATGTTAGGAATTCCTGAACCAGAGGGAGCAACCCTTATTGTGAAAAAATGGCCTTTTCGTATTCATTTCCCTTTGGATGAAATATTCAACGTCAATAAAAAGTTTTCCCTCATACCCTTTTAGGACCATTTAAAGTCCAGGGAACCGAGGATAGAGATCAAGGATTTAATAGATATTTTCGAAAAGCAAATGGCACTCTGTCTAAGGCAGCGACACGCAGCATTTGAACCAGCATTCTGTGGATGCGGTGAGTGCAGGAACTACTCTTCCCTCTGGCAAAATTTGCTGAGCATATGTTGCAACCCATCACCACCGACAGGGCTCCATGCATCTCTCTGGCTGTCTGGGGGAGTCTTTTTGAAGGCATTCAGCCATCTGTTAGGGTTTCCTGCTCACAAGGGTGCTTTGGTACCATGAGGAGATGTGACATGACATTTTGAATCTGGACCCACGTGTCACAATGCCACGGGCAGGCACAGCCCCGAGAGATTGACTCTGGCATTGTGTAGGGGTGAGCATGTCAATCAAATACATCTGGCTGAGCAGTCATATTAGCAGCTGGGCCCCTGGAATTTAGAGGGAAAGGGGAATGAAAGCTTTTAGAAACTTTTGGAAGAGGAGGACAGACCCCTTCCAGCTCATCTTCTGAAGAAGAAGCCTCGGGGTTGAAGTGAAGACTACAGCTGGAGCATGGAAGTTGGCAGTGAGCACAAGATTGCAGAACCATGAAGATTATTAAATCCAGGATTTCTCAGACTTCAGTGATTCAAACTCGATAGCCATGATTTTTTGCTATCCACTTGCTGCCAGTAGTTTGCTTTATATTTTCTTTAAGTTGGCTCACATTTTTATTTAAATACATGTGTTTTAAGAGAAACTTTATACAAGTAATTAAATAGAAGTCAGCATCACTTGCTATAAGGGCATTATTGTCAAAACCAAAATGAAAACAAAGCAGTCTTTTGAAATTTTAGCTCAATATTGCTAAAAATGGGAAATCAGCAGGGGTCATGGGCTTGTTAAATGGGCATGAGCTCAGACTTTCCCCTTCCTGTAGTTGGCAATATTGAAAGTAAATTCAATAATGAATCATCATTGTAAATCAACTATACTTCCATTTTTAAAATGTAAATCATCATCAGTTTATGTGCTTAATATTAATTAATACCACATCCAAGAATTCACTGAGTTTCATGTGTCACCTAAAATAATTTTGTGTCCTACTGGAGAGCTCCATTTTACACTGCGGATGACAGCTAGAGAGTGGGAAAGACTTGTCCAAGGTAATCATGGTTCTAAATCCAACCCATATCTATGCCATTTATCAACTTATTTTATATTTATTTATTTAAAAAATCTAATTTGACTTCTCCAGGTCTTAGTTGTGGTATATGAGATCTAATTCCTTGAACAACGATTGAACCCTGGCCACCTGCATTGGAAGGTCTGAGTCAGCCGCTGGACCACCAGGGAAGTTCCTATAAACCAATTTTATAGCTTCACTTGCTGGAGGCAGATTGTGCATGCCCATACCTTGACTTTGGACTCTGCCTGTGTGACTTTCTCTGGCCAATGAGATGTTAGCCAGTGTGGTACAGGTAGAGGCTTCAGCTTGGCTTGTAGAGCTGAGCTTGCCTTGCTTCCTTGCACTTTGACCACTGTGAGGAGGACATGTCATGGTGATCCTGTTGGTTTAAGAAGGATGGCAGGCATGTTGAGCAGACCTAGTTTCTATTTGCAGAAAAATTCAGTTTTGGACTCCAAGCTGCTGATTCTCCCTTTTGTTGCCATATGGGGAGTGTGTATGTATGTGAACCTGTCTGTGAGAGAGAAACAGCAGACATAAATTGAGAGAGAAAGAGATAGGGGAAAAAGAAAAGAAAGGAGGGAGATTAAGGAGAGGAGGAAAGGAAAGGTTGGCAGGGAAGATCTGTGTCCTGAAGTGCATGGGCCCTGTCTCATTTATCTTGTGTATTCCCAAAGCCTGGCAGAGGCTCCCACATGTTGAAGACAAATAAATGTTTTATCTCAACAATTTTCCAAATTCAAGAAGCACTTACTGAGAACTATTATGCACATGTGACTGGGCTATATATATCCAGTGATGCAAAAGAAGTCATTTTTGTGCTATAAGACATCATGTATTTTGGTGACAAGATCACCACATATATACACACGTAAATATATATATATGTGTGTGTATATATATATATGTCTGTCTATATATAGAGAGATATATATAGTATAATGACCACCATATATATATGCAGATATAAAGCTCCAATACTTTGGCCACCTGATGCGAAGAGCTGACTCATTGGAAAAGACCCTGATGCTGGGAAAGATTGAGGGCAGGAGGAGAAGGGGATGACAGAAGATGAGATGGTTGGATGGCATCACCGACTCAATGGACATGGGTTTGGGTGGACTCCAGGAGTTGGTGATGGACAGGGAGGCCTGGCGTGCTGTGGTTCGTGGGGTTGCAAAGAGTAGGACACGACTGAGGGACCGAACTGAACTGATACATATATATAGATATAGTATACTGTGACTAAGCACCCATTCAAAGCTGTACCACTCTGTGCATAAGAGACGAGCACATCATCCCTCAGACATAGCAGTGTCCTCTCCTGTGCTGCCTCACTGTGTGTGCTCCCAGCCTGAAAAGCTTTCTTCTGCAGCCTTTGGAGAGTTCAGGTTCTGCACAAAGCTGAGGCCCTTGTCTTCATTCCTTTTCCTCTGCACACATTTCTATTCCTTTGCTTTTGGATTATCTCTGCTTTTGTTCCAGAGTCAGTGTAGGTACTCACATCCATTTCGATGAGTTGCCTGTCTGTCTACTTGTCTTGAAACCCAGGAATCATCCTTCACATCTCTGCTTTGTGATCGAATCCCATGGAGTCTGCAATTTATGCACTGAGTATCTTCTGCTCCATCTCCTCTCCCACCACCATGGGCCCCTGTCAAGTCTCACCTACCTGTTTCTTAGCATCACCTCCACCTAGTCTGTTCCTCAAAGAGGGGTTTGAATAATCTTGTAAAATGCTGATCTGACCGTTTAACTCCCCTGCTAAAAGGCATCTCAGGTGCAGTCCATTACAATTTGAAAAAAAAAAAAAAAAACCAGACTTGTTGCTATAGCTTATAATATTCCACTTGATATGGTAGTTCCATTTTTTAGATGAGACCAAGGGGATTACAGAGTTGGTAAGTGGCAACATTGCCTGACTTGAAGTCTATCTTTCTTCATGCCGATAATTGTAACCACAATTACAGTTGCCGTTTATTCAGTGCATGTAATAATATACACATAATTTAGCTCTGTACACATATTAAAATTTTTAATTCTCACAAATCTACAAAGTAGACACTTGTTATTCCAATAAATGAGGAAATTTAGGCACAGAATGCTTAAGCAATTTCTCCAAGGACATGTGGCTTGAAAATGACAAAGCCCAGGCAGTATAACTTCCTTATCCCTACTGAACCATGCAGTGAACATAGAATTGACCATAAAGGAAGGACTGTGTTCTGTCACCTGTTTCTCCATCACAATCATTTTCTGGCTAGACGTCAGGCTATCCATATCTTTCTATAGGTTCCTAAGTTGGCTTTGCTTCTTTCCCCTAAAAAGATAACTAAGTATAAACAGCAACATCAACAGTAATTAGGAATCAACTGTTGAAAATTGACAAAGTCTCTGAAGGCCTGAGATGATCTTCTTCCAAAGAGGCAATTGCAGGAACCCAGTAAGGATGGAAGGCATTTAGCAGAAAATAGAGTATAAGCAATCCTAACAGAAATGTCAAAGGGATATGTTTTGCAAATGTTTATTGCAAACAGACAAAAGTAGGTTCAATTACTCATCACAGCCTACACATTTCTTTCTTTGTTGGCTGGAAAACATTCAGGTATTTTGTTTTTCAGCAATAAAATAATTATTTTCCAGGATGGCATGGAGATAATTTTAGCTTTGAAATTCTGATTGTGAGTTTCTATAGCCTATTTAAAAATGCTACTGCTGCCTTGAAACATGAAAAAAAATGACAAAAGCTGATATACATGACGAATCCACTGGTTTCATATATCTTCTGTCCTTTGCCCCCTTTTTCCTCCAACCTCTGAGCTTTCTGAAGACCTCATCTGTGATTCTGGACATTTTGAATCCAGAATCTGTATTTGGCACATGTGGATACGTGATTAAATGAAAATAATTACCATCTTTCTCCTATTGCCTCTAGAGGAGAGGTTTTTTAACTCCACCTCTGCTGCCACAATCCATAGTTGAGCCCCTTGGAGAAAACTGGGTTTTAAATCTTAATAATGGTGGGAGTTTGTTCAAATTTCTTATCCTCTTTGAGACTCAGTCTCTTCTGGTATCCAGTGGGAGTGATGACGCCTACATCACAGGGCAGCATTTGTGATAGTTAAAAAACATGTATTTTAAGTGCCTGGTCATTCTTTTTTTTTTTTTTTCCTTTAAAATATTTATTTATTTGGCTGCACCTGGTCTTCATTGTGGCGTGTGAGATCTAGTTCCCTGACCAGGGATTGAACCTCGGTCCCTTGAGTTGGGAGCTCAGAGTCTTAGCCACTAGAATACCAGGAAAGTAATTTTTAGTTATAATGGTTTGAGCTGTTATTGTGTGCTGGCACGTTGCTTCTATTATTCTATTGAATTTAACTCTATCAAGTAAGCACCATTATCTCCATTGTGTTGGCTTGGCTAAAAAGTTTGTTTATGTTTTTCTGTAAGATGTTACAGAAAAACCCAAGTGAACTTTTTTTTGCCAACCCAATACAAATAAAGAAGCTGAGGCTCAGAGTGCTACAGTAACTTAAGTAACTTGCCTGTTACCAGTTGAATTCTGTCCCCCCACCCTTGAAAGGTACATAGAAGACCTAACTGCCAGTACCTCAGAATATGACCTTATTTGGAAATAGGATCTTTTCAGAGGTAGTCAAGCACAAATGAAGTCATTAGAGTAAGCCTTAATCCAATTTGGGAAAGTGAAATTGTTGGTCGCTCAGTCTCTTTGTGACCCTATGGACTGTAGCCCACCAGTCTCCTCTGTCCATGGGATTTCCCAGGCAAGAATACTGGAGTGGGTTGCCATTCCCTCCTCTAGGGGATCTTTCTGAGCCAGGGATCGAACTCAGGTCTCCTGCACTGCAAGCAGATTCTTAACCCTCTGAGCTACCAATTTGACTGGCATCCTTATAAAAAGGGGAAATTAAGATACAGAGACAGATGTGCACAGAGGGAAGGCAGTGTGAAGATGCAGAGCAGGAAGACAGCCATGTCACTGGAATGATGAGTCTACACACCAAGGAATGCCCTGGATGGCCAGCAAAGGCCAGAAGCTGGAAGAGGCAAAGACATACATATTCTCCTCTAGAGCCAGTCAGAGAGAGAGTGGTCCTGCTGATGCCTTGATTTCGGATTTTGAACTTCCAGAACTGCAAGACAGTAGCCTTCTATTGTTTAAGCTACAATGTTGAGGACTTGGTTACAGCAGCCCTAGGAAACTAACATATCCCTTAAGGTCACACTATTCACAAGTACCAACAGGAGGGTTCAGTTCCTGGTCTGTCTGACTTAAGCACTATGCTGTGAACCACTGCTCTACTGCTGCTATTCAGAGTATGGCCCTCGACTAGCAGCACTGACCTTACGGTGGAGCTTGTTGGAAATGGGAAACCTCAGGCCCCACCCCAGATGTACAGAGTCAGAACCTGCATTTTAACAGGATCTCCAGAGAATTCTTATGCACTTTAAAATGTAAGAAGCACTGCTGTAGCCTGGGCTTCCCTGCTGGCTCCCTTGGTAAAGAATCTGCCTGTAATGCAAGAGACTTGGGTTTGATTCCTGGATGAAGAAGATCCCCTGGAGGAGGAAATGGCAGCCCACTCCAGTATCCTGGCCATGGAGAAGTCCATGGACAGAGGAGCCTGGCAGGCTACAGTCCTTGGGCTCAAAAAGAGTCAGACATGACTGAGCTGTAGACTACTTTCCATAGTGATCAACCAATATTCATTCCCTTCTGTTTGTCCCCCAAGCTCCTCTTCTTTGTGCTATTGCAAGAGACTCCTACTAGGTTTTTCTGTTTCTAGCATGTTCTCCTTCTGGACCAGTTTCCACTCCACTCAGAACCCTTCCTTAATCTCCCAATACTAACTTTGTCCCTTATACATGGTAGGAAAGCTGGGTGCAGTAAAAAGATAGGTTTTGGACCATATTGAACTTGTTTCAAGATCCTACTTTACCATCCCATAGCTGTATGAGAGAGCAACTCACTTGTCCCTTCTGCACTTCTACTTTCTCATCTATTCCTGGTGGCGTCACTCTACCAGAAGCCAATTATCATCATCTTTTGGGTGGACTACAGAAGTGGTATCAGGACCTCCCTCCTCCCCATGCCAGCCATTCTCAGTCTATTCCCCTCATTGTATCCTTGATGAGCTCTCCAAAAACAAATCTGATCATCTTCCTGAATAAACATCCCCAAGACTTCCCTGTCCTTAGATAAAGTCTGAATTCCTGAACATGGCTTGTTTCTTGCCTGATCTATTCTCACCTCTTTCTCCCATCGTATTTCTCTTACTGCTCCACACACCCACTTTTTCTTATTTATTCTGTAGGTATATTAATCTTTCTTTGCTTTCTCAAGTTAGCAACCACTTCATTCAGGATCCTTTCCTGCATTATTCCTCCTTCCTGAAAACTCCTGTATCTTTTGTGTGCCTTCTCTAAGCTTTTGTGTATTGTACTATTAATTGAGATTGAAAAAAAACCAAAAAACAAGTTTTGGTCCCACTCAACAGCATGTGGGTCCTTAGTTCCCCAACCAGGAATCAATCCCACACCCCCCCCCACTGGAAGGCAGAGTCTTAACCATTTGACTGCCAGGGAAGTCCCTTAATCGAGCTTTTTATTAATTTCTTGATAAAAGTTGATGTGTCTATGTTATCACTAGATGACATAAAAGTGAAAGTGTTAGTTGCTCAGTTGTGTCTGACTCTTTATGACCCCCTGGACTATAGCCCACCAGGTTCCTCTGTCCATGGGATTGTCCAGGTAAGAATACTGGAGTGGGTTGCCGTTCCCTTCTCCAGGGGATCTTCCTGACCCGGGGATAGAACCTGGGTCTCCCACATTGCAGGCAGATTCTTTACCATCTGAGCCACCAGGAGCATGGGGACAAAGACCATGACCACATCTGTGATCTTTGTATCCCAGCACCCTAGCCCAGTGTTGGTACATCATAAGCCCTCTACACCTATTTGCTGAATAGATAAAAAGAAACTGGCAGATGACCCAGTTTTCAGGTCAGCCTTGTGCCTTCTCTTTAAGAAGCATTTATGTCTGCTGTCTTACAGATTAGGTGCCGGTTGTAGAGTAACTACGGGAGCAACCTGTCTATCCTTTCTGAAGTTTGTTCTTTCCCAACTGATGAAGCCTCCTAGATCCCACCTCAATGAACGAAGCTCAAGTTTTTACTACTAATTGCTTTAAGTAAGGCTTGTGTGATCTAATCAGTAATCAGATGCTTGTGTTTAAGAAAGAAAGATGGCTAATTAACAGAAACCAGTACTGCCAGTACAGACCTTTATATGTGGCAGCATGGTGATGAGAGACCCACGGTGAAGTTTAGAAAGTCTTTGGGGACTTAAATAGGTTTTTCACTCAGAGAGAAGTTGAAACAACACACTCAGACCTAAGAGGGAGGAGGCTTTCTGAAAGAGGATGAATCCATGGGACCTGGGAACCTGTGCCTTCTGTGTTTTGTCAGCAGTCAGAAATGCTCAAAGTTTAAAATTTAATTACTAGAAATACAAAATGAAGGCTCATGAGCCACCTGTGAAATTGCCCTAGAATAGCCAAGGTGGTTACAACTGAAAAGAAATAGAAAATTTTACTCACACGGGATGGGCCAAATTTGGCCTTACATATTCTATGTGCTCAGTAGATTCTTACTGAACGAATTTCTCGTATGAGAAATATACAGAAAAAATAGATTTCTATATAACCTTTATTAAAAAGTGTAAAAGAAAACCTGAATAAATGCAGAATATAATACCTTATTCATGGGTAGGTAAACTCAATGTCATAAAGATACCACTTCTCCTCAAGTTCATCTATAGATTCAAAGCTATTCCAATCAAAGCCCTAATAGGTTTTCTTCAGGGAAAATCAACAAGCTGCACCTAAAATTCACATGGAAGAGTCAAAGGCCAAGAATAGTCAAGTATTTTTGAAAAACAAGGATATGGAAAAGAAGAAGAACTGATTTGCATTCATAGTTATCAAGATTTACTCTAAAACTCTCTGTCATTTTGAGAATGGTTTTATTTGAGTGTTTGCTGGTTCTGCAAGCTGGTCATTCAGGGAACTAGTTTTTGGCAAACTTGCCTAGAGTCAGTGTATACTGAGGGATTAATTTGAATGAAAGTGAAGGCATGCAGTGTGAACATGCTGTCTTGGAGCTCAGCTCTGACCACACTGAGCTGCAGCGCAGGGCAGGAGAAAGAGCAGGGGTCAGATGTGCCAGACTGAACCCCCAGCTCTGCCTCCAGGAGCTCTGAGACCTTGGGTCAGTTGCTGAATGTCTCTGAGTTTCAGTTTCTTAATCTGTCAAATTCAATTAATAGAAGCCTAGCTTGGGAAAAAAACAAAAACAAAAAAACACCTCACTGTTGGGCTGTATTCAGTTCAGTTCAGTTCAGTCACTCAGCCGTGTCCAACTCTTTGCGACCCCATGAACCGCAGCATGCCAGGCTTCCCTGTCCATCACCAACTCCCGGAGTTTACCCAAACTCATGTCCATTGAGTCGGTGATGCCATCCAACCATCTCATCCTCTGTCATCCCCTTCTCCTCCTGCCTTCAATCTTTCCCAACATCAGGGTCTTTTCAAATGAGTCAGCTCTTCGCATCAGGTGGCCAAAATATTGGAGTTTCAGCTTCAACATCAGTCCTTCCAATGAATACCCAAGACTGATTTCCTTTAGGATGCACTGGTTGGATCTCCTTGCAGTCCAGGGGACTCTCAAGAGTCTTCTCCAACACCACAGTTCAAAAGCATCAATTCTTCAGTGCTCAGCTTTCTTTATCGTCCAACTCTCACATCCATACATGACCACTGGAAAAACCATAGCTTTGACTAGACGGACTTTTGTTGACAAAGTAATGTCTCTGCTTTTTAATATGCTGTCTAGGTTGGTCATAACTTTCCTTCCAAGGAGTAAGCGTCTTTTAATTTCATGGCTGCAGTCACCATCTGCAGTGATTTTGGAGCCCAAAAAAGTAAAGTCAGCCACAGCTTCCACTGTTTCCCCATCTATTTGCCATGAAGTGATGGGACCAGATGCCATGATCTTAGTTTTCTGAATGTTGAGCTGTATTCAGCTGCATTTAAAATCTGTTTATTCAAGTTAGAAATTGCTTCCTGTAAAGTATGAGTTGCTAACTCAAATGTCTACAGGGGCCAAGCAGATAATGCCCACGTGTATAGGAGCCATAGAGCAGATGATGGGGAGGGGAAATTATAGCAAACTGTGAGTGAGCATCTAACAGGGCTGTAGCCAACCCTGCCCATGGATCCCCAGTCTGCATCTTCAGTTTAAGAGTGAAGAACCTGGCTTTGGGGTCAAAAGGGAGTAGAGATGAGCTCTAGCTCAAGTTCTGTCTCCCACCACGGTGTGACCCAGGCACATTATTTCTCCCTCTCTAGGGCTCATTTTCCCACCTTTAAAATGGAAAGATTGGACTCTCTTGGGGTGATTGTCACTCTTAGATTCCACACTGCCTGTCCATGACTTCAATGCATGAAGGCGCTTGGCAGTCTCACTTCTTGAATTGGAAGTGAAAGAGTCTCACTTCTAGGATTGGAATACCAAGGTTCACAGCCCTGCCACTTACTAAATGCCACTTGAAAATGTCCAGGAACCTCATTGCACTTCAGTTTCTATCACCAAAAATATGAAGGAAGAGTACTTATATCCTCTAAACAGAGTTGGGGTGATGGTGTGGTAACTGGCTATGAAAGTGTTTTGAAAAACAAAGCAATGATGGGAAGGGAGGTGGATAACTGGTCTATCATGTCCCAGCTAGCCAACACTTAAATTATTTGAAAAGTCAGCTTTCCTGAAATGGAGTCCCTGCTCTTGTCATTTTACAGAGGAGAAAACTGAGATTTCAAATAGTAGACCCAGGGATGGAAATCTTCTCCTCCTAGTTCCAAGGACCTTTCATTTACTTCTCTGTCTGCTTCCTCAGATGCAACAGCCACATCCAGTGCTGGGAGCCTAGCCATTGTCACAAGGTCATGAGTCACATGCAGAAGTTAAAAGCAGCGATTAAATATCCAACCAGCCATCAGGCAGGGCTTAGATTCCTGTAAATAAGGTAGTCAGCCATGTTTGTACAGAGCAAGATTGAAGACCATCTCTACGCCTGCTGTTTCAAATGTCAGGTTGCAGATGGGCAGCCTGAGACCCACAGTTCTTAGACATGGGCGGGAGAAGGCCTGGGACCCCAGGTGAACTCTCTGCTGACTCTGGCAGGGCACAGCTGCTGAAAGGGATCACCTCTCATTCTTTTTATGAAACCAACATGCTGCTCTGGCCCCGGGGAACACAGGTCAGCAACTTCATGAATTTACCCTTTTGCTTGTAATCCAGTTGCAGTGGTGAAATATTATGTTGCCTAGGGCAGGGCTATTCCTGGCTTTTAGTTGTTTGAATTACCAAGTTTCCATTTTAAAAGGTAGGAAGATTTATTGAATGTCTACTACGTATCAGGCATAATGCCACTCACTTTGCATGAATGATTTTATTTAACCCTTACAAAAACTGTGCACATTAGATTCCATCACTTCAGTTTATCAGATAATAAAGGGGAGGCTCAGCTAGGATAAAGAAATGTATCAGATTCCACAGATTTAGTGAGTCAGAATTGCTGGCTTTTTGACCCCACAATCTAACTCTTTTCACAACACCAGTCTGCCCATCAAAGTGACACCGATGACAAATATGCCTGTGAAAAACCAAACAGAGTTTCATTTATTAATGGTCTGCAGTGGAAGAAGACTGCCAGCCCAGCCAATAGGAAACTCATTTGTTTTGTAAACAGAGAATAATTCATTCATTTGCTAATGTTCTCTCCCAGATCAACTTGAGCCTGTTCTGCCTTTAATCTGTTAGAGAGCTTGAAAGCAAGGATGTCCCCATACCCCATGCTTCTGAATATATATCCTACTTGGGACATGCAGGAATGGTTATTCCTTTGTCTCAATATCAAAACACAGTTTATGTCTTGACAGGTGTATATACCTGTCAACCTGTATGTGTGTTGAAAAATATAAATAAGTACAGAAAATCAAACCCCTTGGGTTACCCAACTGCTCCATTTTCAAAGAAAATGAAAGAGAGAATAACTTAAAATGAATAAAAATATACTTCCCATTTGGAAGTCTGAAATTGACAGTGTTTACCAGAAATTATATGAGTGAAGAACTCAGGCTTCCATTTGATTGTGGGTTTGAATTGGCGCCTGGGCGCTGAGATTCTTCCTTTGTGAGCAATTGCTATTGCTAGGGGGAATTGGCAGTGTGACCAGGCCGAGGGAAGGGATAAAATGATTAGGTCCAGGACTTCACTGAGAAGCTTCTTCCTCTGAGATTTAGAAACCATCTCTCTTTCAGCCTCTTAATGTTTCCTGAACACCGTGAATTTCTCCAGGGGGCTTTATGGCCAGAACTGATCGCATTCAATTCTCCAGGGAGGAAATAGGCAGGTTTGTCTTATTTATTTATTTATTAAGTAAAGAACACAAAATGGAGAGGAGAGTTCTCTTATCTTGATTGTAGTGGTTGAGGCTAGAAAACCTGCAAGTGACTGGCCCTCAGCCTGGATCCAACTGCCCTTACCCCATTCTTCTTGTTCGTCTTCATCTTTTTTTTTCCATCCATGCCTTCTTTCTCCCTTTTCCTTCTTTTTCTTTTTTCTCTTCCTTCCTTGCCCTAATCCTTTGCAGCAGACTTTAAGCCTCTGATGTGGTCAGTCTCTTTTGGCTAAAAGTCACCAAGTCTCCCTCAAGATGCTGCAGGAGAAAGCATGGTATAAGGACTGGAACCAGAAAGCAGTCAGGGCTGAGGGTGCATGGCTGAGAACAGGCACATCCTCCATCTGCCGCTGAGGACCTCTCTGTTCTCCCCGCCCAGACACATTGATGCCTCTGTGCCTGCTGCTCCCTTGAACCTGGACTCCTCCTGCAGCCTCTCACGTGTGTGAATCTTCTTCCTGGTCCTGGCTCATCCTCACTTCTCTCTCTACTTTTTCTCACTTTTTGCTCCTGCTTCTAACTACATCATGCTCTTCATAGTTCCTAGTTGAGAATCCCAAAAAGGAAGCTGATTGTCATATGAGGATTCTCCAGAGAAACAGAACCAATAGGATGGGTGGACATATAGAGAGATAGGATAGATGGAATGCTTCATAGATAGATAGACAGATAGACACATATGGAAATTTATAATAAGAAACTGACTCATGTGAGTATGGATGCTAGGTCTCAAGATCAACAGTTGGTAAGCCGGACATCTGGGAAGAGTTGATGTTTCAGATTGAGTCTGAAAGCAGGAAAAACAATTGATGTCCTAGCTCTAGCCAGTCCAGAGAGAAGGGGCTCCCTCTTTCTCAGTCTTTTTGTTCTGCCCAGGCCTTCAACAGATTGCATGAGGCCCACTCATATGAGGAAGGCAGTTTGCTTTACTCAGGTTGATACATAAAATTAACCATCACATTGCCCCCAAGTCCCTGGGGCTTCTCTCTGCTCCCTCCCTCTCTCCTCTCCCACATGACTTCTCCTAGGCAGATGGTCTGGTCCACCTTTGAACTGACTGCTCCAAGACCATATGTTCACTTCTATCCAGTCACCTGAGACCAAGCAGTAAACTCGGGGGGCACATCAGTCAGCCACTTATGGTTGTCCTTTAACAGCAGCTTGAGGGGGGCAGTTTCCTTTAGGAGGAGACTGAGGTGAGACTAGTGTAATGATAAATTTTTAAGAGAAACTCTGTAGTCCAAACAACAGTAAGTGCGAGGCATTTGTGTGGCTAGAGCTACCAAGTTGGTCAGACATTTTATTAAATGCAGGGTCTTGCTAGGCACTGTAGATTCAAAGGTGAAGGGACATGACCTTCATATCCCTAGAAGTAGGGAGCAGGAGAGGCAAATTGAGGATCCCTGCAGCTCAGTAAATATAAAGCATTAATTTACAGGACATCTTGGAGATCTAGTCCAACTTCCTACCTCCCAGGTCAAGAAATGGAGGCTCAGAGAGGCTAACAGACTTGCCAAGGGTCACACAGTCAATTACAGGTAGAGATTTTATTTCAATTATTCAATACAATTACCATATATTGAATATATATTATCTGTTTGAGATTGGGCTAGACCCTTTCATGTTATTATTTCATTTAAATCTTATTATAGTGGTGTGAGGTAGGCTTTATCCAGAGGAGAAACTTAAATTTCAGAGAGGTCTGTTAACCCACTCAGGGTCACATAGGTATGCAGGAGAGACATGAAAGAAGGTCTCCTGTGACGTCAGTGTTGCAAACAAAGGCAGTGTTAGAGATGATAAGTGTAGCATCAAAATATCTTCCAAAAACCATCCAGCACTCATGAATGTGACTGTTACTTGCTCCTTGGTAGAGCAGATGTGAGTAAACAGAAAAAGAGCACCAGGAGGGACATCATTGAGAGACTGGCTAAAAAGAGAATGCAATAGAAACTCAAAACGGGAGATGGGTTAGACATCTTCAACATGATCAATACCAAATGCATTTTCATTGAGGATTTTGAATAGCTCAGGAAAAGATCCATTTTCACAGGTGGATTAGGACGACTCAGCAACAAAGAGGAGAGGATGAGAATCAGGTAGAGCAGTGAGACAAGGCCTGCTCAGTGCACTAATGAGAAATTCTGTCCTGATTTTCCTTTCCCTTAAAGACCTCTGTTGACCAAAGAGTTACTTGAAATATCATGCATATTGATTTTTACCCCCAGGCTAGGTTTGCAGTCTTTCCTGAGATAAGAGCATTCAGACCAAAATGATGACTGAGTTACTAGCTTCTGCAAAGTACAAAGGCTGTCCTGGTCCATTGAGCAGAGCCCAGAGGCAGGACAGTCTGTCTGGTTGTCTTGCTTCAAGTTCTCACGTTGGTGTTGGATTTCTTTATCTCCTTCCTCCCTGTCCCATTCCCTGCGCCCTCCCTTTCCTATTTCCTCCCATCCTCCTCTGTTTCTTGCCCTAGGTTTTGATAATGTAGTGAATAGAATAAGGATCACAACACAAACCATTACATGAGTCAACAGGCCTCTACACTTAGGATGTAATACGACGTGGAATGGAGACGACTCGGCAGCTGGCAAGGCCGTGCCTGTCATAGGAGCAGTGGTCACTCAGCTTCGCAGAATTGTTGCCATGCTCAGTAATGGACCCAGTGCTGCCAACTCTTCCAACTTTTGAAAAGAACCTGGAAATCTAGATTTACCTTTATAAAACACTCTATTTCTTTCTTTCTTTTTTTTTTTTAGTGAGATCAGTTAATTCTTTTACAAATACTTTCAGGCCAGTTCTGACCCATAGACCACCAACTTCAGACCACTAGGGTAGTAAAAAATACAGATGAAATCCTAGCTTCACTGCCTCTAGCTTGTGTGATTCTTAGCATGTCTCTTAACCTCTCTGTACCTTCCTTTCATGACTATCAGTATTAGAAGACGGCATATGAAATGCCAAGTTTACTGTCTCACTCAAAGTATATACCCCATAGATAATAATTCCCTCCCTTCCCTTCCACTCCATCCCACAATGATACTGTTTTAATCATGTGTACTTCCGATTCCCAAGAGGAATATTTGGTCTATTACAAGACCAATGTTTTCTGCAACATCAGCCTGAGTTCCTCCTGCAAATGATCGTATCACAAGAGCTCACAGTGTATTCTTACCCTGCTTTGTTGAAAGCCATTTCCCCAAAATGCATTTTACGTGGGCAATGAGTCTCTATTCATGCACAATTTCACATGAAAAGATTTGCCCTTTTCATCGTACGCATGGCTTGAATCGGCCAGCCTGAGTGAAAATATTTCCATTCATTAGCATGCGAAATGATGTCACTGGCCTGGAACCCGGGTGGATATGGTCATGGACTCATAGAATCCTGGCACTCCAAGAATTCTCAGAGGAGACCATCTAGTCCAACTTTCTACACAATGGTCCTTTAAATGCAGCTTAAGCATCTCAGTAGGTGGTGGTGGGGCCTCATTATTCTGGGAAGCTGCCCTGGCCACTCTGGTTATTTGAAATATTTTCCTTGTCTTGAATTTAAATCTGAATTTTGGTAACTTGTGCCCATTGGCTCAGATCTACCCTCCAGCAATACTGAGAGGAAATTTAATCACAGTTCAATCTGGGATCCCATTAAATAACCATAAGAGCAAGAACACACGTCACATATCAGGACTGTTCTCAATGTTTTACATATGTTTACTTAACATTCACAAAAACCCTATAAAGTATGTAATAATAAAATGCTCTCATTTTTTGACATTCAGATTGTCTTTATTTATGATTTTTTTAATTTAGTTTTAATTGGAGGATAATTGCTTTATAATGTGTTGGTTTCTGCCATGCAACAATGTGAATCAGACATAAGTATACACATGTCCCCTCCCTCCTGAACCTCCTTCACACCCGCATCCCATCCCCCCACTTCGTTGTCACAGAGCACAAAGTTGAGCTCCCTGTATTATATAGCGCCTTCCCACTAGCTAGCTATTTTACAAATGGCAATGCATATGTTTCAAAAGCACTCTCATTTTAAGAATGAGGAGACTTGAGGCACAGAGCAATTAAGAACAAGCCTATGGTCTCATGGCTTGTGGAGAGGCAGGAAAGTAGCCCAGGCAGTCCAGCCACAGAGTCCATGGGCTTTAAGACAACATCCTCCTGCCTCTACCTGATGAAGGACCTGCCTCAAGAGCTAATGCCCAGGACCAAGCACTTCAATGTCATCCAAAGTCAGATTTATATCCTACTCTGTCACTTCCTCTTAGAGAAAACTTGGCCAACCTACTGCATATCCCAGACCTTTAAATGAGGGTAATCCTGCATCTCAGATGTCTTGAGAGTCCAGTCTCTGTAAATCCTAGAGTAGCACCTGGCAAGTAGTAGACATACAGTAGGCTATACTTGTTGACTAAGTGATAGTTATCTAGAATATTTCTCAGCCATAAAAAAAATGAAATAATGCCATTTGCAGCAACCTGGATGGACCTGGAGGTTATCACACTGAGGGAAGTAAGCCAAACAAAGACAAACATCATATAATATCACTTATCTGTGGAATCTAAACAAATTGATAAATATGGACTTATTTACAAAACAAAAATAGACTCACCAACATAGATGTCAACCTTATGGTTAGTAAAAGGGAAGGATAAATTAGGAGTTTGGGATTAACATATGCATACCACTATACGTCTTTTAGGATTTTAGTAGTTCAACTGGAATTCCATCACCTCCACTAGCTTTGTTAGCAGTGGCCACAGGACTGGAAAAGGTCAGTTCTCGTTCCAATCCCAAAGAAAAGCAATGCCAGACAATGCTGAAACTACCATGCAATTGCATTCATCTCACACACTAGTAAAGTAATGCTCAGAATTCTTCAAGCCAGGCTTCAACAGTATGTGAACCCTGAACTTCCAGATATTCAAGCTGGATTTAGAAAAGGCAGAGGAACCAGAGATCAAATTGCCAACATCCGTTGGATCATCAAAAAAGCAAGAGAGTTCCAGAAAAACATCTATTTCTGCTTTATTGACTATGCCAAAGCCTTTGACTGTGAGGATCACAACAAACTGGAAATTTCTGAAAGAGATAGGAATACCAGACCACCTGACCTGCCTCTTGAGAAATCTGGATGCAGGTCAGGAACTAACAGAACTGGACATGGAACAACAGACTGCTTCCAAACCAGGAAAGGAGTATGTCAAGGCTATATACTGTCACCCTGCTTATTTAACTTATATGCAGAGTACATCATGCGAAATGCCAGGCTGGGTGAAGCACAAGCTGGAATCAAGATTGCCAGGAGAAATATAAATAACCTCAGATATGCAGATGACACCACCCTGATGGCAGAAAGTGAAGAAGAACTAAAGAGCTTCTTGATGAAACTTAGGGAGGAGAGTGAAAAAGTTGGCTTAAAATTCAACATTCAAAAAACTAAGATCATGGCATCTGGTCCCATAACTTCATGGCAAATAGATGGAGAAACAGTGGAAATAGTGACAGACATTATTTTTGGGAGGCTCCAAAATCACTGCAGATGGAGACTGCATCCATGAAATTAAAAGACACTTGCTCCTTGAAAGAAAAGTTATGACCAACCTAAACAGCATATTCAAAAGCAGAGACATTACTTTGCCAACAAAGGTCCATCTAGTCAAAGCTATGGTTTTTCCAGTAGTCATGTATGGATGTGAGAGTTGGACTATAAAGAAACTGAGCACTGAAGAATTGATGCTTTTGAACTTTGGGGTTAGAGAAGACTCTTGAGGGTCCCTTGGACTGCAAGGAGATCCAACCAGTCCATCCTAAAGGAGATCAGTCCTGGGTGTTCATTGGAAGCACCCATGTTGAAGCTCCAATTCTTTGGCCACCTGATTCAAAGAACTGACTCATTTGAAAAGACCCCAATGCTGGGAAAGATCGAAGGCAGGAGGAGAAGTCGACAACAGAGGATGAGATGGTTGGATGGCATCACTGACTCAATGGACATGAGTTTTAGTAAGCTCTGGGAGTTGGTGATGGACAGGGAGACCGGGCGTGCTGTGGTTCATGGGGTCGCAAAGAGTCGGACATGACTGAGCGACTGAACTGACTGACCACTATACATAATATAGGTAACCAACAAAGGCCTACTATACAGCACAGGGAATTCTTTTCAATATCTTGTAATAACTATATTGGAGAAGAATCTGAAGAAGGATACATATATGTATATAACTAAATCACTTTACACCTGAAATTAATACAACATTGTAAATCAACTATACGTCAATCAAAATTAAAGACAGGAAGCAATCCAGACTCAAAATTCTGGACAATGCATTACCAAGCCTTTCATTTTTCCTCCCATGCCAGTCTGTCCAAAACCCCTCTTCATATTCACTGATCACTTTTATTTATCAAGATTTATCAAGATTCCAGACAATGCATTACAAAGCCTTTCATCTTTCCTCCCATGCCAGTCTGTCCAAAACCCCTCTTCATATTAGCTGTTCACTTTTCTGCAGAAACTCTGTTTTCCTGTTGCTTTTAGCATGAAGGACATTTCAGGGCTGTCTCAGCTTGTTTATGCTACAGTGTTATTCTCAGGAGTTTAACACTCTCTTCGCCTCATTTCAACTAAGTCTCTGCTAATACACTTCTCTATCTAGTCCCTATTCTGTTCCAGATACTACATTAGGAACCGAGCATACATATATGAACTAAAACAAAAGTTTTGCCCTATGGACTCCTCATGTAGAATAGGGTTCATGATACAAAGCATTATGGAAAGATAAAAATGGGGACATGAGGAAGGAAGGTCAACTCCACCGAAGCAGAGGGAAGCATAATCCATTTTTGAGTAAAAGAAGGAAGGGAAAGAAAGGAAGAAAATGTATGATTTAGAACCTTGGAAGAAACTAAATGTCAAAAATAAATCTTAAAATCATGACCTGAACTCATGGGAGAACATCTAACTACTCTTAAAATGGGTTACAGGGAAATTAATAAATGTATTAATAACAAAAAAGCATAACATATAAGAGATTGGTAAATTTTACTACTTAAAGCAGTAAAATAAATGTATATCAAAAAAGAAAAAACACAAAAGGCTGATACGTAACAAGAGATGTTGGTTATAAGATCACCCACGGTTTCAAAGATACTTTCATCATATGTAACTAACCACAAGTATCAAGGGAAACCTGACATCAGTACATGAAAGACAAAAAATCTGTAGAAAAACAAATAAAGGAAATGTACAGGCAGTTCACAAAAGAGAAGTCTCAAATGCCTGATAAACATATCCCCCACCTTAGTAATCTGGGGAATTCAAACTGGAATAATAATGAAAAAGACATTATCTCACCCATCAGATTAACAGATATTTAAAGGTGTGGCAATATCGAGTGTTGCTGAGGGAAAAAAGACAGGAAAATTGTCATAAATTGCTGGAGAAATATACATTGATAATATACCTGCAAAGAGCAATTTGGCTCTCTGAGTGCTCTTTGCAGGTATATTATCAATGTATATTTGATATATTAGGTCATTCCCTATGACCTACTAATCCTACTTTTGTATATATATACACACACTAGAGAATATTATGACCATGTACACAAAAAGATTATACCAGAAAACTAATTGCAACTGTATTTGTAATAGAAAAATTGTCAATCATGTGCATGCCCACCATTTGAGAAACAGATGACCAAAATAATTTATGTAATGGAATACTTAGAAGAACAAACTAATGGTGAGATCTGAAACACATAGTTTAAGAGGGAAAGTGTACAGGTTGATATTTTGTGTATATATGATATGACACCATTCATGGAAATTGTTTAAAAAACCTACAAAATATAAAACAGCACTGTATGTGATTCATACAATAGAAGTGTAAAAAGCAGACTGGAAAATATACATGTTAGGTTGGTGCAAATGTAATTGTGGTTTTCGACTGTGAATTTTAAATCTTTATAGCAGGCTCAAACACGTCTTTATTAATAAAAATCAGAACCATTACAATCAACACAGTTTTGCCAATGAGAAATAAGTTTGTATATTTCTGTATTGTAAAAATCTGTGCTTCAGGATTTGATGAACTCTTGGAGAGCATTTTCTGCCTCCTACTGGTTGTGGAAGGTTTTTCCCTGCAAAAGTTGTTGAGAAGCTTGAAGAATTGGTAGCCAGTTCGCAAGAGATCAGTTGACTACGACAGAGGAGGCAAAACTTTGTAGCCTAATTCATTCAACTTTTGAAGCATTAGTTCTGCAAAGTGAGGTCAGGTGTTGTCATAGAGAATTGGGCCCATTCTGTTGACCAAAGCCAGCTGTAGTCATTGCAGTTTTCATTGCATTTCATTAATTTGCTGACCATATGTCTCAGATGTAATGGTTTTGCTGGGATTCAGAATGCTTTAGTGGATCAGAGTGGCAGCAGAACACCAGTGACCATGACATTTTTTAGGTGCAAGTTTGGCTCTAGCAAGGGCTTTGGGGATTCCCCCAAAATCTCCAGCCTAACCACTGAGCTGGGTCACTGCCGGTTGTTATATAAAATCCACTTTTCATCACACGTCACAGTCTGATTGAGAAATGGTTCATTGTTGTTGTATAGAATAAGAGAAGATGACACTGCAAAATGACGATTTTATTTTTTCTGGTCAGCTCATGAGACAGCCACTGATAAAGGCTTTTCATCTTTCCAATTTACTTCAAATGCCAGATGACCATAGAATGATCGACACTAAGTTCTTGGGCAATTTCTCATGTAGTTGTAAGAGAATCAACTTCAATGATTGCTTTCAATTGGTCATTGTCATCTTTCAATGGCCAACCACTATGTTCCTCTTCTTCAAGGCCCCTATCTCCTTTGGAAAACTTGAACCACCACTGCAGTGCACGTTCATTAGCACTTCCTGGGTCAAATGCATTGTTGATGCCGCAAGTTGTCTCTGCTGCTTTATGATCCATTTTGAACACAAATAAGGAAATTGCTCGACTTTGCTTCTTGTCTAACATCATTTCCCTAGTCTAAAATAAATATAAAATAAAAAGCAAATAATAAGGCATCAGCAAAAAAACATAAGGTGAGAAATGTGCATTAAAATGATGTATAACATAACCACATTTATTTAAGAATGTATTCCAATATCAAATACCGAATTTCAACAATGCAAAACTGCAATTACTTTAGCACCAACCTAATACTTAATCTGGGGTTTCCCTTGTGGTTCAGATGGTAAAGAATCTGCCCACAACGTGGGAGACCTAGGTTCGATCCCAGGGTTGAAAGGATCCCCTGGAGAAGGAAATGGCAACCCATTCCAGTGTTCTTGCCTGGAGAATCCCATGGACAGAGGAGCCTGGCAGGTCACAGTCCATGGGGTCACAAGGAGTCGGACATGACTGAGTGACTTTCACTTTCACTTTTTCATTTCCAGTACTTAATTCACGAAGATATTCATCGAGAGGGAAAAAGAAACGAGACTGACAGTGAGAGTCAGAAAGGATTTTAATTTTATATGAAATGTTTAATTTGTTTATCAGAAGAAAAAAAACTTCAAAGCAACTGTAGCCAAAATGTTAACAATTGTCCAGTGTTGGTGGTGGATCCATGAATATTTGTTTTGTAATTATCATTTCTGTTGCTTTCACAAATGTCTCGGAAATTTAGATACAAACTTAGGAGAAGAAGAGCTACTTTCGAAGTCATATATGATTGAGGGGTGAGGGTGGGAATGCAGGTGACAGTTTTGGGTTTTTCTTCTTCTAATGGGCCTGGGATAAACCAAGCTCCAGCTCATGGAAAAGAAAAGTAACACAAAAATACAAGTGACGTCTGACTATAGACCTAAAATCTTCTTGAGAACCAATAGGATATATATATATATATTTTTTCTTTTGCTAAAAACCAAATATAAAATATTAAGCAAAGGAAAACTCCACATTTGTGTGTTCACACTCATTTAATTAAACTTTCAGCAAACATTGGTGAGCCCCTGCTTCCCTGGTGGCTCAGATGGTAAAGTGTCTGCCTGCAATGCCAGAGACCTGGCTTCAATCCCTGGGTTGGGAAGATACCCTGGCAAAGGAAATGGCAACCCACTCCAGTACTGTTGCCTGGAAAATCCCATGGATGAAGGTGGCTGGTAGGCTACAGACCATAGGGTTGCAAAGAGATGGACACAATTGAGTGACTTCACTTTCTTTCTTTCTCTCTCTCTCTCTCTCTTTCTGTGGTAGGCACTGTGCTAGGTGTAAAGGACACAGATAAACCACTTCCTTGGGATCAAAGCACCAAAGCTGTGTTGTGCTGTGTACATGAGATTCCACATTGCTAGAACAGACATTGGATATTTGAAAAGAAGAGATGAATGCTCTTTAGAGATGTACCATATTTTGTTAAAAGCAAAACTTTCCAACCTTTGCTTTTGTCCTTGAAACTGAGAAATAAAATTGTCAGTGGAACTAATAGTCTTTGGATGGCAGGCCTGCCTACCATTTAGTTTTCGTTCCCACTGGGCAGGAACCATGTCATTGCTGTGGTTTGCTCTGTGCTGAGAGTGGGGATGCTCAGATGCTCAGAGGGAGGGTGCCCTCGGGGCAAGCCTTGCACCTGCTAGTGACAAATTGTCATCAGGGAGTTCTGTGTGTATCTAATTGGCTCTTCATTCAGAGGACATCTTTCCCCTTCCCAATGCAGAGCGTCCAAGAAGCAAGATGCTGAGGGACACAGGACAGAGAGTCCAGACTCCTGATGCTATAGTTTGCTTCAACTTCCTTTGTGACTTTAGCCAGAATCACCTTTCTGATCCTTAAATTTCACCAATTGAAAATGGTACCAGTTCTGAGATCACTAATGGGGGATGAGTGAAGACAATATACTGGATAACAGAGCAATTGTTGAAGATTTTCAAATGGTCTCTTCTGATCCTCAGTGCAGTCCTTTAGTGTACAAAGGAAAGTTCCTGAAGCTTCCATTTTACAGAGGAGACTCAGAGAAGCTACATAACACTAGTAAAGGGCTCTCTTGTCATCAGAAGTATTTTTAAACTAAAGAGTACACATGAGCTTTGTCAGACTATCTACCAATTATCATACTAGTGTTGTGACTACAGTCATCCAAAATTGCCCAATTGTTCTGCCTATTCTCTGAGTCAGACATGGCTCAACCTGACACCTTCAGGCCCTGCTTAAATTCTCTCTCCAGAGGTGACAACTGGGCAGTACACAAGGGGGTAGCAACCGGGGGATATCCATTAAAGTGCCCTTTCTTAATAATACCCAAGGGGGCTCTCTGAATTCAGGACAGCGCTAAACCAGCTAAAGAAGCAGCTGTGAGCAAATGTGGCCACAACATGCAGTGAATTATGTATATGTCATCAGTTACTGATGTGTGCACCCACGAGCACCTTCGTGTCCTGTGAACCCAGCGGACACGCTCCAGGGCGTAACTGGGGCAGGCCTGGGGGACTCCCTCTCTGCTCCGCATATCTGCCCAACCCTGATGCTGTCCTTGCTCCCATGCCTTCATACTGGCTCTCAGGTACCAATCCTGGGTCATTTTGGCTTCCCATCCCACTATCCTAGTCTAAACCCTACTGCTCCTCAGATGTCAGCATCCATATCATTCCTCTGGGAGGCCTTCTGGGCCCTCCCACCTCTAGATTCAGTTGTTCCCCACATAGGCCCAAAGATCCATCCTTTTTCTTTTGTGATGTATGAGGATCACATGGGTCAATATTGTCATTGTCCATGATGGAGAAGGAGCAGCGGCCTGGGAAGAGCCCAAGAGTTTCTCAAGTATATATGCCTATGTTGATATTTTTACACAAGATCCCAGGTCCTGTGCTCAGGGGAGTCCTGCAGGCCTCCCACCTCAGGACCAGAGCAGGCATGGACTGTCCTTATCATGTCATTAACATGTGAAAAATTCCAGCCATGTGGTCCTCTCCCACTCACTCTCACTGTCACCAGCAAGGTTACAGTGACTTGTCTGGTTTTTCACTGTCCCCTATTCTGTCAATTTCACATTCTTATAGAACACTTTTTCCCAGATTCACTGTAAACTTTGTTTCTAGAATACCATGCCATCTAATTTTCTATTTTTATTATACATCCCACCAGCCACTTCTCCCTGGCCCTGCTTTCCCCATCTGTACAATAAGAAAGTTGGAGAAAGCAAATCTCTAAGGTCCTTCCAAGGCTAATGTTCTGAGTCTATGAAAAATCCCCTTAGCGGGTTGAAGAGCCCAAAGAAATATCCGCCTGTGTTAAGTGGTGATCATTTAGGGGCCATAGAAACAGCTTAAATGAACACTACTTACAGCAAAGATTCCATCACCCTACTTATTTTTTCCCCTTCCCTGCTCCAGTTGGTTGAACCTCCACTCCTGTGGGTCGGCTAGAAGATTACTGATCCTGAGGAGATCTGATACACATGACTTGATGAAAGCCGTACACAGGAAAGTTAACAGTGATTAGCATCTATTTGCCTTCACTTCATCTTATTACAGATTATACTTGTATATTAACTTCATAATTCTCTGATTACCAAGGAGTTCAACTGAGGTCCTAGATCTCGTCAGTCCTAATTAGCCTTGTTCAGCCGAGCTCACGCTGGACTGAAGCATCGTCAGAGTATTTTTCAGCCGGCAGTGGAAGCAAAATGATTCATTCTGGGAACCTTGTCTCTGTTGCTGTAAACTATTTGCACATCATCTGGATGTGCACAGACCTAGCCTGTGCCAGGGCCCCAAAGCAGTTTGATTTCACCCTTTTCCTCATTCATCTGAGAAATGGCTGTGCATTATTCAGTAAATGGTCCCCTCCTGGGAGCTGACATCACTTCCTCGTGAAACAGAATATAATTTAGATATTTTGAGGCACAGCATGGCATAGTGATTGTGTACACATTCTTGGGCAGCTGGGCTATGTTTTAGCTTAGTGGTTGATTTTGGAAGAGTTAGCTGAACTTTCTAAGCCTCAGTTTATTCATCTATAAAGTGGGAATAATAATAATGCCCACCCGATAGGACTGATATCAGGATAAAGTGAAATCTATAAACTGTATAGCGTACTGAAAGTATTTAACATATGCTCATTTTCATCATTATTAATATTAATTTCTCTTTCTGTGAAAGAATAGCAGAGAGGCAACAGAAAGACTGTTTACTTTATGAATAAGAAATGAAGCTAGATGAGAAGAGGTGACTTCATACCCTCCATAAACATTAATCAAATCCTTACCATGGGTGAGTCCCTCAATATTCAAAAAATGTCCAACACTATTTTCTGCCCCTCAAATAATCAGTATCTTTTAGCTGTGCCTGTGGGACCAGGGAAGGCTTCCCAGAGGAAGTGTCCACAAAATTGGTCTAGTGGAATCAATTTCATCCTTAAACACCTCACCTCGAACTTTAAAACCAAGCTTAATGCCTAATGTTACCTCCACCATGAAGCCCTCCTTTCATCTCTCCCTCATTCCATTTCTGTACTTGGTCTATACTGACATACTTGCATATAAAATGCACCAAAAAAGTGGAGATCTTTAACTTCTCTGTCAGTTTTCTATATCACTAGCTCACAGCTTGGTGTCCAAAACACAGTACAGATAACCACATAATTTCTGACACCTATGGTTGGATTGGATGAGGATAAGAGGCTTATGCAAGCTTCCTGATGGGAGGGAGAAGACTCTTGAAAATATCTTGGATAGCAAGTTCAAATCAGTCAATTCTAGAGGAAATCAACCCTGAATATGCACTGAGAGGACTGCTGAAGCTAAAGGTCCAATACTTTTGGCCACCTGATGCAAAGAGTTGACTCATTGGAAAAGACCCTGATATTGGGGAAGATTGAGGGCAAGAGGAGAAGAGGGCAATAGTGGATGAGATGGTTGGATGGCATCACCTACTCAATGGACATGGGTTTGAGCAAACTCTGGGGGATGGTGAAGGACAGGGAAGCCTGATGTGCTGCAGTCCATGGGGTCATAAGGAGTCAGACAGGACTTAGCGACTGAACAATAAATGCTGGAATTACTGCTTAGAGCACACATGCATGCTCAGTCCTATCTGACTCTTTGCGACCCCATGGGCTATAGCCCACCAGGCTCCTCTGTCCATGGAATTTTCCAGGCAAGAATACTGGAGTGGGTTGCCCTACCCTTTTCCAGGGAATCTTCCCAACCCAGGGATAGAACCCACATCTCTTGCATCTTCTTCATTGGCAGGTGGATTCTTTACTGCTTTGCCACCTGGGAAGCCCACTGTTTAGAGACACTCCTCTAAGTGCTATATTTACATCAACTTACTTAGCCTCCTGACAACTTTGTGAGGATGCTGAAACACTGAGCGATTTAGAACTTTGCCAAGATTATGCAGTAGCAGGATCTGGACACAGGCAGTCTGGCCCCAGAACCCTTGCTCCTAACCATGATGTAATAACTCTCCATGTGTGCTCAGTTGCTTCAATCATGTTTGACTCTTTGTAACCCCTATGGACCATCGCCTGCCAGGCCCCTCTGTCCATGGGATTCTCCAGGCAAGAATACTGGAATGGCCTGCCATGCCCTCCTCCAGGGCATCTTCCCAACCCAGGGATCGAACCCGTGTCTCTTATGTCTCCTGCATTGGCTGGCAGATTCCTTACTATTAGTGCCACCTGGGAAGTCCAATGACTCTCCATAGGTGTTTGCTGAGCTACACGTAATAATGGTCATCGAGTTCTAGGCAATTTACATGTATTGCCTTATTTGACTTTCACAATAGTCTGATGTGAGTCCAGTCCTGATCTTCATGTTATAAGCTGGGGTCTAGCATGTGTAACTACCTTGCCCAAGGAGGTAAGGATAGTAGGTGACAGGAGTTTAAACCCAAGCCTATTGCCAGTGTCTGAGATCTTATGTACTGTCCTAGTATTTCCTATAATGTGATACAGGAATTCTCAGAATTTATGTGAGATGATTTTTGTGTGTTTCTTGGGTTAACAGCTATGTATCTATATTTTTTCTTTTTAACTTTATTTATTTATTGGCTGCACTGGGTCTTTGTTGACGCACACAGGCTTTCTCTAGTTGCCATGGGCAGAGGCTCCTCTCTGGTTGTGGCGTGCAAGTTACTCACTGTGGTGGCCTCTCTCGTTGTGGGGCACAGGCTCAGTAGTTGTGGCGCATGGGCTAAGTTCCCCTGAGTGATGTGGGATCTTCCCAGACCAAGTCTTAATCCCGTGTCCCCTGTGTTGGCAGGTAGATTCTGGACCAGCAGGGAAGCCCAACGTATCTGTTTTAAGGTGCGCCACACAATAGGACTACAGTCTTAAACCCAGATTGGTGGTAGTGGTGTAATTGCTAAGTTGTGTCCAACTCTTGCAACTCAAACTCATTATTACATAGGTGTAAATACATGAATCAGCCTAGCGTAGGTGTTTAAGGGTTAGTTAGTGTCATTTGAAAAATCATTAAGTGCAGGGTAATATTATTAAGTTAGGGATATGAGACTTGATGCATTGATGACTGAAGTTTGGGACTCTCTATCTTACACTCCACTGCCTGCCTGGCCTGTGAAATAGGATGATAATAGAAAGAGATATGAGAGTCTTCCAATTGTGAAAGCAATGCAAACACAAAGATGAAGTCAAGAAAATGTTCGTCAGTTTCACACAGAGCGTTGTCTGGATTTGTCTGTCTTTGAACTTTTTTGAACTTTGAACTTTTTTCTGTGGAAATGAGTAGCCTTTAAAGATTTAGGACCAGAGGTAGACATGACATTGTCTATTAATGTTTAACTTTTAAAGTCATTGGGGTTTCCTATCCATCTAGATTTATAATAGCTTGACAATATCGATGGGTAAACATTATCACAAATACGTGTTCACTACCAGCTCCTTAGGAGACGGCTGCTGATGAAGCAAGTTTGGATATGAGTGTGCCATGCAGAGCCCGCTCTACATCCACCTGTGCATTTTATAAATTAGGGCATTATCCTCCTCTTTGAAAGTTGTTTCTATCTGCCAAGATGGGTAATCTTGCCTCTTTCTCCACTTGAAATCATAAAACTAATTGAACAATTCATTGACCCTAATGGCTTTAGAAAAATCAATAATCGCATCCCATTATTGATAGAGTGGAAGCACATGGAAGAAATTATCCAATACAGAAATAAGCCAGTTAAAATAAATAATTCAACAAGCTGCCTGGCAATCTATTCAAATTTTGAACTTGAACGATCATGTGGAATTTCTTAAGTATAAATAATGAAAGCCACACATTCCGTGCTGCCAGGTTGTGGGCTAAGGTTACGGACAGCAAAGATGCCAGTCCCTGGCATTTATCCCAGTACTCCTGGCTATGAGTGATCAGTAAATAGGAACTTGACTCTTAGGGTGGGGGGGTGTTTAGGAACACTGCCTTCCAATTAGTGTGGTTAGCTTTTGAGGTCAGAAGAGAGCTGTAATAATATGTTCCTTATACCTTCCTCAAATATATATAGTAATTTGCAAAGCACTTTCATATCTAGCTATAAACCAGGTAGATATTTTGCAAATGGGAAAACTAAGGACCAACATGTGACCTGATTTCCACAGTCACAGTGCTAGTAACTACAAGAATAGAAACTCTAACATAAGGTTTTAAGCTCCTGTCCTTTGCTCAGTTTAGGACAATTGCTAGCTTTGGCTTCTGATTCCCTTCTAGATTCAAAAAACGTTCAGTACTGAAGTCTGCTCTCTGTGTAAGAAACCTATAATTAAGAAGAGAACTGTCATTTGGTCAAGGTCACATAGTTCAGAAAGGATAGAGCAAGGATTTGATCACACTTCTCGAGACTCCTGGTCCCAGGCTGCTTTCATATACTTCTCAGCCATTAGCATGTCTCCTCTGGAGGCAGGGAGGTGAGGTGATGAGGGAAAAGAGAAACACTGGCTGAAAACCGTTGGTGTTCCAAAACAGAACACAGGGATTGAGACTGAGACTGAAGGAAACTTTCAGCTGGTTCCTTGGGGTGAACTGCTTCTCTTTCCTGGTTCCAAAACAGCAGGCTTGGAGGTAGATGGGAGCAGATGTTTGTAATTGACAGGAACCTGGTCCATGGGTCCTGACATCATGAAAACAAAAATTATAGCAGGACTATGTGAGGGGAAAATAAAATGGAAAACCATACTCCACTGCTTGGTTGGTCTTTCTCTATTACCTCATTTTCTCAAGTGGTCACAACACAGGCCATATCTGAGAGCAAGGAAAAAAGTCATCAAGGAGGCAGTCCAGTGCCAGCTGCATAGACATTCACTCACACCTCTTTCCTGTTCATCAGTGTATCCCACGTGAAACAGTACAAGCTGATGCTCAATTGGGCACTCAGGATGTACCAGGCACTGCTCTAAGTGGTTATGAATATTAGTTCATTTAGTCCTCCCAATAACATATATAGATACTTTTATTATAACCAGGTAACAGATGAGAACATTGAGATATGGGCAAAATAAGTGACTCATCCAAGGTACCACAGTGGTACCTTCAAGGATTCAATTGAACACAAGCCCAGTGGCTCTAGAATGTTCTAAACTGCTCCATATAGTCTAGTGCCAAATGGTCTGTGCGTGCCTCTTCAGATGCAGGCTCCACCTCTGTCCACAGGGCTCTTAGTGGACTGTATCAAAGTGCCCCCAGGTCTCCTGGCTTCTGGTTGGGTCTGGCCAATGGAAAGTACCAGCAAAAATCAGATGGGAGAAGAGGGATCAGGACACTTAGTCTCCTTCCCTGCCAAAGCCGCAGGTTCCTCTGCCTGAAGCCGCAGCTCCTGTTGAGAGCCCTCTCCTGCAGTGACAGCTGCAACCTACTGTCCTCTCCTGGCTTCAGAATATCCTCCTCCCCATGGGAAAGGGAGAGAGGAAGGAAGAGAAGGAACCAAGGATGGGAAGACAGGGAGAGGGGAGTTAAGGGTACTTGTCAGAGCAATTTAGAATACTGGTCCACCTCACTTCACTTGGGACACTACCTTTTCTCCACTTGTGTCATGAACCTTTATCACGTGTTATTTCATGTTTAGCATATGTATTATCACAGCCACTTTATAGTCCGCAAAACTGATCCTCAAAAAGATGAAATAATTTGTCTAAGTTCACTCAAAGTGAAGAATCAAAGCCTTGATTCAGCCCAGCAATTCTGATTGCAAATTCAACCTAGTTTCCTCCCCCAAGCTTCAGTTTCTGAGCATTCAATGTCTCCTTCCCAAAAATGAGCAGATATTTAGGAAGTTGAAACCCTCTTGGAGGAAGGTCTCTTTCTTCATGAAGGCTTTGATAATGATGGGCATTTGATTTTGTTTCCTTGGCATCAACCACTGAGTTCTGGCCCCTTATGTTAGCTCCTGGGTCTCTGGTTCCCCTGAACGCCAGTCTTAGCTTGATCTTTGGAAGGGTGATGAACACATCTCAAATGCTGAAAAATATATTCATTCTATGTGGTTCCAGTCTTCCAAGGTTAGCCCAGGAATCATTTTTATAATAGCATATAGCAATCGATGTAGAGAGACATTAATGTACTTTTCTGATAGCCCACTTTGAAAAATATAGGTCTTTTTTAAAAACTTAGATATTGGTATTTGTACAGATGGGTGACATTTGAGTGTATCACCATGAAATCCCCAGAGGACCCAGAAAGTCCCTCTGAGAAATGTTTATTTGAGAATCAAAAAGGCCATCACTTCTCTACGTCCCGTTGATTTAATTCTCCTGGAAGTACATTAATCCTGGGCCCAGACATTGCCTTGAAAGTGGACTGGAAATATCCATTGTTAAGAAACCACTTTTTTTTTTCCTGATAGGAGGAAAATGTATGATTTTGTCTGTGAATATTTAACATTCTAAACAAAGTGGCCAATAAAATGAACCATATAAGCAGCTATTTGTGCAGACAAAGTTTCAGATACAAGATTGAATAGACTATTTTTGTAGGAAACCAAGCTGTTGTTTCATTTTCTATTGAGACTCTAAACTCAGGAATTTTCAAACTAAAAAGAACACAGCTCAGCAGAACAAGAAAGAGCACAGGCAGCCCGAAGAGCTGCACTCACCGCCTTGTCTCTTCTGCTCCACTCCGCAGCAGCTTCTTACTAGAGAGGCATCTTACTTTAGTTATTTTCTGTCCCGGGTGCTAGCGTCCTGCCTAGCCTGTGCAGTTAAAAAGTGAAAATATTAACCCCTTGGTCGTGTCTGACTCTTTGCTACCCCATGGACTGTAGCCCACCAGCCTCCTCTGTCCATGGAATTCTCTCGGCAAGAATACTGGAATAAGCTCTCATTAAATAATAACAGTGATTGACTGACTGGTTAAACGAGTGAGTGGTCTTAAAAGTCCTTTCTTATTTTTCATTTCACCTTCAAAGATTCCCTTGAGATAAGCAGGGGAAGAGATCATCCTTCCTTCCATTTTATAGATGCAAAAACTGATGCCCAGATAGGTACTGGGTCTTGCCCAAGGTCACACAGCAAATTAGTAGCAGAGCCAGTTGTTAAAACCTTGGTCTTTTAGACCCAGTGCAGCCAAAAAGAAAAAAAAAAATTAAAAACCTTGTTTTTTTTAATGACAAGGCTCGTGGTCTTTCCAATTCCTTGACCTGGTCTTCTTTTTATTGTTTGTTTGTTTGTTTGTTTGTTTAAACCTTTGTTTGGTATACCAGATTACTCAGTGAAAATGGCATCTGGGGACTAGAGATGGATTGGAGTAGAAATGGCATTTGGGAACTGAAGGACTGAAAACAAAGCTCTTCCAATCGAAACCATGAAATCCCCAAATGAAAGGGAAGGCATTGAATTCCCTGATACAGAGATCAATGTAGTAGAAGAGAAGTGAATGACAGATATGAAATTAATTGCATTTAAATTTATGCAGTTACAATAGAAAATAATTCTTCTGGAATGCCTTCCTGAGGCTTTGATATGTAGTGGTAATTAAAAGAGCTCCTTTAAATCATTTATTATAATTATGCTTTAAATGATCCAGTCCTAAATGTAGCCGGCTTTTTGTTGTTTACTGGTAGCTGGTGACATTTGGAATTGACTAGACATTTGCAATAATTTGACTACTTTTCACATACAGAGAACTGAACTGCTTCTTGCAATTGAATTGGGAAAGTGTATCTAGATCCCTGTGGTCCCCTCCCTTTCTACCCTATCTCAGTGATATTATATACTCTTTTCCCCCAGAGGCAGCAAGAGGAAGCAAAGCTGGGACTTCAGATCAGACATATTTTGCAACTTTCAAAGGCAAAAGTTTGTATGAAAAAGCACAGAACTGGTTATATACTTTGGTTGTGAGATTTGACCCTGTACAGGTCCATGCTGATTTGGAAGTGAAAGTTGCAGAGATGGCTAAGACCTTGTGATACAGGGATTGAGATTGTAAATTCAGTCCATGTGCCAGCCATTTTCCTTTCCATATTAGCTCTCTCTTATCTTCACTTAAAGTTTTGTGGCTTATAGGTGGAGAAACAGGTTCAGAGAGGTTGAGAGGTTTGCCAAAGGCCACACAGCTCTCAATGAGTTGGGAAAAAGGAGGAAATACTTTTGGCTCTGGGTTCAATACTTTCTCCAACCTGCCCCAAGGGCTGCCTTTATGATCCTGCAGTGTTTATCAAGCAACACCAGAGTGTGATACGTGTTATAAAAGTGCACCCCCATTTGAATGGCAGGATTCAGAGCAGTGAAGTAACTGATTCACCCAGGACCACACCTTGAGAGACAAGAACGTGACTTTGATCCAGTTTCCTGAGTCCAAGTTCAAAATTCTTTTCATAAAGCACAATTTTTTGGTCCAGAAGTCAAGTAGGTAATATGTCCTGGGTCATCAGTGGGCTGGGGAAGGTCATGGCTATGTCAGTTGGAAGTCATTCCCTTTTAAATGTGGGATTGAGTTTCCAGAAAATATTCATGTTTTGTGACTTCCTAAGATAATTTCTGGGCTCCTTCCTGTTTCCTTCTCTCCCCTGAGCTTCATCTTCCCAAACAAGCCACCTTGAACTCAGGGTATAGTTTCTCCACAACAACCCCTTCATCAGCCATCTCCCCCACTTCTTCTTCCTCACTCTCTCTGCTTTTTTTCTCCTTAAAACACTCATCTACCAACTGAAAAGCATGGGTTTTTCTCTATATTAACATCTGGCAAATGACTCGACCTATCTGAGCCTCAGGCTCTTCATTGTAAAGAGGTATCTCTAAATTGCTAATATCTAAAATCAAGGATGAGTCCTCTGACTTATTTATGTTTGTGCCCCTAGAACCCAGCTTGGCTCCTACACATAGTAAATAAATGACCATGTCCTACAAGGACTTTGTATGGATTACGTGAGATAAACTATGGAACTGACCTAGCACAGGTCTTAGCACTGATGAATTTTTAAAGTCAGCCACTGTCCTTAGGAATCAGTAAACCTTCCTGCACAGGGAGTTTATATTCTCCAGATTTAATGGCAATGGAACAGAAGTAGGAGGAAGATTTAAGGATTTATTTCCTTCTGATGATCAGAAGTGCTCTCTGCAGTGGTGCCATTGACCTGATAAATTGTAGCATTAGTCTCAATGTTGATGAGTCTCTGACCTGCTCCAAACGCTGAGCCATCCCGACACTGAGTCATCTACTCCTTCTATGCTGAGCTCTGCACTAGACTGAGCTGCAGGTGCTAATGGAGTGCCCTTATAGGAGCACCGCGCTTTACAGTTTATCCTTTTCCTCCATCACCCTTGCCCACTCTGCATCTCACAGGTCATAATACTGAGGTCCCAGAGGTGACATGACTTGTACACACAGTACCCCCAGGAATGGAAATGGGATTTCCAACCAGGTCTTCTGATTCCAACCTTCCTGTTCTTCCTAACATTTGTTTATCACATGTGCACCTCTTCTGAACACCCTGCCTACTTCCTCTGAAAGACTTGACCACAGGATTCTTATTCTGTTAGAATGCACTTCCTACCTAATGCCCTCATCCAAATATCACCTGGTGTGAGGTGATACGATGAGTCAATCCCTTGCTCAGGCTTCTGTTATTGTGAAGAAGCAAAGATAATGCTCAAACATATACACATCGCAGTCTAAGTAAACAAGAGGAACAGGAATAGGAGAAAAAAAAAAAACTGTAAAAAGTGCACTTAGGATATTGATCTGACTCATTGATTCTTTTTCATTTTTTTAAAAGTATGGTAAAATATATATAAAACATAAAATTTATCATTTTTACCATTTTTAAGTGTACAATTCTGGGATATTAAGTATATTCACACTATTATGCAATCATCAACACCATCTGTCTCCAGGACTTTTTTCTTCCATATTTTTTTTCTTGAATATGAAATGCTACTGGCTGAAACAGAATGCAGCCCACACTGGTTTTTCCTTCAGTGCTCTGCCAACTTAACAAACTCTCATGGACTGGAAATCTGAAAGGGCCAATCGGCCACTTTGCTAAGGGAACACTAAGAGCAGTAGCAACAGAAAGGTCAAGTGGGTTTGCCCCCCTGAAAAATGTAGCCATAGTCAGCTAACTGGGGTCACCACACATCTGCATGCAGGAATATGCCCGTGCTCTTAAGAGAAACCAGAGACAAAGGCTTGGGAAATAAAAGCCCTGCTTTTCTGAGTACAGCCTTCCTGCACTTGTCATTCTTCTGTAGGTGCAGAGGATACCGTGTGTGTGCAGGAAAAGCTTTGTACTGACTGAGCTGGCTTGGGAGAGGGCAGAGCCAGAGACTTCTTTCAGGAGGGCAGAATATGTTTCTGGGCTTGGGAGTGGGGTCTGAGAACTTCGAAGGGAGACCCAGAGGTGGAAACAGACAAGCAAGGATAAGCAGCTAAATGCTGTGAAACAGACATACAGCAGACATGGAAGAACACACACACACAACCCACAACACTAATAATCACTGACATTTGCCGAGGGGTTTATCAGTGCCAGGCACTATTCTAAGTGAAATGAGCAAAGCCCGGGGAGTTTAAGGAACTTGATTGTGGTCAGCCAGCTCCTTTGGGGATCTACAAAGGGTCTACTTTAACTATGGAATTTAAATGGGTTGAATTAAACTTATAAAACTCATGAGTTGGGAATAGGAGAACCAAGCCAGTAAGTAATAGCCCTGGCAGATCAAGAAGCTTGGTGTTCATCTAGCAGCCATAGGGAGCTGTGGAAGGCAGTTGAGGATGGGCATGACCCAGTTATTTATTATACAAGTGTGCGTTAAATGATCCCTCTGACAAGGCTGCCTTCCATGTTTTAGAGTGGGAGAGGTTACTAGTGCTCTTCTCAGGTACAGAGAGGTATGGCTTGGAAAGGATAACTCAGGTGGGCTGAGTCCCATGGTCCTAAGGCTACTCCTACTCAAAGTAGTGTCAAGCCCATCATTTTGCATCTGTGTGTCAATGTCATATGTGATGGGCAAGCTTTCAGGCTTGTGGCTCTGCCCTTCCATCTTCCAGAGGACTCTTTCTTCCCCAGCTCATACATGAACTCTCAAGTTCAGAAAGGTGTATACAAAATGTTAGTGCAGAAGAATGCAAGATATTGTGGATGGTATCACATTGCACATGAGATCATATACACTTACAAGCCACTTGTTAGGTGTTTCAGGGATGGACAATAGGCTCCACACCCACACGCCTGGTGTCATCAGTGGGTACCATTGCCAGGAATAACGCACTGAGAAGTCTGAGTGGGTGCTGGGCTGAGGGCATGCTGGCAGCGCTCTGTGGGCTGGGCAAGCCTTGAGAGGGTCCAGGGGAGGGAAGTGGTAGCACCTATGCCATGTATTTGCCATGTAGCAGGCTATTCGAATAAGCTGAGTGTGCCCTCTGCCTCTTTGGAGTTCTTATCCATCCCTAAGTCTGCAACTTTTCAGGCTCTTTGTTGGTGACAGAGTGTACAACCGGCTCCGTTCATCAGAACTCGGCATGTCTGCTCGAAGCACTTGTTCTGTGTACATCATCCTCTGGCTCTGGGCTCCGCATCCAGTGTGAATTACTCCCTGCTTCTGATGTTACACCAATTCTTTTGAGGCAGTACTAATGAGAAATGGTGACGGTGCTTGCATCTTAGGAAGGATAAGTTGGTCTTAGAAATTCTGCTTATAAAGACTGATCTAGTTGAGGGTGAGTTCATGCCGCTGAGAACCTTCAGCAGAGGATGGGCTAAGGATTCTGGCAACCCTGGCCTAAAATCCTTCCTTGGACAAGTTATGTATCTACTGTGTGTTTGGTTTATTCTTCTATAAAATGGGAAAAATAACTATAATAATATACTAACACAGAAGATCATATCTTAGAAAATTAACTACTGGTTACCAGTAGGGAAGTGGGGAGGGGCAATGTAAGAGTAGGGGGAAAAAGAGTTATTATGGAATTATATGAAATCACACATGTGAAATTTTGATAACTGTAAAGCACCATAGGGTTGAAAGAATCTTTGTCAGTCCCTCAGTCATGTCCAACTCTTTGTGACCGCATGAACTGTAGTCCTCCAGGCTTCTCTGTCCATGGGATTCTCCAGACGGGAATACTGGAGTAGGTTGCCATTTCCTCCTCCAAGGTATCTTCCCGACCCAGGGATCAAACCCATGTCTCTTCTGTCTCCTGCATTGGCAGGTGGATTCTTTACCACTGCACCACCTGGGAAGCCAATTTAAAAATAAAAGTTAAATTTAAACATTAAAAAAAATTAATTGGGAATTTGAGATGGATTGGGAGTTTGGGATTAGCAGATCTATTATATGTAGATTGGATAAATAACAAGTTCCTACTATGTGGCACAGGAAACTATATTCAATATCCTATAATAAGCCATATTGGAAAAGAATATGAAAAATAATATATATATTATATATATACATATATCTGAATCACTTTGTTAGACACCAGAAACTAATATAACACTCTAAATTAACTATGCTTCAATGAAATAATTTTTTTTTAATTGTAAGTATTCTTAACCGAGTGGCCAGATTAACCAACATTCTCCTTTCCTTCTATGCATCACACTCATGAACATCCCCCCTACCCCCAGCATGCTGACTACTCATGACTAAGGGCTACTCTTTAATATACACACTCACTTCTGTGCAAGTGACCAGCTACTGGTCCCGATCACATTTCCTAAAAAGTTCCTGCTCTCTCTGCCTAGAGGTAGCACAGTGTGACGTCTAAGAGCCTGGAGTCAGAACCCGGTCTTGCCTGGGCTCAAACCTTGCCTCTGTCACTTAGCAGTTCTGCAGCCTTGGGCAGACTGTCTTAACCTCTCTGTGTTCAGTTTCTTCCTTTGTCAAATGAAGAAGTTAATCATATCTGTCTCATAGGGTCTGTCTATAAGGATTACATGAGCCAATATTTTAAAAGCACTTCAAATAGTACTTGATGCATACTAAGTGTTAACCAGTAAGAGTTTTTTATGACGATGAAGACATGGGCATATAGTGGATTCTTACATATTAGATCCACCGCTCCTGCTGAGTCCAAGTTCAATTTTTTTTTATAATTTGTTTCTTGGTTCTGAAGAATGGTATGCATCAGTGGTAGAATGTGGTCTCCTGCTGACAGGATTCTGGTTAACTGCTCAACCATTTTCTTGCCTTCAGCAGACACATCCTTTGGTGATGGCATCACAGGACATCACTGGCCACATTTGACAAGGTGGAGTTTCTCAAGGCAGTTGCCTGGGAGGAGAGGATGGCTGCAGGTCAGGAATGAAGAGCTGAGGGAAGGCGGGGTGGGTGAAAAGTTGACTAGAAAATTGTAATGTCAATATTAGCAGACAGGCTAATGAAGGACTGCAATTTGCAGATAAGTATCTCCTGCATTCTCTCTCTTCAAGGGAGATGGCATATGCAAATCAGGATCAGCTGAGCCTGGCCTGGGAGCTGTGCAGTGTTTGTATGAGAGGGTGCCTCAAGTATGGGAGGGTGACCTCCCGGCTGAACAAATGGTGACCTTTAAGTGTCTGCAGTCTCTATAGATAAGCCATGTGCACAAATAGGGCAAGCAGGAAATTGGGGAAGAAATCAGCCCAATAAAGAACATTCTTGGTGTTAAGAAAAATATGAAAGTAAAATTTAGAATAATAGGTAACTAATGAGAACCTGGGGAAGTCTGTTGTGGGGACTGGAACTTTCACAGCAATGTGAGAACACCGTTGGTATAATTGTTCTCCGGTTTGTGAGTTGCCCACCTGGCAGCCCTGTAGAGGAGCTAATGGTGACCTCCTTCAAGAAGACATGCCACGGGCCGCGCCTCCCAGGACTGCAGTTGGCAGAGCCTCTGTCTCCGCAGCAGACCACTGCTGACTCATGCCTCCTCAGGAGACCCTCGAACACTCAAGGCGGGCCTGGCTCAGTCTCCTGTGGGGGTCATCACTCCTTTCCCTCAGTCCTTGCACACAGTGTTTTGTTTGTGCCCTCTAAGTGTCTCTGGCAGCTACAAGGTTTGATTTTAAATGTGATTGTGACCCTCCTACCATCTTATTGCAGCTTCTCCTTTGCCGTTGGTCATCCAACCTGAAGATCTGGCATAGGGACTGAGTATCCCCAGGCAATCTGACTTTGAAGGTCAGCAGGATTTGATTACAGAACTTCCACAGGACTGGGAAAACAGAGACACTGGGAGGGCACAAACCAAACCGTGTGCACCAGGACCCTGGAGAAACAGTGACCCCTACAAGAGATGAGCCAGACTTGCCTGTGTGTGCCTGGTGGGGGTGTGGGTCAACAGTGGCCTGCCATGGGGTCAAGTGCACTGACTACAACAGTCCTGAGAGGCCAAGTGTGCTGACAAAAGTCCTTTTGAAGGAGGTAGCCATTATCACCATTCAGTTCAGTTCAGTCCAGTTCAGTCGCTCAGGCGTGTCCGACTCTTTGCGACTCCATGAACTGCAGCACGCCGGGCCTTCCTGTCCATCACCAACTGCCAGAGTCCACCCAAACCCATGTCCGTTGAGTTGGTGATGCCATCCAACCATCTCATCCTCTGTTGTTCCCTTTTACTCCTGAACACAAACTTTCCCAGCATCAGGGTCTTTTCAAAGGAGTCAGCTCTTCGCATCAGGTGGTCAAAGTATTGGAGTTTCAGATTCAACATCAGTCCTTCCAATGAACACCCAGGACTGATCTCCTTTAGGATGGACTGGTTGGATCTCCTTGCAGTCCAAGGGACTCTCAAAAGTCTTCTCCAACACCACAGTTCAAAAACATCAATTCTTCGGCACTCAGCTTTCTTTATAGTCCAACACTCACATCCATACATGACCACTGGAAAAATCATAGCCTTGACTAGACGGACCTTTGTTGGCAAAGTAATGTCTCTGCTTTTTAATATGCTGTCTAGGTTGGTCATAACTTTCCTTCCAAGGAGTAAGCGTCTTTTAATTTCATGGCTGCAATCATCATCTGCAGTGATTTTGGAGCCCAGAAAAATAAAGTCAGCCACTGTTTCCACTGTTTCCCCATCTATTTGCCAAGAAGTGATGGGACCAGATGCCATGATCTTAGTTTTCTGAATGTTAAGCTTTAAGCCAACTTTTTCACTCTCCTCTTTCACTTTCATCAAGAGGCTCTTTCGTTCCTCTTCACTTTCTGCCATAAGGGTGGTGTCATCTGCATATCTGAGGTTATTGATATTTCTTCCAGCAATCTTGATTCCAGCTTGTGCTTCCTCCAGCCCAGCGTTTCTCATGATGTACTCTGCATATAAGTTAAATAAGCAGGGTGACAATATACAGCCTTAACGTACTCCTTTTCCTATTTGGAACCAGTCTGTTGTTCCATGTCCACTTCTAACTGTTGCATCCTGACCTGGACACAGATTTCTCAAGGGGCAGGTCAGGTGGTCTTGTATTCCCATCTCTTGAAGAATTTTCCACAGTTTATTGTGATCCACACAGTCAAAGGCTTTGGCATAGTCAATAAAGCAAAAATCGATGTTTTTCTGGAAATCTCTTGCTTTTTTGATGATCCAGCAGATGTTGGCAATGTGATCTCTGGTTCCTCTTCCTTTTCTAAAACCAGCTTGAACATCTGGAAGTTCACGGTTCACATATTGCTGACGCTTGGTACAGCACTTTCACAGTGTCATCTTTCAGGATTTGAAATAGCTCAACTGGAATTCCATCACCTCCACTAGCTTTGTTCATAGTGATGCTTCCTAAGGCCCAGACATTCCAGGATGTCTGGCTCTAGGTGAGTGATCACAGCATCATGATTATCTGGGTCATGAAGATCTTTTTTGTACAGTTCTTCTATGTATCCTTGCCACCTGTTCTTAATATCTTCTGCTTCTGTTAGGTCCATAGCATTTCTGTCCTTTATGGAACCCATCTTTGCATGAAATGTTCCCTTGGTATCTCTAATTTTCTTGAAAAGATCTCTAGTCTTTCCCATTCTATTGTTTTCCTCTATTTCTTTACATTGATCACTGAGGAAGGCTTTCTTATCTCTCCTTGCTATTCTTTGGAACTCTGCATTCAAATGGGAATATCTTTCCTTTTCTCCTTTGCTTTTGGCTTCTCTTCTTCTCACAGCTATTTGTAAGGCCTCCTCAGACAGCCATTTTGCTTTTTTGCATTTCTGTTCCTTGGGGATGGTCTTGATTCCTGTCTCCTTTACAATGTCATGAACCTCCATCCATATTTCCTCAGGCACTCTGTCTGTCAGATCTAGTCCCTTAAATCTATTTCTCACTTCCACTGTATAATCATAATAGGTTTGATTTAGGTCATACCTGAATGATGTAGTGGTTTTTTCCACTTTCTTCAGTTTAAATTTGAATTTGGCAATAAGGAGTTCATAATCTGAGCCACAGTCAGCTCCTGGTCTTTTTTCTGCTGACTGTATAGAGCTTCTCCATCTTTGGCTGCAAAGAATATAACCAATCTGGTTTTGGTGTCGACCATCTGGTGATGTCCATGTGTAGAGTCTTCTCTTGTGTTGTTGGAAGAGGGTGTTTGCTATGACCAGTGCATTCTCTTGGCAGAACTCTATTAGACTTTGCCCTGCTTCATTCTGTAATCCAAGGCCTGTTACTCCAGGTGTTTCTTGACTTCCTACTTTTGCATTCCAGTCCCCTATAATGAAAAGGACATCTTTTTTGGATGTTAGTTCTAGAAAGTCTTGTATGTCTTCATAGAACTGTTCAACTTCAGCTTCTTCAGCATTACTGGTAGGGGCATAGACTTGGATTACCATGATATTGAATGGTTTGCCTTGGAAACAAACAGAGATCATTCTGTTATTTTTGAGATTGCATTCAAGTACTGCATTTCGCACTCTTTTGTTGACGATGATGGCTACTCCATTTCTTCTAAGGGATTCTTACCCACAGTAGTAGAAATAATGGTCATCTGAATTAAATTCATCCATTCCAGTCCATTTTAGTTTGCTGATTCCTAGAATGTCGACATTCATTCTTGCCATCTCCTGTTTGACCACTTCCAGTTTGCCTTGATTCATGGACCTAACATTCCAGGTTCCTATGTAATATTGTTCTTTACAGCATTGAACCTTGCTTCTATCACCAGTCCCATCCACAACTGGGTGTTGTTTTTGCTTTGGCTGCATCCCTTCATTCTTTCTGGAGTTATTTATCCACTGATCACCAGTAGCATATTGGGTACCTGCCAACTTGGGGAGTTCATCTTTCAGTGTCCTATCTTTTTGCCTTTTCATGCTGTTCCTGGGGTTCTCAAGGCAAGAATATTGAAGTGGTTTGCCATTCCCTTCTCCAGTGGACCACATTCTGTCAGACCTCTCCACCCTGACCCGTCCATCTTGGGTGGCCCCACATGACATGGCTTAGTTTCATTGAATTAGACAAGGCTGTGGTCCTGTGATCACATTGGCTAGTTTTCTGTGATTGTGGTTTCAGTCTGTCTGCCCTCTGATGCCCTCTCTCAGTACCTACTGTCTTACTTGGGTTTCTCTTACCTTGGACATGGGGTATCTCTTCACGGTTGTTCCAGCAAAATGCAGGCACTGCTCCTTACCTTGGACGTGGCATAGCTCCTCTGGGCCCGCAGCCCCTGTCCTTGGACATGTCACCATTACTCCTACTATAGTTTGGCCTCAGGCCAAAGTATAGGGAGAGAACACAGCCCCACCCATCAGCATATAATTGGATTAAAGATTTACTGAGCATTGCCTGACTTTATCCACAGATGACACCACCCTTATGGCAGAAAGCAAATAACTAAAGAACTTCTTGATGAAAGTGAAAGAGAAGAGTGAAAAAGTTGGCTTAAAGCTCAACATTCAGAAAGCTAAGATCATGGCTTCCAGTCCCATCACTTCATGGCAAATAGATGGGGAAACAGTGAAAACAGTGGCTGACTTTATTTTTCTGGGCTCCAAAATCACTGCAGATGGTGACTGCAGCCATGAAATTAAAAGACGCTTACTCCTTGGAAGAAAAGTTATGACCAACCTAGACAGCATATTAAAAAGCAGAGACATTACTTTGCCAACAAAGGTCTGTCTAGTCAAGGCTATGGTTTTTCTGGTAGTCATGTATGGATGAAAGAATTGGAGTATAAAAAAACTGAGCGCCAAAGATTTGATACTTTTGAACTGTGGTGTTGGAGAAGACCCTTGAGAGTCCCTTGGACTGTGAGGATATCCAACCAATCCATCCTAAAGGAAATCAGTACTGAATATTCATTGGAAGGACTGATGCTGAAGCTGAAACTTCAGTACTTTGACCACCTGATGCAAAGAGCTGACTCATTTGAAAAGACCCTGATGCTGGTAAAGATTGAAGGCAGGATAGCATGACTGACTCAATGGATATGAGTTTGAGTAAGCTCCTGGAGTTGGTGACGGACGGGGAAGCCTGGCGTGCTGCAGTCCATGGGGTCACAAAGAATCAGACGTGACTAAGCAACTGAACTGAACTGACTGAGTATGGCCTTGCCCACCAGAACAAGACCTAGTTTTCCCCACAGCCAGTCCCTCCCATCAGGAAGCTTCCACAAGTCTCTTATCCTCATCCATCAGAGGACTGACAAAATGAAAATCATATTCACAGAAAACTAACCAGACTGATTACATGAACCACAACCTTGCCTTACTCAAAGAAACCATGAGCCATGCTGTGTAGGGCCACCCAAGACAGACGTATCATGGTAGAGAGTTCTGACAAAACATGGTCCCCTGAAGAAGGGAATGGCAAACCACTTCAGTATTCTTACCTTGAGAACCCCATGAACAGTATGAAAAGGGAAAAAGATATGAAACTGAAAGATGGACCCCAAGGTAGGTAGGTGTCCAATGTGCTACTTTAGAAGACTGGAGAAATAGCTCCAGAAGGAATGAAGAGACTGAGCTAAAGTGGAAACAATGCCGAGCTGTGGGTGTGCCTGGTGGTGAAAGTAAAGTCCAATGCTGTAAAGAACAATATTGCACAGGAACCTGGAATGGTAGGTCCATGAATCACAGTAAACTGGGAGTGATCAAACAGGAAATGGAAAGGGTGAACATCAATATTTTAGCAATTAGTGAACTAAAATGGACTAGAATGTGCGAATTTAATTCAGATGACCTTTATGTCTACTACTGTGGGCAAGAATCCCTTAGAAGAAATGGAGTAGCCATCATCGTCAGCAAAAGAGACCGAAATGCAGTACTTTGGTACAATCTCAGACACGACAGAATGATCTCTGTTTGTTTCCAAGGCAAACCATTCAATATCATGGTAATCCAAGTCTATGCCCCAACCACTAATGCCAAAGAAGCTGAAGTTGAATAGTTCTATGAAGACATACAAGACCTTCTATAACTAACACTGAAAAAAGATGTCCTTTTCATCATAGGAGACTGGAATGCAAAAGTAGGAAGTCAAGAGATACTTGGAGTAACAGACAAGTTTGGCCTTGTAGTACAAAATGAAGAAGGGCAAAGGCTAACAGAGTTTTGCCAAGAGAACGCACTGGTCATAGCAAACACCCTCTTCCAACAACACAAGAGATAATTCTGCACATGGACATTACCAGATGGTCAATACCAAAATCATATTGATTATATTCTTTGTAGCTGAGGATGGAGAAGCTCTATACAGTCACCAAAAATAAGACCGGGAGCTGACTGTGGTTCAGATCATGAAGTCCTCATTGCAAAATTCAGACTTAAATTGAAGAATGTAGGAAAAACCACTAGGCCATTCAGGTCTGACCTAAATCAAATCCCTTATGATTATATGGTGGAAGTGAGAAGTAGATTCAAGGGATTAGATCTGATTGATAGAATGCCTGAAGAACAATGGGCAGAGGTTCTTAACATTTTATAGGAGGCAGTGATCAAAAGCATCCCCTAGAAAAAGAAATGCAAAAAGGCAAAATGGTTGCCTGAGGAGGCCTTACAAATAGCTGAGAAAAGAAGAGAAGCAAAAGGCAAGGGAGAAAAGGAAAGATACACTCATATGAATGCAGAGTTCCGGAAAATAGCAAGAAGAGATAAGGAAACCTTTTAAAGTGAACAATGCAAAGAATTAGAGGAGAACAACAGAATGGGGAAGACTGGAGATCTCTTCAAAAAAATTAGAGATACCAAGGGAAGATTTCATGCAATGATGGACACAATAAAGGACAGAAACAGTATGGACCTAACGGAAGCAGAAAATATTAAGAAGAGGTGGCAAGAATACACTGAATAACAATACAAAAAAAGATCTTCATGACCCAGTAACCACAATGATGTTTATCATGGTTAACCACTCACCTATAGCCAGACATCCTGCAGTGTGAAGTCAAGTGGGCCTTAGGAAGCATCACCGTGAACAAAGCTAGTATAGGTGATGTAATTCCAGCTGAGCTATTTCAAATCCTAAAAGATGATGCTGTTAAACTGGAATTAGAACTGCCATATGACCCAGCAATCCCACTTCTGGGCATACACACTGAGGAAACCAGATCTGAAACAGACACATGCACCCCAATGTTCATCGCAGCACTGAATATAATTGCCAGGACATGGGAGCAACCTAGATGCCCATCAGCAGATGAATGGATAAGGAAGCTGTGGTACATATACACCATGGAATATTACTCAGCCATTAAAAAGAATTCATCTGAATCAGTTCTAATGAGATGGATGAAACTGGAGCCCATTATACAGAGTGAAGTAAGCCAGAAAGATAAAGACCAATACAGTATACTAACACATATATATGGAATTTAGAAAGATGGTAACGATAACCCTATATGCAAAACAGAAAAAGAGACACAGACGTACAGAACAGACTTTCGGACTCTGTGGGAGAAGGTGAGGGTGGGATGTTTTGAGAGAACAACATCGAAATATGTATATTATCAAGGGTGAAAGAGATCACCAGTCCAGGTTGGATGCATGAGACAAGTGCTCGGGCCTGGTGCACTGGGAAGACCCAGAGGGATCGGGTGGAGAGGGAGGTGGGAGGGGGGATTGGGATGGGGAATACATGTAAATCCATGGCTGATTCATGTCAATGTATGGCAAAAACCACTACAATATTGTAAAGTAACTAGCCTCCAACTAATAAAAAATAAATGGAAAAAAAATATATGAACAAAAATAAATAAATAAATAAATAAATAAAGTGGTGCACTCAGTGTGCCAGCAAATTTGGAAAACTCAGCAGTGGCCACAGGACTGGAAAAGGTCAGTTTTCATTCGAGTCCCAAAGAAGGGCAATGCCAAAGAATCTTCACTCTTCCACACAGTTGCACTTATTTCACATGCTAGCAAGGTAATACTCAAAATCCTTTAAGACAGGCTTCAGCAATATGGGAACTGAGAATTTCCAGATGTGCAAGCTGGATTTTAAAAAGGCAGAGGAACCAGAGATCAAATTTTCAACATCCGTTGAATGATAGAAAAATCTAGAGAATTCTGGAAAAAAACATCTACTTCTGTTTCATTGACTATGCTAAAGCCTGACTGTGTAAACCATAACAAAGTGGAAAACTATTAAAAGAGATAGGAATACCATACCACCTCACCTGCCTCCTAAAAAACCTGTATACAGGTCAGGAAGCAACAGTTAGCACCCAACATGGAACAACGGACTGGTTCCAAATTGGGAAAGGAGTACGTCAAAGCTGTATATTGTCACCCTGATTATTTAACTTCTATGCAGAGTACATCATGTGAAATGCTGGGCTTGATGAAGCACAAGCTGGAATCAAGATTGCTGGGAGAAATATCAATAACCTCAGACATGCGGATGACAACATCCTTATGGCAGAAAGTGAAGAAGAACTAAAGAGCCTCTTGATGAAGGTGAAAGAAGAGAGTGAAAAACCTGGCTTAAAACTCTAACATTCAAGAAACGAAGATCATGGCATCCAGTCTCATCACCTCATGGCAGATAGATGGAGAAACAATGGAAACAGTGACAGATTTTATTTTCCTGGGCTCCAAAATGACTGTGGATGGTGACTCAGCCATGAAATTAAAAGATGCTTGCTCCTTGGAAGAAAACAAGTGACAAACATAGACAGTGTATTAAAAAGCAGAGACATTACTTTGCGGACAAAGGTCTGTCTAGTCAAAGCTATGGTTTTTCCAGTAGTCACGTATGGATGTGAGAACTTGACAATGAAAAAGGCTGGGTGCCGAAGAATTGATTCTTTTGAGCTGTAGTGCTGGAGAAGACTCTTGAGAGTCCCTTGGACAGCAAGGAGATCCAAGCAGTCCATCCTAAAGGAGATCAGTCCCTGAATATTTATTGGAAGGAGTGATGCTGAAGCTGAAGCTCCAATAGTTTGCCCACCTAATGGGAAGAACTGATTCATTTCAAAAGACCCTGATGTTGGGAAAGATTGAAGGCAGGAGGAGAAGGGGACAACAGAGGTCGAGATAGTTTGATGGCATCACTGACTCAATGATAGGAGTTTGAGCAAACTTCAGGAGATGGTGAAGAACAGGGAGGTCTGGCATGCTGCAGACCATGGGGTCACAAAGAGTTGGAAACGACTGAGTGATTGAAAAACCATGAACACATGAGAACCTCCTGTATAGCACAGGAAACCCTACTCAGTCCTCTACAGTGACCTCAATGACCTAAGTGGGAAGAAACCTAAATAAAGAGTGGATATACGTATATGTATAGCTGGTTCACTTTATCGTACAGTGGAAACTAACACAACATTGTAAAGCAACTATATTCCAATAAAAATTAATTTTTAAAAAGGAAAAGAAATGAGAACAGGGAAAGGAGGAGGGTGAGAGGAAGGAAAACAGTTCATATATATGCACTATGCGGCAGGCATTTGTCCAACATTTATTGTTAGCTTCTTTATGCTTCAGCACAACTCCGTGAGGTGAACATTGATATCCCCATTTTACAGATGAGGAATCAAACTGGAAGAGCCCAGCATGACCCAGGTACCATGCGGCAGGGTTAAATGCCCAGGTTCATCTGATTTTTAACCCTAGTGATCTTTCTCATACCTCACAGCCTTCATAGGTTAAAACCTGACCTCAGGGTCATTTCCCCATTGTTGTTATTGGCAGGATGGGTCAGTGGTTAAAGCTAGGTTGTCAAAGTCAATAAGACATAGTTTTATTTCCTACCTTGACTGCTTACCACCTCTTAATCTTAACTGCCCTGCCTTCTCTGAGCAGAGCCCCTTTGTCTTTAGGAGGGAATTAGCACCCTAGGTTTGCTTTGAAAAAATGGATTGAGAGCGTGAGAGAGAAAAAGGTAATGGATTACAGTGTACAATGCTCTGACAATGTTCCATAAACAGAATATCCTTCTTCTTGGTATTTTCAGTTTTATTATTTTGATCATTAATTTAGTGCATCATCTCAGGTATGCCAGGTATTTGGATTCTGTGTAACTCTGAGCTTGTTGAGGACTGGGAGCCAAAATTGGAAACTCATCAAGGTTTGAGATCCAGAAAGAACCTCAGAAAAGCCATTAAATTCCAACCCTGCATTCTGCAGATGGGAAAAACTAATCTCAGAAAAGCGAAGTCGTTTGTCCAAGGTGGTGGAGAATGATAAGTAGCACCTCTAGCGTCATAACACCTATCGAGCTTCTAGGCATGTGAAAAACAGTCTCTTAGAAGTATTTATTCAGCTAATTCTGCTTTCTTACTCTTCCTTAAACTCAGAGTAGCCTGTATGGTATTTTTTCATTCATGAACTGGTTGTGAATCTTGTTATCTGACTCTAGGGGAAGTGTCTGTGGAGTCCCTGGCCCACCTGCCTTTGGCGTGTGGCTTCTCTTCCAACTCACTAACCCTGCTTCACTTTTCTCCAGGGACAGATAGGAAATTAGTAGCCATGTTAGCACTTGTGAACAGCAGAGCAGTTCTGATGGAGAATAGGGAAGAGTTTTTCATGTTGTGGTTATTTGCGGCATTTCATCAGCCAACAGTGTAAATTAAATTAATTAAAAAGCATTGTACATTTCTAATTCCAACACTGGATTCACTCAGTGGCCATGGAAATTTTGAATAATGGATAATAGTCATCTCTGATTTCTCAACATATGTTCTTTCACTTACACAGCTGTGAAAAAATTATATTTATATATTTGTTGATGCATAATTTCCAGCCTGAAAACAGAATTGATATTAGCATTAAGCTGCCAACAGGTGTCATTTTTTTCCCTTCTCTTTCTGGTGAGCTGGAATAATCCTTTCTTTGGCAGGAAATCAGTATTTTTTCACAGTCATTTTTGCATCCTTAAGAACGCCTTTAAAATTATTTTCTACTTGATGAAACACATCCTCTCAAGGCTTCATTATTTTCACCCTGGTGTTATCTGATTGAATATTTCAATCACAAAAAACTTGGGAGACTTGAGTCATTTCCTACTCAAAACGGCATGGAACTACAGCTGGGAATGTTGATACTATTTTGAAGGTCTTTTTTTTTTGTTCTGCTAAGAAATAACTGTAAGTTTAATAACCCCATTGCATTAAGCCTGGATACTATGTGTTTTAATTATGGTTACAAGGTATCTTTTAGGTAAAATTAATCAAGTCAAACACTGCATTCATTACTGCATTACTGATTACTGCATCAAATTCAAGGTGGCCAGTAGAAAAAAGATTCCCAGGAGACTTTGTTGGTTTTTTTCAAAGTTGTGTTTTTGGTTGTGTTTTTTTTTTTTTTTTTTTTTTTTTTAATGTCTGCCAAAAAAGTTCTCCAGGACTCCAACAGAGTAATAAAGGAAAAAAAAAAAAACAAAAATAAAAAAGTGAAAGTTGCTCAGTTGTGTCCAACTCTTTGCGACCCCATGGGCTGTAGTCCATGGAATTCTCCAGGCCAGAATACTGGAGTGGGTAGCCTTTCCCTACTCCAGGGTATCTTCCAAAGCCAGGGATCAAACCCAGGTCTCCCACATTGCAGGCAGATTCTTTACCAGATGAGCCACAAAGGAAGCTGAGTGGAATGGAAATTTGATAGACATCCTAAAATTTAATTCTATTCCAGTGTATTCCTTCCCAGTTAGTATTACATCCATCTTTACCTCCACCTCCCCAGCCCACACTATTCTAGACTATCTCTAAAGTCCTTTAACTGACCTTTTTTGTTGCTCCCTATTACCTCCCCAAATCTCAGGTCCTCCCCTGTGGTTGAGTTCTTTTATGTAAAGGCACATTTAATATGAATTGCCTTACTTAATACCACTCTATGGTGGCTCTCCCTTGTCCTAGGGATAAACTCAGAATTCTTGAGATGTACACACAACATCCTTCATTTATGATCTGGTCTCCTCTGCCACACATTTTTCTGTGTCATGCTCAGTTACTACCCTCTTCAGATCTATGTTGCAGCCATATGGAGCTTCCTGGAGTTCCAGGAGCAAATATGTTTTTCCATTTCAAGCTTCAAAGACTTTATTCAAGCCACCTCCTTTGCCTGGTTATCCCACGCTATCCTTGTCCAGACTATCTTCTTCAAAATCCAGGTTAGGAGGCTTCTTGTTGGCAAAGCCTCTCCAGTTTTATCACCAGCACTATTATCATCCTGATACACTTCCACATACAGTGTAGACAGAGTGACTTTCTCCTATGATGTTTCAGGTGATCTTTTTAGTTTCAAAGGGAGTAGATCATAATAGTTAAAACTTTGAATCTAGAGCCAGATTCCCTAGATTCACATCCCATCTCTGTCATTTACTAGATGTGTTAGATTGGGTAGTTAGGTAATCTTTCTGTGCTTTATTTGCCCATTGTGAAGTGGGAGAAATAATTACACTTCCCAGACAGGGTACAATGAGGATTATATGAGACAACATATGTAAAGGACTTAAAAGAGTAGCTGGCTGGTAGTAAGTATGTAACTATTGAACCATATAGATTGGTTCCTCTCTGTTTAACTTTACTGGATCTCTTTAGAGTCATCTTCCTCTGCTAGAGTGAGAGTTCCCTGAGGGCTGGAATGTAGTTCTCCTATCTTTTTGTCTTGAGTGCCTGGAACTGTGCCTTGCATATAACAGGTGCTCAGGAACAGATGTAGGTGGAATGAATGAATAAATCAACGTAGACAGACAATCTGGAAGTTTAGCAATCAGAGAGCCATTTCCCTCCCTTGGTTATATAATGTAGTTATGATGTCCCTGACACTTTTTCTTAATATTTTTTTTTTGTTGTTTTTAACTGAAAAACTCCTCTCCTTTCATGTTTACTAGCTCAAACATGGGATGAGTGTTTGCTGCACATTTGCAAGAGGGTTTGAGTCCAACATCCACACTCTGGTGTCCTGCCTTGTTCTATTTTACTTTCCTTCGCCATTGCCAAAATGAATATCCATTGATGGGATTTCTAGTATTCATCACATGCAACACCAGATGGATCTGAATAGTTTCTCTAACAACCAATTTGCATTTGGACTCAGCTTCCAAAATGCCTTCCCATTATAGCTTCCATTTGCCCTCCACACACTTTGCCATCTTCCACACTGTTCTAAAGACCACACCTCTAATTTTGAAAATCACGGATTGATGTGGTACCAATGAGCAGGTATCAAGTTAAAACAAGAATTGTATTTTATTGCCAAATCATGACTTGCTCATATATTTCAATTTCTACCATGTCGTCTAACACACTTTTTCATTATAATAATGTTTCAAAGAGAATTCCCAAGGTATTACTGGGAGACTGATCTTCTTGTGCCCCTACTGCTCCCGAGGCTTCATCTTGGGGTTATGTTGCCTAGTGGGCTTAGTTCTTGAGCCAAGATTTTCTTGTTAAGGTTGTTATACTTATTTGGGGTTCTGTTAGGTTTCATGAACTTAAATGAAGAGTAAGTAATAAATTCATACAGGAAATTGGGTTAGCATGCGATTAACATCCCGGCTGATGCAGACGGGTATACCAATGATGGAAACATGTGCTTGTATCATGATGAAATGCAGATTAGAGGCCCTGGAGCCAACCCAAGGATATCTGCGCAAAACTGTTTCATCTCTGTCAGCTTTAATCTGGTCGAAAGAGAGCACACTTCAATGCAGTGAGAAAAATGTGAACTCCTAAAATAACCCAGTGGTACTCTGTTTTCCATTAAGATGCTATTAGAATACTCACTTTTCACTTGTGGTATAGGAGAAAGTATACTAACTATAACTTAAAGGATCTGAACTCAAATCTCATCTCAGCCTTTAACTTATACTGTAAAATCTCACTGGGCCTTCGTTTCTGCATCTGTAAAATTAATGGGCTGAGTTAGACTAATAATTTCTCATAGTTTTTTTTTTCTTCTTCTTCATAAAACAAATGACAAGTAATACTCACACACTCCAATGGGCAGACCCATGGTTTTGCACAGTTACCCACATATTAGTTATAGCTGTCCCCTATGCTCCTGCTCAAGTAAGCATATTGTAAAGCAATTGAGTCAGATTGACATTTGAAGATGATCTGAATCCTGTCTAATTTATTTTAAAAATTAAAAATAAAATAATTTGGAAGCTCGGGTACATGATTATTAATTTTTTTTTTAATTAGTTGGAGGCTAATTACTTCACAACACTTCAGTGGGTTTTGTCATACATTGATATGAATCAGCCATAGATTTACACATATTCCCCATCCCGATACCCCCTCCCACCTCCCTCTCCACCCGATTCCTCTGGGTCTTCCCAGTGCACCAGGCCCGAGCACTTGTCTCATGCATCCAGCCTGGACTGGTGATCTGTTTCACCATAGATAGTATAGATGCTGTTCTTTTGAAACATCCCAACCTCACCTTCTCCCACCGAGTTCAAAAGTCTGTTCTGTACTTCTGTGTCTCTTTTTCTGTTTTGCATATAGGGTTATCGTTACCATCTTTCTAAATTCCATATATATGTGTTAGTATGCTGTAATGTTCTTTATCTTTCTGGCTTACTTCACTCTGTATAATAGGCTCCAGTTTCATCCATCTCATTAGGACTGATTCAAATGAATTCTTTTTAACAGCTGAGTAATAGTCCATGGTGTATATGTACCACAGCTTCCTTATCCATTCATCTGCTGATGGGCATCTAGGTTGCTTCCATGTCCTGGCTATTATAAACAGTGCTGCGATGAACATTGGGGTGCATGTGTCTCTTTCAGATCTGGTTTCCTCAGTGTGTATGCCCAGAAGTGGGATTGCTGGGTCATATGGCAGTTCTATTTCCAGTTCTTTAAGGAATCTCCACACTGTTCTCCATAGTGGCTGTACTAGTTTGCATTCCCACCAACAGTGTAAGAGGGTTCCCTTTTCTCCACACCCTCTCCAGCATTTATTGCTTGTAGACTTTTGGATAGCAGCCATCCTGACTGGCGTGTAATGGTACCTCATTGTGGTTTTGATTTGCATTTCTCTAATAATGAGTGATGTTGAGCATCTTTTCATGTGTTTGTTAGCCATCTGTATGTCTTCTTTGGAGAAATGTCTGTTTAGTTCTTTGGCCCATTTTTTGATTGGGTCATTTATTTTTCTGGAATTGAGCTTCAGGAGTTGCTTGTATATTTTTGAGATTAATCCTTTGTCTGTTGCTTCGTTTGCTATTATTTTCTCCCAATCTGAGGGCTGTCTTTTCACCTTACTTATAGTTTCCTTTGTAGTGCAAAAGCTTTTAAGTTTCATTAGGTCCCATTTGTTTATTTTTGCTTTTATTTCCAATATTCTGGGAGGTGGGTCATAGAGGATCTTGCTGTGATTTATGTCGGAGAGTGTTTTGCCTATGTTCTCCTCTAGGAGTTTTATAGTTTCTGGTCTTACATTTAGATCTTTAATCCATTTTGAGTTTATTTTTGTGTATGGTGTTAGAAAGTGTTCTAGTTTCATTCTTTTACAAGTGGTTAACCAGTTTTCCCAGCACCACTTGTTAAAGAGGTTGTCTTTTTTCCATTGTATATCCTTGCCTGCTTTGTCAAAGATAAGGTGTCCATAGGTTCGTGGATTTATCTCTGGGCTTTCTATTCTGTTCCATTGATCTATATTTCTGTCTTTGTGCCAGTACCATACTGTCTTGATGACTGTGGCTTTGTAGTAGAGTCTGAAGTCAGGCAGGTTGATTCCTCCAGTTCCATTCTTCTTTCTCAAGATTACTTTGGCTATTCGAGGTTTTTTGTATTTCCATACAAATTGTGAAATTCTTTGTTCTAGTTCTGTGAAAAATACCGTTGGTAGCTTGATAGGGATTGCATTGAATCTATAGATTGCTTTCGGTAGAATAGCTATTTTGACAATATTGATTCTTCCAATCCATGAGCATGGTATGTTTCTCCATCTGTTTGTGTCCTGTTTGATTTCTTTCATCAGTGTTTTATAGTTTTCTATGTATAGGTCTTTTGTTTCTTTAGGTAGATATACTCCTAAGTATTTTATTCTTTTTGTTGCAATGGTGAATGGTATTGTTTCCTTAATTTCTCTTTCTGTTTTTTCATTGTTAGTATATAGGAATGCAAGAGATTTCTGTGTGTTAATTTTATATCCTGCAACTTTACTGTATTCATTGATTAGCTCTAGTAATTTTCTGGAAGAGTCTTTAGGGTTTTCTATGTAGAGGATCATGTCATCTGCAAACAGTGAGAGTTTCACTTCTTCTTTTCCTATCTGGATTCCTTTTACTTCTTTTTCTGCTCTGACTGCTGTGGCCAAAACTTCCAACACTATGTTGAATAGTAGTGGTGAGAGTGGGAACCCTTGTCTTGTTCCTGATTTCAGGGGAAATGCTTTCAATTTTTCACCATTAAGGATGATGCTTGATGTGGGTTTGTCATATATAGCTTTTATTATGTTGAGGTATGTTCCTTCTATTCCTGCTTTTTGGAGAGTTTTAATCATAAATGAGTGTTGAATTTTGTCAAAGGCTTTCTCTGCATCTATTGAGATAATCATATGGTTTTTATCTTTCAATTTGTTAATGTGGTGTATTACATTGATTGATTTGCAGATATTAAAGAATCCTTGCATTCCTGGGATAAAGCCCACTTGGTCGTGGTGTATGATTTTTTTAAATATGTTGTTGGATTCTGTTTGCTAGAATTTTGTTAAGGATTTTTGCATCTATGTTCATCAGTGATATTGGCCTGTAGTTTTCTTTTTTTTTTGGCATCCTTGTCTGGTTTTGGAATTAGGGTGATGGTGGCCTCATAGAATGAGTTTGGAAGCCTACCTTCATCTGCAATTTTCTGGAAGAGTTTGAGTAAGATAGGTGTTAGCTCTTCTCTAAATTTTTGGTAGAATTCAGCTGTGAAGCCATCTGGTCCTGGGCTTTTGTTTGCTGGAAGATTTTTGATTACAGTTTCGACTTCCTTGCTTGCGATGGGTCTGTTAAGATCTTCTATTTCTTCCTGGTTCAGTTTTGGAAGGTTATCCTTTTCTAAGAATTTGTCCATTTCATCCAAGTTGTCCATTTTATTGGCATAGAGCTGCTGGTAGTAGTCTCTTGTGATCCTTTGTATTTCAGTGTTGTCTGTTGTGATCTCTCCATTTTCATTTCTAATTTTGTTAATTTGGTTCTTCTCTCTTTGTTTCTTAATGAGTCTTGCTAATGGTTTGTCAATTTTGTTTATTTTTTCAAAAAACCAGCTTTTAGCTTTGTTGATTTTTGCTATGGTCTCTTTAGTTTCTTTTGCATTTATTTCTGCCCTGATTTTTAAGATTTCTTTCCTTCTGCTAACCCTGGGGTTCTTCATTTCTTCCTTCTCTAATTGCTTTAGGTGTAGAGTTAGGTTATTTATTTGGCTTTTTTCTTGTTTCTTGATGTAAGCCTGTAATGCTATGAACCTTCCCCTTAGCACTGCTTTTACAGTGTCCCATAGGTTTTGGGTTGTTGTGTTTTCATTTTCATTCATTTCTATACATATTTTGATTTCTTTTTTGATTTCTTCTATGATTTGTTGGTTATTCAGAAGTGTGTTATTTAGCCTCCATATGTTTGAATTTTTAACAATTTTTTTCCTGTAATTGAGATCTAATGTTACTGCACTGTGGTCAGAAAAGATGACTGGAATGATTTCAATTTTTTTTAATTTTCCAAGATTTATGGCCCAGGATGTGATCTATTCTGGAGAAGGTTCCGTGTGCACTTGAGAAAAAGGTGAAGTTGATTGTTTTGGGGTGAAATGTCCTATAGATATCAATTAGGTCTAGCTGGTCCATTGTGTCATTCAAGGTTTGTGTTTCCTTGTTAATTTTCTGTTTAGTTGATCTATCCATAGTTGTGAGTGGGGTATTAAAGTCTCCCACTATTATTGTGTTACTATTAATTTCCTCTTTCATACTTGTTAGTGTTTGCTGCACATATTGCGGTGCTCCTATGTTGGGTGCATATATATTTATAATTGTTATATCTTCTTCTTGGATTGATCCTTTGATCATTATGTAGTGTCCTTCTTTGTCTCTTTTCACATCCTTTATTTGAAAGTCTATTTTATCTGATATGAGTATTGCGACTCCTGCTTTCTTTTGGTCTCCGTTTGCGTGAAATATTTTTTTCCAGCCCTTCACTTTTAGTCTGTATGTGTCTCTTGTTTTGAGGTGGGTCTCTTGTAGACAGCATATATAGGGGTCTTGTTTTTGTATCCATTCAGCCAATCTTTGTCTTTTGGTTGGGGCATTCAATCCATTTACATTTAAGGTAATTATTGATAAGTGTGGTCCCTTTGCCATTTACTTTGTTGTTTTGGGTTCACGTTTATACAACCTTTCTGCATTTCCTGTCTAGAGAAGATCCTTTAGCATTTGTTGAAGAGCTGGTTTGGTGGAGCTGAATTCTCTCAGCTTTTGCTTATCTGTAAAGCTTTTGAATTCTCCTTCATATCTGAATGAGATCCTTGCTGGATACAGTAATCTAGGTTGTAGGTTATTCTCTTTCATTACTTTCAGTACGTCCTGCCATTCCCTTCTGGCCTGGAGGGTTTCTATTGATAGATCAGCTGTTATCCTTATGGGAATCCCTTTGTGTGTTATTTGTTGTTTCTCCCTTGCTGCTTTTAATATTTGTTCTTTGTGTTTGATCTTTGTTAATTTGATTAATGTGTCTTGGGGTGTTTTGCCTTGGGTTTATCCTGTTTGGGACTCTCTGGGTTTCTTGGACTTGGGTGGCTATTTCCTTCCCAATTTTAGAGAAGTTTTCAGCTATTATCTCCTCGAGTATTTTCTCATGGCCTTTCTTTTTGTCTTCTTCTTCTGGGACTCCTATGATTCGAATGTTGGGGCGTTTCACATGTCCCAGAGGTCCCTGAGGTTGTCCTCATTTCTTTTGATCCTTTTTTCTTTTTTCCTCTCTGCTTCATTTATTTCCACCGTTTTATCTTCTACCTCACTTATCCTATCTTCTGCCTCCGTTATTCTACTCTTGGTTCCCTCCAAAGTATTTTTGATCTCATTCATTGCATTATTCATTTTTAATTGACTCTTTTTTATTTCTTCTAGGTCTTTATTATTTCTTGCTTCTTTTCAATCTTTGTCTCCAGGCTATTTATCTGTAACTCCATTTTGTTTTCAAGATTTTGGATCATTTTTATTATCATTATTCTAAATTCTTTTTCAGGTAGATTCCCTATCTCCTCCTCTTTTGTTTGACTTGGTGGGCATTTTCATGTTCCTTTACCTGTTGGGTGTTTCTTTACCTTTTCATCTTGTTTAGATTGCTGTGTCTGGAGTGGGCTTTCTGTATTCTGGAGGTCTGTGGTTCCTTTTTATTGTGGAGGATTTACCCAGTGGGTGGGGTTAGACAATTGGCTTGTCAAGATTTCCTGGTTAGGGAAGCTTGCGTCAGTGTTCTGGTGCATGGAACTTGATTTCTTCTCTTTGGAGAGCAATGGAGTGCCCAGTAATGAGTTTTGAGATGGGTCTATGTGTTAGGTGTGACCTTGGGCAGCCTGTATGTTGACGTTCAGGGCTATGTTCCTGCGTTGCTGGAGAATTTGCATGGTATGTCTTGCTCTAAAACTTATTGGCTCTTGGGTGGTGGTTGGTTTCAGTGTAGGTATGGAGGCTTTTGGACGGTCACTTATTACTTAAAGTTCCATGTAGTCAGGAGTTTTCTGGTGTTCTCAGGTTTTGGGCTTAAGTCTCCTGCCTCTGGATTTCAGTTTTATTCTTCCTGTAGTCTCAGGACTTCTCCAACTATACAGCACTGATAATAAAACTTCTAGGTTAATGGAGAAAAGATTCTCCCCCGTTAGGGACACACAGAGAGGTTCACAGAGTTACATGAAGAAGAGGAGAGGGAGGAGGGAGATAGAGATGAGCAGGAGGAGAAAAAGGGGGACTTAAGAGGAGAGAGACAGATCTACGCAGTTGTCTGTTCCCAGAGTGTTTTCCGTAGCCCAGACACCTACAAAGATTCACAGAATTGGATTGGGAAGAGAAGGGGAAAGGACCAAATAGAGGTGTAGAAAACAGAGAGTCAAGATTGGGAGAGAATAATCAACACACTCCTGAATAAAAATGGGAACTGAATTTCGGTTTAAAAATAGGGCTTCTCTTCTTTTTTTTTTTTTTTTTTTTGGTGAGGTTATAGTATATTGAAAATGAAAATTAAGGAGTAGTAGAGGAGTACTAGAGGACTTTAAAAGAAATAAGAGAAAAAGAAAAATAGAAAATAGAAGAGAAAAAGGAAAGAAAAAAAAAAGAAGAAAAAAAAAAAAAAGAAAGAAAAAAATTTTTTCCCTAATTAAAAAAATCATAAAAATCTATGAAAATGAAAGTTAAGGAGTAATGGGGGAGTAATAGGGAATTTTAAAGGAAAATAAAAGAGAAAAAATTAAAAAATTAAAATTTTTTTTTTCTTACTTAAAAAAAAAAAAGTAAAAATATATCTAGGAATTTCTCTGGAGCTGTTGTGGTCAGTGTGGGTTCGGCTCAGTTTCAGATAGCTCCTCGTTCCAGCTTACACTTCTCGATATCTACAGGCCTTTTTAAAAGGTGATTTGCTACACAATTCCCAAAAAGTGTGTCACAAACTCAATTTTAACAGAGCATTGTGATGCTATTATTCTAACATTTCTGTGAAGTAATCAAGGTGCCTGTTGAGCACAGTCCATAACCTCAAGTTTTTAACTATTTAGAAGACAAATGAGGAAGAATATACATTTTTGTAGGTAGTCCTCACTTTGATGGGTATGCTCCTTGTCCCTTGGAGAACTGCTTGTGACAATAATAGCTTCCTGATTGTTATGTTGGCATGTGAAGCAAAGCTATGTTTCTAAAATGAGGTAATGTTATCATCACATAAAAATAAGGTAGAATCCTCTTTAAGAATTGAAAATATATAGAACTTGACTAAAACAGTAATGAGTCTGTTTTGGAATATCTCATTTTGAAATATTTATTTGCAAGATAATAAAACAAAAAAAAAGTTTGTAGTATGGTGATTATTAAAATTTTGAGTAATATAGGAAAGAGTTTAGGATAAAACTTGCTGAAGAACCATAGAAGTTTAATATAAAACTCAAGTGTAAAAATGTTGTATTCAGTTTTTCATTTCTAACAATATATTGGTCCAGATAACCTGAAGAGCTTTACATTATCAAATACTTGGATAAAGTAAACTTTATAAATGCAAGACTGATATTACAAGAAATAAGAGGGAGAGGGGTGCAGGAGGAAGGGAACAGGAGATTGGGGGTAGCAGATGTAAGCTATTATATGTGGAATGGATAAACAGCAAGGTCCTACTATATGGCACATAGAACTATATTTATAATCTTGTGATAAACAAAGGAAAAGACTATTGTAAAAAGCTATATATATATATATGTGTGTGTATGTATGTGTGCATATATATCTGTATAACTGAATTACTTTGCTATACAGGAGAAATTAACACAACATTGTAAATCAGCTATACTTCAATTTTTAAAAAAAAAGAAAAGGAAATTATAATCATCCTGAAACAAAGAATGAGCCCAAAATTAAAACCAGCAAGTTGGAACAGTGACAATAAAGCTGTAGAGTGGAGAGTAAAAGTAGCAATACTAATAATGTGGGATATAGGTGTTTAAGTCCACATTGGATAAAGTTACTAGTCCTTAGGGTTTCTCTGTTTAAACTGAGAAAACCCTCATAAAATTTGACTTTAAAAAAAAAGAATGAATTAAGTAAAACCTATTAATCCATCAGATTAGAAAGATACTAGGGAAGTTTGTACATTTGGGGTTATGGATGATTAAAAAAAAAATGCTTTAATTTATGTGGAATTAGATTTGAGACTTTAAATATATATTATCTCATAGTATGAAGCTAAACCAAGAGCAAAATTGATCCTGGGATACCTGACAAAAGTAAATAGAAAACTTCTGCAGGGAAACAGTTTCAACCTAGGCTTCCTAAGATTCCCATAGAGAAATATAGTGGTGAAATAAGAATCCAGAATTGCAAAATGTATAAAGAAACACATTATTATGAATGAAAGTCAGCAGGCACCACAACAGAATTAAACACTCAAGAAGTTCAGGCAATATAAAGGTTGAATAGAGACTATAAAAGAGGGATATTTTAGTTAATAAAATCATATAAGGTATTTGGAAAAAAAAAAAAACTATTAAGGACACAACAAAAAAAAAGAAAATCTTTGGAATTATTTAAGAGAATTTCTACAAATGGAAGGCATGGTCCTTAAAATAGGCAAGCTCAATAAATTAACTAAACAGTAGTGCAAACATAGTTGAAAACATTACTAGTTAACTGGAATACAGAAGTACTTGAAATGGAATGCAGATGTACTTGAAATGCATAGAGATAACAAAGAGGTAAAAGACATAAGAAAGAGTAAAAACTAGTTATGGAGAATAGGAGAAGTTCCAATTTATTTAATTGTATTTCTCAAAGGATGAAATAGAAAAAGTGAGGAATAAAAGATATTCCAAGAGTTAATGGCTCAAAATTTCTCAAAATTAATGGAACTGCATGTATCCGTTGAATCAGACAACATATAAATGTATAAAACATATAAATCTATACTTAGATATGTTGTCTTGTTAATTTAAAATGGTACAGCAATTCTGGAAAATAGTTGGGCAGTTTCATATAAGATTAAATATACAGTTACTCATAAAACACACTCCTGGACATTCATTCTGAGAGAAAGGAAAACTGATCTACACATAAATTGTACCTGAATATTTATAAAAGCTTCATTTCAATAGCCAAAATCTAGAAATAACTAAAGTGTTCTTCAGTAGTTGAATAGTTAAGCAATCTGTGGTACATTCATACAATGGAAATCTACTCAGCAGTAAAAAAGGTATGAACTAAATGACATAGTAATTTGAATGGATTTCAACAGCTTTATTCTAAATGAAAAAGATCAATTTCACATATCACATACTGTATGATTTCATTTACATAAAATTCTAAAAATGACAAAATTATAGAGATAAGAGCAGATTAGTAGTTTCAGGGACTAAAGAAGGTGGTACAGAGGAAACTGAGGTGTAAGTAAGATCTTCACAGTGCTAAAGTAGTTCTGTATCTTTGTTGGAATGTTTACCACATGAATCATACTCTTGAATCATACAGGTGACAAAATGATAGATGGCTATATATGAACATCGCAGCAGTGGCACTTTTATGGTTTTGGTAATGTACCAGAGTTATGTAAGATGTAACCATCAGGTCATTTATTTCTCTCCCTCAGTTCTTGTTTTCATCATAACAAAGATTTGGAATGATGGACTAACTACAACTCAAGCAGGCAGGATTTCTTGGCTCTTGTCTCACTGTAGCAAGGATTCAAAACAACAAACTAGTTATAGCTCAAGAAGACAGAACTTCTATTAAACAGACAGCAGATAGTACATTCCTGAGATGTGGGAGTGGGCCAATGCCCAAGGAGTGACAACCATCCCTCTTGGCTTCTCTTTTTATACTTCCCATCTCCTCCTCTTGGCTTTGCCCTGTGCAAAATAGGGCTTGTTCCCACCACCAATCAGGAAACAGAATGCAAATGCACATATGCTCAAGGCCACTTGAGAAGGAGGTGTCTGGGCGCATGGAAAATAGGGCGTTTACATATCCATCTAGGTGGGCATGGACTGAGAGTTTTGATTGACATTGGAAGTTGTATAACAACAGGCTCTGTTGCACATGTCTTCCCCATGATTCAGTCTGTTATAATCAGATGTATGTATGTATAGAATATTTATGAACCCTTAATGGGCTCCTGGCTGCCTGAGATTACTTGAGAACACAGCTGTGCCCAAGGGTGCATGTGCTGGGGCTGGAGAAGCCCCAGTGGTTAGTTTCTATCTACTGTGCCTAGGGTGCAGGTGCAGGAGTTAGAAAAGTCTCTGTGGTTACTTTTGTAGCATATCTGTGAATTCTCCTGGGTGTGTCTGGGGAGGGGTTTAGAGATCAACTTGCATCCTTTTCCATTAGGCTACCCATCGTTGCTTATGCATAACTTCCTCCCTAAAATTATTGTAATGGGGCACTGAATAAAGGGGCCACAAGACCCCTCTCTGGGCTTCCCTGGAGGCTCAGATGTTAAAGAATCCTCCTGCAGTATGGGAGACCTGGGTTCAATCCCTGGGTTGGGAAGATCCCCTGGAGAAGGGAACAGCTACCCACTCCAGTATTCTTGCCTAGAGAATTCCATGGACAGAGGAGCCTGGCAGACTACAGTCCATGGAGTTGCAAAGAGTCAGACACAACTGAGCGACTTTCACTCTCAAGACCCCTCTTTACTATGTTGTAACTTTTTGTGAATCTATAGCTATTTCAAAATAAAGTACAGGGGGGAAAACACTGCAGACTAAGAAAAGATTTAAAAAGTGACCTGAGAGAAAAGAAAACTTATCTATGAGAAAATGACTAACAGCAAACTTACCAAAAGTATTATAAGCAATCAGAAGGCAATAAAATATTATCTTCTGGGTTCTGAGAAGAAATAAATATCAATTTAGAATTCTGTACCCAGCTAAGTTATCATTCAAAGTATGGTTAAGAAATACCGTCATGGTAACTAGGACTACCCTGGAGGAGGGCATGGCAGTCCACTCCTGTACCCTTGCCTGAAGAATCCCATGGACACAGGAGCCAGATGGGCTGCAGTCCATAGTGTCGCAAAGAGTTGAAGACAACTGAAACAGCTGAGCACACAACTAGGACTACAACTTGGGGATATTAAGTTGGAGTTGAGAAAACAATTGAGAGATAAAGATGATCTAAACTCAGAGTGAATCAGTTTCACCTAAGTGAATTTTAAGTGTACCTATGAGGCAAGAAGAGGGAGAAGTCAAATTAACTCAGAAACTGCATGACTTGTGATGCTACCAAGTTACAAAAGGAAGCAGAAGAAATTCAGGAGGGGAGGAGAACAGGAAAATGGTGGCGAGGGGACGATAACACTATTAAAATGCCATCTTTGAATTTTATACTAGAATGTTTCCTTGTAAGTTAAAACCAACAGGTCCTCTTTGATTGTTTTTTAGATTAGAATCACTTCTATGGAACAACATCTCTCCATTTTGTTTTGCATCCTCAATCACCCCAACACTTCATCCTAAGATTTCTTGATCAGAAGTGTGGCACATCAAGGTTACTCAAAATAGGTCTTTAGCAGTTCAGTATGGTGTGTCTTCTTTTTACTGGAGCGTGTAAAGGGAATTCTGGAGAAAGAGCCCCTTTATGATTAGGTGATCGAGCGCAAGTTTCTAAACCACTTTGCCTCAGTGGCCTAATTGTAAAGTAAGTATAATACTAATAACCCTTATTTAAAAAAAAAAATGTAAAACATTAGTGCATTATTGCAAGTAAAGAACTTACTATGGAGACCACAGAAAGGACTCGAGTGTCAATCTTTGCTGATGATGTTATTGTATCTAGTGAATCTAATTTAGATCATAAGTTAGTATAGACACTAAATAAGAATTTTGAAGATATCCTGAGGTCACAGATCATTTGAGTTGAATCTTTAAAAATTTGTTAAGTCAAAAAAATGGGGTAAAGTATTTAAAACAAGGGGATCTGTCTCTGCAATGTCAAAGTTTCCAAAGAGGAAAGTGGCTTAAAGGAATTGTCTGGATAAAAGTGAGTATGAGCAAGGAACACCAGGAGAATAAGAGCACTGAAAAACTGGAGCTGGAAATTAAGAGCTTTGAATCCAAGGCTAAGGAGATTGAACTCTCCGTCGGCAGTGGGGGAATCCTCAGGGTGTTTGAGTGAAACACTGACATTTACATGTTTAGAAGCAACTTCCTGTAGCACTGTGGCTAATAATGGAGGAGGCCAGGCTAGTGGTATCTTAAGAATCTCTCTTCACCTCTCCAAAAAACTGAAAATGATCATTCATGGGGTATGTTTACTGAGCCTATGCAAAACTGAAGGTATTCCTAGCAACTCCTCCCTACCTTACCTCCACATCTTTAAAATTCAGTTAAGTCTGTATTATCTTGAGATGTTAATGACTTTGAATAATTGTCAACACTTGCACTTATAATGACTGATACTTTATCATTTCTTATAATGAGCAATGCTAATTAAAATTGATTGTACTAGAGCTTTAGCTACAATTTTACCCCCCCCTCCATATTTTTTGTTTAAATCATAAGCTTATTGTGCTGATTTGGTGAACTACACAATGTAGGCTTATCATCTGAGTGTTTACTTCCCAGTTTAGCTTATGAACCACGTTAGCAACAATTATGAAATGTCAAGGAAGCAGTGAGAATTAACTGAATTTGTGCCATAAGAAAAATCCCAAATTTTGATTGACTGATTGATTGATTCATTCATTCATTCATCTCATGGAGTTTTTATTGAACATCTATTATATGCTAGGAACTGTGTGAAGCCAGGGGAAGCAAATGAACAAACTATGACTTGAGGAATTTAAAGCATAGTGAGAAAGACTCATTACAAGGTAAATTGCCTATAGTATGTAAATACCACAGTTGGTAGACATTAGCTCTGCCTTTGAGAGTGCAGGCAGATTTCAGAGAAAAGGTGACTGGGATGGCCTACGGATAGAGTTTGAGATGGGGACTTCAAAACACAAGCAGGAGCTTCTTTCTTTGACTTTTTATTGCTATTTGTCTATACCTGCCATACTTGCAAGACTTTATAAAGTTTCTCAAAAGAAAGGACATGTAAACTAGCCAGAGGATTCAAGAACCAAGACCAAGAATTGTACCCTGGAAAATCCAGGCTGCAAAGAAAGGCAAGGCATGCTGATCAGATGATATGAATTATACAAGCACTTAAGGGAAGTAAAAGGAATCAATCACATGTTCCAAGAAGGATGAAAGACCGTGCTGAAGTGCAAGGGGCCTGGAGGACTACGGCACAGAATAGCTTTGGCTGTGCAGTTCATGTAGACACACTCTAATTGAGCATCGTAGGTGTACTCTGCCCAGAGCCCCCCTTTAGGGCTGAGGTGTTCATATTCCCAAGGGTGCTGGGAGTATTGGCAGCTGTCACTCCTAACTCAGTCCCTGTCTAGCTACTGCCCTTGGCACAAAAGAGTTGTTTTGCCCAAGGTAAGCCTCTGCCTTAAAAGGCAGCTTGGATTCAATGATAATGAGGTGGAGCACAATGACCCTACCCCTTCTCTAGACTGGGGACAATTACAAAGCTCAACTCCATAGATCCCCATAGAATCAGCTGAGACTTGTATTCCAGTGCATCAGAGTTCAGCTTGTCCCTCTCTCAGTCCTAGTTACAACATCTGCTACAGATACAGTTTCAGAGAGCAGCTCTTGGCAAATCTGTCTGCAAACTTCCAGGTCTCAGATCTCTTCCCTCGAAGCCAGATTTAAAACAGGCATCCATTCTGTCTCAATCTGGGGGATTCACCAATGCAACAGATAAAGGTCTCTTACCTCAAATGATTAACAGATTTTTTTGTTTTTGAAAATTAGGGCATCTAAAAACAATGCAGAGGCTTTGGAAAACTGTTAAACCTGTGGAATATATGAATGGAAGAAGGAGGAAGAGGAGAGAAAAAACTTCTGAAATTGTCTAAATTTGTGCTGTCTAAAATTGTGCTCCTTAGACAAATAGATGGTTCATCAAACCTTACAAATGGATGTAAACTTTCTCTATGAATTCATAATGTCTTTAGAGCTAAAGAATGTGGCTTGATTAGGAACCATAGGGGAAAAAAAATCTCCCTCCTAAGACAACTAGTCATCCAGGCTCCTTTTGCCTATTTTGAAGGACGTGAATCTGTGACCTTCCTAGGCAGCACATTCCAACCACTTGCCTGATTAAGAAGTTCTTACTGAAACTGTGAAACTTTTATGGAAATTAGAAAATGTTTGACATTTTCCACAATAAAAACATAGCATTTTATTTTTAACTTACTTAAATAATATGTGGACTTCATTGAAAAAACAAAATCCTAAGGGCAGAAAGACTTATCATGGAAAGCAACAGTTCCTGGTCGTATCATTCCCGCAGTCCCTGTCTAGCTATTGCCAACCTGTTTTCACATTTGGTTGGGGGACAGAACTGGGGAGAGCATCTTTCTGCAGATTACCTCTGTGTGTCTAAAGTGCTTGTCAAGTTCTTAGGCATTGTCTGTATATTGTCTGTGTACCCTTGCAATGGCTGATGAAGATTTTGTCCAATTCATAAGCTCACTCCTCCTGGTCCATATTCCAGTTCTTCTTTGGGTCACCTTTGCTCCTCCCAGGACACTTCATATCCATTCCCTTTCCCACCAGCTACAACCAGTCTCTCTTGACTCTCCACTTTATAAGACAGCACCCATGTTTTCCCCATACATTCCAAATCGATAGCCTCGGTTTCCCTCCCTGAACCATGAGTAAGACTTCAATGAATTCTTGGTAGCTGTATTCCTAAAGTTAAAAATGAATCATGGAACTTGAGTTATTTTTTAAATATTTATTTATTATTTATTTATTTGGCTGCTCTGGGTCTTAGTAGTGGCCCCTCGCATGTAGGATTTTAGTTGGGGCATGTAAACTGTAGTGGCAGCACGTGGGATCTAGTTCCCTGACCAGGGGTTGAACGTGGGCCCCTTGCATTGGGGAGCATGGAGTCTTAGCCACTGGACCACCAGGAAAGTCTGGAAGCTAATGATTATCATTATGTAATAGTGTTCACAGCAGAGCTAAGTGCTGTGTCCAGATTAGGTCTCCTTTTCAGATCCTATGTCTCAATTCTTGTATCATGCAGAAAAGAAGGGCTTCAGCATCAAATTTAAAGGAATCTCCTTTTTCATACTTAGCCTGTTGCCTTTCTTAAGTACCAGAATTTCCCAACTTCTAGATGATACTATTTAATCCCATCACTGCCTTTGCCTCTACCTGCACCTGGTTTTACCTGGTGAGTTCTTTCCTTGGCCCTGGGCTCCTAAGCCAATCTGGATGCTTCTAATCTTCCAACTATTGTCCTATGACCTTCTTGGGTAGGATATTCTGTAAGTGTCTCGTGGCATTCCCTCTCTTATTTTATAAGATAGCTTCCTAAGAAGGGCGAGTGAACTTCCTGAGTCCTTGCCTGTTCTGTGTCTACCCTCACCTTTAATTGGCAGGGAGTTTTAAGTTAGGACTCATCTTCCCTCAGACCTTTTGTTCTTAACCTTATTTCCCTTCCCTTATTTTCTTACTCTACTGTAGATTTTTTTTGTCTTTCATTGTTTCATTGGCAATCACATTTTTAATTCCAAAGAGTTTGTTCTCTTATTTCTAACTTTAAAAAAATTGCATCTTTTAAAAAAATGGTTACAGTATCTTCTCAAATGTTTTAAAATAAAGCAAAGAGAATTTTTTTTAATTGTCTTCTGTTTCCTAAATATTTCTGTGACTTTTTATCATGGTCTTTTCCTTCACGTGGTCAATGTTCCTCAGGTAGCTGAGCATTCTTGGTTGTCTGCTCCTGTTTCAGAATGAAACTTTACTAAACCACATAAGGGCTCTGAGGAGGTAGGGCTTATATGCGGGAAGGTTCTGTTTTCTGTTGAGATGACCAGGCATCTCCTGCATTGCAAGTGTATTCTTTACCAGCTGAGCCACAAGAGATGCCGAGGCAAGGTCCAGTCTTGGGCAAATGCCTGTCTGCTGACTTGTTAGTGTACTGGCGGTATAGGGCTACAGCTTCATCCCCAGGCTTCCATTTAACCTCACTATTTTCATCCTCACATCTCACCCCACATCTTCCATCACATTTACTTTTACAAGTATGGGAACTCTTGGGAATTCATCATGCAGGTAGTTTCTCTTCATTCATCAGTAATAAGTTTCTACCCTCTGTTTTGCAAAGACTTTTTGAAATCTCTCATCTATCAATGATTCTCTTTCTGTGTTTGACATAGTTTTTGGTTTATACTCTTCTTATTTCCTTATCATATTTTTAATGGAGTACCAATCCATGTTTTTTCCTACCATCTTGGACAAGATGCTTCTCTTTTAGTTATTATTTTAAATAAAGACCCCCTGTTGCATGCATGCCTGCTCACTCAGTTGTGTCTGACTGTTTGCAAACCCGTGGGCTGTAGCCCACCAGACTTCTGTGTCAGTGGGACTTTCCAGGCAAGACTACTGGAGTGGGTTGCCATTTATTCCTCCAGAGGATCTTCCTGCCCCAGGGATCAAACCTGGATTTCCTGTGTCTCCTGCATTGGCAGGTGAAATATTTTTCCTAATGGCTTCATTGGTTACTGCAGAAACCCATAGGCAGTAATGTTATGGATTGAATTGTATCTCCCCCCCAAAACAAACCATTTTGAAGTCCTTTCTCCCAATACCTTAGAATGGGGCCTATTTGGAAGTAAGGCTGTTGCTGATGTAATTACTTAAGATGAGGCCAGCTAATCCAATATGACTAGTGTCCTTATTGGGAGATGTCCATCTGAAGACACAAAGACACACAGGAAGAATGATCTGTGACGGCAAAGGCAGAGATTAGAGTTATAGCACTGCAAGCCAAGGGATGCTAAATATTACCTGAAAAAACACAAAAAGCAGCAGAAGTCAAAGAAGGAGTCTCTCTTATAAGTTTCAGAGGGAGCATGGTCCTGCCAACATCTTGATTTTTGGTTTCTAACTTCCAGAATGAGAGACAATAAATTTCTGTTGTCTTAAACTATTCTGTTTATGGAACTTTGTTGTGACAACTCTGGAAAATTCTTGCAAAGAGAGACAGCAATTAAGAGCTTGATAAACATCCAATTTAGAAATATAGCAGTAACTTAACAAAAACAAGTAACCCCCCCCCCAAAAAAAAAAAGAAAAAAAAATGTTGAAACTAGTTACCTTTGGGAAAGTGAGACTGGGGCTAGGAAGTAGGCAGAGAACTATTGCTTTTCATTACAATCCTTTCTGTACTAAGAGAATCACCAACTTAGAGAACAAACATGGTTGCTGAGGGGAAGGATGGGGGAAGGGATAGTCACGGAGTCTGCAATATTTAAAATGGATAACCAGCAAGGATCTACTGTATGGCACAGGGAACTCTGCTCAATGTTATGTGGCAGCCTGGATGGGAGGGGGATTTGAGGGAGAATGGATACACATATTTGTATGGCTGAGTCCCTTTGCTATTCACCTGAAACTATTACAACATTGTTAATAGGCTATACCCCAATACCAAAAAAAAAAGAAAAGAAAAGAAAAGAAAACCTCTAACTCTCTCATCATCTTGATGTGTAGCTTTAGGCAAGTAGATATAGCTCTCCGGGTCTCTGCTACTTTTCTTCTGAAATGAGAGGCTGGACTATATGATTTTGCATGTTTTTCTCATGTAAATTAAACTTGCTGTTCCTCAGAAAGAAAGGAACAGAAGGTTCTGTTCCTAACCTGTAGCATGAAAATATTAATAGTAACTGTCATTTATGGTTGGTGTGAAGATTATCTGAGGGGAGACATGGGAAGCATGTGCCTGACATGGACCAGTGCCTGACACACGGTGTGTGTGTGTGTGTGTGTCTGTGTGTGTGTGTGTGTCTGTGTTAGTCGCTTAGTCATGTCCGACTCTTTGCGACCCCATGGACTATAGCCCAGCAGGTTCCTCTGTCCACGGGATTTCCTAGGCGAGAATACTGGAGTGTGTTGCCATTTCCTTCTCCATGACACATAATAAACCGTCAATAAAGCCTCTGTGCTACTACTGTTAGAAAATAATAATGCTTTCTATGCTACTGTATTGTTTTCAGCCATCGTCTTACTTCCCTGGACATCACTCTGACTTGTGTTCTGGTTTCTCAACATCTGTGGTAGGCAGAATGGTGCCCCTGCCCAAGGATGTCCATGTCCTAACCCCTGGAACCTGTATATATTTACTTTATATGGCAAGAGGGAATGTAGGTTCAAGAAGATTGCTAATAAGCTGACCTTAAAATGGGGAGATAATTCTCAGTCCAATGTAAATCACAAGAGACCTTAAAAGTGAAAAGGAGAGGCATGAGAGAAGTCAGAGAAACAGACATGACATCAGAAGCAGATCCCTGGAGTGAGGGAGTGATGTACTGTGAGGATTCAAGTGTTGTTGCTACCTTGAAGACGGGAAAGGAGGACACCGCCAACCAGTGTGGGTGGTCTCTAGATGTTGGAAAAGACAAGAAACTGATCCTTTCCTGGAACCTCCAGGAAGGTATGAAGCCCTCCTCCTGATACTGTAATGTTAGCCCAGTGAGAACTGTGTCAGAATTCTGACAGCAGAGCTATGAGATAATTAATTTGTATTGTTTTAAACCAGTAAATGTGTGTCCATATGTTACAGCAGCTATTGGACACTAATACACCATCTCCTTATAAAGATAGACTCAGCACTAAAGCCTGATATCCCCAGATGGTAACTAGCCATTGCTGAGTACCTTGGACCTCTGCTCTTTCCTGTCCTATCTCTTAATCTGTCTATAAAGCTAACATTTGCTTTTGTAGCTGCCACCAAATGCTGTTTTCTCATACTCAACCTGTAGACGTGGAAAGCCCATAGGTTATAATGCCCATGGAGAGGTGACATTTACCATATTGTCATTTCCAGCAATGCGTACAGACTAAGGGTATGGACTCTGGAGTAAAGAAGAGCTGAATTCTAATCCCTGTTGAACTGTTTACTAGCTGTGTGACCTTGAATGAGCCCATGTTCCTCTTGAAACTTCAGTTCTTCATCAGGAAATCAAAGTCGGTAACATTACCAATACATGGGGGGTATTGTGTTGTCTAGATGAGATGATATATTTCAAGCATTTAGCACAGTGCCTGGCCAATGGATAGTGCACAATAAATAGTACCTAAAACTTGAAGTGATGGAATAGACTGATGTCAGGTTTAACCCCAGAAACTCTTATTCCTCTTGCTATTCCCAAAGGCTTCATCTGAAAATCATCTGACTCTCTTACTTTGTTTTGTATGTATGGTAATATATATGATATCTTCGAATATCAAACAAATGTGTGTGTGTGCATGTGTGTGTATTGAACCCAACACATGGCTTATAAGTTCTATTAGCATAATAGTAGATAAAGGAGTTTATAATCAAAACTCAAAATTTTTGGAGTATAATTTCTTTGTAGTGTTTTGTTAGTTTTTTCTGTACACTGAAAAGAAACATACACACACACGCATGCACACGTGCACACACACACACACACACACACACATAAATATCCCCTCCCTCCCACATCTCTCTCCCACCCCCAGCCCCACTGAGGTCATCACAGAGCACCAAATTAAGCTCCCTGTGCTATATAGCAGGTTCCCACTAGCTAACTATTTTTGGAGTTTATATATATATACACTACTATATATAAAATAGATAACTAATATGAACCTACAGTATGCCACAGGGAACTCTACTCACTACTTTATTATAGCCTATATGGAAAAAGAATCTAAATAAGAGTAGATATATGTGTATGTATAATTGATTCACTTTGCTGTACAGACGAAATCTACACAACATTGGAAATCGACTATACTTCAGTAAAAGTTAAAACACAAACTTTGATTCCATGGTTAGTGCATGATAACCCCTTTTTTCTCTCTCATCCCACTGTATTGTCTGACAACTGTCGACGCACTCCTGGGATGGCTGAAGGTGAGCAAGTGCCCCTCTGCTTTTCCACCTACAATCCCTTCCATCACCCTCACTCTAAAGTCTGCAGCCTAGATGCTTTTAGCCATCAGGCTGCCTATTCATTCTTTAAACAATCCCCATCAACCACCAATAGATCCTGTTCTGTTTCAAGACATGGAGGGAATTTTTAATTCCTTTACCTCATGCCCACTGACTTGTCTTGCTCCTTCACCCTCCCCTAAAAGAGTGTCTAACATCTAGAGAATGGGCTCTTGGGTTTTGTTCAGGTCAGACTGAGATTCAAAACCTATCTCGGCTACTTGGGAGCTGTTTGCCTTTGAGCAAGCTGCTTGACTGCTCTGTTTATCCTGTTCTTCTTCTATAACATGGGGATACCATTTAAAATAGAATGCCCACTACAGATGACACATGGGAAACACTGAGTAAGATGCCTGGTATTGTAAGGCTGAATAGTAGCAATAGTAATAATAATACCATTACTGCTTTACTACATCTTTATCCTTCAGCTTCTCTTCAGGTCTGTTTTCCCAGCCCGTCCCCTGAGACCCCATATCCAGTGGCATTCCTCTGCTAAGCTGAGTTAGAATCTTTACAATGTTAAGTGTATAACTGGTCCCCATAGTTTATATTACATTAGTTTCCAATTTAAGCAAATAATGTACTTCAATATGGCATCATTTAACAAAAGCCTAACCTGCCCCCTACCTGGCAGAGATGATGGGAGCTTATTAAGATAATGTCTTTCTAGTACTTAAAGCCCCTTGAAAGACATTCACTAAATAAACAATGGTGTTTGATTTTTGTGTTGTTTGTTTTAGTTCTTAATGCACGCTCTCTGAATTGTATTAATAGGTCCTCTGCCATGCTTTTCACAATATGGGCACTTGTTAAATGCAGCTAGTTGCAGAGTGAGAGTGAAGGTTGCCTCTATGTGTCTCTGATTGGCTCTTGCCCTCCTCCCCCTCTGTCTCCCTCCTCTCTCTGTCTCCTTTTCTCTATTAAACCTGGAATCCTCCTCCTCCTTCCACATTGCTAGTACACTGATTTTCAACCTTGGCTGCACAGAGTCATTTGGGGAGCTCTTTATACCTCCTAATAGCAGGCCAGACCCTAAATCAATAAATGAAGACCTCTAGAAGCAGGACCCAAACACAGTGTGTTCTTGAGTTTCCTAGATGATTCCCATGGGTAGCCCAGGTTGACTCCTACATAGCCAACCAGACCTCAATCAAATGACACATGAGAACAGAAAATTAATATTTAGTGTTTACTTCTACTCAACCAGGAGTGGAGATCTAATGTAATCTCTTTTCTTCTTTCAGTGAATAACAGTACCTGATAAAGAGTGAGCATTTAATACCTATTTCTTTTTCTTTTGCTGAAAGTACCCTGGTCTTTCCTGGTGGTTCAGACAGTAAAGAATCTGCCTGCAACACGGGAGTCCTGGGTTTGATCCCTGGGTCGGGAAGATCCCCTGGAGAAGGAAATGGTTAGCCCCCCCAGTATTCTTGCCTGGAGAATTCCAGGGACAGAGGAGACTGGCAGGCTACAGTCCATGGGGCCACAAAGAGTTGGACACAACTGAGCAAATAACACTTTTCATACCCTACCCAGTCCAAAGAATTCCTTCATGCTTCTGGCTTCTGTAGCAGTTGATGTGAATTCCTCTTATTAATTATGATCTATCAGTTTGGTTATTCAGATTCTCTGAGATAAATAATTCTACCATTTAAGAGTAATTTTATCACACTGTTTAATATGGACAACAGATACTTGTGATATGAAAACTGCTGTCACCCAAGGGTATACTGAGTACTGTCTGAGAGTCCAGAGGAAGGCCTGGAATGAGGGGATGTAAAAAAAAAGAGTGTAGGACTTCCAGGGCTCAAATCTCCACCCCACTATGTGTCTACAGGGACATTGTTTCACCCCTCAGAAAGTGGGGAGGGACTTCTCTCGTGAACCAGTGGCTGAGAACCTGCAGTTCCAATGCAGGGGGCCCAAGTTCAATCCCTGGTCAGGGAACTAGGTCCCACATGCCGCAACTAAGAGTTGACATGACTCGACTGAAGCTCTTGCATGCCTTAACTGAAAGATCCCACATGCCCCAACTAAAGGTCAAAATCTTGTGTGCCACCACTAAGACCTGGCACAGACAAATAAATAAATAATAATAAAAATAAGTATTTAAAAAAGGAGGGGAAACCACCTACTTTAGTGGTTAGAGTCACTGAAGGCATAATGTAGGAAAGAAAACATGGACTGCCCTAGTCAGCTCTGGCTACAAAATAAAATACCATAGCCCGGTGGCTCAGGTGGTAAAGAATTCGCCTGCAATGCGAGAGACTTGGGTTTGACCCCTGGGTCAGGAAGATCCCCTGAAGGAGAGCATGGAAACCCACTCCAGTATTCTTGCCTGAAGAATTCCATGGACAGAGGAGTCCAGCGAGCTACAATCCATGGGGTCACAAAGAGTCCAATATGATTGAATGACTTACACTTTCACTTTATTTCATAGACTGGGTGGTTTAAGCAACAGAAACTATTTTCTCACAGTTCTGAAACTGGAAGTACAATATCAGGGTACCAGCATAGTTGAATTCTGGTAAGAGCCCTTTTCCTGACTTGCAGATGGTCTCCTCTGTGTTCTCATCTTTGCTGTATTCTCAGAGTGAGAGCTAGCTCTCTGGTGTCTCTTCTTAAAAGGTTACTAACCCTATCATCCCAGGGCCTACCCTCCTGACCTCATTTAAGCTTAACCATCTCCTTATAGTGCCTGTCTCCAAAGACAGTCACACTGGGGGCTAGGGCTTCAACATATGAATTTGAAAGGACTATATCCAGGCCATAACAACAAGCACATAATATGAATTCAGTAATATTAATATCCCCTCTCACAACTTAACTGAGCAACAACTCTAGCTAGGTTGGTAGATAGATAATCTACAGATTTAAGAGCCATCTCTCTGTCTATCTGTCTTTCTGTCAATCAGTTTCACTTGGGAGAATAAGAAGAATATCAGGGAAGAGAAATCACAGTTAGAGCTTTTAAGTTGAATAGGATGTCTTAGGCAAACAAAGGTGTGCCAAGCAGTGTGTGCGTGTGCTAAGTGCTCAGTCATGTCTGACTCTTTGCAACCCCATGGACTGTAGCCTGCCAGGCTCCTTCATCAGTGGAACTTTCCAGGCAAAAATATACTGGAATGAGTTGCCATTTCCTAGGCCAACAGATCTTTCAGACCCAGGGACTGAACTCACATCTCTTGCGTCTCCTGCCAACGGCAGACAGATTCTTTATCTCTGCAACAGCTGGGAAGTCCTATTCCAAGTGAGGAAACAGCAATTCAAGTCTTTTAAAAGACATAGCATATTTTAAATTTAGTGAAAACATCACCAGTTTTCAGCAAAACTTTGGGTTTGCAAGAGAAAGGTTCATGGTAGAAAACGCAAGAGATATTGTCTGGGGGCATGTCATTAACAATCAAGGCTACCAAACTGAGGTCTTTGGATTTTTCCCTTTGGTTAAAGGATTCCTTTGTCAGTAGTAACCTTTTATCTCTCTCTTTTTAGATAACTGGTTGGATTCTTGAGGGCAAGGATCTTACCAAATGTTCTTCTGTAATCCAAGCCTAAGCGGAGAACACTGCCTTAAGAATGTAAAAGGGATGAGTTTCTACATAGCCTCAGCATATGAGAGCCATCTCTTTCATTTGTTCAATTTGAATTAAAGGCAGCTAGAATCTCTTTCCTCCAGGTTGGCATGAAATCGAACATTATTCTCTCGGATTGTGGTCAGCCTGGGAACAGTTACTTCTCCTTCATCTGTGCACACTGCCTCTCCATCTATGGCAGTGTCTCTCTGGCTTACGTTGCTATGTTTGCTGGCTTATCTCCCAGCACAGCAAGCTCCGCTCCACTCCTTAAATGCTCTGTTCCACCCCCAGTGGTGACCTTGGCTGCAATCCTTAGCCCATGGTCCATACAGATATGCAGAATTATTATTTTCTAAAGCCATGCTCTCCACCTCTAGGTGCTGCTCTGCTACTGGCTTGGCTGAAAGTCCCTTCCAGCTTCAAATTTCTTTCTGTCTCTCCTTGAGCCTTTGGATATTTTTGTCAATAATTTTCAAAACACAAAGCTTTTATTTCTCTCCTTCACTAGGGCACTCTGAGTTAACAGCATTGACAGGTCTGACCTCTGAAACACAGATGCCTGTTTAAAATAAAAGCCTGATTATTATATAATGAACTATATTCAGTTTACTAAATAGTTAACCTAAACATCAATATATGTATATATTTATGCTGAATAGATGTATAATTTATGCTAATGATAATTACAAATAATACAAAGACATAATAACTCCACAGCAGCTCTGGTATTCATTACCAATGCTTCATTTGGCTTCTGCTCCACATCCATACACTGACAATTTGACATGCCCAGGAACTGTACTGGGTACACAGGGCATGGAGATGGCTATATCATCCTTGTTCTCCAAGAGACTAGACTTTAATTCATGAGTAAGACAGATACATGGGAATAGTTAAGGTACTAGGAAAACCCTTGGTAATGAATGATGATAAGGCTGATGCTCTTGTTTTATCATGGCTATGCCGAGCTTCCTTATTTGATGTGCTATTCCTATGTTAGACTTGTGTCCAGTTTGTCCGGATCTAGTACCTACATTGGCTCTTATTTCCTTAGTCAGTTCCTTATTAAAGTATAGCTATGCCAAGATGTTGAAACAAAGTAACTCTCAAGTCTCTGGATGGGGTGATTGACATATCAAAATTTGTTTTTCTTACTCATAGGAAGCCCCATATGACTAGAGAACACAGGCAGTACCATGTGGTCACTCAGGTTCTTGGGGTCTTTACTTCTTATAGGGAGATGGTGATACCACCATCTCAGCATGTGGTGCAGTGGAGTGTGTCTACCCCAAAATGACACATATCATTTTTGCTTGCAGGCTAATGAGTCAGAACCTGTAACAGAATCCCAAACTAATTACAAGAAAGGCAGGGATTTTGTTATCATTGCTGCCACTAGAGTAGTGATTTTGGAGCATGAGCTTTGAAAAATTTGAGTCCTAACTCTGTTAGTTACTTTTGTTGTCCCCAAGGGAAGGGAAGAGTAAAAGCACCCCTCTTCCCTGCTCAGTTCTGGGCATATAAGAAAGATGGAAGCCAGAATAGCATCTCTATTAATGATGCAGGGCAGGTTGTAGCCATGTGGCCTTAGTCTATTAGCCAAGTGGTCCCTTTGGTGGAATCCCAGAATTGGGCTGACTCCTGGACCAGGAATGATGACAGAGAACTCATGTCTTCTACAAAAATACTGGCTCCCAAGGGAGGAGGAGGAAAAGTGGAGATGGATAGAGTGCCTACTTACTCTTCAGCTACTTCCCAATTAGACCTTCTCACCTCTCTGAGAGTAGTGTAAGTAAAGAAAGTAGGAAAACACTAATGGAGCCCAATGTGAGGGAAAGCATTTTTCATCAGCTTTTACTAGTTGTATCATTCCGGTCAGTCACCCAGCCTCTCTGACTGTCAATTTACTCACAGTTTCTCTTCTTGTGTCTTGTGCGGGACATTAGGAGATGTGCTGGATTCATAATGTGGAAGAGTTCTTCAAATGCCTTCTATAAAATGCTCATGAATACTTGAGATAGAATTACTTATGAGTATATGAGACCAGATGGCTTTAAATGTCCCCCACTGCCAGTAAGCCCATAATTTAAAAAATCTTCTGAACTGGTTCTCTGTGAATACCTTCCCACTTGTTACTCAACATGGATTTCCTCAACAACCCTCTAGGGTTGTTCCTGCTCCTAACAGTAAATGTCTGAAACCACCCTTTTTTCAGCAAAAGCTATCCACTTTATGTCCCTCCTTGGAGGGTTCTATTTTAACTCTTTCTTGACTATCTCCATTGGGTTTGATTGGCACTAGAGAATGGAAAATACTCAAATGAAAATAGTTATTTTCAGAAAAGTGACACTTCCATTTTCCTAGCGAAAGACTGATTAATCTCTGGTCCAGAGATTCTAAGGTTGGGTCTTTTCAGATAAGAAATTACTCTTTTCAGATCCAAAGATTTTTTTTAAAGTAGAAATGTTTTAAATGAAAGTATTAAATTATACAATTACATGTGTAGACTTTGCCATTGAGGGAGTTATTTTCATGGTGTAGGCTGAATCCAGCATAAAAATATTTACTACTTCAAAATGTCAATATGAAATAATGAGAACCTAAAATTAAATATTTACTGTATAATCAGTCTACATTCATCCACTCACAATGTTCCCTGAGAAACACTGATTACACTGAATTTGACCACCTGGATTCTCCTAATATTTTCAGGCTTAGGGAAAAAAGTGCCAAAGTTTCACTCACAGGCATTTTCTAACAGCTTTTTAAGGAAAGAGATTTGTGGAAAAGGGAAATATGCAATGAAGATGACTTCAGTAAGTTCCACATAACACACAGTCCAGGAGAGCCACCCTACTGGTCTCCCTTGGCCGTATCTCCTAGATCCAACCTCACATCACTAAATCAGTAAATCTTCATCGATCTTCATCAACTCTGACAAAAACTGAGCTACAATATAGGGATATAACTGGTCCTTGTTCTTGAGGAGCTCAGAATCTGAGAGAGACAGATAAATGAACACCCAAAGACAATGCATTATGATTAGACTGACATTAAAAGTAAGCCTAGTGGCAGAGGATTAGAAGGGCCTTGTTCTTGTTTAATTTTTAAGTTGTGTCCGACTCTTTTGCGACCTCATGGACTGTAGCCTGCAGGGCTCTTCTGTCCATGAGATTTCCCAGGCAAGCATACTGGAGTGGGTTACCATTTCCTTCTTAGAGAAGACCATCAAACCCACTCTCAGATATTATTCCAAACTGAAGCCAAAGACAGGCAGTTTGTCTATTTTATTATTTTGTGTGCAATTGGGAGAAGAATTTTAACTTATTTTAAAGACCTAATTTTCACCATTTATTTTAAAAATTAACATTGAGTCTGCCAATTTAGTGATGTGAAACAAGGTTGACTGTAGGTGACAGCCTTGTGAACATGCTGGAGAGTTCAAGTAATAACCTAGAAAGTTTGAGACTGCACAGCAGGAGGCCAGGATATGTTATGTGATAGTGAGTTAAAAATAAGCGCTTTCTCATGGCTACTGTTTTAACATCTGAAGAAAAGAAGGGAGCTGGGCCATTTGGTCTCTTAGGTTCTCTCTGCTTCTGGAAATCTAACATATTAACTAGGAAACATTCTCATTAAAAAAATAATAAAAACAAAAAACAATTTAAAGATCCTAGAAATGCTCCAGCAGGAAATGGTATTAGCCTAATTTAAGTTACATATTTCACTTGCATATTCAACTATCAATGAGGCAACATAACAGGTCAAAGCATGGACTTGTTTGGAGCTCATCAGAACTAGGCTTGTTCAAGCTTTGTCATTTTACTGGCTGTGAGGCTATGAGCAATTTGTTTAACTTTTCTGGGTTTCTCATCTGTCAAATGGGGAAGTTAAAACTTATCTCAAATGGGAGTTGTGAGAATTAAATAAGATAACGAATGCAAGAACTTAGCACAATACTGGATACAAAAAGAGACTCAATAAACAGTATTGTTTTTAATGAATACAGTGAGGTGCACACTGTCCAAGGTGCTGAAGCAAAACTGAGTCCCTGATTATAATAAGGGAAAGAGATATAAATCACCTTATCTTGTACACATGAAAAAATGTAGAGTAGAGGCATGAATGAAATAATATCAGATCACAGGAGGAGTGATACTGACTTAGAGCAGGAGGTAGACGTAGGGTCTAGAGACAGTTATGAAGAGGAAGAGGTAATACTGTCAACTGGATTTAATGTACAAGTGAATTATCTAGGCAAGCAAGGCAGGAAAGGGAAAAGGAATGAGCGTGAGCAAAGGTGCATGGACCTAATGGTGTCTGTGACTTGAAAGTCATGAGCAGTCTGATTGATCCATTTAAGAAATCAAGAAAGCAACCTGGGGCCACTTGTGAAAAGTCACATGAGAAAATTTTGGACTTCCAATAAATAAGGACCCATCAAAAGCTGATTTACTGCATATTTATTTTTAACTTCTAGACTTCAGATCTTTTACTGAGTCAGACTGCTTAATACAGTTGGCCCTCTGTATCCATGGGTTCCACATCCTTAGATTCAACTGATGGTGGGTTAAAAAAATTTTTTTTTATTCTGAGAAGTTCCAGAAAGAATTGAATTTGTCACATGCCAACAATTATTTACATAACATTCATGTTATATTAGGTATTACAAGTAATTTAGAGATGATTTAAAGGATAAAGGAGAATGTGCATAGGTTATATGCAAATACTGTGTCATTTTATATAAGGGACTTGAGCATCCTCGGATTTTGGTGTCTGAGGGGCAAGGAAGAATAGATGTTCCTGGAACCAGTCCCTCATGGATAGAACACTTGTCCTATATTGCCTCTGTGATCTAACTCAAGGGTGGACAAACAGCCTGCAGATCAAATCTAGTCTGAGGCTCAAGCTGAGATTTTTTTTGAAAGGTTACATTTCAAATGGTTATACAAATAAGTATTCAATATGCTTGATTTTGTCCTTTGATCACAAAGCATAAAATGTTTACTATTATTGTTGTTGTTATTTGACCCTTAAAGAAAAAAATTGCTCATCACTGGTCTAAATGATTAATGTTAAGCTCATAATATTTTGATTAAAATGCCAATATGTTCATTAAATCCTGTAAATATTTGCTTTGTGCCTACTATGTGTCTGGAATTGTCTTTCTCCCTGAAAACATTCTTTTTGGTACAACCTGACTTTCACATTATGTAACAGATTCAGGATTCATTACCTAGCTCTGCTCTTTCCTGCATTCGTTGGCTTTTTGGATGTACTTTGTATTCTCTTTTAGAACATGTGATAATTATCAATTAAACAATGGGAATTTTGTGTTTTTCTACTTTTTCTTTATATTCCCAATGATTATCCAGCAATTCTACTGTTACTTATTTTCTTTGCCTGAAAATAAGAATTTCGCTCTTTTGTAAGTGTCCTAGATTGCAATTTTGCACAGGATCTACATTAGCTGAACTATAGATCACTGACTCATAGGCAAAGAAGATACCAAATCAGCAGTGGCTTAAACAAAGTAGACTGTATTTCTCCTCTTCATATAGTAGCCATTGGTTAATTGGTCAAGAGCTGCAATGACAGCTCAGCTCCATAATGTGTTGCAGGGATCCAGGCTTCTGTCTTGTTGCTCCTCTGTCCTTACAGGTTGCTCTTTTCTGAAAGGTGCAGGGTGAATCACCACCACATTGTGTTCCAAACACTTGATCAAAGATGGCCAGAAAATCAATACCTGCCTTGCAACATTGTTGCAAAATTATAAAAACATAACATGCCCAAGCAAGTGCTACAGCTGTTATTACTAATAAATAGGTGGTTGCAAACAGTATGGTGAAGTGCTAGTTGTTTAGTATGTACTGAATAAAAATAGCTTCAGTGGAACTGAAATGAATACAAGAATGCATTTTTTATCTTCTTGGTGGTTCTGGGAATATGACAGCTATTATAATGAGAATACCAGTACAGTTACACTTGAGAGGAATTTTTGTTTTGTCTTGTTTTGTTTTGTTATGAGCAGAAGAGTGTCTCAAGGATTTCAGTTCTAGTAAATTCTGAATTCCATGCATAACTCAACAGCACATTCTTCGAATCCCTGTACTTTTTTTCAGACTTTTTGCCTGTAGCCATATCCTATTAAATATATTTCCATGTCATGTTGTGCTTAAATAATGTGGCAGGACAGAGCCTTGACTTAGAAAATGACACCCTTCCTCCGAGGAAGCTTCTATCACAATCATCTCATACAGAAATCATATTTTGTGTTTCGCCTCTGTGGAAATGGGTGACATTGTTAAAAATTTATTTTTGCTGCAAGAAAATCTGATTCTTGGTTTATTGTGTCAAACAGCTGCTAGTATATAGTGCTGGGCAGCTGTCCAGCTGTGAGATTCACAGAAATTAATTTAAGCCTTGGGTATATTGCAAGGCCAATTAGAATGGTCCCTCCAGGTATAGCAGTGACTTAAGAACATTTGTCATTGGGCAGGGGGGTCCAGATGATTTGATGGTGCCCAAAGTCATGTAAGGAATATTTTCCAAATATTATGGCAAATTTTCATGTAAAATATGTTTATGACAGCTTGGTGTGTATATATATATGTATATATATATATATACACACATATATATATGTATATATGTGTATGTGCATACACACATATGAATAGTAATGAAGGAAAATCATAATAATACTTAAGTATATATTAGCTTACAGAATATGGTATGTAGTTTCTACAGAAATCCAAAGCATCTGACTAAAATTGAATTGAATTCTGCCTATCAAAAAAACCTCTTTTTCTCTTCACTTCTTCTATTTGTACTAATTCTACTCAGATAGGGTTGGATAGGTCAAGTTTTCTGCACTGACTCCTTTAAATGTAAAGATATAAAATAAAATCTTGTGGACTTTTGATTTGCCCCTATGGTCCTTGATCTCTGGGTTTGAGGAGCATTGAAATAAGAATTGGACACTGCTATCACACTAAGCATGCATGGATGTGAGAGTTGGACCGTGAAGAAAGCTGAGCACTGAAAAATTGATGCTTTTGAACTGTGGTGTTGCAGAAGACTGTTGAGAGTCCCTTGGACTGCAAGGAGATCCAACCAGTCCATCCTAAAGGAGATCAGTCCTGGGTGTTCATTGGAAGGACTGATGCTGAAGCTGAAACTCCAGTACTTTGGCCACCTCATGCGAAGAGCTGACTCATTGGAAAAGACCCTGATGCTGGGAGGGATTGGGGGCGGGAGGAGAAGGGGACGACAGAGGATGAGATGGCTGGATGGCATCAACGACTCGATGGACATGAGTTTGAGTAAACTCTGGGAGTTGGTGATGGACAGGGAGGCCTGGCATGCTGCAATTCATGGGGTCGCAAAGAGTCAGACACGACTGAGCAACTGAACTGATCACACTAAGTAATCAATGGAACCAGTGTAATCATAAATGCAATCACAGAAGCTGGCATGGAAATCTCATAGCTCTGCCCATTTATAAAGTGTCTGTACATATGATTTATAATATGCATATGTCAATGTTTAGGATTATAATAACATAAGAAAAGAAAACTTAAAACTATCATGTAGCATTCTAATGCACTAAATAATAAATCCAAAGAATGCCCTAGGGATCTTCAGGCATGAAGTTTGAGAAGTAGTGAATCAAATACAGTTTCAAAGTTGCTAACCTCAAGATTAAACAGGCCATTTTCAGATCTGGAGGTTCTGCTCATAAATTTAAATCTTATTTCAATTGATACAAGTTTATTATTATATATTAATATATATAATATATATTATAATAATATATATATATTATTATATATAATGGTTCAGAGCACAGGTTTTGGAGTCAGAAGAAAACTGAAAACTCAAATTTAAGTTGTGACTCTATCCTTTGTTCTGGGAATGCTTTGGCCAATGCATCTCGTGCCAGCTGTCACTCTTTTAAGATCTGTTTAATCTAGCCATAAGTCTCCCTTAGAACTGAGCTCAAACACATTTCAAAATGAAGCCTTTCCTCACCACACAGGTAGAACTGGTTCCTCTGGTTCCTATTATATGTATGCATATGTTCCATATTCAGTAATAATAGTAATGATGCAATAATGTCCAGCATTAATGAGCAGTTATTGTGTACCAGGCACTAGGCCAGTTGCTTTACCTGCGTTACCTCATTTAAACTTCACAATGCCCCTGTAAGATAAGTATTGTCCTTCTACAGATTAAAAAGAAAAACTAGAATAATGCTGTTCAATTAAAATATAATGCAAGCCACATGTGAAATCTTTTTTTTTTTCACATGTGAAATCTTAAATTACCTAGTATCCACATTAAAAAAGTAAAAATAATGTAATTTAAATATCTTACATAATGCAATGGCTAAAGTGAAATGTAGTCCTATTAAAAACAATGACACTGAGTTTAATGAAAAACAGTATTTTACACTGTTTCCATTTTAAATTTTAAGTTGAATTAATTAAAATTTTAAAATTTAAAATTTTGTTAGTCACACTACCTATATTTTAACTACTCAGTTATTGCATTTTCCTAGTAGCTCCTACTGGGTGCACAAGCCTAGATGCTAATAATCCTGCCATAAGTTATTCATACATTTACTTAGTAAATATTTACTAAGTATTTATTACAAGACAGGTGCTGTTCTAATCTCTGGAGACATAGTAGTAAACAAGATAGACAATATCACTACTCAGTGAAGCTGTCATTACAGAAGGGATAAGGGAGACAAAAATATTAACTAAAAAACTAGTCCAAGTAGTAGTACTAAATACTATGAAGAAGAGCAAAGCAGGAGGAGACAGAGTGATGGACAGGCCACTGCGTTTAGCTCTTCAAGCTGTTCCTTGCTCAACTCTGCCCAAAGGTCACGATTCATGGGGGCTATGATGTGAATGCCACACCCTGGAGTCTTGTAAAATAGTAGCCCTGAGAATGTGGGCTGAAACCTTATGTAGGGTGATCAGGGAAAGCTCTCTGGTAATGGAAGTTCATTTGAGCAAAGATGAAAGGCAGTGAGGAGCAAGCCAAGCAATATTTGAAAAAAGTGCTCTTCAGTCAGAGAGAACAGCAAGTGCAAAAGCCCTGAGTCAGGAAGAGTACCTAGCAAGTTGGAGGAATAGCACAGGGAGCTGGTACAGGTACAGAATACTGAACAAGGGGACAGGTAGCAGATAATGAAGTCAGGGCAGTAGCCAGAACGTGGATCACGTAGGGGCTTGCTGGCCACACGGAGTTCTCTCACATTTGCAGCAAGATAAGAACCAATCAACCTTCCTCTCTCTTTCTCTCTTCCTCTTCCTCATTTTCTTATAAAGAAAATGAGGTCTCTGTTTTGTTGAGACTATCCTGAAGGTGACAATGAGAAGCCAGTGAGCACACTATTGTGATAATCAAGGTGAAAGATGATGTTTTTCAGAATAGGGTCAACAGCAGGAGAAATGGTAAAATTTGGCTTGTGAATATATTTTGAAGGTTGAGTCAATAGGATATGCTGATGGCTTTTTTAAAAAAAGAGTCATCTATATCCATCTACTTTTCTGTCTTTTCATTCTATTAATTTTGAGGGTTTGATATTGAAACTCCAACTAAAAATCTTAATCTATCTTTTTAAAAAATAATAGTAATATGTAATATAACTACATGCAACTTTGTTCTGTATTTCTCAAGCCTCCTGTAAATGTGTTATCATATTCTCATAACTGAAAAAAAATAAAAAGAAGAAAAAAAAAGAGAAGAGTCAAAGATAATGCCAAAGATTTTAGGCTGAGTCACTTGTAGAATAGAGTAGCCATTTTTTTTGACAAGGAGAGAGTTTCAGAAAGCAGGATTTTTATTGGGGGTGAGTCCAATTTAAGACTCATTGCTTGGACTTTTACAGTTGGAAGTGACTACTCAGTGACCAAGTGGAATGTTGAGTCTGAAGATAAAGTGATACATAAATGCTGAAGATGTACACCAGGAATTATGAGTATGCAAAGTGGTATTTAGGGTCACAAGACTGGCATAAATCACCTAAAGAGCAAGTGTAATTAGAGATGAGAAGAGGCAGAGGAGGGGCCTCCAGAACACTACTGCTTGGAAGTACAGACCACCAAGGAGGAACCACAAAGGAGTGTGAAGACAGACAAACAGTGACGCAGAGGAATAAAAGGAAGTGCTCTTCTAGGGGACAAGTGATGTAAGGGTTTGAAGGAGAACTAGATCACGCTTTAAGGGTAGAACTAGATCACGTTACTCTAGCACCAATGCTCTACACTGTTCTGCAGTGGGGTTTCACCCACCAGGATCTCAGAGAAGAAACCATGGTCTGTCTTATCCGTAGTTCCATCCCACTGCCCCATACAGTGCTGAGCACTCAGTACATGTTTAATGAATAAGTGAACATTTACACTGTGTAGCTCAGAAGACTGAATCACAAAGACATTGGTGATCAATAAGTGACAACTGGCATTAGACCTCAGCTATACTGGCCTCACAAATATTTTCCAGGGATCACTGACTAGCTTGCCAATATCTCCAGTTTCTATTGTTCAGCAGACATGTAGCCAAGCCAAAATCCTTTTTCTTAGCATGGTCAGTGGACAGTTCCAATTTTGTTGGTCCCATACACATGGCACCTACTTATTTTGCCAAACAACTCATTGAAGGAAAGATAACAATGAAGTATTTTATACCTGCTCACTTTGATGTTCTACTTTAATGACTTTTATATTCATTATGGTCACTCTCCTCCTTTCCCCACCAATACACATTTAAAAGATAAAGAAATATAATTTATCTTTCTATTTCTTTGCATGGAACAGCTGAATATGTTTCCCCATAAAACTGATTTAAGATCCCTACCAGACTTTTCCCTGGCCTTTCGTGTCTCAGACAGTAAAAAAAATCTGCCTGCAATGCAGGAGACTTGGGTTTGATTCCTGGGTGGGGAAGATTTCCCTGGAGAAGGGAATGGCAACCCACTCCAGTATTCATGCCTGGATAGAGGAGCCTGACAGACTACAGTCCATGGGGTCATAAAGAGTCGGACACAACTGAGTGACTTAACACACCAGACTTTAAATTAATACAGTCTACCTTTAACTTCTATTGCTTTGTTTTTTCTCTAGCAACTTTCTTGTGTATATATGTATGTGTGTGTGCATTCTCAAACATGTCCGATCATGTGCCACCCCGTGGACTATATATACCCCACCAGGTTCCTCTGTCCATGGAATGTTCTAGGCAAGATTACTGGACTGGGTTGCCATTTTCTACTTTAGAGGATCTTCCCTACCCAGGGATCGAAGCTGTGTCTCTCATGTCTCCTGCACTGGCTGGAGAAATCTTTACCACTGCACCACCTAAGAGCCACAACAACTTTCTTACCTTAGTTAAGTGGGCAAATATTCCACTAGCTCTCTCTACATTGAAGGCTAACTCCTCTATGTGTTCCTAAGGGCACAAGATTAATTTTTTTTTAATTTTTTACTTCACAGAGGAGATTTTCCACATTATAAAACTAACCCATAGCCATTAGAGGAAATTTGAAACACATAAAAAAACACACATGCACAGTCATACACACACATTCACACATTAAGGAGAAAAAAGTCAATTCTACAATCCAAAGATCAGTTCAGTTCAGTCGCTCAGTTGTGTCCGACTCTTTGCAACCCCAGGGACTACAGCACGCCAGGCTTCCCTGTCCATCACCAGTTCCCAGACTTGCTCAAACTAATGTCCATCAAGTCGGTGATGTCATCCAACCATCTCATCCTCTGTCATCCCCTTCTCCTCCTGCCTTCAATCTTTCCTAGCATCAGGGTCTTTTCCAATGAGTCAGTTCGCATCAGGTGGCCAAAGTATTGGAGTTTCAGCTTCAGCATCAGTCCTTCCAATGAATATTCAGAACTGATTTCCTTTAGGATTGACTGGTTTGATCTCCTTGCAGTCCGAGAGACACTCAAGGATCTTCTCCAACACCACAGATGACAGCTTTAAAATTATTGGTGTATTGTATTGTATTGCAGGTTATATGTATCTCTGTACTTCAGTGAGTGGGTGACTGTATGTATGTGAATGTGCACACACAAATTTGTTGCGAGACATGCCTTTTCACTTTAAAAATACATTTTATCTTATGACGTAGCATTCTTAACCATTGCTTTAATACCTATATACTATTCTGTAATGAAAATGTCACTCTCTCTCCCATTGATAGGCATTGCTTCCAGTTATCCTCTCATAATGCTACAATGAACATTTTTGTTCATAATATAGATTCTATAATTAGAGTGATTTCTAAATCACTCCCTAAAGTAGAATCATTTCCAAATTCCCAAAAGTGGAATCATTTATTCAAACATTACCAATATTTAAAGCAACTGATACATATTGCTTATGTATTTTACAAAAATATTGAACCATTTTAAACTTCTACCTATAATGAATGCAAAAATCTATTTCCCTACTAGCACTGATTATTATTTAAACTGTGCTCTTTTTCTTTAAACTATGCAAATTTAATAGGTTTAGAGTCACCAAATTTTATTAATTTGCATGCATTTGATTGCCTCTAAAGTTGAAAATTTTCACATAACTTTATATTCGTTGTATTAATTATTTTATTCATGTCCTTTCTTCACTTTTCTATTAAGGAATCAAAATACTCTCATCAATTTGCCTAACTTTTAATAGAATAAACATACTGTATGTGTCAAGTATTTCTGTATAAACATATGTTTCCAGAATACTGTTTGTATTTTCAAGTTGTTTATTTTCTTTTTTTTTTCCCTAATTTTTAAATTTGATTTTTGCCATACATTGACATGAATCAGCCATGGGTTTAGATGTGTTCCCCTTCCTGAACCCCCCTCCCACCTCCCTCCCCATCCCATCCCTCTGGGTCATCCCAGTGTACCAGCCCTGAGCACCCTGTCTCATGCATCAAACCTGGACTGGTGATCTGTTTCACATATGATAATATACACATTTCAATGCTATTATCGAGTTGTTTATGGCATGGATTTAAATAAGTTTGAGAAAGCAGTACCCTTTAAAATAAAAATAAATATTTATGGTAGAACTTTTAGGAAATCCAAATAAGCAAGAATAAAAAATAAAGTTCTCCCACATGCTTATGATAATTATTCATAACATTTGGGGCAATTTTCTTTCAACTTTTTCTTACACACTTAAGTATTTTTCACAAAAATCATCTCATGTACATTCTGCTGTCTTATTTTTTCCACTTAGAACATTAAGAATTTATTTTAATGCCATTAAATATTCTTCTTTATTGTGGTTTTAATGGCCTCACAATATGGAAAGATAAAATTTATTTATCCAGACCACTGTTTTTGAATCTCCTTATTTCTAATATTTCACTGTTATAAAGATGCATAGACAGTTTTATAGGCTGAATCTTTCGGCATATCCATAATTATTTATTTAGGATGAATTTCTAAAAGTGGGTCATAGGATTAACCAAATTTTAAAGCTTCTGTTATATATTGGCAAATTGCCCTTCAAAGCTGTGTCTTAAGTTTATGGCTTGGGATTTATTTTGGCTTAAAGTTGTAAATGTTTACATCGTACTTGAAATAATTTAAAAGGAGCAATTTACCTAGTTATGTATGTGTTGGAAACAAAAGACAAATATATCTGCAATGTCCCAGGAGCACACATTTCCAGAGCAGATAGCTCACAATTTATAAATCTTAGAGTTAGTTGAATTTGTATCTATGGCTTCTTTCCTAAATATGCTAGAGAAAATTTAGTTTAAAAAATCAACTCTTTGTCTACGTCAACTTGTCTTCACTCCCACAAAGCCATATTTTCCAGATCAACTTAACATGTGGAGGTAGTGGCTCAGAGGACTATTAATAGTTCTACCAGATGCTTCCGTGTACCAAGCACTTGCCGACATCCTTTTCTTTCGGCCATATTGCACAGCTTGTGGGATCCTATTTCCTGACCAAGGACTGAACCTGTAGGGCCCTCCACAGTGGAAGTACAAAGTCCTGACCACTGGACTACCAGGGAATTCCCCATTCCTCCTTTTATTTAATAGCTGTATTAAATAAACCCTTAGGAAGAATAGCCTTACTTTGTGGAAAAAGAAACCGAGCTTCAGAATGGTTGAGGGACTTGTTCTAATTTGCACAGAAGAATTTACAGAATTGATGCCTGTTTCACTCCAAAAGAGCACTTTTTTTTTTTTCACTATTCCATGTTGCTTCCTCCTGGAATCTAAAATTTCAGCATACATTTTACTTCTACCCACCCCACATCCTACCAACTTACACGTACATTTACATTTATATTAAAAATTGACCTTTGAGAATTGAACACAAGTTCTGGTTGCAGCCTTTGATCTCTCTCTACTCTTGTTTATTTTAATGAGCCACTTAAAAATTATACATAGCACCCCAAAAAAGTAGAATTTCATATTAATGAGTATTAATCATATGCATACCATAAAATACTATAAATTAACTCTAACAGTGACTCACATAGTTTAAGATATGTCTTAGTATGCCTTTTAGTCAATATTGAGCAATGAGTTGTTTTTTAAAACCATCTTGATGGATAACATTGGAAGAGAAAGATATTCAGTTCCCATTACTATATGTACTTTCAGTTCAGTCACTCAGTCATGTCCAACTCTTTGCAACCCCATGAACTGCAGCACACTAGGCCTCCCTGTCCATCACCAACTGCCAGAGTCCACCCAAACCCATGTCCATTGAGTCGGTGATGCCATCCAACCATCTCATCCTCTGTCATCCCCTTCTCCACCTGCCCCCAATCTTTCCCAGCATCAGGGTCTTTTCCAGTGAGTCAGCTCTTCGCATGAGGTGGCCAAAGTATTGGAGTTTCAGCTTCAACATCAGTCCTTCCAATGAACACCCAGGACTGATCTCCTTTAGGATGGACTGGCTGGATCTCCTTGAAGTCCACGGGACTCTCAAGAGTCTTCTCCAACACCACAGTTCAAAAGCATTAATTCTTCGGTGCTCATCTTTCTTTACAGTCCAACTCTCACATCCATACATGACCACTGGAAAAACCATAGCCTTGACTAGATGGACCTTTGTTGGCAAAGTAATGTCTCTGCTTTTTAATATGCTGTCTAGATTGGTCATAACTTTCCTTCCAAGGAGTAAGCGTCTTTTAATTTCATGGCTGCAATAACCATCTGCAGTGATTTTGGAGCCTAAAAAATAAAGTCAGCCACTGTTTCCACTGTTTCCCCATCTATTTGCCAAGAAGTGATGGGACCGGATGATCTTAGTTTTCTGAATGCTGAGCTTTAAGCCAACATTTTCACTCTCCTCTTTTGCTTTCATCATAAGGCTTTTTAGTTCCTCTTCACTTTCTGCCATAAGGGTGGTGTCATCTGCATATCTGAGGTTATTAATATTTCTCCCGGCAATCTTGATTCCAGTTTGTGCTTCCTTCAGCCCAGTATTTCTCATGATGTACTCTGCATATAAGTTAAATAAGCAGGGTGACAATATACAACCTTGACGTACTCCTTTTTCCTATTTGAAACAAGTCTGTTGTTCCATATCCAGTTCTAACTGTTGCTTCCTGACCTGCATACAGGTTTCTCAAGAGGCAGGTCAGGTGGTCTGGTATTCCCATCTCTTTCAGAATTTTCCACAGTTAATTGTGATCCACACAAAGGCTTTGGCGTAGTCAATGAAGCAGAAATCAATGTTTTTCTGGAACTTTTTCGATGACCCAGTGGATGTTGTCAATTTGATCTCTGGTTCCTCTACCTTTTCTAAAACCAGCTTGAACATCTAAAAGTTCATGGTTCACCTATTGCTGAAGCCTGACCTGGAATATTTTGAGCATTACTTTATTAGCATGTGAGATGAGTGCAATTGTGAGGTAGTTTGAGCATTCTTCGGCATTGCCTTTCTTTGGTTTTGTGTTAGTCCCTGTGTGATTATGGGTCTTCTTGCTTCTTCTGTGTGCCCTCTGATGGAGGAGGCTAAAAGGCTTGTGTAAGCTTCCTTATGGGAGGGACTGGAGGTGGGAAAGCCTGGGTCTTTCTCTGGTGGGCAGAGCCTTGTTCAACAAAACTTTAGTCTAATTATCTGCTCAGGAGTGGGGTTGCACGCCCTCCCTGGTAGTTTTTGGCCTGAGGTGATCCAGGTCACAGCCCTCAGGTCTATGGACTCTATGGTTGGGTTAATGGCGAACCCCAAGAGAATTTGCACCAAAGGGGACCTTCCCAGATAGCTGCTGCCAGTCTCCCCAGTCCCTGTTTTGAGCCCCTGCCGACCCACACCTCCACAGGAGACCCTCCAACACTAGCAGGTAGTTCTGATTCAATCTCCTATGGAGTCACTGCCCCTCCCCTCTGAGTCTTGGTACATGCAAGGTTTTGTTTGTGACCTCCATGACTGGAATCTGTTTCCCCTAGTCCTGTGGAAGTCTTATAATCAAGTCCCACTGGCTTTCCAGGTCAGATTCCCTGAGGATTCCCAGTCCCTTTGTTGGGGCCCCAGGCTGGGAAATCTGACATGGGGTTCCAAACCTTCACAGCAGTCAGAGAACTTCTTTGGTATTATTATTCTCCAGTTTGTGCATCATGCACCCAGCAGGTATGGGATTTGATTTTATCATGTTTGTGCCCCTCCTACCATTTCACTTTGGCTTCTTCTTCGTCTTTGGATGTGGGTTATCTTTTTTTGATAGGTTCCAGCAGCCTCCTTTTGATGGTTGTCCAACTACTAGTTGTGATTTTGGTACTCTCACAGGAGGAGATGAGCACATGTACTTCTTCTCTGCCATCTAGAACTAGAAGCACTGTCTGTCCATCTTGACGGATCTGTTTCTTTTCCCATATGCACTGTACTCCTCTCTTTTCATCTAACAGCCTATAGAGTTCAGCTCAAGAGTCGCTGCCTTAGGAGGCCATTTCTATGTCTCTGGTCCAGGTCTGCACCATGGTTAAATGTTCCTTTGACTCTGCTGCCATAATACTTCGTACAAGAGTCCAAGGAGTGTTTGTCTCACTGCCCTATTTATTTGCATACCTAACTAATGAGTGATGTAACAATTTCTAGACAAAGCTTTTTCTAGCCAATAGAGTGCTAAAGATTTCTGAGGTGACAGAAGTCTCTCTGACTTTCCTCTAGGAGTTTAGCTCTCAGATTATGGCAGCTGAGGGAGTAGAGGAGATTCAAACCTCTGAAATTTTCATGTTTACAATCAACCTTAAGTTCCCAGTCACTCTTGCCATTCCTGAGGCTAAGCAGGACTTTTTCTTTCATTACTGCCTTCCACCAGAAGCCCACTGCACTGTGTCCGGCCTTGGCTGAAATCATTATCTTGCAAAGTTGCAGCATTTTCTCTTTGGGCATAATTCTAGAGAAAGTTTCCATATATACAGTGGCCATACAGGTTGTAACAAGTCAGAAAAGTCATACAAGGTAGGGATTATCTCCATTTTATAGTTAAGGAAACTAAGCCCAGAAGTCTCATCCTGAAGAATGATTTGTTTTGAGTTTCTTATTCAATACAAATTCACCACCATTTCTGACTTCTTCTTTACTTGAGTTGTCCTGTTTGTACACTAAATCCCTTATAGATGATCGAGTTCCATTCTGAGAGCATATTTATAAGTCCAATTTGTTTGTAAGTCCAACAAACTTAGCCTGGGTACCCAGCTATGATCAGCTATATAATACTATACTGTGATAGATTTATAATACTTTTCGCACAATACATAAATGAACAAATACAAAAGAATAAAGCATTTTTAATCTTATAGTACAGTAAAACAGTTGGCATACAGGGACTCATGTCAAGTGAACAGGTAAGTGTTACTGGAGGAGGGAGAAAAGGTGGGAAATGGTAGAGCTGAAGGAACATCAGCAAAAGGAGATGGCAGTGTAAACTGCAATTTCACTCCCTGACATTGATGAAACACATGTTTGCACCTTTGAAAGTTCACAACTCAAAATTTTGAATGTAGGTGACTTACCATATTGTAATTTTTGAAGGTTCACAGCAATGCCAGTTGACTTTCTCAGAAAACCATTGTTGAGCCTTGTTCAGGGTCACATTGTAAGTAGTGACTGAGTAGAAAACACCATCCATGTTTTGATTTGAATGTAGGAAATTCACTGGGGAGTAAAGGAATTGGGATTAGTTAGAGAAGTAGGAATTTAAACAATGATATAGTCACAACAAAGGCCTCAGCCAGTTCCATGGGGAGCTCTGAAGCTGGCCTGGCCCTGTAGAGTGGTGTCAGATTGAATCAGAGGCCAGACTTTTTATATGCACCCCTCACTGCCAGTCATTGGATGCATGCTGCCCTGGGACAGCACAGTGCTCCTGGGAGAGGAGATGGTCTTCAGCCTCGGGCAGTGGGGAAGCGGGTACTTAGCCATAACCAGTCAGAGCTTAGAGCTCAACACTCCCAGTCCCTGGGGAGTGAGTGCTTTAGTCCTAAAGGGGAATCTGTGCACACACTCATCTTTTGATGCCTAGGAGCAGTCACATGACCTAGGCTGTCCATCACTATTCCACTATTCATTTTGCCATCTGTACTTGTGTAACTGATGTACAAAAGGAGCACGACACAGGGCCCACCACCCATGGTATCTCTCGTGGGTCAACTGAGCTGCTAGGTAGTAAGAAACCTCACCTGGGGTCCCAGTCCTGGATGATCACACACAGTTTGTTGGGAAAACCTTTGTCCATGGAGTAGGAAATCTAATTTTGCTGTTCTCTTTGTGAATCTGGCCACATTTTATTTGTCCTCTAAGCTTATATTATTTAGAGTTGATATATAATGTCTTTAGCATTGTTGTTGTTTAGTCCTGAAGCCATGTCCAACTCTTTTGCAACCCCATGGACTGTGGCCCACCAAGCTCCTCTGTCCATGGGATTTCCCAGGCAAGAATATTGGAGTGAGTTCCCATTTACTTCTCCAGGGGATCTTCCCAATCCAGGGATCAAACCCTTGTCTCTTATATTGGCAGGCAGATTCTTTACCACTGAGCCACCAGGGAAGCCCATATTTAACATAGTTTCTGGTATATAATAGACCCTCAGAGAATGACCCCTTTTCCCTTCCTTGCTAGGTCAATGTAGGGTCAGATATTATCTACCATCACTCCAAGTTCTTTGAATCCATACTGAACTATTATAATGGATTCTCATATTTTCATTTCATTTTTATTACTCATTGTTTACAGACTAAAATCATAGTAATCCAGGTGTGGTTTTCATTTGATTCCCAGAATGATGAAATTTCATAACTGGAGTAGTCCAACCCTCCCTTTTTTTTAATTCATAAGTAAATGAACTCATTGGTGGGAGGAGGGAAGGAAATTGACTTGTTCAAGGTCACGTTGTAAGTAGTAACTGAGCAGAGAACACCCTCCATGTTTTGAGACCCATCCCCTGGCTCACCACCCACTCCCTCTCCTAACCTCCAGCTGCTGGTACGTTCTAGCCTGCAAGGCAGCATGATTTGCCTTTCTTGTGTTAACATTATTCTAGCATGTAATGTCTGTGTTTAAAGCAATGACCTGAGAAACACTTTTATTTCCAGTGATGCACTTATTTTGCAGGGTTTATTAATTTTATTTATGTATTTGATCTCTCAAATGAAATAATAAACTAATTAGTGGGACAATTTACTGGTATGCTCTGCCAAGAGTGTTTTACAACCTCAGTGCCAGCTTGTCTAACTGTGGTGTCAGCAGATCCACTTTCTTCCCTGCTGCCCTTAATTTAGCCATCAGACACTCATGGTAGGCAGCCTTGGGCTGGGTACGTGTGCCTCCAGAGGGCCTCTAGAGATGTCAGATCATATGGCAAAGGAAATTTCCCCCAGAAGCCTCCCTGGAATTTACTCAAAGGATAGACTGTTTTATTTGGCTTAAAAGGATGGGGGTTCAGCTCCCAGAGAACAGAACTGGGCCAGTTCAGTATCTGAAATACTCAGAATGAGAATTTCCAGAGGAGGAGGAAAAGCTATATGTATGTAGGTGTTGAAAGTCTCACACCTGAGAAAGCCCATGGCCCATCAAAACCAAGAGCAGAGCAAGGAGCAGGACACAGAGATTGACATCAGGACAACAGACACGGGAACATTGCAAGATGCAGAAACAAATGTAAGAGAGATGCTAGAAGGCCCAGAGTAATTAGAACAAACGGGGCAATAGTGCAGAAGTTTGTTATTGCTGGTTTTCAAACTGACTTTGAAGTGAAGTACATGCACTTCCTTCTAAGGCAGACCCCATCTGCGCTCTTTTAACAGCTAGTGCTTCTCTCTGTCTTATAATTAATCCTAGTCTGTTGTCATTGCTTCTTGTCTAGTCCCATTTGACCATGAGCACCACGATATCACCAGGGTCTAGAACTATGTCTGGACTATAATAGGGTTCAATAAACATTTATCAAGTGGAAGAATAGATGGATAGATGGATGATAAATGAATACATGAGTCAGTCTGCCAAAGCTACTGGAGGTCTAAGATCCATGAACTATACTATATTTATCTGCTCTTTTAAAAGTCTTTTTAGTTGAATTTGTTACAATATTGCTTCAGTTTGTGTGTGTGTGTGTGTGTGTGTGTGTTTATTTTGTGGCATTTTATTGGGGGGTGACAAGACATATGGGATCCTAGATCCCTGACCAGGGATTGAACCCACACCCCCTGCACTGGAAGGACAAGTCAACCACTCGACCACCAGGGAAGTCCCTGTCTGCTGTCTTTGGTGTAACAAGCAGAACCCAACCAGAGATAACCTTTGTCAGTGACTGATATTTGTTATAGAATTGCTCAGTATAGCATATAAATATACAGCACAAAATATTTAACCTCTCTTGACTAAACCTTCCTTCTTATGAATGCTTATTAACACACACACACACACACACGAGATAGTGAAAGACAGGGAAGCCTGGTGTTCTGCAGTCCATGGGGTCACAAACAGTTGGACATGACAGATTGACTGAACAACAACAACACACATTCATTTTCAGGAGAGGTAAAAGGTCATAACACTGTCACCTTACATGGTACCATTGCTGGCTCACTAGTTGCCTTGTGGGTATGAATGCTTTCACTATCCTGGCTGCTGATAAACTGTCACTATGGATTGAATCTAGCCTGGGGGTTCAACCTGCCTCTTGAGAAATCTGTATGCAGGTCAAGAAGCAACAGTTAGAACCAAACATGGAACAACAGACTGGTTCCAAGTTGGGAAAGGAGTACGTAAAAGCTGTATATTGTCACCGTGCTTATTTAACTTACATGCAGAGTCTGTCATGTGAAATGCAGGATTGAATGAAGCACAAGCTGGAATCAAGATTGGCGGGAGAAATATCAATAACCTCAGATATGCAGATGACACCACCCTGATGGCAGAAAGTGAAGAAGAACTAAAGAGCCTCTTGATGAAAGTGAAAGAGGAGAGTTAAAAATCTGGCTTAAAACTCAACATTTGCAAATCAATCAATGTAATACACCACATTAACAAATTGAAAGATAAAAACCATATGACTATCTCAATAGATGCAGAAAAAGCCTTTGACAAAATTCAACATCCATTTATGATTAAAACTCTCCAGAAAGCAGGAATAGAAGGAACATACCTCAACATAATAAAAGCTATATATGACAAACCTACAGCAAGCATTACCCTCAATGGTGAAAGATTGAAAACATTTCCCCTAAAATCAGGAATAAGACAAGGGTGCCCACTCTCACCACTACTATTCAACATAGTTTTGGAAGTTTTGGCCACAGCAGTCAGAGCAGAAAAAGAAGTAAAAGGAATCCAGATAGGAAAAGAAGAAGTGAAACTCTCACTGTTTGCAGATGACATGATCCTCTACATAGAAAACCCTAAAGACTCTTCCAGAAAATTACTAGAGCTAATCAATGAATGTAGTAAAATTGCAGGATATAAAATTAACACACAGAAATCCCTTGCATTCCTATACACTAACAATGAAAAAACAGAAAGAGAAATTAAGGAAACAATACCATTCACCATTGCAACAAAAAGAATAAAATACTTAGGAGTATATCTACCTAAAGAAACAAAAGACCTATACATAGAAAACTATAAAACACTGATGAAAGAAATCAAAGAGGACACAAACAGATGGAGAAACATACCGTGTTCATGGATTGGAAGAATCAATATTGTCCAAATGACTATACTACCCAAAGCAATCTATAGATTCAATGCAATCCCTATCAAGTTACCAATGGTATTTTTCACAGAACTAGAACAAAGAATTTCACAATTTGTATGGAAATACAAAAAACCTCGAATAGCCAAAGTAATCTTGAGAAAGAAGAATGGAACTGGAGGAATCAACCTGCCTGACTTCAGGCTCTACTACAAAGCCACAGTCATCAAGACAGTATGGTACTTGCACAAAGACAGAAATAAAGATCAATGGAACAGAATAGAAAGCCCAGAGATAAATCCACATACCTATGGACACCTTATCTTTGACAAAGGAGGCAAGAATATACAATGGAAAAAAGACAACCTCTTTAACAAGTGGTGCTGGGAAAGTTGGTTAACCACTTGTAAAAGAATGAAACTAGAACACTTTCTAACACCATACACAAAAATAAACTCAAAATGGATTAAAGATCTAAATGTAAGACCAGAAACTATAAAACTCCTAGAGGAGAACATAGGCAATACACTCTCTGACATAAATCACAGCAAGATCCTCTATGACCCACCTCCCAGAATAATGGAAATAAAAGCAAAAATAAACAAACAGGACCTAATTAAACTTAAAAGCTTTTGCACAACAAAGGAAACTATAAGCAAGGTGAAAAGACAGCCCTCAGAATGGGAGAAAATAATAGCAAACAAAGCAACAGACAGAGGATTAATCTCAAAACTGTGTAAGCAACTCCTGCAGCTCAATTCCAGAAAAATAAATGACCCAATAAAAAAATGGGCCAAAGAAATAAACAGACATTTCTCCAAAGAAGATATACAGATGGCTAACAAACACATGAAAAGATGCTCAACATCACTCATTATTAGAGAAATGCAAATCAAAACCACAATGAGGTACCATTACACGCCAGTCAGGATGGCTGCTATCCAAAAGTCTACAAGCAATAAATGCTGGAGAGGGTGTGGAGAAAAGGGAACCCTCTTACACTGTTGGTGGGAATGCAAACTAGTACAGCCACTATGGAGAACAGTGTGGAGATTCCTTAAAGAACTGGAAATAGAACTGCCATATGACCCAGCAATCCCACTCCTGGGCATACACACCGAGGAAACCAGATCTGAAAGAGACACGTGCACCCCAATGTTCATCGCAGCACTGTTTATAATAGCCAGGACATGGAAGCAATCTAGATGCCCATCAGCAGATGAATGGATAAAGAAGCTGTGGTGCATATACACCATGGAATATTACTCAGCCATTAAAAAGAATTCATTTGAATCAGTCCTAATGAGATGGATGAAACTGGAACCCATTATACAGAGTGAAGTAAGCCAGAAAGATAAAGACCAATACAGTATACTAACACATATATATATGGAATTTAGAAAGATTGTAACGATAACCCTATATGCAAAACAGAAAAAGAGACACAGATGTACAGAACCGACTTTTGGACTCTGTAGGAGAAGGCGAGGGTGGGATGTTTTGAGAGAACAGCATTGAAACATGTATATTATCAAGGGTGAAAGAGATCACCAGCCCAGGTTGGATGCATGAGACAAGTGCTCGGGGCTGGTGCACTGGGAAAACCCAGAGGGATGGGGTGGGGAGGGAGGTAGGAGTGGGGATCAGGATGGGGAATACATGTAAATCCATGGCTGATTCATGTCAATGTATGGCAAAACCCACTACAATATTGTAAAGTAATTAGCCTCCAACTAATAAAAATGAATGGGGGAAAAAAAAAACTCAACATTCAGAAAAATAAGATCATGGCATTCAGTCCCATCACTTCATGGCAAATAGATGGGGAAACAATGGAAACAGTGACAGACTTTATTTTCTTGGGCTCCAAAATCACTGCAGATGGTGACATCAGCCATGAAATTAAAAGATAGTTGTTCCTTGGTAGAAAAGCTATGACCAACCTAGACAGCATATTAAAAAACAGAGACTTTGCTAACAAAGGTTCGTCTAGTCAAAGCTGTGGTTTTTCCAGTAGTCATATATGGACGTGGAAGTTGGATCAAAAAGAAAGCTGAGTGCCAAAGAATTGATGCTTTTGAACTATGGTGTTGGAGAAGACTCTTGAGAGTCCCTTCGACTGCAAGGACATCAAACTACAATCCTAAAGGAAACCAATCCTGAATATTCATTGGAAGGACTGATGCTGAAGGTGAAACTCCAATACTTTGGCCACCTGATTCGAAGAACTGACTTATTTGAAAAGACCCTGATGCTGGGAAAGATTGAAGGCAGGTGAAGAAAGGGGATGACAGGGGACAAGATGTTTGGATGGCATCACCAACTCAATGGCCACGAGTTTGAACAAGTTCTGGGAGTTGGTGATGGACAAGGAAGTCTGGCAGGCTACAGTCCTTGAGGTCACAAAGAGTCAGACATGACTGAGCAACTGAACTGAAATGAGGGTTCTTCTCAGAACAAGTTCCAGACCTTTAGCCAGAGACTGGATGGAAAAAGGAGAGGGGAGGGTCCATGGGCCCCTGCCGTGAAGCTGTGCAGACTCAGTAGTGTGGTAGGGGGAACTACCCCTACTGTGACTGGCTCCCCTAGAGGTAATACTGATCCCCTTGGGGGGTTTCCTTTGCTATGGTTAGACATATGCAAATGAACAAACCCTAATGCATTGATCCTAGATATAACTAGTGTACATCCAGCTCTGCAACATCTATCCAACATATTATAGAGTTTGGGGGGATATGCAAATGAGATAACCCTAACATGTTGATGCCATTTACATGCTGTGGCCCTCACTGGGACACAAGCAGCTCTTACATGTTGGTGATGATAAAGTGCTGGGGCTGGAACTGTGGTTTGAGGTTCTAATTCATATTATTTACCATCTGTCAATATGTGCTCAGAGGGGAATGGCCCCAAAGAAGCTGGGATTCTAGACCCAGGCAAATATCAGAGATCTTTGGTGAATACCTGGAACTATTTGTATAACAGTTCTAATGATAAGAATTTATTTACTCCTGACATTTATTCTATGACCTCCATATACTGTCACTATACTAAAGTCTTTCAATATGATACTTAATAGTCACAACAAGTCTGCAATTAGATATTATTATCCTGTTTTAAGGTGAGTATATACCAACGTTTAGAAAGGTGAAATAACTTGTCTGGAGTTTTATAGTGCTCATTGTGTTAAAAAGAAAATATCCTAAGTTGTATACAGAATAAAGGTGATAACTGCCCAAGATTTGAAAACTGGGGTAAAACAAATAAATAAACTTTAAAATGCAACTGTCCATTGGCTTTTTTACTCTGAATTGAGGGAGGGAGAGAAAATAGTGCTCTTTCAATTTTAATCATGTCTCCAGACAACTTGTGAAAACACTGGTAATTGGCAGCACGTGTGGGGTGGGGAGCTGGGTATGAGCACTCTGGTCTTATTTGCAGATCTCCAGAAGCAGAACTTTTCCAGGCTTCCACACTGTCCAGCTGACAAACCGCAGTCTCATTCTGGTCCAAGACAAGTGTCTTGAGTCAGGTTGCAGTGAAGCACCAGACAGAATGGATATGTGCCCAGCCCTCTTTTCCCAGGTGACAAGAATAAACTTCCCTATGCAGTCACAGCTTGGCCAGAACAGGTTGCATTTTCAAGCACCACCACTTTGCTCTTCACCAGAAGTTGTAAACTACTGCTATATTCCAATCATGACCATTTTGAATTTTTATTGTAAACTCGAAATGTCAGATGTGTATTTAAAATAAGTTCATTTTTATCTAATTAGGTTTTTCAGTTTATGTATCATATCAGCTGTTAACATGTGCTGAATCCTCTTTCCCTGTTTCATGTATCTCCCTGGCACTTATCACTGTCTGGCCTACACAGTGTTTATCATTTATTTGCATAGTGTCTGTCTCCATCCCCTGGAGTGTAAGCTCCATGAGGACAAGGTATCTGTTTAGTGGTTATTAAATCCACAGTGACCAAACAAGTGTTTGGTACAGTTAAGATGTCAACAAAGATTTGTGAAAAATAATAAAGGGTGGGTAAATATATGAGTGATGGCTGACTGGCTGACTGGACAAACAGGCAGAAAAACAGATGGACAGGTCTTACCAACTGTGACAATGTAAGATGTAATTATAGCAGTTAGGGTAGTGTGGATGTTTATCTGCACAGAAAACTAGATGAATGAAATAAAAGCTCAGTTCAGTTCAGTTGCTCAGTTGTGTCCGACTCTTTGTGACCCCATGGACTGCAGCATGCCAGGCTTCCCTGTCCATCACCAACTCCCGGAGTCCACCCAGACTCATGTTCATTGAGTCAGTGATGCCATCCAACCATCTCATCCACCATCATCCCCTTCTCCTCCTGCTCTCAATCTTTCCCAGCATCAGAGTCTTTTCAAATGAGTCAGCTCTTCACATCAGGTGGCCAAAGTATTGGAGTTTTAGCTTCAACATCAGTCCCTCCAATAAACACTCAGGACTGATCTCCTTTAGGATGGACTGGTTGGATCTCCTTGCAGTCCAAGGGACTTTCAAGAGTCTTCTCCAACACCACAGTTCAAAAGCATAAATTCTTCAGCACTCAGCTTTCTTTATAGTCCAACTCTCACAACCACACATGACTAGAAAAACCATACCCTTGGCTAGATGGACCTTTGTTGGCAAAGTAATGTCTCAGTTTTTTAATACGCTGTCTAGGTTGGTCATAAATTTCCTTCCAAGGAGCAAGCATCTTTTAATTTCATGGCTGCAGTCACCATCTGCAGTGATTTTGGAGCCCAGAAAAATAAAGTCAGCCACTGTTTTCACTGTTTCCCCATCTATTTGCCAAGAAGTGATGGGATAGGATGCCATGATCTTAGTTTTCTGAACGTTGAGCTTTTTTTTTTTTTTAAAGTGCTTTTACATTCACAATTTTAATGAATAACTAGACCCTTTCCATGTGGCTACACAATGAAATCTCAGAAAAAGCTGATACAGTCAGTGAGGTAAGTGTGGCTTCTCCAGCCTTCCTTTTTTTTTTTTTTTTTTGCAGTGGGTTTTGTCATACATTGACATGAATCAGCCATGGAGTTACATGTATTCCCCATCCCGATCCCCCCTCCCACCTCCCCCCACCAACCCGATTCCCCTGGGTCCTCCCAGTGCACCTGGCCCGAGCACCTGTGAACGTTGAGCTTTAAGCCAACTTTTTCACTCTCCTCTTTCACTTTTATCAAGAAGCTCTTTAGTTCTTCTTCACTTTCTGCCATCAGGGTGGTGTCATCTGCATATCTGAGATGTTATTTCTCCCTGCAATCTTGATTCCATCTTGTGCTTCATCCAGCCCAAGTGTTTCTCATGATGTACTCTGCATATAAGTTAAATAAGCAGGGTGACAATATACAGCCTTGACATACTCCTTTTTCTATTTGGAACCAGTCAGTTGTTCCATGTCCAGTTCTAACTGTTGCATCCTGACCTGCACACAGATTTCTCAAAGGGCAGGTCAGGTGGTCTGGTATTCCCATCTCTTTCAGAATTTTCCACAGTTTATTGTGATCCACACAGTCAAAGGCTTTGGCATAGTCAATAAAGCAGAAATAGATGATTTTCTGGAACTCTCTTGCTTTTTTGATGATCCAGCAGATGTTGGCAATTTGATCTCTGGATCCTCTACCTTTTCTAAAACCAGCTTGAGCATCTGGATGTTCACAGTTCACATATTGCTGAATCCTGGCTTGGAGAATTTTGAGCATTACTTTACTAGTGTGTGAGATGAGTGCAATTGTGTGATAGTTTGAGCATTCTTTGGCATTGCCTTTCTTTGGGATTGGAACGAAAACTGATCTTTTCCAGTCCTGTGGCCACTGCTGAGTTTTCCAAATTTGCTGACATATTGAGTGCAGCACTTTCACAGCATCATCTTTTAGGATTTGAAATAGCTCGACTGGAATTCCATCACCTCCACTAGCTTTGCTCATAGTGATGCTTCCTAAGGCCCAGTTGACTTCACATTCCAGGAGGTCTGGCTCTAGGTGAGTGATCACAGCATCGTGATTATCTGGGTCATGAAGATCTTTTTTGTACAGTTCTTCTGTGTATCCTTGCCACCTCTTCTTAATATCTTCTGCTTCTGTTAGGTGGATACCATTTCTGTCCTTTATGGAGCCCATCTTTGCCACTCTAACCAAAATAGGAAGATAAACTTTAGGTTAGGAAAAACAATTGGAACATATATAACTGTAAAAACATGCAAACTAGTATAGAATATACTGTGTACCACTGCATGTCTTGATTAAATGGTATAATTTTACCATTTTGCTGCTGCTTCCCACACTTGCCTAAATGTCACCTTCCTGGTGAGGTCTTTCCTAACAACCCTATTTAAGAGTCAACTCCCATAAAATTTGGGGGAGAATGGATACATGCATATGTATGGTTCAGTCCCTTTGCTGCTCACCTGAAACTATCACAACATTGTTAATTGGCTACACCCCAGTACAAAATTAAAAAGTTTAAAAAAGTGATTAAACCCCATAGCCTATATGACCATCAGGCATACTAGGTGTTTTTGCTTTCTTATTTGTTTAGTGTGTGTTGTTTCCTTCTTATAACAACTCAATAGAAAAAAAAATAAAAGCATATAAAAAGCAGAAGGAAAAAACATACAAAAATATAAAAAGGAAAAATAAAAGAATGTCCAATCTCACTAGTAATTAGAGAAATGCATATTAAAGTATGAATTATTTTATATCTATCACATTGAAAAAATGTTACAGTCTGGCAATACCCAATGTTGGTAATGATATGAGCTAGTATAAATTACTCTTGCCACATTAAAGAGCAGTTTGCCACATCTCGTATATCTTTGAGGAGGCATATACTCTTTGGCCTAGCAAGTTAGTAGAGAAACCACAGTATGTAGCCCAAGAGTGTAACAATATCCATCACACCATTATTTGTTTTAGCACAATTTGGAAATAGCTCAAATGTCCATTAACATTAATGATTAAGTTAGAATATAAATATATGATAAAATACTATCTAAATGTTAAAATGAGAGAATTTAAACTAATTCTATCAAAGTAGTAAACTGTTCAAAACATATTCAACAAAATAAGCAAGCTTCAGATGGATGCCTGTAGTGAGATATTTAAACAAAGTTTTAAAACAGCCAAAACAGTGCTATATATTGTTTATGGATGCAAAACATGTATTAGAAGCAGAAAAACATGCAGGGATATTTAGGAGAGTAGTTATCTTTTTGGAATTAGGAGGAAATTCATGGCAAAATCTACTTATATCTGTAATGTTTTATTTTAGAAAGAAAAGATCTGAAGCAAATATGGTGGCATTTTAGTATTTGACAAGGCTGGATGGTAGTACATAGTTTAGGGTTATAATTATGTCTATACTGAAATTCAAGCTTGAAGCATTTAATAAGGAAAGAAATAGGAGGGTACTTAAGTGTGACTACCAGGGAATAAAATTCAAGCCATAGCATATGAAGTAATGTGGTGTGGCATAGCAAAATTGTAAGCTGAATTTTCTTATGAGTTGAAGATTGGTGCAAACCTAGACTTAGTACCTTCTTTTCAAAACAGTTAATGAGATTAGTTTTTGGAACCAGACGGTCTAGTTAGAATCTTGATTCAGACACTCAATAACATTAAAACTGGGCATCAGTTTCCTCATTTTTTTAGTGGAAAAATATTATAAAATAGGGGATAGAAAAACAGTAGAGAAAATCTACATAACCAATAGTTGTTTCTTCAAAAAGATTAACTAAAACTAACACAACATTGTAAAGCAACTATACTTCAATTAAAAAAATAAATAAAAATTAACAAAATTTCCAAACCTTTAGCTTAATTCAATAAGAGGAGAGAGAGAGAGAGAGATGACTTGAATAACTAAAATCAGAAATTAAAGAGGGGACAATACTACCAACAAGATAGAAATAAAAAGGATTATAAAGTAAAAAAAAAAAGTACCTCCTCATAACAAATGCTATGAGGATGCAATGAGATAATATTTGTAGTGTCTAGAATATTTCATGGCACATGATAAAAAGAAAGGCATAAGATTGAAGTGTGTTTTGAATGCCATGCTTTCTCTCATTTTGTTTTTTACAATAACCTTATTAGATTCATGTTTTTATTATTCCATTTTATATGTAAGAAAACTGAGCCTTAGAAAGGTCAAATAACTTGCCCAAGATCACCCAGATCTTAAAAAACAGAGATGGGATTGAAACCAGCTCTATCTCCAGAGAAATACAACTGTAAATTAATATCCTGGCTATATTTCACTAGTTTTATGAATAAACAAAATTGAATTTGTATAAAACATGGCAATCATCTATTCTGTAGCCTTTTTTTTTTCCTTCAGTAAGGAGTCAACCAGCCATTGCTGATTAAACTAGTAATAAGTATCTGTTTAGTTTATGTATATGCAACTCCAAACATGTAAAATAACTGAGTTGCTGTAATGGGATATTGTTACTAGATAAATATTCCAGTCTTAAACAGATTCTGGGTATTGGAATATATTGGAAGATCAGTAGGCTGTGATATTCCATTATGTTGAGTTGTGTGTGTATGTGTTTTAACCATAGGCTTTTTTTTCTGTTTCACTGTCTTTGCTGAAAAATGGTTCTCTCTCTGCTTTCTATCTTCTTCTATCTTCTGTGAATTCAAATGGAACTTAAATTTTATTGTCACTGATTATTTTGAATGAACAATTTTCTTAATGTACTTTTGTCAAGTCACTTCCATTTATTAAGTCTTTTAAAAAATATTTATTTATTTATTTGGCTGTGCCAGGTCTTAGTTGCAGCACGCCAGATCTAGTTCCCTGACCAGGGATCAAACCCAGGTCCCCTGCACTGGAAGCACAGTCTTAGCTACTGGATCACCAGGAAAGTCCCTATTAAGTCTTAAATTCATTCATTCACTCATTTCTTTTTTTATGCGGCAAACACTGATTAGATGAAAACTATGAGCTTGTCTGGGCTTCCCAGGTGGCTCAGTGGTAGAGAATCTGCCTCACAAGCAGGAGACGTGGGTTCAATTCCAGGGTTGGGAAGATCCCCTGGAGAAGGAAATGGTAACCCCTCTAGTATTGTTGCCTGGGAAATCCCATGGTCAGAGGAGCCTGGTGGGCTATAGTCTCTGGGGACAAAAAAGCATTAGACACGACTTAGTAACTAAATAATGGCAGCAGCATGAGCTTATCTTTGGTCTAGATTCACAGGAAGCAAGGATTAGTAAGGTATGATGACTTCCTCTGAGGAGCTCACAGATAGAAAGAGGCAGACGTGGAATGGACAATTCCCGTGTAGCGTCACCTTTTTTGTTGTCATTTAGTTGCTAAGTTGTGTCTGACTCTTTTTGCTACCCCCATGGAGCCCACCAGGCTCCTCTGTCCATGGGATTTCCCAAGCAAGAATACTGGAGTGGGTCGCCATTTCCTTCTCCAGGGGGTCTTCCTTACCCAGGGATCGAACCTGGGTCTCCTGCATTGCCACCTTAAAAACGGAGTTATTTCTCCATTTCAGCATGGAACAGGGAGTTCCCAGTTATATAAGTGGATGCAAGGAAAGTGGCACAGAAATGGCAATGTTGAAGCTGAAATTTTTTTCATATACTCATTTTCTTCCTAGAAAAATAATGTGTGACCTCTGTAAGGAATTTGGAAAACAAAAAGAGAAAAATAACATATGATCATACTACAGAGAAATAACCACTGTTAACAGCTGTTATATTTTAAAGACTAATTTCTATATGGATGAGCTCAGACTTTGTAAACAATTTTGCTATGTTATATTTTAGAATTTTTTAAAATATTTTTGCACATGTATATTATTATTCTATATAGAAATATTCAGTTTCTCATTCCTCCATTGTCTGTTTCCCTCTTAAAAACAACAATGTGATGCCAGCCTCTGTGCGTAAATATTGGCCTGCATTCTCTATTGTTTCCTAGAGAAGGACTCCTGAAGGAGAATTGCAGATTAAAGGCTATGAACACTTTTAAGACTCTTGACATTTTCCTTCAGTGCCCTCTTCTTTTCTGATCTTAAGGCAAGAGCTCAAGCCTTTAGAGAGTCAGATAAATTACAAATATGGGAAAGTTCTTTAAAAATTCTTCCATGCTTCTGTGTATGTGTAGAAATGTACATGAGTGTGTGCACCCACATGTATCTCAGGAAGTGACACCAATACACACACACACACACACACACACACACACACACACACACACACACCCTCCTACCTAAGAGGTATTGTGGACCACTTCTTGTTCAGTCCTTACAATGGGCTATATTTGTTGGTTTTTGTTTAGGTGTGTTTTGTTTATGCCATCTCTTTATTTCCAATGCTGGCTGTGTGGTAGGAAATTAGTAAATGTTTCTTGAATGAAGTAGAAGAAAATCAAGCCAGTTAAATAGTTAATGTTTATTTTTTTAATATCATGTTTTATTTGTTTTCAGCATTCAGCAAGACATGCTGGTGAACCCCAACTCCGCATCTTCATGATCAAGGGACCCTCTTACACAACACAAAGGTAAATGTTTGAGGCTGATTGTCTTGCTGGTCTGAGGAAAATCTTGCTTTCTGGGAAAACACTCACAAATGTCTCAGGGTCTTCTTGAAGTGACGGCTTTTGTGCTTTTGTGTTCCTCTTTAAGCTCTAGAGGGTTTATGGAGCCTTCAGGAACTGGTGCCTTTTCTCTGGGCTACTTTGTGTTTCGGTTACAGAAAGATAATATTGATTCTCTTTCTTCTTGTCTTTAAGCACCTAGTAAATGTCATTAAGAGTCTTAGGTTTTCCTGCCCAGATTTTAGTTTCTCCTAATAGGTTGTCTCAGACTGGTTTGATTTTTAAATATAATAATGTCACCTCCCTTCTCAAATCCCAGTCTAAATATATTTACCAACAGAAGGAACCATTCTCAATTGTGCAAACTAAAGTCAAACCGTGCATAAGATAAATGTCTTTACATAGGAAACAGACTTGGAGATTTATGAGCTTTAGGGACAAGTACTATTCTTTTGAGGTCCTAAACTTTTAAATGATGGCAGCACTGAATTATGTACTTCATACAGGGAGCCGGGAAGGCACAATTGAAAACGCCCATTCTTTTGACAAATTAGAAGCATTCATTCCAATATCTATTTCTTGTTTACCAGGGATAATGCTGAATGAATCACAGACTGGTGGATGGATGTCCCTTCCTAACACTTTTAATTAGCAGCACCGCCTATTAGGATGAACAGAGTGCTGTGTTTCTGCCATAGATTACCCCAACCCGCCTTACATAGAATAGAAATCTTATTCTCCACAAGGTAATGTTCATCTCTTCCCCAGCCAGACAAGCATAGAAAATTAAACAATGGTCTGTTAAAAAGCCCAGATAATGTATTTATCATTTCCAGTTTATGTGAGTTTGCAAGGCAAATACAAGTGGGAGCTATTTGTTATGAGACCTTGGGGAACAGCAGACTGGAGAGCGAGCTGGGAGGCTGGAGGATCTGAGACTTGTAAAAATTCATTTAAAATATGAGGAACTATTGGAGACAGAGGAAATTAATTACTCTGAGGGACTCAAATGTCACTACTCATTTAAGTGACCTGGTGAGGAGGTTGAGAAACCTGTTTTCCGGGGGCTTCTGTAGTGGAGAAGACTGGTTGCTGGGACTCCTCAGCTGTCAATTTTTGCATTTCCTTGGTGACTTATTGACATGTCAACCTGGCTTGTGCCACAGCCTCTTCTAATGAGTAGAGTTAAATGAGAAATGGGGGTTGGGTTGGGGGAGCACTCTCCCCATTGCTGGCCAGGTTATCCTGGCCACATACGCTCACCGCGTATGTAAGTAACTGCTTGACCTAGGGGAAGCTTGTAAATTACCACAATGGAGACAAGAGGCTGATCATTTGCAGCCAGACTGCGTTTGGTCTTTTATTATTGCTTTTCCATCCACAAAGCTATTCTCTGAGGTGGAGTGAATTTGGGAAGACAAATTAAGGTTTTCTACCTAAAGAGGACTGGGGAGCAGTAGCTTCTGAAAACAGTCATCTTTTCTAGATTGCCTGTCTCATAAATCTCTCAAATGCATTCTGCTTATAGACAGAGGTTGAAAATATATAGATATGTGATGACTTAAAAGTTTAAAATCAGTAAGCATCCAGAGTAATGGAGTAGAAGCTCTCTCAGATGTATGCCTTCCCTAGACTGGGGAAAATCAAGGTTTTTTTAATGAACTCTGTCACTAACCAGCTGTGAGATCCTACAAGAGCCACCATAGTGCTTCAAGCCTTTGTTGTGATGTTTATAAACTGGAAATAATAATATATAACTTTGTGATTAAGATCAATGTGTCCAAAAGAGCTTCGATGGGTGGAAATATCAGTTATGTAAGCGTTATCATCTATGGATGTATTCTGCTATAAAAGTCTTGGTTTTTAAACACTGAGGCAGCTCAGTGGTCTGTATTGCTACTTGAGTCACAGTTAAGGGAGTCTGCAGTGTTCTCCCATCTTGTTCAGTTAGGAAGGGTAAATCAACAAGCTGAAGAAGGATAAACAGTGTTTCTCTGATGACTGATTTTGGGAGAAAGTGTTCACATGGTTTGAAAAAAAAAAAGACGTTGAAGCATAGCTTTGTAGGGAGTTGAGTCCTGGATATTTACCTCTGGGCACCATCCTACTTCTCCAATTTGAAAAAATCCTGGCCCTCTGAAGTGGAGACAAATCATGCATTTATAAGGGAGATGTTTGAAGATTATTCATGTATTCCTAGAAAGAGAGAATGATGAGGTAAACAAAGGTAGGGTCAGTGGGGATGGAAAAGAAGAGAGAACTCTGGAGAAGCCTGGCAAAGGAAGCAATTCTAGGCTTTTAGGAGGCCAATGCCTTATCCATTAGGCCAATGGGGCTTTCTGAATTCTAGGCTTTTAAATAGTCAGGGTGGCTTTCACTTAGAAGAGGGAGCAGTGCAGTGACTCTAAGCTGAGGAATGTTCCCAAGGCACTTGTAATGCCATTAATGGAAGTGTGGGGAAAATGCAGGCTACAATCCCTCCGCTCAAGGAGCTCAGAGAGGTAAACAATTAATTATCATATACAGCAGACAGAAAGAAGCCCTGAAGAGCAATGCTGGGAAATGCATTGAGATGGAGGATGCTACTGAGCGGGAACTCAGAGGATGAGCAGCTCTGCACTAGGCGAGAAGGGTTCGAGGCTAGACATTCTGCATAGCAGTAGCTCAGTGGCCCTGAACCACAGCCGCGTGGTGAAGATGCTGGCTTGGGAGTCACGTGCCTGGCCTGCCGTGTGTGTTCAGCAACCAGAGTTTTGTATACTAGCCTGAGCTCATGATTTTCAAAGGCTTTCTGGCTGTTGCTCTCTTCTGAAAGTAGACATGAAGGACTGCCTATCCTCATTAGCCAACCCTGTAGTGACCCAGACCTGACCTGTCCTGAGAATGCTCAGGCAACATCCCCTGGGACCCAGCTCTGAATAGTTGCTAGAACCACTATCCCCATTCCTTGGTATTCATTCCTTGGTTTTAAACTTTTATTTTTTTTTACCACTTAACCTTTTAAAGTTCCTTGAAAGCCATCAGTTGGCATACCTGCACTGTTGGCTATTTATTTTGTTGATTAGATGTGCCTACCTTTTATTCATTTGTAGTCATTTGCAGCCATCATAGGTGAGAAATCATACCTTCCTATGTAGAATAGTATTAAGACAGAAAAATATTTTTCTTGTTATCTTCCTTTCTTTTTCCTTGTTCTTGAATTTATCCCTTTGATGCCTCCTGTATGCCTCTTTTTGTCATCATTTTTATTTTCTCAGATTATCTCTATTTACCCTTCTACTTTCTCTCTTTCTTCTGATAGAATCACACATTCTCCAACCTGAAAGAAAGCAAGAGATTTTAGATACCAGGGGCTTAACTGTGAAAACTCTGAGAGGGGTCTTAGCCATGTGGTAATTTCTCTTTCCTGTTATTTTTGGTGATGGTGGTGGTGGTGCTTCCAAAGCTGAATGTCTTGGATTTGAACCTCTGCTCCAAAACATCTATAGTAATAGCAGATAGTAATATATAACAGATAGTAATAGCTCTCTGACATGGAGCACATCAATCTCAAGTTTCAATCAGTTTCAGTTCAGTCCAGTTCAGTCACTCAGTCATGTCTGACTCTTTGCGACCCCATGAACCGCAGCACACCAGGCCTCCCTGTCCATCACCAACTCCTGGAGTTTACTCAAACTCATGTCCATTGAGTCAGTAATGCCATCCAACCATCTCATCCTCTGTTGTCCCCTTCTCCTTCTGCCCTCAGTCTTTCCCAGCATCGGGGTCTTTTCAAATGAGTCAGCTCTTTGCATCAAGTGGCCAAAGTATTGGAGTTTCAGCTTCAACATCAGTCCTTCCAATGAACACCCAGGACCGATCTCCTTTTAGGATAAACTGGTTGGATCTCCTTGCAGTCCAAGGGACTCTCAAGAGTTTTCTCCAACACCACAGTTCAAAAACATCAATTCTTCTGCACTCAGCTTTCTTTATAGTCCAACTCTCACTTCCATACATGACTCCTGGAAAAACCATACCCTTAACTAGACAGACCTTTGTTGGCAAAGTAATATCTTTGCTTTTGAATATGCTGTCTAGGTTGGTCATAACTTTCCTTCCAAGGAGTAAGCGTCTTTTAATTTCATGGCTGCAATCACCATCTGCAGTGATTTTGGAGCCCAGAAAAATAAAGTCAGCCACTGTTTCCACTGTTTCCCCATCTATTTGCCAAGAAGTGATGGGATAGGATGCCATGATCTTAGTTTTCTGAATGTTGAGCTTTAAGCCAACTTTTTCACTCTCCTCTTTCACTTTCATCAAGAGGCTCTTTAGGTCTTCACTTTCTGCCATAAGGGTGGTGTCATCTGCATGTCTGAGGTTATTGATATTTTTCCCAGCAGTCTTGATTCCAGTTTGTACTTCCTCCAGCCCAGCATTTCTCATGATGTACTCTGCATATATGTTAAATAAGCAGGGTGACAATATACAACCTTGATGTACTCCTTTTCCTATTTGGAACCAGTTTGTTGTCCCATGTCCAGTTCTAACTGTTGCTTCCTGACCTGCATACAGGTTTCTCAAGTGGTAGGTCAGGTGGTCTGGTATTCCCATCTCTTTCAGAATTTTACACAGTTTACTGTGATCCACACAGTCGAAGGCTTTGGCATAGTCAATAAAGCAGAAATAGATGGTTTTCTGAAACTCTCTTGCTTTTTCGATGATCCAGCAGATGTTGGCAATTTGCTCAATCAGTTTACAGCAGTAAAATTAAGGTAACAATAATACTTTCTATATAGGATTGTTGTAAGAATTTAATGAGAGGACAGGTGAAAGGGTCTGGCACATTATATATTCTCAATAATTTTAGCTACTAGTGTTGCTTGTAATAATGCATGCAGCTATAAATCTTTAAAATACAAAAGGTAGACGCGTTGATCTTTGACAATAAATAAGGGAGAAGTTGGGAAGACTCCTTCCCATTCTTTTGTCTTAGAGAATGGAAATCTCCAGTGACAGAGGCACTGAAAACAGCTAAATCAGTGAATACACAGGGAGGTCTCCATGGCTGGGGAGGACCTGGGTGTTCAATAGTCAGAAGGCATGCTGGGTTCCCTGAGTTTCTGCTGTTCCTCTGGGGAGCATCAAAATCAGCTCTCCAGCAGACATAGTATTCCTTCCCACCTAGAATGGTGGCTTTCTATATGTCAGGTTGGCTAGACAGAAGTTCATAACTCAGAATTCAATTTCCTGTAGTTTTCAGTTAGGGTGGACCAAGAGAGGTGCTTGGGAAATCTGGAGGGTGAAAGGATGCATTAGGCACTTTGCTGCTCATGTGTTGTTGCTGATCTGCTGACTTACTGAGTCAGCATAAACCAGCATCCAAGCCTACAAGTGCATTTACTTTCCCCAGATCCTCCTCCGACTTCTCTAACCCCTCACCCATTTGTGTGTGTTTTGAGAAGAGACCCTGGCTCCAGCAGGTCATCCACATTCACAGTTGGGATAGCAGGGAAAACCGAGGTTCCAGTTCATCCTTAGGGAGTTTCAGCTCCTACCTGTGGGTTCCCAGCTGCGCCTTAGTGTCCGCATTACTTATATCTATCTTTCCTTCCTGACTGCCTACCCTGTGGACTTCAAGCTCTAGCATCAGACAAGATACAACAGATTTATAGACTGCTTAACCAGTTCCCAGAGTTGGAAAAGGCCAAATTTCTCTATAAATAAATAATACATACATATTTATAAAATATATATAAATATATAATGTATGTATATATGAAACATAAAATGTACTTATTTATATTTTTAGAGGAACAGAACCAACCACTAGGAGATTATATGCATATATAAGCATGGGTATATATATATATATATATATATATATATATATATGTGTGTGTGTGTGTATATATATATACATATATATATATATATATGGACTTCCCTGATGGCTCAAATAGTAAAGAGTCTGCCTGCAATGCAGGAGACCTGGGTTTCATCTCTGGGCTGGAAAGATCCCCTGGAGAAGGGACTGGCTACCCACTCCAGTATTCTTGCCTGGAGAATTCCATGGACAGAGGAGCTTTGTGGGCTACAGTCCATGGGGTCAAAAAGAGTTGGACACAACTGAGTAATGGCAAAGAAGTAACACATATCAAAGAAGTGATGAATAGGAATAATTCAACTATATAGCCTGAATAGAATATATATATATATAATTCAATATGTATATATGTATATATACATATACATACACGCACACACACACACACATACATGTATACATGTGCAAGCAAACACACTCACACACATACCCATATACAATCTATTGGTGCTTGTCGCTGCCTCTCTGATTAACCCTGACTAGTACAGAGTCATAAGCTTTTTATAATAGGGGACTCTCTACTTCATAAGGCAACCAATTTTTATTCTACCTCTTCTACCATTCTCCCTCTTCTACCATTCTCCTTTCTATAATGTAACAGAAATCAAATTAAACTCATGATCCAAAACGTAGTTTTTCAGCCCAGGGCACATCCCACTTCCTGCTTAGGATTTCTGTCCCTCTCAACCCTAAATCTTCTCGTAATGTCTCACTGCCATAATCTCACCCATTAAAGTTTTTTCTCTCAGGTTTCTCACCTTTTTGATCTTCAGAATCAGACTCTTAATGAAATTAACCCCATAAGTATTGAATATACTAGAGAGACCTTCTAACGATTCCTTTTCCCCAGACCTGTCTCCTCTTTATCCTTCCCATGCCCTTTGAAGACTATACCTTGGTTCTGAAAGTGTGGTCTAGGGTGAGAGGAGGGATGCGTAGAATTTAGAATCAGAACACCTATGTTTGTGTCCTTCACCACAGTGTTGACTGCATCTGTTTGATAGTTACCTTCTGAGGGCCTCAGTTTCCTCAGCTGTAAAATGGGTATACTAAAGCCAACCTACCCATGCTCAGGCTCTCTGAATCCAATAACCTGTACATGGCTCTAGATGTTTGAGGCCTCTTGTACAGCTCTCCAGTCTCAGATTAGCTCACCCCTAGGTGGGAAGATGACAATTATGGGCAAATATTGGGCTCCAGAATTTGTAATAGAGCAGCAAATCAAAACACTCTTATTTTTCAATAAAATGAAATATTTTGAAAGAGCAATAACCTAAATTCTTATTCATGATCTACCATAGTAACATTTTGCTTAAATTATTTCCTGAAGAAGATTTAGACTGAAGAAATTTCGTGTATAGCCGTTGCTTTTTAAATGGGTATATATTTCAAAATTACTTGTAAATCAAAAACATTACAGAGCTGACCAAAAAGGGCAAAGCTGTCAAGTATGAAAGAATGACTGTACATTATTTTACTTAAACCAGCATTTAAAACTAACAAAAAAGCAAACACAAAAATAAAATCTGACAGAACAATCCATAACAGAACCGAGACAAAAATAAGCTAATCGCTATAATGCAGTGAGTTTCAAAAGTGAAACAGCCAAGTGATGAAATTAAGTATATACAAATGAAACTTTTATGGGTGGATAATATAGATGTCCTCTCAAAGTAAAGAGCCTGTACTCCCTGGCAGAGGAATCTTCCATGTGAGTAGAAGAGGTAACTGTGGAAACATCCTATTCTTAAGTGTGGCATAGACAACCAATTGTGAGCTCACAAACCTGGTTATAAAGATCTCTGTAATTGGCAGGTATGTGCCTTCTAGACGAAGATGTGGAGGACATAGGTGACAGCTGAAATCCACATTTGTGACCACACCTTGCCCTGCTTCCCTGCACACATTTATCACTGAACAACAGCCAAAATTGAAGAAATAGCTGACTTGCCCTCCACTCCCTAAATGCATGTACACACAGGCACACACACCTGCCAGTCTTACCAGGATCAAAGGAGTGCTGTAACACAATGCCTGGCACACGGGAGGTCTTCAAATAGATGTCTGTTGGATGGGCGCACGTATTAATGAACTGCTGAGGAACTCAAGGGCAAAGTCTAGAGATATCAGTGGACGTTATGACGGCATTCTGGACAAAATGAAATGGGGAAAAAAATGCCCAGGAGAATGACTTTACTGAAGATTTAACATGTTGATGTTCATAACACCTCACCTGCCAAAGGTATCCTATTCACAGTGAATGAAGCAACAGAGCAGGATTAAATTGGCATAGCTGGAGGAGGTCTGCCTGCATATGAAGAGCTGAATGTTATCTCCAGGCAACGAATGGAGTTGTAACAAGAGGATTCTTATTTTTAGTCTTGGGGAGAAAATGAATTTGAATCAAGAGACACCCAGGGTTGATAAGAAAAGATCAGGGCTTGAGGGAGGGAGTGGATATATAATAAGTTCAGAATAGGAAGGCTGGGCAAAGAACTGGTTGGGGGGCGGGAGGCGGTGGAGAGGGGGGTACCATGGGAGGAGAGCTTGTTTTTTCACAGTGGCACCTGCAAGTGTAATAAGATCCACTGGGGCATCAGGTCAACTCAGACCCCTACTGCTTGATACAAGCTACATCAGTGTATGCACTTGAGGGCTAGGGAATTAGCTTTCCTCCTCTGCAGACATGGCTGCATCCTTTGGGGAACAAGGAAATTCCTTCTTAAATCATTTAACATGCTGTACTGTAATTGCTGTTTATGTTTTCTCTCACCCTTCATGTCTCCTCTGGTGCCAGGGTCTTGGCGTTTTGTTGTTGTTTTCAGTTTTTTCTGCATCTTTATTTCTAGCATCTGTATCTGAGAATCTTTTAAAAATCACTGATCACCTTCCTATGTTAATGATAATAAACCTCACCAAAGACATGTAAGGAAGCAATCATTATTTACAGTTTTAAGTAAAGAAGCACAGGATCAGAGAGGTAGCCATTTGCTCTAAGTCCTGCAGTTGGTAAATCTAGTAGTGAACTAGTATTTGAACCCAGACCTGTCTGGAAGTTTGTGATCTGTCCACTATTCCTCTAAGCCTTTAATTGAGTACATGCTCCCTGAAAATTTCTTGGAAGGCTGGAGGGAGGGAAAGATGGATGATAGATAATAAAAAGGAAAGATGATTTGAATACAAATAACCAGACTTTCAGGTTTCCTGGGGTGGGGTGGGGGGGAGCTCCTGGTAAAGAACCTGCCTGCTAATTCAGGAGACATCCCTGGGTCAGGAAGATCCTCTGGAGGAGGGCATGGCAACCCACTCCAGTATTCATGCCTGGAGAATCCCAAGGACAGAGGAGTCTGGCAGGCTACAGTCAATGGAATTGCAGAGTTGGACACAAATGAAGCAACTTAGCGTGCATGCACGCACACACAGCCAGACTTTCAGATCTGTTCTGAACAGATCACAGACAAAGGTGCCTGACACATAATACTTTATTTTGAGATAATGCTGGCTGAACCAATCCACAAAATGAGGGAGAGTTCTACCAGTAGACTTTGGGATTTATCCACAAAAATGCCAGGGACTTAGCCAAAGTTGTGTGAGAAAATTGATTGATCTTGAGAAAGGGACTAAGATAGAGTGTTGGGCAGAGCAGAGAACTCTGCTGGCCTGCTCTTCTGCAATGATCTAATTCCACCCCACTCATGCCTCCTTGCTCAGGCCTTGGTTTGCTCATTTTTTTCTGCATAGCAGCCTTAGAGGAAATTAACATCATGATGAGTGTTTTAGGGATGAGAAAATTAAGGCTCCAATTAACAGTTTTATAGAGTTCACTAATGCCAGAAATGAGTTTGAATGTAAGTTACCAAGAGTAAGTTACCCAGACATCAGCTATTTTAGTAGCATCCAATTTGCTGCAAGATGATTCTTCCAAAGGAAATTTCTATAGAAATGTTGTTTTATGGCCAACATTGTTTAAGCCAAACATGTCTCTTTCTGTGAACATTACCAAGGTAAACACAAAGATCATCCAGAGATTGCATGCCCCTAGATTTCTCACCCTTCTGTGTTTAACGCATGACTCTAATGTTACTCTAATGGGGGTGTCTTTTTTTATCAGTGTCTCTTAGCTGGTGATACTTAGTCCAAGGTGTCCCATTGAAGGTAATGCTTCCAGATGGCTCACAAATTAGGTTCAATAAAATGTAGTCATTCTTTGCTTTTAGTGATTCCTTGGTGCTGAACCCATTTAACTTACCTAAAGTCCTATTTGAGTTGTAAAATCCTAAATATAGATTGATTAGAACAGGCTAATAGAATAGGCTCTCTGGTAAGTGCAGTGAAGTGAATAGAAGGCCCAGTTCGGAATGGAAAACCTGACTTCAGCTTCATTTTGCCACTTGTTGACTCTGTGTCCCTGGTTTCTTGTGTCTCCCTTCTCTCATGATCATTTGGTTTCAATTCCCCTACATGAAAAATGAGAATCAGAGGTGATTGTGGAGAGCAAGTGGTAACATATATGTGAAACTAGTTGGTGAAGTATAAATGGTTATAGAAATGTAAGTTAGTGTACTACATTTTAAAATTAAATGTGAATAGGTGTGCATTGCATCACTGGAAACATGCTGTTCAATTATAAATTTTAAGAAAAAGAAGAATCAGGACCCTCTGGGACTATAAGGAATCTCAGAAATGATCTAGTTCAATTTGCTTCTTGACAGAGGAGGAACTAGAGTCATCCTGAGCTGGGGTGCTCTCTCTCCAGCCATGTGGATTATTGAGATGTTAAAACTAAGCTGACCTATAACAATGACAGCATTTGCACTAGGTCCAAACCAAGAGCACCAAGGAAAGGATGGTTTGTGTCCCAGGGTCTGGAGAAGAGCAGTGATTTCCTCATCATTTCAGGGAATATCCTTTCTCACCATGACCCCAGCTCTGTGATCTCACTCCTCACCCAGTACTGCTGCAAATGTGTGCTTCATACAAAAAATAATATAACACTGATCTTTATCTCCTCATTTAACTCTTAAAGTTATCACACATGATTTATTGTCTTTGTTAATGAAAAGTAACAAAAATGGCATGCTTCTTTTATAAGTAACTTTTTGATTGTTTATGTATTCATGAATTTTAAATTTTTAAACCAATATCCACATATTACATAGAATTTAGAAATTAGAGAAAGACAAAAAAAGATAGCCATGATCCATCACTTGGGTGTATTTCTTCCACTCTGTAGAGACATATTTGACAGCTATCAGGTTAAACATATAAAGCTTGGTTTGTTTATTTCATCCTTACCACAAACACTTTCCTTTGGTGGCAGATACTATTACAATCAATCACTTCAAATGAGTAATGTTTCACTGAGTAAATGGACTATTATTGGGTAGATCCACTATAATTCATTTAGTCATTTCCCTATTGTTGAACAATGATTTTCTTGCAATATTTTACTTTTGTTAATAATATATGAAGATACCTTCATCTGCAAGGGTTTTCCACTCTTTGGGATTATTTACTTAAAGTAACTGATGCCTGTTACTAATTTGTAAACTCTTCCCCTATTAAAAAACATTCATTGTCCCCTTGTACCCTTCCTTCTTCCAAGGTGGATGTTAATCCCCTACCCTTTAATAAGTATTTTAGATACCTACATACCCTGGCCCCTGTCTAAGTCCCAGCATCATATCTTTATCATCCCCCTGCATCTCATGTTACCCTCAGCCCCTTGACCTGCTTATGTTCTTTTGGCTATCCTTTTAGCTCTGTGCTAGTACTCAGGCTGGTCCTGTGACCTCACACCCTGCATAACAGCCCTTTGGCTCCAACTCATGCCAGATGGCACCTCCTTTGGGAAGCCCTTGCTGGCTCCAGCAAGACAATTTAGGCACACTTTCCCTGGGATTCCAAGATTCCTGTGTATCTCTGTCATCACACTTATCACACTTTGTTGCAAATGCATGACTCACTGAAGCTGGGAATGTTATCTTTTTCATTGTTTCGCCAGTTGCTAGCACAGTATTCAACACATGGTTAAGTGTGGAATAGCTGCTAAGCAAACCTATCAATAGATTTGGCAACTGGGATATCCCTGTGATGTGTTATGGAAAGAGTAAAATATTCTATTTGCAAAGTATTGACAGATAGTAGATGTCTCTTCTTATCTTATTTTAAAACAGCGTTGTATATTATCAAGTAAAACACAAAGAGGAGAAAGACTGTATGTGGATTTTTTCTGTAATGAGTCTGAAGAGTGAAGGATACCAAAGATCCCAACTGATTTATGCATATCCTTATAAATATGTAACATTTTATTATTTAGAAATTTGATCATGCTGTCTCATGGCCTTAAATACCATCCATATGCTAATGACTTTACACTTTTTTATCTCCAGTGCCCCTGCCCCCCTGAACTCAGGACGCATGACTCCATCTGAATCCTCAACCATTTCCATTGAGTATCTACTAGGCAATGCGTACTTCAAAAGTCCAGAACCAAACTCTGGTTATCCACCGCAGCTATTTCTTCTTCAACCTCCTCCATCTCAGTGAACAGCAACTCCAGTCTTCCAGGTGCTCAGCCAAAACACCAGTAGTCACCTTTGACCCCCTCTCCTTCATACTCCATATTCCCATCCCCAAGCATTTTTTGCTGGTTATATATATCTTCAAGCTACACTCAGAATTCAGGCATCTCTCCTCATGTTATCTATGACTGTCACTCCAATCTGAGCTGCTTATCATTGTTTTTCTGGATTATTGTCGTAACCTCCTAACTAATGTCTTAGCTTTCAACCTTGCCCCTGTATTTTACACACAAAAAGCAAAGGTATCAAACGTCCTGTCCTTGCTTAAGGCTTCCCAGTGGCTGCCAATCTTCAAGTGCTTTCATGGTGTACTAGTCTGTTTGGACTGCTGTAACAAAAACCACTAACTGGGCAGTTTAAACAATAGACATTTACTCTCTTACAGTTTTAGAGGCTTGAAGTCTAAGATCAAGGTGCCAGCGAATTCAGTTTCTGGTGATACTCTCTTCCAGACTCACAAGCAGTGCCTTCTTGCTGTGTCCTTGCATGGCATTTCCTCTGTGTGTAGGCAGCAGCGGTTGGGGGGGAGAAGGGGGAGCAAGAGAGAGAGTGGGCTCTTCTTATAAGGAAACCAGTCCTGTTGGATTAGGGCCCCACCCTCATGACCTCATTTAACCTTAATTAAGAACCTCCAGAAGGTAGGTTCTATCTCCTAATGCCATCACATTGGAGGTTAGGACTTCAACATATGAATTTGATGGAACCCAACTGAGGCTAATAGCCTGTAAATTGCTTTATGCTCTGTGGCTCACTCTCCCACCTCCTTCAGCTGCTCCAGCCAAACTGGGCTCCTTACAGTTCCTTGAACACATCCAGTGTGCTCCCATCCTGGGAAGTAGACCCACTGGACTGTCCCTCTGCTTCCTCCAGACATCTGCCTGCCTTACCCACCTCGTGCCCTGCACATCTCTACTCAAATGCTGTTTATTGGCTATTTCTTCCTTGATCACCTTTTATAAAGTAGCACAATTATACCACCTCAGCCCCACCCTCTTTATCTTGCTTCACATTTCTCTAAAGTATTTCTATTACTTGACTTTATATATTTATTTGTTCCTTCATCTCTCCCTCCTCCACTATAGTGGTAGAAATATAAGCTCCATGAAAGCAGATATCTTATCCTTTTTTGTTTACAAGTGTACTACTGGCATTTAGAACAGTCCTGGTACACAAAAGATGAGAAACAAGTATTTGTTGAATGAGTAAATTAATGAATGAAAGTTTCTTTCACATTCAATTCATTATCTTTTTTAAAAAATTATTATTTTTTTAATTTTTGGCTGCACTGGATCTTTGTTGCTGCATGCAGGCTTTCACTAGAGAGTGGGGGCTACTCTCTAGTTGCAGTGTGCAAGTTTCTCATTGTGGAGGATTCTCATTGCAGAGCATGGGCTCTAGGGCATGCAGGCTTCAGTAGTTGCAGCTCCCAGGCGTAGTTGCCCCATGGCATGTAGAATCTTCCCAGATTATGGATCTAACGCATGTACCCTGCATAAGCAGACAGATTCCTAACCACTAGACCACCAAGGAAGACCATATTCACTATCTTATTTCAGCCTCAAACCAAAATTGGAAGAGGGTGGCGTAGATCTTTGTTCTCTTTTTACCAATGAGGAAAAGTAATATTCATAAGAGTCAGATTTCCTATATGTAGTGATAATTTCATTTGTTGAGTACTTAATATAGCCAAGGGATATGTATACTATCATACTTGCTTTCATTTAATCCTTGGAGTAATCCTAAAAGATTATGTATTATTATTCCTATTTTAACACAATTACTTACGCCTTAGAAGGGTTCAGTAACATGCCCAAAGGAATCACGACTATGACAAGCTAGATATGAACCCTAATCTGACTTCAAAGAGCTTGTTTTTATCTATCATTATAGCTCACATCCTTTTAGCACAACACTGTGTGCCGGGGACTATGCTACACCTTACAATAATGCTGTGAAGTATGGGCCACTATTATGTTCACTTTGCAGATGAGATAACTGAAGCTCAGAGAAGTTAACTCATCCAAGGTCACACCCTGCTGGGACCTAAGAGTCTGACTGTTAGATGCTGGCTGTCTCCCTCCATGAGCCAGGTCTTGAACCAAGCACTTCTTTCTTTCTATTTCTCTGCCTTTATACACTGACTGCTTAAACTCACCCCCAGGTCCAATATGTCCCAACTATGACACACTTTTAAGTTTAGATTTGTAGTTCTGATCCCAATAGACCCTGTGAAACAGCAAGCTTTGGCTGATAAAGCAACTAATAGCTCAAATTGGTCAGATAGCATTTATCAATATTTTCAATCATTTTTAAAAGAAAGCATTGTCTCTTTGTTCAGGCTCTTCCCGGCTAGGTCTGCTTCTTTGAACCTGTTTTCTTTCTTCTTAGATACCTGGAAAATGTACAAGTGAGTTGCTCAGCCTCTCTGGCTGCCTCTAATGATATAGCTTAGGTTCAACAGTAGAGAAGGATAATAGAATCTATTTTTCAGACTTTCATTGGTGGGCTCTATTATGGGTACGTATTATTAGAATTGTGTGAACCAAACATTTCTTTAAAGTAGAGACCATTGGGCTGAGCCAAGAAGATTATTAAAAGACATCACAATGCCAGCCTTGGAAAATATATAGGGCGCCTAGATTCCTCTCTCTGTCCTTCCCCTTGAAGCCCAAAGCCTATTCAGGCACTTTTCCAGGAACAGGCTTCTTCCCTCAGCCGGTCCTCTGTAACCTGCCCTTGTTGCCCTGCACACTTATCCATTTCTTATCGGGCCAGTGGTTCTCAGAATGTGGCCCCAGGACGAGCATCATCAGCATCACCTGAGAAATGGTCAGAGATGCCAATTCTCAGGCTCCACCCCAGACCAGTGAGCCAGAAACTCTAGTTGGGGAGCCCAGTACCCCACCTGTTTTCACAAGCCTTCCAGGTGATACAGGCTCAAATTTGACACATCTATATTAGGGGATATGCACTTAAGACAAATAGTGCTATAACCCCTATTCAAAAATAGCAATCTCCTACTTTCTGTGTACCCAGCACTCCAAGATATGAACCATTTTAGGTTTTGGGGAGTTTTTTTGACTATTTAACTGTATATTTGTTAATGCTACCCTTATATGGCTGTGTCTTGATCTGTTCATTTCAGCCACCATCCCTTGAGCCCCTCATACTTAGGTTGAGAATGTAGTTTCCCCTCCTGTCACAGCCCTCATAGAATTCTCTGTACGGTTTCAGTTTCACCCCATCTTCCTCTGCCTGTCTTTTCCGTGTGCTCAGTCGCTTCAGTCATGTCCGACTCTTTGCAACCCATGGACTGTAGCCCACCAGGCTCCTCTCTCCATGGGATTATCCATGCAAGAATGCTGAAGTGAGTTCCCATTTACCTCTTCCTTACCCAGGGATCAAACCTGGGTCTCCTGCCTTGGCACGCAGATTCTTTACTACTGAGGCACCTTGGAAGCCCCATTTTGGGTTTTAACTTCCTCCACTGAGCTAAGTACCTATCACTTTTCCTTCTGCTTTCAGACTTATAGAGTACATCGCAGTCTCCCATCTGCTGTGGTCAGTCCCCTGTCAAAACAGGAGTCACTTGTGCTAAACTCATGCCAAGTTTCACATAAGCGTCTTTAAGAGGTTTACTTTTCCAATTTGGTAGATATAACTTCACTTTTAGTAACTTAGAATAATTTATACAGTAGTATTATTAATTTTATTTTTATAAATTAACATTTGCAAATAATACTTTTTATTGTGGTTGTAAACCTTTGTGTTTGACACGCAAGTTAGATGTTGCAATTTTAAAAATTCTCACTTTAGCACTCTCTCATTGGGGATGTATTGAATTCTTAGGTTTAAAATGATAATACTAATAATCACTTTGCTTTAGAGGAATGTAGCATCCTAAATTCTTACCAGGTACTACAGATTACTCTAAACCCTTTGTTAAATTATAATCCATAATTCTCTTCTCATTGTTAAATATTAAATGTTAAATGTGCAGTGTTCTTAATACCATTTTACAGATGTGGAAACTGAGTCACAACAAGGTTAAATAACTTGCCCCAAGTTCCAGTGGCTATGCAGTACTATATTCAACTGCATCTTAAAATAACCTCTTATGTATAATGTGGTGTCTTTATTTAAGAAGTCCATAGACTTTTTAATATTTAATCCTCATAGCAGTTCTGCAACTTAGCTGCCTGGCCTCCCTGAATCTCGAATACTTCAGACCATAATCTCCTACTCCCTACAGGACGTTCCTTCCAAGGTCCATAGTGGAATATTTGCTGTGCCTGACTTCATCCTGACCCACTTCCCTAATCCATAAATCTAATGTTAGATTTATGCCTGCTGTTGCCTACCAGAAAGTCCTACATCCTGCTAATATCAACCAGAGAAGGTACCAGCCTTGAATGAGAAAAAAAGCCAGACTCCTTTGTTTCTGCTGATTTGGGCTGCTGATCCCTCCTTGGGTCCTGATACATTTCCCTGCCCCCAATATCAATTTAGCTGACTCCATGTTAGTTATTACAATGCTGTAGCAAGATAACAATTCCATTACTTCAGTGTTTATTTTACATGCTATCAAAATTTTATTTTGAAAGTGTGAAAAGTAAACGTCAGTCATGTCGGACTCCATAGAGTCCATAGAATTCTCCAGGCCACTGGAGTGGGTAGCCTTTCCCTTCTCCAGGGGATCTTCCCAACCCAGGGATCGAACCCAGGTCTCCCACATTGCAGGCAGATTCTTTATCAACTGAGCTAGGATTTATAAAATAAAAAGCTCAAAGAAAGTAAATTATTTAATGTAGTTTAAATTCAAAAACATATATTGTACAAACATTGGGAAAAATTAAATTTATAAAAGATAAACACTATAAGTATAATACAAATTATTGGCAAATAAAAATTCATTAAGATAAATATTCAAAATACAACCTAAAAAGTACATAACTTAGCAAAATCTAATCAGTAATGGAAGTTGAAAATGAAAATATTATTTTCTCTTTTTAAAAATGTGTGGCTTAAAAAATAAAATGAGTCAGTGACATCATTGCATTGCAAAAATGTTTTTGTGTAAGCTTTTCTTGCTGCTGTAAAAGATCTTTCTGGTGATTTTCTGACTAGGCAGAAGAATGGTCTTGAGATAGTTAGGAGTTACCCCTAAATATGTTCCTTCAAATTTCACCTGCAAATAGTTTTACCTCTTACTAGATGTTATGAGGAATTCTTATTTGAAAAACTCCTCCTCCCACGCCCACCCCAACAAAGACTGTAGGTCTTTTGTTATTAATAATAAGGTCTTTCCCACTCCATCCCAACCTCTGCCAGAGAAAACATTTGGTTTGTCTTCATCTTCTGCATTTGCATCATAGATATTTGCTGAATCTGATACAGAAGTCCTGTAATAATTTACATACTGTCACATTCATATTCTACATTTTCAGAAATCCTTTGAAGTGCAATAATAATTATTTCTTCAATAGGAGCTTTGCAAGACCACACAGTTGCTTATTGCTATTCACACAGGCCTGGAACTGTCTAGACTTGTTGATTTTGCATCAGTTTGTCTTTTCACATAATTTGAATAATTGAACCATTGATCTTGGTCTCCAGATATTAATAACTCAAATTTCAGATTTAAGAAAAATTAAAATAGCACACCAAGAAATAAATTAATATTTCAGTACTTGAAAACAGTACAGCATATGGTAATACTACAACTTGGAATTCACTACTTCCTCCTTGTATTACGCACTCAGCAGGCTTTGAGGCTAGGGCTTCCATTTACAAAAAAGGAAAATGGTACTCAGGTAAGTGAAATAGTTATCAGCTAGTAAGTGCCAGTATTGAGTTTTGAACCCAGTTCTTTGGACTCTAAAGTCAGAGTAGCTTTGACTATTTTTCAGCAAGTTACCTAGCCCTTTTTACATAAATGAACTCCATGCTTTCTACTCTTTGGGTGAAATAAGTGACTGACATTTTTTTCTCAGCAGAAACAGTCACTTGGCTTAACACTAAGAGGCGTTTTCCTGAGGTGAGAGCTATTGAACACCGGAATGGGCTCTTGTAACAGATTATACGATTTCCTCTTCTGTCATTCTTAAAATTAATCGAGATGAGGAGTTTTAAAATTTACACAGGTTCCAGATGACCTCTCAAGGTCTTTCTCATTCTATGATTCTGCAAGTCTATAAAAATTAAGACAATTTAAATCTGAAGTCATTTACCCCAGTGTTTGGCCCTTTGGCTTTTTGTTATCTGACAAATGAAACATATGGATGACAGAACCGAGTGACTTGTCCCCCGTATTTTTGAGCCTCATGTAACCTCAGACTTTGTTCTCTGTTATGCCATTATCAAAGCATCCAGGTGGAAAGGGTATCTTGAGAAACTGGAAATAATCTTGGTTGTCATTCCTCTATTTGCTCCTTTCATCTTTTTTCTGTTTAATAAGCACAAAGTAAACACAAGACTGATTTTTTGTATTCTGAAATGTTATGAACATTAAGCTCTGAGTATTATCATGGGAATGCATTTCATTTGAACTCCAAGGAGACTTAATGTAATTTTTTTTTTTAAGGAAAATACCATTAGTAATGCTAGGGCCATTTCTCTTTGCCACGGTGGATCTAGAAGGCCTCCATCTGGCAGGTCAAAGTTTTCCAAAGCTGTTCAGATTTTTTTTCAAGTCCTGAAGGTGTCTGGAGAGCTAAGGTCTGACCATCCAGACAGCATTTTGAAAGATTTGAGTGGTTTGGTTGTGGAAGTTTCTATCATTTGTCAATTACCTGCAATGTGCCAGATCCTGTAGTGGGTTCTTTACATGGGTGTCTTCATTTAACTCAGACACTCCCATCGATTAGTATGGTCTCATTTGACTATTAAGCCAACTGTAGTTCAGAGCACTTGAATGACTTGCCCATCAGCATCCAGCCAGTAAGTGACCAAAACACTGAGATTTGGATCTGGACCTTCTGTTTCCTGCACTCGGGCGCTGCCCACCACTGCATCTTATCTCAGCATTTCTGCTCCTGGCCGTTAGCCCTCATTCCTACATGTTTATGCCTGGATTCCCAATCCAGACTTAAACTTGGTCAGATCTTTCCTTTTACTTGGTAGCCTGCCAACATTCTGTTCACTTGGCTCAAAGATGATCTTGTTTGTTTCTTTTGAGAAACCCCAACACATTTTATTCTCAATTCATTGATCAGTCATTTCATAATCCTACTGTACCCACTGTACCAGCCCACGGTTGGGTGATGGTAATACAAAGAAGAGAGCTTCCCAGTGGTAGGGGATGATAATGACTTGGAGAAAAGATTGTTACAGGAGAGTGTAGCTCACGACAGAAAGAGGAATAAGTGTCACATGGGAATCTCTACCATTAACTTTGCCTGGGAAAATCTGGGAAAGCTTTCCAGAAGAGATGATATTGGAGCCAAGTTTTAAACATGTTTGTGATGGACTGATTGTATTCCCCTAAAATCCATATGCCCTAATTTTCAATGCGACTACATTCAAAGATAGAACTTTTCAAGATGTAACCAAGGTTGAATGGAGTCTCACGGGTGGTACTTAATCCAATCTGGTATCCTTATAAGAAGAGGAAGTTTGGACACACAGAGAGACACCAGGCAGGCACATGCACAGAGGAAAGACCACGTGAGGATACAGCAAGGAGGTGGCCATTTGCAAGCCAAAGACAGAAGCCTCTGGAGAAACAAGACATGCAGACACCTTGATCTCAGACTTCCAGCCTCCAGAACTGTGAGATACACGCTTTAGTTGTTTAAGTCACCCAATCTATGATATTTTGCTATGGCAGCCTGGACAAACTAATACAGTGTTCCAAAACTTTTCTTCTTCCTCTCTCTCACTTGAGTTGTTTTATCTCCTTGACAGTACTCTGCTCATACCTATCACACTTCCTGCTCTTCCCCTCCCTACGTCTGTAGTTCTCCAAAGGACCTGGTCATGTTTCTCTAATGAATGATAGGTAGATGGTTCCTCATGTGAACACTCCAACCAGTGGTCACATGAAATCCACATCAGTTTATAAGTATTGATACTGGTAGGGCACAAACATAGATCCTGGCCATAAGAAAGGGCACAAACATAGATCCTGGCCATAAGAAAGGGCACAAACATAGATCCTGGCCATAAGAAAGGGCACAAACATAGATCCTGGCCATAAGAAAGGGCACAAACATAGATCCTGGCCATAAGAAATGTGTTTTTTTCTGGTGTATTTTCTGTAATCTTTTCTAAAATAAGCTCAGAAGTTCTACAACATGTAACAGTAAATGTGCTGCTTTTGTGAAATGCAGTAGAGAGCAGAAAACTGTTCATAAGCATTATACCTATTTCTGAAGATTTAATTACTTACATAATTTTATGCAGTTTTACACATTTATGTTTTTAATCAAAGGTTTAAAATTGGTAAGAACTATAAGAACTCTGTGAAACTAGAAAAATGCTATGGAGACACGTGAAGAGAGATCAAATAGACTGTAATTAGATAAATGTACGTTCAATCTCGGAATAGTACTGGGTGCATAGGAAATACAAATGTTCAATGTAATATATTGCTTTGCGACAAAACAGAAACTCTCCAAACACAAAGACCCTCAGAAATATTGAAGAAATGACAGAAAATTAGATGAGTAAAATTTCATAAAACTAGTGTGATAAAACTCCCAAATAAAATAATCAATAAGCTATAACAAGTGAAAACAAAACTGAAAAGATAGGTTGCAAATATGAGCACTGCACAGATATTTGATAATCTGTAAAACAGATTTTTTTGGAGTGACTCATACAAAGGCCATATGTGCCAAATAATATAAGGGTTTGGTAACAGTTTTCAGTTTACTGTCTATCTTCCTAACATCTGATGAGGTGTAAGATATGGGATCGTATCTTTCTCATTTCGGCAATTTCAGGGTGGAGTACTTGACAGTAAGTGGGCACTGAGTAAATGTGTAATGAATGAAGGAAAGTATGAATGAATGATTGACTAAGATTCCTAAGCCAAGGAAGGAGTGGTAAGAAGCTCATGAAATTGGCTGCAGTGTCTGCCACGTTCCTGTCCGCATCTGAACCACCCATTTCTTTGTGTCTTCCATCTGTGACTTCAATCTGACCCCTTTATTAATAGCTGACACTTGTGCAGCACATGACAGTAAATACTTCTAACTTGTGAACTTATTGACTTTGACCCCTAGGTTTTAGGCAAAGTGAGAGTTATTATCCCCTTGCACACATGAGGAATCAGAAGTCCAGAGAGGCTGTGACTTGCTCAAGGTCACACAGCTTATGTTAGGCAGAGTCAGGACTCAGTACCAGATCATCTCAATCCAAGCAGGTGTTCTTTTCACTGTACCATTAGCTGTGGTACACAGAGGACGCCATATCTTCAAGATGAGTCAAAGAGCCTTCCCTGGAAGGTAAAAATGGAACTGGGCCTTAAAGCATGAGTACTCAGCATCTTCTCTATCAGCATATCCAGTCACTAGTGGAAGAGCGATAACCTTGGGGATCTTCTTGGAAAGGGAGAACTAGGCACTGGTATACAGTGGTTACAACATGGCCCATCGAATCAGGCTTTGGTTGAATCCTACATATGCTCCTTAGTCATCATGAGAGCTTTGAGAAATCTTTTCAATTAAAACTGTTTATTGGGTTGGCCAAAAAATTTGTGTGGATTTTCCATAACACCTTACTGAAAAACCCAAACAAGGTTTTTGGCCAATCCAACGATAAACTCTTACTTTGTGCCCTTCAATTATTCGGTTGTGGGTGTACAGAGGTTTGAAATAGAAAGGCATGACTTTCCCCATTATTAGCTATCTAATTCTAGACAAATACATAATTTTATATCTAGTGAACACACAAAAGTTGCAAGGAATTAAGTTAAATAGATAATCAAGCAAAGCTTTTAGCAGGTACCTGGCACATAGTGATGGCCCTGGTAATGGCAGCAAAATACAGAGACTTGAAAGACTTGGGAAGATTCAACCTGTCCACTCACCGCTCCATGGCTCTGCATGGTCCCATCACCTCCTTTCTGCACCCAACATCAAGTGTTAAGTTTAGACCATCCTCTAATATTAATGATTCCTCCAGTTGGCTCTCCATATATCTCTAAACGCCTTCACATTCATTAACAACTTTAATTACCACCACCATCCACTGCAGTGAGTATGGTTGTCCCCTATAACACATATGGAAATTTAGGCCACCGTAGTTTGTGACCCACAGACACAAAAGGCTGGAAGGGAGTTCCCTCATCTCTGTAAAAACCTTCACCAGCTCCTCACTCCTTCCCAAATGCAAATTCAGCCTTCTTGATTCTGCATACAGGATTGCTTCCCAAGCACAGATCCATGGAAGAGTAGTGATCCTAATGGATAATAAAATTTTCCCTCGAGAAAAAAAAAGGACATTAGAGTGAACTTTATGTAAATCTAAATGATCTGTTTTAAACCAATATCCTTTATTCTGATCATTCATTCTACTAGTGTTGGGGTTAAATGACATTAGTGTCATAAAATTATGATGCTCATAGTTGGTATTATTTTGTAAATGTTCCTGTTTAAAATGTCCCTATTAAGTTAAAGAGCTTGACTGAGCTTTGAAAAAGAAACTGGCCTGTGAAATCCAGAAGATAGGACTTTTATACACAGCTAGGATGGATATACACTTATAAGGTGTCTCCTTCTGACACAACCCTGTTCTGTTCTATGTCTTCACCCCCACCCTGTCCTCCTCCCTCCTCTGATCTAGCAGCACCTGACCTAATCTTCTCTCCATTCCTTAAAATCTATGATTGCTTATGTCTTTGGGTCAGTCCCTGCTGATTACTCTGCCTGGAAAAATTTTCACCCTGCATGACATACCTTAAAGCTTCACTTTCTATTTAACTTCCCTCCCTTCTCTGAGACATTGCTAAACAGTTCTCCAAGGTGCTGGCTGAGTCCAGTGTGACATTTCCCCTTTCTTAGCAGGTTGGTTATTTCTCTATTTGCCCCTGCCATGAGACCTTGAGCCTTAGAAAGGCACAGAAGGAGTCCTGGCCTTCCTTTTGTCCCACCCTTGTACTAAGCCTGGTGGCTGACCCATCACTGGTGGCTGAGAAAGAGGAAAGCAGATGGATGGAGCACGAGGAAGTATGAAGAAAACAGACAAAAAGACATAAAAAAAAAAAAAAAAAGCCTAAACAGAGAGGAAAAACAGATCCAGGGATAGAAAGACATAGAGAAAAGACACTGAGAAATAAAGAGAGAAAGAAAGAGGTAGAGGGAAAAGGGAGAGGTAGGGGAGAAGAGAGGAAAAGAAATATGTCGTGGGAAAGAAGGATGGAGGAATAAACAGGAGAGGGAGGGCAAGAGGGAGAAAGGGATGGTAGGGAAAGATTGCTGCTTGTCAGCAAACAGTTTCTTTCTGATATATTCCCTGGCTTCTCTGCCCCCGCTGCTGTTGAACACAGCAAACCCATCTTCTCAAGGCAAAAACACCTGCCTTGCCATCATCCGTCTTTAACACATGCAGGGGGCTCTGACTTGTTGCCCATTTTTCATCCTATAATTATTTGAATACATTTGCATTAAATTATATTTAGATTTTCATCATCTCTGCAATTTCCCAAGATAAAGAGAAAAATCTTCTTTAAAAATTAACATGCTATAGACAATGTATTTAACCTTAGAAAATTGGCAATTCATTAAAGAAAGCAAGCATTTGTCACTTTAGCAAAAATATTTTATTCCAGAGCATAGTTTCTGCCAGTATCTGTATGAAAACTCCTGAGTGAGTTTTAGAAGGCTGTATTTTGACAAACTTAGCTCCAATTTTAAAAGGCGTTTTTGGCTGAAAGTGTATATGTTTTTCTTAATGCAGTTTTTTAGAATGCACCTTGATTTCATAAAACTTCACCATTTTAAGGTACATAATGTCAGTTTTAAAAAAAAACTTTTGGCTTAAAAAATGTGAGTAAAGACATTCCTGGTGGTCCAGTGGTTAAGAATCCGCCTGCCAAGGCAGGGGACACAGGTTCGATCCCTGGTCCAGGAGCGTTCCACATCCTGTGGGGCAACTAAATCCATGCACCACAATTAACTGAGCCCACACACTCTAGAGTCCACGAGCTGCAATTCCTGAACCTGTGCACCTAGAACTGGAACCCCACAGCAAGAGAAGCCACTGCAATGGCAAGAGAATCCCCTGTACAGCAACTAGAGAGTCGCCCCCGCTTGCCACAACTAGAGAAAGCCCAATGCAGCAGTGAAGCCCCAGCACAGCCAAAAACAAATAGATAAACAAATGGGAGTAAAACTGAACATTTGCAACTCAATTCACAGAGGAAGAGAGCTGTTGTTTCCTCATAATTGTTTTAGAAAACTGAACTCTGTTGAGTAATTTCCGTGTGCCAGACAGTATTTTGTGAGTGCATGGCAGGGATTTACTCCTCCCAACAGACCTGGAAGGCTGATCGCCGCCTCAGATCTCTCCTGGACTCCCTTCACCCGACAACAGAGATTGATTTCACTTCAGGGCACAGGCAGGTTTAGTAAGGCAAGTCTTGGAAACACACTGTAACTGGAGAATGCAGATCCAGCCTCAGGGCATTCGAATCCGAACTTCTTATAATACTTTCCTGGCCAAATAATCCTGCTTATGGGCCTTGCTTACTACCCTGTGTCATCCTTACCCCACCTCGAGGGATGTAGATAGAGGTGGCCTGAATCTGCTATTCAGTTTACAAGCCTGGCAACATCTTCCATGAAAGAAAGTGAAAGTGTTAGTCACTCTGTCATGTCCAACTCTTTGCAAAGCCATGGACTATAGCCTGCCAGGCTCCTCTGTCCAGGAATTTCCCAGGCAAGAATAATAGAGTGGGTTGCCCTTGTCTTCTTCAGGGGATCTTCCTGACCCAGGGATCAAACTTAGATCTCCTGCATTGCAGAAAGATTCTTTACCGTCTGAGCCACCATCTTCCATACTGTTATTTTAAGAGAATACCATCGAGCCTCTCAACTTGGGTATTCCAGAACCATCCATTCTACTTTCCCACAGCTTCTAAAGTAGCTACACACAGTGCTGATGTTATTACAACATCCTTAATTGTTATTAATTGCTGTTGGAGGTGATGATAATTAGCACGCTGTAATGAAGTGCTAGCCCACCATCCTGGCGTGTGGATTTAACCTGTGCTTGTTTAAGGAGATGAACAAATTCGATAGAGACCTTCTTGCCTTGGTGCTGAAGAAGAGACGGGGGTGTACGAGTTAATCTGGGACCCCAAAGGCTCGGGCCACTTCTTCCTGGGAAGATCTGACTGCCTGCGGCCGGCGCCTTCCTGCTTCCTGTCAGCTCTTCCGGCTCCCCGCTGCCAAGCCGGCCTCGCTTGATCAGAACAGCAGGCTCATTTGATGACATGCCAGAGCAGGCTTCAGACACCAATTACCATGCCGCCAATGACAAATACAAAGGGGAAAAAAAGCAGCAATGATCGTTTAATAAATTTATTATGAAGACAAATGGCTCTTACATAAATCACCCTGCCTTATTATTGCAAAACCTCACTTATTCAGACATGGAGACAGCAAGGGTTAATTTCAAAATCATGGCAGCACAACCCCTGGGTGGCCTTAGGACAACCTGGAGCCATCAGCACCGCCTGACCCAGTGGGTCCCTTAGTGAAGTTTCCCAGGATGATGACAACTGTTAGTTCAGCCCCCCGTGTGCTGCTTTTCTGGACTGTAAGATGCAGAAAGTGAGAGTTATTCTGTGTTTTCTCACCATGTAGAAACTTCTAACAAACAACCCAACGAGGGGTGGCTCAGAAGTACACTGACAAGCAAAGCGCTGTCTGTGGTCTTGGCAGGCGTTTTGTTATCCACTCCACAGGGAAAATTTCATCTGGTCCTCTGTGTGTGTGAAATTATATACAGGGGCAGTGACAGAGCAGCCAAATGCTTAAGAAATTGACTTTGGGATCAGGTATTCCTCATTCAAGTCCAGAATCTACCTGACTTCCTGTGTGGTCTTGGCCAAGTTATATAGTCTTCCTAAGGCTCATCCCTTGGTCCATAAAACAGAATAGTAGCTACTACTACACACATTTGTTGTTGTAAGGAATAAATTAGATAATATGTGATAAATACTTAGAAAACCCTCCATGTGTTATCATAAAGTTATTATTTCTTTACTTGACATGTGAAAAAACCCAAGCTCATCACAGATTAGTGTCTCATGCACAGACACACAGCAGATAGTGCAGCCTAGGTTCAAACCCGTACCTCTGTCCAACCCCTGCACCTTGGCCTAGACCCTAAGGATTTCCCTGGCGGTGGGCATTGCCAAGGTCTGCAGTGGCCGGATTTACTGAGGAAAATATGCCTTGCTCAGTTACTTTCCTTTATTTCCAAACCAAGAATCTTCCTTCTTTCTTATATGCCCACTATCTTCTCCTAATTAGTAGTGACATTTAACAGCCTCAAAATGTATCCTTAAAGATAAAGGAGAACTGTTTCAGAAATTGATTACAACCATGCACACTCGTCTTTATTATGCTTTTGTTTCTCTTGCTGTGTGTGTGTGTGTTGTGTGTATGTGTGTGTCTGTGTAAGCTGTACTCATTAATTTTTTTTTTATTGTGGTAAAAATCACATTACATAAAACATACTATTTTAACCATATTTAACTCCTCAGTTCAGTGGCATTAAGTACATTCACATTGTTGTGCAACTTTCACCATCCTCCATCTCCCAATTTTCTCACCTCCGTAAACTGAAACTCTGTCCCCATTTAACACTAACTCCTCATCCCCCCCACACACCCCCCAGCCCCTGGCATCTGCCAATGTATTAAGTTCGTGCAAAAGTAACTGCAGTTTTGAATTGTTGAACTTTGATATTGGAACACATTCTTAAATAAAAGTGGTTATGTTATACATCACATTAATGCACATTTCTCACTTTATGTTTTCTTGCTAATGACTTAGTACTTGCTGTTTTTATTTATTTTAGACCAGGGAAATGATGTTAGACAAAAAGCAAATTTGAGCGATTTTCTTATTCAGGTTCAAGAAGGGTTGTAAAGCAGTGGAGACAACTCATAACATCAGCAATGGATTTGGCCCAGGAACTGCTATGAATGTACAGTGCAGACGTGGTTCAAGAAGTTTTGCAAAGGAGACAAGAGACTTGAAGATGAGGAATGCAGTGGCCAGTGGTTGGAAGTTGACAATGGCCAATAAAGAGCAATCATCAAAGCTCATCCTCTCACAACTAAACAAGAAGTTGCGGAAGAACTCAGTGTCAACCATTCTATGATCATTTGGTATTTGAAGCAAATTAGCGAGGTGAGAAAGCTCTATAAGTGAGTGCCTCATAAGTTGACCACAAATCAAAAAAAATATCATTTTGAAGTGTCATCTCTTATTCTTTGCAACAACAGTGAACCATTTCTTGATCAAATTGTGACATGTGATAACCAGCAATGACCAGCTCAGTGGTTGGACCAAAAGGAAGCTCCAAAGTCCTTCCCAAAGCTAAACTGGCAACAAAAAAAAGGTCCCGGTCACTGTTTGGTGGTCTGCTTCAATACTTACAGTCAGCATTGGTCAACAGAAAGGGCCCAGTTCTTCTCCAGGACAACGCCTGACTGCCCGTCGCACAGCCAACACTTCAAAAGTTGAACTAGTTGGTTGAACAAAGTTGAGCTTCATCCACCATATTCACCTGACCTCTCACCAACCGAATGCCACTTCTTCAACCATTTTGACAACTTTTTCCAGGGAAAATACTTCCACAACCAGCAGGAGGTAGAAAATACTTTCCACAAGTTTGTCAAATCTTAAAGCATGGATTTTTATGCTATAGGAATAAACAAAGTTATTTCTCATTGACAAAAATGTGTTGATTGTAATGGTTCCTAGTTTGACTAATAATGGTGTGTTTGAGCCTAGTTGTAATGATTTAAATTTCAAAACTGAACAAATACTGTTACTGTGTTTCTAAAAAAAGATATTTGAGTATGGACTCCTGCCTTCCCAACCCCTTGTTTCTTATCATGTATTTTGACCGCACTGGGTGCAAAAATAAACACTGGGTGACTTTCAGGACTGCTAAAGACATTTGCTTTTGGACCTAGGCCTACTGGTATGTGTGTGCATGCTAAGTCAATTCAGTCATGTTGGACTCTTTGTGACCCTATGGACTGTAGTCTGCCAGGCTCCTTTGTCCACAGGATTCTCCAGGCAAGAATACTGGAGTTGTCTGCCATGCCCTCCTCAGGGCCTCCTGGTGGAGAGCAGCTAAAGTTTTGTTCCATGTCTGCATCGCTATACACAAATAGCTCAAGAAAAGTATGCTGCCGATTGAATTTGTTCAAACAACTAGTTAGTTCAGTAGACATCTCGGTAAAGACATACTTGAGAGCCTATTGTGTGTCAGGCAATGGACTTGGCAGTGAAACCATGCAAAAGAGGGAAGCGCCCCCACGATGAAACTGGTTTGTGTTTGTCTTCTGAGGCAAGTCTATCACAGTCCCTGTCAGCATTGAGACTCTCACTTAACACCAAAGAGCTGCAACCATTCTGCATGTAATAAGCATTTATTGAGCGCCTACAGTACTGGGCTGCCTGCCAGGTACAGGAGAGACGGCAGTGGTGGATCACACTTGAACCTTGCATGGAGGAAGGTGTGGAGTTGCTTAGTCTGAATGTCCTCAGACAAAACACATCCAGGGCGCTCCTCAGTCCCCCTCTCAACCCTCAGCAGGGATTGGAACCTCTGGGTGAGCCCCACCCTTGTTCTGAAATTTTAAAAGTAATGATGGGTATGACCCAGCAATCCCACTGCTGGGCATACACACCAAGGAAACCAGAACTGAAAGAGATACATGTACCCCAATGTTCATTGAAGTGCTGTTTACAATACCTAGGACATGGAAGCAATCTAGATGTCCATCAGCAGATGAATGGATAGGGAAATTGTTGTACATATACATAACGGAATATTACTCAGCTATAAAAAATGCATTTGAGTCAGTCCTAATGAGGTGGATGAAACTGAGTGAAGTATACAGAGTGAAGTAAGTCAGAAAGAGAAACCCCAACACAGTATATTAACGCATATATATGGAATTTAGAAAGATGGTAATGATGACCCTATATGCAAGACAACAAAAGAGAAACAGATGTAAAGAACAGACTTTTGGACTCTGTGGGAGAAGGCGAGGGTAGGATGATTTGAGAGAATAGCATTGAAACATGTATATTACCGTATGTAAAATAGATGACCAGTCCAAGTTCAATAGGATGATTTGAGAGAATAGCATTGAAACACATATATTACCATATGCAAAATAGAGGACCAGTCCAAGTTCAATGCATGAAGCAGGGCACTCAAAGCCAGTGTACTGGGATAACCCAGAAGGATGGGGTGAGGGGGCAGATGTGGCGGGGGGTGTTCAGGATGGGGGGACATGTGCACCCGTGGCTGATTCAAATCTATGTATGCCCAAACCCACCATAATATAAAGTAATTGGCCTCCAATTAGCCTCCAACTAAGAAAAATAAATAAATAAATAAAATTGAAAAAATTAATTAATTAAAAAAAATAAAAGGAATGATGGGAAGATGGAGCACTCTTCAGTGAAGAGACTACTAGCTTGTCATTCCCTCTCAAGAGCAATAATATTGTTGAGGCAAAGAAAGACCTTTTATGTTTTTCAGCCCAATCCACACACCCCTTTAACACATACACACACAGTCTCTCATACACAGACACACATATAAATGCACTCTCTCTTCCACACACACTCAAGCTCATTCTCTCTCCCATACACACACACACACAAAACCAAGCCTTTGAACCCCAGACAGAAGGTGGGTATGAGGAACCAGGACAGTCTGTGCACTGTCTTGTCAGGAGGAAGCGACAATCTAGAGCAGAAGGCAATGCAAACAAAAGCCCTGCCTTCGCTCCTGCTGTTGACTTGGGAAGCAGGTGTGGCTGCTGGGCTGCCTCTCTCCACTTCTCGACTGGAGCCTGTGGCAACGCAGCGGCTGCACTCTCCTCCCATCCTATCTGGCTCTGTCCCCTCAGATGGGGTCACTTTACTCATCCCCACCGCTACAGGGCTGAGGGGGAGGCAGGGACACCTGCTGGGTGTCCTCAGGTGTGAGGTCCTGCATTTCACCCCCAGGACAAACCTAAGAAGCTTAGCTTCGTTTTCCAGATGAGGAAATTGGGACCCAGATCAGAGGATGTAACAAGACCACCCTGCTTGTGGCAGAACTTGGATCTTCTTTCAGACCTGCCTGACCCAAAGCCTCTTCTTGACCTCTCCATAAGAAATTCCAGGAGGAGAAAAGGGAGGTTCCAAAAGTGAAGTTGAGAGTAGCCTAGTTCACAAAAGCAGTCATTTTGTTGAATTAGCATTTTTGGAGTATTAACCTTATACAGAGCTAGCATGTTCTTTGGAGTCCTGGAAATAAGCCTGCAGGGTAGGGACCTGACTTTCTTGTTTGATTCTATAAGTATTGGTTGAGTGAAGAGATCCTTCCCTCCCCATTATACGTCTATCTGTATAAGAGGGTGGATTGGTACATGCAAACTCACCATCTACTGGAGAACCAAAAGGCCTTGTGTGAAAAGCTTAGCCAGGCCAAGCACCACTTTGTAAGGCCCCACCCTGGCTTACTGTCTCTCTCTCATAGCACAGGACAGAGAAACAGATTCCCAGCATCTCTTTTATTGATACCCTTGAAGACAAGTCCACAAGTCTACTTTTAAATGAATGACTGCTGGTCCCTCTTAGAGGCAGACAGATAGTAACTAAGTCACAAGTGAAGGGAACACAAAGATTCTGGGATCTGTCAAGCTCTTCAGCCATTGTCCTCATCACTAACTCGATCCTCTCTTGCTGGGATGATGTCTGGTGGAATTCTTCCCCTGTTCTATCTCAGGGTGAAGCTCACTAATTCTCAGGCCTCAGTCTGAACCCACATTGCGCTGGACCCAGATCTGCTCCCCTCTCTCCTTGAAATGCTCTCTTACCTCCATTTTCCAAGGAGGAAGCTTGGCCATCTAATAAAACTGGGATTATCCTTCCCGAGATTTTGGCCAGGCTACCCCATGTTTGACTCTCTGACTGTTTATCTATAAAATGGGGGAAGAGGCTTACTAGCCCCATAAGGCTAGAGTTAGATGGCAGAGGGTAAGGTAAAGGATGCTCCCAACACAGCGCTGCACACAGCAGGTACTCAATAAAAGTGACTTCACTCTCTTTATTCCTCACTTCATAGCACTGTCTCTTTCCACCAGTGTTTTGCTAGCTGTTACATAGATGCTTGTCCTGTTCCATAAAAAAATGGCTCTGGAACCACTATACATCATATTCCTATTCTACAGGATATTAACACTTTAGGTTCTGAGGAGTCCTACATTAAATAAATCAGTTTAACCCATTTTTTCTCAATTACACTTGACAAGATGAACACATTGTTTAGAAAATAACAGAGCACATTGTATGTGTTTTTACCAAGGTTAGCGTATTTAGTTCCCATAACAACTCTCTAAGGGGGGATGTTGTAGAGCGGTGAAATCTTTTGCTCAAGGTCATAACAGTTGTTGTAGAGCCAGGGTTGCACTGCAGTCTGCCTCCAGAATCTAAACTCTTTTTTAAAATATGTTATTTATTTATTTGGCTGCGTTGGGTCTTAGCTGTGGTGTGTGGGGTCTTCACTGTGACATGCGATCTTTCGTTGTGGGGTGCCAGCTCTCCAACTGTGGCATGTGGGCTTTATAGTTGTGGTGCTTGGGTTTAGATGCCCCACAGCATGTAGGATCTTAGCTCCCCAACCAGGGATCGAACCCACACCCCATGCATTGGAAGGCAGATTCTTAACCACTGGACCACCAGGGAAGTGCCCAGAATCTAAACTTTATCACTGCTCAGCTGCCTCTCCAGTTTAACACACACACACACACACATATCAATCTCACAATTTAAAATAATAATGCTGTTATTCATATAATAATGACCCCATGGACTGTAGCCTACCAGGCTCATGTCCATGGCATTCTCCAGGCAAGAATACTGGCATAGGTAGCCAGTCCCTTCTCTAGGGGATCTTCCTGACCCAGGGATCAAAGCTGGGTCTTCTGACTTGCAGATAGATTCTTTACTGTCTGAGCCAGCAGGGAAGCCCTAATTCCAGAAGATGTCACTTAAGAAAGGCTGCCTGAGACTCTTCTGCTACCAGATCTCTGCCATCTCCATCAGTTGGTCCCACCACAGAACCCAGCACCATGCAGGCTCCTCCAGTGACAGCTCTATTGCTTTAAACCCCAGCTCCTCTCATAGGAGAAAGCAAAGTACCGGAACCGGAGGGGCTCCTTCCCGGCCTCTTCTTTACTGAAACATTCCCCAACCAACCCTGAGGAAAGCCTTCCCTACCAGTCTGCTACTCCTCAAGCATGGTGCTCTTTCCCATTTCAGTGACTCTTACAGTGTAGATGGGGTTTTTCTTTCCTTCTCCCCAGAATGGTCTCCTTCCTGAAGTCTTCTGTTCCCATGAAGAAGTCCTTCAGTTGGTCCTGCTGTGCACCCCAAAGGGGTAACCCTTTGGGTCTAATCAGCAGGAAGTGTTTTTGCAAGTAAAATGAGACGTTGGGTTGATGTGGAAATTCTCAGATACTTAGCGTGTCCTGAGCACCAGTTTTGTTCTGGGAGAATGGAACCCAATAACTGGTCTTTTTCATGGCAGAGGGCCATCCTGAATAGAAGGCAGAAGGTGAGTCTTGGGAAAACTAGACTTGGAAATTTCTCCAACACGAGTAACTATTCACTCTCTGCTTCCTCACCTCATATCACAACACAAGCTCAAGTCTCCTACGAAGTGTCACCTTTTATAAAATGTCACCAAAAGGAGGGACCTTAGCAATGTTCTAGCTCAGGGTTGGCAAACAGATTTTCTGTCCAATGCCAGTAGTCGTGGATTGGAAGTGTTGCTTGACCTGCCATGGTAACACTTTTAAGACTGAGTTTCAAGGGTAAGGATATTGTGATCCATTTAGTGGCATGTGTCTAGGGACTTGTCTTAGTTTGGATTCTGTAGAAGTCAAGTTTGAGACAAGGATTCTTGGAGAAGCAATCTACTGAGGGAAAGCTCCCAGGAGAAGGTGAGAGGAGAGCAGGCTGGAGAAGGCGGAGACAGCTAAGCAAGGATGTGGGCTCAGCTGAGGACTGACTGCTGCACGCTGGAGCATGAATGGAGGCCAGGGGGCTGACCTCTTGTATGCTGGCTCTCAGGCATTGGCTGTGGCCAGAAGGGGTGGTGATGGCAAACAACCTCTTGGCCTGGTGGCTCTCCCCAGCAGACAGTTATTCAGGAGAAAGGGAGCAGCTGTGAGTCAATAGCAGCCAACACTCAGCAGCTGGGAGGTGTGTGTACCAGCCCAGTAAAGGGCGTCTGGGCAGGGCACCAAGAATACCCACTCCTGGTACACAGTGAGAGAATAATGGTCCCCTGGCTGGTTAGCATCCTTCATGTAGCCCAGCCAGCTCATTTTACAGGTGAGAATCTGATGCCCAGGAAGAAGAGCTGAAGTTTTGACTTCTATACTACTTCCTTTCCATACTCCCAGAGTCTTCCATGGTCTGACCCTGCACCAACTCTAGTCTTCTACCGTGCTCAGAGCCCAGCTGACATTCCAGTCCTGCCTATGCCTGGGTCCTAAGGTTTCAGGTCCTTCTCTTGTGGGCACGCTTTTACTCCTGCTTCTCCTTCTGTGGCAGTCTGCAAAATACCTTACCTTTCTTCTCTACTGAGCAATTCTAAATAACATGTAGCCTCATTTCATAACATTGGAACAGGAGGTCTATCATAGGTTGCCTATAGGGTGTTTCGTCCCTTTAAAAACCATCTGAAAAACTTTATAGTCTCAGAAAAGGTGACCTCCTGGAGCTCATAGGTGACCTATAATGCCTGCAATGCCATTATGGATCTCCTATAAGTATTTATACAACATGATAGATTTCTTGTAGAATCTCACAGATTACCTATGATAATTGCACCATGGTCAATAGTCATTCATTTGACTATTTATTATGAGCTTATTCTATGCCAGGCCATGTCGTGGAAAACCCAGGTGAATAAACGTTATAAGGTCCATGCCCTTATTCTAAGCAGAATAGGGGCTGCCAATACACAGAGTACTAATAAATAATTTCAGGTGGCATTAAGTGTGCTTGAGAGTGGTTGGGGCAAAGATTCAAAATTTATAGATCAAGGAAAGGCTTCTCTGGAAAGGTAACACTTGAGGTGAGATCTGAACCATGAGAAATAACCCTCCTCAGAAGGTGTTAGAAAGGAGTCTTCCAGAAAGAAGAAATAACTGATGTAATAGCCCAAAAGCAGGAATGAGCTTGACATACTTGAGGATCAAAGAGAGTGTCAGGGTGTCCAGGAAAGGGTGAGTGAGCAGAGAGTGGTGCAAACGCACTGAGCAAGGACGAGGAGTCGAGAAAGAAATGCCCGCAAGGAGCTCACACTCTGTTTCCCGTCATCACTTGTAGGTGTAATAATAAGCAACATGACGGATCACCTGTGGATATTTATGGCGACCCACGTCAGTGGGAATTTATGGTACCATTTCAGTACTAACCGATGCCCACCAAAATCAGCGGTGACCATGGTCTTTCCTTGTGAATTGCCTGTAGGAACATGATATGTCATCTCAAATTATTTGGGTTGTTAGAGATGACTGGTAAGTTCTTACAGTCTCAGAATAGGTCTGTTCATCTGTACTTGTAGGCAAACAATTTGGGGTACATCTACATACTAATACTAGCCTTGCAGGTAACCAGAAGTCATTGTGCTTCCACTGTAGACCCCTCAGAGGCTTTTCAGTCACTAAAGCTTGCAACTGAAATGTGTTTGCAACACATTTCATTGCTAGAAATTACTTGGAAATTATATTTAAAGCCAAAAATATCCTCAAAGAGCAATTTTTCTTTGAGTCAGTTTTATCCCTTTTATTGATTAACATGGGAAATTAATAAAAAAAATTTTTTTAAGTATTTGGTAGCACCAGTAGGGATTAGGTACAGCTGTAAGTGACAGAGACCCACAGTAATACTGGCTTAAACAAGAGAGAAGACTCTGATAGAAAAGCCTGAAGTCAACAATCTATGGGCCCAATTTGGCAGGTTCACTCTGGGAGGTCCTATGGGATCCAGGCTCTTTTCATCTTCCTGGAAGTTCTACTACCAAGATGGCTCTCCAACCACTACATCTACATTCCAAGTACCAGGACGGAAAAAGAAGGGGAAAAAAGGCAGAGGGTGCATGCTTAGTTTTTGTGGAATGTTTCAAGAAACTATTTTAATATATTCCTGTGCTGTGTACTGTCAGTCAGAAGTTAGTCACATGGCCACATTGCTGCAAGAAGGCTGTAAAATGAAGCCTTCATTCTTGATGCTCATGTACCTGCTGGAATATTCTCTCGCTAAAGAGTGAAGGGGATAATGAGGAGCAATCAATAGACTTTATTATACCTGCTATGGACACAACTCATGTAACAAAATTCACATTAGTAGGAATGCCCCAACCCAGTGATTGCTAACCCTAGCAAGTTAAAAAACAAAACAAAACAGTAAAACAATTTAAATGGGGGAGGGAGCCCAAAATAGTGCTGTCAACATATAATTTTTCCTCTGTGGACATGAAAGCAACTGAAGCTTTTTAGCTACCATCATCATATCATAAAGAAAGAAGATTGTCTCTCACTCACACACACACAAGATCTTTAAAAATATTGGAGTAAATTTAGTTTTCAGTAAGCAGGTGGGGTAAACTCTTTTTTTGTTGTTTCACTGCAAGGCAGCAAAAACTTCATCATAGGCCACTATTATTAAATGATGCCTCAACCAGAAAGCATTTCTTTAAGACAGTATGATAATTTCTGTTTCTAAAAGCTTCCCCGGAGTTATAATAATCATGACCATTTATGATTTAGAGCACATTTGTTGCTTAGAGCACAAACCGTTAACCGATAGACCTCGAGCCAGATTCTATTCATAGACGATGTCTTTGACCTTATCAGTAATTTTTTTTAATTTATTGTCAACATGTAACTCTTAAGAGATTGCACATTAAAAAAAATATTGTAGTTCTTGCTTCTCTTGAAAAGTGGGAGGCATTGGCATGGGGCCTTTTTTCCACATGAGCACCCCCCAGCTGGTTGCAGCTCGGTAGCAGCTGCCCCTTTAGATAGGAGTGCGCTTGCCAGTTCATTACAGGTCCCACCTGGCTGGTGCCTTGTCTTTCTGCTACCTGCCAGGCCCCTGTGGACATCTGAGCTTGTGACTCCAGACAAGAGCTACTCATGTGCTGGTATTTGTATATGTACTTCTAAACGTCACATCAACCTGAAAGTATGCTATATCCACTGCCCCCCCCCCTTTTTTTTAAGATCGAAGAACAGAGAGGTGGGGACAGCTTGCCCGAGACCAAAGCACTAATAGCTGCCCATCTGGAATTTGGACCCAAGCCTCACTGGCTCCAAGGCCCAGGTGTGTGTTCTGCTGTGCTGCCCTACCTTCCTATGAGCCACATCTCTGTCAACCCTCAAGTAGGGAGAATTATTCATGCCATCTGGGTTAGAAGACTTCATTAGAATTAGCTGAGAAAAAAAAAGTGAATTTACTGTTTCTCTTGCAGTATTCTTTTAGACTCCTTTTTATTTTTATTTTTTAGAGAGGAAAAAAAAAATCCCAGGGAAGGAAGGATGGTTCAGAGGAGGCCAGAGCCATCTATCATGCAGACACAGCATGCATTTAAACAGCTCTGAGAACATAAATTGGTTACTTAATCGGCCCTGGCTAATCCATGGAGTGCAGAAGCCAAACTGCATTATGGGAAGCGGCTTCTGCACGTGGGGCCAGTGCATCCGGCAGGTCCCGGGGCAGCTGCTGAGGGAGGCTCCAGGCCTCCACCCTCTCCCAGCTCCCAGTGCCTCATGGGTAGGAGCTTTCAGAGCATTAGGAGGCGCTGGGTCTTTTCATCAGAGATGCAGTTCTGAAATGGAATGTGAATAAAACACGTGCGTGTCTTTGAGCTTCTTTTCAGTCACAACTGAACTTTTTTGACTCATAGCTGCATGCTGGGAGCTTCCAGTCAGATACAGGAAAGTGAAACATCCTACCTCCTGTGTCCTCAACCCACACCGTCCACTTTTCGTTTAAAAGACAGAGTGCACTGGAAACATATTTAACCATGACTATGTCAACTCTTTCCAGATCATTTGTCTTGACAGATACACCGTTTGTTGAGTTGACTGCCAGGTGATAGGCAGGAATGAGAATGGGCGTGCGGGTGCAATAGGTAGGAACCTTGCCCTCAAGCTCCTGTCAGCCTAGTATGAGAGACACAAACAGACTGTTCGTGGGTTTTTTTTGTAGTTGTTGTATCTCTTTTCTCTTTTGTAAATTTAACTTTTATTTTTTATTAGAGTGCAGTTGCTTTACAATGTTGTGTTAGTTTTAGGTGCACAGCAAAGTGATTCAGTTATACCTATGTCTTCAGTCACTAAGTCGTGTCTGACTCTCTGCGACCCTGTGGACTACAACACACCAGGCTTCCTTGTCCTCCACTATCTCCTGGAGTTTGCTCAAGTTCATGTCCATTGATTCAGTGATACTGTCTAACCATCTCATCCTCTGCAGCCCCCTTCTCCTTTTGCTTTCAATCTTTTCCAGCATCAGAGTCTTTTCCAATGAGTCAGATCTTCACATCACGTGGCCTAAGTATTGGAGCTATGAAAGTAAAAGTAAAAGTGAAAGTCGTTCAGTCCTGTCCAGCTCTCTGCGACCCCATGAACTATACGGTCTATGGAATTCTCAAGGCCAGAATACTGGAGTGGGTAGCTTTTCCCTTCTTCATGGGATCTTCCCAACCCAAGGATTAAACCCAGGTCTCCCACATTGTGGGTGGATTCTTTACCAGATGAGCCACAAGGGAAGCCCTATTTATTCATATATCTATTATTTTTCAGATTCTTTTCCCATGTAGGTTATTACAGAATATAGAGTTCCCTGTGGTATACAGTAGGTCCTTGTTGATTATCTATTTTATATATACTAATGCATATATGTTAATCCCCAATCCTAATTTATCACTCTCAGATCACTCATGTTTTTATTCATTGATTCAACAAAGGGTTTTGAATTCTATCATCTAAGTACCCTGCTAGGTACTAATCCCTGTTTTCATGAAATATACAGCCTAATAGAGGGTGGGGGAATATTGTGTTAGTTCCCTAAGGCCACTGTAACAAAACACCACAAACTCTGTGGCTTTAAAACACATGAATTTAACAGGAGCATCTTTCAAGCCTACTGTGTGCTCACAATGAAAGATAATTAGGAAACCTGTAAGCTCAAGAGTGCTCAGTCTAAGAGGAAGAGCAGGTCAGTAGTGACAAAGTGCTATGAGTGAGTAAAGGGCTGGGAACCAGGAGCTTTGGACACATAGGGAGCCCCTTCTAGGGGAGCACAGCAGAGGAGGGATCTGAGCCAGTGCCCAGCACTTCCTGGGTACCCAAGGGGTGCCTCACTCATGCCACCACTTATAAATAGCACTAAATTCGCTCCTTCCAGAAGAATTCTATTTGTCCAGACTACATTATTTTTAAAATAAAGCAATTTCAAACAAACCGATCTTAAGTTTGAGATGTGTACAGAAATGACTAGACAAGATGTTTTAACATCTGGAGTGTAAAAACCTGGTGGGGCCTGTGTTTCCAAGTTTATTTTTTGACATAATGCTCAAACTTTTGCAAAATATTTTGTTAAAATAGCACTTTACATTTCTTCTGCCTTAGAATTTTGTATATTTAATATTCACAAAAGGGCCTAGTGACTACCCTGAATTTCTAGAGGAGGAAACTAGAATCCATTTCTTTAGGCCAATGGCAAGAAAAAGGAAATGAACGCAAAAGCGTTTTCTAATGAACTGTTGTTGCTGCTGTTTAGTTGCTAAGTCATGTCTGACTCTGTGACCCATGGACTGTAACCCTCCAGGCTCCTCTGTTCATGGATCTCCCAGGCAAGAATACTGGTGTGGGTTGCCATTTTCTTCTCCAGGGAATCTTCCCAACCGAGGGATTGAACCCGTGTCTCCTGCATTTGCAGGACACTGCTGAGCACACACAGAACAGCTTGGCAGTAGGCATCTGTACAGTCCCTGGACCAGAAGCTTACAAAACAATAAATGCACTCTAAGGAGCAAAGGTTTCAAGTTTATTGGGCTTCCCTGGTGGCTCGGTGGTAAAGAATCAACTGCAAATGCAGGAGGTTCAATCCCTGGGTCAGAAAGATCCCCTGGAGAAGTATTCTGATCAGTAGATCCCCTGCTCCAGTGTTCTTGCCTGAAAAATTCCATGGACAGAGGAGCCTGGGATGCTGCAGGATCTTTCTGACCCAGGGATCGAACCTGTGTCTCTTGTGTCTCCTGAATTGGCAGGCAGATTCTTTACCACTCTGCCACCTGGGAAGCACACAAATGCCTACCGGCTCCTCTAAGCAGCGAGTGAGAGATATAAATAGGCTTAGTGTAAGGTTGTAGGGAGTAGGGCTCTACCGAACAGTGTACTCAAGGGCATTCAGATTGCAATTTATATTTACAATTTGCATCTTTAAGACACATAGTTTTATCAAGGCAGCATTAAGTTCAGTGTCTTAAAAGGGCAATAGAAGTCAGGAATTTCTCCCATTGGACAGATAAGGAAACTGAAACAAGAGGGAACTGATTTGAAGCTAATAGAATAACTTAACCACTAGGTAGCAGAATGCAGAGCATGTGTTTTAGAGTTTGGAGACGACAAAGAAACTTGCCTTTGCGACTTGGTTAGTTCTGGAAGACTATGAATGCTTGCCTTCGTTAAGACTTAGTTTCTGCTTCTATATAATGGGAACAATAATGTCCCCTTTGATAATTGTTTGAATACCCAGTGTGATTGCATCTGTAAGTATTTAGCCAGACACCTGGCATATCACAAGCATTTAATAAATAGTGGTTAATGTAATAGTATTATTTGTTAAAAGGAAAATAACTCAAGTCTATTCTAAGTCTATGTTTTCTCCCCTATCATATCAAGCCGTTAGGTTTGAGGATTCAAATGCTTGATTGGAAATACCGTCAAGATTCTACTAGTAATGAAGCCTAAGCCCAAGGAGGCAATCCATCTCCCCCCCATTTTTTTAAAATATCTACTCAGCAAGTTGGTTTAATGATGAGATAGATATAAATTTGCACATAGGAGACAAAATCATCAATTGTCACAGCTGGAGGTGACCTTACTTTTCAGATGAATAAATTTAACCAGAGTTAAATTATATATATGAATAAAGTAAAATATAAATGTATATATATGTATACTCAATTTTTTATATGTACAGATATTCCTTCATATAAATTATTCATTATATATATGTAAGTATAAATACATATACACATTTTTTTAAATTCATTTCTCAGTAGAGAGGGTCTAAAGTGTGGAGACTTTTTCTCTGGGTATTAGGGTACTATATGTTGCATAAAAGAGGAGGGAGAGAAGGAAAGGTGTTAGCTGTCCAGCAATTCTCTTTTTGCCCTCTGTTCTGCCTGACAAATCTGAATCCTGCACCCTCCATTGTTTTACCTAGCCAATGGCAGCAGAAGCCATCCCTCTAAGTCGTAACTGGACTGCTGGTTTGGGGACCTATCATCCAGCTGCTTTCCAACTTTCTTAAATCCACTTACATGCCTCATTTATTGTTTATCATGTCCTCCCTTTTTTGTTACTCTTTTAATTTTAATGAGGTCACCGGAGAAAGAACAAATAGATGTGTGCGTGGTCCAACTAAATTTTTACATTGACAAGGCTCATTCAAATAGCTGAATGAAGTTTAAACTGGACAGGGCCGAGCTCAAATGAAGTGAAAGTCACTCAGTCGTGTCTGACTCTCTGCGACCCCATGGATCATACAGTCCATGAAATTCTCCAGGCCAGAATACTTGCCTTCTCCAGGGAATCTTCCCAACCCAGGGATTGAACCCAGGTCTCCCACATTGCGGGCAGAGTCTTCATCAGCTGAGCCACAAGGGAAGCCCAAGAATACTGGAGTGGGTAGCCTATCCCTTCTCCAGCGAATCTTCCCAGCCCAGGAATCAAACAGGGTCTCCTGCATTGGAGGTGGATTCTTTACCAACTGAGCTATCAGGAAAGCTGAGCTCAAGTGAATAAGACCTAATATGGGGTAATGTGGTGATCAGTCAAGAGATATGATTTAAGCCAAGTCATTGGCTTTGGGAAATGATGGAAAGTGATATATTCTGGTTACATTTTCGAGGTTGAATTTAAATGATGTTATGACATCTACTTTATATAATTGGGTAGGCAATAACTCTTGAAAATAGGGAAGGCGAAAGGAAGAACAGATTCAAAGACATGGTAAAGAGTTAATTTTGTCCATGTTAAGTCATATTGGTCATCATAGAAAGTTAACGTTTGCACGTGAAACTGAAGGTGTCATAAAGAAAAAAAATGACTAGTAGAGGATGTTATTAGAGAAATGTTTAAATGTTTTTGACTGTGACCCAATACAAACATACATATGTATTCACACACATACATACCCCCACACTCATGAACACAAAGATCAAAAAAGCATAACTTTAAATTTTATGTACTATGATATCTTCTGTTATTCAATTTAATTTAAATAAAATTCTGGTCATAACCTACTAAATTGATTGAATGACTCACCAATATATCATGAACTATATTGGCCTACAAGGTATGGCTGACTGAAGATCTTTAGATGAAAATGCAAATCATGGATATTGTACCCACAGCCATCCATCAAGATATTGCTTTAGGAATTAAACTGTTCATGTTTAGAAAACATCAGTGTTCAGTGATATTAATTGAAGAGAGGAGTTATCTATAAATAGGCTGAGATTTAATGCTGTGAATAAGAAAAGAAATAATTGCAAATAGGACAAGGGAATGAATGAGTAGCCAAATTCTTTTGTTTGTAAGGATCATGGGAAATCTATTGGATTTGGACAACACTGAAATGAATCCTCAGGCAAATGCACACCATGGTAAAAAGTGAAGCTTGCACTTGGAGTCAAGAAAAAGTGTCCATATAGTCTATGAAGGCCTCTCCACTGGAAATCAGGCTACAGTACAGCATCTTCTCTTTGAAACCAACACTTTAAACATTGCTATAAAGGTGGTCCTTTCCCATCTAATAGTTAACTGCATGTCAGTTTCTGGGTAAATATCTCTGTGAGATAGGGTCTCTGATCCATGATCAACCTGATTTGCATTTTATTTAGCACTCATTTACTGAACACTTGTTAGCTGCAAGGTCATAGAAGAATGTGGGGATAAATAAGATAATGCCTGCCCTCCAGACCCTCACAATCCTGCTGGGAAGACAGGAACAGAAATAAATAACTCTGGAAACAGGCTGGCGATGATGGATGTTCCACTAGGTGTACAACAGAGAGTATGAGGTCAGAGGAAAGAAAAAATATTTCAACTCAGGAAGCATTGCCTTTTTTACATCTTTCACTGTTTTGCTCAGACCTCACCTTCTCAGAGAATACCCTAACCCATCTGGCTACAACATCGTGCAGTGACTTTGTCCCTTAGTCTGTTTTATATTCTCTATGGAAATTCATCTTATTTTTAAGAACCGTGTGTATTTTTGTAACGAGATATTATTTGGAAAGATTCATCCAAGACACCAAAATACAACAGACAGAACGTTTCAAGTGAGGTTTCAAATCTAAGTGAAAAATAGCAATGGAAACAGATAAAGACCAGTGACACTGCTCTTATACCTCTTACCAACATGAAGGACATTAAATTCTCAAGTTATCACAAGGCTGGAATAGGATTTGTGCAGAAGCGTGGACCCTAGTGAGTATGAGTTCCCGTGCACATCTGGAGAGGCTGGCTATGTTGCAGTGATCTACTGAAGTATCACACGTTACCATAAAACTTAGTGGCTAAAAGCTATGTATTATTGCTATATTCTGTGATTCTGTGATTTGGTACTTTAGACGGGATACATTGGGGAAGGCTCTTATCTACTAGGCAATGATGTCTGAGGTCACAACTGGGATAGCCAGGAATCTGTCTGTTAACTTGTTCGCATCCCTCCATGGGATGGATTAGCATGGGCTTCATCTCCTTATTTTCCTGTATAAATGAACAAGAAACAAATACAAAATCTTGGTACTGGAGCTTCCCTGCTGGCTCAGTGGTAAATAATCCACCTGCCAATGCAGGAGACACAGGTTCAATCCCTGTTCCAAGAGAATCCCACAGGCTACGGAGCAGCTGAGCCCAAGTGCCACAACTATTAAGCCTGTGCTCTGGAGCCCAGGAGCCACAACTGCTGAAGCCTGCATGCCCTAGCGCCTGTGCTCCACGACAAGAGAAACCACCACAGTGAGAAACCCACACACTACAATGAAGCGTGGCCCCTGCTCGCCGCAACTAGAGAAAAGGACCCAGCACAGTCAAAAGTAAAATAAATAAATGAATAATAATTTAAAAGCTTGCTCATTTTCCTTATAGCTTCAGAGCTGACAAAGAGCCTTCACAAGCATAATCTTCAATGGTCAACAAGAGAGCAAGGGGAGCTTTGTCTTATTCACAAACGAGGATGTGAAAGCTCAGTGTGTGAAAACAACTAGCATCAAGGCAGATGCTGGAGCCAAATTTAGAACCAACTCGTGTGTGTCCACTTCTGGTGCTCACCTCGCCCACATGAGTCCTGTGTACAACCCCTCCTATCAGACCCACTGAAGACCCACAGACTCACACGAAGTAAGTGTGCAGAAAATAGCAGTGCATGGCTTATTCAGGGCAGTGGAGGCTCCCAGTTCCCTGGGGAGAAGCCAGCAAGGGCTGACCTTGAGAAAATTATAGCTCCAGCCAGAGAAAGAGGTATCAGCATTCACAGAGAGAATCCTGAATGAGGAGTGCAGTAACTGCCGGGTTTAATACTGTGCATACACTTCTGATGAATATGCAAATGTGGCTGGTACCAGAAGCAGGAGGCGAATAACATTTACTAAACAGCAGTGTTAAACCACTCTGAAAGGGGTGTGTCAGGAGCATGGTAATGAAATTAATCCTCTTCACCTGTGAATTATCAGGGGCTTTGGGTTCCATCCAAAAACGTCTGATTTGAGTTTGCTCTACTTAGAGCCTCTTGTGTAAACTTGATCTTAATGGAGAATGAAGCTTCAGAAACCGATACAAAATAGGAAGTGGCAAAAGACACAACTGTAAATTTGCACTATTAAAGGACAACAGAATAAGAACACTTCAGCGGTACCTGTCCATCCAGGATGACTGTTCTGGGGCATCTTAACAGCTGATGTGGATGGCTCTCAATTGATTCATTAAACAAGAAGACTGATAATTGCAAAGCTGGTCAGAGTGATTAGATCAAGCCTTTCTGTCTGCCAGAAGGCTCTGTATAGAAGGGACTGGGTTTGACTCTTCAGTCTCTCCAGTGGCAGAGGAGAATAAAGGCTGTCTCTTTTAAAAAAAAGAATTCCAGAGCAGATCTTAAAATAAATATGAATAAAGATCACTTATTGATAGGCACTGAGCCAAGCACTGGGATTCAGAAACAAATAAGTCACAAAATTCAAGGCGCTCGTTTATTCATTCCATCTGTGGTGAACGTTTATTATATAGGGCTTCACAGGACTCATACCCCCTTCTTTTGGAAATAGCATCCAAAATTCTTTGGGGGTGGGGGTCAACCTTTTTCCCTTTAAGAACAGTCAGAAGGACTGACATTCAGGATGCTCTGCTCTCCCTGTCCAATCAGACTTTCTCACAGCATTTAAATCTAGAGAGGCTTGCAGCAATGATGGGAAGAGAGTTGGGTGGGTTCCCCCGGCTGTGACCCATTAGTTCTTGCTTCTTAATAATCCTTACATCTGCCCTAGTTTCTATCCATCCATGAGCCTGAGCCTTCATCTCACTGCCACATTTTTAAATGACCGGGTATCCTCTCAGTAAATTTACGTTTCCATTTCATGTAGCCAAAAATCCATTTCTGTTGCTTACAATCAAGTAATCCTAACACACACCCCCTCATCCATTCAGTAACTGGCCCTTCATCACCTTTTCACAGGCAATGAGTACAGGGTTGACGAGGATGCTGTCTTCAGGAAGCACACCATCAAGGAGAGAGGGGGACAAACGAGTTTATAACTCACTCTATGCTATGGGATCTGGGCTGACACCAACTCTAGAACAGAGAAATATAACTGGAATAGTATCAAGCAAATTGAATTCTCCTGAGGGGTGTGAGAAGGCGTCACAGGAGTCATGGCATCAGTTCTAATTTTCGAAGGGTGATTATCAGTACTCTTGCCTGGAGAATCGCCATGGACAGAGGAGCCTGGAGGGCTGCAGCCCACTGGGTCGCGAGGAGCTGGATGCGACTGAGCAATGGAGTACAGTGCAGCACATAGGTTTCGCTGACATAAATGAGGAGGGGCCAGGCAGGGGGAGTCAGAGACACAAGGGTAGGAAGCATGATTGGAGCATGAGAGATTTATGGGAGAGAAGATAGAAAATCAAGGACAATAATCGTTATGCAGTATTCAACGCTTAGTAGAAACAATACTATTGACCTTGTGTTTTTATGCAATGAATTTCGAGTCCCAAAATATTAAAGGACTTTCCCAAGGTCACAGAGCTACAAAGCTATACAAGACTTACTCCTAATCCCATCTCTTATGTCCCTTCAGAGTGTGTCTGTGAGGATCAAATGGAATCCAAACTGTTTGTTCTCCTGTTTCTGTCTTTAAACTGGGTCAGTCCTCGTAGTATAAGATGGCATATGGTTCGCTTTCTTTTCTGTTTCAGTCCCTAGAAATTAGCAGAGTGCCTGGTACACCAAAGGAATTCAGTATGTATGTTGAGTGAATGAATGAACAAATAATTATCAATAACAGGAATGATAGCCAACCTTTGGAGAGCATTTAATAGGTTACTTGAAGTCATAGTGGGCATCAGTCCTTCTGTACATGTAGGAGAAATGATGTAATTTTTCCAGGATGTCCCTACCTTGGGTAGCAAAATAGATCTCATTATCATCATCCCCATTTTTTAGTTGAGAAACTGAAGCTCAGAAATTTAAGACACTGTGCTGGTTAAATTCTGAGGACCAGGAAAGACAGCCTGAGGAGTTTGGACGGGCTCACTCAGGAAGTATAGAGACCCTGAAGGTGGATAAACTGATAGGCTCTCTATTGAAATAAAAGACATTAATATGTATGCAGTTTTCTGTATCTAGTAGCAATGGAGGATGGAGGAATTGAGTCTCTATGCAGGGAAAGAGAAACAGAAGCCGAGGTAACCAGGCATCATTTAAAAAAAAAAAAACAAAAAACCTCCCTTTTTAATTAAAATTAAATGTCCACTGTAAGGAGAAAAAAAAAATGGTGAGCAACAAATACCCACAGCCTTGTTTAATCACCTGTGATGAATTATAATTAGGATTTGAAAATTATTGAACTTTTTTCCCCCTGTTCACCTTGGAGCTCTGAAGGTGAATTTCAAAGAGTGAAGGAGGAATGAATATTAAAAAGTTTGTTTTATACTTGAACGCCAGAGCTCCCATCTCATTTTTCCATTAAAGCTCAACTTTTGAAATTTTTCTCTGCTTTGCAATAATTACATCTTCAGCCTGACAACTCATTACATGACAATGCTTATGCTAATGCAATTCTATAGGCACTGGGAAAGGAAAGCTTGGCTTTTCAGCAATGGTAATTTAGAGGGTGGCTTTCTCTCTTTGGTTCAGAGAAGTCCTACCTAAACCCATCCCTACTCCAGCTCCAAGCACCTTATATTGACCATCCTGTGTTATTTTAGGGTTTTCTAATGACAAGCAGCATTATCTGTGGTACCCTTGTTCCCAGGCACTGGTAGCAGGTTTATTTTATTGCATTGTATTCTGTTTTATTTCAAATTCTGCTTTATTCTAGAAAGGCTGGAAATGAAGTTGTTTGTGTAAATTTGTGTCTCAACAATGAGACAAGCCTTTTTGTCTTACCCTATAGTAGTGACATTATCTTTCAATATACTTACTGTTATTCTGATCCATTTTGTTTCCAACTATTGTTGACTTTCCACTCTGCACCAGACCCTGGATAGGGTGAGAGAGGGAGGATGGAGAACAGGCTCCTCGGATGCACTCTTGCCTGCACTGAAGCCTTCTGGAGGACACAGATATGATGAAAGAGGAGAGAGTCACGATTCTCTGTGAGCTGCTCCACACGAGAGCCTAAGTGTTATAGAAGGACTCAGACTCTGCCTGGGCTTAGTGGTCCATGAGGGGAAGCTTCCCGAGAGGGTATCAGTAGTGAACCTGATTACACCAGGAAGGATGAGCCTTAGCAGGTCCCAGAATGTGCACTGTTGGGGGAGGGGTGAGAGACTCAGTGAGCACTTCTGATAAAGTGCTGGTCCAAAGCAAGAACGGAGAGTTTGGAAACTAGAAGTCACTCTACAGGGCTGGAGAGTGGAGCAGAGGATCAGGAGGAGCTGTGATGATCAGGAAGGGGGGGGGGGGGGGAACCTGGGCTGCAGATCCCCAAGGGCTACACCCCTGGGCTAAGGACTTCAAGCCGCATGTAGCCTCAAGGCCATGTGCAGTCTGCTAGCCAGCCAGCCAAACATTTTTTACTGGGGAATGAGTGACTTTGCTTAAAACCCTTGACATGCCCTGCCACCGGTTGAGCGCCTACCAACCATGTGTTCTACATACATTATCATAGCGAATCATCGAAACAGACCTGTCAGCAGGTATTAGCATTTCCATGTCACTCTTCAGAACCGGGAGGCTCAGCAGTATTTGGTCACGTGCTCCAGCACTTCGCCACTGCTTGTCAGTGACGGAGCCGACTGAGGTCTCTGTGGGGAGAGCGGTGGAATTCAAAGGCCAGAACCTGCACCTGGCAAGGTTGTTGCCAGCACTTCCAGGAAGGATTCCAAATGCATTTTCAGCTTTCCAGGATTCCTTAAGGATCCCCGTCTTGTGTTTTTTTAAACTTACTGTTCTAACAGAGGGTTGCAGCAGGGGAGGGCTTTACATCAGGAAACTGCTTTTAGTCTAGGCTCTGCTATGAGCTCATAGGTTTTGGCTTCAATTTTCTCAGCTGTGTTCTTGGGTGGAGGGAGAAATTCAAAGCAACTAGAAGAATTTCAGTGGAAGCTTCGGGTCTCATAACAAACGAAGGATCTTCACAAGCTGCCCTCACTCACTTTTAGTGGGTATGAATAACACAGCAGGTCTGGGGGCTGGATAGAATTTAGAAAGCAGGGGAAGAGGGGAAAAAAAAACATATCCAAAGGGACAGAGGAAAAAAGTTTAGAGTTGTATTAATATATATGGGCGTTGTATCTCAATTTTGAGTCTTGACCAACACCAGATGACTGGATCCCAGGTCCTGGAGGAGGGAACCCAGAGCATGAAGGAAATCCTTCTGCAGCCATCACTTTGGGTCATATCAGCTCCTAGATGAAGCTCAAGGCCTCGATGAGAAACTGCCCCTGTTGCAGTGGCCTGTAATGACCACACACCAATGGCCACTTACCTTGATTTCTTCCTCTTGTGTGCCTTGGGCATGGCAGGAAAAAAAAAAAAAAAAAAGACATCATCTCTCAGAAGTCTTTAATTCCATGCCTAGGCTAGTCTTAACTTCCATGCCCCTTTTCACTGTCTATCGCAGCCCAAATCTTTCTTCTAGATTGCAGCTCCTTGAAGCCAGATCTCTGTATTCCCAGGATAGTGCCTGGCAGAGAGTTTACCACTATAACAATAGGCAGCACTTGCCATGTTTTTCTTCTTGCTGAGAAGGAGAGGGATGTTGCTAGGAGCTTTATATAGAGCGATTTATATAACCCCTGGAAAAACACCTATGACGGGTATTATTCTATTTTATAGCTGAAGACACTGAGGCTCAGAAAAGTTAAGCAGTTCGCTCAAGGTCACACAGCAACAGTGTTGAAGCCAAGATTATCTGTGATCTGTGCGCTGGCAGCATCTCCCGGCAGCTTGTTAGAAAAGTAAATCTCAACCCTAGACATTCAGAATCTGAATTTCAACAACATCTCCAGGTGATGTGTGTAAACATTAACATTTAAGATGCACTGATCTTGAAGCATGGGAAAAAATGTTCACTGGATGGACTAACGTGCAAGTCCTGGCTTCCCCACCTACTTGATCTGTAGATGGGAAAAATGACATTGTAAAACCTTGTTTTCCATGTCTTTGTTAAGGGAAGATTAAAAGAATTCAAAAATAGGAATTGTGAGGATATGAAGAGATCATGCCAACAAAGCCTGCCCATTCTAAGAGCACAGGGTTAATATTAGCATCAACTATTCCTTTCTCTGAATCTTAGCTGATAAAATGTAAAAGGAAGGGATTAGACTAACAGATCTCTGTTTCTAACTCTGTAGCCTTGGGGTTCTTGGGAACATTGGTTGGGAACACCATTAGACTCCCTAGGTTGTAAATAGGTTACTTTGTGTTTGCTCCTTTTCCTTCCACACCCTCTGCTATATCAAACCGCAGACAAAGCATTTTGCCTTCTCCCTTTCTTCCCAGTGTTCCACAGTTAGGAAGGGAATTTTCCCTGGGTTGACTCTGGTTGCCCTTGTTCCCAGCTCTGACTCCTGCTCTCCCATTTTTCTGCAAAAGATTTCAGAAAGAAGTGCGTGTTGATTTGGTGTATGGCTTCTTGATTAGATGGCAGATTTGTCACCAGGGTGGATGTGACAATCAGGCAGGCTTTGATTAGACCTTTCTTATATGTAAATCCAGGTGGATAAGATAAGTGGCGTTAGGCTGGCGCTGGCAACAAAGGTAGGAAGAAATCCCAGGTGACTGGAATTAAAGAACTGTCTGAGCAGGGGTGTTGGTGCGAATGATGTGAATTTCAAAGAGCCTGGGATAAACACTCACTTTCAGATGGGCTAATTTATGCAGGAAGTCATTTGAGAAGCCAATTCTCTCATCCCAGAGAGTTTATAGAAGCCAGCAAAAAATGGTTAAGCACTGGAATGTAAACACTGGTAATTGGTAATTAATGGGCACACCTACAAGGAAGGCATATGCCAAATTAAATTGATTGCTTGAATCATTCACTAATTCATTAAATAGAATATATGTTATTTGAGCTCCCATTCCATGCAGACAGTCTGCTAGGTACTGGAGTCTCAGATAATAGGGTTAGAGTCAGCCTGTCAATGATAGGAATGGAGTGCAGCTTTAACATAAATAATTGACAGTGTTCTTTCTTCATTCTTTCAATTCTTGCTCTGGGTGGAACATAAGACAAGGCTGAGGATAAATGGGGAGGAAAACAGACCCAATCTCTGTTCTCCCACAGCTCACATTCTGACACTGCTCTAGCTTTGGTGTCTCAGACCAAAAACACTTTGCAGGAATGCAGTGACTTCTCAAAAAATCTCTGCAAATGGGTACATGAATGCTTGCTCAGTCGTGCCCGACTCTTTGCAACCCCATGGACTGTAGCCCACAAGGCTCCTCTCTCCATGGGTTTCTCCAGGCAAGAATACTGGAGTGGGTTGCTGTGCCCTTCCCCAGGGGATCTTCCCAACCCAGGGATAGAACCCATGTCTCCTGTGCCTCCTGCATTGGCAGATGAATTCTTTAACATTGTGCCACCTGGGAAGCCCACTGGTATATAAATAGAGACAAATAATAGTGTGATTAAGTATCAATGGTCTTAAGTGCTAGGGAAGAGACGCACAGGGCAGGGTAACTCCCTGAGAAGACAAAACAGGGTAACTTAACTTTATGGGGAATCCCGAGAAGTCTTTCCCAAAGAAATGACATGTAAAAATGACATCTGAATGTGAGGAACATTTAGATATAAGTGTGTGTGGACTGCTGGCCCTGGTAGGTGCGGACAGTCCGTGTTAAGGCACCGAGGGGAACGTGCTCGGTTCCACTGAAGCATAGAGACACCCACAGCGGGGCAGTTCGTGTTACGTAGAAGGGGAGGAAAATGAGATGAAGTCAGACGGTACGCAGGAGGCAGATTGTACCCTGGGTTTTAAATCACGTTTAGGATTTGGGAATCAATGCTGAGCTTCCCAACAGTAACTGTGTGGCAGGGCACACAATGGGCTTTCAGAAGAACATTAGATTGTGTATGCCTTGAAGTTCTCTGGTGAGTGACTACACCTGTCAGAGGAATCCTTAGTACAAACTAAAGGCAAGAGTGCTGCTGCTGCTGCTGCTAAGCCACATCAGTCGTGTCCGACTCTGTGTGACCCCATGGACGGCAGTCCACCAGGCTGGGATTCTCCAGGCAAGAACACTGGAATGGGTTGCCATTTCCTCCTCCAGTGCATGAAAGTGAAAAGTGAAAGTGACTAAGAACCTGTTACAGTGAAACCATGCAACCCAGATTAGATCCTGAACACAGAATCTCCCCCCTCTCCTGACTATTTCTAAAGTCTTTATTGAATTAGCTACAAGGTTGCTTCTGTCTTATATTTTGTTTTGGTTTTTGGCAATGAGGAATGTGGGATCTTAGCTCTCTGACCAGGGATTGAACCTGCACCCCCTGCATTGGAAGGTGACGTCTTAACCACTGGACCACCAGGGAAGTCCCCAAACCCACAGTCTTTTAACTGAGATCACACTTCTGGTTTCACAGTTTAATCAAGCTCAGGTTCTTAGTGTCTCATCAAATAAAGAATTCAGTGGGAAACAAAGTGATAGGTAAGAAGTGAGTTTATTTAAAGAGAAACACACTCCACAGACAGTGTGGGCTATCTCAGAAGGTGAGAGCAGCCCCAGGATATGAGATTGTCAGTTTTTATGTTGTAGTTTTTGTTCAGTCACTAAGTCATGCCTTGCTTTTTGTGAACCAATAGACTGCAGCATGTCAGGCTTTCCTATCCGTCACTATCTCCCTGACTTTGCTTAAAATCATATCCATTGAATCGATGATGCTATTGAACCATCTCATCCTCTGCCACCCCCTTCTCCTTCAATCTTTTCTAGCATCAGGGTCTTTACCAATGAGTCAGCTCTTCGCTTCATGTGGCCAAAGAATTAGAGCTCCAGCTTCAGCATCAGTCCTTCCAATGAATATTCAGGGTTGATTTCCTTTAGGATGGACTGGTTGGATCTCCTTGCAGTCCAAGGGACTCTCAAGAGTCTTCTCCAACACCACAGTTCAAAAGCACCACGCCAGGGTTACATTGAAATGTTTGGGGATAGGATCCTGAAAACTTGGTGTCTTTCTAAAATTATTGTCCTAAGCTATTCATTTAGAATGTACTTAATGAACGTGGGTAGACGCTGATTTTTTTTTTTTTTTTAATTAACAGAAGTATTCAAAATAATGTATTTGGACTACCTGGAGTTGTACTAGAATTGTGATTTTTTCCCCAAAGACTTCGGTTTAAAACTTAGATTGTAGATTAAAATACTAGGTAAATAGGGTAATGCTATGGATTTTTCCATTTCTGAATTCCAGCTGACTTTTTGGCTGCTGAATTCAGGTGACTCCTACCTAGCTGGTTGGTCTAGGGTTGGTGGAGGTTGTTGGGGAGGTTTACAGACATAGGGATTTGCTTTCGTATGAAGATCACAAGAATACTCTATGACAGGGGATCGTTGGGAAATTGTGTATTTTTATTTCCATATAAAGACCATTTCCTTCAGGAGAGCAGGCTGGCAAGACTCATCTGGAGTTTCTGTCTGCCCTTCATCTTTGGTAACTTAACCCCTCTTTTTTGATAGGTATCTGTTCCTCATAGTTCATGATATAAATCCTTCCCATGGCTAGGCACACATCCAAGCTTGAGAGTCAAAACACTGCTTTTTCCCTAACCAAATTGATTGGTTCAAACTCAAGTAAATCAGAGCCGCTCAGGCTTTTACTTTTTCTGGAACCTGTAGGAAAGTAGTATTCTGCTCTTTAGGTTTTCTAGTTGAAAGACAATTTTAACCAACAACTATTATCTTTGCCACCACATCGGACAAGTCAGTCTGACACAGGAGCAAAGCAGAGAGTGCTCATGACCATTATTTGAAATCTGAGTGATATACTTTAAGCCCTTCTGAAGTTGTTGCCAATGCCATACAACAGGCTATTAAATTTAAGAGACAAGGTGTTGAGGCAAGGAATATGATCTTATTGGGAAAGTCAGCTGACTAAGAAGACATGGCAGACTAATGTCTCAAAATAACAATCTTCCTGAGGTCTGGATGCCAGGTTCTTTTATAGAAAAAGAGGGGGAGGCAGAGACATTACTTTGTCAACAAAGGTCCGTCTAGTCAAGGCTATGGTTTTTCCGGTGGTCATGTATGGATGTGAGAGTTGGACTATAAAGAAAGCTGAGTGCAGAAGAATTGATGCTTTTGAACTGTGATGTTGGAGAAGACTGTTGAGAGTCCCTTGGACTGCAAGGAGATCCAACCAGTCCATCCTAAAGGAGATCAGTCCCGGGTGTTCATTGGAAGAACTGATGTTGAAGCTGAAACTCCAATACTTTGGCCACCTGACTTGAAGAGCTGACTCACTGGAAAAGACTCTGATGCTGGGAAAGATTGAAGGCAGGAGGAGAAGGAGACGACAGAAGACAAATGGTTGGATGGCATCACTGACTCGATGGGCATGGGTTTGGGTGAACTCTGGGAGTTGGTGATGGACAGGGTGGCCTGGCATGCTGTGGCTCATGGGGTCACAAAGAGTCAGACAGGACTGAGCCACTGAACTGAACTGACTGAAGGGGAGGAGTTGAGGAAGTAAAGACTATTATCTTGCAAATATCTCCTGGAATGGCCATCCTCAGGGAAGGGATATGTTAACTTCTTCGGGTAAAGAAAGGGTCAGGATCTCCTGAGGCAGACCATTATGTGATTGTACATACATAGCAAAAAATGCTTTTATATAGTGTACACAGCAAAAGCCATGAAAAGCAAAGTTTAAAGTCAAAGAAGCAGATCCATCATGGAATCAGAATTGGCTCTTCCCTGAAACAAAGCTAGCTGCTCTCTTGAACTTCCCAGTCAAATGTCCCAATAAACATTTCTTCTTCATGTATGCTTTTTATAGCTATATTTTATAACAATAGCCATATTATAATCTGCACATATTTGACATGTACAATTTGATAAATTTTGACATTGCATGCACTCAGGAAGCCATGACCACAATCACAATAATAAATATCCATGTTTACTTGTTACACCCTTGTTCATAGCAGCATTAAGAATGTATAAACATAATGTAGTATATACATACAATGGAATATTATTCAGCTTTAAAAAGGAATCTAAGCCAGGCACAAAAGAACAAGTACTATATTATTCTACTCATGTGAGTCATGTGAGATACTTAAGGTAGTCAAATTCATAGAGACAGAAAGGAGAATGGTGGTTGCCAAGGACTAAAGGGATGGAGGAACAGGAAATTATTCTTTAGTGGTTCCAGAATTTTAGTTTGGAAAATGAAATGAATTTTGGAGATGGATGATGGTTGCACAAGAATGTGAATATACTTAATGCCACTGAACTATGCACTTTAAAATAGTTGAGATGTTGATATAGACTGAATTGTGTCCTTCTAAAATCCATATGGTGGCAGTGGCTTAGTCACTAAGTCATGTCCAACTCTTGTGACCGCAGGGCCTATAGCCCACCAGGCTCCACTATCCATGGGATTTCCCAAGCAAGAATACTAAAGTGAGTTGCCATTTCCTTCTCCAGCATATCTTCTGGATTCAGCAATCAGCCCTGGGTTTCCTGCATTGCAGTCAGATTTTATACCAACTGAGCCACAAGGAAAGCCCCCCAAATCCGTATATTGAAGCTCTAACACTCAACGTAATTATATTAGACATAGGACCTTTAAATAGGTAATTAAGGTTAGTGAGATCATGAGATCATGAAAATTCTTCAAGAGATGGGAATGCCAGACCACCCGACCTGCCTCTTGAGAAATCTGTATGCAGGTCAGGAAGCAACAGTTAGAACTAGACATGGAAATATAGACTGGTTCCAAACAGGAAAAGGAGTACATCAAGGCTGTATATCGTCATCCTGCTTATTTAACTTATATGCAGAGTACATCATGAGAAATGCTGGGCTGGAAGAAGCACAAGCTGGAATTAAGATTAGCGGGAGAAATATCAGTAACCTCAGATATGCAGATGACACCACTCTTACGGCAGAAAGTAAAGAGGAACTAAAGGGCCTCTTGATGAAAGTGAAAGAGGAGAGTGAAAAAGTTGGCTTAAAGCTCAACATTCAGAAATCTAAGATCATGGCATCTGGTCCCATCACTTCATGGCAAATAGATGGGGAAACAGTGGAAACATTGTCAGACTTTATTTTTGGGGGATCCAAAATCACTGCAGATGGTGACTGCAGCCATGAAATTAAAAGATGCTTACTCCTTGGAAGAAAAGTTATGACCAACCTAGACAGCATATTCAAAAGCAGAGATATTACTTTGCCAACAAAGGTCTGTCTAGGCAAGGCTATGGTTTTTCGAGTAGTCATGTATGGATGTGAGAGTTGGACTATAAAGAAAGCTGAGTGCTGAAGAATTGATGCTTTTGAACTATGGTGTTGGAGAAGATTCTTGAGAGTCCCCTGGACTGCAAGGAGATCCAACCAGTCCATCCTAAAGGAGATCAGTCCTGGGAGTTCATTGGAAGGACTGATGTTGGACCTGAAACTCCAATACTTTGGCCACCTGATGTGAAGAACTGATCATTGGAAAAGACCCTGATGCTGCAAAAGATTGAGGGAGGGAGGAGAAGAGGATGACAGAGGATGAGATAGTTGGATGGCATCACCAGCTTGATGGAGATGAGATTGGGTAGACTCTGGAAGTTGGTGATGGACAGCGAGGCCTGGCATGCTGCGGTTCATGGGGTCACAAAGAGTCAGACAGGACTGAGCGACTGAACTGAACTGAACTGAACTGAGATCATGAATGGGACTCCAGTCCAATAACACTGATGTCTTTATAAGACAAGATAGAGGCACCAAAGCTCTCCCTCCAAACTTGCCAAGAGGAAAGGCCATATGAGGACGCAGCAAGAAGATGGCCATCTGTGAGCCAAGAAAGGAAGCCTCACCGAAAACCGAACATGCCAACACCTTGAACTTGCACTTTTAGCCTCCAGATCTATGAGAAAATAAGATGCTCTTTAAACCACCACCTTCTGATATTTTGTTATTTGATATGATATTAGGCTACTAGACCTGATTGATACGGATAGTAAATTGTATATTAATATGCATTCTGCCACAATTTTTAAAAAATCTAGTTCAACTTGATTTTCTATTATGTATAGCCGAAAGACTCCTCACTAACGTGGCAATCAATTTAATTTCATCCATTGTATAAAAAATCCTATGTGGCCTCTTGTGTTAATTGGCACAATAAAATTTTCAGTGAGATTTTGCTACTTTCCATTATATGGGCATCCCAGGCAGTCGCTTCACTGGCTGACCTTTTGATCTAGTTCTAAATATCTTAGGAAAAGAAGTAACCCTAGGATGCTCCAGAAAGAGTCCTCTTGGCTTTGTTAAAAATTCTGGGAGTTGGGCCTCATATCCTTGATTCTTCCCAGTGAACCTTCCCAGGAAGACATCGCCTAAGGCGGCCTTGAATAATGAATGTTCCCTCTCCTTGGAGACTTCCTACTCCATTTCCAGATGTTCCTATTTGGAAATCTTCCATTATCTATCTCTTTAAGTACCAGCACTCAGGAAGGGCCCAGCTCCACTGACAGCCCAGAGGCTTTCTGCTAAAGGGATTTCACAGTATCAGGACTAACACCCCAGACTATTAGATGGAAGAAATCCTTTCAAGGCAAGTTCGGGCTTATTTGTAACTTATCTGAGAAAAACATCAGAGAGTGTATTTGTAGCCAGGGATCCTCCAGCAAGAAAGTAGGAGATGAAATAACTTATTAGTCCTCTTCCTTCCCAAGATTCTCTAAAGGATGAAAAACTCCACTACATATACTCATCAGAGCTTTTTGTCTGGACGGTTTCCCCAGGGCCTCTGACACTGTCAGCGCGGGCACACCTGTCTCAGGCAGATGTGCAATGGCAAAAAATAGATTACATGTACTGAGCATGTACTATGCACCAGACACGATGCAAGGGGGTGTACTTGAGTTATTTCATTTATGCCTTCTAGGAACATTGTGAAGTAAATTTGTCAGTCTCGTTTTACAGATGAAGAAACAGAGACACATAAAGTACAAGCAACTTACTTGGATTTATTTACCCTGTCAGTTGGTAGAATCAGTGTTACCCTAACTCAGGTCCAGCTGCTTGCTACTCAAAAATCAATACCCAAGACAGAGGCAGAGATTGGTAGAAAAGAAAGTTTCTTTTAATCAGAATACCAGCAGCCTGGGGACATGGTGGACTCATGTACCCCAAAAACCATCACCTAAGATTCTGCTGGGTTATGAAAGTTTTTAAAGGAGAAAAGGGAAGTAATCTCATTAATCGTTGAGATGGGGGGTCAGAATCATCACCATCCCCCACTGCACTCAGGTTTCTCATCTTCATGTAATCTTTTTTTAGATGCTGTCTTATTCACACAGTTTGTTCATGAGATTACTAAGGGGAAAGCTAAGGAAGAGATGTGGTCATCTGTTAATTACTTATTCTTCATGTATACTTCTTTGATCTACAGAAAGAACCAACAGGTTAGGCAAGGTATTGTGTGATGAAAAGATCTGAAAGGTGCGCTTGAGCCAGCAATGAGTAGAACAAGAGGATGCCTGATTTAAAAATTAGTTACACTGTAGCTTGCTTAAATTGAGAAGAGAACAGGTTTCCTGCTAAGGGTCCTTTCCTGCAAAGAGCTGCCTACAAATCCTTCCTTGTCAGATTATCATTCCATTTCTATGGGATTAGGGATGAAGGTCTGTCTTCTGTAACTTCATGCTGAGAAAGGGCATCGAGGTCTTAGGGTGAAAAGTATTGACATGGGTCTGAAGCATCCCTATTCTGACAATTTTAGTTGTCTGCTTACTTACACAGGCAAAATGAGCTACAATTATTTTGATGCCCAGAAAGATAGAGATTGTTATGAGCAGTGGTGTTAATCCCATTCTCTTAAAGACAGTTCTTTGCAGAGTGCTAGCCATAGATTCAGCATGGCTCAAGATGGAGCAGCTTATGTCATGGCTGGAGCCTGGTCATCATGCTGTTAGTTTTCTCCCTCTGCTGGCAGTTTTAGTATCTGTAGAATAACTCGGTGATGTGCATCAGAAACTGAGTCTGTGACTCTATTGTCCTAATCCTTAACTGCTTGAACCTGCTATCTGTGACCCAGGGAGATCTGGGGGAGTTCAGCTTTTCTACAAACAAGGGGCAGGGGACCTGGAGGAGGCTTTGTACTTTGGTGGGAGTGGGACAGGGGCTTGCATAAGGTTCTTATCCATTCCATCAGGGTTTAAACCCAGATCTATTGGTCTCCAAAACATATAATATTTCCCCTAGGACATACTGTCTCAATTCAGAATTTTAACTTTTTTTCTTTTTTAACTTTTGTAAGATAACTTTGATCTTGATAATTCTACACTTTGGTATTGCCTTCATGGTTTTGTCTGGTTCATTTATTCTTGAATGTGGCTGTGGTGATGATCACGATAGTATATCATGCATTTCCTGAGCATCAAACATGCACCTGCCACCAGACACTTTTCCTAAATGATCTCTAATCCTTATGTGCTCACTCAGCTGTGTCTGACTCTGCGACCCTATGGACTATAGCCTACCAGGCTCTTCTGTCCATGGGATTTTCCCGGCAAGAATACTGGAGTGGGTTGCCATTTCCTACTCCAGGGGATCTTCCCAACCCAGGAATCAAACCCACATATCCTGCATCTCCCGCATGGGCAGGCAGATTCTTTACCACTGCACCACCTGGGAACCCCTAATCCTCATACCATGCTGTAAGTAGGTGTTGTTTTTCTCATTATATAAACGATGGAGACTGAAACTCAGAGAAAGTAAAGGATTTGCCAAAGGTCACATGGTCACTAAAGAACAGAGTGAATCTCAGCCACGTCAGCAAGATTCCATGGCATAGGTTCTCTGCACTCAGCCATGCTGCCTTCTGCCAAGAATATACCCCATTCAAGGGGCAGTACAGCTTTCCCTGTGGTAGTGACCCCAGCAAACTGTTTACAGGCAACAACATCTCACCTTCTCACATTTTTCATAGTCATTTACAAAGTAACTTTACTATCATCTGGCTGCATATCAGAAGCCTTAAGAATTTAAGTTTTAAAAATAAATGGGAGTAAGGGATGAATAAGTAGACCACAGAGCATTTTTAGAGCAGTGGAACTTCTCTATATGACACTAAACTGATGGATACACATCATTATACATTTGTGCAACCAGTCAATCCTAAAGGAAATCAACCCTGAATATTCACTGGAAGGACTGATGATGAAGCTGAAACTCCAATATTTTGGCCACCTGATGTGAATAAATGATTCACTGGAAAAGACCCTGATGCTGGGAAAAATTGTGGGCAAGAGGAGAAGGGGGCAACAGAGGATGAGACGGTTGGTTGGCATCATCAAGTCAATGGACATGAGTTTGAGCAAACTCTGGGAGTTGATGATGGACAGGAAGCCTGGCGTGCTGCAGTCCATGGGGTTGCAAAGGGTGGGACATGACTGAACCACTGAAGAACAACAACAATGGATTGTACGAGGGCTTTCCTGGTGGCTCAGCAGTACATGCGGCACCTGCAATGCAGGAGACAAAGGTCTGTGCATTCCATCCCTGTGCTGGGAAGATCCCATGGAGGAGGGAAAGGCAACCCACTCCAGTATTCTTGTCTGAGAAATCCCATGGACAGAGGAGCCTGGTGGGCCACAGTCCGTGGGGTCGCACGAGTCAGACACAACTGAGTGACTAAACCACCACCACTATGAATTGTATAACGTAAGAGAAGGCCCTGATTGGTCGATGTTGTATATTCTGGCTATGACATTCTTCTGAAGGCTGTTCCTGCCCCTTCCCCTCCTGTGTCTGTTCTATCACTCTATAAGCTCACACCTTGCATGTTATATGACTTTTTAAATCACTTGTCTATTTTATTTTGGCCATTTTCCTCCTACTGATGAGGAAACATTTTCATAGTTGTAGTTGTATTGGCTGCTTTTATTTCTTCTTTCAAGTCTTGTGCTCATTTTTATAACAGAACCTTATCTTTTTCTTATTTATTTGTAGAAGATTTTTATATATCGAAGATATTCTTTATACTTAAAAATAATATAAAGATTTTATCCTTTTAGCTTTCAAATATACTGTAAATATTTTATCCAGGTTACTATTACTTTTTGATTTTAGTTTAAATTGTATCTTATCAAATCTATTAATGTTTTCTGGTTTATCTTTTTGAAATGATACTTTTATTGTCTTTTTCTTTTCCCAATTCTTTTTTTTCCAGACTTCTACTGTCTTGCCCACCACAACATAATAGAAATAGAGAAATATTCACTTGTATTTTTATCTAGCTATTTTTTTCTGGAATCTGTTTAGGGGTAACATGTAAGGTGATTATCTTCCCTCAGTCAATGAGGAGCCAGTTGCCCCTATACCTTTATTTAATAATACAGCCTTTTCTCCAGCTTTAAAATGCCCTCTTGAATATATGCTAAAATGTTATAATATAATTTGATCTATTTTTGCCCTTTCAATTCTGTTTCAGTGGTCTATTTTAAGTTACATGTGAGCTATTGTTTCTCTTCCTGTACAAGACATGTTAGTTCCAAATGGTACATAAATAAGAAAATGAGCCCCCAGATTTTCATTTTTGTGAAGATTCAATGATTTTCTTTATTTGCCCTGTGTCTCTTTCCCTAATGTAAACAGAGAGAGAGAAAACTCACGTTTTCCCTTGATGTACTCTAATGATGATAAGACTTTAACCTTCTTTGTATTCAGAATTTTAATTCTCTGGTATTTACTGGGATGTCATTAATCATTTTAATCACAATAAACTCATTTGATAGTAATGTGAATGTCCTAAGAATTTAGATAGCACTTCCATTTCAATTTGCCAATAATTAACTTTACCATTATTTTATAGTGTTATCAGTGCTCGGAATAGAACCTTGCAGATGAACTTTAAGAAAACACGGTTCCTTTGGGGGAAGGGTATGGAGAGAAGCAGAGTAACAGAATACAGATGTGTCTGATTGGTCTTAGTGTAGCTGTGGGAAGCATGTTCCATGTTGAGGTGATGCTGCCCACAGATGGAGAAATAAAAATGACCCCAATGCTTCCCCTGTGTGTAGACACTCTACCTTCTTCCCTCATAAGTCATTCAGCAATGAACATTCCTAATAGGATTTTGTAAGACTTTTAATACAAATAGGTGTGGGAAGGATGGAGAAAGATTTTAGGATATGGAAGAAGAGAATAACAAAGTGGCTTCAGAAGTCCCAGGGATAGTGAAGAAGGGAATGGCTGTTGACCTTGCTGAGACCTTGATCCCTAGTCAGGGAATTAAACAGTACACAAGGGACTTCTCAGGCACAGGCCAGGTACTCACACAAGTGTGATCCAACTCCCTGTATGTCTGATGTGTGTATTCAGAGTTCAAATGTCAGCTTTAGTATTTACTACCTAGTGATCTTGGGCAAGTATTTTGTCTGCACTGAACCTCAGTTTCCTCAAGCATGATAGAGAAATAATCATACACTATTGAATGATGGAAGAATTAGAGACAATATTTTATTTTATTTTTTTGCTGCTTCTTAAATTTATTATTATTTTTTATTTTTTTCATTTATTTTTATTAGTTGGAGGCTAATTACTTTACAGTAGTGTAGTGGTTTTTGTCATACATTGACATGAATCAGCCATGGATTTACATGTATAGAGACAATATTTTTAAATGACCAATAAAGTAGCTGAAATAGAACACTTCTTTTAAAACCATATCTTCACCACTGAAATGATTATTATAATCCTCTGGCAAGGGACTTGAGGTAAAATGGAAAAGGTGGGTGAATTAAGCCATAATGATTAGGCACTGAGTCTCAACTCTGCCCTGTATTAGCTGTGTGACCTGGAAAAAAGAATTAGATGATCTTTCTGGGATAACGTCTCCTGACATGTGAAATGGAGAACTGGTAATCCCACAGCAATCTGTGTCTCAGAGTTTTTGTAAGAATAAATTACCTGGTGGCTGGTAAAGAGTTTTGAAAACCCTCTAAGTATTATTTGCCTTCCAAATGTGAGATATTATTATGCCTTAGAGACCTTTTAGCAAACCCTGAAGCCCTGTAGATGTGGTTAGCCCTGACTTTGAAATTATCTGATGGAAGAATTCTCATGGTCCCAGCAAAGAACAAGGAATAGCTGGGGGAAGGCAACGTGAATAATAACTCATTTGAGAAGAACTTTCTAACAATTTGGGGTGTATGATTGCATTCAGTTGGGAAAATTTTCCAAATAGCCGCCGGAGCCACCTAGTGAGAGACTGAGCTTGCCTTCATTGGCCATGGTCTAATGGAAAGGAGAGAGGTGGCCATAACTCAGGGACGCCATACAATGGATAGTGGCACTGGTGGGAAATTTACTCACTTAACCAACATTTAATATGTTGTCTTCAGAGTTCACCGTATGCTGGACACTATGATAGGCATCAAAGTTGAACAAAATTTGATTCCAGTATGAGTTAGAATTGTTGGTTGTAAGCAATGGAGAGCAATGGCTTTCTCTTTAAAAAGAAAAAAAAAAAAAAAAAGGAAGAAAGGGCAGGGGAGTACTCTGAAGATTGCAGAGTTAAGGAAAGATTGAACATCCAAGGGAGGACAAAAGGAACACGAACAGGCTAGTGGATCACAGAAACAGGAGCAAGTGGACTCTGCAGAAAGAATGATTTGGTTCAAATTCTTTCAGTATTCTGTCACAGCATGTATCTTCCCTCAAGATTCTAAATCCCTGGTGAAAGAATCTGGTTTAATTTTACTTCCCAACTGGAGGGAGGACATGCATGTGTGTGTAGGTGTGTGTGCACACGCAATGGAAATCTTTATGAGCAATTTTATCAGGACTGCATGGAATGAGGTGGTGGCATAATTAGTTCAAGGAGAAGGGAGTGTCATTTTCAAAATTATGGGTAGGGAATTCTGGCAAAGCCAAAAATAAGACAGATATTGATTACCCTCCTAGTCCTCAAGAGTCACAGCACAATGGAGGACACACAAATAGACAGCAGTTGTACAGAACTGCAGGACTCCTGTGGTACTAACTCACCCAAATGTGGGGGCATCTGGAGGTACAGAGGTGATGCTGAATTGTTTTTTCAGAGCAGAAGAGGAGGTAGGTGAAAATGTTGGTGGGAAGAGAAGAGGTTCTATAGCTCCCTCTGATTCTAAGATAATGTGGTTCTAAGCACCGAGCCCTGAAACTCCATAATCCTCTCTGTTTTGTGATGCTTTCCACGTTGTGTGTTTTTGCTTTATTTCCCCCACTAGACCACAAACTTCCTAAAGGTGAATTCAATCTTACATTCCGTGAGTCTGCTGATCCTAGGTTATGTGCTTGTTAGGGTGAACTCATGTGATCTCAGAGCCCTGAGATTAATCCTGCCCTCCTCATTCCACTGGTGAGGAAATAAGAGTCCAATTGGCCCTGGTAACCTGTCTACGGTCCCAAAGCTGGTTCAAAGAACGATAGTGAGATGACATGTTCAAAGGTTCTTAGAGCGTTTTACGAACCCTCTCCTGTTATTTTTAAATGGGTTAGTTGCACATACTTAACTGGGTTACGTATTACTTAAAATATATATTCATGTGATAATCATATGTTTAATCAGGTCATGATCCTCAGTGGCCCAGTGGTAAAGAACCCACCCGCCAGTGCACGAGGCGCAGGTTTGATCCCGGGGTTGGGAAGATCCCCTGGAGAAGGAGATGGCAATCTGCTCCAGTATTGCTGCCTGGGAAATCACATGGACAGAGGAACGTGGCGGGCTCCAGTCCGTGAGGTTGTAAAAGAGTCAGATATGACTTAGCGACTAAACGATAACAACAATATATTCCCCGCTGCACTTAGCAGGGTGCTGGACATGGGGTGGGCGCAGGGAGAGGTGTTGAACATAGAGTCCCAACTGTGTAAGTGGAGTGCATCTTAGAAAATTAAGTGCCAAGAAGGAGAACGGAGATGGATAAATTGGATGCGTTTAAGGTCCAAGGCAAAGGGGAATGTCCAGTCCATGAATAACGAGATAGTACCTGCGCCCTTGGAGAAAAGAACACACTACTCAGCACAAGCCAATTACTGTGCTGCCAGAGCGTGAGTTCCATGTTGCCAGAGCTTCTAAATGTTCAAGAGATGATAAAGATCTAGGTTTATATTTAGAATCTTATAATTTTTTAAAATATTGCAACAAGTAAAAATGATTTTAAATACATACAATGATATAATTTTTAAAATTCTCTTAATTTACATTGTCTCTGCTTTAAAGGTTTCTCTTACTTGTCTGCTATAATGTCTTGACTCCTAATGGAGAAGGATTTATTACAGAGAAAGTTCCTTCCAATCAGGAAAGAGAAAAGAAAAACTTGGGTCATTTGTCTTGGGGATGTGTAGAAAGGAGGAAATTGACAAGGAAAGCACATCGCGAGATTCTTACCTCTCATCTCTATCTCCTACTGTGTAGGAGCCACATCTTGACAAAAGACAGGAGAATTAGTGATAGGGATCCTGGTAGGGATGAAGGGACTCAAGAACACAGGAAGCTCCTCTGGGAACTGCCAGGGAAAGAACAAGAATTCTCAGCATCTACCTTGGAACCACGTCCCATTGGAGAGCATCTTATTATGCTGTGTATGGAGGTGTCTCTGATAATAGATCTAAGTACTATTCCTATTCCCCAACACCTGTCCACACCACACTGTCTTTCTGGACATCCCAGGAGGGAATGTGGGACGGGGGGTGGGGGGGAGGGGGTTCTGGCACAGGCAGCTGGGAGAGAACTGGCCTCAGACGTTACAAAATACAGGAATTCTGTCTGAATTTAAGCTGTGAAAACAGTACAATATTCCAAAGAACCAGAAAGATTCATTGAATCTTAGCAGGCTCTATACAGGGTCTAGGGCCACAACCTGCCCTGTTGTCCTACCGCAGATCTAGAGAAAACCACACAGTTCTAAAGCCACAAGAACATGCAAGCCCTTGTCCTTCACCCTTGGTGATGAGCATTTACAGAGAAAAGCCATGGTGTCCAAAGAGACTCTTCATCCCAGAAGAGATGGAGATAGGATTCACAGACAAGATTCCATTTTTCACCACTATCCCATGAGGGTGGAGGCTCATGAGGACAGTTAGAAGAGTTTTAGGAAGTACAAGACTCACGTTTTCTTAAGATGTTTGGTTTGTTTGCTGCACATGCATGCATACTAAGTCACTTCAGAAGTGTCCAACTCTTTGTGACCCCATGGGCTGTGGCCCGCCAGGCTCCTCTGTCCATGGGATTCTTCAGGCAGGAATACTGAGGTGAGTAGCCATTTCCTCCTCCAGAGAATCTTCCCGACTCAGAGATTGAACCTGCATCTCTCATGTCTCCTGCATTGGCAGGTGGACTCTTTACCACTAGTACCACCTGGGAAGCCCCGTATGATGCACAGGGAAACCCAACACAACTGCCAGGCTGAATCTGGCCCATAGGCTACTCATTTGCCAACTCGAATCTAAGGCAAACCTGTATTTAATACAGGAAGAAGCTGAGGTCCAGAAAGGGTGGGTGTCTAGGGTCCCAGGATGAGTTTGTGTTTGTGTCCTTTAGCATGCTTTTAGTAACAGATGACCTGGACAAAAATAGCTGAAAACACTAGCGTTTACCACGCCTCACAGCTAGTTTTATAGGGAAGGCAGTTCCAAGATATGTAAAATCAGCAGCTTAATTATTTCCATACTCTAAGTTCACTTTTCCAAATTTCCTCCTCATGGTTACAAGAAGGCTGCTCTGCTTCAGGCATCACATCCTCACTTGCCAATATGCAGAAGCAGGGAGGAAAAGGGATTTCATCAGAATGGAAAAATCTTTTCTCAAAGCTCCCCTGCCCCTTGCTTTGTCTCAATTGTCAGAAGTGGATAATGGACTCACTGCTAAAAGTCACCTGCAAAAATGAATGAGACTTCCGTCCTCGGCTTTGATCAGTCATGATTTATTCTCCAGTTCAGAGTCCACAATTCTGAGCAAATTGATACTTTGTTATCTAAGCAAAGTCAGAATTCTGCTAGTAAGGAAGGCAGGGATTGGCATGGCTATCGGGGTGGCACCCGCCCTTATGATGAAGCTAGAAGCAGGGTCCACACTTCCTGATACTATTGATACCTGAGCCAGACTCCCACACCCAACACCCACAGAAGGGGTAGGCTCCTATCAACTTACAACGTTCACAGTTGATTGCAAAATTATTATTTACTGGGTTCTCAGGAACATAGCAAAAATAACAGAAGATATTTTAATAACCTTAAATGAGCTGTTTGTCCGACTTTCAGCTAAAATCCCTACCAATAAGCTAAAGGAGAACATTTCCATTTTCCATTTTTCCCATGCCTGTCATGTATTGTGCTTCCTATTCATTTAATCAAATGTAACTGAGTTAATATAAATATTAAATATAATGTAGTCATTGTATTATATGTTAACTATTATATTAAATATAATAAACAGTTAATAAAATTTTAATATACATTGGTTTCATATAAATCTCGCTACAATTCTGTGAGATTAGTACCAACATTCTTACTTTACAGATTCTGGCACTGAGAATGTTTAGCATTAATATTTCGCCCAAAGTCACTCAGCTCATAGTACTCAACCCAGCATTCAGGCTGGTGCAGTTTACAGACTAAAAGCAGAGACTTCGTCCAGGAGAGTTCCCATTGTTTTCAAATCCTTTGCAGATTTGGGGCACTCAAATATCCAGCACAACCCACTCCTTTGAAGCTCCTAGTGTTTAAAAAAAAAAAACATATTTAGGTCGCTCATTTTATTTTTTGTTCCCCCAGAGGTTTTCTCTGAAGTGTTACACTAAAAATATGTCATTCTATTAATGTCTTTTTTATTCCCTTTTCCAATCCTCCAAAGCTTTAAAAGATTTTACCTTTGTCAAGTGCAGAAATTGCCTTGATTTCTTAAAGTGACAAAATATGCTTGGGTGTTTGACAAGGCATTCTGCCAGCCTCACAGATAGAACCAGCAGGCACTTGAGTCCCTCAGGCATCTCTGCAGAGGAGGCCCAGAGAGGGACCCAAAGGCTGGTAGACATCTCTCTTGCTTTGGCTCACAATCTAATTTTCTTAGTCACAGCCCACTGTGGCAGGGTCAGGAAATGAAAATACACTGCTCTGAATAATGTCAGGCAACCCTGTGTTCTAGTGCCAGCTCTTGGAGTACTGGTTGAGTGACCCCAGGCAAGTATCCTCACTTCTCTGGGCTCCAACCCATTTGTAAAACAAGCATGATAATATCCACATCATAGGACTGTGATGCAGATGCCATAAGTTGGCCATAAAGCACCAGTGTGATGCTTGGCATGTAACTGATGCTCAGAGACTAGTAGCTATAATTATCATCATTGGTCCAGGTTTCATGGCTAAATCCCTGTACAGTCTGAGCATTTTCTCATGCAACTCCCCTTCCTTGATCAAACAAGGGGGATCAGATAGAGGTGAAAGGAAGAGAGGGGATTTGAATTCCTAAGTACTGGTGGATTGCAAAACCCCAAAAGGGAGAGGATCTTGGCTTCAAACGTTGGAACAGTTGGCATCATGTAGAAGAGTGGGCGTCCCCAGTGACTCAGCAGTAAAGAATTCTCTTGCAGTGCAGGAGCTGCAGGAGACACAGGTTCAATCCCTGGGTTGGAAAGATCCCCTGGAGGAGGGCATGGCAACCCACTCTAGTATTCTTGCCTGAAGAATCCTGTGGACAGAGGAGCCTGGAGGGACTACAGTCAATGGGGTCACAAAGAGTCAGACAGAAGTGAAGCAACTTAGCATGCATGCACAGAAGAAGAGTAAGACTTAGTTTATGTGGCCCTGAAAGAAAACTCTGACCAAAGAGTTGAAGGTACAGGAGAACAGGTGTTAGGTGAGTGTCAGGAAGAAGGTTCTTACAGTCAGAAGGCCAGAGATGGATGGAGCTACCTGAAGAGGTAGTGAGTTCTGTTTCCTTACAGATTATACAAGCAGAGATGAGTGACCACTTGTAATAGTTTTGTGTGTGTGTGTGTGTGTACTGTCTTGACCCAGGTTTTTAAATTGTGGCAAAATACACATAGCATTTACCATCGTAACCTTTTTAAAGTATATAGTTCAGTTACATTACATGCATTCACATTGCTGTGTAACCAATCTCTAGCATATTTTTCATTTTGCAAAACTAAAGCTCTATACCCATTAAATACCAATTTCCAATTGTCCCATCTCCTAGCCTCTGGCAACCACCATTTTGCTTTCTGTCTCTATGGGGTTGGCTACTTTAGGGTCTCATATAAGTGGAATTAATCACACAGTATTTGTCTCATAGTGACTAGCTCATTTCACTGAGCACAATGCCTTCACGATTCATCCATGTTGTGACATGTTACCAGAATTTCCTTCCTGTTTACAGCTAAATAATATTCCACATTTTGCTAATTTGTTCATCTGTCAAGTGGGCTGCCACTTTTTGACTATTTGTGAATAATACTGCTCTAAACATGAGTGTGCAGATATCTGTTCAATACTCTGCTTTTAATTCTGCTGGGCATATACCCAGAAGTGGAGTTGCTAGGTCATAGAGTAATTCTATTTTTAATTTTTTGAGGAGCCACTGTTCTGTCTTCCACAGTGGCTGTACTAACAATGCACAAGTGTTCTACTAACAGTGCACAAGTGTTCTACTTTCTCTCCATTCTTGTCAATACTTGTTGTTTTCTGGTTTTAAGGGTTTATTTGTTTTGTTCTGCACTTTGATACCAATGATCCCAAAGGATGTAATGTGGTCGTGTTGGCCTAGTTTTGAGGGTTTGGCTGAGGTTGGTCATTTCTTTTTCTTTGATAGCCAGTAAAGTCCACCAGAGAAGAAAATGGCACCCCGCTCCAGTACTCTTGCCTGGAAAATCCCATGGACGGAGGAGCGTGGTGGGCTGCAGTCCATGGGGTCGCTAAGAGTCAGGCATGACTGAGCGACTTCACTTTCACTTTTCACTTTCATGCATTGGAGAAGGAAATGGCAACCCACTCCAATATTCTTGCTTGGAGAATCCCAGGGACAGAGTAGCCTAGTGGGCTGCCGTCTACGGGGTCGCACAGAGTTGGACACGACTGAAGTGACTTAGCAGCAGCAAAGCCCACACTTTTGACCTACCTTCTCCTACTGGGCTCTCACACTCCAGGCTGCTCTCCTCCTGTCTTAGTCATCCCAGGGCTGGGTACCAGACAACGAGGAACAGTCCTGATGTCAGCCTGCTTGCTTGCCCTGCCTCACCACTTTTTCTCTGGCAGAAACCACAGTAAAGCCCCTTCGCACACCCCCACATATCTCTGCCTTTCGACTGCTGGTGGTGCTATTCGTGAGTGACCCTGCGTGGTGTGGTGTGTTCTCTCCAGACAACTGTGAGTGTAGTAAAACCTTTAAGTGGCCTGGATCGCTCTCCCTTGGCCTGTATTGGTAGTATGATGAAAACCCCCTTTCACAGCGAGGTGGTAGAGGCTGCATGTGTTAAGGGACTAGATCAGTGCTTCTCAAACCTGGCTGCTCTTAGACCACAGGGTCCTTTCTCTCCCCCAGACCTTGGGACCGATTCAGTGGCCCAGAGGGAGTCTTACTTGAACCAGCTCTCCAATTGATTCTAACAAGGAGGCCCATGGATCTGCTCTCCTCCACCAAACACAAGATTCTGTAATTATTAAGAGAAGAAAATAGAACTGAAGGAACAAAAATAGTCCTGTTAATTAGATCTATATAGAGCTGTGGTTTGCAAAGCGCTTCATATTCTCCCCCTGAGCTAACCATCCCGGCAGCCTTGAGGAGTGGATCGTGTTCCGTCACCTCATTTACAGGGGAACCTGAGACAGCCCCCCAGGGTCAGCAGGATAGCAAGTAAAAGGGTAAGAATCTGAACTCCGATGAGTCTGTTTTCAAAGCCCAGTATCTTTCTATCACGGAGTAAGGAAACCAGCATCAATGGGGCCGCCAACGGTGCTAATAAGGAAAAGAGAACAAACCTGCTAAAAATAAAGCAAATATTCTGACTTTTAGCTCCCTCTTAGTCACTGGCTTGCTTGAATTTATTGAACACCCAGCTCTTCCTTACCAACTTGGGGGGGTGTGTAGCTGCCTGGCTTAAAGATTTCAGGGGAGGGGGTCTAACCCCAAGGTCATTTCTGAAACACTATGAGGTCTTTGAACATGATGGTCATCAACTCTAGCCCTCTGCCCCTTGGGAGGGGTGAACTTTTCTTTATTCTGGCAAAGCCAACCCATCAAAGGAAGCTGGTGCTTTTGAATAAAGACCAACTGCTTCCATAGCGAATTATTCATTTATTCAGGCAGTGGTTCAGCAGCAGGTAGCAAATTCTGACTGGGTGCAAAGGGCTTGACTGTCTTGCCTCAGAAACTTAGGAATGGAGTCAGAAATGTGGCTGCAGTTTCAAGGGTAAGGACAGATGCAAATCCATACAAACACTCCTACCAGAAGCAAGTAACTGTGTGGTGAATGAATGTGTAACTAGATTAATAAGGGGAGCATTATAAGTCAAACTTGGACTGTGCATGCATATCCCTAATGTATCACCCATTGACAAACACGAGGAGTTGCCTTCTTCAAGAGCATGCAGTATATACCGAGAACACCTGCACAGCAAGACGGACTTAGATGGCCAAGGGACTTGCCCCATAACCCCTATCCATAAGCAGCGGAGCCCAGGTTGAACTCTCTGGAAGACAAGTTCTGTGAAGATAACTGCTTAGTTAGCCTGGAGCAGTGTTAGCAGCATCAGTTACATCTAATCCAGGCAGGCCTCTAACTCCAAGGACACACAGCATTTTTCACTGAACTCATAGGACACTTAGTGGTCCCTTATCTGAACTCAGCAGAGCTGGAAGCTGAGACCTGGCTGCAAATCACTGCTGCAAATCCAGAGACCTGGGCCATGGATACCCCTCATGCTGAAGAAGCCTAGCACCAGGAACTACTTGATTGACTGGGAAATTCCAAATTAGAAGCATCTGAAGAACCCACAGCCAGCCCCCCACTCTAGCCATGGAAGAGCTCTCTGACACAATTTTGATTTGCGAGCCCTGACATGACCTAATTTCACTCTGTTCATTTGCATGATAAAAGAAAATACTAGATTGGGCACCCAAGGGGCTCTCTCCCCTCCCTGGAAGGCACCTCTGACCCCTGGCTGCGGGGAGTAGCAGTGGGAGGTGACATCCCTGCAGAGCCCAACCCCGGACACCCTCACAGAGCCAGCTGGTACCTATTTTCTATGCTCTTTGGGGAACATCTGTCCAAGAACCCCAAAGAAGGGGATATTAGGGAGCCCTTATACAAACTAACGAAGTGGAACCCTATTCCCCAGAGAATGGCAGCATCAGGAGTCATCAGAGGGACTGCCCTGGTGGCTCCGTGGTAAAGAATCCACCTGCCGATACAGGGGACATGGGTTCGAGCCCTGGTCCAGAAAGATCCTATATGCCAAGGGGCAGCTGAGCCCATGTTCCACAGCTTCTGAAACCTGCATGCCCAGAGCCCATGCTCTGCAACAAGAGAAGCTACTGCAATGAGAAGCCTGCATTTCACAACAAAGAGCAGCCACTGTTCTCCACAACTAGAGAAAGCCCACACGCAACAATGAAGATCCAGCACAGCCAAAAATGAACAAAATTAAATGGCAAAACCACTACAATATTGTAAAGTAATTAGCCTCCAACTAATAAAAATAAATGGAAAAAAAATTAGAAAAGAATCATTAGAATATTTACATCATCCAGAGTCCGCTTTCACAAACTCTGATCCAGCAGGTCTTGGTGGGGTCCAGAGTTCTGGGTTATTAAGAACCATTTCTGCGAAACCCACTCCAGTATTCTTGCCTGAAAATTCCATGGACGGAGGAGCCTGGTAGGCTACAGTCCATGGGGTCGCAAAGAGTTGGACATGACTGAGCAACTTCACTGGTTCACTGGTTCTGTCCTCAGAGTGAATTAAGTTAAGGGTGTGTGAGAGCTGGGTTTTGGGTTTAGCCAGTCCCTACTTGAATGTAGGACTTCCCCTGTGGCTCAGACAGTAAAGCGTCTGCCTACAATGGGGAGACCTGGGTTCAATCCCTGGGTCAGGAAGATCCCCTGGAGAAGGAAATGGCAACCACTCCAGTACTCTTGCCTGGAAAATCCCAAGGACAGAGGAACCTGGTAGGTTACAGTCCATGAGGTCACAAAGAGTTGGACACAACTGAACAACTTCACTTCACTTGAATGTGGGGCTACTCTGGTAGCTCAGAGGGTAAAGCATCTGCCTGCAATGTGGGAGACTTGGGTTCAATCCCCAGGCCGGGAAGATCCCCTGGAGAAGGAAATGGCAATCCACTCCAGTACCCTTGCCTGAAAAATTCCATGGATGGAGGAGCCTGGAAGGCTACATCCATGGGTTCACCAAGAGTCCCACACAACTGAGTAACTTCACTTCACTTGAATGTAGGTCCAACCACCTGCCATGTGGTCTTAGAAAAGCAACATAATTTCTGTGAGACTCTCTTTTGTTTTTTGTTTTTAATGAGAATAACAATATCAACTTCATAGATTACAGGAGAACTAAATGATCTGATATTTCCTTAGCATTTAGGAATCAAAGGTCAGATATTATTGGAAGGTTTATAAACAACTGAATTTTAGAAAACAAGTTTTTTTGTTTTTTTTTTTAGCCACACACTAAATCTGGAGGCAGATGCTCTGGGTTCGAGGTCCCATGCTGGCATTCCCTGGGGCTGTGGCTAGTTTTCCAACCGCTCAAAGCTTCAATGTCTTCATCTCTTAAATGGGAAACTTCCTAACACCCACCATCCTGGATTGTTGTGAAGATGAAACAGAAAGCCTGTGTGAAAAATGCAACCTAAGATTTACAGCACTTTGTAGCTTTGCTGTTATTCATGTAATAGCAAGAAGGATGTAAGAAATACCAAAGTGTCCCCCATCAGCAGTCCTGATGGCCTGCTTTCACGAGCATTACAGACTCATTTTCAACTGTAACATCCATTTGTATGCAAACAATTATTGTGCAGGAGGCCTTCTCTGTGTGGAAGGTGCTAGCTGAGATCTCGTTTACATTATTAATTTGCTTAGTAAACCCTTTTGAGTCAAGTTCGTGTAGAGGTGAGCTGGGAAGCCGCCACAGGAGTCAGTCCTGCCTCGGGAGGCAGAGGCCCTGCAGGGCAGCATGTGGTAGGCAGCCCAGCACCCAGACTGCTCACATGGAGATAGAAAGGCCTCTTTTTCTTTTTAAGGACATTTTTTTTTAATGTGGACCTTTTTTTTGTAAGTCTTTATTGAATTTGTTACAATATTGCTTCTGTTTTATGTTTTGTTTTCTTGGCCTCCAAGGCATGTGGTATCTTAGCTCCATGACCAGGGATTGAACCCTGCTTTGGAAGGTGAAGTCTTAACCATGGGTCTGCCAGGGAAGCCCCCCAGAACATCCTTGGTGTTTTGAATTTTTAAATGTTTATTGTTCCTTGCATCATTGTTCTAAATAACGTCTCTGTCTGTAGTTTCCTAGGGCTCACATAACAATGTGTCACAAACTGAGTGGCAGAAAACTATAGAAATGTATTGTCACACAGTTCTGGAAGCCAAAGTCCAAAATCCAGGTGGGGACAGGACTCTGCTCTCTCCAAACCCCGTAGGGGAGAATCCTTCCTGTCCTCTTCCTAGCTCCTGGTATTTGCCACAAGCAAATTCCTTAGCTTGTAAAAACATCTCTTTGATTGTGCCCCTGTCTTCAGACAGTCCTCTTCCCACTGTGTGTTTCTGTTCTTCCATAAGGATGGAAGTCCTACTGGAATCAGGGCCCACCCTCCTCCAGTATGACCTCAGCTGAACTTAATTCATTACATCTTAATGACCCTACCTTCAAATAAGGTCACATTCTGAGGTAATGTAGGGGGTTAAGACTTCAACTTAACTTTTTAGGACATAAACAATTCAACAGATAATCTAACTTGACATTCAGTTTTACTTCTATGTATATTGTCAGAATATAAGCTTCATGAGAACGAGGATTCTGTCATTTTTTCCCCCCAGTGTTTAGATCAATCAGAGTTTGGAATATAAAATAATAACTCAATAATGACTTGTTGGATTAAAGAATAACAGTCTGCCGCCTGGGGCAGGAATATAAACGTAAGGCTTTGGAGGTTGGACAGTCTCGGGTTCATATTTCAGTTAAACTACTCTATTCTGTGCTTTTGTTTCTTGTTTTTAACTTTTTATTTTAGATTGGCATATAATTGATTCAGTGTTATGCTAGCTTCAGTTGTACAACAAAGTGATTCAGTTATACCTATAAAAGTATTATTATCTGTTCATTTTCAAATTCTTTTCCCAGTTAGGTTGTTACATAACATTGAGCAGAATTCCCTGTGGTATACAGTAGGTCCTTATTATCCATTTGAAATATAGCAGTATGTACATGTCAATCCCCAACTCCCTAACTAGTCCTCTCTCCCACTCTTCCTCTCTGATACCATATATACAATGGAATATCACTAAGCCATTAAAAAGAATGAAATAACACCATTTGCAGCAACATGGGTAGACCAAGAGACTGTTATACTGAGTGAAGTCAGATGGGGAAAGAGAAATATCATATGATATCATATATATATGCAGAATCTTTACAAACAAGTGATGCAAATGAACTTATTTACAAAACAGAAATAGACTCACAGGTTGAAGAGAAGGAATTTGTGTGGGTTGCTTAGCCTCTACAGCTTTGCTTCTTCATTTCTACAGCAGACAAAGTAACACATCACAACGTTTTGTTTTGGTTTTTTTTTTTTAATTTTTTTATTAGTTGGAGGCTAATTACTTCACAACATTTCAGTGGGTTTTGTCATACATTGATATGAATCAGCCATGGATTTACACGTCTTCCCCATCCCAATCCCCGCTCCCACCTCCCTCTCCACCCGATTCCTCTCGAAACATCCCACCCTCGCCTTCTCCCACAGAGTTCAAAAGTCTGTTCTGTATTTCTGTGTCTCTTTTTCTGTTTTGCATATAGGGTTATCATTACCATCTTTCTAAATTCCATATATATGTGTTAGTATGCTGTAATGTTCTTTGTCTTTCTGGTTTACTTCACTCTGTATAAGGGGCTCCAGCTTCATCCATCTCATTAGGACTGGTTCAAATGAATTCTTTTTAATGGCTGAGTAATATTCCATGGTGTATATGTACCACAGCTTCCTTATCCATTCATCTGCTGATGGGCATCTAGGTTGCTTCCATGTCCTGGCTATTATGAACAATGCTGCAATGAACATTGGGGTGCACGTGTCTCTTTCAGATCTGGTTTCCTCAGTGTGTATGCCCAGAAGTGGGATTGCTGGGTCATATGGCAGTTCTATTTCCAGTTTTTTAAGAAATCTCCACACTGTTTTCCATAGCGGCTGTACTAGTTTGCATTCCCACCAACAGTGTAAGAGGGTTCCCTTTTCTCCACACCCTCTCCAGCATTCATTGCTTGTAGACTTTTGGATAGCAGCCATCCTGACTGGCGTGTAATGGTACCTCATTGTGGTTTTGATTTGCATTTCTCTAATAATGAGTGATGTTGAGCATCTTTTCATGTGTTTGTTAGCCATCTGTATGTCTTCTTTGGAGAAATGTCTGTTTAGTTCTTTGGCCCATTTTTTGATTGGGTCATTTATTTTTCTGGAATTGAGCTTCAGGAGTTGCTTGTATATTTTTGAGATTAATCCTTTGTCTGTTGCTTCATTTGCTATTATTTTCTCCCAATCTGAGGGCTGTCTTTTCACCTTACTTATAGTTTCCTTTGTAGTGCAAAAGCTTTTAAGTTTCATTAGGTCCCATTTGTTTATTTTTGCTTTTATTTCCAATATTCTGGGAGGTGGGTCATAGAGGATCTTGCTGTGTTGTCAAAATGGCTATTCTACCCAAAGCAGTCTATAGATTCAATGCAATCCCTATCAAGCTACCAATGGTATTTTTCACAGAACTAGACCAAAGAATTTCACAATTTGTATGGAAATGCAAAAAACCTCGAATAGCCAAAGTAATCTTGAGAAAGAAGAATGGAACTGGAGGAATCAACCTGCCTGACTTCAGACTCTACTACAAAGCCACAGTCATCAAGACAGTATGGTACTGGCACAAAGACAGAAATATAGATCAATGGAACAGAATAGAAAGCCCAGAGATAAATCCACGAACCTATGCACACCTTATCTTCGACAAAGGAGGCAAGGATATACAATGGAAAAAAGACAACCTCTTTAACAAGTGGTGCTGGGAAAACTGGTCAACCACTTGTAAAAGAATGAAACTAGAACACTTTCTAACACCATACACAAAAATAAACTCAAAATGGATTAAAGATCTAAATGTAAGACCAGAAACTATAAAACTCCTAGAGGAGAACATAGGTAAAACACTCCCCGACATAAAACGTTTTGTTTTTTAATTGAAACTTTCTTAGACTATGGCTATATATGGCTCCATACACATTGTCTACATCGTGTGACACCAATGCCCAACATCCAGTTTCATCTCTTTTCAACCTGTGACCTTGAACAAAATGTATCCTTTCTGATTATTGGTTTTCCCATCCATATAATGGGATTGAATAGCACCACCCAACCTATTGTAGCCATGGCAATGTATGTGAAAGCATTTTGCAAACTAACTAGATGTATTGGGCTTCCCAGGTGGTGCTAGTGGTAAAGAACCCACCTCCCAACACAGAAGACGTAAGAGACATGGGTTCGATCTCTGGTCAGGGAAGATCCCTTGGAGGAGGGCACAGCAACCCACTCCAATATTCTTGCCTAGAGAATCCCATGGACAGGGGAATCTGGCGGGCCACTCTCCATGGGGTTGCAAAGATTTGGATAAGACTAAAGCAACTTAGCACACAGGATTCTTATTTTCAATTTCAAGGTGCTATTAATACAACTCAACATTTACGTTGCCTCTTCATCGGAGTCACAGAGTTTTACATTCATTTATGTTAGTAACTCATTTTTACAGATTGACTGAAGCCCAGAAAGGGTAAGAAATTTTCATAATATCACAGATAGAACTGCAAGGCCCTTCCTGCCCCCTTCACCTGCTCCCTGTTCTCTGCCATCCACTTGCGATTGTTTGGGGGAGACCCAGTAATGAGGTCATCAGCTTCCTTTGTCTGTGCAAATAGAAGAAGGAGATACCTGGCAGACTCTCATTAGTCTGTGTCCTCCTCCTCCTCCTTCCGTGTGAGACATCTTCTTATGGGTGAGGAGGTAGAGAATGAACCAAGCAGCCAGGAAACAAGAATGGCAGACCCTTCCTACCAGTCCTCAGCCCGGGGGTGCATAATGGGGTTTCCAGGTGCTGTGTATTTGTCCCTGATTCCTGTCACCTGTGGATTCATCTGAGCCCAGTCCCTGAGCCAAGCCAACCCCCCAGACAGGACCCAGTAGGGAGACCCCACCAGCAGCTGGGATATAGCTATTTTGTTACCTTGAGCCTGGGGCTCTAGTCTGGATATCTGCCTGGACTATCAAGCCCACTACAGCCTCTCCTTCTAAACCCTACCTTTCCTGATTACCCAGGACACAAGCCTGGAGAGGAACAAAGGGCCCTGAAAAATCTCATGGCCTTTGAAATCATATGAACCTGCATTTGAATCTTAGTTTGAAGCTATGTGATCTAAGAATGATGCTTAACCTCTTTGAAGTTATTTTCCTCACTTATAATATGGAGGTTCAGTGAATCTGAAGATTAAATGAGACAATGTGTAAATAACATTTAGTTTGTGGCACCAAAAAGGGATTCAGTAATGCTTGCTACTTAGCTTTCCAGCCTCCTGAAGCAGGGCCTGCCCTGGTTCACATTCCCTGGAGCAGCAGCCCTAACAGGTGCTCAGTCATGTTCCCCTTCTCCGTGCCTCCTACAAATCCTCCAATCACTCCCTCTCCATCCCCTGCCCCAGGCACTGGCTGGGGTCCTCAAAAAATGAAAGGGTTGTTCCTACCAGATTGCAAGCACAGTTTTTTCCCTGGGGACATCTGCTTCCGGGCCCACCTCACCCTGCATATCAGAATCCACCAGAGTGAGAACCGAGTTTGGAAGACCCCTTAGGATATTACAGTACAGGTTTCTGGGATCTCCAGTTTCTTTTCCTTCCAGAATCACCCCTCTCTCTTTCTGATCATTACTGAACACTCCGGGTGGCTCACATCTGAGCCAAGAGACCTTCTGCTCCCCATCCCCATAATAAAAGAGAACTACTTGACTCATTCAGAGAGTCAAGTAGAGAGAACTCATTCAGTCATTCCACTAAGATGCCCTCATTTATTCAGCAAGCCTTTGTAGAGCAAACTATGTCAGGATCTGTGCTAGGTGCTGGGGAGGCTAAATGACCGAGGCTGAGCTCCCTGTGGGAGAAGAGGAATGGCTGTGAGTGGCAGAGGCAGGCGGGGGCAGGAGCTGGGAGGATGGGCTGAGCCCATCCAGGTGAGGCCCTAGCTCCTTCCTGCAGCATCCCACCCCGCCCCTGTCTTTGGCTGCTCTGAGACAGGGAGACTTATCAGCCCAAGGAACTGTTGTTGGGCTCCTTCATTGTGACAAGGGTTTAAACCACAATGAATATTTATAGGACATGGTTAAGAGATTATCCTAATGTGTGTTTCGAGTCCATTGATGTCCAAACTCAGAGATAGAGTGTGTTTGTTCAGGAGCAATTATATGCCCTCAGAGCGCTAGAGAGCAAACTGCTATGTGGGTCCTGGGGAGGGTGGGCGGGGGGGGCGGTTGCTGCCCCCTTTAGATTTTATTCAGGTCTGAAAATGCTGATATTTGAGGATTCTTACTGAGGCTTAGTGTGCAGTCACTAATAAAAATTAATTATAATAAATCTCCTTATGTAAAAGCTCCCATTTATTGAGGGATTCTTATATGCCAGGCATAAAGCATTTACACAGACTGACTCCTTTGGTCCTCACGAGAGTCCTGTGAGGGAGCTGACACTCTTACCCCTGGTATGGAGGGAGGAAATGAGGCCAGAGAATGGCTAAGTAACAGAGTAGGATTTGAACCCAGGCCCTCTGGTCCTAGAGCCCACACTCCAGGGGCTACACGTACTACAAATTGAGTACCTGTTTGCACTGGGCACTTCATAAAGATTGTTTCATTCAATCTCCAGTGAGGGAACTGTGATTATTCTTGTTTTACAGATAAGAAGACAAAAGCATAGAAGTTAGCAACTCACTCAAGACTCCTTTCACCTCTAAGATTTGCCGTGGACCTTACATTCTAGAAACATAAGAACAGTCCTTTAGCACTGAAAACTGTATTTTCCACAGTAGTTTCCATGTGATAATTCACTCAATTCTAACTATATTTTTCAAAGTAGTTTCCATGTGATGATTCTCCACATGATCCTATGGGGGTACAAAGAGCAGAGTTTGGCTGCTCTTTGACCCTGAAGAGGAAGCCAAGAGTGTGAGGGGTGAGGCTCTTCCCCAGGTCACATTGCTCCTTCAGCTAAAACCAAAGTCACTGATTTCCCTTAGCAATGCTGTTTTCTGTTCACTTCCCCTTTGTGTTTGGGAAAATTATATAACCTCAATTTTGTCCTCAAATTTTGCTCAATACTTGTAATCAGAATGTTTTCCATCTTTTACTGCCTTTATTTGGTGTTTTCCCAGTGGCTCAGTGGTAAAGAATCTGCCCTGCCAAGGCAGAAAACACAGGTTTGATCCCTGGGTTAGGAAGATCCTCTGAAGAAGGAAATGGCAACCCACTCCAGTATTCTTGCCTGGGAAGTCTCACAGACAGAGGAACCTGGCGGGCTACAGTCCATGCGGTCATAAATTGTTGGACACGATTAGGCAACTTAGCAACAACAATAGTGCCTTTATTACCTTGAAAATTAGGAGCAGACATTTGTTTGTCATCTTCCAGCCCAAATATACTTTTCCAACTGGGAGGAGGACCATAAACTCAACTGCTGTAATTTCCTAGAAAGACTTTAATGTACTTCCTTCAAATTCCCAGCATAATTTAAAACAACTGATTCATGCCATTTCTATGCATTTTTAACTCATTTCTCAACTACTGGCTGCAAAGCCATGCTGTATGCAACTTATGTATGAGTAGAAGGCTATGAACACAGACCTCAGTTTTGCCATCTGTAAAATGGCTGGTGATCAACACCAGAGGTGTTGGGCTAGCAGCTGGGGCTGGATTACTTTAAGATACTTCTCTTCCTGCTGTTCAGTTATGGTAAAACTTTATTCTTACTTACCTTGTTCTGTATGTCATCCCTTCTCGATTTGTGTTGGAATCCCCACCTCCCCCACCCCCCACCCCCCAATAAAAGCGTGGGACTTGTAACCAAGATGCCATAGCTCAAAATATATAGTTAAGTAGCTGGTAGACAAACCAAATGGCTTAACTGGGAGTGGAAATGAGGACAGAGCTCATTTCTAAGTATAATGTAAAAGAATGAAAGAGAATATTCTTAGCTGAGAAATGGATTTCATACCCTGCTCGCCAACATTTGTAAATCCCATTGAAAAGACCTTGTTTCTCATTAAGGATCAGCACAGGCATATGGGAAATGGCACTGCGCTTGGACTCAGACACCCTAATTCAAGTTGTAAGCCCCACCTTTATTAGCACTGTACCCTGGACAAGCCAGGCCCTAAATTTCAGTGCTCCTGTCAGTGAGGATCTCTTAAAAGAAAGAACATTGCTGTCCTTGAGCCTGAAATGCATACAGCACTTGAATGCGGGTCAGAGAAAGGTGCCCATTGCTGACCAGTGATCAGCAATTTATGAAATGAATGACCTCTGTCACCTCTGAAGACTTATTCAGATGTGATTACTGATGTTTGCTATTTAATTTCCATGAGTACAGTGCTACAGTCTGTATTTTTTATTTGCTCATGAAAGAAAGGAAAGGAGGGAAGATGGAAGGGGTATGGGGGAGGAAGGAAGGAAACAAAAAGAGAAAGAAGCAAAAGGAAAAAGAAAAAAAATGTCAAAGATCGAAGTCTTCTACAGGAGCACTTTATGTAAACGTAATCTGGATCTAGCCCAACCCATCCATAATGCTGTGACTCTGCAGAATGAGGTGAAACCAGCCCCACAAAATGCTCCACTCTGACAAATAACCTCACTGGAGAGTTTCCACATTCTAATATGTTCCATTTTGACAAGCCTTTCTAGAAACTTCTCAGAATCAGTTTTAAAATACAAGAGGAACACCGTCAAAAGTCTTATAAGGTAGTGTCTTGTTAAAACAACCCAAATTTTTAAGACTGAAAAAGCTAGAAAGTCTTCAGAAAAAAAATGACAAGAAAATACCTCAGTACTATTTTATGTATGCTTTAATGTATAATATATGTATATTATATGCATGCAATAATGTATATTATATATGCATAATACTTGAATAAATGTCAGTGTATGTAACACATATATGTCAGATTATATAAATATATACTATATTCCAGAGGATACAGTCCTTATTTAAGAAAACAATTTTGTTCCAAGAGTTTAAGAAAGTTATTTGCCATTCAAAACATTTTTATAAATGTTAACAATGGCAATGATGGTTAGGTGTGCAGGTTAGGAAACCACAAAATCTTGTGCGGGCCTGTTTGCTCAGTCATGTCTAACTCTTTACGAACCCAGGGACTGTAGCCCCCCAAAGCCAGGCTCCTCCCTCCATGGAATTTTCCAGGCAAGAATACTGGATTGGGTGGCCATTTCCTACTCCAGGGGATCTTCCCAATGCAGGGATCAAACCTGAGTCTCTTGCATCTTCTGCATAGACAGACAGATTCTTTACCACTGCACCAGAAGTTTATTGCATCCATAATCGAACTGTATAATGATAAAATCAATGATTAAAAACAGGACAAACATGTTGATTATTGAGTACTTATTATGTGTTAGGACTGCGCTAAATGCTTTACATACTTAATCTGATGCACTGATCACCTGCCAGGGAGATGCCATCAACCTAATCTCAGTTAAGGAGAACAAGGCTGGGAAAGCTGACTTTCCCAGCTCACAAGGCTACTGAGTGGTTGAGTGAGGAGGGGCCATGTTTGTCTCACAAATGTTTAATACATGTCTCCAGCATGACTCGATTTTACAGGCTTCTCACCTCCTCTCCTCCAGCTCAGAAGAAGAGTTTTCCCTGTTGGAGGCCTTTCTTCCCCTGGCTCACTACTTTCCCCTCTCAACATCCTTAGGACTTCACTCCATTAAATATCTCCTCTTTCAGCTTTTCTTTAACTCCTTTCTTCTCTACTAGCTGTTACCTTTCAGCCTATAAATGTGTTCAGGTCTCTTTCATCCTGAATAAACAAGAAATGAAATGTCTCTTTGGACATTTGCCTCTGTAAGTGGCTGCTCTCTCTCCCTCCTGCCCTTCTCAGCCAACACTCTCGACCCTGCCCCTCCTACAACCCTCCCATCATTGCCTCCCACCCCTGTCCTCTGGCTTCCGTTGTGTGGATCCTGGGTGGACTCCGCTCCCTAATGACAGTGCTGCCAGCAGCCCCAGGGAGCACCCAGAGTCCTCACCTTGCACTTGCTGCATTTGACCCTGAGTTCTCCGTCCTTCTGGAACCCCGTAGACCCCTGGCTCTGTGGACAGCACTGGCTTGTCAGTTGATTTCCTAGCAGTCCTACTTCTTTGTGGCTGCTTTGTCGTTTATTTTTACTGAATGGGCTCCAGCTCCCAGCGCTCTTATCACTGTTTGTGTTTCCTCAGATTAACCTCATTCACGCATTCTTTCAAGGCCCCCCCACCTTTTTTTTCCACGAAAAACTCTGAAGTCTGTCTTCCAAGTCTTAACAATCTGCTGGACACCTCCACATTAATGAGCCACAAGCATTTCAGAGAACCAGATCTCAGCTCCTTATCCCAACCCTCAACACTGTCCTGTGCCCTCCCCAGCCCTACCACCTTCATCTCTGTTTCAACAGACAACAGCATCAACTGCCCCGTATCCAAGCTTGAATTTGAAATCGTCCCAGACTCCTCCCTCTCCCTTTCGCCACGGGCCTCATATAGTACAGTCAGCCCTGATAATCTATCCTGAGTGTATAACCTCTTCTCAATCTCTAATGTAATGACTTTATTGTCTGTTTCCTAGATTATCATCACAGAGCAATTCTCCTACCTCCATTTCACTATCTCCAACCTTTCTTCTATTGTGCCTCTGT